>NC_141182.1:15822500-18222500 GCF_055505025.1 Bos grunniens
TCACTGGCCAGATCTCCTGTCTCCTCTGCTGGCTAATTTTTGTTCCTTTCTTATAAATGTGGGAGGGCCTGATAGCTCAGCTATCAGTCTGCCTCTCTATCTATACAAATTACCTAAAATATCTAATTCAGCCTTAAGGTTTTAAATACTATATATAAGCAGACTGTTCCTCACTTTTTTTTTCACTTCAACTTCATCACTCCTGAACTACATATTTGCATATTTAACTACCTACGCAACAACTCCTCTGGGATGAGTAACGAACACTGCAACCTAAACACATTCCAAGCAGATTATACACATTCTTTTTTTCAGTGTCCGAACTGCCTCTCCTCTACTGCTTTCCACTTCAGGAAATGGTACTCCTGCTCACTCAGTCAGGGGAAGAACCAAGGAGTCACCCTTGACTCCTCTCATTCTCTTGGACTCTACATCTAATTCATAAGGAAAGCCTATTGGATCTACCTTTAAGTATACAGCAAAACGTATCACTTTCCCACAACTTCAGTGATACCATCTGAATCCACCATTATCTCTTGTCTAGAATTCTGCAGCAGCTTTCTAACTGGTTTCCCTTTTTCAAATCTTCAGCAAATTCACCTCAAATGCATTCTCCAAACAGCAACAAGAATAATTAGGAATGATTTTTAAAAATTCAAATCCTGCTTCTGTCCAAACCTTTAGTGTTTTCCAATGATACCTCAAGTAAAATCCAAAGCCTTTTTCCATGGCCCATAAACTGTAAATGGTCTGTCCCAAGGCTACTTCTCTGGACTCATTTCCTACTATTTTCTGGATCACTGACTCCAGCCAGTCACTTCCCTGAATACTTGAACATGATCTTTCAGGACCTTTTCCCTCTACTTAGAATGTTCTTAGATATTCCCAAGGCTTCCTGACCACTGCATTCAGTGAGCAGCTAAATATCATGGCCATAGAAAAGTCTCATCTGATTTCTATTATCCCAAATTATCTACCACCTCTTAGCTGTCCTCCACTCCTATCTGGTTACACAACTGCTTGCTTAATTTTGTTTTCGTGGCACTTATTTCTTACAGCTTATATCTACATGTATTTGTCTGCAGTATTTTTTTCCATTACAGTATCAGCTCTAGGCTGATATTATTTCCAGACTGGGCCATGAACATGTTATACCCCTAATAAAATTTGTTCTATGAGTAAATTAATGACCAAGTTTTATGATGCAGTCAGTAGTTCTTATGTGGCTATCTCCTTCTTATCATTTTAGCTTAATCTCAAATGTTATTACTTTGGCAATGCCTTATTTGACAAACATGTTAAAGTAGACATCTTGGCCTCAGTGCTAAACACTGAATATAAAGGTCAATGAGAGCAAGGGCTTTATCTTTTCTTGTTTCTCTTGTATCTCTAGCATCTGAAAAAAATGTCCAGTACTAGTTAGTTTCCAAGTGAATGAATACATGAATAAGTATAACTTGCTTAAAAGAAAAAAAAAATACTTGACGAACTGATATAAAAGGAAGATCAGGATATAAGAAAATGAAAACAGACAAAAGTTTAGTTGCTTCAAAGAATATTTTAGGTATTTCAAGGTTATTACGGAAGAAACCACCGCATGGTATGATGGTTTTTTTTTCTCTTAGACAACATATTTTATTGCCTCCACTTTTGCAATTGAAGAAAACCCTCTTAACTTTCAATGATGTTTTTTAACTGTGGAAAATATACCTAATTTACCTTTTAACAACTTAAAAAGTGTACAGTCCAGTGGCATTATGCATATTGTTGTACAATCATCATCACTCTCTAGTTCCAGAAAACTTATCATCTTCAGAAACTAAAACTCTGTACTCATTAAACACTATTTCCTCCTTTCCCTCTTCCTCCCAACCCGATGATCACTGTTCTAGTTTTCATCTTTATGAATTTGACTACTCTAGGTGCTTCATATAAGTGGAATCATATAGTACTTTTCCATTTGTGACTGGCTTATTTCCCTTAGAATAATATTTAAAGGTTCACTCATATTGTAACATGTGTCAGCATTTCCTTCCAAAGGTTGAATAATATTCCAACATATGTAAAAATCATATTTTAAAATCCATTCATCTGCTGATGAGCACATGGGCTGCTTCCATCTTGGCTACTGTGCATAAAGCTTCTATGAACATGGTGAACAAAGTCCATGCTTTCAAATTTTTGGTTATACATTCAGAAGGCGAACTGTCGGATCATACGGCAACTCTATTTTTAACTGAGTAACCACTTTATTTTCTGTAGCAGTTGCACCATTTTATATTTTCACTAGAAACACACAATAGTTTCAATTTCTTTCCATCCTTACCTAAATTTGTTAATTTTATTTATCTTTTTTTGTTAATTTATTTTATTAAAAAATAGTTATTCTAACTGATGAGAAGAGGTATCTTGCATTTGATTTGCATTTCCCTACCACACTGTTTCATGTGCTTATTGACCATATCTTTTTTGGAGGAATATGGATCCAAGTCCTAGTTTTTAATTGTCTTTTGTGGGGAAGGTGATGGTGGTGGTTTGTAGCTGACTTGTAGGAATTCTTTATATATTGTGGTATTAACCCCTTAACAGATATATGACTTGCAAATTTTTCTCTCATTCTGTTGATAGTATCCCTTAAAGCACAAGAAATTTTCATCTTGATGTAGTTCCATTTGTCTATTTTTGCTTTTGGTGTCATAAGCAAGAAATCACTGCCAAATACCTAGCTATGAAGATATCCCAGATTTTCTTCTAAGTGTTTTATAGTTTTAGCACTTACATTTAAGTCTTTGATAGACTTTGAGTTAATTTTTATATATATTGTAAAGGGTCAGTTTCTCTTTTTTGTATATAGATATTCAGTTTTGCCAACACCATTTATTGAAAAAAGTGTCCTTTTCCTATTGAATAGTCTGGCATCTCAGTCAAAAATCATGTGACCATATATGTGAGGGTTTATTTCTAAGTTTTTTATTGTATTGTATTGTCTGTCTTTATACCAGGTTTCAAGCTGTTTTGATTACTATGGTTTAGTGAAATTTGAAATCAGGAAGTCTGAGACTGCCAACATTACTTTTTCAAGATTGTTTTGGCTATTCTACTAGGTTTTGAAAATATAGCATTTAAAGAACATCTGTCATCTCTAATATGTCATCTTGTGTGTTTAGTTCATTCTATAGTAACGTCAGTTTATCTGCAAAATGGCATAATAGTAGTAACAGCTTACTGGGATAGTAGTGAGGATCAAATATGAAATATCATATTTAAAACTGAGAAAAATACCAGAATACATTAGCAATGCTCAGTAAGCATTAGCAATTATCCTGAGAAAAATGTACCAATACAACCTGTGGCAGAATAATGGCCACCCAAGGATGCTCAGATCCTAATTCCTAGAACTTCTGAATATCTTAGCTTACATAGCTAAAGGAATTTTTCTGAAGGGGTCAAATTAAGGATCTTGAAGTATGGAGATTTTCCTGTGTTTTACATGATTATCTAGGTGGGTCCAATGTAATCACAAGGGTCCTTATGAGCAAGAGGAAGAAGGCAAAGATAGTCAGAGGTGATGTGATGGCAGAAGCAGAGGGGAAAAAAGGTGATGTGTGTGGCACCAACAGAATAGCTGATGTGGGTCTCTGCAGAACAAGGACAGCTTCTAGAAGCTGAAAGTAGTAACCCTACTAACAGTTCGGTTTTAGTTTTATAAGATTTATACAGAAATTCTGACTTCTAGCTCTGCTGCAAAATTTGCATTGTTAAACCATTATATTTGTGATAGTCTGTTACAATAGCAATAGGAAACTAATACATATTTTGGTGCAGGAAGTGGTGTAGTGCTGTAACAAATGTCTAAGAATATGAAGTGATTCTGAAATTAGGTAACCAGTGGAGGCTGGAACAATTTTGAGGAACACAATAGAAAAAGCCTAAACTGCTTTGAGGAGATTGTGGTTGGTACAAATATGGATGTTAAAGACTGATGGTGAAGGGTAAGAATAAAAAATAAAAAAAAAACACTATACCTTAACAGAGTACTCCTAAATCATCATAAATGGATTGTTGGTAGAAAAAGATATTAAAAGTTCTGTTGATAAGGGCTCAAAAAGAGGGGGCACTTACTGTTGGACAGTGGAGGAAAGATGATGCTTGTTATAAAGAAACAGAAAGCTTTAGCTGACTTGTGTCCAACAATTATATGGGAGGCAGAACTGTAAGTGATGAATGTAGACACTTAACTGAAAAGATTTTGAAGAAGACTTTTGAAGGAAAAACTTGGTCTCACTGTTTGTAAAAAAAAAAAAAAATGTGACAGGTAGGAAAAACACTGAGGGGAGGACTGTTAATCACAAAGAAACCAGAACTTGATGATTTGGGAAATCATCAGCCTATGTAGGTTGAAAAGATATAAAAATTAGGAAATTCAGTCAGGAAAACATGTTCAGGAGAAAGTGTCAAAGACATATATGGATAAAATGTTGTTAATGTCTTGGAAGGATCAAAAAATCAAAGAACTCAATTACAAATAGTGCTCTCTGAAGAGATTAGGTTTATAACTCATGGATCCATCAGCCATCTCAGAAGCCAAAAATGGAGACAGGTTTATTTAAGAAAGATTTGGAGAGAAGGCTCTTGTCTGATGGAGAGAATTGCTTAGACCCATGCAGAAGACTCACCAAGATTTTTAGAATGCTATGCTACCAGAAATACTGCCAGCTTGCACGGAAAGGAACAGAGAGAGAATGAAATGAAAGAAGGTTGTTAAGAGTCTACAAATTCTACAGGCAGGAAAGAAGCTGATCAATTACTCAGTTGAAAACATGAACTACCCTTTAGGAAAAGAAGATGAGCCATAGGCCCTTGGTTGGAGCTGAGTGCCATAGAGGATTAGACTCAGCCCCTAAAACCAAAAGCAGTATGTGTGTGGCTGGATTCTGTAATTGCTTGAGACCATTAACTCCTTTGTTCCTTAGTTTTCTCCCATTTTGAATGGCAATACCTGTAATTATTACTTGTCTCACCACTGTATTCAGGAAGCAAATAACTTGTTTACTAGTTTCAAAGATCCATAAATGAAGAGTAATTCTGCCGTAATATTAATTACCCCAGTAGCCTTGTTGCTGTTGTTTAGATGCTAAGTCATGTCCAACTCCTTGTGACCCCATGAACTGCAGCACAACAGGCTTCCCTGTCCTTCACCATCTCCTGGAGTTTGCTCAAACTCATGTCCTTTGATTGAGTGGGTGATGCCATTCAACCATTCATACTGTCCCCCACTTCTCCTACTACCCTCAATCTTTCTCAGCATCAGGATCTTTTCCAATGAGTCAGCTCTTAGACTCCTGGAGCTCCTCCCAGGCTCCTCTGCCAGGCTCCTCTGTCCATGGGATTTTTCAGGTAAGAATAGTGGAGTGGGTTGCCGTTTCCTGTGCCTAATTTAGATAATTTACATGATGAGAACTGCGACTTTTGAGCTGATAAGCTTAAAAGACATTCTGGACTTGAGTTGATACACTAATGGATTGAGACTTTGGGGGATGATGAGATGGAGTGTATTTTGCATGCAGTATGAGACTTTATCTTTAGGGAGTCAGAGGGTCTTAGACCATGGTATGTGCATGCTCAGTTGCTTTGGTCATGCCCGACTTTTTGTAACCCCATGAACTGTAAGCCCACCAGGCTCCTCTGTCCATGGGATTTTCCAGATGAGAATACTGGAGTGGGTTGTCATGCCCTCCTCCAGGGGATATTTTTGACCCAGGGATCGAACCCTTGTTTCTTATGTCTCTTGTGTTGGCAAGCAGTTTCTTTACCACTGGGCCCACCTGAGAAGCCATGTTATTCACTCTACAGAGACCACAATGTTTCTTATAAAAGGGAGTGGAAGAATGGAAGCAGAGCTAAGAAAAGGGAAAAGATTCTGATGGTTAATTTTATATATCAATTTGACTGGGCCATGCTCAGATATTTGGTTTAACATTATTCTGGGCATGTCTTTAAGGGTGTTTCTGGGTAAAACTAACGTACAGATTGATAGGCTTCCTAAAACAGATCACCTTCTCTAATGTAGGTGGGTCTGATCCCATCAATTAAAGACATGAATAGAACAAAAAAGCTGAGTAAGAGTGAAACTCTTCGTGCCATTGTTGAGTCAGAACATTGGTTTATTTTTGGTTTTTTGGGACTCAGACTGAAAAACTGACTTTTTTTGGGTTTTGAGCCTGCTGGAATTTGGACTGGAACTTAAACTATCAACCTTCCTGGTTTAGATATCAACTGGAACTGCATATTGACTCTCCTGGGTCTTCAGCCAGCTAACTGCCAATCATAGAACTTCTTAGTCCATAATCATGTGAGCCAATTCCTTAAAAAAAACCCAAAAACTCTCAATCTCTCCTCTCCCCTCCCCCAATATCTATCTATTTCCTGTTGATTTTGTTTCTCTGGAGAATTCTGAATAATACAGTGATGCTAATAGTTGGCTTTGACAATGGAGACGAAGGAAAGGGCGATGAGTCAAGGGAAGCTGGCAGCCTTGAGAAGTTAGAAAAGACAAATGAAGAAATTCAGTTAACAGCAGACCAGCACTCCCAGTACTCTGACTGTAGCCTGTGAAACTGATTTCAGACTTCTGACCTCCAGAATTGTGACAAGAGTGAATTTGTGTTTTTATGTGATGCTATGTCTGTGGTAATACACTAATATACAATCCACTGTTATTCTCAATACTCTTCTACAATACTGTTTCAGTCATCAGTTGAAGCTTGAGTAAATAAAATGTGGTATATCCATACCTGGAAAGAGGTATTTATATAAGCTACAAAAAAGGTAAACTTTGAAAACACTATAATAAGTGAAAAAAGTCAGTGAAGACCAAAATACACGAATCCATTTATCTATAAAAAGATAGGTCTTGTTATACCAGAGACCTATTATGTTTTTTGTTTAATTCATGTGTAACACCACTGAAAATAGTAGCATTTAATCTCTCAGCTTTAGGGACAAAGCCTGTAAAATGAGTATCAGACTTGGGCTATTTTAAGTTATTTCCTAAAATCAACACAAGAAAACTTTTTGCTAATATCTTTTAAGTTTCCTTTGAAAGCTGCTGTGGTATAAAATTAACAGGAATAAAATATCCATCAGTCCTTTCTCTGACAATCTGTGTTCTCTTAGTGGTAAGAAGTCACTTAGCTGTCATAGATCTTTTGGAATTAAAGTTGATATTCATGTTGTTGACATTCTAATTTAAATGTTCTTAATAAGGTAAGCTTTGAAGGGAAGAGGAAGGAATAGTATTTCATTTAATCACACAAGAAACTTGCAGGTAGGTATATTAATTCTTATTTTATAGATGTACAGATATAGACAGGCTAAATACACTGCTGAAGGAAACAGAGCTCCTAAGCACTGGCATTTAAATGAAGATTAAAGGCCATGCTCTTTTTTTAATCTCCATGCTAAGCTGCACTTAGAAATAAACTTTTCTTTTAACCTCATGTGATATGTAAGAAATGTATTTTGTAATGCACCCTAACTCAAATTCCGTTTGGGATAAATGCTGTCAAAAACTGGAAAAAAAGGGTATCAGCATTATGATGGACTGAAATGCTCCCTTATTTCTACCCTTCAACCAAAAACCAATAAAACATCCACAATTCAACACAGGTGCCTCTGCCCAACACACCAGGACTCTAGAGAATTTCACACATCTGTAGACGTAAAGGTGGGTGAACTTGAACGCATAGAGGAAGTGAGTAAGGGCGAAAAATGAAGTGGAGACCACAACACCAGGGAACCCAGCAGCAGCAGGGGAAGTGGCACATATGACTCTGGCTTCCTGGCTGCTGTGGTGGTCTGGGCGGCAGTGGCAAAAGGCCTAGAATCCCACCCCTTTAGTTGTGGAGGCACCCAAGACTCTAGCCCATCTCCTTGGGCAAAGGTGGTGCCCAGGAACCAGAAAACAAGGGACAAAGAATGGATGCCCACGACCTTGGCTCCCTTAAGCCTTTCTTTCTCTGTGGTGATGAAGCTTGTGACTCAGGAGATCACAGACATGGGAAAGGCACAAAAGCACCCACCACATATGGAATATACAAACAAACAAAAGACGGAGATAAGTGGTCAAACCAAATCAAACAAAAATGTAGCTACAAAGAATAGAGTAGTGGTTACAAAAGGGGAAGGAGCAAGGAGGGCAGAAGGTAACATGGCTAAAGGGTATCAATTCTATGGTGGATAACAAATGGAAACTAAATTTTTGGTGGTGAGTATACTGTAGTGTGGAGAAGGCAATGGCACCCCACTCCAGTACTCTTGCCTGGAAAATCCCATGGACGGAGGAGCCTGGTGGGCTGCAGTCCATGAGGTCGCTAAGAGTTGGACACGACTGAGTGACTTCATTTTCACTTTTCGCTCTCATGCACTGGAGAAGGAAATGGCAACCCACTTCAGTGTTCTTGCCTGGAGAATCCCAGCGGCAGGGCAGCCTGGTGGGCTGCCGTCTATGCGGTCACAGAGTCGGACACGACTGAAGCGACTTAGGAGCAGCAGCAGCAGCAGCATACTATAGTGTACACAGAAACAGAAATATAATTTTGTACACAAGAACTCTGTACAATGTTATAAACCAATGGTACCTCAATAAAAATTTTTTTGAAAAGGAAAATTCACTTGTGTTTTATTTCTCTTTTAATTAATATACCTGACTGCAAGTATATAACGTAACAGAGAGGTCTGAATTAAAGTTTTATCCTTTTTATGAAGAGGCATTTTTGATTCTGTCAGGTTGGGAAATTGATTCCATACTATCAGTTTCTACCACCATTAGTCTAATTTATACAGCTGGTAAGAATTACAAACATAGAAGTTCAAAATCTTCCATGCTCTTGTAAAGGAACTCTGTTATTGCTACTGAGAGGTGATAAAACTTTGTGGGTGTTATTCTAGGAAGGAAGCTGATTAAAATGTCATAGAGTGGAAGTACATATTCCAGAATGCTTTTTCTTTTTCTAGTATCTCCCCCAAAATTGTAAGAGGTAACTGTATACGTTGATGATTTAAAAGTTAAGAAGCTTAATCTGCTTTATAAAAGTATCAGTTCATTTTAGCCGCTCAATTGTGTCTGATGCTTTGCAACCCCATGGACTTACGCAGCATGACAGGCTTCCCTGTCCATCACCAGCTTGGAGCTTGTTCAAACTCATGTCCATCAAGTTGGTGATGCCATACAACCATCTTGCCCTCTATAATTCCTTTCTCCTGCCTTCAATCATTCCCAGCATCAGGGTCTTTTCCAGTGAGTCAGTTCTAACCATTGGCCAGTTGGCCAAAGTACTGGAGCTTGAGATTGAGCTTCAGCATCAGTCCTTCCAATGAATATTCAGGGTTGATTTCCTTTAGGATGGACTGGTTTGATCTTCTTGAAGTCCAAGGGACTCACAAGAGTCTTCTCCAACACCACAGTTCAAAAGCATCAATTCTGGGGTACTCTTTCTGCCCCCTTCTGATGCCTATGTCAGAAGCTTTCTCTATCTCCTTTATACTTTAATACAACTTGATTACACAAAAGCTCTGAGCGATGAAGCCTCGTCTCTGGCCCTGGATTGAATTCTTCTCCTCCGGGGGCCAAGAATCCCGGTGTCTTCGTGTGATTCAACAACAACCTTTCAATTTCAGCCTCCCTGAAAATTGTTACTAATTTTATTTTCTGCTTAATTAAAAACTAAAAGACCCATCATGCCACAAAAAAAAAAAAAAAAAAAAAAAAACAAAAGCATCAATTCTTGAGTGCTCAGCTTTCTTTTTGGTCCAACTCTCACATTCATACATGACTACTGGAAAAACCATACCTTTGACTAGAAGGACCTTTGTTGGCAAAGTAATGTCTGCTTTTTAATATGCTGTCTAGGTTGGTCATAGCTTTGTCCCCAAGGAGCATGTGTCTTAATTTCATGTCTGCAGTCACCATCTGAAGTGATTTTGGAGCCCAAGGAAGTAAGTCTGTCACTGTTTCCATTGTTCCCCTATCTGTTTGCCATAAAGTGATGGGGCCGGATGCCATGATCTTTGTTTTTTGAATGTTTTTTTGCTGTCCTCTTTCACTTTCATCAAGAGGCTCTTCAGTTTGTCTTTGCTTTATGCCATTAGTGTGGTGTCATCTGCATATCTGAGGTTATTGATATTTCTCCCTGCAACCTTGATTCTAGCTGTGTTTCATCCAGCCCAGCAGTCTGCATGCTGTGCTCTGCATATAAGTAAAACAAACATGGTGACAGTAAACAGCCTTGACATACTCCTTTCCCAATTTGGAACCAGTGCTGTTCCATGTCTAGTTCTAACTGTTGCTTCTTGATCTGCATACAGATTTCTCAGGAGGCAGGTCAGGTGGTCTGGTATTCCCATCTCTTGAAGAATTTTCCACAGTTTATTGTGACCCACACTGTCAAAGGCTTTAGTGTAATCAATAAAGCAAAAGTAGATGTTTTTCTGGAATTCTCTTGCTTTTTTGATGATCCAGCGGATGCTGGCAATTTGATCTCTGGTTCCTCTGCCTTTTCTAAATCCAGCTTGAACATCTTGAAGTTCATGGTTCATATACTGTTGAAGTCTGGCTTGGAGAATTTTGAGCATTACTTGGCTAGCATGTGAGGTGAGTGCAATTGTGCAGTAGTTGGAACATTCTTTGGCATTGCCTTTCTTTGGGATTGGAATGAAAACTTGACCTTTTCCAGTCCTGTGGCTATTGCTGAGTTTTCCAAATCTGCTGCCATACTGAGTGTAGCACTTTAACAGCATCATATTTTAGGATTTGAAATGGCTCAGCTGGAATTGCATCACCACTAGCTTTGTTTGTAGTGATGCTTCCTAAGGCCCACTTGACTTTGCACTCTAGGATGTCTGGCTCTAGGTGAATGATCACACCATCATGGTTTTCTGTGTCATAAAGATCATTTTCGTATAGTTCTTCTGTACATTGTTGCCACATCTTCTTAATATCTTCTGCTTCTGTTAGGTCTATACTGTTTCTGTTCTTAATTGTGCCAGTCTTTGCATGAAATGTTCCCTTGGTATCTCTAGTTTTCCTGTAGAGAACTCTAGTCTTTCTCATTGTATTGCTTTCCTGTATTTCTTTGCTCACTTAGGAAGGCTTTCTTATCTCTCTTTGCTATTCTTTGGAACTCTGCATTAAGATTGATATATCTTTCCTTTTAGCCTTTGCCTTTTGCTTCTCTTCTTTTCTCAGCTATTTGTAAGGCCTCCTCAGACAGCCACTTTGCCTTTTGCATTTCTTCTTCTTGAGGCAGTTTGGATCACTGCCTTCTGTACAATGTGATGAACCTCATCCATAGTTCTTCAGGTACTCTATCAGATCTAATCCCTTGAATCTTTTATCACTTCCACTGTATAATCATAAGGGGTTAGATTTAGGACATAATGGAATGGTCTAGTGGTATTCCCTATTCTCCTCAATTTAAAATCTGAATTTTGCAATAAGGAGTTCATGATCTGAGCCACAGTCAGCTCCTGGTCTTGTTTTTGCTGACTGTATAGAGCTGCTCCATCTTTGGCTGCAAAGAATATAATCAATCTGATTTCAGTATTGACCATCTAGTGATGTCCATGTGTAGAGTTGTCCCTTGTATTGTTGGAAGAGGGTGTTTGCTACGACCAGTGTGTTCTCTTGGCAAAACTCTGTTAGCCTCTGCCCTGCTTCATTTTGTACTCCAAGGCCAAACCTTCCTGTTATTCCAGGTATCTCTTGACTTCCTACTTTTCCATTCCAGTCCCCTATGATGAAAAAGATACCTTTTTTTTTGATGTTAGTTCTAGAAGATCTTATAGGTCTCATATCATACTTATAGGTCTCAACCTCACACTTATAATAGTATAATTTTATATAAAATCAAAGTTGGCAACGTACTCATCAGTTATATAGGAAATGCTTATTGGAATTTATCTTGGTAGCAACAGTGTAATGAAAGTAATGAAATTTATCAACATAGCATACACTCAAAAAAATTAGAATCCTATACTCTTCAGATTAGCAGGCAGGCTGGAGGAAAATAAAGAAATGTTCACATCTGCAAGGTCTCAGAAAAATCTACAAACTCTCCTTGATAAAATTACTTGCCAACATACCCAGAAAAATAACAGATGAATCAAAGAAAGAATGGAAGATGGATGTGTTCAATGGTGATCAAAGAAACCAGTAAACTTTGCAGCCAATTGTAAATAATGGCAACAATAAAATGTGAAAATAAACACACATATAAACAGATGAGTCCTAAATGATATCAACATGGTGATGACATCACTGAATGAAAGAAAGGGTAGGCGAAAGAGAACTGAATGTATGCTAAAAATTTAAGGACAGTTTGTCTCTAATAGTTTGTTAAAAAATGTAACAACTATAATAGAAATAAGATTTATAATATACAAATCATCTTAGGAACTAGAAAAGGAACAGAAATTTGAATGATCCAAAAGAAGGCAGAAAAATAAGGAAAATGATGAATACAATGATAAAATGGCAAGGATAAATCAAGGTATATTTGACCATATAATAATATACTAATAATTAAAATAATAGCAGACATTACATAGAATTCACGCTATGCTATGCCATGTGTGATGCAAATTCTCATTTGATTCTCACAATAACCTCATGAGGTAGGTATTATTGTTTTTCTCATTAACAGATATTAAAACTGAGATAGGTTATTTGCCATGATCACACAGGTAATAACAGAGACAGAATTTGAATCTAGGCTCCACAGTATACGCTTTTTATCCACTAAGACAGAGATTCATACATTCAGTTTTTTAAAATTCCCATCATATGGTCCTTTCTTCACTTAACCTACGGTTTTGAAGATTCATCCATGCTGCTAACTATCCTTCTTCAGTAATTTATTATTATTTCTTATTGCTAAGCATTATTAAATTGTATGAATATACCATGACTTGTTTATTTATTTCCTTGATATGGACCTTTGTTTTGCTTCCCATTTGGTGCTACTGTGAATAAAGATACTGTGAACATTCTTTCAGAATCTTTTTGTAAACTCAAGTTTTAATTTCTTTCACAAAAGAACCTAGAAATGAAATTGCTGGATCACAGGAAAGGTACATGTTTAACCTCATAAGAAACTGCAAGTTTTCCAAAATGATTGTGCAATTTTACATTCTTAATAAAAAATGTGTAAGAGTTCCAGTTGTTCTACATCCTTACCAACATTTGTGTTATTGCCTTGTATAACTGCAACCCTTCTAGGGGGTATTATCAAGTGTATCATATGGGTTTAACTGCATTTCCTTAATTATCAGTGATATTGGATATCTTTTCATATGTTTACTGGCCATCTGTATACCTTTTCCACTGAACTGCCTTAGTGCCTATGCAAAAAAAAGGAATTAGTTGATCATAATATGTACAGCTGTATTTCTGGACTCAGACATTGCTCTCTATATGTATTCTTACATAAATACCGCAGTGTCTTCATTACTGCAGTTTCACAAGAAGTCTTAAAAGTCAGGCAGAAATGATTCCTCCACCTTGTTGTTTCTTCAAGCATTCTGACTAACCCAGGTTTTAATTGAGCTAATGGACTGCCCTGGTGGCTCAGTGGTAAAGAACTTGCTTGCCAAGTAGGAGATGCAGGTTTGGTCCCTGGGTCGGGAAGATCCCCAGGAGATGGAAATGACAACCCAATCCAGTATTATTGCCTGGGAAATCCCACGGACAGAGCAGCCTGGTGGGCTATAGTCCACGAGGTCATGAAAGAATTGGACATGACCTGGCGACTAAACAAAATTGAGCTAATCTACTTTTTGACATATAAATATCAGAATGAAAATATAAATTTCTTCTGAAGTGAATGGGGAATTTGATTGAAATTGTGTCCAATTTATAGATCAGATAAATAACATATATAGATCAAGCTGAAAGATCAAGAAAGTCTGTTCTCTACAGAGAATATTGAGTATCTGATGTGTAAATATGATATTTCTCTTTTTTGAGGGGGCCTTTTTAAATTACTCTCAGTAATGTTCTGGGATTCAAAAACAAGTACAACTGAATTTTGTTGATAGAAATCAAAAACACTGGGTATGACGAGGCTGGG
Source organism: Bos grunniens (assembly GCF_055505025.1). Lineage (NCBI taxonomy): Eukaryota > Metazoa > Chordata > Mammalia > Artiodactyla > Bovidae > Bos > Bos grunniens. Next base: position 15,836,627 of record NC_141182.1, read on the forward strand.
TATTAACTAGGGTCATAGAAACATTTTACATTTTGACTGGAGTACCGGGTACACAGGTGTAAACATTAGCCAAACTCATCAAATTGTATATTTAACATTTTTGCATTTTATTGAGTGCAAAATTTTCCAAAATAAAATGCCATATAGAAGCTAAAATGGGTAGAAATGTATGCAGAGTAAATGCTAACAAAAAGAAACAAGATAGAGATTATGTGCTGTGCTATGGTTAGTTGCTCAGTCATGTCAGACTCTTTGCAACCCCATGGACCCAGGTCTGATGCATAGCAACCTGGATTTGATCCCTGGGTTGGGAAGATCCCCTGGAGAAGGGAATGGCAACACATTCCAGTATTCTTTCCTGGAGAATTCCAGGGATAGAAGAGCCTGAGAGGCTACAGTTCATGGGTCGCAAAGAATTAGACATGACTGAGTGACTTTCACTCACACACTCTCCTGCATTGCAGCTGGATTTTTTTTTATCATCTGAGCCACGAGGGAAGCCCAAGAATACTGAAATGGGTAGCCTATCCCTTGTCCAGGCTATCTTCCAGACCCAGGAATTGAACAGGGTTTCCTGCATTGCAGGTGGATTATCTGCCAGCTGAGCTATCAGGGAAGCCCAGAGATTACAGTATGACCAAAAAAAAAAAAAAAAAAACCACAAAGAATAATTCAAAGCAAGCATTAAAGAAAAAGAAAAAAGGAAAGAAAAAAAATAGATAGTTCACAATTAACAAAAGAAGTCAGAGGACACACCCTTATGCACCTAGTAATCAAGGTTGCAGTCCATAAATTAAAAATTGATAAAGAAGCTGACAACCGTATACTTCCATAGCAGAGGATTAATATACTTTTAAAAATAGATAAAAATATATAAGGATATATAGAAGACTTAAATAACACAACTAACACAAATGATATTTCAAATAACCATTCATTCAGTTATCTATCAAACTACCAGAAAGCTCTCAAGAAGGTTGGAAAGTATTGCACAAGACAGTTCCATGTCTGCAATGCAATAACCTTAATGAACAATAAACAACAGACTCAAACAGTAAGAAAACAACACAAAACAACTCCCCGAACATATTTACATGAACATTTGAAAAATCTTCCAGAATAATGTGTGGGTTAAAAGAAATTTCAAATAAATACAAAAGAAGAGAACAATAAAAACACTAATTATCAAAATACGTGGTTTGAGGCAAAGTACATAGAAAATAGTCTTAAAATCATTTATTAAAAAATAAGAAAATGGGAGAAATTCTATTAAGTATTCAATGAAATAAACTAAAAGAAAAACAAAAATAAATCTAAAGAAAGCAAAAAAGGGAAGGAATTAAATACAGAACCAGAAATAAAATATTTAGGAAAAAACCCATGTTAACATTGAAAATAGGAGTAATTTTAAAAGCAACTATAACAACAACAAAAACACAGATATTAATGAAATAATAAAATAGAATAGCCTTAATTCTGATGAATAAAATATAACAGGTAAATAAAATTACAAACACAAAGGGCCTACACCTATGGATTCAAAGGAAATGTAAAAATTATAGAAGAATGCAACATCATGACAATAAACTCAATATGCAGGAGTAATTATTGAGAGAGTGATTAAAACTGATTGCCAATAAATAATATTTAATATATATTCTTTTAGGAATTAACAGAGACTGCCAGTGCTTTATCATCTACATAATTTTTTCCCTAATAATTAATTAGTAAATCCTGTTTCATTTTAGTATGGGATGAAAAATTGTAATATGATATTCACTAGGGCAGAAGAATAGGCAATCTTATTGTAGAAAAATTTTATCTTTACAAATTTCAACTACTGAAGCTAAAATCGGTTTGTGAGTAAATATAGTATGAGTTCTTCAGTGATTAAATAGTGTGAGTTCTTCAGTGATGAGGTATCCAGGGTACGATTTCAAACACACTGTAAATTTCTTACTCTGCCATATAATTTTGGACTAATTTAGTATTCTCCTTCATTTGAGGTATAGAATCTACTGAATAAGACAGTGCAATCAGAAATAGTGTAAAAATGAAAGTAAATTTAAGCTTGATAAGATATTCTATATTGTAAAAACTGATTTAAAAAAAATCACATACTGAATGTTTCTGGAGGCAATAATTTGCTTAGGAGGAAGTAATATATTTTATTAAGTCCAAAGTATGTGAATATGATTCTTGTATTCAGTATCTTTATTAATTTTGAAAAAGAAACATTTAAAAAATCAACCTTGCTCTACCCCTATGTATAATTCTATAAAACACCCTAAGCAAATTTATTAAAATATTCTTGTCTTCAATAAGCTGTGAATGCAGATAACTTCCCTACCCAGTGTTATTATTCATTAACTAAGGGTTAGTTACTGATTTAGATCCTAAGATTTAGTAATCTAGGTTGTAATGTTAGAAACAGGCTGTCCTCCCATTTGAAGTAATCATTTGAAGAGATGGAAATATGTGACTTAGCCTATCAAGATTTATTCTGTGTAAGTTTTTTCTTTTATTGTAAATTAGGAAGTCTGTTACATCTTCACATTCATGGAAAAGACTGTGATTAACTTCATTTAAAAAAGACTATGGTGAAGCATTTGAAGTGTAAAACATAAAATTAGTAACATATTGGATTTAATTAAAAAGCATGATAAATCCTGTTACATTTCATAATAAAAATGAAAAATAACAGTGGCTAGAAACGGAGAAGTGGATAAGGCATCTGTACCATCAATCTCCTTACCTACTAAAGCAGAACATCTGAAACAAAATAGAGCCTTTTTTTTTTTTTTTTGGTGACTCAGGGTATCAATATGAACTTAAATTATTCTAAAAACCTGAGGGTCAAGATGAAAATGCAGATTATATTGAATGGGTAATTAGCTAATATCTGCAAAAGTGCCCAGTAATTCTTTTTGACAGAGTTCCAGATCCCAACCTGTTTCTGGTTATTTTTCAGTCTTTCATAAGGGTAGCTTGAATGTATACCACCAACACACCCAAATTATACCTCTGGTTTCCGAATTAACAAAACACAAATTAACTAACAAAAGAGAATACATGCTTGTACATGATCAATCTCCTCTAACCACTACTGTTCAGTTGCTAAGTCGTGTCCAACTCTTTTACGATCCCATGGAGTGCAGCCTGCCAGGCTCTCCTGTCCATGGGATTTCCCAGGCAAGAATACTAGACTGGGTTGCTGTTTCCTTCACCAGGGAATCTTCCCAAACCGGGTATTGAACCCATGTCTCCTTCATTGTTAGGCTGATTCTTTACCCCTGAGCCACCTGGGAAGCCCTTCTGACAGTGACTCTCAGAAAGTTTATGGGTTTTATTTATTTGTCCTTAGCTTGCTCCTTCTTTCTCTTGTCAGAGTGACCTTTACTGTCTGCTCAAATCATCATCTCCAACCTCTGCTAAAAATGTATTATTTTGGTTATCTACTACTTCCTTCTAAATTTTTTTCTTACAGGGAAAGGAAAACGATTTAGATTCTATAAGCTTAGAGTCCTGACTGCAAATGTGTGATCTTGGACAAGCAATCTGACTTATGTGAGACTGCTTCCATATTTGAGCTTCCCTGTTGGCTCATCTGGTAAAGAATCTGTCTTCAATGTGGGAGACCTGGGTTTGATCCCTGGGTTGGGAAGATTCCCTGGAGAAGGGAACAGCTACCCACTCCAGTATTTACCAAATGCAGATAATACCATCCTATAAAAATTATTGTCAACTAATATGCATGAAAAACACTTTATAAACTAAAGCCCTTTTTTTTAATTCCTGGCATTAACTGACAAGGAATATATTGCATTTATTGATTTTCCTTATATACAAAATTAAAAACTTATAAAAACAGAATTATTATTAGCTTAACAGCACAGTATGGAATAATCTCATTCTAACTTTGCTCTTCTTCTCTCAAAAAAAAAAAAAAGAAGAAAATTCAGACAAGTAAGATAAGATGACTACACATAGAAGATTACAGTAAACACAGGGCAACTGAGCGGCAGTAGGGCATCCAAGGGAAAAACCACGGTTTTCAGTCAGTGGTGTCTGATGACAGATGATAAAATGGCTGATCTCAGACCACACTGTTTTGTTTAGAGTCACTTGCTGCCTCTATAAATGTCATTAATAGAGATTTTTCATGTAATATGATTTTAAAGGTTAACTTTAAACAATTAAGACCTTTAATAAAAAATAAAAAACAAACATAGGCCCAAACAGCAACTCTCCTCTGAAAACAAAAAAATACAAGTTTACAAGCCACAGTTTTAGAACTTCTTTTCATGAAACACATATTGTGGATTTTTAGTCTCATCTGTGTAGTTAATCTCTACCTAATTTTCAAAATCTGCAGAAAAAAAGAAGAATTCTCCAGGTAGCAGCCCTTAAAAATATAAACTGCAACCCTGTACGACTTCTTAGCAATACAGCAGTCCTGAAATCAGTTAAAAGTTATAAAATGCTTTTTCAACAAAATTTGAATAGTAGAAAAGGATTATAATGCACACTATGTCTTATTTTCCTTCTTTTATGTTTCAAAGAATGTATTATGCTGAATTCTCCTAGACACGCATCTCTCAAGTATAGGACTCTTTCTCATCTAGTGATTTAATGAACACTAAGATGCAATGAAATCTATCCTTCAATTCTCATCTATCCCAAAAGAATAAAAAAGAAACCCCGGGCTTTAAACAGCTGCTTATATAAAAGCTCTAAGAATCTATGACTGCCTTTTACTTAATGTTTCCTATAGAGCCATAGTGTTCACTACTGAATTAGCTGCTGATAGCATCATTATTATTTATGGGCTTCCCTGGTGGCTCAATGGCAAAGAATCCACCTACCAATGCAGGAGACACATGAGATGTGGGTTTGATCCCTGGGTCAGATCCTCTGGAGAAGGAAATGATAACCCACTCCAGTATTCTTGCCTGGGAATACCATGGAGAGAGGAGGCCAGTGGGCTACAGTCCATGGGGGTCCCAAAGAGTTGGACACAACGCATGCAAATTCAATTCACTGTCATTATTACTGAATGGTAAAGGTAAGTTAAATATTTGATGGCTTGAAGGAGAAAATGTTGATAAAAAAACTTTTATGACAAAATATAAATTGTTTGAATGTTTTTCTAAGAATAAGTAATCACGGACTTAAATGAATGAGATGTAATTTCTTATTCTTTTGAATAGGGTAAATGTTCAAATTAAAGCGATTTTTACATTTCTTTGCTTTTATAGGGCACTATATATTTAAAAGGAAGAAAAATCACATTCAACTCAGAGATTTCTTTTGGTTCTATCAGATGTGCTTCACACATAGGTGATGAGTGGTATATACTACTCTGCATTACAGAGCATGATGCTCATATCTGTGGAAAATTCTGTAAATACAACTCAGAGTGACTATAATTCAAATCAAGGTCCTCAGAAAAGTTAAAGTACAATTCTTCATAATATTTTATAAATATTTAGGGATAATCACTAATAATGTATGGTTTCCTAAAAATCACATTTCTAGATAACATTGTTTTATGTTGAAATTAACAATAGTCTAGTTTCTTTCCCCAGGACAGTTGTATTACATTATGAGCCTGGTAGTAAATGTGAGCTGAATCATCACAAATTCCAGAGTCAAAAAATGAATTAATGCTCAGAAGGAAAACTATGGATAGATATGATTTAAGAGGCAAGAAAGAATAAGGAGTAAGAAACACAACTAACTGCAATACGAAAAATACAATAAAGCATTAAAATTTCAGAAGAGTCATATTAATAGAATCTGCCAAGAACAGACTGTGAATTTAACTACATTGGTTTAGCTACTGGTACTTCTATTTAAGGTGAAAAAATAGCAACAACATTCAAAATTAGTGATAATGCAATAAATGTACTAAACAATTTTGTATTTACAAATATTATCAACAGTCATGTGTAAATTCTGGATACCATTATAAAACAAGTAACAGTAAGGCAACATTCACTGATACTATAAGTCGGCATATGATGAGTATCTTGTTAATTGCTTCATTTATTTTTAACTCACATTTTTCCACCATAACTCCATGACAGAGGTGCAATTATTACTCTCAATGAGGGGTTTAGGTAAGCTGCCCAAGTCACACAGGTGCTAAATGGCTGGACCGAGTTAAGCCTAGGCTGAACTCGTGACATCCATAGTCTTTAGACTCAAAATGTAACTGAGTCATTTGCTTATAAAAATTTTGACCTTTTAAAGACCAAGCTTGTTGAGTGAAAATATGCCTTTCACTGGTCTATAAAATAGAACAAGAACAGGTATTCTAAGCAGCTGGGAGAAGTTCAGGGACCATGTGAAAAACAGAAACTGAATTCACTGTGTTCCTTATTTAAGGGACTGTACCTTATTTAGGTGCTATTCAGGTATAATGTGTCATAGTGAAGGTACCTTACACATATTTCTCCTTTTGACTTAATTTCCATACCTTCCAGATGTATTCTTCAGTATGGCAAGAGCATCTGGATAGCCATCCATGTTGTAATCTCCAATATGAAGGGTAATTGGAATTGGTATTTCAGTTGGTTGCTGTTCATGTACAAATGGCACAAAGCCCCAGAGTGTACCCTTACTGCTAAAATCCTGTAGGACAGGAATCCACTGTGGATTAAGAGAAAAAAATTAGACATTATAGTCATTTTAGAAAAAAAAAATCACCATTTGTAAAACAAATGATCCACAAAAAATCCTCAAGATATGTATCATCTTTCTTAAGTTGTATCTCTGCAAAATGGCAGAGTATTATAATTTACTTTGATAAATAGGTAACTGACACTCTAAAAAAAATAAGTCTACCTTAAAATTTATCAGTAGTCATCTTTCCTTGAACTAGCATATAGAACCTTAAAAAGTTTTTCACAGAATATGGAATCTTAGGATTGAAATGATATTATCAAACATTTAGTTGAACTGTCCATTTAAAAACGTGTGTTGGGGACTTCCCTGGTGGTCCAGTGGTTAATAATCCACCCTGCAATGCGGGGACACTGGTTTAATCCCTGGTCTGGAAAGATCCCACATGCTGCAGGGCAACTAAGCCTGTGAGCCACAACTACTGAGCCTGTATGCTCCAGAACCTGTGCTCTGCAGCAAGAGAAGCCAACACGATGAGAAGCCCATGCACCACAACTAGAGAAGTAGGCCCCGTTTTCTGCAAATAGAGAAAGACCGTGTGTAGCAATGGAGACCCAATGCAGCTCAGAAAAAAATAAAATTAAACAAATGAATAAACAGAATATGTGATGAGTGAAAGTATAAACATAAATGAATATTTAAAAAATCGTAATATCTAATACTGATGTCCTTTGGAAGGACCAGTTTAGGAAGAAAATTAGAACATGACAGAGTCTCCCTTGTTCTGCTCTGCCTCTTATACATGATGATGAGTTTAGTCACCATACTCAGAAACAAGCAGCTCTGAGGCTTTCCAAACAATACTAGCCCTGACAAGCCGTCCCAGCCCAGGAGAATGAGCTTTGTTGCCAAAACAGCTGGAAGCTACATTTTACATAAATTCTTTATTTCTCTACTGATTATAATGAAGAAATCACAGAGAATAGGTTCATTTCAAAATGAGCTTTGGTAAAGCCTGTTCTCTTCTGAATGCCCAAATCTTTACTTTTAATAACCTAGCTGAACTAAAAATCTGAAGACTGGAAATCAATACATGAAAATTAGAGATGTGTCCACAACTAACAATAGTTACTATTGCTAGATACTGGCACATAACCTAAAGATGTCTAAACAGAAGCAGGTGCAGCTGGCTTGAAATGACAGGAGGTCAAACATGCCCACAGATATTTTTTTCCTTGTAAGCAGGTGGCTCATATACGTGGCTCCAAGCCAAACTACATAAAAAGTGAATTCTTGAAAAGTGTTTAGTATATAGAACATCCCAAACGTTTTCTATGTATTCAAAGAAAGCACAGTTTGCCAAGGTAAAAAGAAAAATATGGCTTAACTATAAAGGCAAATGTATAGAAAACAAGCAGCTTAAAAAACTGATATGCATCTAATGAAATTTTCAATCTTTCTTAAAGCAAAAGTATTATATATCATCAAAATGTTTTAACATTTCACATGACTGAAAAAAATCGCTGCTTTTATTTTGGAAGAGGATGAGAAATTTCACAAAATGTCGAGTTATCTCAAGTTTCTGAAGAGGATGACAGTTTATTAATGAAGATAAAGTACTTCTGTTAAGGTAAATGTATTAAGGTCTAAGAAGTAAAAAGATTTTTCATTAATGTGACATTCTTAACAGTCAACAAAGAACTGTGACATTTATCTTCCCAGAGAGAGATGACTGCATAATTTGAAAATATAGTAGTCTGTCACTTGAAGACAGGCTGCAATTACTAGGTATATTTACAGCTATGAACCAATGATGAGGAGTTTCTTGACCTAATATTTTCAGCGATTCAAAACTTTCAAAAAGTTCAAGATAATACAGATTATGGGTTTAAGAGTTAAATGTTTTTAGAATGTTGACTATAGGAAGATTTGAAGATTTGTTTTCTCTAGTGTCTTAGTATGAAAGGTGATACTTCCTACCCATAAGGGCTATAAAAATCAAGATGTCATTCTATCATTTTTTTACCCCCAAATAGAAAATATAATTAATTCTACTACTGTAGTACTGGTTTCCTTTCAGGTGTTATCAATATTGAAAAATTCTCAATGTCATAAACTATCATCCCCACATTAAAATTTTTTTTTTATCATTCTCACATTAATTCTCTGCTGGGACTATCAGATTCTGAATTGTTTCTCAACAAGCTACAGGAATAGTTGACATAAAAGAACAAAATAGATCTAGACATCACAAATAAAAACAAGATTAGCCTTGAAACTAGATACGGTGTTCTTCTACATAATTCTTTATTATAGTTATCGTGTATCTTACCATATTCCCAGCATATAAATGGCTAACAGACCATATAACTGCAGGATCAATAGTGGGTTTCTTGGGACTCTCCTAGTGGTCCACTGATTAAGAATCTGCCTTGCAATGCAGGGGACGTGGGTTCAATCCCTGGTTGAGGAAGTAAAATCCCACAGGCCACAGAGCAAGTAAGCCCACATTTCACAACTAGAGAGTTTGTGCGCTGCAACAAAAGATCCCACATGCCGCAACTAAGACCACACACAGTCAAATAAATAAATAAATATTAAAAACAGGAATGGGTTTTCTTTATGAGAAATCATTGCAATACATTCCAATTGCAGTACTTTTTCTCTCAGTAAACCAACAAAAATAGATTTAAATGCATTTTATTAAGTTAAAATGGAGGCAGAGTGTTGGTTGTCATATAGAAAGTAAGGTGCCACGTCTGAGCCTGAGAATTACACTCAAAGACAGACTAATGGGAGAAAAGCTGATATGAACACAAGAGTCCTCCTAAGGAGAATGAAGACCTTACTTGGGTTCAAAATTAGGAAAGAGGTATGTCAAGGCTATATATTGTCACCCTGCTTATTTAACTTATACACAGAGTACATTATGTGAAATGCTGGGCTAGATGACTCACAAGCTGGATTGTTGAGAGAAATATCAACAACCTCACATATGCAGATGATACCACTCTAATGGCAGAAAGCAAAGAGGAACTAAAGAGCCTCTTGATGCAGGTGGAAGAGGGGAGTGAAAAAGTTGGTTTAAAGCTTAACATTCATAAAACAAAGATCAAGGCATCTGGTCCCATCACTTCATGGCAAATAGAAGGGGAAAAAGTGGAAACAGTGACAGATTTTATTTTTGGGCTCCAAAATCACTGTGGATGGTGACTTTAGCCATGAAATTAAAAGAGACTTGTTCCTTGGAAGAAAAGCTATGACAAACCTATACAGAATATTAAAAAGTAGAGACATCACTTTGCCAACAAGGGCAGTATACTCAAAGCTATGGTTTTTCCAGTAGTCAAGTATGATAAGAGTTGGACCACAAAGATGGGTGCGTGCCAAAGAAATGATGCTTTCAAACTGTGGTGCTAGAGAAGACTCTTGGCAGTCCCTTGGACTGAAAGGAAATCCAACCAGTCAATCCTAAAGGAAATCAGTCCTGAATATTCATTGGAAGGAATGATGCTGAAACTGCAATACTTTGGCTACCTGATGCTAAGAGCCAACTCACTGGAAAAGACCCTGATACTGGGAAAGACTGAGGGCAGGAGAAGGGGGCAGGAGAGAATTGACATGGTTGGATGGCATCACTGACTCAATGGACATGAGTGTGAACAAACTTAGGAGACAGTGAAGGACAGGAAAGCCCATCATGTTGCAGTCCATGGAATCGCAGAGTCAGTCATGACTTAGTGACTGAACAACAAGTTAAAATGAGGAAGTAAACTTATTTTGTTTTTTCTCTTTTCTGATTCTTCAAATACTTTTCTAACCTCTGAAATTGTTTTCCAAGATTGTAACCTTACTTACATTAAAAAACAAGTAGATATACCTGCTTTGCTCCAGATCTTGCTAAGTAAATGACACTTTTCTGGCAGTTTTTGTCTTCACAACCTGGCAGCAAGTGATCCATGTTTCCATCTCCATCTGCCAAAAGAAACATAAAAAGTTCATTAAAGGCCACAAAATGGTGCTCTTACATAACAGATTAAATTTCCTATTTGTTCAAAGTCTGCATCACTAGATAAACTGAGGAATCTGACTGACGCATGGTTTTGTAGTTTATGTGATTCAATTAAAGAATTACTCTGGCCCTTGCTATCTGTTACCTGGACATGACTGGTTTTAAACTGCTCACTTTTCTTTGGTTAAATATTTATCCAGTGTTGGAAAAACACCTTGTTTCAGGGCTTTAATGTTAAAATCATCACTTAAAAAAATGTAGCTTGTGACTCAGACAATTATCATTGCTGCCATGGGAGGAAACTAAGCATGTCAATAGTAACCCATTATTATTTGCCTTATTTTGGATGTCTTTACATATACTTTCAAGTGTCTTTTATACAGCATAAATTTCAAGAGTTATAAAGCTTTCTGCAATCTAGATTCTAAAAAGAACCAGTATATTTTTATCAATAAAAAAGCAAATGTTCATTGCAGCACTGTTTATAATAGCCAGGACATGGAAGCAACCTAGACGTCCATCAGCAGATGAATGGATAAGAAAGCTGTGGTACATATACACAATGGAGTATTACTCAGCCATTAAAAAGAATACATTTGAATCAGTTCTAATGAGGTGGATGAAACTGGAGCCTATTATACAGAGTGAAGTAAGCCAGAAAGGAAAACACCAATACAGTATACTAACGCATATATATGGAATTTAGAAAGACAGTAAAGATAACCCAGTATGTGAGACAGCAAGAGACACAGATGTATAGAACATTCTTTTGGACTCTGTGGGAGAGGGAGAGGGTGGGATGATTTGGGAGAATGGCATTGAAACATGTATATCATATCATATAAAAAACAAATTGCCAGTCCAGGTTCGATGCGGGATACAGGATGCTTGGGGTTGGTGCACTGGGATGACCCAGAGGGATGGTACGGGGAGGGAGGTGGTAGGGGGGTTCAGGATGGGGAACACGTGTACACCCATGGCAGATTCATGTTGATATATGGCAAAACCAAATTAACCTCCAATTAAAATAAATAAATTTAAATTAAAAAAATATTAAAACCACACAAACGCACACACACACACACACAAAAGCAAATGAAGGGAATACACTCATCATTTCCAACCAGCTGATTTTTAAACAGCTGCACAATGGTCTGCAAAGACTTCCAGAGATGATGTTACTGAGGAACTTGGGAGTCATTTCCTCTAGTGCTCCCTCCTATCTACCGCCCCTACCTGATGGAAGCTTACAAATTTTGATGTCATAGAGTTAAATCTCTACAGGGACATTCACACAATGAAGTAATCATGTAGCTTTTAAATTTAGGGCCTTATTTTGTTTTCTTTGGAATAAATATGGATTTATGTGCAATGATTTAATGTATCATTTAATGTGTGCCAAGGTAGTTAGTTCCTTCACTTGGATGGCTATATAAGGGTTAACAATTAAAGAAGTCCTTCTTTGTGTAGGTTTAAGTACCAATATTAAGAGAGATATATAACTAAAACAAGTCTATCAAGTATCCAATAATGTATTCAAAAGGAAAAAAAAATTTAGGTTGTGTGAGATGAAAAGCTAGCCAATGGAAGCTGACCTCAGCAAGGAAAAGGCATAGTGAAAAATGAGTTTCTTTGATTTAATTTCATGGTTTAATTACTTATGATTCTCATAGGTAATACTCTGTGTGATAACAAACCCTTACTTATAGGAGTACAACACTAAATAAAACCGTTGAATTAATAACGGAAGTATAGAAAATATCTGTGATATGGCAGTGGTACATCTGAATTATTGTGAAAGCTATTGAAAGAGAGATGCAACTCTAGGCAGGAATACTTGGAAAGGAGAAGGCTTTCCAAGGACAGAAACATATATCATAGTTAGAAAAAAAAACAAACAAAAAAACAACAAGAGCTCACCAAGTAAGAATTAAATGCAAAATGTGATTTATAAACTGGGTCTTCCTATCATAGGTTCATTAAAAGCCAAATCATTTACTGTGATTATTCTGGGACTAATCAGAAGAAGACAGTTAACAAGTCTCTGTCTTTCATTTTTACCCCAAAGGCAAAATACTCAGATTAGATCCTGATTTACACTTTTCTTTTCTCCTAGTTTCTCTTTCTTCCAAGTAGTTTCCTATTTCCCCCAAGTATTTTGGCCATGACTTGGCTGAAATTTAATACTGGCAAATAACCTCTGTTAAACATATAACTAACTCATATCATAACATCATAAACATGCCTTTTTGTAAGAATTATCAGTAATATTTTATAGATATGGCCATAGAAATCTAGAACTCTATCAAAGAAGGTGCTCCTTATGTTGACTCTTTAAGCGCTATTTTTTGACACATCACTTCCTCAGTGATAGAAAAGATTTCTGAGATTCCAACTTCATGTCCTAAGGAAATTTTCTCTCTCTTAAAGGCAACAAACTTTTAAATTCCACGTTTCACTTTTCTACATTAAAAAAAAAAATTTATTTGTAAGTTATTTAAACTTGAATAATAAAAGTAGTACAAGAAGTCCTGAACACATTTTAACCAGATTGACCTGTTCAGATTGACCTGTTAACATTTTATGCCATTTATTTGATCATTTGTGTGCTCTGTGAAATCATTGTTTTTTCTGAACCATAATTATATACATTATAGCCTCTCACCCATAAATACTTTAGTGTGCATTTCCTATGAATAGGGATATTCTCTTAAACAACCATAGTAGAACTATTAATTCACACAATATCTATTGTACTATATCTATATTCCAGTTTCATTCATTGACCTAATAATGTCATTTGTAGCATTTTTGACCCTCTTAACATAGGATCCAGAGTCTAGGGGTAGAATTGCATTTAGTTGTTATTTTTGCTGTGTTTTTCAGTTGCTAAGTCATTTCCAACTCTTTGCGACCCCATGGACTGCAGCATGCCAGGCTCCTCTGTCCTCCACTATCTCCCAGAGTTTGCTCATATTGATGTCCATGGACTGACTCAGTGATGCTAACCATTTCATCCTCTGCTGCCCTATTCTCCTTTCACCTTCAATTTTTCCCAGCATCAGGGTCTTTTCCATGGAGTTGGCTCTTTGCAACAGGTGGCCAAAGGATTGGAGCTTCAGCTTCATCATCAGTTGTTCCAATGAATATTCAGCCCTTCTAGTATACTGGTTGGATCTCCTTCCAGTTATTTTTAGTCTCCTTTAATCTAGAATATTTTCACAGCCTGTGTCTTTTACAATCTATGTATCTTTTTTGTTTTTAAACCTCAGACGACAGGAATTTTTTACTTTTTTAATAAGCCTGAGGAAGAAAGTAGTTTCAGGAAAATGATTCCTATGAGTCAGAGGCACAAGGCTAGGAACTAGTAATATGCAAATTCTCTGAAAAATAATGTGACTATGAGGAAAGTCATGCTGATAGAGGTACCACTCTGTGAACTTAGCACGCATTTCTTAAAGAAGTCCCAGGAATTATTAACTTCAGACTGTCTTCTCCTTAGGATTTCAGCATGTTACATATCTCAGGTTTCTTTGAGAGATAAATTACTTCCCAAAGGTTCAAGTGAAATTGTAACAGAAGGAATCACATTTCTACTCACTCATTTTATAAAATGTGACATAAAATTTGGCCTTTTGAATGTCAGGACTGCTAGAGACTAAAGTTCACACTAACCACATGTTAATTTCCATCTGATGTTAACCTTAACCAAATTTCAAACGAAATTCTTCTCTGAAACAGATAGTTTTAATGAGATAGATATGATTCAAACTGACTTTCCCCAAAACTTTAATTTTAAAAATCAAGAAAACACTAAAATAGGTTCCATCAAAATGGACTATAATGAATTTTGATGTAATAATTTTTCTGGTTTTAATTAAGCAGAGGACAAAGAAGATAGATATGAGCAAGGGTGACATTTATGTTTCCTCTTAAACATTCATAACATTTTCAGTATCTTGAAATTAACTGACCTGTGGTATCATTTAATCATTTAATCAAATTACAACTCATTGTTCTGGCCCCAGATTACCCATTAACACTGTAAACCACAGGTTCTTTAATGCAGTATTCCCAAAGTATGGCTCCCAGTCCCACAGACTCAACATCACCTAGGAACTTACTAGAAATGTTACGCCCCTGTCCAGAACTAATGAATAAGAACCTCTGCTGCTCCTACTGTTAAGTCGCTTCAGTCGTGTCCAACTGTGTGACCCCATAGACGGCAGCCCACCAGGCTCCCCCATCCCTGGGATTCTCCAGGCAAGAACACTGGAGTGGGTTGCCATTTCCTTCTCCAATGCATGAAAGTGAAAAGTGAAAGTGAAGTCGCTCAGTCGTGTCTGACTCTTCAGGACCCCATGGACTGTAGCCTACCAGGCTCCTCTGTCCAAGGGATTTTCCAGGCAAGAGTACTGGAGTGGGTTGCCATTGCCTTCTCTGTAAGAACCTCTGAGGGTGGGGCAAAGCTTATGCCCTCTGACTGAACCATTGTTCTCAGGTACTTCTGCTAGTCCTCACTAACACCAGAGGTTGCTACACATAGCCTATGTCTGTCTTGATCACGTTCTCCATTAATAACAAACTACTTTTGCTAATCATAGTCCACTATTCATTTAGGACTCAGTCTGTGTCTTGCTTCAAGCTCTTGAGACTGAATCAAAGTTGTCGTTTGCCCATCTGTGTATTGCTTGAAGTGAAGTGACCGGTACACGTATCATAAACTCCTTATTGCCAAATTCAGACTTAAATTGAAGAAAGTAGGGAAAACCACTAGACCAATCAGGTATGACCTAAATCAAATCCTTATGATTATACAGGGGAAGTGACAAATAGATTCAAGGGAAAAGATCTGATAGAGTGCCTGAAGAACTATGGATGGAGGTTCATGACATTGTACAGGAGGCAGTGATCAAGACCATCCCCAAGAAAAAGAAATGCAAAAAGGCAAAATGATTGTCTGAGGAGGCATTAAAAATAGCTACCAAAAAAAGAGAAGTGAAAGGCAAAGGAGAAAAGGAAACATATATCCATTTGAATGCAGAGTTCCAAAGAATAGCAAGGAAAGATAAGAAAGCCTCTCTCAGTAATCACTGCAAAGAAATAGAGGAAAACAATAGAATGGGAAAGACTAGAGATCTCTTCAAGAAAATTAGAGATACCAAGGGAACTTTTCATGCAAAGATGGGCACAATAAAGGACAAAAATGGTACAGACCTAACAGAAGCAAAAGACATTAAGAAGAGGTGGCAAGAACACACAGGAGAACTATACAAAAAAAGATCTTCATGACCCAGATAATCACGATGGTGGGATCAGTCATCTAGAGCCACATATCCTAGAATGTGAAGTCAAGTGGGCCTTACGAAGCATCACTATGAACAAAGCGAGTGGAAGTGATGGAATTCTAGTTGAGCTGTTTCAAATCCTAAAAGATGATTCTGTGAAAGTGCTGCACTCAATATGCCAGCAAATTTGGAAAACTCAGCAGTGGCCAAGGACTGGAAAAGGTCAGTTTTCATTCCAATCCCAAAGAAAGGCAATGCCAAAGAATGCTCAAACTACCACACAATTGCACTCATCTCACACGCTAGCAAAGTAATACTCAAATTCTCTAACTCAGGCTTTAATAGTACATGAACCATGAAATTCCAGATATTCAAGCTGGTTTTAGAAAAGGCAGAGGAACCAGAGATCAAATTGCACATTTGTTGGATCATCAAAAAAGCAAGAAAGTTCCAGAAAAACATCTATTTCTGCTTTGTTGAATATGCCAAAGCCTTTGACTGTGTGGAACACAAAAAACTGTGGAAAATTCTTCAAGAGATGAGAATATCAGACTACCTGACCTGCTTCCTGAGAAATCTGTATCAGGTCAAGAAGCAACAGTTAGAACTGGACATGGAACAACAGACTGGTCCAAATCAGGAAAGGAGTATGTCAAGGCTGTATATTGTCACCCTGCTTATTTATTTGCAGAGTACATCATGAGAAATGCTGGGCTGGATGAAGTACAAGCTGCAATCAAGATTGCTGGGAGAAATATCAATAACCTCAGATATGCAGATGACACCACCCTTATGGCAGAAAGTGAAGAACTAAAGAGCCTCCTGATGAAAGTGAAAGAGGGGAGTGAAAAAGTTGACTTCAAACTCAACATTCAGAAAACTAAGATCATGGCATCTGGTCCCATTACTTCATGGGAAATAAATGGGAAACAGTGACAGACTTTATTTTTTGGGGCTCCAAAATTACTGCATATTTTGACGCAGCCATGAAATTGAAAGACACTTGTTCCTTGGAAGAAATGTTATGACCAACCTAGACAGCATATTAAAAAGCAGAGACATTACTTTGCCAACTAAGGTCTGTCTAGTCAAGCTATGGTTTTTCCAGTAGTCATGTATGGATGTGAGATCTGGATTATAAAGAAAGCTGAGCGCTGAAGAATTGATGCTTTTGAACTGTGTGGTGTTGGAGAAGACTACTGAGAATCCTGTGGATAGCAAAGAGATTCAACCAGTCTGTCCTAAAAGAAATCAGTCCTGAATATTCATTGGAAAGACTGATGCTGAAGCTGAAATTCCAATACTTTGGTCACCTGATATGAAGAACTGACTCATTTGAAAAGACCCTGATGCTAGGAAAGATTGAAGGCAGGAGAAGGGGATGACAGAGGATGAAATGTTTAGATGGCATCATCGACTCAATGAGGTTGAGTAAACTCCGGGAGCTGGCGATGGACAGGGAGACCTGATGCGCTGCAGTCCATGAGGTCGCAAAGAGCAGGACATGAATGAATGACTGAACTGAACTGACTGAAGTGAAGTGAAGTGAAAGTCTCTCAGTTGTGTTCGACTCTTTGTAACGCAATGGACTGCACCCTGACAGGCTACTCTGTCCTTTGAAATCTCCAGGTAAGAATACTGGAGTAGGTAGCCATTCCCTTCTCCACAGGATCTTTCCAATCCAGGGACTGAACCCATGTCTCCAGCACTGCACGTGGATTCTTTACTGTCTGAGCTCCCAGGGAAGCTGTGTATCTCTTGGGCAGGTCAAATCATGACTGCAGTGAAACAATTACTACTATACATAAAATAATTGTTTTTGGTGAATGTCTTGGCACTTCGTGAGAGTATATGGAGATTTTAATGTAATGGCAAAAAGGGAGAACTAAGAGCAGTTAGATTTAGATTTTAAATCTGGCTTAACTCCTAAATAGTAATTAGACATATACTTTTAGGGAAAAAAACTGAAAAATATTTTAAAATATTAGGATTGATGGGGAATAGGTACAGCTGTTTCTGTATATTTTTTTAGGATTGTGACACGCAGTCAGGTTTTCAGAAATTCTCCACCTCTTGTCCCCAGCATCCCTCTACAATGGCAATCACCAAAGCAGTTTATCTTGTGTATTCTTTACCACATAGGCTGTGCATATTCACATACCATTAATATAAATAATTTTGTACAAACAGTAGTATACACTACATACTTTCTGGTACCTTATTTTGACTGCACTGGGTCTTTGTTGCCATGTGTGAGTTTTCTCTAGCTGCAGTGAGTTTTGGCTACTCTGCAGCTGCACTGAGCAAGCTTCTCATCACTGACTTCTCTTGTTAAGGAGCACAGGCTCTAGGGTGCACGGGGTCAGCAGTTGTGGCACATGGGCTTAGTTGCCCTACAGCATGTGGAATCTTTTCAGACCAGGGATCGAATCTGTGTCCCTGGCATTCGTAGGTCGATTCTCTACCACTGGATCAGCAGGGAAGTCCTGAATTTTTTATTTAATATATCTTTGAGAACATTACACACTGATACATTTATATCTGCCTCATATATAATGTAGTATTACATTTTATGCATGTATCTCAGTATAGCTAATTCTCTTGTTGTTGTGGGTTCAGTTGCTAAGTCATGTTGGACTCCTTGCGACCCCATGGACTGCAGCATGGCAGGCTTCCCTGCCCTTCGGGAGTTCACTCAAATTCATGTCCATCGAGTCAGTGGTGCTACTGATGTGTTTTCAATCTTTTGGTAATCAAAATAATCCAACAATGAATAACTTTGCACATATAATGTCTCATCTTTAAGAGGTTATAAATTCCTAAAATGGAAATTACTGATTCATAGATTATATATGATTAAAGTTTTTATTTTAATCTCCATAGAGGAGTAGTTCTCAAACTAGTTAAAGAACCCTTTATATTCTTAAAGAGTGGGTAACCCCAACAAGCTTTGTTAACGTGGGTTATATGTATGAGTATTTCTATGAGGATACTTGACACTAAGACTAAAAAATAATTAAATATTTAAGTAAAAATACAAACCATAAATATATTAAATGTAAAGATAACTAATATTTTCAGGAAAAAAATAACTTTTCTGAAATAAAAACATTTTGCAATAAGACTGTCACTATCTGGCCTGGTATATAGAAAAGCTTGATTTCCATACTACTTTTATATTCAATCTCTTGTTTTGGTTGACAAGTATGAAAATATGTAGGGGGGACTTTCAAGATGGTGGAGGAACAGGACATGAAGAACACCTTCTTCCCCACAAATAAAAAAATCACTTGCGTGGAGAACAAGTCCACACAGAACATCTTCTAAACATCTTCAGACTTCCAGAAAGGCAAACTAATCTCATTGGAGTGAGGTAGAGCAACAGATAGAAACTAAAAGGGAGACAAAGGATTTCAGGATAGAGACCTGCACCCTGAGGAAGGGAGTTGTGAAGCAGGGGGGGTGGGGGTAGGGGGGTTGGTTTCTGCACACTAGGAAACTCCCTCACAGGTGGGATCAGGGGGGAGCTACGGAACCTCAGAGGGGAGTGCAGAATAGTGAGACAGGTGCTCTGAAGGCAAAACAGAGAAAATTCACCACAGAGTTTGTGCAAGTGGCACTTCCCTGATAAGAAGTGGCTCACATGCTTGTGTCTGCCTGCAGTGAGTGGCGGACTGGTGCAGAGGCCCTAGGCTTCAGTGGTTGGGCCTCAGGGAGAGGGCCGGGGCTGACTGCCATGAAGATACTCTGAGGGGGCTGGAGCAGCACAGCAAAGGCAGGCCAGGAAAACTCTGGGTCTGACTGAGAAACAAAGGATCATTCCTGCAGGAAGGTTCAAATGCTGTACTTTGATTCTATGTGCTCACGAACAAGGGACCATGCCCAAGCAGATGCCAAAGAGGGGCGAGCCAGCTGCAGTCTAAAGCCCCAGAAGCAGAGAAGGAGGTGCGGGAAGGCAGGGGCCCACTATGATCTCAGTCCCAGAGACTACAACTACCACCAAACTGTGAGTGGATGTGGGTCACCACACACATCTTCCTGGGAGTCCAAGCAGCTTGGCTTTGCCAGGGGCCCCACAACTTGAGACCAACTCCCCTGGGAAAGTGCACAACCCACCCCAGACTGTGGTGACACCCTATGTGGCCCAGTTGCACCAAGCACTCCCCACACACTCTAGTGGTGTCTGCTGAACCCCTCCCTCACCCCAGCACAACTGAGCAACTGAACCCAAACAAGCGGCTGCTTTTGCCCAGTCATGGTTAGGCAGTGAACAGACGTGGGAGACAGACTTAAAATCAAAGGTAGGCCTAAACCCAAAGTGGAACACCAAGGGCTGTGTGAGCAAAGGAAGGAAGGGAAAAACAAGCCCAGAAGTTACAGCTGTAGCAGTTAAAATTTTAGCATTTAGACTGAGACTGTGCTTTAGGGGCAACTGTAGACTCTGAGAGCAAATACAAGTTGGAGGAAGACAAGAGCTGAGTCTGAGCAGACCACGACACTGACTACAACAGGGTCAGAGACCTTCCTAAATATACTGGAGGACTTTCTGAGTAGGCAAATCTACTAGAACAGGAAAACGGACAAATTACTTGGACACTCCTCTCAGTACCACTTTTTATATATTTCCCCTCTTTTTGCCCCCATTTTATTTTTTATCATACTGTCCAGAAGTGGTTCTTTATTATTCCTTTAAGTTTTATATTTTATAACCTACTTTTTCCTCTTTTAAAAAGGACAGAAACTTTATTTTTAAAATAAATTCCATGGCTTTGATTTGTTTTTGATTTTTCTTTTAGATGTTTTATTTTTGAGCTTGTATTTTCAAGAGTCTACATTATTTCTTTAAAGTTTTTGATTTTTTTAATCTTTTGTCTTTGAATTTTTGAGAGTCTTAAATTTTAGTATAAATTTTCATTTAGGGGTTCAGTTATTGGCTTAATTTCTCTCTTCTCTCTTCTTTTTATCTTTATTTTGTTTGGTTGTTTTTCTCCTTTTCCCCTCTTTCATTCTCTTTATAAATGTGTGAATCTCTCTGGGTGATCTTGGCTGTTCAGTTATTTCACCACGAGTCTAAGGGTTTTGTCTTCTGTGTTATGTGGCCTGTGAAATACTGGTCCTAAAGTAAGGGGTTGGGCCTGAATCCCAGAGGTGGGAGACTTGACTCCAGGACTTTGGACCTCTAGAGAACTCCCAAACCCACAGAACATTAATATGTGAGAGCCCTTTCAAAGGCCTCCATCTCAAAACTAAGACCAAGTTCCACCCAAAAGCCAGCAAGCTCCAGTGCTGAATGCACCATGCCAATCCTTCAGCAAAACAGGAGCACAACCCTTCACATTAGCAGACAGGGTGCCCAAAGCATACTGAAGCCACAGACATCCGAAAACACACTACTGGATAAGGTACTGCCCTTCAGAGAGACAAGATTTAGCTCCATCCACAGAACAGAGGCACAAACCCCACCAGCCAGGAAACCTTCATAAGATATTGGTCTAACCTCACCAAGGGGAGGGAGACTCCACAATTAGAAATTACAACCTTCCAGCCTGACTTCACTTTCACTTTTCACTTTCACGTATTAAGAGAAGGAAATGGCAACCCACTCCAGTGTTCTTGCCTGGAGAATCCCGGGGATGGGGGAGCCTGGTGGGCTGCCATCTATGGGGTCACATAGAGTCGGACACAACTGAAGTGACTTAGCAGCAGCAGCAGCCGCCTGTAGAAAGGAGACCCCAAACACAGTAAACTAAACAAAATGGAAAGAGAGAGAAACATTCAGCAGATAAAGCAACATGGTAAAAACCCACAAGACTAAACAAATGAAGATCAAATAGACAATTTACCTGGAAAAGAATTCAGAGTAATGATAGTAAAGATGATTCAAAATCTTGAAAATAAAATGGAGGCATGTATAAACAGACCAGAGGCATGGATCAAGAAGATGCAAGAAATGTTTAACAAGGACTTTGAAGAATTAAAGAATAAACAATCAACAATGGACAATGCCATAACTGAGATTAAAAATACACTGCAGGGAATCAACAGTAGAGTAACTGAGGCAGAAGAAAGGATAAGTGAGCTGGAAGACAGAATGGTGAAATAACTGATACAGAACACAATGAAGAAAAAAAGAACACAAAGTAATGAAGATAATCTCAGAGACCTATGGGACAACATTAAACACAACAACATTTGAATCATTAGAGGTCTTAGAAGAAGACAAAAGGAGAAGGCTTGAAAAATATTTGAGGAGATTGTAGTTGAAAACTTCCCTAACATGGGAAAGAAAATACAAACCTAAGTCGAGGAATCCTAGAGTCCCATACAGGATAAACATGCCAAGACACATACTAATCAAGCTAAGAAAAATTAAACACAAAGGACATATATTAAAAGCAGTGAGAGAAAAGTAACACAGAATATACAAGGGGATCCCCATAAGACTAACAGTTGAACTTTCAAAAGAAACTCTACTGGCCAGAAGGAAATGATAGGACATATTTAAAGTGATGAATGGGAAAAACCTACAACCAAGACTACTCTATCCAGCAAGGATCTCATTCAGATTCGAAGGGAAAATCAAGAGCTTTACCAACAAGGAAAAGTTAAAGACTATCCAGCACCACCAAATAAGCTCTTCAACAAATCCTAAAGGAACTTCTCTAGACAAGAAACACAAAAAGAAGAGGTCTACAAAAATAAACCCCAAATAATAAACTAGAACAAGATCATACATACAAATAATAATCTTAAATGTAAATGGGATTAATGCTCCAATGAAAAGACACAGATTGGCTGAATGGAAACAAAAACAAGACCCCTATATATTCTGTCTACAAGAAACCTACCTCAGATCTCGAGACGCATAAACAGCTGAAAGTGAAGGGGTGGAAAAAGACAGTCCACACAAATGGAAATCAAAAGAAAGCAAGAGTAGCAATATTCATATCAGATAAAATGGACTTTAAAAACAAAGACCATTAAAAGAGATAAAGAAGGACACTACATAATGATCAAGGGATCAATCCAAGAAGAAGATATAACAATTATAAATATATAAGCACCTAACACAGGAGTACTGCAACACACAAGGCAAATGCTGACATCTGACAAAGGGGAAATTGACGTAACATGATAATAGTGAGAGGCTTTAATACCGCACTGACAGGTCATCCAAACAGAAAATTAAAAGGACACAAAAGCTTTAAATGATACACGGACTGGCTGGACCTAGTTGATATCTACAGGGCATTTCATTTAAAAACAACAAACTTCACTTTTTTCTCAAGTGACACAGAACATTCTCCAGGACAGATCACATCTTTGGCCACAATTCAAGCCTTGGTAAATTAAACACACACACACACACACACACAAAACTGAAATCGTTTCAAACATCTTCTCTGGTCATAATGTGGTAATATTACACATCAACCACAGGGGGAAGAAAAAAAAGGTAAGAAACACAAACACATGGAGGCTAAACAACACACTTCTGAATAAGTAACAGATCATTGAAGAAATAAAAATGTAAATAACTAACCACTCAAAACCTACGCTATGCTATGCTAAGTCACTTCAGTAGTGTCCGACTCTGTGCGACCCCATAGACGGCAGCACACCAGGCTCCCCCATCCCTGGGATTCTCCAGGCAAGAACACTGGAGTGGATTGCCATTTCCTTCTCCAATGCATGAAAGTGAAAAGTGAAAATGAAGTCGCTTAGTCCTGTCCGACTCTTAATGACCCTGTGGACTGCAGCCTACCAGGCTCCTCCGTCCATGGGATTTTCCAGGCAAGAGTACTGGAGTGGGGTGCCACTGCCTCACTGCTCAAAACCTATGGGATGCAGTAAAAGGAATGCCAATAGAGAAGTTTATAGCAATACAAGCCTATCTCAAGAAACAAGAAAGACATCAAATAAACAACCTAACCTTACACCTAAAGCCGCTACAAAAAGAACAAAACCCCCCAAAGTTTAGTAGAAAAAAGAAATCATAAAGTTCAGAGAAGAAATGAATGAAAAAGAAATGAAGGAGACAAGAACAAAGACCAACAAAACTACAAGGTGGTTCTTGGAGAAGATAAACAAAATTGAGAAACTGTTACCAAGATCCATCATGAAAAAAAAAGGGGAGAAGACTCAAATCAATAAAACCAGAAATGAAAAAGGAAAATTTCCAACAGACAACACAGAAATACGAAGGCTCATGAGAGATGACTATGAGCAACTATATGCCATTAAAATGGACAACCTGGAAGAAATGGACAAATTCTTAGAAAAGTATAGCCTCCAAAACTAAACCAGGAAGAAAGAGAAAATAAGAACAGACCAATCAGAAGCATAGAAATAGAAACTTTAATAAAAAATCTTCCAACAAAAACCCAGGGCAAATTCTATCAAAAGTTTAGAGGAGAGCTAATATCTACACTGCTCAATCTCTTCCAGTAAATTGCAAAGGAAGGAAAACTCCCAAACTCATTCTACAAAGCCACCATTATCCTGGTATCAAAACCAGACAAAGAAACCATAAAAATAAAAGAAAATTACAGGCAAATATGACTGATGAATATAGATACAAAAATTCTCAGCAAAATTCTAGCAAACAGACTCATTAAAAGGACCATATAAAATAAGCAAATGGGCTTTATTTCAGGGATGCAAGGATTCTTCAATATATACAAATCACAATGTGATAAACCATATTAACAAACAGATAAAAATCATGTGATCATCTCAACAGATGCAGAGAAAGCTTTTGACAAAATTCAGCACCCATTTTAAGATAAAAACTCTCCAGAAAGCAGGCACAGAAGAAACATACCTCAACACAATAAAGGCATGTACGACAAACCCACAGTAAACATTATTTTCCCTGGTGAAAAACTGAAAGCATTTCCTCTAAGATCAGGAACAAGACAAGGATGCCTACTCTCATCACTATTATTCAACATCATTTTGGAAGTCCCAGCCCCAGAAATCAGAGAAGAAAAAGAAATAAAAGGAATCCAGATTGCAAAAGAAAAAGTAAAACTCTCAATGTTCACAGATGATATGATTCTTTTCATATAAAACCATAAAGATGCCACCAGAAAATTACTAGCACTAATCAATTAATATAGTAAAGTCACAGGATATAAAATTAATACACAGAAATCCCTTGCATTCCTATACATTAATAGTAAAAAATCAGAAAGAGAAATTAAGGAAATAATTCCATCTGCCATGGCAACAAAAAGAATAAAATACTTAGGAATAAACCTACCTAAAGAGACAAAGACCTTTATGCAGAAACTGTAAGACACTGGTGAAAAAAATTAAAGAGACAGAAACGGATGAAGAGATATACCATTTTCTCGGAGTGGAAGAATCAATATTGTAAAAATGACTATACTTCCCAAAACAATCTATAGATTCAATGCAGTTCCTATTAAACTACCAATGGTATTTCACAGAACTAGAACAAATAATTTCACAATTTGTATGGAAATACAAAAGACCTTGAATAGCAAAAGTCTTAAGAAAGAAGTATGGACCTGGATGAATCAATTTTTCTGACTTCACCCATTACTACAATGCTACAGTCATTGAGACAGTATAGTACTGTCACAAGAAAAAAGAAATATAGACCAACGGAACAAGATAGAAAGCCTGGAGACAAATCCATGCACCTATGGGCATTTTATCCTTGAGAAAGGAGACAAACATATACAATGAAGAAAAGACAGCCTCTTGATTAACTGGTGCTGGAAAAACTGGGCAGCTACACATAAGAGAATGAAACTGCAACACTTCCTAATACCATACATAAAAATCAACTCAAAATGGATTAAAGACCTAAATATAAGACCAGAAAGTATAAAATTCTTAGAGGAAAACATAAGCAGAATACTCTCTGACATATACCACAGCAAGATCTTCTATGAACCTCCTTCTAAAGTAATGGAAATAAATGAAAATAAACAAATGGGAACTAATTAAAAGGTTTTGTACAGCAAAGGAAACTAAAAACAAGGTAAAAGAAAACCCTCAGAATGGTAGAACATAATAGCAAATGAAACAACTGATAAAGAATTAATCTCTGAAATGTACCAGCATCTCACATAGCTAAATATCAAAAAAACCAAAGACCCCAGTCAGAAAGTGGCCAGAAGGCTTAAACAGTCGTTTCTCCAAAGAAGACGTACAGATGGCTCATAAACACATGAAAAGATGGTCAACATCACTCATTATTATAGAAATGAAGATCAAAAGTTCAATGAGGAATAATCTCACATAGGTCAGAATGGCCTTCATCAAAAATCTACAAACAGGGGGCGGTTCCAAGATGACAGAGGAATAGCATGGGGAGACCATTTTCTCTCCCACTAATACATCTCCTCCACAAAGATCATCTGCATGTGGAGTAACTCCCAGAGAACAACTTGTGAATGCTGGCAGAGGACTCCAGACGTCCAGAGAGGGAAGCCAATCTCCTTGGAATGAGGTAGGGCAAAGGATAAAGACAAAAAGGATGACAAAGGTTTTCAGGAAATAGATCTGTTTTGTGAAGGGAGTTGTGAAAGATAAGTTTCCACATAATAGGAAACTGTCTCACAAGTAGGGTCAGTGGTGAGTTTAAGAACCTCAGAAGGAAGCAAAATCAAAAAAATGCACCACAGAAATCACACCAAATGGCAATTTCCAGACGAGAAGTGCATCACATGCTTGAGTGTGCCCGAAGCAAGTAGGGTATGGGTGTGGAGGCGAGGGCTGGGTTGTCCCGGGGAATGCCATGAGTAGTACACTCTGAGGGGGAATGTCATATCACAGATAGAACAGGGAAAACCGTGGGATTCTCACAGAAATAAAAGACCATTCCTGCAGAAAGGCTCTAATGCTGCATGCTGACTCCTGGTGTGCTAACTGAACAAAGGATCACACTCTATCAAATACCAAAGTGGGGTAAGTCAGCTGACCTTTACAGACCTGGAGGCAGAGAGGTAAAAGGCAAGGGACCGCTGCAATCTTGGCCCCAGAAACTGCATCTGTCACCAAGTGTGAGCTGAATGCCAGTCACTACTCACATCTTCGTGGGATCCTGGATGGCTTGAATCTGGTGGGAGTGTCACAGCCTGAGACCAACTCCCCTGAGGAGACACATGGCTCACCTGGGACTGTGCCCGCATGGCGTACCTGGAAGCCTGAGCAGCTTGGCCCTGGGAGGTGCACTTGGGCTATGGCAACTCCCACCTGGTCCAGCCACTGCGAGTGCTCCCCATATGCACCAGCAGAGTTTACAGTGTCCCTCCCTCTCCACAGCACAACAGAGCAAGAAAGCATGAATAAATGGCCACTTCTGCCCCCTAGGGTTAGGGCAGAGATAGACCCTGGAGACTTCCAAGCAGAGGAGCCCAAGGTGAGCAAAGAATAGAAGGTGGGAGGGATCTGTCCTGAAAGTGGCAGGTGCAACAGATTAAAATCCTGCAGTTAAACTGAGTCTGTGCACTTTAGGGGCAACAGTAGGCTTTGAGAACAAGTACAAGTCTGAACAAGGGTATATGTGAGACTGAACTGACTCCCCACTGCCCAGAACAGCTCCAGAGACCTTCCTAAATATACTGGAGGACCTTCTGAGTAGGCAACTCAACTGGGGCAGAAAAATGGAGGAATCACATGAACATTCATCTCATTACCACTGTATATATACTCCCTGCCTCCTATAAAATTTTTCATTATTATTTTTAAGATTAAAAAATTTTTTATTCTTATTTTTCCACCCTTTCTTCCCTCCCTTTTTTGCTTTTACCCTACTATTGTCCTAAAATGGTCCTTTATTACTTTAACTTTTACTTTTATAGCCTACTTTTACCTTCCTAAAAAAAAATAACCCTTATTTTTGAAATAAATTTCATATTCTTTAATTTTTGTGTTTGATCTTTCTTTTTTCATATTGCACTTTTGAGAGTCTAATTTTTATTCTGGGTTTTTAATTTTTTCTTTTTGATCTTTTGTTATTAATTTTTTTAATCTTTAATAGTCTAATTTTTAGTATCCATTTTCACTTAGGGATTTGATTACTGTCTTGATTGCTCCCTTCCCTTTTCTCCTTGACACTTCATTCTTCTACCTCCCTCTTCTCTTCTCTATACTCTGCAAATCTCCGTGATGTTGTTGGCTGTGGAGAGTTGTTTCACCATTAACCTAGGGGTTTTTTCTTCTGTGCTGTGTGGACTAAGAAGTCTTGATGAGGCTGGGACTGAAAGCCAGAGGCAGGAAGCTAAACTCCAGGACTGTGGACCATCAAAGAACTCCTGATTCTGGGGAACATTAATAGATGAGAGCCTGCCCAAAAGCCTCCATACCTATACTGAGACCAAACTCCACCCAAGAGCCAGCAAGCTCCAGTGAAAGATACCCCATGCTAATTCTCTAGCAAAACAGGAACACAAACTTGAAAATTAAAAGATAGGTTGCCCAAAGCCATACCAAACCCACACATACCCCCAAACTCACTACTGGACATTGCACTGCCTGCCAGAGAGACAAGGTTCAGCCCCATCCACCAGAACAGACACAAGTTCTCCAAAACAGGAAACCTTCACAAGGCACTGACCCAACATCACCCATAGGGAGCTGACTCCACAATTAAGAGGAAATACGATCCTTCAGCCTGCAGAAAGTAGACCTCAAACACAGAAAACTAAACAGATGAAAAGGCAGAGAAATATTCAGCAGGTGAAGGAACATGATAAAAACTCACCAAACTAAAGAGGAGATAGAAAGCCTACCTGAAAAAGAATTCAGAATAATGATAGTAAAGATGATCCAAAATCTTGAAAACAAAATGGAGATCTACATAAACAGACTAGAGACACGGATTGAGAAGATGCAAGAAATGTTTAAGAAGGACCTAGAAAAAATAAAGAATAGTCAACCAGCAATGAATAATACAACAAATAAGATTAAAAACATTGTAGAGGGAACCAAGAATAGAGTAGCTAAAGCAGAAAAACAGATAAGTGAGCTGGAATATAGAATGGTGGAAATAAATAAAGCAGAGCCAAAGAAATAAAAAAAAAAAGAAAGAAAAGAAATTAGGATAGCCTTAGAGATCTCTCAGATAATGTTAAGCACATCAGCATTCAAATCATGGGCGTCCCAGAAGAAGAAGACAAAAGGAAAGGGCGTGAGAAATGAGAAAGGAAATAGCCACTCAAGTCCAATAAGCTCAGAAAGTCCCATATGAGATAAACCCAAGGAGAAACATGCCAAGACACATTAATCAAAGCAACAAAAATTAAACACAAAGAACAGTAAAAGAAGCAAGGGAAAGGCAACAAATAACATACAAGTGGATCCCCATAAGACTAACAGTTGATCTCTCAACAGAAACTCTACAGGCCAGAAAGCAATGGCAGGATATACTTAAAGTCATGAATGGGAAAAACCTACATTCAAGATTACTTTATCAAGCAAGGATCTCATTCAGATGCGAAGGAGAAATCAAAAGCTTTACAAACAAGCAAAAGCTAAGAGAATTCAGCATCACCAAACCAGTTCTTCAACAATGGTAAAGGATCTTTACACAGGACACAGAAAAGGCCTATAAAAAGCAAATCCAAAACAACAAAGTAAATGGTAACAGGATCATATTTAGCAATAATTATCTTAAACGTAAATGGGTTAAATGCTCCAACCAAAAGACACAGACTGACTGAATGGATACAAAAACAAGACCCCTATATATTTTGTCTACAAGAGACCCACCTCAAACCTAGGGACACACACAAACAGAAACTGAGGGTCTAGAAAAAGTTATTTCATGGAAATAGAGACCAAAAGAAACTGGGAGTAGAAATACTCATATCAAGTAAAACAGACTTTAAAATAGAGACAAACAAGGACATTACATAATGATCAAGGGATCAATCCAAGAAGAAAACATAACAGTTATTAATATATATGCACCCAACAAAGGAGTACCTTAATACATAAAGCAAATGCTGCTGCTGCTGCTAAGTTGCTTCAGTCGTGTCCGACTCTGTGTGACCCCATAGACAGCAGCCCACCAGGCTCCGCAGTCCCTGGGATTCTCCAGGCAAGAATACTGGAGTGGGTTGCCACTGCCTTCTCCAAAGGCAAATACTAACAACTATTAAAGGGGAAAATGACAGTAACACAATCACAGTGAGGGACTTGAATATACCACTCACACCAATGGACAGATCATCCAGACAGAAAATAAACAAGGAAATATAGGCTTTAAATTATTGGACCAGTTGGACCTAACTGATATCTACAGAGCATTTCACCCCAAAGCAATGGATTTAATGTTTTTCTCAAGTGCACATGCAACATTCTCCAGGATAGATCACATCTTGGGTCACAAATTAAGTGTGGGTAAATTTTTAAAAATGGAAATAATTTCAAGTATCTTTTCTGATCACAATGTTGTAAGACTAGATATCAACCACAGGAAAAAAAGAACCATTAAAAAAACACAAACACATGGAGGCTAACAACAAGATTCTGAATAACCAACAGATCACTGAAGAAATAAAAAAGGAAATAAAAATATCCATAGAAACAAATGTTAATGAAAACACAAAACCCCCAAACCTGTGGGATTCAGTAAAAACACTGCTCAAGGGAAGTTTAGAGCAATATAAGCCTACCTCAAGAAACAAGAGAAACATCAAATAAACAACCTAACTGTACACCTAAAGCAATTAGAAAGAGAAGAAGAAGAAGAAGAACAACAACAACAACAAAAAAAACCCAAAGTTAGTATAAGCAAAGAAATTATAAAAACCAGAACAGAAATAAATGAAAAAACAATGAGGGAGACTGTAGCCAAGATCAATAAAACTAAAAGCTAGCTTTTTGAGAAGATAAACAAAATAGACAAACTGCTAGCCAGACATCAAGGAAAAACAGAACACTCAAATCAATAAAATTAGAAATGAAAAAGGAAAAGTTACAACAGACGACACAGAAATATAAAGAATCATAAGAGACTACTATGAGGAATAGTAGAATTTGTTTGTGGAACACTCACAAATTCATCCTATGAAGCCACCATTAACATGACACCGAAACGAAAGACACTCCAATAGAAAATTATAGGCCAGCATCTCTGATGAATATAGATGCAAAAATCCTCAACAAAATATTAATAAATAAAATTCAACAATATATACAAATAATCACATACTATGATCAAGAGGTATTTATTCTAGGTATGCAAAGATAGTTTAATATTCACAAATCAATCAGTGTAATACACACTAGAAAAGTGTAAAAATCACACAATCATCTCAATTGATACAGAAAAAGCATTTGACAAAATTCAATATCCACTCATGATAAAAACTTTCATCAAAGTAGCATAGAGGAAACATGTTTCAACATAATAAAAGTCATTTATGACAAGCACAAAGCTAACATCATACTCATAAAACCAGGAACAAGACAAGGATGCCCACTCTTGCCACTTCTATTTAACACAGTACAGGAAGTCTCAGCCACAGCAATCAGGTAAGTAAAAGAAATTTGCTGTTGCTGTTGCTGCGTCGCTTCAGTCGTGTCCGACTGTGTGACCCCATGGACTGTAGTCTGCCAGGCTTCTCCGTCCATGGGATTCTCCAGCCAAGAACACTGGAGTGGGTTGCCATTTCCTTCTCCAATGCATGAAAGTGAAAAGTGAAAGTGAAGTCACTCAGTCGTGTCTGACTCTTAGTGATCCCATGGACTGCAGCCTACCCAGGCTCTTCCGTCCATGGGATTTTCCAGGCAAGAGTACTGGAGTGGGTTGCCATTGCCTTCTCCCAAGTAAAAGAAATAAAGGCATCCAAATTGGAAGAGAATAAGTAAAACTGACATTATTCACAGAGGACATGATACCATTAATAATGAAAAACATTAAATAATGAAAACATTAAATAATAAATAATTAATAATTAAATAATAAATGAAAACATTAAATAATGAAAAACATTAAATAATGAAAACATTAAAGTCTCCTCCAAAAGACTATTAGAAATAAGAAATGAATTCAGTAAAGCTGCAAAATACAAGACTAATATACAGAAATCAATCAATTTTCAATATACTAATAATGAACTATCAGAAAGAGAACTTAAGGAAACATCGCATTTATAATCATGTCACAAAGAATAAAACTCCTAGGAAGAAACATACCCAAGGAGGTAAAAGACATGTATTCTGAAAACTATAAAACACTGGATGAAGGAATTTGAAAATGATGCAAAGAAATGGAAAGATACTTCATGTGCTTGGATTGGAAGAATATTAAGATATCCATAGTACTCAAAGCAATCTACAGATTTAATGTAATCTCTATCAAAATACCCGTAATATTTTTCATAGAATAGTCCTAATATTTATATGGAACCACAAAAAACAAAGATGGTCAAAGCAATCTTGAGAAAAAAAAGATCGGAGGAGGTGTCATGCTCCCTAACTTCAAATTATACCATAAAGCTACGGTCATCAAAACAGCATGACAGTGCATTAAAAAAAGACACAGATCAATGGCAAAGAAGAAAGAATCCAGAAATAAACCCCCTATATATGGTCAATTAATCTAAGACAAAGGATATGAAAATATACAATGCAGAAAAGAGAGCCTCTTTAATAAGTGGTACTGGGAAAATTGGACAGGTACATATAAAAGAACAAGATTAGAACATTTCCTCACTTCATTTATAAAAACAAACTCAAAATGGATTTAAAGGCCTACACATAAGATTTGAAACAAAAAAACTGCTGGAAGAGAACACAGACAAACACTCTTTGTTGGTTTTTTTTTTCCTGCTGCCAATTTGTATGAATCCTTTTAATGTAAAGAACATTATTATTTTGTCTACTTCTTCATTGACTATGCTAAAGTCTTTGACTGTGTAGATCACAATGGACTGTGGAAAATGCTTAAAGCGATGGGAACACCAGAACACCTTACCTGTCTCCTGAGAAACTGGTATGCAGGTCAAGAAGCAAGTTAGAACCGGACATGGAATAATGGACTGGTTAAAAATTGGGATAGATGTACGACAAAGCTTTATACTGTCACCCTGCTTATTTAACTTACATGCAAAGTACATCATGCAAAATGCCAGGCTGGATGACTCACAAGTTGGAATCAAGACAGTCAGGAGAAATATCAATAACCTTGGAAATGCAGATAGAATGAAAAAGTTGGCTTAAAACTCAACATTCAAAAAACTAAGAACATGGCATCCAGTCCAATCACTTCACAGCAAAAAGAAGGGCAAAAAGTGGAAACAGTGACAGATTTTATTTTCTTGGGCTCTAAAATCACTGCAGATGGTGACTGTAGTCATGAAATTAAAAGACACTTTCTCCTTAGAAGAAAGCTATGACAAACCTAGACAATGTATTAAAAAGCAGAGACATGACTCTGTCAACAAAGGTCTGGATGGTCAAAGCTATGATTTTTCCTGTAGTCATGTAGGGATGTGAGCGTTGGACCATGAAGAAAGTTGAGTGCCAAAGAACTCATGTTTTTGAATTGTGTTACTGGAGAAGACTCTTGAGAATCCCTTGGAGAGCAAAGAGATCAAATCAGTCATTCCTGAAGGAAATCAACGTAGAATATTCACTGGAAGGACTGAAGTTGAAGCTCCAATACTATGGCTATCTGATGCAAAGAGCCAACTCATTGGAAGAGATCCTGATGCAGGGAAAGACTGAGGACAGGAGGAGTAGGGGGTGACAGAAGATGAGATGGTTGGATGGCATCATCAACTCAATGGACATGAGTTTGAGCAAATTCTGAGAGATAGTGAAGGACAGGAAAGCCTGGAGTGCTGCAGTCCATGGGGTCTGTCCACTAAAGAGTTGGACAGGACGTAGTGCCTAAACAACAATGATCCTACAGTACTTTATTTTTTCTTTTTTACAAATGGTTATATCCAGCTGTCTCACAAAACTTAGTGAATGATCCATCATTTTCAGAAAAGAATCTCAATGTCTCTTGTTTTATTTATGTTTATCTGTAAAATGATCAAAAGGAACATAGAAAGGGGTCATTGTGAGAATTAAATGTTGGGGAAATAACTTGGGAAAAATGACAGAGCAGTAAACAATCCTTAACGAGTACACTTTTTATATATACCCCTTCTATCACTGTGGTACGCTGTATGTACTTAGGACAGTGGTATATTTGGTGTAGCAGATAGGCAAGAGAGTAAAACATGCATAACTACCAGAAGAACAGAGTGCTTTATCTTCAGAGTTTTCACTTCCAAGACTCACTTACTGCTTCTAGTAGGAAACTGAAACATTTGATCATGAAAAATGAAAGTGGTAATTTAGGATCTGATGAATAATACTCTATAGATGGGAAAAAAAAACAACACGGTAAGTAGATTACTAAATATGTTGATCAATACCCTGGAACTCTGAGTTCAGTAATAAAAATAAATCAGTGATTTCTGAATTACACAGTAGAACATGTCATGACAGCTCAAATGGGGAGTAAGTCAAAATGACTCCTTCCATCATCTGGAAAATTTACTCATGGATGGCCACAGCATACTCAAGATATAAATACTATAAGTAACACAACTAATTAATGGCAGAAGAGTCTAAACAGAATTCAAGGTTTTCCTTAACTTTTAACATGTGGGACCCAATGCTGAACGATTCCTATACGAAATTTCTAAAACTGCATTTCCTGCTAAATTAGACCCAGAATATAGGTAGAAGTAGCACCATTTCCATCACATTTGTTAAAAAACATGTGAGACATACATCAGATAATGTACTCATGTTTATATATTTTTGTTATCAACATAAAGCTGGAAATACACATGCTAAAATAGAAAAAACATTTCCTTATCACTTCCATTATAATACATACATTTCAATACAATCCCATACATCTATAAGCCTTTAAGTTATGAATTTCCAAAGATGCAACTCTCCATTCCAACAATGTCAGGCATGTGTGAAACAACAGTATGTCCTCTGTCTCCTATTACTGATGATCCTTCAGTTCTACTATTTTCCACCCACCTCGTTCCTCTCCTCCAGTCAGTAATTCTTATTGTGTGTTCACTGGAAGCCAGTCCCTGTATGCAGGCTATTGTACTCTATTACTTTTCATAGTACTATACTGTAAAAATGTGTTTTTTTTTTTTTAATTTTTGTGTTTGTTTTTCATGTATTATTTGAAAAGTATTATAAACCTATTACAGTACAGTATTATATAACCAATTGTGTAAGTTGGGTATCCAGGCTAACTTTGTCAAACTTAATGAACAAATCAGACTTATGAACATGCTCTTGGAATGGTACTCATTTCCATGTGGGGGACTTATTGTATATGAAGTATACCACTTTATATTTTTCAGGAGAACACATCATTAATGTAAGAGACATCATGGCACAGAAATAAACTGAGTATGATACAAAATGATTATAATATAATAGCAAGATTACATTTTTTACAGAAAGAAAATTCAGAATTTTAAAATGAATGCATAGTACAAAAAACAGGTGGCATGCATGGAAATATTTGATTTTTTTTTTTGAAATGCTCATGAACCAAACTGTGATAAGAAGACACAGGTGCTATAAAACACACCCATACACACATAGGAAAAAAAGAACAAGTCACATTATCACGTGGAAAGTATACACTTAGTTTCTTCAAAATATTCATTTTCAAATAACATAAACTGCAAATTTATGAGTATATATATAACTTTACATATTTTTCCTCAGATGTTAAACAGCATCCAGGTTGATTTTCAAGTTATGTTCCTATAAATATGCATTAAAATACTTAGGTGATTAAAGATGAGCCTACAAAGTACCAGGGCCTTCACAGAATTTCAGTGATAAGAAAGATATATGGTGAAAGAATATGAACATGATCAGAACTGAAAAACTATAATTATTTAATAAGATACTGGTGGTTCCTAACAGACAGGGTAATGCTGGAGATTCCAAGATAGGGTCAAGGATATAGAAAGCTAACTAAATTAGGCTTTGTGAGTAGCTGGTCAGGTTATAAGTTATAAACTTTCATGATGACTTCTTTTTCTTTTGCCAATTCTAATAATTTTCTTTTAGAAATGATAAATTATTTTTCCTTGTCATTTCAGTGCTTAAATATCCATCAAGTTTCAATAATGTCTCCAGGACATTTATCTACTGATGATTTTCTGCTTTGCTGAATATACTGATTCTTTGATTACTATGTGCTTTAAAAAAAAAAAATTATCACTGGAATATAACTGCTTTACAATGTTGTGTTAGTTTCAGCTGTATAACAAAGTGAATCAGCTTTATGTATACATATATCCCCTCACGCTTGAGCCTCCTTCCCAATTCCCACCCCACCATCTCACCCCTGTGTGTCATTACAGAGCACCGAGCTGAGCTCCTTGTGTTACAGAGCAGCTTCCCATTAGCTATTTATTTTACATATGGTATTATATATATGGGCTTCCATGGTGGCTCAGGTGGTAAAGAATCTGCCTGCAATGTAGAAGATCTATGTTCAATCTGTGGGTCGGAAAGATCCTTTGAGAAGGGAATGGCAACTCACTCTAGTATTCTTGCCTAGAGAATTTCAAGGACAAAGGAGCCTGGTGGGTTATTGTCCACAAGGCTGCAAAGTCGGACACAACTAAGCGATTAACACTCTGACTGATTGTATTTGTGTCAAAGCTACTCTCCCAATTTGTCCCACCCTCTCCTTTCCTTCCTGTGTCTACATGGCCATTCTCTATCTGCATTTCTACTCCTATGCTGCAAACAGGATCATCTGTACCATTTTTTTCTAGATTCCACATATATGTGTTAATATATGATATTTGTTTTTCCCTTTCTAACTTCACTCTGTATTGATAGACTGTAGGTTTATCCACATTACTACAAATGGATCAATTTTGTTCCTAACTTTTATAGTTGAGTAATATTCCACTGTAGTGGGCTTCCCTGGTAGCTCAGTGGTAAAGAATTCACCTGCTAATGCAGGAGATGCAGGTTCAATCCCTGGGTCAAAAAGATCCCCTGGAAAAGGAAATGGCAAACCACTCTAGTATCCTTGACTGGGAAATCCCATGGACAGAGGCACCTGATGGGGTACTGCCCACGGGGTTATAATGAGTCACACACGACTTAGTGACTAAATAACAAAGATATTTCATTGTATACATGTACCACATCTTCTTTATCCATTCACTGGTTGATGGGCATTTACACTGCATCCATCTCTTGGCTATTGTAAATAGTGCTGCAATGAACATTCGGGTACATGGCCTTTTCAATTATGATTTTCTCAGGGTACATGCCTAGGAGTGGCATTGCTAGGTCATATGGTAGCTCTGTTTTTAGGTTTTTAAAGAACCTCCATACGATTTTCCATAGTGTCTGTATAAATTTACATTCCCACCAACATTTTATATTCCCAATTCACATTCCCAAGAGGATTCTCTTTTCTCCACATCCTCTCCAGCATTTAGTGTTTCCAGATTTTTTCATGAAGGCCATTCTGACAGGTGTGAGATGATACTTCATTATAGTTTTGGTATGCATTTCTCTAACAATTAGTGATGTTGAACAGCTTCATTATTATTATTTTTAATAATTTTTCCCTAGTTAAGGATAGAAAACAAAATAATGACCTATTTATTAAATTTCCCATTCTGAAATCTCCCTTTGTTTTATGCAAATAAGAGGTAAATGCCAACTGTTTTGGTGAGTGGGGAGATAAGAATAAAGAGGGTCCAAATTAGCCCACTCACCAGAGGGTACATGATGACAGAAATGTTTCTAAAACATTCTACAAGGCAATGCTTTGTTTATTGTACTTTGGGAGCTGTAATTCTTAATCAGAATTTAAAGTCTATGAATCAACTGTGCTCTAAAATTAATTCTTTTAGCTTTCCTAATCATAAATTTCTTGATCCGTTTTTTTTTTTCTAAATTAAAGTATAGTTAATTTACAATGCTGTCTTAGTTTCTGGAATATAGCAAAGTGATTCATATCACTTGTTCAGATTTTTCCATTGTAGGCTATAGTAAGATATTAAATATAGTTACCTGTGATACAGTAGCACTTATTTGTTTATTTATTTGATATGAAGTGTACATCTGTCAATCCTAAGGTGCTAATTATCCTAAGGTGTTAATCCTAAGGTGCTAATCCTAAAATGCAGAAAAACATCTACTTCTGCTTTACTGACTATGCCAAAACCTTCGTGTGGATCACAACAAATTGTGGAAAATTCTTAAAGAGATGGAAATATTTGAATGAGAAATTTGTATGCAGGTCAAGAAGCAAGAGTTAGAACTGAACATGGAACAACAGACTGGTTCCAAATTCAAAAGGTGTATGTCAAGGCTGTACACTGTCAGTCTGCTTATATATGCAGACTACATCATGTGAAATGCCAGGCTGGATGAAGCACAAACTGGAATCAAGATTGCAGGCAGGTATATCAATAACCTCAGATTCACAGATGATACCACCCTTAAAGCAGAAAGCAAAGAAGAACTGAAGAACCTCTTGATGAAAATGAAAGAGGACAGTGAAAAAGCTGGCTTAAAACTCAACATGCAAAAAACAAAGATCATGGCATCTGGTCCCATCACTTCATGGCAAATAGATGGGGAAACAATGGAAACAGTGACAGACTTTTGTTTTTGGGCTCCAAAATCACTGCAGATGGTAACTGCAGCCATGAAATTAAAAGATGCTTGCTCCTTGGAAGAAAAGCTATGACCAACCTAGACAGTATATTAAAAAGTAGAGACATTATAGCCAACAAAGGTCCATCTAGTCAAGGCTATGGTTTTTCCAGTAATCATGTATGGATGTAAGAGTTGGACCATAAGAAAGCTGAGTGCCAAAGAACTGATGCTTTTGAACTGTGGTGTTGGAGAAGACTCTTGAGAGTCCCTTGGACTGCAAGGAGATCCAACCAGTCCATCCTAAAGGAAATCAGTTATGAATATTCACTGGAAGGACTAATGTTGAAACTGAAACTCCAAGACTTTGGCCACCTGATGCAAAGAACTGACTCACTGGAAAAGACCTTGATGCTGGGAAAGATTGAAGGCAGGATGAGAAGGGGATGACAGAGGATGAGATGGTTGGATGGCATCACCAACTTGATGGACATAAGTTTGAGTAAGCTCCAGGAGTTGGTGATGGACAAGGAAGCCTGGTGTGCTGCAGTCTATGGGGTCGCAAAGAGCTGGACAAGACTGAGTGACTGAACTGACTGAAGGTGCTGATTTATCCCATCCCCCAACCCCACTCTCTGATAAACATAAATTTCTTCTCTATGTCTGTGAGTCTGACAAACACTGTATGGTTATTTAACTATATATGGACACAGTATAATTTTTCTATAATGTTCCTGAATATTAAATGAATATTCATATTAATAATGTTTTAAAAACTAGAATATATCTTTAAAAATTAAACTGTATTTTATTTAACACCATGTTGGTAAAATGCAGAAAAATACAAAATAACCTATTAAGATAAATTTCCCAGTAAGTCAAAACTATAATTTGAAATTCAAAAACAAATAAGAATTCAAAAAAAATCCTATTTTTTTGAATTATACAATTATTAACATCCACTCCATACATTAGGGAAAGGAGGGTGCTAGCCTCTTTCCATAAGTAAAATCCTGCATCTGAAATAAGGCCTTAACATCAAAAGAACAGAAATATATTTAAACATG
This sequence comes from Bos grunniens, assembly GCF_055505025.1. Lineage (NCBI taxonomy): Eukaryota > Metazoa > Chordata > Mammalia > Artiodactyla > Bovidae > Bos > Bos grunniens. The sequence goes on from NC_141182.1 coordinate 15,876,289, forward strand.
AAAATCGACACTTAAGCAAAAAGTGCAGCCAAATGGCTCAAACTCTTGTTTTGGTAAAAATAAGGAAACATAAAATGATAGTACAAATAAAATCAGTTTCATTAATCAAGAAAAAGTCTTTATACTCAGAAGTTTTATGTAGATGCAAATATTCAGCATTTTAAATTTGGGCATATATCACAATCAAAATGTATATGATGAAATCTGTTCTAAAGAATTCTCAGAATAGGAAGATATCAGTGAAAAAAAGTATTGCCTGCCATACAGGTAAACAAATGATGCTACAATTATGGAGCCATCACAATACGGTCACCCTGGAGGTGAGGCCTCGGGGAATTCAGGATAGAAACCAGAAGCCCACCATCTAGCAGTCAGAAGCTGCAGCCTCCCCCAAGGGTGTACCCTGAGGAGATACAAGATGAGAAAAGCAAAGGATACTGGCCCCAGATAGCTGTGGTTCCTAACAAAGGAATGGTTTTAGTGAGCCCAGCTTTTTGCATCTTCCCATATATAGAAAAGTGCTAAACCGTTTAACTTGCGATATCTGGTTTTCTTTAATTAACAGTAATCTTTTGAAGATACTGACTATGTGGAATTTGCAGAAACTCATATATCCTGGCTCCTCCATTCCATCTTTGGACCAGTCTCTCAGAGCTATCTGATATTCTATGTCCCAGGCTCAAGTCTTTAGTTTTGTCTGCCAAATAAAACATAATTCTCAACTACTGGGTTGTGTATTTTTTTTCAGTCAACATAGATATGTCTGAAGGCAGTAAAAAGGACAGTAAATTACGAATGGGAAAGATTTGGCTTTGTAAGACTGTTCAGTTACCAAGGTGCTTGGCTAATTCAGTTTTTCCATCCATGAAATGAAAAGGCTAGATTCCACATATGCCATTCTAAAAGGCTAACAAGAGACTACTTTCAGTAAGGACAGAGTATAGTTTTCAAGAGCATGGGCTTAGGTGTTAGAAGGACTTTGGTTCAAATTTCACCTATTACTTATTAACAGTGTGACTATGGGCAAGTTACCATTTCTCAGTCTCAGTTTCTTTATCTATAAAATGTACACATTAACCCAACATTTTCTTGTAAATATTAAATTTTGATGATAATGATATTACTAAGAACTGAGTGTTTACTATGTTTAAAACACATTAAAAAAACTAAGATCATGGCATCTGGTCCCATCACTTCATGGCAAATAGAAGGGGAAAAAAGTGGGACTAGTGACAGATACTATTTTCCTGAGCTCCAAAATCATTATGGACGGTGACAGTAGCCATGAAATGAAAAGACGCTTGCTCCTTAGAAGGAAAGCTATGACAAACCTAGACAGCATATTCAAAAGCAGAAACATCAGTTTGCGGACAAAAGTTTGTATAGTCAAAACTATGGTTTTTCCAGTATTCAGGAAATCAATCCTGAATATTCACTGCAAGGATTGATGTTGAAGCTGAAGCTCCAATACTTTGGCTACCTGATGCGAAAGGCCGACTCACCAGAAAAGACCCTGATGCTGGGAAAGATAGAGGGCAAAAGGAGAAGTGGGCAGCAGAGGAAAAGATGGTTAGACAACATCACCAAGTCAAGGGACATGAATCTGAGCAAACTCTGGGAGACAGTGAAGGGCAGGGAAGCCTGGTGTGCTGCCACCCATGGGGTTGCAAAGAGTTGGACACAACTTAGCAGCTGAACAAAAACTAAGTTTTATGCTTGTATTATTTCTTTTAAACGTCATAAAACCCCTATTGTGTCACTATGCTATACTATTCCCCCCCCCCACCCCATTTAACAGAAGAAACAGGTACCAAGAGGTTAAGCAATCTGACCGTAATCATTGAGTTAGTGAGAGGCAGAACCAGACTACAACCCAGGCAGCCTGACTCCAGAGACTATATTTTTAGCTTTTGTATCAATAAATGGCAATTTTTTAAGGATGGTGAATACTCAAAGGAGTTTAATATTGATGCTACAATGTCAAAGACAGAAGCTTTTACATAAACCAAGACACATCACTCCTGAAAGCAGGGAAGGCTAATGGTCAATTAGATTCTTCGGGAGTGTATGAATGAATGTGTTACTTCCAAAGAAGATGAAAAATAGTTCCAATTAAAATGGACATCGATAATACCACTAATTAGGGTATCCTGCAACTTCTGTCTGTACTCACCTTTCATTGAAATATGTATTTTTGAGAGACTCATTTTAAGATTATTTCATAACTTGTAATATTTTAAATATTAATAAACAGGTGAGTTTAAAATCATTAAAAAGGACACATTTCAGAAATATATAGACTAATTTGAAATATCCTTTTGAAAAATAAACACCCTAGACATGATTACTTTGAAATTTCCATGGAAAAACGTATCTCAAATTTTAGTAATTTAGCTGTACAATTAATGAGCTAATTAGCATTTTTTTTCCTTAGAAGATAAACATCTTTAATCTCCTTCACAACTGTAAAGCAGTTTTAATTGCCACTGAGGGTCACAATTTATTTCTATGCTATGTTAAGTTGGTTTCAATTCAAGTTATAATGTTACAACCTTAGATTCTTAAATGTAATCCCCATGGTAACACAAACACACAAAATGTATAAAACATATGCAGAAGAAAATGAGAAGGGAAGCAAAATAGTTCAGTACAAGTCAACTAAACAAATAAGAAAGAAATGAGGACATTTCTTCATCAATTAAACTCTCTAATCAAAAGGATTTGCAGAATGGATTAAAAAAAAGAGGTCTAACCATACAGCTGTTTACAAGAGACACAATGTAGTTCTAAAGCCACACATCAGCTGAATGGGAAAGAACTGCAAAAGACATTCCATACAAATACTAACGGAAGTGAGCTGAGGAGCTATGTTAGTATCAGAGAAAATAGACTTTAAGTAAAACAATATAAACAAAAAAATTCTGTTGCAAGACACAAAAGAGGACATTATATATTGACAAAAGGGTCAATTCATCAAGAAGATGAAACAAATGTAATCACATATTACCCCCAAAACAGAGTCTCAATGTAGGAGAAACAATTTTTCAAAGAATTGAAAGAAACAGAGCTCTACAATAATACTCGGAGATTTCAACACTCCACTGTCTAATGCAGAACATCTAAACAGAAGATACAAAACAAAACAGAGTACTTAAACAACAATAAAAAGCCAACTAGACCTAACTGACATGTATAAAACACTCTGAACCACAACGGCAGGAAGTATGACTTTTTTTTTTTAAGAGTTTTAGGTTCACAGAAAAATTGAGCGGAAGATACACGCATTTCCCACATAGTTCCTGCCCTCACATGTTCACTGCCTTCCCATTATTAACATTGCCCTTTTCAGTACGTTTGTCAAAGTTGATGATCCTGCACTGACACAGAATTACCCAAAGCCTGTAGTTTATATTAAAGTTCATTCTTGGTGTATATTCTATGAGTTTAGACAAAGGTATCATGCCATATAGCCATCATTATGATATCATACAGAGTATTTTCACTGCTCTAATAATCCTTGGTGCTCTATCAATTCAAGCCTCCAACTCCCAATGCTGGCAATCAAGGATCTATAACAAGAGAAGACTCTACAGATGGAGATCACCAGATGGTCCATACCGAAATCAGATTAAATATATTGTTTGCAGCCGAAGATGGAGAAGTTCTATACAGTCAGCAAAAACAAGACCAGAGCTGACTGTGGTTCAGATCATGAACTCCTTATTGCCAAATTCAGACTTAAATTGAACAAAGTAGGGAAATCCACTAGACCATTCAGGTATGACCTAAATCAAGTCCCTTATGATTATACAATAGAAGTGACAAATAGATTCAAGGGATTAGATGTGATAGACAGAGTGCCTGAGTAACTATGGATGGAGGTTCATGACACTGCACAGGAGGCAGTGAGAGGAACATACCCAAGCAAAAGAAATGCAAAAGGCAAAATGGTTGTCTGAGGAGGCCTTACAAATAGCTGAGAAAATAAGAGAAGTGAAAAGCAAAGGAGAAAAGTAAAGATATACCCATTTGAATGCAGAGTTCCAAAGGACAGCAAGGAAAGCCTTCCCCAGTGATCAATGCAAAGAAATAGAGGAAAACAATAGAATGGAAAAGACTAGAGATCTCTTCAAGAAAATCAGGGATACCAAGGCAACATTTCAAGCAAAGATGGGCACAATAAAGGACAGAAACGGTATGAACCTAACAGAAGCAGAAGATATTAAGAAGAGATGGCAAGAATACACAGAACTATACAAAAAAGATCTTCATGACCCAGATAACCACGATGTGTGATCACTGACTGAGAGCCAGACATCCTGGAATGTAAAGTCAAGTGGGCCGTAGGTATTCCAGTTGAGCTATTTCACATCCTGAAAGATGATGCTGTGAAAGTGCTGCACTCAATATGCCAGCAAATTTTGAAAACTCAGCAGTGGCCACAAGACTGGTAAAGGTCAGTTTTGATTCCAATCTCCAAGAAAGGCAATGCCAAAGAATGTTCCAACTACTGCACAACTGCACTCATCTCACACACTAGCAAAGTAACACTCAAAATTCTTCGAGTCAGGCTTCAATAATATGTGATCCGTGAACCTGCAGATGTTCAAGCCTTATTTAGAAAAGGAAGAGGAATCAGAGATTAAATTGCCAACATCCGTTGGATCATTGAAAAAGCAAGAGAGTTCCAGAAAAACATCTACTTCTGCTCTACTGACTAGGCCAAAGCCTTTGACTGTGTGGATCACAACACACTGTGGGAAATTCTTCAAGAGATGGGAATACCAATCATCTGACTTGCCTCCCAAGAAATCTATATGCAGGTCAAGAAGCAACAGTTAAAACTGGACATAGACTGGTTCCAAATAGGGAAAGGAGTACATCAAGGGTGTGTATTGTCACCCTGCTTATTTAATTACTGACATGCAGAATCTATCAAGCAAAATGCTGGGCTGGATGAAGCACAAGCTGAAATCAAGATTGCCAGGAAAAATATTAAAAACCTCAGATAAACAGATGACACCACCCTTATGGCAGAAAGTGAAGAAGAACTAAAGAGCCTCTTGACGAAAGTGAAAGAGGAGAGTGAAAAAGTTGGCTTGAAACTCAACATCCAGAAAACTAAGATCAGGGCATCCGGTCCCATCACTTCATGGCAAATAGATGGGGAAACAATGGAAACAGTGACAGAATTTATCTTTTGGGGCTCCAAAATCAGTGCAGATGGTGACTGCAGCTAGGAAATTAAAAGATGCTTGCTCCTTGGAAGCACAGCTATACCAACCTAGACAGCATATTAAAAAGCAGAGACATTACTTTGCCAACAAAGGTCCGTCTAGAGTTGGGCTGTGAAGAAAGCTGAGCACAGAAGAATTGATGCTTTTGAACTGTGGTGTTGGAGAAGACTCTTGAGAGTCCCTTGGACTGCAAGGAGATCCAACCAGTCCATTCTAAAGGAGATCAGCCCTGGGTGTTCTTTGGAAGGAATGATGCTAAAGCTGAAACTCCAGTACTTTGGCCACCTCATGCAAAGAGTTGATTCATTGGAAAAGACTCTGATGCTGGGAGGGATTGGGGGCAGAAGGAAAAGGGGACAACAGAGGATGAGATGGCTGGATGGCATCACCGACTTGATGGATGTGAGTTTGAGTCAACTCTGGGAGATGGTGATGGACAGGGAGGCCTGGTGTGCTGTGATTCATGGGGTTGCAGAGAATCAGACACGACTGAGCGACTGAAGTGAATTGAACTGAAAGGCTTTTACCTTTCTGCTGAATCCAGCTTTAAGCTCATTGGGATTCTACTTAATTTGATCCTGCATCCATACACTGAAAAATTTCTCCATTTCCTCAGTCAGTTTTTCAAGGTTCTTTTGACATTATTGACTATACCACAGACCACAGGCATAACAAACTTCACATGTTCCATGATCTTGTCCTTGTTTTTTAGAATTGTACCAATGGTTGAACAATTCATGTTTTAAGAATGAGTCAGTCAGTTCAGTCGCTCAGTCGTGTCCGACTCTTTGCGACCCCATGAATCGTAAACTTTGAAAGTTCACAACTTGAAGGATCAGTATGGAGGGGACTTACTGTATATACAATAAAATGTTTTTCAGCTATTAAAAAAATGAAATTTCTGCCATTTTTGACAACATGGATGGACCTGGAGGCCATTATGCTGAGTGTAATAAGCCAGACAGAGAGAGACAAATATCATATGATTTCACTGACATGTGGAATCTAAAAGAAGGCTGAACTCAGACATACAGAGAACAGACCGGTGGTTGCAAGGGTAGGGGATGTGCAAATTGGGTGAAGGTGTTCAACAGATAAAAAGTTTCAGTTACAAATAAGTCCTGGGAATGTAATGTGCAGTATGGTGAATATAGTCAATTTGACATTTGTATATATATATATATATATATATATATATATTTGACATATAGTATATTTGACATTTGTTTAGAGAATAGATCTTAACACTTCTCAACACAGGAAAATATAACTATGTGTGGTGATAAATGTTAACTAAAGTTATTGTTATAATTATTTTGCAATGTGTGTGTGTTGTGTGTGTATGAAATTATTATGTTGTATACCTAAAACTAATAAAATGTTATATGTCAATTATATCTCAATTAAAACAAAAAAACACTGCAGTGTGGTACTGGCATAAGGACAGACATACAGGCCAACAAAACAGAATTGAGAATATAGAAATAAACACATATCCAAGGACAACTGAACAAGCATTTTAAGTCCATTTGATGGGGGAATAAGAGTTTTGAACAAATGATGCTGGGGCTACTAGATTTCCACATGCAAAGAAATCTAGTGGATCTCTAACTCATATCATGTGCGAAAATTGACTAAAAATGAACTGATCTAAATACAGGAGCTAAGGAGTGGCCTCAAGGTGGTAGAGTAGAAGGATGTGAGTTTCTTACAAAAACAACAAAATCATAAAATCACTGCTGCAAAACAGACTAGAGAAAAAAGAGTGAAAAGAAACGAAGACCGGCTAAGAGATCTCTGAAAGTGAAAGTCACTCAGTTGTGTCCGATTCTTTGAGATCCCATAAACTATGCAGTCCACGGAATTCTCCAGGTCAGAACACTGGAGTGGGTAGCCTTTCCCTTCTCTGGGGGACCTTCCCAACCCAGGAATCAAACCCAGGTCTTCCATATTGCAGGCGGATTCTTTACAAGTTGAGCCACAAGGCAAGCCCAAGAATACTGGTGTGGGTAGCCTATCCCTTCTCCAGCAGATCTTCCAGACCCAGGAATTGAACCGGGCTGTCCTGCATTGCAGGCGGATTCTTTACCAACTGAGCTATGAGGGAAGCCCACAAGAGACCTCTGGGAAAACGTTAAATGCACCCATATTCACATTATGGGGATTCCAGAAGGAAAACAGAGCAAGAAAAGACCTGAGAAAATATTTGAAGAGAAAATAGCTGAAAACTGTCCTAACACAGGAAAGAAACAGTTACCGTAGTACAGGAAGCAGAGACAGTGCCTAGCAAGATAAACCCAAGGAGGAATACATTGAGACACATAGTAATCAAACTGACAAATACTAAAAAGAAAAAAAATTTTTTTTACAGCAACAAGGCAAAAGCAACAAATAACTTACAGGCAAACTCCCATAAGGATCAGTTGACTTCTCAGCAGAAACTCTGCTGGCCAGAAGGCAACTGCACGAAATATTTAAAGTAATGAAAGGGAAAAACCTACAAGCAAGAATATTCTACACTGAAAGGCCTTCATTCAGACTCGATGGAGAAATCAAAAGCTTTACAGACAAGCAAAAGCTAAGAGAATTCAGCACTACCTGACCAAGTTTGCTTGAAATACTAAAGGAAATTTTCTAAGTGGAAAAGAAGAGACCATTACTAGAAACAAGAAAATTATGAATGGAAAAGTTTATCAGTAAAGGCAAACATAAAGGTAGGAAATCATCTCCATACAAATATGATATCAAAACTAGCAACTGTGAGTAGAGGGCAGCACAGATGAAGGATACTGGAAATGCATTTGACATTAAAGGCCAGCAAATTAAAACCATTATTTATATACAGACTGCTGTATCAAATCTCATGGTAATATAAAACTCTACAAAAGATACCTACACAAAAAGAATCCAAACATAAAACTAAAGTTAGTCATCTTATCAAAAGAGAAGAGAATAAAAGAGGAAGGTGAAAAACAGACCTACAAAAACAAAGCCAAGACAATTAACAAAATGGCAAGAGGAACATATATACTGATAATTAACTTAGATGAAATGGATTAAATGCTCCAACAAAAAGACACAGATTGGTGGAATGGATATAAAAGCAAGAGCCATACATTTTCTGTGTACAAGAAACCCACTTTAGATCTAGGGACACACACAGTCTGAAAGTAAGAGGATGGAAAAAGGTATTCCATTCAAGTGGAAATGAAAGGAAAGTGGGAGTAGCAATACTCATATATCAGACAAAATGAACTTTCAAATAAAGACTGTTATAAGAGACAAAGGACACTACATAATGATCAAGAGATCAATCCAATAAGATATAACAATTGTAAGTATATATGCACCAAACATAGAGTACGTGTGCATAAGGCAAATACTAACAGTTGTAAAAGGAGAAATTGACAGTAACACAATAATACTGAGGGAATTTAACATCTCACATTCATCAATGGATAGATAATCCAGACAGAAAATTAATAAGGAAAAACAGGCCTTAAACAATCCATTAAGTTGGACTTAACCAACATTTACAGAGAAGCAGAATGCACATTCTTCTCAAGTACACATGGAACATTCTCCAGGATTGATCACATGCTGGGCCACAATGTGAGATTCATTAAATTTAACTCATTATTGACTGGGAGATTTCTGCAGAAACTAATGCCTGTGGCTGATGAATTTTATACTGGCCAGCCCAGAATTAATTCTGTTATTTCACTAACACTTGTGGGTTAATACATTCAGTATTAATCTAAATAGACTCAGCATTAACCTAAAACACCTGTGAAGTCTTCTCCAGACTGAGTTTTATTTTCACTTTCCATATTAGAATCAGTCACAAAGGTTTTTTGTCCTTTTGTTGGTCTAATATTCATATCGTCTGTATCAGAACTACATTCTGAAGAACCATCTACTTCTGAGACACTAGTATATATCAGTTCAGTTCAGTTCACTTCAGTCGCTCAGTCATGTCCAACTCTTTGCGACCCCGTGAACCACAGCACGCCAGGCCTCCCTGTCCATCACCAACTCCCAGAGTCCACCCAAACCCATGTTCATTGAGTCGGTGATGCCTTCCAACCATCTCATCCTCTGTTGTCCCCTTCTCCTCCTGCCCTCAATCTTTTTCAGCATCAGGGTCTTTTCAAATGAGTCAGCTCTTTACATCAGGTGGCCAAAGTATTGGAGTTTCAGCTTCAACATCAGTCCCTCCAATGAACACCCAGGACTGATCTCCTTTAGGATGGACTGGTTGGACCTCCTTGCAGCCCAAGGGACTCTCAAGAGTCTTCTCCAACACCACAGTTCAAAAGCATCAATTCTTCGGCACTCAGCCTTCTTCACAGTCCAACTCACACATCCATACATGACCACAGGAAAAACCATAGCCTTGACTAGACGGACCTTTGTTGGCAAAGTAATGTCTCTGCTTTTTAATATGCTGTCTAGGTTGGTCATAACTTTCCTTCCAAGGAGTAAGCATCTTTTAATTTCATGGCTGCAATCACCATCTGCAGTGATTTCGGAGCCCAGAAAAATAAAGTCTAGTATGTCTAGTATATATGTTGACTGGATAATCTGTGAAAGCATCTGCATAAAATTCACTGAAAAATTGTTTTTCACAAAAAATTTCACAATGTGTCAGTTTTTGAAAATTTTATGGTAATAAATTTGCATTTATTGCAAAAATGCATTTATTGCACTCAAGGCTGAAACAGAAATCTAATGGAGCAAACTGTGAATGATAATGAAAATTCTAAGTTGTATAATGAACCTTAAAGATTTTAAGCTCTAACAACTTTGCAAGGTGATATTAATTGTATCACTCTCTAAATATGTATTGATATGTCTCTGGTCAATAATGTTTGAATAACAAAAGATGTATTAATACATCTCCAGTCAATAATCTGTTACAAAAACTGAAATCGTATCAAGTATCTTTCTTTACAGTAACACTATGAGATTGGAAATCAACTACTAGTAAAAAAAAAAAAGAAAAGAAAAGTAAAAAACACAAACACATGGAGGTTACACATTATGCTACTAAATAACCAATGGATCATTAAGAAATCAAAGAGGCAATAAAAAAATACCTAGAGAGAAATGAAAATAAAAACACAATGATCCAAAAATTGTGGGATGCATCAAAAGTAGTTCTAAGAAGGAAGCTTATGTAAATACAATTTTACCTCAGGAAACAAGAAAAATAACAAAACCCTCCTAAAGCAACTAGAGAAAGAACAAAAACAAAACTCAAAGTTAGCAGAAGCCAAGAAAGCATAAAGATCAGAGCAGAAATAAATGGCATGGAGACCAAGAAAACAATAGAAAAGATCAATAAAATTAAAAGCTGGTTTTTTGAGAAGATAAACAGAATCAATATACCTTCAGATAGACTTATCAAGAAAAACAGGGAGAGGGCTCAAATCAACAAAATCAGAAAGAAAAAGGGGAAGTTATAATGGACACAAAATATATACAAAGATCATAACAGACTACAGCAAGCAACTATATGCCAATAAAACAAACAACCTTGAAGAAATGGACAAATTCTTAGAAAGGTACAATCTCTCAAGACTGAACCAGGAAGAAGTAGAAAACATCAACAGATCAACCAGAAGTACTGAAACTGAAACTGTGGTTAAAAAGCTCCCGACATACAAAAGTCCAGGAGCAGACTGCTTCACAGGCAAATTCCATCAAAGATCTAGAGAAAAGCTGACACCTATCCTTCTTAAACTCTTCCAAAAATTGCAGAGGAAGGAACAATCCCAAACCCATTGTAAGAGGCCAACATCAGCCTGATAGCAGAACCAAAGATACCACAGAAAAGGAAAATTACAGGTCAGTATCACTGATGATCACAAATGCAAAAATCCTCAACAAATACTAGCAATCCAAATCTAACACTACTTTGAAAGGATTCATAAACCATGATCAGGCGAGATTTATCCCAAGGATGCAAGGATTTCTTAATATATGCAAGTTATATACTACATTAGCAAACCAAAGAATAAAAGCATATGATCACCTCAAAGATGCAGAAAATGCTTTCAACAAAAGTCAACACCCAGGTATGATAATAACTCTCCAGAAAGTAGGCACAGAAGAAACCTACTTCAACAATAATAAAGACCATTAATGGCTAATCTACAGACAACATCGTGCTTAATGGTGAAAAGCTGAAAAACATTTCCCTTAAGATCAGGAACAAGACAATCAAAGGTGTTCTCTTTTGTTACTTTATACAACATAGATTTGGAAATCAGAGAAGAAAAAGAAAGAAAAGGAATTATACATCAAAAGTCCTAAAGATGCAACCAGCAAACTCCTAGAGCTCATCAATGAATTTGTTAAGGCTGCAGGATACAAAATTGATACACTGAAATCTACTGCATTTCTATATAGTGACAACAAAAGTTCAGAAAGAGAAATTAAAGAAACAATCCCATTTACCATCATATCACAAACAATAAAATATCTAAGAATAAACCCACCTAAGGAGGCAAAAAACCTACACTCAGAAAACTATAAGGTGCTGATAAAGAAATTGAGGATGACACATAGATGAAAAGATATACCATGTTCTTAGATTGGAAGAATCAACACTGTGAAAATGACTATACTACCCAAGGCAGTGTACAGATTCACTGCAATTACTATCAAATTACCAATGGCATTTTTCATAGAACAAAAAAATCTTAAAACTTGTATGGAGACACAAAAGACGCCAAATAGAGAAAGCAATCTTGAGAAAGAAAAACGGAGCTGGAAGAATTAGGCTCCCTGAATTTGGAGTATACTACAAAGCTACAGCTATCAAAACAGTACAACACTGGCACTAAAAAAGGAAATGTAGATCAGTACAATAGGATAGAAAGTCCAGAAATAAACTCACACACTTATGGTCAATTAATCTACAACAAAGGACGCAAGAGCATTCAATGAAGAAAAGGCAGTCTCTCCAACAAACGGTTCTGGGAAAACTGGACAGCTACATGTAAAAGAAGGAAATTAGGAAACCCCCTTATACTATACACAAAAAGAAGCTCAAAATGGATTAAAGATCTAAGTGTAAGACTGGATTCTATTAAACTCTTAGAGGAAAACATAAGCAGAATATTCTTTCACAGAAATCACAGCAGTATCTTTTTTTGATCTGTTGTATCAGGTAATGGAAATAAAAACAAAAATAAAAAATTGGACCTGGTTAAACTGAAAGCTTTTGCACAGCAAAGGAAACCACAGATAGGATGAACCCCAGAATTAAAGTAAATATTTGCAAATAATGTGACTGACAAGGGATTAATCTCCAAAATTTCCAAATAGCTCATGTGGCTCAGTATAAAAAAAGACCAAAAAATGGGCAGAAGACCTAAATAAACATCAAAGACGACATGCAGACAGCCAAGAGGCATGTGAAAAGATGCTGAACGTTGCTATTACTGAAATGCAAATAAAAAACTACAATAAGATATTGTCTCATACCAGTTAGAATGTCTGTCATAAAAAAAAATCTACAAACAATAAATGTTGGAGAGTGTATGGAGAAAAGGGAACCCTCCTACACTGTAGGCAGGAATGTAAATTGGTATAGCCACTATGGAGAACAGAACAGAGGTTTCTTAAAAAAACAAAAATAGCACTACCATATGATCCAGTAGACCCACCTCTTGGCATATATCCAGAGAAAAACATGGTTTGAAAACATACATGCAGAATATTATTAACTGCAGCACTGTTTCTAATAACCAAGGCATGCAAACAACCTAAATGCCCACAGAAAGATGCATGGATAAAGAAGATGTGGTCCATACACACAATGGAATATTACTCAGCCATTAACAAAAAAAAAATTGCATTTGCAGCAACATGGATGGACCTGGAGATTATCATACTAAGTTAGAAAGAAAAAGACAAATATAATATGATATGACTATGCAGAATCTAAAAAACATAATACAAATGAATTGATTTGTAAAATAGAGGCAGACTCACAGACTGATAGAATGAATTTATGGCTACTGGGGAAGTGTTGTGGGGGTGGGATGGGTTGAAAATTGGTATTGACATGGGACACACTGCTATATTTAAAACAGATAACCAATAAGAACCTATTCTATAGCACAGGGAACTCTGCTCAATATTCTGTAATTACTTAAATGGGAAAAGAATTTGAAAAGGAACAGATACATAAGAAACTAACACATGATTAATCAACTATAACATAAAATAAAAATTAAAATAAAGTTAGACTAATAATAGCTATAAAGTAGAAGAAAATCTTTGATTGACAGAATTTCTGGTAAATAGGATATGATACCTAAAGTTTTTTATTACTTTTGCTTCAAACATAACTTATGTGATTTTAAGTTATGAAACTTAGTATCTAATTTTATTAAACTTGTATCTGAAAATTTAGCAATCAGCTCTTAGAGGCTGAGACAGGCTGGCTGTAAAACAACATTGTACCTACTGCTTAAGAATTGAATAAAATAATGTATGAGGCCCATGCCATACAGGGCCACCCAAAATGGATGGGTCAAAGTGAAGAGTTCTGACAAAATGTGGTCCACTGGAGGAGGGAATGGCAAACCACGCAGTATTCCTGTCACAAGAACCCATGAACAATATAACGGGGCAAAAAGATACGATATTGGAAGATATGCCTCCCAGGTCAGAAGGATCCAATATGTTATCAAGGAAGGGTGAAGGGCAATTACTAATAGCTCCAGAAACAATGCAGCTGCTGGGCTGAAGTGGAAATGATGCTCAGTTGTGGATGTGCCTGGTGGTGACAGTGAAGTCCAATGTGATACAGAACAATACTGCACAGGAACCTGGAATATAAGGTCCATGAATCAAGGTAAATTAGATGTGGTCAAGCAGGAGATGGCAAGAGTGAACACTGACATCTTAGGAATCAGTGAACTAAAATGAACAAGAACAGGCAAATTTAATTCAGATGACCATCTACTACTGTGGGGGCAAGAATCCCTTAGAATAAATGGAGTAGCCCTCATAGTCAAGCAAAGAGTCAGAAATGCAGTACCTGGTTGCAATCTCAAAAATGACAGAATGATCTCTGTTGCTTTCCAAGGCAAACCATTCAACATCACAGTAGTCCAAAGTCCTTCCCTCAACTAAATCAAACCCGTCAATCCTAAAGGAAATCAACCTTGAATATTCATTGGAAGGACTGATGCTGAAGCTGAAGCTATACTTTGGCTACTTAATGTGAAAAGCCAAGTCATTTGAAAAGACCCCGATGCTGGGAAACACTGAAGGAAAAGCAGAAGGATGTGGCAGAGGATGAGACAGTAAGATAGTATCATCAACTCAATGGACATGAATTTGAGCAATATCTGGGAGATAATGTAGAACAGGAGAGTCTGACTTTCTATAGTCCATGGGGATGCAAAGAGTCAGACACAACTTAAGGACTGAACAACAACGTCTGAGGGAGAGCCTGCATTTCTCAGAAGTCTACATGTACAAATATGAAGGATCAGTATTATTTTGACATGTTTCAGAGAGAGTAAAATAGCAAAAATTACAGTTCCTGAGTTATTTGTGATAGAATTTACAACATAATCCCAAACAGAAAGTAAGTTAATGAACAGTGAATTAAAGATTAAAGTCCCCTTGTGATACAGAGAAAAGGATTTCTGATCATAAAAATGGGAGACAATTTCAACCTTTTTTTCACTCGAGGTCTAAAAAGTTTGTCAATTGAGTCCTTATGGTTCGTAACTTTACTGTTTAACCATACTTTTCTCTATAGATAGAAGGATCAACTATAAAGTTGCTAAAAGATTCCTTTAAGTTATGAGTCAATTTTTTTTCACTTCTAATATTGGGTAGCACTGAATGATAAGACTCCTTTCTATCTGGTATTAAGAGATGCGTGCATGCTAAGTTGCTTAAGTTGTGTTCAACTCTGCGACCCGATGAACTGTAGTCTGCCAGGCTTCTCAAGTCCATGGGATTCTCTAGGCAAGAATACTGGAGTGCACTGCCACACACTACTCCAGGAGATCTTCCTAACTCAGGGATTGAAGCCCAGTCTCCCACATTGCAGGCAGATTCTTTACCATCTGGGCCACCAGGGATTCCCAATAAAAGATATGGTGAAATAATTAACTATTAACACTTCAAAAAGTGACATATTTTTCACAGTGCAGAGAAGGTACCTCATGTTGTTGAACTCTATATGTTAGTTTGTGCTTCATATATTGTACCAAAGTAGAAAAATGAATATAAACTAGATGATTATTCAAACAAACATAAGCTAAAGTTATAAAACTCTTAGTAGAGGGGAAAATCTTTGTGACTTGGATTTGATAACAGATTTTTGAAGTGAAATGAAAGTCTCTCAGTCCTATCTGACTCTTTGCGACCTTATGGACTATACAGTCCATGGAATTCTCCAGGCCAGAATATTGGAGTGGGTAGCCTTTCCCTTCTCCAGGAGATCTTCCAAACCCAGGGATCAAACCCAGGTCTCCTGTATTGCAAGTGGATTTTTTACCAGCTGAGCCACAAGGGAAGCCCAAGAATATTGGAGTGGGCAGCCTATCCCTTCTCCAGCGGATCTTCCTGACCCAGGAATCAAAGCCAGGTCTCCTCATTGTGGATTCTTTACCAACTGAACTATCAGGGATGCCAACCTTTCAAAACCTCAGGTTATCTCCATTTTCACTTGCGATCCCTAACCCATTTCAGTGCTTTTCAGATGGCTACCACTGTTTAAAATTCAAACTGAAAATATCCAGGCACTTATCCAATAGAATAATATTGAATAATATCCAATAATATCCAGTAGGATAATAATCCAACAGAACTTTCTGCAATGATGGAAATACTCTGTCTGCACTGTCCCATATGGCAGCCATTACCCCTGACAAACACCAAGTGCTTGACATGTAACTAGTGTGACTGAGGAACTGAATTTTTAATTTCACTTTATTTTAATTAATTTAATTTTAAATAGCCACCTGTGCCTTGTGGTTATCATATTAGACAGTGCATGTCTAGTGAAAGAAGAGAAACCTTGAGTGTCAAGAGTGGCGAAGTTTTTCCTAGAAGTCTCCCAGCAGATTTTCCCAGGTGTCTCTTTGGTCAAAAGCCGGTCACATGCCTACTCCTAAATCAAATACTGGGAAGGAAAACCATTTTCACAGGAAGCTTAAAATAATCGGGATTCAGTGTGGGTGCAGCGGCCCTGATCCTGACCGTGCCCAGGCGTGGAGGGGCTCAGAGGAACTGAGCCGGCAGGCAGTGGGCAAGGGGCCCAGCTGGAGCCAGAGCCGTGGCAGTGAAGCTGCAGGGTCCTTCCTGATGAAAGATCTGAGCATACTTCTCACTCCTTTGTGTATTTGATAGTTTGGGTGGTAAAGAGATGATTGACAGTGTCAAAATCTTTCTGCAGGACCTTGCCAGGGGAATCAAAGACTTTATCTGGGGAATTTGTACCATCTCAAAGTTAAATGCTTGAATTCAGCAGAAGAGACAGGAGCAGCATCGAAGAAAGGCAAGTGGTGTCCTGGCTCAGTGGAGAGCCTAGAGCATAGAGAGGAAGCAGGAGAGTGAACCAAGTATTGTTAGTAGAATTTTTCAGTGCTGTGCTTGGAATGGTTTAGTTTTCTGGTTCAGTCTCCTCTTGTTTTATCGAGTGTTGATTCCTAATCTTCATTCAGTAACTGCCCAGATTATTTGTGATTTTTACATATGAAAATAAAAACAGAAGAAGAAAAGAAAATACAGGGAAACTGTACTTTATCAAAATTAAAACATTTGATGCACTGAAAGACATTATTATGAAGTGAAAAGTTAATTCCCAGGGAGAAAATACTTGCAAATCATACACATTTAAACACGCATATTAAAATATTCATACAAAGGGTTTAACATCCAGAATACATAATAAATTCCAACAATTCAACAAAAAGACAATCTAATTAAAAACTGAGCAAAGCACTTGAACAGACATTTCTCCAAAGAATTTACACAAATACTCTAAAATCACATGAAAAGATGCTCAAGGGACTTCACTAGTGGTCCACTGGCAAAGACTTTGAGCTTCCAACACAGGGCGCCCGAGTTCGATTCCTGTTCAGGAAACCAGATCCCATGAGTGGCAACTAAGAGTTCACACGCTGCAAGTAAAGATTCCACAGCTGGCAAGTAAAGGTGCCACATGCTGCAAGTAAAGATCTTGCATGAAAAGGAAAAAAAAGATGCTTAACACCATTAGACATAAGAGAAATGCAAATGAAAAAAACAATGACATACTACTTCACATAATTTAAGAAGGAAGTAATGGTAGAATAATATGCCAAGCTCCAGTTGAGCATTATTCATGACAGCTAAAAGGAGAAAAGAACTCAAGTTTATCAACAGATGAATGGATAATCAAAAGGGAAATTAATTTATTTTGATAACTGCTACAATCTAGATGAACCTTGAAAACATTATGCTAAGTGAAATAAACGAGACACAAAAGGACAAATATTGTAGGACTCCACTTACATGAAGTATCTAGAGTACTCAAATTCATTGACACAGAAAGTAGATTAGAAGTTATTAAGGGCTGGCGGAAGGGAGCAATGACTGCTTAATAAGCATAGAGTTTCTGTTTGCAGTGATGATAAAGTGTTGCAAACAGCACATATAGACAGCTGCACAACAGTGTGAATATAATTTATGCCATTGAACTGTGTATTTAAAATGGTTAATGTAGCAAATTGCATGTTTATATAGATTTTATTAATACCACAATTTAAAAAAAGGCATATTGGTAGTTGTCTGGGGCTGGATTGTCTAGGAGAATATGGGCATAAGAAACTCTGGATTAATGAGAGTGTTTTAAAATTGGGATCGTAGTCACGGTTACACAGTTTTATCACAGTCTATTAAAGCTTACACTCTACACTTAAAATGGGAGACGTTCGCAGTGTGCAAGTTATACTGTGATAAAACTGCTAAAAATTTAAAAGTATTTAAGCAGACTCCTTTTGAAGAAATTATTCATTAAACATTTATTAAGCATTTACTAATGTGCCAACCAATATTCCAGACATTCAAATAAGAATGTGGAAAACCATGTTCTCTGTCTCCAAAGAAATCAAGTTATGGGTGAAAAGAAAAGTAAAACAAAAAAACATATATATACTCGCAACAGAATATGGAAAGTACTAAAACAGAGTACATGCAACAGGAGCAAAAATGTATTAGTGACTTGAACTTGAAACTGCATCTGATATAATCATTTAATCAAGCAGAGAGGCTGTTTTTAAACCCATCTAACAAACACTTCCAGAGAGCCTACTATGTGCCAGGCACTGCGGTTAGTGTTTAGAAAAATAACAATTAAAACCTGAAAGATGATTAGGGATTAGGAGTTTGGAGGAAAAAGGGAATCTCACATACTAAGGCCTGGAAGTAAAATAGAAAAAGGAATATGATATATTTCGAGAACTGTACTGTCTCTGTAAAATCTTGTTGAGATCAGTTAACTTGCTCATGCTCAATCGTGTGTCCAACTCTGCAACTCCATGGACTGGCACACCAGGCTTACCTGTCTATCACCAACTCCTGGAGCTTACTCAAACTCATGTCTATCAAGTTGGTGATGCCATCCAACCATCTCATCCTCTGTTGTCCTGTTTTTCTCCCCTGCCTTTAATCTTTCCCAGCATCATGGTCTTTTCCAAGGAGTCAGTTCTTCACCTCAAGTGGCCAAAAAACTGGAGCTTGAGCTTTGGCTTCAGTCCATCCAATGAGTATTCAGGACTGACTTCCTTTATGATTGACTGGTTTGATCTCCTTGAAGCCCAAGGGACTCTCAAGAGTCTTCTTTAATACCACAGCTCAAAAGCATCAACTCTTCGCTGCTCAGCTTTCTTTATGGTCCAACTCTCACATCCATACATGACTACTGGAAAAACCATAGCTTTGACTACAAGGACCTTTGTCAGCAAAGTAATGTCTCTGCTTTTTAATATGCTATCTAGGTTTGCAATATCTTTTCTTCCAAGGAGCAAGCGTCTTTTAAATTCATGGCTGCAGTCACCATCTGCAGTGATTTTGGAGCACAACAAAATAAAGTCTCTCACTGTTTCCATCATTTTCTCATCTATTTCCCATGAAGTGATGGGTCCAGATGCCATGATCTTCATTTTTTGAATGCTGATTTTAAGCCAGCTTTTTCACACGTCTCTTTCATTTTCATCAAGCGGCTCTTTAGTTCTTCTTCATTTTCTGCCATAACAGTGGTGTCATCTGCATATCTGAGGTTATTGATATTTCTCCTGGCAATCTTGATTCCAGCTTGTACTTTATCCTGCCCAGCATTTCGCATGATGTACTCTGCACAGAAATTAACAAACAGGGTGACAATATACAGCCTTGACGTACTCTTTTCCCAATTTGGAACCAGTCCGTTGTTCTATGTCCGGTTCTAACTGTTGCTTCTTGACCTGCATACAGATTTCTCAGGAAGCAAGTAAGGTAGACAGGTATTCCCATCTCTTCAAAAATTTTCCACATTTGTTGTGATCCACAGAGTCAAAGGCTTTAGCACAATGAAGCAGAAATATGTGTTTTACTGGAATTCTCTTGCTTTTTCTATGATCCAGTGGATGTTGGCAATTTGATCCCTGGCTCCTCTGCCTATTCAAAATCCAGTTTGAACATATGGAAGCTCTCAGTTCATGTACTGTTGAAGCCTCACTTGGAGAATTTGAGCATTACTTTACTAGTGTGTGAGATGAGTACAACTGTGTGGTAGATTAAACATTCTTTGGCATTGCCTTTCTTTGGGATTGGAATGAAAACTGACCTTTTCCAGTCCTGTGGCCACTGTTGAATTTTCCAAATTTGCTGACATAGTGAGTGCAACACTTTCACAGCATCATTGTTTAGGATATGAAAAAGCTCAGCTGGAATTCCATCAACTCCACTAGCTTTGTTCATAGTGATGCTTCCTAAGGCCTACTTGATTTCACACTCCAGGATGTCTGGCTCTAGGTGACTGATCACACCATCATGGTTATCTGGGTCATTAAGATCTTTTTTGTATAGTTCTTCTGTGTGTTCTTGCCACCTCTTCTTAATATCTTTTGCTTCTGTTAGGTCCATCCCGTTTCTGTCCTTTATTGTGCCCATCTTTGCATGAAATGTTCCCTTGGTATCTCTAATTCTCTTGAAGAGATCTCTAGTCTTTCCCATTCAATTGTTTTCCCATATTTCTTTGTATTGACCACTTAAGAAGGCTTTCTTATCTCTCCTTGCTGACTTTCTTATCTCTCCTTGCTATTCTTTGGAACTCTGCATTCAGATGGGTATATGTTTCCTTTTCTCATTTGCCTTTTGCTTCTCTTCTTTTCTCAGCTATTTGTAAGGCCTCCTCAGACAACCATTTTGCCTTTTGGCATTCCGTCTTCTTAGGGATGGTCTTGATCACTGCCTCCTAAACAATGTCATGTGCCACTCTTCATAGTTCTTCAGGCACTCTATCAGACCTAATCCCTGAATCTATTTGTCACTTCTACTGCATAATCATAAGGGATTTGATTTAGATCATTCCTGAATGGTCTAGTGGTTTTCCCTACTTTCTTCAATTTAAGGTGAATTTTCCAATAAGGAGTTCATGATCTGAGCCATAGTCAGCTCTTGGTCTCGTTTTTGTTGACTGTATAGAGCTTATCCATCTTCGGCTGCAAAGGATACAATCAAGCAAAGAATACAATCAATCTGATTCTGGTATTGACCATCTGGTACTGTCCATGTGTAGAGCTGTCTCTTGTGTTGCTGGAAGAGTGTTTTCTATGAACAGTGTGTTCTCTTGGCAAACTCTGTTAGCCTATGCCCTGCTTCATTTTGTACTCCAAGACCAAACTTTCCTGTTAGTCCTGGTATCTCCTTTCTACTTTTGCATTCCAGTCCTCTATGATGAAACAGACATCTTTTTTTGTTGTTAGTTCTAGAAGGTCTTATAGGTCATCATATAACTGTTCAACTTCTTTGGCATTAGTGGTTGGGGCACAGAATTGGATTACTATGATATTGAAAGGTTTGCCTTGGAAATGAACCAAGATTGCTCTGTCATTTTTGAGATGGCACCCAAGTACTGCATTTTGGACTGTTTTGTTGACTATGAGGGCTATTCCATTTCTTCTAAGGGATTCTTGCCCACAGTAGTAGATATAATGGTCATCTGAATTAATTTGCCCATTCAGGTTCATTTTAGTTCAGTGATTCCTAAAATGTCGATGTTCACTTTTGCCATCTCCTGTTTTACTTCTTTCAATTTACCTTGATTCATGGACCTAACATTCCTGGTTCCTGTGCAATATTGTTCTTTACAGCATCAGACTTTACTTCCATCACCAGTCACATCCACAACTGGGTGTTGTTTTCACTTTGGCTCTGTGTTTTTATTCTTTCTGGAGTTATTTCTCCACTCTTCTCCAGAGCATACTGGGCACCTACCAACCTGGGGAGTTGATCTTTCAGTATCATATCTTTTTGCCTTTTCATACTGTTCATGGGTTCTCAAGGCAAAAATACTGAATTCTCAAAGGAAGAATACTGAAGAACACAGAAAACTAACTAAACTGGTCACATGAACCACAGCCTTGTTTAACTCAATGAAACTATGAGCCATGCTGCGTAGGGCCACCTAAGACGGACTGGTCATGGTGGAAAGTTCTGAGAAAACACGGTCCACTGTAGAAGGGAATGGCAAACCACTTCAGTATTCTTGCCTTGAGAACCCCGTGAACAGTATGAAAAAGCAAAAAGATATGATACTGAAAGATGAATTCCCCAGGTTGGCAGGTGCCCAGTATGCTGCTGGAGAAGAGTGGAGAAATAACTCCAGAAATAATGAAATCTTGTTAGAGATAAGTAATAAGAAGCCAGATCCAAAATGGCCTATGTACCATAGCAAAGACTGGACCTTATCATAATGATACAGGGAGCTATTAAAGGCTTTTAGTATTTCAGATTCATTTTGTATAGAAGCAGCACTACAGAGTGAAGAATGGTTTGGAGAGGTACAAGAATGGAGTTAGGTCAGTAATCTCACAGTAAGGTAGGAGAGAGATGAGTTAAAGAAATAATCATGGGGTAAGACAGTTTGAGGAGATATGAAGGAGGTTAAAACTCCATGAGTTTTAGTGGTTTGAGGAGTATAAGGCAGTGCAGAGGAAGAAGTTTAGATAGATGTACTGGAAGTGGCAGAGTGCTAAGAAGAAAGGCTCTACAGGAAGATTGTGAATTACTCTTTCATCTTTTAAAGAATATATTGAATAAAGAAGATATTAAACTCTAAGTAAATGGTCTAAAACATTATTATTGTTGGAGCTCACATTTATTCAGCATGTAATGCCAAGGTTCTAAAGCACCTACAAGACCGTTTTATGTTTACCACAACCTAGTGATAACCTCACAGTATATAAGGAAATAGTTCGTTAAAGAGTTTGAATGACTTACCCAGAAATGAAATTTGAATCTAGATCTATGTGGATCTAAAGCCTATGACAAATCTTCAGTAGGAAAATAGTACTAATTGCTATAAACATTGCAATAGATTTAAAGTAAAAAATATACTTACTCTATAAGCCCTCAACCACTTTTACTGGTGGTTGATTTCAAACAGTGAGGTTCTTTTTAAACCATCTACTACATTCCTTTCTCTGCTGCCTTAACTTTTCATCATGATAAATGCCACTTTTAAAACTAGCAGCTTATTTTAAGAAGATTATAAGAAGTATGAGACACAGGAGACTTAACTGACATCTTTAACACATCCCAGATATAAGCAGATCTTTCAAATAAAGACTGCTACTTCAAACAAAGGAGAATAGAAAAAGAAATCTGTATAAGGCCAAAAAAAATCTTGATTTAAAAAATATGAACTAGGATATGACGTAAAGAATGTTTATACCTGTATTAGTGAATGTTTAAGAAAGAATTTGTTCACATAAATTTAGAGAGATCCTGGTTTCAAATGATGAGTCACAATTTGGAAGTGAGCCAGAGTTCTAAAAACTGTCTGAAAATACAAATATGTGGCTGCAAAACTGCAAACATCCAGGGTAGGGAAAAAAATCAAAATCAAAGAGAAATCAAGGAGCTAATTTCTAGGAAATGATCTCCCACATGCTCTCAGAACTCAACAGCCGAATGACTTCATCTGAATAAAAACTATAAGTTTATCTAGTTGATAAAGAAATATTCTGAAGAGCTGTCTTAATACAAGAGATATTTTTACATAGTGAATTCTATATCAAAATTACCAATGCCTGGTTTTGATATTTTCTGGAATCCACAATATTATATATTTTATAATTATTGATATATATATGCACATATATATATATACACACACATATATAAAACTAAATTTTTGAGATGGATAATCATAAAATGTCAGACAGTATAAAAATTCCGAAAGTAATAAGGGAAAAGCCATCTTGCAGGGAGCAGAAGGAAAAGATTCACTATCAACATGATACATGGTTTTAAAAAACCAAAAAGGGCTTACCAAGAGGTCACTGTTGGAGAACATCAACAAAGGATGCTCACACATTTTAAGAACTAACGCAGAAGGAGTGCCTCACCATTTGTGAGATAGAGCCAAAGATCACATTCCAGCTCTACTACTTCTTAGTTTTGTCCCCTTAGGCAAGTTTCTTAACATCTGAACCACTGTTACCACATCTGTATATCAAGGATAAATAATTTGCTCACCTCAGCGAGTTTTGGGAAGATTAACTGAGATGAAGGTAAAACACACAATGTGTAAAAGAGTTCCTGCCAAATAATAAGAAACTGTTAAGTATTATGAAAAAGAAGTAAACAAATATTTGAAAAGTACTAACTACTAAATCCTTAATGTCCTTGATTAACAAAACTTTGAAACTTTTCTATTGATTAACTAAGAATACATTAGTTATTTGGGGTATAATTATAGGCAGGGGCAAGTTAGGTATAGATAATGTCCATTTGTCTATTAGTACAACAGAAATAAAAGGCTACTGACTTGCTATCATGGAACAGAATAGAAAAACTGATGACTTTGTGAGACTCATTAAGGGAATGGATTGCTCCAGACAAGGAATAAGTAGCAAACGGTGCTTTTATCCATCTATCCACCACATATTGATCCATCCAACCCATCACTCAATTCTTTAGGGGTGAAGGTTAAGCACAGAGAGCTGTATACGTACCTATATCCAAGATGTGCATCTCTGCTTTTGCTTATCTATGGATGGGGTATTTACCCAGAATGAAAATGCAGAGATATAAAGAAAATAAGGTTGAAATGGAAGCCTGGGTTACTTGAAAATATCGTAGGACATTTAGAAAGGGGATCTTCACAATTATTCTCAGGCTCTGATAGTATATTACTCTCTACTGCTCTGATTGGGGGGAATTCCCCCCAGTGTAAGATATCAGAGAGGAATAAATTTCACTATTAGTCTTTCCCAGGCTGTATGTAACTGGAAGGTCTAAGAATCGGAAAGATCCTGCAGTAACCATTTCCCCAATATTGTGGCAATCAACCAACAAAGAGATAAATGCATGATGAAGTTCACAGATCAGTTACATGGACTGCTCCAGTTATCAGAGATCCATTCTATTAATTAGGGCAGGCTTAGAGAGACAAGCGTCCCAATTAGCTTAAATTTAAAAAAAAAAAAAAAAAAACTGCTAAATTACAGAACAGTAATGTGATAATGTAAAATATAACACTATCTTACGGACTCTTTAAGTGCTTTAAATTTAATTTTCAAAGAAATAATTATATACTCATAATACCATGCACCTTTGAAAAATTAAAAGAACAGTATAACTTTGAGAATTTAGTAAGTAAGAAAGATAGCTGTACAAAAAAAAACCCCCAAACCCCCTTACCTAGAAAGGCAAGAATCTATCATATAAAATTTAAACAAAAAAAAATTCATGGACTCAGGGTCCTAGTTTTTCCTCATATTTGTAATCTTAAATAAAAGGAGTACAGCTTAGTCTGCTTTGAATACTGAGTATGTATAAAATCAAGACTCAGAAGTAGCAATTTTATAATTTGTATATAAATTACCATTTCCAATCAAAAAGCATTCAAAATATTTATCAAAATCACATCTGGCATCTGTGACTCACAATGATAGATGTCTTACAGTCTTTGCCACAAATAAAACTCAGGGACTAATCAATTTTGCTATGGCAACCATTGTAAGGCAATAGCCACAGTGACATGGAATGAAAAGGAAACACTAATGAACTAGATGCACATTAGAAGAGTATTCTAAGAATGCCTATTTACTTCCCATGTCATATGGCAATGTGTGCACAGAAAATATTTCAGATTTATCAAAAATTTACAATAGTATTGTCTTTCTTTGGTGAAATAGGGGTAGGTCATGCTGCCAGGTTAGAGAGAACTACTTAAATTGGTTGCTTTTACTCTGATCATGTCAGAACAAATTGACACTATGAAGATTCAGAAACCGTGCATATACAATGTTCTCTTTAAATGTTAAATAATATAAACAGTACAGGTAATGTATGTTGTCAGCATTCAGGAATTAGAAAAATGGAAACACAAAGACTGATAATTAAAAACTACAAGGACCTAGGAAGTCTCCTACTGAAATCAACATCCATCTATTTTAGAGATTTAGAACAATTTTTAATTCAATCACCTAACTTTAATCAGAATGAGCAAAAGTAGTGTTAGCTCTGTCCTCATCATGTGAATGGCACTAAGAAGTCTGGGCTTAGGATTATGGCTGAAGATATTTAAGACATGTCTTAAATTTGGGATCAATTATTAAAAACTAAATGGTGAAATAAATTAAGATATTTTAAAAATTAAGTTACATGTTCAAAATTATTCATTGAGTGTTTACAATGTGACTAGAACTGCTCCAAGGCAAGAGATACAACAGTGAACAAAACACACCAATGGAAGATGGCGGAGGAGGAGGACGGGGAGAACACTTTCTCCCCCACAAATTCATCAAAAGAGCATTTAAACGTCGAGTAAATTCCACAAAACAACTTCTGAATGCCGGCAGAGGACATCAGGCACCCAGAAAAGCAATCCAACTCTTCGAAAGAAGGTAGGAAAAAATATAAAAGACAAAAAAAGAGACAAAAGAGGGAGGGACGGAGTTCCGTCCCAGGAAGGGAGTCTTAAAAAGAGAGAAGTTTCCAAACACCAGGAAACCTTCTCACTGCTGAATCTGTGCCGAGCTTTGGAAGCACAGAGGGCAACATAACAGGAAGAAAAAATAAATAAACAATTAAAACTCGAAGATTGCGAGTCCTACGGTAACTCCCCCAGCGGAGAAGCAGCGCAGACGCCTGCACGCGCCATTAGCAAGCGGGGGCTGGGCAGGGAGGCGCAGCGCGGGCTGCATCGCTTAGAGTAAGAATCTGGCCTGAATACCCTGAGCACTATCTGAGCGAAATAATTTGGGCTAGCAAACCAGACTGTGGGATTTCTACCACGCGAAAAGCCAGCCCTAACCTAAGACCGCCAGGCCCGCGCACGGAACAAAGAATTGAACAGATATAGCCGGCTGCAGACCTTCCCCCTCCGGTGATAGGCAGCCAGAGCCGGAAGGGGGCAATCGCAGCCCCAGAGAGACATTATCTATAAAACTGTAAGCAGGCTTCTTAGCTAACTAAAACTTTTTGGGCGTCTGGACGGTTAACATCTGCCTAAGAAGGTGCGCCGGTTTTATACCCAGATAACTGAGTGGTGGGGAGGCGATAAGTCGCAGCATTGGTGCTCGCCAAACACCTCATCACTTGAGCTGCTCGGACCTGGGAAGAGCACAAAACTCAGGCCCAACTGAGTCTGCGCCTCTGAGGACTACCCGAGTGCCTGAACCTGAGCGGCTTGGACCTGGGAGGTACATGCAACCCAGGGCCAGCCTCGGATTGTTCCCAGTGGAACAACCTAGAGCCCGAGCAGTGTGGGCAGGGAGGCTACACGCTCCGTGAGCGGGGGCAGACCCAGTGTGGCTGAGGCACTGCGAGCACACGCCAGTGTTATTTGTTTGCAGCATCCCTCCCTCCCTCCCCACAGCGCGACTGAACAAAGAGAAGAAATATAGCTCCACCCATCAGAACACCGACACAAGCTTCCCTAACCAGGAAACCTTGACAAGCCACCTGTACAAACCCACACACAGCGAGGAAAAGCCACAATAAAGAGAACTCCACAAACTGCCAGAATACAGAAAGGACACCCCAAACTCAGCAATTTAAACAAGATGAAGAGACAGAGGAATAGCCAGCAGATAAAGGAACAGGATAAATGCCCACCAAACCAAACAAAAGAGGAAGAGATAGGGAATCTACCTGATAAAGAATTCCGAATAATGATAGTGAAATTGATCCAAAATCTTGAAATTAAAATGGAATCACAGATAAATAGCTTGGAGACAAGGATTGAGAAGATGCAAGAAAGGTTTAACAAGGACCTAGAAGAAATAAAAAAGAGTCAATATATAATGAATAATGCAATAAATGAAATTAAAAACACTCTGGAGGCAACAAATAGTAGAATAACAGAGGCAGAAGATAGGATTAGTGAATTAGAAGATAGAATGGTAGAAATAAATGAATCAGAGAGAATAAAAGAAAAACGAATTAAAAGAAATGAGGACAATCTCAGAGACCTCCAGGACAATATTAAACGCTACAACATTCAAATCATAGGGGTTCCAGAAGAAGAAGACAAAAAGAAAGACCATGAGAAAATACTTGAGGAGATAATAGTTGAAAACTTCCCTAAACTGGGGAAGGAAATAATCACCCAAGTCCAAGAAACCCAGAGAATCCCAAACAGGATAAACCCAAGGCGAAACACCCCAAGACACATATTAATCAAATTAACAAAGATCAAACACAAAGAACAAATATTAAAAGCAGCAAGGGAAAAACAACAAATAACACACAAGGGAATTCCCATAAGGATAACAGCTGATCTTTCAATAGAAACTCTTCAAGCCAGGAGGGAATGGCAAGACATACTTAAAATGATGAAAGAAAATAACCTAGAGCCCAGATTATTGTACCCAGCAAGGATTTCATTCAAGTATGAAGGAGAAATCAAAAGCTTCTCAGACAAGCAAAAGCTGAGAGAATTCTGCACCACCAAACCAGCTCTCCAACAAATACTAAAGGATATTCTCTAGACAGGAAACACAAAAATGGTGTATAAATTCGAACCCCAAACAATAAAGTAAATGGCAACGGGATCATACTTATCAGTAATTACCTTAAACGTAAATGGGTTGAATGTCCCAACCAAAAGACAAAGACTGGCTGAATGGATACAAAAACAAGACCCCTACATATGTTGTCTACAGGAGACCCACCTCAAAACAGGTGACACATACAGACTGAAAGTGAAGGGCTGGAAAAAGATTTTCCATGCAAATAGGGACCAAAAGAAAGCAGGAGTAGCAATACTCATATCAGATAAAATAGACTTTAAAACAAAGGCTGTGAAAAGACACAAAGAAGGTCACTACATAATGATCAAAGGATCAATCCAAGAAGAAGATATAACAATTATAAATATATATGCACCCAACACGGGAGCACCGCAGTATGTAAGACACAAATGCTAACAAGTATGAAAGGAGAAATTAACAATAACACAATAATAGTGGGAGACTTTAATACCCCACTCACACCTATGGATAGATCAACTAAACAGAAAATTAACAAGGAAACACAAAGTTTAAACGATACAATAGACCAGTTAGACCTAATTGATATCTATAGGACATTTCATCCCAAAACAATGAATTTCACCTTTTTCTCAAGCGCACATGGAACCTTCTCCAGGATAGATCACATCCTGGGCCATAAAGCTAGCCTTGGTGAATTCAAAAAAAAATAGAAATCATTCCAAGCATCTTTTCTGACCACAATGCAGTAAGATTAGATCTCAATTACAGGAGAAAAACTATTAAAAATTCCAACATATGGAGGATGAACAACACCCTGCTGAATAACCAACAAATCACAGAAGAAATCAAAAAAGAAATCAAAATTTGCATAGAAACGAATGAAAATGAAAACACAACAACCCAAAACCTGTGGGACACAGTAAAAGCAGTCCTAAGGGGAAAGTTCATAGCAATACAGGCACACCTCAAGAAACAAGAAAAAAGTCAAATAAATAACCTAACTCTACACCTAAAGCAACTAGAAAAGGAAGAAATGAAGAACCCCAGGGTTAGTAGAAGGAAAGAAATCTTAAAAATTAGAGCAGCAATAAATGCAAAAGAAACAAAAGAGACCATAGCAAAAATCAACAAAGCCAAAAGCTGGTTCTTTGAAAGGATAAATAAAATTGATAAACCATTAGCCAGACTCATCAAGAAACAAAGGGAGAAAAATCAAATCAATAAAATTAGAAACGAAAATGGAGAGATCACAACAGACAACACAGAAATACAAAGGATCATAAGAGACTACTATCAACAATTATATGCCAATAAAATGGACAATGAGGAAGAAATGGACAAATTCTTAGAAAAGTACAACTTTTCAAAACTCGACCAGGAAGAAATAGAAAACCTTAACAGACCCATCACAAGCACGGAAATTGAAACTGTAATCAAAAATCTTCCAGCAAACAAAAGCCCAGGTCCAGACGGCTTCACAGCTGAATTCTACCAAAAATTTAGAGAAGAGCTAACACCTATCCTGCTCAAACTCTTCCAGAAAATTGCAGAGGAAGGTAAACTTCCAAACTCATTCTATGAGGCCACCATCACCCTAATACCAAAACCTGACAAAGATCCCACAAAAAAAGAAAACTACAGGCCAATATCACTGATGAATATAGATGCAAAAATCCTAAACAAAATTCTAGCAATCAGAATTCAACAACACATTAAAAAGATCATACACCATGACCAAGTGGGCTTTATCCCAGGGATGCAAGGATTCTTCAATATCCGCAAATCAATCAATGTAATACACCACATTAACAAATTGAAAAACAAAAACCATATGATTATCTCAATAGATGCAGAGAAAGCCTTTGACAAAATTCAACACCCATTTATGATAAAAACTCTCCAGAAAGCAGGAATAGAAGGAACATACCTCAACATAAAAAGCTATATATGACAAACCCACAGCAAACATTATCCTCAATGGTGAAAAACTGAAAGCATTTCCTCTAAAGTCAGGAACAAGACAAGGGTGCCCACTTTCACCATTACTATTCAACATAGTTTTGGAAGTTTTGGCCACAGCAATCAGAGCAGAAAAAGAAATAAAAGGAATCCAAATTGGAAAAGAAGAAGTAAAACTCTCACTATTTGCAGATGACATGATCCTCTACATAGAAAACCCTAAAGACTCCACCAGAAAATTACTAGAACTAATCAATGATTATAGTAAAGTTGCAGGATATAAAATCAACACACAGAAATTCCTTGCATTCCTATACACTAATAATGAGAAAACAGAAAGAGAAATTAAGGAAACAATTCCATTCACCATTGCAACGAAAAGAATAAAATACTTAGGAATATATCTACCTAAAGAAACTAAAGACCTATATATAGAAAACTATAAAACACTGGTGAAAGAAATCAAAGAGGACACTAATGGATGGAGAAATATACCATGTTCATGGATTGGAAGAATCAATATAGTGAAAATGAGTATACTACCCAAAGCAATTTATAGATTCAATGCAATCCCTATCAAGCTACCAACAGTATTCTTCACAGAGCTAGAACAAATAATTTCACAATTTGTATGGAAATACAAAAAACCTCGAATAGCCAAAGCGATCTTGAGAAAGAAAAATGGAACTGGAGGAATCAACCTACCTGACTTCAGGCTCTACTACAAAGCCACAGTCATCAAGACAGTATGGTACTGGCACAAAGACAGAAATATAGATCAATGGAACAAAACAGAAAGCCCAGAGATAAATCCACGCACATATGGACACCTTATCTTTGACAAAGGAGGCAAGAATATACAATGGATTAAAGACAATCTCTTTAACAAGTGGTGCTGGGAAATCTGGTCAACCACTTATAAAAGAATGAAACTAGAACACTTTCTAATACCATATACAAAAATAAACTCAAAATGGATTAAAGATCTCAACGTAAGACCAGAAACTATAAAACTCCTAGAGGAGAACATAGGCAAAACACTCTCTGACATACATCACAGCAGGATCCTCTATGACCCACCTCCCAGAATATTGGAAATAAAAGCAAAAATAAACAAATGGGACCTAATTAACCTTAAAAGCTTCTGCACATCAAAGGAAACTATTAGCAAGGTGAAAAGACAGCCTTCAGAATGGGAGAAAATAATAGCAAATGAAGCAACCGACAAACAACTAATCTCAAAAATATACAAGCAACTCCTACAGCTCAACTCCAGAAATATAAATGACCCAATCAAAAAATGGGCCAAAGATCTAAATAGACATTTCTCCAAAGAAGACATACAGATGGCTAACAAACACATGAAAAGATGCTCAACATAACTCATTATCAGAGAAATGCAAATCAAAACCACTATGAGATACCATTTCACGCCAGTCAGAATGGCTGCGATCCAAAAGTCTACAAATAATAAATGCTGGAGAGGGTGTGGAGAAAAGGGAACCCTCTTACACTGTTGGTGGGAATGCAAACTAGTACAGCCACTATGGAGAACAGTGTGGAGATTCCTTAAAAAACTGGAAATAGAACTGCCTTATGATCCAGCAATCCCACTGCTGGGCATACACACTGAGGAAACCAGAAGGGAAAGAGACACGTGTACCCCAATGTTCATCGCAGCACTGTTTATAATAGCCAGGACATGGAAGCAACCTAGATGTCCATCAGCAGATGAATGGATAAGAAAGCTGTGGTACATATACACAATGGAGTATTACTCAGCCATTAAAAAGAATACATTTGAATCAGTTCTAATGAGGTGGATGAAACTGGAGCCTATTATACAGAGTGAAGTAAGCCAGAAGGAAAAACACCAATACAGTATACTAACGCATATATATGGAATTTAGAAAGATGGTAACGATAACCCTGTATACGAGACAGCAAAAGAGACACTGATGTATAGAACAGGCTTATGGACTCTGTGGGAGAGGGAGAGGGTGGGAAGATTTGGGAGAATGGCATTGAAACATGTGAAATGTCATGTATGAAACGAGATGCCAGTCCAGGTTCAATGCACGATGCTGGATGCTTGGGGCTGGTGCACTGGGACGACCCAGAGGGATGGTATGGGGAGGGAGGAGGGAGAAGGGTTCAGGATGGGGAACACATGAGAAATAAAGGAATAAAAAATTAAAAAAAAAAAAAAAAACAACACACCAATGGAGTACATAAATAAAAGTAGATGTGATGTCAGATCCGTGATATGTCAGATAGTGATAAATGCAATGGAAAAAGTAAAGGGAGAAAGGGGTCAGGAGTGTCACAGCAGGGGTTACAAATTTAAATAGAGTGGTCAGGGAAGGTCTGGAGAAGGTGACATTTAAGTGGGACTAGAAGGTGGTAAGGGAGTTGAACCACAAGGAATATCCAGAGAAAGAGCATTCCAAGCAAAGGAAAAAGCCCTTAGGGGGAAACTGTGCCTGGCCTGTTAGAGGAACATCAAAGAAGCCACTCAGCCACTGTGGCTGGAATAAGTAACAATTTTAGTTTTAGGAAGAAAGGTGGGATACTCTGGTAAGGTACTTCTTTGTCCATTAACCACCTTCTAAAAGGTATTTAAACAAGGACATACTGATATCCAACTCTGTCTCTTCAGAGCTTCTATCTCCCACATGAATAACATTCTAGTGTCTAACAGACATCACAAACTTATGTCCAAAAT
Organism: Bos grunniens; assembly: GCF_055505025.1. Lineage (NCBI taxonomy): Eukaryota > Metazoa > Chordata > Mammalia > Artiodactyla > Bovidae > Bos > Bos grunniens. The sequence continues at coordinate 15,909,441 of NC_141182.1, forward strand.
ACTGCTTGATTAATTACATGTCCTATTAAGTTCCCTTGAAGCTCCCAATTATATCTAGAATAAAACCCAAATTTCTTACCTTGGTTCTCAATTCCCTGAGACTTGGCCAAGTGCCTTTCTTCTTTTTGTACCTTGAACATACATTTAGGTGTTTCCTCTGTAACATTCTTCCAAGATCTCTTGTGACTTCAATTAACTTGAAGGTCAAATATGACCTCCAATCAGCTATAGAAAATAGGCCTTCTCAGTTTCTCTTACACTACTTTTATCTGTTCAAAACTCTTTTAACACTTTATAAAAATACTAACTTCTTACTGTTTTCCTTCTCCAACAGAATTTAAACCTCATGAAAGCAAGGTTTTTATATGCTTCATTCATGGCTACATGCCAAGCATCTAGAATATTCTAAAAAGTAAGCACTCAAAAAAAAGGTATTTTTGAATTGGTTAACATCTTGTACATCTTCCAGCATAAAACAGGAAAAAAGCTGAATGGAAGAAAAACTGATCCCTACACAGTTTTAAAGAACAGAATCAACTATTTGACTGAGCTGATATGTCTGTACTATAAAAGTCAAGATATTTTATGAATTATATTTCAAATTCCTTGAATCCAGCACTTACATCTAGTTAACCATATTTCATATATTGAAGTATATTGTATTTACATCTACTTGATAATTTCTGACTGGTTCTGAAGGTGCTATAGTACATTTAAGAGGGAAAATCTGAAACTTCTTTTATTGCTAAATGTCAGCTGGAATTCAGGGTCCCTTTTAGTGAAAAAATAAGGCTATTTCACAAAAGAGCAGCCAATTTTCAACTATAGAAAACAAAAACCAAAAGTTCATTATTAAGTCTTTGGAATGAAAAGTAGTCTTAAATAAACAAAAAAATGAAACCAAGCCCAGAAAGCACAATACCTATAACTTTACCCTATACAACCTCTTTTGTAATAAAGTCATCCATTTCTTTGAAGGCATTTGATTTTTAAAATACTTGTGTAAAATAGATTATGAGTGGGGCACTGTAACACCCGCTTATACCAATGGACTGACAGAAAATTAATAAGGAAACACAAGCCTTAAATGACACATTAGACCAGATAGACTTGATAATTATAGGACATTCCATCCGAAAGCAGCAGAATACACTTCCCTCTCAAGTGTACACAAAATATTCTCCAGGATAGATCAGATCTTGGGTCACTAATGAAGTCACAGCAAATTTAAGAAAACTGAAATCATATCAAGCATCCCTTCTGACCACAGCGGTATTGGATTAGAAATCAATTACTGGTGGTCTCATAGAATGAGTTAGGGTGAGAAGACATACAGATGGCTAACAAACACATGAAAAGATGCTCAACATCACTCATTATCAGAGAAATGCAAATCAAAACCACAATGAAGTACCATTTCACGCCAGTCAGAATGGCTGCGATCCAAAAGTCTACAAGCAATAAATGCTGGAGAGGGTGGCAGAAAAGGGAATCCTCTTACACTGTTGGTGGGAATGCAAACTAGTACAGCCACTATGGAGAACAGTGTGGAGATTACTTAAAAAAACTGGAAATAGAACTGCCTTATGATCCAGCAATCCCACTGCTGGGCATACACACTGAGGAAACCAGAACTGAAAAGAGACACGTGTACCCCAATGTTCATTGCAGCACTGTTTACAATAGCCAGGACACGAAAGCAACCTAGATGCCCATCAGCAGATGAATGGATAAGAAAGCTATGGTACATATATACAATGGAGTATTACTCAGCCATTAAAAAGAATACATTTGAATCAGTTCTAATGAGGTGGATGAAACTGGAGCCTATTATACAGAGTGAAGCAAGCCAGAAGGAAAAACACCAATACAGGATAATAATGCATATATATGGAATTTAGAAAGATGGTAACGATAATCCTGTATGTGAGACAGCAAAAGAGACACAGATGTATAGAACAGTCTTTTGGACTCTGTGGGAGAGGGCAAGGGTGGGACGATTTGGGAGAATTGCATTGAAACATGTATATTATCACATGTGAAACGAATTGCCAGTCCAGGTTCGATGCATGATACAGGATGCTCGGGGCTGGTGTACTGGGATGACCCAGAGGGATGGGATGGGGAGGGAGGTGGGAGGGGGGTTCAGGATGGGGAACACATGTACACCCATGGCGGATTCATGTCAATGTATGGCAAAACCAATACAATATTGTAAAGTTAAAAAAAAAAAAAAAAAGAAATCAATTATTGGGAAAAAACTGTAAAAAAGAAGAAACACAAGGAGGCTAAACAGTAAGTTACTAAACAAATAATGGAGCACTGAAAAAATCAAATAGGAAATTAAAAAATACCTAGAGACACATGATAACAAAAACACAATGATCTAGAACCTATGGGATGCATCAAAAGCAATTTTCTAAAGGGAAGTTTATGTAAATACAACCCTACACCAAGAAAAATCTCAAATAAAGAACCTTAACCTTACACCTAAAGCAACTAGAGAGAGAAAAAACAAAACCCAGTGTTAGTAGCTAGAAAGCAGTAAAGATCAGAGCAGAAATTAAAGGCAGGCACAAGGACCAAGAAAACAACAGAAAAGATCAATGAAACTAAAAGCTGGCTCTTTGAGAAGATAAAATTGATAGACCTTTAGCCAGACTCATCAAGAGAAACAGGGAGAGGGCTCAAATCAATAAACTCAGAAAGAAAAAGAAGTTAACATGGACAACAAAAATATGCAAAGGATCATAAGAGACTACTATAAGCAACTATATGCCAATAAAATGGACAACCTGGAAGAAACGGACAAATTCTTAGAAGGGTACAATCTCTCAAGATTTAACCAGGAAATAATAGAAAATATGAATAGAACAATCACAAGCACTGAAACTGAAACTATGATTATAAAACTCCCAAAAAGCAAAAGTCCAGAAGCAGAAGGCTTCACAGGTGAATTCTATCAAAGATTTTGAGAAGAATTAACACCTATCCTCCAACAATTTCCGAAAAATTACAGAGGAAGGAACACTCCCAAACTCATTCTATGAGATTAACATCAGCCTGATACAAAAACCAAAGATACTACAAAAAAGGGAAATTTCAGGCCAGTATCACTGATGACATTGATGCAAACATTCTCAACAGAATACCAGTGATCTGAATCTAATAATACATTAAAAATATCATATACCATGATTAAGTGAGATCCCAGGGATACAAGGGATCTTTGATATCTGCAAACCAATGTTATACATCATATTAACAAAGGAAGAATAAAAACTATGATTATCTCAACAGATAAAGAAAAAGCTTTCAACAAAATTCAACACCTATTTATGATAAAAACTCTCCAGAAAGTGGGCATAGAGTGAACCTACCTCAACATAATAAAGGCCATACACAACAAACCCAGCAAACATTACACTCAATGGTGAAAAACAAAAAGTCCTCCTCTCAGATCAGAAACAAGGCAAGAATGTTCACTCTCATTACTATTATTCAACGTAGATTCGGAAGGCATGGCAAATCCATGGTCACCAGAGAAAGAAACCAAAGGATTCCAAATTGGAAAAGAAGAAGTAAAACTTTCAGTATGCAGATGACATGCATAGAAAATACATAGAAAATCCTAAAAATCCTAAAGATGATACCAGAAAACTATTAGAGCTCATCAAAGAATTAGGTAAAGTTGCTGAATACAAAATTAATATATTGAAATCTTTTGCATTTCTATACATAACAACAAAAAAGAGAAATTAAATAAACAATCTCATTTACCATCACATCAAAAATAATAAAATACCTAGGCTTCCCTTGTGGCTCAGACCATAAAGAATCTGCCCACAGTGTGGGAGAACTGGGTTCAATCCCTAGGTTGGGAAGATCTCCTGGAGATGGGAATGGCTACCCACTCCATATACTTGCCTGGAGAATTCCATGGACAGAGGAGCCTGGCGGGCCACAGCCCATGGGTTCAGAGTTGGACACAAATAAGCGACTAACACCTTATGGTTAATTTGCAGTTAAACTCTGAATTTTTATCAAGCAGCATAAAAACTTTATAAAGTAATCTGATTGTGGGGTTTTGCTCCCTTTCTCCTTTACTTTACTATATGTTGTTCATTATTTACTGTATTAGGCAACTGAGATACTCAACTGAATAAGATCTGGTTTCAATCATACATGACACAATTTAAGGGATTCAATACTTTGCAAATATGTTAGTTACTTTCATAGACGACAAAGTTTTCTGTTTTCATTAACGTCTTTATTATTTTTAGGATTATTTAGGCCTGACTGATAATTCCCAGGCTTTGTCAACGTGCCAGTATTCTTCCCACACTTGAAGAATAAAGTGTTATCCCTTTATGATAAGCCAGTACACAAGAGTTAGATTTGGATATATAAATCCATGTATATTGCGAAATTTAAAATATGATTCAATCTACAGGAAATTCTGACATTCTGTTAAAGTTTCTGTTCCCCCTTCAGTTTTATAGATTTTCATTGATTTCTATTATATTTGGCACTGCATACAAAATTAATGTTTTCTCTAAATCTGGTTGTATGTAATATTTTGATAGAAAAAATAACCTTTACTTTTCTTGACTTTTTTGTCCTATGTAGTTTAATAAAGAACTATTACCTTATCTGTCGAAATTCTAGACTTTGATATTCTGAGTGTACCTAGAAAAACATTTAACTTTAACACACAGTTTAAAAGGGTGATGTAATAGTTTGACACAAAACATGTTTTCTAGAAGATGACCGATTAACTATTAGTAGAGGCATTTATGGATTGCAGATATCCCAAGCGTGAGGCCAGGGCCCAGCTAGTAACCACCAGCAGCAATTATTTATTGGCTGATTTTTATGACTCAAGAACTGCTAAAGAGCTCTATAAATGCCACCTTTTGGGCATCACATTTTAAATATCATTAAAACTTTTTGACCACCTTTTAGTGATCCTTTTACTTCCTCCTTATTCTTGTAAAACTCTATTCATACTCTCTTTCTTGGAGGGCTCATTCTAACCACACAACAGAAAATTTGGAAAACAGGTAATAAGATAACCTATCATCCTACTTCTAACACAACCATTATTATTATATTGATATATTCCATACTATTCTGATTATTTAAAAAATATATTTATGATTTCTTTGGCTGCACAGGGTCTTAATTGCGGAATGCAGGATCTTTTATTGTGGCATGTGGGATCTAGTTCCCAAACCAGGGATCAAACCCAGGCCCCTTGCGTTGGGAGCCCAGAGTCTTAGCCACTGGACCACCAGGGAAGTCCTTAGTTTGATTTTTTTAAGATAATCATATTGCACAACATACTTTTCTGCTCTTTCCTCCTAAAAGAATTTGATAATTATTTTTATTGCCTGTGTAAAATTTCATAGTTTTATTTAATTTCTGGGAAAGTATTTCTTTGTCGTACAAAAGGGAAAAGATAATGTTATCATAAGTATGAGTACCTATTTCCTTGTTTTATTTGAAAAAATTCCTGATTTGTTTGATTTCAAACTGCCCTCTCTCCCTCTCTTTTACTGTACCAGTACAGCCTAAGTTTAGAGTAGGTTTTTTGATATCTTTTAAAAAGTATTTTATATTGGAAGCTAAAAACTTCACCATAGGTTAAAAAAAATACCCAAAAAACTTCTGTTCCTAGACAACTTAAGGGAGCTGGGAGCCATTTAAAAACTCCTTTCAGGTGTTCGCTTCGGCAGCACATATACTAAAATTGGAACGATACAGAGAACATTAGCATGGCCCCTGCGCAAGGATGACACGCAAATTCGTGAAGCATTCCATATTTTTAAGACAGCCTTCAGAATGGGAGAAAATAATAGCAAATGAAGCAACTGACAAACAACTAATCTCAAAAATATACAAGCAACTCCTACAGCTCAATTCCAGAAAAATAAATGACCCAATCAAAAAATGGGCCAAAGAACTAAATAGACAATTCTTCAAAGAAGACATACAGATGGCTAACAAACACATGAAAAGATGCTCAACATCACTCATCAGAGAAATGCAAATCAAAACCACAATGAGGTACCATTTCACGTCAGTCAGAATGGTGTGGAAGAAAGGGAACCCTCTTACACTGTTGGTGGGAATGCAAACTAGTACAGCCACTATGGAGAACAGTGTGGAGATTCCTTAAAAAACTGGAAACAGAACTGCCTTATGATCCAGCAATCCCACTGCTGGGCATACACACTGAGGAAACCAGAATTGAAAGAGACACGTGTACCCCAATGTTCATCGCAGCACTGTTTATAATAGCCAGGACATGGAAGCAACCTATATATCCATCAGCAGATGAATGGATAAGAAAGCTGTGGTACATATACACAATGGAGTATTACTCAGCCATTAAAAAGAATACATTTGAATCAGTTCTAATGAGGTGGATGAAACTGGAGCCTATTATACAGAGTGAAGTAAGCCAGAAGGAAAAACACCAATACAGTATACTAACGCATATATATGGAATTTAGAAAGATGGTAACAATAACCCTGTATACGAGATAGCAAAAGAGACACTGATGTATAGAACAGTCTTTTGGACTCTGTGGGAGAGGGAGAGGGTGGGATGATTTGGGAGAATGGCATTGAAACATGTATAATATCATATATGAAACAAGTCGCCAGTCCAGGTTCGATCCACGATACTGGATGCTTGGGGCTGGTGCACTGGGACGACCCAGAGGGATGGTATGGGGAGGGAGGAGGGTTCAGAATGGGGTACCCATGTATACCTGTGGTGGATTCATTTTGATATATGGCAAAACCAATACAATATTGTAAAGTTAAAAAATAAAATAAAAATAAAATAAAATCAACATTAAAAAAAAAGTCAAAAAAACCCCAAAAAACCTTTCAGCATAGGATTCTTCCTGTGAACTATATCATTTATTAAAGCATGTGCTTTTCTTTTTTCCCCTATGAAATGGCAAATTTCTGATATCTTGCTGCCTTTTTGGCTGTCAGTAAGTTTCCCTGCACCTTGGTTCAAAAGGAGTGGGAGGGGTGGGGGATGGAGGGCAGGATGCAAATCACAGACACTCAAATGTATAGGAAAGTGCCTATGTTTATATATTAATGTCCATAACCTCATTCAATGCCATCTGTTTGGAGTCAAAAGTAGTCTTGTTTTTGATAATACCCAGCTAAAGATATTTCAAGATTTAAGAAGACAGTGTGGGCTCTTTATTTAAAATTTACTGATATATTTAAAAGTTTACTGATATACTACATAAAGTTAAGAAAAACAGGGGAGAAAGTTATATTTAGTTAACTATATCCTATATTCTGCACATTGAAACACTACAAACAGGTAAATGTCTATGTTTATCATTAGTACAATTTAAACAAATCTTTAAAGTTACTTAAAAATTTGTTATAGGCAAAGCACTTCATCATATAAAACATAAGAGTCAGAAAATAAATATCTGTGATTTGGAGGATCCTAACTGCAGGTTAAGGGAGGTCTATTAGTCTTCTGAGAATTACATAGTGCATATAAACTTTTTCCCCTAGAGACCTGTCATTAATCCATCTAATCAAGTCTACCAGCAAATTAAAAGAAAAATGCATGTATCCTATCACTTGACTATTTGCATTAAAGATAATAAATCAGGCCCCAGAAATCTGCTCAAGAGCAAAGTAATGTTCAATGTAATAATAAAATACAGTACAATAGAAAGATTCATGTTGAAATTTTCATCAAGTAACCCTATCAAACCTCCTGCTTTAATTGCCATGGGACACATCTCTATGACACCAAACAATGAGTTGATTTAGTCAGTTGAGCAAAAAGCAGCCAACAACAATAAGACCAAACATCTCCAACAAAAAGACTCAGATTATACAATAATTTTCTGTGTATTTACTGTGGGCCTGACACTGTGCTTTACTCACATTACGTTATTCACAGTAGCCTCGTGAGGTGGTTACATTCATTTTCATTTTATAAATAAAGAAATTGAAGCCTTTCTAGGTAGGAAGGTGTCACTTGCATTTTGAGGAACAGGCTGAGGTGTTTGTTTGTAGAATGAAGGAAAAACAGGATGGGAGTGAGCTGTGGATTCTTAGCAGTGGCTATCTAGACCATTTTTTCATCTAACTAATCCTTTTGATGATAACCCTGACAAATTATGAAAGAGCCACATATGCTTTGGAAGTTCTAAACCTGATGTATTGTGTAGACTCTTATGGAATACAGAGATTTATAACAAATAGTACTCTTCTTTGGAATTCAGATGTAAATCACGAATGTTTTTTAATATTCAGTAGTTTCAAGAGGTCAGGTTAAGTTTTTCAATTTTTTTTTCATTGTTTCATAATGTGGATCTACATAAAAATGTTATGGTAATCACTAGTTGAGAACGTTCAGTAGGTATTCTTGTTTTGCAGGTTACTTCTTCTTTTTTTTTTTTTTTTAATTTTTTTCGGGCGCGGCCGGTCGACCAGCCAGCCCGTGCAGGTTACTTCTGCAAAGAGGAGACCCTTAAATTCAAACTGCAATTTAAACACACATCATAAATTGTTCTTTATTGTATTGGGTTGGCCAAAATAGTCCTTCAGCTTTTTCCATAAGATGGCTCTAGTAGTTCTTAGTTATAATTAACTTCATTTGAAACAATTTTGTTAAATTGTATTGTGACAGTTGTCACATCAGTGTGCATTTTAAAAAACATCAGAACTGGTGAATTTTTGTGTAGCTACTTTAATATTAAAGATGGAAGAAAACAAGCAACATTTTTGGTATATCATGCTTTATTATTTCAAGAAAGGTAAAAACAAGCTGAAAAGCAAAAAAAAAAAAAAATTGTGCAGTGTATCGAGGTGTTGTGACTGACTGAACAGGTCAAAAGTGGTTTGCAAATTTCATGCTAGAGATTTCTCATTGGACAATGAGCCATGGTCTAGTAGATCTGCTGACACTGACAGCAATCAAATAGAGACATTAACTGAGAACAATCAATGTAATACCTCACGGGAGATAACTGACATACTCAAAATACCCAAATCAAGACTTCCTTGGAGGTCCAGTGTTAAGACTCCACACTTCAAAGCAGGGGAGCATGAGTTTGATCCCTGGGTGGGAATCCAGGATCCTGAATGCTCCACAAGGTGGCCAAAAAATAAATAAATAAATAAATAAATAAAAATAATAATCCAAATCAAGCACTGGAAATCATTTGCACCAGCTTGGTTGTGGTTACTGCTTTCATGTTTGAGGTCCATCTATGTGAAAAAAACAAAAAAAAACAACAACACTGACCATATTTCTGCATGCAGTTCTCTACTTAAATATAACAAAAACGTTTTGTTTTTAAAACAAACTGTTGATGGGCAATGAAAAGTGGATAGTGTACAATAACAGGGAACAGAATAGATCATGAAGCAAGTGAAAGGAAACACCACCAACCACACAAAAGGCTGGTCTTCATCCAAAGAAGGTGATGCTGTGTATGTGGTGGGATTGGAAGGGAGTCTTCTATTATGAGTTCCTTCTGGAAAACCAAACAATTAATTCCAACAAGTACTGCTCCGCATTAGACCAACTGACAGCAGCACTTGAAGAAAAGCATCCAGATTAGTCAGCAGAAAACACACATTCCATCAGGATAACGCAAGACCACATGTTTCTTTGAAGGCCCAGCAAAAACTGTTACAGCTTGGCTGGGAAGTTCTGATTTATTTGCTGTATCCACCAGATATTGTACCCTTGGATTTCCATTTATTTCAGTCTTTACAAAATTCTCTTAAAGGAAAAAATTTCAATTCCCTGGAAGACTGTAAAAGGCACCTAGAAGAGTTCTTTGTTCAAAAAAAAAGTTTTGGGAAAGTGGAATTATGAAGTTGCTTGAAAAGTGGCAGAAGGTAGTGGAACAAAAAGGTGAATATGCTGTTCAATAAGTTCTTGGTAAAAACGGAAATGTGTTTTTACTTAAAAACTGAAGGAACTTGGCCAGCCCAATAGGAAAGACCTGAAAATATGTCACTTATAATACTACAATGCATGTATGTGTGTGCTCAGTTGCTAAGTTGTGTCCGACTCTTTGCTACCCCATGGACTGTAGCCTGCCAGGCTCCTTTGTCTAAGGGATTTTCCAGGCAAGAATATTGGAGTGGGTTGCCATTTCCTACTCCAGGAGATCTTCCCGACTCCGGGATTGAACCTGAATCTCCTTTGTCTCCTGAATTAGAAAGTAGATTATCACTGTGCCTGGGAAGCACCTGGGAAGCCCCAATCCTATGATAGGCATCTTTTTATATCTGTAATTGATCTGAAGATACTTAAATTATTTTCAGATATAGAGAATTAATATGACTAGGTCAGAGAGACACGGAGACTTTCAAAGACAAAAACAATCTTACCAAAGTCGGCAAATGCTGACTGTCCCACCACCATCATATTTTGAGGTTTTTCAAGAACAGTACTGAGAGAGAAATTTCCATCCTGTTAGAGGCAGAAAGTTATGGATTAGATCATTTTTCAAATGTGAAACAAAGCATTTTAAAATTTTACTACTGTATTTTACTATTATTTTTAAAACTTTTTATTTTGTATTGGAGTATAGCTGATTGACAATGTTGTGATAGCTTCAGGTGGACAGCAAAAGGACGCTGCCATTCATATACGTCCATTCTCTCCCAAACTCCCCTCCCATCCAGGCTGCCATACGACATTGAGCAGAGTTCCCTAAGCTATACAGTAGGTCCTCTGAAACAAAGTATTTTAATGAAAGCAGGGAAATAAACAACTTAAGACTTCTGTACTCCAAAAAATTATCCCACTTCTCTGTTCCATTTTTATCATAAGATGAAAGAAACTGCTGTGAATTGAAGATGCGCATCTGGAGATGTGCTTTCCATGTTGTCAGTTCAGGTATGATCTCTCTCTCTCTCTTTACTCTCTGTCACTAAGTCGGGTCTGACTCTTTATGACCTTATAGACTGTAACCCACCAGGCCCCTTTGTCCATGGGATTTCCCAGGCAAGCATACTGGAGTGGGTTGCCTTTTCATTCTCTGGGGGACATTCCTGACCCAGGGATTGAACCCGCATCTCCTACTTGGCATGTGAATTCTTCACCAATGAGCCTCTGTGAAACCGTCAGGTATGATGTGTGTGTGCTGTGTGCTAAGTCACTTTAGTTGTGTCTGACTCTTTGAGACCCAGAGCCCGCTAAGCTCCTCTGTCCATAGGATTTTCCAGGCAAGGATACTGGAGTGGGTTGCCATTTCCTTCTCCAGGGGATCTCTTATGTTTCCTGAATTGGAAGGTAGGTTCTTTACCACTAGCACCACTTGGGAAGCACTCTTTCCTAAATCATCATCATAATTTCAGACAGAATGAGTGTCTCCTACTTTCAAGTACCATGGAAGGTTTTGGGAATATAAGTGAAAGTCGCTCAGTCATGTCCGACTCTTTGCAACCCCATGGACTATTCAGTCCATGAAATTCTCCAGGCCAGAATACTGGCGTGGGTAGCCTTTCCCTTCTCCAGGGTATCTTCCTAACCCAGGGATCAAACCCTAGTCTCCTGGATTGCAGGTGGATTCTTTATCAGCTGAGCCACAAGGGAAGTCCAAAGAAGTATATAAAATAGTTTCTACCCGAAAGAGCTGACAGTCCAGTTGGAAGATAAAATATAAGTCAGACTTATAAGTGGTAGGAGTAAGTAGGAAAGATACTATATTTTACAGATTTCAAGAAAGAAGATTTTGCTAGGGGTTAATTAGGTAAAGATACTCAAATTAGATGAGAATTACATTCATCTTTAATGGTGCATTCATTACCAACACTATCAGAAAGGGAGCAAAGGAGTACAATAGCTGATGTGTCCAAACCAGAGGTGGCTAAGCTAAACAAAAAAGGAGAACTCATCAGAGATCTTTTGCTTCAGGTCCTCTTACCAAAACAGACCGTCTGGCTTACAAAAATATTCTTTAAATTATTGTCTTTCCTTTCTATAATTTTATATTAGAACATAAGAAAAATAAACCAAAACACTGCATTTGGGTTTTGAGCTCTTGGTTTTAAAGCTCTTCTCCCACCACTGATTTCTCTTTTAACTATTTGATGTGTTAACCCTGATTCTTACATGCTTCATATAGAAAACTATGGATTTAAAAATATTTTAAAAATTTAAAATATTTTTCCCCTTTGTTCCTCTAAAGATACTGCAGATCTGTAAGTTATTTCTGAAGAAATCATCTCCAAATTTTCAGAGACAGGCAATGCTACCCAGAAAGCTTAAGACTAAATGCCTGAGGAACATGAGTAAGTAACATTTGTCTTGTGACAGGCAGTCTACCAGCCATTTTAACTCTTCATCATTCACAGGCAGAAACATGTTTCTCCTACCATTATTAAAGTATCTGATACATTTTTAAAAGATTTTTCTATGGAAATCTTATATATGTAAGTGTCTTAAAACTTAGGATACCCCTCTAGTCTTGCCGAGTACCTGATGTTATACTAAAGATGCATCAAAGTCGCCAAATTTATGAATGAAGTGTCAAATGAATTTGCATTCTAGAAAGATTGCAGCATCAGGTACAACGAAGACACAATTCTTCTTGAATGAATGGAAAAACCACTCTAAAAATACATCAGCCGCATATTACATAAAGCTGAATATCAACCTATTCTACTGGCTCAAGTGAATAAATTACTCCTGTGAAGTTCTGTTAAACATAATAAAATATATTTAGAAATGTTTCCAGATGCAGGGATATTTTGGAAATACAGGCAAATTCTGGTTAAGATCACTGCAATAAGCTAAGTATTGTAATAAACCAAGGCACAAGAATATTCTGGTTTCCTAGTGGATGTAAAAGTTATACTACAATGTACTCTATTAAGTGTGCAATAGCATTATGCCTAAAAAATGTACATACTTTGATTAAAAAATATTTTACTGTTAAAAAAAATACTAACCATCATCGCAAGCCTTTAGCAAGTTGTAGTAATAGCAACATCAAAGAACAATAGTACAAATTAAATACTATGGGAAAAGTTTGAAATATTGTGAGAATTACCAAAATGTGACATAGAAGACATGAAGTGACCAAATGCTATCAGAAAAAACGGTGCTGATATACTTGACACAGGGCTGCCAGATTTCCAATTTATGGAAAACAAAAAAAGTACTACCTGTGAAGTGTAATAAAGTGAAACACAATAAAATAAGGTATGCTTGCACACATGGTAGATTTGGTGGACAGAGTGCCTGAAGAGCTATGGACATAAGTTTATACAAACTCCTGTAAGTTTGTACAGGAGGCAGTGACTGAAACCACCCCCCACAAAAAGAAACGCAAGAAGCCAAAGTGGTTGCCTGATGAAGTTTTACAAATAGCTGAGCAAAGAAAAGAAGTGAAAGGCAAGAGAGACAGAAAGATATACCCAACTGAATGCAGAAGTCCAGAGAATAACAAGGAGAGATAAGAGAGCCTTCTTAAGTGAACAATGCAAAGAAATAGAGGAAAACAACAGAATGGGAAAGACTAGCAATCTCTTCAAGAAAATTGGAAACATCAAGGGAACATTTCACACAAGGATGAGCATGATAAGGGACTGAAATGGCAAGGACCTAATGGAAGCAGAAGAGTCTAAGGAAAGGTGACAAGAATACACAGAAGAATAATACAAAACAGGTCTTAACGACCTGGATAACTACAATGATGTGGTCACTCACCTAGAGCTGGATATTCTGGAGGGTGAAGTCAATGCTTAGCAAGCATTACTATGAACAAAGCTAGTGGAGGTGATAGAATTCCAGCCATTTAAACCCTAATAGATGATGTTGTTAAAGTGCTGCACTCAAATATGTCAGCAAACTTGGAAAACTCAGCAGTGGTCAAAGGATTGGAAAAAGTCAATTTTCATTCCAATCCCAAAGAAGAGTAATATCAAAGGATGCTTAAACTATTGTACAACTGCACCTATTTTATGTGATAGCAAAGTTATGCTCAAAATAATTCAAGCTAAGATTCAAGGGTAGGTGAATGGAGAGCTTTTAGACGTACAAGCTGGGTTTTGAAGAGGAAAGGAACCAGAGATCAAATTACCAACATTCCTTGAATCATGAAAAGCAAGGGAATTCCAGGAAAACATCTATTTCTGCTTCACTTACTACATGAAAGCCTTTGACTGTGTGCATCACAACAAACTGTGGAAAATTCTTAAAAGACTAGAGTACCAGACCACCTTACCTGTCTCCTGAGAAACCTGTATGCAGATGAACAAGCAATAGTCAGAATCAGATATGGAACAATGGACTGGTTCAAAATTCGGAAAGAAGTAAGACAGGTTGTATATTGTCACCTTGTTTATTTAACTTCTATGCAGGTATTTTTATAATGTCAGTGCTGTGCTTCTGAGCTGCAAATACTTTTTCATGGGCTGCTATTTCAGACTCATCTACTACACTGTGTCCTGTTCTGTACTGTGCTGTTCTTACTGGCCTTCACTGTAGTCCTTCAATTCAAAACTGGGTCAACTCACTGCCACAATTATGTCCTTTGCCTATTCTTTCACCTAATTGGTTTCTGGAATGTCTGTGCAATGATTTAAAGGGCCAAGTTTTAGAAACAAGACTTCCTAGTTCAAAGTCTAGCTTCACTGTTTCTAGTTTTGAGGTCTGAGCAAGCTAGTTCTAATGTAAGCATCTGTTTCAGTTCAGTTCAGTTGCTCAGTCGTGTCCAACTATTTGCGACCCCGTGAATCGCAGCACGCCAGGCCTCCCTGTCCATCACCAACTCCCAGAGTTTACCCAAACTCATGTCCATTGAGACGGTGATGCCATGCAGCCATCTCATCCTCTGTCGTCCCCTTCTCCTCCTGCCTCCAATCCCTCCCAGCATCAGAGTCTTTTCCAATGAGTCAACTCTTCGCATGAGGTGGCCAAAGTACTGGAGTTTCAGCTTTAGCATCATTCCTTCCAAAGAATACCCAGGACTGATCTCCTTTAGAATGGACTGGTTGGATCTCCTTGCAGTCCAAGGGACTCTCAAGAGTCTTCTCTAACACCACAGTTCAAAAGCATCAATGATTCGGTGCTCAGCCTTCTTCACAGTCCAACTTTCACATCCATACATGACCATTGAAAAAACCATAGCTTTGACTAGAAGGACTTTGTTGGCAAAGTAATCTCTCTGCTTTTGAATATGCTATCTAGGTTTTTAATTTCATGGCTGCAATCACCATCTGCAGTGATTTTGGAGCCCCCCAAAAATAAAGTCTGACACTGTTTCCACTGTTTCCCCATCTATTTGCCATGAAGTGATGGGACCAGATGCCATGAGCTTCGTTTTCTGAATGTTGAGCTTTAAGCCAACTTTTTCACTCTCCTCTTTCACTTCCATCAAGAGGCTTTTTAGTTCCTCTTCACTTTCTGCCATAAGGGTGGTGTCATCTGCATATCTGAGGTTATTGATATTTACTTCCGGCAATCTTGATTCCAGTTTGTGCTTCCTCCAGCCCAGCGTTTCTCATGATGTACTCTGCATAGAAGTTAAATAAGCAGGGTGACAATATACAGCCTAGACGTACTCCTTTTCCTATTTGGAACCAGTCTGTTGTTCATGTCCAGTTCTAACTTTTGCTTCCTGACCTGCATATAGGTTTCTCAAGAGGCAGGTCAGGTGGTCTGGTATTCCCATCTCTTAAAGAATTTTCCAAAGTTTACTGTGATCCACACAGTCAAAGGCTTTGGCATAGTCAATAAAGCAGAAATAGATGTTTTTCTGGAACTCTCTTATTTTTTCGATGATCCGGTGGATGTTGGCAATTTGATCTCTGGTTCCTCTGTCTTTTCTAAAACCAGCTTAAACATCTGGAAGTTCACAGTTCACGTATTGCTAAAGCCCAGCTTGGAGAATTTTGAGCCTTACTTTACTAGTGTGTGAGGTGAGTGCAATTGTGCGGTAGTTTGAGCATTCTTTGGCATTGCCTTTCTTTCAGATTGGAATGAAAACTGACCTTTCCCAGTCCTGTGGCCACTGCTGAGCTTCCCAAATTTGCTGGCATATTGAGTGCAGCACTTCCCAGCATCATCTTCCAGGATTTGAAATAGCTCAACTGGAATACCATCACCTCCACTAGCTTTGTTTGTAGTGATGCTTTTCTAAGGCCCACTTGACTTCACATTCCAGGATGTCTGGCTCTAAATGAGTGATCACACCATTGTGATTACCTTGGTGGTGAAGATCTTTTCTGTACAGTTCTTCTGTGTATTCTTGCCACTTCTTAATATCTTCTGCTTCTGTTAGGTCCATACCATTTCTGTCCTTTATCAAGCCCATCTTTGCATGAAATATTCCCTTGGTATCTCTAATTTTCTTGAAGAGATCTCTAGTCTTTCCCATTCTGTTGTTTTTCTCTATTTCTTTGCACTGATCGCTGAGGAAGGCTTTCTTATCTCTCCTTGCTATTCTTTGGAACTCTGCATTCAGATGCTTATATCTTTGTTTTTCTCCTTTGCTTTTTGCTTCTCTTCTTTTCACAGCTATTTGTAAGGCTTCCCCAAACAGCCATTTTGCTTTTTTGCATTTCTTTTCCATGGGGATGGTCTTGATCCCTGTCTCCTGTACAATGTCGCGAACCTCCGTCCATAGTTCATCAGGCACTCTGTCTATCGGAGATAGTCCCTTAAATCTATTTGATTTAGGTTATAGTTGAATGGTCTAGTGGTTTTCCCTACTTTCTTCAATTTAAGTCTGAATTTGGCAATAAGGATTTCATGATCTGAGCCACAGTCAGCTCCCAATCTTGTTTTGCTGACTGTATAGAGCTTCTCCATCTTTCCTGCAAAGAATATAATCAATCTTATTTTGGTGTTGACCATCTGGTGATGTCCATGTGTAGAGTCTTCTCTTGTGTTGTTGGAAGAGGGTGTTTGCTATGACCAATGTGTTCTCTTGGCAAAATTCTATTAGCCTTTGCCCTGCTTCATTCTGTATTCCAAGGCCAAATTTGCCTGTTACCCAAGGTGTTTCTTGACTTTCTACTTTTGCATTCCTGTCCCCTATAATGAAAAGGACATCTTTTTTGGGTGTTTTAAAAGGTCTTGTAGGTCTTCATAGAATCGTTCAACCTTAGCTTCTTCAGTGTTACTGGTTGAGGCATAGACTTGGGATTACTGTGATATTCAATGGTTTGCCCATGTCCAAGGTAAGAGTAACCCAGATAAGAAGGTAGGTGTTGCAAGAGGCATCAGAGGGCAGACACACAAACCATAATCACAGAAAACTAGTCAATCTAATCACACGGACCACAGCCTTGTCTAACTCAGTGAAACTAAGCCATGTTGTGTGGGGCCACCCAAGATGGGCAGGTTATGGTGGAGAGGTCTGACAGAATGTGGTCCACTGGAGAAGGGAATGGCAAACCACTTCAGTATTCTTGCCTTGAGAACCTCACGAACAGTATGAAAAGGCAAAATGATAGGATACTGAAAGAGGAACTCCCCAGGTTGGTAGATGCCCAATATGCTACTGGAGATCAGTGGAGAAATAACTCCAGAAAGAATGAAGGGATGGAGCCAAAGCAAAAACAATACCCAGTTGTGGATGTGACTGGTGATAGAAGCAAGGTCCGATGCTGTAAAGAGCAATATTGCATAGGAACCTGGAATGTCAGGAATGCCATGAATCAAGGCAAATTGGCAGTGGTCAAACAAGAGATGGCAAGAGTGAACGTCGACATTCTAGGAATCATCGAACTAAAATGGACTTGAATGGGTGAATTTAACTCAGATGATCATTGTATCTACTACTGTGGGCAGGAATCCCTTAGAAGAAATGGAGTAGCCATCATGGTCAACAAAAGAGTCTGAAATGCAGTACTTGGACGCAATCTCAAAAACGACAGAATGATTTCTGTTCGTTTCCAAGCATCTGTTTACTTTTATATAAAATGAACTTTTACAAAGTTTTTGTGAAGATGAGTAAAATAATGCATATAAAGTGCTTACTAGTTCAGCATATGCACAAATATGTACTTAGTCAACATTAACAATTATTGACTAGGAATGCTAGTAGTAATACTATTATATCTGCTATCCATCACTGAAGCAGCTAAACACACTGCCACTGACAGGAGAGTTGACATTTTCTGCTTGAATTCCAATCACAGGTGCTATGTTGTAATAAGTATCCTTTCATGGATGACCACCTATGCTTTGGCCTGCAGGTTTTAATATTTAGTATTTAGACTGCCATATTTATAATGTTAAAAATGATCACGAAGCAACATATGATGACTATCATTGTATCTACATCTTTATTCATAAAGCAATGGTTCTTGACTTGAGGTGTATTTATTCTCCAGAGGACACTGGGCAACGTATGGAGATATTTTGACTGTTTCAAGTGGGAGGTGGCTTCTAGAATCTAAGGGAACAGAGGCCAGGGATACTGGTAAACAAGTTAAAGGACAGATCTCCACAATAAAGAATCATCTGGCCTATGGCCAGTAGATGCTCAACATCATTAATTATTAGGGAAATACAAATCAAAACTATGATGAGGGACCACCTCACACCAATCAGAATGGCCATCATTAAAGTCTACAATAAAATTCTGGAGAGGGCGTGGAGAAAAGGGAACCCACCTACACTGCTGGTGGGATGTAAATTGGTAGAGCCACTGGAAAACAGTATGGAAGTTCCTCAGAAAACAGAGCTCCAGATGATCCAGCAATCCCACTCTTGGGCATATACCCAGACAAAACTATAACTTAAAAAGATATAGGCACTCCTATGTTCATAACAATTCTTGTAACAATAAAATGATTGTTGTAAGTTTTGTAAGAATTGTCATAAGTGTAAGTTTTGTAAAATGGGAGGATCATTTTTAATTAGTGACTGGACAATTTGCAGTAAGATTAATTGACCGAAAAGCCCTAAAAACATATAAAACAGTATTAGCTAGTAGAGGAATATGAGCTGCAGCAAATCTTTTTAGTCAGCTGTGGTGTGCACAGCCCCACGGTAGATGCTGTGGGAGATCAGAAACTAACGGAAGATGAGGAGGAGGGCGAAGATCTGAGTGTAGGCGACTCTGACTGATGTGATGAGATGTACTAACCCCATGTTACAAGGAGTTAAAAAACAGAGCAGTTGCTTCCATTTGGTCCACTCAGGATCATCAGGGAGGGCTTTAAGGAAGACGTGGTATTTGAAATGGCTAATGCAGATGAGCAGGATTTTAGTGGCTGAAAGAAAAGGAAGAGTAGGGAAAGGATATGCACAGGAAATAGAGGACATAGAGTAGAAAGTGGCTGATTTGGGCCAGAATATGGATTAGAAGAATAGCTTTACACAAGATCAGCAAAGGCCTTGACTCCTAAACTAAGTAGTTTGATCTTTTAAAGATTTATTGAGAAGCTTAAGTCCTAAAGGTTTTAGGACTGAGAGTGAGATAAATAGAGCTTTCATTGTTGCAATTACTCTGGATACTGTGTATCAGATGGAAAATCTGGAGGTGGGGAAATAAGTAGAGTTTACTATATCCCGGGAAACAGATGAATGATTAAAGGAGTGGAATGCTAGGGACAGATAAGGGATAGATATGAGAACACAGAATGCCTACCAACACAAAGGTAATAGAAAACACAAAGGAAGGTCTAATTGGGAGCAGGAAAAGAAATTATTTTAGATAAGAGTTATATCAAGAAAATGATTAGAAATGTAGGACTAGAAATCAAGGAAGAGAACAGAGATGTATCATGAACGGAAAGAGTTAAGAGAAGAATGGCAAATCAAAACCCATGAATAAACACCCACCACCCTTTACGTTAGAAATTTTCAGTCTTGGCCCTTTTAGGCTGGATGATTTTTCTTCTTCCTTCTTTTTTTTTTAAAAATTAAAGTAGAATTGATATACAGTATTGTGCCAATCTCTGCTGTATAGCAAAGTGACTCCATTATATACAGATATACATTCTTTTTTTAATATTCTTTACATTTTGGTTTATCCCAGGAGATTAGACAGAGCTATATAAAGTAGGACTTTGTTGTTTATCCACTCTGAATGTAATAGTTTGCATTTAACAACTCCAAATTTCCAGTCCTCCCCTTTAGCAACCACACTCTGTCAGATCTCTATGTCTGTGAGTCTACTTCTGATTTATAGGTAAATTCATTTGTGCCGCATTTTAGATTCCACATATAAGTGATATCATGTATGTCTATCAGACTTACTTCACTTAGTAAAGAATCTCCAGTTGCTGCAAATAGCAGTATTTCATTCTTTTTTATGTCTGAGTAAGATTCCATTATATATATACACAGACACACATACACACCCCCTCCCCCCCACATCTTCTTTAACCATTCATCTGTCAATGGACATTTAGGTTTTTCCCATGTTTTGGCAATTGTGAGTTATGTATGAACTTTGTTATGGTTCATAGCTAGAAGAATTATTATGGTTATTGCTACCAAATGGAAGCAACTGCTCTGTTTCTTAACTCTTTGTAACATGGGGTTAGTACATCTCATCACATCAGTCAGAGTCGCCTACACTCAGATCTTCGCCCTCGTCCTCGTCTTCGGTTAGTTTCTGATCTCCCAGAGCATCTACCGTGGCTGTGCACACCACAGCTGACTAAAAAGATCTGCTGCAGCTCATATTCCTCTACTAGCTAATATGACTTTATATGTTTTGAAGGCTTTTTGGTCAACGAATGTGTTACTGCAACTTCTCCAGTCACTAATTAAAAAATGATTCTCCCATTTTACAAAACTTAATCTGAACTAGTTAATTTTGAGTCTACATTCTCCTTAATTTGTACTAATGAGTTTTATATTACTGATAACACAAATACCGTGTGGATCCAGCTATTTTACCACAAGAAGAATCCTTAGTCTCTACTGGCAAATAGACAATTTATTAATTTTGTTTAAAAAAAAAATAACAAAGGGAAAAAAGATCCCCTCTCCAAAATCTAGTCTCTTCATGATTTTTCTCCAGTGAAAGTTGCTTCATTTTATTACCTTTAAATCAGCCTAGGCTGAGAGGAAATAAAATACTTAAAAGTAGTCCCTGATTATATAAATATATATTTACTAATAATGAGGCTTTTCTCTCCCAGATGGATATTAATAATCCATCAAAATGACTGATTTTCTCACTTTCTAAAACCTCAAGATTCACTTGATTTCAAGGTCACCTAAAAATGAGTATCCCCTACTAGTGGAAGATTTCATATACAGTAACCATTAAGAATATAACCACCATATATCTATCATCAGAAAAACAAATTCAACTATATTTTTAAAAGATGTACATTAAACAAAGATAAATCTTTCCAGTGTAGAAGTCTTTCTTCTTTCTCCTTGCCTCATTAAAAGAGAAAGAAAGATCAGATTGCTTAGTTGGGGTGTAGTTAGTAA
This sequence comes from Bos grunniens, assembly GCF_055505025.1. Classification (NCBI taxonomy): domain Eukaryota; kingdom Metazoa; phylum Chordata; class Mammalia; order Artiodactyla; family Bovidae; genus Bos; species Bos grunniens. The sequence goes on from NC_141182.1 coordinate 15,930,877, forward strand.
TATTCAAAAGCCCTAATTTTATCTAAACAAAGCTCTTTCCCTCTTCCTAGTTTCCTCCTATGAAGAAATCTGAGTTATGACTCTGCTATAAGAGATGGCAAATAATGAATCTTCTTCCATGGCCTTGTGCTTTACATTTTTTAAGATCTATTTATTGTTCATGAGTACTTTAACAAAAATCTCTTAAAATGCAATGGGTTTAATCTGGATTGAATAAGAGACAATCTAGAGTAAATAGCTGGGAAATCAAGTGATCTCAAACTAAAATTCGCCAAGTGTCTACTGTGTGCCAGGTACTTTACAAACACTGTTTCATTTTAATCTTCACAGTCTATGAAGCAGACATTCTACTTCTGTTTCCCACATGAGAAAAGTGAGGTTTAATACTTGACCATTATTTCATGAATGTCACTCAGTTGGCCAGTTTGGCCTGTCCTCAAATCCTATCCTCTATTTTGTACCCATAATTGAATTTTAAAACTTGGGGTAGTCTATTCTGCATTAATTCATCTTTCATATAATCTACCTCAAGCTAAAAATAAAATAAAACCATGACACCAGTTTGGGAATATTCTACTTGCAATTCAAAAAATTACTGGGGAAGGTTCGTTAATCCTGGTCAACTTGGCAATAAATTTAGTGACTGTTGTTCTTATTTTTTTTTTAATAGAAGCCTGAAGGCAAAGAGGAAAAATAAGTCTTTTAAAAGGGGTTTTCCTCAACAAACCATCATGCTGACAAATTAAATGACAGGCACCTCTCTCACCAGCTGACAGCCTAGCAGGGTCCCTGTTAACATGCGCATTAGGGCAGACTGATTGGTTTAATTGGCAGTCATGCTTAAAAACCTGCAGAGGAATTGATGCTGAATGAATCATTTCCTTCAGCAATATTCAGCAGTTTGAATGCAGCAATGCAACCAAAAGCTCTTAAAACTGTTCTATTTATTGTTGAGATCAATCGACCAAGTGATTACTTTCATTTTATTTTCTAAAACTGTGTGCTTTTCATTGAAAGCCATCATTTAAAAATGCTTAAAAGAAAAGATTTCTTACCAAATTTTCCCATATCTCAAACTGGAAGGTACTAGAAGCAGACAATGTCGTGAGGAATAAATCTAGGAGGAAAATAACAGAATTGTAAGCTTTGTTACTGATGTGTACATTTAAACCGGAAGAAATACAATACATAAAACAGTAATAATACAGTTGTATTTAAACATATTTTAAATTTTATATATATATACATATTTATGTATATCAAATGATGCTTATTGACAGTTTATAAGATCTAGATCTAAGCAACATCAATGATGGGTGATGTGACTCCTTGCAAGTTCAACAAGGAAGGCTATCAGTATTTTTTTTTTTTTTTTTTTGCCTAAGCACATGGCATGTAGGATCTCATTTCCCTGGCCAGGGATGGAATCTGTGCTCCCTGCAGTGGAATTGTGGAGTCTTAACTGCTGGACACCAGCAAAGTCTGTAAACTTTATTTTAACATGCTTGATCCATCAAAGAAAATAAAGCAGATGACCCTGTATTAATACAATTAAAGAAAATGCATTTAAAGGGAACATTTAGTACTAGTCATTCAAAGGCGTTCTTTACTTTTTTTTTCTTTCGTAATTCTAGTTCATTTTATTACAGCAATGTTTTTACAAGTACCATTAAAATCTCAGATAGGTCTCTTAAGCTAAAAAAATATTTTTCTATAATGATAATTGATAGTTCCACAGCTAGTCCCACTTTTCCTAATGGATATGTCATCCTAAGCAAAGAAAACAAGACAATTAAAGACCACCTGCATATTCTTTCTGGTAGATTGAAAGTGGTAACAATCATAGAATGAAACAACAAAAATATGTTTTAGGGATCAGTGCTACCCTACACTGGAGAAGGCAATGGCATCCCACTCCAGTACTCTTGCCTGGAAAATCCATGGACAGAGGAGCCTGGTAGGCTGCAGTCCACGGGGTCGCTAGGAGTCGGGAACGACTGAGCGACTTCACTTTCACTTTTCACTTTCATGCATTGGAGAAGGAAATGGCAACCCACTCCAGTGTTCTTGCCTGGAGAATCCCAGGGACGGGGAAGACTGGTAGGCTGCCGTCTCTGGGATCGTACAGAGTCGGACAAGACTGAAGTGACTTAGCAGCAGCAGCAGCTACCCTACACAATGATGCAATTAAATGCATCTTTTTAAACATTTTATATTTTTTAATTAATTTATCTTTTTGAAGGCTAATTGCTTTACAGAATTTCGCTGTTTACTGTCAAATCTCAACATGAATCAGCCATAGGTATACATATATCCCCTCTCTTTTGAACCTCCTTCCCATCTCCCTCCCCATCCCACTCCTCTAGATTGATACAGACCTGAAGTTTCCTGAGCCATACAGCAAATTCTTGCTGCTATCTGTTTTACATATGGTAATGCAAGTTTCCATGTTACTCTTGCCATACATCTCACCCTCTCCTCCCCTCTTCCCATGTCCATAAGTCTATTCTCTGTTTCTCCACTGTTGCCCTGTAAATAAATTCTTCAGTATTATTTTTCTAGATTCCATATGTATGTGTTAGAATACGATATTTATCCTTCTCTTTCTGACCTACTACACTCTGTATAATAGGTTCTAGGTTCATCCACCTCATTAGAACTGACTCAAATGGCGTTCCTTTTTATGGCCGAGTAATATTCCATTGTACCATTACTTCTTTATCCATTCATCTGTCGATGGACATCTAGGCTGCTTCGATGTTCTAGGTATTGTAAATACTGCTGCAATGAACAATGGGATACATGAGTCTCTTTCAATTTCAATTTCCTCAAGGTATAATGCCTAGGAGTGGGATTGCTGGGTCATATGGTGGTTTTATTCCTAGTTTTTAAAGGAATCTCCATACCATCTTCCATAGTGGCTATATCAATTTACATTCCCACCAAAAGTGCAAGAGCATTCCCTGTTCTCCATAACCTCTCCAACATTTACTGTATATAGACTTTTTGATGATGGCCATTCTGACAGGTGTGAGGTTTGATTTGCATTTCTCTAATGAGTGATGTTGAGCATCTTTTCATGTGCTTGTTAGCCATCTGTATGTCTTCTTTGGAGAAATGTCTGTTTAGGTCTTCTTCCCACCTTTTGATTGGGCTGTTTGTTTTTCTGGCATTGAGTTGTATGAACTGCTTGTATATTTTGGAAATTAATACTTTGCCAGTTGTTTCATTTGCTATTATTTCTTCCCATTCTAAGGGTTGTCTTTTCACCTTGCTGTGTAAACGCTTTTAAGTTTGATCAGGTCCCACTTGTTTCCTTTTGTTTTTTATTTCTGTTACTCTAGGAGGTGGGTCATAGAGGATCTTGCTGAGATTTATGTCATTGAGTGTTCTACCTATGTTTTCCTCTAAGAACTTTATAGTTTCTGGTCATACATTTAGGTCTTTAATCCATTTTGAGTTTATCTTTGTGTATAGTGTTAGGAAGTGTTCCAGTTTCATTCTTTTACACGTAGCTGTCCAGGTTTCCCAGCACCATTTATTGAAGAGGCTGAATTTGCCGCATTGTATACTCTTGACTCCTTTGTCTAAATAAGGTACCCATAGGTGCATGAGTTTATTTCAGGGATTTCTATCTTGTTCTACTGGTCAATATTTCTGTTTTTGTGCCAGTACCATACTGTCTTGATGACTGTAGCTTTGTAGTATAATCTGAACTCAGGAAGGTTGATTCTTCAAGCTCCATTTTTCTTTCTCAAGACTGCTTTGGCCATTTGGGGTCTTTTGTGTTTCGATATGAATTGTGAAAGTTTTGGTTCTAGTACTGTGAAAAATGTGATTGGTAATTTGATAGGGATCACACTACTTTGCCAACAAAGGTTCGTCTAGTCAAGGCTATGGTTTTCCAGTGGACATGTATGGATGTGAGAGTTGGACTGTGAAGAAGGCTGAGCGCTGAAGAATTGATGCTTTTGAACTGTGGTGTTGGAAAAGACTCTTGAGAGTCCCTTGGACTGCAAGGAGATCCAACCACTCCATTCTGAAGGAGATCAGCCCTGGGATTTCTTTGGAGGGAATGATGCTAAAGCTGAAATTCCAGTACTTTGGCCACCTCATGCGAAGAGTTGACTCATTGGAAAAGACTGATGCTGGGAGGGATTGGGGGCAGGAGGAGAAGGGGACAACAGAGGATGAGATGGCTGGATGGCATCATGACTCGATGGACGTGAGTCTGGGTGAACTCCAGGAGTTGGTGATGGACAGGGAGGCCTGGCGTGCTGTGATTCATGGGGTCACAAAGGTCACAAAGAGACATGACTGAGCGACTGAACTGAACTGAACACTGAATCTGTAGATTGCATTTGGTAGTACAGTCATTTTCAAAATATTGATTCTTCCTACCCAGGAACATGGAATATCTCTCCAACTATTTATGTTTTCTTTGATTTGTTTCCTTCAGTTCAGTTCAGTCGCTCAGTCGTGTCCCACCCTTTGCAACCCATGAATAGCAGCATGCCAGGCCTTCCTGTCCATCACCAACTGCCGGAGTTCACCGAAACTCACGTGCATCGAGTCAGTGATGCCATCCAGCCATCTCATCCTTTGTCGACCCCTTTTCTTCCTGCCCCCCATCCCTCTCAGCATCAGGGTCTTTTCCAATGAGTCAACTCTTTGCATCAGGTGGCCAAAATATTGGAGTTTCAGCCTCAGCATCAGTCCTTCCAATGAACACCCAGGGCTGGTCCCCTTTAGAATGGACTGGTTGGATCTCCTTGCAGTCCAAGGGACTTGCAAGAGTCTTGTACAGTACCACAGTTCTAAAGCATCAATTCTTCCGCACTCAGCCTTCTTCATAGCCCAACTCTCACATCCATACATGACCACTGGAAAAACCATAGCCTTGACTAGACGGACCTTTGTTGGCAAAGTAATGTCTCTGCTTTTCAATATGCTATCCAGGTTAGTCATAACTTTCCTTCCAAGGAGTGTCTTTTAATTTCATGGCTGCAGTCACCATCTGTAGTGATTTTGGAGCCCAAGAAAATAAAGTCTGATACTGTTTCCACTGTTTCCCCATCTACTCCCCATGAAGTGATGGGACCAGATGCCATGAGCTTCATTTCCTGAATGTTGAGCTTTAAGCCAACTTTTTCATTCTCCTCTTTCACTTTCATCAAGAGGCTTTTGAGTTCCTCTTCACTTTCTGCCATAAGGGTGGTGTCACCTGCATATCTGAAGTTATTGATATTTCTTCCCACAATCTTGATTCCAGCTTGTGCTTCTTCCAGCCCAGCGTTTCTCATGATGTACTCTGCATAGAAGTTAAATAAGCAGGGTGACTGTATACAGACTTGACGTACTCCTTTTCCTATTTGGAACCAGTCTGTTGTTTCACGTCCAGTTCTAACTTTTGCTTCCTGACCTGCATATAGGTTTCTCAAGAGGCAGGTCAGGTGGTCTGGTATTCCCATCTCTTTCAGAATTTTCCACAGTTTATTGTGATCCACACAGTCAAAGGCTTTGGCATAGTCAATAAAGCAGACATAGATGTTTTTCTTGAACTCTGGCTTTTTCAATGATCCAGCATAGCTCTTCTCTAAATATCTGAAAGAATTCTCCTGTAAAGTCATGTGGTCCTGGGCTTTTGTTTTTTGGGAGATTTTGGATCACAGCTTCAATTTCAGTGCTTGTAATTGTTTATAATTTCTATTTATTCCTGGTTCAGGCTTGGAAGATTGAACTTTTCTAAGAATCTGTCCATTTCTTCCAAGTTATCTATTTCATTGCCGTATAGTTGTTCATAATAGTCTCTTATAATCCTTTGTATTTCTGAATTATCTGTTGTAATCTCTCCTTTTTTATTTCTAATTTTGATTTGATTTTTGTCTTTTTTTTTTCTTCATGAGTCTGGCTAAAGGTTTGTCAATTTTGTTTATCTTCTCAAAGAACCAGCTTTTAGTTTTATTAATCTTTACTAATCTTTCTTTCATTCCTTTTGCATTTATTTCTGCTCAGATCTTTATGATTTCTTTCCTTCGACTAATTTTGGGGCTTTTCTGTTCTTCTTTATCCAGTTGTTTTAGCTGTAAATTTAGGTTGTCTATTCGATGTTTTTCTTGTTTCTTGAGGTAGGAATGTATTGCTATCTTTCCTCTCAGGAATGCTTTTGCTCCATCCCATAGGTTTTGAGTTGTCGTATTTCCATTGTCATTTCTTTCTAGAGATTTTTTGACTTTCCTTTTGATTTCTTCAGTAACCTGTTGGTTATTTAGAAATGTGTTGTTTAATCTTCATGTGTTTGTGTTTCTTACAGTTTTTTTTCTTGTAATTGATATCTAGTCTCATATCACTGTGGTCAGAGAAGATGACTGAAATGATTTCAACTTTCTTAAATTTAGTGAGGTTTAATTTGTGACCCAAGATTTGGTCTATCCTGGAGAATATTCCATGTGCATTTGAGAAGAAGGTGTATTCTTCTGCATTTGGATGGAATGTCCTGAATATATCAATGAGGTCCAGCTCATCTAATGTATCATTTAAGACTTGTGTTTACTTATTAATTTTCTGTTTTGATGATCTGTCCATTGGTGAGAGTGGGGTGTTGAAGTCTCCTACTATTATTGCAGTACTGTCAATTTCCCCTTTTAGGTCTGTTAGCGTCTGTCTTATGTATTGAGGTGCTCCTATGTTGGGCGTATAGACATTTACAATTGTTCTGTCTCCCTCTTGGATTGATCCCTTGATCATTATGTAGTGTAATGATCTTATCATTTTATCTTATCTCTTGTAATCTTCTTTATTTTAAGGTCTATTTTGTCTGATATGAGGATTGCTACTCCAGCTTTCTTTTGCTTCCCATTTGCATGGAGTATATTTTTCCATCCTCTCACTTTCAGTCTATATGTGTCTTGAGGTCTGAGGTAGGTTTCTTGTAAACAGCATATAAATGGGTCTTGTTTTTGTAGCCATTCAGCAAGTCTGTGTCTTTTGGTTGAAGCATTTAATCCATTTACATTTAAAGTAATTATTGATTACTTGTGATTTTCTTAATTGTTTGGGGTTGCTTTTGTAGATCTTTTTTCTTCTGTTGTATTTCTTAACTATATAAGTCCCTTTAACATTTGTTGTAAAGCTGGTTTGGTGGTACTGAATTCTCTTAACTTTTGCTTGTCTGAAAAGCTTTTTATTTCTCCATCAATTCTGAATGAGATTCTTGCTGAGTACATTCATCTTGGTTGTAGATTTTTCCCTTTCAGTATTTTAAATATATCCTGCCATTCCCTTCTGGCCTGCAGAGTTTCTGTTGAAAGATCAACTGTTAAGTGCATGGGATTTCCCTTGTATGTTATTTGTTGCTTCTCCATCGCTGCTTTTAATATTCTTACTTTGTGTTTAGTCTTTGTTAGTTTGATTAGTATGTGTCTGGGTATGTTTCTCCTTGGGTTTATACTGTATGGGACTCTTCGTGCCTCTTGGTCTTGCTTGACTATTTCCTTTTCCATGTTGGGGAAATTTTCAACTATAATCTCTTCAAAAATTTTCTCATACCCTTTCTCTCTTTTTCTTCTGGGACCCCTATAATTTCAATGTTGGTGCATCTGATATTGTCCCAGAAGTCTCTGAGACTGTCCTCAGCTCTTTTCATTCTTTTTACTTTATTTTGCTCTTCAGAAGTTATTTCCACCATTTTATCTTCCAGCTCACTGATTCATTCTTCTGGTTCAGATAGTCTGCTATTGAGTCCTTCTAGTGTATTTTTAATTTTAGTAACTGTGTTGTCTCTGCATGTTTATTCTTTAATTCTTCTAGGTCTTTGTTAATTGATTCTTGCATTTTCTCCATTTTGCTTTCAAGGTTTTTCATCATCTTTACTATCATTATTCTGAATTCTTTTTTGCCTATTTGCTCTTGATTTATTTGGACTTCTGTGTTTCTAGTTTGTTCCTTCATGTGTGTAGTATTTCTCTGCTATTTTATTACATATATTTTAAACTTATTGTGTTTGAGGTCTAATTTTCCCAGGCTTCAAGGTTGAATTCTTTCTTCCTTTTGGTTTCTGCCCCCTAAAGCTGGTGCAGTGGTTTGTGTAAGCTTCCTCTAGGGTGAGATCTGTGCTGAGTTTTTGTTTGTTTTTCCTCTGATGGGCAAGGCTGAGTGATGTGGTAATCCTGTCTGCTGATATTGGATTTGTATTTTTGTTTGTTGTTCAGATGCACAGGGTGCTACTGGTGGGTGGGTGATGCTGGTTCTTGTATTCACATGGTTTCCTTTGTGTGAGTTCTCACTATGTGATACTCCCTAGGGTTAGTTCTCTGGTAGTCTAGGGTCTTGTAGTCAGTGCTACCATTCCAAAGGCTCAGTGCTTGATCTCTGGTTGGGAACAAAGATTCCACAAGTGGTTTGTTATGGCATTAAGTGAGATTAAAACAAATATCCAAAAATGAGAAACCAAAGATGAACCACAGACAAATGGCAGTTAGAAAATCAGGCAAATTAGAATTAAAATAATGGAATATACACATATACACCCAAGAGCAAAGTCAACACAGTCCAACAAAAATATAGTAGGTTGACCCAGTGAACAAAGGAAATAAAAAATTATATTTACCAGTTAAAAACAAAACTAACTAAAGCACAAATTGGAAAACAAAACTAAAGCAAGGTGCCAAGTGGGGAATAAAGCAGTGCAAACAAAACTAACAAATACATTGAGAGGAAAGGAAAGAATAGATACGCAAAATTAAATAGACGTAGAGGAAGATTTCTATACATTAAAGATTAACTGCAAGGGGAAAAGAACACTAGGAATAAATGTAGAAAAAATAATAATGGGTTTAAAAAATTAAAAATTAAAATTTTTAAAAGAGATCAAAAAAAACAAAAAATCAAAAAGAAAAACAAAAAGAGGAAAACTGCAGAGACCTGCAAAAGCCCAACACAGAAGCAGAGGTTTATGAAAACAATAAAAATGTGACTGAGGAAAAAGAAAAAAAAAAAAGCTCAAAAGTTTAACTGGATTTATTAGTGCTAATAAAATCGACAACTACAAGAGAAGGGGAAAAAAGGGAAAAAAAATACAAAAGAATCTACAGAACAAGTTAAAAAAAAAAGGAATAATAAATATTTTTGTTCAATCACTGCTGTCAGAGTTCTTTGCCTTGCTGGGAGTCACAGTCCACCTTAGGATGACCTCCAATACTGTGCTGGTCCCTGGACCTGCTGTGGACACAGCTCAGATTCTAATCTGGTCTTACTCCTGTGTGTTCTCGGCCGCCAATGTCCACAGCTATCAGAACTAGTATGTTTTCTTTTGTAGGAGCTCTCAATGGCCTTTTATATATTCCATGGACAGAGAGTCTACCTAGTTGATTGTGTGGATTTAATGTGCAGCTTGAACCTAGACAGCATATTAAAAAGCAGATATTACTTTGCCAACAAAGGTCCGTCTAGTAAAAGCTATAGTTTTTCCAGCTGTCAAGTACGGATGTGAGAGTTGGACTATGAAAAAAGCTGAGCACTGAAGAACTGATGCTTTTGAACCATGGTGTTGGAGAAGACTCTTAAGAGTCCCTTGGACAGCAAGGAGATCCAATCAGTCCATTCTAAAGGAAAGCAGTCCTGAATATTCATTGGAAGGACTGATGCTGAAGCTAAAACTGCAATACTGTGGCTACCTGATGTGAAGAACTGACTCATTTGAAAAGACCCTGATGCTGGGAAAGATTGAAGGCGGGAGGAGAAGAGGATGACAGAGGATGAGACGGTTGGATGGCATCACTGACTCAATGGACATGAGTTTGAGTAAGCTCCGAGAGCTGGTGATGGACAGGGAGGCCTGGTGTGTTGCAGTCCATGGAGTTGCAAAGAGTAGGACATGACTGAGCGACTGAACTGAACCGAACTGTACAGCTGATGGGAATGTTTTGGGTCTTCTTCCTTAGCCACACTGCCCCTGAGTTTCAACTGTGGTTTTATTTCCACCTCTACATGTGGGTCGTCCACAGCGGTTTCCTCCTAAGGCTGCTCCAGAGGACTTGGGTTTAACCTGTGAGAGCCAGGTGTAAATGTGCTACAGTTGCTTGGGTTGCAGGGGTCTGGCAGCACCAGGTATTCAGGGGGTTTGGCAGCTAGGGCAGTAGGAAATATAGTGCTATAGAAGGGTATGGCAACCACTATTGGCCAATATGCTCCAGTATTCTTTCTTGGAGAAGCCCCCTCCATGACAGAGAAGCCTGGCAGGCCACAGTCTACAGGGTCGCAAAGAATTGGACACAACCAAAGCTATCCTGCGTGCACAGAGGCAAGACTTTTTTGCCTGTGGCAGCTCTGCCTCAGTGAGAGTTGAGCGTGCAGGTGGTGCAGCTGCTTGGCTCATGGGGACTCTGGCGGTACCAACTGTGCAGGGACAAAGACTGCCTCCGCCACAGGAGTTATGGCCCTATGGTCTTTTTCCAAGCCTCTTGTAGCTGGTGATCAGAAGGTTTCTTTGGCCAAACTTTCTCTCTAGCTCTGCCTGTATAGGCCCTTAGAGGGCTCCCTTGCCTAGGGTCCTTCTCTGTAGTTTTGCGAGTCAGGCACATAGAGGGGGCCCTCCTGGCTGGGGTCCCACTCTGTAGACTGGTGCTTCAGGCACTTAAAAGGGCACTCTGGGTGGGGCCCTACTCTGTAGTTCGGTGCATCAGTCACTTGGAGGAGCACCTTGGGTGGGGTCCTACTCTGTACTCAAATGCATCAGGCATTTAATAGGCCAGCCTCTCTCTTGTTCAGCTGCCAATGCTGGCATGTGGGGGGAGAGAGGCTATAGTGATGGCTTCACCCCCTATGCGTGACTCAGCAGTACTGCCTTGCTTCCATGACTGCCTGGCTTTCCTCCACTAGCATTTCCCACCACGAACTCCTACTTCACATCCCCTCAATCTGTCTCTCTGCAGTCAACAGCAGCCCTCACCCTGGGGTTGATCCACAATCCCTAAACTCCAGCTCCCAGCTGCTGCGCCTTCCAGGGGACCAGCATTTTTGTCCGGGGTATGTATGGCTGCAGCAAGTACTCTGATTCTCATTCCATTTAGGCTTTCACAGATCAGCTTTTTCACTCTCAGCCTTAAATGTTTCTCCTCTGACTCAGACACTTGCCCCGATGTGGGGATCGGACTGCTGCTTCAGTTCCCCCACCCACTGAGGGCAGTCCAGTCCTACTAACACTCACTCCCTTTTCCCCCTAGTTCCTTTGTCCTACCAAGTTTTGCATGGTTCTATATATTCTTTTCCACTGGTCAGGTACTCCTGTCCACTCTCAGCTGGTGTTCTGCATGCACTTCTGTGTCTGAAGGTGTACTCCTGATGTATCCGTGGAGAGAAATGTACTCCACATCCACCTACTGCTCCGCCATCTTGTTCCTCCTCTGTTCTTTACTTTTAAAAACAATTATGTGTACTACTTTTATATCTTACACATTTTAAGACAGGCTATATTTTTTTAAAAGATAGTCTAATCATAATCAAATTTTTGCTTTCTCACTCTAAAAGCAACACTTTACTATTTATCATAGTCATGTTTCAGTATTATTAATTTTTAAAAATTATTATTTTTAATTGGAGAGTAACTGTTTTACAGCACTGTATTGGTTTAATCCCATACATTAACATGAATCAGCCATAGGTATACATATCTGCCCTTCCTCTTGAATCTCCCTCCCACCTCCTACCCCATCCCACCCTCTCTAGGTTGTCATGCAGCACTGGGTTTGAGCTCCCTGTGTCACATAGAAAATTCCGACTGGCAATCTATTTCACATATGGTAATGTATATGTTTCAATGCTACTCTCTCAAAGCATCCCACCCTGTTCTTCCTCTACTTTGTCCACAAGTCTGGTCTCTATGTCTGCGTCTCCACTGAATTTCAGCATTATTTTAAATAATAGTATTACAGCACCTACAATCATTAGCACACATGTTAACTGAGCAATAAATTGTATTTCAAATTTTAAGTAGTACAATTATTTCCATATATTTCAACTAAAAAGTGTTATTAAAAAGTGCAAGAATTTAAAAAAGATGGTTTGAAAAACAGTAGGTTGACATTCAAATCAAACAACCTATTAATGCAAAGGCCAGGTAATCTGCAAGTCTACTCTAGCAGCATCATTTATTACCTTTGTGTAATGCCAATTTTATTTAATGAATATGGAAGTTTTAGAATGATGAGCTGACTCAAAGGAATATTAAAATGACATCCTTCCACACTTTTAAAAGATGAAAGTGGTATAAAGATCATGACTATCTCAAAGAAAAGGTTTTCTTTTTCATCCCATTAAATACGTTTAGCAAACTATCATTCATATGTTTTCTGTAAAGGCTTCATACGAATTTAATGAAGCTGATTTATGTAATAATCATAATGATAAAGATTTTCATAGAACCCTCTGAAGGCTAAGTAACTTGTTAACTTTATTATTGTGTGTGCTGCTTGCGTGCCTGAGTGCTAAAGCTGCTTCAGTCACATCCAACTGTTTGCAACCCTTGGACTGTAGCCAGCCAGGTTAGTCTGTCCATAGGGATTCTCCAGACAAGAATACTGGAATGGGTTGCTATGTCCTCCTTCAGGGGATCTTCCCAACCCAGGGATGGAACCTGCATCTTTTCAGTCTCCTGAACTGGTAGGTGAGTTCTTTACCACTAGCACCACCTGGGAAGCCCAGCTGAACCCAAAACTAACTCTGAAAAGTGGAACAATTGTCTATGTCAATGTAGCAAATATCTCTACATTTATTTTCACCACACTAAAGATGCTTTGCCTATGAATACAAATATGTAGGGGTTTTTTTTTAATCTTTGGTTAATTTGGACTTTTTATTTATTTCTGGTTGCATTGGGTCTTTGTTGCTGCAAGTGGGGCAAGTGGAGGCTACTCTTCTTTGTGTTGCATGAACTTCTCTTGTTGCAAAGAATAGGATCTAGAGCGTATGGTCTCAGTAGTTGCAGCTTTCGGACTCTAGAGCAACAGTTCAGTAGCTGTGGCACATAGACGTGGTTGCTCTGGAGCATGTGGAATATGCCCAGGTAAGGGATCAAACCCATGTCCCCTGCATCAGCAGGTGCATTCTTATCCACTATACCATAAGGAAAGTCTGAAATATAGTCTTTTGTAATGGTAATTTCTTTAATCTGTTTAATCATATACTCCTAATGAAGTGTTTATTTCCATACTCCACTAGGAAAACTCCCAAACAGTATCTGTGATTTGCAAGATGACATACCTACAATCAATCTTCTCTCCTTCACCCATGGATCCTTCACACTGTCATCAGCATGATTAAAATAGAAAAGTGCAAATTTGATCTCATTCTTTCTCTTCCAGGATATAGGGTAAATCTCATCTGTCAGGTGAAAGCCTACCTACCTACATTTCTAGGCTCATTTCTTGCTACTCCCACGATGTTTGTTGATTCTATTTTCACAGCTTCACTAGTTATTTAATAAGACTTTGAAAAATAGTAAAGTAAGATGAGGGACTGGAAGTACCTTATAAATCAGATATTTTAAAAAATTCATTTCATCATTCAATTATATAAAGGAGTTACAGAAAAATAATTCATTTTGCAAAGAAATAAAAATTGAGACAATTATTTAATAACAACTCAATATGCAGAATAACGCCTCAGAGTTTGACTGAATGAGAATAACAGCTTGAAAAAAATTTTGGTCAACAAAGCAATAAAGTTCTTACCATCCTATACGGTTAAGAGTATTGTACACGATAAAATTAAAGGAAATGTACTCAATAAAACTAACAGATGCTATGACATGTCACTGAGACTACTCAAAACTGTATATTGTCATCCTGCTTAATTTAACTTACATGCAGAGTACATCATATGAAATGCTAGGCTGGATGAATCACAAGCTGGTATCAAGATTGCTGGGAGAAATATCAATAACCTCAGGTATGCAGATGATACCTCCCTAATGGCAGAAAGTAAAGAGGAATAAAAGAGCCTATTGATGAGGGGGAAAGGGGATCATAAAAAAGCTGGCTTGAAACTCAACATTCAAAAAACTAATATCACGGCAACTAGTCCCATCACTTCATGGTAAACAGAAGAGGAAAAAGTGGAAGCAGTGACATATTTAATTTTCTTAGACTCCAAAATCATTGTGGATGGGGACTGTAGCCATGAAATTAAAAGACACTTGCTCCCTGGAAGAAAAGCAATGACAAAGCTAGATAGTGTATTAAAAAGAGACATCACATTGTATACAAAAGTCCATTTGATCAAAGCTATAGGTTTTCCATTAGTCATGTGTAGATGTGAGAGTTGGACCATAAAGAAAGCTGAGTGCTGAAGAGCTGATGCTTTCGAATTGTGGTGCTGGAGAAGACTCTTGAGAGTCCCTTGGGCCATAAGGAGATCAGTCAATCCTAAAGGAAATCAACCCCAAATACTCATTGGAAGGACTGATGCTAAAACTGAAGCTCTATTACTTTGGCCACCTGATGCCAACTCACTGGAAAGACTGTGATGCTGGGAAAGATTGAAGGCCAAAGGAGAAAGGGGTGGCAGAGAGTGAGATGGTTAGATAGCATCACCGACACAATGGTCATGAATTTGAGCAAACTCCAGGAGACAGTGATGGACAGGCGAGCCTGGCATGCTGTAGTCCATGGGGCTGCAAAGATTTGGACACAATTTAAAGACTGCACAACGACAAATAAAGACAATAGAATTAAGATGGCTTTTGCAAAGCTCAACTCAGGAAACAGGAAAGATACAAAGCCTGAGCATAAGTAATAAATATTAAAAGCTAAGTGTGAAAGCCTGCTGGGGAGCAAAACAAGAGGTTTTTACTTCTATCCTAAAGGGCAAGGAAAGCCTCTTGGGGAGCAAAACAAGAGGTTTTTACCTCTATCCTGAAGGGCAAGGAAATAAGACCAGAAGTTAATGGTCTTAATGGTAAGAGCAGAAGAACTCTGAGTGAGGGCCTAGAAGAGCTCTGAAGGTTAAATCCAAGTACTAATCAAGATTAGTATTAAGATTAGCTTAATAATTAAGATTAGTATCAAGGTTAGCTAATCTTCCAAGATGGGGTGTGTTCACGGTGGTATGGCTATAGACAAGAAGGTTAAATTCTCAACTTAAGCAGGTCTGCTATATTAAGGTTAGAGCCTTAGACGGTAAAAAATGATACTAGACCCATGGGATAGGAACACCTAGTTGATAATATGAAAATCCTGAATCCCCAGATTCACTTGAATGGATTTTCAGAGCCTTCAGAAGTGGACTGTTAAAGGCTAACATTCTCTCATTTGAAGATGATGGAGAAATTACCCCTAAAGGCTAGCTCTCTTGCTGAAAAAATTTTCTACCCCATTAGGCAACATTGCTCTCACTTCCTGCAGTCTGTCCCATCTTCTCTGCTGCCATTAAGCCAAAAATGGGTTCAGTACAAGATAACTTGACTAGGAATGTGATGGTCATTTGAGGGAGAAAGGGACTATAGCCTGAATTAAGTGCAGTACCTAGCTAACAAGCACTGACAGGAACCAGGACAGTAAGTATGAGACTATACTGTGAGGGTAGGGGTTGAGGAGTGGGTAGAAAAGATGGGGTGCAGAATGAGAAACAATAAGGAGTTGGGGATATGGCGATTACACTGGATCTCATCTACTGTAAAGTGGCAACAACTCATTTTACAGGAGTAAAGCTATATATTCTGGATATGGGTTTGCCTTTCTCATTTTGAAAACTAATATTAAAATGCTAACAGAAATATTATGATGATAGCTGACATCACTGGCATTCATTTGAAGAAATCAGCTGTATCAAAAGACGGCATTATGAGTTAGTGAAAAATTCAAGATATAAGTCCCAAAGTCAATTGAATCCTTGTTCATTAGATTCTTTTAACAAGTAAAATAGTGAAAATAGTCAATGTACATGCACTTTCTTCTCCTCAAAATACACAGTCAAGTGTGTGCAAAAACATTAAATGGTTTATGCTTCAATTATCTCCACTCATAGTTTGAAAGGACCAAGCTTTACTGCATTTGAATCGTTGCCAAGTGCAGCACAGTCTTCCTTTCAAATGAAGAACCCTTTGATTAATGCTGGCATCCAAAGGAAGCCTTGGGAATTTAGAAACTTGAATTGTAAGTTTAACTATGCGAACTAAACCATGTTAGGAAAAACCAAAACAAAGATAAATCATTAATAATGGGTACCTAAAATCCTTTTGATATACTATGGTATGAAGGAAGAGATTAAAAATTGTGATTTCTGGCACTGTATTCTTTCAGTACATTTCGATCTTTTAAGACAAATATTACAGTGGAAATTTTTAAAAAGAAGTATTCATAATGTCATTTAGAGTTCCTACATGAAGAAGTTCTCCTTCAATGTTGAGAGTCATTGTATTTCCAAAGAAGTTCATGGTTCATTTGGGAAAAAACACAGGTAATAAAATACTGGTATTTTCTGGAACCATCAGACATTTTCACAAAGAATGTTTGAACCAGGAGAATTCGCCAAGTTCATGTTTACATCTGTTCTGTAGTACTGTCTTGTCTTTCTTAGTTCCAGTTACACTAGTGAAAGGGCAGCATAAGAGTATAGAATAAAATTATCTTTCATCTGCTTCCACTTGTTCATAAAACAGTGTACCAAAGGACATACGACTGCTGGAAAGTGAAAATCGCTCAGTTGTGTCTGACTCTTTGCGACCCCATGGACTATACTGTCCATGGAATTCTCCAGGCCAGAATACTGGAGTGGGTAGCTGTTCCCTTCTCCAGGGGATCTTCCTGACCCAGGGATCAAACAAGGTCTCTGCATCGCAGGCAGATTCTTTACCATCTGAGCCATCAGATTGCTGAAGTCATTAAGATAAACCAGCTAATGCCAACAACTCTTCCCTTTCATAGCAGGAGTTTAATTGCATTCAGAAGCTGAGAGGTCATCAACTCAAATGCTATGAGGCATGATGATCTAACTTAAGAGGTTCCGCTACAACTGAGATCATCAAATAGTAGAAAGGCACAGGGCATACAAACTGTCTACAGCTATCTGGATGGGAGAAAGAGTAGGAGGAAGGGAACTGAGAGGCACTAGTACTTTGGCCACCTCATGTGAAGAGTTGACTCACTGGAAAACACCCTGATGCTGGGAGGGATTGGGGGCAGGAGGAGAAGGGGACGACAGAGGATGAGACGGCTGGATGGCATCACTGACTCGATGGACGTGAGTTTGGGTGAACTCCAGGAGTTGGTGATGGACAGGGAGGCCTGGAGTGCTGCGATTCATGGGGTTGCAGAGTCGGACACAACTGAGTGACTGAACTGAACTGAAATGAAAAATAGGTCACTACTGACCAAAGAGAATGGCAACTAGTTAGCTCCAGCCAACTGTTGTTGCTACAGAAATATAATTTTTAAATATGGAAAATCACACTTGAAAAATATTGAAAAACAATTTAAAATATTTTAAGCAGCATGAGGAAAAAATTTAAAACATGTCTGCAGAGTTAATTTGAGGTACTAGATTAAAACCTCTGAGAGATTATTACTTTGATTACATATTTGTTCACAAAGAACCAACCCTATTTCCTAGATTCCCTATATCAAACAATGCTGCCAGGTAATATTCTGTACAAATGCACTAATTTAGTAGATGATATGAGGAATGTATTTGAATGGGTCCTCATTCACAAGATACTATCCTAAAGAAGAAGCCTAAATTTCCAGAAATCATTTTAAAATTTCACTTTTTAAGTTTATAAACTTTTATCTAGACTTCCTTTCCCTTTCCTTCTCTTTCCTATCTTCAAACATTGGTCCCTACATGAAGATTCTCCATGTTTAGCAGAGCTCTGACTAGAGACTTAGACACCACAC
Organism: Bos grunniens; assembly: GCF_055505025.1. Classification (NCBI taxonomy): domain Eukaryota; kingdom Metazoa; phylum Chordata; class Mammalia; order Artiodactyla; family Bovidae; genus Bos; species Bos grunniens. The sequence continues at coordinate 15,948,765 of NC_141182.1, forward strand.
TCTGGAACACACACACACATTATTATTAATATGTGACTGAAGGACCTTAATGTTGGGTAAACAAACCTACTCCCACCCTGCTTCCCTTATCAGTCAAATCATTATCAGAAGAACTTTTGTTGTAAGATAAAAAAAAGTTAGATTGATGGGAGCCTGAAAGCGTCCTGAAATTGAGTTTAAGGGGGTTATAATTTTCATTTGATGAAGATTAGCAAGAGAGAACATGATATGTTATTATTTTTAAACTGGGATATAGTTGCCTTACAATGTTGTGTTAATTTCTGCTGTACAATGAAGTGAATCAGCCATATGTATACATATGTCCCCGTTCTTCTTGGACCTCGATCCCACCCAGCCCCCACATTCCCACCCACTAGGTCACCACAGAGCAACGAGCTGAGCTCCTAAACTGTACAGCAGTTTTTTCCCACTAGCTATTTCACACATGGTAGTGTACATGTCAATCTCAGTCTCCCAGTTCAGCTCACTCCCCTAACCCCCACTCCATGTCCACATCTGTTCTCTACATCTGTACCTTCATTCCTACAAATAGGTTCTTCTGTACCGTTTTTTTCTAGATGCCACATACATGTGTTAATATGATATTTGTTTTTCTATTTCTGACTTACTTCGCTCTGTATGACAGACTCAAGGTTCATCCACGTATCTACAAATGACCCAACTTCATTCCTTTTTATGGCTGAGTAATATTCCATTGTATATATGTACCACACCTTCTTTATCCATTTGTTTGTAAACTAGACATATAGGTTGCTTCCATGTCCTGGCTATTGTAAACAGTGCTACAATGAAGACTGGGGTGTGTGTCTTTTTGAATTATGGTTTTTTCAAGGTAGTAATAAGTAATTCACTTGCCAATGCAAGAGACGCAGGTTTGATCCCTGGGTCAGAAGATTCCCTGGAGTAGGAAACGGCAACCCACTCTGTATTCTTGCCTGGAAAATTCCACGGACAGAGGAGCGTGGCGGGCTACATTCGTGGGGTCACAAAGAGTTGGACATGACTGAGCAATTAAGTACACACACACAAAGACATACATACACAGACACAGGGTATATACCCAGTAGTGGATTTGCTGGGTCAGATTACTATCATAAGGCATTTATTATTATAGGGCATTTATTTTTTATAACTTAAATGTTAAATTTTTAAGAGAAATATAGTGAAGATAATTATGGTTAAGTTAGTGATTTTCCGTTATATGAATATCTCAGTTGAAGACACATATTTCCTCTACTCCTATGAGATCAGGGTCTTAAGGAATCTGGGGGAGTTTGCAGTTTTAATTTTTCCAATCTTGCAGTATTTCTATGTGTTAACACACATTAATTTAAAATTCCAATATGAGAACACACTCCACCTTCCAGAAGAATCCTCTAGATTCCAGAAGGTAAAGATTTCATTAGAGATGATAATACTTAATAATGGAAAAAAACTGGAGTGCAGGAGCTTGGCATTAATCATCACTAAGATTTTCAGATTTTTCCATTAACTCTCATTAAAGTTAATTTTCTTGAACGAAGGCTTTATAATACAAATTTTAGAACTACATTTGGCCTGACGATTTTTCTTAGAGCAATGAAGTTAACCTGCATACATTCGGTTTATACAATAAAGCTATTTACTTCCATTAGTCCCTTTCCCAAATCCTGATTCTTTCTAATCTTAAGAAAGGATCATGTCTACTTTCCTATCATGTCTACTCATTCAAAAACAAATGTTAGGTAAAGTTTATATTATTAATATAATACACACACTAAGTGTATATTACAAACTTATAAAGATGTCATACTTGCTGTTTAGAAGCTGCCTTCACAATCACTATTATCCAAAACCAGTTCTTCTGGCAAGTGAAACATGGCATCTAGTATTTCTCAGTATCTATACTGATGCTAAAGGACCTTCCCACCAAATGTATCTTTTCTGGAATTCTAATTAGTTGTTTCATTTTTAACAGAATTCTTAGTTTTCATCACATGACGGGCTCATATTTAAGGACCCGGGTTAGAGAAGAAACCCCAATCTTGCTCACAAAAATAGTGGCTAGACATTTAAAATCAAATTCAACCTGAAAGTAATTTATTTCTTAAGTGGGACAATTCAATCATGGTGATGAATAATCTAAAATTTATGAGTAGAAGCTGTTAGTCTGTCTGGTAACTGCTATGTCAGACTGAACTGCAAAACAATATATACGGTCAGCAGGGTTTAGCAGACTATTCCTCTTAAAAGTCCAAGAGCAGAACAGTTAAACATAAAAATTAGTTATTTAAGATTATTTAAACTCATAGCTACTCAAAAGCAAACAGTAGGCAGTATTCCCCATCTAGGCTAGAAACTCTTGATTTCTGTATTGTCTTCTATTCTTAACTTGTTTTTCTAAGCACCAGTCAGGAACTTTCTGCAGACTAGAATAAAAGTGGACTTAATGAGATAATCCATATATATGGTATCTATGCATCATTTTCGAGACATACTGGAAGAGAATATTTTTGCTGAATCTAGAGCAGTGTAGTGATAAAATGCTTGAAGTGTAATAATTCCAATAAATTGGAAAAAGTAAAGCAAAATATGAACCTCCCCAGGCTTCATTTCCTTGCCTTTATAATGGTATGATAAGACTAAATGATCTTTAAAATTTCTTTCATGTCTATCTACCTACTCATTCAAAACCTTTTAAGCCTCCCCTATGTGCTTGGCATTCAATTAGGTATGGGATAAACACAAATGAGGCAAGCTCCTTGTCTCTGAGAACTTTTTGTCACTACCAACACATGTTATTTTATAGTATATAAAGCTCTTTTTATATAGAGTAAGTTAAAACCAAACAATCAAGTCACTAAGAAATTTTAGGTTAAAGCAACTTCTTAAAATAATGAGACATATTCAAGGCCTCTATCTCATTCAAAAATAAATGTTAAGTAAAGCATATTAATGTAATACATAAAGTACAACTGACAGTTACAAAAACTGTTCATATACCCATTCTAGCCATATGAAATTTGAAGTAACTAATAATTCTGAGAGGGAAATAAATTTCCTCAAGATTACAGAATTAAAGGAGTCTCTAAACTTCACATGTTAAATTATAAATATATTTTTCTTAAAGTAGAAATCAGTAATGATTAAACATGAAAAGTACATACTAAATGCATTAAAATTTCCTTTCAAATAGCTCCATGACTCTCTGTTTGCCTTTGTCTTTTGAAAGTTTTGATTATAATGTCTTGGTATGAGTCTCTTTGAATTTATCTTTTTAGAAATTTATTTAGCTTGTTGGATGTTTATATTCACATCTTTCATTAGATTTGGCAAGTTTTTGCCATTTGGTCTTTTAAATATTCTCTCTGCCCCTTTCTCTCTTCTTCCTCTGAGACTCCTACAATGTCTCATGGGTCTCTTATGCTCTGTTCACTTTTCTTCAGTCCTTTTTTTTCTGTTCTTCAGATTCAGTAATATTCATTGCCCTATCTTCAAGTTACCTGTTTTTTCCTCTGTTGCTTAGATCAGCCTTCAAATTCCTCTAGTGAATTTCATTTCAGTAATTGTACTTTTTAGCTCCAAAATTTCTTTGTGGCTACTTCTTAGGGTTTTTTTTTTGTATTTCATTGATATTTCATAACTGTTTGAAATACACCATTTCATTCACACACTGTGTTAATGGCTTTGTGCACAAATGGAAATTTGCTGTACGACTTGGGGAACTCAAATTGGGGCTCTATAACAATCTAGAAGGGTGGAAAAGAGTGGGAGGTGGAAGGGAGGTTCAAGAGGGAGGGAGCATATGTACACTCTTGGTTAATTCATGTTGATGTATGGTAGAAATGAACCCAATACTGTAAAGCAGTAGAAATGAACCCAATATTGTAAAGCAAATTACCCTTCAATTAAAAATAATATTAAAAAAAAAAAAGATATAGTAAAGCAAATAGATAGGAAACTCCTAAAACTCAACAACACAGACAATCTGATTGAAAAATGCACAAAGGACAGCCCATGGGGGCACAAGAGTTGGACATGACTTAGCAACTAAAAGATAGCTATGGAAAAAAGCAGAAAATAACAAATACTGACAGGCATGTGGAGAAACTGGAACCCTATGCATTGTTAGTGGGAATAAAACATGATAAAGCTGCTGCGATGGTGGCTCCTCAAAAAATTAAAAACAGAATTATCATTTTGTTGTTGTTCAGTCGCCAAGTCACGTCTGATTCCTTGCAACTCCATGAACTATATCGTGCCAGGCTTCCCTGTCCTTCACCAACTCCTAGAATTTGCTCAAGTTCATGTCCATTGAGTCAGTGATGCTATCTAATCACCTCATCCTCTGCCAGCCCCTTTTCCTTTTGCTTTCAATTTTTCCCAGCATCAAGGTCTGTTCCAATTAATCTTCTCCAATGAATGGTGCTTGCCAAGGACTTGGAAGAAGAGGAGACAGGGAAGTTACTGTTTAATATGTATAGAGTTTCAATTTTATAAGATGGTTAAGAGTTAAGGCCATGGTGATGGTTGGACAACATTATGAATGCATTTAATACAACTGAACTGTACACTTAAAAATGGTTATGTGGTATATTTTATGTTATGTATAGAAATGAAAAATGAATAAATAAAGCTTTAAAAATCTTTGTTAAGAAAAAGTAACTTTATGTTACTATAAATGGAAAGTTAGTCACTAAATGTAAGATAATGACAAACCATCAGAAATCTGGCTGTTTTCTGTTTTGGGAATTCATAAAGCTAGAGGTAACTATAACATCATTAACAGGTCAGTGTCATTTAAAATATATAGCTTTTAAGTTTCTTAAACTGACTCCAAGGTAAATTATAAGCTTGCTTATGAAAATGGATTAGGATTCATACTTTGAGATATTAAACATTTTACATACTTTGGTATATAAAATGCTTTGTTTTATAATATCGTGACTCAGGGACATAGACTAATCTCACTTTGGTTTATCTCAGAAATGAAATTGCATTTCACTTCAGGTAAAGGCTCCAGGGGTGGGGAGCCCACATTCTCTTCTGGAATTCCAACAGGATCCCAGGTCCCTGGCACTGTGTGTTTTCTTAGAGTGGAATGGCACAAGTCTCACTACTTGCCAGAAGCACTGTTACGGAAGCTCTTCAAAAAATCAAACTGGAAATGGAAAAGTAAAAGATGATCTCTTAACTTGTAAAAAGTCATCTTATGTGCTTTTAGCTCATTTTACCCCTCATTTTAATTACTTTGTATTTCTCAACATGGATACTAAAAGCACTCTAAATACTCTCAAAGCACCTGACCCCTATGAAAGATATCTGAGATCCCAGGTGCTATAAGAGTAAAATTAGATCTCCAGTTATTAAAAATTTAAGCTTCCTCTTACTCCATGATTTCAGCCAGACTTCCAAAATGGAAAAAAAAAAAAAAAAAAAAGATTAATGGAAACTTAGTTCTCTTGGTTTTAGGGGAAGAGGTAGGAACAGTGCAACTGACCATTTCCTTTCAGACCTTTTTGTTTTGCATGCTAACATACAGTAAGAAGTAACAGTCTTATGATCACAGACAATCTCAACTAAGAGAAACATAAGCATCCTGAAGATTTCTAAATGATATAAGTGGAATATTAATTTTATATTATTCTTAAATTGAACCAATGTAATAGTTTCAAGGTTCAGAACATTTGTTAACAGACTTCAGTTCATAATAAACGAACTATAATTGATAGTAACTGACTTAGTTCATCTTGAATGTGACTAGATAGTAATTCAGACAAACCATTTCTACATCAAACTGCACTGGATACTAAAAATATGAATAGCTAACCACAATCATTTAAGCTTATCGGGATAATGTGTGTGCTGCCTAAGGATGTCATAAACTGTCACTCAGATTAAAAGACATAGGAGGTCACACACATTCTAAATCAGGTGAAGTGCCCTAGCAAACAAGCTTGATTTAAAAGTCTACATTACAACCTAAACCCATGAAAAAGTAACTATTAACAGTTAAATTGTCATTATAATTCTGTCAATTATTAACAAAGACTGAAAGCTGTTTTTTTACGTGATTAAGCATTACTATTTGAGGTTTATTAGTATAGTAAAGCACTCTAACAGAAGCAAAATACGTACTTCTATTTTCATTATTACACAGTCAGTAAGAGCTGAGTATCTAATGGCACTGACTATTGTTTAAAATGAAATTCTAGAGTTCTATTAGGAGAAGGCAATGGCAACCCACTCCAGTACTCTTGCCTGGAAAATCCCATGAACGGAGGAGCCTGGTAGGCTTCAGTCCATGAGGTCGCGAAGAGTCAGACATGACTGAGCGACTTCACTTTTACTTTTCACTGTCATGCACTGGAGAAGGAAATGGCAACCCACTCCAGTGTTCTTGCCTGGAGAATCCCAGGGACGGCAGAGCCTGGTGGGCTGCCATCTATGCGGTCGCGCAGAGTCAGACACGACTGAAGTGACTTAGCAGAGTTCTATTAATGAAAATATTCTATTTCAAAATGTTGTCAGAAAAGCTGAGCTTCAAAAATTTTTTTCCATTTTTGCAGAAAATATTACACATTATTGTACTGTGTTTGTCATTAGTAGTATCCAACCCTGGATATCAAATTAAGAACATACTATATTCAGAAAGCAGGTGTGATGAAATATCAAACCATGCAACATAATCTATTACTATTGTATCTGTTACTGTTGTATCAGTCTTCTGGTAAATGCCTAAAGTTTAAGATATTTACTGACTCAATTTATTTGGTTTTCCTAATGATATTTCATTAGTTCATGTGATAGTACTAGAAAACACTCAACTGTCCCTTAAAGAAAGCTGAGCGCTGAAGAATTGATGCTTTTGAATTGTCGTGTTGGAGAAGACTCTTAAGAGTCCCTTGGACTGCAAGGAGATCAAACCACTCAATCCTAAAGGAAATCAATCCTGAATATTCACTGGAAGGACTGATGCTGAAGCTGAAGCTCCAATACTTTGGCCACCTGATACAAAGAACTGATTCACTGGAAAAGACCCTGATGCTGGGAAAGACTGAAGGCAGGAGGAGAAGGGGACGACAGAGGATGAGATGGTTGGATGGATGGCATCACCGACTTGATGAACTTGAGTTTGAGCAAGCTCCAGGTTTGGTGATCAACAGGGAAGTCTGGTGTGCTGCAGTCTATGAGGCTGCAGAGAGTTGGACATGACTGAGCGATTGAACTAACTGTCCCTTTTTATTTTCTTAACTATGTGGGGGCAGGGGTGAAAAGAGTGGGCTACATTTGCATCTGGAGGAAGTACACTGCTAAACGCCAAAATGGGCACAGATAAAAACTGTCAGTGGTTCTTAAAATGTGTGTGCTGCTTTTGGCTCCAAGGGTAGCAGGATGGAGGGAAGAATGAGAGAAGAAAGGGAGACAGAGAGACCACTGACATGTATCAAGATGAGAAAGGAGACTTCAATTTCAAAGCGTGACAATGTGAAAAGAAAGTTCAGCAACTATGAAACAGAGTAAAATGAGGGTTTGACTTTAGAATGCTGAAAGTGAGATCAGGGACAATCTCTTAACTCAGTGATTATAATGTGTTGTTCTTGGAGAAAGACTGTAGATGATTGAGTTTACTTAGGATTAGGGTTTGAGCCAGAGAAGGCAGTCGCACCCCACTCCAGTACTCTTGCCTGGAAAATCCCATGGAAGGAGGAGCCTGGTAGGCTCCAGTCCATGGGGTCGCTAAGAGTTGGGCAAGACTGAGCGACTTCACTTTCACTTTTCACTTTCATGCATTGGAGAAGGAAATGGCAACCCACTCCAGTATGCTTGCCTGGAGAATCCCGGGGACAGAGAAGCCTAGTGGGCTGCCATCTATGGGGTCGCACAGAGTCAGACACGACTGAAGTGACTTAGCAGCAGCAGGGTTTGAGCATCACAGCATAAGAGAAGTTAAGTGTTGTTTGCTAGAGATGTTTGTAATGATGTGGCATGGAGAGAGAGGGAAGCCCAAGCTGGAAAGGGGATGGGTGGACATAAATTAGATGGGTCAGTTAGCGGCTAGGAGTCTCAGCAAGGTCCAAGAACTATTGGGTAGGCATCCTAGAAGGATAGGAAGTGGGGTAGGGGAATGGGATATCTGCTTAGTGATTTGAGGGACAGTTCATTTTCTGGTACTTATAAGGCACAGGGAATGAACTGAGGTGGCTGAGGTGAGGAGGTCATTATGTTGGGCTAGGTCATCTCTGTTGACAATGAAATCAGCTAAAATGATGGCAGGAGCTAGACAACTGCTTGGGAGGAATTATGTCTCTAAGAAACCAGAAATCTGGTATGTGTCAGTAATGAAAACTGTAAGACGGTGGGTGTAGCTAAGTGGTAAACACCTCAAAAGAGTAGGAGACTACAGAAACACAGGGCAGAAATAATTCACAGGGGAAATTTGTCTCCCAGGGGACATCTAGTGATGTGTGAGACATTTCTGGTTATCACTACTATTTAGATGGTGACAGCTCCCCAAAACAAAGAATCAACCAGCTCAAAATGTCAGTAATGCCAGGACTGAGAAACTCTTAGGTAGAGGAAATAGCATAGCAAAGCCATGGTAGTGAGGAAAATGAAAACCCATTCAGGAAAAAGATGACTTTAGTTTAGCTTCAGCAGGGTGGATATTCAGGGTGGATATCAGCAGAGGTCTTCAGAAGATAAAGTTGGAAAGGAGGCTAAGATCACACTGTACTCAGCTTAAGAAACTATCAACTAATTTAGAGGATAATTTAGAGGATAAAAGGAAAACACTGAGCAAAGAACTGAAACATCATCGAGGTGGGAGGCTTTACATAAGATTGCAGTCTTATCAATGACTTGTCTTTTCAGTTTAGAAGCACTTTTAAGTAAAAGTTTCATCACTCTTTAATGCTTCATTGGTGTCTTATCTTCTTAAGTCCCTTCTTACTTATCTTGGTAAGTCCCTAGATAAGAGACATCAGATCCCATAGTTAACAAAGCATACACAGTTGGCTAGCCTGAAATTCAGACTTTTGCTGTGCTGCTCTTAACAGCATTGCCACACATCCCCTTCAATTACTTAAAATAGAGAAAACATGAAAAACTTTAATTTCCTCTCTCGTCATTCCCAGTGTATGTTTAGAAATGCTGAGGAACAAAGAAATGGTAAAAAGCATGAGGCAAGAAAAGAAAAAAGATCTGAATTAATAATATAAAGTGAAAGTGAAAGTCGCTCAGTTGTGTCTGACTCTTTGCCGACACCATGGATTACACAGTCCATAGAATTCTCCAGGCTAGAATATTGGAGAGAGTACAAATTGTACAGTTCAATTCTGGAAATACATGAAAGCAAAACATAGGTCACTAAACTTCTTCAATCATTTTAAGTCTTCCTCTTTAAGAAGGAAATCATTAATAACTCAAGCTTACAAATTTGTACCATTTTTCTTAGCTGTTACATAAATTTGCTCATTTCAGTTAGCAGTTACTTTCTATAATGATAATTTATAAAAGCCTGAATATAACCAAGCCAATATATTTCTAAGAAGAAAATACTAAATTGATTCAGTTTGCCTTTCCTGTTCCTCTCCCTGAAAACAAATTAGATACCGAACAAGGTAACCAAGGCAAAAATGCCCTCAAATAAATCAGATTCTTCCTGACAGGTAAAGAATTTAATCTGCAGGCAAGCATTCTGTTCAGAATGATAACCATAATATCAAAGTCCCACTTATTCCTTCTCCAGTGTATCAAATGGAGCCCTAGTGACATTAAAGAGCTAATATGATTTCATTGGTGCTCTTTCTACACTCATGGAAAGCTTATGCGCCAAGGTTTCAGTGAACATTCATGAAAGAGAAGCTCAATTCTCCAAACCACATGCATGGATCAGGCTAGATAAAACCTACAATGGGAAAATTTTTTAACATCAAGAAGGAAAGAGCTTCTCTTCCTGTACTTTCAATCAGCTCAGCTAAGTGTTTCCCTTGCTTCACAGATCAAATTTTCAGGGCCAGGCCTACTCTGACAGATTGCAGAGAGTATGAGAAATGTTACCAAGGTGCAAGCAAACTAATTGGTATTGTCTATTAATAGATAGTAGATTCAGTAAAAATGAGACAAAGGGTAAATGGAGCAATACTATTAAGTGAATTTTAACAGAACACCACATTTTCCTTCTTTAAGAAAAAACACTTCGAGACATACATCAGTAGACATTAGTTTCCATCAGAACAAGTTCAGAGACCTCACATTCTTTCAGTCTGTTACCAGCTATAATAAAGTCTCTTTCCATTTCATGCAGCATACACTTAAAAACTACATTTTTAATACACTGTACTTAGGCTCACAGTTCTATAAAAAGTTCAGATTTTGTTTTATCTCATATGACAGTTGTATTTTTATCCAACTGTTTTACACCAGTTACTTTTTCTAATATTTTCAGGGGTTGAAGGCCACATATAATAGTATGCCTTGTATCTCTTGATATTAAGCAATCTGTCAGTGGGTTATGTAGCTATGTATGTATGCGTGCTTTTATTGTCAAAAACAATACAGTGATAAGCAGATAGCTTTTTAGTTTTACGTGTTCATATATTAAAATGGAATGAAATAACAGCTAGCTTTATTGTGTTATGGGCTCCCCATGTGGCACCAGTTGTAAAGAATCTGCCTGACAAGGAAGAAGATGCAAGAGATACAGGTTCGAGCCCGCGTCTGGGTTGAGAAGATCCACTGTAGTAGGAAATGGCAATCCACTCTAGTTTCTTGCTTGGAAAATTCCATGGGCAGAGCAGCTGGGTAGGCTATAGTTCATGGGACCACAGAGTTGGACAGGACTGAGAGACAGAGCACATTACCATATTATACTATAGGCCTTGTTCTGATACTCTGTGTGTGTTCTCTAATTTTATTCCTTACAAGGTAGGAACTATTAATATTTACATTCTCATTTTTACAGATGAGTCTGAAGCTTAGGCCAAAGAATTTGTTTAGCTGGGTAGTAGAAGAGCCAGACTGGAGTCCAGATTTACTGGATCCAAACCCCCCATTCTTAACCAAAATAGTACACTGTCTTCCTTAGCAACTGGCTTTCTTTCATTTTCATTCCCTCCTTAGTCATTCAAATAAGTATCACTAGACACCAGGATTGTGTCAGAAGCAGGGACTAAAACGGAGAAGAGAGGAGTCACTCTCCTTAAGAGCTGATGCTTTTAAAGAAGAAATACACAAGTGATCAAACAATTATTACAGAGTAGTAGCCATTACACTGGGGTTCAGAGAAAGCTTCCCAGAAAAAAGAGAGGTCTCAGTTGAGAGCCAAAGGGTATGTAAAAGTCAGCTAGATGAAAGGAGGGCAAGGGGAATTCAGAGCATTTTGGGCATGATGCATAAAGAGATGGGGGTTAGTGAGAACTAAGAATGGAGTACTGGGCAGAAACCAGACCAAGAAGATCCTTTTGTGCCATAATGAGGAGCATGGAATTCTTCCTGTAAGTAATAAAATGTCACTAACGCTTACATCAATAAGCACTGGGGTTTTTTTGTTCTATCATGTTGTTATGATGATTTAAATAAGTGAATACACATAGACTGCTTAGACTAGGGTCAAGTTCATTCTAAGTACTAAAATAAGTGGTAGTGCTTATTTTTATTATTAATTCTTGACTTTCAGATAAAAACTATTAATAAAATTACAGCAGATTTGATAGACTTTTGCAGGGAGGGATGAGGAAGGGATGGTGTGATGTGTTAGTCACTTAGTTGTGTCCAACTCTGTGCGACCCCATGGACTACAGCCCACCAGACTCCTCTGTCCATGGAATTCTCCAGGCAAGAATACTGGAGTGGGTTGCCATTCCCTTCTTCAGAAGGTTGTCCCGATGCAGGGATTACAACCGGGTCTCTTGAATGGCAGGCGGTTTCTTTACCACCTGAGCTACCAGGACATCCCTGGATTAGGACCAGGTACAAATAATAGGTACTAATAGTTATAAGATAAGCAAGTGCAATATTGTTACAAAAGACAAATATCTCTGAAAAGTTTCTCTCAGAAATATTCAGGTATAAATGTGTGAAAGCATCAGAGAAGTTACAGGAGGCTTACAAAAAAGACATTTCTTAATACTATGTCTCTGTTGTGCTCTCAATCCTTATCAGATAGTATCAAAGACAACTTCAGTTTTTAGTAAACAGGTCTCTTCATCTTTGCTGATAAAGATCAACCATGATTTAGAACAGATTTGAATCAGTTCTAACTTGATACATTAAGAAGCAATTTATAAAATAACCTTATGTTATCTCAAGGGTTCAAACAGTTTAATTTGTGTTTTTAGAAAAATGGACAAAACTCTTGAGAAATGTATTCATTATTTTCTACATCTGCTTAGATAAAATTCCCAGAGCCAAAGTGCTTAAGTTTTGTATATAGTTCTGAGAAATCCTTTGTGGTGTTTAAAAAATAAAAACAAAAAACCCATTTAATCATACACAGTTGAATTTTTGGAAACAAACACAATTTTTATCAAGAGCTTCCTTTGTAGGCTGTTAAATCTTTAGTTGAATGAGGCCTACCAACTAGGGATAGTATGAGCAGCTAAAAACATGCTATCTGTCTTCAGATTCTGATCTGCTGCCCAAATTGTTACTATTCAACAGACATCCATCAAACCCCTATGAGGTGCCAGGTACTGTTCCAGGCACTGAAGAGACAACAGTGAACAGAACAACAAAAGAATCCCTGCCCTCATGGTACTTATGATACAGTATGAGAAGACACAGCAAAGATAAGTGGATAGTATTTCAGCAGGTGAAAGTGCTTTTGAGAAAAAAGAAAGCAAAGAAAAGAGCAAAGGGGAGTGCTTGAAAGTTGTAATTTCAGATACAGCAGGCCTTACTGGCAAACAAAATGACAGGTGAGTGAAGATGTTGACGGCACTAAAGTCAATCTGGAGAAAAAAGTTGAAAGAGGTGATATGGATATCTAGAGGAGTAATATTCCAGGTAGAGAAAATAGCCACATATCCCAAGCTTGTTTGCAGTGTTTAAGAAACAGCAAGGAGTTTACATGTTCAGTGCAAGGCATCAAGTGGGAAAATAAAATAGGAAGTCAGAAAGGTCATTGTGGGCCGAAGTATGTGGGGCCTATTAGGCCAGTTTGTGGACTTTGGCTAGTTCTTTAAATGTAAAAACAACAACAACAACAAAAACACTGGGAAACTTTAGGAAGAGTCATATGACCTGATTTTCATTTCTAAAGGATCACAGCAGTTCACATGTTGAAAACAGGGTGTAGGAGGACAAGGGTGGAAGCACGGGAACAGTAACTAGAATAATACAGGTGAGAAATGACATTTTCTTGGACCAAGATGGTTACAGTGGAGGTGGTGAAAGTGGTCAGGTTGTGGATTTATTCAGAAAGTAGAATGAAGAATATTGCAAGACAGACTTGATGTTGGGTGTGAAAGAAAGAGGTGGTGTGGATGACTCTAGCATTTTGACTGAGGAACTGGAAAGACAGGGTTGCCACTGAGGGAGATGGGAAGATTATTGGTTGAGGAGGTAGAAGTCTGGGAAACAGGGTCTGAAATGTCTTATGAGACACAGATGTAGTTATGGCTGGTAGATATTTGGATATGTGATTTTGGAATTTGTAGGGAGGTACCACCTGGAGATATAAATCTGGGAGTCATCAGAATGCAGATGATTCTTGGAGTGATGAGACTAGCATGGGTGTGCAAGGAAAGAAATATAGGAATCTTGTACAGCTCCATAAATGCACTACAAATGAATGATGCTCTCAAGTGTTAAAGTGTATCTGGGTCTGAAATTCTGTTGAATTTTAAAACATTTAAGACAGAAATTAATGTGCTTAAAAATCAAGTTTAAACTTCTAAATACAGCATGAATGCAATGTTTTTTATCTTTGAACCCGTGGTTTCTGGTATAACGCCTCACAGAGCAGTGGCTCAGTAAATAACTACTGAAACTGATGAATTAGTGAAAAAGTATTTGTGATATTAAAGAAATTTCCAGGAAACACTGAAATGCAAATCAAAATTACAGTGAGATATCACCTCATACCTGTTAGAATGGCTAGCATCAAAAACAGATTAACAAATGCTAGTGGGGATGTGAAGAAAAAGGAACCTTTGGGCACTCCCGGTAAGACTATAAATTGGTATAGCCACTATGGAAAATACACAGAGGTTCCTCAAAAATTAAAAACAGGACTACCATACGACTCAGCAATTCTACTTCTGAGAATCCATCTGAAGGAAGTGAACACCTCACCAATAGATCAGCCTCTGAATTCCTCTACTTGGCTGCATGTCAGACGCTAGAACCCTAATAATTATTTGGCAGGAATAAGAAGGAGGGGTGGGGAATGCTTAGAGGGATTGTTATGATCTATCTCACTTGCCACAACCAAGATCTTATCTTTGTTTGATAAATGTATGTACGTATGAAGGATATTACATTACTCTTTCTTATTACTTTGCACAGTGACCCCAGTCAGCTAGAAGCATCCATTTGCTTAGGGCAGCAGTTTTCAAGCTTTTTGGTGGCAGGATCTCTCCACACTCTTAAAGGGGACCCCAAAGATGTTTTGTTAATTGATACAATATTGACATGATTTACTATATTAAACCTTAATACTGAAACATTTTTAAAACATAAGAGTACATAAGCACACACATGCTGTCAGAATGATAAAATCATTATATTTTAAAATTTCTGAAAAACTCTATTGCACACTTGGGAGAGAATGAGATCACATTTAGAGAACTGCTGGCCTTGGCAAACATTAGGGTTATCAAATAGGATGGCAAAAAAAAAAAAAAAAAAAGCGCCAATATTCAGCTTATTTCTAAAACTGGCAATTTTTGAGTCATTAGCTAGAAAGAATTTAAAGTCCCTGCTTCCTATTGGAATTCAGGGAGGAGCCTGTCTTTTTGAGATGACAGGGGTATGTATAATGGTTATTCTCACAGAACAGAAACAAATTATAGAGGGTCTAACCTAGTACTCTCAAACTTCCCTTGATTTTCACGCGTAGCAAAGGGACTTAAGACCACCTGTGGTGAATACAGACCATAATCAAGTTGAGGGCCAGGGGATCTTTCATGGGCCACTATGGTGCAAAGTAAATGAACTCAACAGTAAAGGAAGAACAATGGACAATTCAAGTGAGAAGGCTGAATGGAAGAGGTGGAGCTTCAGAGGGATCTATTAAAACAAGATTAGATTCAAGGCGATCAAGTCAGCCAGGGAAGACTATGAAGTTCTGACTGAGCCAGAAGAGATGAGGAGGTCCCCAGCTGCCAAATACCAGCAAGACACCTAATATATAAGGGCCATCAACATGGTGGTGTAGAAACCTCAGAGAAGACACAAAGAAAGAGCTTTCCTTCCAAATCCTTCAGGACATACAAGCTTATCCTTAGGCTGTCCCAGTTGCCACTTCTGCTAGAAGAGAAATGAGTTAATATCCAGAAAAACTGAATATTTAACTAATAAATTAAAACCCTCAAGAGACTAAGATAAAAACTTTTGACTGAGAAGTTTAAATTCTGTTTCTCCAATACCTGCCCAAGCCATAGAGTTTTGATTCTAGAAAACAAAGGTTATGTTTCCTATGTTGTAATTTGTTAAAATTTTAATGCCACTATTTATGATATTTCTTTTAAAGAAAGTCTACTTTTAACTATAATAAATATATCTTGTTTAAATGACCAATGATTCAGACAGTTCCTTTTATTTACGGCAAACCTGTAAGAAGGATTTGATGGCACACATGCTCTGTAAGGCAGGACACAAGTAAGTAAGTGCAGAAATTAATTCCTCAATAACAAGGTAGAAATTAGAAAGAGGTCTGTGCTACTGAATAAAGAACCCTCTGGCTTAGTGCATGTTTAGTCATGTCTGACTCTTTGTGACACCATGGACTATAGCTCCCTGAGGCTCCTCTGTTCCATGGATTTTACAGGCAAGAATACTGTAGTGGGTTGCCATTTCCTCCTCCAAGGATCTTCCTGACCCAGGGATTGAACCCGTGTCTCCCACCTTGCCAGGTAGACTTTTTACCACTATCAATTCAGAGAGACGTGCATCGAAAGATATAACAAAAATAACAAGAAAATTCCACTGGATCAAAGATTTAAGTGCAAAAACATAAAAGCACCAAAACTATTTTAATGGCATTTTCTAAGATAAGTGAAATAAGTCAGACAGATAAAGACAAATACCCATATGATTTCTTATATGTGGAATGTAAAACCAACCAACCAGAACAAAACAACCTCAGCTCATCTTGCATGTAATCAAACAACTGACCAGAAAGGCAGGACAGGACATTTAGAAGATACAACTGAAGTTCAGAAAGCATCTGATAAATAATGAGGAACCAGGGAAGGTTTCTGATAGAAGAGTGGCCGGGGCCTCAGCAGAATGCACAGGATGAATCCAAAGAAGCAAGAGAAGAAGACAAAGACCCACTGAGGAGGGCTTTTAAATATGTGGGTTCATCCTGTCTACTCTGATTCTATGTGGAAACCAAGTAGCACTGTAGTCATCTAGGAGGTCTGATTTAAGTGGCAGAGGAGAAAACCGCCCATCACAAAATATCTTCCCATTGACTCTGACAAAGTGGTAATTATTTTTATATTACTCAATGTTCATGGGACTTAAGGCCTCTTTTGAAATTCATGTGCTGTGTGGCCAGGGAAAATCTGCAGCAGCAAAGTTTTATCTTGTTTTCACTGGTTTACCACTCAGGCTATGCAGATACCCAGCAAAAGATTTTTTTGGGATAAATGGTAAGAGAGAAGTTTACTGCAAAGGATGAAATCAATGTTGTGAAACATTCAGGGCAATTGGGGGTCAGATTAAGACCATCAGCTGACTGAAGGAAAGAGAATAATGTCACCAGAGGCCCTAAGGGTCAAAGAGGCCAAGAATAGTATGGATGAAGGAACCTCAGGAAAGGTTTCACCTTTTTTACAGCTGTACTTAAGGCCAGCAGCTCTATCCATAGTCCCTTTCATTCCTCATTCTTGGATATTGATTGCAGGATGGAAGAATAAAGCAGAACTAAAAATGTCTTGGTGTTATTTCTTTGAAGAATACATCTTGAAATCACATATCTGTGTTCACATTACCAGTGCAGTCACAGTTTTTTTGAATAAATTAGTGAAGTTCACCAGTAGTTCAGTAAGTAAAAATATGCTTTACAGAAATTATATGCATTTACTTTTGGATATTCAAATTGCTGTAATGAAATAAATTGTAATCACATCATTTTAAAATAAAACAAAAATCTATTGAGATATCTTATCTTTTCGGATATATTTTCCAACATCTGACAATAACCATAATTACTCTTTTATTAAAAAAAAAAAAAATTATTGGGCTTCCATGGCTGAGAATCTGCCTTACAATGAACTGAATATCGGTTCAATTCCTGGTTCAGGAAGATACCATATGCCACAAGGCAACTAAGATCCATGTGCCACAGCCACTGAGCCAGCACTCTAAAGCCCATGAGGCACAACTGCTGAAGCCTGTATGCTCTAGAATACACTCTCCACAACAAGAGAAGCCACAGTGATGAGGAGCCCACTCACCACCACGAGAGAAAGTCCAAGTGCAGCAAAGAAGGCAAGCACAGCTGAAAATAACTAATAAATAATTAAAAAATTAATTACAGGCAGAGTCAGTATGTTGAGGGAAGTCTAATATTAAATGGAAGGAGATAATAGAACATGAGCCGATAACTACAGAATATCCTTATATTGAAAAAACAAGCTTTTAAGACAATTTCCAGGACAATGACCAAATTCCCTTATTTTTGTGTTTTCACATGATTCAGCATACTTATATGCCACAATAAAAGTAACCTCTTCTTTTTAAAGTCTCCTCTTTCCAATCTGAGCTCTTGTTCAGGAACCTAAACTCTTAGAACCATGAAAAACTTACAGAGCAAAAGGCTTAATCTGTGACCTACTATGTTTCAAAAAGTGAAATCCAAAGTAAATTCAAACACTAAAATTTTCTTAACTTTGCAAACTATATCTTAATAATGAAAACACTCTAATAAAGTTTATAGTCATCCATGATAAGAAGTTTCAGTTATAAAATATTATTAGCTTATTTGCTTTTCAAATAAATTTTAGGAGATTAATGATGAAATACTTTTGAAGGAAGGAAATTTTATTACTTTTAGGAACCACCGGGCATGCCTCACTCATTTGAAATTAGTACACTATATAAAAATAAAATTGTAAAAGCAGATTAGAACTGTTTGAAAACTGGCTAAAAAAAATTGGAAGAACAAGAAATAAGAGAAAAAGAAACAAAAGGTGCCCAAGTTAGAAAGAGAAAAGCAAAATTATCTCTCTTCATAGATGATATGAACTTATATGCAGAAAACCCGAAAAATTCTACAAAAAAAACCCAACAAAACCCATTCGGACTAATAAATGAATTCAGAGAAGTAGCAGGATACAAAATTAACATGCAAAAATCAGTTGCATTTCTATACACTTAAAACATAAAATCCAAAAAGGAAATTAAGAAAATATTTCATTTACAGAATTAACCAAGGAGGTGAAAGACTTGTAGAATAAAAACTACAAAACAATGTTAAATCATTAAGAAGACAAATAAATGAGAACACATTGCATTTTAATAAACTGAAAAACAATGTTGTTAAGATAGCAATATTACCCAAAGTGACATATAGATTCAGAATGATCCTTATCACAACTCCAATGGCACTTCTTATACATATGAAAAAAAAAAAAAAACCTGTCCAAAAATTCATGTAGAATCTCAAGGGACCACCTCAAACAGTCAAAACAATGCGGAAAAAGAAGGAAGCTGGAAGACTCACATTTTCTGATTATTAAATATATTACAAGGCTTTGGTAAATAAAAGTGTGGTACTAGCATAAAGACAGGGGACCATACAGATCAGTGAAATAACACAGAACCCCAAAATAAACCCTTGAGTTTATGGTAAAATGAATTTTGACAGGAGTAGTTAAGACTATTCAATGTGGAAATGACAAGTCTTTTAAATAAATGTTACAAGGAAAACTCCACTGAGTTTTGCCAAGAGAACGCACTGGTCATAGCAAACGCCCTCTTCCAACAACACAAGAGAAGTCTCTACACATGGACATCACCAGATGGTCAACACTGAAATCAGACTGATTATATTCTTTGCAGCCAAAGATGGAGAAGCTCTATACAGTCAGCAAAAACAACACCAGGAGCTGACTGTGGCTCAGATCATGAACTCCTTATAGCCAAATTCAGACTTAAATTGAAGAAAGTAGGGAAAACCACTAGACCATTCAGGTATGACCTAAATCAAATCCTTTATGATTAAATAGTGGAAGTGAGAAACAGATTTAAGGGACTAGATCTGATAGACAGAGTACCTGATGAACTATGGGCAGAGGTTTGTGAAATTGTACAGGAGATAGGGATTCAAGACCATGCCCATGAAAAAGAAATGCAAAAAAGAAAAATGGCTGTCTGGGAAGGCCTTAAAATAGCTGTGAAAAGAAGAGAAGCAAAAAGCAAAGGAGAAAAGGAAAGACATAATCATCTGAATGAAGAGTTCCAAAGAATAGCAAGGAGAGATAAGAAAGCCTTCCTCAGCGATCAATGCAAAGAAATAGAGGAAAACAACAGAATGGGAAAGACTAGAGATCTCTTCAAGAAAATCAGAGATACCAAGGGAACATTTCAAGCAAAGATGTGCACAATAAAGGACAGAAATGGTATGGACCTAATGGAAGCAGAAGAGATTAAGAAGACGTGGCAAGAATACACAGAAGAACTGTACAAAACAGATCTTCATGACCCAGATAATCACAATGGTGTGATCACTCACCTAGAGCCAGACATCCTGGATTGTGAGGTCAAGTGGGCCTCGGAAACCATCACTATGAACAAAGCTAGTGGAGGTGATGGAATTCCAGTGGAGCTATTTCAAATCCTGAAAGATGATGCAGTGAAAGTGCTGCACTCAATATGCCAGCAAATTTGGAAAACTCAGCAGTGGCCACAGGACTGGAAAAGGTCAGTTTTCATTCCAATCCCAAAGAAAGGCAATGCCAAACAATGCTCAAACTACCGCAAAATTGCACTCATCTCACATGCTAGTAAAGTAATGCTCAAAATTCTCCAAGCCAGGCTTCAGCAACATCTGAACTGTGAACTTCCAGATGTTCAACCTGGTTTTAGAAAAGGCAGAGGAACCAGAGATCAAATTGCCAACATCCGCTGGATCGTCGAAAAAGCAAGAGAGTTCCAGAAAAACATCTATTTCTGCTTTATTGACTATGCAAAGCCTTTGAGTGTGTGGATCACAATAAACTGTGGAAAATTCTCAAAGAGATGGGAATACCAGACCACCTGACCTGACTCTTGAGAAACCTATATGCAGGTCAGGAAGTAACAGTTAGAACTGGACATGGAACAACAGACTGGTTCCAAATAGGAAAAGGAGTACATCAAGGCTGTATATTGTCACCCTGCTTATTTAACTTATATGCAGAGTACATCATGAGAACTGCTGGGCTGGATGAAGCACAAGCTGGAATCAAGATTGCTGGGAGAAATATCAATAACCTCAGATATGCAGATGACACCACCCTTATGGCAGAAAGTGAAGAGGAACTAAAAAGTCTTTTGGTGAAAGTGAAAGAGGAGAGTGAAAAAGTTGGCCTAAAGCTCAACATTCAGAAAACGAAGATCATGGCATCTTGTCCCATTACTTCATAGCAAATAGATGGGGAAACAGTGGAAACAGTATCAGAGTTTATTTTTCAGGGCCCAGAATCACTGCAGATGGTGACTGCAGCCATGAAATTAAAAGACACTTACTCCTTGGAAGGAAAGTTATGACCAACCTAGATGGCATATTCAAAAGCAAAGAGATTACTTTACCAACAAAGGTCCATGTAGTCAAGGCTATGGTTTTTCCAGTGGTCACGTATGGATGTGAGAGTTGGATTGTGAAGAAAGCTGAGCGCCAAAAAATAGATGCTTTTGAACTGTGGTGTTGGAGAAGACTCCTGAGAGTCCCTTGGACTGCAAGGAGATCCAACCAGTCCATTCTAAAGGAGATCAATCCTGGGTGTTTTTTGGAAGGACTGATGCTAAAGCTGAAACTCCAATACTTTGGCCACCTGATGCGAAGAGTTGACTCACTGGAAAAGACTCTGATGCTGGGACAGATAGCGGGCAGGAGGAGAAGGGGACGATAGAGGATGAGATGGCTGGACGGCATCACTGACTCGATGGACATGAATTGAGTGAACTCTGGGAGTTGGTGATGGACAGGGAGGCCTGGGGTGCTGCAATTCATGGGGTTGCAAAGAGTTGAACATGACTGAGCGACTGAACTGAAATGAACAAGGAAATCTGGGTATCCATGCAAACACATGAAGTTGGAACCTTATCTAACAACATATACATAAATTAAGTCAAAACGGATGAAAGCTCTAAGTGTAAGAGATAAAACTGTAAAACTCTTAAAGAAAATATAGGGCAAAAGCTTCATAACAGTGAAACTGGGAATAATTTCTTGGGTAGGACAACAAAGGCACAGCCAACAAAGAAAGAACAGAAAAACTGGACTTCATGTAATTAGTGTTTTTTTCCATCCAAAGACAGTATCAATGGAGTAAAAAGGTATCCCACAGAATGAGAGGAAGTATTTGTTAATCTGATGAGGAAGCAAAACTCTAAATAGAGAATAACTGAAACTCAATAACAGCAAAGAAACAACAAAATTATGAAATGGGCACAGGACTTAAATACACATTTCTCAAAAAGAGATCTGCAAAGAGCCAATAAGCACATGGCAAGGTGCTCCACATCACCAGTCATTAGGAAAATGCAAATCAAAACTACCACGAGGGAAGTCCTCGGCAGTCCAGTGATTAGAACTTGGCACTTTCACTGCTGCGGCCAGGTTCAATCTCTCAGTTCCCCTTAGGGAACTAATGCCGCAAGCCATGTGGAATGGTGAAGCAAACAAAAACCAAAAACAACACACTACAATGTGATACCACACTAAACGTATTAGAATGCCAGGTATATATATAAAAAAAAAAAAACAGAAAACAACAAATATTGGCAAGTATGTGGAAAAACTGGAAACTGTACACTGTTGGTGAGAATGTAAAATTATAAAGCTGTTGTGATGGTTGTTCCTCACAAAAGTATCATACGATCCAACAATTCCACTTCTGGATATATACCCGAAAAGAACTGACAGCAGGATCTCTAAATGATGTTTGTACCTCAACAATCATAGCAGCATTATTTACAATAGTTAAATATGGAAGTTGAGCAAAATGTGGTTATACAAAATTCAGCTTTAAAAAGGAAGAAAATTCTGACATATGCTACAAGAAGGATAAATCTCAAGAATATCATGCTAAGTGAAATAAGCCAGTTACAAAATAACACACACTGTATGATTTCACTTATTTGAAGTACTTATAATAGTCAAAAAACAAAGTAGAACATTGGTTACCACAGGCTGGGGAAAGAGATAAATGAGGAATTATTAATCAATGGGTATAAAGTTTCAGTATTACAAGATGAAAAGAGTGGGATGGTAGGTAAATACCATGACTGTATTTAATATTACTGAAACATACACTTAAAAATGGTCACTATGGAAAATTTTATGTTATCTGTATTTTACCAAATTAAAAAAAAAAAAAAAAACTTGGAAAATTAAAAAAAGACTCAGAAGAAAATTCATGCATTTAACCTACCTGTCCAAAATGTATTTTAAGTGAATAAAAAGATAATGAAAGAAGTTCCTTATTTTTTTTAATAGAAAATTTCAGCTAATAATATATGCTGAGGAGTGACATATTTAGGGTGCTATAATTTTATAATTCCTTTTGAAAAAATAAGACTTGACAATGATTATCAATAGCTGCTCAAACCATTAGGAGAGCAATATAATGAATGGTCCACGCTGAAGAAAACTGAAGTTACTGATGACTCTTAATCACACAAAAGAGAAAACCTAATCATGTGTTTCCTAATGAACTGAAACAAAAAGCAACACCTGGGAAGTATTCTCAACTAAAGAGAGACGATTCTGATCAAGACTCCAAATCTAATCACTGGCTTATAGGAAATAACAGATGACATCATCATATTAACATATTAACACCATGAGAACAGAGTTGGCATAATCCAACTTTGAAACTGAATTTTCAAAATTCAACTTTGAAAAATTCTGTTTCTTCTTTGTATGTATGAACCTGATGCAAAGGAATGACTCACTGGAAAAGACCCTGATGCTGGGAAAGATTGAAGGCAGGAAGAGAAGAGGATGACAAAGAATGAGATGGTTGGATGGCATCACCGAAGCAGTGGACATGAGTTTGAGTAGGCTCTGGGAGTTGGTGATGGACAGGGAAGCCTGGCGTGCTGCAATCCATGGGGTTTCAAAGAGTTGGACACGACTGAGTGATTGAATTGACTGACTGATGTACCTTGTTTACCTAATTTGATAAACAACATTTAGGAGAGCATTAGGGCATTTTGAATAGTGAATACGTATTTGATATTAACAGAATTAAGTTTGGCCATGGGAGTACAAAATGAAGCAGGGTAAAGGTTAACAGAGTTTCACCAAGAGAATGCACTGGTCATAGCAAACACTGTGCTCCAACAACCCAAGAGACAACTCTACACATGAACATCACCAGATGGACAATACTGAAATGAGACTGATTACACTCTTTGCAGCCAAAGATGGAGAAGCTATATACAGTCAGCAGAAACAAGACCTGGAGCTGACTGTGGCTCAGATCATGAAGTCTTCATTGCAAAATTCAGGTTTAAATTGAAGAAAGTAGGGAAAACCACTAGGTCTTTCAGGTATAAACTAAATCAAATCCCTTATGATTATACTGTGGGGGTCATGAACAGATTCAAGAGATGAGAACTGGCAGAAACAGTACTTAAGCAACTATGAAAGTTCATAACATTGCAAAGGAAAAAGTCACGTTTCATTCCAATCTCAAAGAAAAGCAATATTAAAGAATGTTCAAACTACTGTACAATTGTACTCATTTCACATGCAGCAAGGTTATGTTCAAAATCCTTCAAGGTAAGATTCAGCAGTAAATGAACCGAGTACATACAGATGTAAAAGCTGGGTTTAGAAAAGGCAAAGCAACCAGATGTCAAATTGCCAACATTCACTGGATCATGGAGAAAGCAAGAGAATTCCAGAAAACATTTACTTCTGCTTTATTGACATGCCAAAGCCTTTGACTGTGTGGATCACAACAAACTGTGGAAAATTCTTTAAGAGATGGGAATTCCAGATCTCCTTACCTGTCTTCTGAAAAACCTGTATTCAGGTCAAGAAGCAAGAGTTAGAACCAGACATGAAACAACACCGGGAAAGGATTATGACAAGGCTGTACATGGCCACCTTGCTTATTTAACTTCTCTGAATGCAGTAGCCACCATAGTCAAATAAAGAGTCCGAAATGCAGTACTTGGATGCAATCTCAAAAATACAGAATGCTCTCCGTTTGTTTCCAAAGGCAAACCATTCAATATCATGGTAATCCAAGTCCATGCCCCGACCAATAACGCTCAAGAAGCTGAAGTTGAACAGTTCTATGAAGACATACAAGACCTTCTAGAACTAACCCAAAAAATGTCCTTTTCATTATACGGGGCTGGAATGCAAAAGTAGGAAGTCAAGAAACACCTGGAGTAACAGGTAAATTTGGCCTTGGGGTACAGAATGAAGCAAGGCAAAGGCTAATAGAGTTTTTCCAAGAGACCACACTGGTCATAGAAGACATCCTCTTCCAACAACACAGGTGAAGACTCTACACATGGATATCACCAGATGGTCAACACTGAAATCAGATTGATTATGTTCTTTGTGGCCAAAGATGGAGAAGCTCTATACAATCAGCAAAAACAAGACAGGGAGCTGACTGTGGCTCAGATCATGAACTCCTTATAGCCAAATTCAGACTGAAATTGAAGAAAGTGGAGAAAACTACTATACATTCAGGTATGACCTAAATCAAATCCCTTTTGTCTATACAGTAGAAGTGAGAAATAGATTTAAGGGCCTAGATCTGACAGACAGAGTGCCTGATGAACTATGGATGGAGGTTCATGACACTGTACAGGAGATAGGGATCAAGACCATTCCCAAGAAAAAGAAATGCCAAAAAGGAAAAATGGCTGTCGGAGGAGTCCTTACAAATAGCTGTGAAAAAAAGGGAAGTGAAAAGCAAAGGAAAAAAGGAAAGATATACCCATCTGAATGCAGAGTTCTAAAGAATACCAAGGAGAGATAAAAAAGCCATCCACAGCAATCAATGCAAAGATATAGAGGAAAACAACAGAATGGGAAAGACTAGAGATCTCTTCAAGAAAATTAGAGATATCAAGGGAACATTTCATGCAAAGATGGGCTCAATAAAGGACAGAAATGGTAGGGACCTAACAGAAGCAGATGATATTAAGGGGTGGCAAGAATACACAGAAGAACTGTACAAAAAAGATCTTCACGACCCAGATAATCACAATGGTGTGATCGCTCACCTAGAGCTAAACATCCTTGAATATGAAGTCAAGTGGGCCTTAGGAAGCATCACTATGAACAAAGCTAGTGGAGGTAATGGAATTCCAGTGGAGCTATTTCAAATCCTGAAAGATGATGCTGTGAAGTGTTGCACTCAATATGCCAGCAAATTTGGAAAACTCAGCAGTGGCCACAGGACTGGAAAAGGTCAGTTTTCATTCCAATCCCAAAGAAAGGCAATGCCAAACAATGCTCAAACTACCGCAAAATTGCACTCATCTCACATGCTAGTAAAGTAATGCTCAAAATTCTCCAAGCCAGGCTTCAGCAACATCTGGACCATGAACTTCCAGATGTTCAAGGTGGTTTTAGAAAAGGCAGAGGAACCAGAGATCAAATTGCCAACATCTGCTGGATCATCGAAAAAGCAAGAGAGTTCCAGAAAAACATCTATTTCTGCTTTATTGACTATGCCAAAGCCTTTGAGTGTGTGGATCACAATAAACTGTGGAAAATTCTCAAAGAGATGGGAATACCAGACCACCTGACCTGCCTCTTGAGAAATCTATATGCAGGTCAGGAAGCAACAGTTAGAACTTGACATGGAACAACAGACTGGTTCCAAATAGGAAAAGGAGTACATCAAGGCTGTATATTGTCACCCTGCTTATTTAACTTATATGCAGAGTACATCATGAGAACTGCTGGGCTGGATGAAGCACAAGCTGGAATCAAGATTGCCAGGAGAAATATCAATAACCTCAGATATGCAGATGACACCACCCTTATGGCAGAAAGTGATGAAGAACTAAAGAGTCTCTTGATGAAAGTGAAAGAAGAGAGTGAAAAAGTTGGCTTAAAGCTCAACATTCAGAAAATGAAGATCATGGCATCTGGTCCCACTACTTCATGGCAAATAGATGGGGAAACTAGTGGCTGACTTGATATTCCTGTGCTCCAAAATCACTGCAGATGGTGATTGCAGCCATGAAATTAAAAGACACTTACTCCTTGGAAGGAAAGTTATAACCAACCTAGACAGCATATTCAAAAGCAGAGACATTACTTTGCCAACAAAGGTCCATGTAGTCAAGGCTATGGTTTTTCCAGTGGTCATGTATGGATGGGAGACTTGGATGGTGAAGAAAGCTGAGCACCAAAGAACTAATGCTTTTGAACTGTGGTGTTGGAGAAGATTCTTGAAAGGCCCCTGGACTTCAAGGAGATCTAACCAGTCCATCCTAAAGGAGATCAGTCCTGGATGTTCATTGAAAGGATTGATGCTGAAGCTGAAACTCCAATACTTGGCCACCTGATGCAAAGAGTTGACGCACTGGAAAAGACCCTGATGCTGGGAGGGACTGGGGGCAGGAGGGAAGGGGACCACAGAGGATAAGATGGCTGGATGGCATCACTGACTCGATGGACATGAGTTGAGTGAACCCCGGGAGTTGGTGATGGACAGGGAGGCCTGGCGTGTTGCGGTTCACGGGGTCGCAGAGAGTCAGACACGACTCAGGGACTGAACTGAACTGATGAAGAGTGCGTCATGTGAAATGTCGGGCTGGATGACTCACAAGCTGGAATCAAGATTGCCAGGAGAAATATCAACAACCTCAGATATGCAGATATCACTCTAACAGCAAAAATCCTAGAGGAACTAGACTCTCTTGATGAGAGTGAAAAAGGAGAGCTAAACAGCTGGCTTAAAATTCAACATTCAAAAAACTAAGATCATCACATCCAGTCCTACCACTTCATGGCAAATAGAAGTGGAAAAAGTGGAAGCAGTAAAGGTTTTCTTTTCTTGGGCTCAAAATCAGGGCAGATGGTGAATGCAACCACAAAATTAAAAGACTCTTGCTCCTTGGAGAGAAAGATATGACAAATCTAGACAGCATATTAAAAAGCATAGACATCACTTTGCCGACAAACATCTGCATAGTCAAAGCTATGGTTTTCCCAGTAGTCCTGTACGGATGTGAGAGTTGGACCATAAAGAAGGCTGAATGCTAAAGAACTGATGCTGTTGAACTGTGGTTCTGGTGAAGACTGTTGAGAGACCCTTGGACTATAAGGAGATCAAATCAGTTAATCCTAAAGGAAATCAACCTTCAACATTCATTGGAAGGACTGATGCTAAAGCTAAAGCTCAAATACTTTGGCCACCTGATGCAAAGAGCTGATTCACTGGAAAAGACCCTGGTGCTGGAAAAGATTGAGGGCAGGAAGAGGAGGGGGTGATAGAGAATGAGATGGCTGAATGGCATCATCGACTCCATGGACATGAATCTGACCAAACCCTGGGAGACGACAGTGGAGTACAGAAGAGCCTGCCCTGCTGCAGTGTAAGGAGTCTCAAGGCATAGCGACTTAGAACTTAGTGACTGAACAACAAAAATTAAGAGAATTTTGTTCATTTTTTTTTTTTAAGTTCGAAAATGATCTTGTGGTTGTTAAAAATTAACAACCTGTCTTAGTGGCTCAGACAGGAAAGGGTCTGTCTGCAAAGCAGGAGATCCAGGTTTGATCCCTGTGTCAAGAAGATCCTCTGTAGAAGAGAATGGCTACCCACTCCAGTATTCTTGCCTGGAGAATTCCATGGACAGAGGAGCCTGGCGGCTACAGCCCACGTCGTTGCAAACAGATGGACATGTCTACAGATCGAAATATTTATAAATGAAATGATAAATTTATTTAGGTGGGAGGGGATCATGGGTGATTATACAAATGAAACAGGATTAGCCATATGCTGATTATTGTTGAAGCTAGGTGATGATTAAATATGTGTATATCATACTATTCTGCCTACTTTTCTGTGTTCAACATTTTTTGTAATAAAAATTAAAATCAATCTTTGTAATTTTTAATACATAAGCTAAACATTTTTCTCATAATTAAATATACAGCATTTATTAGTCAATAATTCAAATTTTTATATGATTAACAAACAGCAAAAAAGAACTACAGGTATATTTTATTATATCCAGTACTTTTTACATTTTCCTGACATCACTGACTTCCTTGTACCCTTTTCACATTTTGTTTTCAATGTTCAATTCAACAGAAAATGTTTACTAGGAACACAGCAAATATCTCACCAGTTTTTGGCATCCAAAAAGACATTTTTACATTTATGTGCAACTCACCTGCTGTAAAATCTTCAGTCAGATCAATGAATGCATGAGAATGTGGAATTCGCATTTTGTTTCTAGTGGTCAATGCAGGATGCCATGATAAATTTCTAAAAAAAAAAAAAAAAAAAAATTTTTTTTTCCTTAGGGTAAACAGCAAATGAGTACTGCTTTAAAACAAAAATTTCTGCAAGCGAGATATTTTAAAAATTTATTTATTCTTAGTTTTTTTTATATACTCTAAACTTTACTCCTTTGAAGTGCACAATTTAGTGGTTTTAGAGTATGTTCACCATGTGTAGTATGTGCAGCCATCACCACAATCTAATTTCAAAACATTTTTTTGTTACTGTGTGTAAATGTTGATCGGCATCTGACTTGTTTCCTCTCTGGGCTAGTAAAAGTAAATGCTGTTACGAATATTCATGTACAAGTTTTTCTGTGGACATACACATATGTTTTTGATTTTTCTGAGTATACCGAAGAGTAGAATTCCTGAGTCACATGGCAACTCCATACTTTCTGAAGAACTGTCAAACCATTTTCCAAAGTGGCTTCATCATCCAGCATTCTCACTAGCCATGTATGGATGCTGCAAGGTCTCCATTCCATCGTAAACACTTATTACTATCCCTTCCTCTTATTATAGGTATCCTGAAAGATTCTTATGGTTTTGACTCCTATTTTCCTGATGTCTAGTGATGTTCACCATGTTTTCATGTGCTTAATGGCCATTTGTACATCTTTGGAGAAATGTCTAATCAAATTCTTTGCCTATTTTTGAGCATGTTTTCATGTGCTTACTGGACAGCTGTATCTCTCTGGAGAAATGTCTAATCAAATTCTGTGCCTATTTTTAAATTGAGTAATTTATTGCTTAGAGCTATAAGAATTCTTTATGTAGACTAGATCCTAGATCTTTATCTGGTGCATGATTTGCCAATATTTTCTCCCAATCTGTACACTGTCTTTTCAGTCTCTTGACAGTGTCCTATGCTGTATAAAATCTTTTTATTTTGATATATCCAATTCATCCAATTTAACTTGTGTAGCTTTTTTCTTTTACTACCAGGTATAAGAATCCATTTCCAAATGCTTTTTTCTGAGGGTTTTATAGTTTCAGCTCTTACATTTATTACTATCTTTAATTCTTTAAGTGTAAGAAAAGTAACTTGATATTTTCATGAGTGATACTTTCCCAAGACTGTGGAGAATGATAATTATCTTTTAAAAATATTAATTCCAAAGTTTTGAGCCACACAAAAGAATGAGTTTAGATCTCCTACCTCATACCATTTTCCAAAAATTAACTCAAATGAGTCAAAATGCTAAAAGAAATAGGAACTCTTAAACATTGGTGGTGGAACTACAAAATGGTCTTTAGTCATGGAAAAAAGTTTGGCAGTTCTTCAAAAAGTCAGACAGTGAATTGCCATTTGACTCTGCATTTCTATATCTAGGTATATACCCGTAGGAATTGAAAAAGAGGTATTCAAACCAATACTGATACATGAATGATCTCAGTAGCACCGAATATCCACCAATGGATGAATGGATAAACAAACTGTCATAGCCATACAATGAAAATAATATCTAGTCATAAAAACAACCAGAGTGCTGATAAATGGTACAATATGGACGGACTTTTAAAACACGCTATGTGATAGAAACTGAACTCAAAAGGTCATATCTTTTATGATTTTGTTTATATGAAATACCTGTAATAAAAATTCTAGACACAGAAAGCAGATTAGTGGTTACTAAGTGCGGGCGTAAATGTGAAAGGGAGCGTGAGTGCTCAGTGGATACAGGGTTTTCTTTTGGAGAGATGAAAAGCCACTGAAACCAGGTGATGGTTGCACAACACTGTAAATGTTCTAAATATCACTAAACTGTACGCAATAATGGTTACCTTTAATAATGTGAATTTTACCTCACTAAAAAACCAACAGTGCAAAATTTACATATACCCTTCATTAAATTCCTCCAATGTTAACATCTAATATAACCTTAGTACATTTGTCAAAATCAGGAAGGTCACACTTGTAGACTATTGGGAACTATAGAAAGAAGAGCAAGTTTAAACAAAATCATGCCCCCATAATTCCCCATCAATGAAGAATATTCCAATGTCAAAGGCATTCCCATTGGTCAAGGCTCTAAATAAATCAGCTTCCTCCAAAAGGTCTTTACTCTTCTCTGTTTCATTACTATATGTTTCTCCACTAACAGTACTTTGGTTTGGATCAAAGTTATAGAGAAACTCTCTGAGAGTGTATCCAAGGTATCCTGATTTCATAATTTGAATTGATGCCTAACCAGGACCTGGCTCCCAAATACTCGTTGAACGGAACTGTAGTCTCAAGTAGCATGTCCTATTCTTCTCTACTTCTAGTGAGAATTTGCTATTTTTTCACAGTACTATGTTCCAGTCCAACATGGACTCCCAGACAAGCTGCCTCTGAAGAGCAATTAAAAGGTATTTAAGTTCACCTTAATTGTCAACCCAATAGCCGATTAAGGAGACAGCAAACAATGTTCACCTGTGAATTTAGTTTGCCATGTTTGGAAATGGAAATAATTGGACAATTTCTTATTTGCAGGTGGAATCAGGGGAAAAGAATAAGCATTCAACAGGAGAATATTTTCTCTATGCAAAGGGTCTGTGTTGTACAAACAGTAACTTCTTCCCAATAAACTTCTACATTCTTTTTAAGCACATACTCATGGTTTGTTCACTTCAGTCGCTCAGTCATGTCAGACTCTTTGCGACCCCATGAATCGCAGCACGCCAGGCATCCCCGTCCATCACTAACTCCCAGAGTTTACCCAAACTCATGTCCATCGAGTCGGTGATGCCATTCAGCCACCTCATCGTCTTCTGTTCCCTTCTCCTCCTGCCCCCAATCCCTCCCAGCATCAGAATCTTTTCCAAAGAGTCAACTCTTAGCATGAGGTGGCCTAAGTATTGGAGTTTCAGCTTTAGCATCAGTCCTTCCAATGAACACCCAGGACTGATCTCCTTTAGGATGGACTGGTTGGATCTCCTTGCAGTCCAAGGGACTCTCAAGAGTCTTCTCCAACACCACAGTTCAAAAGCATCAATTCTTTGCCATCAGCTTTCTTCACAGCACAACTCTCACATCCATACATGACCACAGGAAAAACCATAGCCTTGACTAGATGGACCTTTGTTGGCAAAGTAATGTCTCTGCTTTTTAATATGCTGTCTAGGTTGGTCACAACCTTCCTTCTAAGGAGTAAGCGTCTTTTAATTTTATGGCTGCAATCACCAACTGCAGTGATTTTGGAGCTCCAAAAAATAAATTCTGACACTGTTTCCCCATCTATTTGCCATGAAGTGATGGGACCAGATGCCATGATCTTCGTTTTCTGAATGTTGAGCTTTAAGCCAACTTTTTCACTCTCCTCTTTCACTTTCACCAAGGCTTTTTAGTTCCTCTTCACTTTCTGCCATAAGGGTGGTGTCATCTGCATATTTGAGGTTATTGCTATTTCTCCTGGCAATCTTGATTCCAGCTTGTGCTTCATCCAGCCCAGCATTTCTCATGATGTACTCTGCATATAAGTTAAATAAGCAGGGTGACAATATACAGCCTTGACATACTCCTTTTCTTTTCCTATTTGGAACCAGTCTGGTGTTCCATGTCCAGTTCTAACTGTTGCTTCCTGACCTGCATAGCGATTTCTCAAGAGGCAGGTCAAGTGGTCTGGTATTCCCATTTCTTTAAGAATTTTCCAGAGTTTCTTGTGGTCCACACAATCAAAGGCTTTGGCACAGTCAATAAAGCAGTACTAGATGTTTTTCTGGAACTCTCTTGCTTTTGATGATTCAACGGATGTTGGCAATTTGATGTCTGGCTCCTCTGCCTTCTAAATACAACTTGAATACCTGGAAGTTTACGATTCACATACTGCTGAAGCTTGGCTTGGAGAATTTTGAGCATTACTTTACTGGTGTGTGAGATGAGTGCAACTGTGTGGTAGTTTTAGCATTCTTTGGCATTGCCTTTGGGATTGGAATGAAAACTGATCTTTTCCAGTCCTGTGGCCACTGCTGAGTTTTTCAAATTTGCTGGCACATTGAGTGCAGCACTTTCACAGCATCATCTTTCAGGATTTGAAAAAGCTCAACTGAAATTTCATCACCTTCATTAGCTTTGTTCTTAGTGATGCTTCCAAAGGCCCACTTGACTTCGCATTCTAGGGTGGCCGGCTCTAGGTGAGTGATCACACCGTTGTGAATATCTGGGTCGTGAAGATCTCTTTTGTATAGTTCTTCTGTGTATTCTTGCCACTTCTTCTTAGTATCTTCTGATTCTGTTAGGTCCATACCATTTGTGTCCTTTATTGAGCCCATCTTTGCATGAAATGTTCCCTTGGTATCCCTAGTTTTATTGAAGAGATCTCTAGACTTTCCCATTCTATTGTTTTCCTCTATTTCTTTGCACTGATTGCTGAGGAAGGCATTCTTATCCCTGCTTGCTATTCTATGGAACTCTGCATTCAAATGGGTATATCTTTCCTTTTCTCCTCTGCTTTTCTCTTCTCTTTTATTCACAGCTATTTGTAAGGCTTCCTTAGACAACAATTTTGCCTTTTTGAATTTCTTTTCCTTGGGGATGGTCTTGATCCCTGTCTCCTGCACAATGTCACGAACCTCATTCCATAGTTCATCAGGCACTCTATCTATCTGATCTAGGCCCTTAAATCTCTCTCTCACTTCCACTGTATAATCATAAGGGATTTCATTTAGGTCATACCTGAATGGTCTAGTGGTTTTCCCTACTTTCTTCAATTTAAGTCTGAATTTGGCAATAAGGAGTTCATGGTCTGAGCCACAGTCAGCTCCTGGTCTTGTTTTTGCTGACTGTATAGAGTTTCTCCATCTTTGGCTGCAAAGAATATAATCAATCTGATTTCGGTGTTGACCATCTGGTGATGTCCATGTGTAGAGACTTCTCTTGTGTTGTTGGAAGAGGGTGTTTGTTATGACCAGTGCATTTTCTTGGCAAAACTCTATTAGTCTTTGCCCTGCTTCATTCTGTATTCCAAGGCCAAATTTGGCTGTTACTCCAGGTGTTTCTTGACGTCCTACTTTTGCATTCCAGTCCCCTATAATGAAAAGGACATCTTTTTTGGGTGTTAGTTCTAAAAGGTCTTGTAGGTCTTCATAGAACTGTTCAACTTCAGCTTCTTTAGCGTTACTGGTTGAGGCACAGACTTGGATTACTGTGATACTGAATGGTTTGCCTTGGAAACGAACAGAGATCATTCTGTCGTTTTTGAGACTGCATCCAAGTACTGCATTTCAGACTCTTCTGTTGACTATGATGGCTACTGCATTTCTTCTAAGGGATTCTTGCCCACAGTAGTCGATATAATGGTTATTGAGTTAAATTCACCCATTCTAGTCCATCTTAGTGCGCTGATTCCTAAAATGTCAATGTTCACTCTTGCCATCTCCTGTTTGACCACTTCCAATTTGCCTTGATTCATTTCACTTTCACGCATTGGAGAAGGAAATGGCAACCCACTCCAGTGTTCTTGCCTGGAGAATCCCAGGGACAGGGGAGCCTGGTGGGCTGAGGTCTGGGGTCGCACAGAGTCGGACACGACTGAAGTGACTTAGCAGCAGCAGCAGCATGGATGTAACAACATTCCAGGTTCCTATGCAATATTGCTCTTTACAGCATAGGACTTTACTTCCATCACCGATCACATCCACAACTGGGTGCTGTTTTTTCTTTGTCTCTGCATTCTTTCTAATTTCTCCACTTATCTCCAGTAGCATACTGGGCACCTATCGACCTGGGGAGTTCATCTTTCAGTGTCATCTCTTTTTGTCTTTTTATACTGTTCTAATTACGTTCAAAAATATCAGACTCAGGCTAGACAGTCTATGAAAAATTTAACATAAAGTCATTTCAGAAGAGTTTTCTCAGGTTCCCAACAAGCTTGTAAATATAGGCCAAAAGGAAATTAACAAAACACAACTTTTACATAGATGAGCTCTATGAGGCTAATCATGTGGCTGTTTTTAATTAAAACACAAACAGTTATTGATTTAATTTATCACAGAATTTTTCATAGGTTTGCTTTGAAATAAGTTATACCTAGAATTTTGGAAAACCTCAATTACTAATTTGTGACATTTTCTCCTAGGAGCTATTTAACAAAACATACATTTCAAATGAAGAATGTAGAGTAATGATACAGCAAACAGTATAAAATGGCAGACTATGGGCCAAATGCAGATTAAAGATATATTTTATTTGACCTACACATTATTTTAAAAAGTTTGAATTCAGAAGTATAACAAATTAAAAATCACATTTCAAATAAAAATTAAGGTTTCCAGCTTCTTTTGAAATATAAAGTCTGGCAACCAACTGGTCCTTTTCAGACATAGGGAGTGCCTGGAGGCAGGTCAAGGTCCAGCCTTTCCAAACTGTTCACTCACTTTGCTTTCCTTCTGGGTCCCATCAGACATTTGAGTTTGCAACCCCTACTCAAACATCAACTGTAATATTGCTATCTTGAACATTTCAAATCAATATTAAAGTTCCTGACAGTATTTTAAATTTTATACTTTTTACATTAATATATCTTAAAAGGCAGTTAGCAGGTCCTTATAGTTTATTTTATCTATAAGTGTCTATTTTACAAATAGTGTCTATTTACCATTCTGATGACTTATCAAACCTAAGTGGGGGGAGAGAGAAAGAGCTTCTGTTTCTTTTGTGGTACATTTTAAGATTACTGAAAACTGTATCTGCAGTTGTTTAACAGAATTAAATTTTTTAAAAATTTAAGTAGCTGAAAATAAAATTCATTTCTCCTCTTGCCTTTAATGTTGCTTTTTGTACACCACACAGTTTTTCACTAAGAGACAGATGCAAGGAAACTTCCCGGGTGGCTCGGTGGAAAAGAATCCACCTGCTAAAGCAGGAAACACAGGTTCAACACTTTGTCTGGGAAGATTCCACATGCTGCTTGAGCCTGTGTCTAGAGCCCAGGAACCACAACTACTGAGCCCACATGCCACAACTTTCAAAGCCCATGTGCCCTAGAGCCCAGGCTCCACAAAAAGCCAAGCTGCCACAATAAGCAGCCCATGTACTGCACCTAGAGAATAGCCCCTGCTGGCAGCAACTAGAAAAAACCTGCACAACCACAGAAACCCAGCATAGTAAAAACAAAACAACAACAACAAAAAAGCAGACACCATATTTTTAAAGCAACTATACCCAAATAAACTGTAATTTCCTCAACTCCATTTGAAGGGCAAGGTCACAGATGCAAACTGCTCTGATGACAAAAGAAAAAAACAGCAGAGATGAAAAAGTGGGCAGTTCTGAGGGCCAAGATGAATCTATCTGTTAAGATGTCTCAACCTGTGTAGAAAATTTCAGTTATTTGTCCCCCACCCTCCTCCCTGCCATCGCCACACAGGAAACATAATTATGTCAAAGTGTTAATTTCTGGGCATCATCACCCTCAATTTCAAAGAATAGCATTTGTCAAAGAATGAATTTAAATGTAATTAATGTCAACTGTAGCTTTTAGTTGCCTATAGTAACAACTCTTAGAAATGACTGCTAATCCACCCACTTTTCTTTTTTTTTTTTTCCACCCACTTTTCAACGATCAGGTTATACTGAGTCGTTTTATGATACTCGGGTAAAAGCAGTTACTAGGAGATGGCTCTACTGTCAGTATGGGTCTAGTACACTTCTCTAAGCTGCCTAGTCCAGCCCTTTTAAAACATTTTTGCTCAAACAGATTCTAAAAGAATTTGGAAAAACCTGATGGCTCAGCAGGTAAAGAGCTGCCTGCAATGCAAGAGACACAGGAGATGGAGCTTCGATCCCTCGATCGGGAAGGTCCCCTGGAGGAGGAAATGGCAAGCTGCTCCAGGATTCTTGCCTGGGAAATTTCATGGACAGAGGAGCCTGGCATTCTACCATCCAAAGGGTCGCAAAGACTCGTACAGGAACGACTGAGCAACTAAACACAGATATATCCCTTAATACATTTAAGCTCATTTCTAAGAAAGCAATGTAAATATTTTCATTGTCTTAAATATATTCCCAGGTCAAGAGACATAAGAGACGTGGGTTTGATCCCTGGTTCGGGAAGATTCCCTGGAGGAGGAATGGCACTCTATTCCAGTATTCTTGCTGAGAGAATCCCATGTTTAGAGAACCCTGGCAAACTATAATACAAGGGGTTGCAAAGAATCAGACAAGACTGAATATCTGAACCACAAATAGCTATAAAATATGTAAATACTTGAATCTGTTAGAATTATTGATATTTTTAAAATAAAATGATTATCAGTTCAGTTCAGTCGCTCAGTCGTAT
The DNA here is from genome assembly GCF_055505025.1 of Bos grunniens. Lineage (NCBI taxonomy): Eukaryota > Metazoa > Chordata > Mammalia > Artiodactyla > Bovidae > Bos > Bos grunniens. The sequence goes on from NC_141182.1 coordinate 15,985,902, forward strand.
CCGACTCTTCGCAACCCCATGAATCGCAGCACGCTAGACCTCCCTGTCCATCATGAAACTCCGGGAGTCCACTCAGACTCACGTCCATCGAGTCAGTGATGCCATCCAGCCATCTCATCCTTTGCCGTCCCCTTCTCCTCCTGCCCCCAATCCCTCCCAGCATCAAGAGTCTTTCCCAATGAGTCAACTCTTTGCATGAGGTGGCCAAAGTACTGGAGTTTCAGCTTCAGAATCATTCCCTCCAAAGAAATCCCAGGGCTGATCTCCTTCAGAATGGACTGGTTGGATCTCCTTGCAGTCCAAGGGACTCTCAAGAGTCTTCTCCAACACCACAGTTCAAAAGCATCAATTCTTCGGCACTCAGTTTTCTTCACAGTCCAACTCTTACATCAATACGTAACCACAGGAAAAACCATAGCCTTGACTAGATGGACCTTTGTTGGCAAAGTAATGTCTCTGCTTTTCAATATGCTATTTAGGTTGGTCATAACTTTCCTTCCAAGGAGTAAAGTCTTTTAATTTCATGGCTGCAGTCACCATCTGCAGTGATTTTGGAGCCCCCAAAAATAAAGTCTGACACTGTTTCCACTGTTTCCCCATCTATTTCCCATGAAGTGATGGGACCAGATGCCATGATCTTCCTTTTCTGAATGTTGAGCTTTAAGCCAACTTTTTCACTCTCCTCTTTCACTTTCATCAAGAGGCTTTTTAGTTCCTCTTCACTTTCTGCCATAAGGGTGGTGTCATCTGCATATCTGAGGTTATTGATATTTCTCCCGGCAATCTTGATTCCAGCTTGTGTTTCTTCCAGTCCAGCATTTCTCATGAGTTAAATAAGTAGGGTGATAATATACAGCCTTTACGTACTCCCTTTCCTATTTGGAACCAGTCTGTTGTTCCATGTCCAGTTCTAACTATTGCTTCCTGACCTGCATACAGATTTCTCAAGTGGCAGGTCAGGTGGTCTGGTATTCCCATCTCTCTCAGAATTTTCCACAGTTTATTGTGATCCACACAGTCAAAGGCTTTGGCAGAGTCAATAAAGCAGAAACAGATGTTTTTCTGGAACTCTCTTGCTTTTTCCATGATCCAGCGGATGTTGGTAATTTGATTTCTGGTTCCTCTGCCTTTTCTAAAACCATATCTAATGGTACAAAACAGCCCCGAAATAAAACTACGTACTGACAATCAATTAATCAAAGACAAAAAAAAAAGTAAAAGTGTCTCAGTCGTGTCTGACTGCGATAGAAGTACTGAATAGACATTTTTCCAAAGAGAAAATGCAGATGGACAAAAGGCACATGAAAAGATGCTCAAAATTGCTAATTATCAGAGAAATGTAAATCAAAACTATAATGAGACATCACCTCACGCCTGTCAGAATAGTTATCATCAACAATAAAACAAATAACAAATGTTGGTGAGGATGTGCAGAAAAGGGAAGCCTAGCACACTGTTGGTAGAAATGTAAATTGGTATAGCCACTGTGAAAAACAGTATGGAGGTTTCTCAAATATTAAAAACAGAGTTGGGCCTCCCTGGTGGCTCAGTGGTGAAAAACCTGCCTGCCAATGCAGAAGACATGGGTTTGATCCCTGATCTGCAAAGATTCCACGCGTCATGGAGCAGCTGGGCCCCTGTGCCCCAGCTACTGAGCCTGTGCTCTAGAGCCCAAGAGCCACAACTACTGAAGCCCGAGCACCTAGAGCCTGTGCTCCACAACAAGAGAGACTGCTGCAGGGAAGCCCACACACCACAACTAGAGAGCAGCCCCGTTCACTACACCTAGAGAAAAGCCTGCACAGCCAAAAATGAATAAACACGTACATAAAATTTATTAACTTGTGTATTATCATATATGAAATACAGCGCCAGTCCAGATTTGATGCATGACACAGGGTGCTCAGGGCTGGTGCACTGGGATGACCCTGAGGGATGGGAATCAGGATGGGGAACACATGTAAACCCATGGCTGATTCATATCAATGTATGGCAAAAACCACTACAATATTGTAAAATAATTAGCCTTCAACTAAAATAAACAAATTAAATTTAAAAAATTATAAAGAAATAAAAATAGAGCTACCATATAATCCAGTAATTCCACCCCTAGATATATATATATCTTAAAAAAATAAAAACACTAATTCAAAAAGATACATGTTCATAACAGCATTACTTACAAAAGCCAAGACATGCAAGCAACCCAAGTGTCTAACACATGAACAGATAAAGATATGATCTATGTTATGTGTGCTTGTGTGTGTGAGAGAGGTATATACACATAACCACATATACTCACAATGGAATACCTACTTATCTATAAAAGGCGAAACTTAAGAGAACATTATGCCCAGTAAAATGTGTTAGAAAAGATAAACAATGTTAAGATATCACTAGTATATGGCATCTAAAAAATACAAGAAACTAGTGAATATAATAAAAAACAAGGAGGTTGGCTCACAAATATAACAGAGAACAAACTAGTGGTTACCAGTGGGGAGTGGAAAGGAGGAGGGAAATACAGTGGCAGGGGAGTAAGAGATACAAACTATTAAGTATAAAGCAAAGATATATTATACAACACAGGGAATAGAGCCAATACTTTATAATAACAATAAACGGCATATAACACTTAAAATTGCGAATCACTATATTGTACATGTGTAACCTATACAATACTGTATAGCAATTAAACTTCAATAAAAAAATAAAAATGATTATCCTTAAAAATGTATTCAGTGGAATATGGAATATAGATACCATACTGACTGCTACCCACCATCATCCACACATACCCCATAAACCACATAAAAAAACTCCTCTTCCTTTTATCCCTGAGCTTGTACTTTAAATTTTCTTACAAAATTTTATGATAATGTAAAAATGTTTTTATATCTGGTGTTCTCAGTGATCACTCTATCATGTCTCTCCAAGAAATGTACGTCTTCAAATTGGTATTTAAATTGGCTTTCTGTATCCAGGTGTTTAAAAAAAATTCTCCTTGAGGTTATTTTAAGTACTACTGTACAACTGATGAAAATGCACATGCTTTGATAGCTTCTTAAAGGTAAAACTTTACTGGAAATCCATTTTTTGAAGAGATGAATGGAGTTTTAAAATATTAGTTTCAGTTCACTTCAGTTGCTCAGTCCTGTCTGACTCTTTGTGACTCCATGAACCTCAGCACGCCAGGCCTCCCTGTCCATCACTAACTCCCGGAGTTCACCCAAACTTATGTGCATCAAGTCGGTGATGCCACGCAGCCATCTCATCCTCTGTCATCCCCTTCTCCTCCCGCCCCCAATCCCTCCCAGCATCAGGGTCTTTTCCAATGAGTCAGCTCTTCACATCAGGTGGCCAAGGTGTCCTTTAGGATGGTCTCCTTTAGGATGGACCGGTTGGATCTCCTTGCAGTTCAAGGGACTCTCAAGAGTCTTCTCCAACACCACAGTTCAAAAGCATCAATTCTTTGGCTCTCAGCTTTCTTCATAGTCCAACTCTCACAGCCATACCTGACCATTAGAAAAACCATAGCCTTGACTAGACGGACCTTTGTTGGCAAAGTAATGTCTCTGCTTTTTAATATGCTGTCTAGGTTGGTCACAACTTTCCTTCCAAGGAGTAAGTGTCTTTTAATTTCATGGCTGCAATCACCAACTGCAGTGATTTTGGAGCTCCAAAAAATAAAGTCTGACACTGTTTCCCCATCTATTTGCCATGAAGTGATGGGACCAGATGCCATGAGCTTCGTTTTCTGAATGTTGAGCTTTAAGCCAACTTTTTCACTCTCCTCTTTCACTTTCACCAAAAGGCTTTTTAGTTCCTCTTCACTTTCTGCCATAAGGGTGGTGTCATCTGCATATCTGAGGTTATTGATATTTCTCCCAGCAATCTTGATTCCAGCTTGTGCTTCTTCCAGCCCGGCGTTTTCCATGATGTACTCTGCATGTAAATTAAATAAGCAGGGTGACAATATACAGCCTAGACATACTCGTTTTCCTATTTGGAACCAGTCTGTTGTTCCATGTCCAGTTCTAACTGTTGCTTCCTGACCTGCATATAGGTTTCTCAAGAGGCAGGTCAGGTGGTCTGGTACTCCCATCTCTTTCAGAATTTTACTTATCTTTAAATAGCATGACATTGCTAAAATGAGACAGTAGAAAGTCTATATTTTATAGACAGTATAAAGTCTATAAAGACTATAAAGTCTATATTCAGCATAAAGTCTATATTTTTTTCATCTTTATTGGATACAGATATTAAGAAATCTTGTTCATCTGTGTTCATTACAACCTCCCTGGAAATTTAATATTAAATTAAACTTAGTTTTTTAGGTATGATAAATACATTGTGATTATGTATTTTTTAAACACCTTTATTTTTTAGGGGTATATACATAAATATTTATAGATTAAAAAATGTCAGGGGAGGGAGTGAGAGAGGGAAATGAAGGAAAAGTTGTGACGGAAATAAGACTGGGCAAGAATTGCTGAGTTTAGTTGGTATATTACTTGCAAATTCACTGTCCATATGCTCCACCTTTCAATATGTTTAAATTTTTCCATAAGAAAAGTAAAAAAAAAATTAGAGCTGCTAATTTACCTTATTCAACTTATGGAAAATGTTTGCCATAAGATACAACCAACAAATCCAGTCCTCACTGTCAAAACAACCTCCAAATGAAGGTTATTTTGTGTTAAGAGTTTGATCTCTTTGTTTCAATTAAAATAAATATGTTAACACGTGTTTCAAGGAATAATGTAAAAACTGCTGAGAAAAGTACACATATATTATAGGAAAGATTACTAAAAGCAGTCAAAATTAAAACAAGGTAATTTTGATAAAATTGATTTAACAACTTTCATAACAGATTATAAGATAGTAAAGTAACATGTTTTTTATCTTTAATGAACTTAAAGCAATGCAATGTGAAGTACAGCTAAAATAATTTATAATATAGTAGTATGATAAAAATGTATTAGTTGATTAAATGTATGTGAATACTGAACTCTGGAATCTGGCTTTTTGGAGTAATTAAATAAAAGTAATCCATCCTTTCTAAAGGAGATCAGTCCTGGGTGTTCTTTGGAAGGAATGATGCTAAAGCTGAAACTCCAGTACTTTGGCCACCTCATGCAAAGAGCTGACTCATTGGAAAAGACCCTGATGCTGGGAGGGATTGGGGGCAGGAGGGAAAGGGGATGACAGAGGATGAGATGGCTGGGTGGAATCACCGACTCAATGGACATGAGTTTGAGTGAACTCTGGGAGTTGGTGATGGACAGGGAGTCCTGGTGTGCTGCGATTCATGGGGTTGCAAAGAGTCAGACACAACTGAGCAACTGAACTGAATCATAAAAATGAGAAATAATACCATTTATTTCTTATTTGTTTAGACATACCACATTTCCCCCATGAGTTTAATAAGGGAAAAAGGTATACACTACCAAAAATTATTTCACTCATGGAACCAACATGTAAGCTTATTTTCTATCAATACGAGAAAGAAAAGAATAAACGTTTCATAAGACAAAATAAGATATCTGACTTTAAATGGAATTTTCTTGATATGATTTGATAAAATAGATTTTAGCTACTATGTTACAACAAATGGGTACCAAAAATGAAATAAATTATGGAAAAGTTTTATCCATAGGTTTAGTGGTCCTTGAGAACATTCCAGTCACACCTGAAACAATCATGGTCATGATCCAAAACTACATTGGCATGAAAAGTACCTTCTTTCCATTTAATTATGTGTCTTAGGGACAAAGTACTAAGAATAGCTAAAAGGTTGGCTCTACTGAAATTGGCGTTTCTTATGGATACTCTCAGAGAAGGCAATGGCACCCCACTCTAGTACTCGTGCCTGGAAAATCCCATGGACTGAGAAGCCTGGAAGGCTGTAGTCCATGGGGTCGCTAAGAGTCGGACACGACTAAGCGACTTCACTTTCACTTTTCACTTTCATGCACTGGAGAAGGAAATGGCAACCCACTCCAGTGTTCTTGCCTGGAGAATCCCAGGGACGGGGAGCCTGATGGGCTGCCGTCTATTGGGGTCACACAGAATCGGACACGACTGAAGTGACTTAGCAGCAGCAGCAGCATGGATACTCTTTGCTATGCTCTCCCAGGACCCTCTCTCAGTAATTATTAGATTCTTTGACAGTAGTAAGGGAATGGAGGAGGCCAAGTTTTTTACAAAAGCTGTCATACTCCCACAACCCTTCTCTAGCACGCCTGAGTTCAGAACATCTTAAACGTGGATCAAAGTGCTCTTTTTGCTACTAAGCTTCATCTGAAGGTATTATGAAAGAGGAAAATCTGGAGATTCTATTAGTTTACCGTATCTGTATTTGGTGCTCTATGGGTTTTTACTCCCCTGGAAATGTACCATTTGTGAGATTTAGGAAGGGTAAGGAGTATGGTGTGCTAAGTCATTTCAGTCGTGTCTGACTCTTTGTGACCCTATGGACCATAGCCAGGCTCCTCTTACCATGGGATTCTCCTAGCAAGAATATTGGAGTGGGTTGCCATGCCCTCCTCCATGGGATCTTCCCAACCCAGAGATCAAACCCATGTCTCCTGAGGTTCCTGCATTGTAGGTGGTTTCTCTACTGCTGAGTCACTAGGGAAGCCTCAAGGAATATGGCATTCTTATATGAAAAAGAAGAAAGTTATTGTGATAATGGGTACATACTCAGGCTCATCAATTTTAGGTAGGAGTGCCTATGAAACCTGAGGATCTAACTGCTTAAATGATCTGTGTTTGCAAGTTCCTTTGCAAGTCTTCACTTATCATAAAAGTAAATAAACACAGCCCACTATACTGTGTTTCCAAAGATGGCCAGAGTATTTCCTATCCCACATACTCTTGTACATTTCAATTAAGACGTGCTCACATCAACAGGTAGAGTCCATAATCCTCAAATTCCCTAGAATATTAGCTAGTTCTTTGATTAGAATGCAGCAGTGATGCTGTTTTACTGCTAGGACTGGACCTTAAAGAGATCTCCAGCTTCTGTCTACACCGCTTGTATTGCTCCTTCTTGGAAAACAACCACTATGCTACGAGGAATTCTAAGCTAACCATGCTGGAGCACCACCAAGGCCCCCTGTAATGAGAACAATGGTAATGGCTGTACATAACTGAAGGCAAGAATACAAACTTGGAAGACCAAGAGCACAATCTTGGAAGACCAAGATTCAAATGCCAAATCTGCCATTTATTTATATATTGCGATGGTCACTTACCCTTTGAATTACCTGGCTCCTTGAGCTACATAGCTATCTGTTGTGAGAAAAACATGAGACAGTCCATGCAAACTGCCAACTCCAGAGTTACTAAGTAGTTATTTAAAAATACAAATAGGCTTGTTTGAGATTTTCTTTCTTCTCATTGCTCCCCATCCAACCCCAAGCCTTACAGAGCACAGTAAGTTGTACAACCTGAAGTACGCCTCCTCAGGAGGGGCATGGTGCACAGTTGGATACATGAGAGAAGAGTGGGAAAAGAAGCATCTCTGGAGAACAGAATTACTCTGGTAAATAATTGATGGGTTATTCATTTACTCTTGGACCTCTATTAGAATCAAAGGTGTGGGACGGACCAGATAAATCTTTAGGACCTCTAAGAAACAGCATCTTACATTCGTAAAAGAGAACGTGGAGATTTCTTTGAGCCATATCCTTACTTTGCCCAAAAGTTCCTACGTCCATAGGGTAATATTATACCTGAGAGAAATCCTAGGTCAGGGAAACGGAAGAGTTGGAAGTCTGAGGAGAACCACAGGCTCCCATCTCTACTCAGGACTACTATGGAACTCAGGGAACTGCATGAAGCTCAGAGCCTAGGCCTCCAGACTGTTAAAAACCAAGTACCTGTAGGGCATTCTCAACAGCATATGCATACTTAAATCATGCAACAGGACGCTAATGAAAGAGGACTTAACCTGCAGTTTCAGGAATTACAAATTATTTTGATTCACTTTAACCTAAATTTGAAATGATAATATATACCAAGCTTACTCAAAATTTGCTCTATACATAAGCTGCTCTAACTGTGCTCGTTACATATGCAACAAGTAATAAGTAAAAGAAAATGCTTTCATCTCAAAGAAGGAAACACATTTTTTGATATATGTTAATAGAAATATGTTGAATTCAAAACACTTTTAAATTCATCAATATTCATGAACTATTATTGTTGAATTTACTCACACAGAAACTCAAAAGAAGCTCTTTTTCTGAAAGATTACTACAAAGGAAACACATCTAAAAAATGTAATATTTAACTAAAAACAGTGAGTAAATCTTAAGACTAACATCTTAAATTCGCTTAGAAGAAATCAAAAGTTCACTTAACACACAACACTGCCAACCAGAACATAAAACAAAGCAGTATGATAAATCACCAGGGAATCAGGGGTCATTTAACTGACTCCCCAAAGCTTCTGATAGGACTCCAGGAAATAAAATTATGGATCCTTCAGTAACATGTCACTGGAAATAATGACAGCATGTACAATTCTAAGGCATCAGGCTAAAGCTCTTCACTATTTCTGTGGCTTAGTTTTGAGAGGAAAGAAAAAAAAAAAAAAGGTCTAGAAGAGAAAAGAGAGAATTAGTGAATTCATCTCCAACAGCAAAGTTTCTTTAGGAAAAGAGAAAAGTTAGAAAACCGATGCTCTGTTTCTATGCAAATACCAATAAAAAACTTATTTCTCAAGTCCTAATAGATTTCTTTAAACAACGATGTTCAAAATACAAACGGTGTATAAGGTGAGAAAGAGAAGGGGCTGGTAGGGGAATTCTAAGAAAATATGAATCATATCAGAGCTAGCTTTTCTGTTAGGATTATGAGTATTGATGCTGATAATAAAGTTAAAAGCTCTCTTGAGAGCTTTTACTTGGTTTCCTTTTGTGTTATAAATCTCTTAATTTTCATATTTTTTTCTAAATAATAGATTTACATGAAAAATATATTATTTCATTAAGATAAATATTGGCAGTATTTTCTGTAATGCTCCAGCAAGCAAACAAAATCAGCAGTAAAAATGAATGGTGATTTAATAAATCAGTCATTGATTATAATGTGAGAAGATTACACGGTTACATACAAAAAAGAGATTTCTGAATTGAGATTAAATACCTATATTTAAATAGAAGATAGTTTTTTCTGCTAATGGAGGAAAAATATCCACCCACATAACTAAGTTAGAAATGGCTGCTTCCAGTGCCATTAATATTTCATTCAAAATATTCAAGCAGATGCTTGTGAAGTAAAGAGTATGGCAAAAGTCTGTCACATACCTACATTAATATTCCCAGGTGTACACCTTGGGCCTGACCCAGTTATGTGTTTGAATTCTGTATATGAATCATAGAAAATCTGAACAGACCAACATTACATTTGGCTTTGATTAAAATCACAGGTTCAAGTGTTTTCACGTCAGTACTAAAAACAACATTCTGAACGCTTATGCAACATCAGTTTCAAATACCCTTTTACAGAAAATGCTCAATAACGATAACCTCACATCATTGCAAAAGCTGCTCTAACACTTAATAGCTAGGTGTTATTTCTAAATAATGTGGCACATTATTACATTATTTCAAGTCATTATGAAGTGAGGTGGAGGGGCAAACTGAAGCCTCACCTTTGCACATTTAACATAGGAGATTTAGCACCATTTCTGTCCTTATCAGATAACCCCACTGTACCAAGTAAAAGGGATTCTTCTACCTATCTCTGTTGCTGGCTTAGACTGACCACCTGCATGCTTAGTCCAGATCATGTTAGTTTTATCCGTGGGCAGTCTCCTTTTTCCATGTTCCATGCCTATACTGGGCCACTTACAGCCGTGGGCTTTTCAGCACAATCCCATGGGAATACTTAGCGCTCTATCCAAAGATCACTGCAAAATTTTCCAGAAGTTTAGGTTCGAGTCAAATTTGATTAAGATAATCTTGGGGTCAGGCATAAATAAGCACAATATTTAAGCTGCAAAAGGTAGATTAGGTTTCTTGATAGATAGGAGTGCACTGCCAAACTGAAGTCACACAAATAGTCCAAAATGTTAATACCAATGGCTTTTTAACTTATGCACCTAATCATATGTCTATAAATTATAAAATGGATATGACTAAATACATATATCTTATTTTAGTAACATATTAATGCTTGCCCCAATACAGAAATCTTCAGCTTTCTTTTGTCTAAATCATGATAATGCTAGCTATAGTCATCCTAACAATGCTCTTGACAGAAATTCTTTGCTGCCAATTTACATAACTTCATTTTAAAAGGTCGTATCAGGACAAATCTTGGACACAAACTTGTTACCTATAATAGGGTTAGCCACTATTGTTTAATCTGTAACTGAAGTTTAAATGATAAATATCTTGAAACAGCAGAGTACTACTCCAGTATACTGTAGTATATCAGAGTATAATGTGTAAAAGAGTAAAAGTGAATATATGTTCAGGCAGAATAAGTTTTTAAAGAAGCATCAGAGGACAAAAACACTATGTAGAATTCAGAACAAATAAATAATTTCTGACATTATCACATAATATCCAGGTAGTTATTTTTTTCTAGGCAGTTGTTATTTTTCAATTATCTACAATAACTGTTTCATAAGTTTAAATTTCATAAGGTCAAGCCATATCATATTAAAGATATTCCAAGTATTTCTGTCACTAAAATGGAGACTGTCATAAAATAACAGATTGCCATAAAATACACCAGACCAGAAATCACCACCACATTTTCCATCACACGCCTACCCAAGGTAAACAGGCAGGGAATGGCCTGTGGCTCCCACGCCACACACACACTCATTGCCTCTCAGGCGCGGCTGCAGAGGCAAAGCAAGAGCCACATTCGGTTGCTCTCTTGAGCAGTGTGCTCTTCCAGACAGTTTTCAAAATTTGAGGAGAAAAACGGGTTTCTCATTAAAGAGTCACAGTAAGTCTTTAAAAGGTCACTATGACTAGCATAAAAACACTCATATTCTTTATTCTTTACTGAGAACTTTAAAAGAAAAGGGACAGAAAATGTGATCGTTTCGTCTCAGAATAGCTCAAATTTCCACAATTTACTCATCTTTGTGCCTGTGAATCTAATTTTGAAAACTAATCATAAAAATACATTACTTCTCCAAAACACAGAAGGAAAATTCATTAGATTTATAGTACCTGGGAAGACAAATTGATAAAGATGGTTCCCTGCACTTGCTGGAAAGTGAACAAAAAAAAAGTATTCTGTACTCTTAAAATGTGTACTTCATCAAATATAGAAAACATTAACCAAGTTGAAGGTATCTCATGAAAAGTATCTTGCTATCATCAATTCTTGTGTTAGGAGGACAGTGCTATTCAAATCCAGAGGAACTATAATGGAAATCTTCAAATCACAAGGTAACAGGCAGTTTTCCCTAAGAGTGGCATTCTTGGATATACACAAGCACACATACTGGTCAAGGATAGAGTATACATGGAAAAGTTTCCAGAGCTTAGAGAGAAATGTTTACATTTTCAGGCAATTATTAATTGTTCTTTGAACACAGAAGGAACAAGGCTTATCAGTAAACATATGGGAGTTAACATGAGTAAGGTGGAAAATCAATCAAGATGGCAGCTATCCATAGTATTCAGATTAAATCTTTCCATTTCTAAGAACATCTTATGAACCAATATTTAAATGGGGACTTGCAAAGTTCATATCTCTAATTTCCAGAGGGATAAAATGATTAAACTGGCTCTACACAGAAACCAGTGACAGATCAAATCCATACTGTTTGAGGAAATTTATATGTTGACCAAATGTCCTTTTAAAAATTAAGGTCTCCAATAAGATAGGGTTTCCTCCCCAATGGTAAAAGCAATCAGTTCATACAGACACACAGTCCCTCTATCACCAACATGTACAATTAATTACATGGTTATAATCATATTTACTCACTTTCCTAATAGTATCTGTGGCTGGCTGGATTCATTTGTGATACCAAATATATCAGGAATTAAGTCACCATTGAAGCTGAAAAGAAAACATTAAAAACATTAAGCAGCTATTCTATTAAATTCTCACTTCCAATTTAATTAGAAAACAAACTTTGCGTAGGTGTGGTAAACATACAACAGTATCTGTTGCCTAGTCAACTGAATGTCAGAAGTGACGAGTTTAACTTTTGTTAGTGGACCCTCTAGCCACCTCGGCACTAAAAATGTGTTTCAGATGGCCCAGCTCCACAGACGACAGGGCCTGTAAGACACTCTTGAGCGCTAGCAAAAGAGCACAGACTATCAGTGACACACAATGGACATGCAGTATGAGCAAGAAATAAACTTCTGTTGTGAGATTTTGGTGTTGTCTGTAGCCTCTGCATAGTCTAGCCTATCTCTGAGTAACAAGGAGACTAATTTCAGAATCATGACCCTCCTCCTTATTTAGTCAGATGGGCTTAGGGGAAATAACCCACAAAAGTAATCCCTAAGATGGTGTAAAAATTTATACTAGCCATTGAATATTTTAACAACAATGAAAAAACACCTAATTATAAAATAAATCAAGCTGAGAACCTTTCAAAGATTAATCCATGGATTAAAGTTCAAACTTCTAATAGTCACTGACCTATTGATGTACAACTATGATTTTAAAACCTGTACAAAAGGCAGCACTGGAAGCAAGAATGTGGCTGTACATTGTTTAGTCCCCAAGACAGTATCTATATCATTATCAGAATCCTAACAGCTATTTGAATTAACCTTATGTTGGTACAGGAGTCTATTTCAAGGAGATAAATGATAATACTAAGCAAGAGCTGTAAAAAAGGACAAAGTTTTTCCTTAATATAGAAATAGTTCTAAGTCACTAGAGGAAATCCTCTACCCTTCATATCTGCCAATCAACCACTAACAGTTTTATTCAAAAACAGTTATCTTAGTTCTCTGAATAATGACATGGCTAGGATCAATAAAGATCCATCATGGACACATTCAAAGCTATTACCAAAAAGACAAATCTCTTTCTTTTTCCAAAATAATGAATTTCATTTTTCTCTTTCTTCCATCATGGCAAGTAAATATCATATAATTAAGAGGGCAGGCCCCTATCAGCTTTAAAGGGAGAATGAACACAGAGCCAATACGAATGAGCAAAGTAGTTTCCTACGTGAAAGATTTTATGTTTCTAACTTTAAAATCACCTAAAGGGAAGCAAGCACATACTTACTCCATAATTAGTGGTTCATCTTGGAAAGTCCTATTGAGTATGGTCATATTGCTAGGATCTGTAAAAGAAAAGAAAATACATAAATGAACAGGCATTTTATATTTTTATATCTGCACTCAGGGACAAGAATAATCTTTCACTTTTTCCAAGATTCATCTCTAACTAATTCCAACTTTCACCATTAATCACTAATGAGACACTATAACTTAAGTGGACATCAAGTTTTTAAAGATAAACTATTGGGAAAGTCTATGGGCTTCCCTGATGGCTTAGATAGTAAAGAATCTGTCTGCAATATGGGAGACATAAGTTCAATCCCTGGGTATGGAAGATCCCTGCAGAAGGGAATGGCAACTGAGTCCAGTATTCTCACCTGGAGAACTGCCTGGACACAGGAGCCTGGCAGGCTGCAGTCCACGGGGTCGCAGCGCTGGACACGACTGAGAGACTACCACTTTCATTTCAGACTACAGTGAAGATATCAGCACTATAATAACTTCCTTTTGAGTCTTCATTCTGCAAATCTCTTACATGAGTCTTCTTTATATACGGTTTACCACTAGAGCAACTGTCAATTAAGACTTTGCTGTAAAGAACCCAATATGTGCAAAACTACTTGATTCTAAAATGTCCATGCTCTCCTCTCCTCAGTCCTTGAAATCTGGTTCTTTGAAAAAATTTGCCCATTCAGGTGTAATTAACTGGTTTTTCAGATAAGATTTGAAGATTCATGGGAAGATAGGGTAGACTGTCTTGCCTGGAGAATCACATGGACAACAAGCCTGGGGAGCTATAGTCCACAGGGTCGCAAAGAGTTGGACATGACTGAAGCGACTTAGCACGCACGCATGGTAGACAGACTCTCAACCTTTAACCTTTTTGTGCTTTCCTGTACTGGGGAGACCAGAAACCAAAAACAGCATTTCTCAGACATCCTTGCATCTAAGATTCTGAATAAAATGTAAGCCCTGCTAATTAGATACACTACGGGTTTTGCAAGGCAGGAATGGCGTGAAGGCTGTGTTCCTGCCATTTCTGTCTTAAACGTCTGATCACTGAATTCTAAGTACTGAGGGAGCACTTGTTGTGCAACTGACTGCTTTCTGATGGTAAAAGGGCAGTAGCTTCTTCAAAGGCTTTGAGAATTGTTCCTGAAAGTTCAACTTAGTGTGTGTTCTTCAGCCAACCCAATAACTCTGTAAAGCATAAAAACCTTTTAATAAATCTCTCTTCCTTAAGCTAACAAGAATGGATTTTGTTCCCTGGAGTTGACTGCAGATCACTTCTAGGTTGAAAAAGGAGAATCAGAAAACAGACTTTTAAGAAGATTTTTAGAGACAATTACTGACACACAAGAACTGTATTTTTGAACTAATTTTTGAACATTATTTTTGTTACATTTACCTAAGAATACCAGGCATGTTTTTCCTTTAATATCCAGTGACAAATATTAAAGACACTTAAAACAAATTCACCTAATGTTTGATTCTGTCCCCAGAAGATAACAGCTCCTAATTCACCACTGGCATGATTTTTGGGAAGATACGTCAGAAGGACATCCATTTGTGAATCTCCATCATAATCCCCTGGGACTACACTGGTTATCAATGCACTGTAATTACTAAACAAACAAACAAACATTTTAATAAACAAACATTCCAGTAGGGCTATAATAGAAAAGGACACTTTTATACTATGCAAAAATATTTTCAATGCAAAATACAAAAATTTACAGAACTGATTAATTTCATTGTCTTCTTTAATAGCTTATCATCCTTCATGTATGTAGGTTTCCTTGGACTATGAAAGAATTCAGGATGAATGCAGACAGTCTTAAGAAATGAGAAAAAGCTGAAATATTTATTAAGAGGAAGTGCAGTTCTATGTGTAAGCACTGACTTAGTCCTTTCGCCTAGTTCTTCTGTCAGAGATACCAGGACCCATGAATGGTGTTTATACAAACCGAGGCTGATTATCAACTGTTAAAGCACCAATGAGTAGCACTGTCATTTTATACAAGATATTATTTAAAAATTACTTAATTTTGGATTTCAATGCAGATTTGAAATAATCATTTTATTTCTGAAAGGTCTTCAAGATTCATAATGAAAAATATGTTCCTTTTGACCAAACCTGGCAATAAACTATCAAGACATACATACCTAGTTCTACATCTTTAATAATAAAATATTCTAGAATGGCTTATATTAACCTTGAAAAATTTTAAAAAGACATTCTGGAGTGTGGTCATAATGTTGTTTGAGTGACTCAACCAAAAATTAGGCCTTAAATCCAATTTACATTTAATTCTACTTAAGAACAAATAGCACGACAGTTTCCAAATAGTCTATGAATAATTATTTTCTAAATGACATCATGAATATAAAAAATTTGTAACAGGTTTTACTTAGGGTGAAATGAGGAAAATACTGATAATTATAAGATTTAGAAAAAATATATAATAATAGCTTTATTTTAATGCAGCTACTTACTATGTCTCAGATATTATATCAAGTGCTTAACAGCTACTATTATTATCTGATAATCTCCATTACCTGAAATAGGTCTTGTTCTTCTTATTGAATAGACCAAGAAACTGAGGTTTGGAGCAATTAAGTTGCTTTCTGAGTTAAAGAGCTACTTAAATGGAATAGCTGGAATTCAAATTCAGTTGTGTTGTCCTCTAAAATGGATTCTCATTATGATAAAATACTTTTTGTGATGCCAGTTTCCTCAAAGTATTCTGAAAACACTTTAAGCTTTCCCTGAAAAATAGCTGGTCTTTAAAACTGATGACACTGTAACTGCACATGCTGCTATGCGGCAAGCTGTATGTAAGTGCACAGCCCTGTTGTGCACCTGTGTATATACGATGTGCAGTCATGCATACGCTGCACATACTTGACAGGAACACTTGTTCAAATAAATCCATGATTTACAGTCAAAAGCTACCCTGAAATAGACAGGAATACATTACAAAGGACTAGATGGGAACTTATCCTAACCAGTTTTATTCCTAAAATTGACTTATGGCTCTAAAAATAGGAATTTGAACTTTAAAAAATAACAGATTGTGATATACACTGATCTCTTTTTTCAAAGAACCCACTAAAATGATACAGAATGAAATTTGTTTTTTTTTAAGTATAACCCTCAAAGACAAAGAGATCATGAAAGGACACAGCAGATGGAGAGATGCTAATTGACTTAACAGGGCGCAAGGAAACAAGAGCTGACCCTTGAAGAATACGTGGGGTTAAGGACACTGGCCAGGTGCAGTTGAAAATCCACAGATAACTTTGCAATTGGTCCTCCACACCCTCGGTTCCGTGCTCACAGATTCAACCAACTGTGGACAGCATAGTATTGCAGTACAGATTTAGTGGAAAAAATATATGTATAAGTGGATCTGTGTGTTTCAGACCCATATCATTCAATGGTCAACTGTATAGCTTACATACACTTTAGCTTGAAGTGCTTAGAGAAAAGGCTCAAGAAGCTTTTCGCCTTGAAGAACCTTTGAAAAGCTTAGAATGTAGAGTCATCAGAAATACCAGATGACAAAAATAAAGCATAAGGCTGAAAAGAGATTTAACTGAAGGTCTGTGATGGTTCCTTTTCCCTCTTTCTCAACAAGGCATCAACTAGTTTATTTCTGGAAAGTTTCAGATGTCAGAGATTTAAGTTGCAGGAGATGGTAAGATATTGGTCTAAGGCTAAAAACAGGGAGTTAATGGAAAGTCAACAAAAGGAATAGATGGACCTTTGATCCCTGCTCTGCCAAATCCCTAGGATGCCCGTCAGTCAGGAACATATCCACAGGGCAAGAGACAAATCCCACCATGCAGAGTTTCCAATGAGTTCTTTAGTACTTTATTCTTAATAAAGTTCAATAAAGAGCTACCTGCCTTTTAAAGAAAACTGAATATTAAAGACAGCCAAACAAACAGCAATAAAGAATCTGAAAAAAACAAACAGATAATAGTGAACAAAACAAAGCTTCAAAACTATACTTAAGGACATGAGAAGAAAATATATCCATTAAAAAAAAAAAAAAAAAGAACAGCATGCTAAGACAAAAGAATAATAAGAGAGCAAAGAAAACTTCTTGGAGATTAAGAAGTATAACAGACGGCCTTTCCTGGATCCGAGGCAGCCCACAGTCTGCCTATGGATTGTGTTTCCCCCCTGAATAAACCTTCTTGCACTTCAAGTGACAGCTAACATAAAAATATCCAATAAAAGGCCCAAGATAAAATTAAGAATTCCTGGGTGGGAGGAAACCCACAAAATGACAGACACAAATGAAATAAAGAAATAAAGGATGGAGTTAAGCAATCCAGTAACCAACTAGAAAGGATTTCTTAAAGAGAAAACAAAAACATAATCAGAGAAATAAGAACATTTCAAAAATCTCCCAGGTATAACACACTTGAAGGGGCCCACCTACTGCCCAGAATAATAAAAGAAAAACAGTCTATACCAATACATACTATGAAATTTCAGAAAAAAGGGATAAAGAAGACACCCTAATAGCTTCTAAAATTAAAAATAAAACAAGCTATATTTGAATGATTAGGAAAAAGAACAGCAATGGATTTATAGGTCAATTGAAGAGTGAATAGAAAAAGGTTTTGGAAATGGAAGGACATACCCATTTTCAAACTTCTAGAAGGATACACTCCAGTGAAGTAAATGAAGAAGCAAAGAACAAAATGGTACACGATCTAAGAAATAGGGATCAAACAAAGAATAACAAAGGGAAAAATCTCCAAACAGTGACTTTGAAGAAGGCGTAGGGCATGAGAGTTCAGATTGGGAAGGAGTGCAACAATGCAAATTCTTTACTTTCTGAGCCACTAGGAAAGCCCCGAAACATGGAAATAAACACCAAAACAGCTCAAAGTTTTAAATGTGGTTGTATTTGAGAGAGGAACAGAGGAGTAGGGGAAAAATCAGTGAAAGACAGTTATTTTTTGAAAAGTATACTAAATAAATACAAGAATTTCTAAATTTGTAAGTATATAAAATGGCATTAATCGAAAAAAAAGAGAAATTAATTGGGATTAAAAAAAACCAAAAAAAAACCACTCTGTGGAACCCAAGTCTTTAACAGCCCATAAACTGCCTTAACTTCTAATCTTCCATGTTTGAATTTAAGTTAAATATTAAAGAATTTCAGGACTCATTAGGCCATATGGGAACTTCTTAAATTTTTGGAACAGTTTCTGAAGTAATATCTGATCTTTCTACATACCAATTCATCCTGCACATGACTTACAAGTAAATCAGACAACTTAAAATACCGTTTTCATCATCTTTCCTTCAGACAAGAACCTGTAATGATTTTCCATTTTTCATGGGATTGAGGTCAATTCTGATATTTATGATGGTTTAGTCTGACTTGATCTCATCTTTCTAGTCCATCTCTCTCCAAAGTGTACCCTCTACTTCTGTCAGGCAAATCTTTTCATCTTTTCTTCACAACATACTGTTTTTTACTGCCATCTCTTGTTAATGTTGTATCCTGAAAACTGAAAGCCCTCAGCTAAATTTTACCTATTTTAAGGTCAAGCTCAAGTTCCATAACTTTCTAGAAGCTGCCATTTTAGCCTGCACTGACTCATCTCCTTCCAGACAGCGATTCAATCCTTGCTTCTTGTAATTTCAAAACTGTTGGCTCACTTTGAATGAGTCACTGTGTTTCATGCAAAGCCAGTCATATATGTGTATATATATAAAACAGGGCTATTATTTGAAAACTTAAAAAATTCAGTTTGATTGGAATTTCCTCAAAAGTAACCAGTTAGTCCCCTAGCAGTCACCACCTACCAGTCAATAAAGGAAAAAATTAAAACAGAAGTCACTGACCCCATAGCAAACTCTTTCAGATCGCAAAGTTGACCTGAAGAGCCTGTGAGCAGGCTGTTCCCACAGGCACACTCAGGATGAGGGACAATCCCTAAGACATTTAAGAAAGCATATCAGATCACAAGGGTCTGAAAGGTGCTTATGTAGGAACAGACCTGGATCCACTCAAAATTATTTATATTTTAACTTTAAATTTTTGTATGTTAACTAATTTTCCTAACAAGTTACTTGCTTCATACCTCATAACTAGTGGTTTTCTATCATGACATTGTATTAGAGTAAAATTGATTTCAAAAACAATGCAATTGGTTACTGCATGTTATTACAACAATGACAATTTTACAGAAACACACACATCTGTACTTACTTCAATGATACATTTACTTTGGGTTTAAAATAGGGTGCATTCTGGTCTGCCAAAAAGACGATTAAGTCATTTCCTAAAAGAGGCAAATATGTAACATTAGAGACACAGATGTATAGAACAGTCTTTTGGACTCTGTGGAAGAGGGAGGGGGTGATGATTTGGGAGAATGGCACTGAAACATGTATAATATCGTTTAAGAAACGAATCGCCAGTCCAGGTTCCATGCAGGATACAGGATGCTTGGGGCTGGTGCACTGGGATGACTCAGAGGGATGGTATGGGGAGGGAGGTGGGAGGCGGGTTCAGGATTGGGAACACGTGTACACCCGTGGCGGATTCGTGTTGATGTATGGCAAAACCAATACAATATTGTAAAGTAATTAGCCTCTAATTAAAATAAATGAATTAAAAAAAAAAGAAAAATGCTTCCCATTAAGACATCCAATCAGTGGTCACAAGAAGCTTTCTGGGCCTTGTTTTCAACAAGAAAACTTTTATTTTACTCCAGTTTGTCTGCCCTACCAAGGATGGTCCTATCACACTAACGGAATGGTGATTCCTTATACAACAAATTCAATATTCAAAGCAGCAGAGAAACTAGAAAGATGAACATGGAAAATAAACTTGGTCCTCCCTCCTCCTAGGAGTCAGATCAACTGACTTAAATTAGGAAGCATATAAAGAATATGCCTGTGTTAAGTCATACCCTACCCAAACATAACAACTCGACCTCTTATAAGGCTGTTTAGTTCACTGCACAGATGCGTCACACCAAGAACACAGTAACTTCTTACTGTAGGCATTTGACTAGTAACAAGGGTGTGATTTCATATTTAAGCAGAAAAAAACCTGAATCCTCCAAGACCAGTCCCTTCTGGCTCCTATAGATCCACCCCTCACCCCCCAGCCAAGCATTTCTGGCGTTCAGTGAGCACTCATTGGAACACACTTTTCAAACTGTTTAGCCAAACACATGTCATCTTTAAAGTTAAAGAGAGAGTCTCTCTCCACTTGGGATGGAGTAGCTATGGGTTAGGCAGTCTGCCCCCCTCCTGCAGTAAATGGAGTCATATAAAAATAGGGGAAATACCCAAAGTCCAAGGTCCACCAGAAGCTCTGGGATCCCAGAAAGGACTCCAAGAGATCTGGGCCAAGATCCTGTCAAGCTTTGTATAAGTGCTTCACTTCCTTCTTTCACAGCCTTGACCTTAAATAGAACCTGTTTTCTGGGTACTCAAGAATTCTGAGACCCTCTACTGCCCACTGTCAGCATCAAGATTTACCAAAAAATAGTTTAGTGATGGTTAAAGCGAAGAACTCCCAAGAACCTTAAGCTGGAAAATAAAGCAGAGATTTGGAAGAGGAGGGTGGTGGCCAAAGCAAGGAGGTCTTCCGCACACAAGACTAGGCAGCTCAGAATGGAGAAAAAGCTGCAGTTTGAGAATCCTCTTCTAAAGAGACACTGGGTTTATTTATTAGTGGTGCCTGCAAAATACGTGAGTTAATTGTGGAGTGTTTAGTTCTTGGGAAGGAAAAGTAGTTTCAAAGAAAGCTGGGACCCAGACAAAGGGAGTGAAGGGTGAATCAGATTAATTAGGAGGTAGGGAGAAGTTCTTTACCAGAGGAAATTATCAAGTTGCACCTTTTCCAGTTCATCAAAGAGGAAGGGAGACTGGAGGAAGTAAGGCAGATAGGAATGAAGGGGCCTTGAGAAGGAACGTACAGAAAGCTAGAAAGACTCCTGGGGATCAGGAAGGACTCAGGAAGGCAGGTGATTCTATGAAGGGGGCGGGGTGCCTGAGTGAAGGCCGCGGTCTTCTCTAGAAAACAAAACAAAAAAATTGGGGTGTTTCTAGTGCGGTCAAACTGGAGTGGTGAAGCCAAGATCCGGGTTTGGAAAAGACAGTTTAAAAAAAAAGGTGGGGGGGGGCGGTTGTCAAGGAAATTGGAGATAAAGGGAGAAAGATAGGGCTGCCACAGAAGGGCCGGGAAAAGCAGGAGAACCGGCCCCCCAGGCAAGGGGCGTGGGGAACATCGGGAGGGGCACGCGGACAGAGAGGGGCCAGGCAAGCACTGACTTTCCCGCAGCACGAAGAGGTCCGTCTGCTTGTCAGAGTTGAGGTCTCCGAAGGCTGCCAGGGTGCCCCAGGCCTCGGCCCCAAAGAGCTCGGCCGTGACGTTGTGCAGCGCCCGCGCCGGGACCGGCCCGACTCCCAGCAGCGCGAGCCTCCCAAGCAGCAGCGCCAGAAGCACCCAAGAGTCCGGCAGCCGGCTCGCCGCCGCCATGGCAGCCCCTCCGCCCCAGCCCGCCGGCCCACTGCCGCGCTTAACGGCAGCCGGAAAGCACCGTGCCGCCGGCAGAGAGAGAAAGAGCGCAGCTCCGACGCCCGTACGACCGCGGCCGGTTCTCCTCTTACTCTGCCCTAGGGCTGCCCCTCTGACGCTTGGGAGGCCGCGGAGCTAGGTAGAAGCGGGCCCTCAGCTCACTTCCGGCCGGTGCGCCTCCCGACAGTGTCGCGCGGGGGGGCGGGGCCGGCCGGGCGGAGCTGACAGGCGGCCCCGGGGGTGGTGGCCAAGGCGGCGGCCCGAGCGCGATGGCGGGGCTCATGGCCGAAGTGAGCTGGAAGGTCTTGGAGCGAAGAGCCCGGATCAAGCGCTCAGGTTTGGCTGGCTGGGACGCCACCCCTTCCCTCTTACCACAGGGGTGCTCCCCCTCTAGCGCTTTGGGCGGGAGGCAGATAGGGGTCCTAGAAATGAACCTGTGCCCGCGAGTTTCTCCTTAGAAAGCAGACGGTGGTCCCTGACTTCCTCTTGATGTCTTCCCCCATTAGGTGGTGGCCCCACCTTTACTCCGTTTTGCTTCCCCAGCTATATTTCGCGTGTGCTCCCCCTCGAAAAATAGGTGGTGGTGCCGACTTAGTCTGGAGTCTTCTTACTTAGAAATCAGACGGCGACCACATTCGACAGCCTGCTGTTCGTGCCTGTAATCCTCCCAGAAGAAAGTCAGAGCGTTTCATTCTTATGACTAGGGTCTGGTCCTAGAAAACCGGCGGTTGCTTGTTGCCCTATATTGTATCTCCTTTTTACATCACAAGCTCTGAGCTCTAGCCAGGTACCTTCGTGGCAGAAATTGAGGGGGACGGGGCCTCAGGCAATGAAGGATGTCACGCTGAGCATAGTTAAGGCTCAGAAGGAAGTGGGCCCCTTCCCTTGGGCAAGTGGCCCCAGAACACCTAGTTCTCAGTTGTGGCTCCCAAACCCAATGCCACCTAGATCAGAAGACGCTGCGCAGGCAGTTATAACAGTTCGAGTGTCCTGAACTGACTTGTTCAAATTGCAAAGTCACGACTTTGAAGTTAGCACTTGTGGCTGGTAACTCATCTGAGAGCCAGGATTGAAACTTCTTATTCCTGGCTGGCTGGATGTAATCTCGAGCTAAGAAGTGCCCCTGTATACAGGAAAGATGGTGGAATGACCAAATCTTCAACTAAGAATCTTCCCTTTGAAGGATTGTTGTTACTAGTTGTTAGTTATTGTTGTTACTATATAAATTAGTTAGCTAAGGTCAAAGTTGATAATCTAATATCTGTAAAACACAGCTCTAGGAAAGCTAACTCTGCATTTGCATTGGTATTCAGAAGTTTGTTGTTATTTTTTACAGCTAATACCACCCCCATTATGTTTTGGCTTTTCCCATTTATGAAGTTCTTAGTTGTCTGTTGTGCAAACAACAGAGTGCTTAGCTTGTTTTTTTTTTTTTTTTTTTTGAAGTGTCTAATAAATCATACAGGAGAAATTCAGTGTTTCTTGCTTATTTCATTGTTTTAAACCTTAAAAATAGTTCTGCACATATTTACTTAGGGTTATAGCAAAACTACCACTGAAGTATGAGAGAATTTTTCAAAAACTAATAAGTTTAAAACTAATAACTTATCTCAAATTTTTTGTGTCGTATTGAATTATTTAGTTGACCACTAGCAATGAGTCTGTCTGGGCTATAAAAAGTTTTATTGGGTTGATAATATCCCATCAAAGAGAGTAACTGAAGTTTTTTTACAGGAAACTGAGCCCTACCTTCAACGTATATTTTTGCAGCGTTTCTCTTTTCCTCTAATACACGTATAGGGTTTATTTTCTTCTCCAGTTTTAATTTCCTCTGAACTGCATGTCTTAACAGTCAGCTTTGAAAACCAACTTCTCTGTCTTTACTGAGAAAAAAAAAATTCAAATTTAACTATTATTGAATGTGGTCACTTAAATCCACTTTCATGTACAAAGTAGCTGAATACATTGTATAAATGTTGGATGTTCCTATATGTTTACATCATAGCAGTAAAAGATACCATTGGAGATCCCTCCAAATTAGTTGAGGTTTCAGAGTCTTCTATAACTGTGTAGACTGTAAAGTTTCTTAAGTGAATCATTGAGTTCTCCAGATTCTGTTTGTTACTTTTAGAGGAGCATATAAACTGAGTTTTGTTTGAAGCTTGGACTAACCTGACTCAGATATATACACCACTGCAAAGTTCTGAGCCGTTGTTACATAGTAGCATAATCACTTCACTGCTCAAGAGAGGATGCTGCTCTTATGTAATGTTTAATAAGTGGCCATTATATATTTCCT
This sequence comes from Bos grunniens, assembly GCF_055505025.1. Classification (NCBI taxonomy): domain Eukaryota; kingdom Metazoa; phylum Chordata; class Mammalia; order Artiodactyla; family Bovidae; genus Bos; species Bos grunniens. Next base: position 16,010,003 of record NC_141182.1, read on the forward strand.
GCCTCATCCATATAAGCAAATGTAATTTATCAAAGCAAAGAAAATCAAATTTTCTAGTCATAAAGGAGAAAATAAAATTATAATGAACCTCAATTATTGCCTTTGTTGCACACTGCATCATGTTAATAACTGCTCACACTGCTTTCAATTAATCTAACGCTGATTGCTTCTAACCTTCACTAAACAGTTTTGAAAATTGCTATAGTTTAGCCTGCGACGCTTATGATTAGAGTCAACAATTTGAAATGGCCAGCTCACCTGATCCAGTCGTCCCTTCACCAGCTTTCTTAAGGTCTGGTAAGTGTGTAGACCCCGAAAGGGTCACTCAGTAATTTTAAATATATTTGTCTCTGAAGGTTGCTCTCACCATATGATATCATTTTGGTTTTATTTTCTCTTTGGAGGGCCCAAGCCTGAGCACCATTTCTGTTATTGTTGAGCTCAAGTTTGCACTGTGTGTTGAATGTGGTCTGTGCTGTAAGAGGCCTGGGAAGTGCAGAGTGGAGCCCCTGCCTTAACACTGTTTGATCAGGGGCCATTCCTCAGTATCTGGGAGCCTTAATTGTCACCTGTGTAGATAAAATGCTTCTTCAGTAATTTTTGTCTTCTTGCATAACAAAATAAATTTTATAAATTAGAAATTTTTGATCAACGTTCCAATTATTTTCTCTTCATTAACTCCCTGTGAAGTAGGTATTTTTATATGCATTTTCATAGGAAAGAGAAGCCCACAGAATTGAAGCAGTTGTCCCAGGTCCTGAAACTATTACCTTTTAAGGCCTTGTGGTTTGTCTTCTATCCCATGGTTTGCCTTCTATCCCATGGCTTCCTTAGCTTGGAGGGGGTGTTGGTGCACAGGCTCTTAGAGACCATTTTCAAGTTGGATTAAAGCTGGGGAATTGTTTCCCAGGTGAATGTTCTGGGTTTTGAAAAAAAATCTGGAAGAGGTCTACGCAGTCAGAAAATACTACATATGGATTCCCATTAGGAACCCAGGCCTTTGAATGTATCCTAAATAGAACTTTGTTAAGCGGCCATGGAGCTGAAATGAAGACTGAATCACCTTGGGCCATTTGAAACCTGTTCTGTGCTTGAACACTGGGTAAAGCCCATTGGCTAGAGACAGCTTTGTCTTTAGTGTGCCTTAAGCAGAATATTCAAGCCTCAGGACTTATGAACAGGTAGGTAGATGTGAGATGAGCCAGTTAGCAGTGAAAAATTGTTTTTGACTTCACTATAACCATTTAGAAGTGGTTCCTCCCTCCTCTCCCCCCCATCCCCCCTACACACACTTATTTAGATTTGTATTTCAAATCCTGTTTTGGCAAGATGAAGGGGAAAATTCTTGAAGAACAGATAGAAAATAGAGAAGAATCACAAATAGAAGAAAACAAAGCTTATACTTTAAGGAAGGAAAATGATCCATGTTGTCATCTGCTAAATGACAAAATAGTATATGTAACATTACCAATTGATTTCTGATTTGATCTTTGAACTAGGAGAACATCAGGACATCTATCTTTGAACTGCACCTTCTTTTAAGCACCAGGCTCTGTTTTTCATCTTGGCTTTCCTAATAAGAGCTGGTGGATTTTCAGCACTGGCAGAGTCATTCAATAGTTATGGGGAAATAGAACGCTAAAGGTATACTTTTATGTATCAGTATACCTGAAAATTTCAAAACCTAAGAACTATGCAACTTACACAGTGTTTAAAGCCATATACAAGAAGTTGTTCTAGTACCATATTATTAAATTGAAATAGAATGCACCAAGAAACAAAATAGAAAAATACCAAACTTAATCATTATAAACCATTTTAGAAGATGGATTCCATAAAAATTACTTTCAATAGTGGCACTTGGGGTTTCTCTAACCAAAACTTAAAAACTTTTGTCTGTTAAATAGAGTGGTTTGCATAGTTTATTTACTAATTTGGAAATACTGCATATATGTTGGAAATGATTTGTTTTTTTGCTATTGTAGTTCATTGGACGTTATCATTGTGGGAGAGTGTTTAATGGTGTGATTTCATTTAACAATCATTTTAAAGCATGTCTTGGGTTTATAGCTGAGCTTTTCCTTAGTACCTTTGGCTAGAAACTATTCATTGTTGCCAAAAGTGAAAGCTAGTATCTTCATTTTGGAAAATTAGTTTCAAATATACCTAGATTATTTTATGCATTCCAACCCTCTTTATTCCTGCTGGATTTGTTTCTGCTATGTTTCTTTTTATTTCTACTCTTTATTGAATTTAATGTGTCCTTCATTTCTGTGTGTGCGTGCTTGAGTTGTGCTGTGACTGCTAATGTGTCAGTATGTGCTGTGCTTGAAGATGCTTTCTTTATTTTGACTGCTAAAATCCAAAACTGGATCTCGATGTCCAGGTTTTTCTTTAAAGAACCTCTGGGCAAAGCATACAGGTCAATGAATTTATAGGCAAATTCCACAACCAAAGTGAATTAATTAATTACTAGGTAAAGAGTGTAGCATCCAGTAACTTAGACTGCTTCCGTTTCTCATTTGACTACTGCAGTTCTATATTAGGTTAGCAGAGTTGGTCGGCTAGAGCAATCACTGTAATTGACATTACAGTTCAGGTATTTGTAGTAATTGTTATGGCATTTTGTGATGAGGTAAGAAATGTCTCAGCATTTTTAGTTTTATTCTTAGATGATAATTTAAAAAATCATACCCTACAATGAATCATTGGTTTATCTCTATCTTGGCTCTGTATGTTTATCAGCATCTAAAGGAGTTTATCAGCATGTGACTTGAGTTTTTTTCATTACTTACTTCTTTCTGGGCTCTTTGATTAATTTCATTTCATTTTGAAGGGCATATCAATACCTGGTCAAATTTTATTGTATATTCTGGGCAGAACTCAATTTTTAATTTTGTGTGTCTGACACTCTCTTCTTTTTGGTCACTTATATAGCAGGCTTATTTTCAGCCTAATATAATAGTCAACTACTTAATGAGGGTTTCTTTTTGTTGTTGTTTTGTTTTTTTGTTTTTGTTTGGCCTTAGGTTCCTGAACTGTTACGTGTTGTGGCACCTTCTAAGAGCCTAAGGAAAGCATACACATTTTGTGTTCAACTATTCCTGAATCTAATCCTGGCTCTGTTTACTATTTGTTTGATCTTGAGCAACTTACTTTACATCTTTGAGACTTGGTTTCCTTCTCTGTAAATATAAGGGTCATAAAACTTACCTGAAGGGATTATTGTGAGGATTAAGTGCATGAAGCAGGGCACTCATAGCTGGTGCTCTGGGACAACCCAGAGGGTTAGGGTGGGGAGAGAAGAGGGTTCAAGATTGGGTGGAAACATGTACACCCGTGGCTGATTCATTTTGATGAATGGCAAAAAGCATCACAATATTGTAAAGTAATTCACTTCAGTTCAGTTCAGTTGCTCAGTCGTGTCTGACTCTTTGCGACCCCATGAACCGCAGCACACCAGGCCTTCCTGTCCATCACCAACTCCCAGAGTCCACCCAAATCCATGTCCATCGAGTTGATGATGGCATCCAACCATCTCATCCTCTGTCATCCCCTCCTCCTGCCCTCAATCTTTCCCAGCATCAGGGTCTTTTCCAGTGAGTCAGCTCTTCATATGAGGTGGCCAAAGTATTGGAGTTTCAGCTTCAACATCAGTCCCTCCAGTGAACACCCACGACTGATCTCCTTTAGGATGGACTGGTTGGATCTCTTTGCAGTCCAAGGGACTCCCCAGAGTCTTCTCCAACACCACAGTTCAAAAGCATCATTTCTTAAGCACTCAGCCTTCTTTATAGTCCAACTCTCACATCCATACACGACCACTGAAAAAACCATAACCTTGACTAGACGGACCTTTGTTGGCAAAGTAATGTCTCTGCTTTTTAATATGCTGTCTAGGTTGGTCATAACTTTCCTTCCAAGGAGTAAGCGTCTTTTAATTTCATGGCTGCAGTCACCATCTGCAGTGATTTTGGAGCCCAGAAAAATAAAGTCAGCCACTGTTTCCACCGTTTCCCCATCTATTTGGCATGAAGTGATGGGACCAGATGCCATGATCTTAGTTTTCTGAATGTCGAGCTTTAAGCTAAGTAAAGTAATTAGCTTCCAATTAAAATAAATTAATTAAAAAAACACTTGATATTTAGTAGCTGCCCAATAAATTCTATTTTTTATCTTTCCTAAAAATGTGTGTTTAACAATACTGCTGGTTTGGTATTTAAGACTGATTTTACAAAAGCAAACATGGTTGCTTATCATTTTCCCTTATTTTGACATAAACTCATGGAAGTTACTTGATTAAGAAGGCTAGTCATGATAAAATACAATTGGATGGAATCAGATTAAAACAGAATCTACCACTTGTTTTAATCTAAGTCTGTTCATTTTTGTCAGTAATCATTGCAGCTCTAAAGAAATTGTTTCTGAGCGTTTCCATAGAAACTCTTATCAGACAGCAAGGAGCGCCATCATTATATACAATTAGAAGAGATATTTGGTTTATATTGGGTATGTTATGGGTTCCCTTCATGTAGGATTGAATTTTGAGAAGCACTTGTAAATTGTTTCCTGCCTGATCTCTGATCTCTTCTTACTATGTCCTACCCTGACATCTTATAAGATTTAGGAAATGGAAGCCATATGATATTATTTAACTATCTTGGCATCAATCTTATTGACCTTAAAGCTCATTCTCTTTCTCTGTCATTTGTTGTTCAGTTGTTCAGTGGTGTCCGCTGCGACCCTATGGACTGCAGCACGCCAGGCTTCCCTGTCCTTCACAATCTCCTGGCATTTGTTCAAAGTCATGTCCATTGAGTCGATGGTGCCATCCAACCATTTCATCCTCTGTTGCGCCCTTCTCCTCCTGCCTTCAGTCCTTCCCAGGATCAGGGTCTTTTCCAATGAGTTGGCTCTTTGGAACTACAGCTTCAGCATCAGTCCTTCTAATGGAATATTCAGGGTTGATTTCCTTTAGAATTGACTGGTTTGGTCTCCTTGCTTTCCAAGGGACTCTCAAGAGTCTACTTCAGCACCACATTTTGAAAGCATCAATTCTTCAGTGCTCAGCCTTCTTTATGGTCCAATTTTCACATCCATACATTACTCCTGGAAAAACCATAGCTTTGACTATATGGACCTTTGTTGGCAAAGTGATGTCTCTGCTTTTGAATATGCTCTCTAGGTCATAGCTTTTCTTCCAAGGCAGGCATCTTTTAATACCATAGCTGCGGTCATTGTCTGCAGTGATTTTGGAGGCCAAGAAAATAAATTCTGTCAGTTTCCATATTTTCCCCATCTATTTGCCATGAAGTGGTGGGACCAGATGCCATGATCTTTGAATGTTGAGTTTTAAGCCAGCTTTTTCGCCTTCATCAAGAGCCTCTTTAGTTCCTTCTTGCTTCCTGCCATTAGGGTGGTAGAATGATTATTGCTTGCATCTTGGAAATGTTCACTGCTCTTCTCTCACTCACTCATGTCAAATTAACTAATGTTTAGTGGACCTCTCTGATGTTGTGGAAATTGTGTAATAGAGTTGGCCCTCTGTTGGCTCTACAGTCTGAGAAAGCAGAAGGCCGACACAGCCATGCTGTTTTATTTAAGGGGCTTGAGCAGCCACGGTTTTTGGTGTCATTGGCAGGGGTGATGTGGTCCTGGATCCAATCACTGGTGGATACCAAAGGACAGTCTTAATTCTAGTCTTAGAGATACTGGTAAATGATAAAGGTCTTAAAGAGGAGCTTATAACCTGATGGAACTTTTTGCAAAGTTAAAGGTGGCTTCAGTGCTTTTGCATGCCTATAGTCTCTAACAAGTAGTTGTTTCCTACTTAACTTTGCTACGTATAGCCATCACCTCCCATTGTACCACCTCTCTACTTAGTCTGTTCTACAAGCTTTTATTTTTCTAAAATAAAGAACTGATCCTGTTATTCCTCCGACTGGATGACAAGCACCACTTGTCAGCTCTGTGTTTTCTGCAGGATTAGCATGGGGCTTCAGAGAAGGCATCTCTGAAAGTGACATTTCAGCTGGAGGATATAGGAGTCAAATGAGAAGTTGGGGTAAAGAGTGTCCTAGTATAGGATCTTGGGGGTAGATAGAGCTGGATATTTGAGAACAATACCCTTAAAGGACAAAACATTATGAATGACAATAATGGGAAAGAGAGGATGACTGTGAGGGGGAGGGTGCTGGGAGGCTTGAAAATACCTGAATTTTCCTGTAATTGGAAGGGAAAACTATGGAAAATTTGAAATAACAGAGTGATAAGACTTGAGTAATATTTTATGAAGATCTTCTGGCTATTATGCAAATAAGTTGGAAAGTGGTAAGAAGGCAGGGAGCAGCCTCATGGTGGAAGTCATATGCTCTCTGTTCCTATCTCTACATTTAGCAATTAAGAGTAGCAATGTTAGGCATATGGGACACTCAGTCCTTTGATAATAAATGACAGTGAAAGCACAAATACTGACTGTCATCAGAACAGATTCAGTCTAGATTCAGAAACTGTGGCCACCTTGATCATCTACCATTTTTGTATGTATCTTTGACTCAGCAGAGTAACTTTTAGAATGTGGCCAAATTTAATACAGGAAAATTTTCTGTGTCTATGTCTAGCAAATAGATTTACATCTTATTTTTACATTATTTGTACATATTTTAAAGTGGAGGTTAACCATTCTGTTTCTGAAGACCACACTAAGAGCTGCCATATCTTTCTCGGTTTAGGCTGAAAGAGATATAAACATTTGATTCACCTGTTAGAAGATATTGGGTTTGTAGGAGATGTAAATATTTCTTTGTTTTTACTGGTAAAACTTACGAAATTAAGATATCATTAAGATATGTCTTTTTTTTTTTTTTGAGTCTTGAAGATAGACCCAAAGAGATTTGAAAGTAATCCTAGACTAGAAACACATAAAAGAAAACTGTAACTCACATGTTATATACTTAGTCTTGAAAATTCAATAAACACTTTTTTGATTGTTAATTGTAATTTTCTGTGATATGTTTTTAATAAATTTGCACTTGTTCTTATTTTTGTCACAATTGGCCTTGGCTGCCTTGATTCGCAGTTGTTTTAAAAAGGTGAAAACGTTGGTGGTTTTTGTTTTAGTTTTTTTTTCTATAGCTTTTATTTGTTTCTTTTTACCAACAATGATGAGACTTTATCTTAGTCGTTTGAAAACAACTAGTTTATTTTTAATTTCTTGATTCTCTTTCAGTTCATATTTCACAAATTTCTTGAGGACGTTGCTTTTTATTGATGAACAGATATGATATAGGGACTTCCAGAATCAGTGAGAATCTTTTTATGTATATAATTGAATTTGGCTATTTTTATGGGTTCTGATATATGTGTTGTCGTCTTTCAAACTTTACATAATTAGTTTTGTCTTTGAAAATATACATCAATTAGTTTTTGTTATAAAAGTTTTTAAAGCTTATTGTTTTAATTGTTGCACTTCATTATCAATAACCTCATACCATTTCCATGGCCTTCCTTTTCAACCATTTAAGATTCAAGTCTTATAGGACTTGAATTTTTTCAAATATTTAAGCCCTGGTCTTAGGATGAACTGTCATGTTATTATTGGTGTGATAGATTTAGTCTGTGGTTAAAGCTGTGAATGTAGACTGGCAAGAACAAGCCCAGAGTTGGCAGTTGGGCTGGGCAGTTGAGCTTTGGATAGTCCTTCATATATGTGTTCTTTCTCTTTCTTGTATGTTTTGAAAACATACTCTTCTCAGGTGTTTGACTTGTATTCATAATTGCATTTCTATCCTCTTCCAGCAGTTGAGCCACTGAAGAAATTTTTATATATTTAAATTATATTTTTTTCAATGTGGTTACATTAACTTTTGAATTTTGATCATAGATACCTGATGGTTGATTATAGTTATAAATCACTAGTATGCTGAAAAGATGACTTTGGCTGCTTCAGTCAGTGGACTGTTTTTTCTGTGGAGTTTTTAGTCTGTATGTAACAGAGCACAGTGAGCTCAGCCCTTAGTACAGCAGCCATTGCTGTGCCTCATTACTCTGCACCCTGTCACCAGGCAGTGGGTCCTGCTCAGCCATTGGTTGTTGCCTCAGTGCGTCCTGCCCACTAGCAGCCACTGTCAGTGAGCGACTGTTAGTGGTACTGCTCAGCTATTGGACAGCACAGCTGTGGGCCCCACCTACAAGCCTCCAACTGTTCAGGAATGAGTTAGTGAGGGGAGTTAGACAACAATGGAGTGGTGGTTGTGAGGTGGAGAGTGAGGTAAGAGGAGGATCCTGACCTTCTCTGGGAAGCTCTCCAGCTCACCCAGACTTGGGCCAGTGGGTGAGCTTGGGGGCCCAGAGAACAAGCTTAGGGCTGTGTTCTGTAGGGCTTCAGAGCCCTCACCTAGGCCATCCACTGGTCTTGGCCCAGGCCTTGAGACAGTGGTAAACCTCTCCCCTATCCCTATCTCTGCTGCCTAATAGCAGTGGCAGTCTGGCTGGGTCACAGTCTGTGGGACCTGGTCCCCAGTATACAGGTGGCCTGAGGAGCCTAGGGCCAGTTATGTTGGGCACCTGGCTCCCTCAGAGATGACTGCTGGGCAGAGTCTGGGTATCTGGCCCTGAGGGAGCTCCCAGCTGAGCTCCGCCTCCTCTTAACCACTACTAGGACCTTGGAAGGTGAAAGCTGTGCCTTGAGACTTGGCCCTTTCTTGTTAGGACAGAGAGTAACATTCTTTGGTAGAGGTTTACAGAAACATTGTTACCTGACAGTGACCTAACTTCAAGAACAAATATGACACCAAGAAGTTTGCAAAACAACTAACCATGCCCTTCTCACCTTTTGATTTTTAAAGGGCTCTTTGATGAAAGCTTTCAGTAAGTTTGAGATTCTTAGGGCATGAGCCACCCATCTCTTTGCATGACCCAGTAATAAACCTTTCTCTCTTCCGGACTCCAGTGTTTTAGTATTATTTGGCCTTACTGTGTGTCAGGCACACGGGCTTATGTTGTTCAGTAACATATAGGGCAGATTATTCTTTTTGATTATTAATTTTAATAATTTATCTCTAAGCTTTTTAACAGCTTCTAGTTTACGCTGATTTCAGTTTCATATGTTCTTTTTTTCATGTATTCTGAATATGTTTCTGTCATGAATTTTTATCTGTGTAAACAAATGACAGTTGTGCAAATCAGGTTAAAAATTAAGGTCAGTGAACTGCACTGATAAACTTACTGTGATGTTTGATTTTAAACATTTTGATAGAAGCATTTACTGTTATATTTATTTCAAGGATGGAAATTTGGCTCAGGTATCAAGCAGCCTGTGTGCAGGGGTGTGTGTGGTGTTTGTATGTATATGATTTGACTGTAGACCATGCTATCTTAATGTAGGTGGCCTTACTATATATTCTCTCTCTTTAAGCAAAAACAATATATGAGATAAGTTTTGAACAACAAAGCAACCCGTGGCTGATTGATTCCAAACTGGGCAACACTGTTAGGTTTTGACCATTTTGGAGCTATGGGTTTGTTCAGTGACTTCACCTAGAAATTTGTAGTAGGAAACCTGGAGCTCTAGAGAAAATGCACTGTTCATCATTAATCGTTCGTTAGGCTTTGCTTATGACGTAGTGTAATATTTATGTCCCACTGCATGACATCTCCAACTTTCATACTTCTAAGGACACTTTAAAAATATATCTTATTTAAAAATAACTTCTAAAGATTTTACTTTTTAAACATAATGTCATTTGGTATTATGCTAGGCATTGGTAGAAAGCATTGATCATTTCTATTGATACATATAATTTTTGCTTTGAAAGGATTTATTCCATTCAGATTGAGCCTTTTAAATATGGCTCATATAAGCGAGTTGATTTTAGACCTTTACCTTTTTTTGTGTTAAACATCTTCTGAATGGTCTCCTGATAACAATGAATTGTCCATGTTAAATATCTGTAATAAAGAGGTATTCAAAATACTTGCTTATTTTCTTAATTTACATAGTTCTGACAGTAATTGTCTTTGCTTTGTGGAATCCTTTTATGAGTTTTCATCTGTTTTTCTATCAGTTCTGAGATCCTCATGTTTGGTATATTATCTTGTTTTCATGAAAATACTCAATAAAGCACAATTAACTTGTTAATACTCACCTAATCCCAATTCTCAATAGGCTTGTAGCTTTGATAATAAGCATTTGCTCAATGACTGCAAGGATTAAAAAAAAAATCCTAGCAGGATATAAGGTTAATTATTATTATTTAAAGGAATAAAAAACTAAGGATAAGAAATTTATCACTAGATTCTCCTCCTGTATTACTCTATATGATCTTGATATTTGTGCCTAAGATGTGTACCAAATATAAGCCTTTCCTCAGTCAAATTTTTCTACCTTTTAAATATTTATTGAATATTCATTCTTTTCTGCATCCCTGCTGTCACTATCTTAATTCAAGGCTCTAGGATGAATGTTTTAACCCAAAATGGACTCTTGTGTCTAGGACTCACCACTTTTCTGCAATCTTTCATACTGCCAACAGTTATCTTTCTAAAGTTTGGATCATCTCACTGGAAGCCGTTACATCAACCTCCCCAGTGGTTCTCCATTATCCAAAGGATAAAATTCAAACCTGGATTCTACTGTTAAGCATATTTCACTGTTGGATACTTTTCCACCTTCTTCTCTGATGTACCACTCTGCTTCAGTGCTTTATTTTCCATTTATTTTTGAATAGAACATATTTTCACACCAAACATATTTACCCCACTGGTCAAGTCCAGAAAGGTACAAAGTTCAAATTCAAAAAAGTAGTATGATAAATGAAGGAAAATAGTGAACCTAGTGTTAATAAGTTTAGGACTTGATTAGGGCATTCTTGATTGGTCTTTGACTTTGGACAGCATATCCAGGGCCAAACTGCATTGTCTCTGACTTCCTTTTGCCCCTTGCTTAAATATCTTGAGCAGTTTCTGTGTACTGATGTTTGCTTCCCTTGAGCAGAAAATGGAAGAAATCACATATTTATATTTTTATAAAAATAGAAGTTATCAGTTCAGTTCGGTAGCTCAGTCGTGTCCGACTCTTTGCGATACCATGGACTGCAGCGTGCTGGGCTTCCCTGTCCATCACCAACTCCTGCAGCTTACTCAAACTCAACGTCCATTGAGTTGGTGATGCCATCCAACCATTTCATCCTCTGTGGTCCCCTTCTCCTCCTGCCTTCAGTCTTTCCCAGCATCAGGATCTTTTCAAATGACTCAGTTCCTTGCATCTGGAGAAGGCAATGGCAACCCACTCCAGTACTCTTGCCTGGAAAATTCCATGGACGGAGGAGCCTGGTAGGTAGGCTGCAGTCCATGGGGTCGCTGAGAGTTGGACACGACTGAGTAACTTAACTTTCAGTTTTCACTTTCATGCATTGGAGAAGGAAATGGCAACCCACTCCAGTATTCTTGACTGCAGAATCCCAGGGATGGGGGAGCCTGGTGGGCTGCCGTCTATGGGGTCACGCAGAGTCGGACATGACTGAAGCAACATAGCAGCAGCAGCAGCAGTTCTTTGCAACAGGTAGCCAAAGTATTGGAGTTTCTGCTTTAGCGTCAGTCCTTCCAATGAATATTCAGGACTGACTTCCTTTAGGATGGACTGGTTGGATCCCCTGGCAGTCCAAGGGACTCTCAAGAGTCCTCTCCAACACCACAGTTCAAAAGCATCAATTCTTTGGTGCTCAGCTTTCTTTATACTCTCACGTTCATACACGATTACTGGAAAAACCATAGCTGCGACCAGATGGGCCTTAGTTGGCAAAGTAATGTCTCTGCTTTTAAATATGCTGTCCAGGTTGGTCATAACTTTCCTTCCAAGGAGCAAGCGTCTTTTAATTTCATAGCTTCAGACACCCTTCGCAGTGATTTTGGAACCCCCAAAAATAAAGTCTGTCACTGTATCCATTGTTTCTCCATTTATTTGCCATTAAGTGATAGTACTGGATGCCATGATTTAAGTTTTCTGAATGTTGAGTTTTACACTTGATCTTAGCCAAAAGGCCGAGAAGCGATGAATGTTGAGTTTTAAACCAACTTCTTCACTCTCCTCTTTCACTTTCATCAAGAGGCTCTTTAGTGCTTCTTCACTTTCTGTCATTAAGAATTGTGTCATCTGCGTATCTGAGGTTATTGACATTTCTCCCAGCAATCTTGATTCCAGCTTGTGCTTCATCGACCCCAGCATTTCTCATGATGTACTCTGCATAGAAGTTAAATAAGCAGGGTGACAATATATAGCCTTGACGTACTCCTTTCCCGATTTGGAACCAGTTTGTTGTTCCATGTCCAGTTCTAACTGTTGCTTCCTGACCTGCATACAGATTTCTCAAGAGGCAGGTCACATGCTCTGGTATTCCCATCTCTTGAAGAATTTTCCACATTTTGTTGTGATCCACATAATCAAAGGTTTTGGTGTAGTCAATAATTCAGAAGTAGATGTTTTTTCTGGAACTCTCTTGCTTTTTTGATGATCCAGTGGATGATCCAATGGACTGAAATGGGTGAATTTAACTCAGATAACCATTATATCTACTACTGTGAGGAAGAATCCCTTAGAAGAAATGGAGTAGCCTTCATAGTCAACAAAAGAGTCCGAAATGCAGTATTTATATGCAATCTCAAAAATGACAGAATGATCTCTGTTCATTTCTAAGGCAAACCATTCAATATTACAGTAATCCAAGTCTATGCTGAAGCAGCTCAATTTGAACAGTTCTGTGAAGACCCAGAAGACCTCCTAGAACTAACAACCCAAAAAGATGTCCTTTTCATTATAGGGGATGGGAATGCAAAAGATACATGGAGTAACAGGCAAATTTGGCCTTGGAGTACAAAATGAAGAAGGTCAAAGGCCAACAGAGCTTTGCCAGGAGAACACAAGTGGTCCTAGCAAACACCCTCTTCCAACAGCACAAGAGACACATGGACATAACCAGATGGTCAATACCAAAATCAGATTGATTATATTATTTGCAGCCAAAGTTGGAGAAGTTCTATACAGTCAACAAAAACAAGATGGGGAGCTGACTATGGCTCAGATCATGAACTCCTTATTGCCAAATGCAGATGTAAATTGAAGAAAGTAGGGAAAACCACTAGACCATTCAGGTATGATCTAAATCAAATCCCTTATGATTATACAGTGGAGGTGACAAATAGATTCAAGGGATTAGATCTGATAGAGTGCCTGAAGAACTATGGACAGAGGTTTGTGATTTTGCACAGGAGGCAGTGAAAAGAATAACCCAAGGAAAAGAAATGCAAAAAGGCAAAATGGTTGTCTGAGGAGGCCTTACAAATAGATGAGAAAAGAAAAGACATGAAAGGCAAAAGAGAAAATGAAAGATATACGCATTTGAATGCAGAGTTCCAAAGAATAGAAAAGAGAGATAGGAAAGCCTTCCTCAGTGATCAAGGCAGAGAAATATAGGAAAATAATAGAATGGGAAAGACTAGATATCTCTTCAAGAAAATTAACGATAACAAGGGAACATTTCATGCAAAGATGGGCTCCATAAAGGACAGAAATGGTATGGCCTAACAGAAGCAGCAGAAGATACTAAGAGGTGGCATGTATACACAGAAGAACTATACAAAAAATACCTTCATGACCCAGATAACCACAATGGTGTGATCACTCACCTAGAGCCAGACATCCTGGAATGTGAAAACAAGTGGGCCTTAGGAAGCATCACTATGAACAAAGCTAGTGGAGGTGATGGAATTCCAGTGGAGCTATTTCAAATCCTAAAGGATGATGCTGTGAAAGTGTTGCCCTCAATATGACAGTAAATTTGGAAAACTCAGCAGTGACCACAAGACTGGAAAAGGTCAGTTTTCATTCCAATCCCAAAGAAAGGCAATGCCAAAGAATATTCAAACTACTGCACAATTGCACTCATCTGATACACTAGCAAAGTAATGCTCAAAATTCTCCAAGCCATGCTTCAACGGTACATGAACCGAGAACTTCCAGATGTTCAATCTGGATTTAGAAAAGCCAGAGGAATCATAGATCAAATTGCCAGCATCCGTTGGATCATATAAAAAATGAGAGAGTTCCAGAAAAGCATCTGCTAGTGCTTTATTGACTACGTGAAAGCCTTTGATTGTGTGTATCACAACAAAATGTGGCAAATTCTTCAAGAGATGGAATACCAGAGCACCTGACCTGCCTCTTGAGAAATCTGTATGCAGATCAGGAAGCAACAGTTAGAACTGGACATGGAACAACAGACTGGTTCCAAATCGGGAAAGGAGTACATCAAGCTATATATTGTCACCCTGCTTATTTAACTTCTATGCAGAGTACATCATGAGAAATGCTGGGATGAATGAAGCACAAGCTGGAATCAAGATTGCTGGGAGAAATGTCAATAACCTCAGATATGCAGATGACACAATTCTTAATGACAGAAAGTGAAGAAGCACTAAAGAGCCTCTTGATGAAAGTGAAAGAGGAGAGTGAAGAAGTTGGTTTAAAACTCAGCATTCAGAAAACTTAGATCATGGCATCCAGTACCATCACTTCATGGCAAATAGAGGGGGAAACAGTGGAAACAATGGCTGACTTGATTTTCCTGGGCTCCAAAATCACTGCAGATGGTGATTGAAACAATGGAAACAGTGACAGACTTTATTTTGGGGGTTCCAAAATCACTGCAAATGGTGACTGAAGCTATTAAATTAAAAGACGCTTGCTCCTTGGAAGAAAAGTTGTGACCAACCTAGACAGCATGTTTAAAAGCGAGACGTTACTTTGCCAACTAAGGTCCATCTGGTCGCAGCTATCGTTTTTCTAGTAATCGTGTATGAATGTGAGAGTTAAACTAAAAGAAAGCTGAGCACCAAAGTATTGATGCTTTTGAACTGTGGTGTTGGAGAAGATTCTTGAGAGTCCCTTGGACTGCAAGGAGATCCAACCAGTCCATCCTAAAGAAGTTAGTCCTGAATATTCATTGGAAGGACTGATGCTGAAGCAGAAACTCCAGTACTTTGGCCACCTGATGCAAAGAACTGAGTCATTTGAAAAGACCCTGATGCTGGGAAAGATTGAAGGCGGGAGGAGAAGGGGACCACCGAGGATGAGATGGCTGGATCCATCACTCACTTGATGGATATGAGTTTGAGTAAGCTCTGGGATGCTGATGGACAAGGAGGCCTGGCATGCTGCAGTCCATGGTGTTGCAAAGAGTCGGACACAACTGAGCGACTGAGCTCCACTGAAGCTATTTTAGTTGGTTTGCATCATTAGATTCAAGGGTGTGTGGAGTTGGATTTTCCTAAGACAATGAAGTTGCTATTTGATCCCATTTTCTTCTCTTTTTTCCCCTCCCCTTTCTTGATTTTTACAAGATGAAATAACTACCTCTTAGAGCCTTGGATCTCCTTAAAATGTAGATTCTGGTATAGCAGGTCTGGCATGTGTCGCGAGAGTCAGTAGTTCTAGCAACCTCCCAGGGAGGCCCTTCTGCTAGTGTGCTAGTGGATGGACTACACTTTGGGGGGAAATGTCTCTCAATAGCACCATACTTGTTCAGCAGCAGTCCTCATGTCTTCTCTGTGTTATATTTTAGGCTCTGAATCTTGGGTGCTGAATTAGGTCTGTCATGTTCCCAATCTTAAACATCATCTTTGGATAAATTTGTTATCATTGGCATCACTGATTCCTGTTTGGCATGACCCTGCAGTTCCTATGTGTGACAGTGATTGTTTCTACAGCCTCCTTTTGCTAGTGAAAGTGAAAGTTGCTCAGTCATGTAGACTCTTTGTGACCCTGTGGACACTACTGTCCATGGAATTCTCTAAGCCAGAATACTGGAGTGAGTAGCCTTTCCCTTCTCCAGGGGATCTTCCCAACCCAGGAATCAAACCAGGGTCCCTGCATTGCAGGCAGATTCTTTACCAACTGAGCTATGAGGGAAGCCCTCCTTTTGCTCTAATGGGTCTCTTTTACCAGTTTGTTGGTATTCTCCAGATTCTGACTTCTGACCTGATTTTACCTGGACCAAATCCTTTTTACTCAGCTTTGCAGGGCATTTGGGTTGCTGGTTTGGGACTCTTGTTTGAGCCTGTTGCTATACATTAACAAAAGTTAAATTTTACAGCAAATGTTATTGGAGGTGGGTGGATCTTATTTATATTTCTGTCTAGTGTTATTACCGTACATTATTTCCTTAATTTAATTTATTTATTGGCTATGCTGAGTCATTACTGTGCTCTGGTTTTCTCTAGTTGCCGCAGCAGGAGTGAAGGTTACTCTTCCTTGCGAAGTTCAGGCTTCTCATTGCGGTGGCTTCTCTTGTGTAAGGCAGGCTCAGTAGTTTGGTGCGTGGGCTTAGTTCCTCCACAGCATGTAGAATCTTCCTGGACCAGGGGTCAAATCCATGTCCCCTGCATTGGCAGGCAGATTCTTAACTAGTGGACACCAGGGGAGTCCTACTTATTTCTTTAATTATAGAAAGTTGATTATTATATTATATTATATTAGTTGATACTGTCTGTCCAGGGGATCTTATAGTCTTCATTTCAGTGGCCAGCTCTGTTTCAGGATGTAATGACTGCTTCTGTTTTCAGGGAATTGCCTAACCAACTGAATGAAAATAAGAGGCATATTTAGTAAGCCGTAGAAGTTAAATTTATTTTCTTCAGTCCAGTTTATTTTCCACAGCTATTTCTTTCATAAACTGAAGTGCTGATTACTTGAAGATCTTCGCGTAGGCCCCTGTCTGATGGTTGTGGGAGTCGTGATGTGTCCAGGATCTGGCCTCTTTCATATCTCATGTAGTTTATCATTTCAAGCAGAATAATACCAGTAGACAGGGAATTTATAATACCTTTAGAAAAGTATTTTTTCCTCTAGGCATCCTTATAAGATAAGATTCATAGGATTCATTCTTACAGAATGAACAAAAAATTGAGGGTAGGTGCTCTAAGTAATAGATATAATTGTTTGAAAAGGAGAGGAAACAGCAAATGGTCTTCAAATTAACTGCAAAAAACTAGCAAATTCAAAGCTGATTTTTACTGTGGTTTCATGTTGCAGTATAGTTTAGTTCCATTTGTAATAGTATAAGCTGAATATCTTATACCGAATACCTAAATATCCATTGTCATGACTCCAGTTGTCATTTCCATTTTTTTTACTATAAAATTCTTACAACTAAATTATAATGCAAATTAAAGTTCAGCAAAATTTTAATAGGCTTAATATTCACCCAGAGTTACATTCTTTCAGTTTTGTATTCCATAAAAAACTAATAGCCCATAAAAAATACCGCACAGCTAAGCTACGCTTAGAATAGACATGAAACATTTAAGCCAAACTAGATAGTTTGAATAGTGTATTTCTTGATGAAAACATTTAGTACTTAAAGGATGCCTATTATAGTATTCCAGGTCTATAATTTTAAATGTATGTATTAGAAAGTTGGTTAATTTGTGTTTTAATATCTTCATTATAACATGAGTTCAATAGCCTAATATGCATTCTATGCTTCTTTTTTTTTTTTTAACCAAATCACATTTAATTTGTTGGAGAAGTCTTTTTTTTTTTAATTTTCTAAAACATGTATATTATACATACTATTTAAGTATTTATATATACAGAAGCTTGATAAAGGCTTAAAAAAAAACAACCAAAAAAGACATAGAGAAATTGGAAAACAAACTAAATGAAATGGGAGCACTTCCCATTTGAAAGAAACTAGATAAAAGTAAAATATCATCATATAAATAATCCAGTTGTTTTTAAGCATGGTTGCTCATTAGAAACACATCTGGAGCTTTGGAGAAAAAGAAGCAATACCTAAGCACTTATATTTTTCAGAAAATCCCAAGATAATTCTGATATTCTGGATTTTAAATGTGATTACAGATTTTTCTATTAAATGGTAGTTTTAGTGATATAGAATCCTGTTATTTTCTGTTGCCCAATCATAATACAGTGGTATTAAGCAAATAATAGTTACATAGTCACAACAAAAGGTGTTTATCAGTTTTCACAATCAATATTCAGACAAAAAATAAATAATAATTGCAGTTGCAAACCATAATGGAAGCATGATTAACCTAACAATATAAAAATAATTACATACAATTTGGGAGTTACAAAAAATGATGTGGTAAGTGGAACTGAACACATGTGGTAAGTGGAACTGAAAACTGAACACATGTTTTCATCCATCTAACCATCCATCCAGTATATGTCTTTTGGTTGGTGCATTTAATCTATTTACATTTAAGGTAATTATCAAAATGTATGATCCTATTACCATTTCCTTAATTGTTTGGGGTTTATTTTGTGTAGTTCTTTTCCTTCTCTTAATGTTTTATGCCTAGAGAAGTTCCTTTAGCATTTGTTATAAAACTGATTTGGTGGTGCTAAAATTCCCTTAACTTTTGCTTGTCTGGGAGCTTTTGATTTCTCTGTCAAATCTGGACGAGAGTCTTGCTGATTAGAGTATTCTTGGTTGTAGGTTCTTCCTTTTCATCATTTTAAATGTATCGTGCCATTCTGTTTTGGCTTATAGAGTTTCTAATGAGAAATCGGCTGGTGACCTTATAGGAGTTTCCCTTGTATATTGTTGTTTTTCCCTTGTTGCTTTTAATATTTTATCCTTGTCTTTAATCTTCATCAGTTTGATTACTGTGTTTCTTGGTATGTTCCTACTTGGGTTTATCCTGCCTGGGACTCTCTGCACTTCCTGGATTTGGTTGACTCTTTCCTTTCCCATGTTGAGGGCTTCCCTGGTGGCTTAGAGGTTAAAGCATCTGCCTGGAATGAGGGCGACCTGGGTTTGATCCCTGGGTCAGGAAGATCCCCTGGAGAAGGAAATGGCAGCCCACTCCAGTACTCTTGCCTGGAGAATCCCATGGAGGGAGGAGCCTGGTAGGCTACAGTCCATGGGGTCACGAAGAGTCAGACACGACTGAGCGACTTCACTTCACTTTCCCATGTTAGGGAAGTTTACGGCTATTATCTCTTCACACATTTTCTTTGGTCCTTCTCTTCTCCTTCTGAGACCCCTATAATGTGAATATTGATGCATTTAATGTTGTCCCAGAGGTCTCTTATGCTGTCTTCAGTTTTTATCGTTCTTTTTTCTATACTCTGTTCTGTGGCAGTGATTTCCACCATTCTGTCTTCCAGGTCACTTATCTCTCCTTCTGCCTCAGTTATTCTCATATTGATTCCTTCTAGTATATTCATTTCTGTTCTTTAGTTCTTCTAGGTCTTTGGTAAACGTTTTTTATGTCTTCTCCATTCTTTTTCCTAGATCTTGGATCATCTTCACTATCATTTTTCTGAATTCTTTTTTTGGAAGGTTGCCTATATCTACTTTATTTAGTTGTTTTTTGGGGGTTTTATGTTGTCCCTTTATCTGCTCCATAACCCTCTGCTTTTTTAATCCTGATCAACTTTCTGTGGTTTTTCTGTCTGGCAGCTATGGGGTTGTGGTTCTTCTTTATTCTTCTATCTACCCACTGGTGGATGAGACTAAGATGCTTATGTAAGCTTCCTAATGGGAAAAACTGGGTCTTGCTCTGGGCAGGGTCTTGCTCAGTAAAACTTGAATCCAGTTATCTGCTGATGGGTGGGACTGTGCTTCCTCCCAGTAATTTGTTTGGCCTGAGGCAACCCAGCCCTGGGGCCTGTGGGCTGTATGGTAGTGTTAATGGCAGCCTTTAAGAGGGCCTTGCCAAGGGGCACCTTCCAGGAGTGCTGCTGCCAGTACCCCTGTCCCCATGGCAAGCCATTGCTGACCAACACCTCCACAAGAGACCCTCCAACATGAGCAGGCAGGTCTGGTTCAGTCTTCTATGGGGTCACTGCTCCTTTCCCCTGGGTCTTGCTGCACACGAAATTTTGTTTTTGCCCTCCAAGAGTGGGGTCTCTGTTTCCTCATCTCCAACTGGGAAGCCTAACATATGGCTTAGAACCTTCACCACAGTAGGAGAACTTCTTTGATATTTTGTTCTCCAGTTTGTGGGTTGCCCACGTGGCAGGTATGGGGTTTGATTTTATCATAGTTGCCTCTCCTCCTATATCATTGCTGCTTCTTACTTGTCTGTGGATGTAGAGTGTCTTTTTTGGATGGGTTCTAGCATCCTTCTGTGGATGGTTGTTCAACAGCTAGTTGTGATTTTGGTGCTCTTGCAGGAGGCAATGAGCACACATCCTTCTATTCTGCCATCTTGAGCCAGCCCCACATCTTAATGACAGATTTGATTCTGCTGCCAAGGGTCTTGAATTTGTTTTGTCTCCCTATATAAATGGCATGTTTTGGGGGGATGTTTGACAGTTGGCCATGGAGGTTGTTAGTGAAATTAAAGTTAATACTGAATAATCATGCTTCAGAAATAATTGTTGGTTTTGGTTATGAAATTTTATTGAAGACCTGTTAGCATCACTCCTGTGTAGTACAGGGTCATACTTCAGGGGAGCTTTTGCTCTTCCACTCTCAGTTATGCTCTTTCCTCCAGCATTGTTAGAGAAAGTGTTAATCTTGGTTTCCTATGGCTTCTGCACATAGACATTAAATTATGTATAGCAATCCAAGGGTACTTTAATATCACACAGCTCAAATTTCACTCAGCTTTTCGCCATTTCTTAATTGCTGATTTTAAGTTGAAAATTTAAAATCACTCTGTGGGGCATCCATCCTTGCATTGATCAAGAGGATTCTAATATTAACCTGACAAAGCCAACTAATTAAAATTCTTTGATTTCTAATTTTGTGGTTAATACTATGCTAAGTGCTGGAGGAGATTCAAAAGTTTAAAAGTGGAGAAGGGAAAACAATAAGTGGTTAATATACACTATGCCAGTGCTATACCTCACATATTTCATTTATTCTCACAACAGTCCAATGAGGTTAAGTAATTTTCCCCCCACTTTACAGATGAGAAGACCTGGCTCAGAGAGTGCCCAAGTGTAGAAAGCTGTGGACATAGCTGTGACTGTAGCCAAGGTCTGTCTGTTTTCATAGCCCATGTTCTTTCCACAACCTCCTAGGTATTATGACAGTCTCTTTCCGGGAGCTTCCTTACACTCTAGGGGGAAGAGAAGGAAGGGCAATGGAGAGCTGGGAAACCCCATTTTTTACTTGATTGAATCTTAGGATCATATATCACTTGATAAAAGTTGGCTTCTAAAAAGTGTGATTGAATTCCATGCAAGAACCTTTCATCAGTTATGTTTTTATTATATGTGAGTGTTCACAGAAGACAGTTTATTGACACAGACTCTCAAGACAGCTTTGGATCAAATTACCAGTCTGATGGTATAGTGTAGAAAATGGTAAAAATATCTCTGCCCTTTTTTACTTAGCCAGTGATCTAAACTTTACTGCATTTTGATGAGAAGAAAATTGAGAAGAAAATTAACTAGCATTCATTGTTGACAAACTCTATACTGTCAGAAGTATTTCTAATTTTCTATTTCTGGTTAGAATATTTTTATTATTATGGTTAGCTTACTTTGCTAATTTATAGTTTATTGTTATTTTTTTCAATTAACATTCAAGACTTCCTCTGTTCAAACTTCCCCTGTGAAGTATTATCAGGGCAATTTATAATTAGTAGTAGCAACACTAATATTAAATGCATTGCTCATATCTGCCAAGACAAAAAATGCAGATCAGGATTCACCAAAGTGGAAATAATAAAGGAAAATGGTTCATTTCCATCTTTCCAAATTCTGAATAGTTTGAAATTATTATTTCTGTTAAGACTTGCTTTGAATAACATATGACACATCAAAATGCCTAATGACATATATTTTTATTGCTATAATAACAGAAGACTTAATAAAATTAAATATTGTGGAGTTTGGGAATGGTATATAGTGAAGTTCTTCATCCCCTCCCTATAATTCAATTCATATGTATCTAAGATGCTATCACTTAAGACTTAGAGGCTTGGAATTGAAAAATTTTACTTGTAATATAAGCATGAAATAATGACGATAGGTGTCTCTTGAGAAATCTTATATGTTCAGTTTTAAGTATTATACTTTATAAAGTGACTCACTTGTAAGCTGTATACATTTGTTCAGTTTTAAATCATATCCTTTTATGTTTTCGTTGAGATCCTTCTTTATCAGCAATAGAATCATAGAACAGAATAAATTAAAATAGAAGAATAGAACAAATTGAATTACTGTATGGTCACAGCTTAGGTTATTGACCAGTGAGTTTTACTTTACTTCATCTGTTGTAATGAATCACCTTATTCATTGCAACTGATTCCTAGTAACTCGGCATATTTTAGATATCAAAGGATATTAATTCTGTTTGTTCAGTAAATATTTATTGAGTGCTCACTGTGTCCTGGCACTGTTGTCACTGGGGTTATAACAGTGAATGAGACAACTACTGTTGAAAAATTTTAATAACTGTGCCTTTTCTGAATGCATTTTTTTCATAAAAGGAATTCCAGAAACTTTTCAGAAACATTAGAACTGTTGGAATACAGGTTTGACCTCACAGAAATCATACACATTCATGGTATATTATGGTGAGGTACTCTACTAGACTATAAATAAGAAAGGAAAATGAAATAGCTAATTGAGAGATTGGTATTCATAAGGTCAACACCTGAAACATCAACCAGATTTAATATCCTTAAATAGATTTTATAGGCTGTGCTCCTTCCTTAAAGGTCACTGGAAGAACTTAATACGTTTTTATTAAAAATAAAGTGGGAACAGTGGAATGGCCTTTTCACATCTTACTTGGATATGTTGAAGAGGCAAATTTTACTTTATTTTTATGAAGTTCTGTTATTTTACATTTGCCATTTACTATTTTACCTTTAAAATATGTTTCTTACCCAACTTTCCATGCAGAAACTTAGACTTAAAAAGTTGAGGTTTCAGATGAACTGTGATAATAAGTTGGGGTTATGTAAGTTAAAGTATACATGTATGTGTATATACATGTACATCTAATTTTGGAATAATCTGTTGTTTAAAGCAGAAAATGAAAACACCGATTAAGAGCTCTTAACTCTTCTTAGCCAAGCATTTTTATGAAGTTTCATGGTAAAGGATGAAGAGCACACAAAAAGTTTCTCTTTAGAGAACCCTGTGTTCAGATTTGGACTGCCTTTTACTAACTGCTTTGTGCTTCAATTTAATGCCAACCTCATTCCTTTGTGAGAATAATGAAATTGGACAATGTATATAAAGTATCTTTCACAATGCAGAGTATCAATAGTGTGCATTCAAAGTGTCCCTTTCTTATCATAAATTGTACAAGTGATAAATAAATACATTCTTAAGAAGTAGAGTAAAAGTCACTGTCCTCTCCCTAGTACTAATCATTTTTAACATTTTGGTGCATATTCTTAAAGGTTTTAAAAAATTCTTTAAAATATTTAAAAAATACATATGCGTGTACATTTGTAAACATCACACATGCAAGTTTCTTTTTGCAACAGGGAATATGTTATACCGTCTTGTTCTATGACATTAGTTTTTCATAGCATGTTTTTTTGATCTTTAGTGATATTATAAACAGATCAAGCTCTTTCAAGGTTCTTCACTGAATGGAGGTGCGATAATATATTCATTCCTCTGCTGGGGACACATTGAAATTTCTGTGCATGCTGGAACTGAACAATAAAGAAAATAATTTGTTTCTTTGTTTTACAAGGTGATGTTGGTGATCTTGAAGATGCTCAAAATACTGAGTTATGTATAGTGTATTCCAAGTTGGATGGAATAGTTCCAAGAAATAGTGTAGCCCATGAGAATAATGTAAACTAGTCATCAAAAGTTCTCTGAAAACACATTTTTCAGGAAAATTATTTTGGTCATCTTCTCTTCCTGTTTTCCCTCCTTCTTATCAAACTCTCACTACCATTTACTATGTACTCAGTGTTCTTGCCTGGAGAATCCCAGGGATGGGGGAGCCTGGTGGGCTGCCATCTATGGGGTCGCACAGAGTAGGACACGACTGAAGCGACTTAGCAGCAGTAGCAGCAGCAGATACGGCCCCTGTTTCTTGTTTGGCTTCCAGTGTAGTATAACATAGTAATCTAATAGTGAAAATAAAATGTCATAAGAAGAACTGTACTTAAGGTATTTACAGGTACTGTAAGAATGCCTCTAGAATTCAAGAAGGCCTTCCCCTAATCATGTGGGTCACTTAGTTCAATTCTATAAATATTTGGATTGAAAACTTACTAGTACTGACATTAGGGATACAAAGGTGAGAATGTTATTAGAATAACCTGCCCTTTGTATAGTAGCACCTTCTAGTTTTTATCAGTGGAGGAGTAAAAGGAAATGGTAAGATGAAAAATTATCATCTCAAGTTAATGATTTAATTTAAATTTCAAAGTTGCTTGAAAATATATATAAGTGATGCTCAGTCAGTTGTGCATTTTCAGTCATTTTAACTTTCTGTCAGTATGCAGTATTGAGTGCCACATACATTACTTTAAAAAAAAATCAATATGTTATTTCAAGTAATGGAGAGTTTTAGAGACATTAATGTAACTGCACATGAAGCTGATTATTGCTAAGCTGCTTTTAAATATCGTATGTCCATGATGGGTTTGAAATCTTGCATGTAAGTAGGCCAAATGCTACATTATTAGATAATAGAGTTTCTTTATAGCTTTTGAAAATTAAGTTGTATTATTTCAAGAGGAAATGGTCTATTTAAATCCCATAATTTGAAATGTTCTCTGTTTATAATTTAGGACAAATGGCTCTTTCTATCAAATATTTTGTAACCTAAAAAAAAAAAAAATTGGACCAATTTGATCTTTTTAAAAATAATAGAATTTACTACTTTATTTATTTATTTCGGGGAGTGTGCCACATGTAATCATTTTTTTTTTTAATTGGAGGATATTTCCCTTACAGTGGTTGTGTTGGTTTCTGCCGTACAACAGCGTGTATGTATTCCCTCCCTCTTGAGCCTGCCTCTCACCCCCCACCCACCCTTCTAGGTCATCACAGCACATGGAGCTGGGCTCCCTGTGTATTATAGCAGCTTCCCATTAACTGTATCGGACTTCCCTGATGGCTCAGTGGTAAAGAATCCTCCTGCAAATGCAGGAGACACTGGTTCAATCCCTGGGTCAGGAAGAGCCCCTGGAGAAGGACATAGTGGAACCCCCGGGAAATCCCACTGACAGGAGGAGCCTGGCAGGCTGTGGTCCATGGGGTTGCAAAAGAGTCGGACACAACTTAGTAACTAAACAACGGCTACAACTAGCTTTGTATTTTTACACATGGTAGTGTATACTGTTAGTGCTACTTTCTCAATTCTTCCCGCCCTCTTCTTCCCCGTCTCTGTGTCCACAATTCCATTCTCTATGTCTGCATCTTTGTTATTTGTTCTGGATGTTGTTGTTCAGTTGCTAAGTCATGTCTAACTCTTCGCCACCCCATGGACTGTAATGTGCTAGGTTCCAGTTTCTCCCAGAGTTTGGTCAAATTCATGTCCACTGAGTCACTGATTCTGTGGAACCATCTCATTCTCTGCTGCCCCTTTCTCCTTTTGCGTTCAGTCTTTTCCCAGCATCAGGGTCTTTTCAAGTGAGTCAGCTCTTCATATCAGGTGGCCACAGTATTGGAGCTTCAGCTTCAGCAACAGTCCTTCCAATGAATATTCAAGGTTGATTTCCTTTAGGATGGACTGGTTTGATCTCCTTGCAGTCCAAGGGACTCTTAAGGGTCTTCTCCAGCACCACAATTTAAAAGTATCAATTCTTCAGTGCTCAGCTTCTTTATGGTCCAAATCTCACATCTGTACATGACTACTGGGAAAACTGTCCCTTTGACTATTAAGGACTTTTGTTGCCTGTGAAGATTCATCAGTACCATTTTTCTAGATTACACACATTAATTATGCATTAACATATGGTATTTATTTTTCTGACTTACTTCACTCGGTGAACAGGCTCTAAGTTCATCCACCTCAGTTCAGCTGACTCACATTTGCTTCCATTGTGTATATGTACCACAACTTCTTTATCTGTTTATCTGTTGATGGACATCTAGGTTGCTTCCACATCCTGACTGTTGTAAGTAGTGCTGCTGTGAACTACTGCTCACTTTAGAAGTAGTTCAGAAACCAACTTATCAATGGATAAAGTAGTTAAGTGGGAAAATTTATTTTTTTCAACATTATAAAAACCTTAAGAAAAACTTAGTAGAAAATTTCAGTGACTATATTTGTCACCTCAGTATTAGCAGAAAGCTTTTTAAAAGAAAAGAAAACTAGAACCAAATGAGGAAAGAGATAGATTGACTGTTATATATCTACGTGTGTGTGTGTGTGTGTGTGTGTGTATACACCTTTGAATCTTAATATTGGTGTCCTAATGATTGATCAGGGGAAAATATATGAAATGAAAATGTAAAATAGTACACAAAGTATACAAAGAGCTTTCAGAAATTGACCAAACACTGATAAAGCAATAGCAAATGGCTACAGGATGTTGGCAGTTCACAGAAGAGCAAATCCAAATGGCCAGTTTGTAAAGATTCTCAAGCTCACTAACAGTCTGGGAAATGAAAATTAAGTAAAAGTCGGCTACTTCTTTACTTCTATCCAATTGGAAAAGCTTTTAATAGAATAGAGTACTTATATTTCTGGTACAAATGTGAATTATTTTAGCACTTTTAAAAGATGCAATTTGTCATTTATTGTAAAAAGTTCATTAATCATTTAATTCAGTACTACTTTTCTATGTGACATCACTAAATGCAGAGTTTGGAAGAGATATATTGTAATTAACATGCTACTACATAGTATTTCCAGTGTACAGTTATATAGGTATAAATAACCTCAAAAGCACATATGTAGTAAATAGGAAGTGATGAGGTTTAATTATCACTATTGTTTTTAATAATTTTAATTTTATATAATTTAATATGTAGTTATAGCTATGTTTCACAACTACTCCCAAAATCCCTATAAAATTTAACTCTCCAGCCAATTCTAACTATTCTAGCATATTCCTGGCTATATCTTTGTATATCTGTGTTTTGCCTTATTGTTGTTATGGTAAAAATAGGAAACAAATTATATACCCACTGATGAGAAGTTAGTGGAATAAGTTGTAGTATATCAACGCCTTGGAATATATAGCACCCATGAGAAAGAGCCATCACCGTTAGCGATTTCCCTGTGTTTTGTTAAATGAAAGGAGCTAGATGCAAGGACAGACTTTGTCAAGATCCCACTTTTATAAAACGAGCCAGGACAAACTCCTTTTCTGCCTACATGTTTGAGACATAGGAAAATGTACGGTTTTGAGGACAGAGAGGGCAAGTGGGATGAGGTAGGGGAAAAAAGGACGTATTTCCATGAGAAATACAGTATGGTATCCTTTATTTGTTAAATATTATGTGTATATGTGATATATACACATTAAAAATATATACACCTTAAAAAATGCACACCTTAAAATTTTTGTTGTAGTTGTTTAGTCACTAGGTTGTACCCAACTGTGTGACCCCTTGGACTGTAGCCCGTCAGGCTTCTCTGCCCATGGGATTTCCCAGGCAAGAATACTACAGTGGGTTGCCATTTCCTTCTGCATGGAATCTTCCCAACACATTGAACTGTGTTTCCTGCTTGGCAGGCGGACCTTTACCACTGAGCCACTTGGGAAGCCTCTGGAGCTTTTTTTTTTTTGTAATTATTTGTAATTGCTAGTTATTTTTATCAACTGCAGTGCAGAAGTTCTCCGTTCTTTGAGGCCCACAGGGGACTTGAATTTTCCTGTCCTTTGTCTTTTAAGGAACTTACCACTCTACCTTGTTATTCATATATATGTATAATATATCTTATATACATATGTATCTTACACACATATATATATATCTTATTCAAAACATTATTTTACCTTTCTTCCTAATCTGTAGGCTTTGTAGCCTGCTAGATATATGCCCCAGAGTCTTATGTATTCACTGTATATGTTAACTGAATGAATAAATAATGGTATCTATCTTAGCCTACCATCTTACATGGAAAAATGATAAAGCTATTAATCAAGATTGATTAATAATATTTTATATATCTTATAGTGCTTTGAATAATAGAAAAGTAAGATGCTCAATTAATACACTTTTGATGTTGTCTTGGTTTGCGGCTCAGTTTTCCATCTTGATTTCCTCTTAGTCATCTTTTTTATTCTTTTAAGAGTTTGTTTTTGAACTACCAGTTTTATTTTGTGATTTTGAAAACTTCTCAGTTAACACTCAGAAACCTTCTGAGTTTATAGTTCAAAATTCAAAAAGCTTATACCTTTGTTAAGTTTATACTCTTTCTATAATACTATACATTTCTCACAGAAATGTCTTAGGCAACTCATTCTTTAATCTTGTTAGTATATAGTCCTTTCTTCTTTCATCATAAAGCTGTAATATGTCCCTTCAAATAACAATTTCTGCTTCATCTTCTTTGTTATCTTTTGTCTCTTTGACATAATGTCTTATGAAATGAAGAGGTAGATTTTATTTTTCTAATACAAAGGGAACTGACAGGTAAAAAATCGGGTTGACATGTTTAAACCCATTTTACATACTTGATAACTGATAAGTTTTGTCTTCCTCTGTGGTGTTGGATTTAGGCAAAATTAAAATAAGAAAAATTAGGAAAATAAATATTTATATTTTAAAAATTCACTTCATTTTGAACTCTAAGCATTTGTTAGAATTTTTTCTGTTATTTTGTATCTTTTTTCATTGACTTTGGGAATTGGTGCTCCACTGTTGATTGCTTTCTCCTTCATATTTTTATTGGTATTGATGCTTTCCAGATGTCTAATTCTTGTTTAAAATGTTTCCATTCATGACTTTTCCTTTGACTTCAGATTTGTGGTACTGGACACCATAAATTTTGTGGAACATCCTTACTTAATTTTATGCAGTTACTTCAGAAACATTACAGTGGTGATCACTAAAGTGTTGACATTTGTCTAACTTAGCTATTTTTAATTCACTGTGGGCTTTCTTTGAAGATATAGAAAGGAACTGTAGAAGAATATATAGATTCTCAGTGAATTAGGTGATTTTTATTTTTACACTTTTCTGCTTTGCTTTGGACATCTCTTTCAGTCTTACAGAATGGGTATTTATTTTCTTAGAAAGTTTAATTTCCCAGACGTAATACTTAATGTATACTTGTTCATACATTAAGTATATACAATGTTGTATACTTAATGTTGCTTCTAAGAATCTCCATGGATGATTTTACTGAGAAACATTAGATGATAGAATCATTTTAGTCTTTGGGGGGAGGTAAGTTGGCTTAAAGCTCAACATTCAGAAAATGAAGATTATGGCGTCTGGTCCCATCACTTCATGGGAAATAGATTGGGAAACAGTGAAAACAGTGTCAGACTTTATTTTGGGGGGCTTCAAAATCACTGCAGATGGTGACTGCAGCCATGAAATTAAAAGACGCTTACTCTTTGGAAGGAAAGTTATGACCAACCTAGATGACATATTCAAAAGCAGAGACATTACTTTGCCAACAAAGATCTGTCTAGTCAAGGCTATGGGTTTTCCAGTGGTCATATATGGATGTGAGAGTTGGACTGTGAAGAAAGCTGAGCACCAAAAAATAGATGCTTTTGAACTGTGGTGTTGGAGAAGACTCTTGCGAGTCCCTTGGACTGCATGGAGACCCAACCAGTCTATTCTAAAGGGGACCAGTCCTGGGTGTTCATTGGAAGGACTGATGCTAAAGCTGAAACTCCAATACTTTGGCCACCTGTTGCGAAGAGTTGACTCATTGGAAAAGACTCTGATGCTGGAGGGATTGGGGGCAGGAGGAGAAGGGGACGACAGAGGATGAGATGGCTGGATGGCATCACTGACTCGATGGACGTGAGTCTGGGTGAACTCCGGGAGTGGACAGGGATGGTGATGGACTGGAGGCCTGGCGTGGTGCGATTCATGGGGTCACAAAGAGTTGGACACGACTGAGCTACTGAACTGAACTGAACTGAACTGAAGGGGCTTTTAAGGGAAATTTTTTTTCTTTCACTCTAAAAACCATGAATACAATGTCATTAAAATAATCTTTTAAAATAAATTCATCTACGTTATAATGCAGATTTCAGTTTTGCATATTCTGTTTCAATCCTTATCCATATGCACATGTATTATTTACCTAATTGTAATGAAAATATATATGCATCTTCTGGTGATTATTTTTCTTATATAAAGCACAACATTAGCTATATAATAGTGCTTTAAATAAAAGCAAATCATTTCACCACAAGATAAATAGAAATAAATCTAAGTAAAAACAAATCATTCCACTGTCATTAGTGTTAGTTGCTCAGTCATGTCCAGTTCTTTGCAATCCCATGGACTGTAGCCCGCCAGTGTCCCTCTACCAAGTCCATGGAACTCTCCAGGCAAGAATACTGGAGTGAGTAGCCATTACCTTCTCCAGGGGATCTTCCCAACCCACGGACTGAACCTGGGTCTCCTGCATTGCAGATGGTTCCTTTACCATCTGAGCCAACATCATCCTGGTCTAGCAAATGTGTTCCCTTTAGTCTTTGTATATCCATATGCAAAAGTTTAAATGTGATGATTTGGACCTGATTTTAGTTTATTAATTATGGATGAATTTCATGGATAATATGTAGACCTCCCCTTCCCCCAGAGCTTATCACCTACCAGGCCAGCATTCCTCCCTAGCTGCCAGGCTGCCCATTACTGCCAATATACTTAAACCTACCTAGAGCTAAGCGACTTAGCAGCAGCAGCAGCAGCAGCAGCAGAGCTAATTGAATGTGGGAAGGCAGAGAGCATGTCTGGACCCTTGCCTCCTTTGCAGTCCTGATGCTTTCCTGTCTATGTTAGTAGTCCTTTCCATATTTCACATGGGACCGTTCTGGTTGGTGTCATTATGAATACTATTTTAGAAAAATATCTTCATGCAAGTCATTTCATATTCCCTGTTTTCATCCACATCTCTATTTTTAACGAAAGGTAATGGGGCTGTTGCCTGAATGTGTAGTTCTTTACTTTGAAAAAGTAAGTGTTAGTTACTGAGGTGTGTCCAACTCTTTGCAACCCTGTAGTCTGTAGCCTACCAGGCTTCTCTCTCCATGGAATTCTCCAGGCAAGAATACTGAAGAGGATATCCCTAGAGGATTTTCCTGACCCAGGGATTGAACCTGGGTCCCCACATTGCAGGCAGATTCTTTACCATCTGAGCCACCAGAGAACCCTTACCTGCCCTAAACAAAACTTAAACCTCCCTTAAACATAACTTGGCTTTAAACTAGCATACTGAACATAGCAATTTTGCAAACATAAATGCTTTAATTTTCTTCAAAAATTGATTCTTAATGCCTACCAACATGACCCCCTCCCCTGCCCCAATAAATTATAGGTTCAGTCTTCTAGTATTTTGTTAGGCTATATGACATGCATTACCTGCATCCCAAGGTGGATTAATTGTGACCTTGAGATGTTTATAATTTCTGAGTACTTATAACAAGAATGAGACACTGCTTATTCTGATGGCTGAAGGGTCAAATGTCTGCCTTTCAGTCATAAGTTGAGAAAGTGCCCTTGTCAAGTGAACAATTTTCTGTATCCATTTTATGACAGGTTATCATGATTAATGGGTATTCTGTAGCTTTTGAGCAGTGTGCTCTGTTATCGCCTTGCTGTAGTTCCCATGGCTGAGAAGTAGAAATGGTTTCTGCTTACAATCTAGATAATAAGGCAGATATTATCTACCTAGGAGAAAGTGGAAGTTTCAGGCTTTCAGTATGAACAATATTTGAATACTCATGAAGTGGATGATTTGGGGGTTCAGGAATATTATCCTGGGACAGAAAACTTCCTGGTAAAGCATGAGCATAAGGAGTAAGGTTTGCATTTCAGGGCATTTAAGTGGATATATTTCTCAGAAGGAACTGGAGCTATTGTTCTACTATACTTCCATAGGAGTATTGGTTATATTTGAGCTGCTAGGACCAGTATGCACATGAGTTAGCTGGGAGTGAGGGTGGGGATATCCTGTAGCATTTAGGAAAACTACAAGTATTTTTTTCTTTCTCCTTTCCTCATCCAAAATTTGACAACAGTGAAATATGATAATTCACTATAAAAATGAAGATTAGATTGTTAAATAATGCCTCTTCGTTTGTTTAGAAGTTTTTTCATTTACCTGGGTGAGAATAACTGGACTTGATGGGTTTTTCATTTTTCCTTCAGGCTCAGTTTATGAACCTCTGAAAAGCATTAATCTTCCAAGATCTGATGAAACTCTGTGGGATAAACTGGATCACTATTACAGAATTGGTAAGCTAAACCTGAGGAAAGCAAGTCTTTAGGTAGCTATGATTAACATCTATTCTGCCTTAGTTAAATTACATACATTATATGGATGATGACCTCTCATTTGAGTGTTGGGATAGTTTCAGTGCTTAGACAGCTGTATATTCCAATTGCATATTGATATGGAGACTGTAAATGGAATCTGGCAAGTCATATCTGTCCCTTGAATAATTTTGAAACTGCTGCTAGTGTCTTCTGTGTCCTTTTAGCCTTCCAAAACATTAACAGATTTGAGAACTAGAGGCTGTTTCTTGAATAATTCTTACACAAAGATTTTGTAGAAGTATTCCTTGCTCATTTACCTATACAAAGTTACAATGTAGTCCTGAATCTTTTGTATCCATTTCTAATTCATTGAGATGCAAAAGGCAGTCTCAATACTGTTACTGGTATAAGGTCCGTGTTTGTTTGTTTTGCTTGCTCTTTTGTTTTTGTCAAGATCAACCTGGCGAGTTCTGTTTTTTAATATGAGTAAGCAGCTTAGAGATACATATATATAGGGCTCTTTTTTGTTCATCAGATGGTAAGGTGGGGATGCTTTTTTTTGTTAGTTTGCTTCTTATGCCATTTATGTGGCCTAGTATGTCAAATATAAAATTTGATTTCTCTCACCGAGGAGAAGGATTTTTTTGTTTGTGTCTGCATCATGTGAAACATTATTTCAGAGACTTCCCTGGTGGTCCAGTGGTTGAGACTTTGCCTTCCAATGTGCAGGGTGTGGCTCTGATTCCTGGTTGTGGAGCTATTGTTCCTATTGCATAGGAACCTGGAATGTTAGGTCCATGAATCAAGGTAAACTGGAAGTGGTCAAACAGGATAGCAAGAGTGATCATTGACATTTTAGGAATCAGTGAACTAAAATGGATGGGAATTGGCAAATTTAATTCAGATGACCATTATATCTACTAGTGTGGGCAAGAATCCCTTGGAAGAAATGGAGTAGCTCTCACAGTCAACGAAAGAGTCCAAAATGCACTACTTGCATGCAATCTCATAAATCAAAGAATGACCTCTGTTCGTTTCAAAGCAAACCATTCAGTATCATAGTAATCCAAATCTATGCCTCAACTGCTAATGCTGAAGAAGCTGAAGTCGAATGGTTCTTTGAAGACCTTTAAGACTTTATAGTCTAGAACTAGCATCAAAAAAGATGTCCTTTTCATCACAGGGGACTGGAATGCAAAAGTAGGAAGTCCCCAGGTACACGGGCAAGTTTCACTTTGGATTACAAAATGAAACATGGCAAAGGCTAACAGAATTTTGCCAAGAGAACACACTGATCATAGCAAACACACTCTTCCAACAACACCAGAGACAACTCTACACATGGACATCAACCAGATGGTCAGTACTGAAATCAGATTGGTACTCTGTACAGCCGAAGATGGAGAAAAGTTCACACAGTCTACAAAAACAAGACCTGGAGCTAACTGTGTCTCAGATCATGAATTCCTTATTGCAAAATTCAGACTTAAAGAAAGTAGGGAAAACCACTAGGTCATTCAGTTATAATCGAAATCAAATCCCTTACGATTATACAGTGGAAGTGACAAATAGATTCAAGGGATTAAATGTGGTAGAGTGCCAGAAGAACTATGGATGGAAGTTTGTAACACTGTACAAGAGATGGTGATCAAAACCATCCCCAAGAGAAAGAAATGCAAAAAGGCAAAATGGTTGTCTGAGGAGGCCTTACAAATAGATGAGAAGAGAAGTGAAAGGCAAAAGAGAAAAGGAGAAAACCAGTCTGAATGCAGAGTTCCAAAGAATAGCAAGGAGAGAGAAGAAAGCCTTCTTAAGTGAACAGTGCAAAGAAATAGGGGCAATAGAATGGGAAAGACTAGAGATCTCTTCGAGAATATTAGAGATATCAAAGAAACATTTCATGCAACGATGGGCACAATAAAGGATAGAAATGGTATGGACTTAACAGAAGCGAAGATATTAAGAAGAGGTGGCAAGAATACACAGAAGAACTATACAAAAAACCCTTAATGACCCAGACAGCCACAGTGGTGTGATCACTTACCTAGAGCCAGACATCCTGGAGTGTGAAGTCAAGTGAGCCTTAGGAAGCATTACTACGAACAAAGATAGTGGAGGTGATGGAATTCCAGCTGAGCTATTTCAAATCCTAAATGATGATGCTGTGAAATAGCTGCACTCAATATACCTCAAATTTGGAAAACTCAACAGTGGCCACAGGATTGGAAAAGGTCAATTTTCATCCCAATCCCAAAGAAAGGCAATGCCAAAGAATGTTCACACTACTGCAAAATTGTGCTAATTTTGTGCTAATTTGCTAAAATTGTTCTAATTTACCATGCTAGCAAGGTAAAGCTCAAAATGATTCAAGCTAGGCTTCAACAGTACATGAACTCATAATTTGCAGATGTTCAAGCTGGATTTAGAAAAGGCAGAGGAACGAGAGACCAAATTGCCAACATCCGCTGGATCATAGAAAAAGCAAGAGAATTTCAGGAAAACATCTACTGCTTCATTGACACAAAAGCCTTTGACTGGATCACAACAAACTGTGGAACATTCTTGAGGAGAGGAGAATACCAGACCACCTTACCTGCCTCCTGAGAAACCTATATATAGGTCAAGAAGCAACAGTTGGAACCAGATGTGGAACAACAGACTGGTTCCAAATTGGGAGAGGAGTAAAACAAGATTGTATATTGTCACCTTGCTTATTTAATTTCTATGCAGAGTACATCATGCAAAATGCTGGGCTGGATGAAGCTCAAGGAGGAATCAAGATTCTGGGAGAAATGTCAATAACCTCAGATTTACAGATGACATCACCCTAGTGGCAGAAAGCAAAGAGGAACTAAGCAGCCTGTTGATGAAGGTGAAAGAGTAGTGTGAAAAAGATGGCTTAAAAGTTGACATTCAAAAAATTAAGATCCTGGCATCTGGTCCCATCACTTCATGGCAAATAGATAGGGAAAGTAGAGACATCACTTGCCCACAAAGGTCTGTATAGTCAAGTCTATGGTTTTTCCAGTAGTCATGTACAGAAGTGAGAGCTGGACCAGAAAGAAGGCTGAGCACTGAAGAATTTATGCTTTCAAAATGTGATGCTGGAGAAGACTCTTGAGAGCCCCTTAGAGAGCAAGGAGATGGTTAGATAGCATCACTGAGCCAATGGACATTAATTTGACCAAACTTCTGGAGATAGTGAAGGACAGGGAAGCCTGGTGTGCTGCGGGTCGTGGCGTCACAAAGAGTTGGACACGCTGAACAACTGAACTGAACTGAATTTTAATTTGTCACATATAGCTAGCGGACAACTGTGGAGCTAAGATTCTACGTTATTTGTGGCCAAAAACCTAAAACATAAAACACATGCAATATTGTACAAATCAATAAAGACTTTAAAATGGTCCGCATTAAAAAAAATCTTAAAAGAAAAACGTTAGTTCAGCTTATTGTGTTCAAGATTCTTACCCACTTATCTCTGTAGCCATAACTAACTAAAGAAATTAAACTGCCTTTTAAAAGAAGTGTCAGCTGTTTACTTTGCAGTGTGAGGACCAGTTTTTTTACTCTGGGAAAAATAATAAATACCTAGGTATTCTGAAAGACATGATAATGATTATGTCAGTTTAGTCTGAGAAAAAGAAAAAGAAATTTAATTCTTTAATCTCTGATGGAACAGAGTACTTTAAACCTTTGAAAAACTGTTCTAAATTGGTTGACATATGCCAGTCTAGATTAGAGTAACTTAATTTATTTTAGAGAAAAATATTGCTCATCCATTTATAGTTAGACAGGAATAAAATAGGTTTTAGGAAATGTCATTTTAGTGTGACTGTTTTTCTATTTTAGGACTCTTTTATAAAGAGTAATACAGTCTGCTTTCTGTATCTGCAGATGCGGAACCTGCAGATATGGAGGGCCTACTGTACTAGCCGTTTTAGATAAGGGACTTGAGGATTTGAGAACTTTGGCATGCATGGCAGGCCCTGGAAATATCCCTGTGCAGATTGAGCAATGACTAGAAAACATTGATTCCAGACTTCTTTAACTTAAGTGGAATGTTCATAAAATAATTACTTGTTTACTATTTTCATGTCATATTAGGATGCAATTCAATTTTGAAATGTTAAACATATCTTTGACCTGTACCATATATAAGAGGAATACGTTGCTCTGAAGGCCAGGCACAAATTAGTCATCTGTGAAAACCAGGATTCTGGCCTCTTTAGAATTGAGTTATCTTTGGATTTAGCAAATGTATGCAACTCTTTGTTATATTTTTGCTTTATTTTTCCCTATTGAACTGATTTTTGAGAGTATACCTAGTTTTTTGGCTAATTTTTTTTTTTCTGTATCTGATATTGCCTTATAACACTTACTGACATTAACAGGGATGTGCTAAAGACTTTTTATGTGCCAATTAGCTGAATTCTTTACTCAAAAATGAAAATACCCCTTCATGCCAGGTGGATCCCTACCTAGGCTGGAATTATTTACCCAGAGTTGTTTCTACGTTTTCAAAAGTTTTATGCTGCAGCCAAGTTTAGAAAGAACAAAATTGTAGGATAAAGAAACTAAAAAAGTTCAGGAGTTTCAGCTCAAGGGAAATAGATTTTTTTTCATTCTTTTTCTTGTCTTCAATTGCAGTCAAGTCAACATTGCTGCTGTATCAAAGTCCAACCACAGGTCTCTTTCCCACTAAAACATGTGGTAATGATCAGAAGGCCAAGATTCATGACAGTCTGTACTGTGCTGCTGGTGCCTGGGCTTTGGCTCTTGCATACAGGTAAGCTGGTATGTCTTCTCCTTGTAACTCCAAGTCTGGGTAATAGGGTTTTGTAGGCCCAAGACAAACTGGACAGCTATCTTTTGGCTCTGCTTCTGAGTCACTGTGTAACCTGAAGCTGTTCACATCTCCTTTTCAGCCTCTAAACCCTTCAGTTTTCCTGAGCGTTTACATTAGATAAATTGTAACATTTTATGACTTTGTGACTAACATTTCTCATCTCTAGGTTTGTAAATCAGCTTTAGTCTTTAATAGAATGAATTGCCCATTCTCATTGAATTGATTTGTTTTGACCATAGAGGAAATTGATAGTGATTGATGATGAAACTAGAGCCTAGAGTAGTTAACAGAGTAGTCCCAAATGACACACCTAGTTAATGATAGAGCCAGGACCAAAACTCCTCTCCTTCCTTCCCCCAGTTTAGTGTTTTTCTAACTGCACTTCATTGGGATATCACTAAGTCAGAAAATTCTTATAAAGTAAAAGAAAAATAAACCTTTTCACAATACAGAAGTTCTCTTTTTTCATTATTAATATCTATTTTATTTCATTATTTATTTATAATAATATATATAATATATATAATATTGTATAATTATAATTATATTATAATATATAATAATATATATGGATAGCATCCGATGTGGGTCTTGACTTGTAGTCAGTAGTGATACATTTTAACTGTTAAAAACTT
Organism: Bos grunniens; assembly: GCF_055505025.1. Lineage (NCBI taxonomy): Eukaryota > Metazoa > Chordata > Mammalia > Artiodactyla > Bovidae > Bos > Bos grunniens. Next base: position 16,047,852 of record NC_141182.1, read on the forward strand.
GGATTTCTGAATATTAATTCTCCGAAGGTAGTAAATGCATGTGCCTCTGATTTGAAGATTGTATCCTTAACATGAATATGATTACTCCGTCTTAAATCATTGATGTGTTTCACTGATGTTAGATAGGTGCTTCCTGATACGACACATCACCCATATCTACTTCTTATCAAAATGTGTAGATGGCGCTACCGTAAATAAAGTCAGACAAAGCCAGATTGTGGCTACTTATAAGACAACTTGCCTGGTCTCTTAAAAATGTAATCATAGAAGATTAGAAAATAGGTATGAAGATGGCTAGATTATGAGAATCAAATGCAGTGTGTGAACCTTGATTGAATCATGCATTAAAAAGAACCAAAGTATATTTTGGGGATAATTGGATTGTATTTGATATTCAGTATATATTAGACACTATGTCCATGCTATTAGCTCCTTGGCGTGATAATGATATTATGGTCATATAGGCAAATGTCCTTGTTTTTAAGGGATACTTCTGAAATATGTATGGTGTTAGTACAGAGAATAAATTATAGATAAAGAATTCAAGCTAATTTTATCAGCTCTTGAATCCATGTGAAGAGCAGAGTTTTATTCATTGTAGCAGTTTTGTAGCTTTTATATAGATTTGAAATTTTTCTGAATAAAGTGTTCAGGGAAAATTGCTTAAAAAAATACAAGAGTACAGGCCGTTTCCCAGAAGCCTTCAAAAATCTGATAGAGAATTTAAAGTCCGATCTTTGCTGGGGACACTATTTACTAACTCCCTGGATAATTTATCTTATATAGTTAAAGTAACAACTTTTTGTTTTACTAGCAAACAAAATGTCTTCTGTTTGGAGAAACACAAGGGTACATACCACAGAATTAGGATGAAGCCGTTTTTATCCACAGTATTAAGCTGTGATGATTTGTTTTTTTGTTTTTTGTGTTTTTTTTTTTTTGATGATTTGTTTAGATAATCCCCATGTTGTAAAATTAGTAGAATTCTGTTTCCAATTCTACTTATAAATGCTGATGAAATCATATAGATAACATTAAGAAAAATTTGTCAAAAATTAAGCTAGGATTTATATCTATCTCTTATTGGTAATGAATGCATAATATGAAGTCATTAATTTTTTTAAAATGGAAGTAATTTGATTTTTCTAATTGCATTAGTTTTCAATCAGTCATGTAAACAATCTCTTGAAACCTCAGTTCTATTTGAATGTGTGTGTATGTACATGTGTACTGAGGACTTAAAATAATTATTTTATGCACATTTGTATTTCATTTACATTAGGAGTATGGTTTGATTTATTAAATAATTGGATAAAAGCAAGAGGCATTGAAATAGCTTATTTGTAAAATAGACTTTGACATAGTTTGTTTTTCTTAAAGGCAATATTATAGTTTCACTTTGTAATTTTGTTTTATGTTAGAGGAGGAAAGAAATGCTTACTAGTATGTTTTACTTTTTAAGATGTCTTTTACACATATCAAGTTGTAGTACTGAATATACCTTTGTTTAAAATTATATTGCATTATTTCTAATTATAACTATATCTATTTATATTACTTTATAATTATATCTATGTTGCATTATAATTCTGTATAAATATAATAATTAATATAATTAAAATTTATACTTAGTTATATAATTATAACTATTATAATTATTTTATTTTATAAATAATTATATTGCTTTACATGATTTAGGTTAAAATTGTTTCTAAAACTAGTCAATTGTACAAAACCTTTATTTATATATTTATTTAATTTTATTTAATTTTACTTTTTAACTTTACAATATTGTATTGGTTTTGCCATATATCAACATGCATCCGCCACAGGTATACATGTGTTCCCCATCCTAAACCCTCCTCCCTCCTCCCTGCTCCCTCCCCATACCCTCCTTCTGGGTCATCCCAGTGCACCAGCCCCAAGCATCCAGTATCGTGCATCGAACCTGGACTGGCGACTCATTTCATATATGATATTATACATATTTCAATGCCATTCTCCCAAATCATCCCACCCTCTCCCTCTCCCACAGAGTCCAAAAGACTGTTCTATACATCAGTGTCTCTTTTGCTGTCTCGTATACAGGGTTATTGTTACCATCTTTCTAAATTCCATATATATGCGTTAGTATACTGTATTGGTGTTTTTCTTTCTGCTTTACTTCACTCTGTAGAATAGGCTCCAGTTTCATCCAATTTGAACCTATACTTTGCATGTGTGCTCAGTTGCTCAGTCATGTCCGACCCTCTTATGACCCCATGGACTCTAGCCCACCAGGCTTCTTTGCCCATAGGAGTATTCTGGGAAGAATACTGGGATGAGTTGCCATTTGCTCCTCCAGGGGAACTTCCCGACCCAAGGATTGAAGCTATGTCTCCTGCGGCTCCTACATGGCAAGTGGATTCTTTACCACTGAGCCACCTGGGAAGCCCCAAACCTGTACTTTATGCTATACTAAAAAGTATTATATTAAGTTTTTGCATTTTTTGTTCTTACTTCTAGAAAAAAAGCATGACTTTAATTTAGAGTTTAAATATGGAATTTAGTTTTCTTTACTTTTTATGTTTGAGAAAAGTAGCTTTTTTTTTTTTAAGAGTATTGATTTGAAAAAGCACTTTAGACTGTTTAAATGTGCATATGTTAGAAAAACTCAAGGAGAGGTATTGGTAAGATACTTTGCAGTACTGTCTAAGAGAGAGAGAGAGGAATACTTCATGCAAGATGTTGGCCTGTTCCCTCTCAGTGTCAGATTTATTGCTATTTTAGGAGTTAAATATAACAGGTGGCCCTAGCTTAGTCCTTGTAAACAGTCACGTTACATGACCAAACAGTATTCTCATTTTATTTTCCCTGAAACTTGGCTGTGGGGAAATAATGCACCAGTGATAGGATTTAAGTGTTTAGTTTTTCACTAGTTATGTATTTTTAAGTTTTGATTTAAATATAAACTTAAGACTTAATAATATAGAAATATTCAGTCAACATCTCCACATGGCTTGTGATCAGTTAAAGTTATGTATCTGTTTTTTTTAAATTAAACATTTTATTGAGATCATATTAAAACTTGAATGTACATCAGTAAAGCCTACTAGTTCTTGGTGGAAAATAGAGGAATTATTTTGGATGAAAAGGTTCATTTTAAATCTTAGGAGAGGAAATAGATATATGCTAGTTGCCTAAATGTTTTTACTCAAATGCAACTTTTCTTTCATTTGCTAAGTCAGAAAAGAAATATTCTTCTGGTTACCACTATTATTTGCTAAGGAAAGGAGAAATAAAAACATCATTAAAATAGAAGAATTCTTTATTGTGGCTAAATTATTGTGGGATATTTTAGTCTTGGTCTAATGCTTGTGGAAATTAGGGGCAGAGAAATTGCAGTCAAGGTAATTTTAGAAAAATTGGATTTTGTTTCTTTCTGAATTACTTCTTTGTTTTTTATGAAGTGGGAATTATATGCAGAACATTTCATTGAGTTCATTTTACTCCAGATGTGCTGTTTCCTTCATTTATCAGTGCCAAGTCCAAAGTTATCCACTCCATAATTTGCCTGTTAACACTTAGTTCTGACATCATGGGAAAAAAGATCACAGAGCAGAATCATACTAGTTATACTTTGATGCCTGCATGTGAAAAGAAGAATGATGTTCTAGTGACAAATAGACATTTTTACTGACATTCACCATACTGTATTAAAATGATCATCGTTCTTTCCACTGCTGGTATATGAGATCTGTAATTGAAAGAGGAAGTAATGATAGTTTACTTTTTATGGGGAACAGGTAGTGTTTTTTGTCAAGTGAGGATGATAGTTAGATATTTTACTTATGATTTAGTAAAATAATGAATAAGCTACTTTTATTTTTTCAAGAGTGGATAACATCTTTTTTGAAGGCCACTGATCAATAATAAAAAAGGAACTTAAAGATTGAAAAACAGCTTAACCTAATTTAATATTTAAGTGTCAGCTGTTTTTTGTTTTTTAAAAGCAGGAGTTGTAAACTGTGGTCAATTGATTTTAAACTAAGACCTGAGAATGTAAAACTTGATGCCCAAATACATCAGTATCGTCCTGGATGCATTTGATTGAAGGCACTGCTGACTGAAGTGCCCATTCTGGCATTGTTAAGCACATAGCAGAGAAAGGAGACATGGGCCTACCTTAATCTACACTTCTTTGGATCCAAGTGATCATTGCATAACCTAAAGGGATTGGTATTTAAAATTGCCCGTGCTCTGTAAATGGTGAATTTAAAAAATCCATTGGTAGATTTTTCTAATATAGAAATATCCTTTAAAGTTTCAGCCAAGTCAGTGTTGAAAATATTATACACTATTTTTAACACAGTTGACTTACTTCCTTAAGACAAGGGGAAATTTGCACAATTTCATCATGAGATTTTTTTTTAAAACATTTCTACATCCGCTGGGAAAATGAAGCTTCACTGTTACAGAATTAGTAGTTGTTACCAGAACATAGGATTAGCCAGATAAATACTTAATTATCAAAAGCTCTGCTTCCTTTTCAAATGCATTTCCAATTTGTTTCATGAGTTATCTCTCTCACCCAGGCGCATTGATGATGACAAGGGAAGGACCCATGAGCTGGAGCACTCGGCTATAAAATGTATGAGAGGAATTCTCTACTGCTACATGCGTCAGGCTGATAAGGTAAAACACTGTGGTATGGACTGAAATTCTCACATCGTCCTGAGGGATTAATTTAACCAGTATAGCAATAGCATCTTCTGAAGAAGGATGTACTTTCAAAAGGTAAAGCCACATCCTGGGGGCAGTCTAGATAGATTAAAACAGCTCTGCCTTCCCAGCCCAGGGTTTTGAAATACTGAAATTGAAGAAATAGCTTAAGCAAGATTGATTGGCAACTGTTATATGGGCTTAAATTTGTATTTTGCATCTGGTGTTTGCTCAAATAAATAGTTTCCCAAGAACCTCATGATATGCATAATTCTAACCAGTATTGTATTAAATAAGAAAATCCTTATCAAAATTCCTTTTGTACATGTCATTACTCTAATTGAACTTTAGTTTAGAAATATAATAATTCATTCACTTTTATATATAAAGAGGGCAGGAATTAAAGGCTTAGAAAACAGCAGACTTTACAGGATTATTTTGGAAATTAAACAATGTACATAATAAAACTTTTTAAACTATAAAGCTCTATACAAATATAATGTGATATTCCCCCTACTTACCTACATCTCTGTGTTTCCAGGTCCTAATATATTGTAGTACGTTAATAAATTTACATCATGGTTCCTCAACGACCACTCCCAGGTTTGATGATTTATTAGTAAAGATGCACTTCAGTAGTTAATACAGGCAATTTTAATCACTTAATATTTTGTATATCTGTATCATATGGATATTATATTAAGTTTTTGTGATAGCACATTTTTTAAGACCTGACCTGAAGTCAAAAACGCAAAAAAAAAAAAAAAAAAAAATCCTATATATTCTGTCACCAAAATATGGCAACAAAAAAAATTAGTTTGCAGAAAGTAAATTTATTCACAAGTTGATAATAGAGATATATGAAAAACCCATAATTTGTCTACTGAGATTTGACTTTGCAAATCATTATTATAAAGGTTTTTCAATGCTTGAAATAAAGTAATATGTCATATTGACATTTAATATTTGAATTAAATTTGTATAACATATTGAAGTAATTGTGATTAAAGTTTTTTTCCCTAAGTGTGAGAAGTTTACTATTTGTTTCACATTTATCATTTCATGAATGCTTAATGTGTATGAATTCACCTTTTCTCTCGAGAAAACATTGTGTGAACCATGAATTTCATGTGCTTGCTAACCCGGTTGACATACTTAAGTTATAATTGTTTTTGAAAAGGAAGAAAATGATGTACTATAAAGTTTTTTCTTTGTGACTTGTTTAATCTTGTTAATGTCCTTTTCTAAATATTATTCAACTTTACTAACAAGTATTCATAGTTTGGTATTCTTTTGAATACAACTTGAATGTAACTTAAGCTATCTTTGAATTCCTTAAATTACAAAGGATTATCTTTTTTTGACTTACGTGAGTTGTAAGAAGGTACAGATCACATTAGGATCACGTTTGGTATTTCTGCATACTACATAATGTAGAATTTTACAAATTTTAAAACACTGTTATTGGTATAATCTTTCTTGAACCCCATAACCTTACAGTAGGAATAGAAGGTATTGCTACAATGCACATATGACTCAGTAAGACTAAACCATGCACGCAACTAATTACCTCCCACCACACCCACTCCAGTACTCTTGCCTGGCAAATCCCATGGATGGAGGAGCCTGGTAGGCTGCAGTCCATGGGGTCGCTAGGAGTCGGACACGACTGAGCGACTTCACTTTCACTTTTCACTTTTCACTTTTATGCACTGGAGAAGGAACTGGCAACCCACTCCAGTGTTCTTGCCTGGAGAATCCCAGGGACGGCGGAGCCTGGTGGGCTGCCATCTATGGGGTCGCACAGAGTCGGACATGACTGAAGCAACTTAGCAGCAGCAGCAGCAGCATACCTTCACCTCGGTGCTCACTATTTCCTTCATGATTTCATAGCAGTAGACATTGTTACCATACTTTTAAATGTGTACTTTTATCTTTTGGCCCTCCCTTAAAACTAAAGTAAAGCATATTTGTAATGTTCATGTGCTGTTTGACCTTAAAGCTCATCTTCTGACGTAAAATAATGACTTAGTGAAAATTTTTTGCTTCTCGTTGTAAAGCATGCTTCCTGATATGTTTTCTAATAATACTACCTAAATGGGATGTTTTAATTTATTTGAGTGAATAGTTCTCCTTGATTTGAAGAATATAGAGCAATCTAATTTCTATTATTTTCTTTGTGCTTGTATTAATTTCTACTATTAACATTAGTTATTTTTTACCTCTAGGTGTTCATATACCTATTTTTATTAATACTTCTTAAAGAGGAGCATTCAGATTTCAAAATGGATTCAATTTACAGTTCATAGTTCAGAAAATAGGGATCTGCTTTACAGTGTGCTATGAATGTTGCTGTCCCTAATTGTCTGCATAAAAAATTTATTTCCTGAAAATGCTTCCTAAGTACTTTATAATTCATGAGAAATCATTAAATTTTTATAAAATTTATTTTTCCTGGATTCCCTTATGAGATGATTTTCCTACCTCAGTGTATATTTTAAGTCTATAAATTAAGGATGTTTTTAAGAGTATTTTGTCATCACAAAATACTCAGTACCTTTTCCTGAATGATAAACTTGCTTATTCACAGTGATTAAAATTTTGAGGAAAAGTCTAAATAAAATGCAAGAAGGAAAAAACATTATTCTAGATTTCTTTTAATCTAGAAATTCTTACTTCAATAAATAATTCTTTACTTTTACTTGCCATATGCCAGATATCATACAATACTAATTAATATCCTCCTGATTTTGGCTGCTCTCAAGAGTACTTTTTGTCTATATTTTGTATACAATATGCTTCATTAATTTGCAAAGCTTATTGAATTTGGGTCTTTTTTCCCCCTGAAATTTTAAATTGTCTTTTTACAGCTTTAAGACTCAAAGCATAATTATATAATTCACTGTTTGATCATCTTTGATCATTTAATAGTTACCTTTCCTCAGGCACAATCATTGATTATAAATTCTCATGCTGGGTACTTGTGTGTCTTGAAGACAAATGACAAACACTGCTTTGTCACCTGCAGCAATCACTTTATTAAACTAATAAAACCTTATCCATTTAGATACTTATCAAGTGGGCAAAATATATTCTGTTTTAATTTAACATTTTTGTCTTAAGAGCCCAGAAAAATGTTCAATGCTTTGAGAATAGTCATGGTACTATGAAAGTAATGACCACATTGATTTCTATATTTGTGTACCCTGAGACAGTTACCAGCAGTTTCAGACACTGAGATGGGGTAGCCATCTCACCTTTTCTGAGTTAACATAGGATAGCTTGGTCACTACATAGGTGGAGTGTGTACATCCATACCTTTACCCTCATTCTTTCATTTCTGATTATCTGCTGATAGTTCCTGACTTTAATTTTGTTGATTTCAACCTTAGGGAGGGCTTGCAGATAGCTCAGTGGTAAAAGTAAACACCTGCCAATGCAGGAGCTGCAGGAGATGTGGGTTGAATCAGGAAGGTCCCCTGGAGGAGAAAATGGCAACACAATTCAATATTCTTAGCTGGAAAATCGCACAGACACAGGAGCCTGGTGGGCTGCAGTGCATAGGGTCCAACAGAATTGGCCACACCTGAACACACATGCATAACATAACATATGTGTTTATGTAGGGTTCTTGGAGGGGTGGAAAGGTGTGATAGCCCTCTGTAACAGTACTGTCAAATTTTTTTGTGATGATCTAAATGTTCTGTGTTACTGTATTGAACAACAGAGAAACCACTAGTCACATGTGGCTTTTGAGCACTTGATATGGGGCCATTGTGACTGAAAACTTGAATTTCTAAATTTCATTTAATTGTCTGTATTGTCAAAGCTATGGTTTTCCCAGTATTCATGTATGGATGTGAGATTTGAACCATAAAGAAAGCTGAGTGCTGAAGAACTGATGCTTTTGAACTATGGCGTTGGAAAAGACTCCTGTGTTCCTTTGACAGCAAGCAGATCAAACCAATGAATCCTAAAGAAAATCAGTCCTGGTTATTCATTGGAAGGACTGATGCTGAAGCTGAAACTCCAATACTTTGGCCACCTGATGTGAAAAACTGACTCCTTGGAAAAGACACTGATGCTGGGAAAGATTGAAGGTGGGAGGAGAAGGGGATGACAGAGGATGAGATGTTTGGATGGCATCACCAACTCGATGGACATGAGTTTGAACAAGCTATAGGAGTTGGTGCAGGACAGGGATGCCTGGCGTGCTGCAGTCCATGGGGTCTCAAAGAGTTGGACGTGACTGAGCAACGGAACTGAACTGAGTTCAGTTTGTCACATATAGCTAGTGCCTGCCATATTGGAGAGTATAACTTCTTGAAGCTTGAAAGATAGTGGGAGATACAGAAAACTAATAAAAACGAAACACTAGAGAAATAAATAAAGGATAAGCACCCTGGTATGGGAGTCCAGAGGAAGGAATTTTAGTTTTGGTTCAGAAGGGACTTTATTAGAGAAGATCTTATTAAGACAATACTTTAAGGATGAAAAGAAACTTGAAGATGGAAAAGAGAGTATGGTTCTATGCGCTTCCTTAGCCAAGTAAAACAAGTCAAGATCATGAATACTCAGATACTATCATTTATATCTTTCAAAGGGAGAAGAAACTCATTGCTTTTATTTGTCCTCGGAATATGGAATGAAGCAGGGCAAAGGCTAATAGAGTTTTGCCAGGAGAACGCACTGGTCATAGCAAACACCCTCTTCCACCAACACAAGAGAAATCTACACATGGACATCACCAAAGTGTCAACACCGAAATCAGATTGATTATATTCTTTGCAGCCAAAGATGGAGAAGCTCTATACAGTCAGCAAAAACATGACCAGGAGCTGACTGTGGCTCAGATCATGAACTCCTTATTGCCAAATTCAGACTTAAATTGAAGAAAGTAGGGAAAACCACTAGACCATTCAGGTATGACCTAAATCAAATCCCTTATGATTATACAGTGAAAGTGAGAAATAGATTTAAGGGACTAGATCTGATAGAGTGCCTGATGAACTATGGACTGAAGTTCGTGATATTGTACAGGAGATGGGGATCAAGACCATCGCCATGGAAAAGAAATGCAAAAAAGTAAAATGGCTGTCTGGGGAGGCCTTACAAATAGCTGTGAAAAGAAGAGAAGCGAAAAGCAAAGGACAAAAGGAAAGATGTAAGCATCTGAATGCAGAGTTCCAAAGAATAGCAAGGAGAGATAAGAAATCCTTCCTCAGAGATCAATGCAAAGAAATAGAGGAAAACAACAGAATAGGAAAGACTAGAGATCTCTTCAAGAAAATCAGAGATACCAAGGGAACATTTCATGCAAAGATGGGCTCGATAAAGGACAGAAATGGTATGGACCTAATGGAAGCAGAAGATATTAAGAAGAGGTGGCAAGAATACACAGAAGAACTGTACAAAAAAGATCTTCACGACCAAGATAATCATGATGGTGTGATCACTGACCTAGAGCCAGACATCCTGGAATGGGAAGTCAAGTGGGCCTTAGAAAGCATCACTATGAACAAAGCTAGTGGAAGTGATGGAATTCCAGTTGAGCTATTTCAAATCCTGAAAGATGATGCTGTGAGAGCGCTGCACTCAATAGCCAGCAAATTTGGAAAACTCAGCAGTGGCCACAGGACTGGAAAAGGTCAGTTTTTATTCCAGTCCCAAAGAAAGGCAATGCCAAAGAATGCTCAAACTACCGCACAGTTGTACTCATCTCACACGCTAGTAAAGCAATGCTCAAAATTCTCCAAGCCAGACTTCAGCAATACGTAAACGTGAACTTCCAGATGTTCAAGCTGGTTTTCGAAAAGGCAGAGGAACCAGAGATCAAATTGCCAACATCCGCTGGATCACGGAAAAACATCTATTTCTGCTTTATTGACTATGCCAAAGCCTTTGACTGTGTGGACCACAATAAACTGTGGGAAATTCTGGAAGAGATGGGAATACCACACCACCTGACCTGCCTCTTGAGAAACCTGTATGCAGGTCAGGAAGCAACAGTTAGAACTGGACATGGAACAACAGACTGGTTCCAAATAGGAAAAGGAGTATGTCGAGGCTGTGTATTGTCACCCTGCTTATTTAACTTATATGCAGAGTACATCATGAGAAACACTGGGCTGGAAGAAGCACAAGCTGGAATCAAGATTGCTGAGAGAAATATCAATAACATCAGCTATGCAGATGACACCACCCTTATGGCAGAAAGTGAAGAGGAACTAAAGAGCCTCTTGATAAAAGTGAAAGAGGAGAGTAAAAAAGTTGGCTTAAAGCTCAACATTCAGAAAACGAAGATCATGGCATCTGGTCCCATCACTTCATGGGAAATAGATGGGGAAACAGTGGAAACAGTGACAGATTTTATTTTTTTGGGCTCCCAAGTCACTGCAGATGGTGATTGCAGCCATGAAATTAAAAGACGCTTACTCCTTGCTAGGAAAGTTATGACCAACCTAGACAGCATATTAAAAAGCAGAGACATTACTTTGCCAATAAAGGTCCATCTAGTCAAAGCTATGGTTTTTCCAGTGGTCACATATGGATGTGAGAGTTAGACTGTGAAGAAAGCTGAGTGGTGAAGAATTGATGCTTTTGAACTGCGGTGTTGGAGAAGACTCTTGAGAGTCCCTTGGACTGCAAGGAGATCCAACCAGTCCATTCTGAAGGAGATCAGCCCTGGGATTTGTTTTGAAAGAATGATGCTAAAGCTGAAACTCCAGTACTTTGGCCACCTCATGCAAAGAGTGACTCGTTTTAGAAGACTCTGATGCTGGGAGTGATTGGGGGCAAGAGGAGAAGGGGACGATAGAGGATGAGATGGCTCGATGGCATCACCGACTCGATGGACATGAGTTTGCGTGAACTCCGGGAGTTGGTGATAGACAGGGAGGCCTGGCGTGCTGCGATTCATGGGGTCACAGAGTCGGACACGACTGAGCAACTGAACTGAACTGAACCGATGTGTCGTTCTGTTCATTCTTTGTTCCTATTCATCTTATATTTCCAGGGAACTAGTAGTAGACATACTTGGCATATAACTTTATTAGCAGATTTTTGCAAAATTGAATTAATATCTGCTTGTCCTTGGAGTTTGTCTCCTTTTGTCATTTAATACTTAGTTAATGAGTATTCAAAAATGATTAAATTTTATTTTGAGTTAATAAGTAAAAATATGGCCTATATTCTCTTGGAATTGGTGCCTTAGTAATGACAGTATGTGTGGTGAAAGAAATGAAAACATGTTGACAGGAGCATGGTATCAATTTGTAAATCTTGGAGAAAGAAAAAGCATTTGGTGTTTTGAAAACTTATTGAATTAGAATGTGGCCTTAAGCGCTCTTTCATTGAGTGTCATGGAAGCATTTCCAAAGCGCAGTACAGTGGGATACAGTCTGTGAAATCCAGTCCCATAGAGGAAACCATTATTTGACTCTAAAATAAGATGGAAAACATTACAAAAGTCAATGCTAATACATTAACAAGCTTCCTATTATACGTCAGTTGTTTGTGAAGTATCAGTTAAGTATTTAACAGTCATGTTAACTGTATTACATTAATAATGATGAATTTTATCTATTTTGTTTCTTTAGAAAAAGTTACATTCTGCTTTGTTGTATCCTCTGTCTGTAAGCTGTAGCTTTCCCCATTAAAAAGTCTCTTGAAAAATATATAATCTCTGATTTTGGATTACAATGTGAATTAGTAGCATCATTTAAATTTTATATTTTATTCCAGGTCCAGCAATTTAAGCAGGATCCACGCCCAACAACATGTCTTCACTCCATTTTCAATGTACATACAGGAGATGAGATCCTCTCCTATGAGGAATACGGTCATCTTCAGGTAAAAAGAGAAGACTACACATTTTCTTCTGCATTTTTACTCTATATCATAGAATGTTTGAGGCTATTTACATTTTTAAAAAATTAGATTTACATTTTTTAAAGCTTAAATTGTTCAAAATGGAAGTAGAGAATCAGCCATGAAATGAAGAAATCCCAGTGGAACTGAATTAGTTATTGTGATTGCACATTAAATATTATTGCATTCTTGGTCCAAAAGCAAAAAGGGCAGCTGGAGGGATTAGAATACTACTCTCTAGAAGAACGGATCCTACAGCTCTTTCAGTGACAAAAGCTTGTGCTCATTATCCAATTTAGAGGAATTTCAATATTTAGGAACCAGAGAATAAAAGACAACTGACAGTAATATAACAACAAATCAGAAGTCTTTGTACGTGACAGTCCATTTCTAATACATCAGCCTTCAATGATGCTAAAAACGTACCACTAAAATGATAATTCCAAAAGACATTTTATATATATATATATAAATTTTATATGCTAACAATACACTGTAAAGGTTCATATTTTGTTTTCATTTTTTCTCTCATATCTGTGTACCCCTTTGCCTTGTTTCTAGTATACAAGTATTATATATGCTATTTATCTTTAATGGATTTTCTTCCTCTTCAGCGTTTGGTTCTGTTGTCTTTAGAATAGAATACTTACTATTCATATATTCCTTACTAAAATACGAGTATCTCCTTTTTAGAGTTCCTTTCTCTCTAGAGATCTGAAATGTCTTACTTTAGAATGACTCCTCCAAACACAGAAAGTTCAGTGTCCCCATTTCTACACAGCAGAAACTCTTAATGGTTACTTGTAACCAGTTCTATGGAGATTTAATGTTACATAAATATATGTAGTTGCTCAGCTGTATATATTTATATGTATATGTATATATAAATATGTATATATTTATACATAAATAAATATGTAGTTGCTCAGCTGTCTCATAATTTTTCAAATAATTAGGTTTTCTGTACCTTTTGCTTTCACAGATATGTTTGCTGTTTGACATAGGGTTTTTAGAAGATAACAATTCATTTATTTTTGTATTTCAGAATTTAAACTTAGTGCCTAGCACATAGTAGGTTTCAAATAAATGCTGGTCAACCTGTTATTTGGAAGCCCCGTACATTTTGCCACTTACTGATATTTTCTCACAGAAGCCTCTTAAAAATCATAGCAGAGAGTTCTTTGAGATATTGCTGTAGTTGGCTGTCAATAGAAATGAAATTTCTTTTTTTTTAATTTTATTTTATTTAACTTTACAATATTGTATTGGTTTTGCCATATATCAAAATGAATCTGCCACAGGTATACATGTGTTCCCCATCCTGAACCCTCCTTCGTCCTCCCTCCCCATGGAAATGAAATTTCTTTGAGATCATTTCTGACAGGCCAGTGTCAGTGCTCTATGAGAATATTTGGGTGACCCAATGGGATGAAGCTCTTGCTTACTATGTTCTGAGAAAAGTCACTTAAGAGTTAATGTTGGTCTATTATAAAACGCCTTAAACTAGAATCCTACATTTTCTTATGTGACCCACTTGGACCTTGATAAGACCCTGAAACCAACTGGACTTTGAGTGCTGGGAAGTCAAGAGACATTCAGGATAGTCCTGATTCCTGAGAGAGTTACCCCCACTGGCAGGCCCCGGTGGCACACAGCTGCTTTATCCAAGGAATCTAGGGCACAAATAATTTTCTGCCCCAACTTTCTGTCCGTTTTTCAGAAAGGATTGGAGGAGAATCAGCGAAGGCACAAGGCAGCAAGGCTGTTAGTGGATAATAATCTTCTGGGTTAGAATTGTATGATAAGAAAATTATGTCTTACCTCCTCTTTGTTTTTACCTCAAGTTAACTGTTTCCTGGCTAAATGAAAAATTTTCACTGCTTCTCATGTATTTGTTTATTGGATAACTTTATTGAGATATAATTCATATAATAAACAATTTGCCTATGTAAAGTATACAACTTTCAACATTGCAGAACATCTTCATCACCCCAGAGCGAAATCCAGTACCTGTTAGCAGTCACTCCTCAACTCCTTCAAAGACCCCCACTGTAGGCAATTACCAGTCTACTTTCTGTCTGTATGAACAAGCCTAGTTTGTACATTTCATATAAATGGAATCATATGCCATGTGGTCTAATGTGACTGATTTCTTTCTTTTAGTGTAATGTTTTCAAGGTTTGTCCATGTTGTGCTATTTATCTTTCACTGCTTATTTCCTCGAGAAAATGTATATAGCCCATTCAGAATTCTATGAGAGTATTTATTTTTGGTTAAAGGGGACATTATTGTCTTCTTTTGTTTGTTTTGTTTAGAGCATATAATGTTTATCTTTAATAGACTAATAAACTAAAAGAGCCTCATTTTTAGAATACTTTTTTTCATAAATATATTTTAAATGTTTGATTAATATATTCCTACAGTTGCTGATGTAAGTTCTGTGTTCTCTGAATACAGGATGTGCTACCTGTTCTTTATGGTGGCATAGTCCTAATGTCTTACTGTCCAATAATTTTTTCATTTACCTGCACTTAAATTGGATTCACATTACATAGCTGCCCAAGGGACAAAACTATTTCAAAGTAGAAGTGCTTAAATCTACAGTTTCAATATAAATCTTAGAAAGCAAATGTCATAAAAATACCCCTGATCAGCTTAACCATCACAGTGAATTTGAGGATTTTAGAGTTTTATATACAAAGCTGAGATTTTTATTATGAACTAAATCCACAGCTCCTTTAGTTTTTCATAGGAAAGAAAACAGTTAGATATGCTACTACAAGAGCAAATGACTTGTAATTTTAGCTTTTACATTTAATTTTGTACCATAGTATTTTTTTGGTTTTCTCTAACCTATTGTAGTGTTTGTTGGTTTTCAGATAAATGCAGTGTCCCTCTATCTCCTTTACCTTGTGGAAATGATTTCCTCAGGACTCCAGATTATCTACAACACTGATGAGGTATGATTTTCCCAAATTTTGTAGTGCTAAATTTCATCTCTGAGAATAACTTTTTTCTTTTACTTTTTAAAACTTATTTTTAATTGTGTAAATTGGGTTATTCTTAAATTCATATAGTCAGATAAGGGATTTTGAATGCTCAGCTGAAAAGTCTTTATATTATCAATGCAAAGCACTTTAAAAAATAAACAAAATATGTAACAGTTGTAAAACTCTACTGTGAAGGCTCTGTTTCAGGTATTCTGAAATAAAACCTTGTAACTTTCAGAAATTTTAGTAGCTATAAAAATAAAAGCCTTTCCAGATTTTCTCAGAATTATTGTCTTCTCTTCTTTTGTTGCTTTTTGTAACCCATCCTTTTAATAGTAAAAATTCATTTATCATGTTTTGTTATTTTTGTTTGACTTCAGTAGAGTTCTTAATTTTTTTCAAAAGATAAATATCATGTTCTTATTCTTATTAGGAAATTTGAAAATAACTCTATCACAAAGTTGAGAAATTTTTCATAGGCCCTAATGCTTGAAAAAACATACAGACAGACCCATATGCTAACATATTTTGAATTGTGTCACAGTTGAAGTAAAAAGCTATTATTATTGAGATGGTATATACATTGAGAAGGGCATCCCTGGTGGCACAGCGGTAAAGAGTCTGCCTGCAATGCAGGAGAGATGGATTTGATCTCTGGGTCAGGAAGATCCTCTGGAGAAAGAAATAGCAACCCACTCCAATATTCTTGCATGGGAAATCCCATGGACAAAGGAGTCTGGCGGACCACAGTCCATGGGGTCACAAAGAATCGGACACCACTTAGTGACTAAACCACCAACATATACAGTGAGAATTCTATCAAAGAGTAGATATATTATATAGTTATATATTAGTTATTATTTTTTCCTACAAAGAACAATTTATCATACTAAACAGTAAAGTCATCACTGGACTGCACTCGGAGTGCTATGAAATTGGTACATGTAGCCCTGCCCACCAGTAGTTCATAATCTTATACATCCACTGTGCCTTTTTAATACACATAAGTAAAACCTAATTAGAAATATAGGTAAATAATAAAGAAGCAATAATAATAATAACAGTAACTACTTATGGTTTCTTCTGTTTTATTTATCAAAGAACTGCATGTTTTTATTTCATCCAACTAGTTCTCAGTTTTTATAGTGTTGTGAAATAGTGGTGCTCAAATATTTTGGGTAGGGGAGGGGTTGGGAATCAGACCAATCTTATATATCTATTAACTAAATACAAAGTTCACCTAAGTCAGTCCTTCTGTTTATTAATAGAGAGAACTCATTTATATCTGTTGGAGGGGGCAAAGTAATGAACTACCACATGGTATTCTATGTTACATTCTATGACATACTCCATAAATAACCTAAAAGTCGATTAAAAGAAGCAGGAACTGTATCATTCGGAATGGCTCCTGAGAAACTTATTTTATTTAACATTAAAGAACCTCACATACTCCCATCAGTTCAGTTCAGTTCAGTCACTCAGTTGTGTCCCACTCTTTGTGAGTCTTTGGGCTGCAGCATGCCAGACTTCCCTGTCCATCACCAACTCCCGGAGCTTACTCAAACTCATGTCCATCGAGTAGGTGATGCCATCCAACCATCTCATCCTCTGTCGTCCCCTTCTCCTGCCTTCAATCTTTCCCAGCGTCAGGGTCTTTTCCATTGAGTCAGTTCTTCACATCAGGTGGCCACAGTACTGGAGTTTCAGCTTCAGCATCAGTCCTTCCAGTGAATATTCAGGACTGATTTCCTTTAGGATTGACTGGTTTGATCTCCTTGCAGTCCAAGGACTCTCAAGAGTCTTCTCCAACACCACAGTTCAAAAGCATCAATTCTTCAGCCCTCAGCTTTCTTTATAGTCTTTTTCACATCCATATATGACTACTGGAAAAATATGAGATTTTATTTTGTGTTTAATTTTTCCTTCCTTTTTGTGGAAAGGCTTCATTATATGAAAAGATTCATAATTCTTTAATAAAATAAGGGACCTTTTAGACTTTGATGTCCCCAAAACTATTAAGTCTTAAAGAACACTTTGAAAGTAAAGATTTACAAAGGGTGAAATTTTGTCTTTCCTATTACATTTTGGATTTGCTCTTATTTTTTATTAAACTATTAAAAAATGTTAATTGTATGTTGTGTGTTAGATTATATCTGCTAAATCATTATAAATGGAGATGGGGAAATGCCTGTATGTTTTTAATGTCCCTTTTCTAGTATTATGCTATTATATGACTCTATGGCAGAAAGTGAAGAGGAACTAAAAAGCCTCTTGATGAAAGTGAAAGTGGAGAGTGAAAAAGTTGGCTTGAAGCTCAACATTCAGGAAACGAAGATCATGGCATCTGGTCCCATCACTTCATGGCAAATAGATGTGGAAACAGTGTCAGACTTTATTTTTTGGGGCTCCAAAATCACTGCAGATGGTGACTGCAGCCATGAAATTAAAAGATGCTTACTCCTTGGAAGGAAAGTTATGACCAACCTAGATAGGATATTCAAAAGCAGAGACATTACTTTGCCAACAAAGGTCTGTCTAGTCAAGGCTATGGTTTTTCCTGTGGTCATGTATTGATGTGAGAGTTGGACTGTGAAGAAAGCTGAGCGCCAAAGAATTGATGCTTTTGAACTGTGGTGTTGGAGAAGACTCTTGAGAGTCCCTTGGACTGCAAGGAGATCCAACCAGTCCATTCTGAAGGAGATCAGTCCTGGGATTTCTTTGAAAGGAATGATGCTAAAGTTGAAACTCTAATACTTTGGCCACCTCATGCGAAGAGTTGACTCATTGGAAAAGACTCTGATGCTGGGAGGGATTGGGGGCAGGAGGAGAAGGGGACGACAGAGGATGAGATGGCTGGATGGCATCACTGACTTGATGGACGTGAGTCTGAGTGAACTCCGGGAGTTGGTGATGGACAGGGAGGCCTGGCGTGCTGCGATTCACGGGGTCGCAAAGAGTTGGACCAACTGAGTGACTGAACTGAACTGAACTGAACTGAATGATTGATCACAAGTCACAGTATCATGTCAGTTTTGAAAACAGAAACCTCAAACATTTTTCTACAAGCTTAAAATTTAAGTGGAAATAGGGGATAACACTAACTGGGGATAACTAATAGGGCATAACTAACTGGGGATAACATTTGGAGTGGTCATAGAACCAGTTGTACTGATGGAAATTTGTCAAATGATCCTGCAAAGTCCAGTTCCTTTAGATAAATATGTTTGAAGCCTTGTTTTTTCAAGAATGGTCAGATGATTATTTCTTTAGCTCTTTGGTAGAAGTGTGTAGGTTGTAAGCCTTCTACATAAAAATACTATACAAATCTGTAGGTGTCTGTTTCACATGAAACCTGGAAAAGTCTTTTTTGCCAACTGTGTATCATGTGCCATTTCCTTTTTATTTTGCAAAGATGCCTTTACCATCAAAACCCAGAAGATCTTTTCAAATGCTTTTAGATTGGATGACATGTGGAATTAATTTCTTACTATATAAACTACCTATTTCTGAGTAACAAATTGCCTCAGAGCTTAGTGGCTTAAAAGAGCAAACATTTATTATCTCATAGTTTCAGTGAGTCAGGAATTCAGGAGAAACTAATCAGGGTGTTGCTGACATGGAGTCTCTCATAAGTTGGATTCAAATAATCAGCCAGATTTACAGTTAACTGAAGGCTTTACTGAGCCTGGAAGGCCCTAGGATGGTTCGCTCACATGGTTGTGGGCAAGAGCCTCTCCATAGAGCTGCTTGAGTGCCTTTTCTATATGTCAGGTGGCTTTTTTCAGAGAAAGTGATTCCAAAGAGCAAAATGGAAGTACAGTGCTTTTTTTACGACCTAGTCTCAGAAGTCACCCTCCATCATTTTACAGTATCCTCTATTACATTGGTCAGTCTTAAATCAACGTGAGAGGGGACTGCACAGGGCATAAATAGCAAGCATTGGGTCTGATTGGGAGCCAGCATACTAAGCAATGATTTCTAGGTGACCTTTGTTAGATACTTTAAGATATGGTTTTTTCTCTTATATATTGAGACTTTAATTTTAAAGATAGGTTTTTAACTTATTTAGTGAGTTTTGACTTTTGCTTTTTTTGCATGTTTTCTCCTTAAAATACTGCAGACCTTTTTTTTTTTTGCTTCTGTTTATTGTGTGGGTACTTTTGTGTTACAGACTATCTTTTGATGTGAAATGGTTTTCAAGCTGAACTTGAGGGTTTCTGTCTTTTAATAGAATAAATCTCTATAATTATTAAGGTGTTACAAGGTATTCTTAGTTCGTGCTTTTCAACAATGTACACACAAAAATGAATAGGTTACTCAAAACTATTTATAGATGTTTTCCTCTAAGAATAAAAAGGTATTATTATTCTTGTTTCTCTAATTTATAGGAAGCAATAACAATGATAATAGTAGTAGTTAACTCTTAACATAATAACATAACACTTACATAATAGCATTTATTCCTTGCTATCATTGTTCAAAGTACTTTGCACATATAAACAATTTTAATCGTCACAAAACTATCGACTTGGTATAGTTATTATCTTCCTTTCACAAATGATGAAAATAATGGAGAGTCAAGAAGTAACTTGTCCAGGATCACACAAATAGTCATTGACAGCTCTGGGATTTAAACTATGTGGTCTGGCGCCAGAGTCCATTCATTCTATTGAAAGTGTTCTATCTCTGCTTATTCTGTACAGATATGAGTGACACATGTCATGTGACATCTTCATGTTCAAGTATTGAGGGCAACCAGGCTGACTCAGAGTTTGCCTGTTTATTCATGTTTTGCACGTTCACTCAGTCATGCATTCTTGCATGAACCATGCTTATTTGGCAAACATTTATTGAGTTTCTAAAATAGACCAAATAGAATATAGCAGTGAAAAAAGATATTAGTCTATAATGCCATGAAATTTGTATTATAATAAGGAAAACAGAATTAATAAATATTTAAATATAGGCTATAATGTCCAGAAGTGATACTTAATTTTTTTTAAGCATGTAAGGGGGAAAATAGAAAATAAAACCATAAAACTGTTTTAAGTAGAGTTTATCAGGACAGGCTTTTCTGGAAAAGAGCTTTTGAGCAAATACCTGGATGAAATAAGGAAACAGGTTATGCAAGCGATGGTAGTTATTGGTTAATGTGTCATAGAAACATGGCAAAAATGCCACTAGGTTTAAATTGCTTTATACATTTCTTAGGTAAACTGCGTTAGTTATGCTCATCTCTTCTTTTACATGTTGTACGTTTTTTGTCTGATATGTTCATTAAGTTTGCAAATGTGATTGTGAATTTATTTTTCTCCATTTAGTTCTGTAACTTTCTGATTTATTAGTATGTATGTATGTGTGTGTACTTGTACATGAATATGTATGTTGTATCTATAGTATGTATAATATATACACACATATGTATGTGTATTTGTTTTTATAAAATTACAGGCACATGATTTGAAATTATTGTACTTTTTAGCTGGAAATATCCCATTTTAATTCCTATTAAATTTCTTTGTTAAAATTTATCTTGAGAGACCAGTTTCTTTTCATTAGTGTTTGTATGGCATTTCTAAAACTTTCATTTATTTTCAAACTGTGTTCTTATTTGTATCTGGTATCTTTTGTAAGCATCATATAGTTATTATTTTTTAAATCTAGTCTGGCAATCTTTTTCTTTTAATTGGAGTACTTAATTCATATACATTTAATGTAAATATTGATATATCTTGGTTTAAGTCTTTTATCTTTGTTTGTTATTGGCCTGATATATTCTTTGTACCCTTTTTTCCTTCTTACATTTTTTTTTGATTTATTGAATTTGTTGTTATGCCAGTTGTTATATTATTTTATAGTGGCTAGGAAAGGACAGCAACTTCAGAGTCTACTCAAATTTATACTTTGACTGCTTTCAGTTCAGTTCAGTTGCTCAGTCGTATCCAACTCTTTGCAACCCCATGAACTGCAGCACACCAGGCTTCCCTGTCCATCACCAACTCCTGGATCTTACTCAAATTCATGTCTGTAGAGTCAGTAATGCCATCCAACCATCTCATCCTCTCTTGTCCCCTTCTTCTTCTGCCTTCAATCTTTCCCAGCATCAGGGTCTTTTCCAAGGAGTCAGTTCTTTGCATCAGGTGGCCAAAGTATTGGAGTTTCAGCTTCACCCTCAGTCCTCCCAGTGAATATTTAGGACTGATTTCCTTTCAGATGGACTGGTTTGATCTCTTTGCCATCCAAGGGACTCTCAAGAGTCTTCTTCAACACCACAGTTCACAAGCATCAATTCTTCGGCACTCAATTTTCTTTATAGTCCAACTCTCACATCCATTCATGACTACTGGAAAAACTATAACTTTGACTAGACGGACCTTTGTTGGCAAAGCAATGTCTCTGCTTTTTAATACACTATTAAGTTTGTCATAGCTTTTCTTCCAAGGAGGCAATCGTCTTTTAATTTCATGGCTGCAGTCACCATCTGCAGTGATTTTGGAGCCTAAAAAAATGAAGTCTCTCACTGTTTCTATTGTTTCCCCATCTATTTGCCATGAAGTGATGGGACCAGATCCCATGTCTTAGTTTTCTGAATATTGAGTTTTAAGCCAACTTTTTTCACTCTCCACTTTCACTTTCATCAAGAGGCTCTTTAGTTCTTCTTAGCTTTCTGCTTTACAGATGATTTAAGAACCTTACCACATTTTAGCTCTACGTACCTACTTATTACCTACAATTGTGGTTTTGTTTGCATTTATTTTCATACTACATGTATTTTTAAACTGAACAGAATCTCAATATTATTGATGTTTACATCAATATTGAACTGTATATTCATTCATATACATATACCTGTGTGTTAGTCATTCAGTTGTGTCCGACTCTTTTTGACCCCCATGGTCTGTTAGCCTATCAGGCTCCTCTTTCCATGGGATTCTCCAGGCAAGAATACTGGAGTGGGTTGCCAATTCCTTCTCCAGGGGATATTCCTAACCCAGGGATTGAACTCAGGTCTCCCGCAATCAGACAGACTCTTTACAACTGTACATATACCTACCCATGTACCATTATGACAATCACCTTTCTTTCCTGGGATATTCTGTCTGGGATCATTGTCCATTCCTTATTTTTTTTTTTAATATCTTTGTTTCCATTTTAATTTTAAATATATTTTAGGTTGACAGATATTTTCTTTCAACACTTTAAATATGTTGTTATTAGGCTTCCATTGTTTTTGTTAATAAATCAGCTTGAATTCCATTGTTTTTATGAAAATATTGTCTACTCGGGCTGCTTTAAAATTTGTATTTGATTTTTATTAGTTTCACTAAGATGTGCTAGCTGTGCTGTTCTTTGTATTTATCCTCCATGGGGCATGTGGAAGTTTTCAAATATTCTAGTTTAATATCTTTGATAAGATTTGGGAAGTTCTCACCTAGGGTCTACTGAAATATTGTTTGTGCTGCATTTCTTTTTCTTTTACCAAGCTACTTGTATATTCAACCCTTACACTTTGTCCGATATCTTTTTATCTCCTTTTTTCTGTCCTTTTCCTTATCCCTTTTACTATTTTTATAAATATGTTCAAACCAAAGAATGGTCAAACTACCACACAATTGCACTCATCTCATACACTAGCAAAGTAATGCTCAAAATTCTCCAAGTGAGGCTTCAATAGTACGTGAATTGAGAACTTCCAGATATTCAAGCTGGATTTAGAAAAGGCAGAGGAACCATAGATCAAATTGCCCACATCTGTTGGATCACAGAAGAAGCAAGAGAGTTCCAGAAAAACATCTACTTCTGGTTTATTGACTACACCAAAGCCTTTGACTGTGTGGATCACAACAAACTGTGGAAAATTCTTAAAGACATGGGAGTACCAGCCCACCTTACCTGTCTCCTGAAAAATCTGTATTCTGGTCAAGAAGCAACAGTTGGAACCGGACATGAAACAACAGACTGGTTCCAAATTGGGGAAGGAGTATGTCAAGACTGTATTTTGTCACCCTGCTTATTTAATTTATATACAGAGTACATCATGTGAAATTCCGAGCTGGATGAAGCATGAGCTGGAATCAAGATTGCCGGGAGAAATATCAATAAACTCAGATACACAGATGACACCACCCTTATGGCAGAAAGTGAAGAAGAACCAAAGAACCTCTTGCTGAAAGTGAAAGAGGAAAGTGAAAAAGCTGGCTTAAAACTCAACATTCAAAAAACTAGGATCATGGCATCTGGTCCCATCACTTCGTGGCAAATAGATAGGGAAACAGTGGAAACAGTGAGAGACTTTGTTTTCTTGGGCTCTAAAATCACTGCAGATGGTGACTGCAGCCATGAAATTAAAAGACGCTTGCCTCCTTGGAAGAAAAGCTATGACAAATCTAGACAGTGTATTAAAAAGCAGAGACTTTGCTTTGCCAATAAAGGTCTGTCTAGTCCAAGCTGTGGTTTTTCCAGTAGTCATGTATGGATGTGAGAGTTGGACTATAAAGAAAGCTGAATTACGAAGAATTGATGCTTTTGAGCTGTGGTGTTGGAAAAGACTTTTGCGAGTCCTTTGGACTGCAAGGAGATCAAACCAGTCAATCCTAAAGGAAGTCAGTCCTGAATATTCATTGGAAGGACTGATGCTGAAGCTGAAACTCCAGTACTCTGGTCACCTGATGTGAAGAACTGACTCCTTGGAAAAGACTCTGATGCTGGGAAAGATTGAAGGCAGAAGAAGGGGATGACAGAGGCTGAGATGGCTGGATGGCATCACTGACTCAATGGACATGAGTTTGAGCAAACTCCAGGAGTTGGTGATGGACAGGGAGGCCTGGCGTCCATGGGGTTGCAAAGAGTTGGACACGACTGAGCGACTGAACTGAACTTTGATTTGGAATTTTTTTGCTTTTTTATCTTCACATTCATCATTTATATGTTCTTATTGACTGTAATCCAAATTCTCTTATTTTAAATCAATCTAAAATATGTGGTGGGTAAATATTGCTTTGTCATGTAAGATAATTTTTTTATACTGCTTCATTCCATTTTCTAGTTTTTGTTGGGGATTTTCACATCAGTGCTCTTAATGGATATTGGTGTATATTTTGTTGTTTTTGTTTCTTTGTATAACATCTTTGACTTTGGTATTAGTTTAATAAAGTCCTCATTCAATTGGTTAGGAAGCATTTCTTCCTCTTTCTTAGAAGATTTTGTGAAGGATTTGTATTAATTCTTGTTTAAACATTTGGTAGAATTCATTGATGAAGCTGGCTATTGTTGTTTAGTCACTAATTTGTGTCTGACTCTTTTGTAACCTCCTAGACTGTAGCCTCTGAGGTTCCTCTGCCAGTGTTATTTCCCAGGCAAGAATATTGTAGTCGATTGTCATTTCCTCCTCCAAGGGATCTTCCTGAGCTAGGGATCAAACCCAGGTCTCATGCATTGCAGCAGATTCTTTACCATCTGAGCCACCGTGAAGCCTGAAGTTGACTGGGTTTGGGTTTCCTTGCTGTGAGGATTTTTGATCATTGTTTCAGTGTCTATTCAGATTTTTTTTTTTTGAGTCAGTGTTGGAAGTTTGTGTCTTTCCAGGACTTTGTCCATTTCATCTAGGTTATGAATCCTTTTTTTCCCTCCAAAGTTGGCTTTAATATCTCCTCTTCCGTTCCTTACTTTAGTAATTTAAATCATACCTCCTCTTTTACTTGGTCAGTTTGGATAAAGATTTATCAGTTTTATTGATGTTTTCTAAGAATCAACTTTTGGTTTTACTGATTTACTGTTTTTCTGTTTTCTATTTTATTTATTTCCTTTGTGCTCCTTATTATTTCCTTTCTTCTGGTTTGAAGGGGTTTATTTTGCTCTTATTTTTCTAGCTTCTTAAGGTAGAAGATGAGGTTATTGATTTGAGATCATTCTGCTTTTCAGATACAGACATTTGTGGTTATAAATTTCTCTCTCCAGCCTGCTCAGCTGCATCCCATTATTTTTGTTATATTACAGTTTTATGTTCATTCATCTCAATATATTTTCTAATTTCCCTTGTGATGTGTTCTTTGACCCCTTGGTTGTTTAGCGGGCTATTGTTTCATTTTCATATATTGGTGAATTTTCCAAATTTTCTTCTGTTACTGATTTGTAATTTCATTCCATGGTAATTCAAGAATAATTTGGAGCGATTTTAGTATAATTATGGAATTCAATAATTTGATATAATTATTGAATACAATTCTTATTATTAACCTTTTCAACTCATTTTTTAAAATTTTGGTTCCTTACTGTAATTTGTACATCTTTACTGATTCTCTGTATTAGTGAGATGTTGTTCTCACCAAATCATCTTTAGTTCTTTGTAGGTGTGTGTAACTCTCCTTTAACCTTTGCTTCCTAGTTTTGCAAAGCTTTAAGTTCAGATGGAGGTGTGAGATTATGTCTCAGGTCTTTTCTAATTATAAGCACAACTGTGTGCTGTGCTTAGTCGCTCATTCATGTCCGACTCTTTGTGACCCCATGGACTGTAGCCCACCAGGCTCCTCTGTCCATTGAATTCTCCAGGCAAGAATACTGGAGTGGAATGCCATGCCCTCCTCCAGGGGATCTTCCTGACCCAGGAGTTGGACTGGGGTCTCCTGCATTGCAGGTGGATTCTTTACCAGATAAGCTGCGAGGGAAGCACAGCTGTACACACGTGCATATCCTTACGGCTTCCCAGGAATGTACTGGAGATTTACACAGCCCACTGTGGACTTCTCATGGCCCATCTTTTAAAAAGAAAGTTTTTAGATAGTTTAAATATTAAATTGTTGCACTCATTATGCCTAGGCAGCTATGTAATATATGCCTAGGGGAAAGGCTGTATGCATTGTACAAGCTCCAGGTCAGATCATTTAAAGAAAACCTCTCTGAGTGAATGTATCCAGGAAGCTGTCAGACTCTTCAAATAGTGACAGTTTACCAAGGCAGTGATTTGGGTGAGTTCCATACCTTTTTTGTTCCTTCTGGTGGCTTTAGTCTGCTAATTTTCACAACTACTATGAGGCTACAATAAAGCAAGGGAGAGGGAATAGAAAATAAAGCAATTCAATACATTCCTATGCTTAGTCTACTTACATGAGATTTCAGTCATTTTTCTTTATTTAATGCTCCTTGCATTGTGACAAGCTCTTGTTTAAGTTTCAGAGTTCTGGAAAAGTTGATTTGTATGATTTTTGTCAGTATTCCTATTGCTTTTATGGATGACTAGTTTTTCTGAGATCTTTGCTATTCTCTGACTTGAATTCCCATTTGTGATTATTTTTAATGTAACTTTCTATTCATACCTCACCCCCCCCAAAAGCTTTTTATCCTGCAGTTTACTCTTTCTATAAACTCAGTTAACCCTAATGTATTTTTATAACTGCAATAAAAAATAACTCAATTGTATATCTGATATTTATATAATATTGTTACATCAATTATACCTCAGTTTTTTAAAAAAGAAGCTTCAATATTCTGCAAACATTTAATCACATTTAAACATCTGTAAACAGCACATTTAGTGGCCATCTGAGATTCTGTACCATGTATCAGAAATGTGCGACTAAATGCCTACTGTTCACTTATTCTCAAATACTGAGTGAACACCTATTGTAAGCCAGGACTTTGCTTAGGCATTGTGTCTTTTATAACAGTAGTATTGGTATACAGTTTGTTTTGCTGAATATTTATACTCATTTTTAATGGTATATTTGAGAAGTTCTTAGAATTCAGCTATTACCTTGATATTTGTTTGTCACTTCACTGATTTCACAATCAGTGAATTTTTGGTTATATCCAAATTAGTGTCTGACTTTTTAAAAAAACTAACACAAAACTATGAAGTGATTACATAGAAATGCTTTTGATTTTTTTGGCTATATGGCTGTTATTGAATAAATTTAAGGTTGTCATATTTAACGAAGCTTGTCATATGAATATCTGAAATTTTTCTTTCATCTTGGCCCTTCTAACATCATAGTTCATTATAAAATAATAGACTGTTTCATCCTATGTCTGTTGGGGATTACTGCAGTGGCTTAAATGAAAGGTGCTTGTTTTTCTCATATAATGCAGTGTTGGAAATGGTTAGCTCCTTGGTCCATTAGTTTCTCTTCTCTTCATCATCTCAGAATGGCTCCTCTAACTACTGGCATCATGGCAGAAAGCAGGGGGGAAGGTTGATAAAGTTGATGTATTAGCTACTTTTAATCAGAAGTAGCCGTTTTTGTCAGAAACATCAAAAGCCTTCCAAAAGTCCCCAAGAGACATCAACTTAGGCCTGTTGGTCAGAACTATTGTAAGGCCACCTCCAGCTGAACAGGCAGATGGGGAAAGCATTTATTTCTTTTTCCAGTCTGTATAGTTGTGCTCTCCAATCAAAATAGAATGTGAGCCACATATGTAATTAAATATTTTTAGTAGCTAAAATCAAAGTAACAGATGAAATTTATTTCAATAATATATTTAATGCAATATATCTATGATGTCATTATTTTAATGTGTAATAAATAGAAATGATTAATGATATATTTTATATATTCTTTATGTTGTGGTAGATCTTCAAAATTTTTACCCTGAAAGTTCATCTCAATTGGGACTAGTTGATGGCAGTCAGCCACGTGTGGCTATCGGCCACCTTATTTATTGTACATGGTTGTTTGCTTTCTTTGCTTGTCCATTTACAGTGTGTTGAGTTTTCACAGTGTAAGTGTATAAGAATCAGGAAATTACTTTGCTTGAGATATTCTCTTACCCTTTTCTCTCACCCCATAACTCAGTTTTTCTTGATTAAAGAAAGTCTATTTTACCTCATTTTTTTTTGTTGTGGTGGTGGTCATGTCTTAAAGAGATTTAATGCCTCCTAAGCCAACGATGGCACCCCACTCCAGCACTCTTGCCTGGAAAATCCCATGGACGGAGGAGTCTGGTGGGCTGCAGTCCATGGGGTCACTAGAGTCGGATGACTGAGCGACTTCATTTTCACTTTTCACTTTCATGCATTGGAGAAGGAAATGGCAACCCACTCCAGTGTTCTTGCCTGGAGAATCCCAGGAACAGGGGAGCCTGGTGGGCTGCCGTCTATGGGGTCACACAGAGTCGGACACAACTGAAGCGACTTAGCAGCAGCAGCAGCAGCAGCAAGCCAACGATAGATTTGACAAACCTAGACAGTATATTAAAAAGCAAAGATAACACTTTGCTGACAAAAGTCTGTATATTCAAAGCTGTAGTTTATCCAGTAGTCATGTACAGATGTGAAAGTTGGACCATAAAAAAAACTGAGCACATATGAATTGATGCTTTTGAACTGTGGTGCTGGAAAAGACTCAAAAGAATCCCTTGGACAGCAGGGAGATCAACCCAGTCACTCCTAAAGGAAATCAACTAAATCTCCTAAATATTCATTGGCAGGAATGATGCTAAAGGTGAAGCTCCAATACTTTGGCCAGCTGATGCAAAGGGCTGACTCATTGGGAAAGACCCTGATAGTGGGAAGGATAGAGGGCAAAAGGAGAAGAGGGCAGCAGAGGATGAGTTGGTTAGATAGCATCACTGACTCAATGGACATGAACTTGATCAAACTCCGGGAGATGGTAGAGGATAGGGAAGCCTGGTGTGCTGCAGTCCATGGGGTCACAAAGAGTTGAACACAACTTAGTGACTGAACAACAAGCCAACCATATACACAACCAATATATAGATTGATCAGTCAGTCAGTTCAGTTTAGTCACTTAGTCACTGATAAATACAGATATTTTAAAATAGACAAAATGTTGACCTGTTGGTGGAAGATTGTCCTGTAGAAGACTAGTCCAGTCAAATTCACTGTCTTAACTCAAACTCAGTGCTACCATTCTGTGTGCCACATATCACTCCCATCCCATGCTCTCTTTCTCTCTCAAAACTTTCACATTATTCATACCTCAAATGATAATCCATCTCTCTCTCTCGGTCATTCTTATGTATATATAATTTAAACTGTTTTAAAGTTATTTTAGAGGTATCTTGTTATGATTTTTTGTTATGATTTATTATCATTACTTGTTATTTAATATGCAAATTATTACTCACAGATGGGTAAACCTTTTTTGAAGTACTATACCTAGTTTGGGTTGCTGTGATCTAAGCTGAATTTACAGGCATTGGAGAGGATTCAGATTTTTTTATTTAGTATTTGGAAAAGAGGGCCTTGCAGATCTTTTATTAATATAAATGATTTCCGATCATTGCTAAAAATGGACATACCTGAAAAAACATATTTGGTATAGATGATCTCTTGATCTCTTTTCTAAGCCACTCTCTGAATTGTTAAAAATAACGGTTTATTGACCAAATAAAAATGTTTCCCACACATAAAAATTTGTTTCTGGTTCATATTTATCTTCTGAAATTTTTAAAATTGAATTTTGTTTGCTAGTTTTGGTTTTTAAGTGTTTTCCATTAAGTTAATTAATTAATAAATTTTTGTTTTTAAACTTTCTTTTTGGCTGTGCTGGGTCTTCGTTGTTGCGTGTGGGTTTTCTTTAGTTGTAGCAGGCTACTCTTCACTGTGGTCCATGGGCTTCTCATTGCAGTGACTTCTCTTGTTGGGGAACACAGGCTCTCGGTGTGGACACTGTAGTTGTGACACACGGATTCTGGGGCACATGGGCTTCAGTAGTTGTGAAGCATAGGTTTAATTTCCCCAGGACACATGGCATCCTTCCAGACCAGGGATAGAGCCTGTGGCTCCTGCACTGTCAGGTGGATTCTTAACCACTGGACCACCAGAGAAGTCCTGCTTGTGTGGTTTTGATAGGATATAGAAGAGATGGGATATTTAAATGGTAGTCATAGGACTAAAATGGATTTTTAATTGTTATTGTGATAGCCTCTCAATTCAAGATAATATATATATATTATAATGGTGACTATAGTATATTGGTGCAGATTTCTTTACCCAAATAAAAAATAGAGTCACCATCAGACATACTCACAAGTGCTAATTGTTACTGTAGTAAAGCTGATAAAGTTTTTCAAATGACAATTTTATGAGGCATAGTAAGCGGGACTCTGGAAGATGGTGAAGGACAGGAGAGCATGGTGCGCTCCAGTTCATGGGGTCACAAAGAATTGGACATGACTTAGCAAATCAAGAACAACAACAAGCTGGAATGGCTTCTTTACTTATTACTGGAAAATACAAGTTATCTAAAATTCATAAAATGGTCATTGCTTAATATGAATTTACTTCTTTATTTGAAGTGTTAGAAGAAAGGAATATAATATCAGTAATTTTTATAATAATATATTTAATCTGTTAAACAGTGTTACAATTACTTTAGAATTACATATAAGGAATGTCTTGCTTCCTTGGAAAGTATCCATTTTAGAAAAGATTTCTTTTGAACAGTAAAATGACTTCTTATGAAGTAGAATTTATTCATATTGGTGAAATGAAAAAAAATACATTGTTGTGTTTGCTGTAAAGCACATTTTGAGTGATCATTTTTGAGTTATAGCATAAAATTTAACTTTCATAATTAGTCCAAATTACTGTAATAATCTGAAATAAGAAGGGCAATGCCAAAGAATGGCCATGCCAAAGAATATTCAAATTACTGCACAATTGCAATGATTTCACATGCTAGCAAAGTAATGCTCAAAATCCTCCAAGCTAGGCTTCAAGAGTAGTACATGAACCAAGAACTTCCAGATGTACAAGCTGGATTTAGAAAAGGCAGAGGAACAAGATATCAAATTGTCAACATCTGTTGGATCATAAAAGCAAGAGAATTCCAGAAAAGCATCTACTTTTGCTTCGTTGACTATGGCAAAACCTTTGACTGTGTGCATCACAACAAACTGGAAAATTCTTAAAGAGATGAGAATAACAGACCACCTTACCTATCTCCTGAGAAACCTGTATGCAGGTCAAGAAACAACAGTTAGAACCGCACATGGAACAATGGACTGGTTCCAAATTGGGAAGAAGTTCATCAAGGCTGTATATTGTCACTCTGCTTATTTAACTTATATGCAGAGTACATCGTGCAAAATGCTGGGCTGGATGAAGCACAAGCTAGAATCAAGGTTTCCAAGAAAAATATCAATAACCTCAGATATGAAGATGATAACCATCCTTATGACAGAAAGCAAAGAGGAATTAAAGAATCTCTTGAACAAGGTGAAAGAAGAGAGTGAGGAAGCTGGCTTAAAACTCAACATTCAAAAAACTAAGACCATGCCTTCCAGTCACATCACTTTATGGCAAATAGAAGAGGAAAAAGTGGAAGTAGTGACAGACTTTATTTTCTTGGGCTCCAAAATCACTGGTGACTGCAAAATGGCTGGTGACTGCAGCCTTGAAATTAAAAGATACTTGGTCCTTGGAAGAAAAGCTACGACAGACCTAGACAGTGTGTTAAAAAGCAGAGACATCATTTTGCTCACAAAGGTCTGTATAGTCAAAGCTGTGGTTTTTCCAGTAGTCATGTATAGATGTGAGAGTTGGGCCATAAAGAAAGCTGAGTGCTGAAGAATTGATGCTTTTAAACTGTGGTGTTGGAAAAGACTCTTGAGAGTCCCCTCACTATAAGGAGATCAAAGGATGGAAATCAATCCTGAATATTGATTGGAAGGACTGATGCTGACTGAAGCTCCAATTCTTTGGCTACCTGATGTGAAGAGCCAATTCACTGGAAAAGACTCTAATGCTGGGAAAGATTGAAAGCAGGAGGAGAAGGGGATGACAGAGGCTGAGATGGTTGGATGGCATCACAGACTCAGTAAACATGAGTTTCAGCAAGCTCCAGGAGATGGTGAAGGACAGGGAGGCCTGTGTGCTGCAGTCCATGGAGTCACAAAGAGACACGACTGTGCAACTGAACAACAGCAACACTGTAAGCGGAAAGCAATAACTTCTGAAAGTAATTAAATTTTTTCCTTTATTTTCTTTTTTAAAAAATATTTATTTTTTAATTGAAGGATAATTGCTTTACAGAATTTTGTTTTCTGTCAGAATAAATCAGCCACAGGTATACATATATCCTCTCCCTCTTGAACCTCCCTCCCATCTCCTTCCCCATGCCACCTCTTTAGATTGATATAGAGCCTCTGAGTTTCCTGAGACATATATCAGTTTCCCGTTAGCTATCTATTTTACATATGGTAACGTAAGTTTCCATGAGAAAGTAACTAAAATTTTGAACAGTTCCTTTTCCATGTAATTAAGTGCTACTTAAGATACATAAGGATCTTCCCTGGGTCAGGAAGATCCCCTGGAGAAGGAAATGGCAACTCACTTCACTATTCTTGCCTGGAAAATCCCATGGATGGAGGAGCTTGGTGGGCTACGGTTCATTTGTTTGCAAGATGTTGGACATGACTTAGTGACTTTACTTTCACTTTAGGATATATAATCTTCCTATATTTCTCATTAAGAGTTAAACAGAAAAGTGCCATTAATATTCCACAGTGTGACAGAATAACCTTTGCAGTAACCTGTTATCTCTTTTGTTCCTTAATCATAGTTCTACAACGTTAGTACATTTTGATTCTGTTACTATTAGCCACAGATTCTCAATTACCGTGGAAATGAAGTCGCTAATGATGAGGTGCTAAATTTTGCATTCAGGTATTTGATTTGTGAGTAACATTCTTTGAGGATATTGGTTTCCAGTTCTGAAATACCTTTATTTTTATTCAGTGTCTCCACATTGCCTGCCTGGGTTATCTTAAGAGTTTAGTATTTTTCTGCTTACTGTATCATGAGAATTCTACTTTGCTCACTTAAAAATTTGTAAAGGCCTTTATGGGTATTTTAAATCAAGTTGTATTATTTGGTTTATAACTGTATTGAAAAATGGCTATTATTTTTCAGTTGGTTGCAGTATTCTGGACTAGCATAGATTATGTAATTTATTTCAGTATATTTGCTAAAAGTGAAGGTGTTAATCACTCAATCATATCCAACTCTTTGTGACCCCATGGCCTGTAGCCCACCAAGCTGCTCTGTCCATGGAATTGTCCATGCAAGAATGATGGAGTGGGTAGTCTTCTCCCTTCTCCAGGGGATCTTCCCAACCCAGGGATTGAACCCAGGTCTCCTGCATTGCAGACAGATTCTTTACCATCTGAGCCAAGCAGCCTGCTAGTATATTTACTGCTGCTGCTGCTGCTGCTAAGTCGCTTCAGTCGTGTCCGACTCTGTGCGACCTCATAGACTGCAGCCCACCAGGCTCCTCCGTCCCTGGGATTCTCCAGGCAAGAACACTGGAGTGGGTTGCCATTTCCTTCTCCAATGCATGAAAGTGAAAAGTGAAAGTGAAGTCGTTCAGTCGTGTCCAACTCTTCGTGACCCCATGGGCTGCAGCCCACCAGGCTCCTCTGTCCATGGGACTTTCCAGGCAAGAGTACTGGAGTGGGGTCCCATTGCCTTCTCCGAGTATATTTACTAGGATGACGTAAATAATCTTTTCTTTGAAATCTCTGGATGAAAGGTCTTTAGAACTGGATGTGCCTGCAGTTATAACTTGTAATAGTATAACATCGTTACAAGAATAACTCATCAGTGGCTTTTCTGTCAGTGTTTACAGATGTGTAAATTATATTCCAATTTTGTTAAAATATTTCATGAAGAACTTCTATGTATAAGAAACAATGATAGATGCTAGGGTAAAATGATGAATAAGATAGATATTTCATCCAGACTTAGGGAATCAAGGAGGTTTTTTTCTTCCAGGAAATATCCTCATTGAGATTGATATTTAAATGTAGTATGAATTAGCTGGGTGAAGTGCTGGAATAAAAAATATACTAGAGAGAAATAATATTTTTAGAAATGATAAATATGAACAACTAAAACATTAATGAACATATTAAAGAGTAGATTGGACATTGTTGAAGAAAAAATTTATGTATTGGAAAATAATTCTTGGGAAATTATCCAGAATGTCAAAAGATAGCAAATATGAAAGAAAGTTGGAGAATAATTGATAGAATGAGGTCCAAGGATGAAAAGGATAGAGAGAATTGAGGACAGGCAGTATTTGAAGAAATTTTGACTGATAATGTGAATTGAGGAAAACATGAATTGGTGTGGATAGTAGATAAAAGTAAATTCTCTTCTCTTGCCTGCTCCTTCCCTCATCCTCAGAAAACCCCCAGAGAATTATAGAGTAAATGGTGGAAGAAACCTTGGTCCATAAATGCCACCGTGGAACTAACTGCCCCACTATCCTGTGGTTTATAAGGTTTAAATTTTTTTGGTGGCCATAAACAACACAGTCATGCTCACATAGATGAAATGCATAATCAATTTGAGACCATCTTAATTGCTAATTTGTTACTTTTTTTTTTACTGCGTATACCTTAAGTTTTATGAAGTCCATTAAGAATTTTCTGTTAACACATCATTACACCAGTTCACTATCTCCCAAATGTAATTGCATTTCAGTGACATTTAGATCTGTTTTGAGACTATTTCAGATATTTGATTTATTATTTTATACTTAAGCTAAACTTATTCAGAAAATACCACAGAAAACATGTTTCAGATTAGAAATCTTTCTCTACAGTTTTTTTTCCCCAAAAGTATCCAAAAGATATATGCCTTCAAAGCAAGGTAGCACAAATTAGAAATTGGTGTGAAGACAGAGCAAAGGACTAACAACATTAGGTACATAAACTAGAGTCAGAATTGAAATTAGTACATAAAATACCCTGACTTGGAAATGGTTGTGATCTTTATTTTCATGTTCTAGCCAATGCTTATTTCCTCTAACTGTCCAGTCTTTACTAAAGCACAGTATTACATGTGTGTGAAGTACAAGAAATATTTATTTCTGAGTTCATAAAAGTTATGCTGGTCCATAATTGCTTATCTGAAGAAAGGTTTAAGACCAAATAAGTTTTAGATATCAATTTTTGTGTGTTTTGAAAAGGTTATAGGGTACCTTATTTATGTAATAACCCCAGGAGGGTTCATAGCCCAGCAGGTCTGGCTTTGGTTAACAGGTTTCCCGTGAGCGAAGACTGTCTTAAGAAAAACAGAATGTTTTGGTGTATTTCAAAATTGTTCCTTATCCTCTCTGCTTGCTGCAAACCAGAGGGGATTTTTTCTAGGATATTTTCTATGGGAACTTGATTGAGCTCTTGGAGGTAAACCTCACAGTATTGTGGGGACCCCCCCTTAAAACTGGATCCCCTGGGCGTTTTTTAACTTTCACGAGTTTTTAAGTGAGCTTCTAGCAATTCATCGATTATAGTACAGGTTTTAATACCCCAGCACTAATTCCTTAGCAGTTTCTGCTCTTGAGTCTCTGCTCTAGGAAACCATGATTACCTGTTTTTGCTTGTGGGTCTCTCCAGTCTTGGTCCTGACATCCTCCTAAGATGGGGAAGAAGCAGATATATGGACTATATACTTGAGAAATTTGTCATCAGAGGAAGGAGGATTTAGATGGTTTCAAAGCTTTTAACCTGGGGACCTGACAAGTATAAAGTATTTCCTATAAGTTTTATAGAATCTGAATAACTCTAAAGACCAGGGGGAAACCGAAGACACCTGGTTTTAGGAAGGTACACCAAGTTTTTTATTACCTCAGGGAAATAGGTAAGGTAACAAGAATAGGTAAGGTAACAAGAAACTGGGAAAGCTGGGAAGACCCTCCCCAATATTTGAAGTAAGAAAAAGTTTACTGGAGGCGTGTAATGCTCCATTCTTTGATAGAGAAGTGATGGGATAGATGTGTTTGTTTTGAAACCTAGATGGCTCTGTTATGTTTCCGTGAGGCTCCAGCATCCTCGTGCTTTCTCCTTCACTGAAACGTGTGAGCCATTCTAGGCTCTGAGGGCAGATACCTCTATGTTGGGATTGAGAATGAAAAGGTCATGGATTCAGCTGCCTCAGCCATTCATCCCTTGTGAGAGGATCTAGGTTAGACTGCTTCCTAATCTACTCTTGATCAATGTATTTGTTGACTCTGGGCTTAGAGACTTAGAGACAGGGGAGAATCATTTTAAGAGGCTATGTTTTCTTTCCTCTGCTCTGATTTCTCAATCAGTTCTTTCCTTCTGCTTTCTCTCTTCCTATGATTTGTCATTTCTAGTCTGCTGATGGAACCTTACCTTGGTTTTTAGTGTTATTATTGTGTCATTCTTAAAAGTACATACATGTTATTTATTAGGTG
This sequence comes from Bos grunniens, assembly GCF_055505025.1. Lineage (NCBI taxonomy): Eukaryota > Metazoa > Chordata > Mammalia > Artiodactyla > Bovidae > Bos > Bos grunniens. The sequence goes on from NC_141182.1 coordinate 16,084,594, forward strand.
TGTAGGGTGGAGGTGGAGGAATATGTATTGCCACTTAAAAGGGATAATGAGATAAAGGGTAGGCAGGTGCACATATTCATTTTTCTCTATTGAATCAAACATGATGACTAAATTAAAAACCCTGTAATTAGGACTAGTAGCCCACATAAGATAGTGTTTTTATTAACATGAATAAACTTTTATTAAGTAAGAAACTGATTATAATCTTTGCTTTCCATAGTTACTATTGAAAATATAAATTTAATCAGATGTCTGAAATCTTTACATAAAAGCTGTGACTCCCAGCTTATTGGTTGGGCCCATCTCGAACTGTAAGCTTTACAGTGTGTGAAAATGGGTATTTATAGCTATATAGGAAAGGCAGGAGGAAGATTAGATTCTAGGAGTAATAGACTCAAGACTCTAGGTTGATCTAACATGAGATTGACTCATTTTAGAACTGAGAAATACCTTTTTATCTCAAAAGTTTTAGACTTATTTAACATCTGACATTTTAGATTCCAAGTATTATTATCTGAATATCAGTATCTAAAGGTCCTGTTATTTCATGTGTCCTTATGTTTCATTTTTTTTCTTTTAGGTCTCTTTTATTCAGAACCTTGTATTTTGTGTAGAAAGAGTTTACCGGGTGCCTGACTTTGGTGTCTGGGAAAGAGGAAGCAAATATAATAATGGCAGCACAGAGCTGCATTCGAGGTAATTTGCCGATTTCTGAGTGTTTTGTTTTCTATTTTTAATTTGAATGTGTGGAATGTGAATAAAAATCAAAGAACTAGGTTGGAACTTTGGTTTCTGTGTAGTTTTCATCTCTCTATTTTTCTACATATTAATATAATTCAAGTGAAATTCACTTAAAATTAAAGGAAGAGTCTCCTCTCAGTACCCATTAACAGATGCAGGAAAAGAGCATATGAGTGTTTTTGCCAGCTTCACAACGTGTCAGGACATGCATATCAGTATTCAGTCTAAGACTTGACCTTTCTGTTCAACCAAGTCATTTTCTTTTTCCTCTTTTAAATGATTCTGTTTGAAAGGTCAAGTGCATTAAAATTGCCAAACAGCAGTTGTAAATGCATTGCATCTAAAATTCCTTTTTGTGTTATAGAGCTGATTTTTATCCCAACAAGACATACTCACACCCTTTATATTTTGTTTAACTAAAAAGTATAGCTCAGTTAGTCCTATCCATTTCACACTAAAACGTTTAATAATCTAAAGGTTATCAGCTGTAGGTCAGTTTAGATCATCGAGACTTAAATGAAGTAGAGAAACAGTTTACGAAACACTGGTTAAGAGGAATCTGCAGCTCAATAACTTTTTTGAATAGAAGGACTGCCTGCTAGTATATTTACTGCTGCTGCTGCTAAGTTGCTTCAGTCGTGTCCGAATCTGTGCGACCCCATAGACGGCAGCCCACCAGGCTCCCCTGTCCCTGGGATTCTCCAGGCAAGAACACTGGAGTGGGTTGCCATTTCCTTCTCCAATGCAGGAAAGTGAAAAGTGAAAGTGAAGTCACTCAGTCGTGTCCGACTCCTAGCGACCCCATGGACTGCAGCCTACCAGGCTCCTCTGTCCATGGGACTTTCCAGGCAAGAGTACTGGAGTGGGGTGCCATTGACTTCTCCAGAATAGAAGGACTAATCACACACAAAAAGATTAAGTTGATTTAAGATATTTAGAAAACTAAAATCTGCTCCAGATTACTTGCTGTATAACGTCTCTGCCTCAGTTTTCCTCGTGTATAAAATGAAGATGATAATGCATTCTACTTGATGAAGTTGTAATGATTGATATTTATAAAGCATTTGAACAATGCATAAGTAAACATTGAAATGAAAGTACACTCACACATTTAAGAATACTTTAATAACAAAGATTGAAATAAAAAGGATTTTTCATTTAACTGTGGTCAACTAACATACAACTTTCTATAAGTTTTATGATTCATATGAGGCATGTTTATACAGAGTAGAATAGTAACAATGTGTAAGGAAGACAATAAAGGAGAGAAATAATTCAGACATTAAATTCAGGCAAATACTAAATATAGCAAGAAAATATTATATTTCAGCTGTAAGTTCTCGGCATTTCAAATTATCAGTCAAATTCAAGACAGGAAGTTTATAAGATTGGAAAAGGTAATTTTTTAAAAATTTACCTTTTCAGTAGTTATTTATCAGGTCCCTTTCTGCTTTTTAATAACTATTTAATATATGCCAGTGTGGTCCCACTGACATTTTCGGTATAAAATATTTAGAGTACAGTTTTTTCTGTTTATAAAAGCTGTTAAACTCAGAAAGACTCTTGGGTAAAAGTTAGCATTAATCTTAGAAAGTGAGGGTGTTGGGAAGTCCTTTGGCAGGCTACTGTCCATGGGATCACAAAAGAGTCAGACAGGACTAACTAAACGACAACAGTGAAAAAAGAGAGACTCCAACTTGTTCTCCTGTAACTGAGGTTCCAGTCTTTAAATTGAATCATTAAGGATTTTATTTCAAGTCTTGGAAAATCATTAAGTGATGTTCTTTGCTACCTTTTGCATGCAAAATTAACCTTAATTGTAGCAGGCCAATTTTATTCAAACGGATGGGAAATGAAGTTTGTTATTTAGCTTTGGATGGTGCATTTTATATATTTAACATTCATCTTCTAATTTTCCATGGTATAATGCTGTAAATAACTTAAATTTTTTTTTTTCACAATGCTTCTTAGCTCAGATACTCACAGGCCTGTTTCAGATCTGTCACCTCTGCTGACACAGTATCTAGTTTGAAACTGCAGGAGACCTGAGCCCTATGGCTCTCATGGAATGTAGTGTTGGCAGTAGTGGTGGGAGGCCAGTATCTTTCTGTGCTTATGCCCAGGAGTCGAATGTAGAGCTCCTACCAGTAGGGATTAAGTCCCAACCTTAGTCTATAACTGTAAGACTTCCCAGAACTATCCAATCCTAGTTAATTATCTGATCCTAGTGCCTAGTTGGGTCTGATCCAAGGACTGCTTAATGTGATATCCTTGTTATATTCTTAAGTTATTCTCATAATTTTGAAAAGCCTGAAATGGTATATAGTAATTCTTGCTAAAAGTACTCATATGGCCCTTTGCCTTCTAACTTTCTTTGCCAATCTCTGTCTCTGTGCCGTGCAGTTCTCCTTAGCAGGACTCAGAGCACAATCTGTTGCCTTGACGATCACTAGGGTCTTGTGCTCACTGACTTGGTAAATGTCCCTTTCCTCCTTTGCCACACACAGTGCACATCCCTTCTAAACTGCATCTTGGTCAAAAATGATTACTGCCCCTGGGTCCCGAAAACCCATAGACATAGTGTTCTAAGCATAGAGGCTTCCCCTTCAGCATCCATGCCCAGTGGTTCTGTAGTGATTTTAAACCCTGGCACTACAGTTACAGGGTAAGTTTTATTTAGTCCAGGCAGGAAGCATTACTGCCTTTTTACACAGGAGGAAACTTAAGTTTAGAAGACTTTGTGATTTTTCCCCCCTCCATTCCTTAAGTGATACAATACAAAAGGTAATTGAGCCAGAACTGAATTCCGAGTGGACGGCTTCAAAATCCAAAGTTATTTTTACTGTTCATTCAGTTCAGTCGCTCAGTCGTGTCCAACTCTTTGCGACCCCATGAATCGCAGCACGCCAGGGCTCCCTGTCTATCACCAACTCCAAGAGTTCACTCAGACTCACATCATTGAGTCAGTGATGCCATCCAGCCATCTCATCCTCTGTCGTCCCCTTCTCCTCCTGCCCCCAATCCCTCCCAGCATCAGAGTCAACTCTTTGCATGAGGTGGCCAAAGTACTGGAGTTTCAGCCTCAGCATCATTCCTTCCAAAGAAATCCCAGGGCTGATCTCCTTTAGAATGGACTGGTTGGATCTCCTTGCAGTCGAAGGGACTCTTTAAGAGTCTTCTCCAACACCACAGTTCAAAAGCATCAATTCTTCGGCGCTCAGCTTTCTTCACAGTCCAACTCTCACAGCCATACATGACCACTGGAAAAACCATAGCCTTGACTAGACGGACCTTTGTTGGCAAAGTAATGACTCTGCTTTTGAATATGCTATCTAGGTTGGTCATAACTTTCCTTCCAAGGAGTAAGCGTCTTTTAATTTTATGGCTGCAATCACCATCTGCAGTGATTTTTGAGCCCCGCAAAATAAAGTCTGACACTGTTTCCACTGTTTCCCCATCTATTTCCCATGAAGTGATGGGACCAGATGCCATGATCTTCGTTTTCTGAATGTTGAGCTTTAAGCCAACTTTTTCACTCTCTTCTTTCACTTTCATCAAGAGGCTTTTGAGTTCCTCTTCACTTTCTGCCATAAGGGTGGTGTCATCTGCATATCTGAGGTTATTGATATTTCTCCCGGCAATCTTGATTCCAGCTTGTGTTTCTTCCAGCCCAGCGTTTCTCATGATGTACTCTGCATAGAAGTTAAATAAGCAGGGTGACAATATACAGCCTTGACATACTCCTTTTCCTATTTGGAACCAGTCTGTTGTTCCATGTCCAGTTCTAACTGTTGCTTCCTGACCTGCATATAGGTTTCTCAAGAGGCAGGTCAGGTGGTCTGGTGTTCCCATCTCTTTGAGAATTTTCCACAGTTTATTGTGATCCACACAGTCAAAGGCTTTGGCATAGTCAATAAAGCAGACATAGATGTTTTTCTGGAACTCTCTTGCTTTTTCGATGATCCAGCAGATGTTGGCAATTTGATCTCTGGCTCCTCTGCCTTTTCTAAAACCAGCTTGAACATCTGGAAGTTCACAGATCACGTATTGCTGAAGTCTGGCTTGGAGAATTTTGAGCATTACTTTCCTAGCGTGTGATTTGAGTGCAATTGTGTGGTAGTTTGAGCATTCTTTGGCACTGCCTTTCTTTGAGATTGGAATGAAAACTGACCATTTCCAGTCCTGTGGCCACTGCTGAGTTTTCCAAATTTGCTGGCATATTGAGTGCAGCACTTTCACAGCATCATCTTTCAGGATTTCAAATAGCTCCACTGGAATTCCATCAGCTCCACTAGCTTTGTTTGTAGTGATGCTTGCTTAGGCCCACTTGACTTCCCATTCCAGGATGTCTGGCTCTAGGTGATTTTTACTGTATCATGTTGTAGTTTAATGTCTTAAAAAGTTTTCCTAAAGTTTGAAAGAACAGCAAGGTGTACCACCTTGGTGACATTTTGCTAAGTTTCAAGGATATCTTTGCTTAGCAATCAGTAAAGCTTGATTTAGCCTAATGCCTTTGTCATTCGCTTCCTAATCTGCCCTTTTCAGCCCCAGGTTTGCCTGTATCTGTTTTAGTCCAAATTCTTGAATTATTTAGCCTTTCTTAGATAAGCTTCAGAACTTTTTTCTAAAAAGTGATCTCATTACATTTAACCATTTAACCCATTTCTTGCAGCATCCTCGTCCTCTTTAGGATTTGGTAAAAGAAACCATTGCTCCAAACTCAGTGTAACTGAATGTTTCCTGAGCAAGCATTCCCTGCTCTCCTGATTTTTCTGTTGATCTGACTTTTCCTTGAACAACATACTCCTTTTAGTTTCTCCTAGGGTGTCTAGCACTAAATTCTCCTTTTTTCTTCTGTTTATTCTCTAAGTCTTATAATAAATTTCCTTACATTTCAGAATCTTATATTAATATTATTTGATTTAATTTCATTTTCCTTCATGTATTAGTTACCTATTTATTATAACAGAAATTCTTTTTTTGAAGATATTAAATTTTGTATTGATTATACCTGATAATGGATGATACACAAGCTTCATTCCCATCTATAACTTTATTTGGTACCATAATTCAATTTAGATATATTGCATAGGATGTGCCAGCAGTCATTAATAACCAAAAAACCCCATGACTTTGCATGGGTGACTCTTTTAAAGGTGAACTCCAGGTCACAACACAGTAACTGTCAGTTCAACTACAACAAGGTTCTGAAGACAAAAGCTTCTCTACCAAAGCAGGCTGTAAATAAATTTGAGTGGAACCTGGCATCACCCTGAAAGAATTCTGACTTTACACTGTTGGGATACTTTACCAAAATGGCTTCAGAGTAGATTAACTTTACACAGCACATTTTAAAAAAACGTATTTATTCAGCATGATGATTAGACTATTACATTTAGCAATCAACAGCAAAAAAAAAAGCTACATTAAAACCCTTTATTGAAATACTTTATACTTTCCATAAAACAGAAACTAAAATAACCCGTTACACAATTAATCACAAATACAGTCCTCAAGGTTTTTGCTCATATACATGAGTGTTGTCTAAAACATGTCTTCTGTGTAGCAGCTAGGCCCTGCCACCACCGTGCTTGGCTGAGTTCACAAATCTGTTGTAACCTATCACTTCTCTGGCTCTCCTTTCCTGCTAAGCTCTGTTTCCTGGCAGTAATTAAAACCTTCTCCCACTGTCATAGGTACTGCTGCTACTGGAACCACCATAGCCACCTTGGTTTCCTCGTTTGGCAAAGTATTGGCCTCCACCACCATAGGAGCCAGAACTTCTGCCTCCAAAGTTTCCTTCTTTCATGAGTCCAAAATTTGAAGATAGATTGTTGTAATTGCCAAAATCATTGTAGCTTCCGCCACCTCCAAAATTGCTTCTATCATTACCAAACCTGTTATAGCCACCCCGCTGCCACCAATATCCACCACCACCATGGCTGCCGTCAAAGTTTCCAGACCACTTTGGCCTCTTTGGTTGGATGAAGCACTAACCATCTCTTGCTTAGGCAAGCCTTGATAGAGCTTTTCTCACTTCACAGTTGTGGCCATTAACAATGTGGTATTTCTGAATGACAGTATTGTCTATGGAATCATGGTCATCAAAGGTTACAAAAGCAAAGCCTCTCTTTCTGCCACTGCCTCGGTCAGTCATGATTTCAGTCACTTCAGTTTTCCTCTACTATTGTGAATAATTTCTCAGGTAATGTTCTTCAGTGTCTTTAATGCCACCAACAAAAATCTTTTTCACGGTTAAGTGGACACCAGCTCTTTGAGAATCTTCTCTTGAGACGGTCTCTTAGGTTCCACAACTCTTCCATCCACCTTGTGTGGCCTTGCATTCATGGCTGTGTCCACCTCCTCTACAGAGGCATGTGTGACAAACCCGCAGCCTCTGGAGCACTTGGTGTTTGGATTCCTTATTACCACACAGTCTGTGAGTGTTCCCCATTGCTCAGAATGGCTCCTCAGACTCTCAGCATTTGTTTCAAAGCTCAGTCCTCTGATGAAGAGCTTCCACAGCTGTTCAGGCTCTTTGGGAGGCTTTGACTTAGACATGGTGGCAGTGGAGGGGGAAGACGTCAGTGATGCTTACTCAGTGGTATCCACAGGCAAAAAGTATAACACTAATCCCCAGTATAACTCTTAATCCCCAGAGTTACATATCCAGGTGGTCTTTTTAGCTGTTCCACGTTAAATTCAGTATTTTAATTTAAAAATTTCCCTTCCTCATTTAAGTAAGGCTGTTTTTACTCCTTGGGGTTACCTTTAAACACTTTAAGCCAAAACTGTTTTGGAGAAGAAAATGAGCTGCACTTAGTCACTCTGTCATGTCTGACTCTTTGCAACCCTATGGACTGTAGCCCTCCAGGCTCCTCTGTCCATGGGGATTCTCCAGGCAAGAATACTGGAGTTGGTCCCTATGGCCTCCTCCAGGGGATCTTCCCAAGCCAGGGATCAAACGCAGGTCTCCCTCATTGCAGGCCAATTCTTTACTGTCTGAGCCACCAAGGAAGCCCATGTATACTGGAGTGGGTAGCTTGTCCCTTCTCCAGGGGATCTTCTTGACCCAGGAATCAAACTGGGGTCTCCTGCATTACAGGTGGAGAAGAGATGAGTCCTCTATAAAATATGAATTGAATCTCAAACCTAACTTTAAATTTTTTGCCTATTGGAAAGCAAAAAGGAAAGTTGTAATAACATAGTAATACAGATATATAATCAACCCTGAATATTCATTGGAAGGACTGATGCTGAAGGTGAAGCTCCAGTTCTTTGGCCACCTGATGCGAATAGCCGACTTGTTGGAAAAGACCCTGATGCTGGGAAAGATTGAGGGCAGGAGGAGAAGGGAACGACAGAGTATGAGATGGTTGGATGGCATCACTGACTCAGTGGACATGATTTGAGCAAATTCTGGGAAATACTGAAGAACAGGGAAAACCTGGTGTACTGTATAGTCCATGAGGTTGCAAAGTCAGACATGACTTAGCAGCTGAACCACAATTTAGCAGCTGAATAACAATGCCCAAATGGAAAGATTATTATACATATGAAAGTGAAAGTTGCTGAGTCGTGTCTGACTCCTAGCAACCCCATGGACTATACAGTCCATGGAATTCTCCAAGTCAGAATACTGGAGTGGATACCATTCCTTTCTCCAGGGGATCTTCCCAACCCAGGGATCAAACCCGGGTCTCTCACCTTCCAGGCACATTCTTTACCAGCTGAGCCACAAGGGAAGCCCAGGAATACTGTAGTGGGTAGGCTATCTTTCCCAACCCAGAAATCGAACTGGAGTCTCCTGCATTGCAAGTGGATTCTTTACCAACTGAGCTATCAGGGAAGCCCATAATAGATATATATCCAGAAGGAAAGATTATTGGGGTTTTGTAGGGAGGAATACAATTTTATATTCTATTCTCTAGGCTTTTCCAATAAAGAAGGCTATCACTAAAATATCTGATAAGTAACCATCATAGCACCACTTTACTCAGTTTAAGATACTTTTGGTGACCATTTTATTTCATATAGTACTTGTTATTTAAAGTAACTACTTACTCTTCTTAAGTCATTTCTGATGTTCTAGTCATTGAGCTATAATACAGGCAGTTATCCATCCATTCTGCTTCATTTTATGTATTTTTCCTGTAGTGAACAATTCATGAACATCCATTAAAACCATAGTACTGTAAAGTCTTTTTTTTTTTTTTTTCAGGAAGTATGATTGGGCACCTCAGGGAGTTAAAGCATAATGTTAATGGATATGAGATTGTGAATTTAATTTCCACGCTTGCCAGTTAATTTTTTGGATTCCATGGTGGGTTTTAAATCACCTAGTCCAAACCCATTATCTTTTCTAGAGAAGCTTTCATTTATGCAATAAATCACCTTATTAAAAACTATCTCCCAGGTAAACACTTTATTTTAGTTCCTGTAAGTAAATGTAAGGTAACACCTTTAAAGAACCAAATTGGTGAATGCTCTGTTGGTAATAGTCACATAAATAGCTTGCTGTTGCCAAAGATTTAAATAACCAGTCAATAATAAATTAACATATTTGTGAAATTCAATTAAGTCCAGTTATTCAACCAATTGCATTGGTAAAGAAAATTGAAATGGTGAGAACTTGACCTTTACTATAATCCAGATCCAATGTTTCTTTCTTTTGTAGTGCCTTATTTAGAGGATAGTTTCCACGTTCATCTCTCCGCTGTCTTTCTGCACCGTTTTTAAACCTAGAACCTTGTGCACTGGGGACTAAGGGAGAGCTCCCTGGGCATTGAGAACACGTCCTTAAGCAATAAAATCAATTGGCAGCGATGTTTCTGCGTGCATTGTCAGAGTATATGATTCCTATGGCTCTTCTAACCCTTAGGTTCTAAGAATTTAAAATTCTTATGCAGGTACTATTTGGTTTCCATTTGGACTATTCAAGGCTAGGTATGATTGTGCTGGGTGCATGTACGGTAAGAAACCTGCCTTAGGTTCTTTTCTTGCTACCTACTGTTTCAAGTAACGCATCCCAAACTTAGAAGCATAAAACAGCAAGACAACAATCTTTTACTATTGTTAACTCTCATGGTTCAGGGGGTTGACTAGGCTAACTACGGTGGTTCATCCTTAGGGTCTCATGTTCATGCCATCAGTTGTGGCTGGGGCTAGAGTCAACTTTGAAGACTTCCGTACTTGGGTATCAGAGTGTTGACTGGGACTTCAGCAGGAAGACCTATATGAAGTTTTTCCATACAGATTCTGCACATTGTGGTAGCTAGGTTCCAAGGTTCAGTGTCCCAAAACCCACAGGCCAGGTGGAAGCTGTATCTTTTTATGACTTAGCTTTGGAAATCATGCAGCATAACTTTCACTACACCTATCTGTTAGAGTCAATAAGATAAGTGAGGGGAATTAGACTCCACCTTTTGATAGAAGGCAAAGATTTGGCAGACATATTTTAAACTAGCATATACTCTTCATTTGGACTTTGTTCCTCCAGGTTGTAGGCCTTGTCATTTCTCTAAAGTGACTTTGGCTATGAAAAGAGACCATGCCCCTTCTCTAAAGTATACTAGCAAGTACCATGTAGATTGTTTTGAAATTTGTTCAACCTGTGGAAGTGTGAGGTACTTCTTCACTGAAAGTGAAATGCTGGACTGCAGATTTGAGTCAACAGTGTGTGCGTGCTAAGTTGCTTCAGTCTTGTCTGACTCTTTGCGACTCTTTGGGCTATAGCCCTCCAGGCTTCTCTGTCCATGGGTTTCTTTAGGCAAAATATGCTAGAGTAGGTTGCCATGCTCTCCTCCCAGGGATATTCCAGACCCAGGGATCAAACCCACATCTCTTAGATCTCCTCCATTGGCAGGTGAGTTCTTCATCACTAGGGTCACCTGGGAAACAATGCCAGATCATTCGCTTAGTTGTTCTTGAGAACCAGGGTAAAATGGTCTGCATATATTGTAGTAGGGAACAGAGTTTTCACCAAAGAGAAAATAAGGATGCATTTGAAAGTCACTTACATTCAATCTCTCAGAACTTAAGATTCCTCACTTTAAAAGTAGAGGGGATTAAAAAAGAAATGCAAGACTTGTACATCAAAAACAATAAAATATTGTTGAAAAAAATTAAAGAACACATACAAGAATGGAAAGATATCCTGTGTTCAGTGTGTGCTCAGTCACATCTGACTCTCTGCCACCCCATGGACTATAGCACTATACCACCGGGCTCCTCTGTCCATGGAATTTCCCAGGCAAGAATATTGAAATGGGTTGCCATTTCCTACTCCAGGGGTGTTCAGTGTAATCCATCTCAGAAATCTTTTTTTTTTTTTTTTAGAATTTGACAAACTAATCCTAAAATTTGCATGGAGATGCAGGGGACTCAGAATAGCCAAAACAACGCTTGATAAAGAACAAAGTTGGAGGATCCACACTTTGCAACTTCAAAATTTACTACAGTAATGAGCTTCCTATAGTTACAGTAATCTGCTACAATAATTAAATAGTGTGGTACAAGTATAACAAGAGATACAGATATTAGTGCAGTAGAATTGATGATCTAGAAAGAAACCCATACATGTATGGTCAGTTGATTTTGACAAAGTTGCAAGGATAATTGATAGAGAAGAATATAGTCTTTTTAGCAAATGGTGCTGGGACAACTGGATACAAAAGAATGAATTTGGGTCCCTACTTTGTGCAGTATATAATACAAAAATTAACTGGAAAAGGATCAATGACCTATAGTAAGAACTAAAGCTATAAAACTCTTAGAAGAAAACATAGTTGTAAATGACTATGACCTTATCTGGGATGAATGTCCAGTAGTTCAGTTGGTGGGTAGTTACATGTTTAGATTTTAAAGAAACTGCAAGACTATTTTTGAGAGTCCCATATTGCTTTACATTCCTACTAGCAATGTATGATGTCATTCTCTGAATCTTTGCCAGCATTTGGTGTTATCACTATTTTTCACTTTACTCTGTAGTGGTAGCTTCAATTTGGTTCAGTCGCTCAGTCGTGTCTGACTCTTTGTGACTCCATGAATTGCAGCACGCCAGGCCTCCCTGTCCATCACCAACTCCCGGAGTTCACTCAAACTCATGTCCATCGAGTTGGTGATGCCATCCAGCCATCTCACCCTCTGTCGTCCCCTTCTCCTCCTGCCCCCAATCCCTCCCAGCATCAGAGTCTTTTCCAGTGAGTCAACTCTTCGCATGAGGTGGCCAAAGTACTGGAGTTTCAGAGTAATGCTAGCTTCAATTAAATGAACTCTGAAGTGTTATTTTCCCCCTCTATTTTCTGGAAGAGATTGTGTAGAATTGGTGTCAGTTTTTCTTTAAATGTTTGATAGATTTCTTCAATGAAATCATATAGGTATGGAAAGGGTTTTTCTTGACCATTTGAAAATTATGGATTCAACTTCTTAACAGTAATGGGGCTATTCAAATTATTTCATATTGAGTGAGTAGTGATAAGTTTGTGCTTTTCCAGGAATTGATTCATTCCTTTTAATCTATGTATGTTGAATTGTTCAGAGTATTTGCTCATTATCCTTTTGATACCTGCAATGTCTGTAGTGTTATCTCCTGTTGTATGCCTAATATTGGTCATTTGTGTCTTATATCTTTGTCAGGCTTCTGTCAATTTTCTTTAGCCCTTTAAAGATCAGTTGTTTGTTCCACTGATTTTTTTCTGTTTTTTTTGTGTGTGTGGGTGTGGGTGTATCAATTGTCATTGTTTTCTGTTATCTGTGTTATTTCCTTCTGTTTGCTTCAGGTTTATTTTGCTCTTTTTCTGGCTTCAATTACATTGGGATTAGATAATTGATTTGAGGCTTTTCTCTTTCCTAATACATACATTTAGTTCTGTAAATTTCCCTTAGTACTACTTTAGTTATACTACACAAATTTTGATGTTATATTTTCATTTTCATTCTATTCATTGTATTTTTTATTTCACTTGAGATTCTTCTTTCATTCATGTGGATTATGTAGACAGGTATATATTGTTTTCTTTACAAGTGTTGGCAGATGTACCTGTTGTTGTTCTATTATTGATTCTAGTTTGATGCCATTGTGATTAAAGAGTACAGTAGGATTTCAGTTCTTTTATAGTCTTGAGATTTTGTTTATGGCCAAGATAGGATCTCTTGATGTTGATGTGAGCACTTGAAAAAAAAAAATGTATACTCCTGTTATATAGACTTGTATTCATTGATTTGTCCTGCTAAAAAAAGTACCATAGACTGGGAAGCTTAAACAACAGGAATTTATATATTCTGGAGTCTAAAGTGTCCAAGATCAAGTTGCCAGACATCTCTGTTCTCTGGTGAGGACTTTCTTCTGATTTACAGATCATCACCTTCTTGCCATGTCCTTTCATGACAGAGAGGGAGACAAAGCAAGCTCTGTGGTCTCTCTTCTTAAAGAAATACTAATCCTGGGACTTCCCTGGGGGTCCAGGGATTAAGACTCCATGCTTTCACTGTAGAGGGCATGGTTCCATCCTTGGTGAGGGAACTAAGATCCCACATGCTGTGTGACTCAGGCATACTAATTCCATCATTCATAGGGGCTCCACATTCATGACCTAGTTCATGACCTAATCTAAGCCTAATTACCTTCCAAAGGCCCCATCTCCAAATACTGTCTCTTTGGGTTGGGACTTGAAAATATGCTTTCATTTGAGATTGATGGTTACATGATACTTCTTTTTTAAATCCTTTTACTTTCAACCTGTCTACATTATTATATTCAAAAAGAGTTTCTTGTATACAGTTGGGTCATGTTTTTATGTCAACTCTGCCAATCTTTAATTGCCATGTTTAGACTTTTACGTTGAATGTAATTATTGATATGTTTTGGTTTACATTTGCCATTTTATTTTTGTATTTATTCTCTCTTTTTTTTTTTCATTTCTCTGTTTTCTTTTTCCTACCTTCCTGTTCTAAAACATTTTTTAGAATTCCATTTTGATTATCTATACCGGTTTTGAATGATCTTTTTTATGGCTTTTCAGTGGTTGCTCTAGGTATTATTATATACACATATGTACTCAGTGTATTAATGTCATCATTTTATCAGGTAGAGGGATTATAGAAACTTTACCTTCGTATGTGTTTTGTTACCCTCCCCCATTTATAATCTAATTATATTAAATATTTCCTCCATATACATTTAGAACCACAGTGTTATAACTTTTGCTGTAACTATCAAACATAATTTATAAAAGTCATGTTGATGTATAACAAAACCAATATAATATTGTAAAGTAATTAGCCTCTAATTAAAATAAATAAATTTAAATTAAAAATAAAGTAAAAAAAATAAATAAAACTCAACAGGATAAAAGCCTATTGTATTTGCCAGTAATTTTGTTTACCATTTCTAACTATCTAGCATTTCCTTTCTGTTTTGAGAACTTACTTCCATATTTTTAGGGTAAATCTGCTTATGACAGACCTCTTACTTTTCCTTCATCTGGGAATGTCTTGCTTAAATAAATAAATATACAGAATATATTTACTGGTATAAGATTCTGGGTTGACAGTTCTTTCTTTTAATGCTTAAAATCTCTTATGTCACATTCTTTTAGCTTTGTGGGTTTTTGGGTTTTGTTTTTTTATAAGCAGTTCACTGTTATTTAATTGCTTTTCCCCTGTAGACATGTTTTCTTTGGATACTGTCAAGATTTTTCTTTTTCTTTAGTTTTTAGAAGTTATGATGTGTCCTGAAAGGGTATTTTTATTTTATTTTGTTTGAGTTTCACTTAGCTTTTTGTCACTTGCTAACTGAGAAATTTTCTGCCATTGTTTCAGATGCTTTTTTTTTTTAAAGCTCTGTCCTTTTTTTTTTTCCTGTTGTTCAGTAAGTCCAGTGACATGAATGATAAACCTTTGTTAAACTCCCACAGGTCTCTGAGATTCTCTTTATTTGTTTTGTTAAGTCTATTTTCTCTCTTTTGTTCAGACTAGATATTTTCTATTGTTTTATCTTTCAGGTTAGCTGTTCTTTCTTCTGTCTCCTTCATCCTGTTCACTGAGCTTTTTGTTTTGATTATTGTATTTTTCAGTTCTAAAGACTTTGCTGAGATTTCCTATTTCATAGCTGAGCCTTTTTCTTTTCATTTGTTTCACTCATACTCATAATTGCTCACTGAAGCCTTTTCATCACAGCTGCTTTAAAGTCTTTGTTAATTTTCACATCTCTCTTGTCTCAGTATAAGTATGTATTGATACAGATAGATAGATTTTATTCATTTTGAATAGTTCTGGTTCTAGATATGATGAGTGATTTTTTAAAATTAGTCCCATAACTTCATGGCAAATAGATGGGGAAATAGTGGAAACAGTGGCTGACTTATTTTTGGGGGCTCCAAAATCACTGCAGATGGTGAGTGCAGCCATGAAATTAAAAGACACTTACTGCTTCGAAGGAAAGTTATGACCGACCTAGACAGCATATTAAAAAGCAGAGACATTAGTTTGTCAACAAAGGTTCATCTAGTCGAGGCTATGGTTTTTCCAGTGGTCATGTATGGATGTGAGACTTGGACCATGAAGAGAGCTGAGCACTGAAGAATTGATGCTTTTGAACTGTGGTGTTGGAGAAGACTCTTGAGAGTCCCTTGGACTGCAAAGAGATCCAACCAGTCCATCCTAAAGGAGATCAGTCCTGGATGTTCACTGGAAGGACTGATGTTGCAGCTGAAACTTTGGCCACCTCATGCGAAGAACTGACTTACTGAAACACCCTGATGCTGGGAAAGACTGAGGGCAGGAGGAGAAGGGGACAACAGAGGATGAGATGGTTAGATGGCATCACCGACTCAATGGGCATGAGTCTGGGTAAACTCCGGGAGTTGGTGATGGACAGGGAGGCCTGGTGTGCTGTGGTTCATGGGGTCACAAAGAATCGGACACGACTGAGTGACTGAACTGAACTGATGAACGTTTAAGATATTATAAGACTGTGGGTTTTATTTTTTATTTTAGTTGTATTTTTTTGACACCACTCTGGCAGGGGAAGAGGGTAAACACATCACCACATTACTGCCAGTTTTTTGTGTGTTGACACCCAAGATAGAGATTCTACATTACTGCTGGATCTGGGTCGTCAGGTCTAGCTCCCCAGTAGGCTTCAATTAATACCTCCCTGTCTGGGAGGTAGAAGTATTATTACCTCAGTACTAATTTCCAGATGACCTCCACTTACATGACAAGGAAAAAGGTGTGGCCTCTTTATAGTTGGGCATTCATGTGAGTTTTAATTGTCCACTGGATTTCCTTTGGTGCCATCCCCAGAGGAAGGGGCAATTCACCTGTTTACTGGTGGGTAGGAATGAAAGTCCAGGCTCTCCATGTGATATCCACTGACACTGAGATGTGAGAATGGAGACTTTTTACCATCCGTTGGGAATGCAGGTCTTGATTTCGTCCTTGGGTTTTTCTGACACCACCACAATTGAGGTGGTTGGATGTTGAGTGCAGTTCCTCATTATAGTCTCAGGAGCATAGAAATCTGAATTTCCCACTCAGTGTATACCGGAGTGGGTGGGGATAGAGTCACAGTTTTTTTGACTGGTTATGGTCTAAAAGTTTTCCATTTTGCTGGGTTGCTCTTTTCCTGGTCCATTGGCTTTTGCTGGGTATTTTTCTATATGTATCTACCTGTATTTCCTAGTTGTTGGTTTATTCAGTTCTAAGTCTGGTATATATATGAGGCAAAAAAAAAAAAAAAAATGCAAAAGGGAAACTCAGGAGACTCCTTATACTGCTGTTCCTGGAATCCTGAGGTTCCTAGGCAGGCTGCCTTCTCACTATCTTTTTGAGCCTTTTTATATTTGTTTATGTTATGTCTAGTGGTAATAGTAGCAGTTGTTCAGTTGTATGTGACTGTTTGCAACCCCATAGATTGTAGCCCACCAGATTCCTTTGTCCATGGGATTCTCCAGGCAAGAATACTGGAGTGCGTTGCCATTCCCTTCTCCAGAGAATCTTCCCGACCCAGGGATCGAACCTGAGTCTCCTGCATTGCAGGCAGATTCTTTATTGTCTGAGCTACAGGCAAGTCTCTTATTTTATGTCTGGGGTTCTTAATTGTACTTAGAGGAATAGGAAAAATTATGTCTACTCCAACTTCCCTTTCATATATTTTATTTATTTTTTTCAGTTCTTTGTTCCTTTTTATTGTCAAATAGTATCCCATTATACGGATAAACCACACTTTGGTTTATTTTCTGTTGATGAGCATTTGGTTTGTTGACAGTTTGGGCTATTAAAATAAAGCTGTTGTGAACATTTCAATACAGCTCTTTTTGTTAATATATATTTTTATTTCTCTTGGAAAATACATAAGAGTAGAATTCCTGAGTTGTATAATAAGTGTTTTAACATTTTAAGAAACTGCCAAACTGTTTTTTGAAAGGAATTTACCATTTTTCATTCCTACCATTTCATTCCTACCATTCATACCTGCCATCAAATGGCAGAAACTGCAGTTGCTCCACATCTTTATCTACACTTGGTATTGTTCGTAATTTTTAAATTATTCTTATGAGTATGTGGTAATTTTAATTTGTATTTTTCTTTTTCTTTTTTTTTGTATTTTTCTGTTGACTAATTTTATTAAACATCTTTTCATGTACCATTTACTTTCATATATCTGCATTTTGAAGTGTCTGTTAAAATCTTTTTCTCATTTTTAAATTGGGTTGTTTGTATTCTTACTGAGTTGTAACAGTTCTTTATATATTTTAGATTCTTTTGTGAGATATGGGTTTTTTCTTTTTTTGCAAATTTTTTTTACAGAATTCAACTTGCCTTTTAATTTCATTAATGGCATGTTTATTATGGCAGGTAATAAATGGCATGCCATTTATTAATGGCATGTTTTGAAGATCGGATATTAATTCTGATGAAGTCTAATTTATCAAAATTTTTATGATTAGTTATTGTGTCTTAGAAAGTTTTTCCACTTCAGGATTGTGAAGAGTTTTTTCCTAGGTTTTGTTCTAAAAGATTTATAGTTTTAGCTTTTACATTTAAGTCTATGATCTATTTCAGATTACTTTTGTGTAGTATGAAGCAATGATTGAGATTTTTTTCCCCATATAGATACTTTACTATTCCAGCACCATTAAAGGCTGTTCTTTCCACATTGACTTACCTAGCTGTTTGATCATGTATATGGGTCTGTTTCTAGACTGTCTTATTGATTTACATGTCTGCCGTGATCTGTACTATATTGCACTGGTAATTGTTGCTTTGTGCTAAGTCATGAAATCAAGATGTCCTTCAACATGTTTTTTTTAAGGAATAACTTGCTTTATTTAAGTCCAAGAAAAACTATTCTGCCCTACACAGTTTCTTTGTATCTTTTCAGAAATGTCTTCTTTTACCAGCATTATCGTGGAGCTCTTTTACCTCTGAAGTAGTCCTTCAGATTTGCTCTCCTTTAAAGAAAACCTTTCTACTGTTCCAGGACATTTTCACATTTATTTTAGAATTAGCTAGTCAGTTTTTACCAAAAAATGCCTGTTGATACTTGATTGTGATTGCATTGAATCAATAGATCATTTTGAAGATAACTGATACTTTAATGATCTTCAATTTTCCAATTCATGAATGTGCGATATCTCTTTGTTTAGGTCTTTTTAATTTTTTCAGAAATGTTTTTCAGTGTTCAGGTCTTGCACATATTTTGTTAAATTTATGCTAAAATATTTTGAGTTATTTCATGTTATAGTGATACTTATTTTTAACATTAAATTTCCAAGTGTCTATGGCTAGTATGTAGAAATAAAATTAATTTTGATAGTGAATTTGTCTCTTGGGACTTTATTGTTGCTTAGTCTCCAAGTCATGTCCGACTCTTCGTGACCCCAGGGACTGCAGCATGCCAGACTTCCTGTCCCTCACCATCTCCTGGAGTTTACCTAAGTTCATGTCCATTGAATTGGTGATGCCATCCAACCATCTCATCCTCTGTTGCTGTTTTCTCCTTCTGCCTTCAACCTTTCCCAGCATCAGGGTCTTTCCAATGAACTGACCATTTGCATCAGATGACCAAAGTACTGGAGCTTCAGTATCAGTCCTTCTAATGAGTATTCATTGTTGATTTCATTTAAGACTAAGTGGTGTGATCTCCTTGCTGTCCAGGGGACTTTCAAGAGTCTTCTCCAGCACCACACTTCAATTCTTTGGCACTCAGACTTCCTTCTGGTCCAGCTCTCATATCTGTACATGACTACTGGAAAGACCATAGCCTTGACTATATGGACATTTTTGCTTCTAACACAGTCTAGTTTTGTCATAGCTTTCTTGCCAAAAAGTAATTATCTTCTAATTTCATGGCTGCAGTCACCATACACAGTGATTTTAGAGCCCAAGAAGAGGAAATCTGTCACTTCTTCTACCTTTCTCCCTTCTATTTGCCATGAAGTGATGAGACTGGAGGCCATGAACTTAGTTTTTTTAATACTGAGTTTTAAGCTGGCTTTTTCACTCTCCTCCTTCACCCTCATCAAGAGTTTCTTTAGTTCCTCTTTGCTTTCTGCCATTAGAGTGGTATCATCCACATAGTATATTTTTGTTGATTCTTAGGACTGTGGAAAATTCTTCAAGACAGGGAATATTAGACCACCTGACCTGCCTCCTGAGAAATCTGTATGCACATCAAGAAGCAACAGTTAGAACTGGACATGGAACAATAGACTGGTTCCAAATCAGGAAAGGAGTACGTCAAGGCTATGTATTGTCACCCGGCTTATTTAACTTATATGCAGAGTACATCATGAGAAACGCTGGGCTGAAAGAAGCACAAGCTGGAATCAAGATTGCTGGGAGAAATATCACTAACCTCAGATATGCAGATGACACCACCCTTATGGCAGAAAGTGAAGAAAAACTAAAGAACCTCTCGATGAAAGTGAAAAAGAAAAGTGAAAAAGTTGGCTTAAAACTCAACATTCAAAAAACTAAGATCATGGCATCTAGTCCCATCACTTCGTGGCAAATAGATGGGGCAACAATGAAACAGTGAAAGACTTTATTTTGGGGGGCTCCCAAATCACTGTAGATTTTGACTGCAGCCATGAAATTAAAAGATGCTTGCTCCTTGGAAGAAAAGTTATGACCAAACTAGACAGCATATTACAAAGCAGAGTTTTTACTTTGCCAACAGAAGTTTGTCTAGTCAAAGCTATGGTTTTTCCAGTAGTCATGTATGGATGTGAGAGTTGGACTATAAAGAAAGCTGCTGCTGCTGCTAAGTCGTGTCAGTCGTGTCCGACTCTGTGACCCCATAGACGGCAGCCCATCAGGCTCCGCCGTCCCTGGGATTCTCCAGGCAAGAATGCTGAAGTGGGTTGCCATTTCCCTTCTCCAATGCATGAAAGTGAAAAGTGAAAGTGAAGTCGCTCAGTCATGTCCGATTCTTCACGACCCCATGGACTGTAGCCTACCAGGCTCCTCTGTCCATGGATTTTCCAGGCAAGAGTACTGGAGTGGGTTGCCATTGAGCACCGGAGAATTGATGCTTTTGAACTGTGGTGTTGGAGAAGACTCTTGAGAGTCCCTTGGAGTACCAGGAGATCCAACCAGTCCATCCTAAAGGAAATCAGCCTGAATATTCATTGGAAGGACTGATGTTGAAGTTGAAACTCCAATACTTTGGCCATCTGATGCAGAGAACTGACTCATTTGGGAAGACCCCGATGCTGGGAAAGTTTGAAGGTGGGAGGAGAAGGGGACGACAAAGGATGAAATGGTTGGATGGCATCACAGACTCAATGGACATGAGTTTGAGTAAGCTCCATGAGTTGGTGATGGACAGGGAAGCCTGGTGTGCTATAGTCCATGGGGTCGCCAAGAGTCAGACACAACTCAGTGACTGAACTGAACTGAAGGATTTTCTGTATCTGTGATTATATCACCTGTGGATAAAATCCTGTAGTCTAAGTCACTTACCTTTGTACTTTTAACTTATGTAATTAAAAAAAAAATCTTTTCTTTCTCTTAGCTCATCTTTGAGTTTCTGGATTTCACTTTATTGCTATAAACTGCATTGTTTTATCAATTCCAAGATGTTTTAATACTTAAAATAGGCCCCTGAGAGTTAATGTGTCAAAATTTTCTTAGGTGTGTCAATTAGGTAGGACATTGAATTACAATTTTTTTGTTTTCCTCACTGTACCTTCCACCTGATCACTATCTCCATACATTAATTATCCTTTATAAAAATTGAAGTATAGTTTGTGTACAATATTATGTAAGTGTTAGGTATGCAACACAGTGATTCACAATTTTTAAAGGCTCTGTTTCATTTAAAGTTATAAAACATTGGCTATATTCCTTCCCATTCACGTATTTTAAAACGTTTCCCAAATAGTTACTATTCTGTAGTAAAATTAATGCTTACTTGAAAACATTTCATGTAAACAGCCCATAGAAAATGTAGATCGTGATAACACAAATAGCTTAGGATAGTGGTTCTCAGATTTAAAGTGCATTCAAGCACCTGGAGGGCTTGTTAACACCCCATTCCCAGAAAGCAGTGAGAATTGGCAAGCTTCCAGGTAATGCTGTTGCTCTGGGAACCACACTTTAATAATCACTGCTTTAAAGAAATGATGACAGATCATTAATTTTAAATAATTAATGGATGCTTGGGGCTGGTGCACTGGGACGACCCAGAGGGATGGTATGGGGAGGGAGGAGGAAGGAGGGTTCAGAATGGGGAACACATGTATACCTGTGGTGGATTCATTTTGATATTTGGCAAAACTAATACAATCATGTAAAGTTTAAAAACAAAATAAAATTTTAAAAAATCATTAAAAAAATGATTAATGGAATATGCAGTTGCTTTGAGAAAAAGACAAAAAATTGCAATAAGTAAACTAGATATTAGATCTAAAATATTTAAAGGTTGATATTTATAAGATGACAGTTTCATATTTTTAATGAAATTTGGGTCTTCCCATTTTTCAGCACTATTAGATATCTGAGAGGCCAAAGAAATATACATTTTATTACAAAGAGAAGAATATAGCAAAAAATCAGAGGTATGATGATCCTTTGATCTGTGAGCATAAAATAATGCCATTTCATTGGGCCTTAATCAAAGAGCATTCGAATGGGTATATTAAACCATACTCTGTGGCTAGTGTGTGATATACAAAATCTTTTCTAGGGCTCAGAATTGACATGACAAAAGCTCTATTCATTGATCTGAATGATGATGCCCAGCCCGATATTACCATGCAAATATCATCATACTACACTTTCTTCTAAACATAATCATTTTTTTCCCTTGAGTTACTGAATATAAGTGATACTGGAATTAAGACTACTCCCATCAATAGTATGAACATTTGTGTAGATCATGGTGAACTTAGAAATATTTTTCCTTGGAGATCACTAACTATAAGGAAGAAAAATTAACATAGTGAAATGTCAGACTGAAGTCTATTAGACATTATTCTTGGGAAGTTGTTATAAGTGTTAATAAAAATACTTGCTTGTGAATATTCATCATATAACAGTTATTCTTTTATAGACAAATACATCAGAGTTATAAAGTATTCCCTTTTCTCTTCTAGCTCTGTTGGCTTAGCAAAAGCAGCTCTAGAAGCAATTAATGGATTCAACCTCTTTGGCAACCAGGTAAAAAAACAGCAGTAGCAACAACAAACTTCATTTTTTGATTTGCATGTTTAATTAACTTGGCCATTTATTAACCAATTCATTCATCATGATCAGAGAATGTCTGAAATTTATGTAGCAGCCCAGGGTTGAACAACCTTTCCTTTGAATATAATTTGCTTCTTAAATTTTAGTTTTCTAACAAAAAAGATTGCTTAATTTAACAATAAAACTCTTGATGAAGAATTTTCATTTTCCAAGTTCAGTAGCTTCTCTCTCTAGTCTTTTGTTCAACTTTCAACATTTTTATATATTCCTTGCATTAGGTACTAAATATTTTACTTGTCAATTCCCTTGTTGGTTTCAATTTAATGTATATAGATGTATATTTCATGCAGAGGGGAAATTTGCTTCAGATGTGCAGCCAAGGAATTGGAAATTGGGATACTAGCTTAACCCTCAACTGACTGTATTCATTTGTCTAAATCTCATTTTCTCTGAGATAAAAGGGAAACCCTGAGGATTGCCTTAAATTTTTAACTGATTTCTGCACCTAATCAAGTGATCATGGATTGAGTTGTCAATGGAAAGAATAATATGCAGTAATACTGGTTATTACTCTGGATCAAGAAGTAGACTAATTTTATTTAGCAATTTTTGTAAAGATACCCATACAGGATAAATGCAAGGTGAAACACACCAAGACACATACTAATCAAACTAACAAAGATTAAACATGAAGAAAGAACATTAAAAGCAGCAAGGGAAAAGCAACAAGTAATATAGAGGGGAAATCCCATGCTGTTGACAGCTGATCTGTCAGCAGAAACTCTGCAGGCCAGAAGGGAATGACAGGATACATTTAAAGTACCAAAAGGGAAAAATCTACAACCAAGATTACTCTACCTGGCAAGGATCTCATTCAAAATTGGTAGAGAAGTCAAAAGCTTTACAGATAAGCAAAAATTAAGAGAATTTAGCACCACCAAACCAGCTTTACAGCAAATGCTAAAGGGATTTCTATAGGTAGGAAACACAAGACAAGGAAAAAACCTACAAAAACAAACCAAAAACAATTAAGAAAATGTCAGTTGCTCAACTGTTTCATTCGTATTCAACTCTTTGCGACCCTATGGACTGTAGCCCTCCAAACCCCTCTCGCCATGGGATTCTCCAGGCAAGAATACTGGAATGGGTTGGCATGCCCTTCTCCAGGGGGTCTTCGCAATCCAATGATTACACCTACATCTCTTACATCTCTAGCATTGGCAGGCAAGTTCTTTACAACTGGTGTCATCTGGTAAGCCCCATATCAGCAATTACTTTAAATGCAAATGGATTCAATGCTTCACCCAAAAGACACAGACTGACTGGATGGATACAAAAACACCCATATATATGCTATCTACAAGAAACCAACTTCAGACCTAGAGACACATACAGACTTAAAGTGAGAGGGTAGAAAAAGATATTCCATACAAATGGAAATCAAAAATAAGCCCGAGTAACAATTCTCATGGGCTTCTCTGGTGGCTCAAATGGTAAAAAATCTGCCTGCAATGCAGGAGACCTGGGTTCAATCCCTGGGTTGGGAAGATCCCCTGGAGGAAAGCATGGCATCCCACTTCAGTATTCTTGCCTGGAGAATCCCCATGGGCAGAGGAGCCTGGCGGGTTACAGTCCATGGGGTTGCAAAGATTCAGACACAACTGAACAACTAAACACAGGACACCGATTCTCATATCAGACAAAACAGACCTTAAACTAAAGAATCTTAAAAGAGACAAAGAAAGACACTACATAAAGATCAAGGTATCAATCCAAGGAGAACACATAACAATTTAAAATATTTATGCACACAACATAGGCGTCAGCACCTCAGTATGTAAGGCAAACACTAACAGATAAAAAAGGGGAAATTGACTGTAACATAATAATAGTAGGGGGCTTTTAACACCCCACTTAACACCAGTGGACAGATCATCAAAACAGAAAATTAATAAGGAACCACAAGCCTTAAATTACACAGTAGATCAGATAAACCTAATTGATATCTTCAGGACATTCCATCAAAATGCAGAAGAATACATTTTCTTCTCAAGTGCACATGGAACATTCTCTAGGATAGACCACATCTTGGGTCACAAGTCAAGCCTCAGTATATTTAAGAAAATTGAAATTGTGTCAAGCATCTTTTCTGACCACAATGCTATGAAACTACATATCAGTTACCAGGAAAAAACTAACAAACACAAGCACATGAAGATTAAACAACACAATTACATGGAGATTCAGCAATATGTTTATGAATAACCAACAGGTTACTGAAGAAATAAGAAGGGAAATAAACAATTCTTAGAAACAAATGACAATGAAAACACAGTGATGGAAAACCTATGGAATGCAGCAAAAACAGTTCTAAGATGAAAGTATAGCAATGCAAAAAACAAGAAAAACATCACATAGACAATGTAACTTTACAGCTAAAACAACCGGAAAAAGAAGAACAAAAAGACCCCAAAGTTAGTAGAAGGAAAGAAATCATAAAGATCAGAGCAGAAATAAAAAAGAAATGAAGTAAACAATAGTAAAGATTAATAAAACTAAAAGCTGGTTCTTTGAGAAGATAATCAAAATGGACAAATCATTAGTGAGATGGTTAAGAAAAAAGGGAGAAGAATCAAATCAACAAAATTAGAAATGAAAAAGGAGAGGTTACAGCAGGCAACACAGAAATATAAAGGATCATAAGAGACTATTATGAGCAACTATATGCCAACAAAATGGACAACCTTGAAGACAAGAACAGATTATTAGGAAAGTTCAAACTTCCAAGACTAAACTAGGAAGAAATAAATATTATCAGCTAACCAATGACAAGCACTGAAATTGAAACTGTGATTTAAAAATTTCCCCAAAACTAAAACCCCAGGGCCAACTGACTTCACAGGTGAATTTTATTCAACATTTAGAGAAGAGCTAATGCCTATCCTTCTCAAACTGCTCCAAAAAATTGCAGAGGAAGGAACACTGCCAAACTCATTCTATGAGGCCACCATCACCCTGATATCAAAACCAGACAAAGACATCACAAAAAAAGAAAGTTACAGGCCAGTATCACTGATGAACATAAATGCAAAAATCCTCAACAAAATTCTAGCAGGCAGAATCCAACAATGCATTAAACAGGTAGTATGCTATAATCAAGTTCTGTTTTTTTCCAGGGATGCAAGGATTCTTCATTATATGCAAATCAATCAATGTGATATACTGTATTAACAGATTGAAAGATAAAAACCATATGATAATCTCAATAAATGCAGAAAAAGCTTTTGACAAAATTCAGCACTCATTTATGGCAAAAACTCTTCAAAAAATGGGCATAGAAGGAATCTACCTGAACATAGTCAAGGCCATATATGATAAACCAACAGCAAACACTATTCTCAGTGGTGAAAATCTGAAAGTATTTCCTCCGAGATCAGGAAGAAGACAAGGGTGCCCATTCTTGCCAATGTTATTCAACATAATTTTAGAAGTCCTAGGCACAGCAGTCAGAGAAGAAAAAGAAATATAAGGAATCCAGATTAGAAAAGAAGTAAAACTCTCAGTTTGCACATGACATGATACTATACATAGAAAACCCTAAAAATATCAGAAAATTACTAGAGCTAATTAGTTAATTTAGTAAAATTGCAGGATACAAAATCAATACACATAAATCACTTACATCCCTATATATTAACAATGAAAAATCAGAAAGAGAAATTAAGAAAAATCCCATTCACCATTGCAACAAAAAGAATCAAATGCCTTGGAATAATCCTACCAAAGAAGCAAGATTTGTATACAGAAAACTATAAAACCCTGATGAAAGAAATCAAGGATGATATAAAAGATGGAGAGATATTGCATTTTCATGGGTACAAGGAATCAATATTGTGAAAATGACTTTATTACCAGAAACAATCTGCAAATTCAGTACAATGTCTATCAAATTACCAATGGCATTTTTCACAAAACTACAGCAAAAAAATTCACAATTTGTATGGAAGCACAAGAGGCCCCAAGTAGCCAAAACAAACTTGAGAAAAAAGAATGGCATTGAAGGAACCAACCTTCTTTACTTCAGACTATACTACAAAGCTGCAGTCATCAAGACAGTATGATAATGTCAAGAAGAAAAAGCAAAAATATAGACCAATGGAACAAGATAGAAAGCCCAGAGATAAACCTATGCACCTACAGACACTTTATCTTGGACAGAGGAGGCAAGAAAATGCAATGAAGCAAAGATACTCTCTTCAATAAGTGGTGCCAGGAAAACTGGACAG
Source organism: Bos grunniens (assembly GCF_055505025.1). Classification (NCBI taxonomy): domain Eukaryota; kingdom Metazoa; phylum Chordata; class Mammalia; order Artiodactyla; family Bovidae; genus Bos; species Bos grunniens. Next base: position 16,111,317 of record NC_141182.1, read on the forward strand.
GTGCATGTAAAAGAATGAAATTAGAACACTCCCTAAAACCATACACAAAGATAAACTCATAATGGATTAAAGACCTAAATGTAAGACCAGAAACTATAAAACTCTTAGAGGAAAACATAGGCAGAACACTCCATGACATAAATCTCAGCAAGATCCTCTATGACCCACCACCTACAGTTATGGAAATAAAAATAAACCATGGGACCTAATTAAACTTAAAAGCTTTTGCATAGTAAAGGAAGCATATAAACAAAGTGAAGAGACAGTGCTCAGGAAGGGAGAAAATAGTTGCATATTAAACAACTGACAAAGCATTTCCAAAATATAAAAGCAGCTCTTACAACTCAATACCAGAAAAACAAACCGCCCAATCAAAAGTTGGGCAGATGGCCTAAACAGACATTTCTGCAAAGAAGACAAGAAGACCAATAAACACATAAAAATATGCTCAGTATCACTCATTATTAGAGAAATGCAAGTCAAAACTGCAGTGAGATATTACCTCACACCTCAAAATGGCCGTCATCAAAAAATCTATCAACAGTGGGTGCTGGAGAGGGTGTGGAGCAAAGGGAACCTTCTTGCACTGTTCCTGGAAATGTAAATTGATACAGTAACTGTGGAGAACAATATGGAGAGTCCTTAAAAAACTAGGGATAAAGCTACCATATGACACAACAGTCCTGCTACTGGGCATATACTCTGAGAAAACCGTATTGAAAATGACACATGTACCCCAGTGTTCACTGCAACAATATTTACAATAGCCAGGACATGGAAACAACCTAGATGTCAATTGACAGATGAATGGATAAAAAAGCTGTGGTACATATATACAATGGAATATTACTCAACCGTAAAAAGGAACACATTTGAGTCCATTCTAATGAGGTGGATGAACCTAGAACCTATTATACAAAATGAAGTAAATCAGAATCAGAAAAACTAATACCGTATATTAACACATATATATGGAATCTAGAAAGATGGTACTGATTAACCTATTTGTGGGCAGTAGTGGAGACGCAGATATGGAGAACAGACTTGTGGACACAGAGGTGAAGGAGATGGTGAGACAAATGGAGAGAGGAGCATGGAAATATATAAACTACCATATGTAAAATAGATCAGTAACCTCAGTTGTGTAGATGATACTAGCCTAATGGCAGAAAGCAAAGAGGAACTAAAGAACCTCTTGATGAAGGTGAAAGGGGACAGTGAAAAATCTGGCTTAAAACTCAACATTCACAAAACTAAGATCATGGCATCTGGTCCCATCACTTCATGTCAAATAGTTGGGGAAACAATGGAACAGTAACAAACTATTTTCTTGGGCTCCAAAATCACTACAGATGGTGACTGCAGCCCTGAAGTTAAAAGATGCTTGCTCCTTGGAAGAAAAGTTATGACCAACCTAGACAGCGTATTAAAAAGCAGAGATATCACTTTGCTGACATAGGTCCGTATAGTCAAAGCTGTAGTTTTTCCATAGTCATGTATGGATGTGAGAGTTGGACCATAAAGAAGGCTGAGCACTGAAGAATTGATGCTTTTGAACTGTGATCCTAGAGAAGACTCTTGAGAGTCCCTTGGACCACATGGAGATCAAACCTGTCAATCCCAAAGGAAATTAACCCTGAATATTCATTGGAAGGACTGATGCTAAAGATGAAGCTCTAATACTTTGGCCACCTGATGTGAAGAGCCAAGTTATTGAAAAAGACTCTGATTTTGGGAAAGATTGAAGGCAGGAGGAGAAGGTGATGACGGGATGAGATGATTGGATGGCATCACTGATTCAATGGATGTGAGTTTGAGCAAATTCCCGGAGATAGTCAAGGACAGGGAAGCCTCACGTGCTGCAGTCCATGGAGTCGCAAAGAATCAGACACTACTGAGTTACTGAACAATAAATAGATAGCCAGTGGGAATTTCTTGTATGACTCAGGGAGCTCAAACTGGTGCTCTGTGACAACATAGAGGTGTCTTATGTGGTAGAAGGTGGGAGGAAGTTTCAAGAGGGAGAGGACATATGCATGCCTGTGGCTGATGTTAGTATATGGCAGAAACCGACACAATATTGTAAAGCAATTATCCTTCAACTAGAAATAATTTTTTTTTTAATGGGAGGGCAGAAGAAGTGTCCAACTAATATCATAATTAACCTTAAGCTATTCAATGCTAATCAAATCAATGAAGATACATTTTAGGAACTTAGACATGTAAAATGTGACATGGATTTTCTTATGAAAATTATAATACTATGTACCTCAAGTGTTGCATTTAAGAAAGTTTCAAGTTGGAGATAGACAGAAGCAGTTACTTGTTCTGGGTGCCTCAGACATGACTCTAAATCACTCTCTTCCACATTCTTTTTTCTCTCAAGACCTGTGGCTAGAGAAATGGAGGGATAAGAGCTCATAAAAATGTGGGGGTGTATGAGCCTATTGAAAATGATGAGAATTAATACTATGCCTCTTCTGGAGACTTTTGGTCCTCTGGCTTTGATCCCTTGGCTTATAACCACATTTCTCTCTCTCTTAAGAGTCACCATACTCATGGAAATCCTACATGTATCCTTCAATTCTTTTAATTTCCTTTTACCCCTGACTTACTCTCAGTATATTTCTTTAAATATCTGTGTGTGAGTATAATATGTGTGTATAAATATTTAAAGAATATATGTTTATATATATATATAGACAGATAACAGAGAAGGCAATGGCATCCCACTCCAGTACTCTTGCCTGGAGGAGGAGGAGGAGGAGCCTGGTAGGCTGTAGTCCATGGGGTTGCTAGGAGTTGGACACGACTGAGCGTCTTCACTTTCACTCTTCACTTTCATGCATTGGAGAAGGAAATGGCAACCCACTCCAGTGTTCTTGCCTGGAGAATCCCAGGGATGGGGGAGCCTGGTGGCTGCTGTCTCTGGGGTCGCACAGAGTCGGACATGACTGAAGTGACTTAGCAGCGGCAGCAGCAGCAGACAGATAAGGATGGATGAAAGGAGTTGTGTGAGTGGAGTAGGAATCTGGCATAAAGGAATGGAATTGTATTCAGGGTCAAGACAGGATCACTGTGTGCTCCTACTCCTCCAGTGAGCTTGTGACTTTGGCTAGATATTTATCTAAGTCTTAGCTTCCTCACTGAAAAAGATAGAGATATTGGCACTAACTCAGAAAGTAGTTTTGCAAATAAAAAGTAACTTAGCATTACTCAATTCAGTCGCTCAGTTGTGTCCGACTCTTTGTGACCCCATGGACTGCAGCATGCACAACTTCCCTGTCCATCACCAACTCTCGGAGCTTACTCAGACTCATGTCCATCGAGTCAGTGATGCCATCCAATCATCTCATCCTCTGTGGTCCCCTTCTCCTCCTGCCTTCAATCTCTCCCAGCATAAAAGTCTTTTCTAATGAGTTGGCTCTTTGCATCAGGTGGCCAAAGTATTGGAGTTTCAGCTTCAGCATCAGTCCTTCCAATGAATATTCAGCACTGATTTCCATCAGGATTGACCAGTTTGATATCCTTGCAGTTTAAGGGATGCTCAAGAGTCTTCCAACAACACAGCTCAAAAGCATTAATTCTTTGGCGCTCAGCCTTCTTTATGATCCAACTCTCAAATCCGTACATGATGACTGGGAAAACCATACTTTGACTATACAGACCTGTGTCGACAAAGTAATGGCTCTGCTTTTTAATACGCTGTCTAGGTTGCTCATAGCTTTTCTTCCAAGGAGGAAGAATCTTTTAATTTCATGCTGCAGTCACCATTCACACTGATTTTGGAGCCCAAGAAAATAAAGTCTGTCACTGTTCCATTGTTTCCTCATCTATTTGCCATGAAGTGATGGGACCAGATGCCATGGTCTTAGTTTTTTGAACGTTGAGTTTTAAGCCAGCATTTTCACTCTCCTCTTTCAATTTCATTGAGAGGCTGTTTAGTTCCTCTTTGTTTTCTGCCATAAGAGTGGTGTCATCTTCATATTTGAGGTTATTGATATTTCTCATGGCAATCTTGATACCAACTTGTGCTTCATCCAGCCCAGCATTACTCATGATGTATGTACTCTGCATATAAGTTAAATAAACACAGTGACAATATACAGCCTTGATATACTCCTTTCTGAGTTTGAAATCAGTCTGTTGTTCCATCTGCATTTCTGTTCCTTCTTGACCTACATACAGATTTTTTTAGGAGGCAGGTCAGGTGGTCTCATATTTCCATCTCTTGTAGAATTTTCTGCAGTGTGTTGTGATCCACACAGTCAAAGGATTTGGCATATTTAATGAAGCAGAAGTCGATGTTTTTCTGGAATTCTTTTGCTTTTTCTGTGATCCAGCAGATATTAACAATTTGATCCCTAGTTCCTTTACCTTTTCTAAATCCAGTTTGTATATCTGGAAGTTCTCAGTTCATGTACTGTTGAGGCCTAACTTGGAGAATTTTGAGAATTTGAGCATTACTTTGCTAGCATGTGAGATGAGTGCAGTTGTGCAGTATTTTGAACTTTCTTTGGGATTGGAATGAAAACTGACCTTTCCAGTCCTGTGGCCTTTGCTGAGTTTTCCAAATTTGCTGGCATATTGAGTGTAGGACTTTCATAGCATCATCCTTTAGGATTTGAAATAGCTCAGCTGGAATCTCATCACCTGCATTAGCTTTGTTCATAGTGATGCTTCCTAAAACCCTGTTGACTTTGCACTCCAGGATGTCTGGCTCTAGGTGAGTGATCACACCATCATGGTTATCTGGGTCATTAAGATCTTTTTTGTGTAGTTCTTCTGTGTGTTCTTGCCAGTTCTCCTTAAAATCTTTTGCTTTTGTTAGGTCCATACCATTTCTGTCCTTTATTGTCCCCATATTTGCATGAAATGTTCCCTTGGTATCTCTAATTTTCTTGATGAGATCTCTGCTCTTTCGCATTCTGTCATTTTCCTCTATTTCTTTGCATTGATCACTTCAGAAAGCTTTCATATCTCTCCTTGCTATTCTTTGGAACTCTGCATTCAGATGGGTATATCTTTCCTTTTCTCCTTTGCCTTTCATTTTTCTTCTTTTCTCAGCAATTTGTAAGGCCTCCTCAACAACCATTTTGCCTTTTTGCATTTCTTTTTCTTGGGGATGGTTTTGATCTCTGCCTCCTGTACAATGTTGGGAATCTCCATCCATAGTTCTTCAGGCACTGTATTAGATCTAATCCCTTGAAACTGTTTGTCACTTCCATTGTGTAGTCGTAAGGGATTTCATTTAGGTCATACCTGAATGGCCTAGTGGTTTTCCCCACTTTCTTCAGTTTAAGTCTGTATTTTGCAATAAGGAGTTCATGATCTGAGCCACAGTCAGCTCCCGGTCTTATTTTTGCTAACTGTGTAGAGCTTCTCCATCTTCAACTACAAGGAATATAGAAAGAAAGAAAGTGAAGTCGCTTAGTTGTGTCCAACTCTGCGACCCCGTGGACTGTAGCCCCCCAGGTTCCTCTGTCCGTGGGATTCTCCAGGCAAGAATACTGGAGTGGGTTGCCATTTCCTTCTCCAGGGGATCTTCCCAACCCGCGGATCGAACCTGGGTCTCCTGCATTGCAGGTAGACACTTTATCCTCTGAGCCACCAGGGAAGCCCATAAAGCTGTTGACCATGTAGTGATGTCCAGGTGTAGAGTCGCCTCTTGTGTTGTTAGAAGAGGGTGTTTGGTATGACCAGTGCTTTCTCTTGGCCAAACTCTGTTAGCCTTTGCCCTGATTCATTTTGTATTCCAAGGCAAACTTTCTTATTACTCCACTTATCTGTTGACCTCCTTCTTTTGCATTCCAATCCGTTGTGATGAAAAGAACATATTTTTTGGTGTTAATTCTAGAAGGTCTTGTAGGTCATCATAGAACCATTCAGCTTCAGCTTCTTAGGCATTAGCGGCTAGGGCATAGACTTGGATTACTGTGATACTGAATGGTTTGCCTTGGAAACAGAGTCTTTCTGTCATTTTTGAGATTGCACTCAAGTACTGCAATTAGGTCCCTTTTGTTAACTGTTAGGGCTACTCCTTTTTTTCTAAGGAATTCTTGCCCAGAGTAGTTAGATATAATGGTCATCTGAATTCAATTTGTCCATTCCAGTCCATTTAGTTCACATTACATTCCTAGGATTTATTTATTTTATAAATGGAAACTTCTACCTTTTTACCACACCATTTTCTTCTTAATTATTGATCTTCTGAAGGAGGTATCTACTTCATGAATTCTTGCCCTTTGTGTGCTTTGGTGTTTGAGTAAAGACAAAAATTAATTTTTGTTTTTGGGAATTGTTGGATGGAATATGCCTTTAACTTTCATTATTATGTGTTTCTACACTTCCTTCTTTTTATAGAGACAGTAACATGGAAACTTACATTGCTCTATGTTAAATAGATAGCCAATGGGAATTTGCTGTATGACTCAGGGAACTCAAACAGCAGCTCTGTATCAGCATAGAGGTATGGGATGGCGAGGAAGATGGGATGGAGGTTCAAGAGGGAGGGGACATATGTATACCTGTAGCTGATTCCTGTTGATGTTTGACAGAAAACAACAAAATTCAGTAAAGCAATTACCCTTCAATTAAAAAATAATTTTTAAAAAAATTATCAGATTTGCCTTAGTTTAAAGAAAAAGGACTCATCATTTAAATCTTTACTCTGAAACTATTTTCAAAACATATTTTTGTTTGGGAGAAAATAAAATTTGATCAATTTAATTTTTGTAGTAAGTTTATAACAGAGGCCTCTTGCTGAAAGTGGAAAAGGAGAGTAGAAAAGTTGGCTTAAAACTGAGCGCTCAAAAACCTAAGATCATGGCATCTAGTCCCATCACTTCATGGCAAATAGATGGGGAAACAGTGGAAACAGTGACAGACTTTATTTTGGGGGCTCCAAAATCACTGCAGATTGTGACTGCAGCCATGAAATTAAGGACGCTTGCTCCTTGGAAGAAAAGCTATAACCAACCTAGACAGCATATTGAAAAGCAGAGACATCACTTTGCCAACAAAGGTCTGTCTAGTCAAAGCTATGGTTTTTCCAGTAGTCATGTATGGATGTGAGAGTTGGACCATAAAGATAGCTGAGCACCAAAGAATTGATGCTTTTGATCTGTGGTGTTGGAGAAGACTCTTGAGAGTCCCTTGGGCTGCAAGGAGATCAAACCAGTCAACCCTAAAGGAAATCAGTCCTGAATATGCATTGGAAGGACTGATGTTGAAGCTGAAACTCTAATACTTTGGCTACCTGATGCGAAGAACTGACTCATTTGAAAAGCCCCTGATGCTGGGAAAGATTGAAGGCAGGATGAGAAGGGGATGACATAAGTGAGATGGTTGGATGGCATCACCAACTTGATGGACATGAGTTTGAGCAAGCTCTGAGAGTTGGTGATGAACAGGGAAACCTGGCATGCTGCAGGCCACAGGGTTGCAAAAAGTTGGACACAGTGATCAACTGAACTGAACTGAGCATTTAGAAATTTATTCGTATTTGACCATATATGTAATGATATATAAATGGATATAGTGATATATAGATATTTGACAGTACTTAAATAAATCATAATTTATACTTAGCAGATGTCACAGACATCAGCAACATTTTTGTGATTCTTGAGTCTGAGTCTCAGCTCTGTTCTTCTAAAACCCTAAGAATTAACACTCAGGTTCATCTCCCTCTATAGCCTGAAAATTCCTGTAAGAATATGTGAGTAGGATTTCCTCCGGTGAGAGGGGTTGCTGGAATCTATTGTTTGGCCAGTAAGTAAAAGTTGGCTATTTACAGGCCCACTTCCACCACAGCCATAGTAGAGAGGGGCAGTTTCCATCAGTAAAAGTCATTTCTGCAGAATATGTCTCTAGGCTGTGCCAAAGAGCTATAGGACACAGCCTATAATGCTGAACTAGATAAGAAAGGTTCCTGATCATGGTGATGTGGTTTTATTTCCAGGAGAATAGATAAGGTCATGTATGGTACATATACTGATCAGTTTCATCTTGGTTTATCTTTGAGGATAGTATGCGCATTAGATCAGGTTCAGAGAAATGGCTAATGATGGGAAAAAAGGCCTGGGCAGTACTTTAAATCATTTCACTTTCAATTGAAAATAAAGGGATCATCTTATGGTCATGTTACCTACCAGGTTTCTTGGCCTCCTTAATCAATAGGAATTGATCATAAACCAGACAAGAAATTCAGGCAAGGCTTTTTTGGGTTCCCTACTGCAGCAGGGAGGAGCAAGAACAAGTAACATGTTCCCTTGCTCACTCGCTGTGGGGCCTCAAACTGGTTCTTTATATGTGGTTACGTTAGAGGTGTGTCCAGGGATCAGGCCTGAGGGGTGACTTAGGTGGTTTACCTACCCCTTTGGTGGTGGTGTCTGCAGGGAGCATGCATTCAGTGCCCTAATCTTGCTCCAAGCTCTTCAGAAGTAGCAGTTGGGTTTCTTGGTTTCTTTGTGTCTTTTGTCCAGAATTTATCCCAGTTGTTTGTGCACAGTTATTTTTAGTCTCTTATAGTTTTTTTGTGTTTTGTTGTTTGAGGAGATTTTTGTCCAGGTGCCAGCACTGCAGCATAGGTCCCAGGTCCCAACCTGTTTTAGTTTAGATGCCACCTTGGTCATAGGTACCATCTCAGAAGTGTTTGTTGTGGTCATGGAGGCCTGAATAGATGGTTTAGTACACTGGAACCACTGGAACTCAAGTCAGGTTGAATCATTGTGTAATGTGTACAGTAGAAAACAATTAGAGAAACTCAGTTTTGAAGTAAAGTTTGAACTGTCAGTCTTAAACTATGGTCTTTAAATAGAGTCAGGATATTACAGCATAGTTTTAATTTCAGGAAATGAAAGATGAAAATAAAATATCCCAAGTTAATCAGATACTCGGGAGTTTATATATATATATATATATAAGCATCCTTTCATATTCCTGTCTTTAACTGGAAAGATCAAGAGACTGACAAATTGAGCTGAGGTCAGAATCTCAGAGGTGATGATTAAAAAGACTGCTCGTATTATGTGGAGTGTTCAAAGCAATACCGACATACCTAGCTTCCTTTGAAATTTGCAGGCCTAAAATTAATGTGTCTGATAATTTAAAGTAGGTGATAATTGATTCCATATGTAGACCTCCTTGGTGAGTTTTTTAAAAATTTGTTTCTGAATAGAAATAGATGCTCATGGTTTTTTAGGTGAATTTTATTCTTCTGTAAATCCAGGCCATATACCTAAAAGCTGTGGTGCTGTTTTTAAATGACAATCAAATAATATCGTTTAATAGCCTTTGATCTTAGTGTAAAAATATGGTTGCATTATGGATTATTTTTCCTTTCGCACACATTTCTTAGAGGCTGGCAGATGAAGAGGTCTGAACAAGTGCTTTGGTGAATGTAGATAAACGATTTATTCCTGACTAGAAAATAGAACCCTGGAGAAGGAAATGGCAACCCACTCCAGTACTGTTGCCTGGAGAATTCCATGGACAGAGGAGCCTGGCAGGCTACAATCCATGGGGTTGCAAGAGTCGGACACGACTTAGCAACTAAAGAGAGAGAGAGAGAATAGAAATTGGCTGTTTATATGAATCAAATGATGACAAGAATTGCCAAATTTGCCATTTCACTTCCTTACTTATAAATTATCCTACTTAGATTGCATCTGTAAAAAAATTCAATTCAAGGTAGACTGATTTGACATGGAATTAACTTTATTTATCAGCCTAAGGATAAATAAATCCCATTCTTTTGTATATTCATTTGACTCCCAACGTCTCATACACATTTATTTCTCTATACTTTTGTTCTAACTGCTCTACTTGCTCCCCTTGGCCCCCAAATTCAGATCGTGGTTCTGGTCCTCACCTTTTGCATGAAGTACCCCAAGCTTGCTGTGTTGTTTTCTGCTGTAAACTTTAGCTTTTGTTCACTCACCTGGTACTTAGTCATGTATTGCCATGTGCAGTGCTATTTTGTTTGGTATTCATCTGATTTACGGCTGTATGTCACCTGGGTGAGCTCCTTGGTATCAGAGGTCGCGTTCTGTCTCGTGCCCTCAAAGCAGAGGGCACATTACTCTTGACAGTGGCAGCTACTGCATGAAGGATTGTTGGACTCAATTTTGACAGTAGGGATGAAAAGTAGGGACTTGGAAATAATAGAAAGACAGTTTAGCATTGATCTGGTTGAGAGACAGCCTCATTCATTCCTTGTTCATTTATTGTCAGAGTTAAGAGAAATTTAAGAAATAATATTAGGATTGAGAAATCGTTTTGGTTTGTGAGCTAATACTATGTACACTTTCCTGTTAACCCATATTCATACACAGAGTGAGTGTGATATTTGGTTCTAGGAGCTAGATTTGTATTTCAGTCAGTGTATTTTATCTTCACGGCAAATGCATCTTTGAAATTGGTGAGCAAGGTAATGAAGCAACATAAAATTTGTGATAGTGTTCTTCCTCTTCTCATGTTTTTTTCTGAGTATTCTCTTATAATGGAAGCAGTCTCTGTGTTCCAATTTCATTCTCTGTGTTTTCAAAATATCTAGGTTCTTAATAAAAGGACAAAGCCATGTTTACTTAACTGCTGTACTATTGAAGATGGAAAGCACTAATGGCTAAGGAGTAAATTTTTTTTAACTTGGTTAGGAGACCAGTTACCATTTTTGTTACATTTGGTTTTTTTATTAAAGCTTTTGGTTCTTATGTTCACTTGGTTTTTTTTATTCAGGTTTTTGGTTCTTACTTGAAAGATAATTTTTAGTGTGGGAAATTACCTAATGTAGAACTTAAGATGAAGGCTTATGTGTCAGAGACTTAATTTTGAACCTTTGTTTCTGTTATACTAAGATTTAGCATCATTTTCAGTAAAATGAGGACACTAATGTCCACATAAGGAGATTAAACGAGATAATCCATGTGAAGCACAAAACACATTGCCTTACACATAGTGAATAACGGCAAGTATTATGTACATTTTTATTTGAGATTCTTCTGTCTTCATATTTTAATCAAGTAGTTTTTATATCGGAAATTCTAGATACCTAAATTCATTTAGTTTGATCATTCTTTTTTTTTTTCTAATTTTATTTTATTTTTAATCTTTACATAATTGTATTAGTTTTGCCAAATATCAAAATGAATCCGCCACAGGTATACATGTGTTCCCCATCCCGAACCCTCCTCCCTCCTCCCTCCTCATACCAACCCTCTGGGTCGTCCCAGTGCACCAGCCCCAAGCATCCAGCATCGTGCATCGAACCTGGACTGGCAACTCGTTTCCTACATGATATTTTACATGTTTCAATGCCATTCTCCCAAATCTTCCCACCCTCTCCCTCTCCCACAGAGTCCATAAGACTGTTCTATACATCAGTGTCTCTTTTGCTGTCTCGTATACAGAGTTATTGTTACCATCTTTCTAAATTCCATATATATGCGTTAGTATACTGTATTTATGTTTTTCCTTCTGGCTTACTTCACTCTGTATAATAGGCTCCAGTTTCATCCACCTCATTAGAACTGATTCAAATGTATTCTTTTTAATGGCTGAGTAATACTCCATTGTGTATATGTACCACGGCTTTCTTATCCATTCATCTGCTGATGGACATCTAGGTTGCTTCCATGTCCTGGCTATTATAAACAGTGCTGCGATGAACATTGGGGTACACGTGTCTCTTTCCCTTCTGGTTTCCTCAGTGTGTATGCCCAGCAGTGGGATTGCTGGATCATAAGGCAGTTCTATTTCCAGTTTTTTAAGGAATCTCCACACTGTTCTCCATAGTGGCTGTACTAGGTTGCATTCCCACCAACAGTGTAAGAGGGTTCCCTTTTCTCCACACCCTCTCCAGCATTTATTATTTGTAGACTTTTGGATCGCAGCCATTCTGACTGGTGTGAAATGGTACCTCATAGTGGTTTTGATTTGCATTTCTCTGATAATGAGTGATGTTGAGCATCTTTTCATGTGTTTGTTAGCCATCTGTATGTCTTCTTTGGAGAAATGTCTATTTAGTTCTTTGGCCCATTTTTTGATTGGGTCGTTTATTTTTCTGGAGTTGAGCTGTAGGAGTTGCTTGTATATTTTTGAGATTAGTTGTTTGTCGGTTGCTTCATTTGCTATTATTTTCTCCCATTCTGAAGGCTGTCTTTTCACCTTGCTAATAGTTTCCTTTGATGTGCAGAAGCTTTTAAGGTTAATTAGGTCCCATTTGTTTATTTTTGCTTTTATTTCCAATATTCTGGGAGGTGGGTCATAGAGGATCCTGCTGTGATGTATGTCAGAGAGTGTTTTGCCTATGTTCTCCTCTAGGAGTTTTATAGTTTCTGGTCTTACGTTTAGATCTTTAATCCATTTTGAGTTTATTTTTGTGTATGGTGTTAGAAAGTGGTCCAGTTTCATTCTTTTACAAGTGGTTGACCAGATTTCCCAGCACCACTTGTTAAAGAGATTGTCTTTAATCCATTGTATATTCTTGCCTCCTTTGTCAAAGATAAGGTGTCCATATGTGCGTGGATTTATCTCTGGGCTTTCTATTTTATTCCATTGATCAATATTTCTGTCTTTGTGCCAGTACCATACTGTCTTGATAACTGTGGCTTTGTAGTAGAGCCTGAAGTCAGGTAGGTTGATTCCTCCAGTTCCATTCTTCTTTCTCAAGATCGCTTTGGCTATTCGAGGTTTTTTGTATTTCCATACAAATTGTGAAATTATTTGTTCTAGCTCTGTGAAGAATACTGTTGGTAGCTTGATAGGGATTGCATTGAATCTATAAATTGCTTTGGGTAGTATACTCATTTTCACTATATTGATTCTTCCAATCCATGAACATGGTATATTTCTCCATCTATTAGTGTCCTCTTTGATTTCTTTCACCAGTGTTTTATAGTTTTCTATATATAGGTCTTTAGTTTCTTTAGGTAGATATATTCCTAAGTATTTTATTCTTTTCGTTGCAATGGTGAATGGAATTGTTTCCTTAATTTCTCTTTCTGTTTTCTCATTATTAGTGTATAGGAATGCAAGGGATTTCTGTGTGTTGATTTTATATCCTGCAACTTTACTATAGTCATTGATTATTTCTAGTAATTTTCTGGTGGAATCTTTAGGGTTTTCTATGTAGAGGATCATGTCATCTGCGAATAGTGAGAGTTTTACTTCTTCTTTTCCAATTTGGATTCTTTTTATTTCTTTTTCTGCTCTAGGTCTGTACAATTCAGATTTTGTGAATCCAAATTAGTTCTTAATTCCTTGTTACAAGTGTTAGCTAAACTATTTTTTATTTTTATTAAAAGAAATATCCTTTATTAGTTATGTGGTAATAAATACATTTTGGTTTATAAGAAAACTGACAGGATGGGGAAAATATAATGTGGATTCTGGAGCCATACTGCCTGGTTTTGCATCCCATTTTTTCCTTTCATATAAATATTCTATTGAGCATATAAAAAAAATAATAACACTTATTTTTTATAATTATAAAAGTAGTATATTATTGCAAGAAATCTGAGAAATACTTGATGGTATTTAAAAAATTAAAATCTTCTGTAATGCCACTCTCAAATGCAACCAATGTTAATATTTTTGTAAACTTTTCTTTGCTTGTCTTTGTATTTTTAATTTTATTATTTTTGTAAATTAAGGTAAGATTGATTTATAATGTGAAATTTAGTTCAGTCAGATTGCCCAGTTGTCTACAAGTTCTTTTTTGTTAATATAGGACAATTTTTTTCTCTCTCATTCCAGGGCTGTTCTTGGTCAGTTATATTTGTGGATATCGATGCCCACAATCGCAACCGGCAGACTTTGTGCTCATTGTTACCCAGAGAATCAAGATCTCATGTGAGATACTTTTATAATAATATGAACCGTTGTTTATGATTGTTGTGTAGTTTTTTTCTTTATCCAAGAAAGTGCTCCAAAGTGTTGGAGGTTGGTAGAAGAGGTAAGAAGAGAGAGTGTTGCCACTCACTACTCTGGCCTGTGGAGATCGTGTTCAGGAAGTGAGCAGAGCTGAGGAGAAAGCTGCTCTGTTCTTTCAGTTTTTGTAGAGCTGTAGAGAACTATATATGTATTTTTTCTTTTTGAGGAAGTAGTAACATTATACCAAAATGAATTTTTTTTTGGTCATGTTTATTATATATTAGAAATGTAGAAAGATATTTTTCGTAAGTTAAATTTCTATTGAATAGAATTGCTTTCCTTATTTCTTTTCTCTCATTCTACTCACCTTTTTCTTTATCTGATAAACTCTTATATGCCTATATAGTACCTGATTGCCAGTTTTTGTAGGGATTATTCAGGGCTCTATTCTTGAAAACACCCCAAATGGAATAATTTAGTTATTTTAAGATAACTATTTTATAGAAGTAATAGAAGATTATGATAGACAAATAGAGTTTACAAACAAGCAAATAATAAGAATATATCCACTCATTTTCCACTATTCAATTATAATCTTAGGGTGATACATTTGGATTTGTATGTATTTTTATATACACATGTAATACTTTTATTTTACAAAACTGGAGGAATATTATTCATAATGCTTGATAACCTGTTTCTTTGAATGGACAAGTTTCTGTGTAGTAACCATTTCTATAATATAAATTTTATTGGCTGCTACTTTACTCAGCCAATTGTTGGACATTTAGATTGTTTTCTGGTTTTCACTATTATGAACAAATTGTTATGACAAACTAGTTGTAATGATTAATTATTGGTGAAAATTTTTACACAGTGATGTAATATACTAAAATTTGAGTCCAGTGTTGAACCTTGAAAATACTTCTTATAACTGCATGAAGTTTTATCTCCTTCGTAAGGTTCACTAAACCATGCCATATAAACACCTGTCTGTCCCTTGAAGCACAGCAGTCTCACTGTCAGTTAGATAACCTTTGTGGCTTTTCATCTCTGTGGTTCTTCTTGGGCTGTGCTGATCATATCACTATAGGCACTTCTATTCCCTTCTTTTTCTTCTTGCCCCTAGAACACAGATGCTGCCCTGCTCCCCTGCATCAGTTATCCTGCGTTTGCCTTGGATGATGAAGTTCTCTTTAGCCAGACGCTTGATAAAGTGATTAGAAAATTAAAAGGAAAATATGGATTTAAGCGTTTCTTGAGAGATGGATATAGAACATCATTGGAAGATCCCAACAGACGCTACTACAAACCAGCTGAAATTAAGGTATCAAAAATATTCCATATCAGATAGCATAACAGAATGATCAAAAAACACTGTTTCAGGAGATAGACTTCTTGGCTTTGAGTTATGGCTCTGCCACTAATTAGCTGTCTGACCTTGGGCAAGTTAATTAACCTCTCTGTATATAATATTGTTCATTGGTAAAAATAATGTTAGTACCTATATTATGGAGGTTTTATAAGAATTAAATCAATGAATGTATAT
Organism: Bos grunniens; assembly: GCF_055505025.1. Lineage (NCBI taxonomy): Eukaryota > Metazoa > Chordata > Mammalia > Artiodactyla > Bovidae > Bos > Bos grunniens. The sequence goes on from NC_141182.1 coordinate 16,126,741, forward strand.
AAAAGTATTTAGAACTGTGCTTGGCGCATAGTAAACTCTTGATAAACATTAGTGTGAAGGCCCATTTGCTCATACTGGGCCATGCTGATTCATTGAGTGAGTAATTTTTCTTTTGAGCTTTCAAATTTTGCCTGCCTACTATACCATTTGTCTAAGATAATAGAAAATATCTATTTGTGATCTAATTTTCAATCTGTTAAGCAGATGCTCTTTTTCTATTTCACTTACTCACTTCCCTCTAAAATACACTCCTCTAAACGTTTAGTTTTAAAGATTTTGTATTTCAAACACATATACAGTAGTAACTGCCTGCTACTTCAGTAAAAGACCCTTGGGGAGTCCGTTTCTTAAATACTTGCCAAATGTCCTCTGATCCCTCATCCATCATTTTCCATTGAGAACATGGACAAGTTCTCAAAGAATGAAGATATTTCAAGATGGGAGATTCTATTGCATGAGTGTAGCCTCAAGCCTCAAATATCTCAGAGTAAATCACTTTCCTTTTTTTCCTCCACCGCCACCAAAGTGAGGCTTCCCCAACGATAAAGAATCCGTCTGCAATGCAGGAGACATGGGAGACGCAGGTTTGATCCCTGGGTTGGGAACATCCCCTGGAGAAGGAAATGGCAACCCACTCCAGCATTCTTGTTTGGGAAATCCCAGGACAGGGGAACCTGTTGGGCTACAGTCCATGGGGTAGCAAAGAGTCAGAAACGACTGACGTGACTGAGCATGCATACATACCCTACATCTGCGTTTATTCTAGCTGTTTTTAAGCTTCCCAGAAGATTATAAAACCTCCCAGAAAAGTAAGCATCCATTCACATTGCTGAAGACTATGCTTTCATGGGGTAGGTTGAAAATCATTAAAAAGAAAAAAAAACTCCAAACCCCTCCCTACCTGCCTCCTGTTGCCTCTGTCTTTGTCGTCACTTCTAAAGAGCATGGTATGTTCTAGTTGTGGACTAGTTGAGCTAGTCCTAGTTGGACTTCAGCTTTCATTACTTTTTCTTTGCTTGTTCCAGGAAAACAGAATTGCTGTTAGTTTCTTTAACAAACATTGCCCTTTAATGCATCTCTAGTTTGTACTGCTCTTTTTTCTTTGTGGAGTTCCTGTAGCTCATCTCCCCAGAGAAACTCATCAAGCATTAACTGAAGCATTTCCTTTCCTATAAACCCTTTCCTGACACCCTGGGCAGGCTCAGATGCTTCATGCTCTTGACTCTTGATATATACCATACATAGACATTTTGTAATGTGCTGCAGTTGTTTTATTTACATGCCTGTTTCTCCACTAGGGCAGATTTTCTATCTTTTTATATCCATAGCCCTCTGTTTAGTGATGCCTGGCATTACTAAGTAAATATTACTGAATGAATGACTACTGTGTGATGGATTAATAAATGAATGAGTTTTTGAATAATAAGAATTCTGAGAAATTTTTTTTTTAAAGAAGTACTTATAAAATCAGTCCAGTTTTTTTATTACAAGAAACTTTCCTATGATGCAAGTGTTCTAATTAATGTCATTGTTCTAATATAATTGTTCATGAAATTTTTAATGTTTTATTTTCTGTTTTAGCTGTTTGATGGCATTGAATGTGAATTTCCCATATTTTTCCTTTACATGATGATTGATGGTGAGTTTTTCTCCTGAAATTTAAACTGTAGGATATAAGTAGTTTAAAGAAGAGCAGAAATAAAGTATGACTCCTTTCAGCTAGCAAAATAGACTGCACTTAGTGATGTTAACTACTTTACATTTTTATATGCTATTCTGCTTTCTGAGTTAATGTTAAATCATTTAAGGCTTCCCTAGTGGCTCATATGGTAAAGACTCTGCCTGCAATGCAGGAAACCTGGGTTCGATCCCTGGATTGGGAAGATCCCCTGGAGAATAAAATGGCAATCTACTCCAATATTCTTTCCTGGAAAATCCCATGAACAGAGGAGCCTGGAGGGCTATACAGTCCATGGGGTCTCAAAGAGTCAGACACAACTGAGTGACTGACACTTTCACTTTCACTTACCCTTCTGCTTTCTGAGTTAATGTTAAATCATTTAAGGAATTTAAAAAATATTTGAAATATTTTAAAAATGATATAAATATATTTTCATCTTTACAAATAATTTTTATGCATAGGAATTATGAACAGTGCAATTTATGACATTGTGAGTGTCTGTCTATAATATTTACACTGAAGAACAGAGAAATTGCAATTAAAATTCAATTTTTAGTTCTAAATGCTAACATGATCTTCTAAAATCAGTGTCCCAGAAAACTATCATATATATTTATTTGCTTTACCTTTTTCCATTTTATTATTTACATATAAAATTACCAAAATAATTCCAATTGGGGTAATTTTTCTAAGGCAAAATTTCTGTGGTGCTTATTGAGCTCAAATGCTATTGGATTTTATATTTTACATTTTAGGTGTTTTTAGAGGCAATCCCAAGCAAGTAAAAGAGTATCAGGATCTTCTGACTCCAGTACTTCATCACACCACAGAAGGTATAGTTGGGATGCTTTTTCAAGACAGTCTTTCTACCAATGTTTCCTTAATGTTCCTTTGAAGTATATAAATGATTGCCTTTTAAACAAAACAGTATATATTCAATTGAAAAAATGAATGGGACTGCAAATGGATTAGAATGAATAATCTCTTAACTTGTTTAATAAACTTGTTTTTTATAAAAGGAGCTCATTAGACAAAAGATGGAGATGGAGATGAATTTTACGAGGTCATGGCTATAGTTACTACCCAATGGTTTGCCAGGTGCGCAGGGTTCTTCATCTGTTACCTACTGTGAACCTCCTTCACTGTATGTAATATGATGATAATAAAAAGTGACTAATTTTTATCCATGTCACCAGAAATACTTTGTTTACAAATGCTGCCCCCTTTAGAGGGCCACTTAGGGAGGCTCCGCTCTGGCCTAACAGTCCTACCACTGCCAAGAGTATTTTGGCCTCCTCTTTGGAGATTTTTTCAGGGCTTTTTACACATTATTTTGAAATAAATGTCTGCCATAGTTCTAAATGTCATTCTTTGATAATGGATTTACTATTTTAGAAATGGTCAGAAGGTCCAGGCTTATGAGTAATGTATTGGTTTCAGTTAAGCACTAGCAGGGACCATAAAGGAACATAAGTGATTTTTCTGTATGAATCAAAAACTAATTCTCAAAAAAAATTCCAAAGGAAAAGTTCCAGATATCTTTGGTGTTTGGATGGATTATTAAAATAACAACATCTGGAACTTCAAAATTGTGGTGTGTTGATTAAAAAAATGGATGGTCTTGCAGACATGATGCAAAAACTGGCAATCACAGCAGTAGGCCCCATTCCTGTCTTACATGAAGTTTATGATATTCTTCGGGGTTTTCCATAAATATCTTAGAGTCATTATATTATGTGCTCACCCTTTAAGATATTTATAATGTTAAGGTAGTAAAATGATTATGGAAAACGTTGAATTTCAAATAAATATTAATGTTTAAAACAAGTTATTTTTGTCTTTATGCTCCAAATAACCTCTAGTCCAATGTGAGACATAATGTAATGAATGTTGTAATGAATATATTTAAAATCCCTGAATCAGGTCTTTTAGTATTCAGTGAAAAATCATTGATGCATTGAGGTAATAGTTTGTGTATCACACTTAGGCTTCATCCTATTGAAAGGGTGATGTTGAAACTATTCTCTGTGTTTCTTAGACCTTTTTACTGGTTTTAGACAGAGGTATCACTGTTGATTGGTTCATGAATAGAGAAGCAAATTTTACAGAAATCTGTGCAGTATTATTAGAAAAATTAAGTTCACTGTGGGCTGATGATACAAGAAGTCTTCTGTAGCACTATTAGAAAGTTGGTTTTCCCCCTATTGAAATCATCCACAGAGATTCTAGTCTTAAATCACTTTTAGTTTCTACCAAAAAATGTTTTTAAATGGGTTGGTCATGGGAGGAAGATGGATTTTTTTCTCTTCAATGATACTGAATGGTAAATAATGGGCTTAATGTTTAAAATGGGGATTTCTTTGCTCTCAGCAATTGCTCGGGGTTATAATTCTTCACTTAAGATTATATAGTATCTCATTTGTAAAGCTTCCACAGACTAATCCTATTACAAATAGCTTCTTCTGTAGCTCTAAATATTTGCATACTTTATATTTATTGATTCACTTAAAGGTGTTAAATGTTGTTAGAAGAGATTATGTACAACTTATATTATAAGTTGACTAACTTATAACATATGCTGTTCCAATTAAAGGAAAGAAACTTTTCCCACATTATTGACTGAGAATTTCTGAAAAGAGTCAAATTTTCCTATATTCTATTGGACAACCTTTCTGTCTTTGAAGGGAAAATTTGGGGAGGACACTGATTTTGTTATACTTTAAATACTTATTTTTTAAATTCCATAGGTTATCCTGTCATACCAAAGTACTATTATGTGCCAGCTGATTTTGTAGAGCATGAAAAAAGAAACCCTGGTAGTCAGAAGCGATTCCCTAGCAACTGTGGCCGTGATGGAAAACTGTTTCTTTGGGGACAAGCCCTTTATGTCATTGCAAAACTCCTGGGTAAGTGAAGAAGACTGGGAATTTTATTTTTTTCCCTTATCGAGATTTTAGAAATAAGTATGTCTTTGTTGGCATTTTCTTTTGGATTTGGGTGGTGTATCATGCTGTTAAGAGGCCTTGTTAAGAGGGAGTTTTTTTTTTTTAATTGGTGGAAAATTGCTTTACAATGTTATGTTGGTTTTTGCTGTACAACACAAATCAGTCATAATTATGTATGATGGCACTAGTGGTAAAGAACCTAACTGCCAGTGCAGGAGACATAACATGCAGACTGGATCCCTGGGTGGGGAAGATCCCCTGGAGGAGGGTGTGGCAACTCACGCCAGTATTCTTGCCTGGAGAATTCCATGGACAGAGGAGTCTGGGGGTTTACAGTCCATGGGGTCACATAGAGTCAGACACAAGTGAAGCAACTTAGCACACACCCACCCCTCTCTCTTGAGCCTCCCTCGCCTCCCCCATCTCACCCCTTTAGGTCAGCATACAGGACCAAGCTGGGCTCCCTGTGTTGTATAGCAACTTCCCACTGTTTTACTCATGCTAGTTTACCTGTGTCAGTGCTTCTTTCTCAGTTTGTCACACTCTCACCTTCCTCTGCTGTGTCCACAAGTCCATTCTCTACTAGGTCCATCAGTACCGTTTTTCTAGATTTCATATATACACATTAATATACTTGTTTTTCTCTTTCTGACTGACTTCAGTCTGTATCAGAGGCTCTAGGTTCATCCATCTCACTACAACTGACTCATTTGTTCTTTTAAATGGCTGAGTAATATTCCATCGTATACATGTACCACATCTTCTTTATCCATTCATCTGTTGATGGACATCTAGGTTGCTTCCATGTCCTGGCTAGTGTAAATATTGCTGCACTAAAGAGTGAGGCACATGGGTCTTTTAGAATTGTGGTTTTCTCAGGGTATATGCCCAGTACTGGGATTGCTGGGTCATATGGTAGATTTACTCCTAGTTTTTTAAGGAATTTTCCTACTGCTTTCCATAATGGCTATGTCAGTTTACATTCCCACCCAACAGTGCAGGAAGTTCCCTTTTCTTCACATCCTCTACAGTATTTATTCTCTGTGGGGTTTTTTTTGATGTTGGCCATTCTGACTGGTGTGAGGTATTACCTCATTGTAATTTTGATTTGGATTTCTCTAACAATGGGTGATGTTGACCATCTTTTCATGTGTTTACTGGCCATCTGTACGTCTTCTTTGAAAAAATGTCTGTTTATGTCTTCTGTCCATTTTTGATTGGATTATTTGTTTTTCTGATATTCAGCTGTATGAGCTGCTTATATATTTTTGAGATCTTTGTCACTTGCTTCATTTGCAATTATTTGCTTGAATTATGAGGGTTGTCTTTTCATCTTGTGTATAGTTTCCTTTGCTGTGCAAAAGCTTTTAAGTTTAATTAAGTCCCGTTTGTTTATTTTTGTTTTTATTTCCATTAATCTAGGAGGTGGGTCAGAGAGAATCTTCTTGCCTATGTTTTCCTCTAAAAATAAAAGTGAAAGTCACTCAGTCATGTCCAGCTCTTTGCAACCCCATAAACTGTACAGTCCATGGAATTCTCCAGGCCAGAATACTAGAGTTGGAAGCCTTTCCCTTCTCCAGGGTATCTTCCCAACCCAGTGATTGAACCCAGGTCTCCTGCATTGCAGGCAGGTTCTTTACCAGTTGAGCCACAAGGGAAGCCCAAGAATACTGGAGTGGGTAGCCTAGCCCTTCTCCAGCAGATCTTCCTGACCCAGAAATTGAACCCAGGTCTCCTGCATTGCAGGCAGATTCTTTGCCAACTGAACTATCAGGGAAGAACTATATAGTTTCTGGCCTTGCATTTAAATCTTTAATCTATTTTGACTTTATTTTTGTGTATGGTGTTAGGAAGTGTTCTGATTTCAGTCTATTACATGTAGCTGTCCAGTTCTTCCAGCACCACTTATTGAAGAGGATGTCTTTTTTCCATTGTAAACTCTTGACTCATTTGTCAAAAATAAGATAGTCATAGGTGCATCAGTTTATCTCTATGCTTTCTATCTTGTTTCATCCATCTGTATTTCTGTATTTGTGCCAGTACCATACTATCTTGATGACTATAGCTTTGTAGTATAGCTTGAAGTCAGAAAGGTTGATTCTTCCAGCTCTCTTTTTCTCTTTCAGGATTGCTTTGGCTATTCAGTCTTTTATGTTTCCATACAAATTGTGAATTTTTTTGTTCTAGTTCCGTGAAAAATACCATTGGTGGTTTGATAGGGATTACATTGAATTTGTAGATTGCTTTGAGCAGCATAGTCATTTTGACAATATCGATTCTTCCAGTTCAAGAATACAGTATATCTCTCCATCTATTTGTGTTGTCCTTGATTTCTTTCATTATTGTCTTATAGTGTCCTATATGCAGCTTTTTTGTCTCCCTTGGTAGGTTTATTGTAGGCATTTGATTCTTTTTGTTGCAGTGGTGAATGGGATTATTTCCTGAATTTCTCTTTCTGACTTTTCATTGTTAATGTATAGGAACGCAAGGGATTTCCATGTATTAATTGTGTATCCTGAAACTTTACTAAATTCATTGATTAACTCTAGTAGTTTTTTTGGTGACATTTTTTAGGGTTTTCTATGTATAGAAAAACATCTATACATGTATAAAAAATATATTAAAAAATCTATGTATAGATGTTTGTCATCTGCAACCAGTGAGAGTTTTACTTCTTCTTTTCCACTCTGGGCTCCTTTTATATCTTTTTCTTTGCTCAGTGCCTTGGCTAGGACTTCCAAAACTATATTGAATAATAGTGGTGAGAGTGGGCACCGTTGTCTTGTTCCTGATCTTAGAGATTAACCCTTTCACTTTTTCACTAGGGAGAATAATGTTTGCTGTGGGTTTATTGTATATAGCCTTTATTAAGTTGAGGTAGGTTCCTTCTATGCCAATTTTCTGGAGAGTTTTTATTGTATATGGATCTTCAATTTTGTTGAAAGGTTTCTCTGTATCTGTTGAGATGATCATATGGTTTTTAATCTTTTAATTTGTTAATGTGATTTATCACATTGATTGAGTTACACATATTGAAGAATCCTTATATCCCTGGAGTCAACCCCACTTGATCATGGTGTATGATTCTTTTAATGTGTTGTTGGATTCTGTTTGCTAGAACTTTGTTGAGGATTTTTGTATGTATGGTCATCAGTGATATTGGCATGTAATTTTCTTTTTTTGGTGAAATCTTTGTCTGGTTTTTGTATCAAGGGACTGTGGCCTTATAGAATGAGTTTGGGAGTTTTCATCTTGGAGTTTCTTATCGTGTAAAAGTATATTAATATGTCTATTGCACTGAATGACGATGGACATTTTCTGGGAAGAAAATCAAATAGGTGTGTGGGTACCACTATGATCATTTAGGCGCTGCATTTAGCTTACTGTATAGGTTCCTAGCAGAAGGCTATGGAAACTTGTAGTCTCTTTTGTAAATGTAATACAATTCTGACTTAGTATAACAACCATGCTTGGTCATAGCTCTATCATCCACTTTGCAAAAGAAATCAGGTATATCAAAGTTCTCTTCTTTCCAATAAATACATGTTGGCAGTTTACTCAGTAAGGGGGAGGCATAATGGGGCCATTATTCATAATCTTTTGAAGAATTATTTTTCAGCTTGTCCTAAAACTTTAGCCTAAGCATCTTTGGACACACTGAAATGAAGGTTAATTTAATGAACACAGAAAGGCTTTATGCATCTGCCTGTGCCATTCCTTGATAAAATGTTTAACATTATTAGTGTTTCCATTAAAAAGGTTATCATATTAGTCAGAATTCTTTTATGGCAAACAGTCTGTGAAGCAGGCTGATTGTAAACACCTGCACCAGAAGAAATGCTTACTGCGTGAAACACTGTTATTGTCTCTGCTGTTCTTAGCATTACTGCCTAAAACCTGAATTTCTTGGTGCTGTAAGAGTAATCATCTTGGTTTCTTTTTTTACATTCCACTAGGGGAAAATATTTCAAAGTCCAGATTCCCGATTAAAGCTTTACACAAATGATATATTGAAGAAGAAAATGGGAACCCACTCCTGTATTCTTGCCTTGGAAATCCCGCAGACAGGGAAGCCTGGTCAACTACTGTCCGTGGGATTACAAAGAGTCGGACATGACTTAGTGACTGAGCATGCATGCAAAAAATGATATATAGGAGCAAACAGAAGCTAACCAAAGAAGAGAAAATTAAGCTATTACTGTTTTCAGTTTGCTCATTTCCTAACTGTATTTTCTGGGTCTCCATATTTACTTAATGCTAATTTAAGAGCCTGTTAAAAACTGTTCTTCTCTAAAGGGACAGTTCTTTGATAAGGAATTGATATTATTTATACAGATTTTGCTATGAGTTTCTGAAAGAAAAAAAATCTACACATGAAAAAAAAATCTATACATGAAGTAGTTTTCTTAGAATCAAGTCAAGTTGCTAAGGTTGTCTCTAGTTAGAATTTTATTTCCATCTTATTATCATGAATACAAAGAAGCCTTGTTGATATTAAGCTAAATAAAACATATTTTGGAAGAGGAATAGTAAACCTAAGACAAGAATTTTAACATCAGAATCATAAGTTTCTGTATACTATACTTGGAAATTACATGTGAGCATGATGAAATTTTCCTGTGAATATAAGACTGAAAACTGGTACCTGGCTATAATTTGAGATCTACACTGCCTTCATCCTGCTTTTTGCTATATATCCAGCCTGGGATGGATACAGCTAGAAAGATTGCTGTTTGAGCAGAGTCTCAGGATAAAAGTAAGAAGGCTAATTAATTGGGAATATAGAATTGACCATACTCTACATAAGCAGATTGAGCTTTAAAAATAAAGAGGATTGAAAATATCAATCAGTAAAAAAAATTGGACTTTCGTTATTCCAAAATAAATGTATTAAATGTAGACAGGTTTTGAATGGAGATAGCATTTTCTTCTGTTAAGATCAGAGTGAACAGAAATAGTCCAGGTCATGCCTTTATCTCTGTTTCATGACCATTTTGAAAAAGAAAATCTTTAAAGAAATAGTCAATTTCTCTTTTTCCTGCTGTACTTCTAAAAAGGCAGTAGAGAACCTGCAAAAGTGGTGTTGCAAACTACGAAACCACATTCTTATTTCCTGCTAAAAAAAAAGAGATGCTGCATATTAATTAGCACTCTGACCTAGCTCTGTGTCATCTGGTTAACAACTCAGTGGTTAAAATGAATAAGATCTCGGAAGATTGAATCATTTAGTTGCTCTTGACTGTTGTATTCTTGCCCCTCCCTGTGCCCTCGCTAAGAACCATCCAGTTTCTATGGATGTTAAGATCCCAGCCACCACATATTCGAACAAAGTCTTATTTATTCATTAAAGGACCCTCAGTTGGATATCTGCTTAACAATATTTTGTGGGCAATTAATTGGAATTATGGAAATAATAGAACATAAACCTTTAAAACCTTTAAAAATATTCTATAATATATGGCCTTCACTAATTCAGGTGAAATTTAATATTTTGCTCTATGTATACCTTAATGATGGAGAAGGAAATGGCAACGCACTCTAGTACTCTTGCCTGGAAAATTCCATGAATGGAGGAGTCTGGTAGGCTACAGTCCATGTGTTCGCAAAGAGTCAGACACGACTGAGTGACTTCACTTTCTTTCTTTCTTTAGTTCCTTTTGGAGAGGGAAATGGCAACCCACTCCAGTGTTCTTGCTTGGAGAATCCCATGGATGGAGGGGCCTGGTGGGCTACAGTCCATGGGGTTGCAGAGAGTTGGACACGACTAAGCAACTAACACACACATACCTTAATGAATAATATACAACAAAGCTACGTGACTTTTATTTCACTGTTAGAGCAGAAAGACTCATTATGCTATTTCCTGGCCCAAGACCTGAACTACCCACTGTGTTCTTAGAAAACAGTTAATTATTACAGTAATTTTTTTATTTTTAGACTTTTAGAAAATCAATGTTTGCCATGAAATAGGTAAATGAACCACAAACATGTTGTTTTAAACCAAATAAAATGTTATTTCAGATATAACATTTGACTTGTCTTAGAATAAAATAATCATTAGTTATACCTTTAATTTTTGTTTACATTTGAAAGTTTAGAAAATGTTCCTATGAGTCTGTAGAAAGCCATGTACTTTTTTGAGTTTTTTTGCATAAATAACCTTAAGAATATTTATCACATAAGAGTCATTTGAAAATCATGATCTTTAGATTGAAAATTTTTTGAGGTTAAACTAGAATAATGTAAGATAACATACAGTTAATGATAACTTTAAAACTTCCCCAAAACCATTATTTAACTCTAATATATTTTCTTACTCAATATTTTTTAAAGAGAAACTAACATATCAGTTGTTTAGCCTTGAAAAGAAAGCCTGACCTCCAGACTTGAGCTTGTGTTTTTAATAAATAATAGCCCCCCTCCCCTTATCCATGAGTATGCATTCTATGACCCACTCCCCTGTGGATACCTGAAACCATGGGTAGTACCAAATGCTCTATGTACTATGTTTTTCTCTATACATAGCTATGATAAAGTCTAATGTATAAATTAAGCATAGTAAGAGGTTAGCAACAATAGCTAATGATAAAAAAAGAATAATTTTATAATTTATAATCAGATCAGATCAGTCGCTCAGTCGTGTCCGACTCTTTGCAACCCCATGAATCGCAGCACGCCAGGCCTCCCTGTCCATCACCAACTCCTGGAGTTCACTGAGACCCACGTCCATCGAGTCAGTGATGCCATCCAGCCATCTCATCCTCTGTCATCCCCTTCTCCTCCTGCCCGCAATCCCTCCCAGCATCAGGGTCTTTTCCAATGAATCAACTCTTCGCATGAGGTGGCCAAAGTACTGGAGTTTCAGCTTTAGCATCATTCCTTCCAAAGAAATCCCAGGGCTGATCTCCTTCAGAATGGACTGGTTGGATCTCCTTGCAGTCCAAGGGACTCTCAAGAGTCTTCTCCAACACCACAGTTCAAAAGCATCAATTCTTCGGCGCTCAGCCTTCTTCACAGTCCAACTCTCACATCCATACATGACCACAGGAAAAACCATAGCCTTGACTAGACAAACCTTTGTTGGCAAAGTAATGTCTCTGCTTTTGAATATGCTATCTAGGTTGGTCATAACTTTCCTTCCAAGGAGTAAGCGTCTTTTAATTTCATGGCTGCAGTCACCATCTGTAGTGATTTTGGAGCCCAGAAAAATAAAGTCTGACACTGTTTCCACTGTTTCCCCATCTATTTCCCATTGCAATGCATGCAAAGTCCTAAAATGTTCAGTTGAGTAAAATTTTTTTTTGAATTTTCACAAAGGATTCTTTTCTTTTGAGGATGGGTGTTAATTTCCTGTAAGTGTCAACAAGAGACTTTTAAAATGATGATATAGACAAAGCAGTATTTTAAAATATCTAAAATATTATATGCATATGCAGTTCCCAAACTTTAATTCTTGGGTTCCTAAAGTTGTTTAGTAAGTCATTTTTTGAAACTCAATTCATTTTTCAGTAGAAACTATACTTTAAATGATTTGTAACACCCACCAAACTTTTAAACGTGTGATACTGATTATTTCTCTGACATTACTTTGTTTTTCATCCACTTCTTCCTCCCTCTAGTTTCACTTCCTTCTTTCCTTTTCTTTATGTTTATCTTGGACTGTAGTGGAAATATCAAGAGTTTGGGGGCCATGAACTTAGGAACTAGACAGTTTATGATTTGGAAAGAAGTTCTACCACTTACTGCTTAAGTGTCTTGAATTTTCTTATCTTCTTGATCATCAGTTTAAGGATTGACGAGAAAATATACTGAAGCATTTACTGTGGGACAAATACATACTTAAATGATTCTTCTACTTCATGCCCTTCTTTCTACCCTCCTTCCTCCTTTCAGCCACCATTTGGAAAATAGTACTTGTGAAAACATGTTTCATAGTTCTTGTTAAACAGGCAACTAAGGATGCATATGGGCTCTCTTTATAGGTACTCTGATAGTCACAGAACATCACAAGGAGAAAATGCATCCCTAGATGCTTCTTAACCATTCATCTACTCAGTGAACCAGCTGATATTTATAGAGGCCTTCTCCCTGCTAGTCATTGTGATTGATACACAGTAGCTTTACAATAAGAATCAAATGTGACAACCTAGGAAATATTTCTTTCTTTCTGAGGGCAGGTTAGTTATTCTGATACGCTGCTTATTCTAATCCCAATGTCTGTAACTAAGACAAGTCCATTTGTATTTGATTTTATTCATGATATTTCTTGACCAAGTGACCTCAAATATAAAAACCACTGATTGAGCCTGGAAATCTGTTTCAAGTTAGTGATCAAGTGCCCCCTAGTGTGCATGTGGACATAAGAAACTGAGGTCTTGGATTTTCATTGGTCTGTTGAAATTCAAATACAGTTGACACCTTGCTCAGTGTAACCCACAGTTTTGTTAATGATAAAGAGATAAAAATATACAGGTTTATTTCTACATTGTGGTTGCTAAGAGCTTTCCCAGCTATCACCCTCCAGGAAACTTCAAGCAGAAAGACATCAATTTCTTAGCACTTTTTTTATCTTTTTCATTGTATCCATGAGATTGCCAGTGACCTAAAGTAGGATTTCTGTGCAGTAGGCATCACTAACATCTTGAAAGTACATGTAATAGAGTTTTGCTTTAAAAGTTGCACCTTGAAAGATTTTTCTTCCATGACTTTCTTAAAACTAAAATTTTTACTTGAATTGCTAGTAGAGCTAGAAAAATTGTATATAAGTTTTTGATCCTACCCTTGAATGTATTAGTAAAATTGAACATGAAGCCAGTGATGCCTCAAGCCTGAGAAGACTCTATGTATATATTGTCAGACTGTTGCCCTGAGATAATACTGCCTTAAAATCTGTCATAGTCTGTGCTCTTCCTTTTACAAATATTATCCTAAGAAATCCTCCTGTCTTCTCTATGAGATGGGTATAATATGCTGTAACTGAAGCTCAGAAGAATTTAGCAACTCACCCAAGGTTATGCAGCCCATGACTGATAAACTGTTGATTTATGCAGAAGTCTCCACGGCAGTGTGTCACATATAACCTTTGTGGCATTAAGTGTGCTCATTAAAAGCAAAAATTTTACTAGCATATTAAGATACTGATTTGTATCCTATTTTTATTTGCATGCTGATGGTTAAAAACATATTTCTCAGTCATTTCTGTGTCCTCTGAGTTACCTATTTACTTTGCTCACTTAACCTTGGTTTTATAGTTTTTATCATCAGTCTGTGTGAATATTTTATATATTAGGTATACTTAACCTCTCAGTATTTTCCTAGTTTGCCCTTAAACTTTGCTTGTGCTGCTGTTGTTGTGGTTTTAATAAATACTTATTTATTTATCTGGCTGCCCTGGGTCCTAGTTGCAGCATTTGAGATCTAGTTCCCTGTGCTGTGCTTAGTCTCTCAGTCGTGTCTGACTCTCTGCAACCCCATGGACTGTAGCCCGCCAGGCTCCTCTGTCCATGGCCAGAGATCAAATCCAACCCCCTGCATTGGAAGCTTGGAGTCTTAGTCACTGGACCACCAGGGAAGTCCCCAACTTGTGCTGTTTTTTGATGAAGTAAATTTAAAATCTTTATGTATTAGATCCCTGTTAATTGAGTTAAGAACATTATATAAATTTGGGATTTTTTTGGTATAATGTATAAGATTGAGGATCTACATTTTCTTTTTTTTTTCATAGCTCATTTCTTAATATATGAATTGCTAATATGTATCACTGTAGCTAAGGATTTTTTGTTTTTACCCTCAACAATTATTGTTTGAGATAAACCAAGGTTATATTTCATAAACCTTTTCTGTGTATAAAAATGTAGATATTAATGAACCTAATCTGTCTTCTAAAGGTTTAAAAACAGCTGTCCCTATTTATATTAATAGAAATACTTGATTCTGTGAGATTTGGTACTGTATTGTCAAATGTAAAAGGCATTGCTCTTTTATCCTTGTTTCTTTTTTTAAAATGTTCTGTAGTTGGGCAGGTGTGAGTTCTTTCAGGGATCTTACCAGAAAACCAGTGCCATAGTTGGAGCAATGAGGAGCTCTGTTTTTGCCTCCTGAATGATAAAAAATCAATGCAGTAGGGTTGTTGCAGGAAGGGGGACCCCTTCCAGAGCCGGAAACTGAACTCTTGTCTAACACTCGGAAATGAATTGTCCGAGGAGACACATGTGCTGACAAAGCCAGAGATTTTATTGGGAAAGGGCACCCAGGCGGAGAGCAGTAGAGTAAGGGAACGCAGGAGAACTGCTCTGCAGCATGGCTCACAGTCTCGGGTTTTATGGTGATGGGATTAGTTTCCGCGTGGTCTTTGGCCAATCATTCTAATTCAGAGTCTTTCCTGGTGGTGCACGCATCGTTCAGCCAAGATGGATGCTAGCGAGAGGGATTCTGGAAAGTGGACAGACACGCGGTATCTCCTTTTGACCTTTCCAGAACTCTTCCGGTTGGTGGTGGCTTATTAGTTCCGTATGCCTTACCAGGCTCTGCTGTCATGAAACAACCCATGCGAATGGTTACTAAAGGGCCTGGCCAGGGTGGGCGGTTTCAGTCAGCGTGCTTCCCCTAACAGGGTGGGGAGGAATGTCTTTTAACTTGATCTTTTAAGGTATTTATCACTTTTACCATATGGAAATTAGTGATTGTGGCAATTAATGTATCCAGATTTGTTAACCCACCAATTTATTATTTTGTTTAATAAGTCTCTTGAGCGCCTACCAGATGCCAGTGCTATGCTAGGTAGTGTGGTATAGACATGAATAAGAATCATACAGCCTGTGGGTTATAGATGAACAGGTGGTATAAATTGGTACATGAAGCTAGATATACAGGTATAGTACAAAAAGAGAAATGAGAAGGAAATGCAAAGAAATAAGCTTTTTCAAGATTTGGTTGTCTGTTTGATTCATATCACTGTTAATAAATTAGCACTTATGCTTTCCAAGGATTTAAGATTTCTTAATTTATCTGTCATCATTTATAAATAACAATAAAGATACAATTCATTTCTATAGAATGACAGTGAAACATTAATTATGTAAAATGCTTGTTGGTAATGAAAATTTTTTCACATCTCAGTGATCAGACAAATAAGAAGGGGAAATAATATGCTACTATTTAGAATATCACTGTATTAATCAACCCTGCAGCATAAACTAAACTAATATTAATAAATTGAAATCACATGCCAATATTTGGCATAATCAAGCCCATGTTAACTTGGTTTAAATTGCAAAAGTATATTTTTTTCAGAGAGAGAGAATATCCTATAATACACTCCCTGATTGGGGTAGGAAAAGGATGACATATCAAGGCCTAAATTGTTTACTGTTTCCACCTCTTGGTTATCTTTTCCATCGTATAGAATATCATTGTTCTTAAAGGGTAAGATTAATATGTGGTCAGGAGACTCTGAAGAGACTATTATGTTTGAATCGAAATTCTGTCATTTTCTAGCCATGTGCCAGTTGCTTAACCACCCAATGCCTGTGTTTTGCCATCTGTAAGATAAGGGCGTATTGAGGATTAATGTATGTGAAATGCTTAAACAATGCCAAGAATGGAGTAAGTGCAAAATGATGCTGTGGCTGCTGCTGCAGAGGCAGCAGTGGCTGTGGTGGCTTCTGTGGCTGTTCTGCTGCTGTTTCTCCTCCGTTTTCTTACTATTCTATTATTTTCGTTTTTATCACTATGAAAAATATCTTCCAAGAGTTTCTAAGGACACCTTTGTTTTTTGTCTACTAGATAACATTGTACGTGTGCCCTGAAATTGCCCCAGGATAGAAATACAGTGGGAAACAGTCCCAAAGCTGTAAAGAATTTACTATCATTTTTGTGGTTGACTCCCTCCTTTGTTTTTCAGAATTATTCACTGCCTAAAAACAGTACCTAAAAAGCTATGGTAGATGGGCTGTAATTTTTTTTAATATTATGCTTGGATAAATATGTATAAAACTCAGCTTGTTTTTATTTTATGTTTTTACTTTTTATTGGGGTATAGCTGATTAACAATGTTGTGATAGTTTCAGGTGAACAGCAAAGGGACTCAGCCGTACATAGACATGTATCCATTCTCCCCCAAACCCCCCTGCCATCCAGGCTACCACATAACAACCTGTTTTATATAATCAGCATAGAACTGAAGATCAAAATGAAATGAGCATTTTCATAGTTTAATTGCAGTAAAAATAAACACCTACTGACTCATTTTAGGAGAAGTTGGATTCTTTTTTTTTGATTTATTATTCAGTTAACTTTCACATGTCTGAGCATAACAGAAACTTTAAGATATGCTAATTGCTGGGTCAGAGAGTATGCTTGCTTTAAATTTGCATACATACTGCCAACTTGCACACCAAAGAGGTTATTCAGAATTAAATTTGAGGATCCTCCCCCCCACACTGCTCCTTCCCAGCATAGTCACCTCCAGGCCCTCAGAGAATCCATGCTACAGAGAGCCCCAGGTGTCACTGGGTCTCTCTGAGGTACATTAGAGCGGAAAACAGCAGAGAACATTGACTTAGTACCTTCTTCTCACCCACCCCTCCCAAACACACTAAATTGTCTTCCATGTATCTTTGTATTTTATCCACAGTTACCATAAGGAACTAAAACATGAAAAGAGCTTCCATATTATACTATAACAGCAGTCAAAGACATTGCCCTTATGCTGGTCAGTGCCCCCTAAAAAATGCTCCATCTTAGAAACATCTTTCAGAATTTAGTGTTAGGAAACACTGTCTTCCCTCAAGGATCTAGTTTTCTTCCTGAGACTGCAAACTCATGATTTTAGAACAACTTTGCTGACTTAAAATTACAAACATTTCGCCTATTTAAAGTTTACCTTTCAGTTGTGTTTAGCATATCCACAGGCTTGTGCAACCATGCGTGCTAAGTCGCTTCAGTCACGTTCGATTCTTTGAGACCCCATGGACTGTAGCCCGCTATCTGCTGGAGAAGGGAAGGGCTACCCACTCCAGTATTTTGGGGCTTCTCTTGTGGCTCAGCTGGTAAAGAATCTACCTGCAATGTGGGAGACCTGGATTCTATCCCGGGGTTCGGAAGATCCCCTGGAGAAGGGAAAGGCTACCCACTCCAGTATTCTGGCCTGGAGAATTCCATGGACTGTATAGTCCATGTGGTCGAAAAAAGCTGGACATGACTAAACGACTTTCACTTTCAAACTCCTCTGTTCCTGGGATTCCCCAGGCAAAAATACTGGAGTGGGTTGCCATTTCCTCCTCCAAGGGATCTTCCCAACCCAGAGATCGAACCCAAGTCTCTTATGTCTCCTGCACTGGCAGGCAGGTTCTTTACCATTAGAGCTAGCTGGGGCAGGAGAAGGGGTGCAACCATAACCACAATCAATTTTAGAATATTTTCATCACCCCTTACAAAAAAACCTATACCCTTTATCAGTCATTCCCCACATTACCTTTAATCACTTCATCCTTCCACCAGCATTAGACAGTCATTAGTCTACTTTATAGATTTGCCTATTCTGGACATTTTATATATACCTCAAATCATGTAATAAATAACCAAACTGATCACATGGATCACAGCCTTGTCTAACTGATTGAACTATGAGCCATGCAGTGGTGGGCCACCCAAGTTGGACAAGTCATGGTGAAGAGTTCTAACAAAACGTGATCCAGGGGAGAAGGGAATGGCAGACCACTTCAGCATTCTTACCTTGAGAACCCAATGAACAGTATGAAAAGGCTAAAAGATATGACACTGAAAGATGAACTCCCCAGGTCAGTAGGTGGCCAATATGCTACTGGAGAAGAGTGAAGAAATGACTCCAGAAGGAATGAAGAGGCTGAGCCAAAGTGGAAACAGCGCACAGTTGTGGATGTGTCTGGTTGTGAAAGTAAAGTCTGATGCCACGTGAAGTGAAGTGAGATTCAGTCAGTCATGTCCATCTCTTTGTGACCCTATGGACTATATGATAATGCTGCTATAAACTTTCATGAACAAGTTATTGTTTGACATATGTTTTTATTTCCCTTCATTTCCTACCCTGATTCCTAGGGGTAGAATTACTGAGTCTTATAGTAACTCTATGTTTAATATTTGGAGCACTTCTAAACTATTTTGCAAAGTAGGTATACCAATTTGGCTTCCAACCAGCAGTGTATAAGGGTTCTAATTTCTCTGTGTCCTCCCCAACCCTTATTCTTGTTTTTTTTTTGGTGTTGTCCTAATGGATATGAGGTTTTATCTATCTCATTGTGGTGTTGATAAGCATTTCCCAAATGACTGATACTGTCAGAGCATCTTTTC
This sequence comes from Bos grunniens, assembly GCF_055505025.1. Taxonomy (NCBI): domain Eukaryota; kingdom Metazoa; phylum Chordata; class Mammalia; order Artiodactyla; family Bovidae; genus Bos; species Bos grunniens. The sequence goes on from NC_141182.1 coordinate 16,145,695, forward strand.
ATATGTTTACAGTAAATCTTCTTTGGAGAAATGTCTATTCAGATACTGTAGCCATTTTTAAATTAGGTTATTTGTCTTTTTATTGTTAAGTTGTAAGAGTTCTTTGTATGTTCAAGATACAGGTCACTTACAAATTATGTGGTTTTCAGATATTTTCTCCTATTCTTTGGGCTGTTGTTTTACTTTCTTGATGGTATTCTTTGAGACACAAAAGCTTACAATTTTGACAAAATCCAGTTTATCTCATTTTTTCTTTGTTACATATGTTTTGATGTAATTTTATCTAATACAAAGTTACAAAGATTTACTCATATTTTCTTCTAACAGTTTTATACTTTTAGCTCTTACTTTTAACTTTTTAATCTAATTTGCCTTTATTTTTGTAGTTTGTGTAAAGAGATCCAGTTTCATTCTTTTGCTTTTGTATATTCCCTTTCCTAGTACTTTGTGTGGGTGAGAAAACTATTCTTTCCCTACTGAATTATTTTGGCTCCCTTGTCAAAAATCGGTTGACTGTAATGGAAGGGTTTATTTCTGGACTCGTCTGTTCCACTGATCTCTTATCTTTATGGCAGTACCACATTGTTTTAATTACTGTAGCTTCTACCTTTCATTCTGGATGCCTTTTATTACTTTTTCTTGCCTTATTTCTGTGACTAGAACTTCCAGTATAAAGTTGAATGGAAGTGGCAAGTGCAGACATTATTGTCTTGATTCCTGATCTTTGGGGCAAAGCATTCTTTTACCATTGAGTAACAGTTAGAACTGGACATGGAACAACAGACTGGTTCCAAATAGGAAAAGGAGTACGTCAAGGCTGTATATTGTCACCCTGCTTATTTAACTTATATGCAGAGTACATCATGAGAAATGTTGGGCTGGAAGAAGCACAAGCTGGAATCAAGATTGCCGGGAGAAATATCAGTAACATCAGATATGCAGATGACACCACCCTTATGGCAGAAAGTGAAGAGGAACTAAAAAGCCTCTTGATGAAGGTGAAAGAGGAGAGTGAAAAAGTTGGCTTAAAACTCAACATTCAGAAAATGAAGATCATGGCATCTGGTCCCATCACTTCATGGGAAATAGATGGGGAAACAGTGGAAACAGTGTCAGACTTTATTTTTTGGGGCTCCAGAATCACTGCAGATGGTGACTGCAGCCATGAAATTAAAAGATGCTTACTCCTTGGAAGGAAAGTTATGACCAACCTAGATAGCATATTCAAAAGCAGAGACGTTACTTTGCCGACAAAGGTCCGTCTAGTCAAGGCTATGGTTTTTCCTGTGGTCATGTATGGATGTGAGAGTTGGACTGTGAAGAAAACTGAGCACTGAAGAATTGATGCTTTTGAACTGTGGTGTTGGAGAAGACTCTTGAGAGTCCCTTGGACTGCAAGGAGATCGAACCAGTCCATTCTGAAGGAGATCAGCCCTGGGATTTCTTTGGAAGGAATGATGCTAAAGCTGAAACTCCAGTACTTTGGCCACCTCATGCAAAGAGTTGACTCATTGGAAAAGACTGATGTTGGGAGGGATTGGGGGCAGAAGGAGAAGGGGACGACAGAGGATGAGATGGCTGGATGGCATCACTGACTCGATGGACGTGAGTCTGAGTGAACTCCGGGAATTGGTGATGGACAGGGAGGCCTGGCGTGCTGTGGTTCATGGGGTCGCAAAGAGTCGGACATGACTGAGCGACTGCACTGAACTGAACTGATGACATTAGTGATTGGATTTTTCATAGATGCCTTTTTATCAGATTGAGGAAGTTCCTGTCTATCCCTAGTTTGCTGAAAGCTTTTTACCCATAATGAAAGGATGTTGAATTTTGTCAAATGTTTTCTGTGTCTGCTGAGATTGTCATGTAGTTTTTTATCCTTTTTTCAGTTGATATGGGGAGTTGCAATAACTGATTTAGGGATGTTAAGCCATTCTTGCATTTATAGGATAAGTCCCATTTGGTCATGGTATGTAGTAATTTTTGTATGTTTGCTAGTGTTTTTATAGAGTAGTTTTGTGTCTATATTCAGAAGAGATTTTGATTTGTGATTGTCTTTCCTTGTGGTGTCTTTGATTTCTGTTTTAGGGTAATAATGGCCTCTTAGAATGAGTTGGAAAGTATCCCTCTACTCGTTTTTGTAAAATTTTGTGGGAGATTGGCTTTAATTCTTCTTTAGCTGTTTAATAGAATTCATCAGTGAAGCCACATGATCCTGGACATTTTTTGTGTGAAAAGTTTCAGTCACTAGTTGTTAAACATCTGTTCATGTTTTCTTTTCCTCCTTGAATCATTTTTTGTAGTGTATGTATTTCTAGGAATTTGCTCATGTTATCTTGGTTATCTAAATTGTTGGCATACATTTTTTGAGAATATTCTCTTGGAATTCTTAAAATCAGTAGTAATGTTCCTAGTTTCACTCCTGAGTAAGTAATTTAAGTCTTCTTCTTTTTTTTTTCCCTTGGTTAGTCTATCTAAAGGTTTGTCAACTTTTGAGTTTTTCAAGAATCTATTTGGTTTCATTTATACTGTACTCCTCTTGCATGCTTTTGATTAATTAGCTCTTTTTCATCTTTTGTCTTAATGTGAAATATAACATTGATTTGAGAGTCTTCTGTTTTCCGGGAGTTGGTGATGGACAGGGAGGCCTGGCGTGCTGCGATTCATGGGGTCACAAAAAGTCAGACATGACTGAGCGACTGATCTGATCTGATCTGATACTATACTCCTCTTGCATGCTTTTGATTACTTGGCTCTTTTTCATCTGTTGTCTTAATGTGAAATATAACATTGATTTGAGAGTCTTCTGTTTTAATATATACATTTACAGCTATGAATTCCCCTTTGAGCATTGCTTTACCTAAATCCCCTACAGTTTGGTATGTTGTGTCTTCTTTTTCAATCATCATCAGAAAGTATATTAGAAAGTATTTCCTACTTTCTCTTTTCCAACCCATTGGTTATTTAGGAATGTATTATTTAATTTTAGTTTGTGAACTTCTCAGACTTCTTTCTGGTATTGATTTCTAATTTCATTCTATTGTGGTTGAAGTATATACTTTGTATGATTTAAATCCTGTATATTTACTGAAGCTTATTTTATGGTCTGGTATGTGAAAGATGTTGCTTGCATATTGAGAAGGACATATATTCTGCTCTTGTTTAATGGAGTGTTCTATAAACACCTGTTAGGTCTAGTTGGTTTATAGTGTTGTATAGATACATTGTTGATCTAGTAATTTCCCTTCTTTTTTTTCAGCTGATGAATTAATTAGTCCTAAAGACATTGATCCTGTTCAGCGTTTTGTCCCTCTACAGAATCAACGAAATGTGAGCATGAGGTTTTCCAATCAGGTAAAGAGATTTTATTTTATGATTTAGAGTCATCCAGACAGTTAAAGCTTAATTAAAGCATAAATTTTATTCTAAATGGGTTTTTATTGTTCCTTGTGAGAGCAAGGCATTTCTCTGTTCTGGTTAGTTAAGATTTACTTGTGGTAAAGGTTATTTGTTAATGAGAAGGTATGAGTCGGATGTTTCCAACAAGATGTCTCACAGGTAAACATTTTCACCTTCACAGTGGTTGACTTGACAGTAGCAAATGTCTTTGAGAAGATTTATGTGTGGGTAGCACTGGGACAGATGAGATGGCACCGTTACATGAACGCCCGCCCCCCACCCCATGCTTGATGTCTATCTAGTGATGTGTCTCTGTGATAGGCCTAAGTGATGGACAGAGCTGATCTTAGTACTTGGTGACATGTCAGGGAAAGGAATAGTTAAAATTTTTTTTACATTTAGGAGCTATAGATTCAGACTGTGTTGTGTCAACAAAATAAGTGTTTGCAGGATCAGCAAGATTGATGTTGACTTGAGCATACCCTCAAGTATTAAATGATACCAGTAATGACGACTGTTAAAATGAAAATGTTGTGTGGATTGTTGAAACTGCCTGAGGAGAGAGGGAATGAACCTGAGTATGTGCCTGGGATTCCAAGCAGTTAAAATGTATTTAATAAGAATAGCATCATCGGTAACAGAAAATATGCTTACAAATTAGCATTATAAAATGCTCCTTTTACTTTAAATATATGCATAATACACAAACACACACACATAAATACTTCTTTTAATGAGAGAAAGGGAAAGCCACCTAGCCTCATTAGTAGGTTCTTTCACACTATTTCTCTGCTGCTTTTGCTGGTCCTCAACAAAACATCTAGTTACTATGAGTGGTTTATAGATGAAAAACTTTGGGGGAGACTTTTAAGTAAATGTTAAGATTTTCTCAGGAACATAAAAATGCCTGTGTTAATATGTGGTAGAGATTTTATGCTGATCTATTAGTTCCCATATAAGGAAGAGATTTGGCCTTTGTCCTTATTTAACACTTGTCTCACTGCAGTACAAGTGTACATTCTGGATGTATTTGAGACATGCAATTTTACCTGAAGAAATGGGAAAGTGGAAATGTATTTTACTTCATATTGCCTAGTGCTGTGACTCTGAGCCATTTTAAGACTGGTATGTTTCATTTACATAGCATGTGTGACCCACTTCTAGGGTGATGAAATCTCAAGGCCTTTTTTAGAATATAAAGTGACCTGTTGGTCACAGATTTGAGGTATAGGGGCAGGAACCAGATTACATCAAAGCACACAGCTAACATAATGAATAGTTAAAACATTTACTTCATGCTTGCCACATATGATGAGGGCCGCGGGTTATGTATAATTTTTTACATACAATATACTTGCAATGCTCTTGCCCACTCAAAAAATCAGGGTACATGTGAGTGAGAGTGAATTTTATAGAGCATTTATTCTAAGTGTACTTATTATATGGAAATCATTTATGCCTCCCATGTGGAGCTACATCCTATCTAAGAGCCTTTTTCTAGGGCCAGGACAGAGGCTTCTCTCTTGCAGCCGAGTGGGGATTATTACATCTGTGCAGGGTTGTATGTTTCTGACAGGGAGATCATAGGAAGGGCTGGCAGCAGAAAATTGGTGGGAGGTGTCATTGCTCTACCCTACTGGGAGCTTGGTTGTGGTAGTATATAAAATAGTGAGGTGCCTTTGCCACTTTCTCAGCTGTGTAAGCAGTAGCCAAGACATAGCATGCTCATAGACATTGTTGGGACTAGCTGACTTGGCTTGGTGAAATATGAAGTCAGACATGGCTCTCTACTTGAAATGCTGGTGTCAGTGGCCTTTCAATCATGATTAACTAAGTCAGATCCTGGAATTAACTGATCTTTGGGAATTGATCCTGCCAAATGTCAGAAAAATATGTAGAGTAGTAAAGTTCAGACATTTCTCAGAAATAAGAGACATCTCCTGGCAACCCACTCCAGTATTCTTGCCTAGGAAATCCCATGGACAGAGGAGTCTGGTGGGCTACAGTCCATGGGATCACAAAAGAGTCAGAGTCAGACATGACTTAGCAACTGACAATCCAAATGGTTAAACAACAGGTGAATGGTTAAGAAATATTGTATATCCATACAACAAAATACTAATCAGAAACAAAAATTGTAAACTGTTGATTTAAGTAATATGGTTAAATCATCTCCTAGACACAAGAGTACCTACTGCATGATTACGTTTATGGGAAGTACTAGAACAAGCAACACTACACTTAGATATTAAAAGTCAGAACAGCGGTTATCTTGCAGTGGGGCAGGGGAGTGGCTGACTGAAAAGGAGTATAACGAACCTTTCTAGGGTGGTGGAAATACTCTAACCATTGATCTCTGGGTGGTGGTTATAGAGGTATATATATTTGTCAAAACTTACCCAATAATACACTTAACATTTATGCCTTTACTATATGTAAATTATATATCAATAAAAAGTCTGCTTAATTCTTTATATTAAATATCTGTTAATAAAATAGAAGTATTGCAAGGGCTTAAAATGCCTCTTCTCCAGAGTGTCCAAGAAGTATTCCACCTCATGAGAAGCAGAGATATAAAAAAAGCTAGAGTTTCTCCTGTACAGCTTTGAAGCCAGTGTTTTGATTCCATTTTAAATGATTAAATCTTATGTAGTTAAATTTCCCTTAAAGAGCCACCAAGAGATCATTCTCCATTTTTTGGTTTAAAAAATTAAATCTTGGGAAGTCTTATTAAAAAAAGAGAGAGAGACAGCTCGGACTTCAAAGGAAGCTGTGTTAGGGGTCCTCATGACCACTCTTTGCCCCAGTGATTCACTGGAAGGACTGTCAGGACTCAGAAGCTGTTACACTTACAGTTTTATTATTAGGTTGGTGAAAAAGTAATTGCAGTTTTGGACTGTGAATTTTAAATCATTACACCTGGGCTCAAACACATCTTTATTAATCAAAATAGGAACCATTATAATCAACACATTGTTGCCAATGAGAGATAGTTTGTTTATTCTTGTAGCATAAAAATCTGTGCTTTAGGATTCAACAAACTCCAAGAGTTCTACTTGCAAAATGTTGTTGAGATGCTTAAAGAAGTGGTCGTCAGTTGATGAAAGGTCAGGTGAATGTGGTGGATACGACAAAACTTCTTAGCCGAATTCATTCAAGTTTTGCAGCATTGGTTGTGCAATATGTGGTCAGGCATTGTAGTGGAGAAGAATTGGGCCCCTTCTGTTCACCAATACTGGCTGCAGGCTTTGCAGTTTTTGTGCATCTCATCAATTTGCTGAGCATACTTCTCAGATGTAATGGTTTCACTGGGATTCAGAAAGCTATAGTGGATCAAATGGGCAGCAGACCACCAGACAGTGACCATGACCTTCTTTGGGTGCAAGTTTGGCTTTGGGAAGTGCTTTGGAGCTTTGTCTCAGTCCAGTCATTGAGCTTGGAGAAGGCAATGGCACCCCACTCCAGTGCTCTTGCCTGGAAAATCCCATGGACAGAGGAGCCTGGTAGGCTGCAGTCTATGGGGTCGCAAAGAGTCAGAGATGACTGAGTGACTTCCCTTTCACGTTTCACTTTCATGCATAGGAGAAGGAAATGGCAACCCACTCCAGTTTTCTTGCCTGGAGAATCTGAGGGACGGGGGAGCCTGGCGGGCTGCCGTCTATGGGGTCACATAGAGTTGGACATGACTGAAGCAACTTAGCAGCAGCAGCAGTCATTGAGCTGGTTTTTGTCGGTTGTCATATAAAATCCGCTTTTCATTGCACATCACAAACTGATCGAAAAATGGTTCATTATTGTTGCACAGAATAAGAGAGGGCCACACTTCAACAATTTTTTTGATTTGATGTCAGGTCACGAGGCACCCCCACTTATTGAGCTTTTTACCTTTCCAGTTTGCTTCAAATGCCAAATGACTGTAGAATGGCCAATGCTGGTCAACTTCTTCTGTAGTTATAAGAGGATCAGCTTCCATGATCCTCTGAATCTGTCATTGTGAACTTCTGATGGCTGGCCACTGTGTTCCTCATCTTCAAGGCTCTCATCACCTTTGCAAAACTTCTTGAACGTCCACTGTGCTGTACATAGCAGTTGCTGTGAGTTGTGTCCACTGGTTTACAACCCCTTTTGAACTTGAATGAGAAAATCACTTGAGTTTGCTTTTTGTCTAACATTATTTCCCTAGTCTAAAATAAATATAAAATAAGCTGAAAGTAATGTCATAAACAAAAAAAAGCAAGAAATGCATATTAAAATGATGTATAACATAACCACATTTATTTTACAATGTATTCCAATATCAAATGGCAAATTTCAACAATGAAAAACCACAATTACTGATAGCTTACTGTGAACGATGTTGATGTTGGATTCTTGATCTCCAAAGAAGAGGATTTAGCTTCAGGTCTGACATAGACATCAGAAGGGGGAGAGAGAGTGCCCCTCACTAGTCTTAGCAAGGGAACTATATACTTTTTCAATTGGTTATTAAGAATAAATCAAAAGAATGTCTCAAGGTTGTAAAGGTCTTACCATACCCACTCCCACAATAAAGATTTTAAGATAACAGGATTGGTCAGAAGGTTCTTAAGAGGGAGAAACATGTCCTTAAGCAGGATACATTGTTGTTCTATAATCAATCATTGGTACAGAATTTAAGGAAAAACATACCTTTGAGCAAGATGAGTTGTTTTGTTGTGTAATCATTAACTCTGGGCTTAAAGAACAAAATGTTTTATGTGACTAAGAATGTAGGAAATGTGTGACAAGGAACGTAGAAAACAAGAAGTTGTCCTTTTCTCCTCCTAGAGGGCTCGGTACCCGCCCCTCCTCTTCCTTGGGGACCCCGGACTCCTCTTCAGCCTCCCTGAGAATTAACTCTTCCATTACTTTTGCACCAACCTAATCCAAAAAAAGGATCGAATGGACAAAATTAGTGAAGACACACAAATCAAATCTGAGAAAACCAGGCACAGGCTTCCAAATGGTCTCTCCCAGTGGAATCATGTGAGACATAATTACCCAGGAAGGATGTGTGACAACATATGCAAAGTATTGCAAACCAGGAAATCTTGCTGAGGAAATCTTGCTGAGACTTGAGTGTCCAGGGTTTTTATTTTAGGGGTCAGTCATATAAACGTGTAGCACCTGTATGATTGCCCTCAGTTATTTAAGCTCTCGTTACCCCTCAGAGAAGCAGCAGATGTTCTCTGTAAATCACATTATTGACATAAACTATCTAGATACACTGGTACAGTATGACCCAAGGCCTTTGGCATGCGGAAACACTCTTATCTGACAGAACCTTACAGGAAGCCAGAATACTCATCCTGAAAGCATGCCTTTCTTGGGAATTTTCAGGATTTAGACAACCCAGGCCTTCTGGACCAGCTTATTCCTTCACAGCAGGTTATGGCAGAAGGAAATTTTCCAGAATCCAGAGAGCAGGGAGTGTGTTAGAACTTTAGAAAGGTCCCTCCTTCAAGTATGCATGGGGCTATTGGCACATTATAAATCCAAAACATTGAGGACTGAATTGAGAGCTGTTGATTGTATTAACATTACTCTTAGCAAATTAATTTTAGGAAAAGGGGATTGCTTTTGTAGCTGGGATTAAAATCAAGGTTGGGAAACTGTGGTATCATTTGGGATGAACCTCCTCACTGCTCTCCCACTAGTCAGAAATCACTGTTTTCTCTTGATGTTACTTGAAGAATAAAATACCATTATATAAATAAGGGGTTTTTTTGTTGTTCAACTGTCAAGTCATGTCCGACTCTTTGCGACCCCATGGAATGCAGCCTGTCAGGCTTTCCTGTCCCTCACCATCTCCTGGAATTTGTTCAAATTCATGTCCATTCAATCAGTGATGCCATCCAACCATCTTATCCTCCATTGCCCTCTTCTCCTCCTGCTTTCAATCTTTCCCAGCATCAGCATCTTTTCAGTGAGTTGGCTCTTCACATCTGGTGGCCAAAGTATTGGAGCTTCAGTATCAGTCCTTCCAATGAATCTTCAGGATTGATTTCCTTAGGATTGATTGGTTTCATCTTCTTGCTGTCCAAGGGACTCTCAAGAGTCTTCTCCAGCACCACAGTTCGAATGCATCAATTCTTCAGTGCTCTACTTCCTTTATGGTCCAGCTCTCACATCTGTACATGACTATTGGAAAGACCATAGCCTTGACTATATGGACCTTTATCAGCAAAGTGGTGTCTTTGCTTTTTAATATGCTGTCTAGGTTTGTCATATCTTTTCTGCCAAGAAGCAACCACCTTTTAATTTCATGGCTTCAGTCACCATTTGCAGTGATTTTAGAACCCAAGAAGAGGAATTCTGTCACTGCTTCCACCTTTTTCTCTTCTGTTTGCCATGAAGTAATGGGTCTGGGTGCAATGATCTTAGTTTTTCTTTGAGTTTTAAGCCGGCTTTTTCACTCTCCTCTTTTACCCTCACCAAGAGGCTCTTTAGTTACTCTTCGTTTTCTGCCATCAAAGTGGTATCATCAGCATACCTGAGATTGTTGATATTTCTTCCAGCAATCTTAATTCCAGCTTTAGAGGAGTAGAAAGAAAAGTAGAAAGAAACGCTGGTTTAGAGGAACAGAAAGAAAAGCATTGTGAGCAGTAGCAGATATACTTAATAGTATTGTGAGATTTTGACCAAAAGAAAACAAAACAAGAAAACCTTTGCAGACTTACAATATAAGTTCCTAGAGATCAGAGACCATGTTTTATTCATTTTTGTAGCTTCAGGATCTGTCATAGTACCCTAACACCTGTTATATAGGAGGTTCTCAATGTTGAACTTCAGTGTTTGTGTGTGCTTAAAGGTGTATGTGGGAGGAAGGTATGTCATGGGAAGTAGTGGACTTATGCAAATATCTAAATCTATTTCTTTAATCGTGACATCTTTCCTGCTGTCTAAACTTTAAGTTTTACCTACCTGGTGATCGTACTCCACAGATCTAGTAGCAAAACTCAGCGTTTCTGGGTGTATGCTTAAGTCCGACTCATTGAGTTATATATTATATCTCAGTAAAGTAGTTTAAAAAAAAAAAGAAACCCAACATTTTTGATGCCAAATTTATCTTCTTTGTATTCATAGCCCCTGTCTTGGATAAGGACTGTCTTCTTGTACCGGTAGCTCTATTTTCAGGTGGTTATCACATTGGCTTTGCCTTCACAGAAGCATCTCCATTTGTTTCTTCATAATTATTCCCACTGCCACATATCACTCAGGCTTCATTACTACTCAATGGCATGGTTTTAATAATCTCTGTCTTTAATCACTCCTCCTGTTTATTCTCTGTGCTTGAGAACACAGGATCTTATAAAGTATGAGTTCATTTATCTCATTTCCTGAAAACCCTCCATGACACACTGTTGCCTACAGGGTAGAGTCTAAATTCCATATCCTCACATAGTCACTTCATCTCCTTGTTTTTCACTTACATCTTGCAATTTCTGCAAATGTCTCCCAACCATTCCTGTACTACAGTCTCAGCTGACTTGCTGATCTACTATTCACTCACTCCCAGGCCTCCATTCGTAGTACAACCTTCATCCTGAAACCCTGGCCTCTCACACAGAGTCCTTTAAAATCCAAGCCCAATACAGTCTCTTCCTTTGCCCACATGTGAAAGTTACATAGATGCATTGTGTAAAAAGTGAAATAATACAGAAGATATCCCAATGCAGTTGTGTTACGTTTGGGAGTATTAACCAGTTCGCAGTTTCCCCATTTCCAGAAAAGTCTTTTTTTAAAACAAAACCAGATCGATTTTCACCTCTGACTCTAAATATCTGAATAATGTAAATGTAACCCTTAGAGAAAGTCATGTGCTTATCTCAACTTCTACTGTTTCATTGTTCTTTCCTTTCTGAATGTCCCTGCCCTCTTCTGTAATCCTCTTTCTGTTTGCACAGCTTTCTATAGACATTATTTATGAGTAGGTATTTTAGCAAATTCCTTAGTTTTCCTTTGTCTGATAATGTCTATTTCCCTTTCATTTCTGAAGGATAATTTCATTATATGCAGGATTCCTGATTGACGGTTGTTTTCTTTAATTCAGTAAGAATTATTGTGTACTTCCTCTGGCCTCCATAGTTTCAGTTGAGAAGTGAAGTGAAGTTAAAGTTGCTCAGTCATGTCTGACTCTTTGCGACCTCCTGGACTAGTCCATGAAATTCTCCAGGCCAGAATACTGGAGTGGGTAGCCTTTCCCTTCTCCAGGGAATCTTCCCAACCCAGGGATCGAACTCAGGTCTTCTGCATTGCAGGTGAATTCTTTACCAGCTGAGCCACAAGGGAAGCTGTTGAGAAATCCCTTGCCAATTCAATTTTGTGTTCTTCTACATATAATATTCCATTTCTCTTGGACTAAGTCTACTTATGCCCCTGGGTGGAAGACCAGGAGATAACTAACTCAGCTGATGCAGTTATCATCAGCTCAGATGTATCAGCTCACTTGCTGGTTTCTAGGTGTGGATCAGGGGTTGGGTAGTCTTGTCATTGCTGTGAAGCTGCTTCTATAGGCTGCAAAACTCCATGCTGGTGTACTGGTTGTGGAGTGAGGGTTGGGGTGGTCCTTGGAGCTTTACCGCTGCTATCATGGATGAATTGGTCTGCCCACTAAAACCTGATTTGTGGAGTAGGGGTCATGACAATTCACTGGGGCTTCTTTGCTGATGCTGCAGTTGTACTGACCCATCAAGTGCACTGGTTGTAAAGCAGAGGTTAGGTGGGCCCACCAGGGCTTTGATGCTACTGGTGAAGGCAGAATGGCCAACTGATAACCCTCAAGTAGAGGAGCCAGAGTTGGATCTTTCCACTTGGTCACTGTTATGGTTCTTGTTTCCCAGTCCTTTAGACAGGGAGAAGAGACTTTTGTGTTTATGTTTTGGGTCTATGCTTGTTGGTTATTTCAGGCTGCAGGCCTGTCCAGTGCTCAGCCCAGTATGTATTGGATCTTAGAAATCTCACCACATTGCCATCCTTCAGGTCCTGAGGTTGGGTTAGCCAGCCAAGTCCACTGCCTTTTTAGCCCTCACAGTTCTTGACTCATTATCCATTGGATTATGTTCAGGGTAAATAATTAAAAGTTATATGAGTCTTGTTCCTTCTTGCCCCCTTTTTCATGGATAATTAATCTTCATAAGTCTTTCTGTGAATAAAAATTAGAGTTAAGATTTGTTCTGTTCCTTAGTCTTTTTCTGTAGAATAATTTTTTAAAAATATTTGCTATCATTTATTGAACAACAATTAAACATTTATTTTTTAATTATTTTATTTATTTATTTTTATTTTTGGCTGCACTGAGTCTTTGTTGCTACGCACAGGCTTTCTCTCATTGCAGCCAGTTGGCACTACTCTTCATTGCAGTTCACTGGCCTCTCATTGCAGAGGCTTGTGTTGTTGAGCACAGGTTCTAGGGCGCGAGGGCTCAGTGTTTGTGAATTGCAGGACCTAGAGCACAGGCTCAGTAGCTGTGACACACGGGCTTAATTCCTCCACAGTGTGTGGGATCTTCCAGAATCAGGGATCGAGCACATGTCCCTTGCATTGGCAATGTCCCTTCCATTGGCAGGCTGATTCGTTACCACTGAACCACCAGGGATGTCCTGTACATTTATTTTTAGTAGAAGCTTTATTGAGATAAAATTTACATTCTATGTAGTTCACTAATTTAAAGTGTACAAATCAATGGATTTTAGTATATTCATCACAATAAATTTTAGAATATTTTCATGACCCAGTCACTCTCCACAGTCACTCTCTACTTTCTTCAACCTTCCTGTCTCTCCCTATCCCAACCCTAGGCAACTGCAAATCTACTTTTTGTCTATATGGATTTTTCTATTCTGGGTATATCATATAAATGATTTCATATAATGTGTGGTATTTTGTGACTGGCTTTTTTCACTCCACACAATGTTTTCTAAGTTCATAGAAAACATTGTTAGAGCGTACATCTGTATTTCAGTCCTTTCTGTGGCCAAATAACATTTCATTGTGTGTATTTACTACCCTTTATTTATCCATTCATCTGGTGATGGACATTTGGGTTTTTCCCACTTTCTGACTACTGTAACTAATGCTGCCATGAAATTTGGTACACAAAGTTGTGTGTGACTTGTTTTCATTTTTCTTGGTTATAATGGAATTGCTGAGTTATTTGATAATTTTATGCTTAACATTTTGAGAACGGCAGGCTGTTTTTCAAAGTGATTGCACCATTTTGACCTTCTACTGGCAGTGTATGAGGGCTCCAATTTCTCTACATTCTTGTCACTACTTATTGTTATCTTTTTGATTATAGTCTTCTAGTGTGTAAAATGTGGTTTTGATTTGCATTTCCCTAGTTACTCTAGTTACTAAAGCCATTGAGCATCTTTTTGTGTGTTTTGGGAGGAATATGTATATGTATCTGTTTGGGCAAGTATCTCAAGATATTGTGGTCATGTTAAAATTGGGTTCTTTGTATTTTTATTATTGTTTTGTAATTTTTCTTTATGTGTTCTACATATGAGTTCCTTCTATTATTTGAAAATATTCCCTCCCATTTGGTGAACTACTATTCCAGTTTCTTGATGGTGTCATTTGAAGCACAGACAATTTCCACTTTGATAGTCTGATTTATCCGTTTTTTCTTTTTTGGTTGCTATGCTTTTGGTGTCGTATCTAAGAAACCATTGTCTAATCCAGGGTCACAAAGACTTATGCCTGTGTTTTCTTCCAAGAATTCTATAGGTTTAGCTTTTATATTTACACCTCCGATTCATTTTGAGTTAATGGTAGGCATTCAACTCCATTCTTTGTATGCGGATATCCAGTTGTTAGAGCACCATTTGTTGAATTTCCTGACTGATCCTTATCTTTGTTATTATTGTGGTAAAATATGCATTGCATGGTATTTACCAATTTAACCATTCATAAGTGTACAATTCAGTGGCATTAAATTTGCAATGTTGTATAACCATCACTGCTATCTATACCCAAAACTTTTTCATCATCTCCAACAAAAACTCTGTACCCTTTAAACAATGACTCTCTCTACTCCCCTCCCTCCAGCTCCTGGTAACCTCTATTCTACTTTCTGTCTTTATGAATCTGTCTGTTCAATACCTCATATAAGTAGAACCATGCAATATTTGTCTTTCTGTGTCTAGCGAATTTGTAGACATAATACCCAAGGTAATTTTTTGTTTTATTGATGTAGTGTTTTGCTTTCTTCCTGTTGGCTATTTTTCACATACCTGGTGATCCTCCTTTGTTCAGTGATATATTAGGTAATAGATGGCCTAATTATTCTCCGTGTATTAAGTGGTACCCCCCATCCCCCAGTCCCAACAGGAGGTAAGAAAGAGTTTGTCTCTTGGAGATCTTGGTGGGGAACAAACATGCCCCTCCTCACCCTTGCCAAATGAGGCCAAGACTGGAAGCATTAACTCACCCCAGCCAGTTTGTTTAGTATAGGAAAAGAACAAGTATTTGAGAGTCCACTGCCAATGCAGGGGACACAGGTTTGATCCCTGGTCCAGGAAGATCCCACATGCTGCAGAGCAGCTAAGCCTGTGCATTGCAACTGCTGAGCCTGCCATGCCTCAACTACTAAAGCCCACGTGTCTAGAGCCCATGCTTCCCAACAAGGGAGGCCCACTGCAATGAGAAACCTTCACATTACAATAAAGAGTAGCCTCTGCTCACCACAACTAGAGAAAGCCCGTGTGCAGCCACGAAGATCCAATGCAGCCAAAAATAAATAAATAAAAGATAATGTAAAATATTTAAAAAGAGAGAGAAGAACTTCGTTTTATTGCTGATGGTGGTTCTTGTGTGGGGCCTCAGGCTAGCCACTGTGGCCTTTAATCAGTTCTCTGTCATGCCCCACTTCTCCCATCAGCCCTCCATTATATCTGCAAACCAGGTGCTGCTCCGGAACCCCTGTTTTTGGTGGATCAGCTCCCATACCTCTGGCAGCATTATGGTGATGCTCTGAGTGGTATAGTTTGGCGATATAGGCTTCTTCTGCTCTGCTTTCTTCATTAATGCACTTCTATTTGCCATCTTTTACACTAGAAATGTGCTGAAATGTCCTATTTTTTGCCCCCTTTTCTCTTTATTGCTATGGCTTTAGTCTTTTTTGTTTATTTTTAGCATCTATATGGTCATTTCTGTGGGGTCTGCAGAAGAATAAGAATTCAGTGTAAGTGCTCACACCACTGTCTAGAACTAGAAGCCTCACTTCCCATGCTAGTTTCTCATTGTTTCTCTTAAGTATCTTTTTCTCCAGCCACACTTTGTGCTTCTTCAGATCTTGGCTGATGAACCTAACACTGGGATTTGAGCAGAGTAGATGTTCACTGAACAGTTGTGATAGCCCCAAGTAGATGCAAATCAAGTAGATAGAAACCAAGTAAATTAAATACCAAATTTTCCAACTTGGTAAAGAAACGTGTGAAAGAGATAATTTACACCAAACTGTTAATCTGTTCTTTTTTTTTTGTAGATAGAGTAACAGTGCCTGCTCTACTTACCCCTACTTTCCTATGTCATGTTTGATTTGGAAAAGATAAATTATGCAAAAGATCATATTATCTAATCATACTGTAAATTACTCCCTGAAAATAATTTGACTCTTTTGTGACCGTATGGACTGCCAGTCTCCTCTGCCCATGAGATTTCCCAGGCAAGAATACTGGAGTGGGTTGCCATTTCTTTCTCCATGTTTTAACATGTGTCATGTCATTGTAGTTGGTTTACACGCCTGACTCTCTGGCAGGGGTCCTCAGAGTAGGGCATGTGTCTTATTCTTCTTTGTCTTCTATTAGACTAGTTTGGTATTTTACAGGGCTAGAAAAAGGAACGGAGAAGGCAATGGCACCCCACTCCAGTACTCTTGCCTGGAAAATCCCATGGATGGCAGAGCCTGGTGGGCTGCAGTCCATGGGGTCGTGAAGAGTCGGACACAACTGAGCAACTTCACTTTGACTTTTCCCTTTCATGCACTGGAGAAGGAAATGGCAACCCACTCCAGTGTTCTCGCCTGGAGAATCCCAGGGATGGGGGAGCCTGGTGGGCTGCCGTCTATGGGGTCGCACAGAGTTGGACACGACTGAAGCGACTTAGCAGCAGCAGCAGAGAAAGGAAATGAGAGAAATAGAAAACCACTATTGATTTTTGCCATCTAATGATTACAGGCATTGTACAAACTGTTTTATATGTATTATGTCAGAACTTAATGCTTTTCTGAAATAAATATTATTATACTTGTTTTATAGATTGATAGTGTAAGTCTCAGAAAGGTTTGGTGATTTTTCCAAGGTCGTACAGTTGTCAGGTGGCAGAACCAATACAAAGTTGTAAACTGAAGAAGGAAAAGTGAAAGGGGTGTCAAGCATGGAAACAGTGATTTTTGTAATGGTATGAAGGAGTTAACAGAGGAAATATTTTGCTTCCTGAACAACCTAGCTTAATACCACATCACAGGAAACTCATTTCACCTGTGCTATAGGACACTGAGAGGCTTTTGGAAATGATCTGAAAAATTAAGTGGAAAGATGTTATATCTGTGCAAAATGTATGTTGAGATTCATAATATATATCATTTATCATGTTTAAAAGGTGTAATTGTCACTTTCTTCTTCCCTGTTAGTACTGGGATGAGACCAAGTCCACAAGTCTAACAGTAATTTTATTAGGGAGTTCCTTCTTCCTATCCAAAGGAAAATAATATTTAGAGGTTATAAGCTGCTTTATTTGAGAATTTGCCCTCCCTTCTTTTACCCTAACTTGTTCCTATTCAGGGGGCCCATCATTTTCTGTTGCCTAGGTAATTCTGGTGCCAGCTATCTGCTGATTAGCTGTGAATGAGACTTAGACTGTTCACACTACAGAGCCTCTAACCGTGTCAACATGAGGAAAGTTGCTTGGAGACTGTATTTGTTTCAAACCTTTGCTACTCATTCATATTTGGAAGAAACTGTAAGCAGCTGACTGTGTACATTTCACATATTCAGTGTATTCTGCATTATGGTTTTCCACTGGGGATAAGGTAACGCTAAAAGGACGTCCTTTTATAGCAGCTGGGGGCTTTCTGGAGTTCTGTAGCAAATGAGCTTTATTCTGAAGTATGTGTTATACTAATCAACATACAGAAGATTCCTGGTTCAATAGGAAAGCAAACTTAATATCTTTCTAAATGTTTGCAGGATTCAGTCTGAAACTAACATGTTTAACAGGCAATAGAATAAGACCAGCCAGGAATTGGTTTTCTTTTCTTCATTTTTAAAGCAATTTGCAAAAAACTGAACTGAACTGAATTTTCTTGAAATAGATACTGAGTACAGTAGAAATGTTACATAAATAAGCCATTCTACTATCAAAGGAAGAGTCACAGAAAAAAACACTGTGATCTGAAAATACTGTTTTAATATTCAAGAATATAAATAGTAGAGATTTCATAGAAACATGGTAGTTGAGATACCCAGCAGTTAATGAAAAGTTACAAGGTTGTGTTGCTCTTGCACATGGCTCATGATAGGAACTGAAACTATGAGAGCAGTCAATTTTGGAAAGTCAGGGTACGAGTAATGCAGATGGCTGAGTAAAGGAATGTTCAAGGAAGGGCCCGATAAGGATCTAACAAGAAGGTAAAACAGTGTCACTGGATTGAAAGTGTAAAGGATCTTAACTCTGAGACAGTGGGTCAAGAAAGCTGACTGACTAGTTGGCTGGGGAGAACAGCACAGCATTGGCAGAAATTCAAGTGCTGGTGTTTAGACCTTGCATGATTCACCTTAGTGTAATCTGGAGAAGGTCTCCTAGGGTTTATGAAGGGCAGTTCTCTAATCTGTGGAATTATTTGGCTGAATCTTATTCATGAATCTCTGCCTAGCACTTTTGTTGCTGGCTTCCCTGATCTAGGTTACTGGTAACTTTTGAGTGATTTTAGTAAATAGTGTGCTCAGAAGCCAGATTGTAGGGAGTTAAAGAGTGATTAAACGGTGGGAGACCATCTGTTCAGGAAGTAAGTGTGCTGCAGTCCAAGACAGGTTATAAGCCTATCCTAATTTAGTAGATATGTGTATAGCACTCCTAAATATGGATTTATACCTGCTTCCCTTTTTTACATTCTTGTTTCAGATATGTTCACAGTTTTTAAAGGTTTATTAATCTTTAAAGGTGATTTAGGGAAATTTTGCATGAAGCTCAGTTTTATTTGTTCATTCTAAGGCTCTGAAATAGTTTAACGAGTTTGAGACATAATTTCTACTTAAAGGATTAAAAAAAAAACTACTTCATTAGCTTGGCAAAGAAAGAAAGTGCTTGTGTGGGACCAAAAACCCAAAATTATCTACAAGCATGGGAATGAATTTGAGTGCTGAACAGAAGTTCGTATGATTATCATAATGAAACAGCATAAAATAGTCAAGGCATCAGAAATGCTTCTGAAAGCCTAGTCTGCATGAGTTCTCTTCAGGAATACTATCTTCAGTCTTTAAGGGAAATAAAAGGCTCCTATTAACTTGTATTTATACCAGAGCCAATGAAAATTAAATGCTTTGTCAAAGGCATCCAGACCTGAGAAAAGTTAAATTTCAAGTTAAAAAAAAAAAGATTAAATATAATAACATCATTCTAATTAACCCACTGAACTTGTTAAAATTAAAAGTTCCAATAATAGGCATGAGATATAATGAAAGATTTCATCTACAAGATGAAAACTTCTTATAGTCATGGCTGAAATGTAAAAGAAGTAAAATAGTCCAAAGCAAGAAAACAAGGTTTATTATCCAGAATAAAGATGTGCAGGGTCCTGTTTGATCTAGTTCTTATGTTTGATCTAATACTTATGATCTAGTATTGTTTTAATGAATCTACTACAAGTATCAATTTGTGCCCTCTTATGATTCAACACACTGAGCCTACTTATATTCCTGGCATTTTACTCTGAGAAAAGAATCCTGTTTATTCATAAACATAAATAAATTTATGAATTTACCTGGGACTTTCCTACTTCCCTTTTTTCTTATTTTTGAATCTTCAAAAAGTTTTAAAGGTCTTTTTGATCTTTGAAGAAAAGTATATTCTTTGTATCTATTCTAACCCTCTCTTTTTTAATGATTCATATTACAAGGAGCCACCCTGGGAGCCTCCTTCCTGAGGAGCAGTGTGCTCTTACAAGGTCCTTAGAGAGTTACAGGTATTTTTGCCATTGTACTGAATAACATATGAGTATTTTTGGTCAGCCTCTTGAAGCAGTATTTTACATTTATGGCATATCATCGTGATAGAGCAGATCATGTGTGTTGAAGCACCCTTGAGAGAATTCAGGTTCACATTTATCATTTTCATTGACACCCAAGCTTTGAATCTGAGAAGTTAACTAGCACATTTAATATACCAATTAAAATGGATTGATCTGCTTTGGCAGTCTTTGGAGAAAAGACCAATATGAAAGAAATGTTTTTTAGTGTAAGAGCTTAAAGCTTCTAAATTTAGAAAGAAAATCAGTACTTATTTACTAAACCATGTACATATTTATACAGATCTGAGCTAAAAACATATACACTTGATCTCTCATTTTTCAAATTAATGAAGAAAAAAGGGTTTCATACTTTGTTTTCTGAAAATACAGGTGTATAAAATTTTGCATGAATTATTTTCTTGAAGATTAAAGAATACTACATATGTATGTAATAGATTTTATTTTTAAGGAGGTGGTATAGTATAGTGGCTTTGCGTCGTACAGGCCTAACTCTAAAACTGATTTCTTCTGCTTACTAACTCTATGACCTTGGAAGGTTTAATTAATCTCTCTAAGCCTCACTTTCTTCCTCTATTAAATAGAGATAATACTTCATAACTCATGTGGTTGTATGTAATTAAACGGTAATAGTGTATGTAAAGCTCTTAACAAAATGTCTGACATTATAAGACCTAAATAAATATTATTGCTAATTTTATTTTGTTCCAGTAACTTATTTTATAAATAATATTACTTTCTCATTAGTGAGAATGAGAAAAATTCTAAAAAGTCTGGAGAAAAACATATTCTCAATGTATTGGCTGTTAATATGCATAGGCTTTCTTATCATATGTAGCCTCACTGGATATTCAGTTTTGCATTTGCTAATACTTACTTACACCATCATAGTTATTTTTCATATTATTTCTATAAAATGTTCTTTTAAATGCCTACATGATGTTTCTTTGGCTATATCAAGTTTCCTGTCTCTTTAATGTAATAATTTCTATTCTGGAAGTATATTGGGATTCTGTGATAGCTCAGCTGGTAAAGAACTGAGCTCCTGCAATGCAGGAGACAAGAATCAGCCTGCAATGCAGGAGACCCCCATTCGATCCCTGGGTTGGAAAGATCCACTGGAGAAGGGGTAGGCTACCCACTCCAGTATTCTTGGGCTTCCCTGGTGGCTCAGCTGGTAAAGAAAACACCTGCAATGCAGGAGACCTGGGTTTGATCCCTGGGTTGGGAAAATCCCCTGGAGAAGGGAACAGCTACCCACTCCAGTATTCTGGCCTGGAGAATTCCATGGACTCTATAGTCCATAGGGTCACAAAGAGTCAGACACAACGGAACGACTTTCATTTCATCCTAATAAGGGCTGTTTAAGATTTAATGTTTTTTAAATTAATTTATTTATTTTAATTGGAGGCTAAACTTTACAATATTGTGGTGGTTTTTGCCATACATTGACATGAATTACATTTTTAAGAAACTGCTGATATGACTAAATTGCTTTCCATCTAAAGGTCTCTACCTACTTTTCTGTTCCTAAATTAAATATTTTATATTCTGTAGCATTCGTTAGCTAATAAAAATAAGGCAAGAGATTATAAGATAAAACCATTTTTCATACCCACATAAAAATCATAAAAATGAAAATCACTTTCTAGAAACTTTCCTAACACACCCTTGATCTGAATGTATTGTTATAGACCTTAGCCTAGATTGGGGAATGTTTTATTTTTTTATTCAAATGTATCTATGTAAACTGTAAAACCATTTTGTTTATTGACTGTACTCCACATACATGATAGAATATTTAAAGTATATTAAGAGAATAGTAAGATTATCAAGAGCATCTTGTGTTATTCCCTCAAAATAGGTCAGGAGACTGAGATTCAGAAAGTGAGAGTCCGAGGTCACACCAGTATATATGCAAGGATGGAACCCAGTGTCCTGCAGTGTGGGCTGGTGAGCCATGTATACCATGGTCAAAGTGCACATTTACTGCATGGTATTAAAGAAAATGGGCTTCCCTGATGGCTCAGCGATAAAGAACCTGACTGCCAATTGAGGAGACGTGGGTTTGATCCCTGGGTCTGGAAGATCTCCTGGAAAAGGAAATGGCAACCCACTCTGGTATTCTTGCCTGGGAAATCCCATGGACGGAGGAACTGGGCAGGCTACAGTGCATGGGGTCGCAAAGAGTAGAACACAACTTAGCAACTAAACAGCAACAACAAAATTAGAGAAAATACTATTCAGTGACACTTAATAAAAATGATAGGCAGATTATTCAGGACCATCACAACAGGTATAGAGACCACTGCTGTATGATTTTACAGTGGGGACAGAGATTGGATTCAATTCCAAATACAGCATGGGCAAAAGGGAATTTATAGCCAAGGAGCAGGGTTGGGGTCAGTGGATGGAAAATTACTCAGAGGAAATATCACGGGTAAGGGGGATTCTGTCTAACCCAACCCAGCAGCCAACAAGATTCTTTGTTTAAGACAGTCCAGGGTGATCAGATATCACTTGGGGGATGGAAACAGATGAGAAATATGAACACATACAGAAGGTAAACAAATAGATATAGATGGTGAGGGTTCTAGTTAAACTGACTTAGGACTCTTGCTGAAACTGAGTTTTATAAGGAAGCACACTGATGAGCCTACGAGGAGGTTCAGGAGCTTGACTAAAGTTTGTTTAAGTGAAGAATCATCGTCAGTGAGACTTATTAATGTTGTTTTCCTATGTCTTCATTGTCCCTAATTATGACTAAGAGAGATAGTCTGAAGTAGGCATGTCTTTTACTAGTGCATCTTCCACACAATAGCTAGCATAGTGCTTCTATAGCTAGGCCAACAGATAGTCATTTATCAACCCGTCACCAGCTGGAATATGAAACCACGTTTACTTTCTGTCATACCTTTGTTTTCTCCTATCTTAGAAAGTGTTTTCACTGTTTTTTTTTTTTTAGTACTCAGAGTTTGACCTTATTAATGCTCATTATATATTAAAATACTTCTTATATGAACTTTTATAATGTCTGTGGATTAAACATTATTATTGGGCTATTTTTCAGAAGTTAAGATTTGAATTTGTGAAGAGTTGGAAAGAATAAAGGAAGGATTAGCTTCATTAAGTAAGGAGCCACTTGAATATATGTTTTAGATTATATCCAATTTTAAAAAAATTAAATTTTGAGTATTTGACCTGTTAAATTCCTTTTATCTCTTTGTATGTCTTTGATTAAGACTGTCCCTATACACATGCAAGTCAGTGTTTTAATTTGGACAAGTGCTTTTTAAAAAATATGTAAGATAGTTCCACTTTAAAAATTAGCCCTGTATTGATGGTTTTGATTTGGCATAGATAAAACTTAAGTGCCTGTTGCATTTTCTCAGATTACATTATCCTGTTGCATCCCATACTTCTTCAGACTATTAAATTAGAGATGTCAGAATATAATGCCTAGGAAATATCTCTTTTGAAAGTCACTTTCATTGGCTTACAAGATCTTAGGCAATATTCATATAAAGCATATAAATTTCACATAATTTGATACATTTTATGAATTTTCATGAAAAAACCTTCAGATTTTGTTGTTCTTAATTATTTTTGTGAGCATTTTATTATTTCCTCAGTCTTATTTCAAACATCTTTCATTGTGGGAGCCTGTGATTTGGAGAGCGAAAGGAACACTGGCAAGGCCAGACGACTGAACACTGATTATGACTCCTCTATCATTAATCAGAAACTGAAGAAACTAATCAGGTTAGCCTAAATATATGAGTTGAAGGTGGCAATGAAGAAATAATTATGTGTAGCCAAGCATGAGCCCTTCCTTGCAACTGCATAAAAATTGTTAAAAGTAGGAGATAGACTTTTAAGTTCTCAGGAGCGTCTGTGATAATAAAGATTAAAACTAGGCTAACAGAGATAGGGCATTAAGAGATACAAATTACTATGTATAAAATGAATAAGGATATATTGTACTTCACAGGGAGTATAGCCAATATTTTATAACTTTAAATGCAGTATAATCTATAAAAATTTTGAATCACTGTGTTGTAAACTTGAAACTAATATAATATTGTAATTCAGCTGTACTTCAATAAGAAAAAACTAGACTGATGTATTCTAGTAATGTTGAGATGCCTCTAGTAATGAATAGATCTTTTCTTTTGAATTGCAGGCATTAACTCACCCAACTATAGAGATGTTTAATTATTCCTGACCTTAAAAAAAAAAAAATCCTCAATTGTGCCCCTCTGTCATGTTCTCTTCTTCCTTTCTTTCAAACATCTTAGAAAAATATTTGTATGATCTCCATTTCTTCAGCTTCCAATCACTACCTATATGCAGTCTGACTGCTTATACCACTGATCTACTAAAATCACAACCTCCTAATTGACATATCCATTGATCTCTTTTCAGATTTTAGTCTCATTGTCCTCAGACATTCAACACCATTGAACACTCCCTTCTTTGAACTTTGTGAAAACTTAGAAGTAATTTTTGATTGCTCTGCGCCTATCTATGTCACTACTTGTCCCCCTCCCAGTCCAGTCCTGTCAGTTCTATGTCCTAAATATTCCTGATATGTTTTCACTTGCTCCTTCTTCATTCCAACCACTCTGATCTTTCAACTGCAGCCCTCCATGAATATCCTTGTGCCCACTCTCCATTCTGCAAACCATGTCTATATAGTAGCCATTATAATGTATGTTAATATAGATAAAATGCTTGGGCAGAATCTGACCTACAGTAGGCACTATATATGTATTTATTACTGTTGTTCTAAAAATGTAAATTACATTGAGTCTTTTCATTGTTTGAAACTCTTTTAGTGGCTTCTCATTCCACTTAGATGAAAGCCAAATCCCTTGTTGCCTTAGAAGCCCCTTTTGGGCCTTAACTCCACCCTTATTCCTTTTTCTTTTGCTTGCCTGTTATGCTCCAAATACACTAGTTTCCTCTTAGTTCCTCAAACACTTCAAGTCTTTTCTTCTCAGGGCCTTTGCTGTTCATTCTGCCTCAGTGTTTGTTACTAGATCTTGTTCCTTTTTGCTGTTGAAGCCAGTCTCAGATTTAATGACATCCTCCAGGAGAATTATTTTCTGACCATCAATCTAAAGTAGGCCTATCTCCAGTTACTATATTGTATCACCCTTTACATTTATCCGTTTTATTCTTACAGCTCAGATGCCTTTTTCTATAAAGTTCTCCTCCATTCTCTGAGACTAAATTAGCTACTCCCTCCCTTGCCTTCAAAGCACTGGTTAATAGCATTGTATTTACTATTCTACTAAACTCCATATATGGTTTGCCTTCTCTGTTATATGGTGAGCTCCTAAAGAATAGGAATAACATTGCATCAGTCTTTCTGCCATGCCTGGTGCCTACCATGATACCTGGAGGAATGAACAAGTAAATAAACGGTCTAAGGCAGGAGAATTTGTAGTACACAGACTTGCTGAGTTGTGATCTCATCAATATGGAAGACATTTAGGTTTACTCTGCTGAGAGCAATGGTAGCATGTGTCCTCTGCAGTCAGGTCCTCAGTTGAGAATCCACTCTAGAAATAATCTGGCCTCAACCAGTGAAGGCGGCTCTATACAATTAAAAGCTCATGGGATTCTAGAGCTTGCTAGATTCCTCTGTGTAACTGTTGGATCTCTAACCCAGCAGCTATAAAACTTATCACAGGTTCTCCTTTCTCTGTTTAATTAGCCCAGTCTTTTTGTCCTTGGGAAGAGCATCTAGTGCTGAAAGAGAAGGTAGCACAGGTTTTTATACTTTTTACTCTTCAAAGCCTCTCTTCTTAGGTGGCTTTCACATTGTACTGAAGGTCCATGTGGCCTGTCTGTTCATTTCCACTCATACTTGGAGCTGTGCATTGGCAGTTCTCTAGTATGTGAACACCACGAGTCAGTGTTTCTCCACCTGGGCCCATGTAGTCATTTTAGCATTATTTTGAGAAAATAGACAAGACCTTTAGCCTGGTCATTTCTTTAAGATAAAAATGCAGAAGCATCCAGTTGCAGCATGTGCTTAGACAGGAGTGAAAACAGTTTTACAAATCAATTTGTTGTGACAAAGTGATGATTAGTATTCTCTTCCAAGATAATTGCAGTCACTGAAAGGACTGCTTTCCAAAAACATTGCCTGATTTATTCATTCAGACATTTGAAACTATATGTCTGAGGTTTGGGAATACTTTTTAATACTCATGTGTTTTCCTCTTAAAAGCTAGTATAATCACTAATTCAGTGTATAAATACAGGGGTCCTAAAGGGCCATTTTATCCCTGGCCAGCTTCACTCTTAAGCCAGGTTTAGCTTTTTAACTATGCTTATTGTTGTTATTTGTCAGGTATTTCCACTTGCCTTTCCTCTGCTTCCCTATTAATTTTCTCCATGTAGCTACTTTGGCTTGGTTGAAAATGTCAGAACAAGATGCCAGGGTGTTGGAGTCAGGATGTGCCTTGTGTTCAAACTGCTGTAGCCTGTTACTTGGCTCTTGTGGCAAAACTACTGCGACTGTGGTGTCTCCAGTTGAAATTGAGATGTATTAATATAAAGCATCTGCCTGGTTTCTTCAGCTAATGAGGTTTTGCTAAAAAATGAGTGTAATGAAACAATGCTGGATGTTGGCAGGACCTACTGATGAAGGCTAATGAGCGTAAATAAGTTTCTGTAAGGCCCCAGCAGCAGAGGCAGAGAATGTTTCAAATGCACTGCCCTTGAGGCAAGACCAGCTTGTGTGGGGTGTGACCTGTTTATTTGTTGGCTTCTTTTATTCTTTTCTTCTCTCCCTCCTCCTATGCTCTTCTTTCAGTAAAAGATCCATTCAAACCAGCCACAGATTGTTTTATGCAGCATAGAGCATGTTAAAAATAAAGCTGCTTATACCAGGGCTTAATACAATGTTGCAAAAATAAGAATTATGTTTTTTACATACTGTACACATTATTTAATAGAAGAAACTTAATTGCCAAGAATTTAAGAAATAAATTCTATCAAAAAGGAGATAAGATAATAGGTGTTTTGTACACACCACTTGGAGTTTAGTTTTCTTTGAACCTGATTTCAAGAGAATGTAGAGGGACTCTTGGTAGAACACAGAGGCTTTTGCTCACACCTCTGCTCCCTGTTCATAGTAATGCTTCCTAAGGCCCACTTGACCTCACACTCCAGGATGTCTGGCTCTAAGTGAGTGATCACAACATCATGGTTATCCAGATCATTAAGATATTTTTTGTATAGTTCTTCTGTGTATTCTTGCTACATCTTCTGAATCTCTTCTGCTTCTGTTAGGTCCATGCCATTTCTGTGTTTTATTGTGCCCATCTTTGCATGAAATGTTCCCTTGGTATCTCTAATTTACTGGAAGAGATCTATAGTCTTTCCCATTCTATTGTTTTCCTTTATGTCTTTGCATTGTTCACTTAGGAAGGCTTTCTCATCCCTCCTTGTTATTCTTTGGAACTCTGCATTCAAATGGGTATACCTTTCCTTTTCTCCTTTGCCTTTCACTTTTCTTCTTTTCTCAGCCATTTGTAGGGCCTCCTGAGACAAGCATTTTGTCTTATTGCTTTTCTTTTTCTTGGGGATGGTTTTTATCACTGCCTCCTGTACAAGGCTACAAACCTCCATCCATAGTTCATCAGGCACTCTTGTCTATGAGATCTAATCCCTTCCAGCAGAGCTATTTTAAATCCTAAAAAAACGATGCTGTTAAAGTGCTGCACTCAATATTCCAGCAAAGTTGGAAAACTCAGCAATGGCCACAGGACTGGAAAAGGTCAGTTTCCATTCCAATCCCATAGAAGGGCAATGCCAAAGAATGTTCAAACCAGGGCACAATTGCCCTCACTTCACATGATAGCAAAGTCATCCAGGTTAGGCTTCAACAGTATGTGAACTAAGAACTTCCAGATGTACAGTTGGATTTAGAAAAGGCAGAAGAACAAGAGATCAAATTGCCAATATCCCTTGGATCATAGGAAAAGCAAGGGAATTCCAAAAACACATCTACTTCTGCTTCATTGACTATGCTAAAGCCTTTGACTGTGTGGATTGCAACAGACTGGAAAATTCTTGCTGCTACTGCTGCTAAGTCGTTTCAGTTGTGTCCGACTCTGTGTGACCCCATAGACAGCAGCCCATCAAACTCCCCCATCCCTGGGACTCTCCAGGCAAGAACACTGGAGTGGGTTGCCATTTCCTTCTCCAATGCATGAAAGTGAAAGTGAAGTTGCTCAGTCGTGTCCGACTCTTAGCGACCCTATGGACCGCAGCCTACCAGGCTCCTCCGTCCATGGGATTTTCCAAGCAACAGTACTGGAGTGAGGTACCATTGCCTTCTCTAAAAAGACACGGGAATACAAGACCACCATACCTGCCTCCTGAGAAACCTGTATGCAGGTCAAGAAACAAGTTAGAACTGGATATGGAACAATAGACTGTTTCCAAATTGGGTAAGGAGTAGTCAAGGCCGTATATTGTCACACTGCTTATTCAACTTACATGCAGAGTACATCATGCGAAATGCTGGGCTGGATGAAGCACAAGCTGCGAACAAGATTGCCAGGAGAAGTATCAATAACCTCAGATATGCAAATGGAACCACCCTTATAGCAGAAAGCAGAGAGGAACTAAAGAGCCTCTTGATGAAATAGGAGAGTGAAAAAGCTGGCTTAAAATTCAACATTCAGAAAACGAAGATCATGGCATCTGGTCCCATCACTTCATGGCAAATAGATTGGGGAACAATGGCAAAAGTAACAGGCTCTATCTTCTTGGGCTCCATAATCATTGTGGACAGTGACTGCAGCCATGGAATTAAAAGACACTTGCTCCTTAAAAGAAAAGCCATGACCAACCTAGACAGTATATTAGAAAGCAGAGTCTTACTTTGCTTACAAAGGTCCATATAGTCAAACTATGATTTTTCCAATAGTCATGTATAGGTGTTAGAGTTGGACCATAAAAGAAAGTTGAGTGCCGTAGAATTGATGCTTTTGAACTGTGGTGTTGGAAAAGACTCTTGAGAGTCCCTTGGACTGCAAGGAGATCAAACCAGTCAATCCTGAAAGAAATCAGCCTTGAATATTCATTGAAAGGACTGATGCTGAAGCTCCAATACTTTAGCCACGTGATGCAAACAGCTGACTTATTGGAAAAGACTCTGATGCTGGGGAAGATTAAAGGCAGGAGGAGAAGGGGATGACATTGGATGAGATGGTTGTATGGCATCACCATCTGGACATGAGTGATCGACATGAGTGGACATGAGTTTGAACAACCTCCAGGAGATGGTGAAGGACAGGGAAGCCTGGTGTGCTGCAGTCCACAGGGTCGCAAAGCATTGGACAGGACTGAGTGACACTGAAAAACAACAATTGCTCCTCGTGATTGTAAGACATTCATATGATGGATAATCTTATGTGTCGCCCTGGCTGAGACATGAAGTGCTCACCTATTTGGTCAAACATTCTGGATAAGAGTTAAGGTGTTTTTGGATGAGATTAACATTTAGATCAGTAGAGTGAGCAGGTCAGATTGCATTCCATAATGTAGGTGGGCCTTATCCCTGAAGGCCTGAAAAGAAACGAGTCTCTTACCTTCCCCCAAGTATGAGTGGATTCTCCCTGTCTCATAGCCTTCAAACTGAAATATTGGCTTTTTTCCTGCCTTTAGATTAGAATGGGATATTTAAGCCTCCTGGCCTTTAGAACTACACCATCGCTTTCATGGGTCTCCAGTTTGTCCACTCACCTGGCAGATCGAGGGACTTGTCAGACTCCTGAATTGCCTGAGCCAGTTCTTTATATGTCTTTCTTCTCTTTACACACACACACCCCATGTTTGCCTGAACCAGTTCTTTACATTAAATCCCTGCTCTTTACACACACACACACACACACACACACACACACACCATGTTTGCCTGAACCAGTTCTTTACATTAAATCCCTGCTCTTTACACACACAATCACACACATATGCATGCACCCTGTTGGCTGTTTCCCTGGAGGACCCTGACTAATACAAACCACAGCTGCAAGCAGCACATAATTCATGAAACACATACCTGACATGCACCACATTGACTTTAGATTTAGACATATCTGCAGTCAGGTTTAAGCTCTACCTGACTAGATGTGTGACCTTTGACATATTATTTCACCTCTCTTCACCTCAGTTTCCTCATCTTTAAAAACTGGAGTTTTTGTGACAGTACATACAGCAGACTCTTGAGATATAATTCCTTGACTTTCTAAACTGGACTACAAAACGTAATCAACAAGATAATGTAATTCTTGTTAATAGGCTTTCATGCTATTTCCATGAATAAGATGTAAATAGAATCTATTCATCTTTCTGTGCCATTATCCGAGAAAAGACTCACATTCTTCCCACTGCCTGCTCCTAAAATCCAATCCTACTGATCTTTGCTAACAGTCTTCTCTTGCTCTACTTGATCCAGTGGCAGTAAAGCTTCTGAATGACTTTGGTTGAGTTCTACTTCTATAAGCAAAAGTAAAACCTGATTTTTATGGTCCACTCTTAACTATAGGAGCTTCCCTGGTGGCTCAGAGGTTAAAGCGTCTGCCTGCAATGCGGGAGACCAGGGTTTGATCCCTGGGTAGAGAAGATTCCCCTGGAGAAGGAAATGGCAACCCACTCCAGTATTCTTGCCTTGAGAATCCCATGGACGGAGGAGCCTGGTGGGCTACAGTCCATGGGGTCGCAATGAATCGGACACGACTGAGTGACTTCACTTCACTTCACCGTCCACAATGATTTTGTAGACCAAGAAAATAAAGCCTGTCACTCTTTCCATTGTTGCCCCATCTGTTTGCCAGGAAGTGATGTGACCGGCAAGAGAGTTTTAGAAAAACATGTATTTCTGCTTTACTGACTATGCCAAAGCCTTTGACTGTGTGGATTACAATAAACTGCGGAAAATTCTGAAAGTGATGGGAATACCAGACCACCTGACCTGCCTCTTGAGAAACCTGTATGCAGGTCAGGAAGCAACAGTTAGAACTGGACATGGAACAACAGACTGGTTCCAAATAGGAAAAGGAGTACATCAAGGCTGTATATTGTCACCCTGCTTATTTAACTTCTATGCAGAGTACATCATGAGAAATGCTGGGCTGGAAGAAGCACAAGCTGGAATCAAGATTGCCGGGAGAAATATCAATAACCTCAGATATGCAGATAATACCACCCTTATGGCAGAAAGTGAAGAGGAACTAAAGAGCCTCTTGATGAAAATGAAAGAGGAGAGTCAAAAAGCTGGCTTTAAGCTCAACATTCAGAAAACTAAGATCATGGCATCCGGTCCCATCTCTTCATGGCAAATAGATGGGGAAACAGTGGAAACACTGGCTGACTATTTTGGGGGGCTCCAAAATCACTGCAGATGGTGACTGCAGCCATGAAATTAAAAGATGCTTATTCCTTGGAAGGAAATTTATGACCAACCTAGACAGCATATTAAAAAGCAGAGACATTAGTTTGTCAACAAAGGTCCATCTAGTCAAGGCTATGGTTTTTCCAGTGGTCGTGTATGGATATGAGAGTTGGACTGAAAAGAAGGCTGAGCACCAAAGAATTGATGCTTTTGAACTGCAGTGTTGGAGAAGACTCTTGAGAGTCCCTTGGACTGCCAGGAGATCCAACCAGTCCATCCTAAAGGAGATCAGTCCTGGGTGTTCATTGGAAGGACTGATGTTGAAGCTGAAACTCCAATACTCTAGCCACCTGATGCAAAGAGCGACTTATTGGAAAAGACTCTGATGCTGGAAAAGATTGAGGGCAGGAGGAGAAGGGGACAACAGAGGGTGAGATGGTTGGATGGCATCACTGACTCAATGGACATGAGTTTGGGTAAACTCTGGGAGTTGCTGATGTACAGGGAGGCCTAGCGTGCTGCAGTTCATGGGGTCACAAAGAATCGGACACAACTGAGCAACTGAACTGAATTAAACTGATGGGACTGGATGCGATCTTCATTTTCTGAATGTTTTAAACCAACTTTTTCACTCCCCTCTTTTACTTTCTGCAAGAGGCTCTTTAGTTCTTCTTTGCTTTCTGCCATAAGGGTGGTGTCATCTGCATATCTGAGGTTATTGGTATTTCTCCTGGCAATCTTGATTCCAGCTTGTGCTTTATCCAGGCAGCATCTTGCATGATGTATTCTGCATATAAGTTAAATAAGCTGGGTGACAATATACAACCTTGACATACTCCTTTCCCAGTTTGGAACCAGTCATTGTTCCATGTCCGGTTCTAACTGTTGCTTCTTGACCTGCATACAGGTTTCTCAGGAGACAGGTAAGGTGGTCTGGTATTCCCATGTCTTTAAGAATTTTCCACAGGTTTTTGTGATCCACATGGTCATAGGCTTTAGTATAGTCAATGAAGCAGAAGTAGATGTTTTTCTGGAATTCTCTTGCTTTTTCTATGATCCAAATAATTGAATTATATTAATTATTAAAATTAAATTTGAAAAAGAAGAGGGGAAGGGAAACCATTAGGGTACATTCACATTTAAGTTTCTCTATATACTCTTTGAAAGTTGTATTTTACTATTTTATTTATAACTCCTAGCTGAAAATCTAGCCTTGTTACTTTCTTTGATCTGATTTGGGTAATTTGAAAACTAGAATCTAGACAGATGTATGTGCAGTGTTTTAATTACCATAGTTTAAAATTTTGAGCAAGATGGGTTGCAGTATTAATATAGATAGTGCCCAGCTCATGGGCAAGGTATGCTATAAAAGTTTCTCTTCTACTGTATGCTTAAAACTGATAAAGATAGTAAATTTTATGTTATGTGGGCAAGAATACTGGAGTGGGTTGCCGTTTCCTTTTCTAGGGAGATCTTCCCTACCCGGGGATCGAATCCACATCTCCTGCATTGGTAGGCAGATTCTTTACCACTCAGCCACCAGGAAAGCTCATACATTCCTTAATTGCTTATTAAAAATATGTGTGCATTTAGTTAGGATTCTTTCCCTTAGTTAGAGATATCCTGTTTAAATTTGCAAATATTTATTTTTATGCTGAGGGGAAGATTTTTGTATTGCTAATAAAAATGTAACAATATTTATCTTAAAAATATTCTTCCAGATTACCAAATAGGTGCCAACTGCCTTCTTTAGGTATAAGGTGCTGAGTACATGCTAAGTGAGAAAAGAGCATGAGAGGGTCCTCAAAGGTGCACTCTGTAGTGATACAGACCACTCATAAGCTTGCAGAAAGCCCTGGCAGAGAGAAGACAGGTGACTCCGACAGACATCATCTGCTATTGGTGATAGACTGTAGTCTTAGCACCCTGATGTTTGTGGGACTCTGTAGAGGGGACCAGGTTGAAAAGAGTGAGTCAGAAACTGGATAAGCAGAAAGGAACAGTCCAAAGATAGGACAGTGCACAGAAACTTGAGATGAACATGATGTTTGTTTGTTTAATGGTGTGTTCTAAAGCAAACAGAGGGGACACAAGCAGGGCACTGCAGGGAGCAGTGAAGTTGTGAAGATCATCAGGAAGTTGGGGCTTTATTTGGGAAATACTGGTTTTGAAGTATAAAGTGATATCCTAAACATGACATAAAAATCTGTTACTCACCCATCCTTCCTTCCTTCCCTTTTCTTCGTTCATTCAACAAATATTTTTTGACCACCTCCTTTGTGAAAATCACTGATAAAAGAAAATTAACCTGACCATAAAGTACAAAAGATAGGCAGAAGCAAACGTGAAGCAGAAAGTCCAGAAAGCCTGTAACAGTGATCCAAGATTGTGGTCATGTTACTGGATTGATAAAAGGGCTAATGTTTTTTAAACACTTAAGAGTATATGCCAAATATTTTATAATAACTATAAATGGAATATGACCATTAAAAATTGTGAATCACTATATTGTATACCTGGAGAAGGCGATGGCACCCCACTCCAGTACTCTTGCCTGGAAAATCCCATGGACGGAGGAGCCTGGTAGGCTACAGTCCATGGGGTTACGAAGAGTCGGACACGACTGAGCGACTTCACTTTCACTTTTCACTTTCATGCATTGGAGAAGGAAATGGCAACCCACTCCAGTGTTCTTGCCTGGAGAATCCCAGGGACAGGGGAGCCTGGTGGGCTGCCGTCTATGGGGTCGCACAGAGTTGGACACGACTGAAGCGACTTAGCAGCAGCAGCAGCATATTGTATATCTATAATTTAAATAATAATATGCATTATTTAAATTGTTATGCACTTCAATAAAAAATAAAGTATGTATATTATATTGAGAAAAAAGAGCATGTCAGATGCAGTTAAGTGCTTATGTATGTTATGTATTATCCTCAAAACTGTGTAAAGTAGATACTTTTATTATCCCAATTTACCAGTGAGGAAACTGAGGCTTAGCGAGGTTAATTGATATAGTCATACAGCAAATAATAGTATAAATATCATTTGTTTAGCAGATCAAGGTTCGTAAATATTTCTATTGGCTCTCTTTTGTTTGATCCTCCGCCTTTGTGTTAGGCCTCCTATACCATTATTCTCATTTTTTATTTTACATAAACATAGAAGAACATAGAGAAACTTGCCTGGGCAGTCATTCATCAGATAGGAAGCACCTACTGTGTGGCAGGCATGTTTTCTTGGCATTGGGGCCATAGCGATAGACAGGATAGATCAAGTTGCCTGCTGTCAGGGAGTTGTTTTCTGGTAGGGATGAATAACAGTGAACATATAAGTAAATAAAATCAAGTAATTTCTAGAAATGACAAGTACTGTGAAGCAGACAAATAAGGCAAAGTAACAGAGGAGGGCTGCCATGGTAGAACATGAAGGCCTTTCTAAGGAAGGGATGATAGTTGAGACCTGCATGCAACAATCTAAAGGAAAAACATTCCAAGCAAGAGTGCAACAAGAGCAGAGGCCCTCTGATAGGAACATAGTTGGCATGTTCAAGGGACAGAGAGACCCCAGTGTGGCCAAAATGTGGTGAAGAAGAGAATAGAATGAGAAAATAGTAGGCTGGAGCTAGACTATGTAAGGACTTGTAGGCTGTTGTAAGCAGCTTGGTTCTTATTCTGTGAACAATGGGAATTCAGTGGAGAGTTTTAAACAGGGTGTCTGTGTGTATGCATGTGGGGGTGGTGGTGGAAGAGGGTGAGATCGTCTAATTTGCACCAATTTTGTCACCAAAATCCTGTAACCCTTCCCTTATACCATAATTGATAAAGTAATTGATAAAATACCTTAATCTTCTTCTCTTTTCATTTTTTAAATAATTATTTTAAATTTTTTTGGCTGCATCAGGTCTTAGTTCCTCAGGCTCACTAACTGGCTTGCTTGGGCTTAGTTGCTCTGTACCATGTAGGATCTTATTAATAGATCCTAACCAGGGATCAAACCCGCCTCTCCTGCATTGGAAGGCAGATTCTCAACCACTGGACCACTAGGAAGTAGTCCCATCTCTTTTCATTTCTATAGCAACATTCAGGATTGAAAAGTAACAATGGCAACAGTAACCATCACTTTAGGACATTGTGTATTCTATGTGAGAGGAGTCACTGAGTATGTATGCGTGCATGCTGACTTGCACAGTCGTGTTGCACAGTTGTGTCTGACTCTCTGCGACACCATGGACTGTAGCCCTTCAGATTCTCCTGTGCATAGAATTGTCCAGGCAGGAATACTGGAGTTGCTATTTCCTACTCTGTGGCAGATAGATTCTTTACCTCTGTGCCATCTTGGAGTCCTTCGAATATTTGTGTGTGTGTGTGTGTGTGTGTGTATGTATTCTTACATATTTTGTGAACCTAAAAGCAGAAAGTATTATAATATTATGAAGAATAATACCATTCAGAAATAGAATCTGTTAATTATTATTAGGAAGTTTTCAAAGAGACTTCATTGGTTTAGACA
Source organism: Bos grunniens (assembly GCF_055505025.1). Classification (NCBI taxonomy): domain Eukaryota; kingdom Metazoa; phylum Chordata; class Mammalia; order Artiodactyla; family Bovidae; genus Bos; species Bos grunniens. The sequence goes on from NC_141182.1 coordinate 16,181,292, forward strand.
ACAATTTTGGTGATTTGAAGAGAATTATGAAAATACAGAGAAAAGTAGTTCCAACTTTGTCACTTGGAAGAGAATTGTTGTGGTGGGACTGATCATGCAAAAATTTTTCTGTGAAAAGAAGTGGGGTGAAGGGTCCTACTTGGGCTAGGGTTAAAACCCTAAGCTCATTATGGTAGACGGTTTGTGAATTGGAAGTTTCTGAAATGCTGTTTTCACAATAGAAGTGTTCTTCAACCATCAAATAGTTCCCTAACCAGGTGCTTACTCTGATTCAACATGTTGTAGTAGGCATTTTAGATCTGAGTGCTCTGTCATGCAAATAGAAACAACATTGTCCCAAACGGGCCTGTGATTCGAAAAGAAGATACCTAATCGCCAGTTAGGATCTACAAATTACCTTTTATTTGGAATAATGTCTGCATTCTAATAGATGTATTCACTTGCTTTTTATTTAAAAACTCCAATTGTCCTCAAGATAATGGCACACCATAAGTTTACTTCTCCTTTTGATGAATAAATTTCATCCAAGAAAAATAAATTTTAATGTTTTTATTTGTTAGAAGTCTTGAGACTCTGAATAATTACTTTTTCTCATCTTTTTGAGTAACATCAACTTTTAAAGTTTTTATCAAATAAAAATAGAATTTATAGCATTATTAATGTGTATTTGTTTTTGTGGGGTTGTTCCATCATATTTTCTCTCATCTGTTCTTTTAAATCACATTGAGGACTGCCTGAAATGGCATTTTCATGATGACTCTGAGAACCATCCTTCTACTGTATGTTATTTACTGCTGATATATGTATTCTGGTGTTTCTTGCGTTCTGTCACACGTAAATTCTAGTGGCATATTGAATACCATAGAAAGAAGCTGACTGATGGTAAATCAAACATTTTACAGCATACTATTGGGAATGTTGGATTCATTACTATAAAGAAATTATGTTTGATCAGTATTTTCAGAGCCTAATACTGTAGTTTATTGGTGCTTCTTAATGTTAATTATATACAAGTTAAAATTGGGTTCATTTTAACAATGCATAATATATGCTACAGTGAATCTTTTCCACACAAAAAAGAATAATAAATGTCCAGCACTATGTTTGATTAGAACTATTAAGCCCAACAGCTTGTATTTAACACAGTGTTAATTATATAGTCAACTGGGTAGTTCATTCTCTACTGTAGAAGCTGTATATTAGAATAAAGCTATTTTGATGTATAAGGTGCCCAAGGAAAATTGGCTAACAAAAAAAGGGAAAGCTTTTTGCGGTGAAGATGTCGAATGAGCAATTTTAACTCACAGTCACTTTTTTTAGAGAATATGTAAGTTGGGTTTTTATTTTTAGTTCCTACTCTTCCCGTCATAGTTAAATGATGGAAAATGACTCTCAGTCCCTAAACTACTCTTATGCATCATTCAAAATAGCCCTGAAAGTCTAGCCCCTCTGGCCCTCTGGCAGTGGTGAGATTTATGGCTTTCCATTCCTTGGTATTCCATTACTCTGTCTACACCATCAAATTGATTAGTAGGCAAATGGAGAGGAAGGAAGGAGAGGAGACTGCTTAGAGCCAGCTGGTGTCCGTCATTTTAATGAACTGCTTAGAGGTGCTTAATGTTGTCCTTGGTTCTCCTTATTGTCAGTGACGATCAGATCTTTTAAAATGTTCCCCTCTCTTATTCTGTATTACAGGGTCCACTGGAAAATGATTTGGTTGTTTATGTAGCACTCATAGCAGAAAGCCAACGGTATGAAATCCAGATGGGTGGTATGTTCTTTTGACAGAGAGGGAAGGGGGTTGATTGCTTTAGGCTTATAATATTGTGTATGGTGGTAGAAATTAGTTTCATAGACCCCTTGACAGGGTTTCTAGGATGTCACTAATGTCACTTTAAGTGTCAGAACAACATTTTCATGTTTAAAAACAATTTTGTTTTAGATGGTGCAAATATTAAAGTCTGTGACCTGTGCCAGTGTTGCCCAGCATATAGTTTTGAGAAATTAATGCAAACAGATTATGGGGATCACCCCCCAAGTTAGTACTGACCTCACTGCCAGCCACCAGAGCTCACATCTGATGCTCTGTGAAGAACCTCCCCTGCCGCCCCCACAAAGAGGGCCTGTGGATTTCAGTGCAGATGACATATTGCTGGTATTTAACACATGATAAGACATTCCCAGCTAGCACAGTCTCTCACCTTTTCTCCTCCCCCTTCATCATTGTTTTTAATAAATGCAATATCTTTTTTTCCTTTTGTTCTCTAGCCTTCAAGTTTTCCTTAACACATATGGTATTCAGACTCAAACTCCTCAACAGGTGGAACCCATTCAGATCTGGGCCCAGCAGGAGCTGGTGAAAGTAAGTGATGCTGTTTCTTTACTGTCTCCTTTGTAGAGGTACTAGAGCATGATGATTACTTATAGTTAAGAAGCATAGCTAAAATCCAATTCTAAAATAAGGTCATTGATGCAAAAGTCTTATTTGGCAAAACTAATACAATTATGTAAAGTTTAAAAATAAAATAAAATTGGAAGAATAAAAAAAAAAAAAAGTAAAAAAAAAAAAAAAAGTCTTTGATTAAGCTGAGAGACCCACTTTATCAAACATTGTTACTAAAAAGCAACTGCATTGTGTGTGTGCATTATATTCATAGGTCTTGTTAATTCCACTCCTTGCTAAAGTGTTACTAACCTGGACTGACCAATTAAATAACAAATTAGCCTTAATATTAGTAGTGGTGTATCAAATTAACCTTTACATTTGATTGATTTTCCCTTTAACTATTAAAGAAATGTTCTCACCTAAATATTGTTGGTAATAACTACTGCCCTTTTTCTCTTGCCTTACTCTTTGAAGTGATTCCTATCTTCTTTGGTTTGCTGGTTCTCAATATAATTGTAAAGTGACAACTGAATTTATCTTTGATACAGTTACATACCTACTGGATTGAATTAAAAGTGGTGACTTTTGAGGCCTTCTGCATGCACTGCTCTACAGATGTATCCAGGAGTGCCTGAGTTTAGAAATATTCCTGCTCATTAGGGACAGGAAATTGTTGATCTCCACTAATTATTTAATAAACGACTGTTTTTATTTGGTAATTGTTAAAAGCAATACAGGAAAATTTCCACAGTGTTTGGTGGAAGTGTTTGGTTTGTTCAAGTGATCAAAGTGAAGTCAATAAAGTTGATATAAATGTTTTTGATTAAAGCCTTGACTTTACAAAAAGAATAAAAGTTTCGAGAAGTGAGGCGCACATTGCAGGGAAAATGCAAGGCCCCAGTGTTGTTGCTAATCAGACTGGACCTTACCCACTGGCCACAAAACCAGAGGTAACCCAGAGCACCAGCTCGTCAAAAGTCCTTAACAAATTTAGAATTTTTCTGCCCTAATTAAAGAGATAACGGCTGAAAATGCTAGGAACCCTAGAAGAGGTTAACACTTTAAAATCACACTAAGAAGTACATGGTGGAAAGCTGGGTTTCGTGGTAGAAGAGGCAAAAAGAGTCCAAGAGGAAAGTTAAGGATCCCCTAGGTAAGGAGAGGAGGCAGCATGGAAGGTCTGAAAATCCAAGGCTGTTACACTGTGCACTTATCATTCAGGTACAGGCTGTATTTGCTGATACACTTTTAAGGTCTCTCACTGAAAGCTCCAGACAAAGGTTATTATTCTTTGATAAACATGCCTTCAAAGCAAATTAACCTGAATCTGTTTTTTTCAGGCCAAATTTTGATATCAACAACTCTTTCCGTTAGAGTCTATACTCTACCAGACAACATGCAGTCAAGATTTAAAAGACCAACATGGCTCTAGATGACATGATTGTGGCATTTTATTCCTTCATCAGCAATACCTGCTCTATGCAGAGCACTATATGGGGCACGTAGACAAAATGACCCTGCCTGTGTTCTTAGTCAGTGAATTCTGAATCTCATGAGATGACAGAAAAAAAATTGTTAATGACAATCCACTTTGATTGTACTATGATAAATGTTAGTCCAAGGTGCTGAGGAATCACAGATGTGGTAGCAAGCATTCTGTTACAAAGTGAAGACTTATTGGGTTGGCCAAAAAGTTCCTTTGAATTTTTAAGTAAAAACAGAAGACACATTTTTTCATTTTCACCAAGAACTTGATTGAACAACGTAGCCACCATTTTGTTCTACTACCCTCTGCCATTTTTCAGGCAACTTCATAATTCTGTCTTCCCAGAACTTTTTATCTTTTTGAGCAAAGAACTTTTCCAGGCACCTTTCACAGTCTTCCAGGAAATTGAAATTATTTCCATTAACAGAATTTTTAAAGACAAAAATAAATGGAAATCTGAAGGTGCAGTGTCACAAATACAGCAAATCATAACTTCACAGCCAAGTTGTAGCAATTTTTACCTGGTCATCAAAAAAGCATGCAGTCTTCCGTTATCCTATGAGAGATTATGCATTTTCTGTTGACTAATTCTGGACACTTTTTGTCGAGTGCTGCTTTCAGTTTGTCTTACTGGGATCACTATTTATTGAAATTAATCATTTTGTTCTCCTGAAGGAGCTCATATAGAGGACTCCCTTCCAATCCCACCACATACACAGTGTAACCTTCTTTGGATGAAGGCTGGCCTTTGGTGTGGTTGGTGGTGGTTTTATTTTGCTTGCCCCACAGTCTCTTCCTTCCACATTATTGTACAGTTATATCCACTTTTCATTGCCTGTCACAATTTGTTTTAAAAACAGAACATTTTTGTTACATTTAAGTAAAGAATCACATGTGGAAATATGATCAAGAAGATTTTTCTTTTGCTTAACTTACATGGAACCCAAATGTCAAAATGATTAACATAACCAAGCTGGTGCTAATGATTTTCAGTGTTTGATTTAGATATTTTGAGTATGTTGGCTATCTCTTGTGTGGTATAACACTGTTTTCAGTTGATGTCTCAGTTTGATTGCTATCAACTTCAACTGGTCTACCCAACCGTGGAGTATCATCCAGTGAAAATCTCTACCATGAAACTTCAGAAACCACTTTTGACACGTTCAATCAATCATAGCACCTTCTCTATACACTGCACAACCATTTTCTTGCATTTCGGTTGTGTTTTTACTTTTCCTGCAATAATAAAGCATAATGGCTGAAAATGTTGCTTTTTTTTCCCTTCCATCCTCAGTATTAAAATGGCTACACAAAAATTGACCAATTTGCTAAGTTGTTTTTTTTTTTTTATGCACACTGATATGACAGCTGTCACAATACAATCCAACAGTTGTTTTGAATGAAGTTAGACAACTAAGTGCTACTAGAGTCATCTTACAGAAAAATTGAACAAAAGTTTTGGCCAACCCAAGAGAATGAAGTATTTCTGGGTTTCTGGGTGGTTTTGTCCCTACTGTATGTTTCAGCACATTAAGTGTTGTGAATGTATATAACATAGGAACAGTATTATCTGCATCCTGTAATACAGCGAGCATTCTGCATCTGATTACCTAATTGTCATAGACCTTCTGTGGCTCAGGAATTTAAGGAAGCTGCTTTTAATGTAATTGGGTAGTATTTAAAGATTTCCTTTCTACCTAGGTAAATACAAAGGAAGGGTATCTCCATCTCGTGCTGTGCCTGGCAGTTTCAGTGCAGCCTATACAGTAAAATGCTTTATAGAGAACTTTTTCTGTCTAGTTGGCTTTGTCTAAAACCACTACTATTCCAGAATTAATATGCACAGTACATGTGGCTCCAGAGGACGTTAACTTGCTTTCTCATTCATCCACCAAGTATTTTTTGAGCACCAGTTGTATGCCAGGCACAGTGCCAACTCAGGGGGTGCTATTCTCTAGGTATAGTCAGTGCAGAAGGAGAGAGACAGACCTAATTCTGACATACATGTGTGCATCATGACAAAATGAACAGAGAGCTCTGGTAATGGTGTTAATTTTGTGTATGTTGAGATTGATACTTGAAATCAGTTCAAATCATAGTCAGTAGATTGTGTAAAGACAGTTGGTTTTATTTTACATTTAAAAAAATTTAAGTTAGATGTCTGCCTCTCTTCAGGTACAAAAATAAATTCCAGACAGGTTAAAGATTTAAATATTTTTAGTGATTAAATATAAAATTACTAAAAGAAAAATTAGAACATTTTATAACTGTTGGAAGGGAAAGTCCAATCTTAGAGTAACACCAGTGCCAAAAAGCCATTAAGGAAGTGATTGACACATTTAAATAAATTTAGTCGTAGGTGGCATAAACAAGCAGCACATCAAAGGTGCTTGTGAAATTTCCTAGCAGAAAATTGTTTAGATTGAAATACCACATGCTGAAATGATGTTTGAATTAATATGCTGTCATTCTCACATTTCATAACAACATTGAAGATGAGCAAATTGAGTAAAATATTTGATAAAAGGAAAAAATGTATAGAACATACAAATAGCTATTAAATATATAGGAAAATGGTCAACCACAAAATATTTGAATACAGTTGTTTAAAATGAAATATCATTGTGACAAAAATGGCCTGTGCACTGTTAATGTACATGTAATTGGTCCATTATTTCTGGAGGGTGACCAACCTGGCATTATGTTTGAAAGAGAATATATATTCTCTTTGACTCTATCAAGTCTGGGAAATTATCCTGCAGAAGTAATACTACACTGACAAAAGGTGGTTACTGAATTGGTTTTGAAATAACAAAAAATTGGGAGCTACCTTCATCAGGTGAATCCATGTTAGTTTTAAATACGGTAAGGAGACCTCTTAATTGGATTAGGCACTCATCCTCTGGCACTGATTAACATCTAGTTCATTCTAGGTCTGTTTTTACTTTGTAGCAAAGAACAATACTAATTTTAAAAAACTGGAATACCAGATTATATAGTATATGAACCCATTTATGTAAATATATGCATGTGTGTGTGTGTGTGCGTGCGTGTGTGTGTGTGTATGATATGGGTATATATTTATCTTTGTACTGTTAAAAATATGTAACCATATTTTATACTTCCAGTGTTTCTTAGGGATCAAACAATAAATTACACTCCTTTTAACACATGCCAAAGTGAAAGAGTTGTTGCCTAAGGGATTGAGAGAGTAACAGGATCATTCCCTTGTAGGATATGGATTAAATTTTTCATAAAATTCATATAATCAGAAAAAGCAATAAAGATATTTTCTTGTTGGTAGGAAATAATTGAAGGTGGAAATCTAGTAGAAGTTATGTGGCCCTGATTTTTTAAACTTTAAATAGTGAAAAGTTTTATCACATAGGAAGCATCTGTCTCTCTGTGTTCTTGTGTGAATCAGGTAGAGCCATGCAAGTTGTAAATTTATGACATGATAATATAAGAACAGTGCTGAATTTTAGAATATTGCTAAATGGATCTCAAAAGTTTCACTCTCAAATCTCCCAGTGCCCCAGAATCTAAGTTGATGTCATTGGCTGTCTTGTTTTCCTGCAAGTCCGTTGAATAAAGTTTTCCCTGGCCTCTTTGGAAAAATCAGAAATTAGCAGGGCAGTAGTTGAGGTGGGGCAAAAAAAACGAAAAGCATTAATATTTGTCTGGCTCTGATTTACATATTTGTGTCTTACAGGCTTATTTCCATCTGGGTGTCAATGAAAAATTAGGACTCTGCGGAAGGCCAGATAGACCTATTGGCTGCCTCGGTACATCAAAGGTGCTCATGAAATTTCCTTATAGAGCAGTCTTCAGATTGTAATACCACAGACCAGAATGATGTTTGACCTGTTGTGCATCCATTTGCACGTTTCATCATACTTGTGCTAATTATCTCAATTATTATTTTCTACAAGTAAATAATTAGTTTTGTATGCTATCATGAACTCTTCTAAAAATAAATACGCATCTCACTGTTACTTCTAAGCATAGTAAGATATCTGATTGTAGTAGTATTTACTCAGATTTTTTCCATTACAATAGAGGTGAACTACTTTATCAGCATACTGATTCAATTAAGAAACTAAAATTTCTTGATATTATATAGATTTTATAAGATTATTTGCTTATTCAGAATAAACATCAGTTTTAATTTTTAAGACTGTAGTATTGTACCTTTGCCTTTCGTCTGTTTCATATATATGTGTGTATGGATATATGACTTTTTTTTTACTATTGCTTACAGATTTATCGCATTCTAGGAAAGACTGTGGTTTGTTACCCTATCATCTTTGACCTTAGTGATTTCTACATGTCTCAAGATGTTTTGCTACTGATAGATGACATAAAGGTAGCCTTTTAATTGAAGGGGATGTTTTTGTTTCTACTGATTTTATTGTATGTTAAATGAAGTGCTCCTGGGCCTATGCTACTGGATTAACACAGTATCAAATATGAAAGTTAAACAACATCTGCATAGTTTTGGGGAGTTAAACTACTTGCAGCCTTAGAATAATAGATGTATTCTGTTTTATATAAAGTTGTATGACTTTATTTGCTCTACCTTCTACAAATGGAATAAAAGGATTATATATATATTATAAAAGCAGAGGGGAAACTTTTGGAAACCAGGTTCATATAACAGTAAATTTATCTCTTTTTGAACAAAGGTGAGTTAGCAAAATGATTTTATTTATGAAGAATTTCAAATAAAACCTCACCTAACTCATAATACCCAGTCAGTTAAAATCTCCTTCATTCCCTTTTCCATTTGCAGAGTAGAGAAGCTTAGAGTCATGGCCTAGAGCATGAAGTCTGGAGCCAGATTTACTTGTTAAAATCTTGACTCCACTGTTTACCAGCTGTGTGATCTTGGACAAATTAGTTAACTTCTCTGTGTTCCTGTTTTCTCATCTATGTAACTGAACAGGACTGTCCTGAGGATTAGGAGTTAATACATGCAGAGCCCTCAGAATAGTGCCTGGTACATAGTGAAATGTTATGTGTGTGTTTGATGTGATAATGATGCTAATAGAAATTGAATCAAATAAAGAACTCTCCATGTTTCTGATGGTATATATAGATTCAGCCCAATCTCTCCTACCTACTGTAATATAAACTGTGGAGTGAGAATTAATCTTCTGGATGATAACCTTGGGTTGATTTTCCTTCCCTGAGACTACTCTTGAACTGTATTTGTTAGGCCTCAAAAAAAAAAAAAAAAAAGGCAAACAAGGCAACCTTAAGACATGTGTGATCTGGTGATCTGATTATTTTTAAGAACAAAGTTTAAAGTCAAAATGATTTCTAGCTTAACCTGAGTGTTATTAGAATGTTTCTACCCCTAAGTAGTCTATCTTATCCAGAGTTTGATTGTGAAATTATCTGGATATGTAAGAGTTTTGTTGGCTCTTTGCCACTAATGGTTAAGCATCCTGATCAACTCAGATACTGTGCCATTACATCCTACCTCATTCTTTGTTTTAACAGAATGCACTCCAGTTTATTAAGCAATACTGGAAAATGCATGGACGTCCACTTTTCCTTGTTCTCATCCGGGAAGACAATATAAGGTAGGCTGATGAAAGAAGTGAGGTGCATGCATCTCGCTGCCATTGTTACTGTGAACCCTTTGGAAGCAGGGCCTCCTTACACTTTTATATCCATCTCAGCATGTAACAGAGTGGTTTGCATATATAAAGGGCACTTAGTACTAGATTATTAATTTCTCATTCTGTTGTTAATATGCACATTTTATCTGTTTATATTTTTCAGAGGGAGCCGATTCAATCCCATATTAGATATGCTGGCAGCGTTTAAGAAAGGAATGGTTGGAGGAGTCAAAGTTCATGTTGATCGTCTACAGGTAGTCTTCTGAATTTCAGTGTTTCTTTTTCCAGCACAATTAATCCATAGGATCAACTATGTTTCTTAATTATATTCTTTGTAAGGTTTTTGTCTGAATGTTTTATTCTCTGTCTACCTTCCTATTCCCGTTGTCACCACCCTGTTTATCTGATCCTTCCCATCTGATGCTTGAGCAATTGCACTGGTTTCCCATCAGAATTTTAGACTTTAAAAGGTCATCTCTTACCTTACTTTTGCATCTGAGGAAGCTGGAGGCCAGAGTGGTGAAGTGACCTGTATAATCTCAGGTTCTTTGACTCCATGGTCCTGTGCTCTTTTCCCTACCCTACAGTGACATCCAACCTGGAGATAATGCTTGTTCCATTCAGATTTTACAGCTTTATTTTCACAGCTCCTAAATAACAGAATCCCTTTGTGGTTCCCTATTAGCCATAGCAGACTCTCTGCCTACAATTATCTCCTGCTAAACATTCTTTCTGCTTCAGCCAGTACAGCTTAATTACTGTGTTCTCAGCTTTTTGAGGTTCTGCCCCTTTCTGCTCACTCCATTTCCTCTGCCTGGAGTAGCCTCCTTTCTTTCAACGTCACTGGGCTTTGAAGTCTTACCGAACATTAAAGGCGAGTTCTGCAGAATCACTCAGACCAGAGAGGATACTTTTCTTTTTTAATATCCTTTTATGACCATTAACATAAACTATCCAAATTATAGTCCATTATGGGCTTAAATTTCTTATTTCCATTAAAAAGTTGTGATCATTTCATAGTCTTTTATATGGTAGGTTCACAGTATTGAGTAAGAAAGAGGAAAATTTATAAAGAGGGACCTATGTAAGTAACCTGGTAAATGGCATGTTTACATTCTCATTCACCATTGCTTGTGTTTTGTATACTCAATTGATTTTTATCTAAGTTTTTATCTTTTCCCCTTATTTTTTGTTTTGTCGTTTTGTATGTAATGCTTTCTGGGGCAATTTCCTTGATATTTAGCATGTAGCTCCTCTGCTGATGTTTGTGTTTTAGCTATCTTGTTTTTAATTTTCTCTTTTATAGTATGTTGTCCTTTTTTCCTGAATATTATATTTTGTCTTATCCTTCTAAGAATATTAACAGGATAGCTTTGGAAATCTTTCTTTTGTACATTATCTCTTTCAGGTTTCTTTTCTCTGTTTTCAGGGGGCTCAGTCTTTCATGTTGGAGTCGTTTGTCAGCTATCCCTTTATTTTTTTTTTATTTATTTATTTTTTCAACTACAATTTTATTTTATTTTTAAACTTTACAAAATTGTATTAGTTTTGCCAAATATCCCTTTATTTTTAAGAGTGAGAGAATAAAATGTTTATTGGAAGCTGTGTGTTTGGGAACAAGGATCATTGTCATGGTGAATTTACTTATAAGGTGAGCTAGTGGCAAGGACCAGTTTTGCTGGGGAAAACCCCAGGTGCCAATATCTGGGTGTTTTTTTCTTCTGGGTTTTTCAGGTTCCCAGAAAATAAACATCTAGCCTTCTGCTTGAAGGATGTACATTTTGCTTCCATGTCCTGAGAGCAGGGTTGGGTTAAGGAGCCAGGGTGTTACACTGTTCTGTATAGTATCAGAAACATCTCTCAGTTGTTGCTTTCTACCAATGCAGATTCAGAAGACAATGAAATGGTACATTATCAGATTGTATAGGATACTTACAACAGTACAGATTATTTTCACATAGGCAACACAAGTGGCTCAATCCTAACAGCGCAGATGCTAGACCGTGAGTTTGTGCAACACTGCACTTTGAAAGTCAGAGCAATGGATGACAGCTTCTCATCACTAAGCAGTGAAGCCTTTGTTCGTACCTACATCTTGGACATAAATGACAGCTTTCCGATTTTTAATCAATTCATTTATGAGTCTTTTACTTAAACTATTATTTAATCTTTATATCTTCTGCTCTCTGCTATGCACTAAACCATTGAGTACAGTCTTAACCAGAGAATAAGGCTCTTTTTATCTTTTAAAACTGAAACACTATACCCATTAAACAACCCCTCACACCCTCGAACCAGCCTTTGTCTTCTCTTTAGTATAGGAAATGGAAATGGCACCTGTGTACTTCTCTGGGCCTTTATTTAAGGCTCTTTCAAATGTCTTCAGCCCATGATCTATAGTCTCTCTCATCACTGGGCCTCAGCATCACTTCCTAGCTTCATCACCCAGGACATGTCTCCATGCAGCTAATTCTCAGTCCTGCTTTCCACTCCAAGAGTACTGAGTACTTTCCAAATCTTTAATGTGATTTATTTTTTTCCCTGTTCATGCTATTACTCTATTCTAGAACTGCTTTTTTTTTTTCCTTCTAAGTCATACACTTTAATTTTATAACTTAATCTCACCTCTTTAGTGAAGTCTCCAAGTCTGGAATTAATTTCTCCTTCCAGTGTGTTTCTGTGGCATTTTCCTTGAGCTTTGCTATAGCTCTTATTTTAGGTAGAACTAGTTTCTTAGGCCTGCTTCCCTGTGTGGATTGAAAACTCTTATTAGTCCAGGCTTTACTCATCTCTGCATTCTCAGAGTATTCTGCTCACTACTGTTCTCTCTGTAAGAAATATGTAAATATTGGTTCCTTGATTCAACAAATACTGAGTGCCCTCTCTAGGCAGTGGAGATATAATGGTGAAAAAAAAATATACAGAGTTCCTGATCTCATGAGACTTATTTTAGTAGGAGAGCAAAACCAAAGATAAGGCAAGATAGGGATTCAGAATAATGGGATGGAGAACACTCTTTGGTGGTATGTTCAGTTGGAGAGGGCCTTGGGGGATATAATTGAATATCACTGACAGGATACCTTTTTGAATACTGTATTGCATTTGACACATATTTGTCAATATTAATTTATTTAATTACTATCAGAACTAAAGTATTAATGCCTAGCAAAATAATTGCAATAGTTTTTTATAAAACTAGCCAAGATTTTATAATACCTACACATGGAGTATAACCTTTAAAAATTATGAATCACTGCATTGTACATCTATAACATATAATATTTTACAAATGTAATTCAATTTTAAAAATAATTTAGGAGCCTCTGCAACCAACTAAATTTTTTAAATCAAAAACTCTGTAGATTATTAATGAAATCTACAACTTATCTGTTAATTCAGAGTAGCATTTACTTTATGGGCTGAATTAATGTGTATTATGTGCATTTTGTTCATGCTACATCCTTAATACCTAGCATAGTGCTTGGCATATATGTGTTCAGTAAATATTTGTCTAATAAATTAGTTAACTGTAGAGCAACATGTTTAGGGGTAAGTCTGCATCTTAGGAAATACCACTCTGTAGACTTCAGTTTTGCTTGGCACTGCCCTCTGCCCAGGCACAGACTGTGGCTGGGCCACATAAAAATGTGCAAATTAGTTGCATATTGGCCTGTCTCATTCAGACTCTGCAAGGAGGCTTTAGTATGATTGGTAACATGTTCCTTCTGCTATTTGTAGTGGATATTTGTTGATCATCTACTTTATGAATTTTCACTAGAAGAGAAGGCAGCACATCTCTGGTGGTTAACCAACAAGAGTAACATTCCCTAAATCCTGTGGCTTCACATTTGAAATGAACAGGAGAAAATAGAAAAAGTAATATATGTAACACAGTTTTGATTAAAGAATTACCTTATTTTTAAAGTAACAATTTATGGCTTGTTTCCTTGTCAGTATATTTCTCACTTTTATCTGACAATTCATCAGATATTTAGAAGTGACACTTAGTGGTAAAAATCATTGTGGGTTATCATTCATTTATACATGAACCACTGACAAGCAACTATTATGTTCAAGTTTGGCCTCATTTAGTTTGCTCAAGGGGTTCTCTGGTAGCTCAAACGGTAAAGAATCTGTCTACAATGCAGGGGGCCTGGGTTTGATCCCTGGGTTGGGAAGATCCCCTGGAGGAGGGCATGGCAACCCACTCCAGTATTCTTGCCTGGAGAATCCCATGGACAGAGAAGCCTGGCGGGCTATAGTTCATGGGGTCGCAAAGAGTCGGACATGACTGAGCAACTAACACACACACAATGGGATATAAAATGACCAAATATTGCTTGCCAGAATACAGAGAAGCACTGGCCTAGATAATCAATAACTTCATGATCCTGAAAAATGGAGATTTGGCAGTATCTTATCATTGGATAGCCTTGAAATATATTATGGTAGCCAAATCTAAAGAGTAATTTCACATTATATTTTCTGAATACAGTTTTAATATTTCATGTTTTTTTTAAGCATCAAATTTTTGTCTTTTAGCACTTTAATAAGTTCTGAGTTTTTAATTGAACTTATAAATAAGAGGATAGAAAGAAGAAACAGTTCATCTGATTCTGCTATTTATTATAACTCATGAACTTGTAGCTGGATGTTTATGTTCTGTTTCAGGGGGCTTGTTGTATGTGAAAATCTGTCTGATTTTAAAGTATTGTATACTTACAGAATAGTATGTGCATAAATCATAACGTTATTGCTTGATAAATTTAAGAGTTGTGAATCTTTCTCAATTGCATTTCAGACACTAATATCTGGAGCTGTGGTTGAACAACTTGACTTCTTACGAATCAGTGAAATAGAAGAGTAAGTTCCTTTAGGTTATTTATTGTGTTTCTTGAGATTCCATTAGGAATGCAGGAAATATGAAACTTTTTCTTTTAAATTCTAGGCTTCCAGAATTTAAGAGTTTTGAGGAATTAGAAGTTCCCAAACATTCAAAAGTCAAACGACAAAGCAGCACCTCCAATGCTCCCGAACAGGAACAGAAGCCAGACGTTACCATGACTGAATGGAGAAACAAACTCACCCATGAAATTCTTCAAAAACTGAATGTGAGGAAGATGCAATTCCCACATGACCCTGAGTGAGGTTGACAGAGCAGGAACTGCCAGGGGCAAACCATATTGCTTTATGTCCTCCCAGAGAAGGTAGCAACTAGCCTGGAAGTAGATGGCCTGTCTATAACTGAGGCAGTAATGAGAAGTAGTTCTCATGATCTAATATTAGCGTGAATGTCTTTAAGATGCTTAAAATGGGTTGTCTTGTGTATGAAAGTATTAAATAGCCCATTAAAGAACCATAGTTGCTTTGGGGATCTCTAGGTTTCTCTTTCAGTGCCCTTTCTCTTCTTTTCCCAGTCTGGGCCTTCTCTCCCGTCTCAGTGTTTAGGTCATGTTTGCTCTGAGTCTCTCCAGTCACTGAAGAAAGCAATCCTTTAACTACATCCATGTGAATATTAGGTTAGCAACCTAGTATTATCCCTTCCCTGAGGTTATTTGCATTTTGGAGGAGGACAGGTGAGGATGTATAGTATAGTATAGTACCTATCAAAGGAAATATAATTCTAATGGTAGAGCTATAAGCACAGTGACATTTTATTGGACCATCCAAATTTGAGTAGGCTAAATATATAGCCTGCCAGATATCAGTTCTTGTGATTGATCGTTACTACCTATAAATCTATATAAGCATGAATATGATATAATAGGCATAAAACATAACACATATAATAAGCAGCCTACACATGTCCCCTTCTTTCATCCTCCTCTCCACAATGGGTCGGTAACAACGTGGTCTCCCATTTATGAACAAGTAAAGTCAAAAAAGGAGCAGATAAATGACTTGGCCAAATCTTTCAGAGGGTGACAGCATCAGTGTCACCTGAATTAGCTTAGAGACAACATATTTTCTATTCATTACTTATCTTATTTCCTGGAAAATTTGATTTTTAAATTCTACTACCCCGGGAAGCCTGCTTGTCTACCCACTGTTTCCAAGGTAGCTAAAATAAATAGTTGTATAATGTCATCTTATGCCTGGTAATATATCAATGACATTTTATCTTTTCTCAATTGCATAGCAGAATATTTCCTCTTTGCATCATGAGGTTTCATGATTAGTTACTCCCTGTGGTAATTTTTGTACCCATTTCATTCCAGTTACTCATAGTGATTTATATTTTTAGGACTGTAGTTGTCTGGCTAGCCAAGCCATCCTACTGGGTATACTGCTCAAAAGAGAAGGCCCCAACTTCATCACAAAGGAAGGTAAGAGTATCTAACTAAGAGAACATTTTAAATAAAAAGACTTCTCTATTTTTGAACATATATCAGAAATGCATAATGAACATGCGCTAAACTGTTACAAGTTATTTTCTTCTCTAGTATACCTTTCTTCTTTAATTTTTAAAAGTTAAAAGTTTTTTAAAAGGAAAATGTTCATTCGTACCCCTAGAATGGAATAGACTGTTTGATGTATGAACTCCTGAATTGCTTTCATGCAGTAATGCTTGTTTGTCTGTCTGATTATCTTAATGGTGTTGGAGCCTGGATTCTGCCTGTGACTGTTAGCCTCTGATGACTCCATAGTTGTTTATTGACAGTTTCTATTTCCACTTTTATTTTCTGTATGTTTTTAAGAACAATACTGAATCATTATAGCCATAAGAATTAGCTCCTTCATGGTCTGCAGCAGCCATTTGGAATGGAACATGGCATTTAATAGAACGCACTGTCAAGATTGTTTACGAAAATAAGTCGTTTCTAACTGTGTTTGTGTCCACTGTGCATTAAGGCTGAAACCCAGTTATCCCTGAAATCTAAAACTAAGGAATCTTTGAATTCTACATCCTGGTCTACTTCTGGCATTTTATAATATAGAATAATGTAGGCTACATTTCAAGTATTTAATATCTAACTACCCAAAATTTTTGGCTCATCTGAAAGTCCTCTGTCCAGTGAGGCATATTGATTTGGTTAGAATTAGAAATTGAGTTGATATTCTAAACAGCAATGTAATTAATAAGATTTATAGTTCTGGTAGTGAATTGAATATAATTGTTTATTCAGATAAACAATTCAGATAAAGAAACTAAGGTCTACTTAGTTTTTACATTACTGTAGCTAAGAGACAACTTTCTTGAGTATTATACAGTCTTAATTTTTTAATTTAATAAAGACAGAAGAAGAACTCTAAGCAGATTTCAAACAGAATCTTTCCGGTTCCTAATTAATCTTGAAACTCAAGTGTGAAAAGGATCCCAGTTATATTGAGGACGTTTATCAGAATTTATACTTTAAAACAATGGGATCATTAAAAAGCAAACATTTCATTAGGAACTTAGAATTCAGAATGGTTATTTTAGTAGTAGGCTTCCCAGGTGACAGCCATGCTAAAAGAACCCGCTTGCCAATGCAGGAGACGTAAGAGATGCCAGTTCACTTGGGTCGGGAAGATCCCCTAGAGGAGGGCATGGCCACCTACTCCTGTATCCTTGCCTGCAGAATCCCATGGACAGAGGAGCCTGCTGGGCTACAGTCTATAGGGTTGCAAAGAGTCGGACATGACTGAAGGGTAAACTTAGCATGTACATGTGTATTTTAGTAGTGCTTTAAAATAAAACAATTTATATAAAATAGTTTATAATGAAAATGTCAAGAGAATTATTTTTCAAACCATTTTTTAAGCTTGGTAATAATATTCATCTGTTACTTAGATATTTAAAAGACTTTACATGTTTTAAATCTGTGAAACTTTATATATTAAAAATCATAAGCATCTGCAGAATCTGAGTATAATTTTATCCAACTTGCTATAAAGCTGTAAAAATAAGTTCAGGGTAAAAAGATAAAGATTCTGTTCTTTACCCTTGTTTGGTTTCTGATCATATACAGAATCATCACATTTTTTTGAACAAATAAATGAAGAAGTTATATATATTCAGAGTCTACAGTATTTTGTTCAATTTGCCATATTCTGTTTTTTTATTTTCTGTAGTAAATTAAAATAACATTTTTATTTGTTAAATATATTGATTGTATATTAAGAAAACAATAAATTTCAAGAAATAAAATATTTATCAAAATCATATACTCAAACTATGTTATAACAAGGGCTGGGGACATTCACACTATATATTTGGGTTACATATTTAATTATTTCAGGTTTTTTAAGGAGAATAAATGTTATGCATTTAATTAAAGCTTTTTTCAACAAAGACTCTATTATCCGATGTCTAGGTACTGTTTCTGATCACATTGAGAGAGTCTATAGAAGAGCTGGCAGCAAAAAACTTTGGTTCGTATTAGCGTCCTTGTCATTATGTTTTTTTACTTGTGTTATCATATTCAGTATCCTAAAGATAATGGACCAGTGTTAAAGGTGGCTAGTCATTCTAATTTCCCCTTTTAAGTTCCAAGGTTGCAGCACTGTGAGTGCCTACTTTCTAAGGATCTGCCTACATTGCATTTTATCTTGGCTCTCCTAAGATATTAAAAGCATGTCTGGGAGTAAAGACATTTGTAGAAATAGAACCTGGAGAGGATGCACTGGCATGATGTTCTAATGACTTTTTCCTATCCTGCACCTCCTCTGTCCCAGCAAGGTGCTTTAGGTTCTAATTTGTATTTTGAAAACTCGTTCCGTTATAGAGGGTCATGAAGAGACCAGTGTTTCGTTTAAACACAAGCAAAGTATAATATACTTAGAAGATAGTTCTCTCATGGCTTAAGTTTAATGAATCCTAACGATTGTAGTTACTGCATAAAAAGTAACTGATATGTTCTGCAGAGGTAGTCTCTTCCCAGAGACTGAGGAAAACTTAGGTAAGTTGAGCTAAGATGGTTTACATTCACAGTGGGGTAGGTATGCCTAAATGCATGCCCTCTGCATTTTTGAAGCAATTCTAACAGTTTTACTAGCAGAATCTAACATCCATTATTATCTAATTTTGAAAAAAGAAATCTCAAAGTGTCATGTCATAAGAAACTCCCTTAACTTCAATGAACCTCAGTTTTCTAATCTCTAAAATAAAAGGATTAGACAAAACATCTCTTAGCAGTATTTCCACTCTAATTTATAGTAAATATACTATTCCAGTCAAGAAGAAATTATGTAATAACCCTGTGGTTAAGTCTCAGATTTTTGCTGTAAATTCTCAGCACAGTAAGGCATGCAAACAAATAGATGTTGCTTTTTAGTCAGTAAATTTCAAAGCTGGTCTATAATCTTCGGTTAAGCAAACCTACTTTTACTTTATGTTTAATACTTGTATTTTAGATAAATCATTAGCAAACATTTAGAGTCCTGACTGTTATGTTTAAAAGAACAAACTCCTGGAAGTTTTATTTACTGTATTTTCCCTTTTATGGCTTTCCACTGACACACCCAGGTTGGCGGTACGCTACGGGGCTGCATTTACGCAGAAATTTTCTTCCTCTATAGCCCCACACATTACTACTTTTCTGGTACATGGGAAACAGGTAACATGCACAAATTGTCGAAACTCCAGCTGCTTGAAACGTGTGGGCTTATTTGCGTTCTCAGGGTTAAATATGTCTTTTGGTCTTATAGTGTGTGGGTGAAAGCTTCTCTAAAAGTAGGAAGTGTTTGTTTCACTAACTTTATCAGATATGACTGAATTTTCTACTAGTTCATCTATGTTGAGATTAAGCAATGTGTTTTTTATAGGTCAACTTCCATGGATATCCTGAAATACAAGGAAACACCTTTAAACCTACATTTTTATTTTATTTTCTCCATCTGAAAGTTCCACATGGATTTTTACTTTTGATGGGGGGAAATGTTTTATGTATTGCATGTGCTGTGCTTAAAAATCTGTTCTCCTTACAGTCTAAGACGTTTTCAGAAATGTTAAAATAGTAGTGTGAATTAACTTCCTTCAACATTCTGGCAAGGAAAAAAAAAAACAAAAAACGCTGGTATCTCATTGTATCACTTCCTAAAATTGAGTACTAAGTGAATTCCCTAATCCAGGGATTTGGTTACTAGGCACCAAAGGAAACTTGATTTACAGCGGTTATAGGAATAGTGTCATGTACCCGTGACAGTCTTAATAATAAATTTTTTAATACAAAATCAGAATAATCAATTCCTCCTCCAATACCACTCCCTAACAAAGGGATAGTTAGGCTTCCTTTTCTTTCTTTTTAAGTTGTTAATGGCAGGAATAATGCTGGTGGCAGAGGTGAGGGTGAAGCTCTCCCTCCCTAATTCTGGATAGTCCTACAGTCTGGAAGATTTCAGCTGTTAGGTCCAGTGTCTTGGGGTCAGCGTTTCATCCATATTATTAAGCGAGGACCTAATTGTACAGATTTTTTAATTCCCCCCATTCAGGGGCCCAATCATTCATCATTTAGATTTGTCAACCTCTGGCGTGCTCTCTTCTTTGCCCCCAGGTCGGTGGTGCGCCATGCAGCAAGTCTTTTAAGTAAACTAGTGGACAGCCTGGCCCCATCCATTACTAATGTTTTAGTGCAGGGCAAACAGGTAAGTAGCTGATTTTCAGACTCTGGGTCACAGTCACAAAGATTTCTGGGTAGGACCCTGGCTTTTAAATCTGGCAAGTCTCAGCATCGCAGGCCTCTCACAACCACATTTACAGGGCTCAGGCATTTCTACAGAAGGCTCCTTCCCCAAGCAAAATCTAGTCTTAAAGAAGCACAGATATAGGATATCTGTGCTGCACCTTAGAGATTTAATTTTAAGCTCCTGTGTTAACTCGAGATCAGTGAAAATACTGACAAAGAAAATGGTGTGACACCTACTAAAGCACTGCAGATAGGCTTAGGATAGGTGGGGCAATGACAGGGAGTAGTGAAGGGCACATTCTCCTTTTACTTCACCAGGACTCTTCTCCCCATTAGAAATGCACTGGCTCCCCACCTTCTTAACCCTCTGGGCCCCCTCTCCTTCCAGGTTCTCCCCTCCCACCAGGGCCAACTCTTGCCAGCTCTTGCTCACAGAAAACCATTAGCAGTCCCTTTCTCCTCTGGGTTCTCAAAATAGGCCTGTTAGACTTTTCACCATCTGCCCTGGATCCCGGTTCATTTGAATGTGTGTCTCTCACAGGGTAGACCAAAGCCCTGGAAGCCAGGGCCCATGTCTTGTCCAGCACCACCCCTTTGTGCCCACCATGGCCTTGTCGAGGCACTTGATGAATGTGGGCTGAATTGAGCCTGTGCATGTGGGTATGTGGAGTGGGATATGGCTGCTCAGTTTTTGTTTTTCTGTAAGCTCTGATTACTTGGCTGAATCATCATTTGATTGGAGTGAAAAGCTGTGTGCTTTCTATCTCTTCTTTGGGAATATGTGTGCTTTATCATGTCTTCCTGACAATTAACCTAGGGATGTAATAAGCTTTAATAATGCAAAAAACTTTAACCCTCTTTGATGGAATCAACCCATTGTTCATATCTCAGGGCTCTTAGTTCATTAAAATTGAAATTATTTCATCTTGACATCAAAGTTTTAAATGTTGAAAGAATAAATGATCCTATTCTGTAATATTTAATAGCTAAAAATTATTGTACTAAAAAAATTCCTGAGAAAAAATTTCAGTCTCTTCATAGATGTTATTTTCTGTTTTTTCCAAATTACTAAAAGAATTTTCATCCTTCTTTATCAGCTAAATAGACCAAGGCACAGGTAGTAACTTATTGGATGCCTTTTCTCATTGCAATCCTCAGTCCAGCCTCAGAGTTCTATATTTTTGCCTTGGACTGAGCCACCTCTTAAAGAAACTAAACAGGCTTTGGGAAGCTATTTTTTCCTTGGATTTTAGGCCCCTGTAGTATATCTGAAAATATCGTTAATTCTGTGACATATGAATGAATGAGAAGGTTTTGGAGATCTCTGAGGTCACTGGCATCTGGCAGTTGAAGAGGGGTTAGGTGGTTACAGTTGGTCATGTCCATTCTGTGCCCTATCTAGAGGGCGATTGCTGCCTATGATCCTGAGACTCAATTCCCCAGATCAAAATCCTAGCGCCTTGGAACCTGTCCTGAGGCTGTAACTGGACTATTGTCCACCAGACCTGCACATCTCCCAGGGAAATAGTCAGTTACAGACTTGTTTGGAGCCCTGTTTCAAGTGTATGGAGTTTATTCACTGACTGCATCTTACCCTTTTAAAAGAGGAAATGAAAATGGAGCATTCCAAGTTTGCATTTGCTCATTTATGAAATGCCACCCTGAGAACTGAAGTAATACTGCTTCTACACTTCTACTTCTGCACTTTCAGATGACCTCAAGCTCTCTGGAATGAAATAGTGGTTTAGTCATCATTGCTTCCAGAGGCAATGATGTACTTAGCTTCTGTTTGTTTTTTTCTTTACAAGCTGACATTTTAATAAAAGTAATCGCACTTGGACTAACTGGTTGGTACCACTTGTGTTGCAAACTAGCAATTTAGTCCATCACAAAATTTGGGCAGAAGACCTCTATTCTGCTTTCTCCTTTCATGTCAGAAAACACAAGGACTCTTTGATATCCTCTTCTTCTTCCTGCCTCTTATAAGTGTGCCCTGTACAAGGAAGAGAGAGGAAATGAGGAAGGAGGGGATGCAGACTCTTCTGCATGCAGACTCTTCTGGGTGGCAGAGTACTAAGACAAGAGGAGAGAGGGGGCAGAGTATTTATTCCTCTTGCCCAGCCTCAGCAGCACTTTTAGCTTTGAATTTTCTTTGCCGTTTCCTCTGTGCTTTCCCATTTCGCTGGCTTGTGGGCAGCCTTATTTATTCCCCTCCACAGGCCAGAGATACATCCAAAAGTATTTCAGCACTCACTGGGTACCTGACTATGTGCCAGGAAAAGTGGGTCTTCACTACAACTATGTCCTTGTACCTACCTTTGAAAAAGTTAGTATTGTTAAAGAGCAAAAACTTCCACATGAGAAACTGTAAAAGAAGTGAAGAACATACTCTCAAATACTAAATTGTATAGACTTTTCACTAAAGTAAAACTGTTTTCTCTGAGGAGTTTCTGGTCCTAAAGTCATTCAGAATAATTTTATCATAATAGTTATTTATATTCCTTCCCTGCTTTTATCCACTCACCTTCATTCCCGTAGCTGGGACCCTAACCTGCCCTTGTATTTTAGACGAGACTGAACCATCATGAACTCCAATGGGAGTCATGCTTTGAAGGCCTTTTTAATAAATAGCAGGAGCAGTTATTCTGCCTAATTCCCTAGCTTGCATAGAGTAATTTCAGCCTGCCAGTCATCCTGAGCCTTGAATTTTTTTTTTTAATCTATTAGTAGCTAGGAAATTTTTACAATAAAATTCTGCCACCTATAGGTAACTCTGGGTGCCTTTGGGCATGAAGAAGAAGTTATCTCTAATCCTTTGTCTCCGGGAGTGATTAAGAACATCATCTATTACAAGTGTAATACCCATGATGAGAGGGAGGCAGTAATTCAACAAGAACTGGTCATCCATATTGGCTGGATCATCTCCAATAATCCAGAATTATTCAGTGGCATGCTGAAAATACGAATTGGGTGAGTAAATACTTTCCATTTGCATAAAGAGAATTGTTCAGGTTGTCCTCAGTGTCTCTGAGTGAAGTGCTGCCTCAGATCTGGTGGGTATTTGGGAAAGTGTTTCTTCCCCTAAGTCATAGAGAAAACATCTGGTGATATGAAGAAATAAATACTAGTGGCCTAAAAAAAGTCCGTTGTTTATTTGACTCCCACATGAGAAGTAGTGAAGTAACTCTGTTCTCTGATAAAATCAAACACAAGAAAGTTTAAACAGTTGTATCATGTTAAAAACAAAAAATAAAACTCCCCACTATGCACAATACTTGTAAAAATTCCTATAAAGTGAATAAGCCTTAAGAGTAAAATGATTTTTTAGTAAAGCTAGATGTCAAAAAGACACACTCAGATAAAAATTTGGTCCTTTTAAGAATATTCTTCTGTATCTGTTTCCCACCAAAATCTGAATTTTAGTCCTTAAAATCATAAGTGTTCTCTTTGGAGAAGTTGAAAGTAAGGCTCTGGTAATCTTGAATGTTCTTCATCAAGCATTGTGTGAGGCAGCACAGTAAGGTATGTGACCAGGCTCTGGGATCTGGCAGAACTGAGTGCAAGTCCTGACCTGTGCTCATCATCTCAGTAGTCTGGGGTCAGAGGGCTGAACCTCCCTCCAACTTTCATTGTTTTATGTAAGATCAAACAAGGTAATATGTTTAAAACACCTGCCACAACTGCATATAAGTGCTTCTTTTCATTTCTTAAAACATATTTTTGTACAAATATCACATAAATATGTTCTAATTGTAAAAAATCAAGTGTGTGAGCATATAGAGTAACCTAGTATATGGCCAATTTGGAGATTGTTCCTCAAATATTTGAATATGTATCCTAGCCACAGCAATCAGACAAGAAAAAGAAATAAAAGGTATCCAAATTGGAAGAAAAGAGGTAAAATTGTCACTCTATGCAGACATGTTACTATATATAGAAAACCCTAAGGACTCAAAGGGCTTCCCTTGTGTCTCAGATGGTAAAGAATCCACTTACAATGTGGAAAACCCAGGTTCAATCCCTGGGTCAACAAAATCTCCTGGAGAAGGGAATGGCTACCCACTCCGATATTCTTGCCTGGAGAATTTCATGGACAGAGGAGCCTGTGAGCTACAATCCTTGGGGTCACAAAGAGTCAGACACGACTGAGTAACTAACATGTACACAAGGACTCCACAAAAATTACTAGGTCTAATAAATGAATTCAGCCAAGTAGCAGGATACAAGATTAACATTTAGGAATCAATTGCATCCATTTATACTAACAATGAAATATCAGCAAATGTAAAAAAAAAAAAGAAAGCAACCTTTTAAAATTGCACCTCCCCAAAAAATAAATAAATAAAATACCTAGGAATAAACCTGACCAAGGAGATGAAAGTTTTATACACTGAGAACTACAAAACATTAATAAAGGTGATAAAAGAGGACTCAAAGAAATGGAAGGATATCCCATGCTCTTGGGTTAGAAGAACTAATATTGTTAAAATGGCAATACTGCCCAAAGCAATCTACAGATTTAATGCTATTCCTTATCTAATTATCCATGACATTTTTCATAGAACTAGAACAAATGATTCAAAAATTTATATGGAACTATAAAAAATGCAGAATTTCTAGAGCGATCCTTAGGAATAAAAAACACATACCTCCTTCAGACTTCAGACAATATACAAAGCTACAACAATCAAAACAATATCATATTAATACAAAAACAGGCAAGCCGATCAATGGAATAGAGAACCCAGAAATAAACCCATACACCCACAGTCAATTCATCTTCAAAAAGGAGGCAAGAATATAAAATAGGGAAAAGACAGTTGCTTCAGCAAGTGGTGCTGGCAAAGTTGGACACCTGTGTGTAAATCAGTGAAGTTAGAACACACCCTCACACCATGCACAAAGGTAAATTCAAAATGGCTTAAAGAGCTAAACGTAAGACATGGCACCACAAAACTCCTAGAAGAGAACATAGGGAAAAACATTCTCTGACATAAATTGTACCAATGTTTTCTAAAGTCAATCTCCCAAGACAATAGGAATAAAAATAAATGGGACCTAATCAAACTTCCTTTGTACAACAAAAGAAGCCATTAAAGAAAAAAAAAAAGCCTATATAATGGGAGAAAATATTTGCAAATGATGTGACAAACTAGGGCTTAATCTCCAAAATGTACAAACAGTTCATACAATAAAAAAACCTAATCGAAAAATAAAAAGACCATAATAGACATTTCTCCAAAGAAGACATACAGATGACCAGTAGGCGCATGAAAAGATGCTCAACATCACAAATCATTAGAGAAATCAAAGCAACAATGAGATACCACCTCACATTGGTCAGAATGGCCATCATTAAAAAGTCTTACAAATGACAAATGGTGGAGAGGGGGTGGGGAAAAGGAACCTTCCTACACTGTTGGTGGGAATGTAAGTTGGTATAGCCACTATGGATAGCAGTTTAGAGGTTCCTGTGAAAATTGAAAATAGAATTATTAATACCATATGGTCTAGCAATCCCACCCCTGGGCATATACCCAGACAAAGGTATAATTCAAAAAGATACATGCACTCCTATGTTCATAGGCTCTTTGAAAAGAACAATAGTGAGTCTCTGTCAGGCACAAATACATGTGATTGTGTGTGAGGGTGAATAAGTGGGAATACAGGATGCTAATTTTGTGATTAAATCAATATCTTTACTATTTCTGTCCTACTTGACCTTCAATTGCTAATAAATTATAAGATGTTCTCCTGATTATGAATTTGTCAATTTCCCCTTGCATTTTTATCAGTTTTGCTTTCTATATTTTAATGCTTTGTTTTTGTTCATGTTACCTTGTAGTTTTAATGATACAATTTTGCTTGTGTCATTTATTTTCTAATTGAATTATTTTTTAAAAGTTATTTTTAATTTCAAACATCTACAAAAGCATAGAAAATAGTGTAATAAAGCCCATATTATTACTGAGCTTCAACAATATCATCATATAGCCGATTTTATTTCACTCATACCTCCCTACTATTCATCTCATCCATAGTCTCCTTTGATTCCATCATATTATTTAATCTGTAAATACTTCAGTATGTATCTCTAAGACATAGAGACTTTTAAAAAGCATAACCATGATCCCATTACAATGTATAAAATATAACAAATGAATTCCTTTTGTTTAATGTTCCTACCATTACTTTTTAATATTACTTTTTCTTTTTTATTGTTATTAACTTGGTATAGTTTTCCATTTGTTTACCTTCAGTGTTCTTTTTTCATTTTGATTAGGTATGTCTTTTATATTTAACATCTATGCTCTATTTACTTTTAATCTAATCTGAGATTATCTTGTAATAGAAATATATATGTCATATTTTTGCCATTTCATTTCTATTTCGACTTATTCCTGCCATTTTATTTTGTTTTCTAGTTACCATGCTTTTTTGTTCTTACTTTTTTTCTTTCTCCTTTATTGCTAGGTTGATACCCTTTCATTTCTTAGTTTTAATTTTGGATGTGAGTTTGAAGCACTTTATGTAAAATGATCACCCATATTTTTCCTTCAAAAAATTTCATTAAAAACTAGTTGCTTTTTGGGAATTATCTGCAAGCCTCTTTGATCAATAATTCTAATTTTTGAAATTTAGACATACTTAAGAGCAGTCTTCATTTCGGCCTTGTTTGAAATAGTCAAACACTGAGAATAACACTGAGATATCCATAAGTAAGAAATAGTTCAAATAAGTTGTTAGCCATATAATAAAATGTTTTGCCACCATTACAAGTAACAAGATAAGGTTAATACACTGGCATTTATAAATTTTTGTTATTGTTCAATCACTAAGTCGTGTCTGACTCTTTGTGACCCCATGCCTGGACTGCAGCATGCCAGGCTTCCCTGTCCTCTATCTTCCAGAGTTTGCTCAAGTTCATGTTCATTGAGTCAGTGATGCCAAGTAACCATCTTATCCTCTGACACCCCCTTCTTTTGCCTTCAGTATTTCCCAACAGCAGGGTCTTTTCAAATGAGTTGGCTCTTCACATCTGGTAGCCATAGTATTGAAGCTTCAGCATCAGTCCTTCCAGTGAATATTCATGGTTGATTTCTTTTAGTACTGACTTGTTTGATCTCCTTGCAGTCCAAGGGACTCTCAAGAGTCTTCTCCAGCACCCACAATTCAAAAGCATCAATTCTTCAGTTCTCAGCCTTCTTTATGGTCCAGCTCTCACATCCATACATGACTACTGGATAAACCGTAGCTTGGACTATATGGACCTTTGTTGGCAAAGTGATGTCTTTGATTTTTAACACGCTGTCTAGGTTTGTCATAGCTTTCCTTCCAAGAAGCAAGCATCTTCTAATTTCATGGCTGTAGTCATCATCCACAGTGATCTTGGAACCCCAAAAAAAAAATCTGTTACTGCCTCTACTTTTTCCCCTTCTGTTTGCCATGAAGTGATGGCATTTATAAGTATCCAAGATAAATTAAGTGAAAAAAGTTGCTAATTTTTTCCATATTTTATCAAATTATTGTATATATATATATGTGTGTATGTATGTATGTCTATATGGAAAAATATACATAAAATCACTGTCAGTTACTCTCTGTGAGAGATTTCTACTTTGTAAGTTGTGTTCAGTTTTATTTAAATTATTTTAGTTGAGGTTATTAGTTTTCAAACTATTTGCCTAATTTCAATTAGAGTATATTTCAGATGAGCTTCCTATTCTTTATCTCCTTTTTCTTTCAATTGAGAATTGAACTCATTCTGCATAGAATTTGACCTGCCTTTTTACCCCTTAAAATAGTTCCTTTTAAATATTATTAATAGGATGTATTCCAAATCAGTTATAAGAACTGTGAATTATATCCTGATTGTTCAGTCTCTATTAGCTCTAAAATTTTCCACTTCAACTTTTGACTACATGTGGGGATGCAGAAATGGGTCTTCTTGTGAGTTGTCTCTAGTTGAAATGTGATTCTTCATATCCATACAATCATTAAAAGTACTCTGTTATCACAAGTTAAGGCATTTCTCTGAGGCTGATTTAGGAGTATAGGTTATAACTCTTCCAAAACACATTCTCTGTAATAAATGTTCTATTCAGGAGACTCTTAAAGCAGTAGTCATCTTTGCTGTGACTTAAGCAAAGTTTTAGAGTGAAAGTAACTGTTCCCCAGTATCTTACAATGCTATATTTTTCAGCCTCTAGTAGTGTTCCCTTTACTGTGTATTCAGCATTTTAGGCTGATTTATGTTCTCTCAAAAATCCAACATAATTTTCTTTCTTGAATTCAAATCTGACCTTCATTCTCTGCATGGAAATGAAGTGTGTTTCCGTTTAGTCAGTCAGTCTCTCAGTTGTGTCCGACTCTTTGCGACCCCATGAATCGCAGCACACCAGACCTCCCTGTCCATCACCGTCTCCCGGAGTTCACTCAAACTCAAGTCCATCAAGTCGGTGATGCCATCCAACCATCTCATCCTCTGTCGTCCCCTTCTCCTCCTGCCCCCAATCCCTCCCAGCATCAGTCTTTTCCAATGAGTCAACTCTTTGCATGAGGTGGCCAAAGTACTGGAGTTTCAGCTTTAGCATCAATCCTTCCAAAGAACACCTAGGACTGATCTCCTTTAGAATGGACTGGTTGGATCTCCTTGCAGTCCAAGGGACTTTCAAGAGTCTTCTCCAACACCACAGTTCAAAAGCATCAATTCTTTGGCACTCAGCTTTCTTCAGAGTCCAACTCTCACATCCATACATGACCACTGGAAAAACCATAGCCTTGACTAGTTGGACCTTTGTTGGCAAAGTAATGTCTCTGCTTTTGAATATGCTATCTAGGTTGGTCATAACTTTTCTTCCAAGGAGTAAGCATCTTTTAATTTCATGGCTGCAGTCACCATCTGCAATGATTTTGGAGCCCAAAAAATAAAGTCTGACACTGTTTCCACTGTTTCCCCATCTATTTCCCATGTAGTGGTGGGACCAGATACTATGATCTTCGTTTTCTGAATGTTGAGCTTTAAGCCAACCTTTTCACTCTCCTCTTTCACTTTCATCAAGGCTCTT
This sequence comes from Bos grunniens, assembly GCF_055505025.1. Classification (NCBI taxonomy): domain Eukaryota; kingdom Metazoa; phylum Chordata; class Mammalia; order Artiodactyla; family Bovidae; genus Bos; species Bos grunniens. Next base: position 16,210,466 of record NC_141182.1, read on the forward strand.
TAATTCCTCTTCACTTTCTGCAGTTTATTCTAAAAATAGTTTTCTTCCTATTTTTGTATCTAATGTTCTATATGTTCAATGTCTTCTGTGAGAAATATTCTTTTTTCCTTAAACTTTCTCCCAAAATAAAAATGTCAGAACAAAGCATGTGACTTAGTATCTCATGATAGAAAAAAGCTTCATGAAGAAATTTGGCAGACAGCTTTATTCACTGTCCTGAAACTCGTCCTGGGATCAGTTGTGGCATTATATTTCCATTGTGGGTATTAAGAGTATTCCATTGTGGGTATTAAGTATTTTGGGTTTTTGCCCAAAATACTGTGTGTGTTTCCCCCATGTGGTGGACTCACAGGGTCAGCTCTAAAAACTAGGACATTGTCAGTTCGGGATAAGTCTAATTTTTTTTTTTTTATAAAGAAAATATATGCACAAAATTTATTTCATGTTGTGAATTTTCTGACAGCTTACCCATAATAGTACTTACATGGATGATTTCTTTCCAGTAGAATTTTCACATGACTTTGAAAATATTTGTTAAAATTGGAAGTTTCCCTTGTTTTTCAGTTATAAGGTTTCTATCCCATGTACATTTTTATATGGTTTTTTGTAGGTATAATTTATTTACAAATCAGTAAGTGAAAGAACTGGGACTTATACCCATACTGCCTGATTTCAAAGTTCTTGTTCTTCGTTCTTAAGTATTGTGCATGTTTTCACTTGCATATACTATTGCTCTTGTCTTGGAAACAGGCCTTACTGTGTTGCTGGTTTTTTTTTCTAAAACCTAGACCATATAGTCCCTTCTACTTGGTTTCAACCCATGACCTGTTTTATATTCAAGTATTCATGATGGTTTTTGTCATTAGTCAGCCTAGGATCAGTACTGTTCAGCATTGTACAGTACAAGGCACACTAAGGAGGCCAAACAGTTCCAAGTTAACAACCATAAAAAATAAGATTTTGCCTCCTTTATTCATGAGACCAAGAAAATGGGGATGATTTGAAACTGATTCTAAGTTATCCCCTTGTGCAGTGCAAGAGATATATTAAGATGCTATAAAAATTTAACAAAGTAACTTGCCCTTGGTTGCAAGACCAAAAACCAGAATTTGAACCTAGGGTGAATGACTCCAGAGTTCATGCTTCCCTATCCCTCTTCCAGCTGTCATGTCTATAAACTAGGGAGGCTGTCCCTGCTTTGGCTTCCTCATTAGATTATGGGGGTTCTAGGCAAGAAATGTGAAGGTCTTTTGTAAAAGATAAAACTTAGACAGTATTGGTCTGACATTTGGTGATTTGAGATCCTCTTGTGGCATTTGGAGAACAAGTATCTTGGGGATTTCTTTTTGCATGCCACAAATCCCAAGGAGGAGGATCCCATGCCCCACCCACCCCCACCAACAAACACACACATACTCATCTTCCAGTTCTAGGTTTTCAAAGACCTGCTCCCACAAGAAACATCCACCCTAGAAGTATCCCTTTCCACCATAGTTGATTCTCATTCAAGGCCCAATGGAATGATCCCCAAGCATTTCATATAGAAACCATGATGCAGAATTCCTTTTGGATTCTTGACTGCCATCTGAGATGGTCTTGCCCCTCCATCACCTGGTAGGACTTCATGAAACACATGGTAGACACTCACAAATCCTCCTGTGCCTACCCACATTGCTCCACCATATTAATGGAAAGGTTTTGGAACCCTGTCTCTACTCAAGGGATATCTTAACAACCTCAGAGAATTGCAGTTATCCTGTCTGTGGAGCTTGTGATAGTGCCTCTCTAAAAAGAAATAAAAGATATTTTTGTATCTTTTTAGTATATTTTTATTGCTCTTTATTCTTAATAAATTTCACTCAGACCTCAGCTCCTTAAGCGAATGGCTTCTGGGCATGTTAATATACTTCTCACAGCAAGCACATACTGTTTATGTGTCTTTTAAAAATTTACCTTGAATTAATTCCTGAAAGGTTTTAACTTGCTTAAAATTGATGAAAAATTATTCATTTATAGAGTCCTTGAGTGTCAAATTTTTTATAAATTGTTGGATTTGTTACTCTTTTAAGTCACCTGTTTGTAGCATGATTTTAAAAGAAAGAAGAGAAGGGATTTATACAAAACCTTTTTTTTTTTTCACTTCCTTATAAATTAAAGCATTTCAGACTCATTTATATTGACTTTTTACTGTTGTTTCTGTCATTTAAATGTTGAGTATGATTAAAGCTCTGGGAATTGGTGATGGACAGGGAAGTGCTGCAGTCAATGGGGTCACAAAAAGCAGGATACAACTGAGCTACTGAACTGATGATTAAAGACATTGATAGCTTCAGTCAGCTTTAACACCATGCGGCTACTGCTACTTAAGTCACTTCAGTCATGTCCGACTCTGTGCCACCCCATAGACAGAAGCCCACCAGGCTCCACCGTCCCTGGAATTCTCCAGGCAAGAACACTGGAGTGGGTTGCCATTTCCTTCTCCAATCCATGAACGTGAAAAGTGAAAGTGAAGTTGCTTAGTCATGTCCGACTCTTTGCAACCCCATGGACTGCAGCCTACCAGGCTCCTCCATCCATGGGATTTTCCAGGCAAGAGTACTGGAGTGGGTTGCCATTGCCTTCTCCAAATGTCAACATTCACTAGGCTGAATGGGCATAAAAAATAAGAATATTTGTCAATCAGAAATCTTCCAACAAACAAAAGCCCAGGAACAGATGGCTTCACAGCTGAATTCTACCAAAAATTCAGAGAAGAGCTAACACCTATCCTACTCAAACTCTTCCAGAAAATTACAGAGAAAGGTAAATTTCCAAACTCAGTCTATGAGGCCACCATCATCCTAATACCAAAACCAGGCAAAGATGCCACAGAAAAAGAAAACTACAGGCCAATGTCATTGATGAACATAGATGCAAAAATCCTTAACAAAATTCTAGCAAACAGAATCCAACAACATATTAAAAAGATCATATATCATAACCAAGTGGGCTTTATCCCAGGGATGCAAGGATTCTTCAATATTTGCAAATCAATCAGTGTGATACACCACATTAACAAATTGAAAGATAAAAACCATATGAGTATCTCAATAGATGCAGAGAAAGCCTTTGAAAAAATTCAATATCCGTTTATGATAAAAACCCTCCAGAAAGCAGGCATAGAAGGAACATACCTCAACATAATAAAAGCCATATATGATAAACCCACAGCAAACATTATCCTCAATGGTAAAAAAATTGAAAGCATTACCCCTAAAGTCAAGAACAAGACAAGGATACACTCTCACCACTACTATTCAACATAGTTTTGGAAGTTTTAGCCACAGCAATCAGAGCAGAAAAAGAAATAAAAGGAATCCAGATTGGAAACGAAGAAGTAAAACTCTCACTGTTTACAGATGACATGTCCTCTATATAGAAAACCCTAAAGACTCCACCAGAAAATTACTAGAGCTAATCAATGAATATAGTAAAGTTGCCGGATATAAAATTAACGCACAGAAATCCCTTGCATTCCTATACACTAACAATGAGAAAACAGAAATTAAGGAAATAATTCCATTCACCATTGCAACGAAAAGAATAGAATACTTAGGAATAAATCAACCTAAAGAAACAAAGGACCTATATATAGAAAACTATAAAACACTGATGAAAGAAAAAATGACACAAATAGATGGAGAAATATACCATGTTCATGGATCGGAAGAATCAACATAGTGAAAATGAGTATACTACCCAAAGCAATCTATAGATTCAATGCAATTCCTGTCAAACTACCAACAATATTTTTCAGAGAACTAGAACAAATATTTTCACAATTTGTATGGAAATACAAAAAACCTCGAATAGCGAAAGCAATCTTGAGAAAGAAGAATGGGACTGGAGGAATCAACCTGCCTGACTTCAGGCTATACTACAAAGCAACAGTCATCAAGACAGTATAGTACTGGCACAAAGACAGAAGCATAGATCAATGGAACAAAAATAGAAAGCCTAGAGATATAAATCCATGCACCTATGAACACCTTATCTTTGACAAAGGAGGCAAGAACATACAATGGAGAAAAGACAGTCTCTTTAACAAGTGGTGCTGGGAAAACTGGTCAGCCACTTGTAAAAGAATGAAACTAGAACACTTTCTAACACCATACACAAAAATAAACTCAAAATCGATTAAAGATCTAAACATAAGACCAGAAACTTTAAAACTCCTAGAAGAAAACATAGGCAAAACACTCTCTGACGTAAATCATAGCAGGATCCTCTATGACCCACTTCCCAGAGTAATGGAAATAAAAGCAAAAATAAACAAATCAGACCTAATTAAACTTAAAAGCTTTTGCACAACAAAGGAAACTATAAGCAAGGTGAAAAGACAGCCTTCAGAATGGGAAAAAATAACAGCAAATGAAGCAACTGACAAATAATCTCAAAAATATACAAGCAACTCCTGCAGCTCAATTCCAGAAAAATAAGCGACCCAATCAAAAAGTGGGCCAAAGAACTAAACAGACATTTCTCCTAAAAAGACATACAGATGGCTAACAAACACATGAAAAGATGCTCAACATCACTATCAGAGAAATGCAAATCAAAACCACAATGAGGTACCATCTCATGCCAGTCAAAATGGCTGCTATCAAAAAGTCTACAAACAATAAATGCTGGAGAGGGTGCAGAGAAAAAGGAACCCTCTTACACTGTTGTGGCAAGGCAAACTAGTACAGCTACTATGGAGAACAGTGTGGAGATTGCTTAAAAAACTGGAAATAGAACTGCCATATGTCCCATCAGTCCCACTGCTGGGCATACACACCGAGGAAACCAGAATTGAAAGATACACATGTACCCCAATGTTCATCGCAACACTGTTTACAATAGCCAGGACATGGAAGCAACCTAGATGTCCATCTGCAGATGAATGGATAAGAAAGCTGTGGTACATATACACAATGGAGTATTCAAATCAGATCAGTCGCTCAGTCATGTCCAACTCTTTGCGACCCCATCAATTGCAGCACGCCAGGCCTCCCTGTCCATCACCAACTCCCGGAGTTCACTGAGACTCACGTCCATCGAGTCAGTGATACCATCCAGCTATCTCATCCTCTGTCGTCCCCTTCTCCTCCTGCCCCCAATCCCTCCCAGCATCAGAGTCTTTTCCAATGAGTCAACTCTTCGCATGAGGTGGCCAAAGTACTGGAGTTTCAGCTTTAGCATCATTCCTTCCAAAGAACACCCAGGGCTGATCTCCTTCAGAATGGACTGGTTGGGGTATTACTCAGCTGTTAAAAAGAATACATTTGAATCAGTTCTAAGGTGGATGAAACTGGAGCCTATTATACAGAGCAAAGTAAGTCAGAAAGAAAAACACCAATACAATATATTGATGCATATTAATGGAATTTAGAAAGATGGTAACGATGACCCTATATGCAAAACAGCAACAGAGACACAGATGTAAAGAACAGACTTTTGGACTCTGTGGGAGAAAGTGAGGGTGGGATGATTTGAGAGAATAGCATTGAAACATGTATATTATCATATGTGAAATAGATCGCCAGTCCAGGTTCAATGCATGAGATAGGGTGCCCAGGGCTGGTGCACTGGGATGACCCTGAGGGGTGGGATGGGAAGGGAGGTGGTAGGGAGGATCAGGAGGGGGAACACTTATACACCCATAGCTGATTCATGTGAATGTATGGCAAAAACCACCATGATATTGTAAAGTAATTAGCCTCCAATTAAAATAAGTTTTTTAAAAAAAGAATATTTGTCTTGCTCATGGTATGTGTTACCCATAACTCTCCTGCCCTATATAAGCTTATATCTCTCTGTTTTAACCCCTTTCTCTCTCAGGTTTTTCGGTTTTTAATTTTATTTATTTACATCACCCACTGCATCAATTTCTAAACCAATACCACCATGTTTCTTTTCTCTTTTTCCCAAGGTTAATCCTGCCAGTGCAGTTTCTTTGACATTACTGCTATCAGGCACTCCAGTGAAGAAAATTAACCTGCTCACAGGATTGGTATTCTAGTCTGATAATGATTTGATTTGCTGTCTTGTTATTGATTTGTGCTCCAGCTTTCAGGTTGAAATAGATCAAGTTCCTGATAGGCCCATTACCATAAAGACCTCCAATCAACTGTTTTCTGCTCTAGGTCTGTCATTCAGGAGATAACCCTTGAGGATATATGTTATCAACTCTCTTTCATCACTGCTTTGCATACTGCCAGGTCATCCTCTGTAAGCAACTTGGATCATTGCATGTCTTCTATTGCCCACAGGAGCATCTGTGGGTCACCCATCCAGTGCTTAGAGAAGTCCATTGGTGTCACAGGTACCAGGCCTGTGGAGATAGGGAAAAGGAGGTAAATGCAGCTCTGAGGTCATTAGTGTAGTTTGATACTCATTCACAGGACTTTGCTTGTGACATTTGATACGAGGTAAGAAAGTGAGATGATAGAGTTCCACCTCTCTTTTGTTGTGATTAGATCACAGGTGGGGTGGGTGAGTGATTGTTCTCCAGTTACCAGACAGGAAGCTCACTTTACCTTATTAAATTGTCACCCTCTCTGTATTAATAGGAATCAAACAAAATATCCCTTCTTGCAACTTTCTTATTTCCTATCATATAGCTTAGTAAAATGCTTGCATACAGTTAGTCATTCACTTGTTTAGCAGTAAACGTGGCAAATACTTCTCAGTATCTTGAAATAAACTCAAAATAATTAATTTAAATGTTGTTTCTTGCTATGGATCAGTGCTATTGTTTATTGCATTTTTTTTTTTCTTCAGAAAATGTCAGCTGTTTCTGATTTGTCAATGATGTCAGATTTCCATCAACTTTATTTTCTATTTCACTCCTTAATTGGGGCAGGTTGGAAAGAAAAATGCCAGTACATATACAATATGCTAACCAACCTCACATCCCACAGAGTTTTTAGAAGGACAAGCTAATTCCCAGGACTATGTAGGAATACTAGTTTGCCTCTTCACATTTTTCTAGCAGTGTGGAGGAATTCATTGTCAAGTCAGACCATGATACGTTTGAAGGTTGATCTGGTCAGTCATGTGTATCTGCCTCTTTCTCATTTGCTTATTGGCAAGTAGAGCATGTCCCTGGTTCTTTAGACAGACTGAATTTATAAGGATCTTGTCCAAGGATAACCTTCATTCTTTTGACCTTTCACAGTTGCTTGCTTGCTTGCTTTCCCCATTTTGCATTAACTGCTTTTACACTGGAATTGTCAAATCAGGTTTGGTGACTTTGTCAGCAGCAATGAGGGTAAGAAACCAGATTTTCCCATGCAAGGAATTAATGCCCTTTTGTATTAGTAATTCTAAAAATTGGTTAAAATGTCTTTGATTTTACTCTCTTGGTTTTTTACTTTCTCGAAGTCTCTGACAGTTCATATCTAAAGCTGTTTTGATATGAACTCTGTTTTAGTCTTTTGAACAATTCCAAGCTAAACAGATTAACTTAACCAATATTTTTTAGTGAATGATTTATTTTTTTTAACAGTCTGACAAATAAGATTAATTTGTGCTCAAATCAATGAAAAACAGTCACCTTTCTTTGGTGGCTGCTGAGCACTATGTTTTCTGTAATTTGCTCACAGAACTGCTGAGACTTTGTGAATAGAAGTCTTGGGAAAATTTTTAGATCTCCAGCTATCTTTGTTTATGGCATTGAAGGTTTTAAAAGGTAAATGTGATAGATATTGTTTAGTTTTAATAGCTCAAGTTTTGGGAAGACCTTAAAAAGTGTTTTAAAATGTTTTTAATTACTTATTTTAAAAGAGGATATGTACCTCCTAAAGTTAAATTGATGTGGCACTTCTTCCAGCCTGAGTCTGAGAGTCAAGTAAAAGGAGTTTGCTAACATAATCTGAACATAACATCTGAACATAAAAATTGAACTCTATAATTTCAAAAGCCTTTTAACAATTTTTAACATAACATTCTTATTTTTTCTTCAAAATACTTTCATAAAATGAGCTAAACAAGTAATAGTAATATAGTATGCCCATTTGAAAAATAACTTGCAAATGGAGCTTAGTTGGTTAGTGACAGAATTGGTATTCAGGTCTGTCTTTATTGTTTTTGCTTTTCATCCTGACAAAATTTAACAATGTGTAATAGTAGAACAATTTGGTAAATTCTTATGTACTCATTATTTAAATGAGTAAAAGCAATTGTTAGTAATTTGCATTTACTGTATTTGCTTCTTTTTTTGCTGTAGATTATAAAGCAAATCTACGACATTTTGACTTTTACCCCTCATAATTTTAGTAAGTATATATCGAAAGTAAGGAAGGGGCTTGCCTGGTGGCTCAGTGGTAAAGAATCTGCCTGCCAGTGCAGGAGATGTGGATTTGATCCCTGGATCAGGAAGATCCCCTAGAGAAGGAAATGGTTTCTCCCACTCCAGTATTCTTGCCTGGAGAATCCCCCTGGACAGAGAAGCCTGGCAGGCTACAGTCCATGGAGTCACAAAAGAGTCAGACACAACTTAGCAACTAAACAACAACAAAAGTAAGGAAAAGGAAATTTTCTTAATAACCACAATACCATTATCACACCCAACACAATTAGCAATGATTCTGTAATATTACAATATTTTTATTCATGTTTTTCTGGTTGTTCCCAGAATGACTTTGTTTTATAAATAATCAGGGTTGCAAAGAAGGTCCCCACAAGGCACTAGTTGTTACATCGCTTAAGTCATGGTTAATCTAAAACAATACCCCTCACCCCATTATTCTTTTCATGATGTTAACTTGCTTGGGGAGACTTAAAAGATTGGTCTTTAAATCTGAAATTTGATGTTGCTTCTATTATACTAAGCTGCCTCAAATGTAAATTTTAAATGTTAAAGAAATACAATAATAAATAGAAAACAACTCTGTCTAACCTTAAAATTAAAAGTAGAATTTTTTATTTTAAAGAGTTCACAGAACAGTTTACAGTAAGTGAAATGTTGTAAGAATTAATTTCATAAGCGACTTTAAAATCAAAATAAAATCCAAAGTAGTAACTGTATCCTTGTGACTTTTATGTCTGTATTAGCATTTTGACTAAATGTAGTTCATAATAGTGAAGATGAACAAATAAATAAATTTTAGTGGTTTGGTGTTTTAGTCCCTAAGTCATGTCCAGCTCTTGCAATCCCATGAACCTGTAGCCCACCAGGCTCCTCTGTCCTTGGGATTCTCCAGGTGAGAATACTGTAGTGGGTTGCCATTTCCTTCTCCAGAGGATCTTCCCGACCCAGGGATCAAACCCTTCTCTCCTGCATCACAGGCAGATTCTCTACCAACTGAGCTATGAGGAAGTCCTAATAAATTCTAGTGTTTGGCAATAATATAAGTTTAGTCCAATTTTTCTTTTCAGCTGATTAGAGAAGTGCAAATTGTACATCTTAACTCTGTCACAAGTTCTGTTGCACGTATCAGAAAACTCACAAACATGTATTTTGTTGTTTGTAAATACCTTGTCATCTTTACTGTTCTTAACAAAGAGCAAGTATTAAATATTGGTCATGTACTGTCAGTGGTAATAGTATGTATTTTACATTATTATGTCCTATTCTTGAGTATTTCTTCATGGCTATATAATCTATCTCAGCATCCAACTGGCCTGCTAGTTAAATGCCTAACTTCCAGAAATGGCAACAACGAAGAATAGTGAAGAGGATAGGAAAAAGAGGCGAGAGTTGCCTTATCAGAAGGATTGGAGCAGTCACAGAGCAGGGACACACTGCTTTGTCTCCTGTGGCCTGGCTAAGTGGGCAGGGCGATATGCTTGGTTGATATTACTTACTGTTCAACCCGGAAACTGTTACATTTTTCCTACCATTTTCTTCCACTGAGAGACATTAAAGTCACTCCATAAGGATGCAGCAGTATTGTTTTGCAAGCCAGCCTTGGCAGAAAGACAAAGACTTTAATTTTTGGTTATTTCCGTCTAACTTTTTCATCTCTATACCTGTGATAAGCCTTGTAGGCAGTCTTTCAAAGGAGTGCATCAAGAGAAAGATACTGAAATATTCGGGTGCAGTAGCTTCCCTGTGTTAAGTCTTCATTGCTGTAACTAATGTTTCTGCCTGTGCACTGGCTGTACAGCCCCTCTTTTGAGACAAAACCTGAGTAAATAGAGACACATTCTTTCCAGATGCTAAGCTTTCCTGTCCCTGTCTGTTATTCAGTTTTCACCAGAGGATTTAAGGATAAAGTATAGGATTCTGCTGTGTAAAACTAATTCCCTAGCTTTTCCTAATGGTGTGTAGAGTTTTGATTCCCTAAGGCACAGTGTTATTTCCAGAGTTTTCTTCAATTTGCATAACTGGTTTATCTGACTTCTTTCCTCAGAATAACAGAAATGAAATGAGATGACACTATAAAAATACTAAAAGCTTCTCAAATTAAAGAGTAAAATTATTTACACATAAAATGATGAAATATTTTGGGCATATCCAGGCATATAACTACCAGGCACACAAACAGTGCTCAATAAATACTTTCCTAAATAATCATAATAAAGCTGTTTCTGTAATAAAAATATACTTTATGAACAGCATTTAAATATCTATTAAAGAATAGATTCTTCTGAAATCTGTTGAATAAAGTGTGTTCTCTAATATACTAGTTATCAGTTCAGTTCAGTTCAGTCGCTCAGTCGTGTCCAACTCTTTGCAACCCCATGAATCGCAGCACGCCAGGCAACCCTGTCCATCACCAACTTCCGGAGTTCACTCAGACTCACGTCCATCAAGTCAGTGATGCCATCCAGCCATCTCATCCTCTGTCGTCCCCTTCTCCTCTTGCCCCCAATCCCTCCCAGCATCAGAGTCTTTTCCAATGAGTCAACTCTTCGCATGAGGTGGCCAAAGTACTGGAGTTTCAGCTTCAGCATCATTCCTTCCAAACAAATCCCAGGGTTGATCTCCTTCAGAATGGACTGGTTGGATCTCCTTGCAGTCCAAAGGACTCTCAAGAGTCTTCTCCAACACCACTGTTCAAAAGCATCAATTCTTTAGCACTCAGCTTTCTTCACAGTCCAACTCTCACATCCATACATGACCACTGGAAAAACCATAGCCTTGACTAGACGGACCTTTGTTGGCAAAGTAATGTCTCTGCTTTTCAATATGCTATTAAGTTATAACTAACTAACACATTTATATGTGTCTCTGTATTTAAAAGGCAGGTACTTCTCTATCCCTTCTAATTACAAGGGAATGACTACAAAATAAATGTAATAGGTAAGAAATACTTGTCCTTCCTGGGAAAGGAGCATTTATATAATAGTATATCACAGCTCATTTCTTAGAATGAGTTCTTATCCTATTTATTTTTTTCATATATCTATTATTAAGAAAATAGTAATGTGACAGCTACTACTCATCAATCTCATTTGGTAAGAACCTAAGTTTATTTTCATGTTTTACTACCTTACCACATATGCAAGAACAGGCCTCATTTTTAACAGTCTAATCATGTCACATAATCTTGATGGAAGTAATTCTATCAGAAGTTCAGGAAATTTAAATAGCCTTTTTCATTCTTCTTTGGATGGGTCAGTGCTGTTAAGGGCATTGCAATGAGAAGCACAAGGTGATTTTATTTTAAGAGTTACTGATTCATGCTTCCCTTGTTTTGTTTCAGGTGGATCATCCATGCTATGGAGTATGAACTACAGATCCGTGGTGGAAACAAGCCAGCCAGAGACTTATATCAGCTGTCACCCAGTGAAGTAAAACAGCTTCTATTGGATATTCTCCAGCCTCAACAGAATGGAAGGTAATGACGGTCCTTTGTTACTTACAGGACACTCTGGATTTACAATAAAATTTTATACATGTGTGTGTATGGAATTAGTAAGATGTTAATAAGAAATAAAGTGTAGCAAAGTGTCAATACTAGATGGGCAGCATACATAGAGATACTAATTAAAATGTCTATCTTCAGTTGTAATTTTGTATTGATTTGAATTTTATACTTTTTCCAGGTATAGTTTGTAATAATTTTTATTATTCTGTGTATAATGTAGTACTTCATTTTACTTTGGTCAATTCCCTTTCTAATCTTTGGTAGCACTCACCATCTCCTCCCAACATTTTGGCACACAAGTTTGAGTTTGATAATGTTAATTAAATTCTTGCTTGTAACTGTCTCTTTAAGTAGACTATAATCTTCTTCAGAGTAAACTGTTTTAGATGTAACTTGTACCAACCTTAGAATATAAGTAAAGCAAATACTTTGGATTGCTTTGAATTGAAGAGTTATTTTTATGACAAAAACAGTTTTAATGTAATTACTTAGGCAAACAGTTATTGAGCGCTATTTGTGTGCCTGGTACTTTCCAAAGTGATATAGTTATATGCCTAGAAATATCTAGGAAAAAAGTCTTCTGCAAAAGTAGACGTGAACAAACAGAAAAGCATCCTTTTTCTTAAACAGGAAGACTTTAAAGATGTCTAACAATTCCAATAAAATTCCAACAAGCTGTTTTATGGATTTAGACCAGTAAATACTAAAATTCCTATGCAAAAGCAGACATGCAAGAATAACCAGAAAAACATAAAGACTTGCCCTAAGAGAGACAGTTGAAGTATTTAATAGCCTTTATAATTAAAATAATGTGATGCTGGTACATGAACAGAGAAACAGAACTAGTGAACAGAATAGAAAGTCCAGAAATAGACCCCCGATCACATCTGGAAATTGTGTGTGATGGAGGTGACGCCTCAAATCACTGGGTCAAAGGTAGACTTTTTAAATAACTAGTGATGTGACAACTGGGTAACGACTTGGAAAAGATAAAATCCATACTTTATACTGTACTTAAGAATAAACTTCAAACAGATTAGTGATTAAACATTTAAAAAAATGAAACTGTGCTGGTGCTAAAGTCGTCCCAGGTGGCTGAAGTGGTAAAGAATCCACCTGCCAATGCCTGTGCCAGTGCCAATGCCAATCCACCTGCCTGTGGAGATGCAGGCCGGAGACATGGGTCCAATTCCTGGGTCGGGAAGACCCCCTGGAGGAGAAAATGGTAACCCACTCCAGTATTCTTGCCTGGGAAATCCCACAGACAAAGGAGCCTGGTGGGATATAGTCCATGGAATCACAAAGAAATTGGACATGACTTAGCTCTTGAGAGTCCCTTGGACTGCAAGGAGATCCAACCAGTCCATTCTGAAGGAGATCAGCCCTGGGTGTTCTTTGGAAGGAATGATGCTAAAGCTGAAACTCCAGTACTTTGGCCACCTCAGGCGAAGAGTTGACTCATTGGAAAAGACTCTGATGCTGGGAGGGATTGGGGGCAGGAGGAGAAGGGGACGACAGAGGATGAGATAGCTGGATGGCATCACTGACTCGATGGACGTGAGTCTCAGTGAACTCCGGGAGTTGGTGATGGACAGGGAGGCCTGGTGTGCTGCGATTCATGAGGTCACAAAGAGTCAGACACGACTGAACGACTGAATGAACTGAACTGAACTAGCTTGAAGAAGACATGGGTAAATTCCTCTGTAACCTTGGTATGAGAAAGACTTTCTAACTATGACTCAAGCCTAGGGGCAATAAAAGATTAATAAAACTATATAAAAATTAAAACCCGCATTTTTCATAGAAAAAAATAGGCAATGCCAAAAGACAACTGAGAAGCTGGAGCAAAACATGTGTTACAAAGAGTTAATGCTAACTCTTAAAAATTGAGAAAAATGGGGGAAGATACAATTGATCAATTCATTTAAAATGTTAAAAATGGACCTTAAATATTGGAGAGATGTTCAAACTAACTCATAATTAGAGAAATATAAATTAAAACACATTGAGATACCATTTCTCATCTATAAGACTGGCAAAGTTAAAGAGTATGGGGAACATTTGCTGAGGCTGTGGAGAAAACAGATAGTCCCATATACAGCTGATGAGTACAACCCTTCTATATGAGAATTTGATAATATCTTAAAAAAAGTCTACATGTGCACTTATCCTTTGACCCAGCAGTCTTAGTCTTATTTTTAAGGACCCACCCTGGAGATTTGCCTCCAACAATGTGAGTATATATGCACGAGGTTATTCATTGCATCATCATCTATAATTGCAAATTTTGGAATGCCCATGACCTAAGTCCTCATACATGGGGAATTATTTGAATAAACTGTGGTAAATGTCCACACAGTGGAGATTATGAAGTTGTGAAAAAGAACAAGTGTGGTCTCTATGAACTGATAGGGAATATCTCTAGGCTGTATTGATACCTGAGAATAGCAAAGTACAAAAGAGTATAGTACTCTACTCTTCATGTAAGAAAGAAGAGGATATCTGCTCATTTTTGCAGAAGAAATATAGGAAGGCTAAATCAGAAACTAGTGAAATTGGTTACCTTCAGAGAGTGGGTGGGAACAGGGTGGAAAGAATGAAAAAAATAGATCACAGCAGTAGGGTTGAGGGGAGAGCAATACTTCAAATTCAGACCATTTGAATAGCTCTGACTGTCCAACTTCTGTGATATTTCTAAAACATAAATAATTATTCCCCAAACATAAATCATTAATGAAAATTAATCCAGATGTGGAAGGTACCAAAAATAGAATACACACAGACAATTGACCCTAACCATATTACAAATGAATAATATTACCACACTGAAGCAGGGGGGAAGACAAGAATTAACCAAAGTACCTTTGGAAAACATTGACTAGACACTGTAAAGCTAAACAAAAAGAGAACTACACACAAATCGTGGACTCTGTATAGTAATCTTTTTTTTCTCACAGAGGTAGGAATTAGCAATTCTGGAATTTATACACACATGCATAGTATTATATATTGGGTTGGCTGAAAAGTTCGTTTGAGATTTTCCATGACATCTTACAGAGAAACCCATACGAACTTTTTGGTCAACGCAAAGATGGTGCATATACATATACACACACTGAGGTTAAATAAATAATTCAATATAGTGGAGCTCATTTGAGCCAGATTTTTTTTCAATGTTGAAATATATAGTTACAAATAAGGAAAGGAGAATGGCTAGAGTATTCCCTGTGGTGTTTGATTGGAATTGGAAGTATCACTGTGAATTGATAGTTTTTACAAAGATGGATAGATACAGAAATAAATGGGAATGTGTATATGTATATGGGAGCATACATCCTGGTCTTTCCTAACTGTCCACTAAGAGAACCTAGAAGCAGTGAAACCCCAATAGCAGTGAGCAAACCTGGTACCCAGATACTGATTTCCAAATAACACTTTCTAATGGAAAGAACCAGGATTCCTTGGAGAAGTAGTTGATTGCAGGGCTGGGGCAGGAAAAACACAAGATAAACCTGAAGCATCTTGTTGTACCAGAAAGTAAGAAAATGCTCCAAAAACTATAGAGGTGTGTTAGAAGGATGCCAGAGACAATGTGAAGGAGGCTCAATGACCAAAGCTGGGACAATTTTGAGCAACAAAATAAATAATGATACCATTGGATTACATCCAGTAGAATAAAGATCCATAAGTCCATGCTGATATAAATTGATAAATGGGAGAGAAGGGACTCTTTTTACAATAGAATTCCAATTAATAAGTGTAGGTGGAATGATGATAATGTTGGTGGAATAATGATCACCATTAGGCAAGTACAACAATAACCATTGCAGGCAAGAACCCCTAGATTTAGTGGGTGGAAGTATGATGAGAAATGGGAATTTGTATAATTTCAGAGTATTTCCACTCAAGATACTTTTTAATTGTAAAAGGAAAAATTGTAACTTTACAGTGAAACCCAGCAGACTCCACCTTAACCAAATGATCAAGTTAACATCATCGGTAGTAAGATACATCAGCATTACATACCCCCTGGTACGATGTGCTGAGAAAGGGTACAGCCATTTCTGGGTATTGCAAAACAGTGCATAACCTGAGTTTAATCATGAGAAAACATCTGACAAACCTAAATTGAGGTACATTCTACAAAATAACTGACTTTTCTAAAATGTCAAAGTTGTGAAAGATAAAGATTTGAGGAACTGTCACAGATTAGAAGAGCCTAAGGAGACCTGAACACTAATGCAGTGTGGGGTCCTGGGTGGGACACAGGACCAAAACAAGGAAATTTGCAGTGAAATTGGCAAAATTTGAGTACGGTCCATAAGATTAGTAATATTCTACCAATGTTTATTTCCTGGTTTCGATAGTTGTACTATTGATTATGTAAGATGACAGAAAGTAGAAGAGGCTGAGTAGAGGAACATTTTTTTTTTTTTTGCTTTTCTGTAAACCTAAATTTTTTCTAAGTAAAAAGTCAAAAGATAAAAATAAGAGAATTCTTCTAAAATAATTCCTGCTCTGTGAATATTCACACATTTTTACCTTTTATGTTGTTCTAAGCAAACATCTTCCTTTTATAGTCTTAACCATGACTTCACAGAACTCTGAAAGCATCTTTTTTGTTGTTGCCAAACAAAGGAAGAAAGGGGAAGAATCACATGGAAAATATTCAGTTTGCATACCCATTATCCAAATTAAAACATCACAAAGGAACCTTTTTGGCTTTTTTCTTTAGCATAGCAGTGAACCCAGCCACACAAATCTGGGCCTACCAAGAGAAGCTATAAATCCAAAAGAGATACCTCCTCACTTGTGTAGTGATGTAACTTCTCGATCCTCTTTCACCAGAACAACAATGTCTTTTTCTGATCACTGTATCCTGCATAATGAGTTTCACACCTAGAAATATTGTTGATCATTACTTGTGGTTGATAACACATTTTACTCTGCTGCCTGTTTTAATACCAAGTATAAAAAAATTATATTTGTTCCTATCTTCAGCTTTTGTAATAATATACTACTATGTCATTTGTTTATTCTTTTCAGATTGTGAAAATTCTATATCTTTAGCAGTTTGTGATTGAAGTAACTATTATATTTTTAAGATTTAAAACTTAAATTCATTAAAATAATGGATCTAGAATTTTGACTCTGTATTAATTATTATGATGTGTAAGATTTGGTAGCTGATATTTTAGCAATGGTACTTTGGCTGTATTTAAGTAGAAAACTAAATATAAGGTTTAAATTAGCATCTAAGGTTTAAAATAAGGTAATTTCATTAGATGGGCTTCCCTGGTGGCTCAGTGGTAAAGAATCAACTTGCCAATGCAGACTTGGGTTTGATCCCTGGGTCCTAAAGATCCCCAGTATTCTTACCTGAGAAATCCCATGGACAGAGGAGCCTGACAGGCTAGAGTCCCTGGGGTCCCAAAAGAGTCGGACATAACTTAGTGACTAAACAACAACAGTTTTATTAGATACATTATACTTTTTTGAGCACTCACCCACTTATCAGGTGGTTATTAAGCACCTTTCTTGGAGAGGTATATAGGAGTAACCAAACTATATATACAATGCCCATGTCTTCATGGAGCTTACATTTTATTGCACATAAGGACCAGGTGAACTTATTTTGAAATTGACTGTTCCTGTGTTTTTAAATTGAACTGTATTGCATGTTAGAAACTCATTTGATCACATAGTGAATTGTAAGAAACTTACTAGAGAATAACATTTTGCCTGTTAAATTTTTTTAGGGATTTTCTCCTTTCCTGCAAGTTCTGTTTTCACTATGAAATATTTAATAACCTCTATAACACATGGTAGATATGCATCATTGATGGATTTTGGCTTTTATTGCTCATTCTGTTGGAACAATTAATCCATATAAAAGCACTGCTTTTTGTCAGAACAAGCTTGTTTTTCAACACTGAGGCATTTTCTTTTGGTCTACAGATGTTGGCTGAACAGGCGGCAGATCGATGGCTCTTTGAATAGAACCCCCCCTGGGTTCTATGACAGAGTATGGCAGATCCTGGAACGCACACCCAATGGAATCATTGTAGCCGGGAGGCATTTGCCCCAGGTACAGCCCCACTGTGTCTGTGTCAGTAAAAGGGACTTCTCAAGAGACCTAAAGAGAAAAGAAGACAGCAGAGGATGAGATGGTTAGATAGCATCACAGACTCAATGGACATGAATCTGAGCAAATTCCAGGAGATGGTGAAGGACCCGGAAGCCTGGTGTGCCACTCTCCATGGGGTCACAAAGAGTCAACAGGACTTAGTGACTGAGCAACTACAAAGAAGCAGAGAGTTCTTCCCTTCTCTGCTTTGCAAATGACCTTTCTACTTATTTCAAAGAATATTTAGATACTTGAAAGGAGAAAAATAAGAAGCCTGCTCAAGTGGATTAGAAATAATAGCAATGATGGTAGAAATACCACCAAGTGCAATAGGCCAGCGGCAGGGAACCTCACAAACAGGAAAACATACGTTCAAAAACCAAATCAGTCTGAAGAAACAAGGTGGTTTAGTAATGCTGTGGCTAGAAATTACTAATTAAAAATTGGATTGAACATGAAAAGTACAGTAACTTTTAGGTCATTAGACAATCACTTATTAACTGAGAGGTAACTGACATTTGATCTGAATGAATTAGTGTTCCCTTCTTCAAATGGTTTTCCAGGTTATATCAACTGGCCAGCCTCTTTAATTCTTTAATTTAATTCTGACACTTAAATCATTCTGCTTGTGCACAAACGTGAATAATTAGGCCTTCTAGAAATGGAGTTTGGGGAAGGAAATGGCAACCCACTCCAGTGTTCTTGCCTGGAGAATCCCAGGGACGGGGAAGCCTGGTGGGCTGCCGTCTATGGGGTCGCACAGAGTCGGACACAATTGAAGCAACTTAGCAGCAGTAGCAGCAGCAGAAATGGAGTACTATATCTGTTTATAGTGTTGAAACATCAGCCAAATTATTTGTAATAAAGGTCTTTATCAACGTATTCTTTTTTTATTGAAGTATAGTTGATATACAATGTGAGTTTCAGGTATACAACATAGTGATTCAATATTTCTATAGATTATATTCCATTTAAAGTTATTATAAAATATCAGCTATATTCCCTGTTCTGTAGCATATTTATTTATTTTATGCATAGTTTGTGCCTCTTAGTCTCCCACACCTATCTTGCCCTCTACTCTTCCCTCACCCCACTGGTAACTACTAGTTTGATCTCTGTAGCTGTGAAAATAAAATACTCTTAAAACACACACCTATACTCGTTTTGTTTATATGTACATAGGGTATTTCTGAAAGAACCCACAAGAAATCGATAGCATTCTTTTGCCTTTGGGGAAAGGGACTGTGGTCTATGGTACAGCTTGGGCTTTTCACTGATAATCCTTTTTAACCTTTCAGATTTTTGAACTTTGTGAATCTATTATTTTTTTCTAAAAATGAATAAGAACTTTTTAAAAGTATTTTTTATGCTGTTCACAGACTGTTGATTGGTTTTGTTGGTTGTCAGTATAGGTGCTCCAGTCCTTCCCAAGGTGCTCTCTGTGACCATTGTATGGAGCGCCTCTGTCTCCTGTGGGCAGGGACCCACTTCAACTGTTCGTGTCCTGCTGCTTCTACTAGGCCTGTGTCTGAGCACAGTGGACTGTTGCAACCTTCTGTTGCTTCTTTCCCAGCCTCCGCTAATGCCTACCAGACTTTCTTTTAATTATCTGATCGCCTGGTCTCTCCTTGCTGACAACGTGTTAAGTATTTTTAAGTGCCAGGCTCTTTTCTAGGTGCTCCTTTAATCCTTACAGCTGTCTTTTGTGGTAGGTACTGTATTAGTACTGTTTGACAGATGAGGAGACTAAAACACAGCTCAGTGGTTTTCCCGAAGTCGTACATCTAGGAAGCACCTGACCTAGTGTGACCCTCTTCCCAGCAGTTTGGCTTCTGAGCCTTTTCTCTTAACTTCTCTGCTACACTTTCCACTTCTTTCAGAGACTGGAAAATAAGGTAGCCTGATAGCTCTTCTCTAGATTTAATTATCATATTGCATACTAGCTATGCTGACTTTTCAATGAGATATATTAAAAGGACATTGATGTGAACCCATGAAAAGATCTTCCTTTCCTTCTGTAACCCCATTAATCTCATTGCTAGACATCTAAACAGTTATAATTGCAGGCATATCTCAAATAGTGCAAGTTTGGTTCCAGATGATCACAGTAAAGCAAATTACATAATTTTTTCTGGTTATCCAGTACATATTAAAGTTATGTATACACTATACTGTAGTCTGCTAGGCATGCAATAGTGTTATATCTAAGAAAACAATGTACATACCTTAATTTAAAAGTACTTGTTGCTAAAAATTGGTAACTATCATCTAAAAACACAGGGCTGCCAGAAACTTTCAATTTGTAAAATGAACAACAACAACAAAAATCTGTAAAGTGCAGTAAAGTGAAGCACAATAAAACAAGGTATGCCTCCACCAGCTTCATTTTCCCCTGAATTAGGTACTATCTATAATCACTGACAGTATGTTGGATTGTACTGAATACAAAATACAATAGATGGACCATGTTGCATATAGGACTGAAGCATTATTACACCAAGCAAAATAATATTGCTGTCACTTAATTGAAAGGAAACAATGGGCTTGGTCCCATTTTGAATAGTAGGTAGATACACATGTTCTAGGGTATGAGGAAATTCACTGTAGATCATGCTCTGAGGTAAAGGCAAATAAGTATGACTCATCATCTCTTCATCTCTGGTAATAATTCTGGTGACTCCATCTGCTCTCCCTCATTCAAGCCTAACATTTAGAGCCTTTCCTTCCATCCTTTGAAGATTATCCAGCATGCCAAGATTTTTTCTTTTTTTGAGTTTATTTTCTGCTTTCATTTGGTTTGTGGAAAGTATATGGAAGATTTTTATAATACTCTTGTTTTAAATGAAATATAAAGAGGAGATTAGAGAACATTTTTTTTGTTTTGCCTTTTTCTGTGTTTGCTTACCATTTCTGCACATGATATTGTTTCACTTATTTGTGTGCATTTTTATACTGCCAGCTCAGAAGGACTGCCACAGAAATGATGTTAATTCAGTAGCAAGTGACTTAGATGCTGAAGTCTGATGGCAAGCACAACTTGTGTTAATTCTGAAAGCAATATGTATTCTTAATGTGTTGTTCAATTTTTGGCCATTCCTTTTGTGTATTCCTAGAGAAGGAAATGGCAACCCACTCCAGTACTCTTGTCTGGAAAATTCCATGGACAGAGGAGCCTTGTAGGCTACAATCCATGGGGTTGCAAAGAGCCAGACATGACTAAGCAGCTTCACTTCACTTGACTTCACTTCACTTTTGTGTATTGAAGTAGTTTCCTAATACAGTCCTCTTTTCCCTAAATACATTAATATAGGAAAGATAACTACTAAAAACAGGAGGTTTAATTTATCACAAGAGTCAGCTGGTTAGCTTAAGTAGTTTGACATATATAAAATCCAGTCATAAAGCTGAAAATGCTCTCTAAGGTTTTGTAGAAGCTGAAAAAGATACTAGTGAATAAAATTTTCCTGTTAAGCGGGAACCAGAGTGTAACAATGCAGCATTTTAATGTTGAGTTATTTTTTTCAGCAACCAACCCTGTCAGATATGACCATGTATGAGATGAATTTCTCTCTCCTTGTTGAAGACATGTTGGGAAATATTGACCAGCCAAAATACAGACAGATTGTCGTGGAGGTTTGTATTTAAAAATGTAGATTGCTGAAGAAATGCTTTCTATCTGCTCCCTGAAAACCAGTATAAAGGAAACTGCTTAAGAGGCCAGGAATTCACTCCTCACCTAACCCAGATCTCCAGTTGAGTCCTGGAGGAGATGGTCATCCTTGACCCTTGAGTCGAGGCACATAAACAATTCAAACATCTTAAATCCATCAGGGTAGAAAGACTGGCCAACTTTCCCAGCTACACACTCATCCCCACAGTAAGTGCATCAACAGTACCGTAAAAGAGAGGATGTGACCTTTTTCTGTTTGTCTTATTTTCATTTTCTCCTGTTTACAGAAATAACTCATGACTATTGTAGAAAAGTTCAATAGTTGAAAAAAATTATAGAAAAGAAAACCAAAATATATCTCTATATCCACTAGCAATAGATCGTCACTATTATTTTGAGGGACACCTTTCCAGACATCTCTGTGAACAGAGAAAGGCTGTAATTTTGTATCTCATCATTGCTGCGTGTAAAGTTAAATGCCAAAATACACACACCTGTGCATGCACACATACACATATTGTTTTGCCATTTTAAAGTATTATATCAAATACATAGAGACTCCCTTGAATGGATATAATTTATAGCTCATCCTCACATTGTTTCTCTGGGAATGTCTCCATCAGACTCTGTGTTTCTTGAGGGTGGGTAATATGTCCTGTTGATACCGAAGCTCTCAGTGAGTGCTGGACTGGATGTGGCACCTCCTAAAATCCAGCGTGTCTGGAGCTACAGTCAACTGAGTGAGATTCAGCCTCATCTATGATAGGCCAGAATTTGGGTAAGAGTATCAGCCAGTCAGATTCATAGCTTGTGGGAGTAAGACAGAGACTGGGGTGAAGAAAAGATGGGATTTTTAGAAGCGTGATTGCCTTCTTTGTACAGTTAACCTTTTGGTATCTCATGCCTATAGATGCCCCTAAAATGAGGTCATTCTCTTTGCAGAAGAAATTTACCTTTAGAACTTGAGCAAAACTTCAAATTCTTTTGGCTAAAGCTCTGCCCCAAGGTCTCCCACAGTGTGACTTCTGGATTTTTTCCTAGTGTTTCCTTTGGTTCTTTCAGGTACTAATTGGGAAACATTTCAATAAAGTATATCAGAAAGATTCCCAAGTTGGAAATTATGTCTTTATCCTGTTTCATGTACAAACTAGAAACCATAATCATCATCAGAAAGTCTTTACCAAGCATTGTATACTCAGATACAATTTTGCATATTACAGTTTGTCATATAAAATGAACATTACTACTTAGGATAAAAGTATACGGTAACCAAGCAATAGGATGATGTCTTAAACTAAGATAGCTTATACAAACCAAATAGTGCTCATGTCATAAAGAATCACAGTTAAGTATATTGTTTAAAATATAACTGTCCCCTGAGAAATACTGTGATGTCAGAGAATTATACTCATTTTGGCATGCTAGACTTAAGTCAGGAGAAGGCGATGGCACCCCACTCCAGTGCTCTTGCCTGGAAAATCCCATGGACGGAGGAGCCTGGTAGGCTGCAGTCCATGGGGTCGCTAAGAGTCAGACACAACTGAACAACTTGACTTTCACTTTTCACTTTCATGCATTGGAGAAGGAAATGGCAACGCACTCCAATGTTCTTGCCTGGAGAATCCCAGGGACGGCGGAGCCTGTTGGGCTGCCATCTATGGGATCACACAGAGTCGGACACGACTGAAGTGACTTAGCAGCAGCAGCAGACTTAAGTCATTTGATCGTGAGGGTAGATCCAGAATCTCCACTGTACTCATCTGCTCTCTGAGGCAGCCGCTGCACCACTGGACCCTGTTTTGGTCCACCAAACAGTGGCTTGCCTGCCACCAAACATGAAGGTCTAAAGACTAGAGACAGTTCAGACACTTTGGATACTATAGGGTACTATGTACTGTGACAGGATTAGAAAAGTCATTTTTCTAAGTTATCAATTTTATTTAAGTGACTAAAAAAACATTTCCATATAGCTACAGGGATACAGACAATGAAAAAAAAAAAAAAAGTGAGGTTTCCAAACAGAACTCATGTTATTAACTTGTATAGGTAGGAAGATTCCATCCATAGATGATCCTATCATTGTACAGAACAGGCTGTGGGATACAAGGACCATCCATCAATCTGAGCAAAGAATGAAAACATATGCAGACTATGTCGCTTTTATGATTCATATAATTGGCTTTCCATGTCTGTCCCTTCTAGTTACTAATGGTCGTATCCATTGTACTGGAAAGAAACCCTGAGCTAGAATTTCAAGACAAAGTAGATCTTGACAAACTGGTGAAAGAAGCATTTCATGAATTTCAAAAAGATGAGAGTCGACTAAAGGAAATTGAAAAACAAGTAAGTAGAGAAAATAGCTTTTTGTAGAATTTTTTTTCTCAATTCTTCAAAGTATCCGTAAATCCCTTATAATTTAACTTACAAAACAGATATACAGATTACAAAACAGGAGGAAGTCTGATTTATTTGAGGAATTAATGTTACTTTTTACTCAATTATTAGTCAATTCAGCTAAGAAGTTCTGACTAGAAAGATATCTAAGAAGAGATAAATTTCCTTTATGTAGTTAGCAGTTAAAATGTGTTTTACCAGGAAGAAGCCAGGGATTCCAGAAGACTATAAAATTAAATTCTGGGAGGATGGGATGAGTAACAGGCTACCCTCGTGCTGTGTACTACCTGATATAGCTCCTTCCAGGCTGTCTGTTTAATATTTTATTCTCGTCCATAAAAAGGTTCCCTAAGTAAATAAAAATTATCAGCAAAAAAGAGAATACTGAAATGCTGTCTTCATTTTATATGCTGAGAAGATGCTTCAGGAAAATAAAAGAAAAACTCAAGAAGCTCATATTTTCCACAAGGAAATCTTCCTGTGAATTTATTTTTCCCTCTCGGCTGACACTGATTTTACCTGTCAACTCTTTACAAACAAAAACTCAGATGACTCACTTACTATTTTCCTTTATAGGATGACATGACTTCCTTTTACAACACTCCCCCTCTGGGAAAAAGAGGAACATGCAGCTATTTGACAAAGGTCGTGATGAATCTGCTGCTGGAAGGAGAAGTCAAGCCAAGCAATGATGACCCATGTCTGGTTAGCTAGTGAGGAACGTGGTAGAGACTTTGTTAAGACAGGTTTTCCAGCAGTGTGTTGTTTGTGTTGAAGCTTAATCAAGGCAGCCATTAATGAGTGGGCTGACCATGCTGGTGAAGTGGTCGCCACACCCTTGGTGGAATTATTGGACTTTTTGCATGCCATAACCAATCTAATGGTAAGAAATGCTTGTAATCAAGTGAAAATAAGTTCTCATGATTATGCCAACTACAGTAATAATCTTTACTGAGCAGTAGTAATAGTTTATTAATTGAAAGTTTACCACTGCATGTTTTCTGACTACATAACTCTTCAAATTGGGCCTTTGCTCATTTTGGATTAAATTCCCACCTTACTGCCAATTAAATGAATTTTCCAACGAATAATGCATACCAAGAATGAAAGTATATTGAAAAAATGGTGAATTCTTTTTAAGTAACATGCTTCTAGAACAAAATATTAATATGCATCATAAAAGCAAAATCAACCAGCTGGTATTTTTATTCTCAAACTGAATTATTGGTAATATTTTAGAATACAGAGCTATTGTACAATTTTTACCTTGTAAACATTATTATGGTTTTGTATTTGTGCTAACTGTAGGGGTTGGACTAAAGTAATAAATCTATACCTTATCAAATATTTTCTTTGTGCCCTTAGTAAAAATAATATGAACTGTTAACCTAGTTTGTACTCATAAAAACAAAATTAAAAATCATTAAATTTTATTTCTGAATTAGTAAATATATCTGAATACATTCTTTTTTCTCATTATTCTCAATATTGAATTTATTACTCCTGAATATTTTCATTTAATTGATCAGGAGATAAAAGAGAATCTATGGTACCTACCATTACACGTATTTTGTTACCAAATTTACTTAAGCTAATGTTAATAAACATATAAAATAGGTTAAACATTTAAATTTCATCAGTTATTTCCTTACTGAATGTTACAATGAAGCCCATTAATTTGAGCCCTGACCCCAAAGGGAGTCATTTTTCTCACTAGTCTTACGGGAGTTTCACCTGAAAAGTCAAACTTGTCACAAAAAAATGCAGCCCATTTATAAAGTCTTGAAAGGATCTAAGACAGAAAGGACAAGTAGCTTAAGTGACAAGTCAGGTTGATATCAAATAAATGGATGCAGGAGCACGTGAAAAAATCTGGAGTCGGGCACATTCCTCATAACTTTGAGGTACACTTGCAAAGAGTGTGCTGGTTGGCAAAACTGAGAAAAATAAGGTAAAATCTTACTTTATAGAACTTTTTTGTTTTAAGAAATCAGGGAGAAAAATATTTTCAGAATCTGTTATGTATTAAGTGATTCACATGAATTATACTATCAAATCTGTATACTGATCATATGAAACAGAAATTGTTATCCTAGTTTTACAGTTAAGAATACTAAGCTCCAAGGACTTCCCTGGTGGTACAGTGGTTAAGAATCCGCCTTGCAATGCAGAGGACAGGGATTGATCCCTGGCTGGGAAACTAAGATCCCTGTGTACCACAACTACAGAGCCCACAGGCCACAACTAGAGAGCCCACATGCTGCCACCGCTGAGCCCACAGGCCACAAGTAGAGAGTCCGCGTGCCGTAGCAGAAGATCCCGCATGATGCAAAGGAGAGCCTGTGTGCCACAACTAAGATCCCGTGCAGCTAAATAAATGAATATTAAGAAATAAATTATACTGTCCAGATTATGTGATAAATTCCTCCACTTTTATGGTATGAAAAGAATTGAGATTTGTGTCTATAGTACAGAATCTATGTACTTTTAACTAATATTATAGAATCTATGTATATTTCATTAATCTACCACAGACTCTGATTTTTCTTCTCTCTAATGGGACTGTAGTGTTAGACTGCCACATTTCCAGGTAAAATCCACAAGGGAGAAGCCAGCAACTGTTGATTCAGACTGTGGGAAATGACCCAGTTTAGGAGGAGTTCGCCTAGGTTCTGCAAGAATTCTTGCTTTAGGCTATCTTTTCTGATTGCACTGTCTCTGATTCCAAACCAATCACTGGTTTCTGTCCAGAACCATCATCTTACTGGATTACAAACCACTTTTGCAAGCTGTAAATGCTGTGAGTGCTTATTGCTCAAAGAGAATTCCTCCCTAGTCATTCGAACTGTTTTTAATTTGATTCAGAGAAATTGATGAAATAAAGAACATAAATCTGGCTCTTAAGAAAATTCCACCAGTAACATAATAGGAAATAAAAGTGGTATCATTGAAATAAGTGTTTTATCTCCAATGGTCAATAATTAGAACAACTTGCATTTGGCAGTGTGGATGTTTTTGAATACTAAAGTCAGACTGTACAGTCACCCCACAGTGTCCACAGCTGATTGGT
This sequence comes from Bos grunniens, assembly GCF_055505025.1. Taxonomy (NCBI): domain Eukaryota; kingdom Metazoa; phylum Chordata; class Mammalia; order Artiodactyla; family Bovidae; genus Bos; species Bos grunniens. The sequence goes on from NC_141182.1 coordinate 16,237,567, forward strand.
TCCATGACCCTCATGGACCCCAAATCCACGGATACTCAAGTTCCTTATAAAACAGCATGACCTGCAGACACCCTCCTGTATACTTTAAATCATCTTTAGATTATTTCTAATTCCTAATACAATGTAAATGCTTTGTAAATAGTTGCCAATATGCTGCAAATTCAAGTTTTGCCTTTTGGAACTCTGGAGTTTTTTTTCTGGCTATTCTCCACCCATAGTTAGTTGAAACTGAGGATGTGGAGCACAGAGAGCTAACTGCATATACATGCACACACATGGAAGGGCTAGATCACATGTTTTTTGTGAACTCTGTATGTTTGCTGAGTCTTTTTTGAGTGACCAAGAAACCTTGTTCTATTATTATATATTTGATTCTCTTTTTCCTTAACATAAAAAATGGAGCTAATGGTGCTTTATTATTTACCCTGAAGAAGTACTAAAGATTAATTAGATTTGCATCAAATAATCTGAACTCCTTGAAAAAACATCAATAAAAATATTTCATTGGGGAAAATTAACATGCATATAACATACATATATTAAATATATAGAGATTCCTTTCCTTTTTATATGTGTATGTATATTGAATTTATACATATGTATTTAATTTTTTAAAAAAAACACATGCATATACAGATTTGCCCTTTTTTGTTTGCTTATTTACTGTAGTGAAAATACTTCAGGGAACTCCTTTGTGAGTTTTGAGAAAATATCCAGTTAAAATGTCTGGAATGTATGTTAAGAAAAAGAAATGACATTTTCTTGAGAAGAAAAAATAATTTCACCGTACACAAAATGGCTTAGAGTAAAACAGATGTGTTTTTTACTGTATTCTTTTCTTTTCTCCTTACTCCCACCCCCTTCCCATACTAATGCAGGAAACAGGTAACATGTGAGCATGGGCATTACTTAAAATATGACTTATATTTCAATGTAAGTTTTCTTGTAATATTATGGTTAAAGAGGAAAGTGACTTGAACTGAAATTGATAATTTACTTACATCCTGCTTTTAGGTTTGTGCATCCATAAAAAGCCATATACTGCTTCTTTTTCTCGGTTGTTGTTGCTCAGGAATGTATCATATTTATTTTTTTTTTCTTTTTACCTTTGACCCCTTTTACCAGCCCCCACCTTTGGCAGCCATCAGTCTGTCCTCTGTAGTTATGAGCTTGCTTTTTCTTTTTTTTTTTTCTGATTCCACATATAAGAGATCATACAGTATTTGTGTTTCTCTGTCTCTGAATGACTTCACTTAGCATGATGTTCTCGAAGTCCATCCATGTTGAAGCAAATGGCAAGATTTTTTTCTTTTATGGCTGAATAATATGCAGTAGGGCTTCCCCTCATAGCTCAGTCAGTAAAGCATCTGCCTGCAGTGCAGGAGTCCTGGGTTTGATTCCTGGGTCGGGAAGATTTCTTGGAGAAGGAAATGGCAACTCACTCCAGTATTCTTGTCTGGAGAATCCCATGAACAGAGGAGCCTGGCAGGCTACAGTCCATTGGGTCACAAGAGTCAGACACAACTTAGCAACTAAACCACCACCAATATGCAGTAGAATATTACTTTATCTATCCATCCATCAATGAACACCTAGGATATTCCATATCTTGGCTATTGTACATAATGCTGCAGTGAACATGAGAGTGCAGGTATCTTTTTGAGTTAGCATTTTCATTTTCCTTGGGTGAATACCCAGAAGTGGAATTGCTGAATTGTATGATGGTTCTCTAGTCAAAGCTATGGTTTTTCCAGTAGTCATGTATGGATGTGAGAGTTGGACTATAAAGAAAGCTGAGCGCCAAAGAATTGATGCTTTTGAACGGTGGTGTTGGAGAAGACTCTTGAGAGTCCCTTGGACTGCAAGGAGATCCAACCAGTCCATCCTAAAGGAAATCATTCCTGAATATTCATTGGAGGGACTGATGGTAAAGCTGAAACTCCAGTACTTTGGCCACCTGATGCAAAGAACTGACTCATTAGAAAAGACCCTGGTGCTGGGAAAGATGGAAGGCGGGAGAAGGGGACGACAGAAGATGAGATGGTTGGATGGCATCACCAACTCAATGGACATGAGTTTGAGTAAACTCTGGGAGTTGGTGATGGACAAGGAGGCCTGGCGTGCTGCAGTCCATGGAGTCACAAAGAGTCGGACATGACTGAGTGGCTGAACTGAACTGAACTGAATGATGGTTCTATTTTTAATTTTTTGAGGAACTTCCATACTGTTTTCCATAGTGACTGCTGCACCAATTTATATTACCACCAACAGTGCATTATGATCCACTTTTCTTCACACTCTTACCTACAATTTGAGAGTGTATACAAATTCAATATACATATACAATATGTATGTTATAAACTTGTAATTTGTATACATATTGTACAAATTGTGTAAATTGTGTAAATAGGAGTAGACTCTATGAGTATATTTAATACATGCATATTATATGTATGCTAATTTTCCCCACTAAAATACTGTTATTGCTGTTTTCTTCAATGAGTTCAGATTACTCCATGCCAATCTAATTAATCTTTAGTACTTCTTCAGAGTAAATAATAAAGCACCATTAGCTCCATTTTTTATGTTAAGGAAAAAGAATCAAAATTTTATTTCTTTTTTCTTATAATAATCATTCTGACAAATGTGAGATTTCTCATGGTGGTTTTGATTTGCATTTTCCTGATGAATAGTGATGTTGAGCATCTTTTTGTGTAGCTGTTGGCTATCTGTGTCTTCTTTAGGAAAATGTCTAGTCAGATCTTATGCTCATTTTTTAGTTAGACTTTTTTTGTTTTGCTATTGAGTTGTATGAGTTCTTTATTTTGGATGTTAGTCCCTTATTAGAGACATGATTTCTAAATATTTTCTCCCATTCAGTAGGTTATCTTTTCATTTTGTCGAGGTCAAGAGCATGTTAAGGAGAGGAATAGGGCAAAGAACACTTGATATATGAAGAGAGTTTATGAAAAGATAACCAGCTAGTTTATAAAACAAGCATGAAAAAAAAGCATCAACTTAAAGTTGAAACCCATGGAAAGAATTGGAGACTAACACTTAATAGCTAGGGCAACTGGAAATAAAAAACTTGAAATGTTTAATATTTGCTGAAATATAGGGGGGATGAACTATGTTGTATTTTTGAGAATTAAAAATTTTGACTAGCTGAGCAAAGTTGATGGAATCTGCCACTGTCTTAGCTGAAAGCAAACACCATTTGCAAATCCACATAGGAGTTTTAACTTCCTGCTTACATGTTACATATGCAGAATCCTGAAGTTTTCTAGTACTAAAGGCATTCAGAATCTGTGATATAAGTATATACTTCGTGTTTTGACGAAATTCAAAATCTGTTGTTCTGAAAGATATGTTTGGATCAATAAATCTTGATGTTCCCTCTACAGAAGCCATTGTTTTCTAATTAGAAGAGTGAAAAATAAAAAGAATTAGAACACAGAACTCATGAATTTTAGAAGTCTCATTTGGCCTACAGAGACAAAATGTTTTAACAGCTGTACTAGAGACTGACTGAAAATATTAGCACATTTATCCAGGCATGACAAGATTTAAATCTAATTTAAAGCTTCCTCTATCACAATGGCAGATTTATTGTGTAAGTTTATTGTACAAGCAATGTCTGTTGGAAACGCCTCACTGAATATCAAATTCAGCCACATTTCCAGAACATCATTTTGAGAAACATGATGTTTTCCAGATTTCCTTCCATTTTATTTAAGTCTGAAAAGATCATATTTCAGTTTTAAAAAATCAGAGTGTGGAATCACCTTGATATCATCTCCAATATATGATAAGCTTGCAGTGCCTAATGGATACCAAACAACATTTATAGACTACCTAAGTAAACTTTTTTACCAGAACTCTGAAGAATAGGATCAGATAAAAGTTCTTCATGAGCATGCATATTAAATAGATGGCATATACAAGTAGGAGAGTCAACACAATGTGAAAACAGTTGTAACAGTACAGAGAGACCACATTTAAATCAAGAAGAGCCCAGAAGTATTGTAGTGTGCAGCCAGCTTCATCTACCACAGTATGTCCAGGCTCTTCTTGATTTAAATGTGGTCTCTCTGTACTGTTACAACTGTTCTTGTTATAGCTAAACGCTCTAGGAAACAAACTCACTCAGAAGGACAGTGTGGATCGTGGAGTGCAGTTTATTACACCAGCGGGTCCAAGGCAGTTTCCTCTTTAGCCAGGGACCCCAGCCAACTTTTGTGAAAACCTTATTATACCTTAAGTGTACATGCTCAAGCCCACATCCCCAAATTCCTTAAACCTAGCCTGGAAAATGTTAAAGGGAGATACAACCGGGTTAACAGCCAAGATTCCTAATCAGAAGGGTCAGCTTGTTATATGTTGTAGCCTACACCAATGGGTTCCATAAAGATTACAAAGGTGATTGACTACATAGGGGATTATTACATTCTTTTTGGCATCGGGAAATCTGGAATGGAATCTGGTGTTTATCAGTCCAGGAGGCCAGTTCAGTAGTAGGTAGTTATCCCCATGGCTACTAGGCACATAGTCCAAAGCTCACTGAAAGTGCAAGCAGGCATATAGTCCAGAGTTCACTGGGGATGTAAGATGGAGTTACCTCCTTTTTCAAAGTGGAGTCAGCTCGGCCTGTTGCTTTCCTCCTTCATTCCCCCTTCTGATGCTCTCAACTTCCAGTGCAAGCATCACTGATTGAGATGTACTGGATTTTAGGCTTCCTGGTATATATTTGCGTAAATGAAGTCATCCTCTACAATACAAAGTTAACAACACATTGGAGAATACAAGGTCCACATAACAGAACCAACAGAACAACTATAACAATGGTTAATATAGTTTTCCACCAATCACCCTTTACCTATGATAGAACAGAAGTCCAAAAAGGAAGATTATCATCAGACATAGCTTTTACTTGATCCTTCATGTCATCTAGAGTGACTGATATATTGCCAGACAAATCAGGAATATATACACAAACATTCAGCTGTGATTATAGCACAGGTCCCTCCTTGAGTGGCTGTAAGTATGTCTAAAGCCATTGTGTTTTGAATTACCACTTTTCTCATTTGTATTTGTTCAGTATTTAGTGCTTGAATAGCTCTTAGGCTGTCATTTAGGGCTCTTTGGGTGAAATTAGTTAGAGCTTCAACTCTAATCATTATGTCTGTAGTGCCCAATGAGGGAACAAATAAAGCAGCCAAATAATTATATCAATGGAAAACTGATCAAGACCGTCTGGCCCTTAGGGAGGGTAAATTTAAAGGCTCTTGTATTGTTGACATGATGTTTCCATGGGCAAAGGCCAGACCTAAAGTACACCTCCCTATCCATCCTGGGGGCAACCAAGGCCATAAGTTAGTCCCACATAACCAATGGGTGCCATTAGAAGCAATCCACCTGATTCTGGGGTTGAATCCCCAGGCTGTCCCAGGCCATAGGGTGGATTGACTGGGATCATACGTAACTTTATAGGTCTTATAGCACTGTTCTGTCCATAGAAAGCCCATTGGTTTTAAAATCTTTTTATCTATCATTTGGTTTTTACATCCAATAGTGTGTACATCTTGTTCCCAGCAAATTTTAGCTATCCTAACAAGTTGTCCCTTTTCCCTTTTCGTGGTAATCCACATGTATTCATCCCATATCTAGTAAAATTGGTCAAAATATCAGTTAATTTCTGATCGTTCGGACTTAATGGCTGTCATGTAATACTGATAAGCATTTTCTGAGCTAAGAATATAATTAAAATGTATCCCATGGCCATTCATCAGATCATTGGCCTTTTTATCATACCAGTGGGTAGCGGCTGCTGTGATTACAGTTTCTATACTCAATTTTTGTTGTTTTGCCTGATGCAAAAAATCATATAAGCTAGGCATATAACCCCTCTGTAGAGGTGATACCCACCATGGGAGTCCATCCATGACAGACATGGGCATGGCTCCACATACCCAGCAGTTAGATTTTGTATGGAAGTCAACATAGGAATGTGCCCATGAAATGAAAACGTGGTCTTGTGCTGAAACTGTAGGTAGTCTCAAGAGAATACTGGCAAGTCCTTGAAGCAGTAGTTGACTGTAGAGCTGCATCTCTTCTTCTTTAAGACGATCTTGGTTTCACGGGGCTCAGTGGGGTCCCTGGTGTAGTCCACTCATGTCCTCTGGGTCTGCGTGGTATGCTGTCTTCACCCTCATGTGGATCCAGGGAGTGATACCTGCAACTCTAACTGCCGTAGGCGTGGTTAGAACAACAGTACATGGACCTTTCCAATGAGGGGCAAAGGAGTCGTGTTTCCAGTCCTTGACCCACACCTGATCACTGGGCACAAAATCATGAATCTGTTCCCCAAGGGGGACTGGCACCCTTTCTTGTACAAACTTAGTTACCTGATTTATTACCTGACCCAGTTGTTCCATCCGCTGTGAAATCCCATCCACCCTTACCTGTGGCAGATTTGCCTAAACCTGTCTTACTTCTGGGAGGGGGCCTCCCATAGACAATTTCATAAGGAGAATAACCATGGGAATGCAGGGTTACCCTTAATTTGAGTAAGGCTGCCGGAACCAAGTCTGTCTATCCATGAACAGTTAGTCTCTATGATTCATTTTGAAAGTCTCTCTTTAAGAGTTTGGTTGGTTCTTTCACCACTCTAGAACTCTGGGGCCTGTATGCCATATGTAATTTCCACTTGATATTTAGACCTTTATATACCTGTTGAATTAAGTCGGTTACCAAAGGCAGGGCCGTTGTCTGATCCTATACTGGTTGGGAACCCAAATCTGGGGATTATTTCTCAGAGCAGACAGCAAGCCACTTCATTTGCTTCTTCAGTTCGGGTGGGGAAGGCCTCTGCCCTTCCTGAGAAGGTACATACCATGACCAGTAAATAGTGGTAGTGTCAGCATGGTTTCATCTCAGTAAAGTCCACTTCTAAATGTTCAAAGGGTAGAGTGCCTTTTAACTGTATTCCTGCAGGTTTTTGTTTATGTCCAGGGGCAGCATTGACATCTGAGCAAGCAGAACAGTCTACATAAGGAGGAAAGTCATGGAATTAAGAAATATTTTCGAATTAATTCTTCCATTTTGTCATGTCCCAAGTGGTTTGCCTAGTGAACCTGAGACACCAGTGTGGGGGGCTAATGCCTCAGGTACCAGTAACCTGCCATCTGGCAGTTCCCACCAACCTTTTTCATTCGTGGTGGCCCTTTCTGCTTCAGCCAGCTGATCTTGGGCCAGGGTATACTGTGGGAGAGTCAACGTTAACTCAGGCATTTTTGAGAGCACAAAGGTTCTGATAGGCCTCCCACCAGCAGCCCCAAATTTCTCAGCCACATGTTTTGTGGCTTCATCTGCTGGTCAGTTTCCCTGTGCTTGTGGGTGTCTTCCTTTCGGCGACCCCAACAGTGCATTACTGCTACCTTTTCAGGTTCCCATACAGCGTCTAATAGAGTCAAGATTTCTTCCTTGTTTTCAATGTCCTTTCCGTTGGCTGTCAGAAGACCTCTCTATATAAAGCCCCATGTACACACAAAGTAGCAAAAGCATCCCTGGAGTCTGTAAATGTTTGTCTTCTTAACTTCTGACAGCTAGAGGGCCCGGATTAGAGCATATAGTTTGGCCTGTTGAGCAGACCAGTGATGGCAGAGAGCTAGCCTCAACGATGGTTTCTTCTGTGACTACATATCCTGACAGTCACTGTCCTTGTTTCATCAGGCTGGTGCCAATGGTGTACAGGACCCAGTGTGGGTCCAGGATTGACAGGTCTCTCAAGTCAGGTCTGCTGACATAAACTTCTAGGATTTCCTTGCAATCATGTGAGGGCCCACCTTCTCCCACAGGAAGGAGAGTGGCTGGATTCAGGGCCTGACAAGGCTCAATAGTAACAAGGTTCTCACATAACAGTCCCTAGTATTGAGTAATCCGGAATGTCAACAGCCATTTATGGGGGTCCCCTCACAGGAGAGTGTTGACCTCATAGGGGACTTTTACGATCAAATCTTGGCCCAAAGTCAGCTTGGTTGCCTCCCGGACCAGTAAGGCAACCACAGCAACTGCCCGTAAGCATCCCAGCCACCCGGTGGCAACATTGTCCAACCGTTTCGAGAGATAAGCCACGGGTCTGTCCCATGTCCCCATAGTCTGGGACAGCACTCCCATAGCCACCTTGTCCTTTTCAGTCACATAAACAGCTTAGCAGGGCCTGGCAGGCCCAAGGCAGGTGCTGATGTGATTGCCAGCTTTAATTCTTCAAGGGCTGTTGCTGTCTCTCAGTCCAATTTAGTGAATCTCCTTTTGATCCAGTTAGGAGTTCATATAACGTCTGGGCCATCTTGGAATAGCCCAGAATCCAAATCCTACAAAACCCAGTGGCTCCCAAGAACTCTCGGACCTGTCCTCTGGTTCTTGGTTGTGGGATCCTCAAAATGACCTCTTTTCTGAACTGGTCTAACAGCCTTGTCCCTCCTCTCAGAACAAACCCCAAATATCTTACCTCCTCTTTGTAGATCTGTGCCTTCTTTTTCGAGACTCGGTAGCCAGACTCCATCAACCACTCTAGTAAAGCCCTGGTTCCTTCCCAGCAGTCTTTACCATTCTTGGCAGCCAACAGCAAGTCGTCCACATATTGTAACAACCAGCATCTGAACTTCTCTGGCTGGAATGAGTCCGGGTTGGAAGCCAAGGCTTCCTCAAAGATGGTTGGGGGAATTCTTAAATCCTTGTGGGAGGTGAGTCCAGATGAGCTGTTGTTTGGTGTCCCCTGCTGGGTCTTCCCATTCAAAAGCAAAAATGGGTTGAGACACTGGGGCAGGGCATATACAGAAGAAGGCATCCTTGAGCTCTAAACAAGGATAGATATTAGCATTCGGTGGAAGGAGGCTAAGTAAAGTATAGGGGTTAGGAACTGTGGGATGTAGAGTCACCGTGGCCTGGTTGACCATTCTGAGGTCCTGCACAGGTTTATAGTCCTGTCCCCCTTCTTTCTTGACTGGTAGGATTGGTGTGTTCCAGGCCAACTGGCATTCAATCAGGATGCTTGCCTGTTTCAGTCTGCTTATGTGTGGCAAAATGCCAACTCGAGCCTCTAGTAGCAGTGGGTACTGATGTTTTCTGACTGGGATGCACCGGGTTTGAGTTCTATTACCACTGGAGCTTGATGTATGGCAAGCCCAGGGTGGGGGCTGGGAGTTAATTTTCCGCCCAAACCTCAAGGAATCATCGGATTAGTTCCCTCCCTTGGCTGTCTAGTCCATCCAGATTTCCTTCAGGAGGGTCATGTAACCTCAATTCATCTTGAAGGGTTACCGAGAGGGAGAGTAAATAGGTAGTTTAAATAATAAATACCCACACCCGGAGAGTGGGTCTTTCTTGGGGTGGAAAGCTCACTTGTGCCCCCAATTTAGATGACAAGTCTCTTCCCAAAAGAGGTACTGGGCATTCAGGAATATATAGGAATTCATGAGTCACTTGATGCCCCTCATTTGGCATTTCCAGGGTAAACACAATGATCTGATAATCTTTTCTCTGGTTACTCCTTCTATGGCAGGGGCTTTAATTGAGAGGGGTGCTACTGGCTCAGTCACCACTGACATTTCTGCCCCAGTGTCCACCATAAGGTCAATAATTCTGTCCCCTACCTTTAGTTTCACCACGGGCTCTCGGGGACCTTGTGTCTTTGAGCCCTGGCACCCCATTCAGCCTGTAGTCCAGCCAGCCCTATAACAGCCGATGCCAGTTCTTTTTCCCCGTTATTTTGAGGGCATTCATTTTTCCAATGACTGAAGTCCCGGCATCGGGCCCACTGGTTTTGTTGCAGGGTGGCTGTGGGCCTTCTCGTAGAGGGCTTGCTGGGATATTGGCCCCCACTCAGAGAGGAAGTGGGCTTTGGGGAAGGCTCACAAAGAGGCCTTACCAAAGCCGTGGCCAGTACCACGATCCTCTGGTCTGCCCTCTTATTATCTTTTTTCTGTCTTTTCTCAGCTTCCCTCTTAGCCTCCACGTCTCTTATTTCTGAATACCTTGTCAGCGATCTCAATGATTTGTGAGCTAGTCGTGGCCAATACCCCGTCCAACTTTTAAAGTTTATGTCTGATATCAGGGTAGGCTTGAGACACAAAGGCTGCATTTATCACCATCTGAGACCCAGAGGTCTCTGGATCTCTTGGTGTATAAAGTCTGTAGGCCTCGCACAGTCTTTCATAGAACTCAGAGGGTGATTCAGTTTCCCTTGAATCACTTTGGAGGGTTTTGCCATATTCATAGGTTTTCGGGCCCCCCTTGAGGCCTTGTAAAATAGCCTCCTGATATCTCTCCAGGTGGCCCCGCCCTTCCTCTGTGTTATAGTCCCAGTTGGGGCTCTATTGGGGGTGGCTAGTTCTGCCCACCTCTGAAGTACCCTCAGGTGCCATCTTAATCATTTCTTGATCATTTTCTGGCCTCAGTTAGGATCCTGTGTCTTTCCTCAATGCTGAAAGGACCCAGTCATCCCATGTAGGGCACTGGGTTCGAAAAATAGTCTCCATTAGCCTAATCATGACTTGTGGCTCCCCCGAGTGCGGTGGAGTGTGTCTCTGCCAGTTTAATATATCCGTAGAGGAAAATGGCTGGTAATAATAGGCTACAGGGGGCTGATGGTAGTGCCCGCCTGTATCCTGAACCGGAGGCTGCTGTAGCTCTCTGAGAGGCATCTGTAGTGGGGTTCTTTCCCCTTGTTCCTTGGTGGAGTGCTGCTGCTGCTGCTGCTAAGTCGCTTCAGTCGTGTCCAACTCTGTGCTACCCCATAGACGGCAGCCCACCAGGCTCCCCCGTCCCTGGGATTCTCCAGGCGAGAACACTGGAGTGGGTTGCCATTTCCTTCTCCAATGCACGAAAGTGAAAAGTGAAAGTGAAGTCGCTCAGTCGTGCCCGACTCTTAGCGACCCCATGGACTGCAGCCCACCAGGCTCCTCCATCCATGGGATTTTCCAGGCATGAGTACTGGAGTGGGGTGCCATTGCCTTCTCCGTTGGTGGAGTGCAGCCTCTGTCTAATTCCTGTGTTTTCTTTCCTCTTGCCATCAGTACTCACCGGGAGAGGCGGATACAATCTAGGAGGTCCGGCTGAGCTGGAATCCTGGGGGCGTTGACCAGAGGTCTCCATTGCCAGGATTGGAGCCTGCTGAAACAGTGGCTCTATGATCTCCGGGACAGTCGGTATAGGAGCAGTGGCTACTGCAAGCACTTCACCTGGCCTTGGATTGGGCATTAAGGTGGCCTCCAGTCCTGGTGGAGCATTGGGTGGTGGGCACATCATCATCCAGGAGAAGGGGGCAAGTTGTCCCAGTCCAAATCCTGCAGAATTTCTTTTTTATTGTTAGTCAATTTTTGTGCCATTAATATCGTTCCTTTCCCTTTCTTGATATAGAATCTCATCCAAGGAGGGGGTTCTTGAGCTAACCCTAGCCATAAGCCAATAAGTAGAAATTGATCTGGATGTCCTGGCTCTCCTGTGACTACTGTATAGATTGCTTCCACCATTTTTAAGTTCATGGTGCCTTCTGATGGCCACCCTACTCCCATAAAGGGCCATGTGACCTGACAGAGTATGTGGAAGCCGTTAGGCGTCATCTTCACCCCATGCTGCTGCTGCTGCTGCTAAGTCACTTCAGTCGTGTCCAACTCTGTGCGACCCCATAGACAGCAGCCCACCAGGCTCCCCCATCCCTGGGATTCTCCAGCCAAGAACACTGGAGTGGGTTGCCATTTCCTTCTCCAATGCATGAAAGTGAAAAGTGAAAGTGAAGTAGCTCAGTGGTGTCAGACTCTTAGAGACCTCATGGACTGCAGCCTTCCAGGCTCCTCCATCCATGGGATTTTCCAGGCAAGAGTACTCTTAAAATTTTTAATCATGCACTCCAGTACAGTTGCCTTAGATTCACTTCCCCCATCTTGCTTACCTTCTCGGACCTTCTTCTACCTTTCCTTTTCATTCTGTGTACGAAGTTCTCGGTACCCTATGTACTTCTGATATTTCAACTCAATGAAACATTTAAATTGCCATTCTGCCTTCTTCCTAATTAGGGTGAGAAGAGCCTTACCTGCCAGATCCCAGAGGGAGGAGGGGGATTGGTGTGTCTTCACCTGCTGGTCGGCATCACCAAACCAGAACACCATGTGGTCCAAGACTGTTTCCCCCTTGACTTTTACAGTCCACTTTGCCTTGGTGAGGTTGATCAGGATATTTAACAGATGGGTTAAATATCCCACGTCCCAGGCCATCTCTGGAAAAGCCAATTCGTACTCACTTATGTATCCTTCTCCTTCTAGCCTGACAATTCTGAGGGGATTAAGAATTCCACAGCAGATGGGACACCTCCTAGGGGAGAGTAGAATACGAGCACACAATAAAGACCAAGTTTCTTCCCCCCAAAGCCCTCTCACAAAGGTCTGGCTATAATTTGTCCCAAGACGACGTGACATTCAATTTTCTTCAAAAAGCCTTCTTGTGACTGCCTGACAAATTTAACTCAAGACCGTGTGGACATTACCTGCACTACCTCCCTTGACGTTTATGGTCTGTGCATTCCCTACTCTCTCTTAGGAGTTGATCAGGCCCCCTCTTCCACCACGCAGGGTGGGAACCTTCCTTAGCTGAAAGCTCAATTCTCCTGCTGTCATCCACTGCCCACTTAACTTGGAAGGTCCGGGCATCGAGAAACAGAATCATTCCAGAAGGGCGAGGCATCTTCCCCGTTCTAGAAGATCTGAGCCCCGAGGCCTCGGTGTGGCCCCAAACAGGACTTGTCTCCTCAAAGTGAGGAGTTTCCCAGCCAATGCACCAAATGTTATCACCAAACCCTTTGGGAAACAAATTCACTCAGGACAGCGTGGATAGTGGAGTGTCGTTTATTACACCAGCAGGTCTGGGACCCCAGGCCAGGGACCCCAGGGTCCCCAGCTGACTTTTGTGAAAACTTTGTATACCTTAAGTGTACATGCTCAAGCCCATATCCCCAAATTCCTTAAACCTAGCCTGGAAAATGTTAAAGGGAGATACAGTCGGTTACAACCATGATTCATAATCAGAAGGGTCAGCTGGTTATACATTGTAGCCTACACCAATGGGTGCCATGAAGATTACAAAGGTGATTGACTACATAGGGGATTATTACATTCTTTTTGACAATGGGAAATCTTGGTGGAATCTGGTGTTTATCAGACCAGGAGGCCAGTTCGGCCATAGGTAAGTTATCCCCATGGCTACTAGGCACACAGTTCAAAGTTCACTGAAAGTGTAAGCAGGCGTATAGTCCAAAGTTCACTGGGAAGGTAAGATGGAGTTTCCTTCTTTTTCAAGATGGAGTCAGCTTGGCCTGTTCCTTTCCTCCTTCAATTTCATATTTGTAGTATGCAGCCAAATTCATAGGACTTCCCTGTAGCTCAAACGGTAAAGAATCTGCCTGCGATGCAGGAGATCAGGGTTCAATCCCTGAGTTGGGAAGTTCCTCTGGAGAAGAGAGTGGCAATCCACTCCAGTATTCTTGCCTGGAGAATTCCGTGGACAGAGAAGCCTGGTGGAGTCCATGGGGTTGCAGAGAGTAAGACACGACTGAGTGACTAACACACACAGCCAGATTCATAAAAGTACTCTATCTTGGAAACTAAAAACGTGAATGAAAAATGAGAAGGAAAGAATTGGCAAAACAACATAGCAGCATTCAGACTAAGGAAGCAATACAACCTCATACCATAAACTCTGAAAGCAGCAGAAAAACAAAAGTCTCATTGGAATTTGTATTTGGTTCCTATCCTTTGGCTGCTTAGAAGCTGTACAGGGTCAGTAGATAAATTATGAAAAACCTAATGCACTTGAAGGGAATCATGAGAGCTGAGTCAGTATGTAGGGGAAAAAAGACAGGAAATTTCTTTCCAGGGTGGAATTTCCCCCACCACACATACCACAGTCCCACATTATTTTCCAGAGGGCTATGGCCAGCCCAGGTGACAGCTGTGTGAATTAGAGAAAGGAACCCCTTCTGAGACATTCGGCCCCAAAGGTTTAGTAGTACCTTTGTGCAAAGAAGATCCTTCCTCTAAGGACATGTGCCTATGCCAGTCTAGGACAAGTGGCTCAGAGAACCTAGAATAAACTGCATTTCGGCACTCTGTTGCCCTCTCAGTGAGGCACCATTGTGCAGTTTGCAAACCACATGACTGCCACAGTCAGGCTTCTCAAGGAAGGAAGTAGACACTCGGATTGGGCATTTTTATTTTTTTCATCTGGGAGATTGGCAGATCAGAGATTACCACAGTGATTGTGAAAGTTGGTGGCTGTGAGCCATGTGTTATGCCGGGATTCACAACCTCTGGAGGAGAGGATTTTGATCTGGGGCCAGAGATAAGACTTGATTACTCAGAGTTTTTGTGTAGCAAAGTTTTATTAAAGTATAATAGAGACTGGGAAAGCTTCTGACATAGACATCAGAAGGGGACAGAAAGAGTGCCCACTTGCTATGTCTGTTAAGTGAAAGTGAAGTCACTCAGTTGTGTCCGACTCTTTGTGACCCCATGGACTGTAGCTATGTCTGTTGCTGCTGCTGCTAAGTCGCTTCAGTCGTGTCCGACTCTGTGCGACCCCATAGATGGCAGCCCACCAGGCTCCCCCGCCCCTGGGATTCTCTAGGCAAGAACACTGGAGTGGGGTCCCATTGGAGTGGGTTGCCATTTCCTTCTCCAATGCATGAAAGTGAAAAGTGAAAGTGAAGTCGCTCAGTTGTGTCCGACTCTTCAGGACCCCATGGACTGCAGCCTTCCAGGCTCCTCCATCCATGGGGTTTTCTAGGCAAGAGTACTGGAGTGGGGTCCCATTGCCTTCTCCAAGCTATGTCTGTTAGTGAGCTGCCAATCAGATAAGAGAGACACCTCGAGGCTGGGGGAGTCTCATTGGGCCTCTCTCCCACAATATGCATTTTTAAGATAGAATGGCACAGGTGCGTCATCCCCAGCCAAAAAACAATTGACATGAATACTGGTTTGTTGAGCCATTGTCAGCCCAAGATTTGAGAAAAGAAAAAAAAAAAAAAAAGATTAGTTTTAGGCAGAGCTGATTTGAAGAAAGGCAGATTCCAAAGCAAATACATGGTTTCATTAATATAGCTTAAGAAAAACATTCCCATAAGAAAAATGAGTTGGTTAGCTCAGTGTTTGAGAAAAATAAGTTCAGGCAGAACTAGGTGTCATCAACAGAGAAGGGAAGAAAGTCTGCCACTTGCAGTTGATTTCCTCCTGCCACTTGGGGACTTCTGGCCTCCTTACTGAGGCTGTTAACACTCGCAAATGCAAATAGAATAGAGATGGGGTGGTGTGGGGGACAAGTTTGATCCAATATAAACAGAATTGATACCCATAGGTAGAGGGCTATGATTGATACAGGAAAAAAGAAAATTCAAAGCTATCATAAATAAGGAAGAATTAAAAGACAAAGATGACACACCATGTTTCAGAAAAAATTTGATATAAGATGAGCAATGCTGAAACATCTTGAAGAAGTTCAGACCAAAAAAATCCATCATCTTCTAGGGCTCAATTTCTCTATACTAGTTCAATGTTACACAAAAAAGGCAACCTAAATTTTTTCCCGGTCAGTTATAAAGGCAAATGAAGATTTCTCAAATATACAATAACTCAGGAGTTGTAGCAACTATGACACTTTCTTGAAAATAATATTTTACTAAACCCAGGGGGGGTCAATATGAAGAGTAGAGTAGAAAATTTGATACATAAAAGCAATTAATTAAAATGTAAAATTAAAGCAATATGCATTTACAGAAAAGAATGTGAAGATGAAAGAAAAACTTCACAATTTAAGATAATATAACTAATGATGGTAGTGGTGGTGGTTTAATTGCTAAGTCTTGTCTGACTCTTTTGACACCATGGACTGTAGCCCTTCAGGCTCCTCTGTCCTCTGTCCATGGGATTTCTCAGGCAAGAATACTAGAGTGGGTAGCCCTTTCCCCCTCCAGGGGATCTTCCCCAACCAGGGATCAAACCCAGGTCTCTTGCATTGCAGATGGATTCTCTACTGACTGAACCACCAGGGAAGGCCCTGACTAATGGACTGGGACAAAAATTCTAGATCTTGCTAATAAAACTCAGTGGGACTAAGGAGGAAGCTTGAGTGAGTGAATTTCCTCATCTTTCACAGCAAAATGTCAATATTCACTTCATTTTTTAAAGTTAATACATCAAGAAATACAATTTTTTAAAGTTTACCATTTGAAATACAAAAGTAATTTTAAATTGCCAGAAGGTGGGGCATGTTCAGAAAACTGACCAGATAGAAAATAAAAGAAAAATGACAGTCTCTAGATCTATTATAACTAACTGTAACTGTCTTCTTTACTACTAGACAACATTGAATTAAAAGTAAAAAAAAGCATTAAGTTTGAAACTAGAATACAAGTGGCCTGATTCAATGTACCAAAAAATCCCATCGTGGTAGAAACTGCTAGCTGTCTATCACAACATCTATTCTTCACTTCCATGATAACAATTATAGCTGGGCATATGGCTGCTCAGATATACCATACATTCTATCTCTCTCATGGAGGGTGGCCTTGCGACATTCCCGGAATGTTCCCTAGTGGGTTATGAGCAGAACTAATGAATGCCACTTACAGACCTGGCCCATAAACCTCCCTTCTTGCCCCTCTGTGTTCTTCCTGTGGACTGGGATGACAAGGACTAGGGCGAATATACTAGCCAAAGAGCTTCAGTCTTGTTCTAACTGTGGGGCTGTCTCTGACCATCCCCCGGCACACATACTCTGCTTACTAAAACACCCATCATTGACTATTGAATCAGTATTCTGTCAAAAGATAGAAACTATCCCAGGTATTTGGACAGAAAGAATGTAACACAAAAAACAGTTTAACCAGTATAAGTATCAAGATACATACATAAAGCAAGTGTCTGAAAATGCAAAGAGAAACAAAAATGTAGACAAGTGAAATCTATAAGCAAATAATGATATCATGGGAATAGTATAGTGACGAATATATAAATATTTAATTTTTATTCAAACATTGAAATCTCACCTTCTGGTTCCCCTGAATATTTTGAAGCTGACCAAATTTGGGGTGCCAAAGAAAGCCTCCAGGCATTTCAAAGTTAGAAATAATAATGACTGCATTCACTTATTTAAAGTAAAGGGAAAAAATTCTAATTTCATAGCCAAAATAGAAAGGATAAAAGCCTCTTGGAAATTTTGAAATTCTTCTAAATTTGAAACCAAAATTGAAATTTCATAATGTCTATGCTATAATCAAATTGCTACATATAAGAAGGCTAAAACCATATTTAAACAAGAATTCATATTTTTAAACATACTACTAAATAAGAGAGAATGGAAATAAATGAATGAAATACTCATTGCAATAAAAATTTTGAATTAAACATAAATAAAGCACGAGAAAAGAAAATGACAAAGTGAAACAGAAATTCAATAACAGAATAAATCTAAGAGGTGGTTTTTTGAAGAAAGTGCTAGATAACTAGATGATTAATTGGTTAATGCAGTAATAAAGGGTTCTAATGATAGCTTGTATTTACTGAGGATTTAACTTCCTAGGCACTAGGCTTAGTGCTTTAAGTATTTTAGCTCTATATTATGAAGTAGGTACGATTAGTGGCCTCATTTTACATATAAAGAAACTGAGGAACAGAGCTTAGGCATCTTATCCAAGGCCCCACAAATAGTAAGTGTCTGAACAATCAGATTCCAGATCACAATATTATCACTCAGAAGATGAAATAATTATTTCACAGAGGCAGATGAAATTTAAGATTTAAATTTTTTATACATATGAACATTAGAAAATTCTCAACCTTGTTACTTGAGTGGTTCAAAAATGCTTCTTGAAGAAACAAGCTCATCTGTTTTTCAAGATTTGAGAAATCTGAGGTAGGGCTGGGGACTCTTGCTGTGCTGCAACTAAAGCATGGGTTTGGTTTCACGTTTCACAAAAGCGTGGGTTCCTCTGTGATGCACCTTATAAACAACATGGTGTGGACCCAAGGGAGCTCCCTAAATGAGGGAGCTGGAGCCCCTGTTGCTCCGAGAGAAACATTTACTCTGGAACCTGGCTAATCCTCCTCCTTGCTTCAGAAAGATTACTTGAGGGCATTTTCATCTGACAGAAAAAGCAGGTCCCAGTTGCCTCTTGTGGAATGCACTGAAGGGTACCAAATAAGCAGGAAAGTTCACAGTGTGAGTGTGTTTTACTCTTCTTTCAAGCCTATGATAAAATGAGAATGAAAAAAGTTGATAACATCAGTCACTCACCATCAAGCGTCCACCCAGGCATGTTCCTGTGTTTGGTAGAGAAATACAGTGCGAGGTGGATAATTAACCCTCCCCTCTTGTGCTCTCAGGAGAAGGCAATGGCACCCCACTCCAGTACTCTTGCCTGGAAAATCCCATGGACTGAGGAGCCTGGTGGGCCACAGTCCATGGGATCACTAAGAGTGGGACACGACTGAGCGACTTCACTTTCACTTTTCATTTTTCACTCCCACATTGCAGGTGGATTCTTTACCAGCTGAGCCACCAGGGAAACGCACAGGGGCAGGCTTAAGTGGCAATTTTGGCTCCAATACTGGCTGAGCCACCACCAGTAGAGATGATGGATTCAGAAGGGGTTGGATCATTTAGAGAACTGTTTGTTTTCTGAGACTGAAAATGGGTGCTATAATCAGAAATCCTTCATGCAACATGCATTACTAGCTCTTCAGATTCAATTTTTTTTTTTTAATGGAGATGTTGCAAGTTGTCACAGCTTATGACCCAGACGTTTGTCAGTGCAAATCAAGTTTTCCTTCGCGTCAACTTCATGCATGATTCAGGACTGACAAGAAGCATGATGAATTCAAGTAAAAAAGAAATGGTTTGAACCCAATTTTTTTCTGCCACTTCCTTATCCTGAATAAAGTAGGGAAATGATTCTCCAGCCCTGGAAATCATTAATCAGCCCCCAGATAACAAGATTCCATTTCATTTTAAGATATTTTTCTGGTTTTGCTTTTTGTTGCTTTGTTGTTTCTCATTGATTTATGTCAAAGGACAAAGGAAACTCACTTTTTTTAGTATTCATAATTCCTTGACTCATAAGTTGACTTTACCCCAATTTAGAACCTCATGCTTACCAATTTCATTCTGGTGGTATTAATCAGCATTCACCTTGCTCATAGCCATTTCCTGGTCTCTTGCCTAGAACTGTGGGAATGGACAAAAACTGGGAGTCCGAGAACTTAGGCCTGTGACCTCCCATTTTCTGAATGATGCGGACCATTCAATGAATCACCAGTGTTCTCTGAACCTCAGTTTCTTTATCCTTAAAGTGAGTTGGGCTACATATTCGTGAATGTCCCTACAAATCTGCCATTGTACCAATCCACCTTCCATCTGTTACTGAGTGCATCAGTCCCTTTGCTTTAAACTCTCACTTTCTGTGTTGCTAAGTGCTGTCTTTCAAAGGGTGCCTCTACTCTCCTGCCTTAACTATCACTTTATCCTCGTAACTCGTACATACGTGTGTGTATACGTATACACTGTATCTCTTATTTGTCCACTAGAAATTTATACTCATCTGTCCTACCATCTTTTATCAAAATCTTTCTTGTCCAAATTATGTAGAACTTGTTTTCCCTCCCCACTCTGGACACGTCCCAGTTCTGGATTTAAGCTTTCTTCTCTAGGGCATCAGCAATTTCCCCAAATCTGTGGTGATATTTAACTGTCCTTAGCATTGATTGCCAAGTCCCATTGTCTTCTTACTCTGTCTTCAGAATCTGACATCTTCCTGTTCCCACTGCCACAACCCTGACAACCTTGTTTCTCTGTAACTGTCCACTTGACATCTGGCTTGAACCAGGAGGAAGATCCTCAGCAGGGAGTGGAACCGCTTGCCTGCCTGTCTCACTGTCTGTAGTCACAAAATCATAAATGGAACAAAGAGAGAAAATGGTTTAAGACTCAGATCTCAGCCCAGAAGAAGGATGTCTGCTGCACCAGGAGATGACTGAAAATCTGAGGAGCCATGTACCCAGAGCCTGCCTATGGATCTACCTGGGACACGCCCCACGATACCCATCAGTAGCTTTGGTTACACCTCTGCTAAGCTCATGGTATGATTTATCGCATTTAACCCTAACACTAATTCTATGGTGAAGGCATTATTATTACTCCCATTTCACAGCTGAGGAAACTGAGAGGTTAAACACTTGTGCACACTCAGTGGCAGAGCTGGGGTCAGATCAAAAATCTGCATACTGTCAGATCTGGGCTTGCTGCTACTTTGCTCATCTTTTTAAAAAGCTTATTTGGGTTTATTTTATTTTTTATCTGCCTATATGGCAACCCACTCCAGTGTTCTTGCCTGGAGAATCCCAGGGATGGAGGGCCTGGTAGGCTGCCATCAATGGGGTCGCACAGAGTCGGACATGACTGAAGTGACTTAGCAGCAGCAGCAACATCTATCATCTATCTTTTTGAATGACAATAATGGCTAAGAAAAGTCTGAAATAGTATCCCCAGTGGGGGAAGAATCTTTTTTACTGTAAATAGGAAAGAATGGAAATTTTCTTCCATTTCTGCTGCTTTGGCTTCTGCTGCATTGCAGCTTCCCTTTCCCTTGAAATGGAGTCCCCCAGTCCAACTAAGGGTCTTCTGCTTAGAACCCAGGACATTCATCAAGGGCTCAATAAATTGAGTGTCTCCACCCACTACCCACTACAGCACTAAACTTGTAGCTGAAGTTGAATAAATGCTTCTTGATTGACAGAAAAGAGAGTGGATAATAAATATTTAAAATGAGTGGAGATTTTCCTTAAGGGGAGAGGTAATTGTCTGATTGTCCGAAAAATAGGAAAGGGACTAAGGGCTCTTTTGGTAATTTTATGTATGACTGTGCAGTGAGAATTAGAGTAAACCCATACATGTTTATCCTATCTAGAAAATGAAAGGTAAAAATAATTGTAAGCTTGTGTTTATGAGAACCATTGATGAATGACTATAGTTATTTGAAAGCAAAAATCTGAGAATTTAACTTTGCTTTGTAAAAATAGCTTTAGAGTCGCATTCTGTAGCTAGAGGTTTTACACAAATTAATAATACAAGTGATTTTTCAACTTCTATCAAACAGGGAAGTAAATAACAAAAACTGGCAGAGTCAGCAGTTAGTTAAGTGGTTTTCTCAGAGGTATGCAGGGCAGTGCCATTAATTTTCTCTGTTATGGAGGTGGAGGGTGATCCTAACACAATTCCTTCTACTTTTGGCCCAGTGCCCCATATCCTTGACAGGAGTTTAGTTGGCAACTGTTTGCTTAAAATACATTATGCCAATGAAATGTTCCTTTTATTCTTTAAGAGACCCAAGGCAACAGGGCAGAGTATTAACTAAGGAAACATGTACTGATCTGTACGTCTCTCCTTGCTCCCTCTTATCCTTCCTATTAGCATTGCCTTTTGCTTACATCTCTCCTATGTTAAATCTTCCTTCTTTGCCCCACCCGACCCTTCATCCACACTATCCTTCTCCTCCCATTCAAGCCAGATATCTCAAAACTTTCTGCACATGTTCCTTTTTCTTCACCCCTCCCCCTGTCCATCACTGAAATGATTCTCACTAAGGTCAAGTCCCTTGGACTGCAAGGAGATCCAACCAGTCCATTCTGAAGGAGATCAGCCCTGGGATTTCTTTGGAAGGAATGATGCTAAAGCTGAAACTCCAGTACTTTGGCCACCTCATGCAAAGAGTTGACTCATTGGAGAAGACTCTGATGCTGGGAGGGATTGGGGGCAGGAGGAGAAGGGGACGACAGAGGATGAGATGGCTGGATGGCATCACTGACTCGATTGACGTGAGTCTGAGTGAACTCCAGGAGTTGGTGATGGACAGGGAGGCCTGGAGTGCTGTGATTCATGGGGTCACAAAGAGTCGGACACGACTGAGCGACTGAACTGAACTGAAGGTCACTAAAAATTTTCTTTAGGCCTCATCTCTCAGCAGTGTTTAAACAAATAGCCTCTCCCACCTCAAAGCACCATTGTCCCTTGGTCACTGCACTCTCCTGGTTTACCTTCTCTTCCCTGCAAGCTCTTTCTCACCCTCTTTTACCAGCTCATCCTCCTCTACCCACCATTAAAATGCTCGCATTCCCCCCTCCTACACTATTAGTGAGAACATAAATTAGTAAAACCACTATGGAAAATAGCATGGGGGTTCCATAAAAATAAGTGTTACCATGATCCAGCAATCTCACTCCTGGGTGTATAACTGGACAAAACTATAATTCACAAAGACACATGCACCTCAGTGTTCATTGCAGTACTATTTACAATAGCCAAGACATGGAAGCAACCTAAATGCCCATCAACAGATGACTGGATAAAGATGTGGTATACATACACAATAGAATATTACTCAGCCAGAAAAAGAAGGAAATAATGCCATTGGCAGCAACAGGGACGGACCTAGTGATTATCAGACTGAGAGAAATAAGTCAGACAGAGAAAGACAAATATCATATGATATCACAGGTGTGGAATCTTTAATGATACAAATGAACTTATTTACAAAACAGACTCACAGACACAGAAAACAAACTTAAGTTTACCAAAGGGGAAAGAGGGGGAGTGGTAAATTAGGAGTTTGCAGTTAGCAGATACAACCTATATATATAAAATAGATAAATGAGAAGGTCCTACTGGGGCTTCCCAGGTGGCACCAGTGACAAAGAGCCTACCAGCCAGTGCAGCAGATGCAGGTTCAACTCTTGGGTCAGGAAGATCCTCTGGAGGAGGGCATGGCAACCATTCTAGTACTGTTGCCTGGAAAATCCCATGGACAGAGGAGCCTGGTGGGCTACAGTTCATAGGATTGCAAAGAGTTAGACATGACGGAAGTGACTTAGCACACATGCAAGCACTGGGAAGTATATTCAGTATCCATAATAAACCATAATGGAAAATAATATGAATAACTATATATATATACACACATCTGAATTGCTTTGCTGTACACCAGAAACTAACACAACATTGTAAATCAACTATGTTTCAATTTTTAAAAAGTTGTTCCCCTTGGCTTTGTCTAAGACTCCCTTCTCTACTCTGTGGTCTCTCCCCGGGTGGTCTCAGCCTGGGAGGGCATCGGTGGCCAACAGTCCATATTTGTGTCTTCAGCTCAGATCTCACCTCCGATACCAGATTCATATTCAAGTATTTGACAGCTCAGTCTATGGACACTTCATTGTCAATCTATCCAATATCAAACCTGTAATGATCTATCTCCTAAATCCTAAAATCCTTTTTCTTCTAGTTTTCGTTCCATGACCATATTCCTAGATGTACCAGCTTACTTGGGATTCATCACTCCCATAGTCAATCAATTATCGAGGTCTTTCAATTTAGGTCCTAAAAAATCTCACATCCATGGCCAACACCCTAATTTGGGCCACCATCATCTTGTGTCTGGACTTCTGTGCTGGTTCCTAACTGCCTTCCTGCTTTCACACTTGTCTCTCTTGAATCCATTCTCCAGCCATCAGTAAGAGATTTATCAATAGTTTTAAAATGAAAATCTGACCATGGTGAGGGTGGGGCGGGGGGAGAAGGGAGAGCAGAGAGACTTAAAACTCTTTAAAATTAGAAAACAAATTTTTCTAAGATGAAATTCAAAATTCTTATCTCAGTTCCTCAGATTCACCATGAAACCTCTTACTTTGTGCCCTCATTTCCCTCCTTTTGCCTGGCTATCTCCCACTCATCCATCAATTCACAATTTAAGGGTCACTTTGCTGGGAGCTGCCATGGCATCCTGAGACCAGAGAGCTCCTCCTGTTACTCACTTCATTTTCCCAAAGAAGGAGAAGCAATGGCCCCGATTGCAGCTCATAACTGACTAAGAGATTAACTCCTTTAAAACCTACATTACCTTTTAAAGTAATGAAAATGCTCTAGAATAGATTGTGGTGACAGTTGAATAACTCCATGAATATATAAAAAGCCATTAAATTATACACCCAAAATGAGTGAATTGTATGTTATGTGAATTATATCTAAATAAAGCTGCATTAAAAAAGAAAAAGACAAACTTACACGAGAACAAAAGCTCTAGAGGAGGCAGGAAACTTGTTTATCTTGTTTACATTGAGTCCGTAGCACCCAACAGAATGTCCTGAATGTGGCATGTGCTTAAGTATTAGTTGAATGGTGGCGAAGAGGATTAAAACAGGGCTCCCTTTCTGAGCAGGTCTGGCCTTCTAGATGGTTTTTACTTAGATTTAGGAAAAAAAAGGTCAGCCACCCGGCTTAGTTTAATACTTTTTATGTAAATGCCCTTAAGCCTCTGTCATACTGCAATGGGAAGCAATGACACTGAATTTGGAGGTTTCAAGCCCCTCAGTCCTTGAGTTCTCTAGTTTCCCTATGGAAGTCCTTCTCTGGCAGCCCCAGCCTAGCTCTATACCTGCAGAAACAGCCAAATTCCATCAAGGGTCTCAGTCCCTACACTAGGGTCTGTGCGCCGCTCTGTCCTTCATCGTGATTCCCAGGAAAATACAGCTGAGTCATTACTTTTGTCATCACTATTACTGTACATCTCCTGAATAGTTTCCTTGTTGTTTGCTATGTGTGAGGTACAGAGGTACCACACACATCCATGTCACCCTTGAGGAAATTCTGTAACCAATAGAAATCAGTTAGTCAGGGAGGGAGCCATAGGAGAGAATTCAGACTGACCACACACCCTTATTTCTAGAGACCATTACCTTTTTTTTAATTTTAGAATTGTAATTTTAGAATTAGGCTTCTCAGGTGGCTCAGTGGTGAAGAACCCGCCTGCCAATGCAGGAGACGTGGGTTGGATCCCTGGGCTGGGGAGATTCCCCTGGAGAAGGAAATGGCAAGGAACTCCAGCATTCTTGCTTGGGAGATCCTGTGGTGGGCTACAGTCCAAGGAGTCCCGAAGAGTCAGACACTACTTAGCAACTAAGACAATGACGACGACAATTTTACTCTAAAGGGAAGCAAGCACAGTAGATGAGTTTGGCTCCATTTAGTTCATCTCTTTCTACTTGCCTTTCTGGATCACCGACTCAAGATGAAACAAAATACGCTCCAGTGAACACACTCACAATTTGCATCCTAACTGGACAAATCACCTTCTTTGTGTTCCTTGGGTGTACGCAGCACCCTAGACAACATCTAAATAGAAGTGTAAGAAGAACAGGTAGATAAGTGGACTGCAGAAGGAGAGGCCAATTCCAGTTTCTCCTTTCCATCCCAGGCTGCTCTTTCCCAAGCAGTGGTGTCCCTCTGACTTTGAAATTACTGTCTGTGCTCAGGCTGCTTGAAACATTATTTAAAAGACTTTCCGACTGATACCTCTTGTGGCTTGTTTATGTAAGATATTAATGGGACTGACTGCAGGATGCATCTCTGGGTGAAAAGTACCAATGAATGTAAGTGGTTCTGGGGAGTGAAAATTAGAACCTGTTTTTTGCTATTAAGTGACTTCCTACAAATGACTTCTCTTTTCTGTCAAGTGCCAGCCTAAGCAGAGGGGAGGCTGGAGCTGCAGTAATGGAACACAGAATTCCCTGGGAAGATTGCCAGACTGATGCATTTCCACATGTGCTCACATGATTGTGGAGCTTTCTAGATTTTTTATTATTGTGAGTTTCCTAAGAGATTTATTCATTTGTTTAAGCATAGCAACTGAACACTGTTATAGGTGCTAGAGATCTAGTGGTGAACGAGACAAATGAGGTCTCTGTTCTCCAGGGCCTTAGATGTTAATGTGGAGAAACAGAAAAATAAACAAACACAGTAATGTCAGAGTTTGTTGAATAAAAAAGACCAAAACAGGATAGTGATTAGATAGTCAAGGAGGGACTGCATATATAGGGAATGTCAGAAAGGCTTCCAAGAACAGGTAACATGTGGACCAAAGGACGGGAACCAACCATGCAAAGATTTGGAAGAGTCCAGGAGAAGGGAGCTGCCAGTGCAAAGGCCGTGAGGCAGGAAAGGAGCAAGTTGGTTGTGTTCACAGAGCAGAAAGAAGTCCAGCGTTGCTGGGATGGGGTGAACAGAGCGGGGCGGGAAGATGTGAGTGGGGAGGGTGGAGTTGAAGCTAAACCACTGGGAGCCCTGCAGGCCTTGGCTGGGATTTGCCTTTCAGTCTAAGTGCCGTGGGAAGACATTGGAGGGTTTTAGGCAGGGGGCTGACACGAATGCCTTGGAATCAGGAAGAATTTGGGGGACTCATTGCAGGATTGGAAACAAAGAGGGACAGGCCCAGGTAAGGCCAAGGTCATTGAGGGTTTGTGCAGCTTCTGATCTGAGCGCCAGAGTTGCTAGCTCTCACCGTCAACCCCACTGCCCTTGGCCCCTCTTGTTAGCCACTTGGCCTTTAATTTGAGACCAGCTTGAAGACAGGGCAACTAAAATTCATACATGTCTTTAGCTGCATATTTAGCCAGTGCACTCCATCATTTTCAATTCATTGTGGCAACTCATATTGGATTTCTGAACTCAAGTACTATTTCTTTTTAATGAAGAGGCTCTGGCCTTAATTAAGATGGCTTGGCTACATTTGCAGAGTTCACTTTCCACTTTCAAAACTGCTATGACCGAAATGCTGGGTGCCTGAAGCCAACTAGCCAGTTCCAAAAGCTGCCCTCCTCCATGTCTCCATCAGGGGAAGCCTAAGGGCTTCCCAGGGACCTCTTGAAGTGCTGGCCAAGGCTCTTCTGTGACATTTATCACAGTTCTTAGAGGCAGAGAATTGCCAATTATCCATATCTTCTGCTTTTGGAGTCTGATCCAAACACCATTTCCTCAAAGTGAGCTAAATTATAATTTTTTTCTGCTGATTGTAGATAAAAGATCAGAGCATTTCTAAATACACTGCTCTTTTCCAGGAGAGAAATGTACATCCCAACACTTTAAAAATAGCATCAACCACCCATAATAAGGGCAAATCTTTATGTTCTTTACAAATAAGGGTTCTTGTCTGGGTCACAGAGGAGTGCAGGAGGCGAAAATGACTTCATGATGAATTTTGGTTCTACTTTATTCTCTGTCTACTTGTGATTTCAACTCCCACTCATGTTTTCTTGTGAGCTAATGCTGAATTATGGCATTCCTTCCTTTAGCAAGGTCTCCTGACAGCTAGAACCAAGGTAGTAATTGGGTATGGGAGGAAGAGACATATCTCTAACCAGCTTTTCTGTTTGTGATCAGTGAAGAAAGTAGGGCATGGGATTAGCCCTGAGTGAAGCCCAGGGATTGTCTGCGTAACAGGACTGACAATTTTAAAATCTGTTCTTGCACTTTAGAAATGTTACTCATCAAAGAGCTTTCATAATAGTCCCTTCAAATTAAGATCTGACTCTGCCTATTTTTCAGGAAACTAGCAAGGCAGACCTAAGTGGTTCAACCCCACCACTGGATTAGAATCTGGGCATGAGCGGAGGAATGGACTCAGATAATGAAATAGTAAAGCACACCTCTCTATTCATTCCCCACTCTTTGGCTGATGTGACTGGAAGAAGTACTCCTGGTGATGGGCCTTTCTTGGCTAAGGGAATCAGTAGACACTTTTCCAGGGCTTGAGAGCCTCCAGCACCTCCCTTTGCAGGAAGATTTCCTCACTAGCTGCCCACTGGGGTACAGAGTCCAGCTCCAGCAGCCCTTTAGCTCAAAGGCATTATTTCTAGGAGATTCTAGGCTAATGGAACCATGTTATAGAACCACATTCATGGGGATTAATCATGCAGGCTGTCCAAAGGTAGGGTCCTAAGGTAATTCCATTCATTTTCTCTTTCCACTTTCATCACCTCTAATCTTGATGCTCCAACTACCTCTTCCCACCAGATTTTCAAACCTGAGTTTTATCCTTTTGGACTAGCTCCACTGTAAGCATCATGTCTAATCCAGCTCCTCTTCTTCCGAGAAACACATTTTTGACTCCCCACTGTTTACAGAGTAGAATCCAGACTTCTTAAACTGTCTCTTGGGAAAGTTTCCAAATCTATACTCTGCAAATGACCAGCTCTCTGCTTAACGAGGGAGTCCAGCAGCCCCTTTGGTCCAGAAGGAGAGCAAGGAGCTGTCAAGATCACACCCATCCCTGTGCTATGCAATGCGTGCAAACACCAGAGAATGTTTATTTCCTTTTCCCAACCTTTAGTTTGTTGAAATGTCAGCTTCATGAGCACACCTGAGTTTCTCTATGTATTTATCCTTTTCCGGCTAAATTGTGGGGAGGCAGATGACGAGTATACACAGACACATTACACTGACTCCTTCTCTGCCACCGATGAAGGCTCCTCTCTGTAAAATAGGGGGAGCAATACACAGCTGGCTTGCTGTGATGTAATGTACATGAATGTGACATCCATGTGATCTAGTGGCAACATTGTAGCATCACTCCCCTCCACGCCCCTTCTTACCTTTGTGTGAGCTAAGCAGGCCTAGAAGGGTGCCTTGCATACTGGAAGTTCTTATATCTGTGCTCTAGGGAACTCCAGCTGCTGTCCTCTGAGAATTTGCCCAGCCACCTCACAGTCATCCAGCTGCATCTGCTGCCCCAAGTCCACACTGTTCTGCAAACCCTGCTGGCTTTGACACTCAGTTTTTCCATTGTTTTGTTTTCTGGGGGTTGGTAGACTCTCAGATATGGGAAGGACTTTGATTCTTGCGAGCTGTCACAACTGTAAGAAAATCATCCTGATTTTCATGCCTTCAATAAAGGAGATACCCATTAATTCACACGCACTTCAGTATTGAACTTGTTAACAATGAAGAGGTTTATTTCTCTAAAGCTGCGTAGTTTCTAGCCCCAGGTCCACCTCTGAACAGGGTGTGTGACTTTATAGAACTCAGTCAGCTTTCCTGAGCCATCACAGTCTCACTTGTAAAATGTTGGAGGAAGGGGGTGAGGTGGTCCCCAATCTCCATTTCCCATCTGGGTTTATGTACTCTCTTGTTTGTGTCTCACTGGAGAGGAACAGCACACTGACAGCACCTTTGCTGTCAAAGCCCTAAATGAATCCACCTCGGAACATTTCAGAGGCAGAACAAGCAGCAGCACCCCTAGCTGGTAGGTGAAAATAAATCTCCTAAGTTCCAGCGGTGGTTAACAGCAGGACTAGGGCCGCAAGCGTCAGCAGGTGCTAACACGGGGAGAACTGGTTGGGGAGAACTGGTTGGGGAGAGGGCCTGTAATAAGCACATGCCCCCTTTGGATGGTTTTCTCTGTGCTTTTTGTGGTCTTGCTTTCACACTTATGCCCTCTAATGTCTCTCTTCTATGTCAACACAGAGTGTGAAAAAAAGTGCTGTAAGAGCACCTCCTTTGTAGATCACCCACCATCTCTTGCCACCCCTACTGTCCGCCTCCCCAGGGCTTCTGGGAAGGACTACAACCAAGGGCCCCCTTGCTCCTGCTCCAGCTGCGCCTCCTGTCTCTACGAAGGCTTTCACCTCCGCGCTGTGGGCGAACTGCGTTTTGGCAGTGTTCTCATGCGGAAGTCTTTCTTTCTTATTTCCGGCTGCCCTTCTCTTTTCAAAATTGTCCTTATTCCTCTGGTCTGGGAAACTGATAGAGATGTCACCATACTAACATGGTTCTGATTTCTTTTACCAGCGTTGCTATGGGATGTTGTCTCTCCCTGAGGTCCCTCCATGAAAAAAACATAAAATGCATCTCTCCCGGTTTTGCTGTCCCGCTTGTCTCTGCTCCATTAACACGGAATGGACTGTCCTCTTAAGTGGCCACAGCCAGCCAGCCTGCCATCCTTCACCGGGTTTCTTAGGGAGTAGGGAAGTGATGCCGCAGCAATGTAATTTTATCTCTGCTCCCCAATCAGATGTGGCAGATGGCTGCCTCTGGGAGCCAGCAGATCAAAATTGGGTCTCTCGGACCACAGCCTGTGTTCAATGTTCCTCTCATTGAAGGATGTGGTGCAAAGAATGGAGTCTTAATCAAAGTGAAAGCCCTAGGTGTTGAGGCTCCCATTTCCTCTCAACCCCACACTCTTTGCCTCCAGCTCCAGCATCACTACAAGCACAGTTCTTCCTCTGATAAAAAACGGATAGACCAGATTTCCTACCTGATCCCTCCTGCCCAGTTGAATTTATGTGGTAATTCCTGTTTAATTACTGCCTTATCATCATCACGGCACGTGATCTCCTTTTGCTTCTCACTTCCATCTGCTGGAAGTTGTTTTAGGTAAAGCTCTCGAGCTATACCAGTAAGGGACTGAAAGGAGAATAAATCAAAGAAAATAGTATGATAAATAGTAATAACCAGCATTGGCTCAATACTCTTCATGCATCATATCCTGTGCTAGAAACTTGGCATGAATTATGACTTCATCTAGCAGATAAAAGGGAGTATCTCTACCTCAGTAGAAACCAAGACTCAGAATAGGGGGCAGTTTAAGAGCTTTACCAAGATCCAAATGTGGTAAAATTAGAACTTAGACTCCAATTGGTCTGCTTCCAGTGTCCATGCTCCCAGTCATGTCTCCCTGTCCTCTGGAAAGAACTGGAAGCTGAGCTTGTTTTATCAAATTGTCCAGCATCATTTCTTACTCTGTGTTGCCTCTCCTGCCTGTCCATAAGCAAAGGACAGACCCATCTGAACGTCAAGGTCCCACTAGAGAGGTTGAGAGGAAATTTAACACTGGCACCCAGTGCTTTATGTTGTGTCAGCCTGAGGGCAGGAATCCAAAAAGTGCTAGTTATGTTTCTCCAGAGGAGTCTTTTCATGGACACTTGGTTTTTATTCATAAGGAGACATTTGGATGTATGCTTTCTGCAAAAGATCTATTTTGCAGGTCACTTTATCAAATGTAAAGAACAGTCTTGCTAGTTAATGATGCAGTCAGTGAAGTGAGCTGCTTCCTCTCGATTTATGTGTTAGTAACCAAGGTGAAAGCACCCTGCTTGGTCAGCCTAGAGGGAAAGGAAAAAGGAAAGGCCAGAGGAGGCTTTCCCACGTGGCACATTTACCTTCTGCTGCTGAGCTGTGTCTCTGCCCGGGAAAGACTGGGCAGAAAATAAAGAACCTTGTTTCCCTTCCACCCCTTATTCACTTATAAACAAATTAAAGCCTTTGTGGTTAAAGCCTATTGAAATCCTGGGGCTTCCTTCAATTTGATTTTCCTCCTGGTTTTCTAGGGGCTTGTTTCAAGAGAGGCTTGAGAAATCATGCCGTGTAATTGGATGATTGGTGTACTCTAATCAAGGCAGCAACATGCAACGTGCTGCACATATCAGGTTGATTGTAGTGGGGTGAGGCATTGTCTGCTGGATAAAGCTCCAAGGACAGGTTTGTTTTAATGACCCACAAGGTGAAATTGCCATCTGGAGGCTGGTCTGTGCTGTTAAGACCATGGGGTCTCATTTGTATGTAAAAACTAGTGAGGTCTCTGAATGATCACTCCTTAATCTAGCTCCATGTGGGTTGTGTCTTAATGAATAATGATGACCAGTTCCCTGGCAGTGCAGGAAATGCTCATTGCATGGAATTAAATGATCTCTTGATAAATTTTAAATCAGCCTGGTTTCCT
Source organism: Bos grunniens (assembly GCF_055505025.1). NCBI lineage: Eukaryota > Metazoa > Chordata > Mammalia > Artiodactyla > Bovidae > Bos > Bos grunniens. Next base: position 16,269,206 of record NC_141182.1, read on the forward strand.
TCCAGCTCTCACAGCTATCCTCTCTAATCATGCAGCTTGTGCCTAGTTGAATATTTAACTAATTTTACTACTAGATTAGTCAGAGCACAATTTGGGAAGTAAGAAGGAAAATATCCTAAAAATCCGGCATATCCCTAGCTCACATGTAAATTACTTTTAGATTACGTGGCATTTTAGAAAGTGTGCTACAATTGTATTGAAAACCAAATGTGAAATGATAAAGTTTCCCTTAATTTTTAAAATAAAAACTCAGAAAACTTGGGAGTATAGATAATTATAAGACATGTGCACGGCGAGAGTGGAAGCCAGTGCTGTTTCATCCTGGTGATAGTTATGCGTCCAGATGGCATCCCATAGAAAGCTTTCTAAGAATTGCTATTCACAGGAACTTATTGAAAATTACTTTCGTTGCATGTTCCTGATCACATATCTGGGCTGCTCTCAACTCACTGTTAACATTTGGAACCACTTCTTTCTCTGAGAGGTCGTCTGTCCTGGATGGTGTCCAGTTCAAAACGATGTGAAGAAATGTCAACAGTGACCTATTACATAGTAGGTCTGTATAGTCTCTCTATTCAGAGAGCTATAGTCTCTCTCCTGAGACTCTCAGGAGATGGGGATGATTTTGATAAGACAATTATAGAATCATCACTCTGTGTGTGTGTGTGTGTGAACAAAGAGACAGATGTCCAGGACACAGTTCTATTGTTGTTGTTTAGTCCCTAAGTCATGTCCAATTCTTTGCAACTTGTGGACGGTAGCCCACCAGGTTTCTCTCTACATAGGATTTCCCAGGCAAGAATACTGGAGTGGGCTCCCATTTCCTTCTCCAGGGAATCCTCCTGATTCGGAGATTGAACCCATGTCTCCTGCACTAGCAGGTGGATTCTTTACCACTGAGCCGCCAGGGAAGCCCAGAACATGTGTCTCAAGGAGGATTTAGTAAGCAAGATCTTCCATGCAAATGGCCAACCAATACATAAAAAGATGCTCAGCGTCACTAATCATTAGGGAAATGCAAACCACAGTAAGATATCACCTCACACCTGCTAGGATGACTACTCTCAAAAAGACAAAAGGTAAGTTTTGGTGAGCATGTGGAGAAGGGAACTCATGTGCACTCCTGGTTGACAAGGGGAGAGAAATCATCTCCCGTGTAGTTCACTTTGTCACCTTCCTTAGTCTTTTCTAGTTTAGCTTAGCTGCTTTCTAGTTGTTTCTTTGGGATTTTAATGTCTAGTTGAAATTCTCCAGGGTGGGTATGTCACTTGGCTATTTCTGTGTAACGAAGCACTCCAAAACAAATCAAGCTTTTATATGATTCATGACTCTGTGGGATGGATGGATTAATTTATTGCTCTTAGCTAGGCTTACTCAGGGCTTCCTTTGTGGCTCAGTGGTAGAGAATCCACCTGCAATACAGGAGCTGCAGGAGACACAGGTTTGATCCCTGGGTTGCAAAGACTCCCTGCAGGAGGACATGGCAGTCCACTCCAATATTCTTGCCTGGACAATCCCATGGACAGACAAGCCTGGGGATACAGTCCATAGGGTCACAAAGAGTCAGACACGACTGAAGCGACTTTATCATGCACACACACAAGCTTGCTAATGAATCTCTGTCCAGTGGTGGGGCAGGTAGATGACTCTGCTGATGTCAGTTGGTCTTTCTCAAATGTTGAGAGTCAGCTGGCTGTGAGCTGGTTTAGGAAGGCCTTGGGTCTTCTCTGAATTCAGCTAATTCAGCTTGCTCACATTCCAGAAGCAGGGGCCTAAAAGAGAGAAGCAATGAACAAAGCCTCTTGATGCTTAGGTTCAGGAATGGACAACATCACTTCTGCCTATTCTAATGGCCAAAGAAACTTACCAGGAAGTCCAGAATCAAAGGGTGGCAATAGATCCTCCCTTTTAAGGGGAGAAACCACATCACATTGCAAAGAGCATGGGCACAGGGAGGGTAAAGAACCGTGGGCTTGTTTTCTTGTTTGTAGTTGATTGTGCTGGGAGAACTTTATACACACACACTCAGAACAAACAGAAAAGCTTGTTTTAGTTGCTAGAATGTGGAAGCTATGATCAAGGTGCATGATTAGGTCTCAAAATGGAAAAGAACACATATTTCTTTTACTCTAATTTTAGGTGTTCATTTTCTCAGTGTTTAACCTTGGTTGTTTTGCTATTGTTGCTCATTTGACTACATTTTCAAAGGACTGGAATTTTCAGATGACTGAGATCATTTAAGGTGCAGGTCTTGGCTTAGCTTTGTGTATTTAGAATCTTTATTGTGTGTAATTGAGTGCTTTTGGCCATAATAGTTTAGTTTTCTAAGATGTTCATACTTGATGTTTCTTGTTAGCACTTAGGAAAGTACTGTCTTCTAATTTGGGCCCATCAGATTGAATTTTTTTTGAAACATTGTTCTTGACCAAAAAAAAAAAAGAGTTTTTCTGTATTCTGGCAATATTTGTGGACCTTTGATTTGCAACTCTTGTCAAGTCGTAAGACTCCAGTCAGGGTCATCAACTCACAGGCCAAAGCAGGTAAGATTTGAGTGTACTGCTGGGTGTGTTATCTGGGAGGTGAGAGGAAGTAGGGGGTCTGTGGTACAGCAGCAGTTCTTGACATTTGCTTCATGTTAAAATCAACTTTGGAGCTTAGGAAAATGTCCAGGCTGCATCATGAACTAATTAAAACAGAATCTCTGGAGTAGGACCCAGAGACATCAGTACTTTTTTAAGCTCCTCAGATGATTTCAAAACGCAGCCCAGTTATGAACAAGTGAATCAAGCCAAGATTTCTTAGTCTTTCACGTGCAAACAAACACCTAGGGAACTTGTTAAGAAGCAGATTTTGATTCACCAGGTCTGGGGTGGGCCTGGGATTCTGTATTCTGAGTAAGTTCCTGGGTGATGCCAGTGCTGCTGCTTTTTCACACCACACTCTGAGTAGCAAGGTTCTGCAAGCTACTGAGTAGCTACAGTAGAGATCTCAAGCAGCCCACAGACTTTTGCAAGGTGCTTTTTGGTTGGTCTATTGCATATTTAAACACAAATTGAGTCAACATTCCAAAACCAAGAGATTTCTCATAAAATTCATATTTCTTATTTATTATGAAAAGCATGAAAGATTCTTTGACACCAGTCTGCACTTCCACGTAGATTGGTGCTGATGAGTGACTGCATCTGATAAGGGGGTGCAGGTGGCTCACCAAGTAGAAACCACACATCTCACGTGGAATGAAACCACACACTGAGATGAGATTTGAATCCAACCAAACTCAGACTGGGACTTGAACACACAGGCTGGCTCTCAAACCCACTGTCTTTTAATTGAGATTGCATACCTGGTCTAAGAACTTAATGAAGCTCAGGTTCTTTATGTCTCAGAACAGAAGGAATTCCGTGAGAAGCAAAGTGATAGTTTTAAGAAGTGGATTTATTTAGAGAGATATACCTTAGACAGAATACGGTCCATCTCAAAAGGCAAGAGTAGCTCTGGGAGAAACACATTTCACAGATGGAATGTGGGCCATTTCAGAAGGTGAAAGGCCCAGAAATATGAGGTGGTTAGATTTTATGGGCTGGGTAATTTCATAGGCTAATGTGTGGGAGGCCAATGAGGATATTTCATAGGCTAATGAGGCTAAATAATTCCAACTATTTGGGGGAGCGGGCAGGGATTTCCAAGAACTGGGCCACCACACACTTTTTGGCCTTTTATAATCAGTCTTGGAACTGTCATTGTGCTCATAGATGTGTCATTTAGCGTATGCTAATGCATTACAATGAGCAGATACTGAGGTTCAAGGTCTACTGAAAGCAAATCTTCCACCATCTTGAACCTAATAGATTCCAATCAGTTTTGTCATATCCTCAATGGCTATGTCATTCTTTTAAAGGTTGTGCCTGCCCCTATCCCTCCTGTTTCAAAGGGAGGTTCTGAAATGCCTTTTGCTGCACTTATTCATGAATAGGGTAAATATGTCTTTTGTCTATAATGATACAGATCCATATACAACACACAAATGTACAAGTACTTTCTCAGCAAAACCATGAAGGCAAAAGCCAGCAATTACATGGGAAAAGGTAAAAGGAGGAGAGAAGAATTCATTAAAACTTAAATATATCTATTAGTGGGCTTCCCTGGGGCCTCAGATGGTAAAGAATCTGCCTGCAATGCAGGAAACATGGGTCTGATCCCTGGACTCGGAAGATCCCCTGGAGAAGAGAATGGCTACCCACTCCAGTATTCTTGCCTGGAGAATTCCATGGACAGAGGAGCCTAGTGGGCCACAGTCTCTGGGGTCATAGAGTCGGACATGACTGAGTGACATACACACACATGTTTATCAGTAAGGACCTAACTGGTTGGATCAGAAACCTATTGGAGCTATTCAAGGAGAAAAAGCAAATAAGAGGAATTGGTTATAAGGATATCAGGGTAGCTCATGGATCCATGATGCAGCTGGGTTTCAGAAAAGAATGGAACCAAAGGCATAGATGATGGAGTAGAAGGACATGCACTCATCTTCTCCTGAGAGAACTATTCATGGCAAGATGATGGGGTAGAAGGACATGCGCTCATCTGCTCCTATAAGAACTCTAAAATTACAACTAGCTGCTGAACAACCATTGACAGGACAAAGTTGGATCCCACCAAAAAAAAGATATGTGAACAGTGAATTTCCAGATGTTCAAGCTGGTTTTAGAAAAGACAGAGGAACTAGAGATCAAATTGCCAGCATCAGCTGGATCATGGAAAAAGCAAGAGAGTTCCAGAAAAACATCTATTTCTGTTTTATTGACATGCCAAAGCCTTTGACTGTGTGGATCACAATAAACTGTGGAAAATTCTGAAGAGATGGGAATAGCAGACCACCTGACCTGCCTTTTGAGAAACCTGTATACAGGTCAGGAAGCAACAGTTAGAACTGGACATGGAACAACAGACTGGTTCCAAATAGGAAAAGGAGTATGTCAAGGCTGTACATTGTCACCCTGCTTATTTAACTTATATGCAGAGTACATCATGAGGAACACTGGGCTGGAGAAAGCACAAGCTGGAATCAAGATTTCCAGGACAAATATCAATAACCTCAGATATGCAGATGACACCACCTGTATGGCAGAAAGTGAAGAACTAAAGACCCTCTTGGTGAAAGTGAAAGAGGAGAGTGAAAAAGTTGGCTTAAAGCTCAACATTCAGAAAACTAAGATCATGGCATCCGGTCTCATCACTTCATGGCAAATAGATGGGGAAACAGTGGAAACAGTGTCAGACTTTATTTTGCGGGGCTCAAAAATCACTGCAGATGGTGATTGCAGCCATGAAATTAAAAGATGCTTACTCCTATTTTGGGGGGCTCCAAAATCACTGCAGATGGTGATTGCAAACATGAAATTAAATGATGCTTACTCCTTGGAAGGAAAGTTATGACCAACCTAGACAGCATGTTAAAAAGCAGAGACATTACTTTGCCAACAAAGGTCCACCTAGTCAAAGCTATGGTTTTTCCAGTGGTCATGTATGGATGTGAGAGTTGGACTATAAAGAAAGCTGAGCACCGAAGAATTGATGCTCTTGAACTTGGTGTTGGAGAAGACTCTTGAGAGTCCCTTGGACTGCAAGGAGATCCGATCAGTCCATCCTAAAGAAGATCAGTCCTGGGTGTTCTTTGGAAGGACTGATGTTGAAGCTGAAACTCCAATACTTTGGCCACCTGAAGCGGAGAGCTGACTCATTTGAAAAGACCCTGATGCTGGGAAAGATTGAGGGCAGGAGGAGAAGGGGACGACAGAGGATGAGGTGGTTGGATGGCATCACTGACACAATGGTCATGGGTTTGGGTGGACTCCAGGAGTTGGTGGTGGACAGGGAGGCCTGGCATGCTGTGGTTCATGGGGTTGCAAAGAGTCAGACACGAATGAGTAACTGAACTGAACTGAAAAAAAGATATTGCACATCCAAAGGCAAAGGAGAAGCCCCAGTAAGATGGTAGGAAGGGTGAAACTGCATTTAGAATCAAACCCCATACCCGCTCAGAGGACTCAAACAAAACTGTGTGCGCAACAGGACCCAGAGAACCTACTGAGACTGAGCTAGACCTGTGTTTGAGTCTTCTGTGGAGGTACGAGTCAGCAGTGGCCTGCTGCAGGGGCAGAGGCTCTGGGCACAGGTACCTGGTCACACAGCCTGTGGCATAAATCCTCTTGGAGGAGGTCGCCATTAACCCCACCATAGAGCTGCCGAGCAGACAACCCACAAATTGCAGAACAATGATCCCAAAGAAATTCTCCCACAGTGAAGAAAGCTCTAAGACCCACAACAGATTTCCCAACCTGGGGATCTGGCAAAGGGACTGAGAACTCCCAGAGAATTTGACTTTGGAGGCCAGTGGAATTTGATTACAGAACTTACACAGGACTGGGAAAACAGACTCTTGGAGAGCACAAACTAAAGCTTGTGAGCACTTGGACTCAGGAGAGAGGATCAGTGATTCTGCAAGAGACTGACCCAGACTTGCCTGTGCGTGTCCAGGAGTCTCTAGCGGAGGCATGGGTCAGTGGTGGCCTGCTGCAGGGTCAGGGGTACTGAGTACAGCAGTGTGTGCACAGGACCTTTTGAAGGAGGTCATCATTATCTTCATTACCTCCACCATAGTTTGGTCTCAGGTCAAACAACAGGGAGGGAACAGAGCCCCACCCATCAACAGAAAATTGGATTAAAGATTTACTGACCCTGCAGCAGGCCACTGCTGACCCATGCCCCCACCATCAGAACAAGACCCAGTTATCCCACGGTCAGTCTCTCCCATCAGGAAGCTCTGTAAGTCTCTTGTCCTCATCCATCAGATGGTGGACAGAATGAAAACCACAATCACAGAAAACTAATCAAACTGATCACATGGAACACAGCCTTCTCTAAGTCAATGAAACTATGAGCCATGCAGTGTGGGGCCACCTAAGATGGACGGGTCATGGTGGAGAGTTCTGGCAAAATGTGGTCCACTGGAGAAGGGAATCGCAAACCACTTCAGTATTCCTGCCTTGAGAAGCCCATGAACAGAATGAAAAGGAAAAAAGATATGTCACTGAAAGATGAACTCCCCAGGTTGGTAGGTGCCCAATATGTTACTGGAGAAGAGTGAGGAAATTACTCAAGAAAGAATGAAGAGATGGAGCCAAAGCAAAAACAACACCCAGTTGTGAATGTGACTGGTGATAAAAGTAAAGTCCAATGCTGTAAAGAGCAATATTGCATAGGAATGTTAGGCCCACGAATCAAGGTAAATTGGAAGTGATCAAACAGGAGATGACAGGAGTGAACATCGACATTTTAGGAATCAGTGAACTAAAATGGACTGGAATGGGCAAATTTAATTCAGATGACCATTATATCTGCTACTGTGGCCAAGAATCCCTCAGAATAAATGGAGTAGCCCTCAGAGTCAACAAAAGAGTCAGAAATGCAGTACTTGGGTGCAGTCAAAAACAACAGAATGATCTCTGTTAGTTTTCAAGGCAAACCATTCAACATCACAGTAATCCAAATCTATGCCCCAACCAGTAACGCTGAAGACACTGAAGTTGAACGGTTCTATGATGACCTACAAGACCTTCTAGAACTAACACCAAAAAAAAAAAAATGTCCTTTTCATCATAGGGGACTGGAATGTAAAAGTAGGAAGTCAAGAGATACCTGGAGTAACAGGCAAATTTGGCACTGGAGTACAAAATGAAGCAGGGCAAAGGCTAACAGAGTTTTGCCAAGAGGACACAATGGTCATGGCAAACACCCTCTTCCAACAAAAGACTCTACATATGGACATCACCAGATGGTCAATACTGAAATCAAATTGATTATATTCTTTGCAGCCAAAGATAGAGAAGTTCTATACAGTCAGCAAAAACAAGACCGTGAGCTGACTGTGGTTCAGATCATGAACTCCTTATTGCAAAATTCAGGCTTAAATTGAAGCAGGTAGGGAAAACCACTAGAGCATTCAGGTTTGACCTAAATCAAATCCCTTATGATTATAGTAGAAGTGACAAATAGATTCAAGGAATTAAATCTGATAGACCAGAGTGTCTGAAGAACTATGGACAGAAGTTCATGACATTATACAGGAGGCAGTGAACAAAAACATCCCCAAGAAAAAGAATGCAAAAATGCAAAATGGTTGTCTGAGGAGGCCTTACATACAGCTGAGAAAAGAAGAGAAGCAAAAGGCAAAGGAGAAAAGGAAAGATATACCCATTTGAATGCAGAGTTCCAAAGAATAGCAAGGAGAGATAGGAAAGCCTTCCTTAACGATCAATGGAAAGAAATAGAGGAAAACAATAGAATGGGAAAGACTGGAGATCTCTTCAAGAAAATTAGAGATACCAAGGGAATATTTCATGCAAAGATGGGTGCAATAAATGACAGAAACAGTATGGACCTAACAAAAGCAGAAGATATTAAGAGGGGAGGTGGCAAGAATACAAGGAACTATACAGAAAAGATCTTAGTGACCCAAATAACCATGATTGTGTGATCACTCACCTAGAGCCAGACATCCTGGAATGTGAAGTCAAGTGGGCCTTAGGAAGCATCACTATGAACAAAGCAAGTGGAGGTATTGGAATTCCAGCTGAGCTATTTCAAATCCTAAAAGATGATTCTGTGAAAGTGTTGCACTCAATATGCCAACAAATTTGGAAAACTCAGCAGTGGCTATAAGAATTGAAAAGGTCAGTTTTCATTCCAATCCCAAAGAAAGGCAATGCCACAGAATGTTCAAACAGCTGCACAATTGCACTCATCTCACATGCTAGCAAAGTAATCCTCAAAATTATCCAAGCCAGCCTTCAACAGTAAGTGAACTGTGAACTTCCATATGTTCAAGGTGGATTTAGAAAAGGCAGAGGAACCAGAAATCAAATTGCCAACATATGTTGGATCATAGAAAAAGCAAGAGAATTCCAGAAAAACATCTACTTCTCCTTTATTGACTATGCCAAAGCTTTTGACTTTGTGGATCACAACAAACTGTGGAAAATTCTTCAAGAGATGGGAATACTAGACCACCTTACCTGCCTCCTGAGAAATCAGTATGTAGGTCAAGAAGCAGCAGTTAGAATTAACATGGAAGAACAATCTGGTTCCAAACTGGGAAAGGAGTATGTCAAGGCTGTATATTGTCACCCTGCTTGTTTAACTCATGTGCAGAGTACATCATGTGAAATGCCAGGCTGGATGAACCACAAGCTGGAATCAAGATTGTTGGAAGAAATATCAATAATCTCAGATATGCAGATGATACCACCCTTATGGCAGAAAGTGAAGAGGAACTAAAGAGCCTCTTGTGAGTGAATAAGTTGGCTTAAAACTCAACATTCAAAAAACAAAGAGCATGGCATCCATCCCATCACTGCATGGCAAATAAACAGAGAAACAATGGAAACAGTCACAGACTTTATTTTTCTGGGCTCCAAAATCACTGCAGATGGTGACTGCAGCCATGAAATTAAAAGATACTTGTTCCTTGGAAGAAAAGCTATGACCAACCTAGACAGCATTTTAAAAAGCAGACATTACTTTGCTGACAAAGGTATGTTTAGTCAAAGCTATGGTTTTTCCTATTCATGTATGGATATGAGAGTTGAACTATAAGGAAAGCTGAGTGCCAAAGAATTGATGCTTTTGAACTGTGGTGTTGGAGAAGACTCTTGAGAGTCCCTTGGACTGCAAGGAGATCCAACCAGTCAATCCTAAAAGAAATCAGTCCTGAATATTTATTGGAAGGACTGATTCTGAAACTCCAATACTTTGGCCACCTGATGCAAAGAACTGACTCATTGGAAAAGACCCTGATGCTGGGAAAGATTGAAGGCAGTAGGAGAAGGGGATGACAGAGGATGAGATGGTTGGATGGCATCACCGACTCAATGGACGTGAGTTTGGGCAAGCTCCGGAGGTTGGTGAAGGATAGGAAAGCATGGTGTGCTGCAGTCCATGGGGTTGCAAAGAGTCAGACATGACTGAGTGACTGAACTGAGCTGAAAGGCATAGCTGTCACCAAGAAGGATCCTCTCTTTGCCTTCACTGTGGCTCCTCTCTGTACATCTCCCTCATTCCAGGTCCTTTCTTCTTCTGTTCTCCAGGTCACCTTGAGAAGACAGAGCCCACAGTAATGCATTATTTTTCAAGCTCAGGGTCTTTCTATGCAGTCCCAATCCATATTCTTAAGTAAGGGATTAGAATTGGCCCATCCTGGAACCCAGAGTTTGACCTGCGAGGTTTCTGCTACACTAAAGAAACTTACTGAACTGAGCATGAAGTTGAAGCCACCCACAAAGAGAGCGAGAACTAATGCTCTGAATCTAGAATGATCTCAGTCCATCCTGTAGGCGGGAGGATAGATGGGAAGTGCTATGGAATCCCGCACTCATGAGGCATCATTACCTTTTCAAGGAGGAGAATCTAATTGCAGACTCAACATTCTCAGTAGTAAAATAATACCTGAAGGTGAAGTAAGGGCAAAAATGCCTAGCTTTATTGATTTCTTCCCTCTTCAAAACACAATGCAAAGTTTGTAAATTACATAAAGACATCAACTCCTGACAGTCCATCATAGGAAAAGTTTTGTCTTTTTAGTGATACTACATGAGTAGGTGACATTAAATAAATAGCCACAGAAATTATTTCTGGACGCAAAGTCAGGGGAACATAGCCAAGGGTACACAAGACAGAGATGCTTAGATGAATTTCAAAAGGTGAGGAAACTAGAGGGAACGTGACAATGGGAAAAGAGAAGAGGGAAATGTTAATGAGTTAGGTTATTGAGGAGTCTGAAAAGTGTTCATAAGAGTGAACATTTACTCCCCTTTAATGAGACCTGGGATTATCTGTAAAAACATTTAGCTCTGATTGTTTTAAAAAGAAGAGATAAAATGTTTAATATGTGGCACCCTGGAGTGAGCCTTTTCCCCTTATTTTAAATGATAATCCTTATGAAACACCTATAATGTGTAAGAGATCAAGTCATATAGCTTCCCATCAGAGAATGCAATTGAGAACAATGGCACAGATGCTGTATATTCAAATGATGTGAGAGCACATTAGAGGATAAGAAGAAATGAAGTGCCTCATGTAAGACTATATGAATACTCCCAACTGGTCCTAGGACTCACCCGCATGACTTTGCCCAAGATGTTTCATATACATAGAGTCAAATACTTATATTTTATTTACTTACCTTATAAAATTAAAAATACACACTCAAGGGCTCTTCCTTGAGATCTGAAAAAAATGTAATTACATGAGGCATTGGGCTCAGATCAGTGGTCCTAGAATGTTGTCTCAAAGGGCCGAGAGAATGCACATCAATATGTAGAGAGGATATATGGAAATAAGTCACCCCCTTTGTCCAGGGGCAAAATCTTCAGTTAAGTTTGTCAGGGGGCCTAAAGGTTATCTATTTATCTTTCTCTGGCTGTATTAAATCTGTAGGTACTGGTGATTCTCTCTGGAAAACTGAAAGTGGTACCTTCTCCAAATGATCTCAGGTTAGATGTGATTCCTACAGAGAAATTCTTACAGTGGATTCACATGGAGACAGACATGAAAACTTCTCCCTGGCTCCTTTTTCTCCCTTTTCCTTCCTTCTCCTCCTTTACTTGGAATCAAGCCCTTGGAACAATACATTTATTTATCAAAATAAATCTGACTGGTACCAGAAAAGAATTTATTTTTATTGAGGCATGGCTTCTTTCTACAAAGAAGGCTATCTGGAAAACTAAATCTTGCTTGGTGAGATCTCTTCAATCACCCGGACAGGCTTGACTGGCTCTCTTTCCCTAGTGAGTACAGGTGGAGACTCCGCTCTATTTGTCTTAAACACTCCTTCTCCAGCTGCCCTTTCAATTGTGCTGATTGCTCTAATATTTGCATCACTTTCTGGCTGCTCCAGGCGGGTAAGTTCCAGCAATGTCCAATTTCAGCCTTCACACGGGTTGACTTCTAAGTCTTTCATGGAAGAGAAAAGTCTGTGCCTTTCATGGAAAAGAAATAGGTCTTCCTACCCTTCTGCAGAAACCAAGGGATAGAGAGCCAGTATGAATTATTATCTCTCTCCACTAATAACTTCTTAAATTGTTCATAAACCTCAAGATTCTTGTGGCTTCTGAAGTACTGAATACTTTTAAATGGATCTAAAAATATTTCTTTATATGCAAGAAGTTGGAGTATATCACCCATATGCTCCAGCTAAGAATATACTAAGGAAATGATTGGCCACAAAAAAGAGAAAAGAATAGAAAAATTCAGCTGGGGGAAACAAAAAAATGAGGTGAACAACCGAATATCTGCAAATGGATATGGATAGACTGACATTGTTATATAAAGTAGGAAAAAAGCAAAGATTCTTCCAACAGAATGGGTATAGTAGGGGGAATTCTAATACTCAGCAAATGTATGAGCTGGGAGGTGGAAGAAGATGATGCAAAAAGGATGCATGTGAAGTTTTAAAGCAGTGGTGATTATGAAACAGGCTAATGAAGAAAGAGTATAGGTGATAAGTAAAAGTACAGGGGATAAATCAAAGTATATCAAAGATCCCACTTTACTGTGGTCATGTAGAAACCACATGTGCTTGGACCCACTAAAATGGTCCTGTTGAAATTAAAGTGGGATTGAAGGGTGAAAGCACGAAGCAGGATAAATAAGGAGTATTATGCCACGATAAATCTGTATGTGCACCAAGAATATTAGCAACTAAATACATAAAGTAAGGGAGAATCAATAAAAATGTAATTAAAGTGAGCACCTCAATCACCTGTCTCAGAGTTGTACAGATTTTTAAAATAATTGCAGAGGAGATCATGATGGTAGAGTAGGAGGATGTAGAGCTCACCTGTCTCCACAAACATATCAAAAATATATCTACGTGTGAAACAATTCTCACAGGAAACCAACTGAAAATTGGCAGAAGATCTCTTATTCAACCAAAGCTTCAAGAAACATTCCCACATAACTGGGTATGAGGTAAGAAAAAAAGGCATAAGAAAGGGACTGACATCCCTGGGAAGGAGCTGTGAAAGAGGAAAAGTCCACATGAGTGGCCCCTTGTTCTGGAATCCTCCTTGCCTTCTGTAAGGTCTGCTGGGAGGGATAAAAGGACTAGAAGGACCTGAACTCTGCTTATGAGAAATGTGTGCCTGCTGGCTTGCTAGCAATCGGACAGAGGTTAACCTGGTCTGACAGCTGCCGCCTCCCATCCTTTCCAATGGAGCTGCTAGTACCAACAGCAGCTAGTCATGGAAACTTGGACTTTAGCAGATGGGCCCTGGGAGAGAATTCAGTCTAACTGTGTGGGAGGGCCTGGCGGGCCTAGAGTGTAATCTGGGCCTAACTATTGTTAGCTTGTGTAGGGCTGGGCATGGTTCTACCATAGGAGCTCCATTGTTAGTGTATTCACGGTGACCTGTGGTTCTAACAGCAGTGGGCTTTGTGAGCTGCACATTGTGGGGGTGGGGCTGACATTGGGGTCCCCCATTATCAGTGCCCCATAATGGGAGTGGATCTAGGGGTGGGTCTGGTTGCAGAGGAGTTTGTTAATGCATATACCAGGTGGTGGGCAGCATCACAGAAGCTCGTGTCTCCAGTGGATAGCTCCTGGGTAGGAATATGCAGTATTTCTTTCCCAGTGGGAGTGCTCCAGTTCCATCCACTCACACTGCAGATTGAAACTTGATCTGGAGCTGACAGGCCCTGGGTAAGACTAACCATAGAGGCAACATAGGTTCCAGGCTAAAGCACAACCACTTCAACTCTTGCAGCCACAATGCCCTGGTCCCCAGTGACAACTTAGCACTAGACAAACACAAGGAAGAAAACAATGCAAACTTCAGCTGTTTCTGTGCAGAACTGCAGATACCTGCATGGGTGACACATAGGTTTGCTGTGACTAAATAGGCCTCACTTGCTTTAGCACTCACCTCCTTGGCAACAGAGCACACAAGGCAACAGAGCCTTATCGAACCCAACCCCTGGGGCTTCTACTCCAACAACTGGGGAGCAGACCCTGCCTTAGCACAGCTGTGCTAGCCACAGAGAAAAGGGGAGGCCCTGCCTAAGATCTGATGCAGGGTCTGGTCACCACAACACCAATTACACACATTTTCAAGGAGATCATGGCTGGCACACTACACGGCAGGCATCCATACCAAAAACAGCTCTCACACAAAAATACTGGGTTCATATAGTCTACACAGAGATGCTCATACATAAAAACAGCCCTTCAAAACCATGGTAGATAATGGTTTTTCCCAAATTCATAAAGACAGAGAAATTTAAGTAAAATGAAAAGGCAGAGGAACTATTCCCAATTGATTGAAATGCAGAGCACTGTAACAAAGAACTCGAAACTATAAAGAGGAACGAATCAAAATTAGACAACTCAGTTGCTGAGATAAAAACTGATCTAAAAGCAATGAATAACACACTAAATAATGAAGAAGAATGAACAAGTGTCATGGAGGATTGTTGTTTAGTCACTAAGTCTTGTCTGACTCTTTTGCAACCACATGGACTGTAGCTTGCCAGGCTCCTCTGTCCATGGAATTTCCCAGGCAAGAATACTGGCGTGAGTTGCCTTTTCCTTCTCCAGGGGATCTTCCTGACCTAGGGATAGAACTTGCATCTTCTGCATTGGCAGGCAGATTCTTTACCACTGGACACCAAGGAAGCCCAGTTGTAGAGAATAGAACATTGGAAATAACCCAATCAGAACAGCAGACAGAAAAACAAATGGAAAAATGAAAGCAACATACAAAATCTATGGAATAATATAAAGTATGCCAACCTATGCGTAATAGAGGTGCCAGAAGAAGAAGAAAGACAAAAAGGAATTGAAAATGTATTTGAAGAAATAATGGCTGAAAACTTCCCAAAGTTAAGGAAGGAAGCAGATATCCAAGTATAGGAAGCACAGAGGGTCCCAAATAAGATGAACTCAAACAGACTCATACCAAGACATATAAGTAAAATGGCAAAAGTTAAAAATAAAGAGGATTCTAAAAGCAGCAAGAGGGAAAAACAAGTTAGTTGCAGGGGAACCCCCATAAGGCTATCAGCTGGTTTCTCTACAAAAACTTTGCAGACAATAAGGAAAGTCATGGTGAATTCAAAGTCCTGAAAGGAAAAACCCTGAAACCTAGGATACTGTACTCAGAAAGATTATCATCTAGAATAGAAAAAGAGACAATAGAATTTCTCAGAGCAGCAAAAACTAAAAGAATAAAGCAATAATAAATCTAATCCAACAGAAATATTGAAAGGAGACCTTAACACCCTACTGACATCAAAGGACAGATCTTCCAGACAGAAAAGCAATGAAGCAACAGAGATCCTAAGTGACATGATAGAAAAGTTGAACTTAGTTGATATCCACGGGATACTACTGATGCATCAAAAAAATAAATTAAGAAAAAATCCAGAATACACATTCTTTTCAAGCACACATGGAACATTCTCTAGAATATACCACATAGTAAAACACAAAACAAGCCTCCACAGATTTAAAAGGATATAAATTATTTCAAACATTCAAATATTTCAAGCATTCTGATTACAACAGTATATAACTAGAAATCGACCACAGAAAGAAAAATGTGAGAAAAAAATGATCAAAGAGAAGCTAAACAATATGCTGCTAAAAAACCAGTGAGTCAAAAATGAAATCAAAGAAGAAATCATAAAGCATGAATGACAAAACATAAATGTTGAGACAAATGACCATGAAAACACAACCTTACAAAATCTAGGGGATGCAGCAAAAGTATTCTAAGAGGGAAGTTCATAGTGACACAGGTCCTTCTTGAGAAACAAGAAAAGTCTCAAATAAACAACCCTACCTACCACCTAAAAGGATTAGAAGAAGAACAAACAAAACCCAAAGTCAGCAAAAGGAAGGAAGTAATAAAGATTAGAGAGGAAATGAAAACAGTGATAAAAACGATAGAGCAGATCAATAAAACTGGTGTTTTGAAAGGATAAAGAACACTGCCAAACCTCCAGCCAGACTCATTAAGAAAAAAAGACAGAAGAACCAAATAAAAGAGAAGAAACAACAGACACTACTGAAATTTAAAGCAATCATAAGAGAATGCTATGAATAGTTATATGCCAACAAATTGGACAACCTAGAAGAAATGTACAAGTTCTTAGAAACATACAGCCTGCCAAAACTGAGTCAAAAAGAAACAGTTAGTTTGAACAGACTGATCACTACAAGTAAAATAGATTCTGTAATAAAGAAAACAAAAACAACAAAAAACTCCCTGCAAACA
The DNA here is from genome assembly GCF_055505025.1 of Bos grunniens. NCBI lineage: Eukaryota > Metazoa > Chordata > Mammalia > Artiodactyla > Bovidae > Bos > Bos grunniens. Next base: position 16,285,537 of record NC_141182.1, read on the forward strand.
AAAGTTCAGGATTAGATGACTTCAGTAGGGTATTCTACCAAACATATAAAGAAGAACTCATTCATTCTCAAGCTATTCCAAAAATTGAAGAGGGGGGAAAATGTCCAAAGTCATTCTATGAAGCTACAATCACTTGATACCAAAGACATTACAAAAAATTACAAATCAATATCTTTGTGACTATAGATTAAAAATCCTGAATAAAATATCAGCAAACTGAATCCAACAATACATAAAAAGGGTCATACACCATTATCAAGTTGGATTTAATCCAAAGTTACAAGGGTGGTTCAGTATCAATCAATGCTATTATGTACTACATTAACAAAAGAAAAGACAGAAACCACATGATCATCTCAATAAATGCAGAAAAATCACTTGATAAAACTTACCATGCATTCGTAATTAAAAACTCTCATCAAAGCGGTATAGAGGGAACATGATAAAACCCATTTGTGGCAAATCCATAATACTCAATGGTGAAAAGTTGAAAGTCTTTCCACTACACTCTGGAATAAAATAAGAATGTCCACTCTCCCTACCTCTGTTTCAGTATAGTGTAGAAGTCCTAGCTACAACTATCAGACAAGAAAAAGAAATAAAAGTTATTGAAATTGGAAGGGAAGAGATAAAATTGTCATTATATGCAGATAACAGGATATACTACATAGAATACTTTAAAGAGCTAATAAGTGAATTCAGCAATATATGGGATACAAGATTAACATACAGAAACCTCTTAAATTTCTTTACATTAACACTAACAGTGAAATATTTGAAAGTAAAGAGATCTCATTTAAAATTGCATTAAAAAATAAAGTAGGAATAAACCTGAGAATTATGAAACACCAATAAGGTAAATTGAAAATTATTCAAAGAATTGAAGATATCCCATGTTGACTGAAAGAATTAATATTGTTAAAATAGCCATACTACCCAAAAGAATCTACAGATTTAATGCCATCCTTATTAAATCACCCATGATATTTTCCACAGAACTAGAACAAATAATCTGAAAATTTACTCAGAAACACAACAGATCCAGAATCACCAAGGCAACTCTGAGGAGAGAACAAAGCTGGAGACATAAACCTCCCAGACTTCAGACAATACTACAAAGCGACAGTAATCAAAACAGTGTGGTATTGGCACAAAAACAGAAATATAGATTGTTAGGATAGAATAGAGAGCCCAGAAATAAACCCATCCACCAACGATCAACTAATCTTTAACAAAGAAGATAAGAATATAAAATGGAGAAAAGGCAGTCTCTTCAGCAAATGGTGTTGGAAAAACTGGACAAACTCATATAAATCAATGAAGCTAGAATACTTATACCATGTCAAAAATAAATTCAAGGTGGTTTGTTTTTGTCTAGATATCCAAGTATAAGACATGACACCATAAAACTTCTAGAAGAGACCACAGGCAAAACATTTTTGGACATATACTGTAGCAATATTTTCTTACATCAGTCTCCCAAGGCAAAAGAAATAAAAGCAAAAGTACACAAGTGGGACCTAATCAAACTTAAAAGATTTTTCACATCAACAAAACAAACAGATCTACAGAATGGAAGATAATATTTATGTGACTGACAAGGGATTAATTTCCCAAACTGACAAACGGCTCATACAGCCAGTATCAAGAAAAAAACTACCCAATCAAAAAATGGGCAGAAGACCTAAATAAACATTTATCCAAAAAAGACATACATATGGTCAATAGGCATGTGAAAAGATGTTCAACATCACTGATTATTTGAGATAAGCAAAATCAAAACCACAGTGAGGTTATCACCTCACACTATTCAGAATGGCTATCAACAAAAAGTCTACAAATAAATTCTGGAGAGGGTATGGAGAAATGGTGACTCTCCTATACTTCTTGGTGGGAATGTAAATTGGTGCAACCACTATGGAAAACAGTATGGACAGTTCTTTAAAAACAGATAACAGAACTACTATATGATTCAGCAATCCTAGTCCTAGGCATATACCCAGAAAAGACAAATATTCTAATTCCAAAAAACACATGCACCCCAGTGTTCATGGCAGCACTGTTCATAATAGCCAAGACATGAAAACAACTTAAATGCTCATTAACGGATGACACTTAAGAAATACACTATGCATACACAGTAGAGTAGACTTGCAAACTGGACAGAGTTATACCAAAGAAGTTCTTGCGCTGTTGCAAAAGTTCTAGGGTCCACAACAGGTTTCCCAACCTGGGGACTGGGCAAAGGGACTGAGAACCACCAGAGAATTTGACTTGAAGGCCAGTGGGATTTGACTATAGAACTTCCACAAACCTGGGGAAACAGACTCTTGGAGGACACAACAAAACCTTGAACACACAAAGATGCAGGAGAAAGAAGCAGTGACCCTACAAAAGACTGAGCCAGACTTGCCTGTGAGTGTCCCAGAGTTTCCAGCAGAGGTGTGGGTTGACAGTGGTCCGTTGTGTGGTCAGGGGCACTGACTACAACAGTCCTGGGAGCATACATCCTTTTGAAGGAAGTTGCCATTGCACCATTAGCCCTGCCATAGTTTGGCATCAGGCCAAACTACAGGGAGGGAGCATAGCCTCCCCCCATCAGCAGAAAATTGGATTAAAGATTTATTGAGCATGGTTGTCAGAGCAAAACCCACATTCCCCACAGCCAGTCCATCCCATCAGAAAGTTTCCACAAGCCTCTTATCTGTATCCATCAGAGGGCAGACAGAAAGAAAATCACAATCACAGAAAACTATCCAAACTGATTACATGACTCACAACCTTGTCTGACTCAATGAAACTATGAGCCATGCCATGGAGGGCCACCCGAGACAGACAGGTCATGATAGAGAGTTCTGACAAAACATGATCCACTGGAGAAGGGAATGGCAAACCACTTCAGTATTCTTGCCTTGAGAACTCCATGAACAGTATGAAAATGAAAAAAGATGACACTGAGTCGAACTCCCCAGGTCAGTAGGTGGCCACTATGCTACTGGAGAAGAGCTAAGAAATAACTCCAGAAGGAAAGAAGCTGCTGCTGCTGCTGCTGCTAGGTCACTTCAGTCATGTCCGACTCTGTGCGACCCCGTAGATGGCAGCCCACCAGGCTCCCCTGTCCCTGGGATTCTCCAGGCAAGAACACTGGAGTGGGTTGCCATTGCCTTCTCCAAGGAAAGAAGAAGTGAGCCAAAGCAGAAACGATGCCCGGTTGTGGGTATATTTGTGAAAATAAAGTCCAATGCTGTAAAGAAAAATATTGCATAGGAACCTGGGATGTTAGGTCCATGAATCAAGGTAAATTGGAAGTGGTCAAACAGGAGATGGCAAGAGTGAACATCAACATTTTTGGAATCAGTGAACTAAAATGGACCAGAACGGGTGAATTTAATTTAGATGGACTATTATATCTACTACAGTGGGTAAGAATCCCTTAGAAGAAATGGAGTAGCTCTTATAGTCAATGAGAGAGTGTGAAATGCAGTACTTGGGTACAATCTCAAAAATGACAGAATGATCTCGATTCATTTCCAAGCAAACCATTCAATATATCAGTAATCCGAGTCTATACCCCAACCACTAATGCTGAAGAAGTTGAAGTTGAATGGTTCTATGAAGACCTACAAGACCTTCTAGAATTAACACACACATACACACACACACACACACACACAAAAGATGTCCTTTTCATCACAGGGGACTGAATGCAAAAGTAGGAAGTCAGGAGACACCTGGAGTAACAGGCAAGTTTGACCTATGAGTACAAAATGAAGCAGGGCAAAGTCCAAGAGTTTTGCCAAGAGAACGCACTGGTCATAGCATAAATCCTAACAACACAAGAGATGACTCTACACATGGATACCACCAGATAGTCAATACTAAAAATACATTGATTCCATTCTTTGTAGCTGAAGATGAAAAAGCTCTATACAGTCAGGAAAAACAAGACTGGGAGCTGACTGTGGCTCAAATCATGAACTCCTTATTGCAAAATTCAGGCTTAAATTGAAGAAAGAAGGGAATTAAAACCATTAGGCCATTTATGACTTTAAGCAAATCCCTTAACGATTATGCAGTGGAAGTGACAAATAGATTCAAGGGATTAGATCTGATAGAGTGCCTGAAGAACTATGAAGAGTGGCACATGACATTGTTTAGGAGGCAGTGATCAAGACCATCCCTAAGAAGACAGAATGCAAAAAGGCAAAATGGTTGTCTGAGGAGGCCTTACAAATAGCTGAGAAGAGAAGAGAAGCTAAAAGCAAAGGAGAAAAGGAAAGATATAGCCATCCGAATGCAGAGTTCCAAAGAATAGCAACGAGAGATAAGAAAGCCTTCCTCAGCGATCAATGCAAAGAAATAGAGGAAAACAATAGAAAGGGAAAGACTAGCGATCTCATCAAGAAAATTAGAGATACCAAGGGAACATTTCATGCAAAGATAGGCCATAATAAAGGACAGAAATGGTATGGACCTAAGAGAAGCAGAAGATATTAAGAAGAGGTGGCAAGAATACAAAGAAGAAATATATGAAAAGATTTTAATGACCCAGATAACCATGATTGTGTGATCACTCACCTAGATCCAGACATCTTGGTGTGTGAAGTCAAGTGGACCTCAGGAAGCATCACTATGAACAAAGTTGGTGGAGGTGATGAATTCCAGTGAGCTATTTCAAATCCTAAAAGATGATTCTGTTTAAGTGGTGCACTCAATATTCCAACAATTTGGAAAACTCAGCAGTGGCCACAGGGTTGGAAAATGTCAGTTTTGATTCCAATCCAGAGAAAGGCAAGGCAGCTGCACAAATGCACTCATCTTACACACTAGCAAAGTAATGCTCAAAATTCTCCAAGCCAGGCTTCATCAGTATGTGAACTGTGAAATTCCAGATGTTCAAGGTGGATTTAGAAAAGGCAGAGGAACCAGAGATCAAATTGCCAACATATGTTGGATCATAGAAAAAACAAGAGAATTCCATAAAACATCTACTTCTGCTTTATTGATTACACCAGTCTTTGACTGTGGGGAACATAACAAACTGGAAAATTCTTAAAGAGACGGGAATACCAGATCATCTTACCTGCCTCCTGAGAAATCTGTATGCAGGTCAAGAAGCAAGTTAGTATAGGACATGGAACAACAGGCTGACTCCAAATTGGGAAAGGAGTATGTCAAGGCTGTATATTGTCACACTGCTTATTTAACTCATGTGCAGAGCACATCATGTGAAATGCCAGGCTGGATGAAGCACAAGCTGGAATCAAGATTGCCGGGAGAAATATCAATAACCTCAGATACACAGATGACACCAACCTTACAGCAGAAAGTAAAAAGGAAATAAACAGGATCTTGGTGACAGTGAAAGAGGAAGTGAAAAAGCTAGCTTAAAACTCAACAGCCGAAAAATGAAGATCATAGCATACAGTCCCATCACTTCATGGCAAATAGATGGGAAAACAATGGAAACAATGACAGACTTTATTTTCAGGGGCTCCAAAATCACTGAAGATGGTGACTGCAGCCATGAAATTAAAAGATGCTTGCTCCTTGGAGGAAAAGCTATTACCAACTTAGACAGCATATTAAAAAGCAGAGACATTACTTTGCTGACAATAGTCCATCTAGTCAAAGATATGGTTTTCCCAATAGTCATGTGTGAATGTGAGAGTTGGACTATAAGGAAAGCTGAGTGCCAAAGGATTGATGCTTTTGAACTGCGGTGTTGGAGAAGACTCTTGAGAGTCCCTTGGACTACAAAGAGATCAAACCAGTCAATCCTAAAGGAAATCAGTCCTGAATATATAGAAAAGACCCTGATGCTGGGAAAGATTGAAGGCAGGAGGAGAAGGGGACGACAGAGGATGAGGTAGTTGGATGGCATCACCGACTCGATGGACAGGAGTTTGAGGAAGCTCTGCAAGTTGGTGATGGACAGGGAAGCCTGGCATGCTGCAGTCCATGGGGTCACAAAGAATCAGACATGACTGAGTGACTGAACTAAACTGATACTTTATCCATATTTCCTTAATTTTTATATAATGTCCTTTTTCTCTTCTAGGATCCCATCTGGGGTTCCATATTATATTGTCATCATATGTCCTAGCTATGACATATGATGTTTATTGTATCTTTGGTGACAGCTTTACTGAGATATAATTCACTTACCTATAGTTCACCCATTTGAAGTAATATAATTAAATATTTCCAATGTATCCAAAGTGTTCTGCAACCATCATCACAATTAATTTAAAAACTTTAAATCAGAGTGGGGAAAAGCAGATACAAACAACAAAGGAAAAAAATGTCGTTGATATTTAACTATGTAGTTAACTTTACTGGTCATCTAATTTCTTCATGAAATTCAAGTTTTTTGTTCTTTCATTTCAGCCTGAAGGATTTCCTTCAGTATTTCTTGTAGAGCACAATTTTTACTGAGAAACCCTCTCAGCTCTTTGGTTTATCTGAAGATGCCTAAAATTCCCCTTTATTTTTTGAAGGATAATTTTGCTGGATATAGAATTCTTAGTTACCAGGATGTTTTTTGTTGTTGTTGTTGTTGTTGTTGTTAACTTTTAGCATTTTCAATAGCCATCCCATTGCCTTTTGGCCTCCAGGATTTCTGACAAATCAGCTATTAGTCTTACGAGGATCCCTTGCTAATGTTAACAAAGAGTCACTTCTCTTTTGCTATTTTAAATATTCTCTCTTTGTCTTTAGCTTTTGATTGATTATAATATCTAGATACGGATCTCTTTGAGTTTAATTTAAAGCTTGTTGAGCTTCTTGGTTATGTAGATTCATTTATCAAAGTTTGGAAGTTGTCAACTCATTATTTCTTCAAATATTCTTTCTTCACTTTTTCTTTCTCTCTAGCTTCCCATCAGGCTTGTGGGACTCCAATTAGGTGTGTGTTGTATGCTCAATGGTGTCACAACATCCTTACAAGTCTTTGAGATTCTGTTTATTTTTCTTCATTCCTTTTTCTTCTTATTTCTCTGACTGAAAAATTTCAATTGATCTGAATTATTTCAATTAATCTGAATTGAATGTTCAGGTTCACTAATTCTTGTTCTGCTTGCTTACATCTGCATTATAGTCTTATGTTGAGTCCATATAGTAAATTATTCATTTCAGTTAGATACTTTTAACTCCAGATTTTCTGTTTTATTTCTTTTTATAAATTCTTTTAACTTTTTTTACTCTATATTTGATGACACATTATTTGCCTGATTCCTTTTGTTCTTTAGACATAGTTTCCTTTGCCTCTGTGGACATACCTGAATAGTTGATTTAAAGTTTTAGTTTAGTAAGTTCAATGTTTACTTACATAAAGGACAATTTTCTCTGGATTCCTGTGTATGGATTTTTTTTGTATATGTTGTGTCTTTTTGTTGTTGAAACTAGACATTTCAAATATTATGTAAGGTAACTCTGAAAATTCGATTTTCTACATTACTCAGGTTTTGTTATTGCTTTTTGTTGTAGTTTTCATTGTTTGTTTAGTGACCTTTCTGAAAGTCTCTAAACTCTACATATTTGTCATGTGTGAACACTGAAGTCTCTCAGTGATCAGCTAATAATTGGACAGAAATAGCCTTAATGCCTGGAACCCATAAGTCTATGGGTATTTGCCAAGGGGCTCTGTGTGCATATTTGGGAATTTCTTCAATACTCAGGTGATTTACAGCTCTGCTGCCATCTTAACTTGCTGCTTACATGCTTCAAAACCAACCAGAGGTGAGAACTTAGGACTTTCTTCAAGTTTTAGATTTTTGTTTAGTATATATGCATCCCTATGCATATGCGCGACCTTTCAGCCCCTCAGTTTTGTTCAGTTCAGTTGCTCAGTCATGTCTGATTCTTTGCGACCCATGAACCACAGCACGCCAAGCCTCCTTGTCCATCACCAACTCCCGGAGTTCACTCAAACTCACGTCCATCAAGTCAGTGATGCCATCCAGCCATCTCATCCTCTGTCATCCCCTTCTCCTCTTGCCCCCAATCTCTCCCAGCATCAGAGTCTTTTCCAATGAGTCGACACTTCGCATGAGGTAGCCAAAGTACTGGAGTTTCAGCTTTAGCATCATTCCTTCCAAAGAAATCCCAGGGCCGATCTCCTTCAGAATGGACTGGTTGGATCTCCTTGCAGTCCAAGGGACTCTCAAGAGTCTTCTCCAACACCACACTTCAAAAGCATCAATTCTTCGGCGCTCAGCTTTCTTCACAGTCCAACTCTCACATCCATACATGACCACAGGAAAAACCATAGCCTTGACTAGACAGACCTTTGTTGGCAAAGTAATGTCTCTGCTTTTGAATATGCTATCTAGGTTAGTCATAACTTTCTTTCCAAGGAGTAAGCGTCTTTTAATTTCATGGCTGCAGTCACCATCTGCAGTGATTTTGGAGGCCCCCAAAATAAAGTCTGACACTGTTTCCACTGTTTCCCCATCTATTTCCCACGAAGTGATGGAACCGGATGCCATGATCTTCGTTTTCTGAGTGTTGAGCTTTAAGCCAACTTTTTCACTCTCCTCTTTCACTTTCATCAAGAGGCTCTTTAGATCTTCTTCACTTTCTGCCATAAGGGTGGTGTCATCTGCATAGCTGAGGTTATTGATATTTCTCCCGGCAATCTTGATTCCAGCTTGTGCTTCTTCCAGCCCAGCGTTTCTCTGATGTATTCCACATAGAAGTTAAATAAGCAGGGTGACAATATACAGCCTTGACATACTCCTTTTCCTATTTGGAACTAGTCTGTTGTTCCATGTCCAGACTTAACTGTTGCTTCCTGACCTGCATATAGGTTTCTCAAGAGGCAGGTCAGGTGGTCTGGTATTCCCATCTCTTTCAGAATTTTCCACAGTTTTATTGTGATCCACACAGTCAAAGGCTTTGGCATAGTCAATAAAGCAGAAATAGATGTTTTTCTGGAACTCTCTTGCTTTTTCCATGATCCAGTGGATGTTGGCAATTTGATCTCTGGTTCCTCTGCCTTTTCTAAAACCAGCTTGAACATCTGGAAGTTCACGGTTCACATATTGCTGAATCCTGCCTTGGAGAATTTTGAGCATTACTTTACTAGCGTGTGAGATGAGTGCAATTGTGCGATATTTTGAGCATTCTTTGGCATTGCCTTTCTTTGGGATTGGAATGAAAACTGACCTTTTCCAGTCCTGTGGCCACTGCTGAGTTTTCCACATTTGCTGGCATATTGAGTGCAGCACTTTCACAGCATCATCTTTCAGGATTTGAAATAGCTCAACTGGAATTCCATCACTGCCACTAGCTTTGTTCGTAGTGATGCTTCCTAAGGCGCACTTAACTTCACATTCCAGGATGTCTGGCTCTAGGTGAGTGATCACACCATCGCCCCTATAGATACCTTATTCCTCCGTTTTTTATTTCCAGCTTTTGGCTCGTCTGTTGTTTGTTATTCCATCTGTTATCCACTGCCTCAGGCAACTAAGATTTTAAAACAGTTGATAAATGCCTTCCAAAGAGAAGCTCTAAGCACAGGACTAATTTGTTTGAAGTTAAATAAAACTTTTTGAGTGAAGTCTTCTAGGGAGCCATCATATTATTCATATAATGGCTCCTTTTTGATGATGAGGCTTTGAGAGAGAGGTCTAACCTCATTCTGTTCCCTTTTGAATTAGGAATGCAGCCTATTATTTTTCAAGTCCTCCACAGTGCTGAGGAGTGGGGAATGTTAAATTATAATGCCACAAATTAATGAGATTTAATTTTTTGACCGTTTTTCTAGGTATTTTTTCTTTGCTTTTATGGAGGGAGGGCTTTGGCAGGTCCTTATTCTGCTATTTCTGTTGACATCTCAACCTTGATAGCTTTGAATACTAGTCAAATATTTTGTGGGGTGTCACTCAAGTGGGATTTTGCTTGATTTTTTTCTCATGAGTAGATTGGAGCTATGCATTCCTGGGGAGAAATACCACAGAGGTAAAATGCATCATATGAAGGGGACATAGTATGAAAGTGACTTTTCATGTAGATGTTAACCTTGATCACTGGATAAAGTAGTTCTTGTCATATTTCTCCACTGTAAGGTTACTTTTTTCCTTCTCTTTCCATACTGAACTTTGTGAAAGGAAGTCATTATGCACAACCCACACTTAAGTGGGAACTCTGTTCCGTGTCCTTAAAAGTAAGATTTGCCACATAAATTATCTGGAATTGTGCATAGGAAAGCTATCTTCAGTTCAGTCACTCAGTCGTGTCCGACTCTTTGTGACCCCATGGACTACAGCACACCAGGCCTCCCTGTCCATCACCAATTCCCGGAATTTACCCAGACTCATGTCCCTTGAGTTGGTGATGCCATCCAACCATCTCATCCTCTGTCGTCCCCTTCTCCTCCTGCCCTCAATCTTTCCCAGCATCAGGGTCTTTTCAAATGAATCAGCTCTTAGCATCAGGTGACCAAAGTTTTGGAATTTTAGCTTTAGCTAAAACTAAAATCAGCTAAAATCAGGAAAGCTATCTATTTTCTCCCAATTACTTTTTAAAAAAATTTACTGATAGGCTTTTTTTAACTTTTATTTTATATTGGAATATTGTTGATTAACAGTGTTGTGCTGGATTCCTGTGTACAGCAAAATGATTCAGTTGTGCATATACATATATTTATTCTTTTTCAAGTTCTCCTCCCAGTTAGGTTGTCACATAATATTGAGCACAGTTCTCTATGGGATACACTAGGCCCTTGTTGGTTATCCATTTTGTACACACTGCTATATTTAAAATGGATAGCCAAATATTTATTTATTCAGTCACTTATTTATATCAGAATGGACTCATAGAAATTTATTTTATATTTTAGGTTACAACCCCATCCTATTTTACTTATCTTGTTGCTCAGTATTCTAGTTTTGGTCACTGGGTGCTGTTTCAGTTGGCTTTAGTTTCCCTTGAAGAAGGATTTTTTTTTTCTTTAAAGTAGAATTAGATTACACTCAAACTTGATTTGATAACTATATATAGAACTTTTACATCCTTCAGATACAAAACAGGGTTTTTCTATGTTTACATACATGTTTAAAAATTAGATTTGACCATGAAAAGCAACAACAGCAACAAATATTTCTAACCTACCCTTTGATTATAATCCAATAAAATCAGAGGTAAATAGTGAAATGATTTAAAAAAAAAAAAAACCTTAATCACTTGGAAATTAACAAACATATCTTAAGAAAACTGGCTTCTTTTGTGAGTCAATAGTAAAGAATTTGTCTGTAATGCATGAGATGCAGGTTCAATCTCTGGATCAGGAAACCCCTGGAGAAGAAAGTGGTAACCCACTTCAGTATTCCTGCTAGGATAATCTCATGGACAGAGGAGCGTGGGGGGCTACAGACCATGAGGTCGCAGTCAGATGTAACTTAGTGAGAAAGACATTTGAATTAGAGAAGAAATTTAAAAGAAATCACAATTTTTAAATCAAATCAGATCATATCAGTCGCTCAGTCATGTCCGACTCTTTGCGACCCCATGAATCGCAGCACGCCAGGCCTCCCTGTCCATCACCAACTCCCGGAGTTCACTCAGACTCATGTCCATCGAGTCAGTGATGCCATCCAGCCATCTCATCCTCTGTCGTCCCCTTCTCCTCTTGCCCCCAATCCCTCCCAGCATCAGAGTCTTTTCCAATGAGTCAACTCTTTGCATGAGGTGGCCAAAGTACTGGACTTTCAGCTTTAGCATCATTCCTTCCAAAGAACACCCAGGGCTGATTTCCTTCAGAATGGACTGGTTGGATCTCCTTGCAGTCCAAGGGACTCTCAAGAGTCTTCTCCAACACCACAGGTCAAAAGCATCAATTCTTTGGTGCTCAGCCTTCTTCACAGTCCAACTCTCACATCCATACATGACCACAGGAAAAACCATAGCCTTGACTAGACAAACCTTTGTTGGCAAAGTAATGTCTCTGCTTTTCAATATGTTATCTAGGTTGGTCATAACTTTCCTTCCAAGGAGTAAGCATCTTTTAATTTCATGGCTGCAGTCACCATCTGCAGTGATTTTGGAGCCCAGAAAAATAAAGTCTGACACTGTTTCCACTGTTTCCGCATCTATTTCCCATGAAGTGATGGGACCAGATGCCACGATCTTCGTTTTCTGAATGTTGAGCCAACTTTTTCACTCTCCTCTTTCACTTTCATCAAGAGGCTTTTGAGTTCCTCTTCACTTTCTGCCATAAGAGTGGTGTCATCTGCATATCTGAGGTTATTGATATTTCTCCCGGCAATCTTGATTCCAGCTTGTGTTTCTTCCAGTCCAGCGTTTCTCATGATGTACTCTACATAGAAGTTAAATAAACAGGGTGACAATATACAGCCTTGACGTACTCCTTTTCCTATTTGGAACCAGCCTGTTGTTCCATGTCCAGTTCTAACTGTTGCTTCCTGACCTGCATACAGATTTCTCAAGAGGCAGGTGGTCTGGTATTCCCATCTCTTTCAGAATTTTCCACCGTGTATTGTGATCCACACAGTCAAAGGCTTTGGCATAGTCAATAAAGCAGAAATAGATGTTTTTCTGGAACTCTCTTGCTTTTTCCATGATCCAGTGGATGTTGGCAATTTGATCTCTGGTTCCTCTGCCTTTTCTAAAACCAGCTTGAACATCAGGAAGTTCACGGTTCACATATTGCTGAAGCCTGCCTTGGAGAATTTTGAGCATTACTTTACGAGCATGTGAGATGAATGCAATTGTGCGGTAGTTTGAGCATTCTTTGACATTGCCTTTCTTTGGGATTGGAATGAAAACTGACCTTTTCCAGTCCTGTGGCCACTGCTGAGTTTTCCAAATTTGCTGGCATAAATGGTATGGACCTAACAGAAGCAGAAGATATTAAGAAGAGATGGCAAGAATACACAGAAGAACTGTACAAAAAAGATCTTCACGACCCAGATAATCACGATGGTGTGATCACTGACCTAGAGCCAGACATCCTGGAATGTGAAGTCAAGTGTGCCTTAGAAAGCATCACTACGAACAAAGCTAGTGGAGGTGACAGAATTCCAGTTGAGCTATTCCAAATCCTGAAAGATGATGCTGTGAAAGTGCTGCACTCAATATGCCAGCAAATTTGGAAAACTCAGCAGTAGCCACAGGACTGGAAAAGGTCAGTTTTTAAATAAGAAAGAGATAAAACTATTAAAAGAATGAAATATTAATCATGTAAAGTTAAAATGAAAGTCACTCAGATATGTCTGATTCTGTGTGACCCAATGGACTATAGCCCACCAGGCTCCCCTGTCCATATGATTATTGAGGCAAGAATTCTGGAGTGGGTTGTCATTTCCTTCTCTTCCTCTTCCCAACTCAGAATCAAACCTGGGTCTTCTGCAATGCTGGCAGATTCTTTACTATCTGAGCTATCAGGGAAACCCTTAAAGTTAGAAAAAGTAACCAAATAAACTGAGTGACTAAGAAAAGGAAATTAATAGAAATAAAAGTTTAAATAATAAAACAAAAAGAGAAAGATAAATAAATCCAGAAATGAGTTTCTTTGGGGAAAAAAAAAAAACCCAACAAAGCAGAAACACTTGGAAGCTTAATTAAGATGCTGCTGCTGCTGCTAAGTCGCTTCAGTCGTGGTCGACTCTGTGTGACCCCATAGATGCCAGCCCACCAGGCTCCCCTGTCCCTGGGATTCTCCAGGCAAGAACATTGGAGTGGGTTGCCATTTCCTTCTCCAATGCACGAAAGTGAAAAGTGAAAGTGAAGTCACTCAGTCGTGTCCAACCTCTTAGCGACCCTGTGGACTGCAGCCTACCAGGCTCCTCCGTCCATGGGATTTTCCAGGCAAGAGTACTAGAGTGGGGTGCCATCGCCTTCTCTGTAATTAAGATGAGAGAGAGCAAAAACAGACAAGATTTGAAATGAGCAAGGGGATATAATTTAAAAATTACAGAGCAACATTGCTTGAAAGTCTATGACATCTAGATTTAAGACCTAAAGAAAATATATTATTCCTAGAAAAATAGATATCATTAAATTTCACTCAGGAATTGTAAAACTTGAATAGGCTAATGACTGTGGGAAAAACCAGAAATTTATTTGAGTTCTATCATTAAGAGCTTCATTATCAAGATGAGTTTAACCTTTAGAGAACAGATAATTCCAATGTACTTTGATGTTTCAGGCCATGGAAAGTGCAAACCTCCCACATTACTTTATGAAACCAGCATAATCTTAACACCTAATGGTGATAATTTTCTTAAAATATACTATCAACCAATGTTGCTTATGAATATAGAAGCATTGTTGGGCTCTTTTTGCTAAATTTGGGAGCCATTTTATTAAATATTTATTTTTAAATTGAAGTATAACAGACTTACAATATTCTATTAAATTCTGCCATTCAGCAAAGTGATTTATTTATACATACATATGTGAGTATGTGTGTGCATTCATTCTTTTTTAAAATATTCTTTTCCATTATGGTTTATCATATTACATTGAATACAATTCTCTGTGCTATACAGTAGGATCTTGTTGTTTATCCGTTCTATATATAATAGTTAACATCTGCTAACTCCAAACTCCCACTCCATCCTTCCTTCAAGTCTGTTCTCTATGTCCGTTAATCTGTTTCTATTTCGTAGAGAAGTTCATTTGTATCATAGTTTTTCATATTTGTCTTTCTGACTTACTTCCTTTAGTATAATAATCTCTAATCGCATCCATGTTGCTGCAAATGACATTATTTTGTTCTTTTATATGGTTGAGTAGTATTCCATTGTATAAATGTACCACATCTTTATTATCCATTCATCTGTCAGTGGACATACAGGTTGCTTCCATATCTTGGCTACTTGAATATCGCTGCTATGAATAATGGGGTTGCCTGCATCTTTTTGAATTAGAGTTTCGTCTGGATATTTGCCCAAGGTTGGGACTGCTGGATCATATGGTAATTATATTTTTAGTTTTCTGAGGAACTTCCATACTGTTTTCCATAGCAGCTGTATCAACTTACATTTGAGGGACATTTTAAAATCAAGACAATGATAACTCTGACTAAATATGATTGATTCTAGGTCAATACTCTATCAATATAATGCATTATAATAATACAGTAAAGGAGATAGCCATATTCTAGCAGCAGATACAGAAAAGGGATTTGATAAAATTCAGTAGCTATCAAAATTGCAAATAAAATAGCAACAAAAGGAAACAAAATCATCGTTCAATAATAACAACCACAAAAATGAGCTAAAGAGCAAATAAACTGATTTCATATGATCTGACAATAGGGGATATCAACTATGGCTAGTATTTAGTATTGAGTTTCTAAAACTGCAACAGTATGAAGCATGAAATAAAACTGGCATAAACAATGGGGGAAAGCAACAATGCTTTTTCTAATGGCATCTATAAATATAAAAAATCAAAAGGTTGTGTTTTGTGGACTTTTAAAATTTGCTTTTTCAGAAGGTATCAGAATTGGTGAGGTGGTTAGATATAAATATTATAACAATGAATCAGAAATCAGTACATAGAAATGTTGGTTGTAAATGATATTGTTATATAACATTGGTTATAAATGAAAATTTATACAGTATTCAGAGTTTAAAAGAAAGGCATGGGACCCATTTGAAGATAATTATAAAATGTCACTGATAAAAGAAAGACGTCCCCAAGAAACTTGTTCTTCAATAAGAAGACTTATGGTTCACAGAAGTTCTCTCCAGATGAATGTACATACATCATGCAATTCCAATTAGATATACAAATACTTTTTAAAAGCTAAATGAATAATCTTAGAATATATATTAAAGAATAAATGCCTAGGAATAACATAGAAAGCCATAAGGAATAATCAAGATGAAGAATTTGCTTTTCAAGGTTATGCCACAGTTACTGTATTTAAATCAGCTCAATAGTTGCATGGGAATAGACAGATCAGGAATATAGAGAAGAAAGCTACAAAAAAGTAGCAATATTTGAGAATTTTATATATGAAAAAAATGATTACTTCTATGAGAAAAATGGGTTATTTAAATGCACTGGAACAATTAGCCATCCAGCATAATTGACTCTATTTGACACCATATCCAAAGATAAGTCCTTCCTGGACTCTCCCAGAGTTCCAGTTATGACGAAGTAATGCCACACTGCACCACCTGCCTGCTCCTGCCCCTCACTGAAGAAAACAGTGATAAAACCTGGACACAACACAAAAAGTGATTATCTGAAAGTTTGGGAGAGTGAAGAAAAGCAGACGGACGCAGACTAAAAGTGGGAGTGCACACTTACTCGGAGAAGGGGGACAAGAAGCTCAGCAAGTTCCTCTGTGAGTCCACACGGCAGTGCCCACAGCACCTGTAGGGGAACAGAAAACTGAAGCTGAAATCCTGTGAACACTGGAGAGAGTTGAAGGGGGAGTGTGAACCACATTTTGACTCTTAAACTATGCATATGCAGAAGACTCAAAGCAGCTCAGCAGTTTGTCGGATACAAAATGTCTGACCTGAGGCTACAGCTGCTGCTCAAAGACAAGAGTTTGAAGTTTAAGCCAGGTAAGAATGTTCTCTGCTAAAAATGCTCATAAGAGAAAATTAACAGAATCCAAAATGCTCAGAACTTAACATTCATAACATCCAGGATATAATCCCAAATTATCTAATATACAAAGAACTAAGAAAATGGGACGCATTGTCAAAAGGAGCTCAGTCAATCAAGTATGACTGCCCCTCCTCCCCGCAAGGTGACTCAACTGCCGCAACTAACAGACAAGGTGTTTAAGACGATTACAAAATCCTCAGTGAAGTAAAACAAAATATATTCTCAGTTAATGAAAATATTGCAGCTTAGAAAAGAAAATCTCTGCAGAGGGAACAAAAACAGTATATATATATATAAAGGAAGCAAATAGAAAATCTACAAATAAAAAATACAATTTCTGAACTTAAAAATTCATCGGAAGGGCATAAAATCCAAACAGATATGAAAGTAGAAAATGTAAGTGAATATGAAGATAGAATGATAAATATTATCCAAAGTGAAGACTAGAAAGAGGATAGAACAAAGGAAAATCAGTTTGATTTTTGTTTTTCTAAAGTATCTCTCATGCACATACTTACCATGCTCAATCTCCCTCCAGCATGAACATATGGAAAAAAGTCATAAAGAATATTCTAATACCTCTGTCTCCTAACTCTATCATCTGTGTCATTTCTGGGTCAGTTTGATTGATCAACTTGCCCCCTCATTTTAGCTGCATTTTTCTTTTTCTGCTTCTTTGCATGCTTCTTAATTTTTGAATGTATCCTACACCTTGTGAAATTTTCCTTGTGTACATAATTCTTTAATGTATACTTGTTTGAATATATTCGATCTTCATTTTGGAATGCAGTTAAGTTACTTGGAAACAATTTGGGTCTTATCTGAAGATTTGTTAGCAGGGAACAGAGTAGTGTTTAGGGTCAAAATTTCCCCACTACTGAGGCAAGCTCTCTTTAGCATTCTACCAATTCCTATAATTATAGGATTTTGGAGTTTTCACTCCAGATGGTGTGAACCAGGCACTACCCTGGCTCTTTATACTTCTCGAGGACTTTCTCTTCTAATCCTTTGTAGATTTCTCACACACGTGTTGAAGAGTATTGGAACTCTCATAGATCTTTAGAGCTCTTTTTCCTTGCAGTCTGCTTTCTCCTCTTCAATGCTCTGCTCTGCTAATTCTAGCTAAAGTGCCCCTCTGGACCCCAGGTCCTCTCTTCAATTTAGGGAGACTGTTGTGCTCCATCCAGGTCACCCTGCCCTGTGCTGCTGCCTGAGAATTCTCTCTAGGCCATAGTTAGGGTAATTGCAGGGTTCACTTTATTTGTTCTTCATCTCTCAGAGACCACTGTCTTTCTATAGTTAATAGTCAATGTCTTGAGAAACTTTAATGTACTTTGTCTGATGTATTAGTTGTTTCAGGCAAGAAAGCAAATCTGTTAGGGAGCAAATTAGAGAACAGATTAGGGCCCTTCAGTATCCACAACCCCTCAATCTGTGATGCTCCAGGGTCTGAGAAGATGAAAACCAGTAGGTTTTTTTGAAGAAATGTAACAAGCAAATTGAAAAATCTATATAGAAAGGCAATAGACTTAGAATACCTAAAACAATTTTGAAAAAGTAAATCAATTTATAAGACTTAACACTATCTGATTTCAAAGCTTACTATAAACTGTAGCAATCTAAATTGGCATAAGCATAGACATAGAGACCAATGGAATAGCAACAACAAAAAAGCCATGTTCTCAAATGTTTATAGCAGGGCTATCTACAGTAGACAAAAACTGGTGAGTGAATAAGCTAATCGTGGCTTATCTATACTATGAAATTCTATACTGCAATGAGAAAGGATTAGTGCACTCAATATCATGGATTAACCTCCGAAACATTAAGCTAAGTGAAAGAAGTCAAACACAGAAAGGGATTGGGGGCAGGAGGAGAAGGGGACGACAGAGGATGAGATGGCTGGATGGCATCACTGACTCGATGGATGTGAGTCTGAGTGAACTCCGGGAGTTGGTGATGGACAGGGAGGCCTGGCGTGCTGCGATTCATGGGGTCGCAAAGAGTCAGACGCGACTGAGCGACTGAACTGAACTGAACTGATAGTAGATGATTCATTTATAAAAAAATTCTAGAAAAAGACCAAACTATAGTAACGGAAAGCAGATCAGTGGTTGCCTAGAGCTGGGGATAGGGGACATATGGGGGTATAAGAAGACATTTTATGATGATGAAATTATTCTATATCTTGACTGTGATTACTTTGTCATATACAATTGTTACAGTTTATCAAACTGCACACTTTGAATGTGTATTTTTTATACATATTATTTTAGCTTTTAAAAATCAAAGAAAAAAATTAAAATAGATTCCTCATGACTTAAATGCTCAATATAAAACAAAGCAACCCCCCCCCCAAAAAAAAACAACTTCACAGTACTCCTGCAAAAAAAAATCTTGCAACTTAAGAGTCAAGGAGAACTTCTCAACTAAAAGCAGACATTTACATGTTATAAAATAAATTATAATAATCTTTGTATGGCTATCAGTTCAATTCAGTTCAGTCACTCAGTCGTATCCAACTCTTTGCAACCCCATGGACTGCAGCGTGCCAGGCTTCCTTGTCCATCACCAACTCCCAGAGCTTACTCAAACTTCTGTCCATTGAGTTAGTAATGCCATCCAACCATCTCATCCTGTCATCCCCTTCTCCTCCTGCCTTCAACCTTTCCTAGCATCAGGGGCTTTTCCAATGAGTCAGTTCTTTGCATTAGGTGGCCAAAGTATTGGAGCTTCAGCTTCAGCATCAGTCCTTCCAATGAATATCAGTCCTTTATGATTGACTGGCTTGATCTCCTTGAAGTCCAAGGGACTCTCAAGAGTCTTCTCCAACACCACAGTTCAAAAGCATCAATTCTTTGGTGCTCAGCTTTCTTTATTGTCCAACTCTCACATCTATACATGACTACTGGAAAAACCATAGTAGATTTGACTAGACAAACCCTAGACAGCAAAGTAACGTCTCTGTTTTTTTATATGCTGCTTTTTAATATGCTGTCTAGGTTGGTCAAGCAATCTGTATGCAGGTCAAGAAGCAACAGTTAGAACTGGACATGAAACAACAGACTGGTTCCAAACTGGGAAAGGAGTACATGAAGGCTGTATATTGTCATCCTGCTTATTTAACTTATATGCAGAGTACATCATGCGAAATGCTAGGCTGCATGAAACACAAGCTGGAATCAAAATTTCCAGGAGAAATATCAATACACTCAGATGACACCAACCTTATGGCAGAAAGTGAAGAAGAACTAAAAAGCCTCTTAATGAAAGTGAAAGAGGAGTGAAAAAGTTGGCTTAAAACTAAACATTAAAAAAATGAACATCATGACATCTGGTCCCATCACTTCATGACAAATAGATGGGGAGACAATGGAAACAATGAAGACTTTATTTTTGGGCTCCAGAATCACTGCAGATGGTGACTGCAGCCATGAAATTAAAAGACACTTGCTCCTTGGAAGAAAAGCTATGACCAACCTAGACAGCATATTAAAAACCAGAGACATTATTTTGCCAACAAAGGTCCATCTAGTCAAAGCTATGGTTTTTCTAGTAGTCATGTATGGATGTGAAAATTGGATCATAAAGAAAGCTGAGCACCGAAGAGTTGATGCTTTTGAACCATGATGTTGGAGGAGACTCTTGAGATCCCCTTGGATGGCAAGGAGATCCAACCAGTCAATCCTAAGGGAAATCAGTCCTGAATATTCATTGGAAAGACTGATGCTGAAGCTGAAACTCCAATACTTTGGCCACTTGATGGGAAGAACTTACTAATTGGAAAATAATCTGATGCTGGGAAAGACTGAAGGCAGGAGAAGGGGATGACAGAGGATGAGATGGTTGGATGGCATCACTGACTTGATGGACAGGAGTTTAAGTTCTGGGAGTTGGTGATGGACAGGGAAGCCTGGCATGCTACAGTCCATGGGGTCACAAGGAGTCAGACACGACTGAGTGACTGAACTGAACTGAGGTTGGTCATAACTTCTCTTCCAAGGAGCAAGTGTCTTTTAATTTCATGGCTTCAGTCACCATCTGCAGTGATTTTGGAGCCCAAGAAAATAAAGTCTCTCACTGTTACCGTTGTTTCCCCATCAATTTGACATGAGGTAATGGGACCGGATGCCTGTATGGCTATAGAAGTGATTAAATCAGTGGGTGAAATAGATTGTGGAAAATAATGTAATACAAATGACAGGAAAAGGGTAGGTTTTCTGTATTATTCAAAATACTTTTTTAAACGAATAAGAAAAATATAACCTAAATAATCAACTAAGGAAATATCTTAGAGGAGCAAATTAAGTACATGAAAAGATGCTAAAATTTACTGGTAGCCAGGAAAATGCAAATTTAAAGAGCTATAGGTTTACATTCTTCAGAAAGAGCTACACATCTAATACGTGTGGGGATTTTGCTCTCGTATTCCTAGTGAAAATGTGCAGTGTTATAGCCTTTGGCAAAAGTAATATGGCAGTATTTTAAAAATAAAAACACATTAATCATTTAACCTTATCAGGCTTCTCCCAAGAATGCCAATAGAAATAAAAGCAGATGTGTAAGTGGATATAGACATTAAAGTGTTATTGCAACCTTGTTTCTTACAGCACCACACCGAATCGAAGTGGATGTCGGTCAAGAGGGGACTAGTTGAGTACATTTTACCGCATTCATACTCCATTCTGTTGAGCGATTGGTGAAATGAGTGAATCAGAGCTATAGTAGGTGACTTTATCCAGCGCTTATAATTGAATAAGAAATGCAAGGTGCAAAAGGAGCGGATAATAGTCGACTTTCTTCTTTGCAAAACAAAGAGTAAAATCCCACTTAACATACATTCTTACATGTGTTTGTGTATGTGTATATTTGCTATAGTATTGTGAGCATAAAGGAAAAATACAGAAGAATTCATACCAGATTTTTAAATTCTTCTTCCAATGTAACCCTTGTTGTGTGCATTGGTACATATGTAGGTATGGGTGGAGCCAAGCAACAAACCCTGCATTTGGACAGCATGTATATAATTAGATGTGTATTGTGTTAGATAAGTTAGGCTATTCTTCAGTAGTAACAGTTTAATTCAGTGCATGAATATAGAAAACATTTATTTCTTGCTCACACAAACTCTGAGGGTCTTGAACACTCCTTAGAGATTCAGGCCATTTAGATCATGGACTCTTCCTATCAACCTGTGTTTTCATGACTGATGCAGTAGTGGAAGGAAGTTAATGGAGAATTGTGCAACAGCATTTAAAGGTTTTCTCCTGGACTTGATGCATGTCCTTGTCCCTTTTTTTGTCCAATTCAAGGCACATAGTTATATACAAGTTCACTTAATTTGGGAAATCTGTTCCTCCGCCTGTGCTCCTCTAAAAGGGGAGAAGTAATGGAAATACTGGTGAAAAGGAATAGGTAAAGAATCAGCCTGCAATGTGGAAGACCTGTGTTTGATCCCTGGGTTGGGAAGATCCCCTGGAGAAGGGAATGGCAACCCACTCTAGTATTCTTGCCTGGAGAATCCACATGGACAGAGGAGCCTCACTGGCTACAGTCCAAGGGGTTGCAAAGAGTCTTACATGACTGCTTCTATATATGCTGCTGCTAAGTCGCTTCAGTTGTGTCCGACTCTGCGACCCCATAGACGGCAGCCCACCAGGCTCCTCCATCCCTGGGATTCTCCAGGCAAGAACACTGGAGTGGGTTGCCATTTCCTTCTCCATCTTCTATATATAAGATTATATAAAGAAACTCAGCTTTAAAATGACTTTGAAATGATTTATACTTTATGAACAAGCAATTTACAAAATATAAGCAACGGTTAATGAAATTGAAATTATGTGTGTTTTAGCAGATTGGCTAGATTATAAAGGTTGATAAGGCCAAAGATAATGAAAGTGTGAAAAATGGAGAAATTCTCATATAACCCTTATTTGAGAATAACAATACATTTCTGAAATACAATAAGGCTGACGCTATCAAAATGGAATTTTGAGTTACCTTTTGGATCAGTAATATGACTTACAAACATTCACCCTTGAAAATAATGATAAGTACATATGTAAATATTCACTGCAGCATAATGTATGGTAACAGAAGGAAAAACAATCTAAAAGTACATCTATTAGGGATGAGTTAAAGTATGATAAATGCATGTAATATTGATACTGACCAGGGGTCTTGGCTTTCTCCAATCAATAGAAACTGACTTGAGGCCAGACAAGAAATTCAGGCAAGGCTTTATTGATGCCCCTGCTGTAGCAGAGGGGAACGAGAACAAACCATGGGTTCTCTCGCTTGCTTGTTCCCTGAGGACAGCGGGCAAGATGATTCTTTATATGGGGAGAGGGGAGAGGTATGTCCGGGGTCAGGTCAGAGACACAGTTTAGGTGGTTTGCCCGCCTCTTAGGTGGTGCTGTGTGCAGGGGGCATGTTCAGCACCCTCGTTTTGCTCCAGATTCTTCAGAAGTGGCAGTTGGGTTTTTTGGTCTCTTTGTATCTTTTGTCCAGAATTTGCCCTAACTGAACAAGTGTGCAGTTATTTTTAGTCCTGTTCAGTTTCTTTGTATTTTGTTGCTTGAGAAGTGAGTCCAGGTGCAAGCCCTGCAGTACCTCAGCAAAGGGTCCCAGGTTCCGGCTTGTCTCAATATGAGAACCACTAAAAGAGATGATGTGGATTTAACTTATTTTAACAAAAAATATTTGAAGAATATGCTTTGGTCACCTGTTGCTATGTTACAACCAGCTCCAGAACTTTGGAGTTTAACCATTTTAATTCAGGCAGTCCTGTCTGGCTGCTATATAGAAAATGGACTGAAAGGGATCATGCCTGGTTGAGGGAGCCCATTTAAGTGACTGTTGCAGTGTAGCTGAGACAAGCAAAGGCTGGCTAACATTCTGTACTTATAGTTTTGTACTTAACTTTTTTTCACTTAGTATTCCATGATTAATATTTTCCCAATTCATTAAAAAAATTTCTGGGTAATCATTTTAAAAAGCAAAATTCCACTGTGCTTCTGATTTTGTAGATCAGGAATCAAAAAAGACTCAGCTGGCTGGTTTGTCCTTGACACCCCCAGGGATGACACACCCAGCTGGGATGGAAGGATCTACATCCGAGATGGCTTATTCATTTGCAAGTCTGGTGCCTTGGTGAACTTTGGTTTCTTCACTTCTCAACATAGAATCTCATCTTCCAGCCTTCTTGGGCTTCCTTACGAGTGTGATGATATCAGGAAAGTCCTACTACTTGCCTGGTGGCCAGCTTCCAAGAAATAGCAAGTGGGAGCTGCCAGGCTATATAAGGGCTATGCACAGAACTAGTATAACCTTAAGGCAGTCATATTCTCTTGATTGAAGTCATTCAAAAGCTTGCTCAGATTCCAGGGGTGGAGAAATAACCTTTTTTCATGAAAGAATGGATTGAAGGGGCAAGGACACTTGCAGAAGTGCATACAGGGTGGGGATATTGCTGTGATTCTCTTGGGAAAATGCAGTCTGCTACAGTACTGTATGATTCAATTTTTATAGCTGTTATTTCATAAATGCTGATATTTCTTTATATTTAAAAATCTATAAAAATATGGAGATAAAACTTTGTGTGGAACATATCAATTTTGAGTAGACACTGCTTTTTACTTTAGATTTTTCAGTGTTTGGTTTTTTACAGTAAATGAATTACTTTTACAATCAAAATTTAAAATAACTAGTTTTGATATTTAAAAAAAGATAGGTTGCTTAAAGCTGTTTGCTCAAGGAATTTGCAGTGCTCAAAGTGTGCATTTAAATGGATGACATTTTTCTATGGAAAATTTCAGGAGGAACCTCTACATTTAAGTTTCCATATTTGCAGATGGAGTAGGAGTGACAACTTCTTGGCAAAACTGAATTTAAATAATGGATTTAAATAATAGAAGCCATTATTCAGGATGAGCTTAATGCTATCCCCACCCAGATGAAAGATTTAGGCAATGAGATGAAGCACATAAAAGCCTTACAGTTGCCTCATACAAATTATTACATTATATACTTACATTATAAATAATTATAAATTATTACATGCAAAAAATTAAAAATGAAGCAGACCAAAAACTTCAAGGAAGAAGGGCTGAGGGGGTTAAGTGGTCTTTTCAACAGTCAGAAAAGTGATGTCATCCTTAGTGGATGTCTGTCTGGTTCCTCCTCTCTATTTTCAGGATCATCATTCCTGTGACTGCAAGTTATCAGAATAACAACAAATGTGTATGTTCGAGGATTTTTCATTGCCTTCACCCATCTTCTCAAACATACCCAGAAGTCATAATGCTGGAATTACACTGACACATCATCCCCATGGAAACAGAGCTTGGTGTCATAAACATGGCATTATGACTTCTCAGCAGGAGGAGGCAGATGGGATTTTGGCACTGAATCTGTAAGATTTATTTAAAAACACAAATGTCTAAGAGAATAGCACCAAGAAAAAAAGAAGAAGAAGAAGAAGAAAGGGTGTAGACCTGTCCCTATAATATACGTGGCTTATTTTTTGCTTTTTATGTTTTTCAAGGATTTGTTTACCTATGGCAGGACTTGATTTTGCCTGTTCTTCTTTGTTGTGTTTGGCAAGGCATGTTCTCCACTTGGGCTTCCTGATAGCTCAGCTGGTAAAGAATCCACCTGCAATGCAGGAGACCCTGGTTCTATTCCTGGGTCAGGAAGATCCCCTGGAGAATGGATAGGCTACCCACTCCAGTATTCTTAGGCTTCCCTGGTGGTTCAGATGGTAAAGAATCTGCCTGCAATGTGGGAAACCTGGGTTCAGTCCCTCAGTTAGGAAGATCCCCTGGAGGAGGGTATGGCAACCCACTCCAGTATTCTTGCCTGGAGAATCCCCACTGACAGAAGAGCCTCGTGGGCTACAGCCTATGGGGTGGGCTACAGTCCGTGAGGAGTTGGACACGACTGAGTGACTAAACACAGCACAGTTCTCAACTTATTCATCAGCTGTTAATCTTAGTAGTGTGTTTAGATGGAGAAGCTGAAACTCCAAAAAGAGGTCTGACTTGCTCAAGTCACCTAGCAAGTTACTAACCCCACTGAGGCCAGAGCCCTTCTCCTGACTTTCAATCCACGTGTTTTAGTTTCTCTTTCAATGTCTCAGTTGTACTTTCAGAACATGATTTATGCACCAGTTAGGACAATGCTTTGGCTGGCCTAATGAGATTCTCCCCTCCAAAAAATAGTGTTTTATGTTAGATAGAAGCTTTTATTTCTCTCAGAGGAGTCCATGGCATCAGAAACCCAGGTTGTTTTTATGTTATTTTTCTCCTGTCTCTCCTGTGTTGCCCTCATCTTCTGATATTCTAGTGTAGGATGCCACACACCATATTTGTACTCCAGACAGAGTAAGGGGAGGGCATCTTCACTTTTTAAGAATGTGATCTGAGGGCTCCACACATCACTGCACATGTTTACATCCCCTTGGCTAGAACTTAGTCATATTGCCATTTCTAGTTTCAAGGGAAGCTGGATAGCGTGTGATCCGCTAAAAGCAGTTGAACTATTATTGTGGGAGAATAGAAGAGCAGATACTGGCAGCAACCAGGAGTCTCTGCCATAACTTGAGTCCTCTTCAATAGAGTGTTGCTTTCAGTGGACTATTATCTAATTTTTTTTTCCAGCTAATGCAATGGCTAGAGTCAGATTACAGTATTTTCCCCCCCAAAGGTATTTAAGATTGTAATTATTACATTAGTTATTGAGATCACTGAATTGATAGAAAGACTGAACTGAACATCAGATTGAGATCAAAGCAAATTAATTGACCATTAGAGTATATATCAGAATTTCCCAGGTGGCTCAGTGGTAAAGAATCATCCTGCAAAGCAGGAGACAAGGGTTCGATCCTTGGGTTGGGAAGATCCCCTGGAGAAGGACATGGCAACCCACTCCAGTGTACTTCCCTGGATAATCCCATGGACAGAGAAGTCTGGCAGGCTATGGTCCATGGGGTCACAAAGAATGGGATGTGACTTAGTGACTCAACAACTACAAACCATGTATCAAGATTGTAACAGAGACCTTCCAATTTAGTGGCTATAGTAAAAAATAAATTTATTTCTTTTTTCACCTAACAGTCCAAGATGTGTGATCTGATGTTGGTGAAACTTTGCTCTATGCATGTATTCAAGGATTCAGGTTCATGATAATGCTTCTGTTTTAAACAGATGGCCTCTAAGGTCCCTCTGCTCACTGCCATTCCAGTCATCAGAAAGGGAAAAAGAAGAGTTCAAGGTTGAGGATTTTTTTCTTAATATGTGAGGCATGAATCCTTCTGCTCATTCTGTTTATGAGAACTTAATCACTTGGCACTATGGAGCCTGTGAAATATGGTTCCTAGCTGGGTTGTGCTTTCCATATTCAACTTCATTACTGTGGATGTTGGTCACATGGATATTAGTGAGCAGCTAGTGGTTCCTTCTGCAGGGTAGCACAGTTGGAATGACCGAGTGCCAACAGTTTCTTTCTTTCATCCAAGTATCTTTCCAGTAAAAGATGACAGGGAGGGAGAAAAAAAGAAAGAGAGAAGGGGAGAGATTTTGATTAGTTAGGCTTAGGCCATGCACACACCCACTGGGGGCTGCTGGGGAGGAAGGAGGAAGGATCATAGAATTTCTTTGTGTGCCTGGATTTACGTTCCTGTAGTGGAGAAGGAAATAGCATCCCACTCCAGTATTCTTGCCTGGAGAATCCCAGGCATGGAGGAGCTTGGTACTGCCATATATGGGGTCGCACAGAGTCGGACACGACTGAAGCGACTTAGCAGCAGCAGCAGCAGCAGTGGAGTATTGATCAGAGGATTCCTTCAAGATCCCCTGGTTTTAGAAATATTCCATATTATTCCTATTGTATAGCAGCCCTTTTATTTCCTTTTGCCAATTAGGATCAATCACCCTAACTAACACAACTGCTTTTGAGGGATGTATCCAGTGATGTGAAGAATTCAAACTAATAGTGTAATTTCCAACTTTTATTTCAATGTAAACATCATTGCAACTGCCAGGTTCTAAAACATCTAAATTGGGCTCCCCTGGTTGCTCAGACAGTAAAGAATACACTTGCAATGCAGGAGACCTGGGATGGATCCCTGGGTTGGGAAGATCCCCTGGAGAAGGGAATGGCTACCCACTCCAGTATCCTGGCCTGGAGAATTTCATGGACAGAGGAGCCTGGTGGGCTACAGTCCATGGGGTTGCAAAGAGTTGGACATGACTGAGTGCCTTTCACTTCTGAATTAACAAAATCCAAATGTAGAGAGATGGGGAAAAATGATATGTCTGCACTCTGATCAGTGGACCATAGTATATTCTGGGTCTGCAAGAGTTAGTACTCTCTTGGGCTGGAAGAAGCACAAGCTGGAATCAAGATTGCTGGGAGAAATATTAATAAACTCAGATATGCAGATGACACCACCCTTATGGCAAAAAGTGAAGAGGAACTAAAAAGCCTCTTGATGAAAGTGAAAGAGGAGAGGAGCTTAAAGCTTAAAGCTTTAATAGCTTTAAAAGCTTTAAGCTTTATAAGCTTAAAGCTCAACATTCAGAAAACGAAAATCATGGCATCCGGTCCCATCACTTCATGGCAAACAGATGGGGAAACAGTGGAAACAGTGTCAGACTTTATTTTGGGGGGCTCCAAAATCATGCAGATGGTGATTGCAGCCATGAAAGTAAAAGACGCTTACTCCTTGGAAGGAAAGTTATGACCAACCTAGGTAGCATATTCAAAAGCAGAGACATTACTTTGCCAACAAAGGTCTGTCTAGTCAAGGCTATGGTTTATCCTGTGGTCATGTATGGATGTGAGAGTTGGACTGTGAAGAAAGCTGAGCGCCGAAGAATTGATGCTTTTGAACTGTGGTGTTGGAGAAGACTCTTGAGAGTCCCTTGGACTGCAAGGAGATCCAACCAGTCCATTCTGAAGGAGATCAGCCCTGGGGTTTCTTTGGAAGGAATGATGCTGAAGCTGAAACTCCAGTACTTTGGCCACCCCATGCGAAGAGTTGACTCATTGGAAAAGACTCTGATGCTGGGAGGGATTGGGGGCAAGAGGAGAAGGGGACAACAGAGGATGAGATGGCTGGATGGCATCACCGACTCGATGGACGTGAGTCTGAGTGAACTCCGGGAGTTGGTGATGGGCAGGGAGGCCTGGCATGCTGTGATTCATGGGGTCGCAAAGAATCGGACATGACTGAGTGACTTAACTGAACTGCAGCTGCTGCTGCTGCTAAGTCACTTCAGTTGTGTCCAACTCTGTGCGACCCCATAGACGGCAGACCAACCCAGTAATTTCTGAATGGTCCTGCTATTTTCATTTCCGTAAAGATCAGTTACACTGGCCCCTAGTCCCACTGGCCATGGCAAGGAAGGAGATTTCCCACATATTTGTGTTACATCAGTATTCATACTCAGTGTTTCCTAGTTTCCCCTTTATTCCAGAGGCTCTGGGTCTATGAATTGATTCAGGTCCAGGAGTTGAGTGATTCTTTCCATGGTGACTCAAGTAATTTTTTTTTTTTTTTTTTTTGCAAGAAGCATAGCATGATTAATCTTACAGAGCAAGTAGGGCCTTAGAGCTGTTCATCTGTTTTGGTCCTAGAGACTCCAATGATCAATTGACTTCCATCTAACATCATTTCACATATTTCTAATCACTACCTGGACTCTGCTGCCTATTACAGAAATGATGCTCAATTACACAGTAGTTGTTTAAGTGCTGCTGGTTCTCTTCTGTTGCTCTTGGATAGCATTACCCTAAATGAAAAAAGGCAATTTCATTTGAAGGGTAGCTTTTCCCATCTAATCTCCTTCCTGCAAAGATGGTTTCTATATCATTTTCAAAATCAATACATTCTTATGCCAGAAATGCAAACATTTGAAAATAAAAATGTATGATTTATTAACAAAGTAAGAAAAAATACAATAATTTTGAGAGATGTATAAAAATCATTTGACAGAATCCATCATTTAGTTATGGTTTCAAAAACCTCTGAGAAAAACAGTAACAGCAGAAATTTCTCAATATGATAAAGGACAGCTATAGAAACACCTCATATAATTAATATCATGCTTAATAGTAATAGACTGAATTCTTTCTTCCCCAAATAAGAAATTAAACAGGATGTTCTCTCTCATCATTTCTATCAAACACTTTGTTGGAGGTCTTAGCCAGCATAAGAAGGCAAGAAAAAAGAAATAAAAAGAATCCACATTGAAAAAGAAGTAAACCATTGCTATTGGCAAATGGCATGATCATCTATGTAGGTTATCCTAAGGAATCTACCAAAAAACTATTACAGCAAATAAATGAATTTAGCAAAGTTGCAGGGCACAAGATCACTATGGAAAAATCTGTATTTTCATATATTTATAATAAACAGTCAAAATTAAATTTCAAAATGATACCATTTACAATATCAAAATATATTAAAAAAATTTAAGGGCAAAATTGGCTGAGGGCATACAAAACCTCTGTACTAAAAACTATAAAACATTGCTGACAGAAATAAATAGAATTATATACCATGCTCATGCACTGAAAGACTCAATATTATGAGGACATCAGTTCTTCCCAAATTGTTCTATAGATTCAGTGTAATCACAATCAAAACTCACAGGCATGCATTATTTGTGGAAATAAACTTATTTAATAGATTAGTGAGGATGGCTATACAACATTATAATGTAATCAGTGACATTGAATTATACACTTAAAATAGTTAAATGGCAAATTTTGTGTTACATATATCTTACTAGAATGAAAGCATTTTTAGGAGTAAAAACAGCTTATCTCAAAATGCAAAGGACCTAAAATAACTAAAACTATTTTGAAGAAGAAAACAAAGAGAAAAGACTTCTTTATTTGACTTCCAGACTTATTATAAAGCTTTAGGACTCAAAATGGTATGGTACTGACCTAAAAACAGATACAAACAGTAGTGAAACAGAACAGAGTCTGGATAGACCCACATATCTATGACCATTTAATTTCTCACAAAAGGTGCTGGAAGAATTGGATATCCACAATATATCAAATATATTAAAATGGATCATAACCCCAAACAGATTATAGACTAAAATGTAAAACCTACAATGATAAAACTTCTGGAAGAAAATCTAAAATGAAATCTTAGTTACCTTGGAAAATGTTTTTAAATATGTCACAAAAAACACTCTAAAATCTATATATTGAATTTCATCACAATTAAAACCATTTACTCTTCAAAAGATACCCTTAAGAAAACTAGAAGGTAAACTGGAGAATAAAAGAAAAAAATTGCAACCAAAAAGTATGAAAAAAGGACACATTCAGAAAATATAAAGAACTCTCACAACTCATTATTAAGAGAAAACCAAAGTTTAAAAATGGGCCAAACTGGTTCTTCCACTTCTGGGAAGATCAAGTAGATATACTTACCTATATTCTCCTTTCAAAGTACAACTAATCCCCTGAACAATATATATAAAACAAAAAACAAGAAGACTCAGAAACATGAAGTGAAGAAGACAAACTGGTTAGGGAACTTTGGACCTAAAGAAAAACATGATGATGAGTTTTCTGAGTTTTCCTTTGGCCTCGTATATCCCAAACTTAGGGGTGAAGAATCTGGCAACCTGTAAATAATAATAGGTGCATACCAAAAAAAGCCCCAACAAATGTCCCAGACAAGAGCAGCCAAGCAAGACAGGAGGAATTCAGGCAGTAACTGCTCTACTCCAGCCAAAGCCATGGAAAAAATTATGACCCTTTCCGCACCCATGTGATCAAAGGCTTTGGGCGCCTAGTGGGGAACCTAGCCTTCCACCACCATGAAGCTGTAAAGAGGTATTCCAACATTACCTGCAAAGACGAGGTGTCAGGGAAAGCCAAGTAGGGATGTGGGACCTATAACTGCTACCAGATAATAAGTCCTAATCCTTGTGGTATCACTGAAGACCATGTGGGAAGCATGGTCTTGCATGCCACTCAGTTAAAGGCTCCCCTTCTCTTCTCATTGGGAGGTGTCAAGGCAGGAATAGTGGAAAGTCAGGACTTTCACTATAGCCTAGTGATAAAGAAGCCATCCCTACTGCAGTGCCAAAGCAGACTGCATGGAAAACGGAAACTCTCATCCTGACTCAGCAGTAATGAAGAGCCCTCAATGCACAGATATCAGTAGAGACTGAGAGGGAAATCTAGACTTCTCTTCCTATCTGGTTATAAAAATGCACTGTCCCTACTCCTCCTGCCAGAGCAGTGTCATAAAATCCAACTAAAAAAATCTTTAAAATAATATCGTGTATAATTTTAAATTAGACATTACTCATCATACCAAGAAGAATCAGAAAAAGCTCACACTGAATGAAAATACAGTTAACATAAGTCAACACCAAAAAGATAGAAATTTTAGAATTACCTGAGAAATACTTTAAAGCAACCAGAAAAAATGCTTCAAAGAGCAATTATGAATTTATTATAAATTATTTAATAAGAAAAAAGAAGCTATCAGCAAAGAAATAGGAAATAAAAAGATAGCTAAGTGCACATTTTAGAACTAAAAAATGCAAAAATCTGTGTAAGGTATCAATGGCACTATGAAAGAACAGAGAATATGTGAAAACAATAGAAAATGCTGAATCTAACAATTGATTGAAAGAAAATAAAGCAAATATAATTGCACAGAGACTCAGGGATCTGTGAGACTATAAAAAAAGATTTAACATTTGTGTCATCAGAGTTTCCAAAGCAGGGAGAAAAAGAGTATGGTTCAAAAAGGAACTGAAGAAATAATAACTAAAAATTTCCCAAATTTGGCAAGACATATAAGTTCACAGACTAAAGAAGTTAAACAAACCCCCTAAAGAATAAACCCAACAAAATCCATGTTAAGACACACCAGAATTAAACTTCTGAAAATTAAAGACAAAAACTCTTAAAAATCAGAGGAAAAAAATGACACCTTATTCAAAAAGAAAAATTAGAATGACAGAAGATTTCTAAAAGAAATAATGCAGGTCAGAAAGAAGTGGCACAATATTTTTCAAGTGCTGAAAGAAAAGAAAATTCTATCTGGAATTCCATCTCCGGAGAGAATATTTTTCAGGTCAGTAGAGGAGATAAAATTACATAAAATGGTCAATTACAACCACAAAAGGCAGAAAAAGTGGAAGACAAAAAAGAAACAAAAAGTAAGTGTAACAAGTAGAAAAGTTATACATATTGTAGACATTAATCAAACTATTTCAATAATCACTTTAAATGTGAATAGTCTAAATAAGCCAATTAAGCAAGAGAGACTATCAGAATGGATAAAAAACCACTACTCAACTATATGTAGTCTACAAAAAAGTTATTTTAAATATAAAAACACAAATAGAAAAAAAATTAAGGAATGTACTTTGTATAAAACAGCTAGCATTATATTCAGTAGTGAAAGACTGAACGTTTTCCTTTAAGATCAGGAATAAGACAATGGTGTTCACCCTTACCACTTGCATTCAACATAGTACTGGAGTCCTGGTCAGAGCAATTAGTCAAGAAAAAGAAAAAGTCATCCAATTTGGAAACAAAAAAAGTAAAATTATCTCTGTTCACAGATGACAATGATCTTCGACGTAGAAAATTCTAAAGATGCCACAAAAAAACTGTAAGAACTAATAAATTCAGCAAAGTTGCAGAATACAAAATCAGCACATAAAAATCAGTTGTATTTCTATACACTAATAATGAACAATCAGAAAAGGAAATTAAGAAATCAGTTCTATTTATGATAGTCTGAAAATAATGAAATACTCAGAAGTAATCAACAGATAAACAAAATGTGGCATAAACACACAGATCAGACGAGTCCCTCAGTCGTGTCCGACTCTTTGAGACCCCATGAATCACAGCACGCCAGGCCTCCCTGTCCATTACCAACTCCCGGAGTTCACTGAGACTCACGTCCATCGAGTCAGCGATGCCATCCAGCCATCTCATCCTCTGTCGTCCCCTTCTCCTCCTGCCCCCAATCCCTCCCAGCATCAGAGTCTTTTCCAATGAGTTGACTCTTCCCATGAGGTGGCCAAAGTACTGGAGCTTCAGCTTTAGCATCAGTCCTTCCAAAGAAATCCCAGGGCTGATCTCCTTCAGAATGGACTGGTTGGATCTCCTTGCAGTCCAAGGGACTCTCAAGAGTCTTCTCCAACACCACAGTTCAAAAGCATCAATTCTTCGGTGCTCAGCCTTCTTCACAGTCCAACTCTCACATCCATACATGACCACAAGAAAAACCATAGCCTTGACTAGACAGACCTTTGTTGGCAACGTAATGTCTCTGCTTTTGAATATGCTATCTAGGTTGGTCATAACTTTCCTTCCAAGGAGTAAGTGTCTTTTAATTTCATGGCTGCAGTCACGATCTGTAGTGACTTTGGAGCCTAGAAAAATAAAGTCTGACACTGTTTCCACTGTTTCCCCATCTATTTCCCATGAAGTGGTGGGACCGGATGCCATGATCTTCGTTTTCTGAATGTTGAGCTTTAAGCCAACTTTTTCACTCTCCACTTTCACTTTCATCAAGAGGCTTTTGAGTTCCTCTTCACTTTCTGCCATAAGGGTGGTGTCATCTGCATATCTGAGGTTATTGATATTTCTCCCGGCAATCTTGATTCCAGTTTGTGTTTCTTCCAGTCCAGTGTTTCTCATGATGTACTCTGCATATAAGTTAAATAAACAGGGTGACAATATACAGCCTTGATGAACTCCTTTTCCTATTTGGAACCAGTCTGTTGTTCCATGTCCAGTTCTAACTGTTGCTTCCTGACCTGCATACAAATTTCTTAAGAGGCAGATCAGGTGGTCTGGTATTCCCATCTCTTTCAGAATTTTCCACAGTTTATTGTGATCCACACAGTCAAAGGCTTTGGCATAGTCAATAAAGCAGATATAGATGTTTTTCTGGAACTCTCTTGCTTTTTCCATGATCCAGCAGATGTTGGCAATTTGATCTCTGGTTTCTCTGTCTTTTCTAAAACCAGCTTGAACATCAGGAAGTTCACGGTTCACATATTGCTGAAGCCTGGCTTGGAGAATTTTGAGCATTACTTTACTAGCGTGTGAGATGAGTGCAATTGTGTGGTAGTTTGAGCATTCTTTGGTATTGCCTTTCTTTGGGATTGGAATGATAACTGACCTTTTCCAGTCCTGTGGCCACTGCTCAGTTTTCCAAATTTGCTGGCATATTGAGTGCAGCACTTTCACAGCATCATCTTTTAGGATTTGAAATAGCTCAACTGGAATTCCATCACCTCCACCAGCTTTGTTCGTAGTGATGCTTTCTAAGGCCCACTTGACTTCACATTCCAGGATGTCTGGCTCTAGGTCAGTGATCACACCGTCGTAATTATCTGGGTCGTGAAGATCTTTTTTGTACAGTTCTTCTGTGTATTCTTGCCATCTCTTCTTAATATTGTCTGCTTCTGCTAGGTCTATACCATTTCTGTCCTTTATCGAGCTCATCTTTGCATGAAATGTTCCTTTGGTATCTCTGATTTTCTTGAAGAGATCTCTAGTCTTTCCCATTCTGTTGTTTTCCTCTATTTCTTTGCATTGATCGCCGAAGAAGGCTTTCTTATCTCTTCTTGCTATTCTTTGAAACTCTGCATTCAGATGTTTATATCTTTCCTTTTCTCCTTTGCTTTTCACTTCTCTTCTTTTCACAGCTATTTATAAGGCCTCTCCAGACAGCCATTTTGCTTTTTTGCATTTCTTTTCCATGGGGATGGTCTTGATCCCTGTCTCCTGTACAATGTCACAAACCTCATTCCATAGTTCATCAGGCACTCTATCTATCAGATCTAGGCCCTTAAATCTATTTCTCATTTCCACTGTATAATCATAAGGGATTTGATTTAGGTCATACCTGAATGGTCTAGTGGTTTTCCCTACTTTCTTCAATTTAAGTCTGAATTTGGCAATAAGGAGTTCATGGTCTGAGCCACAGTCCGCTTCTGGTCTCGTTTTTGCTGACTGTATAGAGCTTCTCCATCTTTGGCTGCAAAGAATATAATCAATCTGATTTCGGTGTTGACCATCTGGTGATGTCCATGTATAGAGTCTTCTCTTGTGTTGTTGGAAGAGGCTGTTTGTTATGACCAGTGCATTTTCTTGGCAAAACTCTGTTAGTCTTTGCCCTGCTTCATTCCGTATTCCAAGGCCAAATTTGCCTGTTACTCCAGGTGTTTCTTGACTTCCTACTTTTGCATTCCAGTCCCCTATAATGAAAAGGACAACTTTTTTGGGTGTTAGTTCTAAAAGGTCTTGTAGGTCTTCATAGAACCATTCAACTTCAGCTTCTTCAGCGTTACTGGTTGGGGCATAGACTTGGATTACTGTGGTATTGAATGGTTTGCCTTGGAAACGAACAGAGATCATTCTGTCGTTTTTGAGATTGTATCCAAGTACTGCATTTTGGACTCTTTTGTTGACCATGATGGCTACTCCATTTCTTCTGAGGGAGTCCTGCCCACAGTAGTAGATATAATGGTCATCTGAGTTAAATTCACCCATTCCAGTCCATTTCAGTTCGCTGATTCCTAGAATGTCGACATTCACTCTTGCCATCTCTTGTTTGACCACTTCCAATTTGCCTTGATTCATGGACCTGACATTCCAGGTTCCTATGCAATATTGCTCTTTACAGCATCAGACCTTGCTTCTATCACCAGTCACATCCACAGCTGGGTATTGTTTTTGCTTTGGCTCCATCCCTTCATTCTTTCTGGAGTTATTTCTCCACTGATCTCCAGTAGCATATTGGGCACCTACTGACCTGGGGAGTTTCTCTTTCAGTATCCTATCATTTTGCCTTTTCATACTGTTCATGGGGTTCTCAAGGCAAGAATACTGAAGTGGTTTGCCATTCCCTTCTCCAGTGGACCACATATTATTCAGGAATACACAATGGGATATTAAAAAGGAAATTCTTGTCACATGCTACAATCTAGATGAACCCTGAGGACATAATGCTAATTGAAATAAACTAGTCACAAAAAGACAAATGCTTTATGATTCCACTTACATAAGGTATTTAAAAAAGTCAAACTCATAGAAACAGAAAGCAGAATGATAGTTATCAATGAAAATGCACACTTCAGACGGGACTTGAACCCACAGGCGGGAATCAAACCCACTATCCTGTCACTGAAATCACAAACCTGGTCTCAGGAATTACTAAAGCTCAGGTTCTTTGTGTCTCATCACAGAAAGAATTTAGTGAGAGATAAACTGATACGTAAGAAGCAGATAAATTGAGAGAGACATTTCACAGAGAGAGTATGGGCCATCTCAGAAGACGAGAGTATCCAAAATATGGGCTAGTTAATTTTTATGGGCTGGGAAATTTCATAGGCTAGTGAGTTTAAGGATTATAACAACTATTTTGGAGAAGGGGCAGAGATTTCCAGGAATTGGGCCACCATCCAATTTTGGCCTTTTATGGTTGGCCTTGGAACTATCACTTGTGGCTCAGATGGTAAAGAATCTGCCTGCAATGCAGGAGACCTGGGTTCGATTCCTGGGTCGGGAAGATCCCCTGGAGAAGGAAATGGCAACCCACTCCAGTACTCTTGCCTGGAGAATCCCATGGACTGAGGAGCTTGGTGGGCTACAGTCCACGGGGTCGCAAAGAGTCAGACACAACTGAGCAACTCTACTTTTATTTTCACTTTCTTTCATACAGTCCATGGGTTGCAAAGGGTCGGATAGGACTGAGTAACTTTCACTTCGGAACAATCATGGTATCTGTGGGTGTGTCATTTAGCATGCTAATGCATTACAATGATCATGTGATGAGGCTCAAGGACTGCTGGAAGTTAATTATTCTGCCATCTTTGGCCTGCTGCTACTGCTGCTAAGTCGCTTCAGTCATGTCCGACTCTGTGCGACCCCATAGATGGCAGCCCACCAGGCTCCCCCATCCCTGGGATTCTCCAGGCAGGAACACTGGAGTGGGTTGCCGTTTCCTTCTCCAATGCATGAAAGTAAAAGTGAAGTCGCTCAGTCGTGTCCGACTCCTAGCGACCCCATGGACTGCAGCCTTCCAGGCTCCTCCGTCCATGGGATTTTCCAAGCAAGAGTACTGGAGTGGGGTGCCATTGCCTTCTTGATTCTAACCAGTTATGTCTAATCCTCAGGGTCTATGTCATTTTCTTAAAGGTTGTGCTCTGTTCCTTTTTCTCTTGTTTCACCAGGACTGGGAAATTGCTGTTTTAGGGGGTAAGGAGTTTTAATGCTGAAAACTCAGCCTCTGTGCACTAGTGCAGAATTGAATCTTGAAGACAGAGTTTTGGGTAAAATAGAAAAAACAACTTTATTGCTTTGCCAGGCAAAGGGGGACACAATGGCCTTCTGTCTCTCAAAACTATGTATCCCAACTGTGGGAGGATTTAATGAGGAGTTTTATAGCAATGGCTAAAGGAAGGAGGGTTGCTGGTAAGATTAAGGTGTGTGCAGGTGGTCTTTTAAAAAAAACTGTTCTTTGGCTTCATGTGTAATGCTAGTTACCCAACCAGGGATTGAACCCTGGTCCTTAGCAAGGAAAGCACAAAGTCTAAACCACTGGACCACCAGGAATTCCACCAGGTGGTCTTCTCTAGTATGGAAAATGCTGACATCATCCTTTTGTTGGGTTTTCATTGTATACAAGATTAAAGACATTGATATGTGTATCTCTTGAAGTGGAAACAGAACCCTGTCTCAAAGCTTTACTCTTGTTTCTTGGCTGTACCTTCTTTGACTTCCTGGATTAGCAACTGTCCAACTCACTCCAGTACTCTTGCCTGGAAAATCCCGTGGATGGAGGAGCCTGGTAGGCTACAGTCCATGGGGTTGAAAACAGTCGGACACGACTAAACGAGTTCACTTTCACTTAAATCTGCTCTTTGGAACTCATTGAAGGTCCTGGGGGCTGGAGTCTGTTCTCTAGAGGGGAACACAGGAAGGCTTCCTTGCCGAGGATCCCCAGGGGATCTTGCTCTGTTTAGTTTCAGTTTTCAAAATGAAAAAGTTCTGGAGATCTATTGCACAACATTGTAAATATATTTAACACTGCTGAACTGTATACTTAAGAATAATTCAGATGGTAAATTTTACGTTGTGATTTTTCACCACAAGCAAATAGAAAGAGAAAAAGTAAAGGAATAGAGAAAGATATACCTAACACTCCATTCAAAAGAAAGCTGGGGGAGTTATACTAATTACAGAGAAAGCAGACTTCAGAACAGTGGAAACTGTTGAGTATAAATATTGTATTATAGTATTATAGATATTATATCATATTATATAATAATAGGGGGGAAATTCTCCAAGAAGATATAACAATCCTTGATGTGTCTGATGAGCCTAACAAAAAAACATCAAAGCACATGAGGCAAAACTGATAACTGCAAGGAGAAATAAATGCATTCTAGTCGGGGAGTCAAGAAATAAACACATTAGGACATACAGTATTCAAGTTAGTAAGATGTATTTCAGAAGAAATATCAAAGGGGAATTTGGAGTACTGGGGGAGGGTCACAATTTAAATAAGGAGGACAGATGACTCAAGGAAAGGTGGGGGTGAGGGAGAGGTGGCTACATACCTTCAGAATAGGAGCTGCTCACACCCACATGACTAGATGGTTAGAAATTCTAGCCTCAGTTCCCTATTCCCTCCACCTCTGGAGAGCAGTGTGAGGCTGGAGATTGAGTTTATTCACCAATGGCCATTAATCAATCATGCCCTCATAGGGAAACCTTTATTAAAACTCTGACACATTTTGGCTATGGGAGCTTCCAGGTTGGTGATCACATTGATGTGTCTAGAAGATGGAGTGCCTGGACAGAGCACAGAGTCTCCATACCACTCCACCTCGTGCCTCCCCCTATATCTTACTCTACACGTCTCTTCCATTTGTACCCTTTA
This sequence comes from Bos grunniens, assembly GCF_055505025.1. NCBI lineage: Eukaryota > Metazoa > Chordata > Mammalia > Artiodactyla > Bovidae > Bos > Bos grunniens. The sequence continues at coordinate 16,325,096 of NC_141182.1, forward strand.
TAATGAAACTGCTCGAGTTTTTGGGTGAAGTCAAAAAGAATAGCTTTATTGCTTTGCCAGGCAAAGGGCAACACAGTGGGCTCATGCTCCTCACAAACTTTGTGTCTGCACTTGGGAGGATTGGTGAGGAGTTTTATAGCAATGGTTCAAGGGTGGGATTGCTGGTAAGATTAGGGTGTGTGCAGGGCCTACAGTCCCTAATCTGGTCTCAGGTGGTTTTTCTGGATTGAAAAGTGCTGACATTTCCATTTGTTGGGGATTTTAGTTCTGTAAAAAGTTCAAAGATATTGTTAAGTATGTCCCTTGAGGCAGAACCAGGACCCTACTCCACGGCTGCACAATTATTTCTTGGCTGCTCCTCCCTTGTCTCTGTATCCACCCCCCCATCCCCTGATTAGCAACTATTTGATTCTGCCGTTTGGAACTCAGGGAAAGTCATGGAGCTGGAGTCTGTTCCCCACACAAGAAATGGGGGATATGAAAAGACTTTCATGCCCAGGAACCCCAGGTTCAGCTTCCCTGAGTTCTGTGAGTCATTCTAGCCAGTTACCAAACCTGAGCAGGTGGGTGGGTCATGGAAACCCTTGAATGTGTAGTTGGCCAGGTAGATGTGCAGGCGGCCTGGGACCCCATTTATAGATGGTTTCTGAAGTGGAAATAGTCTTGTGGAACTGAAGCCTTATCTTGTCAGGTCTGTGTTAACTCTGGATAGTTAGTGTCAGAATTGAATAGAATTGTAGGACATCTAGTTGGTGTCAGAGAATTGGAGAATTAGTTATTATTGGAAAAAAGACACAGCAGAGGATCACTCTGTTGTTTGGAGGACAGCATGAAGGGGACAAATAACAGAAGAAACAGGGAAACCAATCAGAAGCCTAGTGCAGTAATCGAGGGGAGACATAGCAGTAGTTGTGATGAGATGTTTGTACTATGGATGTATTATGAAGGCAAAGCCAACATTATTTGCTGATGAGTCAAATGTGGGATGGGAGAGAAAGGGGAGCTGAGCTTGATTCCAAGTTTTGTCACGAGGAACTACAGTGTATTTCTCAATGCCTTATTGAAGGAAGTTTCCTCTGTGCCATCTTGAAAAATATACTAAAGGTTTGGGTGAGCAGGTCATACATGGTAAATATATTCCAACACTCTCATCTTTCTCCATGGATTTTTTCTTTTGTATTGTACCAAGAAATTTCTGGCATTTACACTACATTCAGTGCAGATCACCATTTAGTCCAGTTTCACTCAATCAAACAGGCAAACATTTAGAACCACAGTTAGCTGTAGAGTGCACAGAATGCAGTCTCTGGTGAGCACATCCACATGACGGATGCAGCCTGAACTAAATCTTCTTCTGCCTTTTGTTCCTAGTACCTTCATAATGCATTCAATACATTTTCTCCAGGATTTTGCTGATGAATTTCCACAGTCGGCAGTTATTTTTAGAATTTTACCCTTTTCCTGGATTTGACTTTGAGTTTGAGCTGACTCTAGATTGACCTGGAGTTCAGCCTAAATGCAATGGGAGATGTTGGATATGGGATATGAGGAGAATACTGTCCTCTTGCAATGTAACCACCTCAGGTGAGGTCATTCTGACCTCAGATGAGGTCATTCTTTACCTGAGGCATCACAACCTTCAGATAGAGTAGAAATGACACATTTCTACTGCACACAGGGTATCAGTGGGATTTGGGGGTTTACAATAATCACAGTCAACTAGCTCCTCCCAAATATTGTCAATCCAGTTTTCATGGTGGCATTCAATGTCCTAATTTTCATATAAAGGACTAGAAATGAGTATGAATTCAATAGCCCACAGAGCCAGACTTTGTTGCTCATTTTTGCTTATGTCTACCTTGCAGATACAAAAAAATAAGATTCTTTTGTAGCAGTTATAAATTTCCCATTATGCCTTGCAATAAAAATTCATAACTCAGAGCCTATATATTTTTTTCCTTTAAGTTTTCTAATCCAGTGAGAAATACCTTGAATTCTTCTTGAGCCCATCAGTCATTCTGTCCATTGAGGTTTTGATTTCAGTAGGCCTTTGATTCCAAGCGACCACACCACTTTTACCTTTGGAGCCAAGGACCACTAGGTACAGTCTTCTAATAGTCATTAGATCTCCAGGGTCTTCAAATCCACCGCATGAGTTAATCACGTCCATATTCTCATTCCCTTGAAGACTTTTGGTCTTAAAGCAACCACTTTTGTGGTTTAGTCTACCAATTGAAATTCTTAGCTATTGTAAGCTAGTTTAAGGAAAAGACACTTATTAAGTGTTGTTCAGTCACACAGTTGTGCCCAACTCTTTGTGACCCCAAAGACTGAACTGCATGGACATGGACATGGACATGGACTGCAGCACACCAGGACTCCCTGTCCCTCACCATCTCCTGGAGTTTGCCCAAGTTCATGTTCATTGCATCGGTGATGCCATCCAGCCATCTCATCCTCTGATGCCCTCTTCTCCTTCTGCCCTCAATCTTTCCCAGCATCAGGGGCTTTTCCAATGAGTCATCTGTTCACATCAGATGAAATATTTTTCCTTTCTCTCTGCCTATTCCCTCCAGAAATTAGAGACTCTTGGGTCCTAAGCAGTCTTATGAGGTGTGTGGTAAAGATTATCTCCTGACATATGCAGGAATCTTAATATTTTGGAGACTTTTAGAAAAAAGAAATCCACCAAGGCAGAATCTGATGGCAGGCTTATGGTATGGCTTTCCTATCCTTGAGAAGCCTTTTAAAAATTTAGTCTGAGATTCCTTCTGTGTCAATAGGGAGGAGCCTATGTGCTCAATGGACCAGACTTCTTTTGAAAAAAAAAAAAAAAAGCCTTGATTTGGCTGTGTTTGGTGGAGATAAGGGTAATTTTAGAGAAAAAGATTATGTCCCATAGATATGAAATTCTAGTTCTGTTAAGTGAAGCCTGTATTTATGAAAGGTACTGTGTTAGCCACAATTTTACCCTCATGTTCACAGTGAAAGAAAATTACCTAGTAAAATTATCAGAGTGAAATTGCTCATGATGTATCACTGTTTGCTTGAGGCCTCCTGCTAAAAGCACGTGTACAATGCTTGTGTGACAATTGGGTAAAATTTAAAAAATGTATGGCCTATACAACATTTCCTCATTAACATACTTCTGAACATGTTCGCGATAATGGATCAGTTTTTCTCCAACATGGCTTAACTAAGTGCATATAAAGGAGGCCTCACACTGAGGGACATAATCTATACCCAGAACAAACAGCTGAATCATCTCAGCATTGAAGGACAGATATTTGATCGTCAATATTTTCTATTGAAAAACTTAACAATCAAAAGGGAAAGAATGAGAAAAAGAATCTGATGTATTGAGATATGGGGAAGTCATGGTGTCTTATACATGGTTTAACGTAAACTTCACTAACCAAAGTAGCCTGTTTTGTGGACTTTCAGACATGCATTATATATCTACCTTGGCCACTGAGAAGTGGAATACACTTGACAGTCAAAAAGGAGTAACTACGGTGCAGATCTCTAAGGTAAAACTAGGTGACCATTGTGGAAGTGATTTCAGATGCATTCCTGTAGTTTTGAAAACTTGTATTTTCTGAGCTATGTCAGACTTGGGAGGCCACTAGCCATTTCCAAAGCAGTGTCTGCTGGAACCTGGTAGCTGCAACCTTAAGTTTTTAAAGTCTTCTCTTGTAACTATTGACTTTTTAGACCATGCAAATTGCCTTAGATCAGATATTAACAGAAAGAGGAGATATATATGTAGATGTCAATAGCTCCTGTTATGTGTATGTTAATGCTATAAATATAAAAGTTAAAATCTACTTAGGTAAGATTAGACAACTGGCTAAAAATCTCCCGGAAGTGCCCATTTCAGATTGGATTTCAGGCTTATTCTTCTGAGTTCATCAGGGAATGAGATCTATTTTGTCTATTAAAGTTTCAGTTGCCACTCCTATTTCTTAATGCTGCACCAAAATGGCAGACCAAGGGATTGTGATCTTAAGCATACAAGACTCAGATCCAGAACTTGGAATTCCAGTATTTCTAATTCAGTATCCATTTTCCCCAGAGAAGGCAATGGCACCCCACTCCAGTACTCTTGCCCGGAAAATCCCATGGACGGAGGAGTCTGGTAGGCTATAGTCCATGGGGTTGCTAAGAGTCAGACACCACTGAGCGACTTCACTTTCACTTTTCACTTTTATACATTGGAGAAGGAAATGGCAACCCATTCCAGTGTTCTTACCTGGAGAATCCCAAGGATAGGGGAACCTGGTGGGCTGCCGTCTATGGGGTCGCACAAAGTCGGACATGACTGAAGTGACTTAGCGGCAGCAGCATCCATTTCCCCACAATTGAGGCAGGATTATACCCCATTTCAGCAGGATGTAGCCAGAGAGGTCATTGGCCCATTCCCTGAAAGACTTGGGGAAAGAGGAAATAGACGTGGGGATTAAAACTGAGTCCCCCTAAAACTAAGTTCCTCTGCTGAGTTTATATAATTAATATCACTATACTCAATGATTTTTCACTTTCTTGGCCAACACCTGTTCTTCTCAAAATTGAGGAGTATTAAAGCAAAAGGGTGAGTGAAACCAAGCAGGACCCTGTGGGGCTTCTTGGCATGGAAGACTTTCTATGTCCCCTGTTTCTTGTTCATAGGATAGAGGCTTCAGCCTCCACAACCTTCTCTGAGTTCCAAAGGGCAGTTTCAAACAGTTGCTAATCAAGGAAGGGAGGGGATGCAGAAACAAGGGAGGAGCACCAGGAAACAATGGTGCAGCCATAGGGCAGACTCTTGGTTCTGCTTCAAGGGATATACATAACAAATCTTTGAGCTCTTTACAGAATTAAAACCCTATCAATGGAAGATGTTAGCATTCTTCATTCCAGATTAAAGAAACTAGTGCTCTTCTTTGAGTGAACTCCGGGAGTTGGTGATGGACAGGGAGGCCTGGCGTGCTGCAATTCATGGGGTCGCAAAGAGTCGGACACGACTGAGTGACTGAACTGAACTGAACTGAGGGCTCTTCAACAGACCACCTGAGGCCAGGTTAAAGGAACCATAGAAACTCATCTGACCACCTCAGTCAGTTTAGTCACTCAATCATGTCTGACTTTTTGTGACCCCATGGACTGCAGCATAACAGGCTTTCCTGTCATCACCAGCTCCCGGAGCTTGCTCAAACTCATGTCTATTGAGTTGATGATGTAATCCAACCAGCTTGTCCAATGTTGTTCCCTTCTCTTCCTGCCTTCAATTTTTCCCAGCATCAAGGTCTTTTCCAATGAGTCAGTTCTTCGCATCAGGTAGCCAGAGTATGGGAGTTTCGGCTTCAGCATCAGTCCTTCCAATGAATATGCAGGACTGATTTCCTTTAGGATTGCTTGGTTGGATCTCCTTGCAGTCCAAGGACTCTCAAGAGTCTTCAACACCACAGTTCAAAAGCATGAATTCTTCAGCACTCAGCTTTCTTTTATGGTCCAACCCTCACATCTATACATGACTCCTGGAAAAACCATAGTCCATCCATCAAGGGAGGGGCCCCCTTCATGAGACCATCTGAGACTTGATCAAAGGAGTGCAGGTCCTCCACACACCCTGACTCTTATCAGTACCCTGCCTTTGAATAAAACCCAATAGTTTTATTGCTATAAAACTCCTCATCAAATCCTCCTAGGTTGGAACAAACAGTTTTGGGAGCAGGAGCCTGCAATATCCCTCTTTGCCTGACAAAGCAATACAGTTATTCATTTATACTTCACCCAAAACTCTCTCTCCAAGATTCAATTCTGTACAAGTAAACAGAAGCCATGAATTTCCAGATGTTCAAGCTGGTTTTAGAAAAGGCAGAGGAACCAGAGATCAAATTGCCAACATCTGTTCAGTTCAGTTCAGTCGCTCAGTCATGTCCAACTCTTTGCAACCCCATGAACCACAGCATGCCAGGCCTCCCTGTCCATCAACAACTCCTGGAGTCTACCCAAACCCATGTCCATTGAGTCAGTGATGCCATCCAACCATCTCATCCTCTGTCGTCCCTTTTTCTTCCTGTCCTCAATCTTTCCCAGGATCAGGGTCTTTTCAAATGAGTCAGCTCTTCACATCAGGTGGCCAAAGTATTGGAGTTTCAGCTTCAACATCAGTCCTTCCAATGAACACCCGGGACTGATCTCCTTTAGGATGGACTGGTTGGATCTCCTTGCAGTCCAAGGGACTCTCAAGAGTCTTCTCCAACACCACAGTTCAAAAGCATCAATTCTTCGTTGGATTATCGAAAAAGCAAGAGAGTTCCAGAAAAACATCTATTTCTGCTTTACTGACTATGCCAAAGCCTTTGACTGTGTGGATCACCACAAACTGTGGAAAATTCTTCAAGAGATGGGAATACCAGACCACCTGACCTGCCTCTTGAGAAATCTGTATGCAGGTCAGGAAGCAACAGTTAGAACTGGACATGGAACAACAGACTGGTTCTAAATAGGGAAAGGAGTACGTCGAGGCTGTATATTGTCACCCTGCTTATTTAACTTCTATGCAGAGTACATCATGAGAAACGCTGGGCTGGATGAAGCACAAGCTGCAATCAAGACTGCCGGGAGAAATATCAATAACCTCAGATATGCAGATGACACCACCCTTATGGCAGAAAGTGAAGAAGAACAAAAGAGCCTCTGGATAAAAGTGAAAGAGGAGAGTGAAAAAGCTGGCTTAAAGCTCAACATTCAGAAAACATGGCATCTGGTCCCATCACTTCATGGCAGATAGATGGGGAAACAATGGAAACAGTGGCAGACTTTATTTTGGGGGGGGAGGGGGCTCCAAAATCAATGCAGATGATGAATGCAGCCATGAAATTAAAAGATGCTTACTCCTTGAAAGGAAAGTTATGACCAACCTAGACAGCATATTAAAAAGCAGAGACATTACTGTGCAAATAAGGTCCATCTAGTCAAGGCTATGGTTTTTCCAGTGGTCATGTATGGATGTGAGAGTTGGACTATAAAGAAAGTGTTAAGTAGGCAGAATAGGGAAAAGGAGTCCAAAATGGAGGTGGCTAAAAGACAAGGAAGGTCCGAGGACCAGAGTGAAGACTTCAGGCAGAACAAACAGAACAAACAGCACTCCTGGCTAAGCCCAATTTGCATAGGGCAGGCCCAGGTGGAGGAAAAAAACATACAAAAGGAGGAGCCAAAGCGTTTTCTCTCGGACTCTCTCTCCCGCGTGCGTGCGCTCTTTTCTTTCTCTCTCTCTCTCTCTCTCACCCTCTCTCTCTCCTGCTATCTTCTAAATAAAATGGAGCTGTAACACTGATTTGCCTAAGAGCTGTAACATGGTTTGTCCAAGACCCGAGAGCTGTGATGTGCCGAGGGCTTTAATGTCCGTTGCTCCAAATCTTTGTTGTGACGAAACAAAGAACCGAGGAACATACACTCGCGTGACATCTATGGTGCCGTGACTTGGATATAACCTGGCTGAAACAACCTCTGCATGGAAGAGGCCAAGCACAGCAGGAGCCCAACTCAGCGAAGCTCCCGCGCTAGAAGCGGAAGGTGAAGAAACTCAGCGCAGGGGAAGGCCCATCGTGCTGGAAACCGGGACAACGAAAACCGAACTCAGCACAAAGCTCACGCGGCCCAGTCTCAGATTCCAGAAGACCTCCAGTTAAGGTAAGAGGTCCTCGCTCCTATGGCTGGAGGGACCTTTACAATCTCTCTTTCTTGTTTCCTCAAACCTCCCGCGAACAGGCGGGCAGCAGGGGCACAACTGAGGGACTCTGGAGAGGCTACTCCTCAGCATGTCCCAAAGGCGCTATCTGCTGAGCCCCAGTAGCTGTTACCCAAGCTGGTGGGGGTTCTTCTGTCCTTTCTCTTCTCTGTGCCAAAGATCAGACCAATGAAACTGTGAGCACCGGTCAGATATTTAGCAAATTTTCCGGCGGGCTATGAAGGGGATTCCTTGGCATGTTTTTCCCACTGCTTTTTCCTCTTGTTCTTCAGCTCTCTCCCGGGACTCAAGCCCAGCCAAAACTAATGAAACTCAGGCTCTGATGTCTCATTGCAAAAATTCATTGAGAGACAAAGCGATAAGAGGTAGATTTGTTAGGATCCAGACAGAAGTCACCCTTCGGGGTATGAACCATTGCCGAGGGCAAGGGCTTCGGCCATGGTATTAGGCCTGGCTAGATTTTGTGAGGGAATGGAATTCATATGCTAATGAGTGAGAGGATAATCCCAGCCATTGGGGAACCACCCATCCTCCCTCTTTTACCTTGTGCCTTGGAGCTGTCCTGCCACCTCTGGGTGTGTCTGTTGGCTTATAGATTGGGGATTAAGGTTCACTTGAAGTTGACTTGTCATCTTGGACCCAATTGATTTTAATTGGTTTACATTATACCCTTGTGCTATGTCATTCTTTCAAAGGTTGTGCTCTGCCCCCTTCCCTCCTGTTTTGTGCTCTTTTCCTAAGCCCCATCCAGACCCACAAGGTTGCCTCTACAATCTTCTGAAGAGACAATCAGAAAATAGTTGGCCTTGGGAGGGAAATACTCTATAATATCCAACCCCTAATCCTACCCAATACTGGTCACATTGGAGATCTTGGGGACGCCCAAACTCCAGTCCCGGGGGTCCCAGGAGGTCATCACGCCTTGACTTGCCTAGGGATCGGTCTTCGAGAGGTTGTCACGCCTCAACCTGTTTGGGGATCCTCTAGTCCCAGGGGTCCCAGGAGGTCGTCACGCCTCGACCTGCCCAGGGACCCAATCCTCAGGAGGCTGTCACACCTCGACCTGCCCGGGGATTCGATCTCTAGGAGGCTGTCACGCCTCAGCCTGCCTGGGGATCTGCACCCTGACCCAGGGACGCCTGGCTCTCAGGTTGCAACAGTTCTGGGTAGGATAAGCTTCAGAAAGACTCACCCCTAAGGAAGTCCACCCATGGAAACATAAAGAAGCCTATTACTTGTGGGACTGTGCCCAGTCTCAGCAATAACTCAGGAGCCCAATGAGAACCCCATTGCCTTTCTGGAGAGGCTAAAAGAGGCGCTCCAAAAGTTTACCAACCTGGACTTAGACTCTTACGAGGGACGGGTGATTTTAAAGGACAAATTCCTGTCCCAATGTGCATCAGATATCAGAATTAAGTTACAGCAGCTACAACAGCAGGACCCTGCTGCCTCTTTAGATGAGATGGTCCAGACAGCCACCAATACCTTTTATAACAGAACAGGAGAAGGAGGCCAAGGCCCAGGAGAAGGAGAGAAAGAAAGAGACAAGGCATGCCCAGATGCTGGCTGCCCTCCAGAGAAGCCCTATGGCAAACCCCAAGTCCTTGAGGGACAAGGCACGAGACAGATGCCTGATCTGTAGACAGGCGGGGTATTGGGCCAAAGAGTGTCCAAACCGTGACAAGTCTCCTAGAACAGCTTGCCACAAATGCCATCAACTGGGACATCGGGCGACACTCTGCCCCCGGGACCCAAGAGCCTCAAGGTCAAGTGCCAAGCCTACCCTCACGGTGGTTCAAGAGGACTGAAGCGGCCCGCTCCAGCCAGCCCGCCTGTCACAGATAACCATCACGGGGCTGGAGCCAAGGGTGCAACTGGATGTGGCAGGTAGGTCTGAGAATTTCTTGATTGACACAGGGGCTACCTACTCTGTCTTGATCTCCTACTCCAGAGCCTTCTCCTCCAAAACCTGTACCATTTTGGGTGCTACACGAAAAGCAACTACTAAAAGATTCACCCGAGCACTTCTTTGTTGCTGGGATGGACAAATACTTTCCCACCAGTTTCTGGTGGTCCCTGAGTGTCCTACCCCCTTATTGGGAAGAGATATACTCACTAAACTGGGGACCACCCTTGTGATGGGAAGTTTTTCAGCCCCTAGAGCTCTACAGCTCCTGGTTACTACTGAAGAACCCATTACACCTTCAATAGAGAGGGACCAAAAACTATGGGAAGACAAAACCAACCCCCAGGTGCTGGACGAGCCCACCGAGCTGAACCGGTCATCATTGTCCTCCGAGATCCCACTTGATTTCCTAATTGGAAACAATATCCTCTCAAAAGAGAGGCTTGGGAGGGACTACAGCCTTTAATAAATAAATTCCTTGCTTGCGGGCTATTGGTCCCCACCAGTTCGCCATGTAACACCCCAATCCTCTCAGTAAAGAAAAAAGACGGAACCTGGCGAATGGTTCAAGATCTCCAGATCATAAATGAAAATGTAGTCCCCCTCCATCCCACAGTACCCAATCCCTATGTAATCTTGGGAGAAATCCCACCCAGTGCCAAGTGGTTTACAGTCTTGGATCTCAAAGATGCATTTTTTTGCATACCACTGACTAAAGAATCCCAATACCTTTTTGCCTTTGAGTGGGAGGCCCCAGGAGAAAAAAACCAACAGATGACTTGGACAGTATTACTTCAGGGGTTCAGAGATAGCCCCCACCTGTTTGGACAGGCCCTTAGCCGGGATCTCCTAGATCTGGACCTGGGACCTAATGAGAAAATATTACAATACGTAGATGATCTACTAATCTGCTCTCCAGATGAGAAAAGTGCCCAACAACATGCAATTCAGGTTCTAAACTTCTTGGCAGAAAGGGGATATAAAGTCTCCCGTGCTAAGGCACAGATGGTCGAGACAAAGGTCACTTACCTGGGAGTTCAGATTACACACGGGTCCAGGAGGCTGTCCTTTGATCGGGTACAAGAAATCCTCCAGTTGCCCTCCCCCACGACTTGAAAACAATTGTGAGCTTTCCTGGGACTAACTGGTTATTGTAGAATCTGGATACCCAACTATGGTCTAATTGCCCGGCCCTTATATGAAAGCTTATAGGGACGAGATGATTCAATCCCACTGATGTGGGGAACTCCTCAAAAGGAGGCAGAGGCTACACTAAAACAGGCCTTAACTCAGGCACCTGCCTTGAGGTTGCCAGACCCAGAAAAAGCATTCCAACTTTATGTCAATGAAAGAGAGGGAATAGCCTTGGGAGTGTTAACTCAAAGGTTGGGATCTGAGCCCCAGCCTGTAGCTTACTTATCCAAGAGGCTCGATCCAACTTCCCGAGGTTGGCCCCCCTGCATTCGAAATATTGCAGCATAGAAGATGCTTTAAAACTCTCCTTTGGGGGCAAACTAACTATTTTTACCAGCCACCAAGTAAAACAACTCCTAAATGGGAGAGGCCATTTATGGATGTCTGATCAAAGAATCCTCAGATATCAAGTAATGCTGATGGAAAATCCAGGCCTCACTATATCCCCTTGTGAGGTTCTTAACCCAGCCACCCTCCTCCCTACCCCTGAGGGCTCTCTCCCCTTTCACTCTTGTCTAGAAACCTTGGACCACTGGACAAAACCCCGAGAGGGATTGTCAGAAGATCCTCTGACCAGTCCTGAGGAAATCTGGTACACTGATGGAAGCAGCTTTGTCTTGGATGGAAAAAGAAGAGCTGGGTATGCAGTAGTCTCCAATTTTGAGACCATAGAGGCTAAGCCTCTGCAACCAGGTACTTCAGCCCAATTAGCTGAGCTCATAGCCCTGACTCGAGCTTTAGAGCTGGGAAAAGGAAAAAAAATAGCCATTTACACTGACTCCAAGTATGCCTTTCTGGTGCTACATGCACATGCGGCTGTTTGGAAAGAAAGGGACCCCTTGACCACCCGAGGGTCCCCAATCAAATATGGTGGTCAGATTCTTCGACTCTTGGAGGCAGTCCATCTGCCCACTGAGGTTTCAGTCTCCCATTGTAAAGGACACCAAAAAGGGAACACAGAAGTGGCACGAGGGAACCAAGCATCTGATCAGGCAGCTAGGAGAGCAGCATTACAGAACCATGACCTAATAGGGATTGCCACCTTAGTTCCACAGACTATTTGCCAGAAACTCCTTCATATACTGAAAGTGAGACTCTTAAAGCTAAGAGCGAGGGCTTTCAAGAAGATCATTTGGGGTGGTTCCAAAAGGAGGGACTCCTTTTTCTGCCTGGAAACCTCCAATGGAAGTTGGATAACTCCTTACATGCCACTACTCATTTAGGAGAAAAGGCCCTCCAAATACTACTAGAAAGGTCCTTCAGAGGAACAGGCCTCCAAACAACTATAAGACAGGTGGTCTCCTTTTGTCTCACTTGCCAATTAAACAACTCCCAAGGAGCTCAAAGACCCCAGCTGGCCCAGCCCATCCAACGATGTGGGGCCTACCCAGGAGAGGACTGGCAGATGGACTTCACCCAGATGCCAGTTTCTCAAGGGTATAAGTACCTATTAGTTATGATAGATACATTCACAGGATGGATTGAAGGCTTTCCCACCCGGACTGAGAAGGCTGAGGAGGTGGTAAAAAAAAAAAAAACTGCTCCATGAAATCATTCCAAGATTTGGTCTGCCCAGGTCATTACAAAGTGACAATGGGACATCATTTACTTCTAAGGTCACCCAAGGAGTCTCGAAAGCATTGGGCATTACTTATTATCTCCATTGTGCCTGGAGGTCTCAATCTTCAGGAAAAGTAGAAAGAGCCAATCAATTCTTAAAATCAGCGATAAAAAAGATAACCCAGGAGACCTCCCTGGGATGGAAGGAGGCTTTACCAATAGCTCTCCTCCGCACCTGCATTGCCCCTAAGGAACAGGTTGGTCTTAGTCCTTATGAGATGCTACATGGGAGACCTTTTGTTTATGTCAATGACCTCTTCCTAGATCCAGAGGTTCAGACCCTCCAGTCTTATACCATGACCATTGGGCAATTCCAACAGGATATACGCTTGTGGGGTATGAACCAGGACCCAAAAGATTCTAAAGAGTCACCACTATATGCTCCAGGAACTCAAGTCCTAATTAAAGTCTGGAAAGATGGGTCCCCAAAGGCTCAACTCCAGCCCACATGGAAGGGCCCCTACCCTGTAATACTTTCTACCCCCACAGCAGTCAAGGTACCAGGACATGACTCCTGGATTCACTACTCATGAGTCAAGCCATGGAAGAAAACAGAAGAGGACACTCAATACACCTGTGAGCCCCTGGGAGATCTCAGATACCTATTCAGAACTACCAATGAGTGCCATTCTAATGAACACCCCCAAAATCTGGTTTCTGGGGATAAGATTTCTCAGGATAACTCTAAGGAGCCAACAGAGCTTGACAGAGACTGTACTCCAAAACAGACAGGAGACAGATCTTCTGATCCCTAAACAAGGAGTGACTTGAGCTATCCTGGCGATGTGAATTTAAAATTGACCAATGTCCCTACTAGTCCTTGTTATGCTATATTGATGATGCTTATGATTATTCCATGTACTGTCAATTGTCTGACCTGTTTTGTCTCTGCCCAGGTCAACCAGCTACAACATGCAGTGCCAGTTCAACAAAGATATAAAACTACAGCTGACCACGGAAAATATCACACAGCCTTGGACACCGCTATAAGGACTCTGAGGATTGAGACTAGCAAGAGGGGGAGGCCCAATACCCCTCACTGCCCCAGTTCAGCAGGAAGTAGCCAGAAAGACCTCAACGCCCCTATTCCCAAAGAATTGGGCCTCCCATCTCTTGAGGGGGGAATGTTAGGTAGTCAGAATAGGGAAAAGGAGTCCAAAATGGCGGTGGCTAAAAGACAAGGAAGGTCCGAGGACCAGAGTGAAGACTTCAGGCGGAACAAACAGAACAAACAGCACTCCTGGCTAAGCCCAATTTGCATAGGGCAGGCCCAGGTGGAGGAAAAAAACATATAAAAGGAGGAGCCAAAGAGCTTTCTCTCGGACTCTATCTCCCACGTGCGTGTGCTCTTTTCTTTCTCTCTCTCTCTCTCTCACCCTCTCTCCTGCTATCTTCTAAATAAAATGGAGCTGTAACACTGATTTGCCTAAGAGCTGTAACACGGTTTGTCCAAGACCCAAGAGCTGTGATGCGCCGAGGGCTTTAATGTCCGTTGCTCCAAATCTTTGCTGTGACGAGACAAAGAACTGAGGAACATACACTCGTGTGACAGAAAGCTAATTGCTGAAGAATTGATGCTTTTGAACTGTGGTTTTGGAGAAGACTCTTGAGAGTCCCTTGGACTGCAAGGAGATCCAACCAGTCCATCTTAAAGGAAATCAGTCCTGAACATTCATTGGAAGGACTGATTTTGAAGCTGAAACTCTAATACTTTGGCCACCTGATGCGAAGAACTGACTCATTTGAAAAGACCCTGATACTGGGAAAGATTGAAGGCAGAAGGAGTAGGGAATGACGGAGGATGAGATGGTAGAATAGCATCACCAATTCAATGGACATGAGTTTGAGTAAACTCCAGGAGTTGGTGATGGACAGGGAGACCTGGTGTGCTGCAGTCCGTGGGGTTGCAAAGAGTTGGACATGACTGAGCAACTGAACTGAACACAGAAGCCACGTTTTTGGCCTCATGTTCTTCACCGTGAGTGTGCTTTCCAGTTCACTGCATCCCTCTCAGCCCTTCCTTTTCCACTTGACCTGCTTCACGCATTCACTCATCCTTTGTGGTCTTTTTGTGGCCTCTAACTCCTTGTTCATTTGTTTTAATATTTTGAGGGCTGTGGATCTTTTTGAGGATCAGTGGAAACTCTAAAATGACTCACATATCACACATAAGATAAAATGTTATATATGATTTCAGGATACTTAGAACTGCCCTGGATCCATCCAGGGATGAGCCCCCTTCTTGAGATGCACGGACCCCTTTACCTCAGTTATATTGAAGATATTTTGGCACACTGGAGTTGGAGGATTCTTTGCAATCTTCTGCTTCTCTGGAGTGGAGAAATCTCTGTCAGAGCTATCCACATGTAACTGTGCACGTATTTGTCATATACAAGGTCAAGTGCCCATATCCTCAAAACAAAGGGTTGTCCTAGCACACACAGAACATGATTAAGGGGAGTTGGCATGACTATCTGAGGGAGTATCCCTAAGGTCTTTGACAGTTTTCCACAGGAATCTGAAAAGAGATTGTCTTTGACCAGATTCTGGATAAAACCTAGACATAGGCATTGCTATTGAGCTGTTTCTTATCCTCATAGAAAAATGCATTTATTGAGAGAAAAGCCTCTTCCTGAGAGAAAAGGGGAAGAGGGTTCTTCCAAGAGGCTTAGAAGTGACTTTGCTCAGCAAATGGCTATTTATCCTCTCAAGTGATTGATAATATGCATTAAAAATCACCTTTGTGATTAGAGAAGAAGTTCTCTTAGTGGCTCCCTCCCAGGGGAAGGGTGGGGAGCTGGCTTTTATCAGAGCTCATCTTCCCAGGGAGGGTAGAGAATGAGGAACCCAAGAACAGTGAGCTTGGTCACCAAGAGAATTGAATTATAGTCCCATGAGATCATGCTGTCAGCTAGACTGCTTATCACATGTAAATCTGCTGCAAGCCTATGAGTTAGATTCTATTATTCCTGTTTTACATATACGGACACTGAGGCACAGAAAGGTAAGGTGATTTACTGCAGGTCACAAATCTTGGAGGCAATGGGTCAGGCCAACCTGACTCTGTCAAATACAGTCTTATCTACAATGCTGAGAGCTGCTCGGTGTGTGAGTGGGTGAGAGACTCAGGCTCCCCATATCAGCGTGAGTCATACTTGGTGGTGAAGGGAGGAGGAGGAGCGCAGGGCAAGATGCCAGCCAACTCCTGCAGCATCTCCTCCCTGAACGCAGCACCACAGAGCAGCAACTTCTCCTGTGAGAGGAGCCATAGAAGTTGCTTAAGGGAGCCCAAAGGGGATTCTATTCAGAATAGGAAGCAGACAGCCAACCTAAACTATCTCCCTGAAGGTGTGAAAACTCTTGGCTCTGACTTAATAACTAGTTACATTAACTTAGTACCTAAACTCTGCAAGGTCCCTTCTCTGGCATCATTTCATTTTCCTCTGAAATAACCTTGGAGCATTGCACATTTATTTCACCCACTTTTCTGCTTATACATTATCTTTCATAATAAAAAGGTAAAAGAATTCACATATACAACTCAAATTGGGCAGCTGGTATTATTTATTTTTTGCAGACGAGGAAACAGCGGAAACATAACATAACACATAAGTTATGTGCTTTGACCAAACAGAGCTTCTGTATACAGTTGTGCAGGATTTTTGCTGTATAATGAACTCAGCAGATGAGTGTGTAAAGCTGAAATACCGCATGTGCTAGATAGCCAAGCTGTCCATGGGTTGCATCTACTGGAGGAAAGATACTATTTTCTGTTTCACAAGAAGGTGCCATTTGAGTTAGGGGCATCCCAGTGCCTGGAGTGGGGAGGTGGGCCAATAACATTGCTGGGAAGAGAGGCCAGGTCCCCAGACTCCTGCAGCTCATCATACGCTTGAAACTGAGCAGGACCCTGTAGGGCTCCTGGGCATGGAAGCCCTTCTGTCCCTTGTCTCTTATTTGAAGAGTGTAGACTCCAGCCTCCAGGACCCTCCCTGAGTTCCAAAGGGTGGATTTGAACAGTTGCTAGTCAAGGGAAGAACAGCCAAGAAACCACCTGAAGCAAGATTAGAGAAACCAGAGACGCTCACTGAGAAGACTGCCTGAGTCTAGATTAAAGGAATGCAGTCCTTGCACACAACCTGATCTTGTTCACAATCCCCATCCTTGAGCTATTGCTGTAAGACGCCTCATCAAACACTCCCAGACTGGGACATACAGTTTTTTGGGACAGGAGCCTGCTGAGTCCCCCTTTGCCTGCAAAGCAATGAAGCTATTTTTTAAACTTCACCTAAAATTCTGTCTCTGAGATTTGATTTGATGCACAGAGACCAAGCTTTCAACATCACCGTCTGTCCATGCCTCTTGTCCCTATCTACCCCCAGCTGCCCTCAGTCTCTGCCTGCAGTCCTCAACCCTGCCTTCTACATCTAACAGCTTTGGAGAGAAAAGGGGAAAAAAAAAAAAAATGCAAAGGGAGGTCAAGCAGAAATGAAAACAGAAACAATGAGCTGTAAAAAAAGCCTCAGTGGCTTCCTCAGGCTGGGGCAGAAAGGTATGCGAATAGAAGGAGAAGGAACTCTCTGCCTGAAGCTCTTTAAAAGAAGAGATCTGCTGTTTACTGATGCCTCTGGGTTCCTGGCACCCTACCAGGTGCAGGGAAAGGTTGCTCTCTAATTGGTAATTTGATGATTTCTTTTTATGTCCCTCTTTCCCTGGAGGGGGTTTATTCACTCCATCTTGGTGCCTTGGAGTTTCCACCTGCTGCTTCCTGCAGACTAGCGGCTCCCTGGCCCTCGCTTCCTTTCCCTCCAGGCTTTCTGTTCCCCAAGACAGACAACAGTGTCCCTGCTTGGTGGGATTTCCTGTGGTCCCAGAGGCTCTGGGCACCTGGAAGGAGGGGACAAGGGAGGACAGGGCCCTCCTTTCATGCAGACTCACCCAGCTCAGGCTCATTCCCATTTGCACCAGAGTGTGTCTTCTCCCTCTAGACCACCGAGAATTAGTCACCTGCCCAGTGGTACTCGGATTCCTTCCAGGAGTTTCGTCCCTCCCAGCCTTTGCCACATTAGGGACGGGTTTATTCCAGGCCCTGCTCCCACTGCAGAACCCTAGGAGGAGAGAACCTTTCTTTTGCTCCCCTTGCCTTGGTTTGTTGGGGACTGGCCAATGGAATAGGACTTCTTGGGAGTCAGAATAGGGGACACATGAACAGAGGGGATGGCTGGTGTTCCACTCAGACTGCTCAGGTGTGAAAAGGGTTCCCAGTGCCCATCTCCTGATGTCCGTGCCCTCGTGTTTCCCGCCGTTTCCCACACCCGCTGCTCCACCGATTCCACCAGTGCCTTGACATCCTCAACAGATCCCCTTTGTTTTTGTTGCTTGCAGCCAAGAACCCTGTCTTAGTCAGCTCAGGCTGCCATAACAGAACACCACAGACTAGGTGGCTTAAACAGCAGACATTTATTTCTCACAACTCTGGAGGTGAAAATTCTGGTCTAAGACTAAGTTGCCTGCAGATTCTGTCCTTGGCGAGGGCCCTCGACCCCGCTTGCAGACAGCTCTCCCCTCACTGTGTGTTCACCTGACCTCCTCTTAGTGTGTATGTGGAGATAGAGCTTGCTTGTCTCTTCCTCTTCTTCTAAGGGTCTAATCTAATCATAAAGTTAAAGCCCTCATGACTTGACCTAAACCTAGCTACCTCCAAAGACCCGCTTTCTAATACCATTGCATGTGGGAGTTAAGGCTTCAACATATGGATTTTGCGGGGACATAAACATTCAGCCCCCCAAACACCAGGATTGAACCAACTCTCATTTTGCAGGCTTAGTATGCTGCAGCAGCCCAGTGATAAGCAGTGCTTCCTTGCCATTTTATTCTGGGGAAACAGGTGCTGTGGACACAGCTTCACCTGCTATTCCAGCTTTCTGATTCTCTCCCCAGGGCTTCCCTCGCCACCTTGCATTTGCCTGGAGGCTTCCTGAAGGCAGCATCTCTAGCTCCCACCTTCCAGTTTCTTCAGACAGATACCCACACACTTTTATTTTTAGGAGGTAACAACAAAACTAAGCTTGGGAAATCTATAAAAGGATTAAAACTCAAGTTCTCTTTGATCTTGTGGAATCAAACCCCTGCCAGGCAGTCTCCTAACTGTGTTGTTTTGGGCAAGTTACTGAGTCGTCCATGCCTCCAGGTTCTCCTCTAAGCTGTGCAGTACTAATATCTCTGTCTTGGGAGTTTTGTGAAGAGCAAATAAGGTGACAAAGTAAGGTGCTTAGTATACTGCTTAACGTACATGTATGTGTGTGTTAAGTTGCTCCAGTTGTGTCTGACTCTTTGCGACCCCATGGACTGTATAGCCCACCAGGCTCCTCTGTCCATGGGATTCTCTAGGTGAGAATATTGGAGTGGGTTGCCATTTCTTACTCCAGGGATCTTCCTAACCCAGGGATTAAACCTGTGAGCGCCACCTGGGAAGCCCCGCTTAACACATATTCACTTAATAAATATGAGCTGTTATGTGAGTGTTGTGTTATTATAGGAGCGTTTGCGGCTATAGGGTCTTTTTATTGCCCCTTACCCATGATCTTTGATGATTCAGGAAGGTCTCTTTTCAGCCTCATTGCCCATCCTCTTCTAAGCCGTGGGGATGAAACACCTAAGTCTTTGCCCTTCCTTGGGAATAACGTTCCACCCTGGCACTGAGCATCCCCTCTGTGCACCCAGCCTGGCCACACAAGGACAGCTCCTGGCTGACTCCGTGCACCTCTGGTGTCCTGTACTGGATACAGGGTGTGATGACCTCTAGAGCTGTAGTCTATCTTAGTCTCTCTACGCTCTCTACTTTGTGAACAAAGTCCTCTCCCTTTAGCCCCTGAGAGCTTTAGGCTTTTCTGCAGCATCTCAGCTCCTTTTCATTCACCTTTGCTGAAAATTCTACAGCTGCCTGCTCCTGCAACCCACCTCCTCCAGGAAACGTTCTCTGAGTAGTTGATAGCACAGTGATGTTTCTCCTCAGAGATTCAGCCTACTCACAAGCCCACTGCTCATCTTCATGGGCCCAAGGAAGAAACTGCCTCTAAAGGCTAGAACTTCTGGGGCTTGAGGGGACAGGGCCAGCGAGGAGAGTGGAAAGAGTTTCCTAACCTCCTTCCTAGTGCAGTGTTCTGCAGTCCTAATGCAAATTCTTAGAACTCAGAATTCCAAGAAAAATCAAACAATCTCCTTCCTTCACTGAAGACAGCCTCATATTGTTGTTGATATTATGTGACATCATAAGGTCACATGGCTGGAGCAGAAAGAAGAACTAGAGTTGGGTCTTCTTCCTCTTGGTCAGAAACATAGCTAGAGGAGCCATTCTCTCTCTAAGCAAGTCCATTCTCAAAAGCAGCATGGCTTTGATTCTCTTACTCTGTTTTTATCTGTCAGTCTGTCTCTTGCACTGTGAAAGCAAAGGCCAGTCTGTCCAAGATGCAAATAGAACATTAACAGGCCTATGGAGAGAACTATAAAGAAGGTGGTTGGGGAAGGGGGTTGGGATTTCCTGATTCCTCTCCTACGGTCCTGGTCCTGCTCAATGATTGCTGGAAACCAGCTTTGCTGCTGCTTGAAAAGTGGTATGTTCCCTTCCCTGCATCCTGGAGCTTTTTGAGTTGGGTTAACCTCTCATCAGCATCACTGCTTTGATGATATTAACTGTCCTGAAGACTGTGAGGCTCAGATCCATCCATTCGATTTATTCTGTAGAGTCCTTATACTCTCAGGAGTTAAGTAATTGGTTTTAAGGGTACAAATTCACAGACTACAGATGCTCTTAGAAGTCAAGAGTTTCTTGTCCTCCTGAATGCAAGAATACTTATTCAGAACAGGGACAGTTCCTGCATTTTTCTTAGTGTTTATAAACAGTTGAAGACTTTTCAGATGTGTTGGATTTTCATCCTTTTGTGAATTAAAGCAAGATTTGGGGTCTCTGGTGTATAAGAGGGCCACATTTTAAAATGTTAAAAGGCTCTTTAATAAAAGATGAAAGAATAAGCAAGTGAAGCAGTGAAGAGGTTTTGCCTTTTTTTTTCTAGTTAAGGAACTTGGAATTCTGAACAGTTACACGTGAAATTCAGCTGCAGCATATCTGGATATAAATAATACATTGAAATTTTTATGTAGTTAAGCATTACAGGAGTCGGACAAGCTCTGCAAGGATTTGCATTTAATTCTGTTTTCTAAAAAATGTGCTAACTAAAAATAAAAGAATTTGGGGCATGTAAAGTTACTAAGACAGTAAGGAGAATTTGTAGCAGAAATGATCTGTTTAATTTAATGCCTCTATCTCAAACTATTATTGGGTTTATTTATAGGAAAAGGTCACCTGAGGTTGGGAGAAGGAGGATACTGCTTTGAATGATGAGGCAGGACGTTGTTTGGGCCTTCAGATATGTCCCATCTTACTCTTCCCCTTGCTCTCTCCAGAATCAGCTCTCCTTTTGCTAAACAATGCTGGAGAAACATTCCTATAGCCAGCAAGGACACCAATGAGGGCCAAGCAGAGGTTAAGAGGACAGGAGGAGGTGAGGAAGGCTTGGAGACTCCAGTCCCTTTGCCCTCACCTTCACCTTGATCCATCATTTGGGGCTTCTTCTTTCTTGTGGGCAGGACAACTCTGAGTCTGTTGGTGATTGTATTAGTTTGCTATGACTGCCATAACAAATACCACAGGCTGAGTGGCTCAGACAACAGAAGTTGATCCTCCCAGTTTTGGAGGCTGGGAGTCCATGATCAGGATGTTGGCAGGATTCATCTCTCCTGAGGTCTCTCTCCTTGGCTTCCATTTGCTGCCTTCTTCCTGTGTCCTCATCTGGGTTTTTCTCTGTGCACACGTGTTGCTGGGTCACTTCCTCTTCTTTGTAAGATCCCAGTACTAGTGGATCAAGGCTCCACCCTTGTGACCTCATCTAACCTTAATTCCTCTTTAAAGGCTCAACCTCCAAATACAGTTAACTGCGGTTAAAATTTTATTGCATTTGGGCCACACAATTCAGTCCATAACATGGTCTTATAGGGGGTGAGTGGGGGTATTCTCAGAGACTGTCTTGAATCCAGTCCTCTTTCCCTCTCCTTCATGTTGCCTAGTATATTATACAAACTTTAAGGTCTTGGTTTCCTCCTGTAATAAAAAGTGGAATTGCAAAGTGATATTTATAATCTGTCTCAGTGCTGGAGTTCCAGCTAATCCTCCAGATTCATACTCAACAGACATGTATGATTTTGGGATTTAGACCAGCTCCATTTCCATCTGACTCTGAAACTTTGGGAAACTTTCAACTGGCCCAATAACAGATATATATATAGATATATATATAGATAGATAGATAGATAGATAGATATTCTAAACTCTATTCTGGGCACTGGTGACACACCCAGCTCTTTTCATAAGGAGACCCCAGGCAGGTAAAGCAAAGGCTGCTATGAATATAAGTGGTGGCTTAGAGGTGGGAAAGAGGCTTAGGGACCCAGCTCTGCCCTGGAGAGATGAGGTAGCACTCACTCTTTGCATACATCCTCTATGCCAAGTGCCCAGACACCTTGATGCAGCTGACCAGCCACACTCTGTGCCTCATACATCATTTCCTTTAGCCACGTGATCTCACTGTGGCATAGGTGTGACTTTTTTTAAATTGAAGCGAATTTTACATAGCATAAAATGTGCTATTTTAAGCAAATTCAATTCAGCTTTCAGTATGTTCACAATGTTGCTTAACCATCACCAGTATCTAATTCCAAACATTTTTATCACCTCAAAAAGAAACTGTCACCTTCCCTTCCACTCCCACCACCCCTTGCTACTGGCAACCACGAATCTAAATTTTCTTTCTCTATGAATATGCCTGTTCTGGACATTTCATGTGAGTGGAATCACATAAGATGTGTCTGACTTCTTTCATGTAGCGTGATGTTTTTAAGGGTCAGCCATATGATTGTGTGTATCTGTACTCCAGTCCTCTTTATGCCTGAGTAATATTCCATTGTATTGCTATACCACATTTGTTTATCAGGTCATCAATTGATGGACATTAGGTTGTTTCTATTTTAGATATTATGAATAATATAGCTATGGACATTTATGTAACAGTTTTTGTCTGAAGGTTTGTTTTTACTTCTCTTGTTAGTGCAAGTGTAGGAGTGGAATTTCTGGATCATGTGATAACTTTACATTTTGAGGGACTCCTACTTTTATTCTCACTTAACAGATGCCCACGTTGCAGAGCCGGGACTCCAATCCGGGAACTCTCATTGTAGAACCCACGCACTGACTCTCTACCACACTACCTTAGAGGTGATTCTGAAGGACTAAATGTTATCCCGGTTGATGGTGGCAGGAAGGGCATTCTGGGCCGATGTGTTAAGTCCTAGAAGCATAAGAGAGTTTCTTTTCATTTGTAGCAAGTGGTAGTTGAGGGTGTCTAGAGCATGAATTTTTGTGGGAAGAGTTACCAGGTTAGAGGTGGAAGAAGCCAGACCCCAAAGGCCTTGCATCCCCTGCTCAGAAGTTGAGTTCAGAAAGATGTGAAGCAGAGGAATAAGTATGAAAAATACTAAATTAAAAAATGAAAGCCATTTCTGAAATGAAAAGGCAAACGCACCAACAAAAAATATTTGCCAGCCACATGACATTGGGTTAATAGTTTCCTTACATAAAGCACTCCTAAAACTGATTATGAAAACACTTAAAACCAAACTAGATAAATGGGCAAAGGACATGAACAGATGATTCACAAAATAAGAAATGCAAAGCAGTAAACAAACATATGGAAAAATGTGTAACTTCCAGTATAATCAAAGACATGCAAATTCAAACAACCATGAGGGAACCATTCTTTGCCTATGAGATTAGTAAATGTTTGTCAAAATGAAAATGACTTACTCTGGCGAGAGTGAGCCATAAGAGGAATTCCTTCATATCTTCAGTATGTTCAAATCCCCAGTGCCAAATGCTCCTTTCCCTGTAACTCTGTAATTCCAGTTCTAGTCATCAACTCTCTAAGGAGCTACATCTGTACGTTGTTGACAATAAAGAAAAAAATTGAAACAAGATGGTACAATGTGCAGGTGACCAAAGTTCAAAATATCATTCCTGTGTGAACACCAGGAGAACTGTCCGGCCCCCGCTTCTTGTGAGAGATCCAGAGCTATCCCAGGCCAAACTGCTCGTTGCTTTCTCCAAATCTGCTTTGCCATATCCACTTTCATTTTCACCAGTGGTGTCACTGGCTAGATTGTAACCAAAGCTAAAACCATGGGAGTTGCCTTTTCCTCCTTTCTTCCTTCCTACCTTCTGAAAGTTTGTGTTCCCTCTCCCCAAACTGATCTGTTAAAATCGTATTTCCCATGGATGATGGTATTAAGAGGTGGGGACTTTGGGAGGTATTTAAATTGGGAAAGTGGAGCCCTTATGAACGGGATTAATGCCCTCATAGAAGAGACTTTACAAAGATCCCTTGCCCCTGCCACCATATGAGGACACAGTGAGAAGTTTCCGTCTACGAACCAGAAAGTAGGCTCTCACCAAACACCGAACCATCCACGATCCTGCACTTTCAACTTCCAGACTGTGAGAAATAAGTCTGTTGTTTATAAGTTGCCCAACTTGTGGTATTTTGTTATATCAACCTGAACAGACTAAGATAATCTTCCTCTCCTTTATTTAAGCTGTTTGCCCTAAATTTTGTCAGTTACACTTTAGAAGGCTTCTTGAATCCTCTCAGCTTTCTAATTGCCATTGCTTTAAAACACCCTTTATATTCTCACCCCTGAATTATTTTCGTTGTCTCCTGTCACAGGCCGGTCACCTGGGGATGCCAAGTGAGAGGGAAGGGGTGTGTCCAGGAGAGAGATACAAGGCGGGGCTCCAGCAGTGTTTGTGAGTTTTTATTTCTTATTTTTCAGAAGATCTAAAGGAAATTTCCCCAAAAGTTTAATGCTTATTGAATCTATGTGATATGAACAAGATGTTCATTACATTCTATATAGTTGGACTATTTAATAATAAAAACCAATACAATATTGTAAAGTAATTAGCCTCCAATTAAAATCAATAAATTTATATTTTAAAAAAATCTTTCAAGTCTCCTATCTGGCCTCCTTTCTGGAAGTCCCCCTTCATCCCATAATTCCTCCATAATTCCACTACATATTTTAATAAATTAATATTATTATTTAATATTATATTTAAGGCGATGGCACCCCACTCCAGTACTCTTGCCTGGAAAATCCCATGGACGGAGGAGCCTGGTGGGCTGCAGTCCATGGGGTCTCGAAGAGTCGGACGCGACTGAGCGACTTCCCTTTCACTTTTCACTTTCATGCATTGGAAAAGGAAATGGCAACCCACTCCAGTGTTCTTGCCTGGAGAATCCCAGGGACGGGGGAGCCTGGTGGGTTGCCGTCTATGGGGTCGCACAGAGTCAGACACGACTGAAGTGACTTAGCAGCAGCAGCAGTATTAGATAATATTTGTTATTTAGTTCCCCATTTCTTACAAAATAAAATCCAAACTTGTTAGCTTGACATGAGACCATCCGCATCCTACGTCCAAGCCATGCTAAACCTAAATGTCTCTAACCTAACCTAACTTTAATGACTCCAGACTACTCACATCTCTGCATAAGGTCTCCCTCACATATCCATCTTCTGCCTCTCCATCCAGCAGGTCTCAATCACTTTTCAAAGCCAAGATCAAACATCAGTCCTAGAGGACAGGTTTTTCTGATTTCCTCAAGCAGAATTGGTCATTCCTTCTTTTAGATTCTAAAAAAAAAAAAAAAAGTTTATGACATTTATCATTGCTCTTACTATACTCTTTGGAAATTTGTTTTCACTGTTTCTTCTAGGATACTGTGAGCTCCTCGAGGACAGGGCTGGGGTCTTCTTTGCAGTTCTCAGGCTGAGTGCAGTGTCAAGAATACCAAGAGCCCTGCGAGTGCCGTCTGAGTGGAGGAATGAGGTAAGGAGAGAACCAAACACACTGGATCATGAAGCCTTTTCCTCTTTGAGGGAAACTTGAGAAAGGGGGAACAGAGGAACTGTTGTCAGTCTGGGTAATACACACAGTCAGTAACCAGAGACTAAGTTAAAATAGAGGATCTAATCCAAGGAAAGGAGGCGGGATGGAAATTTCAAATATTCGAAGGCATTGTATGAGGGTAGACTTCCAGCCTGGACTGCCCAGGCATGCCGCTGGCTTTCAGGGATGGTATGTTTGCTCTGGCTTGCAGCCCAGTTCTGCAACTGATTGAGGGCACTGGGGCATCCATTTCCCCAGTTTCTGGGGGTGAAGCAGTCAATCGCTCTCAGTTGAGTCACTCTCTGGAAATAGCCCTCAGCCAAAGAAAGCCCTCATCCAAGGTCATGTCCCCTCCTGAGGACATGTGTAAAGGTCCATCGTGCTTATCTCCAGACTGGACAACCCATTCCAGTAGCAGAGCTCCACATGAGTCAACTGAGGCCTTTTTTTGTGTTTTCAACAAAGTTCAGCTCCTCCCCTTACCAGTTTCCACTTCCTTCACTCTCAGATAGGTACTGATTCCTAAGTCACTCTCTAATACATTTCCAGCCTGCAAATCTCCATCTCAGAATCCGTTTGCCAGAGAATAATCTAAGACAAATGATACTTCCAGGGCTTCTATTTCCACCCCAATGTTTTCACTAGATTGGAAAATATTTCTTAGAAACAGCTATGAAGATCAACTCCGTAGATCTTTGACCATCCTTTTGCATTTTGGAATGTTGTTAGTGGCCCCAAGGCCAAATGGTCCCACTTTCTAACCTGAGACCTGAGTCGTTGTTCTTTCGTAGTGATTGACTTGAGTCGTATTATATTTTGTCATACAGAGGTGTGAAATTAAAATAGATTTAGCAGTGAACTATGAAGGAGCAGATGCCCTTGAAATTTTGGCCCCCATCTCCATTAACTGACTTTTTAAGCAGAATTTGCACTTTTATGGAAAGCTCCAACTTTTGAAGAAAGATGACTTTGATCAGACATGTTTTTGTTCCTAGTTAGTTGAGCTAGAGTTTGTTTACCTTAGTGAGAATTGGCAAGGCTGTGGTTTAGGAAAGGTGGCTAAATTATGTTTGAGATTTTTAATTTATGGCTTGGGGTGCCAACATGCTTATTTGAGACAACAAAGGCAGAGATGTCAGACATACAACCACTGTGGTATTTGCTCCTGAATGTGCCTTCCCAACAATACTCTCCCCTCCTGGAGGGATGATAGCTGTGGTGATGCACTGAAAGGCAAATGGGATCTATGGGAGAGTTCTTGGGAAGTTATTGTTAGATGTCTTCTTCTCTTTAGAATTAACCTCAGTTCCTTTTTCTTTAATTCTTCCTGGAACTTGCTCCTCACTTTTGACCCTCAGCTCCAGCTGGGAGCCTCTCTCTGGCAACCTCTATAGCTTCTGCCTCTTCATCCACATTCCTGTTCATGTTGTGGCAAATTTTCTCCAGGTTCCTTAGCTCGTTGTTTCATACAATTGCTTTTTTGGTACTTGTGAATTCATTTGGCAGACAGGCATTGCAATTATGGATAAGATTGACTATTAGGAGAGGTTTCTCCCCTTTCCTCCCCCCCATGGAGCAATTGAATAGCACACTACACATTAAATCAAATGAGCAAGCATTAGCATCAGTTGTAAACAATTTACACTGCAGAACTCCTGCCATTCTGCCAAATCCCCAAGAACTAGATGTGGATTCCAACTCACCTTGCTAATTAATTCAGAATAAGAAGATATCCCCCAAAGCAGTACTGCTTCATATTGGTGGAGTCACATAGACAATTACAGATGCTTCAATATCCATCCTGTTATTAGTTTAAGATTTCTTTGCCAAAAAAATATCCATCCTGTTATTTTTAGCCTCAGATTTCTTTGCCAAAGACTGTTTCCAAAATTTCATCACTTTCTGAGAAAAAACATGCATGAAAGCAGGTGGATATTATTGCTGTCTGATTCATCTTTGAAATCCAGCACCTAGCATAGTTCTGGGCATATTGTATGATATTGAATTAAATCCTAATATGCTTTTATAGTACAGTAGTTAATTCAGAAATTCATAGAGATGACTGAGATTTTTAAATGTCTTAGTCATTTTGGGATGCCATAACAAAAATACTACAGACTGGGTAGCCTGTAAACAACAAAATTTGACTTCTTACAATTATAGAGATTGAAAATCTGATATCAGGGTGCCAGCATAGTTAAATTCTTGTGAGAGCTCTTTTCTAGGTTTCAGGCTGCCAACTTTTTGTTAGATCCGCACATAGGGAGAACAGAGAGGGGAAGCAAGCTCTCTTGTGACTCTTACAAGGGCACAAATCCTATTCATGCAGGCTCTCCCTTCATGACTTTATCTAATCCTAATTACCCCTCACAGGCCCCACCTTCTAATACCATCACATTGAGGAGCAGAATTTCAGCATATATTTTGGAAGGACATACACGTTCAGTTCATAAAAGCAAATAATGCACATTTAATGAGCTTTAGTAACCAATTTTCTAAGAACAGAAACTGCCCAATGTTAGCAAGTAAGAGAACAGAGGGATCAGATTTTAAATTTAGCCCTCTTTGATTCCAAACTTAACAATCTCTCTTTCTTGCCTCACTGGAGGATCTTTCTTCAATGTCTGCCCTTGGCAATTTTTTTTTTTGTCTCAGGTGCTTGTGTGGTTTTGCTTTTTGAAGTACTTCTCCATGCATTCAGAGCCTCCTAGTCAGACACTATGTGCTTTCACCCTGCCTGGACTGCAATGAATGGAGAAAGGGGGTGTGATCAATAGATTTCAATTAAAATGCTGCCTCTGATGAGGATATTTGCATTTTACACTGAGGAATCTGGAAAACTGGACATTAAAGTCACTTAAATATGTTCACTCAACAGTCTGAGTGCCACTTCCTGTCTTAGAATCCCCCAATTGGTCTCCCATTATGTGCTGTTCTGTTGTTCAGTAGTTCAGTCATGTCCGACTCTGCAGTCCCATGGACTGCAGCATTCCAGGCTTCCTGTTATCTCGTAGAGTTTGCTCAAATTCATGTCCATTGAGTGGATGATGCCATCCAACCGTCTGATCCTCTGTCTCCCCTTCTCCTCCTGCCCTCAATCTTTCCCAGAATCACAGTCTTTTCCAATGAGTTGGCTCTTCATATCAGTTGGCCATAGTATTGGAACTTCATCTTCAGCATCAGTCCTTCCAATGAATATTCAGGGTTGATGTACTTTAGAATTGACTGGTTTAATCTCCTGGCTGTCAAAAAGACTCTCAAGAGTCTTCTCCAGCACCACAGTTCGAAAGCATCAGTTCTTCAGAGCTCAGCCTTCTTTATGGTCTAACTCTCACATTGATATATGACTGCAGGAAAAACCATAATTTTGACTATACAGATCTTTGTAGGCAAAGTGATGTCTCTGCTTTTGAATACACTGTCTAGCTTTTCACTTTGTCATAGCTTTTCTTCCAAAGAACAAGTGTCTTTTAATTTCATGGCTGCAGTCCCAGTCTGCAGTGATTCTGGAGCCCAAGAAAATAGTCGGTCATTGTTTTCATTGTTTCCCCATCTATTTGCCATGATCTTCATCTTCTGAATGTTGAGTTTTAAGCCAGCTTTTTTCACTCTCCTCTTTCACCTTCATCAAGAAGCTTTTTAGTTCCTCTTCACTTTCTGTCATTAGGGTGGTGTCATCTGCATATCTGAGGCTGTTGATATTTCTTCTGGCAATCTTGATTCCAGCTTGTGATTCATTTTGCACAATATACTCTGCATATAAGTTAAATAAAACAGGGTGACAATATATAGCCCTGACATACTCCTTTCCTAGTTTTGAAACATTGCATGTAGAATACAATTTGTTTTATACTAGGCCTGTATAACTCTAGTAGTTATGTACAGATGAGAGAGTTGGACCATAAAAAAGGTTGAGTACCAAAGAACTAATACTTCTGAATTGTGGCGCTGAAGAAGACTCTTGAGAGTCCCTTGTACAGCAGGGGGATAAAACCAGTCAATCCTAAAGCAAATCAACCTTGAATATTCATTGGAAGGACTGATGCTGACACTGACGCTCCATACGTGGGCCACCAAAGTGAAGAGTTGACTCATGGGAAAAGACTCTGATGCTGGGAAAGACTGAAGGCCAATGGAAAAGGGGACAACAGAGGATAAGATGGGGAGATAGCATCGCTGACTCAATGGACATGAAGCTGAGCAAACTCTGGGAGATAGTGAAGGATAGGGGAACCTGGTATGCTGCAGTCCATAGGGTTGCAAAGAGTCGGACATGACAGCGATTGAACAACAAAATACGGCTCTACATGATCTGACTTCTGCACACCTCCCTGCTCCATCTTACTGTACTCTCTCCCTGATTACTAAACTTCTTGTTTCCCTGAACATACCAAGCTCAGAACCCCTACACTCACTCTTTCCTTTCCTAATGTTTTTCCCTCACTTATTTTCCATGGTTTCCTTCTTCTCATTTGTCAGGTCTCAAAGAAGTCTCCCCTTATCCCCTAATCCAAAATTGCCCCTCCCTCATTTCTAGTCCACTCCTTATTTCATGATTCATCCATTTTTTTATGGTACTTATTATTTTTAAAAAATTTAAATTTATTTATTTTAATTGGAGGCTAATTACTTTACAATATTGTATTGGTTTTGCCATACGTCAACATAAATCTGCCACAGGTATACACATGTTCCTCATCCTGAACCCCCTTCCCACCTCCCTCCCCATACCATCCTTCTGGGTCATCCCAGTGCACCAGCCCCCAGCATCCTGTATCCTGCATCGAACCTGGACTGGCGATTCATTTCTTATATGTTATTATACATGTTTCAATGCCATTCTCCCAAACCATCCCACCCTCTCCCTCTCCCACAGAGTCCAAAAAACTGTTCTATACATCTGTGTTTCTTTTGCTGTCTTGCATACAGGGTTATCGTTACCATCTTTCTAAATTCCATATATATGCGTTAGTATACTGTATTGGTGTTTTTCTTTCTGGCTTACTTCACTCTGTATAATAGGCTCCAGTTTCATCCACCTTATTAGAACTGATTCAAATGTATTCTTTCTAATGGCTGAGTAATACTCCATTGTTTATATGTATGGTACTTATTATTACCTTATTTGTTTCTATGTTGTCTGTCACTTTCACTAGGCTGCCAACTCTCTATTAGAAGAGACTTATTTTCCTTCTTGAACATCTGGAAGTTCACAGTTCACGTATTGTTGAAGCCTGGCTTGGAGAATTTTGAGCATTACTTTACTAGCATGTGAGATGAGTGCATTAGTGCGGTAGTTTGAGCATTCTTTGGCATTGCCTTTCTTTGGGATTGGAATGTAAACTGACCTTTTCCAGTCCTGTGGCCACTGCTCAGTTTTCCAAATTTGCTGACATATTGAGTGCAGCACTTTCACAGCATCATCTTTCAGGATTTGAAATAGCTTAACTGGAATTCCATCACCTCCACTAGCTTTGTTCGTAGTGATGCTTTCTAAGGCCCACTTGACTTCACATTCCAGGATGTCTGGCTCTAGGTCAGTGATCACACCATCGTGATTATCTGGGTCATGAAGATCTTTTTTGTACAGTTCTTCTGTGTATTCTTGCCATCTCTTCTTAATATCTTCTGCTTCTGTTAGATCCATACCATTTCTGTCCTTTATCGAGCCCATCTTTGCATGAAATGTTCCCTTGGTATCTCTAATTTTCTTGAAGAGATCTCTAGTCTTTCCCATTCTGTTGTTTTCCTCTATTTCTTTACATTGATCACTGAGGAAGGCTTTCTTATCTCTCCTTGCTCTTCTTTGGAACTCTGCATTCAGATGCTTATATCGTTCCGTTTCTCCTCTGCTTTTTGCTTCTCTTCTTTTCACAGCTATTTGTAAGGCCTCCTCAGACAGCCATTTTGCTTTTTTGCATTTATTTTCCATGGAGATGGTCTTGATCCCTGTCTCCTGTACAATGTCACGAACCTCTGTCCATAGTTCATCAGGTACTCTGTCTATTAGATCTAGTCCCTTAAATCTATTTCTCACTTTCACATTTTTGGGGAGGCTCCAAAATCACTGCAGATGGTGATTGCAGCGATGAAATTAAAAGACGCTTACTCCTTGGAAGGAAAGTTATGACCAACCTAGATAGCATATTCAAAAGCAGAGATATTACTTTGCCAACAAAGGCCCATCTAGTCAAGGCTATGGTTTTTCCAGTGGTCATGTATGGATGTGAGAGTTGGACTGTGAAGAAAGCTGAGCACCAAAGAATTGATGCTTTTGAACTGTGGTGTTGGAGAAGACTCTTGTGAGTCCCATGGACTGCAAGGCAGTCCAACCAGTCCATCCTAAAGGAGATCAGTCCTGGGTGTTCATTGGAAGGACTGATGCTGAGGCTGGAACTCCAATACTTTGGCCACCTCATGCGAAGAGTTGATTCATTGGAAAAGACTCTGATGCTGGAAGGGATTGGGGGCAGGAGGAGAAGGGGACCACAGAGGATGAGATGGCAAGATGGCATCACCGACTCGATGCACATGAGTTTGGATAAACTCCCAGAGTTGGTGATGAACAGGGAGGTCTGGTGTGCTGCGATTCATGGGGTTGTAAAGAGTCGGACACAACTGAGTGACTGAACTGAGCTGAACTGATCTTCCTTCTTCATGGCTGGAATCCCACATGACTTGAACACCACCTGGCATGCTGGAAGTGCTCATTGTGTGTGTGTATGTGTGCTCAGTGTGTCCAACTGTTTGTGACCCCATGGACTGTAGCCCCACTAGGTTCCTCTGTCCATGGAATATTCCGGGCAGGAATATTGGAATGGGTTGCCATTTCCTACTCCAGGAAATCTTTCCTACCCAGGGATCAAGCCCGTGTCTCTTGTGTCTCCTGCATTGGCAGGTGGATTCTTCACCACTGTGCCACCTAGGAAGCCCCATCGGTGCTCATTAAATATCTGTAAAATGGATAAATGTCTTAAAGGTAACATTTGGATCTTTATAGAAGCAGGAGAGGGGAGACGGTTGATTCAGAGGTCAGATAACATTCTGAAGACATCCCATCACCTCTCCTCTGTCTGTAGATGCTCAGGCCTACTCTTAGCTCTGGTACCAGACCTCTTGCTGAACTGGAACTGTGATTGGGGTCTGAGAGTTGAGGTGTGTTGCTATTCCCTGCAAGGTGCCTGTGGCCCCTCAGTGAGTGATATTGTATGATATCAGTGGCTGGATTGTACTCTAGAATGCATGTGTGGTCATGTAAGGAATGAATTAAATTTTGTTGAGAAACTAAAGAAAGTTTGAGAAGCAGGAAAGATAGTTGTTGCTGTTCCTTGTGAGCATTCTCCTCCCTATTACATAGAACAAGCCATATATAATAGGATTACTTGGCCACCATCACCAATTCTCACCAGAAGTAGAAGGAGCAGATACTTATGAGGTGTTGTATTTCAGTTGACTGAATGAATTGACTAATAATTCTGCAGTCACTTTAATGAAATGATAAGTCCTTGCATTAATTGACACACTTCTGCACTTAAAAGTTGGTTAAAACTTTTTTCCTTTCATTTGCTTTGGTGGATAAAAAAGGTCAAAATAATTGGGTGCCCTCGCTGTCCATGGTGCTGAAGCAAGTTTCCTTAACAGCAGATGACAAAGGCAAAGATAAGGTTTCTGCTGTCTTACATTTTGACGCTACAGGGGGCTTTAGGGGTTTCAGAACTCTTCATGTATACCTCATGGTTTTGCTCTGAGAGTTTTGTAAACTTTGTATGGTAGGTGGTGCCCTCTTCCCGCATTTTATAGACTGGGAATACTTGCCTCAAATCTAAAAAGTTCTATTCCTATTGAAATTTCTCTCATTTTGATAGATGCGTCAAAACATATTTTTTGCAAGTTTAAAAAATGCTAATTGTGAAAATTTTGGAAATATAGGTAAACAAAGAAGAAAAAAAAAACTTTATAGTCCCGTGCCCACAGAAAACTACTATTAACATTTTGATAAATATTGCTTGATATAGATTAGATTGATGGAAAGAAGATATATAATCTAATACTGTGTACACTGTTTTACCATGATATTTTTTCACTTAGGAAACTATTAGGTACTTTTTCTATGTCAATAAGTATATTTTTACAGCTTTTCAAAATAGTATATAATAGTACATAATTGTGGGTTTTACCATAATTAATGACCATTTTAGCTGGACATTTAGATAATTTCTATCATTTTATGATTATAAGCCATACTGTAAAAGAATTTTCATAAATAAATGTTTGTGCATATTATTCTTTTTTTTTTTTTTTCAAGAAAATGGCCAAAATTGGGATTGGAATTGCTGGATCTTTTGATCTATATTGTTAAATAGTCCAAGCTGTACAACTATCAGCAGCTCATTTTCCTCTATGCTCAAACACTCTGAATATTATTATTTAAAAGCATAGTTTAAAAATATTATAGGTGAAATTGGCATCTTTCTTTTCTAATTTCTTTTTTTAAAATATTACTAATGAGACTGGATATGTTTTCAAGTAGTTTTGGCCATTTTAATCTTTATTACTTAAATTTCTTCTAATAATCTTTGTCTATATTCCTGCTTGATAGTTTTGAAAACTGTCTTCTGATTCTAAATTAAAAGCTCTTTCTTTGAATGGCATGGCACAGCTTTAATGAAAATAAGTATGTGTCTGAGACTGGTCCTTAGATTGAAATGTAGTTCTTGGCTTTCAGGCCCTTCCTCCTCAGGCTCCCAGAGTTTCCAATTCTAGATGTAATGCCTCCACCAGTGTCTTTGTTACTTGATAACTTATACATTATCCTACTCAATTCTTAAAGTGTTTGGAGAAGCAAATGGGGCAAACCATGGTATTGATATAACAGAGGGAACTGAGACACTTTGAGGCTAAAGCACTTATCCAAGATGATTAACTAGTACCTAGTTCAAGGTAAATCTTGAACCAGGATCTCTTAGGAGTTTAGTGAGAGAGCAATCTGAGAAGCTAATCACAATGATGCTTAATGACTCTCATAATGTATTATCTTTTCCAGAGTTATTTGCATTTAAATAGAGGAACCTGAAATAATCACTACTTAATGTGCCCTGTCAAGCCAGGGGAAGAACTATTTTGGAGTCTGGGCCCTGCCTACCCCTTAAATCACACTGTGTGGATAACCACCTACTTAATCTATTCATGGTCCTGGCACTACTGACTTAACATGGACTTGAAAAAACAACTACGACAATCTGAATATATACAATATAATGCCCCAAACAGGCAGAAAATAGAAGCTGTTTCTCTTTTTCCTCCTCCTCCTCTTTCTTCTTCTTTTCCCTCTCTCTTTCTGCCCCCCTTGTTTTTAATTGTCTTCTACAGGCAAAAACATATTTTCCCATTTTCTTCACAAAATTACTCAGAGCTATTTTCCTTTTCTCTGCAGTTAGAAGTTACTAACTGCCTCTCAGGCATGTTCTCTTAGTCCCCAGAAGGAAAATAAACAGCTGGCTAGAAACTATCTGCACAGCAGAGACGGTTCCTCTCTGCTGACCCGATGAATTCAGTTTGTTACAGCTTCCTTGGCCCACTGACCATTTATGGTAGACCCGCCCTCCTACTAAGGACCCCCGATCCTTAGTAGACAACACGTCTTATCAGAGCGGGCAGTGGTCTCTGAACGCCATCTCTCCAGTGCTCTTACTGTGTGGTGACATTTCATAGTGTACAAAATCACAAAGACTTATCAAGACCCTTCTGGGGTATATTCTCCTTTACCCTGGATGCTGGCCTTCTATTGCCATCTCTGCCTTAGTTAGATTTCACCTTAATGACATAAATATTTTATGAGATGGGGTTTGAAGTTT
The DNA here is from genome assembly GCF_055505025.1 of Bos grunniens. Classification (NCBI taxonomy): domain Eukaryota; kingdom Metazoa; phylum Chordata; class Mammalia; order Artiodactyla; family Bovidae; genus Bos; species Bos grunniens. Next base: position 16,360,459 of record NC_141182.1, read on the forward strand.
TTTTTGCAAAACTTTTGGGCAATATTTGGTGACATTCTTTTAATAATGATTGAGGAGAACTGCTTATTATTTCAGTGACTTAGTGCTTTGTCCATATTCTCTTCACTTTTCCCTGTATCATTTTTTGAACAACTATCTAAAACTCTTTGTTGATATTAATATTTTAAATTTTGTGGAATTAACATACCAGTGCTTGGAATTCTAAGGCTCAAATAACTGGTATAGTTGGTGATATGAATATAGTACAGTGGTATGAATTCTTTTTTTTTTTGCAAAGTCTTGAGGACTGACACACAGTTAACTCTGAGTGGGCTAATGATCACAGGAATGAGGGTGACACAGATGTATCTATATTTTGATAAATACAGCTAAGATTTTTATCCTACGGTGGATTAACCATGGTCAAGATAAAGAAAGATGGGGAAAAGTCTCATAACCAGGGGAAAATAATCAGGTAGCAGATGATCACTACTGACTGACACTTCCCACTAGTATCTCTGTGTGTGTATGTGTGCGTATGCATGTGTGTGTATACTGCATTTGGGAGGTCACTCTCTCTATATGAGTTAAGATCAGTTCAGTTCAGTTCAGTTCAGTCGCTCAGTCGTGTCTGACTCTTTGCGACACCATGAATTGCAGCACACAAGGCCTTCCTGTCCATAAACAACTCCTGGAGTTCCCCAAACTCCTGTCCATTGAGTTGGTGATGCCATCCAGCCATCTCATCCTCTGTGGTCCCCTTCTCCTCCTGCCCCCAATCCCTCCCAGCATCAGAGTCTTTTCCAATGAGTCAACTCTTCACATGAGGTAGCCAAAGTATTGGAGTTTCAGCTTCAACATCAGTCCTTCCAATGAATGTTCAGGACTGATTTCCTTTAGGATGGACTGGTTGGACTTCCTTGAAGTCCAAGGGACTCTCAAGAGTCTTCTCCAACACCACACTTCAAAAGCATCAATTCTTCGGCGCTCAGCTTTCTTCACAGTCCAACTCTCACATCCATACATGACCACTGGAAAAACCATAGCCTTGACTAGACAGACCTTTGTTGGCAAAGTAATGTCTCTGCTTTTCTATATGCTATCTAGGTTGGTCATAACTTTCCTTCCAAGGAGTAAGCATCTTTTAATTTCATGGCTGCAGTCACCATCTGCAGTGATTTTGGAGCCCCCCAAAATAAAGTCTGACACTGTTTCCACTGTTCCCCCATCTATTTCCCATGAAAAGTTATGGGACCAGATGCCATGATCTTCGTTTTCTGAATGTTGAGCTTTAAGCCAACTTTTTCACTCTCCTCTTTCACTTTCATCAAGAGGCTTTTTAGTTCCTCTTGACTTCCTGCCATAAGGGTGGTGTCATCTGCATAGCTGAGGTTATTGATATTTCTTCTGGCAATCTTGATTCCAGCTTGTTTTTCTTTCAGTCCCGCATTTCTCATGATGTACTCTGCATAGAAGTTGAATAAGCAGGGTGACAATATACAGCCTTGACATACTCCTTTTCCTATTTGGAACCCATCTGTTGTTCCATGTCCCATTCTAGCTGTTGCTTCCTGACCTGGATATAGGTTTCTCAAGAGGCAGGTCAGGTGGTCTGGTATACCCATCTCTTTCAGAATTTTCCACAGTTTATTGTGATCCACACAATCAAAGGCTTTGACATAGTCAATAAAGCAGAAATAGATGTGTTTCTGTAACTCTCTTGCTTTTTCGATGATCCAGTGGATGTTGGCAATTTGATCTCTGGTTCCTGTGCCTTTTCTAAAACCAGCTTGAACATCTGGAAGTTCATGGTTCACGTATTGCTGAAGCCTGGCTTGGAGAACCCCATGAACAGTATGAAAAGGAGGATACTGAAAGAGGAACTCCCTGCGTCAGTAGGTGGTCAATATGCCACTGGAGATCAGTAGAGAAATAACTCCAGAAAGAATGAAGGGATGAAGCCAAAGCAAAAACAATACCCAGTTGTGGATGTGACTGGTGATAGAAGCAAGCAATGCTGTAAAGGGCAATATTGCATAGGAACCTGGAATGTCAGGTCCATGAATCAAGGCAAATTGGAAGTGATCAAACAGGAGATGGCAAGAGTGATCATTGGCATTCTAGGAATCAGCGAACTGAAATGGACTGGAATGGGTGAATTTAACTCAGATGACCATTATATCTACTACTGTGGGCAGGAATCTCTTAGAAGAAATGGAGTAGCCATCATGGTCAACAAAAGAATCCGAAATGCAGTATTTGGATGCAATCTCAAAAATGACAGAATGATCTCTGTTCATTTCCAAGGCAAACCATTCAATATCACGGTAATCCAAGCCTATGCCCCAATCAGTAATGCTGAAGAAGCTGAAGTTGAACAGTTCTATGAAGACCTATAAGATCTTTTAGAACTAGCACCCAAAAAAGATGTCCTTTTCATTTTAGGGGACTGGAATGCAAAAATAGGAAGTCAAGAAACACCTGGAGTAACAGGCAAATTTGGCCTTGGACTACAGAATTAAGCAGGGCAAAGGCTAATAGAGTTTTGCCATGAGAACGCACTGGTCATAGCAAGCACCCCCTTCCAACAACACAAGAGAAAACTCTACACATGGACATCACCAGATGGTCAACACCGAAATCAGGTTGATTATATTCTTTGCAGCCAAAGATGGAGAAGCTCTATACAGTCAGCAAAAACAAGACCGGGAGCTGACTGTGGCTCAGATCACGAACTCCTTATTGCCAAATTCAGATAAATTGAAGAAAGTAGGGAAAACCACTAGACCATTCAGGTATGACCTAAATCAAATCCCTTCTGATTATACAGTGGGAGTGAGAAATAGATTTAAGGGACTAGATCTGATAGACAGAGTGCCTGATGAACTATGGATGGAGGTTCGTGACATTGTATAGGAGACAGGGTTCAAGACCATCCCCATGGAAAAGAAATGCAAAAAAGCAAAATGGCTGTCTGAGGAAGCCTTACAAATAGCTGTGAAAAGAAGAGAAGCGGAAAGCAGAGGAGAAAAGGAAAGATATAAGCATCTGAATACAGAGTTCCAAAGAATAGCAAGGAGAGATAAGAAAGCCTTCTTCAGTGATCAATGCAAAGAAATAGACGAAAACAATAGAATGGGAAAGACTAGAGATCTCTTCAAGGAAATTAGAGTTAGGATAAGTCCTAGCTAATTCTGGACCTTTTCATGGTCCTGAGGTTTCTTTTCCATCAAATGATGACAGTCATCCCTGTCTTATAAACTTAATAGGGAAGAAGTCAAGTTTAAAATGGAAGGTCTTTGAAAAGACAATGCAATACAAATGCAGAAGATTTTGATTTCCTGTTGCTTATTGGAGTAAATGGACTCAATTAGGGTCCAGGGGCTTCCCTAGTGGCTCAGACCATAAAGAATCTGCCTGGAACACAGGAGACACGTGTCTGGAAGATCCCCTGGAGAAGGGAATAGCTACTCACTCCAGTATTCTTGCCTGGAAAATTCCATGTACAGAAGCGCCTGGTGGGCTACAGTCCACAGGGTTGCAAAGAGTGGGACAAGACTAAGTGACTAACACTTTGGCTTTCAGGGATTCTGAATGCATGTTGGCAGGCCTGCCAGAGCTGGATAACTAAGACATCCGGTTTTGTAGCTGTGAGGCACTGTACTGAAGTGCCTATATCTTCAAAGAAAACGTTTCAGAAGCTAGAGTGACAGATGCTTGAAAATCGATTTTTTAAATGCAGCCTTTTTCAAGTATGAGAAGAATTCAAATAATACATCTCAGAGAAAGACATGCTAGCTGCAAGAGTCAGTGCTCAGAGTGTCTGGGGTGGTTTCACATCCATGCACATGGGTGGCAGAGCTGCCCAGATGAGCAGGAAGGGCATGGGCCTCATGGCAGGCAGCTGTTTGTGCTGGAGCTATATTTTTCAGACCTATACTTTCCTCTCGTTTTGTCAGAAGCAACGTGTTATTTTGGTAACTCTTCATTTTCCGCACTGCAGCTCTCCATGCAATTATTGAATGCAATTAGGTATTCCATGCTGCATAATTACTCAGCTATCTGTGCCTCTGAAAGATATGAAAATAAATGATCATGAAAGTCCATAGTGAAAATCCTCCATCCAAAGAATAAGCCTGGATTTTCTACCTACTTTACAATGTGTCTGAATTAGACAAAATAAAATTTAAACACTCTGGGTTTTTCTTCCATCTGCTGTACACGTGCATGAATGAAATGTAACATTAGCATGGCAGAACAAAACTGGCTTGGTTAACTTTTCTCTGTCATCTAAATCTATGGCTTCTTATTCTGGTTTGTGCAGGTATCCACATAAAACCTCTCTGTGGCATGGAAAAAAAAGGAGTAATGGATCGAGGTCTAAAAATAATTCATAAATCCAGTTTAAACTAGTGCACAGGTAGCTGGAAGGTCCATGCCAAGTTCATTCCTTTGTACAAAGGCAAAGAGAATAGCCAGGCATATTAAAATAGAGTAAGGGCTTTGGTTTTTATATACATCAATGTTGGCTGAGATTCTTTTGATTGCAAGTGACAGAAACCCCGTTGCAGACAGTTTAAGCAAAGAAGGGGATTTAGCAACAAGATACTGGGGCATCTCAGAGAATAAAAATGAGCTGCAGGAGTATCTGAAACTCAGAAACTGGACCTGGGGACTTGACTCTAAGACTTTGTCTCCCTCTATGCATCTCTTTGTTTATTCTATCTTGGCTTCATTCTTTTCTATGCCAGAAAACGTTTCTTTATTTAGCAGCATTCAACACTACTAGAAACTATGGGATCACATCTCTGAAGCTTCTATCCAGGGCAAAGGAATCTTCCTTGTAAGTTCTGTTAAGGAAAAAACCAAAAACAAAACAGCTAAAGCGTCTACTCAACCTGTATTGGACCAGATCCCCGGAGAAATTCCTGGCTTGAGGGGTAGGTTAAGGTACTAAGAGGTAAGTTACTAAAAGGGGTAAATTAAGGTATTAACCTAAGGGGGAGGTTAAGGTCCTATACCCACACCTGTGCAGGAAATGAAGGTTTATAACAGAAGAAGATGGGAGTTATAACAGAAGAAGACAGAAAGTTTTATAATGAAGGTTTATAACAGAAGAAGACAGAAGACAGGAGAAGGCAGAAAGCAGGTCAGTTGACAATAACACGAAAGTACCCACATGTGACTGCAAACTTGGAGACTGTCCTCAGGGCTCAAGAGAATAACCTGATATATATATAGACATGGATCATTTTGTATAGAATCTTAGAATTCAGTTTTCTGTTCTTGGAACTTGTATTTTATTTATTTATTTATTTATTTTTGTGACCAGGACCCTAGTGAGGCCACATAGAAATGCATAAAGATTTCAGGAAGAATTATTTTCAGGACAAATCCAATATCAAAACTCTAGATACTGGGGCAGGGAACTGTGATGGTAAAGGCAAGTAAAGTCTCAGGGAGCCAGTTGTAGGAGTTGTCTTGTTGGGTTCAAGTTAAGCAAGGCAGTCATGAATAAAAAGAATGTTGGCTGCTTTCTCCCACTCAGAAGTTTCAGTGATGGGAAGGTTTATGTCTTATTGTTTTCTTGCCTCACTTAAAGATAATTTCTGAAGAAAATTTTATTTCTTTCTCTAGGTAGGTGGATACAAAGGAAGATAGGCAAAAATAATTGGCCAGAGATAGATACTCTGCTTTCTAAATACAGTCACAAATCAAGTGTAGAACTTGGGTGTTTCTACTGGACTATAAACTGCACATTGCCTAAAAATATTCCCAATGTCTTAGCTTAGTTTCCCCAAAAAAGCAAGGCCTGAGGCAAAGCTCATGTGCTATTTCTTTATTAGGGAATAAAATTCTAGGGAGCAGGAGTGACAGGAAAGTGAGCCATGGGGGGAAGGCCAATGTCGGGGTGCCTTGGTTAGCTGGCCGCCACTCAGTAAGTGTAACCAACCCCTCTAGAGAGTGGGGTCATCTTCTGCAAGGCCAAATAAAAACATGCTTCTTAGAAGAGTCCATTTGGTTCAAGAAGGGAGAAGAGTTTCTGCCAGACTCCATCTCCCATTGGTCAAACACTTGACCTACAGGGCTTAAACAACCTCATCCTTTCAGACTGTGCAGCATGGACATTCATACTTCAGTGTCAAATGGGAGAAGTCCCAGGGCAAGAGGATAGAGGTCCTGCCCCAAAGCAGGCACTCTCAGGTTGTATTTGTGTGAGGCTAATGCTGAGTTAATCTGAGCTGGTCACTGCAGTGCTGGCCAAGGCTGGAACAAGCAGCCCTGAGTCAGATGAGGCTGGGAGGACTGAAGTGACATACGAGAGGGCCCTCTTTCCCCTAGAATCAGAATTTCAGACCTCAGAGAGAACTTACAAGTTCTTACAGATGGTAAGGGACTTGCTTAAAAAACCTCACAGCCAGTTTTTCCAGTTAGTGACAGAGCTTACAACACATCTATTTCCACCTCAGTCTATTCATTCATTTACCATGGTTCCCCAAACATCAGATGCTCATATGTGGCAAAATTTCCCAGACACCTTATGAGGTGAGAAACACGTCAATACCTCCTAAATATTCATGAGCTGTTTAACGGTTCAATCTTGGTGGGTTGCAATATGTCTATCAGGATCTATTTATTCTCATTACTTCAGTGCTGTGCTGGAGCAATGCATTATAAACAATTTATGATGTGTTGACAGGACAGATGAACGCTAGGATAATAGGCTGAAGAGGAGAAAATCTCACCATAGCAAACAGAATGCAGAGGCGTGACTCTGTAAAGGTTGATGGGAATGATATTGATGGTTTGTGTGCTTAGCCATTTATGCGCTAGGCTGCAGCCCTGCTCATTTTGTGTCACAGCTCTGGCGTGTCTGCCTGCCTCTGCTGGCATTGGGTGTCATCATGGTAGAACCTGTAGAATTTCTGCTTCCCAAAAGGAGGGTAGCATGGCTGGGGAGGTGCAGTGATCAGCGGCCTGTGGGCATGGATATCTTTGAATTCCTAACACCTTAGTAACTTTTAGGTGGAGATATCACCTTACTTGGGCAATCTAAAAGTCATCTAGCTTAAGTTTGGGTTGAAGATTAAGTTTCCAAAAGTCAAAGCTAATAGCCTAATAGTGTTATCTTTTAGAGCTGCTGTTTTGGAATTTGTGTCTGAGAGTAGAACCAGAGCATCTCTTAAATGCCGAATATTTATTCTTTTCTGCCATTCACAGTGAGATTCTTTGCTGACTCACTCACCCAGAGTGAGGACAGAACTCTGCTTTTCTCCCACTCTTGCATACCTCTCCTAGAAAAAGCTCCAAACAAGTAAGCAAAAATTGTGTTGAGCTTTTTTCTTCCCAGGATACACATTAGGGGAAAAAGAAATCTGAAGTACTCATTAAGTATTACTCCTGTTTTACAAAGGAGGAATAAGAGGTAAAAAGGGGTTAAGAAATTTGTTCAAGGAGACAGAGATGGAAATTGTTAGAATTGGAAACCTGAGTCCCGCTGGTTAGCTCTGAGCACGTGCGCTGTGAGCACTGCCATCTCCGTGTGGCCCCGAGGAATGTGTCTACTTCCCAATGCCTCATATTTCTCATCTAGGAGATGTGTGTTTAGATAAATTGCCTATATACCTTAAAGGCAGGTTCTGAAGAGACAATAAATGCATACATCTGAAAGCACATCGAAAAAAGTGAAAAGATAAGGGGAAAACAAAGGAAGGACGTCCCCCTCTGTTGTCTCTTCTGTTCATTTCACTCAGTTCTTGAGTGCCATTTGGATGGTTTCTACAAGTTATTCCTCATATCCACCGTGTAGGTGAACTATGGTGCTCTGCAAAGTACATTTATGTATGTGCCCCCAATCTGATCTTTAGAATTTTGAGAGCTGGGGTGGTGAAAGGCAGGGATGATGCTCTTTGATTTCTGAGCAAACTGCGTCTACCATGGACGTATCTGCCCGAGACTGGTGTAAGACACTCCGACACTGCAATAAGCTAGTGGCAGAGCCCAGCACTTGGCTACAGGCTCTGTGTTCTTTCTCCACACACCATAGTCTAAACCAAGTTTCCATACTTGGAATTTCAAGAAATTCTTGAAATCAGGTCCGGCAGTGTGTGCTGGGCAGGCTTCTGGGCTTGAGGTGAGGGAGAGAGGGTACTGGAGATTTCCTCATTGGATTCTATTCTTACTTCACTTCTGCACCGCTTGCATGCCTTTCTGAAGCACCCTGGGTGCCTTCTCAGCTTTGACCTCTGTTGCTCTCACTTTCCCTCCATACCAAGTCCAGAGTGACACAGTCAAACAGGGAAGAAGAAATGATAGCAATCCCGGGCTGCTATCTAAACATTTGCTTGATGTAGTGGTTATGCCTCTGGTTGCAACTGTTTTTAGCTGGTGATATTTATGTGGTATAAATTATTGAATACCTTGTAAGAAGCACAAATGGAGACTTGACACAATAAAGCTCACCTGTTAGCGAATACCTCTCATGAACTGATAACTGCTGAAGTTTAGTGATGGGTCTATGGGGGTTCACTAGATCAAAGGTCAGGACAATTTTTAAAGGGCCAGACAGCCGGTAATTTAGGTTTTCAGGCCATATGGTCTCTGTTGCAACCACCCAACTCTTCTTTTGCAGTGCGAAGGGAGCCATAGACAATATGTACATGAATGAGCATTGCTGTGTTTCAATAAAACTTGGCAAAAACGTGTGGTGGGCCAAATTTGGCCTATGGAACACAATTTGCTGACCCACACATTATTCTGTATAGTTTAGTAGATGCTTTACATTTTCCAGAGTAAAATGTTAAAATATTAGTGCCTAAAGTTATGTGTGATAATTTCTTAAGGAGTGAGACCAAGTTACAGCTTTCTTACTCTCTATTTCTGTGCGTAGAGCAAATGGTCACTTAACAATAATCACATTTTGATAAAATTAAGCCTTTTCCAAATAAATGAAGTAGACTGGCAATTATCTTGAAAATATTGAAGACTACAAGGTAGCTCTTTTGCAAAGTTTGGGTAAAAATAAAAATCTAATTTTGCCTGAATTATTTAGACTGGCAAAGCTTAGCTGAGGGGTTGGATGTCAGATCTGGCAGGGCCTTTGTTTTTCTTCCCAAAGTCAATAACCTACAAGCTCCAGCTGCGTATCTTTTGCCTTGAGCTGGGCAGGTGCGGTTTAGGAAGGGACAATTTTGATTTTAGGCAGCAATTGTTTCTGATGCTCACCAAAGCCAATTCTCACTCCACTGCTGTTATCATTTCTACTTCATGGAAATGGACACCAGCTCAGCTAAAACAAAGTAACTGAGGTTTAAAAACACTGATTATTGGGACTCTCATTTTCTATGGAAATTCCAGTCAGCAATAAAGATCATTGTTTTCATCTCTGAAATGGAATACCAGGCCTTGGGCAACAATCTTATCTGTAAAGTGGGGATAATAATGAGTGCCTGCCTCATAGGAACTCTCCAGCTAACTAAAGGCAAGTAGTAAATTATAGTATATCATGCAGCTATTAAAAATAATGCTATGGGGAGTGATGAATAGCAGGTAAAATACTCACATTAAAAGTTAAGTAAAAAAGCAAGATAAAAATTATCTACATACTATTATCTCAATAACTTTAAGATATGTATATAGAAAAACTGGAAGTAATATTGTAAATGGGATTCTCATTAGTGAACTTACAAATTATTTTTATCTTTGCAAAGTGGGTCTATGTTCAATTTTAACACTAGCTTTTAGAATTATGAATTGTTTTCTGTGACTACATGTTGTGCGTTAGATTTTCATATGACTTGAAAGTTTCAAAAAATGTATTTCCTGGGAGCAAAAAGCTAGTGCTTTTTTTTTTTTTACATATACAGTATAAAATGATATTTCGAGTTCAATATTTTACTAACAGCATTTCTCAAGGATCTAAAATGTCTCATTGTAAAATGGGCTGCGTATGCTGTGTTTTTTAGACATGGATTAATTTTTCTGGGCAAGATTGGAGCTTCAGTTTCCTCCACATTCTTGCAGGATGGAGTGAGTGGACTAAATGCAGGTACTGCAGCCAATGACTTGTGTTGTCTTGCCTACAAATGGCTGGGGTAGAGAAGGTTGTCCTCCTCATGGCCTCTGTCTCTGTCTTTCTTGTACACACACACACACACTCTTTCTCTATAATGAAACTATATTTTAGACAAATTAAAGGACTGTTTTATGAAATTTCTCTCTGAAAAACATAAACAAGAAATTAGAAAAAAAATATTAAAAAAAGAAGTTACAACACAAAATTTCCCTATATTTGTAAAATGCTTTGGTGTATTGCTAGTTGACAAATATGTCCCTTGACATGTTATTTTTCCTTCAAAGGAAAAACTGAAACTAACTCTTGATGAAAGTGAAAGAGGAGAGTGAAAAAGTTGGCTTAAAGCTCAACATTCAGAATACTAAGTTCATGGCATCTGGTCCCGTCATTTCATGGGAAGTGGATGGGGAAACTGTGGAAACAGTGTCAGACTTTATTTTTTGGGGCTCCAAAATCCCTGCAGATGGTGATTGCAGCCATGAAATTAAAAGACGCTTACTCCTTGGAAGGAAAGTTATGACCAACCTAGATAGCATATTCAAAAGCAGAGACATTACTTTGCCAACAAAGGTTCGTCTAGTCAAGGCTATGGTTTTTCCTGTGGTCATGTATGGATGTGAGAGTTGGACTGTAAAGAAGGCTGAGCGCTGAAGAATTGATGCTTTTGAACTGTGGTGTTGGAGAAGACTCTTGAGAGTCCCTTGGACTGCAAGGAGATCCAACCAGTCCATTCTGAAGGAGATCAGCCCTGGGATTTCTTTGGAAGGAATGATGCTAAAGTTGAAACTCCAGTACTTTGGCCACCTCATGTGAAGAGTTGACTCATTGGAAAAGACTCTGATGCTGGGAGGGATTGGGGGCAGGAGGAGAAGGGGATGACAGAGGATGAGATGGCTGGATGGCATCACCGACTCGATGGACGTGAGTTTGAGTGAACTCCGGGAGTTGGTGATGGAGAGGGAGGCCTGGTGTGCTGCAATTCATGGGGTCACAAAGAGTCGGACACGACTGAGTGACTGAACTGAAATGAACTGAACTGAACTCCCATAAGGGGTGAATGATTTAGTAATTATAAACATACTTATATGAATGGGCCTTTGTGCAACCATTAAAGATGTTTACAGAGGGATTTTTTAATGAAAAAATCACTATGACATGATTAGTAAGAAACAATCAAGATTTTAAATTTCAAATGTAGTCTACTCATATCTATGTAACAACATATAACATAAACATAAAACATACTAACATATAATATGGAAATAAATATTCCAATAAGAATCATACTTTTTAAAATTTAATTCTTAATTATAAGAAACACATGAATATATTTTTATGTAAAAAATTGAAATATTGCACTAAGGCTAAATGTCTTTTGAGCACTGTGAAATAATCAGTTATAATAGTCTGATATATTATATAAAGTGTCTTCTTCTATGTCTCTCCTATTTTTTTATATTAGCATATGTTACTTTTATAGTACATACGTGCTTTTGCAGTCAGAAAATAATTTACAAGAGAAATGCAAAATAAAACAATCATAAGACATCATTTCACATCCATCAGAATGGAAAATATTTTACAAATCTAATAACACTATTTACTTACAAAGATGTGGGGAAAGAATGAAGGAGTGTTAACTGACAGAACTACTTTAGAGAGTATTTCCTAATGTATAAGATATAATTTTTTTTCTCTATAATGACACTTCTAAGCATATATTCTAAAAAAAACTCTCACACACAGACATGAGGAAACATGTACAAGGGTATTCACTACAACATTTTTATAGCAGTAAAAATTTAGAAACTAAATATTGATCAGTTGTAGGTTAGTAAGTACAGCAGGTAATAACATGTATAAATAAGACCTGCATGATAGTATAAATTAAATGGAATAGTAAGCTAAGTGAATGAAATAGTCTGACATAATCTATATAGGATTTAGAAATATACAAAAACATTTCAAGTTTCAATTAAGAGGAAGTAAACACATTCCATCCTGCTTCTCCCACTGAATATAACTAAAAGCCCTGAACAGAATAGATGGAGCAGCTCTCTGAAGACTCTGAAAAGTAAATGGTATCAGGCTGATTGGGGAAAAAACTTGAACTTGATGTATGGTTGATATATTGGTGATTTTCCTGCCATTCTATCATATTCTGTGTTAGTTCAAAGGCACTAGAATTCTGGAACTGCTCACTGAACAGAAAAAAAGAGCTCCAAGAGAAACCCTTCTTTTCTTGACAGAAGATTAGGAAGAGGAGCCCCTATTAGTCAGAGAATGGGGAAAATTTCCTATATTTTTTTCCTTTTCTCCTTAGTTTTGAAAGTGAAATCTGTCAGGGGGTGATGGTAGCAGCAGTGACCAGGCAGACATCTAAAATTCTGAGGAAGATGAGTCCTTCTTTCTAAACATAACTATTGTCTGAAAAGCGGGGGTATTCCCCACTGCTTTTTCTCTCTTTGTTCTCAAACTATTTGGCCCTTGAGGTGGACCCTATTGTGAGAAGTGCACAGCACATCTCACAGAGAGATGAAAGCCCTGGGTTTCCAGCCAAAGGGCAGGAAAGGGAGTCCTGGCAGAGAGTGTGAAAACAGTGGAAAGGAGGAAGATTGAGGAAGGGATCCCGTGAAATTGCTATGACTGAACATATGGGCTCAGTCTCTAAGCTGCACACGTGTGGATCTAATTCTAATAGCAAACCGACTACTTTGAGAACTGAACTTTGAGGGTAGTTGACCACCCAGGTCCCCAACTGGCCCCTGGGTGACACTCACATAGAATATATCTGAATAACACTGCAAAAAGTTTGTAAACAGAACAGATATTGAAACCACAGACCACAAAAAGTAGGTCAAGAGAGATTGTTTCAAGATGGCAGAGTAGAAGGATGTGTGCTCATATCCTGCTGCAAGAGCACTGAAGTCACAACTAGCTGTTGAACAGCCATCAACAGGAAGATGCTGGGGCTGACCAAAAAAAGGTACCCCACACTCAAAGACAAAGCAGAAGCTGCAATGAGGTGGTAGGAGGGGTGCAATCACGCTAAAATCAAGTCCCGTATCCACCAAGTGGGGGACACACAAGCTGGAGAACAACTATACCAAAGACGTACTCCTACTGTCGTGAAGGCTTCCCAGATTGGTAATAGGAAAAAAGAATGAAAAAAAAAGAAAAAGAAGAAGACAGCCTAAGAGACCACTGGGACAACGTTAATCACACCAACATTCATATTAGAGGGTCCCAGAAGAAAGAGAGAGGAAGGACCCAAGAAAATATTTGAAGAGATAATTGTTGAAAATTTCCCTAACATGGGATGGGAAATAGTCAACCAAGTCCAGGAAGCGCAGAGAATCCCTGGCAGGAAAAACCCAAGGAGGAACACACTGAGACACATAGTAATCAAACTGACAAAATTAAAGGCAAAGATAAAATATTAAAAGTAGCAAGGGAAAGATGACAAATAACATACAAGGGAACTCCCATAAGGTTGCCAGCGGATTTCTGAACAGAAACTTTACAAGCCAGAAGGGAAAGGCATGGTATATTTAAAGTGATTAAACAAAAGAACCTACAAGCAAGAATACACTACCCAGCTAGACTCTCATTTAGATTTAATGAAGAAATCAAAAGCTTTCCAGACAAGCAAAAGTTAAGAGAATTCAGCACCACCAAACCAATATTATAACAAACGCTAAAGAAACTTCTCTAGACAGGAAACACAAAAGAAGGAAAAGACCGACAAAAATGAACCCAAAACAAATAAGAAAATGGTAATAGGATCATACATATTGATAATTACTTTAAATATAAATGGATTAAATGCACCAACCAAAAGACATTGACTGGCTGGGTAGATGAGAACATGTGTATATATGCACTTTCATTTATAACATCACCTATTCCGATCATTGTGGATGATCGAGGCAGGCCCTCAGGAAAAGGCATTGTTGAATTCTCAGGGAAGCCAGCTGCTCGGAAAGCTCTGGACAGATGCAGTGAAGGCTCCTTCCTGCTAACCACATTTCCTCGACCTGTGACTGTGGAGCCCATGGACCAGTTAGATGATGAAGAGGGACTCCCAGAGAAGCTGGTTATAAAGAATCAGCAATTTCACAAAGAGCGAGAACAGCCACTCAGATTTGCACAGCCTGGCTCCTTTGAGTATGAGTATGCCATGTGCTGGAAGGCACTTATTGAGATGGAAAAGCAGCAGCAGGACCAAGTGGACCGAAACATCAAAGAAGCTCGTGAGAAGCTGGAGATGGAGGCTGCTGCTCGCCATGAGCACCAGGTCATTCTAATGAGGCAGGATTTGATGAGGCGTCAAGAAGAACTTCGGAGGATGGAAGAGCTGCACAATCAAGAAGTGCAAAAACGAAAGCAGCTGGAGCGCAGGCAGGAGGAGAAGCGCAGGCAGGAGGAGGAGCTCAGGCAGGAGGAGGAGCTCAGGCAGGAGGAGGAGTGCAGGCGCCGTGAGGAAGAGATGCGGCGGCAACAAGAAGAAATTATGCGACGACAGCAGGAAGGATCAAGGGAACCTTCCCTGACGCGAGAGAGCAAGAGATACAGATAGGTCAGATGGCTATGGGAGGTGCTGTGGGCATAAACAACAGAGGCGCCATGCCCCCTGCTCTTGTGCCAGCTGGTACCCCAGCTCCTCCAGGACCAGTCACTATGATGCCAGATGGAACCTTGGGATTGACCCCACCAACAACTGAAGGCTTTGGGCAAGCTGCTACAATGTAAGGAATTGGGGAAATTGGTGGAACTCCTCCTGCATTCAACTGTGCAGCTCCTGGAGCTGAATTTGCTCCAAACAAACATCACCGATACTAATAAAATTGCAGTGTCTAGTTTCCCAAAACCCTTACAAGAGGGACCCTTTTTGGACTTAGCCAAATTCTACTCTGGAAAAGTGTTAGGGATTCCTCCCAGTAGTTTAGGTCTTCCCTGCCTGTAGTACTCTAGGGAGTATGTTGGAGGCAGAGGGTAAGGGAGGGGTGATATTTAACAAATCAGTTCTATGTGGTATACCCTTTCACTAATCAATTCTGTGTGGTGCATTCCTAAAATCTCATGTGACTGTTGAGAGCCTGCGAGGGCCAGGGAGCCATGGCAGAATGGATCCAGTTAGAGCCCCATTAATCTTAATCATTCCGCTCTTCGTCCACCCTGTTCTATTTGCTTTCTTGTTCTTACACCCCCCACCCCCTACCCCAGTCGGTAAAGAATCTGCCTGCAATGCTGGAGACCTGGGTTCGATTCCTGGGTCGGGAAGATCCCCTGGAGAAGGAAACGGCAACCCACTCCAGTGTTCTTGCCTGGGAGATCCCATGGACAGAAGAGCTTGGCAGGCTACAGTCCATGGGGTTGCAAGAATCGGACACAACTTAGTGAACTGTCTGTCTCTACTTAATCCCCCAAATTGTATGTAATTATTTTATATTGTTAGGTTAATCATTTTTCCATTTGGCTTGCAATTGTAACTATCTTTTATTTTTTTATTTGGCTATTGACTGTGAAAACTGATAAACATTTTTTACTATGGTGAAAAAGATGATAGGTCAAAATTTGTGAACTGGTCCTAATTGGGTCTACTGTCTGTCAAGGAATAATAAGCTAACAAATAAGCAAACAAATGAATAAATACTCTCTATGATTTAAACAGGAGGGAGAGTCTCTTGATATAACATTCAAAATGTTCAAGATACAATCTAAAATTAGTTAACATACAAAGTAGCAGAAAAATTAAAACAACATACAAGGAGGAAGAAAATTAGCAAGCATTTTCTTCAAGATGATCCAGATGCTGAAATTATTAGAGAAACCTTTCTTCAAGAAGTAAGGGTGAATACTCCTTGAAACAAATGAAAAGTTTCAACAAAGAAATAGATACTAAGATAAGAACCAAAGTGGAAGTTTTAGAATGAAAAGCATGATAACTGAAATAAAATGTTTACTTAGCATCTTCAATACCAGGTAGAGATGACTAGAGGAAATGGCCAGTATGCTTGAAGACAGGTGAATAGAAAACATCCAAACTGAGAAATGGAGGGGGGAAGATTGTGAAATAAAATTACCTTGTAAGACATATCAAAAGGTCTAACACTGTGTCACTGGAGTTTCTGAAAGAGAGAATAGTGTGAGAAAAAATGTGTCTGAAGAAATAATGATGGACAGCTTCCTAAATTTGATATAAGATGTAAAGTTACAAACTCAAGAACCTCCACAAATGTCAAACCTGATAAACTCAGAGAAATACAGACATAGACACATCATAATCAGAGTGCTAAAAACCAAGATGAAGAAAAATAGTGAACCAATCAGAAAAATGGACATCACTTGTAAAGGAGCAATAAAGTGAATGACTACATATTTCTGTTCAGAAGCCATGGAGGCCAGAAGGCAATGGAATAACATTTTTAAGGTGCTCAAAGGCCCAGAGTTCTAGGTCTAGCAAAAATGATATTAATAATTTTTTGGAATAAAGATGAAAAAGGGACATTCTCAGTTGGAGGAAAATTAAAATAATTAATTGCCAATATACTTGCACTAAAGTAAGTGCTAAAATAAATTTCACAGGTGGAAGAGAAATGATACCAAAGTAATTCGAAATTCAAGATAGAAGGAAGAGCAACAGACATGGTAAATATGTGGACAAATGTAATAAACTGGATTTCCCCTGTAAATTTTTGATATGAGATGTGCATGACTGAAAAGAAAAACAGTAACATTGTCTAGTAGGATTTTCAGTGTATGTAGAGATGCTGCTCATGAAAATTATAGGATAAAGGAGGGAAGGTAAAGTACCTATATGATGGCAAAGTTTCTGGATTCCAACTGAAGTGATAAATAGTAATTCCAAGTAGCCTGTGAAAAGTTAAACACAGTAGGTTATTGTTATTCATAGTAGTTGTGTTGGATAAACTCTCCATGAATACTGAATTACCAAATACTGAATCATTGTTCTTAGGGTAAATACAGGATTAGGTTTCTGCAAGATTCTGGCCAAAACTTACATCAACTGATCAATAGATAACTTTGTTTGATGTGTGTTTCTTATTTAAGGATATGCTATTTAATCTATATGGTTGATTCAGTGATATTGAACTCACAACTGACAGCATTATAATTCATTTCTGAATACACACACATATATATTTTTCCTGTAAAGCACACCACAGCCCTTTTAACTTAGAAATAGTAGATAGCATTTCAAGACTATAATTGGGGACCATTTCAGACATTGAATTCACCAAAAAAGTATAAAATGTGAAAAATGTGTCATTAAATAGACCATGAAAAGGACATTTGGTTACACCATGAAACTGAAATAAGAAGGGAGAGCATCACCTTATTCTAATGGAGTCAGGAATATACATATTGGATGAATCAAAATTTTCATCATTCTGTGCATGTCTGTGAATAGCTGTGAAGGTGCCACAAGTATTGTGGTTACAAATGAATTTTAGTGAATAGGCAAATTCACAACTATGAAATCCATGAATAATAAGCATTAAACCCTGGTAGCTCAGTTGGTAAAGAATCCGCCTGCAATGCAGGAGACCCTGATTTGATTCTTGGGTTGGGAAGATGACCTGGAGAAGGGATAGGCTACCTACTCCAGTATTCTTGGGCTTCCCTGGTGACTCAGCTGGTATAAAATTTGCCTGCAACACATGAGACATGGGTTCGATCCCTGGGTTGGGCAGATCTCTTGGAGAAGGGAACAGCTACCCACTCCAGTATTCTGACCTGGAAAATTCCATACGGAGGAGCCTGGCAGGTTACAGTCCATGGGATCGCAAAGAGTCCGATACGGCTGAGTGATTTTCACTTCACTTCACTTCAAGTGTATGTTTACTATGAACTCTAGGTTAGCCCAGTCAAAAAAGTATGCGATTAGATAGTAAAAAACCCAACTAAAGATATAACTCAAAATGATAAGATTTTTGGATCACTAAAAAAAAATCACAGTTCTAAATTTATATGCAATCAAAAACACAGCCTCAAAATGTATAAGGGAAAAATTACAGAGCTAGAACAAGAAATCTAAAATCATAGTGGGTAATTTTTAACATTTTTCCTTCTGTGAGTGCTTGGAAAAACAGGCAAATTATCATAAGAATATAAGATATTTGATTAATTCTTTTTAAATTAAAATCAAAGTACAGTACTCCATAATTACAGGATACTTATAGTTTTAAACCACACAGGAAACATTTGTACTCATTCACTATTTACAATAAATCTCTTGCATTAATAGGTCTTCAAGCAAGTCTCAATAAAGTTTAAAGGATTTAAGTAATTCAGAGTATGTTTTCAGAATTAATGTACTTAAGCTGGAAGTCAATTACAAAAATGTAACTTATATACGTAAAAATTAAGATATACACTTCTATTTTACCCATGGGTTTATTGACTGTGGGTTAAAGGAGATATCTCAGTTGAAATTAGAAATGTTTTGCTCATTAAAAAAAGAGATTTGTTCTATACATCAGTGTCTCTTTTGCTGTCTCGTACACAGGGTTATTGTTAGCATCTTTCTAAATTCCATATATAGGGTGGGAAGATTTGGGAGAATGGCATTGAAACATGTAAAATATCATGTATGAAACGAGATGCCAGTCTAGGTTCGATGCACGATACTGGATGCTTGGGACTAGTGCACTGGGACGACCCAGAGGGATGGTATGGGGAGGGAGGAGGGAGGAGGGTTCAGGATGGGGAACACAGGTATACCTGTGGTGGATTCATTTTGATATTTGGCAAAACTAATACAATTATGTAAAGTTTAAAAATAAAATTAAAAAAAAAAAAAGAGATTTGTGGTTATCATAGGCAAGAAGTGGGGGGAGGGGTAATTGGAGGAAGGAGGTCAAAGGCAAAAACTTACAGTTACAAGACAAATAAGTTCTAGGGATATAATGTACCGGATGATAACTATAGTTACCAGTGCTGTAGGACATATAGGAAAATTGTTCAGAGAGTAAATCCTAAGAGTTCTCATCACAAAAAAAGACAAAAATGAAAAAAAAACAAAAACAAAAACAGAAAAGGTGAAAAGTCTACAGATATATCTATCTTACTTCACAGTTTTGCCAAGGGCCTGCGGCACTTACTCCGTGGTTAAGTTTCTCACTAAAGTATTGATTTAATTATCAGAAAATGTTGGTGCCCAAAAGCATTGAGAAAAAAATATGCTGTAACATTTGGAGAAAAAAGTTTTGAACTGACTGAAAATTAAAATTCTACATTCAAAACTTGCTCATGGTATATAGTTAAAGCTGTGCCTAGAGGGATTACTTCAACTTTAAATGCTTATAAAAAAGAAGACTGATATCAATGAACTAAGTATCTAAATGCATGAAGTGGAAAAAAAGTCAAACTCAAAGGAAGTAGAAGAAAGGAAATAAAAGGGTTAATTAAATGAGATTAAGTCATTAAGATTAATAATATTTGATACCCCTATGGAGGCTGATTAAAAAAAAATGAGAGAATGCACAAGTAACCAATGCCAGATGTGAAAGAAAGAGAGCATTAAATCCCATAGATACAAAAAAGTTAATATGTGGATCTAATGAACAACTTAATGCCAATAATACAACATAAGAATACATAAATTTCTAGAAAAATGCAACTCACTAAAATGAACACAAACCCAAAAGAATTAGAAAACCTGAATAGTGCAGTTTTCTGTATATGTGAAATATATCACTATAAAAAAGGTTAAAAATTAAACATAAACTAAAGAATCACAGAACTGGAGAGGCACCTACTAAGTCAGTTGCTTTATTATGTGACTTTGAACAGATTAATGCCTAGATTCAAATTTTATGAAACCTCAGATATGCAGCATTATTTAAGAGGGTAGAGATTACTTTAATTTAAATTCAGAGAAGTAAAAAGCCAACTTAGAGTTCTTTGACATGATGTTTCTGCAAAAACTGGATAACTTGATGTTAGAACTTTACCAAACTCCTCAAAAGTTGATGGGCTTTCCTGGTAGCCCAGCTGGTAAAGAATCTGCCTGCAATGCAGGAGACCCCAGTTCCATCCCTGGGTCAGGAAGATCCCCTGGAGAAGACAGAATTCCACTGACAGAGCAGAGGAGCCTGGCCGGCTACAGTCCTTGGG
Organism: Bos grunniens; assembly: GCF_055505025.1. Classification (NCBI taxonomy): domain Eukaryota; kingdom Metazoa; phylum Chordata; class Mammalia; order Artiodactyla; family Bovidae; genus Bos; species Bos grunniens. The sequence continues at coordinate 16,380,656 of NC_141182.1, forward strand.
GTCACAAAGAACCGGACATGACCGAGTGACTTTCACTTTCACTAAAAAGTTGATAACCAAGAGAAAGGCAATCTTGCTATTGTGTTCTTGGCACAGTTTCTATTGATTCCATTCTTTTTTTATCTCCTTGACAGTCAAGCAATTTTTCCAGTGTTAATATCAGTACATTCTCTTCTTGTTTGTATTAAGAAAACAACTGGGCTCTATCTGCCTCGTAACATCTCTGAAAGAGAAATAAGCTCTCAATTCCTCTCCTTTCCCCAGATGAATATTATACTTTTCACTTGTCCTGGGATGACCCACTGATAAACTGTGGATACATTTTTAGGTCTACCCTGTGTTTTTAAAGGAGCTTAAACACATGGAATATATCTTTCAGAAGACAGTGCTTACTTTGGATACCAGCTACAGCTTGGGTGTTCCCAGGCTGCACTTCTGATTAATTGGCTATAAATTTGGGAGCTCCCATGACCCTCTCAGGTTTGATAATTCACTAGAATGACTCCCAGAACTCAGGAAAACACTATACTTACAATTATAATTTTACTAAAAAGAATACATGTAGGGAGGTCTGGGAGGGTTTTGAATGCAGAACTTCCATGCCCTCTTCCTGCGGAGTCAGGCTGTGTCACCGTCCTGGCATATCAACATGTTTACCAACTAGGAAGCTCTGCCGAGCTTTGGTGGCCAGGGCTTTATTGTGGTTTTATTACTTCGGCATGTTTGATTAAATCCTTGACCTTGTGCTTGAACCCAGTGCCTTCTCTTCTTTCTAGTGGTTGGTCTGGCCAGAGGTCACTGCCCTTTAATCACCTGGTTGGTCCTTCTGGTGACCAGCACCATTCTGAAGCTATTTGAGCTCCACCATTAGCCACCTTATTAGCATAACAAAGACACTCCTGTCACTCAAGAAATTTCAAGGTTTTTAGAATCTTCCTGCCAAAAACCTGGACAAAGATCAGACAAGTTCTTTATTAAACTACAGCATCTAATAAGTGCTCTGATTAGGATGAACTATTTTATCTTTCCCAGAAGATAAAAGACACATTCCAAAGCCAGAACGTGTGCAAAAGATAGAAGGCAGACATATTTTAGACCACATTTGACTCCTGAACTTTATTCAACTCAAGGTCACATAGCTAAGCAATTAAGTGAATGCTTTCTAAAATGAGAATTTACTAAGTAGAATTTTCTTTCAATCCTCAAGTGTAATTTTTATAGGTGTCAGTGTGTATACTAGGAATTCTTTTCTATTAGCCAAAGATAACAGTATTGAGATCTTTTGCTTTGTAAAATGCTGTTCCCAAAGCATGTCCCCAGCTGAAATGATTGTTTGGGATGCTTTTCAATGTTATCATATTATTTTTCTGTAATGAGCTAAGAATTAAAAAAGAGATGGCACTGAACCCTGGGGTTAGTCAAGTTCTCAAAGGTCTTCCAGTTCAATTCCTGTGTGTGATGCCTGAATTATTTCAGAGTATTTCCAGCAAATATGTATGCAGCTGAACTTTACCTGTAATGGGTGGTTCACTCCCCTAAAAGCAGTCTGTCTCATATTCAGATAGTCCTGTGAGAAAGTTCTACTGCCTTACTGAGTTGAAAACCTTCCTCCCCATATTTTTCAACTGGTGGTTCTACCCCTGGTTCTTGGACTAGTTTGGGATTGACAAAAGGATGAGGAACATTGTTCCGAAAGTGTGTGAAAACAGGCATTCCTGCAGCAAAAGGACATCATATGTGTGTCTCAGCTCCAGGAAAGATGATGGTCAAGAGCCTGTCTTATGGCTCTCTTTAGCTGTTAATCTGGGAATTTTAGCACCAGAAACTTTACTAATAAGATGATAAAGTTGATAAAACAATAGGTAACATTTTTTTGAGTGCTACTATGTGCCAGGTATTGTGTGCTGGGAGCTTTCCTTGCATGTGTGCGTGTGCATAGCCGCTCAGGCATGTCCGACTCGTTGCAACCCCATGGACTATAGCCCACCAGGCTCCTCTGTCCATGGGATTCTCCAGGCAAGAATACTGGAGTGGGTTGTCATGCCCTCCTCCAGGGGATCTTACCAACCCAGGAATTGAACCAGGGTCTCCTGCATTGCAGGCAGATTCTTTACCAGCTGAGCTACTGCAAAATGTCTCTGTATGGTAGACATTATTGCTGCCATCACTTTACAGATGAGTGTACTGAGGCTCAGAGAAGTCAGATAACTTTCTCAAGTTTCTTCAACTAAGGGAGCCAGCTTCAAACCATGAATCTTAACTCTCAAACATATTTTTAGTGCTTGACACTCCACTGCATTCCATTTTACTTTTAATGACACACATGCCCTGTTGATTGTTTTTTCCTGAAGCTGCGAGTATTTTGTCTTCAGATTTTCCTGTATGCCATTGACTCCTGAGAGTGTTACTATCACTGTGGACAGGGTTGGGTAGTTTGGCTAGCAGCAGCTTGGGCATAAGTTGGTAGCAGCAGCACAAGGGAATGAAACAAAATAAGAACCAAGATGATGCCTAGCACCAGAATCTCTTTCTCTGACTAGTGTCTTCCGGGTCTATTTTTCTAATCTAGACAACTTTCCTGGGAATACCCCACTCCAGGGCATGTTACCAGCTGGATGTTATATCACAATGACTTTTACAGATGATTAGTGCCACCAAGAATGCTGGCCTGAAATCATCTTACCGATTAGTAACTGCCTGGGGTCATAGTAATTCAATATATGAAGGTTCTTCTGAGCTGAGAATGAAAAATAGCCTCTACTGTGAAAGACCCAGGGTGGGGACAATGAAAGGGAGGTTTCAGGGAGTCTTCTCAAAGAATACACTCAGGGTCTTTCCCCATTTTCTTACCCTCAAAGCTTTCAGGAGATAATCCGATTGTGTTTTTTGAGGTGCTGCAGTTAGTAAAACATACACAGTTTTTGCCTGTGTGCATTTTCTCCCAGAAAATTTTCAAGAAATTTCTTTAAGAATTTTCTTCAAGAAACCCATCTAATCTAGGCATCATGGTATTACAGAGATAAGTCATCTATGATTTCTGTCTTGGAAATACAGAGATCAAAGGGAAAGGATGGATACACAAATCACAATAATACAATACAAAGCAGGACATGTTATGAGTGGTCATCATTAGCAAAATGATAAGGTGTCTGTGGAGTGTTCACCTCCTCTTGTTGAGAATCAAAGAAGGCTTCAACAAAAAGGTGGAATTTTAATCTAGAGGTCACAAACTGGAGGCCATCATCTGCATTAGTTCATACATGTGTGGGAAGGTGAAAGATACAGTCTATATAAGGCAGCACATCAAACAAGAATGGAAACTGTATAGAAAAATTTTTAGCTCCAGATTTGTTGCAATAGAGACCAAACAGGAGAACTGAGGGATTGAATTGGAAAGTCTCGTAGTATTAGACTATGGAGAGCCTTGCCAAGGCTTTGGAAGATTCCTTCATATTGAGTATGTGCCCTAAGGGGGGCCTCATAAGGTAGAAGTGTCCTGTAACTCTTCAGCCCTTTTCTCCAGGAGAACACTTAACAGTGATGAAGGTGAAATTATCACCGGAAGTAAATCATCACCTGCTTATTTGTTGAGAGTATTCTGTGCCAGGAGGGGTTATTGTTATGGAACTCTGAAAATCCCAAAAGGATTTAGTAAATGCAGTGTGTTTGTGGTTAAACCAAGGAAAAGGAAGCACATCTTAAATTCTACATTATTGGTAATAAAATGTATTCTGTGCAAGCTTCACTTCTAATACAATACACAAAGATCCTCGAAGGACCAGCTCTGAACCACGGCTCCCCGGAAAAAAGTCACACCTGCCATCCTTCTTCCTGCTCCTCCAACCAGCCAGTCCCTTGCATTGTTCTGGGCATTTCAGGTTGGAAAAGCTTCACCTTTAGTCTCACTTTATTTTCATTTAATATGCCAATTACGGTCTTGATGATCTGCTCATGGGCAGTTTTCCAGAAGACCTGTCTCACTTTGTGTAGATTAAATTATATATGCTGATTCAATTCCACTGGCCGCACATGTGGGACAATTATTACCCAAGTTCTCTACTTCTCATTCCTAATTTAGTTCTGCAGCTCCTTTCAGAAATTGCCTCTCTTCTTGCATCCCATCTCTCTCTGGACTCAGATCCAGGAGTTTCTCTCTCTGTCTGAGGAGTGGTGTGAATTTAGCATTGTCGTTTCAGAATCAGTATAAAATTATTTGAATGCTAAATTCCATTGGCTATGTCTTGGTGCCATGAAACCTTGGCTGGCTTTTCCATAATGTGATCAAGCCATTGAATCAGAGCTGGGAGACCTGGCTGCTAGCCTGGACTTTGCCAGTACCCCTCTGTTGTGGTCAGCTGTGGATTGCATCCATAACTTCCATTCTCCTATCCTCTTCACAACGGCATCCACAATTTTTCAGCTACGAGGTTCCCGAGGACTGATCCTACCACCAGCTCTAGGGTAAGGCTCTGCTTGCCTTAAGTTAGTCTCCATCTCCTTTTCCAGCGCCACAATGATAAGTTCTGAGATGTACCACATACCAAGCTAGGTTAGTCAGGGCCAATAAAACCAACTTCTGGAGCTCCAGTTGGATTATTGGAGAGACGGAGTCCAGTGAGGAAGTATATACTTCTGGGATGTCTGAGGACCCATTTTGATACCATAATACGAGAGTCAGAAAGAGACCCCACATTAATCCCAATTCTCATCATTAGAGTCCTAGATCAAGTCTCAGCTAAACCTTGGTATACCTCTGGACTGTTCAATTCCAGGCGCCAATAAGCTCTCTATTTGTGTAAGGTAGTTTGGGCTGAAATTTCTATTTTCTAAAGGCTTTTTATTGGTGTACAGTTGCTTCACAATGTTGTGTTAGTTTCTGCTGTATAGCGAAGTGAATCAGCTGTATGTATACATATGTCCCCTCTTTTTTGGATTTTCTTCCCATTTAGGTCACCACAGAGCATTGAGTAGAGTCTCCTGTGCTTTACAGCAGGTTCTCATTAGTTATCTATTTTTTTTGTAGTATGTATATGTCAGTCCCAATCTTCTAGTTCACCCCACACTTCCTTCCCCCACCTTGGTGGTCATACATTTATTCTCTACATCTGTGTCTATATTTTTGCTTTGCAAGTAGGTTCATCTGTATTTTTCTAGATTGCACATATATGCAATAATACGCAATATTTGTTTTTCTCTTTCTGACTTACTTCACTTTGTATGACAGAATCTAAGGGAATGTTACTCAGCCATAAAAACGAAAATTCTATTTCTTGCAGTCAAAGCATCTGAATGTGGTGTTGATAAATTACTTTCCCTGTCTGAGCCTCGCTTTCTTCTTGTGTCTCGCAAGGGGCTAGGCAGGCTAAGGTCCATTCCAGTTCTGAAATTCCGAGACTCTGATTTTTTGCTTCCAGTTCTTTATAATGCACCTGTCCATTTTTCTGGTGAGAAAGGAGGTGTAACTGGAGACTCTCACTGTGCACTAGTTGATGTCGGGGTGGATCAGGAGAGGCTGCTCTGAGGGAAACGTTTGTTTTCAGTTGAGGCCTAAAGAACGGGGGTTAGTGAGGGTGACAAAGTGTGGTGTGTGTTCTCCAGACAATAGGAGCAGCCAGGAGCAGATGGGAGCTTTGGGGATGGGCTGGCCTGATGTCTTCGAGTCACAATTATAAAATGAAGCACCTGTCCACTCTTGAGCTCCATGTGTCCACTCCTCTTACACATCTGCCCTCATAAGGAAGGTCCTCCTCTCCCTAACAGAAGCATCTTTCATTTTTACTGTGACCGAAATTCTCTGAGGATAGAAATTGTGTCTTTATCAACTCAGTGCCTCCAGATGCCTAACAAAGTGGACACAATGTGTCTATGGACACAAGGAGTTGAATTTCAACTCATGAGATAAGTCAAGTCTCAAACATGGGAAAAGTCATGACAAGTTTGATGATGGAAAAGAGACAGGGGTGGCTGGAGTGGGGACTCGGGTAGGAGAGCAGAGGAAATCAGGCTACAAAATTACATTTGGAGAGAGTCTCAAATGCCAAGATAAGGTCTTGGGGCCATAAGCCACGTTTAAAGGTAATAAGGTAATCAAAGGACACATTTGTGCCACCACAATGCATTCAGGCTCTTTGACAGATCATTTGGCAACAATAGATTTGCATGAGCTGAAAAGGTACTAATGTTCTGGAGATAACTTGGGGAATTTCTGACTTATGCTTTCACTCTTGGCAACCTTCCAAGAGTAATCAGTTATATATTTAGGCTCATTCCCCACAGGTGTGGATAATCAGGGTGTTAGAGAAACGGGTAAATGATGGTTGGAATGCTGCGTATTCAGTAACTGAGGGTGGACCCAGGACAAGCCAAGCTTAACACTGCTTTACTTCCCCCACCAAACACATACACACACACACACACACACACACACTCTTGTGTTACTTGTGTTTAGCATCTCTTATTATCCTCAGAGAGACCTGGATTCTGAATAGACTGTAAACTACTTTCAACTCATCTAATATATCCAAAAAACGAACTATTTTTGTCCTCCTTCAACCTTCTTTCTGATTCATACATTTCTACTTTTCCTTTTCTTATAAGGCACCAATACATTCTCAGTCTTTGAGTTCTGACGATGGACAATCATCCTAGTCTTCACCTGCTATTGCTGCCCACCCCCCACCCACAACAGTCTCCAAGTCTTCCCAGTTTCATCCTCATCCTCTTGTCCTCTCCCTGATAACTCCATGTTCATATTTTCACTGGGGCTCATTTGAACAACTGTTACCATCACTCAAGCAGCCTTCATTTTTGAAACAATCTTACAGAAAATTGTAAAAACATTTGAGAATAGTTGCTAATATCATGCTCCATTACCCTTGAATACTTTAGTAACTACAAGAACCATAATGCAGCCATCAAATGCAGGAAATTAAAACTGATACATTATTACAATCTAATCTACAGATTCCCTTCACGTTTTCCCAGTTGGTCCAAAGTTCCTTTTAGTCAAAGTTTCTGGCTCAGGATTACATGCTCTATTTCTTTAGTCTTCAATCTGTAAGAGTGACCATCTTTCTTTGACTCTGACACTTTTGAAGATTATAGCCACTTGTTTTGTAAAATGTCCTTTACTTCGGGTTTCTTTGATGTTTCCTCGTGATCAAACGAGGTACACATCTCCGGCAGGAATATCACAGAAGTGATACAATATCTCATCTTATTGCATCTTATTTGATGACACATGAAAGTGAAAGTGAAATCAGATGGCACATGATTATGACTCATCCTACAGTGATGACTAGCCTTGGTCATTTGTCTATCAGGCTTTATAAAATTATTATTCTTTCCTTTGCAATTGACTTTTTTTTAATTTTTTGGAGAGTGAATATTTTGAGACTATGTCAAGATTCTATTTCTTCTCAGACTTTCAATTTAGTATGTCTATTGGTATGGATGTGAGAGTTGGACTGTGAAGAAAGCTGAGTGCCGAAGAATTGATGCTTTTGAACTGTGGTGTTGGAGAAGACTCTTGAGAGTCCCTTGGACTGCAAGGAGATCCAACCAGTCCATCCTAAAGGAGATCAGTCCTGGGTGCTCTTTGGAAGGACTAAAGCTGAAACTCCAATACTTTGGCCACCTGATGCGAAGAGTTGACTCATTGGAAAAGACTCTGATGCTGGGAGGGATTGGGGGCAGGAGGGGAAGGTGACGACAGAGGATGAGATGGCTGGGTGGCATCACCGACTCGATGGATGTGAATTTGAGTGAACTCCGGGAGTTGATGATGGACATGGAAGCCTGGTGTGCTGCAATTCATGGGGTCACAAAGAGTCGGACATGACTGAGCGACTGAACTGAACTGATTGGTATGGATTCATGAAGTCTTATTTCAGCCAATTGTCATAGTTTGTTACTATCATTCATTTTGATGCTCAAATTATCCAAGTGGGGTCCCTTTAAGCTGGTTTCTGTGCTTTTTTGACATGATTCCATCAATATTTGAGCACATAGGCTTATCTTGTACCTGCCCCACTCCAACCCAGAAATCAATCATTTCTCCAAGGACCTAGGATCCTTTTATAGAAAAATGATTCTCAGATTCAGTGTGCTTATTGATGCTAGGGTGTCACTGTGCTTAGACCTTCACAGTGATGCACTGGGGAATTTATATTTACACTTTAACATGTGTATTTATTTCCATGTTTATTTATTCATTCTAACTTTTTTCCTTTTCCTATTTCTAACTTCCTTCTCTGACAATAAGAAATCTGCCTCCAAAGGCTTCCAGTTTTGGTTCACATGTAAGGAGCTTGAAAATTGCCACTCTGTCCTAATAAGAAGCAGAAAGCTGAATGGGAAGGATAATCAACTCTTTTTGGATCAGTGGTTGGAATCAGGACAAACTGCTGCCCCCCAAATTGAGAGAGAGGCAATTACAGGCAGTGTTAAGTCACAGCTTACTACAGTAGAGACTCGCCACTGAGAGAACAAGTGCCAGGGTAGAAAACTGACAACTGTAATTGACAATTGCTAGAAGCCCAGTGTCGGAGAAGGCAATGGCACCCCACTCCAGTACTCTTGCCTGGAAAATCCCATGGACGGAGGAGCCTGGTAGGCTGCGGTCCATGGGGTCGCTAAGAGTCGGACATGACTGAGCGACTTCACTTTCACTTTCATGCATTGGAGAAGGAAATGGCAACCCACTCCAGTGTTCTTGCCTGGAGAATCCCAGGGGTGGGGGAGCCTGGTGGGCTGACGTCTATGGGGTTGCACAGAGTTGGACACGACTGAAGTGACTTAGCAGCAGAAGCCCAGTGTGGACAACTCTGAGAGTTGAACTCCAGGGGAGGATTTATCTTTAGAAACTCGAATAAGCTCCCACAGTAAATACTAGAAAAAAATCCCTTTTTGCTTCTGGTGGTGGTGGTGGTTTAGTCACTAAGTTGTGTCTAACTCTTTGCAGCCCTGTAGAGTCAGCCCACCAGGCTCCTCTGTCCATGGGATTTTAAAACTGGATTGGGTTGCCATTTCCTTCTCCGGGGGATCTCCCCAACCCAGGGATCAAACCCACGTCTCCTGCCTGGCAGGCAGATTCTTTTACCACTGAGCCACCTGGAAAGCCCCTTTTCTCCTAGTAGTGGGAGGGGAAAATAAATCATTTTGCAATACACCAGAGCACTCTGTTCTTAACAAGCCCTGCCCTCAGGAAAAACTAGTTAACTAGAGGTCAGGAAGCAACAGTTAGAACTGGACATGGAACAACAGACTGGTTCCAAATAGGAAAAGGAGTACGTCAAGGCTGTATATTGTCACCCTGTTTATTTAACTTATATGCAGAGTACACCATGAGAAATGCTGGACTGGAAGAAACACAAACTGGAATCAAGATTGCCAGGAGAAATATCAATAACCTCAGATATGCAGATGACACCACCTTTGTGGCAGAAAGTGAAGAGGAACTAAAAAGCCTCTTGATGAAAGTGAAAGTGGAGAGTGAAAAAGTTGGCTTAAAGCTCAACATTCAGAAAACGAAGATCATGGCATCCGGTCCCACCACTTCATGGGAAATAGATGGGGAAACAGTGGAAACAGTGTCAGACTTTATTTTGGGGGGCTCCAAAATCACTGCAGATGGTGACTGCAGCCATGAAATTAAAAGACACTTACTCCTTGGAAGGAAAGTTATGACCAACCTAGATAGCATATTCAAAAGCAGAGACATTACTTTGCCAACAAAGGTCCGTTTAGTCAAGGCTATGGTTTTTCCTGGGGTCATGTATGGATGTGAGAGTTGGACTGTGAAGAAGGCTGAGCGCCAAAGAATTGATGCTTTTGAAGTGTGGTGTTGGAGAAGACTCTTGAGAGTCCCTTGGACTGCAAGGAGATCCAACCAGTCCATTCTGAAGGAGATCAGCCCTGGGATTTCTTTGGAAGGAATGATGCTAAAGCTGAAACTCCAGTACTTTGGCCACCTCATATGAAGAGTTGACTCATTGGAAAAGACTCTGATGCTGGGAGGGATTGGGGGCAGGAGGAGAAGGGGACGACAGAGGATGAGATGGCTGGATGGCATCACTGACTCAATGGACGTGAGTCTGAGTGAATTCTGGGAGTTGGTGATGGACAGGGAGGCCTTGTGTGCTGCAATTCATGGGGTCGCAAAGAGTCGGACAGGACTAAGCGACTGATCTGATCTGATCTGATAACCTGCTGGGGTATTAGCAGAACCTAACTAACCTGGGGAAGGGAGATACCCAACTCCAGTCCACTCTAGTCATCTTATCCTACTGCTACTGCTAAGTCACGTCAGTCGTGTCCAACTCTGTGTGACCCCATAGACGGCAGCCCACCAGGCTCCCCCATCCCTGGGATTCTCCAGGCAAGAACACTGGAGTGGGTTGCCATTTCCTTCTCCAATGCATGAAAGTGAAGAGTGAAAGTGAAGTCTCTCAGTCATGTCTGACTCTTAGAGACCCCATGGACTACAGCCTACCAGGCTCCTCCATCCATGGGATTTTCCAGGCAAGAGTACTGAAGTGGGGTGCCATTGCCTTCTCCGTCCTATCCTACTAAGGAGGGAGAAAAAAAACAGAAACTCTTGTGAAGTTCACAGTCCAGAGACATAGATTCACTGAAAGTCGAGACCTAGTCCCTGAACTATAGAGTGCTTACCCTCCCCTCACACCTCACCATCACAGTACCAAAGATCCATTTATAGCAATTCCTATCACTCAGTAGGTCATACCTGGCTATCAGGAAAAAAATTACAAGGCATACCAAAAGGCAAAAAAGTACAATTTCAAGAGACAGAGCAAGCATCAGAACCAGACATGGCAGGGGTGTTGAAATTATCTGACCAGGAATCAACCAGGATTAATATAAGACTCTAATGAGTAAAGTAGACAGCATGCAAGAAGAGATGGGCAATGTGGCAGAGAGCTGGCAATCCTAAGATCCTTAATCTTTATCCAGGATCTTTTATCAAGCCTCCATGATCCTTATCATCCTTATTGACCAGTTCTTCTGTATGTGACCAGCCTCCCACTGCTGCTGCCCTTCCTTCCCATGTGGGCGCCTCTTCACCCCATCCAGTCACTGACACCCCACACTGGCCGCTGCCCTGTTGTCGCCAGGATTTCACACCTGGTGCTAGGCTGCCACCCCTGTGAAGGTGCATCCTGCCCTAACTCTAGCACTCCATGCCAGGTTGCTCTTCCCTCAAACCACATGGGAGCCTTCCTCATCCTTCAGCATATTGGGCTGGGATGCCTCCTTTGTTCTTCCCAGCCTCCTGTCGGGCTCTGATAGTCTGTACTGGTCTGTCCTCCCAATATCTTCATCATACCTCTCAGGCTTCAGCATCTTACACATACCACCTGCTGTGGGAATGCTCTCGAGGCATCCACTTATGGCCAGTAAAAGCTCTGACCATGCCAGTACTCTGCTTAAAAAAACCTTCAGAAGAAAGATCTTATATTCAAAAACCTCTGGAAAAAACCCCACGTTCTTCTTGACTTTCAAGCCTTCCCTAATCTGAGACCATTTTTTATGCTTACAATTACTGATTTCCTATGCAATCCATAGTTTTCTTGAACCTGACAACTTAATTTCTCACATGCACTTCACACTACTTTTATTCTGAATCTGGACTCCCGTAGCCTGTCTGCTCTAATGCTACTACCCCAAGTTCTTGCACACTCAACCTCTGTCTTCCTTATAGTCTCAGCTCAAATGCCACCTCATATATGAAGAATTTCTTGAGAGCCACCCACTCCAAACTCAGATACAATTTGTTGAGTGTTTCCATGTACTTCACACTGCTTGTAACACTTTTGTGAGGTAGATAAGCAAATGAAAAAGTGGCTGATACTACTAGTCCTTAGGAAAATGCAGATTAAAGTCATAATGAAATATCACTACACACCTATTGGAATGGCTGGAGTGATTAAAATAATAATAATACCAAATGCTGGCAAGGATATGAAACAGATTTGTGCATGCATGCCCATAACATATATGTTTGCGTATGCATATATATGGGCTTCCTGGTGGCTCAGCAGTAAAGAATCCACCTGCAATGCATGAATCGCAGGATATGCAGGTTTGATCCCTGGGTCAGGAAGATCCCCTGGAGGAGGGCATGGCAACCCACTTCTGTATTCTTGCCTGGAGCATCCCATGAACAGAGGAGCTTGGTGGGCTACAGTCCATAGGACTGCAGAGTTGGACATGACTGAAGTGACTTAGCACACACACATGCATATATATATACGTAATATATGCCTCAAGTTTACTAAGGCATAATTTACATATAGTGAAATTCCCCCTTTTTAGTGTATAATCCTATGAGCTTTGAATAATGCATGCAATCACATAACCACTGCTATATTGCTTCGTAGGCAATTCTTCCCCAAACCCAGCCCCAGCAACCACAGACCTATTTTTGTCATGTAAATGGAATCATGCACCCAGAATCATACCCCTTTGAGTTTGGCTCTTTTCACCTAGAGTAATGCATTTCAGATGCATCCATGTTATGGAAAGCAATTGTCATTCTTTTTATTGCTGAATTATTGTATGGATGAATCATTCTTTAGTAACTACTCATCGGTTGAAGAATTCTTCTGTTGTTTCAGCTTTTTGATGATTATGAACAAAGTCATAAACATTCATGTACGTGTTTTTGTGTAAACATGTTTTTTAATTTTAGTAGGGTAAATAATAATGGGTTACTGGGTCATATGGGAGGTAAAGGTTTAACTTTAAAGAAACTGTCCAACTATTTTCCAAATTGATCAAGCTATTTTGGATTCCCATCATCAATGTCTCAAAGTTACATTTGCTCCTCATCTTCCCCAGCACTTGACATTGTTTTTTTTTTAATTCTATCCATTTTAATAGATGTACAGTAGTATCTCACTGAGGTTTTAATTTAATTCAATTTTAACCCAAAGGTTAATGATACCGAAAATCTTTTCATATGTTTGTCAACAATTTATCTTCTTTGGTGAAGTATATGTTCAAACATTTGGCCATAGATTTGGATTCTGTATTTTCTTTTCTATTGAATATTGAGAGTTGTTTATATGTATTCTACAAACAAATCTTCCATCAAATATTTGCCTTGCACATTTTTTTCTTCCAGTCCATAGCATGTCTTTTCTTTTTATTTCTAATGTTTTTAATAAAATATACATAACAAAATATATCATCTTAAATACATTTTATTTTCAACAGGATCTTTGAAGAGCTGAAGTTTTGAATTTTGATCATCTGATTTATTAAAAGAAATTTTATGAATCACTCTTTTTGTATCATATCAAAAAATCTTTGTCTAACCTAAACTCACAAAGATTTTCCCTTATGAATTCTAGATGTTTCATAACTTTTGTTTTTACCATTTTGCCTATAACCCCATCTGCAAAGTTGTGTATATGGTGTAAAAGATGGTAAAGATTCACTTGTTGCATATGTATATCCATTTATTCCAGACCATTTAATGAAAAGACTATGATTTCTCAAATGAATTGCCTTTTTGCCTTTATCAAGAAACAATTGGTGACATCAGCAAGATGGTGTAATAGAAAGCTGCAGGTCCTCATTCACCCACATAGACATCAAATTAATAGCAGTATATTGACCAAAGTACAATTGTGAATATTCTAGAAATCAGCTGGAAAGCTGAAAACCCAGGGAATGTATAGCCAAGGAGGGCGGAAACCAAACCACTGGAAATGGTAGGAAAGTCTGTGGCATTGTGCACATTCTAGCCCTTTCTCCTGCCCAGTTTTTTGCAGCCTGCTTGGGAGAAAAACTCCCAAATCCTGGCTCCTCCCTTGGGAGAGAAAAAAGAATGGAACTTGTGTTCAATATTCTGGCTTGTCTGGTAGCTGCCTAAGGGACTGGTTTCTGTCTTATGACATTAAAACTAATGGCAATAGTGGCATAGTTTAGATATTAACTTGGAGACCATGCTGAAAACAGGCAAGCACTGCAGCATGTCAGAGCAGCAGGGAGTCTGAATTCTGGAGACAGGCATCAGAGGAACAAGAGATTATAGGCAGAGCAATGCAATAGAAGCAGAAACTGAAAGCTCCTGAAATGGAGCAGGGTGAGCTTCTTAGTGATATTAAGAATAGTTAAAAGCAGCTGTATGTACTGGAATAAAAGAAACGCACAAGTCCAGAGAATATGCATGCCAAGAAAAGTTTTAAGAGGTCCCAGAACCTCTAGGAAGGCTGATTAGAGAAGGTCTTCCCTTGCATGAAGTTAGTCTATAAAAACTGGGAGAAGTTACTCTTCAGTCAAATGTACAAGTCTCAAGAAAAGATCACAAAACATACAAAACAACAGGGACACTCAGACCAAGCAAAAGAATGAAACCAATCTCTAGAAACCGACCCTAAAAATACATGCATCTCTGAATTTCCTGACAAAGTGTCAATTCACCAGAAAGACAAAACAACTATAAAGCTATATGCACTGAACATCAGAGTTCCTAAATACATGAATCAAACTTGGTAAATTGAAGTGAGAAATAGACAGTTCTACAATAAATGAAGAGAACTTCAGTACTCTTATTTTCAATAATGGTTAGAACAACCAGGCAGAAGATCAATTAGGGGACAGAGGACTTGAACAACACAATAGATGAATTGGACCTAACAGACACATATAGAACACACCAAATCAGCAGAATTAACATTCTTCCCAAGTGCACACAGAATGTTCTCCGGGATAGACCACTTGTTAGATCACAAACAACTTTTAAAACTTTAATTAACATTTTAATATTATCTTAAATTCTCTGCTGTTGTTATTCAGTTGCTAAGATATATCTGACTCTCTGCAGCTCCATGGACTGCAGCATATCAGACTTCCTGTCTTTCACTATCTCCAGGAGTTTGCTCAAATTCATGTCCATAGATTGGTAATACTATCTAACCATCTCATTTTCAGCCTCCCCCTTCTCCTTTTGCCTTTAAACTTTCCTAGCATCAGGATCTTTTCTAATGAGTTGGCTCTTTGCATCAGGTGGCCAAAGTATTGGAGCTTCAGTTTCAGCATCAGTCCTTCCAAGGAATATTCAGGGTTGATTTCCTTCAGGATTGACTGGTTTGATCTCCCTGCAGTCCAAGCGACTCTCAAGCATCTTCTCCAGCACCACAGTTCAAAAGCATCAATTCTTTGGCACTCATCCTTTTTTATGGTCTAACTCTCATATCCATACATG
This sequence comes from Bos grunniens, assembly GCF_055505025.1. Classification (NCBI taxonomy): domain Eukaryota; kingdom Metazoa; phylum Chordata; class Mammalia; order Artiodactyla; family Bovidae; genus Bos; species Bos grunniens. The sequence goes on from NC_141182.1 coordinate 16,395,888, forward strand.
ACTACTGGAAAAACCATAGCTTTGACTATACACAGCTTTGATGTCTCTGCTTTTTAATATGCTGTCTAGGTTTGTCGTAGCTTTTCTTGCAAGGAGCAAGCATCTATTAATTTCATGGCTGCAGTCATTGTCTACAGTGATTTTTGAGCCCAATAAAAGAAAATCTGTCACTGTTTCCACTTTTTCCCCTTCCATTTGCCATGAAGTGATGGGACTGGATGCCATGATCTTCATTTTCTGAACCCACTCCAATACTCTTGCCTGGAAAATCCCATGGACGGAGGAGCCTGGTAGGCTGCAGTCCATGGGGTCGCTAGGAGTCAGACACGACTGGTGACTTCAATTTCACTTTTCCCTTTCATGCATTGGAGAAGGAAATGGCAACCCACTCCTGTGTTCTTGCCTGGAGAATCCCAGGGACGGTGGAGCCTGGTGGGCTGCCATCTAAGGGGTTGCACAGAGTCAGACATGACTGAAGTGACTTAGCAGCAGCAGCGGTTTTAAACCAGCTTTTTCACTCTGCACTTCTACCCTCATCAAGAGTCTCTCTAGTTCCTCTTTGCCATCTGTCATTAGAGAGGTGTTCCCTGAATATCCGAGGTTATTGATACTACTCCTGGCAATCTTGATTCTAGCTTGTGATTCATCCAGCCTAACATTTCACATGACGTACTCTGCATAGAGTTAAATAAGCAGGGTGACAATGTACCACCTTGATGTAGTCGTTTCCCAATTTTGAACCAGTCCATTGTTCCATGTCTGGTCCTAACTGTTGCTTCTTGACCTACATACAGGTTTCTCAGGAGGCAGGTAAAGTGGTCTGGTATTCCCATCTCTTTAAGAATTTCCCACAGTTTGTTGTGATCCACATGGTCAAAGGTTTTGTGTAGTCAATGAAGCAGAAGTAAATGTTCTGGAATTCCCTTGCTTTCTCTATGATCCAGCAAATGTTGGCAGTTTGACCTCTGGTTCCTCTGCCTTTTCTAAATCCAGCTTGTACATCTGGAAGTTCTCAGTTCATGTACTTTTGAAGTCTATCTTGAAGGATTTTGAGAATTACCTTGCCAGCATGTGAATTGAGCACAGTGTGTGGTAATTTTCTTTGGCATTGCCTTTCTTTGGGATTGAAATGGAAACTGATCTTTTCCAGTTCTGTGGCCACTGCTGAGGTTTCCAAATTTGCTGGCATATTGAATACAGCACTTCAACAACATTATCTTTTAGATCTGAAATAGCTCAACTGGAATTCCATCACCTCCACTAGCTTTGTTCATAGGTATGCTTCCTAAGGCCCACTTGATTTCACATTCCAGGATGTCTGGCTCTAGGTGAGTGACCATACGATCGTGTTTATCTGGCTCATTGAGGCTTTTTTGTGTAGTTCTTCTGTGCATTCTTGTACCTCTTCTTAATCTCTTCTGCTTCTGTTAGGTCTTCACCATTTCTGTCCTTTCTCGTGCTTATCCTTGCATGAAGTGTTCCCTTGATATCTCCAATTTTCTTGGAGAGATTTCTAGTCTTTCCCATTCTATTTTTTTCCCTCTACTTCTTGTCATTGTTCACTTAATAGGCTTTCTTATTGCTCCTTTTGAAATAATGCCAAGTGTCTTTTCCAATCACAGTGGAATTAAATTAGAAATTAATAGTAGAAGAAATGCTGAAAAATCCACATGTGGAAATTTCAGTATGTGGAAATTAAGCACCATACTCTTAAACAACCAATTAGTTGAAGAAGAAATGACAAGAAATTAAAAAATATCTCAAGATAAGTGAGAATGAAAGCACAAGACATTAAAACTTATGGATGGCATGAAAGCAATGTTAAGAGGAGCATTTATAGCTATAAAGGCTTTAAAACATGAAGAAAAGTGAACACTTCCAAATTCATTCTATGAATTTAGCATTACTCTGATACCAAAGCCAGAGAAAGATACACTAAGATAAGACAAACAAACTTCTCCTGCCAAAACCTCCATAAAACTTCCAAATCATAGAGAAAAATATATTTAATGACTAGAGATGCAAAAATCCTCAACAAAATTCTAGGAAGTCTAAATCAAAAGTATCTTAAAAGGATTATAACCATGACCAACTGGGATTTATATCTTGAATGTAATGATGGGTCAACATACAAAAGTTAATCAATTTAATATACCACATTAATAGTAGGAAGGTAAAAAAAGCACATAATCATTTTAATTGATACAAAAAGAGCAGTGACAAAACTGAAGAACTTTTTATGCTAAAAACATTCTTGAAATTTTTTTTTAAGGAATTAAGGTAAAAAACTTCAACATAAAAAAGGCTATATATGAAAAGTCCACAGCTAATATCATACTCTGTGATGAAATACTGAAAGCTATTCTTCTAACATCAGGAATACGTTGGTGCTCTCATCACTTCTTTCAACATAGTAGTAGAAGTCCTAGGCAGAGCAATTAGTCCAGAAAGACAAATAAAACACATCCAAATTGGAAAGGAAGAAATAAAATTATATGTTTGCAGACAACATGATCTTACCTGTAGAAAATTCTCAAGATTCTACCCCCAAATTGTTAGAACTGATAAATGAATTCATTCAAATTGCAGGATACAAAAGCAAGCCATAAAATCAGTTGTGTTTCCATACACTAATAAAGAACAATCACAAAATGAAATTTTAAAAATCAATTCCATTTACAATAATCTGAAACAAATACTTAAACTTAATTAAGGAGATTAAAACTTACATGCTAGAAACTACAGAACAGTGCCTAAAGAAATGAAAGAAAACACAAATAAATGAAAGACACCTTTTGTTTATGGACTAGAAGCCTTTCTATTTTTAAATATTTCACTATCTCCCAAAGCAATCCATATATTTAATGCATTTCCTATCAAAATCTCAATGGCATGTTTTGTAGGAATAGAAAATCCATGCTAAAATTCATATGACATCTCAGGAGAACCTGAATATCCAAAACAATCTTGAAAAATTAGAACAAAGTTAGAGATTTCACACTTCTTAAATTTCTAAACATATTACAAAGCTTCAGTTATCAGAATAGAGTGGCAGTCTTGTCTGGCATAAAGATAAGCATATACAGCAAAGGAATAGAGAACCCAGAAACACACTTTTATGTGTACAGTCAAAAGATTTGCAACAAGAGTACCAAAGCCACTCAGTAGGGAAAGGACAAATGGTGTTAGGAAAACCTGATATCCACATACAATGAAATAAAATTGTGCACTGTTGGTAAGATTGTAAATTGGTGCAGCCAGTATGGAAAACAGTATAGAGATGTGGACTTAAAAATATTCACAATGTAAAAGTTGAGAGTTATGTTTTGTTCAGTGGGAATTTTTAGAATTTTAAGCCTGGGAGATAGCAACTCAAGTAACCCTGAAAGAAATACTCCAAAGAGGAGGAGTTGGGGAGCCAGGTTATACAGAAGCTTTGCAATAAAGGGCAAGGTAGTCTGAACATCAAAAGATTATTGTAAATGAAAGAAAATCAGATGTCTGAAGTTAAGGAATTTGGTACTTCTCTGTATGTGGGAAGACGCGATCATTCCTCTGCTTACTGAAATCAGTCCTCAACTTACTGGGGCCAGTGTCCTGTGTTTTCACATCCTGCGTTTACTCAGGGCTCATCACAGAGAGTGGATGCAGTCTGATGACTGCTAGATGGCAGGTATTCTTTCCTTCCTGAGTTCCCTCCAGGCTCACCAGCCCACCATCCATGCTGGCTGCAATTGCTGGTGACTATGACATCCATTGGCAACCCACTCCAGTACTCTTGCCTGGAAAATCCCATGGACAGAGGAGCCTGGTAGGCTGCAGTCCATGGCGTCGCGAAGAGTTGGACACGACTGAGCGACTTCACTTTTACTTTCATGCATTGGAGAAGGAAATGGCAACCCACTCCAGTGTTCTTGCCTGGAGAATCCCAGGGATGGCAGAACCTGGTGGGCTGCCGTCTATGGGGTCGCACAGAGTCGGACACGACTGAAGCGACTTAGCAGCATGACATCCATTGTTTACTGATATAGCAGGAAATATTCCATTTCTCAGAGGTGTCTCAAAAAAATTTTTTTAAGAATAGAATTACCATATGATCCAGAAATTCCACTTTTGGTTAGTTATCCAAAAGAATTGAGAGCAGAATTTTGAAGAGATATTTGTACCCCCAAATTCATAGCAGCACTACTGTCAATAGCCATAAGGTGGAAGCAACCCAAACGTCCACTGGCAAATAAATGGATAAATAACATGCATTTCATACACATCTATTAATTTTCTAGGACCGCTGTGGCAAAATACCATAAGCTAGGTGGCTTAAACAACAAGAAAAAAATCTATCTTCTCACAGTTTTGGAGGCTGGAAGTCCAAGATCAATATGACAGCAGGGTTGCTTTGTACTGAATCTTCTCTCTTGGGTTTGCAGGAGGCCAGCAGCCATGTCCCCACAATGGTTTTTCTCTGCATCTTTGTCTCCCTAGTGTCTCTTCTTTTCTTCAAGGGCTTCAGTCCAATTGGATTAGAGTCCTGCCCTCATGAGCTCACTTAAACTTAACCACCTCTTTAAAGCCCTTTTCTCCAAATTCAGTCACATGGGGATTAGGGATTTAACATATCAATTTGGGGGAGGTCCAATTCAGTTCAAAACAACATACAATGGAATATTATTCAGGCTTAAAAAGGGAGGAAACATGCTGCAAAATGGATGAACCTTGAAGACATTATCACTTAATGTCTATATAAAAAAATATAGACATATATATAATGTCTATATAAAAATCTCTATAGTTTGATCTTAAAACGTGCCCCCTGTCCTGCCATGCAGAGCACTCAGCTCTCCAAACCCCACGCTGTCCTGCTGCATACCCTGGTCTCTGCACAAAGCTATTCTGTCTTCAGGAATGCCTTTCCTTCACTCCTCCCATTGGGGGAATCTCATCCATCCTTCCAAGCCGAGCTACCACACTCTCCTGCCCTGAGGGAGAGTTCATTTCTCCTCTTCTGTGCTCCCCCAGATCTTTGTACAATGCACTGTTACAACTCTCTTTGATTTAGGCTGTCCCTCTGCCGCTTGTAAGCTTCCAGAGATACAAAGGCTCTTCCTTTCTCATTACCCATACCGAGCACAGCACCCATAGACAGTAGTTACTCAACAGTGTCTGTTGAATGAGTGTAGACAGGTGTGTAAACAGTGGTAAGAGAATTGAGACCACCATTACTCAGCCTAGGAGAGGCCATCTAGTCTGATATTGGCAAAGTGTGGCAGGATGATTTTAGGTGGCACATGGGTGAGCTCATTTTTTAAAAATGATAAATTTATTTTAATGTATCCAAAAATATATAGCTACATCCCAACTTGCACTTTTCTAAATCTCATTGCCTCTCATGAGGCTAAGTAAAAAGTAGGGAGTCAACTTAACAAAAGCTATTGAGTAAATAATACTATAGGCAGTAGGTACATGGGCATAGTAAAACTCTTAGATGAGTAAAGATTGAGAAATGCTGGGTTATTACCTTTGGCAAAGTTATAGAATGATGTTTCTGATGACTCTTGGAGAATAGTATTTTCCATGATTCAATCTATTTTTCAGTCTTCACCACAGAGATGGGATGGACTAGGGTGGGGAGATAAAGGTGTCCTCACTGCGTCTCTGCTGCCTTAGGTTTTGGGCTGAGCAAGAGATGATGAGACATTCTCTCAGAGAATATCAGCCGGTTCCTTTCATAGCCAAGCTCATCAGCATGTCTGGTGATTGTGCATTGTGGTATCTGCAAACAAGCGATATATATTCCACAGGCCACCCTTTCAGGGTGTTTGTAAGATTCATGTTAAAAAAGATGGGCTTTGGTTTGCTTCCAAGTCACGAAAACGTAAGTCCTCTTTTAAACATGTTATTTATGCCTAAAGCTGACCTTAGGAACGGAGTGGGTGGGGGCAGGTGACCTCCAGGCGGGGTGGAGTGGAGGAGGAAGAGTGAGATGGAGGCAGATGATCCTGGTGATTTTATATCACAGAAGGATTCTTTGCCTTACAAAAGGATTAATCACAGGGTTCCTTTTAAGCTGAAAGTTTCATGCATTTTAAAAGAGGATTTGATTTACAAGAAACTTTTCAGGAACACAGCTGCTGGGCAAAGCAAGCTATTTACACCGACTTGAAATCCATTTTATGAGCCAGGAGTCTGGGGTGTCAGGGGGGGTGATAAAACTCCTTTCGTTTTTAATTGACGAGTGATATTGACTCACACAGTTAGGAGCCTAGGTATTGAGCCTGAGCCAGTGCGTTTCTGTAGTAAATATGTGTGAATGTGCTGAGTGTTTGAGTATTGATTCATTTATGTACCTGTTTGGCTTTTGCTGTGCAGGGCTTTGTACTTTGCAGCTTTAGAGCCAAGCTGGCTTTCACAGAAGCCAGTGTCAGAATGTACCAGATTGTACAGCGTGAATCATCTGGCTCAATGGCCTCTGGGGAGGGGGGCTGGCTTTGTACAGCACGGCAAGGAGTAGCCACAAAGACACCGGTGGAGGGGAAGAGCCCAGGGGGTGAGCGGGCTGCACAGGTAAGGTGAGGTCTGTGCCTTGGAAACAAACATCACGGTTTCTTTTAAGCCCCTCCCCCTCCATGCTGCCGGCTATTAGTTATCTCCCTCCCAATTGCCCCACTCCAATGAGTTTTTATTATCACGCCTGTCTTGCAGAAATTCCACACCAGCCCTGGGGTCCTTAAATGATTCCCTCTTTCCTGCTCCCTGCTGCCAGGGCACAATGACAGAGCGTCAGGCAGAGAGCTTCCAGAAAGAGAGGGTGTCCTACTGCTGAGCCTCAGATCGCAACCGGGCAAAGAAAACCATAAAAGGCCTTTTTCCACAGGTTCTAAGAACCACCTTGAATACCATCTGCGGGATTTCATCCTGGAGCAGGCTCAGGATAAGGCTATTGTACTTAAAATGAGTTACTGTTCTCAGAGGGTAAAGCTATTAAGAGATTCAGTTATCAATGACAAATATTTACTGAATTTCAGAGAGGTGGAAGTTTCCTAGGCTTCATATTTTGCATAATTAGGGCAAAGAAAACCCCATGGAGACTGACCTCAAGGAGCTTGCCGTCTAATAGAAGAGAAAGCCCAGGGTAGCTTGTGCATCACCCCGCCTGAGGACAATGTCATGGCTCAACATACCCGCTTCTTCTTTGGCCAGGTGGCTCTACTGCTTTAGCTGATGAAATAAGAAGGCGCCTCAGAGACATCTATGCTTTGCTGGACTGTCTTCTTTCCTTCAGGCAAGTATATTGGTTTGCTGTCAACTGAGCTCTAAGAACAAAAAAGATGACAATGTAGGTGGTGATGTCTGAGTAAAGCCCCCAGCTAATCTGTTGGGGGGGGGGGCCTTGTCATCGTAAGCCCCAACATTTTAATGATATTTGCTACCTCAGTGTAAGCTAGCCCCTGACTCACCCTCTGGCTCAGTTCTGAGTAGCTGCAAAGGTTAATCTTAAGTGGTTTTCAGTTGACTAATGTTAGTTTATCTTCTTATTATATTATAGTAAATATTTGATAAATGCTGAGGAAATCAATATATAAGCATCAAATTTGCAAGAACAAAAGGACCTTTGAGATTTGTCCAACACAGTGCTTTTCCCATCCAGCTATTTAGCATCTCTCTCCATCTACAGACCCTCTGCCCATCCATCAGTCCAATTAGGATTGATGCATTTCAGGTGAGCTTCTAGTTATTGCTCAGTCACTCAGTCGTGTCTGACTCTTTGCAACCCCATGGACTGCAGCACACCAGGCGTCCCTGTCCTTCACCGTCTCCTGGAGTTTGCTCAAACTCACATCCACTGAGTCGGCGATGCCATCCATCCATATCATCTTCTGTCGTCCCCTTCTTCTGCCTTCAATCTTTCCCAGCATCAGGGTCTTTTCTAATCAGTTGGCTCTTCGCATCAGGTAACCAAAATATTGGAGCTTCAGCTTCAGTATCAGTCCTTCCAAGGAATATTCAGGGTTGATTTCTTTCAGGATTGACTGGTTTGATCTCCTTGCCATCCAAGGGACTCTCAAGAGTCTTCTCCAGCACCGCAGTTTGAGGGCATCAGTTCTTCAGCGCTTAGCCTTTTTTATTGTCCAGCTCTCACATCTATACACAACTACTGGAAAACCCATAGCTTTGACTAGACGGACCTTTGTTGGCAAAGTAATGTCTCTGCTTTTTAATACTCTCTAGGTTGGTCATTGCTTTTCTTCCAAGGAGCAAGCATCTTTTAATTTCATGGCTGTGGTCACTGTCTGCAGTGATTTTGGAGCCCAAGAAAATAGTCTGTCACTGTTTTCATTGTTTCCCTGTCTATTTGCCATGGAGTGATCGGACTGGATGTCATGATCTTCGTTTTTTTGAATGTTGAGGTTAAACCAGCTTTTTCAGTCTCCACTTTCACCTTCATCAAGAGGCTCTTTAATTCCACTTAGCCTTCTGCCATAATGGTGGTATAATCTGCATATCCGAGGTTACTGATATTTCTCCCCACAATCTTGATTCCAGCTTAAGCTTCATCCAGTCTGGCATTTCATGTGATGTACTCTGCATAAAAGTTAAATAAGCAGGATAATAATTTACAGCCTTGATGTATTTCTTTCCCAATTTTGAACCAATCTGTTGTTTCATGTCCTGTTCTAACTGTTGCTTCTTGACCTGCATACAGGTTTCACAGGAGACAGGTAAGGTGGTCTGGTATTCCCATCTCTTTAAGAATTTTCCAGTTTGTTGTGATCTACACAGTCAAAGGTTTTAGTGTAGTCAATGAAGCTGAAGTAGATGTTTTTCTGGAATCCTCTACTTTACTTCTACTGTAGTGCTTTTAAATGGTTATCATTCATGTTGCTCACTTTGACCTGGGTTGGACAACTGTACTGTTGACTCCTTGTTATTGTGAGGCTTAAATGAGGTAAAGAATTAAAGTGAAGTGAAAATTGCTCTTTGTTGTGTCTGACTCTTTGTGACCCCATGGACTGTAGCCCACCAGGCTCCTCTGTCCATGGAATTTTCCAGGCAGGAATACTGGAGTGGGTAGCTACTCCCCTCTCCAGGGGATCTTCCCGACCCAGGGATTGACCCCAGGTCTCTTGCATTGCAGGCCCATTCTTTACCATCTGAGCCACCAAGGAAGCCCTAAATGAGGTAAGAAGCATTCAAAAAGTTAAAAGCAGCATTCAAATATATTTATCTAATAAATGTTTATTGAGAATTTTGGCAAAAGCAGTTTCGTGTGTAGTCTCAGGGATCAATCACAGAGACAAGGATCAATGACTGTCTCTTCGGTGGTGGAACTTGGGGGCTTCACTAAAGGAACAAAGTGAAGCTTCATTGTACGGTGCTGATTTTTGAAATTTTAATATAGTTTCAGGGTCACCAGGGACCATTTTTGTAATAGGCAAACATACAGACACTTGAACTGATTAATTTGCTTCTCGGGCCCCTTTCTTCAGACCAAGGTTAGCAGCATGGGTATGAAGATACATACTTTTTAAGTGCACGATCATGCTCGCACATACCCTTACGTTAATGAAAATGCAGCTAGCTTTATGCACAAAGGAGTTTGAAAGAAATCAGTGATTGAAAAGAAGAAATGGAGCACAATGAGCTCTCCCAGCTCTGAGTCCTCAAATACCTTTTGTATTCTGAGGACTGGTTTTGGGGAGGTGGGGAGAAAAATCCTCTTTCCCAGCATGAGTCAGGACTGAAGAGCAAAGCAGTTTCAGGACTAAGGGGCAGAAGAAGCCTCACGCTGGGCTGGTGGTATCCATGGCAACCCGGGTGCCTGGTGGAGTTAATAACCCTGTTTTTCAGATCTCGGCTGCTCTCCTTTGGTGGGGAGAGAAGGGCTGGGCTTCACTCCTTTTAAAATTTTTGTGAATTTCTCAGTGGGTGCATCATGTCTGAGGTGCCAGTCCCCTCCTGTTACATAATGCAGCAGGGCTGACTTAGTGGGGTGTGACAGGCCTGAGTGAGACCTGGAGGCTCTGAGGGCTTTGGACAGCCTTTGGGGTTACCCTTGGGGCACAGAGCAGTGTTTGTTGCATGGACAGAAAAATGGGTTCCTTTGCTATACCCCAAAGCAAGTTTGCCTTGGGGCTGTGTCATCTCCTCAACCCAGGTTTTCCTCCTGGCCTCTGGGTTCATGGCTGCTGCATGTCCTGGAGTAGTTCAGACTCGAGGTGGACAGCCTATGTTCAAATCCCTGCTTGGCCATTCGTAACTCCCTAAGCCTCCCTGTGCCTTTGTTTACCCATCCTTAAAATCATAAGGATGTTGACTGAGTAGGGTTATCTGTGTCCAGTGTTCAGCCCAGTGGCTGGCATATGTTATAATGACATTACTATTTGTACTGCTGGGGAAGCTCACTAAAGGCTGAGGTACACCCGGGGAAAGGTGGGGCAGGAGTGTGGGTTGTAATTGTTGGTGACACAGTGCGGTGGGAGAGGCTGACAGAGGAAGATGAGCAGATGACACTGTGCCTGGAAATAGTTCAAGCTTGTCAATTCCTCCCCACCTCCACCTCCATCCTGCAAATCTGCCCATTTTCTAGTCTTCCCAATCTTGGAAAATGAATATTTCCCCCATCTCATTACCAAAGCCAGCCTGGGGTCATCTGTAGCTCTTCTCTCTGCCTCCCTTTCTCAACCAGTCCCCACATCCTATTTGCTCTTGGGTTAATTAATCCCTTCAGTACATATGGATTGGGCCTCTATTGTATGTTAGACATTTTCTAGGCACTCAGCTGTATCAGTTAACAGAACAGCACAAACATCTCTACCTTCATGGAACTAGAAGAGGCAGACAGGAAATAGAACAAAGCAGGAATTTTTATACTGTTGTCCATGTCTTCCAGTCAGAGACCATCAGGAATGCAAGAGTAGTTGAGCAAGATAAGTTTATTGCTCTTTGTACCAAACAAGATGGCCCATGGTTCCTGGTACCTGCAACAGTGATAAACTGAGGATGAGCCACTGTGGATGTATTCCTGATGGTCTATGGACAGAGGGCACTGACAGTTTGTCAGAAGGCGGGCACTACAGAAAAAGCCAAGCAGGGTATAAAAGCAGAGAGGTATTGAGGTCCTGGGCGGGGGGTGTCTTTGGTATTATATGGGTGACCCTGGTAAGCTTTACTGGGAAGGTAAGATTTGAGCAAAGAGGTGAGGAGGAGATGGTGTTGAAGGTGAGGCAGCAGCCAAACAGAAAGCCCTAGGGGGAAGCTGGGGTGGCTGGAGCTGTGTGGCTGCTGGGTTGCCTAAAATGAGCAGGGAGGTAACTGCCCAGGTCTCCAAGGCTCACGAGGACTTCAAAACAGAGGTAAAAGGGGAGCCATTGGAGGGAATTGAGTAGAGGCATGGTGTGATCTGACTGACATTCAGCAGAATTGCTTAGCCTGCTAAATTGAGAAAAATTGTAGGTGCCAAAGGACTCCTTGGAAGATTATTGTAGGGAATCCCCCATTTCTCTTCACTTCCTCACCCATCCTGCTTAAAACAACTCACCATTACCCTTAGAAAGAAATACCACTCCTTTAGCACAAGTTACACAGTCCTCTAGGCCCAGGTTCCTCCCCGGTCTCCTGTCTTTCCTCTCAGGCACATTTTTGCTCTAGTCAAACTGATTTTCTTTGTGTTATAACAACCCCATGTTGAAATGGCACAACCTTCCTGAACCCCAATGAACCCAAGATTATCGCCACTGTGATGCGGTCAGCCTCCTGAACGTCCCTCAGAGGTCCTTCCCTTCCCCCACCCCTCCCCCTACACCCATGCATGCGCACATACGTGCACACAGGCACGCCCTGCCTGTAACTCCCTACAGGTAGGAGCTGTGTCTGCTCGATGGTGTTGTCAATTCGTGCCCAGTACTGTGCCTGAGGTATAAGATAATCTGTAATTATCTTAAGCAAATGAACGCGTACAAGGCTTAGGGCCAACACTTTATACACTATTTCTAAATTTCACAAAAAACCTGGGAGATTTGTAAATTCCTCTCATTATACTGAGATGGAAGCAGAGAGGCCATGCCCAGGGTCATAGTCATTAACTTCTCCAAGCTGCACTTTCCTCCTTTGTAAAGTTGGGATAATCTTACCAGCTCAGCTGGCCACATTGCCACTTGCTTCTGGGTGCTTCTTTCATCCCTCTCACTGGTCCCAGCCTCCTACCTGCCAATATAGAGCCCTGGGGACTGAGTGAGGCTCAGCGGGTGGGGTGGGGGGAGGACTTCTTTCCTTCTGAGAGAAGGCTAGTGGTTAGACTGGGGTGTCTAGTCTTAGGGGTTCATAAGCAGCCTGAGCAGCAGGGAAAGAAGCTGGGAGAAGCAGCAAAAGGCCCTGATCATATTCAAACATATATATATATATATATATGTGTGTGTGTGTGTATAATTGAATCACTTTGCTGTATACCTAAATCATTGCAAATCAACTATACTTAGTTTAAATAATTTTTAAAAAGAAACAACATTGATTGTGATATGTCCTGTCTCTTCATTATTGGCAACAAATCCAATGTAGGCCAAAATATCTTGTGAGACAGGTGAAATATGGTTGGGGTCAAACTCGTTTGTGACACTTTTTTCATTTTTTTTTTTACCTATGATGATGAGCAACTTGAGAGTGAGTCAGACAGGTAGAGAAAACTTTGAAAACTGTGACCTAGCCCTCTTTGGAAAAGTTCTACTCCCTGGGAGTATCTGATGAGCCATGTCTCATCCTGGTACTCCCAGGTCGTCTTCCAGGAGGGGCCCAGCTGGGGCTTTCTAAAGAAACTAGTGCCTGAAATACTCCCACGACCTTCCAGCCATAACAGGCATCTTAGCTCAGTGCCTGGCGCACAGTAGATGCCTAAAAACTGTTTATGGAATGTGTATTATATGGGCGTTCACTTATTCTGAAGCAGAAGGGAGACTGGTACTCTAATATGGGGTATAGGAGAACTGGGCCAAGATTTTGGTCCATTTTGGGGATTTGAAGTTTGGCAAATTATTTAACATTTTAAATTATGTTTCATTGTCTGGAAAGAGATAATGTAGTTAAAGTTGGCACATAGTAGACAATTAATAACAGCTTTTCAAACAAGGGTTGTATGAGAACCTTACATGCCCCTAGTTGCAGTGTTTGGCTCATGGGCAAGTATGACTCAACCAGGGCCAGTCAGAGTCATGGCAGAATCCTTGTTGGGACTTTTGCAGAAATGCTGGCAAAGACAGATTCTCCTTCCTGGGAAGACCAAACTGGTGAGATGCACGCTTGAAAAGACTCAAATAGACTGAGCGACTGAACAACAACAACAAGGCTTTTAACTGGAGCTGCTGGGACCCATCCTTGAGGCACATGAAGAGAGAACACCTGGGAGAAGAGTGGGTATGGAAGAAAGCAGAGCGTAAACAGAGAAACTCACGTCTGGCAATATTTTTTGGACATTTAGATGCAGCTGTGCATGGAACAACAGACTGGTTCCAAATAGGAAAAGGAGTACGTCAAGGCTGTCTATTGTCACCCTGCTTGTTTAACTTCTATGCAGAGTACATCATGAGAAACGCTGGGCTGGAAGAAGCACAAGCTGGAATCAAGATTGCCGGGAGAAATATCAATAACCTCAGATATGCAGATGACACCACTCTTATGGCAGAAAGTGAAGAGGAACTCAAAAGCCTCTTGATGAAAGTGAAAGTGGAGAGTGAAAAAGTTGGCTTAAAGCTCAACATTCAGAAAACGAAGATCATGGCATCTGGTCCCATCACTTCATGGCAAATAGATGGGGAAACAGTGGAAACAGTGTCAGACTTTATTTTTTTGGGCTCCAAAATCACTGCAGATGGTGACTGCAGCCATGAAATTAAAAGACACTTACTCCTTGGATGGAAAGTTATGTCAATCTAGATAGCATATTCAAAAGCAGAGACATTACTTTGCCAACAAAGGTCTGTCTAGTCAAGGCTATGGTTTTTCCAGTGGTCATGTATGGATGTGAGAGTTGGCCTCTGAAGAAAGCTTAGTGCCAAAAAATTGATGCTTTTGAACTGTGGTGTTGGAGAAGACTCTTGAGAGTCCCTTGGACTGCAAGGAGATCCAACCAGTCCATTCTAAAGGAGATCAGTCCTGGATGTTCTAAAGCTGAAACTCTGACACTTTGGCCACCTCATGCAAAGAGTTGACTCCTTGGAAAAGACTCTGATGCTGGGAGGGATTGGGGGCAGGAGGAGAAGGGGACAACAGAGGATGAGATGGCTGGATGGCATCACCAACTCAATGGACATGAGTTTGAGTGAACTCCGGGAGTTGGTGATGGACAGGGAGGCCTGGCGTGCTGCAATTCATGGGGTTGCAAAGAGTTGGACACGACTGAAGCGACTTAGCAGCAGCAGCAGCAAGTGAGAAAGGCTACCAGAGGAAGACAATGAGTTATTTCTAAATGCATGTGCCTGGAAGGAAGTGATGCGGGAGTGACTTCTGTGTCAATCAGAGGTCTACATTTTTACATCTGATAATATATAGGTGCAACACAGCGGTTTCCAAAAGGGCTTTGTTTGTTCATGTGGAATGCTAACCTATGATAGCCCAGCCTTCCTGATCAGAACAGGGGGCAGATGCCCTGGAAATGGTGTGCTTGTGTGAGCCCGGGGCAGAATTGTTCATGTAGATTCCTGACTCCTACACCTTAGGAAGCAGGAGGGTCTCTGTTTTACAATATTCATATCAAAATCAGAAGTGACAAAGGAGTTACAGTGATGCCTCAACAAGGCTTGGCAGCCGGCTGCTGCCCTAGCATCTCAGATGGCCTTGGAAGACTGAATCCAAGGTGGAGAGGCATCCTTGTTTGTCCTCAGCTGCACTGATTTCTGATCAACATGCAGGGTTTCAGAAGCTGTGACTCTGAGTCAGCTGTGAGGGCACAGTAGCCATAGCCCTGGCCTCCAGCGCCCCGGTGGAGTCTGGCAGCCTCTCACATGCATTTTTGAACTGCATCCTCATGTGTCTCTACCCTCGAGTCTTCTCCACACCACTGTGCTCTGCCGAAGGGAGCTAAAATAAACTCTTGTTTTCCCAGGCCGCTGGAGCACGGCTGATACAGTGTGCTGCCAAGAAGAATTGGGTTGGGTGGGGGTGGGGATGGTGCGGGGAGAAAGAAAGGACTGCATGTGAAATCCCTGCCTCCCGAAGAGGATTTGGCAGAAAGCCTGTGTTTCAGGCTTATTTTGACAGTTCCAGGCCAGGAGTTGTAGGACTCTAGCTGGAGAAAGCTCAAGAAACACAATTTTTGTTATCCTATTAAAATATTCCAGGGAGCCAGGTTGTTGGGGCAAGTCCTGTGTCATTGCTGACATCAAAGGAGAAAAAGAAATAAGTGAGCTGGCTCAGGTGCTGAAGTTCTCATCACAGGGAGGAAAATGAACGTTCACTAAGCCCAGTGAGAGCAGCAAAAACTATTTACTGAGTGCTTTGCATGTGTCAGATTCTGCATTAAACACTGAATGGGCATGAACTCAGTGATTCCTCTGCTCATCCTCTGAGGCAGGCTACACTTGATAACCCGTTTCACAGATGCAGAAGTGGAGGCTTAGAGGGGCCAGGCAATGTGCCCAAGCTTCATTGATATAAGTGGTGGAGGTGGGATCTGAACCAGATTGCCTGGCCCAAAGCCCATACTCTTAGTCACATTGTTGAGATACTCTGACTGGAAGGAGCAAGGGTCCCTTCATCAACTCCCAGGCCTTTGCTGGGTGAGTCGCGCTCATTGTCTCATTTAAGCTTTACAACAACCCTGACGTTTAGAGTTTATCAACTGTGCTTTAGAGGTGAGGAAATTGAGGCCTAGGGATGTTCAAGTTTACATCATCCATAAACAGCAAGATCAAGATACACAGAAGAGTTTCCTAGCTCCAAAGCCAGAGATTTTTCTACTGGTTTCTATCAACAGAGAAGGTAGAAAGGGCCAGCTGTTCTGTCAGAGCTGAATTCAGTTACAGAGACAAGCAAAAAGTCTGTATCTTTTCTTTGCTTTTGATCCATTTTTTTCTTTTTTATGAAATGTAGTTGATTTTCAATATTGTGTTACTTTCAGGTATACAGCGAAGTGATTTGATTATACATGTATACATATATATTCTAGAAGAGAAAGTGACACTTTAACATTAGTTACTCAGTTGTGTCAGACTCTTTGCGACCCCATGGACTGTAACCCCCCAGGTTCCTCTGTCCATGGCATTCTCCAGGCAAGAATACTGGAGTGGGTAGCCATTCTGTTTTCCAGGGGATCTTCCTGGAAAATCCTGGGTCTCCTGCATTGAAGACAGATTCTTTACCCTCTGAGCTATCAGAGAAGTCCCTAATTTCTTTTCCATTACAGTTTATTGCAAGATATTGAATATAGTTCCCTGCGCTATATAATGAATCTTTGCTGTTTGATCTCTTCTTCAATGCAGAAAAATATAACAGGTTCTCCTTTCAGGCACTCTGCTCAGAGCAGGGCGCTCTGTTGGTTGAGATGCTTTGCTTGCAAGCAAAGTAACAGACTTGGGCTAGACTAAATTAAAAGGGATTCACTAAAAGGATATTGTTATTCATCGAAAAACTATTTATTGAGCACCTAATATGTGCCAGGAAGTATTCTAGGTGTTGGGATACTTCACGGGAAAAATAAAGATGCTTGAGCTTATAGAATTAGTCTCTTGTTGGGGAAGGGTGGTGGGCAAACAGACAGTAAATATTAAAGAAAAATAAGTTATAGCATACATGAGAAGTGATATGTTATTATGTGGAGTGAATAAAAGTAGAGCAAGGTGAAGGGGTCAAGAGTGATGAGGTGACACTTTTGATAAGGTTGTCAGGGCAGGCTTCATTGAGAGAGGAGACATGAGGTAGTTGCAGGGTCAGCCATGCCTGCCAGAGCTCCTGAAGGCAGACATATGCTGGGATGATTCAGGGCGGCAGGCAGCGCCAGGTGCTTGCTGGAGCAGAGAGAGTTAGGACGAGAGTAAAAAGGGGCCCCAGATCATGTGGGTTCTGGATGGCCATGGCAGGGACTTTGGAATTGACTCTAAGTTCAGAGATGAGCCTGGAGGGTCTGAACAGAGGAGTGATACTCTCTGATTTTCATTTTAGAAGTTATACTCTGGCTGCTAGGGGAGGAGACTGTGGAAACAAGGAGGCTGAGTATGAGGCAGTTGCAGCAAATGGTGCAAAAGGTGACCGTGGCCAGAAGGAGGTTGAGAAGTCAGATTCTGGGCGTGCTTGAAAGGAGAGCCAGTAAGAGGTCCTCAGATGCTGCTTGAGGAACAGGAGAGATGGACAGGAATCAGAAATGACTCCGGGGCTTCCAGCCTGAGTAACTGAAAGAACGTGTCTAGAGCAGGGTTAGGGGAGGGTCAGGAGTTAGACTGGATTTTGGGGTGTCTGCTAAATATTTAAGAGGAGCAGACAAGTAGCAGCTGGTTTGTGAGTGGAATCTGAGAGCAAAGTTTGGGCAGGAGATATAAATAGCTCGCAGAATCCAAGGTAATTCTGAAAGAAAAACCTTTCTAAAAGCTAGGAACTATGGTAAATTTTCAGTAGCAGGGATATCAAGAATTTTCCCTAAAGGACAATCCAGCTGATCTGAACATGTAAAGTGGAAATGAGAGAGGACACAAGGAAAAATTAGTGTCCACTACAGGGACACGTGTGGACATCTCCGGTATTTCTTTCCAAGCCTTCTTGCTCCTGCAAATGAAGGTAAGTGACATTGGTGCTAGTGGGCTTTCTCATCTGCTCAGAAAAATCTCCAAGTCTTGAGGAAGAGTGATGGGATGTTTAGGCTATCCTATTAAACATTGTTTATCTCCTAAAAGCAGTCAGCTGCATGCTTAATCAAAGTCAGAGCAGATGTGATCTGCAACCTCCAAAAGTTCACTTTTCACTCTACTTTCCCTCAGAGAAACAACCCATTACCCTCACCATGAGCAAAGCTTTGCACTAATAACAGGGGCTTCTAACCCCTGGAATGGACTCGATGTGTCCACCCTGCACCCATCCCTGACATCTACCTCTGCTCTCAGTATCCCAGTTCTTTGGAAATGGAAGGGAAAGGGGAAACCAATGTCTATAGCTATTTTGTTCCTACTCTGATGGAAAGAGGACCATTCAAACCATAGAAGAATCAAACCACTGCTCTGCCCATCTTGGGATGTTCTGCTGGAGAGCATCCCACGTTGAACGGACAGGTGTCATGTCCTTTTTCACTCTTGAAGATAAGCAGTCAATGGGTCTATGCCTGTGTGTCTTTCATTTCTGCCCACAAATATCCAAGGAAATAAACTCTACCCTGATGTTGGCGGAATTGTGTCATATGTTGAAGTCATAACCCCCCCAGTCCCCCAGAATGTGACCGTATTTGAGGATAAGGTCCATAAAGAGGTGATTAAATTGAAATAAGCTCATTAGGGTGAGTACTATATCAATATGACCTATGTCCATATAGGAAGGGGAAATTTGGATTTAGATACAAACAGAGAGATGACACAGGGGAAAGAAAGCCATCTACAAGTCAAGGAGAGAGGTCTCAGAGGAAACTATCCTGCCTACAACTTGACCTCAAGACTTCTAGAGCCCAGAATTGTGAGACAATGCATTTCTGTTGTTTAAGCCACTGGGGGTGTTGGTACTTTGTTATGGCAGCCTGAGCAAGCAAATATACCTGAATGAAAGGTTAAAGACTCTTTTAATCAAATTCTAAATTTAACTGTTTTACCTTTTCTTGAGAGATGATCAAGAAGGCCAAATATTTCCATTGTAACCCTAAAATAAGAGACATCTCATATCCAGTTGTATTGGGAAGGAGAGTAAGGAAAGGCAAGGAATTACTGGGAAACCTTTGCGACTTACTGTTTAGACAGTGTTTTTAAGATAATTTTGTCTTACTAGCCTAAGCGAGGGAAATATTTATAGATCCTCTACAAGTGGGCAAACCCATGGGACATTTTCGGCAGGGTTTGGACATCTTTGCAGCTCCATGGTAATGTTCCATTTTCTTCATCTACTTTTCTTTAAGAAATATTTGCTGAGGGAGAAAAAAAAAACCTTCCTTCTGGAACTAAATGATTTAGTGTTTGGGATGCAGGCCAATTAAATGTGACTCTAAGAATATATTTAACCTTGAAAATACTTTCATTTCAAACAGAATGCAGCCCTAAGGCAAGAGGGTGACTTGCTGCCCCCAGAAATGCTACGCTGGTCTATACCCTGTTCACTCATTCAGCAAAGTTTACTGAGTTTCTTAGCATGTACCAGCTCTTTGTCAGGTGAGAGATATTCAGTGCCAGCTGATGGGGTATCTACAGGGAAAAGACAGATGACTAAGTGGACAATAATAACCCATTGTGATGATGCCACAAGGTGGCCCCAGGGTCTGCATGATTAGGGGAGAATTTTGGAGGAAGTGTTGTCTCAGCTGACCTTGAAGCCACGAAAGAATTAACTGGTTGAGAGGGACTGGGAGAACGTGGCAGACAAGCAGGCTGGTTCGGAGAACTCCAGGTGGAGCCCTGTGGCTGAGTGTGCAGTGCTCAATAAGTCCCATTCCATTCGGGATGCCTGGTGGGGAGAATCTCTGTTTAAGGTCAAGTCTGACTGTCTAGTAAGAAACCTTGAGTATCTAAGGGAATGGCTGAGGCACTTATTTTCCTTTCTTCTAATTTATAAAAGTCTTTCTTCCCTCAGTCATCATTTGTGTTGAGCCTGATGTGCCACGCTGCTTTCACTGCACTTTCGTACTTTGAGAACAAATGATTTCAAGTCACCAAGCAGTATCCATAACCGAGTCTCTCTCGGAAAGAAATAATTTTCCAAGATGAATTTAAGCTTCATTTTATTGTCTCCTGTTCATCCTTCACCCTGTAAGATTCTTAAATAAGGATTTTCCTCACCAAGAAGCAGCCTGTGGTTAAGAATTCTCAGTGTTTTCCTTCTTCTTTTCTATGCCTGAGGCAGTTTCCTGTGAAAGCGTGCGCACAAAGGAAAGTGGACATTTTCCTTCCTGATTCAGAGGCTGTGGGTTTTATTACTAACATTCAAAAAGCGCCGCGGAACAGCAGGGTTCCCAAGAGCCAGTCCACGCAGCTCCAAAAGCATCCAAGGGTAGAGGTGCCATGTGTTAATATTAATAGGCTGAGTTGGCTCTCCAGAGGAATTTTCAAAGGGCTCATTTTCCTGCCTCCTTTCCATTTCCTAGCCCTCATTGATTTTTTTTTAAAGTTTGGATTGGTTAAATCAAATATGAAAAGAGCAAATTCATCTCTGGGAGGACAGTTTGCTTTTCTCAAATTTTTCAAGTCCTTCTGGATTGATGTTGCCACCAGGGCAAGTTTCAGCATTCCCTTTCTCTGCTTCTTCTCTGTGGAAAGAGTCTGTGTGTGAAAGGGTGTGCGGACCCAGAAAGTCAGACTGTGCCTTTTGAGAGAAGTCAGGGCATTTCCCCACAGCATCTGTCTGCAGTGTGGCAGGCGAGGGCTACTTCTCACTCTTGGGGCTTCCCAGCTAGTGCTAGTGGTAAAGAATCTGCCTGCCAACGCAGGAAATGTGGGTTTGACCCCTAGGTCAGGAAGACCCCTTGGAGAAGGGAGTAGCAACCCACTGAGGTATTCTTGCCTGGAGAATCCCATGGGCAGAGGAGCCTGGCGGGTTATAGTCCATGAGGTCGCAAAAAGCTGGACATGACTGTATGTCTGAACACTCTCACTCCTGATGCTTTGATTTGACATGGAAGGTCTTTCAGAAACAGGAGTGTGTTCGCCATGGAGGCCCTACTATCTGTGAGAATGCTGCTTGAATTCTGACTTACCTAAATTATTTAAGATCGGAGCATAGCTTATGTAATGTGGTGAAATAAGTCATAGAGGAAGCAAAAATTTGTAGAGGAAAATACAATGTATTCAGAAAAGCTGAGAGACTACGATAGGGCAAGGTTCCTGAAGGACTTTCAGATTGTATCAGATTGTCTATATTTCCCAGAAAACAGATGCAGAAATTCAACAAATAGTCATTCAACAAATATTTTTTGAGCACTTATTTTATGCACTAGTTTGTAGACGATTTAACTGCCCACCTAGAAAATTCAAGACAAGCCAAAAAGCTATTAATTCTTATGTGTTTAGTAATATGGTCAAATACAGAAATCACAAAATTGTTGATTATCCTGTATATCATTAATAATAAATTAGAAAACATAAAGGGGAAAGGATGCCATTCACAATAGCAAGAACAATCCTAAAAAGAAGCATACGGCCTATGTAAAAGGAACACTGAAATTCATGGATGGACATAAATGTTATGTGTTGTCCTGTTTACTTGTCTTCCCACAAGATTCTTGGTGCCTTCAGGGCAGGACTCTGGCCATCCTGCTCGTTACTGTCTCCCCAGTTCTGACCACAGTGCCTGCTTTGAACAGTTCCTGAGTAGACAGTTAGGGAAAGGGGCCCCGAGCCCAGCTGCAAGAGTGTTTCAGGAAAACAGAGTGTGGTTAACACCTGAGAGATATCAAGATGGGTATGTTCTCTTTAGAGTGAGTAACTCGAAGCTCATGGCTGACTTTGTACAGCATAATGGTTCCAGGGCAGTGCTGGGCTTGGGGAGGCAGGTGTCAGACTGCAGTGGGTGGTGAAGAAGTGTAGGTGGTGAGTGAAGAACACTTTTGACTCTTTGTAGGGAAAGGTTAACTGGTGAATAGAGGAGGATTTTTTAATGATAGAAGAGATTCAAACATGTTATTAATAATAGGCCAAAGGAAAAGATTTAACAGAGAGGGAGAGGTTGAATATAATTGCAAGAGAGAGGTGATTGAGAGAGGAAGAAGCATGGGAAGTGAGCAGTGGTGAGAGGCGGAGCCTGGGCAGGGATGTGTGTACATTTGTAAACATTTGTCATATCCAGGGTGTTTCAGCTTCTACCCAATCCTCCTGGGCTGGGTGAAATCTCCATTGAGTGAGGTCTTGGAGGAGGAGGTGCCTCGCCTCTACGTGGAAGCTGAGGGCCGTGCTTTCCCTCTTCCCTCTGTCTGGCAGTCAGTACATGGTTTCGCCAGTGAGATCTTTGCAGCCAACTTTTAATCTTGGCAGAGAGACACGCACCTGTGCGTTCCATTAGGCTTCTCATGGCAGCGATGGCTGCGTCCTGCGAGAAACTCTTGTGTGTCCCCTTTTTGGTCTTCAGGTTCTGCCCTAATTAGAAGCTCCTCTTGGTTCTGTGAGGCCTCATTTCCCTTATAGTAAATTTGTCTTCTCTGTCTGTCTGTCTTCTGTTGCTCTTGTTGGTTATTTCTGTTTAAGTTAGTATCCATTTCTGCCACCTGCACTCTAACTATTTTTAGCAGAAGAATGAGGAATGATGTGAGAAGCTGGGAAGGCTGATACCAGGCTCTAACTCCTGTTCACCCTGGTCGACCACTGTCGTGTGAAGCTGAACAGATTAATCATACCCATAAGAAAGTTTGGTAGTATTTTCCAACCTTCAGTCCTCTGTCTACCACCTTCCCAATATTTGCCAGGTCCACACACACCCTATATATAAGATGTATTATTATTATTATGTGCTATCATATAACAGTGTTAGTTGCTCAGCTGTGTCTGACTCTTTGAGATCCCATGCACTGTAGCCCACCAGGCTCCTCTGTCGATGAATTTGCCAGACAAGAATTCTGGACAGGGTAGCCATACCCTTCTCCAGAGGATCTTCCCGACCCAGGGAACAAACCCAGGTCTTCTGCATTGCAGGTAGATTCTTCATTGTCTGAGTCACCAGGAAAGCCCCTACCACATAATACTTGCTTTAAATTGATTAGATTTTTGTTTAAATACATTAATTTAAAAATCGTAATTTTGAGACTTCCCTGGTCATCCAGTAGCTAAAACTCACCATTCTCAATGTAGCAGGCCCTGGTTCAATCCCTGGCCAGAGATTTCACATGCCACTACTAAGAGTTTCCATGCTGCAGCTGAAGATGCTGCATGCCAAATCTAAGACCTGGCACAGCCAAATAAATAGATAGACAAAAGAATAAAATAATAATCATGACTTCAAGTGAAAAGAACAAAATAGTTTGCTTCAAAAATAGATATAAGGAAAACAAAATAATACCACTAAATTCTAGATGGGTAATGAGGGTTCTCATCCAGAAAGCTCTTCCTTTGTTTAAAAAAAAAAATGGAGATTAGCAAATATCATAGTTGTTACAGACTTGTTAATACCAAAAGGAGACTTTATTTTGCCTTAACCAGATGCACTGAAGCAGAAGCAAGAAGGCAGAGACTTTCCCATTCTGTGGCTTAATGTAATTTCAGGTCGAGTCAGCCTACCCTTCAATCATCTCACACATCATCAGTGGGGTGCAATAACTGCTCTGTGAAAGCAGGCTGCAGCAGTCTGGATAGGTGCATGGAGAATGCATGGGAGGCACCGGGACATTTGGGAGGAGTGATCAGGGAAGCTTTGACGGAGGAGGCAGAGCCTGAATTCCGAGAGATGGACAGAACAGTAGAGGTCATTTCTGGCAGGAAAACATAAAAATATCGGGGTGAAATTTGATGGTAGGGTTATAGGACAGTGATAGCCTGGCTGGACGGCAGAGTTTGTGTCTACACAAGCTCACAAGAGGTTGATTCCCCCTCTTTCCCCTACAGTGCCTCCCCCACTTCACCCTTTATCGGCAGGGTCTTTGAGGTTGCTGTCTTTTACAGTGGCATGTCTTTAGCCTGTCCTTGCCCCTGGGATAGGAGGTGTGAATCTTTGTGTGTAGCCGCTGCTTCCTGGAGACTTGGACTATGACCGGCTGGTCTCAGTGAACTGTGGGCCCTCCAAGGGCTTCATGCTGGTGCTGGGCTGACTCCACTGCCTGGGGCTGCACAGCAAATCCCGAAATGCTGGGCATCAGACTGCATGCTTTTTGCCCTCTCTGTGCCCAACATGTACTGCTACTTAACAATGGCTCAGTAATGAAAGTGATAGGGATAGAAGAGGATACAGGTAGTTGTAGAAGTCCCAGTAGGGGACTATGGATAGAGAGTGAAACCCTAGGCCATTAGGTAAAAGAAAAATGTCACCACCCATCTACTGATTTGAGTAAGTGCTATGATAATCCTAGTTTAACCAAATAGGGTCAGAGACTCTCCTGACAGATAAGAAAAAGGAGCCAGTGATGTAAGCCTCATGTCTACTTAAAGAAGGTGATCTTTTCCCTTCCTCCTTTCCTTTGGCCTTCCCTGGTGGCTCAGATGGTAAAGAATCTGCCTGCAGTGCAGGAGACTCAGGTTCAACCCCTGGGTCAGGAAGATCCCCTGGAGAAGGAAAAGGCAACCCACTCCAGTATTCTTGTTGGAGAATTCCCTGGACAGAGGAGCCTGGAGGGCTACTATCTGGTGGGGGGCAATGGGGAGAGCAAAGAGTCAGACATGCCTGAGAGACTAATAGATTTCATCATTTTCCTTTGACTATGAAATTGTGGCCCACTTAATCTTCGGGGCAGAGCTCCCTTGCCTGCCCACTTGCACCTCTTACAAGTGTACTCTATTCATAAATCTGTCTCTTGTCTCTCACTTTGCCTCTTGCTGAATTCCTTCTGTGCTGAGACACAAAGAACCTGAGCCTCAGAAAGTCCAGATACCAGGTGAGTGATTCTAATGAAAAGACTGTGGGTTAGAATCCCAAGCAGGGTTTTGGTTGGATTTGAGTCCTGGCACATGGGTTTAAGTCCCAATCTAAGGTGAATGGTTTCAAAAACAGTTCACTTTGTAAAGGGATAAATAGGTTGACTTTTAAAAAGACATTTCCTATCATATATTCATATTATTAATGCAAAAACAGCATCAGTTGCTATAAACATGGGATACCACTCGAAAATTAATGTATAACTGCTCAATGATTTTTTTTTTACCCAAGTACTATGTAAAATCTCTGGGAATAATTTTATCCCACTTCAGGAAAACTTCACATTAGACCCATTTTTGCTGTAAAGGGGAGAATCTTAGACCCTCAGAGCCAGAAGGGGCCTTAGTGGTGTGCCAGCATTCTTTGCCACCACAGATGCCTTTTTGTCTTCTTTTATTGTTTAAGCTGGAAGTGATACATAAACAGCAGAAAGCAGAACCCTTACATGGAGTCTCCCTGGTTCCCTGGGGAAACTAAACCTCCCCAGAAACCCAATGTGGAAACCTCCCCTTCTTCCGCTGGTCCCCGGCCTGCCGCTTCCATACAGCCACAGTGGGACTGCCCCCGCCCCGCCATCAGCAGCCTGGGGGAGGAAGCCTGTCACAGGCCGAGCAGTGGGCTGGGCTGCAGACAGCCTACTCCGCTGTGTGACACCAGTGCACCCCGACCTTGGCTAGCACCCCAGGCCTTCATCAAACATTGACTGCTGTGTGTAAGAAGCCAGCAAGAAACACCCCGGGAGCCGCCAGCATCTTTTCAGAGGCCCATCAGCTTGAGCCTCTGTTCTCTTTGATGCCAAGCACTGGGGAGACTTTAAAGAGCAGGATGCTGCCTTTCTTTGCATGTACATTCAGGCTTCACTCCATCTTATCCTCCCCATCGTCTCCCAGACACTCCTTTCCTGAATATCATTTCTTTTCCTTTATCCAGCAGACAAAAGCTCGATGCAGAGTTCATTCTGCGAGCCTGACCTTTTGCTTCCCCACTTGGGTGGCTCAAATACCACTTGCAAAAATGCAAATCTCATTTGGGCTGAGTACATTTTCTGCTGTCCCTTTCCAAACTCCTGCTTAGCTCTGAATCACCATCCAGCTCTGCCTGGAGGATTCAGAGCATACCAGGCCTTGGAGAATTCATTGCTTGGGCTGATACTCATCACTGGTTGGGTGGATATTCCTCACCTGGGTAAAGACTTTAGAGGCAAATCTGGTCTCTTGAAGAGGGAAGTAACACTCCAGTTCCAGTCCTGACACTTACAGTGGGACAATTTATAACCTCGAGTTGATCTCCATTATAATTTAGACAGAAACAATTGCTCTTGTCAAGCTCACAGGGTTGCAGTGAGGACCGAATGGGAAAGGAGACTTGTGTACCTGAAGTGTTGTAACAGCAAGGACATTCTTTTTGTTAGGTATCTGGAACCTCTTCCCAAGAGGGTCCGGCAATTTCCTTAGAGAAAATGATTTGAAAATGGATTGATTTTCCCTCTCTCTCTAGACCTCCAAATGCCAGCAACTGTGGAGGTGATAGGTAGAATCATTTTTATGCAAATTGCATCCTGATTAGATGCAAAAAAAAATAGTAATGGTTGTTGACTGCTTCTCGAGTGTTCATTTTCATCCGAGGGCTTTGTTTGTACATGAGATGCACACAGTATGATTTATATCATTGGCCTCACCCTGTCTTATTTGCCTTAATATAATTGTCTGTTCAGATCCACTGATGGTGAAAATTGCATTTGTCCCTATCAGTGGAGATATTCTAAAAATGAGAGATTCAAAGGAGGCAGAGGCTTTAAGACAGAAAAAGTGTGTTTATTTTCTTGGCTCCTTTGAAATAGTCTGATCCCCTGGAATTGGATAATCTCTTTGCAGAACACCGAAATGGATGGCTCACAGTAACCCCTAATCAGGGAAGTTGCTAAAAAAAAAAAAGTGACTTGATTCAGAGCCTCTCTATCAGTTCAGCAGTGTTCTGGGGTAACCTTGGAATATCTGAGAATGTTCTGAGAAATCCACAATGTGTGTCTTGCCTTGGATGCAAAGGTAACTCCAAACTCTTCCTTTATGAGGATGCTGGCAGTTGGGGGGACACCTAGGAAGACATGGGGTTTAGGTGTGGGGATGGAGTGAAACTGGGCAGCTGGGGTTTGAACCAGGTGTGTGGCCTCTGTAGCAGTGGTCTTATGATGTCAAGCACATCAGTCTCACCCAGGGAAGCTTTTGAAATGTGGTGAAATAATGAGGACGCATCTCTGGAGGTGGAACCCATGAATGTGTGTTCTAAGATGGTCAGGCTCAGCTGTGGCTAAGACCCATGTCCCAAGCCAGTTAGGCTGGTGTTGCACAAGCTGGCCTGGATCCCAGAAGAACCTGTGGGGCATTTGTTGTCAATGCAGGTTCCCAGCCCCCACTTCAGAGCTCTGAAATCTGAATTGTGCCCCAGAGCACTTGGGAGGCTGATATTTAGAAGGCTCTTGTCCTGAGCACTTACCCAAGGACTGTGTGGAAAGGAGCTGGTAGTATAGAAGGTCATTTTGTGATGTGTTATGAAGCGTGCTTGGGCCTAAGTCCTGGTCTGGTCCTGCTCTGTCCTCACTTGCTGGCAAGTTCCAACAAGTCACTTCTTCTCACCAAGATCTTGAATTTCTGATGTGAAATGGAAAGTGGCCAGGATAACGCTTTCCAACTTTCACATTTTGAATAGCATTAGTATTCACTAAGCCCATTGTCATTTAAAAACAACCAAACACAAGACTGTAGGCTTTAGTTAAGATCCCCCAATACTAATTTCTTTTTTGGAGGGCCTCCCTCATAGCTCAGTCGGTAAAGAATCTGCCTGCAATGCAGGAAACCCGGGTTTGATTCCTGGGTCAGGAAGATCCCCTAGAGAAGGAAATGGCAACCCACTTCAGTATTCTTGCCTGGGAAATCCCAAGAACAGAGGAGCCTGGTGGGCTACAGTCCATGGGGTCGCAAGAGTTGGACACAACTTAGCGACTAAACCACCACCACCAATAGGGTGAAATACCTTAATTTACTGTGAAACAATGAATCTTTGTGGATGGGAGTCTGTTTTCTTATCAACTCTGAATACCGATAAAGCAGTCGCCCCACCAAGGTTCAACCTCTGGGCAAATACTGGAGGTGTTACCCACCCACTTCTCCCTGTGCCATCTCAAGATGCAATTGTTCTTCATCCAGGAGAGATGGACTAGGCAAGTGATGAATGTGCCTTACCTTGAAGGCCCCAGTTTCCCAATGCTTTCCACACCCTGGTCCCATCTGACCTTGACACAAATGCATTGGGTGAGCAGGACAGAGAGTGTTATTACCCTCCTCTGGCCAAGGAGGTCGCAGGGCTAGTTGACGCCCTGCTGGAGCTGCTTTCTCAGCTTTTCCAGTCTGGATGGGGTTTTCCCTCAATAAGGTGTAGCTGCCATGAGAGAAAAGAGCTTGGCTGTCTTGTTGGCCTGGAACCCAGAGAGTGTCAGCACAGGGCGGGCACGGCCATTATGTTTAGTTGGAGGGCGTGAGTCGTGCCCTCTCTTTCTGACCACGGCCTCCATAGAAGTTTGTGGGTGTTTGGAGAGTCATTTTTGCTACCACTGTCGTTATCTTTTTCCCCTGGCGACTGTTAAACCTTTCTTTTTAGAGTGCTGCTGAAAGGCGTGAGAGAAGTGTCCCAGTATGAGAGCTACTAAAAGAGAGGCACCGACCGATGGTGGCTACCCACCCTCGAGAAATTCCCATCTCTGTATGGTGGGTGAAAAAAAGAGGGGGCACTTCATCCTTCCAGGAGCTTTTGATCTAAGGCAACCAGCTGCAGGAGGTGGGAGGGTCACAAAACTATTGGTGGAGAGACAAGTGAAGCTGGCAGACTCCTGCATCAGCAAAGTCCTTCACCTTGAATTCTGCCTCCCGGGTGGGACAATTCAGAGGCATGCTCTAGGCAGGAAGCTCTCTCAGAAAATGGGTTCTTCCTCTGAATATGATAAAGGCCTCATGAGATGACAGAAGGAAAATCCCTTGGCAGGAAGGAGCAAGCATCCTTACCTATTTATCAGAAGCTATAAATGGCAACCCACTCCAGTGTTCTTGCCTGGAGAATCCCAGGGATGCGGGAGCCTGGTGGGCTGCCATCTATGGGGTCGCATAGAGTCGGACACAACTGAAGCGACTTAGCAGCAGCAGCAGCATAAACTGTGACCGGCAGATGTTTTTATTTAGCCTGTAGTATTTTTAAATTTTTGAATTTGTTACCAACACATTTGAAAATGGAATTTCAAATAAAATTTAGGTATGTATTTTCTCTTAAACACTAATTCTACCTTTTTGCATGGCCAATAATTGGCCAGAGCTAAGCAGTCCTGCAGTTTCTCTCTGACACCAGGCTCTTGTATTTTCATAGTAGAGAGGTTTTCTGCCTGTGGGGCAGCACTGTCGGTGCCCTGTCCATCTCCCCTGGGCCTGTCCAGTCCCCACAAACCCTAGCCGGATGGCTTCTGACCTCTCTGACCTATGCTTCTTCCCCTAGAGGTGTTCCTTGAGGACCTGAGCATTCTTAGCCCATCAGAGGGTAGAAATGTTAGGTAGCTGCCCCTGGGAGCAGCACTCAGAAAGTGATGGTGAGAGTTGGTGGATAAATACCTCATGGAGGCACAGTCTAAGTGGTCCCTGAGGTTCTCAGTGGGACTGGACCCCAGTACCCCCAGCAGAACCTGCTCACATACACGCCTTCATTGACATCCTTCCCTCCCCTTTCCTCCTGGATTCCTGGGATCGCCTCTCAAACAACTGACTTGCACTTAAATCATCATCTCAGGATTTACTTCTCAGGGATCCCAACCTAAGATGGTTTGCTTGATTCCATCTCAAAAGGGAAGTGAAATGAAGACCCTGTAGCTGAACTTGACTCATCTGGTATTTCTGAATCCAGGGTCCTCCAAGATCATCTTCTGGGGATGCTCAAGGAGGCAGGTGACAAACCATGCTTCCAGGGTGGAAGTGACCTTGGGCATCACTGAGCAGCATCACGCTTGTCTCTGGGGTCTTTGTGCCCTTAGATGATACCCTGCTGCAATGCTCTGGACTCAGGAGACCATCACATCTGGACAGTGTCCCTTGAGTGCATTCCAATTATCTCTGTGCTGGTGGTGCAGAGAAAGGCTGATTCCAAACACACCCATGCCACGTGTAAGTGACAGCTGCTGGTGGATCTGTCACTTCTCCCCACATCGTCTCTTCTGGTCTAAGAGCCCACCTCTTCATTTTGAGGAGCTCACTTCTCACCTGACCTCAGTCTCTGAGAGTTGAAAGTGGAATGTGAACCCAGCTAAAGCCACCCCCAAAGGGCCCTTAACACTACTTGGAGGGGTGGCTGACAATGCAGGTTCTGGAGTGAAGTCTGCTACAGGGCAACCCTTACAGTTGGGAGGCTTGGCAAGTCCTGGACACCTTTCTGAGCTCGTATTTCTCCATCTCTTTCATGCATTTGTTGTGAGAATATAAATGATATAATAATCAGAGAAGTGAAAGTGTTAGTTGCTCAGTTGTGTCAGACTCTTTGCAACCCCATGGACTGTAGCCTATCAGGCTCCTCTGTCCATGGAATTCTCAGGCAAGAATACTGTCGTGGGTTGCCATTCCCTTCTCCAGGGCATCTTCCCGACCCAGGGATTGAACCTGGATCTCCTGCACCGCAAACAGATAATTTACTGTCTGAGCCAGCAGGGAAGCCTGAGCTATAGTTCTGGGCTCATGGAAAGTACTCAGCCAATAATAACTTTTAATATTTAAATTAGTAAGATTTTAGATGACTGAGAAAAATGACAGGAGCACAGACACGAAACCTCAGCTAGAACCTCTGAGCTGCCCTCTGGGCCATAGTAGAGAGCTCAGACTAAGTGAGTTATTCCTTTCTATTCCTTACCCCATCCCCACTCGTGGGTGCACACACACACACACACACACACTCACACACGTTGAACATGTTTCCTGAAGCTCAACTAAGTGAGCACCCTGCCAGGAACTTCCGTGTGGCCAACCAGAAAATGGCACATCAAATAATATTTAATTCACTTCTATTTAAATATTATTGAATTCCATTCCCAGTACCTTTTCTTTTTGACTTGCTCTTTTTGAGGCAGTTCAAGTGGAAACAGAAATCACTGAGATGCAAGTAAAAGAAGCTCATTCAATAAAAAACGTCTTCAGCTAAATTCAAGAGACTGGGTGATTTTTTTGCTTTTTCACATATGTTATTTAGCATAATGATTATCCTACATGTCCTTTTTTATTTTAGGGACTGCTTTTTCTATCCCCCTTGGGAGAGAGTTTTTAGCTCCATGGAGCATGAATTTTTTCACTTATCTAGTGATTATTGGGTATAAAAATCCCCTTTGGTGAGAGCTACACCTTTAATAGTCTCTTCAATGAGCAGTTTTCTGTAAATATTGCGTGAGCTTTCCAGGAAATGGAGTGCTCTTGTTCCTGGCTCCTCCGTAACTCCACGCTGATGACAGCACCTGCTGAGTCCCAGCCTGTGGGCCTACAGAACCGACCCGGATTCCTGTCCTGAGCACCTCTCTTCCTTGGGCTTCTTTTTTTTTTTTTTTTTTTTTGCTTTAATGGAATTTCTGCACGACCTTGGAGCCAGACTCTGACATTAGTTTGAATATGCGACCTTGAATGAGTTATTTCTCTCTGGCTTATTTTCTTGATTTGTTACATGAAGGTAATATCAAGATCTAGTTCATTGGGCGATGATGAAAATTAAATGTATGAGCCCTCAGAAGAGTGCCCAACACATAGTAAGTGCTTTATTTATTTATTTTTTTTAGTTTTTATTTTTTTTTTTTAGTAAGTGCTTTAAATGCCAGTTTATCATCATCATCACTCACCTCAAGTGGGTATTTATTTTCAACATATACTGGCTGCCAAGGTGATAATCTGACATATAATTTCCCTCATCTAGAATCCCTGTATAGCAGCTAAAAGTGTGGCAGGCAGAGACTGCTAAGGTTAAGCTTGTTCACCTTAGTTTGTTCTGCACATAATTAGTATTCAAGAAATGCTACCTGTAAGTCTTACTAGAGCTCTTTCTTTCAGGTTAGGTCTTTGAAGAGTTTAAATAAGCAAGGAAAACCCCCAAAATTCATTCCTTAGACAAATTTTACTGCCTTCTGTGTGCTAGGTACTGTTCTATCATCAAGCAAAGGTAAAGTATTAAATACCATGGACGAATGACAAGGTTCTTACCCTATCTGTTTTCATGGTGACTGGCAATGAACAAACTAGCATCTACATCATGTGGCAATAAGTGCAGGGTAAAACACAATGGAAGTGAGAAATAGACTTAATGGACTAGATCTGATAGAGTGCCTGATGAAATATGGACAAAGGTTCATGACATTGTACGGGAGACGGGGAGCAAGACCATGACCAAGAATAAGAAATGCAGAAAAGCAAAATGGCTGTGTGAGGAGCCCTTACAAATAGCTGTGAAAAGAAGAGAAGCAAAAAGCAAAGGAGAAAAGGAAAGATTCAGTTCAGTTCAGTTCAGTTGCTCAGACGTGTCCAACTCTTGTCGAGCCAATTAACCGCGGCATGCCAGGCCTCCCTGTCCATTGCCAACTCCTGGAGTTTACTCAAACTCATGTCTATTGAGCTGGTGATGCCATCCAACCATCTCATTCTCTGTGGTCCACTTCTCCTCCTGCCTTCAATCTTTCCCAGCATCAGGGTCTTTTCTAATGAGTCAGTTCTTGGCATCAGGTGGCCAAAATACTGGAGTTTCAGCTTCAATATCAGACCTTCCAATGAACACCCAGGACTGATCTCCTTTAGGATGGACCCATTTGAATGCAGAGTGCAAAAGGATAGCAAGGAGAGATAAGAAAGCCTTTCTCGGTGATCAGAGCAAAGAAATAGAGGAAAACAATAGAATGGGAAAGACTAGAGATCTATTCAAGAAAATTAGAGATACCAAGGGAACATTTCATGCAAAGATGGGTTCGATAAAGGACAGAAATGGTATGAACCTAACAGAAGCAGACAATA
The DNA here is from genome assembly GCF_055505025.1 of Bos grunniens. NCBI lineage: Eukaryota > Metazoa > Chordata > Mammalia > Artiodactyla > Bovidae > Bos > Bos grunniens. The sequence continues at coordinate 16,428,659 of NC_141182.1, forward strand.
TTAAGAAGAGGTGGCAAAAATACACAGAACTGTTCAAAAAAGATCTTCATGACCCAGATAATCACAATGGTGTGATCACTCACCTAGAGGCAAACATCCTGGAATGTGAAGTCAAGTGGGCCTTAGGAAGCATCATTACGAACAAAGCTTGTGGAGGTGATGAAATTCCAGTGGAGCTATTCCAAATCCTGAAAGATGATGCTGTGAAAGTGCTGCACTCAATATGCCAGCAAATTTGGAAAACTCAGCAGTGGCCACAGGACTGGAAAAGGTCAGTTTTTATTCCAATCCCTAAGAAAGGCAATGCCAAAGAATGCTCAAACTACCACACAATTGCACTCATCTCACACGCTGGTAAAGTAATGCTCAAAATTCTCCAAGCCAGGCTTCAGCAATACATGAACCATGAACTTCCTGATGTTCAAGCTGGTTTTAGAAAAGGCAGAGGAACCAGAGATTAAATTGCCAACATCTGTTGGATCATCAAAAAAGCAAGAGAGTTCCAGAAAAACATCTATTTCTGCTTTATTGGCTATGCCAAAGCCTTTGACTGTGTGGATCACAATAAACTGTGGAAAATTCTGAAAGAGATGGGAATACCAGATCAACTGACCTGCCTCTTGAGAAGCCTATATGCAGGTCAGGAAGCAACAGTTAGAATTGGACATGGAACAACAGACTGGTTCCAAATAGGAAAAGGAGTCCGTCAAGGCTGTATATTGTCACCCTGCTTATTTAACTTCTATGCAGAGTACATCATGAGATGTACTGGGCTGGAAGAAGCATAAGCTGGAATCAAGATTGCTGGGAGAAATATCAATAACCTCAGCTATGCAGATGACACCACCCTTATGGCAGAAAGTGAAGAGGAACTAAAAAGCCTCTTGATGAAAGTGAAAGAGGAGAGTGAAAAAGCTGGCTTAAAGCTCCACATTCAGAAAACAAAAATCATGGCATCTGGTCCCATCAGTTCATGGGAAATAGATGGGGAAACAGTGACAGACTTTTTTTGGGCTCCAAAATCACTGCAGATGGTGATTGCAGCCAAGAAATTAAAAGATGCTTACTCCTTGGAAGGAAAGTTATGACCAACATAGACAGCATATTCAAAAGCAGAGACATTACTTTGCCAACAAAGGTCCATCTCGTTAAGGCTATGGTTTTTCCAGTAGTCATGTATGGATGTGAGAGTTGGACTATAAAGAAAGCTGAGTGCCGAAGAATTGATGCTTTTAAACTGTGGTGTTGGAGTAGACTCTTGAGAGTCCCCTGGACTGCAAGGAGATCCAGCCAGTCCATCCTAAAGGAGATCAGTCCTGGATCTTCATTGGAAGGACTGATGTTGAAGCTGAAACTCCAATACTTTTGCCACCTGATGTGAAGAACCAACTCATTGGAAAAGACCCTGATGCTGGGAAAGATTGAAGGCGGGAGGAAAAGGGGACAACAGAGGATGAGATGGCTGGATTGCATCACTGATTCAATGGACATGAGTTTGAGTAAACTTTGGGAGTTGGTGATAGACAGGTAGGCCTGGTGAGCTGCAGTCCATGGGGTTGCAAAGAGTTGGACATGACTGAGCGACTGAACTGAACTGAACTGATAAGGAGTGAGGAGTAAAGGAGGTCAGGTTAGGAGAAAGGGTGTGAAAATAGCTAGGATGAACTGCTGGGTGACATTTGAGCAGAGGCAAAGGGAAGTAAGAAAGTGAGGGAATGCTGAGGCTTCTAGATGGAGGAAAAATATATGCAAACGTGGGAGGTAGGCAGGATCTTCTCGCCTATAACATTCCTTTCTTTCTTTCCATTATTTTCTCAATTTTCTCTCCAGCCTTGGAGCTAGAATTTCTCAAAGGCATAGCACTTAGAGAACAGATGGACTTTAGGGAATTCAGGGGTCAACTTTTTGGGGTAGATCTGAAGTCATTAGCAAAACTCCACATGTCATTCACTGCCCAGGACCTGTAGAGACAGCTGCCACTTTCCAATCAAATGTCGTGTTTTTTTGTTTTTTTGTTTTTGGTTTGTTTGGTTGGTTCAGACAGCAGAATCACAGTCTCTAAACTGCTGATATGACACATCAGCTAATTAAATTACTGCATGCTGCTGGTTGCAAGGCTAAAACTAGTGGAGTGATGCGTTACTATCCTCTTGAAGAACAATCCGTGGGCAAAAATATAGATTTGACTTTTCTAAAAAGCTGGGAGTAATTTAATTAAGGTTGTGTCAAAGCATGGCTCCATTTCCCCCTTTGGCGCTTTTCATTTCAAATCTGAAAAATTTCCTCATGGAAAAAAGTGTAAAGAAATTGGTTTGTCTCCATTATTGCTAAAGTACAAATTTTATTTAATCAACCTATTCGCAAACCATATTGTAAACTTGCTATCAAGGCTCTTTTATGTAGGAAAAGCCTAGTCAAATGAAGCCATATTAGATGTAGTTGGACTTCATTTTATGCCAAAATCTCAAGGAGAGACCACAGTCTGGGTAGGGACTTTGGATGTAACTCTTGATTATTTGTTCATCTCATTCATTCACTCTCTATTCAGTTCAGTTCATTCACTCAGTCATGTCTAACTCTTTGCAACCCCATGGAGTGCAGCACGCCAGGCTTCCCTGTCCATCACCAACTTCCCAAGCTTGCTCAAACTCATGTCCATTGAGTCGGTGATGCCATCCAACCATCTCACCCTCTGTCGTCCCCTTCTCCTCTTGCCTTCAATCTTTGCCAGCATCAGGGTCTTTTCCAATGAGTCAGTTCTTTGCATCAGGTGGCCAAAATATTGGAGCTTCAGCCACAGCATCAGTCCTTCCAATGAATATCTCAGGACTGATTTCCTTTAGGATGGACTGGTTTGATCTCCTTGCAGTCCAAGGGACTCTCAAGTGTCTTCAACACCACAGTTCAAAAGCATCAGTTCTTCAGTGCTCAGCTTTCTTTATATTAATTGATCCTAATTTGTGCAAGATACTGTGTTAGGGGTTGAGTGTACAGTTAAAGAAAAGACAAAATTATAATTTCTCTCACTGAAAACCTGTGAAAGTGGAAAACTATAAGTAAAAGAAAAATGAGTGAGTTGGTGTCACCAAATGTCATTTTTTACTCCCTAGAAATGGCCCCTCCTCCCAACTTGTCCAAACCTAATGTGCCCTTTAAACACTTGGTCAGATCAGGTCTCTTCCTTTAGGCCTTCCTTGATACTCCATCTCTTACTTTGAGTACATTTTTTGTTTTTTCCACATGAGTTTTCTCTGAACAATCTGTACCATGTAATTTTAAGTTTAATTATATACTGTCTTATTTCCAAGTTAGAGTGAAACCTTTTTGAAGGCTTAGACCATATCTTCTACTTCTTTATCTCAAAATATCCACCACCTTTATGTCTTGCATAGAGAAGGCACTCATTTAATTGTAAATAGGCTAGCCTAATTTTCTTCATATGATCTAATTTGACAACAGGTGTCTGCTTACTCCATCCATCCATCTATCTATCCATCTGCAACCACTTATCTACCTACCATCTACTCATCTACCCACCCATCATTTATCCCTCTTATCTATTCATCATCCATCCATCATTCATACATCTTTCCATCCACCATCCATCCATCTAACTATCCATCCATTCTGCAGAGAAAAATTTATTAAATGTTAGCTCAGCTATGGCAGAATCTATGGTTTTAATATTCTTTTATCTTATGACTAATATTAACTGCTGTATCAAAAATTTCAAGAGAGACAATCAGCACAGAAAGTGGGGATCAGAAATGGGAGCACATGCAGCTGATTGGCCTTGATGTCATTTGCTATTTCCTCCTACTCAGATACTCTCTAGTTTTTAGAAGGCCTAGGGAGTCATCTTAGAAGCATTCAGGCAACAGAAATAGTGCAGCTGAGAATTGCTAGCCTACTTTCTAACAGCTTACTAGTCAACGGACATCTATAATTTAAGTCATTTAACTTGCTTTCACATGTTTTGTTTTAGAAGCAAACAATTCATGTTAATATAATTATTACATTAAAAATGGTACTAATTTAAGCTTTCTAAGACTACAAATGCACAGCTCTTAACTGTTCTGTTATCATTAGTCACACACAAGAGAAAAAAGACACAAAGTTGGTATTTTGTCTCTTGGAAACAAAAACAGCTTGAAAGAACAAAAGATTGCATATGAATTCCCTGGAGGAAAATGCCAGCCAAACGGAGTGTATCCTATAAAACACTGATGACACGAGGAGGATGGGAGAGAAGGAGACAGAGACAAGAGGAAGTGGGGAAGTGAGAGAAAGGGGAGGAAGGCATGAAATGAAAGGTTTTCTGAATGGCTAAGGAAACGAAAGAGCAAGAGAAAGAATGACTCTGCAGGAAGGAGAGTGAGCCGTAATCTCATGAGAGGGTTGCTGAGCTGCTGGCCATGGGGAGGAAACCCACCGAGCCAAGTGGGCTCTGGCAAGCCTGCCTTCTCCATGTCCCATTCTATTAACACCGAGGCCACAGGTTCTCTTTCAGTACCTTCCCCACAAAGTCATCTAATCTGCGGCCCCCTCCCCAACCCTGTCTGAGACTCTTTCCTCACATCCAAGCTTGCAAACATCTGCTGGCTCACAGCACACAAGGCCGGCAGCATCCAAACACAATTAATTGACTTAATGCCCTCATCTACTGCCAGGCGGGTCTGGATAACAAAAGAGCCATAGAAAAAGCCATGCGAGTATTAAGTACACAGAAAAGAGGACCATTGGCACCTGCTGGTGGAAGCTGTTGGCTTGAACTGTCTCAACAATCACTCCAGATCCTCCTTCTAAAATAAAGCAAGAAAAGAGTTCATTTGTGATTTGGAAAGAAAATGTTATTTATATATTTATTTGAGAGGGAAAAGAAGATAGTGGTGATATAAGACCACAAGCCAAAAAGGAAAAAGAAAATATTCTGTTTTATTCTTGAAGGATTTGAGTACCAGCCTTTATAACTTGGAGGAAAATGTTTCAGGAGACACTGATAATTTGCTGAGAGGACCATGGCATGAGCCTGAGAAGTGCTTTGCAGCTTTTCTAACAGAGAAAAGAAACAAAAAGAGAATGGTTTGTTATTTCAAAAAGTAAAAACATAAAAGAAGCCAGAGTGTGTTGAAAAAGAAGAGAATGTTTTGGCTTTTTGACTTCTGTAATTACTTCAAAATATTTCAAATGATTACTTGGATTCATCTTTTCTATATGAGCTTGAGAAAAACATGCAAAAGTACTACTACTCTCTCTTGCTCCCCAATTTGTATTTATTTTATTAAATATTACTGTTTTTAGGGAAAACCAAGATTCTTTTTGAAGTTGCAACCAGAGGCTTAATGCCTCTGAAACGGCATCAGGGGGAAAGAAAACAGCTTTGGTGATGGCCATACCAGCAGTGATGTCTGTCTTCTCTCTTCCTGCAGCATTTTATTCTCTTTCCAGAAAAAGTTTGCTCCGGTAAAGCTATCCAGCTATTTCTTCATCTTGTTCTCATGGGAATATTAGCTAGGCTCTTCCCAAATTTCCTTTCTCATCAGCCAAATGGATAGACAATTGTGAAAAGTAGTATCAAATAGCAACAGCTCTAGATTGAGTCTGGAATCCCAACTCTGATGTGCTGTGTGACCTTGGATAAGATAGCTAACCTCTCTGTGTTACAGTTTCCTCATGGCAAAACAGGGATAATAACCATCATACTGCACAGGGCTCATTGAGTGTTGATAAAAGCCACTTGTCTTCACACACACACACAGCCACGTGTGTGTGCATACACATACACACAAACCCACAACAGTACTTGGTACATAGTTGACGCCTGATAAACACTGGTGACTGTTGCCTCCCAAAAAGCAGTCTCTCATACCGAAATACAATGCCTCTTCCAGTACATAGATTTTGTACTAAACTCTCTGTAAATTTCCTATTTCCAAAGTTGTTCATGTTTTTTCTTTATAACTCACATCACAATTTTTTTTTGCAGCCATTGCTTAAGTGCGAATCAATTTATTCTTGATAATCTTATTTGAGGTAATTCTTATCAGCAGTCTCTGACAAAATCAAATTTAAAAAGAAAGACTTCAACACCTACAGCTGCCTTATGTTAAATTTACTTGCATTAGATCATTTTCTCTAACTTGGCATTTGGCATCTTTTGCTTAACTATTTTTCATCCCAAGAGATTGACATCTTTGCATCCTTCTATCAGGGTTTTGAATCTTGTTTTTCACATGGATGCCTACCCCCAAGTCAGCAATGAGTTATTGATTCTTCTTTTTGTCATTTAACATTCTCATGGAGACCCTGGCAGACCAATTTACAAATGATTGCAAAAGTGCTTTGGCAAATCTAGAGTGTTTTTGACTGAGGAAGAAAAATACAGACTATGAAAATTTCTCACTTTCCAATTGGGCTCACTTACTGCCACCCAGGCTCTCTCCTAATGAGCATTTTCAATCACCACTAAAATTCTTGTTTTCCTCCTTCGATCCTGTGACTCACAGTGCTCCCTCACTGGGGGAGAATGTCTCATCTCTGCACTTTGTGGGCTGGGGCTGCTTCTTTCATGCCCAGGAGGCCTTGCCTCCAAGCCCGCTCCTCACTTAAAGGTTAGTCTTTCCCCAGGTAAGCACCACTATGGGGTTAATTTGCAGGTCCTCAACCCACCAGGCAGATACCACTTTCCTGACCCATCTGCCAGGCCCTGCAATTCATGGTCCTCCCTAGGGCAGAAGCCACGAGCCACAAAACAAAGCTGCAGTCAGATTGTATATTTCAGGGTTATTTATTAGTCCTTGGCTTGGAGATCTAGCCAGGAGGTTCGGGGTCTGTTTACCTTACACAGTCTGTCTCCAAAGTACAATTTGGAGATATAGAGACGTCAGGGTAATTTTCCATCCTCTGGTGACGGTGTTTTTATGGGAAAGGAAGGATGAAGGCTGCTTGCTGTGCTAATGACTGCTTCTCATTTCTTCCAGGAGCCCCAGGATGTAAACACGTAAACAACTATTCAAGGCCAGGTTCCCTGAGAGCCTCACCTGGAGTTCCTCTCCCTGGGGAAGTGATGATAATGACTTTTTCTTTGGCAAATCCCTTTCTATCCTTATCTCCTTGCAGGATTGTACAACCCTTCTGTCCAGTGGCCCTGGGAACTTCTAGGACTTCCTGAGCCTGTTTTTGCCTATTTATTGTGCTGTTTCCTCTGGAAGCTGCTTTGACACTTAATCTGGTGAATGCTGGGGTCAAAGGAAGTGCGTAGACTTGACCCAGGCTCTGCATCCCTCCTCTAGTGCCCCACGCTCTCTCTGGATCCTAGTCATACCAGCCATCTCCAGGCCCTCCAGGATCCTTTGCTTCTGCCCTCCTCATAAGGATAGAGTAAAGGGGCAAAGTAGGTGTTTAAATAGTTAATCCCACTAGGGTATTGTAAGTAGAAAAAAAAATAACTTACAGGTTATTAATTTACATTAATGGTTAGTAAGTTAATGGTTACTCAGGAAAGCAAGTTTGCTGAACTACAAAACCAGGCAGGCCTGCTTAGCAACAAAACCATACAACAGAAACATGAGACATGACCCCAAACAATAAAACAGTGGTGGCTTAAGACCCACACCCTGCCCAGCAAGCTGAGTAAGTTAGGCCATGCTCTTTGCACACGTAAAAAATAATAATTTGTGGACTTGGCTTAACCATGTAGATACAAGAAAACTGCCCTGTCCAACCTAGTGGAGGAACTGGTGATGGAAATGTGACATCTACTCAAGAAAGACAAAGAAAGTCTTCTCCACCTCCAGACTTTTCCTTTGATTATAAACTGTAGCCCAGTAAGTTCTCTGGGTGTGGCGCCCTCTTGCCTGCCCACTTGTAAGCCTCATGAGTATCCTTTTCTAATAAATCACTTCTTATCTATCACGTTGCCTCTCACTGAATTCTTTCTGCACCGAGACAAAAATGACCTGAGCCCTTCAGAGGCCCATACACAAAACCCAGTGGTTTCACTCAGAGCCTGGGAAAGCTCCATGCCTACACTGCTCCTTCTGTCTCAACTTCATCTTCTTAATGCCTGCCCATCCTTTCATAGAACCCTCTGTACCTCCACCCCAGATTAGATAAACCTGCTGGAAGCTCTTAGAAATGCTAGTTTGTTTCCTTCAGTGCTTTTCCACATTTGCAACTTAATGTTTATGTGACAACATGCTTGGCCTTATCCCCAGGACATCTCTGCAGGCTCCTGAAAGCAAGGGCAGCCTGACTTAGCTCACTACCACTCCAGCACCATGGAGAGTTCCTTACCCCAGAAGTTACTTTATTTATTAATGTTTATTGCATGAAGGCTGTTCCCCCGACAACGGCTGTGAGAGCTTCCCCTCACCTGGCTTCTGAGTGTCCCCTCAGGTCTAGTGTCAGCTGTGTGTGGGCAGGGCGTGGGTGACCTCCGAACTGACGCTATGTTGGAAGGAAGAGGCGACAACTTTGAAGGTGTGAGCACTGACTGTCTTAAATTGGAATTACTGGAAAAAATGCACCTGAAGTTTTTTGATTGGTTTGGTTTAGTAGAGAAGCAGCTGTTGGAATTAAAGGAGAAACAGTACCAAGTTTCTATGTATGGAAGGTGAAAAAGAAAATATGTAACTTTTATAAAAAAGGCCAGGGGCAGCGACGAGAGGAGTTACCCCACGTCCGAGGTCAGGGGCGTGGCCAGGAGGAGATACCCCACGCCCCTAAGCCCGAGGCTAAGGGCGGCAGCGGAGAGGAGCAACCACACATCCAAGGAGCCGTGGCTGCGTGGGCGCAGGACGGCCTAGAGGAGCTATCCCACATTGAAGGTCAGGAAGGGTGGTGGTGAGGAGATACCCCTCGTCCAAGGTAAGGAGCAATGGCTGCGCTTTGCTGGAGCAGCCATGAAGAGATACCCCACGCCCAGGGTAAGAGAAACCCAAGTAAGATGGTAGGTATTGCAAGAGGGTATCAGAGGGCAAACACACTGAAACCATACTCACAGAAAACTAGTCAATCTAATCACTCTAGGACCACAGCCTTATCTAACTCAATGAAACTAAGCCATGCCTGTTGGGCCACCCAAGACGGGCGGGTCGTGGTGGGGAGATTTGACAGAATGTGGTCCACTGGAGAAGGGAAGGGCAAACCACTTCAGTATTCTTGCCTTGAGAACCCCATGAACAGTATGCAAAGGCAAAATGATAGGATACTGAAAGAGAAACTCCCCAGGTCAGTAGGTGCCCAATATGCTACTGGAGATCAGTGGAGAAATAACTCCAGAAAGAATGAAGGGATGGAGCCAAAGCAAAACCAATATCTAGCTGTGGATGTGACTGGTGATAAAAGCAAGGTCCGATGCTGTAAAGAGCAATATTGCATAGGAACCTGGAATGTCAGGTCCATGAATCAAGGCAAATTCGAAGTGGTCAAACAAAAGATGGCAAGAGTGAATGTCGACATTCTAGGAATCAGCGAACTGAAATGGACTGGAATGGGTGAATTTAACTCAGATGACCATTATATCTACTACTGCGGGCAGGAATCCCTCAGAAGAAATGGAGTGGCCATCATGGTCAACAAAAGAGTCTGAAATGCAGTACTTGGATGCAATCTCAAAAACGACAGAATGATCTCTGTTCGTTTCCAAGGCAAACCATTCAATATCACAGTAATCCAAGTCTGTGCCCCAACCAGTAACACTGAAGAAGCTGAAGTTGAACGGTTCTATGAAGACCTACAGGACCTTTTAGAACTAACACCCAAAAAAGATGTCCTTTTCATTATAAGGGACTGAAATGCAAAAGTAGGAAGTCAAGAAACACCTGGAGTAACAGGCAAATTTGGCCTTGGAATATGGAATGAAGCAGGGCAAAGACTAATAGAGTTTTGCCAAGAAAATGCACTGGTCATAACAAACACCCTCTTCCAACAACGCAAGAGAAGACTCTATACATGGACATCACCAGATGGTCAACACCGAAATCAGATTGATTATATTCTTTGCAGCCAAAGATGGAGAAGCTCTATACAGTCAGCAAAAACAAGACCAGGAGCTGACTGTGGCTCAGACCATGAACACCTTATTGCCAAATTCAGACTGAAATTGAAGAAAGCAGGGAAAACCACTAGACCATTGAGGTATGACCTAAATCAAATCCCTTCTGATTATACAGTGGAAGTGAGAAATAGATTTAAAGGCCTAGATCTGATAGATAGAGTGCCTGATGAACTATGGAATGAGGTTCATGACATTGTACAGGAGACAGGGATCAAGACCATTCCCATAGAAAAGAAATGCAAAAAAGCAAAATGGCTGTCTGGGGAGGCCTTACAAATAGCTGTGAAAAGAAGATAAGTGAAGAGCAAAGGAGAAAGGAAAGATATAAACATCTGAATGCAGAGTTTCAAAGAATAGAAAGAAGAGATAAGAAAGCCTTCTTCAGCGATCAATGCAAAAAAATAGAGGAAAACAACAGAATGGGAAAGACTAGGGATCTCTTCAAGAAAATCAGAGATACCAAAGGAACATTTCATGCAAAGATGAGCTCAATAAAGGACAGAAATGGTATGGACCTAACAGAAGCAGAAGATATTAAGAAGAGATGGCAAGAATACACAGAAAAACTGTACAAAAAAGATCTTCACGACCCAGATAATCACGATGGTGTGATCACTGACCTACAGTCATACATCCTGGAATGTGAAGTCAAGTGGGCCTTAGAAAGCATCACTACGAACAAAGCTAGTGGAGGTGATGGAATTCCAGTGGAGCTATTCCAAATCCTAAAAGATGATGCTGTGAAAGTGCTGCACTCAATATGCCAGCAAATTTGGAAAACTCAGCAGTGGCCACAGGACTGGAAAAGGTCAGTTTTCATTCCAGTCCCAAAGAAAGGCAATGCCAAAGAATGCTCAAACTACCACACAATTGCACTCATCTCACACGCTAATAAAGTAATGCTCAAAATTCTCCAAGCCAGGCTTCAGCAATATGTGAACCATGAACTTCCTGATGTTCAAGCTGGTTTTAGAAAAGGCAGAGGAACCAGAGATCAAATTGCCAACATCCGCTGGATCATGCAAGAAGCAAGAGAGTTCCAGAAAAACATCTATTTCTGCTTTATTGACTATGCCAAAGCCTTTGACTGTGTGGATCACAATAAACTGTGGAAAATTCTGAAAGAGATGGGAATACCAGACCACCTGATCTGCCTCTTGAGAAACCTGTATGCAGGTCAGAAAGCAACAGTTAGAACTGGACATGGAACAACAGACTGGTTCCAAATAGGAAAAGGAGTACATCAAGGCTGTATATTGTCACCCTGTTTATTTAACTTATATGCATAGTACATCATGAGAAACGCTGGACTGGAAGAAACACAAACTGGAATCAAGATTGCCGGGAGAAATATCAATAACCTCAGCTATGCAGATGACACCACCCTTATGGCAGAAAGTGAAGAGGAACTCAAAAGCCTCTTGATGAAAGTGAAAGTGGAGAGTGAAAAAGTTGGCTTCAAGCTCAACATTCAGAAAACGAAGATCATGGCATCCGGTCCCACCACTTCATGGGAGATAGATGGGGAAACAGTGGAAACAGTGTCAGACTTTATTTTTCTGGGCTCCAAAATCACTGCAGATGGTGACTGCAGCCATGAAATTAAAAGACGCTTACTCCTTGGAAGGAAAGTTATGACCAACCTAGATAGCATATTCAAAAGCAGAGACATTACTTTGCCAACAAAGGTTCGTCTAGTCAAGGCTATGGTTTTTCCTGTGGTCATGTATGGATGTGAGAGTTGGACTGTGAAAAAGGCTGAGCGCTGAAGAATTGATGCTTTTGAAGTGTGGTGTTGGAGAAGACTCTTGAGAGTCCCTTGGACTGCAAGGAGATCCAACCAGTCCATTTTTGAAGAAGATCAGCTCTGGGATTTCTTTGGAAGGAATGATGCTAAAGCTGAAACTCCAGTACTTTGGCCACCTCATGCGAAGAGTTGTCATTGGAAAAGACTCTGATGCTGGGAGGGACTGGGGGCAGGAGGAGAAGGGGACGACAGAGGATGAGATGGCTGGATGGCATCACTGACTCGATGGACATGAGTTTGAGTAAACTCCGGGAGTTGGAGATGGACAGGGAGGCCTGGCGTGCTGGGATTCATGGGGTCGCAAAGAGTCGGACATGAATGAGCGACTGATCTGATCTAATTGCATGAATGTCTGAGAGGGACTGTTGTTCTTCAGTTGACTGAACATCACAGAGACTGAAATGTGGGATACTTCATTTATTAATCTTTTCTGCAGGTAAGAGTCAGTTCAGTTCAGTTGCTCAGTCATGTTCGACTCTTTGCAACCCCATGGACTGCAGCATACCAGGTTTCCCTGTCCATCACCAACTCCCCAAGCTTGCTCAAACTCATGTCCTTCGAGTCAGTGATGCCATCCAACCATCTCATCCTCTGTCATCCCCTTTTCCTCCCGACTTCAATCTTTCCCAGCATCTTTCCCAGCATCAGCGTCTTTCCAAAAAGTCAGTTCTTCATATCAGGTGGCCAAAGTATTGGAGTTTCAGCTTCAGCATCAGTTCTTCTAATGAATATTCAGGACTGATTTCTTTTAGGATGGACTGTTTGGATCTCCTTCCTGTCCAAGGGGCTCTCAAGTGTCTTCTCCAACACCACTGTTTATTTTATTTTTTTTTTAATTTTATTTTATTTTTAAACTTTACATAATTGTATTAGTTTTGCCAAATATCAAAATGAATCCATCACAGGTATACATAATTGGAGGCTAATTACTTTACAATATTGTATTGGTTTTGCCATACATCAACAAGAATCTGCCACGGGTGTACACCTGTTCCCCATCCTGAACCCCCTCCCACCTCCCTCCCCATACCATCCCTCTGGGTCATCCCAGTGCAACAACCCCAAGCATCCTGTATCCTGCATCAAACCTGGACTGGCGATTCATTTCTTATATGATATTATACATGTTTCAATGCTATTCTCCCAAATCATCCCACCCTCTCCCTCTCCCACAGAGTCCAAAAGACTGTTCTATAGATCTGTGTCTCTTTTGCTGTCTCACAGGGTTATTGTTATCGTTACCATCTTTCTAAATTCCATATATATGCGTTAGTATACTGTATTGGTGTTTTTCTTTGTGGCTTACTTCACTCTATATAATAGGCTCCAGTTTCATCCACCTCATTAGAACTGATTCAAATGTATTCTTTTGAATGGCTAATATTCCACTGTGTATATGTACCACAGCTTTCTTATCCGTTCATCTGCTGATGGACATCTAGGCTGCTTCCATGTCCTGGTTATTATAAACAGTGCTGCGATGAACACTGGGGTACACGTGTCTCTTTCAATTCTGGTTTGCTTGGTGTGTATGCTCAGCAGTGGGATTGCTGGATCATAAGGCAGTTCTATTTCCAGTTTTGTTTTTTTTTTTTTTTTATTCTTCCAATTTTATTTTATTTTTAAACTTTACATAATTGTATTAGTTTTGCCAAATATCAAAATGAATCTGCCACAGGTATACATGTGTTCCCCATCCCGAACCCTCCTCCCTCCTCCCTCCCCATACCATCCCTCTGGGCCGTCCCAGTGCACCAGCCCCAAGCATCCAGCATCATGCATCGAACCTGGACTGGCAACTCGTTTCCTACATGATATTTTACATGTTTCATTGCCATTCTCCCAAATCTTCCCACCCTCTCCCTCTCCCACAGAGTCCATAAGACTGTTCTATACATCAGTGTCTCTTTTGCTGTCTCGTACACCGGGTTATTGTTACCATCTTTCTAAATTCCATATATGTGCGTTAGTATACTGTATTTATGTTTTTCCTTCTGGCTTACTTCACTCTGTATAATAGGCTCCAGTTTCATCCACCTCATTAGAACTGATTCAAATGTATTCTTTTTAATGGCTGAGTAATACTCCATTGTGTGTATGTACCACAGCTTTCTTATCCATTCATCTGCTGATGGACATCTAGGTTGCTTCCATGTCTTGGCTATTATAAACAGTGCTGCGATGAACATTGGGGTACACGTGTCTCTTTCCCTTCTGGTTTCCTCAGTGTGTATGCCCAGCAGTGGGGTTGCTGGATCATAAGGCAGTTCTATTTCCAGTTTTTTAAGGAATCTCCACACTGTTCTCCATAGTGGCTGTACTAGTTTGCATTCCCACCAACAGTGTAAGAGGGTTCCCTTTTCTCCACACCCTCTCCAGCATTTATTATTTGTAGACTTTTGGATCGCAGCCATTCTGACTGGTGTGAAATGGTACCTCATAGTGGTTTTGATTTGCATTTCTCTGATAATGAGTGATGTTGAGCATCTTTTCATGTGTTTGTTAGCCATCTGTATGTCTTTTTTGGAGAAATGTCTATTTAGTTCTTTGGCCCATTTTTTGATTGGATCGTTTATTTTTCTGGAGTTGAGCTGTAGGAGTTGCTTGTATATTTTTGAGATTAGTTGTTTGTCGGTTGCTTCATTTGCTATTATTTTCTCCCATTCTGAAGGCTGTCTTTTCACCTTGCTAATAGTTTCCTTTGATGTGCAGAAGCTTTTAAGGTTAATTAGGTCCCATTTGTTTATTTTTGCTTTTATTTCCAATATTCTGGGAGGTGGGTCATAGAGGATCCTGCTGTGATGTATGTCAGAGAGTGTTTTGCCTATGTTCTCCTCTAGGAGTTTTATAGTTTCTGGTCTTACGTTTAGATCTTTAATCCATTTTGAGTTTATTTTTGTGTATGGCAACACCACTGTTTAAAAGCATCAATTCTTTGGTGCTCGGTTTTCTTGATGGTCCAGTTCTCATATCCATACATGACTACTGGAAAAACCATAGCCTTGACTAGATGGACCTTTGTAGACAAAGTAATGTCTCTGCTTTTTAATGTACTGTCTAGGTTGGTCATAGTTTTTCTTTCAAGGAACAAGCATGTTTTAATTTCATGGCTGCAGTCACCATCTGCAGTGATTTTGGAGCCGAAGAAAATAAAGCCTCTCACTGTTTCCATTTTTCTCCCCATCTATTTGCCATAAAGTTATGGCGCCAGATGTTATGATCTTAGTTTTTTGAATGTTGAGTTTTAAGCCAGTTTTTTTTCACTCTCCTCTTTCACCTTCATCAAGAGGCTCTTTAGTTATTCTTTGATTTCCGCTTTTAGGGTGGTGTCATCTGCATATCTGAGGTTATTGATATTTCTCCTGGCAATCTTGATTCCAACTTGAGCTTCATTCAGCCCAGGATTTTGCATGATGTACTCTGCATAGAATTTAAATAAGCAGGGTGACAATATACATCCTTGACGTACTCCTTTCCCAATTTGGAACCAGTCCATTGTTCCATGCCTGGATCTAACTGTTGCTTCTTGACCTGTATACAGGTTTTTCAGGAGGCAGGTAAGGTGGTCTGGTATTCCCATCTCTTTAAGGATTTTCCAGTTTGTTTTGATCCACACAGTCAAAGGCTTTAGCATAGTCAATGAAGCAGAAGTTTTTCTGGAATTCCCTTGCTTTTTTTCTTTTTTTTAATGATCCAATGGATATTGGCACTTTGATCTCTGGTTTCTCTGCCTTTTCTAAATCCAGTTTGTGCATCTGGAAGTTCTCGGTTTATGTACTTTTGAAGCCTAATTTGAAGGATTTTGAGCATTACCTTGCTAGCAAGTGAAATGAGTGCAATTGTGTAGTAGTGTGAACTTTCTTTGGCATTGCCCTTCTTTGGGATTGGATTGGGATATATCAGTGCAGGGTTCTGAGTCAGAGGTGGGGTGTATCATGTGTCCTCACCTGAAAATAGCCTTTTCTCTTTCAGTCCACCCCTCGGAAAAGGGTTGGCTCCATGGTGGGTAATGCAGGTATGAGAAGGAGAAAGGGCACCAGATCCAAGTCATAGCTTTCTAGTCTTGACATGCTCTCTGGGCATGAATTTCCACCAGGAGTAAACTCAGAACTCAGCTAGATTTTAATGGGTGTCATTTCCAATAGAGCTTTGGCCTGAGTAGCAAGCAAGTTCATTTCAAAGCTGGTGTGTGTGTGTGTGTGTATGTGTATGTACAGAGCTATGTAGAAGATGGATTTTTAAATATCAAAATAGGCAAACACTGAAGCACTGGGGGGAAAATCATGTTTCTCAGTGAAAGGGTATTGCCTGAAATAGAGCACAGATCAAAACATCTTATTTTTTTATTCTCTTTTTTGATTATAAAGATCCCTTTATTCTTTGCATTTATCTCTTCAATGACCCAAACATCTAAGTGTCCCAGGGATTTGGCAAAAGGGTGAGTCTTAGCATTCATTTAGAAAATATTCACCAGGCAGGAACCACATGCTGGTTGCTGTGACTGTTTGAGAATCATGCAGGACACAAGTCCTGTCCTCAGAGTGGGAGAGGGTAAGGAGCCTCATGTTGGGAGCCATGCTGTCCTGAGTTAGAACTGCAAGTCTAAAATTTGGGCAAGATATTTAATCTCCCCCACACCTAATTCTGACATCAATAAAGTGAGGTTAATCCTACTTCTCTCTTACACAGTAGTAAAGTAATGCTTAAAATTCTCCAAGCCAGGCTTCAGCAATACGTGAACCATGAACTTCCAGATATTCAAGCTGGTTTTAGAAAAGGCAGAAGAACCAGGGATCCAATTGCCAACATCCACTGGATCATCGAAAAAGCAAGAGTTCCAGAAAAACATCTATTTCTGCTTTATTGACTATGCCAAAGCCTTTGACTGTGTAGATCACAACAAACTGTGGAAAATTCTGAAAGAAATGGGAATACCAGACCACCTGACCTGCCTTTTGAGAAACCTATATGCAGGTCAGGAAGCAACAGTTAGAACTGGACATGGAACAACAGACTGGTTCCAAATAGGAAAAGGAGTTCGTCAAGGCTGTATATGGTCACCCTGCTTATTTAACTTATATGCAGAGTACATCATGAGAAACGCTGGGCTGGAGGAAGCACAAGGGGGAATCAAGATTGCCAGGAGAAATATCAATAACCTCAGATATGCAGATGACACCACCCTTATGGCAGAAAGTGAAAATCTAAAGAGCCTCTTGATGAAAGTGAAAGAGGAGAGTCAAAAAGTTGGCTTAAAGCTCAACATTCAGAAAACTAAGATCATGGCATCCGGTCCCATCACTTCATGGCAGATAGATGGGGAAACGGTGGCTGACTTTATTTTTCTGGGCTCCAAAATCACTGCAGATGGCGATTGCAGCAATGAAATTAAAAGATGCTTACTCCTTGGAAGGAAAGTTATGACCAACCTAGATAGCATATTCAAAAGCAGAGACATTACTTTGCCTACAAAAGTCCATCTAGTCAAGGCTATGGTTTTTCCTGTGGTCATGTATGGATGTGAGAGTTGGAATATAAAGAAAGCTGAGTGCCAAAGAATTGATGCTTTTGAAATGTGGTGTTGGAGAAGACTCTTGAGAGTCCCTTGGACTGCAAGGAAGTCCAACCAGTCCATCCTAAAGGAGATCATTGGTCCTGGGTGTTCATTGGAAGGACTGATGTTGAGGCTGAAACTCCAGTACTTTGGCCACCTCATGCGAAGAGCTGACTCATTGGAAAAGACTCTGATGCTGGGAAAGATTGAGGGCAGGAAGAGAAGGGGATGACAGAGGATGAGATGGTTGGATGGCATCATTGACTCAAGGGACATGGGTTTGGGTGGACTCCAGGAGTTGGTGATGGACAGGGAGGCCTGGCGTGCTGCAGTTCATGGGGTCACAAAGAGTCGGACATAACTGAGTGACTGAACTGAACTTAACTGACACCCAATTCCTGCATCAATAAAGTGAGGTTAATGCTACTTCTCTCTGAAGATTATTTTGATGATTAAATGAGGCAGAACCATTTGAAAAGTAAATCAGCTGATGGAATGCTCTCACTCAAGACCTGCCAAAAGGTTGTTATGAAATTTGGAATAGAGTCCAAAGTCTTTAGCGTGGCGACACGATCCACCTCCCTCTCCCTATGTCTTGATCTTTATTGTCTCACTTCTTGTGCTCCGCACATGCTGGCCTCTCTACCTCTCCAGCAGCTCAAACACTTTCCGACCTCAGGATTTCTGTGCTGGCTGCTTCTTCTGACTGGAACACTCTTCTTTCCAATAGTCACAAGCCTTGTGTTCATCTCATTCAGGTCTCTGTCCAGGGCCATGTCCTCAGAGAGTCCTTTCCTGACCCACAACTAAAAACTTACCACCACTCCTATTTCTTTACCTGCTTTATTTCTCTTCATACCTGTAATTCCTATCTGACAATATGTGATTTTATTTGCTTACTGTCTGTCCCCATTCACAGGATTGGAAGCTCTGAGGCATCAGGACTTTCGCTCTTTCATTGTGGACTCCGCAGTTCCTAGAACAGTGCCCAGGACTCAAGTATTTGCTGAGTGAATAAATGATGGAAGTTGTCTCAGCCAGTGCTTGGCGTGTAGTAGGAACTCAATAAATATCAATTCTCTTTCTCCGCCCTTCTCAGCAAGAAGCTTATACTTTACAGCTGAAGATAAGACAGTAGGAGATGGATTTTTTCTGGATTTAGTTAAGCCATTTAGATCTTTTTATATCCCAATAACTACACAGCACAGAGACTAACAGAAAGTGAATCCTCGTTTTATGTTTTAATCAATTTGTTCCACATAAAGTATGTCTGGGGTGATAAGAGCAAGTGTTAGGAAAAAAAAAAATAAAGTACTAGAACAACTGATGGAATTGCTTATTAGTTCTTGTCCTCTCTAGCCCTGATTACCTTGAAAGGAGCAGCAGGCTGGAGAGAAAGAGCCCCATTGATTTTGCGGGGGTGGAGGACATCACAATTAACGAAGTTCCCTTTAATGAATCCTAGTTGAACCTTGGGTTGAAAGATAATGCCTCAGTGGAAGCTGTTCCTATCTGTTGCTTTATGAATGAATTGTGGAGGTGTTTCTTTAGGGAAGCAAAAAGCATCCCACATGGAGCACATGCTCTGTTTCCTGCTCCCTCAGTGACTCATGTGTTTATGGAGTGCAGATTGCATGTGCTGTGTGGTGGGTGGGAATGGGACGATGGGGACGAAACACACTGGCAGGTGCTATGAGAATGTGTAACGGGGCCTGGATCCAGTGGTGGGGGGTGGATCTGAGGAGACTTGCCAAAGGAAGGGGCATTGGAGCTGAGATTTCAAGATTAATAGGCATTAACTAGGTGAGAGGGTGGTACAGGCAGGTGATGCAGAATGAAAGGCATTTGAGGCAGAGGGAAGGGCATTGCGAAAACTGAGTTCTTAGCTCCATCACCACCATCTCTCCCATTTCCATGCCTCAGTTTCCCCAAATGTAATGCAAGAATTTGAATTAGTTGGTTTCTAAAATTCTATCCAGAAAGGAGTTCTGTCTGCTGCTGTAGTGCCCACTATTTCCCCCCTCCGGCTCCTGTGCCCTTCTCCTACAAAGTGCCATTCCTTTTCCCTTTCTCCTTTGGCCCACTCCCCTTTTTTTCTTATCTGAAATGTTACCAAGGGAAACAGGGAACATGATTTAAAGTCTCTGAGAACATTTGGGGCAGAAGAAATGGCAAATTGCTGGTCTAGGCTTATTCTCCAAGTTTACAGACAAAATATTAGGTGGGAACACTAAATCCTGTGGTGGTAAAAGGAGAAATTGAAATTCTGTAGTAGTGACATATGTTGACCACTAACACTAGCTGGGGTCTTTCTATATCTCTATCTTACCCCACAGAATTCTTACAGCAGGTAGGTATCAATTATTACCCCCAATTTATGGATGGAAAAACTGAGGCTCCATGAGGACACTCAGTTAACAAGCGGTAGCAGCAGGCTTGGGTCTCTGGTAGCCCAATCCCAGAGATCACACACCTTTACCCCATATTGGCTGACCTGCCTCAAGCGGATCTTGTGACCCTGGCACATCACTTCCTCTTTGGGCTTCAACGATCTCTTTACAAAGCCTTCCAGCTCAAACTTTCTGATTTGGTCACAAATCCCTGTTCTTTCTCTGTGTTTAAAGTCACCATGAGACAGAGAAGGAAAAAACAGCAGGAGACTTGCTAGCTCTGTGGGAAATGCTCCGAACTATTTCAATGACTGGGAATGTATTTAACTCAAGGGTAAAGTGAAGAGAAGGTTGAGTTTTGGTACAGTGGGGGTAGATCGAGAATAAATTTGGAGCATATGACAATTTCAAGGACTGCGAAGAGACAATAAAAATCAGATTTTTCAGTGGGGAAAAGAAACCTCTCGATTCCATCTGGGCTAGATTTATACCCAGGGAGTAATTTTGGCAAGGGGAGAGCCTTGGTTTGTTAAATATTAAGTGAAAAATATTAATAATCTGGCTCATTCTTCATGTTTTCCTCTGGTGGTACTGCTGCTACTGCTGCTAAGTTGCTTCATTCGTGTCCGACTCTGTGCGACCCCATAGACGGCAGCCAACCAGGCTCCCCCATCCCTGGGATTCTCCAGGCAAGAACACTGGAGTGGGTTGCCATTTCCTTCTCCAATGCATGAAAGTGAAAAGTGAAAGTGAAGTTGCTCAGTTGTGTCCAACTCTTCGTGACTTCATGGACTACAGCCTACCGGACTCCTCCGTCCATGGGATTTTCCAGGCAAGAGTACTGGAGTGGGGTGCCATTGCCTTCTGGTGGTACAACAACCCCTAATTCACTTTTTCTCTTCATTCTCTCTTAGTCAAGCTGATGTCTGATTCTAGGAGAATTTATTTGATAGCAACTGGTAAGCCTTCCAAAAGTTTTGCCAAAGGTAGACTCCTGAGCACTGTTCCTCATTTCCTTGAGGACACAGGAACTGGGGAGTAGAAGATACCAGAGACCCTTCAACATTTCTTGCCACAAGAGCAGAAACATCAGGCAGCTTTTCTCTTCCCACCTTGGTACTGGTCTTCCCCCGTGAAAAGGGATGTGCTCTCAGAAGGCATGCAGGGGGACGAGATTCAAGAGTCTAGCTGCATATATCAAAATGTAATGTTTTAAGGCTAGCTCTTCAGAGGAAGGAGAAATAGGCTCCATTACCTTCAAGTCCTACAGGATCAAAGTGACAGAGTGAAGGAAGTAATAGGAAGTGTCAGAATCTGCCTGGAGAAACAAAGGGATAAGAATGCTCACTAGGAGAACAGACATGAAAGTGAATGAAGTTTAGCTTGAATTATGGCGCAAGAATGTGGCTAAAAGTTTCTGAAAGCCTGAGGATTAGGGCATTATAAATAATATATAAAGATATTAGTGCCTGTCTTACTTATTTCCCATCCACATTTAAACTATATCAACCGCCTCCCTCGTTTGATGTAGCACAGTTTATAAAATGGATAGAGGACACACCCAGAGATCAGGGCCCCTCCAGATGTAATTTTATTGAATTAGCAGCCATGCTTTGTTTTTATTACATTTCTTATAGAAATGCTTGAAAAGTAGCCCTAAACAAAGAAATACTTGACTGATATTTTAAAACACAAACCACATGCCAAATAAAATAGCAGGATGTTAAGAGTTCTTCAATAAATGCATATACTTTAAAGGCCTAAATGTACACACTCATTTCAAGTGCATTTTATAAAATAATTTACTCCCAGTCTGTTTTGAATAATTGTACAAAAATAGTTCATAAGCATAATAAATCTTTAACATACTCTCTTCTTGCATGCTGTTCCTGAAAAAGTCTCAATTTGAAGATTATACTTAATGGAATTGTATGTCAATTTCAATCATTATCATCTGGGGCAGATGGCTCTTTGATTGTGCATTTATATGCAGAAAATTCCTGAGCTGCTGCTGCTTCTGAGTTAGCCTCCTGACGACTGACATCATGATGGGTCACTTTCCTTTTAGAGAAACAGTTCCCTTAAATAGGAGACTTCATGTATCATTACAAATAAATACATTCAGATGCATTTTTTCATCTCCTTTAATTTGTTCACCTCACACATTAGCATTTGAAATAGCACTCACTGGGGTTTGTTACAAGATGCTTAATTAGAGAAGAATCTGTAAAGAGCTCCCACCAAAGAGAGAACTACGAAGGCAGCTGGATGGCTCCTGGGAGCAAGATTTGTCCAAAGCAGGGATGAAAGTGTAAGACTTGAGTTCAAGAAGAGAAACCTCATTTATCTTGCCTTGCTCCTGGGATACTGGGTTCTCTCTTGGAAGCTGGTGTCCCCAGTGGGTCAAAGCTTTGTTATATACCCTTGGTTCAAGTGAATTGGTCTTTTCTCCGGAATTCTGCCTAGGTATGCCATTATTTTCTATTTTTTTCCAGCATGCTTACAGAGTGAATGGAACATGAAGAACATGGGGTCAGATTTCTCCCTGGCAAGGGTACTAGACCAAAGAGAAGAGTTCAATTGTGAAAATCATGGAACTGCCATTTTAATATGTCCTGAACATCTACTACTGCTCAAACAACTGTGTGTTTCAGTATAAACAGGTGTGGGGAAATGAATAAGATTTGCCAGTCAGGCTATCTCACCCCATGCTCTCGTGCCCTCTTGTCCCATGTTCTGTAAACAATGACTTTGCAGGGGAATGTAACAGCTGAGATCCTGTGCATGTGCATCATGAAGGACTTGTTGGACATGGCTGCTTTTGTTCTGTAAATGTATATAAGCTTCACCTGAAAAGCCCTGGCTTCTGCTGCTTCTTCTACATTGGAGAGGCATTATGGTTATGTTATGTTGCTGCTGCTGCTGCTGCTAAGTCGCTTCAGTCGTGTCTGACTCTGGGCGACCCCAGAGACGGCAGCCCACCAGGCTCCCCATCCCTGGATTTCTCCAGGCGAGAATACTGGAGTGGCTTGCCATTTCCTTCTCCAATGCATGAAAGTGAAAAGTGAAAGTGAAGTGGCTCAGGTTGTCTACTTGAAAGTTACGCAGTCATGTCCGACTCCTAGCGACCCCATGGACTGTAGTCTACCAGGCTCCTCCATCCATGGGATTTTCCAGGCAAGAGTACTGGAGTGGGGTGCCATTGCCTTCTCCATATGTTATGTTATGGTTATGTTATGGCTATATTATGACTGTGCTGTGGTTGCATCAGCCAGGAGATAGGATGTGTTATGGCTGCTGAGCCAATCAGTAGAGAATAAATGTGTCTGCTGTTCCTACGGTTCCTCGTGTCTTCTTCCAGCCTCTTAGCTAGAGCCTTGCCTACTCTGGGTTCAGTGAACAGTGCAAGCAGTATGAACAGCAAGACAATTGGTGTCACAAACAGGATCAGCAATGCAACAGGTTTAAGCATATAATATTGCTTGTGAATCAATGTCACAGTGTGATATCATAGCAAAAACAGGTTTCTGGATCATAAGACTCAGGTTTGAATTTTAATATCTCTCCTTAGGAAGGAGTTAGATTTAAGGCAAGAAAGTGGCTCTGGGGACTTTGTGGCTCGACTTGATTCCCAGCTCCTTAGCTACTAACCACGCAAGTTTGCACTTGAACTTAACATCTCTACATCTGTTTCCTCATCTGTAAGTGGGGGGATGAGGATAAAGTTACTGTGAGAATTAAAAGAGATGAGACATAAAGCATGAAGAGGCATCTACAACACTTAGGCAGTAATTATATATCAGGCATTATACAGTACCCGGCATTTCATAACTGTTTAAGAAATATTCGGATGTACCTCCCTCATGGTCCAGCGCTTAAGAACCCACCTGCCAGTGGAGGGGACAGGGGTTTGGTCCCTGGTCTGGGAAGACACCACATGCCTTGGAGCTCAGCCTGTGCACCACCACTACAGAAGTCCATGCACTCTAGAGCCTGTGCTCCACAGCAAGAGAAGCCACCCAGTGAGACGCCCGTGCACCTCCAGCAGGAGTGGCCCCTACTCACCACACTTTGAGAAAGTCTGCATTCAGCAACGAAGACCCAGTGTAGCCAAAAACAAATAATTAAAAAAATATTTGGTGAATGGTTTCATGAGTATGAAAGATGAGGTAAACACACAAACCCCTTTAGTGCTTCATCGTGAACTGAAGTGAATCCATGTGCAGGTTGTATGTTAAACTCAGTTTGCTGTGTGACCCTGGGCAACCCACTTAACCCCTTGGCCTTTGGTTTCCTAGTTATACAAATGAAATCAATAAAGCATCTGCCTCATAGGACTATTGTCATGAGGTACTACTCACAAAACACTTAGCATGTTTGTGATTATCATTAAATTGGACAATTATCTGCACACTGCTCAGAATGCTCATTTGCCCAAAGTCCCCTCTGTGCAACTCCTTGATGATCCCTCTCCTGTGGGCACGTTTTTCCTTCTGGGCTGTCAGTACCTAGCAGTGAGAGGAGGTGGGCTGTGGGGGAACCTTCCGCCAAGGCCCAGCCTATTAGATACTATGATTCTTAATCACGTGAATCTGAGGACAGCAATATTTGATTCACAAGAACTTCATTTGCATCCAACGTTTTGTTCTGCATGGAGCTGTCTGAGCACTCCCCACCCAGGCAGGGATGCCCGCTATGTGAACCACACATTATGCACAGATGCATCTTCATTAGAGGCCAGAGTGGTATTCGCAATGGACAAACTGGATCATTTAATATCATTGCTCTTACCTCCAGAAAAAAAGAAAAGAGGTATTTTTTCTCCCATTACAGTTAATAGGAAGGCAAAAGCATGCTTATAAATTCTGTCTCTGCGAAGAAGGGCTGAAGACAGAAAAGTATGAACCCTGGCAGCCATGGTCACCGTCCTCCCAGGGTGAAGCCCTGAGGTCCCGGTGGCCTCCCCCTCTGCTCTCTGCTCTAAGTCTCTGGGATTTGAAACCCTGTAGCTCAAAAGGCTTTTTATTTCCCGAGTTGCCCATCCACATTTCTTTCCTCAGAAATTAAGCTGAGAGCTCACTGCCTCCTGAAAGCCCTCTCAGCTTTTCTACAACAGCCTGGCCATGCTCTGTGCTAACATCTCCCCCCCCGCCCACATGTGTACCACATTTAAAGTTACTTCTGGACTCAGTGTCAGGTAATGCCCTCAGAGCAGAGCCTGAGATAAGGACTTGGGGGGAGGCGCCTCACTGGGGAGGTGATCCCAGGGAACAGAGGTGAGGGGCAAGGCAGAAGATGAAGGAAAGTTGGTATAAGGATATGCTATTGCCTGGAGAATCCCAGGGACTGCGGAACCTGGTGGGCTGCCGTCTATGGGGTTGCACAGAGTCAGACACGACTTAGCAGCAGCAGCAGCAACCATATGCTTTGGGGCTGGATTCCACCAGGACTTCCTGAGACCCCTGAGCTCACTGTCTGGGCCGTGGGCACAGAGAGCAGTGGTGGCTCCTACATCCTGTGGCTATAGGTTACCCCTGGAGCACTAACCTCACATTCAGGGGCCACACTTGAGTTCTGACTTGGTGGAACACTAAGCCATCCTCCCTAGGTAAGGAA
Source organism: Bos grunniens (assembly GCF_055505025.1). Taxonomy (NCBI): domain Eukaryota; kingdom Metazoa; phylum Chordata; class Mammalia; order Artiodactyla; family Bovidae; genus Bos; species Bos grunniens. Next base: position 16,454,086 of record NC_141182.1, read on the forward strand.
AGGAAATCTGAGTGCTCGAGGTGAAAGCCAGTGAGGGGCGAGTCAGGGCTACCACAGGACTGTGCCCAGCTGCGGCCGCTGTCAGAAGCGGCCTTAATCAGATGCTGTTGGGGCACTAAAACTGGTTGAGTGCTTTTATATCATTCATTCACTTCTTCACTAAGAAACACTTATTGAGAGCCTATTATTTGTCAGATACTGGTCTGGCCTCTGAGGATACTACAGTGAATGGTACAAAATGAAAAAAGTGATACAGTTTCAAGGATATTCTTTTTAAAAAACATGTATATATTTCAGCTGCATTAAGTCTTAGTTGCAGAACACTAGATCTCAGCTATGTCATGTGGGATCTTTCATTGCAGGTTGAGGGTTGAGTTGCCCCATGCCAAGTGGGATTTAGTTTCCTGACCAGGGATTGAACACATGTCCTTTGCATTGAAGAGAGGATTCTTAACCACTGGACAACTGGGGAAGTCCTTATGTAAGGCTATTCTATCAAAAAATATAAAGCAAGGTGAGGAGGTAGAGAGTCAGGAATTCTATGTTTTCATTTTACATGAAATGATCAGGAAAGGCACTATTAAAAAAAATTTGGGTTCATTTTGATATTTGGCAAAACTAACACAATTGTGTAAAGTTAAAAAAAAAAAAAATTTGGGTAAAGTGAGGGTAGGGTGGGGGTAGTGACAGTAATTTGAAAGGAAGAACGGCCAACGAGGAAGTTCTGGGGTGGGAGGAAGTTCTCTTTATTTGAACAAGAAGGCCCGTGTGCATGGGGCTGAGTGAGCAAGAGGGAGAGGGGGAAACTGAGGCCAGAGAGAGGCACAGTGAACTGTGGTTGGATCTTGTTCCCAGGGTGAAGCTGATGGAGTCAGTGATATGAGATGATCAAGTTTTCAATGATGATAAAAGTTTTAAAATTAAGCATGTACCAATTTGTACAGGTTCTAATTTTTAGCCCTCCTAACGATCCCATGAGGTTTTCAAGAAGTGTGTGTGTGTGTGTGTGTGTGTGTGTGTGTGTGAGTGATCAGTAGCTCAGTTGTGTCTGACCCTTTGTGACCACATGGACCTTGTAGCCTCCCAGACTCCTCTGTCCATGGAATTTTCCAGGCAAGAATACTGGAGTGGGCTGCCATTTCCTCCTCCAGGGGATCTTCCTCACCCAGGGAGCAAATCTGCATATCCTGCATCTCCCTCATTGGCAGGTGGGTTCTTTACCACTAGCGCCATCTGCAAGGCCCTCAGGATGGAGATCACACAATTATCATGCAAAGACAGAGTCCAAAGCTAGAGAGTCTGGCTCCAAAGCCCTAGATCTCATGCTGTTTTACCTTCCATGTCTATGCAGCGTTTTCCTAGGACTGGATTCCCACCTGACCACACACTCTTGCAGATCAGATGTATTCTCTTATTTTCTTTCCACCACCTGGTGCTGCTCACACCTGCTGTTACCTGAGCAATGGGGCTGCAAGTCGCGTGGTTGGGGTCAGAAAGGCACAGGTGCTAGTGGGGGTGAGCATGACATTTTGTCCTGACTTAGTTGTTGCTCCCAGTCCTCTCCAGAACTGACGTTTCTTCAGGCTTGTGACTTTTCTAGCTCACTATGGCCAGACCATGCCTGCTTGGTGGCTGAGGGCAGTTCATCTCGGAAGATTCTGAGGCACTAATGCATGGACACTTGATGGATGAGTGAGAGACCGAGGCAGAGGGAGGAAGTAGAAGGCACTGACCTTTTGCAATTTTTCTATCTATAAAAATAAACTCAAATTCCTTCAATGATTTGATTTGAGCCAATTTTCTGACCTAGGAGTGGCCTCTTTCATCCAGTGTCTGAAAAGGAAGGTGTTAATTTTTCTTCTGCATTTGAAAGAAGTTCTTGGCTAAGCAAGGACATTGGGTCAGTTCACCCTTTAAAGGTGGCAACTCCAATTTAGAAGATTTAAGTTTGGGAAAATGTACTCTCTCCTAAAAGCCCAGGAGCAGAGTCATAAAAAACTCTCTCGCCAATCCCTCTGCAGTGGTTTATGTGAGGTCATTCTGGAAGCTTTCAGTGGGTGTAATAAAGGTGGGAGTGACTCTGCTATCCACCGACTGCAGGGTCGACTGGCTTCAGCTTCAGTACGCAGCTAGCTTGCTATGACCCTGCTTTGAGGAAAAACATCACCTGGTCAGAGAGGAGTCTTGCTTAAGGCACAGGACAGACAGCAACTAAAGAGTTCCAGAAAGCTTCTTAATTGTTTGCAACGTTTGGCCAACCTCAGCTTGGCATCTTCAGAGGTCAGTGATGGAGGACTCAGAGTCAATTAGAGATAAAGACCAGAGGCCTGATTAGCTTCCCTGTGATCCAAGTCCTAGCTTCATGAAGGGATGGGGCAGATCTTACTTACCGATTTTTAGAAGATGAACAGCAGTTGTCCTTGATCCATGCTTCAGACTTGGGAACAAAATAAAAGGGAGACCAACTTCACCAGCATTATCACCTTAAGGAATGCAGTGCCCCAAGGAGGAGGTTCTGAGCAAAACTCTAAATGACCTCCAGGAGGATTGAAATAAGGGAACAGAGAGCAGCTTCTTTGTGACTTGGATTCCAGGAGGAGAATCATCATGACATTGGAATTTTCCTCAATAACTCCACCAGAAAGACAGCTCCTCAGCTGAAGGACTATGGAACTGACCCCAGAGAGATGTGCTGTTCTCTTTAATGTTTGGTGAAGTTGCTGTGGCTTTAGGTGTAGGTTGACTTATTAAATTTTTGGGTGTGGAAGTGAGTAAGCAAGCATGAGCTGAGGTCAAATTCTGCAGCCCCAAAGGTTCCCTGTGTAGCAGCTGAGTCACAGCAGGTACCGTAGTTGTGACAGCCAGTCTTTATCTAGCATTGATGTGTCAGGCACTGTGCTGAGTGCTTTTCTTACTTTCTTGCATCTAATCTTCACAATAATTCTATAAAGTGGGTTTGAATCATTAGTCCTGTTTTATAGGCGAGGAAACAGAGGCACAAAGTAACTTGACTAGGTTCCCCTAATAGCTGGGGGCGGAGCTGGGATTTGACTGCAGGAGTTTTGAAACCAAGTCCCCCTAAAACTGAATTTCTCTCTTGAGTTTATAATTGACTTTTCTACCCCAAGCTTTATTCCCTTTCTTGTCCTGCCCCTGATCCCACCTAGGACTTAGGCATACTAAAGAAAAGAGGGGACTGAAACTGAGTAGGGCCCTGTGGAGCCCTCCTGGATACAAAATCTCTCTGCATTACTTATTTCTTATTTGTAGAAAAAGGCTTTAGTCTAGGCCTTTCTTGAGACCCAAAGAATAGACATACCCCACTCCAGTACTCTTGCCTGGAAAATCCCATGGACGGAGGAGCCTGGTAGGCTGCAGTCCATGGGGTTGCTAAGAGTCAGACATGACTGAGCAACTTCACTTCACTCTTGCGACCCAACCACACCTTTGGCCAAGGCCCTCCCCCTGAGCCCCTCACCTTTGGCCTAGAACGCACTCCCGCACCCCTCGAGCCCTGTCCCTTCCTCAGCCTAGGCTCTTCCCGGTGTCCAGTGTATTGTCTACCACGCAGCCCGAGTTTGCAATAAAGCGGAGACTGAAAAAAAAAAAAAAAAGAATAGACTTAAGCAGTTAGTAATTAGGGATGTGAGGGAATGCAAAAACAAAGGAAAAGCAAATCGTTTCAGATATGTATATGTAACAATCTGATGCATGTCTTTGAGTTGCAGAAATTAAAACTCCCTCTCAGAGATGGAGTAACTAAATTCTGACCACAAGCACATAGACCCCAGACTGACTGAAACCAGAAGGTTGGTGATTAAGATTCTTGAAACCTCACCCTGTTACCTCACCCCAGCCAATCAGAAGAAAGTCCAGGATCTGCAACATTCTCCTCAAATGTTGCCTTAAAAAAACTCTTCCCTGAAAGCCATGGGAGAGTTCAGGTCTTCTAAGCATGAGCTGCCCATTCTCCTTGGTTGGCGCTCTATAAATAAATACTGTACTTTCCTTCACCACAACCTGGTGTCAATAGATTGGCTTTGCTCCTTTCCAGCAGACTCTGTTCAGTCCAATAACAGTTTAACTCCAGGAGTGGTCTTTGAGCTGCCAGCCTGGACCCCTCTCTCAGGTAGGCATGCTTGATTTAAAGGAATTTTGGAAAAGTACCAACAGGCCTGGAAAATGCCTGTGTCCCCAGGCCAGAGCAGTTGGTGGCAATACCACACCCACAATCCTTGGTGGGGATCAGAAACTTGGGCAATTGTAAGCTTTAGGTTGGCCAAAAATTCATTCGGATTTCCCCAGAAGATGGTACAGAAAAACCTGAATGAACTTTTTAGCTAACTCAATATTTGAACATGGACTTGAGTTATAGGAAGCACTGGGGTTAGTCTTTGAGTTACTGAATCCCTCTAAGCATTGTTTCACAATCTGTTCATCTGTCTTTGCTGTCTCTGCTCCTTGGACTTTCCTTGAGAGACTTTCTGTAGCCATTTCCCATTTGTTTGGGAAAAAATGCACTGGTTGTGGGCAGAGTGGGGGAGTGGGAAAGCTAGCATTCTGCCTAATAGTGAACTGAGCAACATCAAGACACATGAACTCTGAGGAAGATGACTCACTTCGTCTTCCCAAAATGCAAGTCAAAAGTTGATCCCAATCCTCTGAATGATCTGTCTTTCCAATCTGTCAGAACTGTTTGGGGGATCAGAAGGGCCTGGCTAACTCTCTATCTTTGAGGAAAAAAAATATAATTTGATTAAGACATTTTACATGCCTGGTAGTGGTGGTTCATTTGTAGAAATGATTTCAGATCTGAGGAAAACAGCTACATTGGAAGAGTTTCTGAGCAGTCGAAAAGGACAATGTGAACAAAACTTAATTAGGAGTACAGGCTAATGGAATCGAGAGGGAGGCAGGATGAATTCATTACATTAATAATAACCTGAACTCAGAGAGGGGGAGCAGATGGAAAGAAAGGAATGCATAATACATTATGTTGTGTTTCTTCTGAATAAAGTGTAGCATGCTGAAATGTAACAAGATTATCCATCCCCTCCATCTGCTTTTGTCTAAATAAATTCAGGTTTTTCACAAATGTAATGAATTTTCAGCTTGCAATTTGCTGTCTCCAGTGTGCGCGGTAGTGGAAAGCCTGTTTACTACTATGCGCCCCAGGCCTGGGACCTCTGTTGAGCACCAAGGCCTCACAGAACAGTAGCAAGGAGGTTCAAAGTCACCCTGCTCTCAGCATGGGTAGGATGTTCTATCACAGCCGCACCTGGGGGCTTTGTATGGCACAGGTTGGTGGAGAAGGATAGTGGTCTGGATTTGAGGTAGGGGGTAGAGTGGCAGGAGGGGGTCTCTTCTGCAGATTTTGAGATGAAAATTTGCTTCCTCTTCACTTATCACACATTTACTTCTACATCTTTATTCCTAAAGTTTTCTCCACTAGGAATTCCACATCTTGTATACTTCTATTTTTCAAATCTATTACTTTTTAAAAACTCACTTATTTCAGTGTCTTCTTCAATTGCTTTAGAGCTCACAGATATATTTCTCTTTTCCCTGAACTTGGGTTTCTCTTTCACTTGGTGAATTCTACCCTTTTGTTGTTGCTCAGTCGCTCAGTCATGTCAGACTCTTTGCGGCCTTATAGACTGCAGCACACCAGGCTTCCCTGTCCTTCACTGTCTCCCAGAGTTTGTTCCAACTCATGTCCATTGAATCAATGACGCCATCCAACTGTCTCCTCCTCTGTCACCCCTTCTCCTCCTGCCCTCAATCTTGCCCGGCATCAGGGTCTTTTCCAGTGAGTCAGCTCTTCACATCAGGTGGCCAAAGTATTGGAGCTTCAGCTTCAGCATCAGTCTTTCCAATGAATACTCAGGGTTGATTTCCTTCAGGATTGACTGGTTTGATCTCCTTGCCCTCCAAGGGACTCTCAAGAGTCTTCTCCAACACCACAGTTTGAAATCATCAATTCTTCGATGCTCAGCCTTCTTTATGGTGCAACTGTTACATCTGTACACGACTACTGGAAAAGCCATAGATCTGACCATAAGGATCTTTGTGGGCAAAGTGATGCCTCTGCTTTTTAATACACTGTATAGGTTTTTCGTAGTTTTTCTTCTAAGGAGCAAGCATCTTTTAATTTCATGGCTGCAGTCACCATCTGCGATGATTTTGGAGCCCAGGAAAATTAAGTCTCTCATTGTTTCCCCATCTATTTGCCATGAAGTGATGGGGCCAGATGCCATGATCTTAGGTTTCTGAATGTTGAGTTTAAAGCCAGCTTTTTCACTGTCCTCTCCCTGCACTAAGTTATTTAACTCCTTGTATTGTTCCTCCTGAATAAGATTGCAAGTTCCTCCTCTTCCCTGCCCTTAACAAATGTTTGCTGAATGCCTTCCCTTTGCTGGTTACTTCATAGGCATTGGGGATCCAGCGATGAGCAAGGCAGACATGGTCCTTGGCCTCACGAAGTTTGAGGGCTTCCTAGATGGTGCTAGTGACAAGAAACCCACCTTCCAATGCAGGAGCTGCAGGAGACATGGGTTTGATCCCTGGGTCAGGAATATCCCCTGGAGTAGGAAGTGGCAACCCACTCCAGTGTTCTTGCCTAGAGAATCCCAAGGACAGAGGAGCCTGGTGGGCTACATTCCATGGGGTTACAAAGAGTCAGACACGACTAAAGAGAGTTAGCAGCCCAGCAGCAGCAGCAACAGCAGCAGCAAGGAAGACGTGCTAAATAGAATTCACCCCCAATAAGGAGACAATTATTGTGATGGTTAACTTTCTGTATTAACTTGGCTGATCTAACGGGTGCCCAGATAACTGCTAAAACATTATTTCTGGGTGTATCTGTGAGGTGTTTCCAGAAGAGATTGGTGTTTGAATTGGTGAACTGAGTACAGCAGATGGCCCTTCCCAACGTGAGTGTGCCTTACTCTATCTGATGAGGACCTGAATAGAACAAAAGGGTGAAGGAAGGGCAAATTCTCCTCTTTCTCTGCTTGAGCTAACATGTACATTCTTCTGTCCTCAGACTTCTGCACGCTGGTTTCCAGACTTTCAGACTCAGATAGGGACTTAAACCATCTGCTTCCTGATTCTTGGGACTTGGGACTCTGACTGAATTATACCATGAGCTTTCCTGGGTCTCCAGCTTGCAGATGGCACATCATGGGACATCTCAGCCTCCATAACCACATGAGACAATTCCTAAATTAAATCTCCTTTTATATATCTCTCTTTATATACCTAATTTGTTCTGCTTCTCTGGAGAACCCTTGGCTAATACAATTACAAAATTTAATGTGTCAAATTTAAGTCAACATTATTGATAATAAAATTCACACATTTTAAGTGTACAGGTTGATGACTTTTGACAAATGTAAGTATCCCAATTAATTAAGATACAGAACATTTCCATCTCTCCAAAAGTTTCCTCATACCTTTTCCCAAACTTCCTCTGCCCAAATGCTAACTGCCTGCCTACCAACCTTATCTGATTTCTATCCCTAGGTTATTTTTTACCTTCTTTAGAATTTTGTAAAAATGGAATAATATAGTATATAATCTTTTGCATCTGGCTTTTCTCACTCAGCCTAGTATCTGTAAGATTCTTCTCTATTGTATTTTGTTCAAAATTACCTTTCAACAGGTAATTTGTTCCTTTGTATTGCTGAATATATATGTGAGGATGTATAAATAGTTTATCCATTCTTCTGTTGATGGGCACTTGGGCTGTTTGTGGCTTTTGGCTCTCATAAATAAAGCTGCTATGAATATTTGTATTCAAGTCTTTCTGTGGCATATATTTTTATTATTCTTAAGTAAATACCTGGTAATGGAATTCCTAGGTTATATGGAAAGTATATATTTAATCATATAAGAAACTAGTAAGTGTGTTTTAAATGGATCATAGGCTTACACGTCAGAGCTAAAATCATAAAGTTTCTAGAAGAAAACAGGAGAAAGTTTGCATGACCTTGGATCAGACAGAGATTTCTTGTTTTGATTTTACACAAAATATTTTTTAAAATCTCACAAATGAGACATCATCAGAAGGAAAAATATTTGCTTTCCAAACCCCTACAAACAAAAAAGGAACCCCAATTCTTCTAAAACCCTTAGGAATTAAAAATGACAACTCACACATTGAGAGTAAGCATGTGTAATATACATTTGGCAAAGTGGTCACATCTAGACCATGTGAGGAACTCTTACAACTCCATAATGAGATACTTTTTTTTTAAAAAAAGGCAAAATATGTTATTGAACATTACATAAGAATGACCAAAGAGCACATGAAAATATGCTCAGTATCATTAGCCTTTGGGGAAATGCAAAAGTAAAACTACAGTTATATACCTATTCACACCCACTAGAAGGTGTGAAAAATGAAAATTCCCAGGGTTAGTGAGGAGCTAGAAGAATAGAGTAGTGCAAATACATTGTCAGCTGTTGGGCAATATTTTAAAAAGTTGAACATGTGCTTAGGATAATATGACCCAGTGATTCCACTCTCAGATAACTACTCAAGAGAAATGAAAACCTAATTTTCCCTCAAAGGGTTATGTACAAATTCTCCTAGCAGCTTTATTTATAATAAGCCAAGCTGGAAACAATCCAAATGTTCATCATCCACTGAACGGATGAACAAATTGTGATACATCCACGTTATGGAGTAAAACCACTCAGCAATAAAAAGGAATAAACTTCATAGACATTACGCCTAGCGAAAAAGACAGATGCAAAAGAATAAGTGACATGGTTTCATTTATATGAAACTATAAAAAAGAGAAATCTAATTTATAGCAACAGAAACAGGTCCACGATTTCCTGGGGCTGTGGCTTACAGAGGGGTTAACTGCAAAGAGGTAGAAAGCAAATTTCTGAGGCGATGCTGATGTTCTATACTCTGGCTGTGTGGTTACATGTCAGTTATTGACTTCAACATTTAAAGTGGATGCAGTCTTTTGAAAGTGCATTATATCTCAATAATGTTGATCAAAACAAACAAGCAGGCATGGACCTGCTAGTATGACTAGTCTGTAGTGACTCTGCTCTTTTCCTCTGTCTTCCCAGGAAGAAAATGGACTCAGTAGATTCAGCACGTGTCCTTTTGGAGAGACTATTCAGCCTGTGGGAGCCTGTGAGAGCTCTGCTGAGGTGCTGATGATTTAGTGCTACATTACGCTGCAGAAAATGAAACAATAAGTGCATTCCGTGTGACACTTGCATTTATTAGTGGAGAAAGAACGGATCTGCTAAGAAGAGCAACGCTGTTGTGTGGATGTCACTTCTGATTGTCAAATTGCAAAAAACATTCAGCTTAAGTCTTCAGCTTGTTAAACCTGAAAGAGCTGTTTACAGGTTTTGTTATTTTCCTCGTGTGAACTATTAAGCATTCCATTTAATTTGCAAAGACAGAAGGAGTTTTTTTGATGGCTTGGCTCCTTTGGGATGAATGCTGAGAGCCACATTCAATGTTAGTACACTACCTAAGGATGTGGGCCTCTTGATTAAGACAGTTGGAGTCTTAAACTGGGGGCCCCCAGAGTACCAGGAGCTATAGTACTCCTAAGTTACGGTGATATGTCTCCTCACAGAGGTTCACGGTTGGACCCTCATCATAAGCAGTCATTTCTCCTCTGAGGGATCGCAAGAGAACTCAGAGTGCCATCCCGTCTTTGTAGATCCTTGACTGTGACCAAAGTCTGTTTCCATGACCACCCATGCCTACGCCAGGGTCAGCTGTTTGGACACATGGAGGAAAGGGGGAGGATTATAGCTGCTGTCAGCGAATGAAAGTTGTTTAACATGGTTTGAGTAGAAAGAGAGGCGGCAGACTAATGCATTGAATGTCCTGAGTCTCTTGGAGTCCAGAAATTTTCACCTAATATTTAATTTTAATAAACGTTGCTTGTAGCTACAGAAGGATCAACTCCTTGATTCTGGAAGGAGCCCAACTTGCTTAAAGAGGACTAAGTAGGCTCTGCATCCTAATTGGGGTTCAGATTCACTGTATGATACTGGACAAGCCACTTGGCTCTTGTGATGAAGTTTCCTTACTTACGAATCAAGTTAAAACCCAATGACCCACCTCGCAGAATAATGGAAATAAAAACAAAAATAAATAAATGGGACCGAATTAAACTTAAAAGCTTTTCCACAATGAAGGACACTATAGGCAAGGTGAAAAGTCAATGTTCAGAATGGGAGAAAATAATAGCAAGCAAAACAACTGACAAAGAATTAATCTCCAAAATATATAATCAGCTCATGCAGCTCAATTCCAGAAAAATAAATGACCCAATCAAAAAATGGGCCAAAGAACTAAAAAGATATTTCTCCAAAGAAGACATACAAATGACTAGCAGACACATGAAAAGATGCTCAACATCACTCATTATCAGAGAAATGCAAATCAAAACCACAATGAGGTACCATCTCATGCTGGTCAGAATGGCTGCCTTCAAAAAGTCTGTAAACAATAATGCAGGACAGGGTGTGGAGAAAAGGGAACACTTTTATACTGTTGGTAGAAATGCAAACTAGTACAGCGACTATGGAGAACAGCATGGAGATTCCTTAAAATACTAGAAATAGAACTGCCATATGACCCAGCAGTCCCACTGCTGGGCATACACACTGAGGAAACTAGAACTGAAAGAGACACATGTACCCCGATGTTCATCACAGCACTGTTTACGATGGAATCATCCTAGATGTCCATTGGCAGACAAATGGATAAGGAAGTTGTGGTACATATACACAATGGAATACTCAGTTCAGTTCAGTTCAGTTCAGTCACTCAGTCGTATCCAACTCTTTGCGACCCCATGAATCGCAGCACGCCAGGCCTCCCTGTTCATCACCACTCCCGGAGTTCACTCAAACTCATGTCCATCGAGTCGGTGATGCCATCCAGCCATCTCATCCTCTGTCATCCCCTTCTCCTGCCCCCAATCCCTCCCAGCATCAGAATCTTTTCCAATGAGTCAACTCTTCGCATGAGGTGGCCAAAGTACTGGAGTTTCAGCTTCAGCATCATTCCTTCCAAAGAACACCCAGGACCGATCTCCTTTAGGATGGACTGGTTGGATCTCCTTGCAGTCCAAGGGACTCTCAAGAGTCTTCTCCAACACCACAGTTCAAAAGCATCAATTCTTCGGTGCTCAGCTTTCTTCACAGTCCAACTCTCACATCCATACATGACCACAGGAAAAACCATAGCCTTGACTAGATGGACCTTTGTTGGCAAAGTAATGTCTCTGCTTTTGAATATGCTATCTAGGTTGGTCATAACTTTCCTTCCAAGGAGTAAGCGTCTTTTAATTTCATGGCTGCAATCACCATCTGCAGTAATTTTGGAGCCCCCCAAAATCAAGTCTGACACTGTTTCCACTGTTTCCCCATCTATTTCCCATGCAGTGATGGGACCAGATGCCATGATCTTAGTTTTCTGAATGTTGAGCTTTAAGCCAACTTTTTCACTCTCCTCTTTCACTTCCATCAAGAGGATTTTTAGTTCCTCTTCTCTTTCTGCCATAAGGGTGGTATTATTTGCATATCCGAGGTTATTGATATTTCTCCCAGCAGTCTTGATTCCAGCTTGTGCTTCTTGCAGCCCAGCGTTTCTCATGATGTACTCTGCATAGAAGTTAAATAAGCAGGGTGACAATATACAGCCTTGACGGACTCCTTTTCCTATTTGGAAACAGTCTGTTGTTCCATGTCCAGTTCTAACTGTTGCTTCCTGACCTGCATACAGGTTTCTCAAGAGGCAGATCAGGTGGTCTGGTATTCCCATCTCTTTCAGAATTTTCCACAGTTTATTGTGATCCACACAGTCAAAGGCTTTGGCATAGTCAATAAAGCAGAAATAGATGTTTTGTTTGTTTGTTTGTTTGTTTGTTTGTTTTAGAAATAGATGTTTTTCTGAAACTCTCTTGCTTTTTTGATGACCCAGCAGATGTTGGCAATTTGATCTCTGGTTCCTCTGCCTTTTCTAAAACCAGCTTGAACTATAGAATATTACTCAGCTATAAAAAAGAATGCATTTGAGTCAGTTCTAATGAGGTGGATGAAACTGGAGCCTGTTATACAGAGTGAAGCAAGCCGGAAAGAGAAGCACTAATGCAGTATATTAACGCATATATATGGACTTTAGAAAGACAGTAGTGATGACCTTATATGCAAGACAGCAAAAGAGACACAGATGTAAAGAACAGACTTTTGGACGATGTGAGAGAAGGCAAGGGTGGGATGATATGAGAGAATAGCATTGAAACATGTATATTACCATATGTGAAATAGATGACCAGTGCAAATTTGATGCATGAAGGACAACCCAGAGGGACGGGGTTGGGAGGGAGTTGGGTGGGAGAGGGGTTCAGGATGGGTGGACATATGTACACCTGTGGATGATTCATGTCGATGTATGGTGAAAACCACTACAATATTGTGAAAACCACTCCAATTAAAATTAACAAATAAATTAATCTTTTAAAAAACAATGCTGATACCAGTAGCAGCTATTTCTTCATCTTTCAGTTTACCCATTTTGAGATTTCTCATCTTTGCTGACTACCTAAGGAGAAATAAAACTGAAGTATCCCCAGATAACTCACTCACATAAAGAGTATGAATGAGCAGTGCCAGCTTCACTGATGATCTGGTAAGAAGGAGAACGGGATATCATTGCACTTCCAGTGCCTTAGGAATATTTCAAAGGGATGGTGTGTGTTTGAATGAATATGTGTGTGTGTGTGTGTGTGTGTGTATTTAAAGATTCTTGCTCTTTCTTCAAGCAGTAGCCAAAATCCTCACTTTTCTTCCTCCTCCTGGTGTTCCTCTCAGAATTTCATATTTCTCTTTCCTCCCTGACTTATTTAGGAGCTCAGCAAACCAAATAACCTGTAGAAGACTTTCTCCTCCAAGATTATGCAGTGGTGATCCTCTTTTGTAGTTGCACATATTTTGGTATTTCTCTGCTTTCATGTCAAATAGCTTATGCAAATTTCTATATTTTGTCAACTCTAGGACCAATATTTTCTCCTATTTTAACATCTCTGAAATTGGAATGCTACTTACAATAGAAGACATGCTACAATTCAAAATAACAACATTTTTCTTTCTTAGAATTGTAGACGTGATGATAAAAAATGGCATTTCTTCCATCTGAACACAGGGCTATTTCTCTTCAAGAGCAATTATTATTATTGTAACCTTATTATGTAAAATTTTCTCCATCTCAAAACAAACAAATTCTCAAGTTCTATGGGGTTCCAAGTCCTGGTTAACAAATTATGTGACAGATACACCCATCCCTGCTCCTGGCTCATTCACCCTTACTTGCTGGAAATGATAGAGACAGACAGCTAGGAGTAAGGATAGGAAGCGATCTATTTATCTAAATTAAGTGAGATTCTATTTGGTAGGAGAAAGTCATCAGTGGAAATAGGACTTATCTAGCAAAGAGGTGATTCTCAAAGTGTGGTCTAAACACGAACCACAATAAAATCTCCTAGCAGGCTTATTGAAAATGTGACTTTTGTGACCACATTTCAGGTCACCCCAGTCACATCTCTGAGGGCGATGCCCTACAATCTGTATTGCCAATAAGCTCCCCAGGGATAGTTTATTCAAAACTAGACTGCTTTCAGGGAAAGCTGCATACCTGTTACAGACCAGGAATTTTCAATTCACTATGATTTAAAACCCTCAAAGATATTTTTAAAAAGTGCATTACCTAGATGTTCAGTTCAGTTCAGTTCAGTTCAGTCGCTGAGTCATGTCCGACTCTTTGCGACCCCATGAATCGCAGCACACCAGGCCTCCCTGTCCATCACCAACTTCCAGAGTTCACTCAGACTCACGTCCATCGAGTCAGTGATGCCATCCAGCCATCTCATCCTCTGTCGTCCCCTTCTCCTCCTGCCCCTAATCCCTCCCAGCATCAGAGTCTTTTCCAATGAGTGAACTCTTTGCATGAGGTGGCCAAAGTACTGGAGTTTCAGCTTTAGCATCAGTCCATCCAAAGAAATCCCAGGGGTGATCTCATTCAGAATGGACTGTTTGGATCTCCTTGTAGTATAAGGGACTCTCAAGAGTCTTCTCCAACACCACAGTTCAAAAGCATCAATTCTTCAGCGCTCAGCCTTCTTCACAGTCCAACTCTCACATCCATACATGACCACAGGAAAAACCATAGCCTTGACTAGACGGACCTTTGTTGGCAAAGTAATGTCTCTGCTTTTGAATATGCTATCTAGGTTGGTCATAACTTTCCTTCCAAGGAGTAAGCGTCTTTTAATTTCATGGCTGCAATCACCATCTGCAGTAATTTTGGAGCCCCCCAAAATCAAGTCTGACACTGTTTCCACTGTTTCCCCATCTATTTCCTGTGAAGTGATGGGACCAGATGCCATGATCTTAGTTTTCTGAATGTTGACCTTTAAGCCAACTTTTTCACTCTCCTCTTTCACTTTCATCAAGAGGCTTTTTAGTTCCTCTTCACTTGCTGCCATAAGGGTGGTGTCATCTGCATATCTGAGGTTACTGATATTTCTCCTGGCAATCTTGATTCCAGCTTGTGCTTCTTCCAGCAGTTGGGTAAACAGTCACCACCCAGCACATGGTGGAATATGTTTGATTCCAGGGCTTTCTGAGACCCATCTTGTCTGCACCGAACACAAACATAATTTATGCACCCTTTTTGGAACACAATTTGACAAAATCTATTAAATTTAACATGCCTATTCCCTTTACCCAGAAATTCCATTACAAGGATTTAGACTACAGAGATACTCAAGCATTCTCTCATCACACACACAACATGAATATTCACTGTAGTGTTACTTGTAATAGTAAAAAATAATCAGAAATAATCTATAGGCCCACCACTAGGGAGAAAGTAAAATTATGATATTTCCTTTTTTTGAAATACTATGTATCAGTGAAAAAAGAATGCACTTCTACATATAATAGTACAGAAAGACCTGTGGGACATAAGATTAATATAAAAAATATTTATGTACAAAATGTAGAGGAGAATGCTGTTTCTGTAAAACTCGGAAGACCTTTGTATATTTATATTGCAAATGTGAAGACAAAAAAAATACCTCGAAAATGGCATACTAAATGGCAAATCCTGTTGACCTCTTAAGGCAGTGAGTGGAGTTTGAACTGGACAGAAATGGGATGTAGGAGTGAAGTTCATTTTGAATATTTATTCCTATTTCTACTTTGTGTTAATTCTTACCATAAGAATTCAGGTGCTAGGTAAAATTTTAAATAAAAAAAAAGGCAAAGTGTGTCATAAACTGCTCGCACACTCCTTTCAACCCTGAGGTTAGGTACAAAAGCAGCTGAGGCTGTAGGTTCAGCAGAATAGCTAACATAAAGGATCTTTGTTCTTTCTTGTTATGAACTATGTACTCCTCCTAATGGGTAGCTTGTTTTTTCTTAATCTCAAATCAGAACTGTGAAGTAGAAAAATATAACTCAGCAAAATCTACAAGTGCAACCTGTGTTAGTGAACACTCCTATTAACAGTGATGTTGGGCTTGTTGGAAACTCATCATATTTCATTTTATGCATAGTTGCTCCCCAGTTTTAACAAAAAGCCCATTATATCTGCTATTTACCAAGGGAATTTTAAAAAGCTCATCAAAACTTATACAAAAGAACAAAGAGGAATTGCATGCAATGAACTGCCACGTTCTTCTTGGTGGATTAATGAAAAATGACAATTTCACTGAAAATTGCTGTCCCTTGTGTTCTTTTTCTGTTTTGAAAAGCCCAAATTGGCTCATAGCAGAGTGTTTCAATACCTGTGCCATCAGTCTTTAAGAAGTCTTTAAAAGATGTCTATAATTGCAGGCTTTGTGCTATAAATCATTTAATTCTCAAAAAGAACAGGTTCACTGACGAAATGTTATGGTAATGTGGCTTGATGTGTAGGCTGGGCAGTTTTTCAATACATATCCTGGGCTAGCAGATGAACCAGAAATTTTCCTTATTTTCAGCACTAATGGCTCATCTTGTCCTCCTCCCTGGGTTATCTCATTGGTTTTATTCCTTTACTATACTGTCCAGTTGGATCAGCTCACCACAGAGCTGATGTAATATATTCATTAACAAGCTGTGTGACATTGGATAAGTCACTCATCTACTTTGAATCTCATTTCCACATTTGTAAAATGAGACAGTTGCCCAAGATAACATGCATGTCTTCATTCTAAAATGGAGAATTCAAAATTCTCCTGTAAAAAGGTCAATAGTAAAGGTCTTTCCCCATTTCTCTTGGTCTGCCTGACCTTGAGTTTTGCTTTAGCAAATAGGATGTGATGGAATTGATATTGTGCTAGTTGTAAGACCAAGTCTAAACAGATCTTGCATGCATCCAGTTCCTTCTTTGAAATTCTGTGCTATTTTCCATGAGAATAAGGCTAAACTAGTCTCCAGGAGCAGGAGAGATCACGTGGGGCAAAGGTGAATCTACCTGCAAGAGTGAGCTCACCAGGATAGAAGAACCACCCAAAGTCCCTCTTAAACGGCCAATCTACAGAACTATGGGTTAAATAAGTGGTTGCTGTTTTCAGCCAGTAAGTTAGGGGTGGTTTATTACACAGAAAAAGCTAATTAGTACAATGACGGATGTGAGACAAATAGAAATAGTGTGAAGACACTGTGTGAAGGTCATTATCTATGATGTTCAATGTGAAGAAAAGCAATTCCTAATATCATTGCAAATTGAAAAATGTCAGAAGGCAAAGAAGGCTCCCAAAAGACCAAAAAACTGATGAGAAGTATTTTTGATTAGAAGGTGATAAAATAGACACTCATAGAATTTTGTGGGGATTATCAATTGATTCAACATCTTGGGAAGATTATTTGGCAATATCCATCAATTCCAATACATAGACCAATTTTCTCAGCAATAACTAGGAGTTTATCCTACAGATAAACTTGTCATATATAAGAAAGCATGTTTATGAAGCAAAAAACTAGAAACAATGTAAATTTAAGATTTGATTAAATACATCATGCACTATTTATATAGCAAAATAGTATTCAAATGTTGAAATAGACATATGCTAATATAAAATGATTAATCTGCATTATGGACTGAATATTTGAGTCTGCCTAGAATTCATGTGTTAAAGTCTAAAACCCACTGTGATGGTTTGCAGGTGAGGCCTTTGGGAGGTAATTAGGTCATGAGGGGAGAGCTCATGCAATGGGATTAATGTCGTCACAGGAAGAGATTCACAAGGGTTTGCTTCCTCTCACTGAATTCTGTCATGTGAGGATACAAGGAGAAGATTGCCATCTTCAAACCAGGAAGTGAGTTCTTACCAGAAGCTGAATTTTCTGGCAATTTGACCTTAAAATTCCCAACCTCCAGAACTGTAAGAAATTAATGTTGCTTAAACGACCTTGTGCTCAGTCGCTCAATTGTGTCCAACTCTGCAACCCTGTGGATTGTAGCCTGCCAGGCTCCTCTGTCCATGGGATTCTCCAGGCAAGAATACTGGAGTGGGTTGCCATTTCCTTCTCCATAGGATCTTCCTGACCCAAGGATTGAACTTCGGTCTCCTGCACTGCAGGCAGATTCTTTACCATCTGAGCCACCAGGGAAGCCATTAAGCCACTTACTCTGTGTTATAAGTCAGCAGACCAAACTGACTAAGACAATCTGTAAGATACATCACTGGATAAAAAACAAGCTGAACATTGTAATTTGCTCTCAGGTAAGTCAACATCCATATATGCACATACAAGGAGTAGAATCTCAAAGCTAGAATTTCCTTTACTATCTAACTCAGCATCTGGTGCAGACACATTTTTATGACTTTCTGTCATTCACCCTGGGCTTACAGGACATCTTATGATGAAGAGCTGCATACTTAGTATACCTCAAAAGAACTGTTCCAGAGTTCTCTCTCAAAACTTAGGAACTCATGGCCCGGGTAAAATGTTGAGTTGTCTTCAGCTAAGGCTTGACATCTACCTAAGAGCAGGACCTGCAGGAGTGGGCTAACACTGGATACCTAAGAAGCACAGGTGTCCTGATACTGCTGATCTCTAGTCCTAGAAAAATAACATCAGAGTGCAGAGAGCATGGGTTTTAAAATCAGCAGATCAGTCACTCTAACAAGATTTTGTGCCCAGCATCACTTCTGCCTTTGATTTTAGCTGTAATCCTGGTGGACAGGTCAGTACACATGGGTAACATTTCCCTGTGAGGTCTCTGGGTCCTGGGGCATGCAAAGTATGTTTGAGACCTCTGAGTGTCTCTGGCAGGTATGGGGTTTGATTCTAAACATGATTTCACCCCTCCTACCATTTTGCTGTAGCTTCTGCAGGGGCAGGGGCTGTGGGTGCAGTAGACCTGGATATGGCATAAGCCCTCTTGGAGGAGGTCACCATTAACCCCACCACAGAGCTGCCATAACTTACACAGGACTGGGGAAACAGACTCTTGGAGGGCACAAGCAGAACCTTGTGTGCACCAGGACCCAGGAGAAAGGAGCAGTGGCCCCACAAGAGACTGACCCAGACTTGCCCGTGAGTGTCCAGGAGTCTCTGGAGGAGGCGTGGGTTGGTGGTGGCCTGCTGCAGGGTTGGGGGCACTGAGTGCAACAGTGCATGCATTGGACCTTTTGAAGGAGGTCACCATTATCTTCATTACCTCCACCATAGTTTGGCCTCAGGTCAAATAACAGGGAGGAAACAAAGCCCCTCCCTTCAACAGAAAATTGGATTAAAGATTTACTGAGCATGGCCCTGCCCATCAGAACAGGACCCAGTTTCCCCCTCAGTCAGTCTCTCCCATCAGGAAGCTTCCATAAGCCTCTTATCCTTCTCCAGCAGAGGGCAGATAGAATGAAAACCACAATCACAGAAAACTAACCAATCTGATCACATGGACCACAGCCTTATCTAACTTAGTGAAACCGTGAGCCATGGCATGTAGGGCCATCCAAGACAGACGGGTCACGGTGGAGAGTTCTGACAGAATGTGGTCCACTGGAGAAGGGAATGGCAAAGCACTTCAGTATTCCTGCCTTCAGAACCCCATGAACAGTATGAGAAGGTAAAAATAGGACACTTAAAGATGATCTTCCCAGGTCGGTAGGTGCCCAATAAGCTACTGGAGATCAGTGGAGAAATAACTCCAGAAAGAATGAAGAGACGGATCCAAAGCTGAAACAACAACCAGTTGTGGATGTGACTGGTGATGGAAGTAAAGTCCAATGCTGTAAAGAGCAACACTGCATACGAACCTGGAATGTCAGGTCCATGAATTAAGGCAAATTGGAAGTGGTCAAACAGGAGATGGCAAGAGTGAACATCGACATTTTAGGAATCAGTGAGCTAAAATGGACAGGAATGGGTGAATTTAACTCAGATGACCATTATATCTACTACTGTGGGCAAGAATCCCTTAGGAGAAATGAAGTAGCCATCGTAGTCAAGAGTCAAAAGAGTCTGAAATGCAGTACTTGGATGCAATCTCAAAAATGACAGAATGATCTCTGTTCATTACCAAGGCAAACCATTCAATATCACAGTAATCCAAGTCTATGCCCCGACCAGTAATGCTGAAGAAGCTGAAATTGAACGGTTCTATGAAGACCTACAAGACCTTATAGAACTAGCACCCAAAAAAGATATCCTTTTGATTATAGAAGACTGGAATGCAAAGGTAGGAAGGCAAGAAATACCTGGAGTAACAGGCAAATTTGGCCTTGGAGTACAAAATGAAGCAGGGCAAAGGCAAAGAAAATAGGGAAAACCACTAGACCATTCAGGTATGACCTAAATCAAATGCCTTATGATTATATAGTGGAAATGACAAATAGAATCAAGGGTTAGATCTGATAGAGTGCCTGATGAACTATGAACGGAAGTTCGTGACAATAAAACCATTCCCAAGAAAAAGAAATGCAAAAAGGCAAAATGGTTTTCTGAGGAGGCCTTACAAATAGCTGAGAAAAGACGAGAAGCTAAAGGCAAAGGAGAAAAGGAAAGATATATCCACCCAAATGCAGAGTTCCAAAGAATAGCAAGGAGAGATAAAGTCTTCCTAAGTGAACAAGGCAAAGAAACAGAGGACAATAATAGAATGGGAAAAACTAGAGATACCTTCAAGAAAATCAGAGATAGCAAGGGAACATTTCATGGAAAGATTGGCACAATAAAGGACAGAAATAGTATGGACCTAACAGAAGCAGAAGAGATTAAGAAGAGGTGGCAAGAATACACAGAAGAACTATACAAAAAAGATCTTCATGACCCAGATAACCATGATGGTGAGATCACTCACCTAGAGCCAGACATCATGGGATGAGAAGTCAAGAGGGCCTTAGGAAGCATCACTATGAACAAAGCTAGTGGAGGTGATGGAATTACAGTTGAGTTATTTCAAATCCTAAAAGATGATGCTGTGAAAGTGCTGCACTCAATATGCCAGCAAATTTGGAAAACTCAGCAGTGGCCACAGGATGGGAAAATGTCAGTTTTCATTCCAGTCCCAAAGAAAGGCAATGCAAAAGAATGCTCAAACTACCGCACAATTGCACTCATCTCACACGTTAGTAATGTTCAAAATTCTCCAAGCCAGGCTTCAACAGTATGTGAACTTTGAACTTCCAGATGTTCAATCTGGATTTGGAAAAGGCAGAGGAATGAGAGATCAAATTGCCAACATCTGTTGCATCATCAAAAAAGCAAGAGAGTTTCAGAAAAACATCTACTTCTGCTTTATTGAGTATGCCAAAGCCTTTCCACAAACTGTGGAAAATTCTGAAAGAGATGGGAATACCAGACCTCCTGACCTGCCTCCTGAGAAATCTGTATGCAGGTCAAGAAGCAACAGTTAGAACTGGACATGGAACAACAGACTGGTTCCAAATAGGAAGAGGAGTATGTCAAGGCTGTATATTGTCACCCTGCTTATTTAACTTATATGAAGAGTACATAATGAAAAATGCTGGGCTGGTTATGAAGCACAAGCTGGAATCAAGATTGCCAGGGGAAATATCAATAACCTCATATATTCAGATGACACCACCCTTATGGCAGAAAGTGAAGAGGAACTAAAAACCCTCTTGATGAAAGTGAAAGAGGAGAGTGAAAATGTTGGCTTAAAGCTCAACATTCAGAAAACTAAGATCATGGCATCTGGTCCCATCACTTCATGGCAAATAGATAGGAAAACAGTGGAAATAGTGGCAGACTTTATTTTTTGCAAATGGTGATTTCAGCCATAAAATTAAAAAACACTTACTCTTTGGAAGGAAAGTTATGACCAACCTAGACAGCATATTAAAAAGCAGAGACGTTACTTTGCCAACAAAGATCCATCTCGTCAAGGCTATGGTTTTTCCAGTGGTCATGTATGGATGTGAGAGTTGGATGATAGAGAAAGCTGAACACTGAAGAATCAATGCTTTTGAACTGTGGTACTGGAGAAGACTCTTGAGAGTCCCTTGGACAGCAAGAAGATCCAGTTCATCCTAAAGGAAATCAGTCCTGAATATTCATTGGAAGGACTGATGCTGAAACTGAAACTGTGACACTTTGGCCACCTGATGCGAAGAACTGACTCATTGGAAAAGACCCTAGTTCTGGGAAAGATTGAAGGCAGGAGGAGAAGGGGACGAGAGTGGATAAGATGATTGGATGGTATTACCGACTCAATGGAAGTGAGTTTGAGTAAACGCCAGGAGTTGGTGCTGGACAGGGAAGCCTGGCATGCTGCAGTCCATGTGGTCACAAAGAGTTGGACCTGACTGAGTGACTGAACTGAACATTTCCCTGGAGGACCAGCTACATCAGTTTAGCAGCCTTCCTGCCTCCTGGGTATCCTCCAAAACTAGAGACCCTCTCTCTGCTTACATGCAGGTAGAGCCCAGAAGTGCAGGGAATTAATGTCTGTTCATTGAAGGGATAATTCTGAGGCACATTCTACACAATTCCTTATAGAGTTTCCAGTGGTATGACACAGTTGCCTACAGTAATAACTAGCTCAATAACAAGCATTCTGTTAGTGCTACCTTCCTTCCTTGAATCACTGCCCTCTCCCTTACTCCTATTTACTAGCATCGCCTTGAAACAAATTACCTGCACTCAAGTCTTTGCTTCAAGTTCCAATTTGAGGGCAAACCAATATACTTACTAAACTTTTCTGAACTTTGATTTTTCTCATCAGTAGAAGACTCCAATACTTTGGCCACCTCATGAGAAGAGTTGACTCATTTGAAAAGACCCTGATGCTGAGAAAGATTGAGGGCAGGAGGAGAAGGGGATGACAGAGGATGAGATGGTTGGATGGCATCACCGACTCGATCAACATGAGTTTGAGCAAGCTCCAGAAGTTGGTGATGGACAGGGAGACCTGGCATGCTGCAGTCTATGGGGTCACAAAGAGTTGGACATGACTGAGATATGCAGACGACACCACCCTTATGGCAGAAAGTGAAGAGGAACTAAAAAGCCTCTTGATGAAAGTGAAAGTGGAGAGTGAAAAAGTTGGCTTCAAGCTCAGCATTCAGAAAATGAAGATCATGGCATCTGGTCCCATCACTTCATGGGAAATAGATGGGGAAACAGTGGAAACAGTATCAGACTTGATTTTTTGGGGCTCCAAAGTCACTGCAGATGGTGACTTGCAGCCATGAAATTAAAAGACGCTTACTCCTTGGAAGAAAGTTATGACCAACCTAGATAGCATATTGAAAAGCAGAGACATTACTTTGTCAACAAAAGTCCGTCTAGTCAAGGCTATGGTTTTTCCTGTGGTCATGTATGGATGTGAGAGTTGGACTGTGAAGAAAGCTGAGCGCCGAAGAATTGATGCTTTTGAACTGTGGTGTTGGAGAAGACTCTTGAGAGTCCCTTGGACTGCAAGGACATTCAACCAGTCCATTCTGAAGATCAGCCCTGGGATTTCTTTGGAGGGAATGATGCTGAAGCTGAAACTCTAGTACTTTGGCCACCTCATGTGAAGAGTTGACTCATTGGAAAAGACTCTGACGTTAGGAGGGATTGGGGGCACGAGGAGAAGGGGAGGACAGGGGATGAGATGGCTGGATGGCATCACTGACTCGATGGACATGAGTTTGAGTGAACTCTGGAAGTTGGTGATGGGCAGGGAGGCCTGGCGTGCTGTGATTCATGGGGTCACAAAGAGTTGGACATGACTGAGTAACTGAACTGAACTGAACTGAGAAACTGAACTGATCCACTGAAACATATGTACATACACACACACTCTTATATACATGTATGTATACACATTACTGTGTGAAATTAAACATCTATCATCTGTCTATCTTGCACATTGTGAATATTCAACAAATAGTACCTAGTTCCCAGCCAGGGAGTATCCTTCCCTCAATTCTGACCTGAATTCTTAGGTCTTCCTGAATTTGTGAGTCACTGCTCTTTACTCCTGGAGTTTTGCCTCATTTAAGCAGAGGCATAGTGGAACATAGAAGTTTAGTTAGTAAAGCAAGTCTTAGCACTTGGAATTTATCACTTGACCTTCAGCCTTCTGTCTGCTGTGCTGTGCAAGTTTGATTTATGTGAAGAAGAGCACGCTTTCCAAAGGATGCTTGGGGAACAGAGGCAATGTGCCCAGTTTCACCATGTTATCCTGACTTTCAGGGAAAAACCTGCTCAGCTCTTCAATTAGCAGCCCTGCTGGTAGCTCAGGCAATGTTTTTCACAAATCGACAGCAGGAAATCCAATGAGAAGTCACTGTTTTTGTAGCAGAATAAAGGATCCTAGTTGTTTGTCTATAAACAGTGACCCTGGCAGGTATGGCTCAGGTAGTAAAGAATCTGCCTGCAATGCAGGAGATGCAGGTTTGATTCCTGGATAAGGAATATCCCCTGGAGAAATGAATGACAACCCACTCCAGTTTTCTTGCCTGGGAAATCCCACGGATAGAGGAGCCTGGTGGGCTACAGTTCACGGGGTTACAAAGAGTCAGAAACGACTGAATGACTAACACTTTCAAACACACACTCTACTTAATTTAGAATATCTTTATTCCTTCTGAGTGGTCCATACACCTTAATATATTTCTTTTGAGAAAAAAAGTTAGATTTCTTTCAGTGGAACAGACATTTCCTAGGTTTTAACATACTGTCAGAATAACTTGGTGTGGGTGGCAGGGTGGGGAGGGAGAGAGGAGAGAGGATTGGAGGGAGAGAAGAGAGAATGATTCATCAGCGACTTTTCACCTCTAGACACTTGGACCTATGGCCCTTCTGTCGGGGACCTTTCTGGCCATGGTTCCCAAATCATATTTTTCGAACTTCAATACTTTTAAAATAATTTAAAATGACTTTGTATCAGAATTATTTGCAAAGTGAGATCTCAGTAGAGATGTCATTCTGATATTTATTTCCCTAACCCCAATGTCTGACTCGATTTGCCCAGGAAAAGAAGAAAAAAATGTCATTAAATTTTTTTTAATTTATTGATTTTTTAATTTAATTAATTAAATTTTTATTGAAGGATAATTGCTTTACAGAATTTTTCTGTTTTCTGTCTAATAAATTTATTTTTTAATTGAAGGATAAAGGCTTTACAGAATTTTGTTGGAGGGATGTTCAAGAGGGAGGGGACATATGTAAACCTATGGCTGATTCATATTGATGTTTGGCAGAAACCAACAAAAATGTTTTTTCTTTGGCTACTTTCTAAATGTGAGACTAGGTAAATTGTAATCCCCCTCTTGGATGGATATGGTGATAGGAGAGACACTTTCTTGCCCCAGTCCCTGCACAAAAATATGTCATGATGGAGATTTGTGACCAAACGAGGTCATAAGTCTTTGCTCATTTGAGTGGAAATAATTAATCCTGGAGTAGGAGTGAGATGTCTTGCTGATTCAAGGCATGATGTAGGTGTGTGGTTTAAAAATGGAGTGCCTCTGACTCTCTGATTTGATTCAAAGTAAGATTCAAATGTCAGGCTTTCCAGGTATGCGTGGATCAAAGCTTTCCCCTGACATTCTGATGATAGCATCATGATCAGATATATCTGCTTGTCACTTCTGATGGGGCAAACTTGGGTTTAGTAGGCAAGAAAGAAACATTATGCAAAATCAGTTCTAACCCTTTATTACCCAGAGTTGTGGCAATGATGCCCTAAGGGGCTCTGGATTGCCAGTATGGACACTTGAGTTCAAGTTCTCAGCACATGGTATTGCTTCAGCAAACGTGTACATTTGTGCTTGGGCCAAGGAGCGCCAAGTCCTCTCCAGCTCTGCTGGTTTATGAATCTAAGGAGGAGGTCTGTCTGTATGTCACCCATCTCTCTCCTGCTATGGGGTGGGGATTGCTATAGAAGAGATGGTTTGTTTCACTCATCAGCCTGTGTGGGGATGGCTCCAAGTAGGGTGCACGCTCTCTCCAGGGCAACATCAATTCTCCCGTTTACACAGTGGATGATGCAGACTATGGATGTTTCAGGTATTAGATTTCTCCTCATTTTCCTTTATTGCTTAATATTTGAAGGCTATTTTTGATCCAAGCACACACAGTGGCCTAATAGCAGAAACATGTGAGGAAAAAAAGTTGATTGTCTCCAAATTACATTTTCTGTGCAATTAACCTCTGTACTAATCTACTTAGTTAAAAATTTGCCGGTAGGAAAACCAGCCTTCTGGACAGAGAATCACACAATTATAGTCTGGGCCAGGAATGTCTCTTAAGAGATCTGCTAGCATGACCACAGATATAAGGCACAGAAGATGTATCCCCGTTTCACAGATGAAGAACTGATATTGCATTATGAAGCCAAGAGTATGGATAAAGTGGTTTTTCTTGGACTGCCTCAGCAAAGAAGATCTGTCTTGAACACGAAAACCAATGGTTATGGAATGATAAGAAAGAAAGATGGGTAGAAGTTTGTGTTTTCCTGATTTATGCTACCCACTCCATACCCAGATTAACTTCCAAAGAGACCTGTAGGTTATAGTGTCTTACAGCTATAAAATAACTTTTTTTCTTTCAGCAAATAATTTTTGAGTGGATTTTATCAGGCACTGTGCTACCCAATTGAAGTAGAATGGTGAACAAAAAATAGTGTCTCTCTTTGCAGAATTACGGAGATAAACATTAAGTCAATACAGAAATCAATATATCATCATTGTGAATATGGTAAATGACATGGAAGAAGGAAAGCAGGGTATGTACAGTCACTTTGGAGGACAGTTGGGCTATTTCTTATAAAACTAAATGCACTCTTTCCATGCCATCCAGAAGCTTTGCTGCTTGGTGTTTATCATCAATACTTGAAAAATAATATCCACACATAAATCTGCACATGGATGATTATTGAAGCTTTATTAATACTATTTATTTCATGAAATATGAAATTTTAATGAAATATGAAAATTTATTTCATGGAAAATAGATGGGGAAACAATGGAAACAGTGAGATGCTATACTTTCTTGGATTCCAAAATCACTGCAGATAGTGACTGCAGCCATGAAATTAGAAGACACTTGCTCCTTGGAAGAAAAATTATGACCAACCTAGACAGCATATTAAAAGGCAGAGACATTACTTTGACAACAAAGGTCTGTCTAGTCAAAGCTATGGTTTTTCCAGTAGTCATGTATGGATGTGAAAAGCTGAGCATCGAAGAATTAATGCTTTTGATCTGTGGTGTTGGAGAAGACTCTTGAGAGTCCCTTGGACAGCAAGGAGATCCAACCAAGGAAATCAGTCCTGAATATTCATTGGAAGGACTGATGCTGAAACTGAAACTGCAATACTTTGGCCACCTGATGCAAAGAACTGACTCTTTGGAAAAGACCCTGATGCTGGGAAAGATTGAAGGTGGAAGGAGAAGGGGACGACAGAGGATGAGATGATTGGATGGCATCACCGACTCAGTGGACATGTTTGAGTAAACTTGGACATGTTTGAGTAAACTTTGGGAGGCCTGGCATGCTGCAATTCATGGGGTCACAAAGAATTGGACACGACTGAGTAAATGAACTGAACTGAACTAATTAATAATAGCCAACACTTGGAATCAATCAAGAAGCCCTTCAGTGGAAGAGAGGATAAATGAACTGGTACATTTAGACAAATGAATATGATTCAATGTTAAAAAAAAAAAAGTGAGCTGTCAAACCATGAAAATACAAGGAGGAAACTTAAATGCCTACCACTAAGTGAAGGAAAAGCCAATCTGAAAAGGCTACATGGCATATGATTCCAACTATAAGACAATCTGGAAAAAGCAAAACTATGGAGACAGTAGAAGGATCAGTGCTGGGTGGGGGCAGGTGGTGATAGATGAATAGGAAGAACTCAGAGGATTTTTAGGGCAGTGAGAATACTCTGTGTATCACGATGACAGCATATGTTGTTTGCTCAAGCCCCATACAATATACAACACCAAGAGTGAATCCTAAAGTGAACTATGGACTTTGGGTTGTTACATGTTCATCTTTAATAAAAATTATATAGAATAAAATTTCTTTTTTAAAATTGATTTTTTAAAGAATGGTTTTAGATTCAGGGCACAATTTAGTGGAAGGTGTTCCATATACAGATTATGCACAGGCTCTCCCAATATTAAAATCCTACAATAGAATGATATATGTTACAACTGATTAATTGGTACTGACATATTATTATCCAAAGACCAAAGTTTATATTAGGGTTCATTCTGTTGTACATTCTATGAGTTTGATAAATATGTGTCATGTATCTACCATTGTAGTATCATCCAGAATGATTTCACTGCCCTAAAGATCCTGTGTGTTCTACCAATTCATCTCATCCATATCCTCTAGTACTGATCTTTTTACTGTCTATGAAGACAGTTTACCCTTTTTCAGAAGGTCATGTAGTTGGAATCATATAGTATGTAGCCTTTTAGCTTCTCTCACTTAGTGATAATGCATTTAAGATTCCTCCATGTCTTTCGATGGCTTGATAGCCCATTTCTTTTTAGAATTGAATAATGTGCAATTGCTTGAATGTACCAGAGTTTCTTTTTCCACTCACCTACTGAAGAACATCTTAGTTGCTTCCAAGTCTTGGAAATTGTGAATAAAACTGCCATAAACATCCTTGTGCAAGGGGTTGTGTGGACATAAGTTTTATAGTCATTTGGGTAAAAGCTAAGGAGTTTGATTGCTGTATCATATGGTAAGAGAGTGTTTAGTGGTATGAGAAACTTTCAAATTGTCCACAAATGTGGCTGTACAAAGTGGCCAGTAATGAATGAGAGTTCCTATTGCTTTACATTCTTATCACCATTTGGTGTTGTCAATGTTCTAGATATTGGTTATTCTAATAGCTGTGTAGTGGAACTATTAGACTATCCCACTATAAAACAAAGTTTTATGATTTTAATTTGCATTTTCCTAATGACATATGGTGTGGAGCATCTTTGCATGGTAAGATGCTTATTTACCATCTGTATATCTTTTGTGGTGAAGTGTTTGTTCAAGTCTTTGGCACATTTTTATAATAAATTTATTTAAAAAATTTTTTATTGGAGTATAGTTGATTTACAATGTTGTGTTTGTTTCAGGTGTATGGCAAAGTAAATTAGTTATACATTTACATGTATCTGCTCTTTTTTAAGATTCTTTTCCCATATAGACCATTACAGAGTATTGAGTAGAGTTCGCTATGCTATACAGAAGGCCCTTTTTAGTTATCTATTTTATATATAGTGGTGTATATATGTCAATTCCAGTATCCCAATTTATTCCACCCCACCCCCCCACCATCTCATCTTCTCTCACCCTCTTCTCCTCTTGCCCTCAATCTTTCCCAGCATCAGGGTCTTTTCCAATGAGTCAGCTCTTTGTACCAAGTGGGCAAAATATTGGAGCTTCAGCTTCAGCCCCAGCCCTTCCAATGAGTATTCAGGGTTGGTTTCCTTTGGGATTGACTGGTTTGATCCTCTTGCTGTCCAAGGGACTTTCAAGAGTCTTCTCTAGCACCACAGTTTGGAAGCATCAATCTTCACTCAGCCTTCTTTATGGTCCAGCTCTCATCCATACATAGCTACTGGAAGGGTATTCTTGGTTGTGGATTTTTTCCCTTTCGTCACTTTAAATATATCATGGCCTGCAGAATTTTTGCTGAAAAATCAGCTGATAACCTTATAGGGATTCCCTAGCATGTCATTTTTTGCTTTTCCCTTGTTGCTTTTAATATTTTTTCTTTGTATTTAATTTTTGTTAGTTCTATTAATATGTATCTCAGTATGTTCCTCCTTGGGTTTATCCTGTATGGGTCTCTCTTTGCTTCCTGGACTTGGTGATGATTTTCTTTCCCGTGTTAGGGAAGTTTTCAACTATAATCTCTTCAAATATTTTCTCAGGCCCTTTTTTTTTTTCTTCTTCTTCTGAAACCCGTATAGTTCAAATGTTGGTGCATTTAATGGTATACCAGAGGTCTCTGAGAGTGTCCTAATTTCTTCTCATTATTTTTTCTTTATTCTGTTCCATGGCAGACATTTCCACCATTCTATATTCCAGGTCACTTATGTGTTCTTCTTCCTCAGTTCTTTTGCTATTAATCCTCTATTTTTGATTTCAATGACTACATTGTTCATTTCTATTTATTTGTTCTTTAGTTCTTCTAGACCTTTGTTAAACATGTCTTGTATCTTCTCAATCCATGCCTCCATTCTTATTGCAAGATCTTGAATCATCATTACTATCATTACTCTGAATTCTTTTTCAGGTAGATTGCCTGTCTTCTCTTCATTTAGTTGTTCTTGTAGGCTTTTATCTTGCTCCTTCAGCAGCAACATATTTTTTTGTCATCTCATTTTGTCAGACTTACTGTGTTTGTGGTCTCCTCTCCATAGGCTGCTGGATTAGTTTCTCCTGCTTCTGGCCTCTGCCCCCTAGTAGGTGAGGTTGGTTCAGAGGCTTGTACCTTTATTCCCTTGATACGAGGCAGGAGATTGATGTTGTGGTGATCAGAGCCTGCCCTGATTACTGAGCAGGGCCTCCCTTTTGCTCTGCGATTGTCACTGTCCTTTCAGGAGCGGGGTCTGCTCCCTAGTTGTTGGATTAGAGGCCCCCAGATATGTTTCTAGGCTGTGATTCTGATCTGTGGTGTGAGGTAAGCTGGATTGGAGTGCTCCCACTGGGGGAGAGGCCACTGAGCATTCTTCTACAGCTGTTCACCTGTGAATGTGCTCGGTTGTGTCCCCTTTCATCCTGTGTGGGCTCATAAAGTCCACTGCTATTGGCACTGTTCTTG
This sequence comes from Bos grunniens, assembly GCF_055505025.1. Classification (NCBI taxonomy): domain Eukaryota; kingdom Metazoa; phylum Chordata; class Mammalia; order Artiodactyla; family Bovidae; genus Bos; species Bos grunniens. The sequence continues at coordinate 16,484,375 of NC_141182.1, forward strand.
ATGCCACCTTAACTTGGAGTATGCTGGAAACTGGCCCTGCTGCCTCTCAGGTGCTGTTTTCACCAGGCCACTGGCACAGTCACTGGGGTCAGGTCCCAGGACTGCAGTAATTGTGTATGTGAACCCACTGTGGGAGCTATGGGGGCACCTCAGACTCTAGCCTGGCCCACCTCCCATGTGTACATGCCCACCAAGCCCACAGCTGCTAAAGCCAGACCTTTCTCACCTGCAGGAGCACTGTTTGCCCTTTGGAATATTTTGCAGGTGCTGAATTTGGGAAGCCAGCAGCAGAGGTGTAACTCCTCTCTGTGAGGAGAGATTTAAGCTCTTCTTCCTTAAGTTTCATGGACCCTGGGCTCAGCTGTGGTTTCAGCCTCACCTCTGTGAGGTGTGTGTGGTATGTCCCTCCCACACACCTCTGTAGCAGAAGAGTCTGCTTCAGAGGTTGCCAGAACACACGAGCCCGTCAGGCAGGAAGAAACCAAGGTGGCAAATGGGGCGTGCAGTCTGCTCAGGCAGGAGGGTACTGTGGTGGGGATTGGAATGTAGCTGGTGATCAGGGTGAGCATGTCACCCAGGCTTGGTGGGGGAGAGGGCAGAAATGGAGGAGGCGATGACAGGGTTGTGGGAGCTGGCTCTGGTGGGATCCCTCCCTAACGCCGGTGGCGGCAGGGGCCAGGGTGTGAGGAGAGAAGCTGCAATGGTGGCCACACCCTTTGCAAGTCACTCAGCCATGGTGCTTCCCTTCTGCGGTGGTCCGTGCTTCCTCCACGAGCATTCCTGGTTGTGGAGCACCTTACTTTCATTCTCTCAGGTTGTCTCTCCACAGACAAGATCAGTGCCCTCTCGGGGTCTGTTCTGCAAACTGCACATTCCAGCACCCAGTCCTTGTGTGACGGGCTTGCAGGTCTGGCACAGACTATCTGTGTAGGTCTCACTTTGTCCTGTCTGCCACAAACCAGCTGCTGGGCTTGCTTCTGAGCCCCTGAGGCTCCTCTTTTGTCATCCCCCTGCTGGAGAGGGGACTCACCTAGATGTGGGAACCTCTCCTCACCTTCAGCTCCTTGCCAGGGGTGCAGGTTCTATCCTGCTTCATCTCCTCTTCATTTTCCTTTTTTTTTTTTTTTTTTTTGGTCCTATGTGGTTATATAGAGATCTTTCTTGTGCTTTTGGGTATCTGAGGTCCTCTGCAGGGGTCTGTGAGAATTATTCCATTTGTAGATGTCTTCTCGATGCATTTATGTGGAGAGATGTTCTCCTATCCCCACGTCCTACTCCCTCGCCACTTTGGACAGTCTGCTATACGCAAGGCATCGTCCGTGACACTTGGGATCCAACAGTAATCCAAGCAGACAATGATGCTCACCCATGTGGACCTTGGGTGAAGGTCTGGGGAGAGGTTGGAGATCCCCACTAGCCTGTTGGCCTGTAAACCATGGCCCCCAACCTTCTCTTTGCCTTGCTTCCCATGGAATTAAATTGGGTTGTTCATTTTCTTCTTGTTGGGTTTGAAGAGTTCTTTACATTTGCATTTTACTTTTAAATCTTTGATCCATTTTGGGTTAATTTTTGACCCTATAAGGTCTAGAAGGATGTAAAATGTCTAGATTATTTATTTTTTTCATGTGGATATCCATATGTTCCAGCACCATGTATTGAAAAGGGTATCTTTTTACCAGTGTATATATGCCTTTGTCAAAAATCAGTTGAATGTGGTTCTATTTCTGGGCTCTCCATTCTGTCCCATTGATCTTTTGTCCATTTTTTCATGAACACCACACTGTCTTGACTGCAACTTTGTTGTAAGTCTTGAAGTTCCATGGTGTCAGTTGTCTGACTTTATTCTTCTCTTTCATAACTGTGTTGGTTATTCTGGTTTTTTTGCCTTCTCATATAAACTTCAGAATCAGTATATCTGTATTCACAAAGTCTGATGGAGTTTGATTGTGATTACATTTAGTCTATATATCAAGTTGGGAAGAACTGACATCTTGATAATATTGAGTGCTTCTATCCTATGAACATGGAATATCTCTACATTTATTTATTCCTCCTTTGATTTCTTCTATCAGAATTTGTAGTTTTCCTTGTATAGATCTTGTACATATTTTGTTAGATTATAATTCATTTGAATATATTACTCATCTGAATAATTCATTTGGGGGAGAGTTAATGTCAGTGCAATGTATCCTTAATTTCAAACTCCTCTTGGTCATTGCTAGTATATAAATGATTGACTTTTATATATTAACCTTGTGTCCTGTTACTTTGCTATAATTGCTTATTAGATTCAAGAGTTTTTTTTGTCATTTACCTATTAAGCAATCATAGACAATCAAATCATCTGTGAACAAAATTTTATTTCACCTTCCCAATCAGTATAATTTTTATCTCCTTTTCTTGTCTTATTGCTAAGACTTACTTATTAAGCTAGGACTTACCTTGTTAAGCTAGGCTTATAAAGCTAGCTTCTCTTGTCTTATAAAGCTAAGACACCCAGTATTATGTTGAAAAGGAATGGTGAGAGAGGACATCCCTGATTTTCATTTTAGTGGAAGAATTTCTAGTTTTTCACCATTAAGTATAATATTAGCTGTAAGTTTTTAGATGTTCTTTATCAAGTTGAATAAGCTCCGCTCTATAACTAGTTTGCTGAGAGTTTTCATTATGAATGGATAATGGATTTTGTCAAGTGCATTTTCTGCATCTACTGATAAAATTCTGCAGCGTTTCTTCTTTAGGCTTTTGGTTGCATGGATTACATTAATTGATTTCCAGTGCTGGATCAGTCTTGCATATTAGGGATAATTCCACTTGGTTGGGGTATATAATTCTTTTTATTTTTGTTGGATTGAATTTGCTAATATTTTGTTGAAGATTTTTGCATCTACATTCCCAAGAGATACTGGTTTCTAGTTTTCTTTCTTTTATAAGAAAGTTTTCTTTGCCTGATTATTTTTATTAGGGTAATGCTGGTTCATAGAATGAGTTAAGAAATATTTCTTCTACTTCTATCTTCAGGAGGAAATCATAGAAAATGGTATAACTTCTGCCTTAAATATTTTGTAGAATCTACCAGTGAACTCATTTAGGCATGGTGCATTTTGCATTGGGAATTTATTAATGATTGATTTAACTTCTTTTATACATATAGATTTTTTCAGACTATTTTTTCTTGTGTGAGTTTTTACAGCTTGTGCCTTTCAAGGAATCAGTCCATTTCACCTAGGTTATCAAATTTAAGAGCATAGGATTGCTCATAATATTCCTTTATTACCCTTTATCAATAGGGCCTATAATAATGTCTTTTCTTTCATTTCTTTTCTAAATTAAAAAAAAATTAATCTGGCTCCCTTATTCAATATCATTTTTCATTTTATCTTATGTACTTTATATTCCTATGTACAAAAATTACAGACATCATAAGAAACACTAAAACATCAGAAAGTGATTTTGAAAAACACATATCTATTTATAATTTTACATTATTATTTTCTATTAGAAGACTTCAAATATCTTAGATAGCAAGTAAAAAAATAAATGTTAAAATGTAATAATAGTGATAGCAGAAAAAAGGATAATTTGACTTTTAGTCTTACAGTGAAAATAAGAAAAATGGAGAGAGAGATATGGAAATTTTAAGGAGAAGAAATTTTAAAGCAGAATTAGAGAAGATTAAAACTAAATTGTTTTAACAAATTGGAAAAAAGAAAGAAGGAAAGTTATTTTACATAAATAAATACTTAAATAAGTAAAATAAAGACAAACACTGCATGTTACCACCTGTATGTGGAATCCCCAAAATAAAACAAATGAATATAACAAAACAGAAACGGATTCAAAGATCGTAATTAGTGGTTACCAGTGGGGAGCTATTCTTTCATTTCTGATATTAGTAACTTGTGTGGTCTCTCTTTTTTTCAGTTAACCTAGATACAGGCTTATTGATTTTATTGATCTTTTGGTTCTGTTGATTTTTCTCTATTGATTTCCTGTTAATTCCATTGGTTTCTGCTCTAATTTTTTATTGTTTTTCTTCCTCTTTTTTAAAATTTAATTTGCTCTTTTTCTACTTTCTTAGATAAGAATTGTGGATTGTTGATCATAGATTTTTATCTAATAAAAGATATATGCATTAAATATATGCATTAAATGTTGTAATTTTCTTTTCAGCACTTCTGCTATTGCACTTCCAACTTTTTATGGTTTATTTTCATTTTCATGTAGTTAAAACTATATTTAAACCCCTTTTGAGATTTTTTTTCCTTGAGATGTGATATTTAGAAGTGTGTTATTTAATCTCCAAGTACTTTTAGATTTTGGAAAAAGTTGGCTTAAAACTCAACATTCAGAAAAATTAAGATCATGACATGTGGTCCCATCACTTCATGGCAAATAGATAGGGAAACAATGGAAACAGTGGGAGACTTTATTTTCTTGGGCTCCAAAATCACTGCAGTGGTGACTGCAGCCATGGAATTAAAAGACGCTTGCTCCTTGGAAGAAAAGCTATGGCCAACCTAGACAACTTATTAAAAAGCAGAGACATTACTTTGCCAACAAAGGTCCGTCTAGTCAAGGCTATGGTTTTTCCAGTAGTCATGTATGAATGTGAGAGTTGGACTATAAAGAAAGCTGAGCACGGAAGAATTGATGCTTTTGAACTGTGGTGCTGGAGAAGACTCTTGAGAGTCCCTTGGACAGCAAGGAGATCCAACCAGTCCATCCTAAAGGAAATCGGTCCTGAATATTCATTGGAAGGACTAATGCTGAAACTGAAACTGCAATACTTTGGCCACCTGATGCGAAGAACTAACTCATTTGAAAAGACCCTGATGCTGGGAAAGATTGAAAGTGAGAGGAAAAGAGGATGACCGAGGATGAGATGGCTGGATGGCATCACCAACTCAATGGACATGAGTTTGAGTAAGCCCCGGGAGTTGGCGATGGACAGGGAAGCCTGGCGTGCTGCAGTCCGTGGGGTCGCTAAGAGTCGGACACGAATGAGAGACTGAATTGAACTGAACTGACTTTTAGATTTGCCAACTATCTTTCTGTTTTTGATTTCTAGTGTAAGTCTATTGAGGTCTGAAAACAGATATTATATAATTTTATTCTTTTTATTTGTTAAGCTCTGCTTTATGGCCAGAATATAGTCTATTTTTATAAATGTTCTGGGTGAACTAGAGAAGAATATGTATTCTGCTGTTATTTGATTAAATAATCTGTATATATCAATTATATCCAATTGTTTGATGATGTTGTTGAGTTCAACTATGTCCTTACTATTAATATTTTCTGTTTGCTGAGTCTGTCCACTTTTGATAGAGGGATGTCTAAACCTCTATGTATAATAATGGATATGCCTAACTCTCCCTGCAGCTCTATCAGTTTTTGCTTTGTGTATTTTGATGCTCTGTTCTTAGATGCATACACATTAAAGATTGTTGTCTTCCTGGAGAATTGACCCTTTATCATTATATAGTTCTCCTCTTTACATCTGATGAAGGGATGATTTAGTGGGAAATTCTCAGTCATTATGTTCTGAATGTTCTGTTTCTCTTCTTCTCCCTCTGGTATTCCTATGATTCACATATTACATCTGTTCTAGCTGTTCCATAGTTCTTGGATATTATAATCCATTTTCTTGTCTTTTTTTTCCTTTGCTTTTCAAATTTGCAAGTTTCCACTGACTTATTCTCAAGCTCAGAGATTCTTTTCTCAGCCATGTCTAGTCTATTAATGTGCCCATCAAAGCATTTTTCATTTCTGTTACAATGCTTTTGATCTCTGGCATTTTAAAAATTCTTTCTTAGAATTTCCATCTCTGCTTATATTGCCTGTTTTTGTGTGTTGTCTACTTTTCCATTAGAGCCTTAACATATTAATCTTAGCTGTTTTTGATTCTTGGTCTGTAAATTCCAACATCCCTGATCTTTACTGTGAAAATCTGGGCAAGTTTTGGAGGTAAAAGCCACAAAATTGGGGAGAACCTCTGTGACTGGGTTCCTCTGGAGTTTTTAACTTTCAGACTTGTCCACACTGAACTTCCAGCAATTTGTCAGTTACAGTTTAAATTTTTCTACCTAGGTGTTGGTTCAGGAAGAGGTTTCTTCTTCATTAGGCTGTGACTCCCTGTATTTGCTTCTCTCACTAATTTGCGGGGCCTTGGTTTGCCCTTTGACCTCAGTTCTCTGAGAGATCTAAAAAGAGTTGCTTTTTTAGTTTGTTCAGCTTTTTGTTTGTCGTTGGAAGGTAGCGACAACTTTGAAGTTCCTTATATGCCTGACAAGAAACTAGAACTCTAAAATTTCATGTAAAAAATATATATATATTTGTTTTCATTTTAAAAGCAAGTCTGAATATAAGGGCAACATTACTTAAATAGTACAACTGATGTTATAATAGCTTGAGTTTGGAAAACACTTCTGTGGTCCCTGGCAGGTGGGGACAGGCACTGCTGCTTTTTTTATTTCAGCTCTTTGTCCTCATAACCACTCCAGGATGCATACACGGCGCCCTAAGCACACAAAATCCACATGCATGCTCCAGCGGCCATCTGTCTCTGGAACAAAAAGCTTGCACAGCAGAGAACGCCTGCCCTGTCAGCTGTGATTTATGAGCTCCTGAGTTTGGAGGAGTGGCTAGTCCAGCCTGTGCTGAATCAGCACCCCAAGGGCAGCCTGACCGGATGTTCTGGTCTCTCATGGGAGAACATGTGACTATATAGTCACTCTGCAGACCAGGAATCCCAGGAATGTTCTGCTTCTCACTCCTTGTCCACTTCACCTTCAGAATTTCCCCCTTTCCCTGGAGAAGACAGCCTCTCCTCCCTGCCCATCTCTTTTCTATCCCTTGTCAGCAGGGCTGGTCTGACCTGTCTTGGGTCTCCCTCTGTACAATTGTGAGGCCCATCAGAGCACGCTGTCATTATTCACTTCCCATTTGATGCCTTTGCTCCTAACATCTCCCTCACTTTGAAGGCAGTTTGTCCTAGAAGGATGGACGAAAAGGAAGACCCAGAGTTGAAAGACACAGGTTCAAGTTCTCATTTTCTACTAAAAGTGTGTGTGTGTGTGTGTGTGCGTGTGTAGGGGAGAAAAAGAACAGGCTTGAGCAAGCATAGAAATATCTCTGAATCCATTCCTGTGAGTGATCCCCTGGATGAGTAGGCTATCCTGAATCAAGTGTCCTTTACCTTATTAACACCCTGATCTCCATTTGGGAAATACCCTATTGTATGCTTTTGAAGAAGGGCAGTTTCTATGCCCACTTCTCACCAAGGAAGCTGAGGGACTCGAATCCTTCCTCTATCTTCCATCTATCCCCCATCCCAGCCAGGGGACAGGTAGCTGATGTAAGCTCAGTTAGCTTCTCCCTCCTATGACCTTGCTGATTGTTAAAAGCTGAAGTGACCATCTGGAGGTGGGATCCTTGCCCAATCTGGTAGGGAGTGTGGGCCAGACAGGTCCTTTGATATGACCTTGGTTCCCACTCACCCTCAAACCTGGTCCTCCAACCTCCCAGTGATTCTTAAACCCCCGATATGTTTCATCACATTTCTTTATGTCAGATCTTTTTTTTTTTTTTTAACAAACAGTCTGACTGGCACAGCCCCTGCCTGTAAAACAAGGGTAATAATGTCTACTCAATAGGGATTCTGTGATGATCAAGTGAGAGGATATGCCAACACTCCTAGCTTAGTGTCTGGAGGGTAAAAATTAAGTTTACAGAGTTTCATATGTGTCAAGCCCTGAGATGAACAATATACACCTTAGCTCATGGAATCCTCACAACTCCATCAAAGTATTATCCTCTGCCAATGCAGAAACTGAGGCACAAGGACATTATTGGAAATTTTTATTAAGGCTCCTCTTTCCTCATTCCTATGTCCTCCTGCCCAGCCCAGCTTTGAGGGCTATCAGTGTGGGTTTGGAAGTAAATCCAAAGGCAGGTGTAGGGACCATGAATCCAGGGCAGAGCCTTGAATTTGCCATCCCATGGTTACCACCTCTACTAACTCTGAAGGTAGCATCTTTGATCTGCTGAGCAGAGCCCTGCCCTCCTTACTTGCCTGCCATGAAATCGCTCCTGAACTCTAGGCCATGAGCCTGGACAAAACCCACCCCAGTAGGCAGCTGGCATTTTGGAGGCTCACAGGCTTATGAGTCTCTTGAAAATGTGACTCAGGTGAGATAACAAAGGTCAAAATCATTCACAATGAATCATTTAGAATGAACCAACTGGAGCAAGGTACTTGCAACATTTCTGAGGGTTGATGGGTCATTTCCATGGGAAAGAGTTGGAGCAGAGGCAGGAATTGGTGGGGAGGGACCCAGGGAGGGCCTGGGCCATGTGAGGCCACAGCCTCTGCTCAGACCCCCATCAACCAGCCTCCCAGCTCAGCTCTCTTACCTGTGTCCTGCTGGACTCTGCCAGAATCTGAAAAAAGAGAGAAGCAAGGCAGAAGATCCATATAGGATTTTTCACTTTACTCTGGAAGCCTCTCCATGCTTAATAAGGATCAAGGCTGTCTCTGCTCTCTTTGTACCTTTTCCTCCTCAACCCCAGTGACTTGTGCATAGTAGATGCTCAGAAAAATGAATTTGATGGTAGAATATTGAGAGAAAAAAAGCAAAGAAAGGCAGTCCCTGCCGTCCAACTTCCAGTCCCTTTTAATCAGAGCAGGGTGGACATTCATGTCTCATTCTCTTGAATGAGATCTTTATTGTGGCCACTTCCCTGCCTGACCCATGTGGTTGCACATGATGGAATGGAGGGAGGCAGAAGGTAGGGGAGAGTGGGTCCTGAGGATCTAGAGCAGAGGGGCCGTATAATTCAGGTAGGTGGTCAAGTCCAAGGCACTCCACGCCCTCCCCGTGGGCCAGGCTCTGATTCTGGGGCTGACTGTGAGTGTTAATTGAACACAATTTAACTTTATGTGACTGCGTTACTGCCATGTAATAATAATAATCCATGGTGCAGAATATGCATCAGAAGCAAGTTTATTGTGTAAAAACTATATCTTAATCATATTAATTGAAGTTTCAGAGCAGATGGGCTTCCTTTTCAAGCCGCACTTTTTATTACATTTCATTAGCATCATGTCAATGGCGGCACAATAGCAGAAACCCTGGACATTAAAACAATTTTCTGATGGCTCAACTACATTTTCTGTGCTGTTAACCTGAATGTTAGCTTGGTTAGGCAGGATTTCTCTGCTTGTTGAAAAAAGGCTTCTGTCTCTGTGTCTGCAGAAATTCCTGAAGTAGCAGACAAGCAAGCTACGACTTTTAGACTGATGTTACCAAACTAACAGTTTTTCTGGCTTCCAAAGACTCTTGATCTAGGGGCAGCACTGATCTTGGGCCCAGAATTGTGTGTGCCTCGTTGCTTTTCTCCTTTCTTTTTCTGACTATTCCAAAATGACTTTGAAGTGGCTTATACAATATATGGGGCTTGGCTCAGTAGTAAAGAAACTGCTGGCAATGTAGGAACTGAACGAGACAGTTCGATCCCTGGGTCGGGAAGATTCCCTGGAGTAGGAAATGGCAACCCACTCTACTATTCTTGCCTGGGAATTCCCACGGACAGAAGAACCTGGTGGGCTACAGTCCATGGTGTTGCAAAAGAGTCACACATGACTTAGCAACTAAACAATAGTGTAAAATATATACAACAGGGTGAAAGTAAATAAGCTTGGTGTAAAAAAGGATGCTTGAATTTAAACCCTGACTCTATCACTTCCTAACCTTGACCTCGGATGTGCCTTTCCCTCTAAGCTGCAGTTTCGTCATCTGTAAATTGATCTTAGGGTCCACTCCGGTAGGGCTGCTGTGAAGGTTAAGTTCAAGGTGCCTGGGTGGCCTGTGCAGCTGAGGAGAGAGGGTTAGAGAGGGAACTCAGCTCTCACAAGTCCGTGAGTTCCATGGTAGGACTCAGCTTTATCCTCGGTGAGGAGGAGGACCACTGTAGGGCTGTGAGCAGAACAGAGAGAGTGGGCCCTGGTCTGATTGACCCTGTGAGACATGCCTCTGGTTGTTGTATGGAGAGCAGAGGGGGAGGCAGGACCTGTGAAGAGGCTGTTGTAACGGATAGACTGGTCCACTTTGGACTAGTGAGGTGGTCATAGCTGGGATCTGTTTTGGAGGGGAAGCCAACAGGGTTTCCTGAGAGATGGGGATTTGAGAGAAAGGGAGAAGCCAGAGGTGAGATAAGGGTTGGGTGGGCATAAATAGGGCTCACCCTGCCAGGCTCCAAAATAGCCCTGAAACAAGCCTTTCTGCCCCTCTGGTCCAGTGCTCATCCTGTTTGCCCCACTGTCTGCTTTCTTATTGAGATGGATTCAACCTCACCTTCTGATGTGTGTGCTAAGTTGCTTCATTTGTGTCTGACTCTTTGCAACCCTATGGACTGTAGCCTGCAGGCTCCTCTGTTCATGAGGTTCTTCAGGCAAAAATATTGGAGTGGGTTGCCATATCCTCCTCCAGGGGATCTTCCCAGTCCAGGGATTGAACCTGCATCTCTTATGTCTCCCAGGTTTGTTACCACTAGCACCACCTAGCGGGTCCCAAATCACACCAGATGTGTAAAATGAGACAGGATACTGCTGTGAAATCTCAAATGGACTGGAAGAATCCAGCTGACTAATATCTTGAGCTTGCATATTGTTTTTTCATATGCTTTAAAGTGCTTTCACATAGTTTACCATGCTTTTCTTCCCACATTAGAAAAAGCATTATACTATCCTATTTAACAGAGAAGCAGACTAAACTCTGGAGAAGTGGCACATCAGGGCTTCCCTGGTGGTCCAGTGGTTGGGAGTCTGCCTGTCAGTGCAGGGGACACGGATTGGATCCCTGGTCCAGGAAGACCCCACGTGCTGCAGAGCAGCTGGGTTGGTACACCAGAACTACTGAGCCTGAGCTCTAGAGCCTGGACTCTGCAACAAAAAAAGCCACCTCAGTAAGAAGTCTGTGCATTGCAATTAGAGAGTAACCCCAACTCGCTACAACTAGAGAAAGACCTGGTGTGTGAAAGTGCTAGTCACTCACGTCTGACTCTCTGTGACCCTAGATGTGTAGCCCACCAGGCTCCTCTGCCCATGGAATTCTCCAGGCAAGAATACTGAAGTGGGTAGCCATCCCTTCTCCAGGGGATCTTCCTGACCCAGGGATTGAACCTGGGTCTCCCGCACTGCAGGTGGATTCTTTACTGTCTGAGCCACCAGGGACACCTTAGTTATCAGCAAAGACCCATCAGAGGCAACAAGAAATAAATAAATGAACATTTTAAAAAGTGACACACCCAAGGGCATATTATTATGTGAGGACCAGTGAAATCACCATATAAGAATTAGGGGTTCCTGTTGAAGACAGGTGTCAGATAAATCCAAGACATTCTGATTTTTATGAAAAAATATTTTTGTAAACTCTAATAATAAAGTTTAAAATGTTCAAATTTAAAACATTTAAAGACTTCCCTGGCAGCCCAGTGGTTAAGACTCTATGCTTCCACTGAAGGAGGTATGGGTTCTGTCCCTGGTTGGGAACTAAGATCCCACATGCCATTTGGTACAGCCCACCCCACCTCCCACCAAAAAAAAATTAAATTTAAATTGCAATAAATATAATTGTTCCCTCAGCATTTGTCTAATGATTTGGGAGTAAAATATGCTAGATCAGAAACAGAATGGAACCAGTGTTTGATATCCTCTTGTAAAACCCTCTACTACACAGATTTTCTCAGTTAATGGCAGTGAGGGCCCCCAAGACTAAGCATGATTAACCCCGTTTTGCTGTTATAGTCTTGGAATGGTTTGAGCCCTCAAATGGCTTATATTCTATATGCCTGAGTCTTGCACTCCGTGGAATAGTTGTCATAAAAAACAGCCGGGAAGCAGTTTGTGATATCTATTCTGAAGAATATCATGGCAAGGCTATTCCTCTAGGAGCCTTCCAATGTCGGCTCTAAATATGGATGTCAAAACACATTACCCTCCTGGGAGGCCACAGCCATCCCAAGATTGCATGTTTAAATGACTGAAACAGAAAAATACAGCTTTTGGATTGATGACAGAAAGCCAGAAGTTTTCATCTTGGGCAGAGCCATGTATCAGGCAATCTGCGGGGGCGGGAGGAGGTGGCTGGCGCTTCCCGGGGCCTCTGGGGACCCCGAAGGTAGTGGTGGGCCTAGCCTGAGGCTGGGAATCCATCCAGATTGTCAAAGCCCTGTCTCATCGTTTGTCAAGCAAACAGGCGATGTCACGGTAGATTATGCTGGTGTCAAAGAGAACATCCCCGGCTGAAAATACATCTGAGATTGAAAAATATTTCTCCTCAAAAAATGGAGTGGTTTGGGAAACAGATGTCCTAGAGAGGATTGGTAGGTGGTGTGGATGCAAATTTCCCTCCATTAGTGACACAGAGGCAGGCAGCCTTCAGCGGTCACAAGACAGGGCTTCGGAAAAGACACGTCTGACGCTGTACTCACTGAACATTCTGGAAACCTCCAGTGAGGGAGGCAGTAGGCCAAGGACAAAATGTGTAAATTAGAGGTCGCAAACCAGCTGTTCCTGGATCAAATGTGGCCCACAGATATGGCTTTTTTGGTTGACTATTAAAGAAAATTATTTATTTACATTCATGAATTAATTAATTTTTGGCTGTGTTTGGGTCTGCATGTGGGCTCTCGTTAGTTGCAGCCAGCAAGGCTACTCTTCATTGCGTTGCACTGGCTTTTCATTGCGGTGGCTTCTCTTGTTTCTAAGCACATGCTAGAGCTCGGGCTCTGTAGCTGTGGTGCCAGGGCTTAGTTGCTTGGTGGCATGCGGGATCTTTTCAGACTAGGGATCAAACTTGTGTCCCATGCGGTAAGTAAGCAGATTCTTACTTACTGGACCACTAGGGAAGTCCTTAAAAGAACTATTTAAATTGTGCATTAAAAGGAAATTGCAAACAAAATTCCGAAATGTTGGCTTTTCTGGCAAGATTGGAAGATCTGGTAATTCTGGGCCCGTTTGCAACACAGGAAGTTGGTGGAGCTGAGCAGCAGCTGCCTCCTTGTAGATGGAGAATGGACTCTTCAGTTGCTCCTGTTCTTTAAAGTTTCTGTTTATTTAAATTACCTGCCTGACCCTGTTGGCATTCACGTTTACAGTCCTGATGTAATGTGGGGTCCTGATCCCAAGTTCTTTAAAGGAGTCTGCAGTGCCCCCTTCCTTTGGCTGTTTCTTCCTTCCCACCCCGACTACCGTCAAGGCAAATCCCTAGGGTCAACTTTTCAACTCAGCAAGAAAGATTCCTCTCTCCCCACCTCTCTCCACTGCCCATCCCCTGCCCACCTGGGCCTGTAGCTTTATAAATAAGAATTAAAAATTTTAAAGGGTTCTTGTAAGTAGGTCAGAGATTTCCCATTTCTTTCCCTTCCTAGCTGGTCCTGAGTGAGAAGGAACATTTTCAAAATTTAAAGAGAAGTCATCTCACATTTGTTTTGAAACTACAGATGTGGGAGAAGATCCACCCCCCGACCCAACCCCTGCCACTTCCCCCAGCTCTTTCTGCCTATTTTGTTCTAATAGCAAGAAAGGATAGAATTTTAATAATATCTCCCTGGAATGACTTTCTTCATGCATGAATTATTTCTCATTTACAAGGGTTTGGGAGCTGCTTTTTTTTCCCCTTTCCTTTTTTTGCTGGGAAAATGATGACTGTTTTCATTGCTAGACACATTAATGTCAGAACTCATGAAGCTGATGGTCAGGCCTGTTTTCCCACGGAGTCCCTCTCCAGCGGCCAGCTCAGCTTGTCTCTTCCCTGAAATAGCGGCTCTTGTCAAGGCGTGTATAGCGATGTCACAGTCATGGTGGCTAATGGCAGGTGACTGCTGTGGTTACATGGCTGGCACAGAATCAAAGCAGATAAAAGGCGGTGGAGGGCCGGCTCTCTCTCTCATTGATACTCACGAAAACCTTTTATGAAGAGTTATGATTATCATTTTTACAGATGAAAAAACAGAAGCTCAGAGAAGTTCAGCTACTTTCTCAAGGTCACTCCACCGAGTAAATGACTGAACCAGTATTTAAATCTGGTTTTGCCAACCCCCAACACTTTGACCGTCTATCTGAGCTGCCGTTCCTGTGTTCCCGTGGGAAGATGTGACACAGGGGCGTGGCTCACATGAGGGATGGGGGATGATTTCTGAGGTGTGTGGGCCCGAGGTGGTGCCAGGGAGAAGCCAGCAGTGGCGATCTTTCAGGAGCCACGTGCACCCTTGAGTATCAGTGGGTTTGCGCCCCTACAGCACCCACAGTCTGCCTGGTCCTTCCTAAATGTCACCCTGGCTAAGCTTTAGGACACCCCTTTGAGAGGAATGTTGCTTGTGGCCACCTGGCAGATGCAAACATTAAAATCACTATGCTGTGCGTCAGCACTCCAGAACGTTCAATCTTCCGGTTACAGGTTTGTGCCCTTCAACAAGAGCTTCCCAGGTCCCCCACTCTGGTAATCACCATGCTGTTCCCAGGAGTTTGGCTTTTTCAGATTCCACACATAAGTGAAGTCATACCTAGTTTGTCTTTCTCCGTCTTACCTCTTAGAACTTCATGTACTCACCACATAAAGGAAAGAGAGCGTGAGTAGGTAATGTGATAGAGGGGTTAGCTAACGCAATGGTGGTGATCACATTGCAATATGTAGATGTACCAAGCCAACATGTTGTACACCTTAAACTTACACAATGTTATATGTCAATTATATCTTAACTGAAATAATCATTGAAAAAAATAGTTTTTTAAAAACTGTAAAAATTGAAACTTAATATTTTGTGACTTGCCAAAGGATTGAATAGCCTAGGAAGGGTATTTGAACTCAGGCTTGCCTGGCTCCAAGAACCACTGTCCTTTGCTTTCTCTTTACTAAGAACTTCTGTAAGCAGCTGTCCCAAAGTGAGCATTCATGTCACTGGAGGTACATGAAAAGGTTTCAGGTATTCATGGACAAACATTTTTGATTTTAGGGTGTGCATTTATTATAATCTGTGCCAGAAAAAAATATTTTCTAAAGAAACCAAACCTACAATTTTATGATTATTATTGCTTAAGCCAAGGTCAAAATTTACTTAAGTAAAATGAGTGAGTTGATTATGAAATTAAGTAGATAACAGGAGAAGTGGTACTCAGAGAGGGCCAGAATTGTCAAGATGGCTCACAGATGCCTGAAACATGCAAACACAGGATAATCATCCCATGATATTAGAGAATGGGATTTCCTGTACAAATGCCTCCATAGTAAGGGGTGCCTCTGTGCCTGGGTGTCTCCCAGGTCTCTTGTAATTATCCTTTCTCTGATAACTGTCCCCTCCTCACCTCAAGCATTTTACACTGAGAGAAGCCATGTTCCTAAAGCATGATGACAACCCACAGGCCAGAGCTGGTGGTTGGTCCACAGCGGCCAGTGCTAGCTGGGCCAGTAAATTGCTTCCCCACAAACACAAGCTGGAACCAGAGATGGCTGGCTTAGTGGGAGTGCCCTGTTGAAAGAAGGACATATGAATTTGGAGCTGTTGGTAACCTCCATTACGCCTTGTAAACAAGAAAGCAGAGGTGGCCACTCTGTTGGATGAGAAAAGAGAGGCGTAGGCATGAGGAGAGAGGCAGAGATGAGATGCAGAGAGGCCCCTTAGACCCTACTGGACTCCAGCTCCTGGCTCTGAGCTGTCCTCAAAACCCAGTGGGCTCTAGAAGGCACTTTTGTGTTCTTCCCATTATTTCTCCTTCTTGCCAATGTCAGCTCCAGTGAGGATCAGTAATTGCACCCGGAAGAGTTGGGACCTGCACAAGGTGCCCTAAGATTTGTGTGTTTGCTAAGCTCTTCCCTTTCTCAGTGCCCCTTCCTCACCTTCATGCCCTCTCTGGGTGCCAGGAAAGGCAGTGGGGCACACGCTCCATCTCCCAGTGTGAACACTTCAAGATGAGACAGGTCCATCTTCTCAACATGGCAATTAGGGTCAGTCAGCACAAGCCCATCTGGAGGCCTGGAGATCTCCACATGCACCTGTCATGTGGTCAGGAGGTCTCTGCTCCTCTGGGTGTGAAGAAGGGCAGCCTCTGTAATGAGAGGAGGCAAGTCATTAAACTGCTCACAGAAGCTTTTATTTGCATAGAAAATGGTCCTGCCACTAAGCCCCTGATTGCTCAGGCTTGCTCTCTTGGGTCCTCTTCCTCGGGAAAGCATTTCTAGCAGAGGTGCAGGATATGCCCCCAGGGAGCCAGGAACCCGATCTTACAGCGTTTCTGCAGCATAGACTTTCTGTTGCCTAAAAGATGCTGTACATCATGCTGAGCTGGTCAACCTCAGTGATCCAATTCCATCCCCAATTCTTTCCACATAAGCCCTCCTTTCTGGTCCAGCTGATTTTGTTAGGATGCTCTGGAGTTGACACACTTGTGGAGTTCCTGGGCCTCCTTCTCTGGAATCTCCCATCACCCTGGGAGCAGATCCCTGCATCTTAGAAGCCCCCTTTTCCACACCACTGCTCATTGGATCTGGAACAGACCTGGGGAATCTCACAGAGGCTGTAGCTGGTTGCAGAGCTAGACTAGAGGGTCTTATGGACTTGGAGGGCTATAGAGAGAGTTGGGATTTCCAGCCTGGACCGTGTCCAAGTGTAATAAATGAAGCTGGTCCAAGAGAAGTCAGACATGGAGAGAGCAACAGAGAAAATATGCCATTGGTACAAGATTTTGCTAGCATTCTAGGTCCTGTTCCTGTTCATCTTGACAGCCAGGCATGTTTGCTTAACTTGAATTTCAGGAAATAATCTTATAATAAGTCTACTGTTGATTAAGATATAATTTATAAGTAGCAACTTGTTCATATGTTGAGTGGCTTGCTGTTGGTAGATACTTATTGGTACATGGCTATACATCTCCCCAAATGACTATTTCATTTGTTCGTTTTGCCTCCACTTCAGAGGTGTCCTCCCTGCTTCCCTCTGCTTACTCAAGTCCTCCTCATTCTCCAGGAAGCCTCCCTGACTCTTGTAGCCTGGAAAGGGCTCTTGTGCTTTGAGCCTGTCTTAGTATGTCTGGGCTGCTATAACAGAAACACCATAGACTATATGACTTGAACAACAGAAACTTATTCCTCACAGTTCTGAAACTTAGAAAGACTGAGATACAGATGCTGATCAATTTTATTCCTAGGAAGGACTTTCCTTCTGGTTTGTGGGTGGCTGCCTTCTTGCTATGTTGTCACATGGCAGAGAAAGGTCATCTCTCTCATGTCTCTTTTTATGAGGGCACTAATCCCATTCATGGAGCTTCACCTTTATGGCCTAATTATGCTTCCAAGGCCTCACCTCCAAATGTCATAACATTGGGGATTTGGATGCAATATATGAATTTGGGGTGAGGGACACACAAATATTCAGTTCATAGCAAGCGTTAGGACTCGAATCCACAATGAAGTAGTCCAGTTCACAGTCCTTTTTTTTTTTTTTTTTTTTTTTTACCATACTGTACAGCATATGGGCAGAGAAGGCAATGGCAATCCACTCCAGAACTCTTGCCTGGAAAATCCCATGGGCAGAGGAGCCTGATCGGCTGAAGTCCATGGGGTTGCAAAGAGTCAGACACAACTGAGCGACTTGAATTTCACTTTTCACTTTCATGCATTGGAGAAGGAAATGGCAACCCACTCCAGTGTTCTTGCCTGGAGAATTCCAGGGGAGCCTGGTGGGCTGCCGTCTATGGGGTCGCACAGAGTCAGACACAACTGAAGCGACTTAGCAGCAGCACCAGCAGCAGCATGTGGGATCTTAGTTCATTGACCAGGGATTAAATCCATGCCCACTGCAGTGGAAGCAAGGAGTCTTAATCACTGGACCATTAGGGAACTCCCTACAGTTAGCAGTCTTGATGTGAACTGCATCTCTGGGCCAGGCTTATGCTGGGCACTAGGGACACAGAGACACAGCCTTCCCTCCAGGTGCTCACAGCAGAGGAGACAGACCATAAACAGCCATAATGCTCTGTGACAAGTGCTAAAATGAGAAACTTTCCCTCTGTTTGGGGAGGCGAGGCATCCTCAGGGAAAGATGGAAAACAAGGTGACATTGAAATTGAAGAAGGAGTGAAGTTTTGTCAGATGCACATGGGGAGCAGGGCCTTCCACATTCTTAAACTGTAGTTAAGAAAAAATTATTCCGACACTTCTTAAAACAATAAGCACGACTTTACTTAAGACTGTTGCAACAGGGAGAGATCAGGGTTAACTCTGCTTACAGCAAAGTCAAGTGGGGACTTAGAACCAAGGAGCAGGGTGAGGGGGGCCAGCAGATGGGAAATTGCTAAAAGAAAGCACCAAAAGTAAGGAGACTCATTCTAACTGCCCCAACAAAGTTCTTGATGAAACAGGGTCAAGACTTAGACATCAAAGATGGGAAATGAAGAATTTGATCAGATATCAAGGGTAGAAGATGAGCTAGAAGAATCCTTTGTTTAGACTGGTCTAGGGAGGTCAAAGACAGGATGAGGACTCAGAGGAGCCTGTCTCAAGTTTGGTCAAGGAGAGCCTTTGTCATAGACCAAGTCCTGCAATATTATCTAATTATTACATGTGAGACTGACTTCTCTTCTGACCTGCCACCATCAATGGTCTGGGTGAAGGAACATGGACTCTTTGATATGAGGACATGTCTCTTTTCCTCACTCCCCTTCTGCATCCCTCACCCCTGACTTCACTATCTTCCTGGTCTCAACTACTTGCTTTCTAGTTTTCTTTCAGAGATCTAGAAATCTCAGCATCTGGAAATCTCTGTCTCTCTGTCTCTCTCTCTCACATACACACACACTGGTAATGAAACTATCTTGGAAGTGTGCTGAGATATAGAGAAGGAAGGCGGGTAACTCCACTTCCTACAGATTCCTAAAGGAGTTGGGAATTGAAGCTAACAGGCATGGAGGCAGCAGACACAGGCTGGTGAGTAAAGGAACCCGTATGTAGGAATGGCCCTGCTTTAGGGTCAAGGTGTTGAGGCAAAGTCAGGCTTCTCTAACTGCAGAAAAGAGGAAGCAGGCCTCATTTATTCCTTGAGGCACTGTAGACTGGGCTCCATCCCTAGCTCAGCCATCTCTACGGCACCTCAGTGCTTTGCACAGACCAGTGTCTCAGTCAGCATGTGTCAGATCAAGTGAAATGTAATTAGAAGCCACTGCTTACTTACCCTAGTCACAAATGATGGCATGATTTACTGCCAGGGCCCAAAGTAAATTGAGTGATGGACCAAAAATACATTGTAGGTATTAAAAGGAATTCAGAGCAGCCTGCCCTTCTTTTTAAATATCTTTCCTCCTGTTCTTTTTTTCTTGACAAGAGTTTTGAAATAATGAGTGCTAGTAAGTGATACATGAGTACCCTTTATTTCTTACAGCAATGAGAAATGTAAGGAGCTTGGCTGAAGAATCCCATTTACTGTCATCTGCCCTTGGTGGATATGCGAATTGGTGCAGCCTTCAGGGAGGAGACTGAGAATATCTATCAAAATCATATAGCACCTTTCCTTCCATCCAGCAGTTCTAAGTATTCTGTTCTGGTGGTTTGCACAGCAAACCACCTGAGAACTTAGTGACTGGAGACAACCGCTCATTATTACTGCTTATGCTTGTGCAAGTTGACAGGAGAAGCTCTGTTGCAGTTTCTTATGTAACTGCAGGCTTCCCTGGTTTCTCAGATGGTAAAGAATCTGCCTGCCATACAGGAGAGCTGGGTTCAATCCTTGAGTCGGGAAGAGTCCCTGGAGAAGGGAATGGCAACCCACTCCAGTAATCTTGCCTGGAGAATTCCATGGACACAGGAGCCTGGCAGGCTACAGTCCATGGGGTCACAAAGAGTTGGACACAACTGAGCGACAAACACACACACATACATGTGATTGCAGCCAGATTGAGGCAGGGCTGCGCTCACCTGAAGGCTCAGCAGGACATCCAGGACAGTGTCCCCATGACTGGGAACTGAGCGCTCTACTGGGGCTGTTACCTGGATTACATCAAGGGGTCCCTTCATGTGAATTGGCTTTTCACAGCATGGTGGCTGGATCTCAAGAAGGAATGTGTCATGAGTAAGTGTTCCAAAAGGCAATGAATGGAAAACTCCAAGCCAGTTGAGGGCAATGCCCAGAACTGGCCCAGAGTCACTTTTGCCAGATTCTACTGGTCACAGCAGTTGCTGGGTCCACCCTCTCACCAAGGGCCCATACATCCCCCACTCCCTTAATATATTCTTAGAAATGTTTTCCCATAATTCTCCTTGTTGTTTTATAAAATATTAGAACTCTTTTACGTTCTAAGTTTATTGAGTTAGGGTTCTTGGACTCTGAGCAATAGAGACTGGGTGCAAGCAGTTGAGACCTCACTGGATGAAGAATGGCTAAGGAACCGGGTTTGGAGTGGGAAGGAAGGCTGAGTGATCTGACCTGGGTTCTGCTGTCAGAGAATGAACTCTGTGATTGATTCCACTCTTGCTCTTCAGCTCAGGAGACAATATTCCAGGAGAGAGACGCTGGTTGGCCAAGCCTTCGTCAGGAGCCAAACCCTGGTCTTTGCAGAACAGAGGAGGAGATTCTAGGAATCTGGAAGCTCTCAGCTTCCAGGTGGAGGGCAGGTGCTGAGATTTCGATTCTAGCATGACTTAACCCAGTGTGGGAGGCAATATCCTCAAAGGAACAATAGATGCTGGACTAGCAGGCGGTAATGGCCATCCTTCCATGGGGTTTACTTTCTAATGCCACCTCCTGATGTTGCACACAACCAGATATGAATCTGGGCTGTAGTCCAAGGAGGGTGGACTTTGGAGCCAGACATGGACAATCACTTAATGTTTCCTGGACTTAGTTTCCTGATCTGTAAAATAGAGGTTGTTGTTCAGTCACTCAGTCATGTCTGACTCTAGGTGACCCCATGGACTGTAACCTGCCAGTCTCCTCTTTCCATGAGATTTCCCAGGCAAGAATACAGGACCTGGTTGCCAGTTCCTTCTCCAGGGGATCTTCTTGATGCAGCTATCGAATCTGCATCTCTTGCATTGGCAGGTGGATTCTTTACCACTAAGCCACCAGGAAACCCAAAATGGAGGTACCAGGTGCCTAATTTTCAGGATAATTGTGAAGATTAGAGATGAGCCTATATGAAGTGTTCTGTGTGGTCACTGGCCCACAGTAGACCCTTAAGCGGCAGCCATTGCATCTTTCTTCAAGATGGAGCAGCCACAAACGTGCTCCTCTGCCTCCCACCAGCCCCATGGGAGCTCCATACTTCCTCCGTGACTGGGGATGAACTCACTAGCTGTCCAGATGACTGTGTGAACTGACTGAGAACTGTGGGAACTCAGAACACCCTGGGAAGGGAGCACACTGACAGAGAGCCCCCTGCCCACCCCAGGAGAGTCGCAGTTGTCTGTACACATAGTTTTGGAAGGCATGGCTCAAGCCTTGCATCCACATGACAGCCTGTTTGAGCGCAGATGCTCTCTCGGCGGCAGCTCCTTCCTAGGAAGCCAGGAACACCGTGTGCTATTTAAAGCTGCAATTCCACGGGCAGTTGCATCCCTCCTCTTTCATTCCTGGGCTTTTCTGTTCTTTAAACAGACCTTTGTTCGTCTTATTTTTCTGTCCCTCTAAGAGAAATGGGATGAGTTCATGACTTCTGTCACCCTCAGAATTGCCTGGCTTTGAGATTGTATTCAGAATCCTTTAATGGCGCTTTGATGTCAGGTGCAAAATGAAGCCTTTCCCGAGTCTTTGTAACATGCTTGAAGGGACAAAGTGGTCTTGTCATAGGCCACGGTGACACTCTCAGAGCTTTGCCACATTTCATCTTGTAACAAACGGACTCTTCATCAGGTGTGCACATTGCATCCACCTGGGAATTCGCTGTCTTAGGTTGAGAGTGAGATTTTATTTCAGCTGCAAATAATTACTCTGTTTCTTGTCTTGACCCTAAGATAAAAGATTATCAACAAATTCAAATTCTTCTGTCTTCTTCTGCTGGATTAGAATGCGAGAAATAGGTTGGATGAAGCCAGCTTTCTTTCAAACAGCTTGGCTTGGATTCAAATGTCAAGACCAAGGTTATTAGTATTTGGCAGGGAGTGCAACACGGGGCTTCTGGCATTCATATCCATGGAAATCACAAATGACAGCAGATTCGAATTCTATTGCTTCTGGCATCACTCCCTGCAAAGCTCAGGTGAGGACCCCATGACCTCCACATGAAGTCATCCTTAACATGCTCCCTTCCTATGCTGGTTTTTTCCTCCCACTCTGACCATTATGTCTGTCTGGTTTTTTTTTTTTTTAAATAGTTTCTCTTGGCCGTTAAATGTTTGAGGGGACTCAGGTTTAGTCCAATTTCTTTTCTGTTCTCATTCTTTAATCTCTTCTTTCGATTTCATCTGTGCCCACATCTTCAATTCCCTCCTTTGTGCATGACTCCAGTTGGAAGAGCCTAAACCTAGCCTCTAAATCTCAAACCCCAAAACCCCACTGCCTTCCTGACATTTCCATGTGGATGTGTCAGAGGCTCCTCAAACTTGGCCTGTTAAAGTTTGAACTCAATATTTCCCCTCAGAGGCTTGTTTTCTTCTGAGATTTCCATCTCCACAGATGGTGGCCCCATCTATCAACCTTCAAATAAAAACCCAGGTGTCTTGCTCGCCATGTCTTCCTCCTACTCTCTGCTATCACTTTGTCATTAATCACTGCAACGCTGTCTCTTGAATATCTCTGACTGCTCCACCCTTTGGCACCCTGCTACCCGCAGCCTGGCCCACGTCATCTTTCTGGCTGAGATTACTGTGCACAGCCCCAGTCTGTTTCTCATGTAGTAAGGTTTCCAAAATATACATTGTACTGTGTACCCTCTTCCTAAAAACCTTCAGGGTTTTCCAATTGATTATAAGACCCCCAAACCCTGATCATGTCAACAAGGCCATTCTTGTCTGACCCTCTCCAGACTTCCCTCCCTCCCTCCTGGCCTTCCCTCTGCCTGTGGCTGTCTTTGTGACAATCACAGCAAGACTTCCTCACAGGCTGTTTTTGCTACATTCGGCACCCCTCCCCTGGATTTTAGACAATGTTTACTCTGGCTCAGATTTCTGCTCAATTATCAGTCCCTCAGGGAAGGCTTTCCCTTACCTCCCAGACAAGTCAAGTCTTTCTCCTGAATGCTCTCGGAGCATCCCATAACTCACTCACAGCACTTATGATAATGGATCTGTGGGATTCTCTGATTACTTGGCCCTATTCCATGACAGGGCTGTATCTGTACATCCCATTCCAGGGCTGTATCTCTTTTCACTCACCATTATGTTGCAGCCCAGAGCACAGTGACCACACACATAGTAAGTGCTCACTAAATATTTTTTAAGGAATAAATAACCAGTGAAATTCAGGTGAAATTCATGCCATTCAAGAATTAGACCAGATAAGCCTCCATGGGACCTCAGATACTGGACAGAAGAAGAAAAAGGACAACTTATTCTGAAAGTCTGGCTTGGGGCTGGGGGACGCTGTGGTCTCTGCTTTTATCATGAAATTCTTTGCTGTACCTCCAGGGTCAGGTTCTGCCTAGTGGCATTTCCTTAGCTGTACAAGCAGGGTTTGTGATGGGAAGGAATATTCTATCAGAATAGAGTTCTGTCTACACTACTCTGTTAGTTGCTTGATGTCTAGTTCTACTGTGTCCTGTCCATGTGCTCACTGAATTTGAAGAACTCAGTCCAGCAGGAGGGCCAGGACAAATCAACATGAACTGTGAGTGTTGAAGTGCAGGGCAAGAGACCAGGTTTGGAGTCAACTCTTCCAATTCCCAGGTGTGGGATCCCCAAAACATTTTTTAACCCCTCTGAACCCAGGTGTTTTAATCTGTAAAGTGAGAATCACAAAATCAAGATGGGTTTGAGGATTCAAGGTGATAATATGAGTGGGGTGGATGCTGTGCAAGGTGAGCAAAGGTTTGCTGTGGTTACAAGGACTGACTGGGGCTGTGTGGATTCTGGGAAGAGGGGAAGGAGGTGGTAGGGGGATGGAATTGCATAGGAAGGGACCTGGCCTGGGCTTTGGAATACGGGGCGAGTCCCGAGTTTCGGCGCACTAAGTGTTTGGAGCTTCCTAAGTGGCTCAGTGATAAAGAATCTGCCTGCCAATAAGGGAGACACAGGTTCAATTCCGGGTCAGGAAGATCCCCTGGAAAAGGAAATGGCAACCCACTCCAGTATTCTTGCCTGGGAAATCCCATGGACAGAGGAGCCTGGGGGGTACAGTTCATGGGGTTGCAGAAAGTCGGCCATGACTGAGCACGCATACATGCTCGAGGACAGGGAAGAAAGTGTCAAGAGGAAGAGAAGAGAGGTGGGATTTGGTGAGAAAAGGAATAGAGGCAGGAAGGGAGTTTGCTTTGAGGGGGAGGGGAATAGCTTTGAGGTCTAGTGAACAGAGCCACTGGGGCTTAGGTTTCACTTCGTGGTGAACCTGGCTGAGCTAGTTAGTAGAAGAGGAACTTAATGTTTCTTATGACATAATTCCTTTATTAAAAATCAAGAAATAAGTAAAACTTACCACATGGAGTTTAACATTGGGTTTGTTAGATATTTTTATAATGCAAACAAAACTAAATTGCTTGGGCTCTGAGCTAAGTATTTCAGCCCTTGATTTTACAAGTAAAAGGGAAGAAAGCACACAGGCATTGGTGTCCAGCTATGTCAAGATAACGTGATACCACTAATGTCTCTCAACCTCAGTTTTCATATCTTTAAAATGGAATTAAACTGCCACCTAACAATGATAAATAGTTCCCATGTGTCAGGTGCTTAAGTGTGTTAAGTAATTAAGATAGCGCGCTATGTGCCTTACCTGAATCTGATACAGTGGCTCAGCAGCAAAGAACCCACCTGCAATGCAGGAGACATAGGAGACAGGGTTCAAGCCCTGGGTTGAGAAGATCCCCTGGAAGAGGAAATGGCAATCCACTCCAGTATTCTTGCCTGGAGAATTGCATGGACAGAGGAGCTTGTCTGCAGTTGGCGGGTTGCAAAGTCAGACACCACTGAGTGAATGAGCACGATACTCATGACAACCCATTTAGGTAAGACTGTTACCATCCCCGTCTTCCCTGGGGGGACAGAGAGGTTCAGTAAATCAGCCAGTCAGGCTCCAGAGCTCAGTCTCTGACCCAGAAAGCTGGATTGTCCTTATAACCACCTCACAGGGTTGCACCAGGAACGTGTGGGGTAGTGAATGGAAAATACCACTCAGGCCACTGCCTGGGCTGCAGTAAGCACTCAACACATGGTTGTGCTCTCTCACATTTGATTATATTTAGCTCAGTAATTTATCGCACTTTTCCTTATTTGTTTCAGGTGTTTCTCTTTTCATCCAATAACAATAGGACTAAATTTCCTAAAGAAGGGCATTGCAATGCTTCTTTTGTAGCTCTTGCAGTACACCTAGGAGTTCTCAATAGAAATGCCTTAAAATGAACTGAATAAATGCCTGCTGCTGCTGCTAAGTCACTTCAGTCATGTCTGACTCTGTGTGACCCCAGAGATGGCAGCCCATCAGGCTCTCCCGTCCCTGGGATTCTCCAGGCAAGAACACTGGAGTGGGTTGCCATTTCCTTCTCCAATGCATGAAAGTGAAAAGTGAAAGTGAAGTCGCTCAGTCGTTCCCGACTCTTAGCGACCCCATGGACTGCAGCCTACCAGGCTCCTCTGTCCATGGATTTTCCAGGCAAGAGTACTGGAGTGGGGTGCCATTGCCTTCTCCGGAATAAATGCCTACTGATTGAATAAATGAGGATTCAATTTTTAAAAAAGTAGATGTAGAGAATGACTTATTGGCATTTATGTTTTCTTTTTTTATCCTGCAAAATCCTAAAATAAAAGATTTGAGTTTGATGGTAAAAATATGAAAGCTTCAACATAATAAAAGAAAAAAGAGAAAATTGGAATGAGGGGAAATCAAATTAAACCAGGATGTTTATTTCTTCATCATTTTTGAATAGAAATTTGTCAGCAAATACCCAAGATGAAACTCAGAAAATTTTCCAAGAACCAAAGCTGATTCCTGTAGAATGTTTCATAGACTCTGATGAGACACAGTGCAAATCTCAAAGGGAGAGAGAGGTATAGTTAGAAAACTATGGAATCTGGAACTCTGGTCTGGCTCTGTTTTCCTGAGACCAATGCACTCAGACCTCTCTTTACAAAGAGAGTTTTCTCAAAGGTAGAATTGTGTCCCACTGGCTTGCTTACATCATCCCATCAAACCTCCCTCATTTCTTTTTTTAAAATTTATTTTATTGCATGTTAACTCACAGTGTTTATTTTTGCTGTATGGCAAAGTGATTTAGTTATATATATGTATTTATATCTATATATGCATGCTAAGTTGCTTAAGAAGTGTCTGACTCTTTGCAACCCTCTGGACTTTAGCCCGCCAGGCTCCTCTGTCCATGGGATTCTCCAGGCAGGAATACTGAAGAGAGTTGCCACACCCTCCTCCAGGGGATCTTCCCAACCCAGGAATTGAATGTGTGTCTCCTGTGTCTCCTCATTGGTAGCTGGATTCTTTACCACTAGCACCACCAGGGAAGCCCCTGTATATACATGTGTGTGTGTATGGGCTTCCCTGATGGCTCAGACAGTAAAGAAACTGCCTGCAAGGCAGGAGACCTGGGTTCGATCCCTGGGTCTGGAAGATCTCCTGCAGAAGGGAATGGCAACACACTCCAGTATTCTTGCCTGGAGAATTCCAGGGACAGGGGAGCCTGGTGGGCTACAATTCATGGAGTTGCAAAGAGTCAGATATGACTGAGCAATTAATACTTTCCACACACACACACACACACACATATTTGTGTGTGTGTGTATATATATATATATATATTTTTTTTTTATCTTTATGGCTTATAAAAGGATATTGAATATATTTCCCTGTGCTATATAGTAGGATCTTGTTGTTAATCCATTCTGTATATAATAGTTTGCATTTGCTACTTGCACACTCCTAACCCATCCCTCCCTGCTCCCATACCACTTGGCAACCACAAATCTGTTCTCTATGTTTGCGAGTCTGTTTCTGTTTCATGAATAAGTTTATCTGGGTTATATTTTAGATTCCACATATACGTGATATCATATGGTATTTGTCTGGGTTTAGATAGTCATTTCAAATACTGGTGCTATAAGAAAATATTTAGGAAGGTATTCTGTATAATTGAGCCTCATCCTCAAATTACTCTAATGAATGATACCTCCCAAGCAGCCAAGAATTTCTAGAAAATATCCAGATTTATGATGAAAAAAAATGTTTCTGCTCTCTTCTATTATTGTTGTTGTTCAGTCGATAAGTTGTTGTGACACCATGAGCTGCAGCACATCAGCCTTCCTGTCCTTCACTATCTCCCAGAGTTACTCAAACTCACATCCATTGAGTCAATGCTGCCATCCAATCATCTCATTCTCTGTCGCACCCTTCTCCTCCTGCCTTCAATCTTTCCTAACATCAGTGTCTTTTCCAATGAATCAACTCTGCACATCAGGTGGCCAGAGCTCTGGAGCTTCAGCATCAGTACTTCCAATGAATACTCAGGGTTGATTTCCTTTAGGATTGAATGGTTTGATCTCCTTGCAGCCCAAGGGACTCTCAAGGATCTTCTCTAGCACCACAATTAAAAGCATCAGTTCTTTGGAACTCAGCCTTTTCTATGGTCCAACTGTCACTTCTATACATAACTACTGGAAAAACCATAGCTTTGACTATATGGACCTTTGTCAGCAAAGTGATGTCTTTGCTTATTAATACACTGTCTAGGTTGGTCACAACTTTCCTTTCAAAAAGCAAGTGTCTTCTAATTTCATGGCTGTAGTCAAAATACACAGTGATTTTGGAGCCCCCCCCAAAAAAGTCTGTCACTGCTTCTACATTTTCCCTTCCTATTTCCCGTGAAGTGATGGGGCCAGATGCCATAATCTTAGTTTTTTGAATGTTGAGTTTTAAACCAGCTTCTTCACTCTCCTATTTCACTGTCATCAAGAGGCCTGTTCACTTTCTGCCATTAGAGTGATGTCAGCTGCATATCCAAGGTTGTTAATATCTTCCAGAAATCTTGATTCCAGCTTGTGACTCATCCAGCCTGGCTTTTCTCATGATGTACTCTGCATAGACATTAAATAAGCAGGGTGACAATATACAGCCTTGATGTACTCCATCCCCAATTTTGAACCATGTCCATTTATCCACGTCTGGTTCTAACTGTTTCTTCTAGACCCACATACAGGTTTCTCAGGAGACAGGTCAGGTGGTCTGGTATTCCCATCTCTAAGTATTTTCCACAGTTAGTTGCGATCCACACAGTAAAAAGGCTTTAGCATAGTCAATGAAGCAGAAGTAGATATTTTTCTGAAACTCTCTTGTTTTTTCTATGATCCAGTGGATGCTGGCAATTTGCTCTCTGGTTTCTCTGCCCTTTATAAATCTAGGTTGTACATCTGAAAGTTCTCCATTCACATACTGTTGAAGCCTGTTTTGAAGGATTTTGAGCATTAACTTGCTAACATGTGAAATGAATACAATTGTATAGTAGTTTGAACATTCTTTGGCATTGCCCTTCTTTGTGATTGGAATGAAAACTGACATTTTCCAGTCCTAGAGCCACTGCTGAGTTTTTCCAAATTAGCTGGCATGTTGAGTGCAGCACTTTAGCAGCAGCATCTTTTAGGATTTGAAATCGCTCAGCTGGAATATCACCACATCCACTAGCTTTCTTCATAGTAATTCTTCCTAATGCCCTCTTGACTTCATGCTCCAGGATGTCTGGCTCTAGATGAGTGACCATACCATAATGGTTATCTGGGTCATTAAGACCTTCTTTGTATAATCTGTGTATTCTTGCCACCTCTTCTTAATCTCTTCTGCTTCTGTTAGGGCCTTACAGTTTCTGTCCTTTATTGTGCCCATCTTTGCATGAAATATTCTGTTGTTACATACAATTTTCTTGAAGAGATATGTGGTCTTTCTCATTCTATTGTTTTCCCCTATTTCTTTGCATTGATCACTTAGGAAGGCTTTCTATTGTCTCTTTGCTATTCTCTGGAACTCTGCATTCAGTTGGGTGTGTGTCCTTCCCTTCCTCCTTTCACTTGTCTTCTTTTCTCTGCTATTTGTAAGGATCCTCATACAACCATTATGCCTTCTTGCATTTCTTTTTCTTGGGCATGATTTTGGTCACTGCTTCCTGTACAACGTTATGAACCTCTGTCCACAGTTCTTCAGGCACTCTCTCTGATCTAATCCCTTGAATCTATTTATCTCTTCCATTGTATGATCGTAAGGGATTTGATTTAGGTTATACCCGAATGGCCTAGTGTTCAATCTGGGTTCAATCCCTGAGTTTGGAAGATCTCCTGGAGAAGGGAATGGCTACCCACTTCAGTTCTTCAATTTAAGCCTGGATTTTGCAATAAGAAACTAATGATCTGAGCCACAGTCCGCTCCAGGTCTTGTTTTTGCTTTAGCTGCAAAGAATGTAATCATGTGGTTTCAGTATTAGCCATCTGGTGATGTGCATGTGTAGAATAGTCTTGTGTTGTTGGAAGAGGGTATTTGGTATGACCAGTGTGTTCTCTTGGCACAAGTCTGTTAGCCTTTGTCCTGCTTCATTTTGTACTCCAAGGCCAAATTTGCCTGTTACTCCAGGTATCTCTTGAATTCCTACTTTTGCATGTCAATCCCCTATGATGAAAAGGCTATTTGTGTGTGTATGTGTGTGTGTGTGTGTGTTAGTTCTAGAAGATCTTGTAGGTCTTCATAGAACCAACAACTTCAGCATCTTTGGCATTGGTAGTTGGGTCATAGACTTGGATTACTGCGACCTAGACAGCATATCGGAGAAGGCAATGGCACCCTACTCCAGTACTCTTGCCTGGAAAATCCCATGGATGGAGGAGCCTGGTAGGCTGCAGTCCATGGGGTCGCGAAGAGTTGGACATGACTGCGTGACTTCACTTTCACTTTTCACTTTCATGCATTGGAGAAGGAAATGGCAACCCACTCCAGTGTTCTTGCCTGGAGAATCCCAGGGACAGTGGAGCCTGGTGGGCTGCCATATATGGGGTCACACAGAATCAGACACGACTGAAGTGACTTACCAGCAGCAGCAGCAGACAGCATATTAAAATGCAGAGACATCATTTTGCCCACAAAGGTCCCTATAGTCAAAGCTATGGTTTTTCCAGTAGTTATGTACAGATGTGAGAGTTGGACCATAAAGAAGGTTTATGAAGAAGAATTGATGCTTTTGAACTATGGTGCTCAAGGACTCTTGAGAGTCCCTTGGACTGCAAGGAGATCAAACCAGTCAGTCCCAAAGGAAATTAGCTCTGAAATATTCATTGGAAGGATTGATGCTGAAGCTGAAGCTCTAGTACTTTGGTCACCTGATGTGAAGAGCCAACTCATTGGAAAAGACCTTGATGCTAGAAAAGGTTGAAGGCAGGAGAAGGAGATGACAGAGGATGATACTGTTAGATGGCATCACCGATTCAATGGACATGAGTTTGAGCAAACTCTGGGAGATGGTGAAGGACAGGGACGCCAGGCATGCTGAAGCTCATGGGATCGAAAAGAGTCGGACACGACTGAATGACTGAACAACAACTGTGATGTTCAATTGTTTGCCTTGGAAATGAACCGAGATCATTCTGTCATTTTTGAGATTGTACCCAAGAACTGCATTTCAGACTCTTTAGTTGACTATGAGGGCTACTCCATTTCTTCTAAGGGATTCTGTGCACAGTAATAGGTAAAATGTCATCTGAATTAAATGGAGTCTTCTATTATGATTCTGGTCAGATGGTAAAGAATCCGCCTGCAATGCCGGAGACCTGGGTTCAATCCCTGGGTTGGGAAGATCTCCTGGAGAAGGGAATGGCTACCCACTCCAGTATTCTTGCCTGGAGGATCCCACGGACAGAGGAGACTGGTGGGCTTCAGTCCATGGTATGGCAAAGAGTTGGACACAACTGAGTGACTTTTACACATATTATGATCACCCCAAAACAAGGTAATATGAACTAGAAACATGGCTATATTTTGGACAATAGCACAAGACTTCTGTAACTCAGAACCCTCGTGTATAAGCAGAACATATGGAAGGAAGGTCAACCAGGGTGCCTGAAGGAAGGCTCAGGAATCTGAGGTACCAGCTACGACTGAGTGTGAGCAAAGGCAACAGCTGAGGATGGGGAGTTATGTGAAGGTCTGTGGAAGGGACAGGCAGAGTCTCCAGATTTCCACTGCTATTGCTAGGATGCAGACAGTAACACTCCCCAGAAACTGAATACAGAGCCTCCAGATACAGGGACACTGGGCACAGAGGAGGGAAGGTGTGCCAGGCCAGACCTGGGGGATTGGGTGCAGGACTGCACCTCGAACAGGGAGATCACTAGCCCCTTGGCCAGGTGAAATCATGCCATTAATGGTGCCCTAACTTACTCAGCAGTGAGTCAAAATTTTTGAGGTTGTAATGTTGAAAACATTCAAATGTTATGATATAATCATTTTAGAAGTTTGTGTTAAAGAGAGGCAGGGTGTGAGAGAGACATCTATTTACTTGAATAGGAAATTGTATTCAATATGGAAATATTTGGAAAGGGTTGTAAATAAAAGGCATGTAGCTAAAATGGTTAAAAGTGGTTGCCTCTAGGAATGGAGTTAAAGGAGGGTGTGTTATATATGTGGGGACTGCTGTTTTTTCCTTTTAAGCTTTTAAGTGCTAATTGACTTTTTAATGATGTGAGTGTATTTCTTTGATGAATTAAAATTAAAGAGAAAAAGGGAAAGCTTGCTCAGGCACTTACTTGTCTACTACTTAATTTGTGTATATTATGAGTTGGATTTCCATAAATGGATTTTGTTCAAGCTGGCCACTCATGGAGATTGCATGTCCTAAACAAGAATTAATAATCCTGGGAAATAATTGATCTTTAGCCAAAGAGAGAGCACTGATTCCTAAGAAAAGAGTCTAGGTTTCAGCTTAAAGAGTTAGGATCTCTACTGTGGGCTTCATTCTGGTCAAAATTCTAAGAGAAACTCTGTATTACACTCTCTGTGATTCAATCACCATACTGTTGGTCAGAGTCTAACTAACCATCATTCCAACTAGGAAAATGCTCGTGCTTGCTCTCTGTTGCCATAGAAACGGTGCAGCTCAAGTCTCTCTGTTGCTTTGGTAACCCACCCCCATTTCCTCACATCACTACCGCTGGGGTATTTTGCTGCCAAGATAATGGTCTCTATTGTGGAAGGAATGTTAATGGGACGGAAACCTACCCCAGCCTAACCCAGTCCCCTCCTCAGCTTCACATTTGAAGACCTTGTCTAAGAACATCTCAATGGGATGATGATAGGCATTCAAATCAGACGGAGAGAGACTGTGGTGGTTTCAGTGGCAGGGGTTCCTCGTTATAGAGAAACAAGGGGTCAGCTCCAAATCTTGAAAAGGGAGGAAGGGAGAGAGCCTCTGTTTGAGGGTTCAGCTGTGTGTCAGGCCCTGAAGCAAGTCTTCTCGATCAATAACAAACAATCATAAATGAAGCTTGCCAGGTGATGAATATATGCTAGGCCCTGGGTTAAGTACTCCGTGCCCATTGAATTCATGCCCTATTTTACAGAAGAAGAAAAAGGTAAGTAACCTATTCAATATCACACAGACTTCTGATTTGATTCAAACTCAAATCTTAAACCCTGCATACACTGCTGTTCTAGATCAGGGAAAACAAGAGAAGCGCCAGACAGTGTCCTTCCACCCAAAGGGCTTACTCTTCAACTGGAAAAAGAATTTAATACAAAGGGGGGAGAATGAGAAGATAATGTCTTACGGGGTGTGTTGAAATGTGAAGTCCAGGTGCCAAGTTCCCCAGGAGCGTGGAGGAGGCACAGAAGTTATAACAGATTTTCCACAGGTGAACAGAGAGGATGCTACAGGTACTGAGAGAGACTCTGGTCAATGGCAGGCTCCTGCCCAGAGCAGGCATTAGCCCGAAACACCTCCAGTGACAGCAACAAAGGGAAACCTTTCATTCCTCTCCTCCTTCCTGTATCCTTAAGCCTTTTGAGATTCAAATTTACTTGGTACCGTCTAACTCTTTCACTTTGAAATACCAAAAAAAATTGGAGTTTCATATTAAATTGTTTTAAATTTTATGGCTCTCAATTTCACAATCCAATAATTCTATTTGCTTTCCGAGTAAATTTTTCTAGCCACCTTAAGTCCTCGTGGCTTTAAGTGGAGTATAAATCTTCAGAAATAGAATTTTATGGTGTCTTGATTTTTTTTTTATCAGAATTACAATGCTTAGATTTGTCCTTGTATGTCCTCTAATTTGCCCACACTCTCCCTTTTTTAATACTCTAAGGCATGACAGTCATAGACAGCAGGCTGGAGGGACCATGTGGAGTTATAATAGAGACACTGAATTCTCCAAGGGGAACTCAAGGGTGAGCATCCTGACTGTCCCATCTGTGGGGTCTTTTTAAGCCCAAAGCAGTGGTTCTCAATTCTAAGCTCTCTCAAGTCACCGAAAAGGATGTAAAAAAAATGCTCAACTGTCAAAGTCAAATGAATATAAACTTGCTTTTACTTTTTATAACATACATATGTTGTCAGGAAATCTTAAAAGGAATTGAATGCAAAGCTTTATCTGGGCACAGTACCAACTGTTGGTTAAGATGTTGGCTCACTAGTGAAGCTGTCAAATTTGAGTCCTGCTCAGCTTCTCTGTCTGTCTCCTCTTTCTCCCTTTCCCAGTAACTTTCCTCTCTCTCAATAGCTGTGTGACCCT
Organism: Bos grunniens; assembly: GCF_055505025.1. Lineage (NCBI taxonomy): Eukaryota > Metazoa > Chordata > Mammalia > Artiodactyla > Bovidae > Bos > Bos grunniens. Next base: position 16,518,271 of record NC_141182.1, read on the forward strand.
GAGCAAGTCATTTTATTTTCTTAAGCCTCAGTTTCTTCATCTGCAAAATGCAGAAAATAGTAGATCATTTTGTGCAGATTAAATGAAGTTTTGTATGTAAAGAGTTTATAGTGGTGCCTGGGACATAAGAGATATTAATACTTCTTTACTCTAGAAAAAAGAAATCAACCAGGCATTTAAGATCTTCAGAAAGACTCCTCTCCCTTTGGGACTGACTTCTTTCTGTCCATCTAGCTTGTTTCACCATGTGAATTCTGGAATATAGTATTTCCCAACTATTTCTGCAGTTTCTCTTCTCTTACCTGGATTTGACAATTCAGATTCTGATGTCTCAAGCTTCTAATCTTGCCTAATCCTTTCATTCACCCACTTCCACATTCTACTTCCGATCTCTATGGTTCTGCTTCTGGACTCAGATCTTGAGTCTTAGCTGCTCCCTTGAGCAGCAATATATTTCTGATATCTTTGATGGTGAACTGCGTCTCAGATCATAATTAACACAATCATGGCAGGGATTTGGGCCCTTGGAGGAAGAAATCAGGTGTCTTGGCATGAGGTAAATTGATAATTACTGCTTCAGAACGCAGAGGAAATTTTATTAATCAACTACTGTGGGTCTGGAGTCAAGACCTAGAATTTAGGAAGTTTCTAGCATGACTGAGCGACTTCACTTTCATTTTTCACTTTCATGCACTTTCACACTGGAGAAGGAAATGGCAACCCACTCCAGTGTTCTTGCCTGGAGAATCCCAGGGTCGGGGGAGCCTGGTAGGCTGCTGTCTATGGGGTCACACAGACTCGGACACGACTGAAGCGATTTAGCAGCAGCAGCAGCAGCAGCAAGACTGTACAGCTGGTCTTGATTAGCTTTGTGTGAATAGCAGTTTCCTCATCTATGGAAAGGCTTTATCATTTAAGGAGTATTCAGCTTATTGCTGTGAGGGGAAAAGCGGGAAGTCTCATAGCCACCAGAGCAACTGAGTCAATTATGGTGATGCATGGGGTGATGGTAAGAGTGATGCAGTATGCTTACATTCCCAGTAACTTAACAGCTGGCAAAAATAGAGAAAGCTCACGTACTGCCCTCCATAAGCTTATGAAATTGTTGAGGGTTGGCAAACAGAGTCAGAAAATTTTATAGAGAATATGTATACAATATATGTGTATCTCTATGTGTTTTAAAGAATTTTTCCACAATTTGTTGTGAATCCACATAGTCAAAAACTTTAGCATAGTCAATGAAGCAGAAGTAGGTTTTTATTGGAATTACTTTGATTTTTCTATGATCCAGCATATGTTGGCAATTTGATCTCTGGTTCTTCTGCCTTTTCTAAATCCAGCTTGTACATCTGGAAATTCTCAGTTCATATACTGCTGAAGCCTAGTTTGAAGGATTTTGAGCATTACTTTGCTGGCATATAAAACGAATACAACTGTAGGGTAATTTGAACATTCTTTGAATTATAGACATGACTTTTTCATACTGTTCATACATGAGAACCCCATTAACAGTATAAAAAGATCACATTTATAGTTCCCTTTAAAAAATATTCTTTCACCTTGTCCATATCCTCAAATAATATATTGCTTACTTTTGCTTGGTTTTGAACATTGTAAAGATGGTATCTCACAGTATCTTTCTAAGATGCTCCATGTTGATGCAAGTGGTTTCTATTCTATCATTTTTACCTCCGTATACCCAGTGTGATCTTAAAAAGAAAATATCAAATCGTATCACTCTCCAACTGAACTACTTTAGTGGTCCCATGGTTTATTCACAGTCCTGAGGTTTTCCAGTCCTCAGGCATCCTGCTCTGTTCTAGGGATCCGCTTCTCTATGCCAGTCTTGGCCTGTTGTTGCCTGTGAATTTTAGGAACGAGCTCTCTCCTACATTCCCCTGCCCCCTCACTCCTGGTCCTAACTGGCCTGGGTAATTCAAAGGCCCCTCCCACCTGTCCAGGCTCCGCTGTCCCCATTCTTACACATGTGCTGTGTTCCAGCCACACTTCCCTTTTTTTCCAGTTCCTATATGCCCATCTGAGAACCTCTGCACAGACTGGACCTTTCACCTGGAATGCTACTGGTCCTTGTTCTTCATCTCCTAAAGCTAGGCTATGATGCTGCCTCTAGCCAGCTGACTAGATCAAGTGGCCCTGTTCAAATCTCTGATCCTGCCCTATTCATACTCTTCATTGTACTCAATGAAGTGTAAACTTTAATTATACTTATTTATTTGTATGGTTATTTAGTCGCTGTTCATTATCTCCTTGGAAATTCAGTGAGACCAAGCACTGTCTTTCTTATTCATCCCTCTGTCCCTAGAATCTGGAACAGTATTGGCAAAAAGCAGAGACTTGGAAGATATTGACCGAATACACACTTGAATGCACAAATGGAATACGGAGTAAACTTGTTGCTAGAAATCTGGGTGGGACCAGCGCTGGTTTATAAGACCCACTGTTACGGGCAGCCACACCTCAGCCTCACTCTTCTGTCCCCAAAGAGCTCTGGCTTTTCTGCATCCGCACCTTCAAATTCCAGATAGCTGCATGTCTGTCTGTTGTTGGTGTCCCATCCCCCAAGAAGCTCACAGTTAATGCAATTAAAGTTGTGCCACAGGAAATCTGTGGTACAAATCCCTACCTCTGGAGCGCAGCAGCGGCTCTTGGTTCCCTTGTATAGGCCCTGAGTTGATTTTCTCTCTACAGTCCCAACCCCCCATTATATTTGTGCTTTTTCCTACTCGGAGAAAGAGGGTGGTAAATATGTGCGTGCTGAGGGTTAATTTAGTCTCTTGCTGGAGCCTGAAATGTCATTTTTGCTTTGACCTGTCGAGTCCTTGTGACTTTCCAGAAATGGATTTGGGTAATGACTTGTCATTATGAGTAATTAGCATTTCTGGAAGCCTGAGAAGACCTGCCCTTTCTTTTTTAGCTTTGGAAACTTTACTACCCTTCTGACACATCTATTTGAAGGCACACATTTGGCAAGGGATGAGATAAAATCATGGAAATAAAGGTTATCCATCAATGTCTGTAATTAACTCTTCACTATCCTGAAATAAAGTTGTTTACATTTTTAGATGTATATGTTGCTGATTCTGTTCATGATGCCAGTTGTCTTGCTGTTCACACTGTTTGCACTGTTCACTGAACCAAGGGTAGGCATGGCTAGAGCTAAGAGGCTGGAAGAAGATGCAAGGATCTGTAGGAAATGCAGGCACATTTATTCTCTCCTGGCTGGCATGGTGGCCATAACACAGCCTCTCTCCTGGCTGACACAGCAGCCATAGCAGCAGTCATTGCATAACCAAAAAGTAGCCATAACATGATCTCTCATAGCATAACCATGATGCCACTCCAATGTAGCCCCCGTGCAGCCAGGGCTTTCATGGTCACGCTTGTACAGGTGTACTGCACACAACCTCCAGGGTTTTTCAGGTGGAGTTTATATAACAAAAGTAGACTGTGTCCAAGCGAGTACCTTGTGATATGCACGCACAGTGCTATAAGTGATCTCAGCTGTTACATAATGATGCAAAGTCATTGTGTACAGAACACGGGGCGAGAGAGCCTGGCTGGTGCTGTCGTGTTAATTTCCCCACAATGTAGTAGACATATCTTCCAGACTAGGTCGCATTTTCACTAAATACTTCAAGTTTAAGTTAGCATTTGTCAGCTGATATTCAGAAGGTCAGAAGAGAGCCATAGTTGTATTTTCTTATTCAGTATGTTTGACCACGCACCAAGGGGTCTGTGATTGCTTACCAACTATAGATATTCTGGTTGATTTATGAGATGTTGGAATCACAATGATCTTAGACTTTGGCTAGTCTATTCCTCTTATATTACAGATGAATAAATCCAGTGTCCCTCTCCCCACCACCCAAAATATAAACTAACTGGCTTTTAGTATTTCATTCATAGTTTAGAGATTGAAGTAGATGACCTTTAAAGTTCTTTACAAATGTATGAAATACAGAGCAAAGTATTTTAAAGTTTCAGCACTCAGAGAGATTCTCTGGACTCACAATAGTATTGACCTTATTTAGTTCTGTGAAGACAAATTCTGGCATGTTCACAAATGGATTGTCTCAACTTAGGCATAAGTATCTCATCAGTTCTATTATCAGGGCTGCGCTGTGTAGGGGGCTCAGTCAAGCACCTGGAAAACTAAATGGTGAGAAACAAGCAGTGCTGCTCTGGGCTTCCTGGATTAAAGAGATGTGGGCCACAAACACGTTCACGGGCTCTCATAGGCATCAGGGAAGCCACAGAGGACGGACACTGCTGCTCTCTGTTTTCTCAAAGCCACTAAACTGTAAATTGAAGTGAGGAAAGAGTCGGAAATCACAAATCTGATGTCCCTTTGACTAACCCAAGCTTGTTGCTTGTGAGTTAGAATAACAATATCATAAGATGATCCTTGTACATATAATGCAGTCGGCTTCTAAAAAAACAAAATCTGTGTGGCTTCAGAACTCCCTCCCTCCATCCCTTGCCTCCTCTCCCCTCCACCTCTTCCTTTGCTTCCTCCTTCACTCCTTCCTTTCTTCCACTTACCCTTCCGTACCTCTTTTCTCTCTCTCTCTCTCCTGCTTTTTGCCTCCCCTCCTCTCTCTTTTCATTTTTTCTCTTTCCTTTCTGCATATTATGATGGGCTTCCCTCCCCTTTGGTCAGCAAACTAGATTTTCTTATTTTAATGAAGAGGGCTGATACAGTCCAGGGGTTCTCAGAGTGAAGTGTTTGCAAGAGGATCCATTCCTACACAGAACCAGAAATTCTAGTGACGATATTTATTGTATTACAATATGAAAAATTATGTTTAGTAATGTATTGTTATATTTTGATTGATAGTGGTGCAAGATTAAAGATATTTGGATTTCTTAGGTTTGACCAGAGCAATAAGGGCATGTAAGGAAAAACTATAGTTCTGGGTCTAGATCTAAGCAACTTGCTCTGTGATCTCCAACAAGATGCTCAATTTCATTATTGCAGGTTTCATACCACCTTTATTTGCTAGATGGCTGTAGGAATACATCAGGACTTTAACTCTCTTCTTGTAATATGCCTTTTTGCTTTTCTCCAGCTGCTAGGCCAACTATGGTTTTATGAAATCTTCCTTCTTAGCATATTGTAAAAGCAAGTGTTCACCCCAGGAGCCATGTAGTGATGCAGAGGTAGGATCAGCTTCTTCCATGGAAATATAGTGGGTAACAAGATGTGCCTGTGTGTGTGTGTGTGTGTGTGTGTATGACTAATGCCGAGTTGAGCCTGTCTTCATACATTTGGTAAATATTTATGGAGTGTCTCTGGGTAGGGTACCATGAACCAGGGACTCAGGCTGCAGAGATGAATAGGAATGGGTTCCACTGTTTGGTTGCAGACATAGACGCAGACAGACAATTGCAACAGAGTTTGGTAAGTGCTTTGACAGAGGTACTGTGAGTGTAACTATGATGTAGGGATTCCTGGAGTGGTTACTCAATGCACTCTCTCTCCATACACAAATGCTTTCCAAAAATGTGGTGCATGGTCCCTGAGAAGCTTGCTAAATGTGCAGATTCCTGGCTATCACCCCAGAACTAGAGATTCTCTGAAGGTGGAATGTAGAAATTTGCATTTATAGCAAGTTCTCGAAAAATTTATCAATGACTCCAATGGAATATACCATTTAAAGTATACCTGAAAATCCCCATTTGAGATCCTTTTTTTTTTTTGTCTTAAAGTCTTTTGAGGTTTAAAAATCCGAGTTTAGGGATTTCCCTGGTGTTTCAGTGGTTAAGAGTCCACTTTCCAATGCAGGGAATGTGAGTTCGATCCCTGGTCAGGAAACTAAGATCCCAAATGCCACAGGGCAACTAAGCCCGCAAGCCACAACTGGATGGAAGCCTGTGCTTGCACTGCAGTGAAAGGTCCTGAGTGCTGCAACTAAGACTCCAGACAGTCAAATAAATAAATAAATATTTAAAACTTAAAAAAAAAACAATTAAAAATGCAAGCCCCTGTTGGGAGAGACTTTATGTCATATTCCTTACATATATGCCTTCTCATACTTGCCATCATGCTCAGCATTCTCTAGGTATTCAGTGACCAGTGACTGCATGGAAAAGCTGTGTTGCAAGTTAGCAGCTGAGTCCTATGCTTCGGTAGTGGAAGCAGAGAGGGAAAATGGAGAGTTAGTTGTGTTTAAATCATTGGGGCAAGTAGAGGACAATGAGTGACAAATCCCTATAGCATCAGGAATGGAGAGGACCCTGAAAGGGAACATGAGAGTGAGGTAAGGAAAAAGTCTGTTTCACAATGTCCAATAACCTTTATCAAGTGAGACTGAGGACAAAACTTACTCTTAATGTTTATATTCTGTCACTACCACTATTTGCTACTAGCATGCGTGCTGTGTGTGTTAAGTAGCTTCATTCATGTCCAACTCTTTGCAACCCCATGGACTGTGGCCTGCCAGGCTCCTATGTCCATGGGATTCTCCAGACAAGAATACTGGAGTGGGTTGCCATTCCCTTCTCCAGGGGATCTTCCCGACCCAGAGATGGAACCCGTGTCTCTGTGTCTGCTGCATTAGCAGGTGAGTTGTTTTTTTAACTGCTAATACCACCTAGGAAGCCCATTTACTACTAGAATCTGGTCTAGTTTTAAAATATATAGATATTTTAAAACTTAAAGATGAGACTCAGAGTCTTAACAGGTTTGATATTCTGGCTGTATCCTGTAATAGCTCTACAATTTACTAAACTCTTTCTCCCAGATTTACTTGGCTTCTCTATAGAGCAGCGGTTGCTTTACCTGCCTACCTCACAGGATTGTCATAACAATCAAAGGAAATAACATAAGCATATTTAAAATCTGTGTTTAGCTATTTCTGACTATTAGTTTCAAAGAAGCAGAGATTTTTGTTCAATGTTTATTTCTGTGTCCCCAGCACCTGGGAGTTGCCAGCTAATTGTAGGCCCTCAAATAGTAGCAAACAGATGACTTCTGATGATTTATCTGATGAGGTAGATGAATGTGATGGATCAAACTTCAGACCCAGGCAGAGATGTGTTCAGATGACGAAGTCTACTTCTGATTGCTGTGTGACCCTGGGCAAGTGACTGGGCCTCTCTGATTTTCATTTCTCCTTCACAATATGAAAGTGACAATATCTATCTTATAAAGTTGTGCAGAAACAAAAAAATAATACATATAAAGTTCTTGGTTAGTTCCTCGTATCTGGCTGACAGTCAAGGACAGCTATATTATCAGCCAGAAGCTTAAAAATCAAAGGCAGAAGAAACTCAGAAAGCACAGAACTGCATGCTGCAATATAAATATTTTTGATTGTTGGATGAGCAAATAACATACTTTTCCAAAAAATGTGCACACATGTGTATCATACATAGAATTTCAGAGTTCATCTTGAAGCCATTCATGATCAGTTGCTGACTTTTTCAAATCATAATTTTATTTTTCTTTAAATATATTATATGATTGTGGCAAAAAATGCAAACCAGACAGAAAAGAACAAATACTGAAGCAACAAAGTAACTAGGCACCAGTACCTGGAAATAACTAATATTAACACTCAGTTAACATGATTCCAAATATATCTGTATGTGGTGCAGGAAGAGAGAAATCTGTGAGAATACGTTTTTGAGAAAATAAAAATATTTACATTTTGTTTGAATTTAATAGAAGAGAAGGAAACTAATGCAAAAATTGAAGGATTTATCAAACTTTTATTAACACTTTTTACTATAGGTGTCATTAATTCTCCAAAGATTCACTAAATTCCAAAAGATTCCTCTATGGTCAGGAAAATGTATGTTACAAAATCTTTAAGAGTTTACTGTCTTAATTCTGTTTCAGTTTTAGAGGTAACTTTTGATTTTTATTGTGATAGGTGAATTGATTATTATCCTGCTTATGTTTTTGCCTCCTTCCTCCATTCAATTTTTGTAACCATATTATTTTTAGTTTATCGAAGTGTTATATGTTTATATTCTATACTAAAACCATAATTCTCTCAATAACTTAATGTTTATTCTGTGTTAGTGAACTCTCTTGTCAGAAATTGTTTTTATGGTATTTATTCTGTTTTATTAGAAGTCGATTTGGTGGGTGGTGGTGGAAATAGTGGGGCTTCTCTGGTGGCACAGCAGTAAAGAATCTGCCTGCAGTATAGGAGACCCCAGTTCTATCACTGAGTTGGGAAGATTCCCTGGAGGAGGGCATGGCAACCCACTCCAGTATCCTTGCCTAGTGAATCCCATGAGCAGAGGAGCCTGGTGGGCTGCAGTCCATAGGGTTGCACGAAAAGTCAGACACAAATGAAGCAGTTAAGCAGCAGCAGCAGCAATGTGAATAGTTGATTAGAGTATCAGGATATAAACATTATTTATGTTATTTTATTTGCATTGAGGGGATGCAAAATATTAACACACTTCCATCTTGGGCCAACGGATAGGAATTAGGGTATAATCTGACCAGATTATTTGAAAAATGCAGGTAAAGTGACTAGCTTGCTGGTCAACCATGGCTGTGATGATTTGGTTCTTAGGTGAAGCCATTGGTTGCCAAATTCCTTGGAGAGGACCATCTGTTAGACTCCACCCTCAAGCTCTCCATCAAGTCCCTCAGAAAAGGCAAGTCTTCAAGGCCAGCCCCCAGCATCTCCCGTCCAGCATACTCCCAACCCTATGGCTTGGCTTATGCTTGCTGTTCCTTTAAATGGTGATGTCAGAGGGGAGAGGGATCTCTCCTTTTGTACCAATGCCAATCAAATGCTTAAAAAGAGGCAGTTAACATGACTAACCCAGCCTCTGCCACATAGGTGCTGAGTTAATGTCTACTTGAAATGCGAGTTGAAGTAACGCTTTCGTGTTTCATCCGTGTTTAATCAGCCAATCCTTGAGGGTTAGAGTTTGCTATCAACTCTTTGTCACTATGCACTAGGGAAGGACTGGAGTGTGAAGTGAGGTAAAAGGGAGAAGAAGAAACCAGAAAGGTAGATCGAGGTCACAGACGATGGAGCGCATGCTCTGTGTTGGAGGCCTGCTGTTTACCGCCAGCAAGGAGGGAGAAATAGACCACGTGCACCGAGGTATTTTTGTCCTGCAGCTGCAGAAGCAGGCAGCTCATTTTGCATGATTTATAAGGACCTTTCTAGTTTGTTCTTTTTAACCTAGCTGACTCTGTGAGAAGAAGCTCCACACCCAGAGGAAACATAAATTGAGGCATCCCTCAAAATAGGAATGTCTCTTTGGAAGCATGGATCTGGAGAGGTCTCTTAGAGATCACCCCTTCCAGTGATGTCTGTCCTGGCTCCGCATGAATCTTCTGAAGTGCCCCTAACAGCACTGATACCTGGGCACTAGGAAAGTACAGATCATTAGTTTTTCTATGGAGGAAGCCGTCCATGGGTATGTTTAAAAGCTCCCCAGGTGATTCTAATGTGCAGCCAGAGTTGAGAACTCCCTGTGGTACAGATGGGGAAAGTGCAGCTCAGAGACAGGAATGAGCTTGTCTAGTGACACACAGCCCATTCATTGGAAAAGACCCTGATGCTGGGAAAGATTGAAGGCAGAAGGAGAAGAGGGCAACAGAGACGAGACTGTGGTATGGCATCACCAATTCAATGGACTTGAACTTGGCAAACTCCAGGAGATGGTGAGGGAGAGGGAGGCCTGGTGTGCTGCAGTCCATGGGCTCACAGAGGGTCAGACATGACTTGGCGACTGAATGATAACAACAGTGACGCACAGTAATGTTAGTTGTCTAGTTGGGACGAGAACCCAGGGCTGCTTCTGCCATGTCCGCGCTCTCTCGAACGCCATCATGCCCTCTTGTAACCAGACCTTTGGAAATAGTAACTAGTCTCCCCTTACTCCTCTCAATGCTCAGAAGTGGACTCCAGTTATTGCTGCAAGACAGCTGTTGATCCACTCCTGCAGTGAGTATGTTAACAAAGTTAATTCTCATGCAGAGTCCTACCAAGTATTTGTCAAGAAATGAGTAGATGTCCAGGAGAATGACCAGAGGGTGTTTTAATGTGAGAAAGGGTGTTGCCATGGCCACAGTGTTTTGCTTAAGGCAGAGGGTTTGCCCTCCCATCGCCATGGTATCATTTCTTTGTCCGGCCTTTGCTTGGGATGTGGCAGGCAACCACCAAACAGAGCAAACAGAGTAATCCACACCCCCTGACAAATTAAGTGTGCTTTTAAATTTCAGGTATTGAAAAAATATGTACCTTGACATGGTTCCTTTTCACCTTGGGTGTCAGGAGGCTCAAAATAACATTTTATACTTATTCAAGTCTTTGTTGTTTGGTCTGACTCTTTGAGACCCAATGGACTACAATATGCCAGACTTCCCTGTCCTTCACCATCTCCCAGAGTTTGCTCATACTCATGTCCATTGAGTTGGTGATGCCATCCAGCCGTCTCATCCTCCTCCTGTCTTCAATCTTCCCCAGCATGGGGGAATCTTTTCCAATGAGTTGGCCAAAGTATTGGAGTTTCAGTTCAGCATCAGTCCTTCCAATGGATATTCAGGGTTGATTTCCTCCAGGATTGACCTTGCTGTCCAAGGGACTCCCAAGAGTCTTCTCCAGCCTAGGTCTCTACAATAATATTTTCTGTTTTGTTTCTTTCAATATTTGTTTCTTATCATCTGAGTCTTGTTTTTACAGGCTTAATGGACATGTGTCTTTGGTGTAAGCCACCTCACATCTTTTGGAAAGTAGTCAGGAGTAAAAGTAACATATTGCTCATGAGTTTGATCCAGCCAAGAGCTGAGTGCCAGTGACATCAAGTCTCACCGCAAAGTGTCACGGTCTCCATGTAAGTGACAGGGCCTTCCCTCAGAGCCCCTTCCCTGTTTGCTGTTATATCACTGTTTAAATTATATATTCTCTACTTGCTCTTTGAGTACACACTGAAAATGAGGAGGAACAGTATCCTCCACTAAAGAGCTTTTAGACCCTGGAGCTGAACTTTCCAAGTGGACTTCCCTTAACTTACTTGCATCTCAAATGCCTTTGTAGCAACTGGAGGGTGAAAATCAGGGTATAGGGCAGGAGTGGAGAGGGAAGGGACTGTGGACAGATAGGAGGTACTAGGAGTGGGGGGAGGTGGTGGTGAGAGTTCTACCCTAACAATTCCAGATGCTGGTGCTAAGCCCTCCAAGGTCTTAATCACCCATATATGGGGAAGTTTCTATGACCTAAATTGAAATTTCCACACAACTTTCCTCATTTTGAAAGTTTTTGTGCTGATTAAGTCAAAGCAAGCTCCTTCCATCCTTTGTCACTGAACTCCTTTCCTGTGGATTTAAAAGCCCAGCACGCAGGCTGTTTTGTATTTCTTGTGAAGTTTGGTGAGCAAGCACAGTCTGAAAGAGTGTCCTGGCCAGCGCATCCTTTTCTGCAGAATCATCATGGCAGATGATAAAAGTCAAGAAGTGATAGGGCAAGAGCAAAGTCCACATGGAAAATTACCATTCGAAGCAGTTGCTGGCTGGTCTTTACCCTCGTGGCTCTATTAATCTGGGAGGGCCATTAATACTAGGCGACAGGAGCATCTGTCATCTGGGGGTGGAGTTGTCAGCTCGGGTAGCTAGCAGGGACCAGACTAAAGCCCACGCGGAGGTGTTCTTTTGTCTGTTGACGTGGTTCTCTGGTGAGGCACTTCCTCCTTATTTGTCCCAGGACCATTCAAGTGACCAATGTCACCTCTAATGAGGTGGGCTCTCTGCCAAGCAAAGCTAATGTGGCTCCTCTGTCTTCTCCCTGAATCCTCAGAACATGGAGGCAGTTACTGTCACGTCAATCTCCTGCCTAGGTGACAGCAACTTCTTTGGTGAGGAAATTATGTCCCATTCTCTCTCCTGCCTCTTTGTCCATCTCTGTAAAAGGTCTTGAAAGTGACTGAAGAGTTAGTTGTATGATGGATGTGTTGACAAGATAACAGATGACTTTGTTATTTGAAGTCAATAAGCCTCTCCCGGAACCTCATTAAAGGCAATTTTTGTATAACTTTGATGGTCTATTCTTGGGGTAATGAGAGTGTGAGTTTGAGAGACAGACAGATCGAGATTCAAAAGTCTACCCTCTTCCCTATACACAGACTGTTTACTAAATGTATGGCCTGGGATAAATCACTTCTCTCTGAGCCTACTTGCTCATCCATAATATGGGGGAAACTGTAGCACCTGCTTCATTGGGATATTGTGTGGAGATGGATTAAACAAAACACACTTGTAGACTTACCCAAGTGCCTGGCATGCAGTAGACGCCCAGTTAGCACCTAGCATGGATGGTAACAACACCAAAGCCGTTTCTCTAAGGAAGCTGCTGAGAAACAAAGAAATGAATTTTGGCCTAGCATTTTCCAGGAGACTTTACAAGCTCAGCTCTCAGGTCTCCAGGTTCTGTAGAACAGCAGCTCTGAAAATTCCCACTTGATGAGCTGTGTCCGTGTAACTCAGCTGAAGACACAGCATGCAGCCTTACTAGTTCTCAAGAAAACTGGGGAATGTATTAAAATTGGTCACAAAAATCAAGCTCTGTGTGCTCAGCCTTCTATAGACGGAAGTTTAACAAGATGGTCTAAAGGTCAGGAGTGGAACTTAGAGAGAGAAAGAAACCCAGAGAGAGAGAGAAAAGGAACATTTGTTGCCCACCGTCTTCACATTCTAAAGACCTCATGTTGGGGAATTAGAGAAATTCCAATTAAGCCCTTTCATTTTGATTTTCCATTAGATCCTTAGAATATCTGCAGAAAATTAAATTGAACTGGAGACCTCCAGCAGGGAGATTTATCCAATTTAATGTTTTGAAAGAGACTTATTATCTTGTCAGGAATAATTCGAAAATCCAAATAAGAGCAATTGAATCAGCAGAATTTAGACCTCGAGATAACAATCATTTTGTACAACCAACCATGGCATTTAAACAGCTGAAGTGGCATTTCCAAAGCCGCTGCTGCTGGCAATTTCATTTTTCCAGAAGCGCAACTCTTCCACACTGGACCCTCGCCCTCCCGTCCCATCACCCACCATTCTATAAAAGTCCACAATAAAAGACCATGGCAATAGCATTCAAACTAAACTCATGCTTGGGTTCCTCACTCTTGTTTAACTTGTCTTCACTAGATGTCACGCTCTAATCAGCGTGCAGACAGGCTGCATCCTGGTAGCCTTCCAAAACGTTTGCCCTGTTCCTCCGGGTGCCTTTCTCTGGCTGTGCTTTCCACGTGAAATAACAGCTGGCTGCCTCCTCCTCATCTCCTGGGAGGGGGGCTCACTGCAAGAAACAATTAAATGGGTTTCAAAATGTAATTGGGCTTTTTTTCCCCCCAGCCTTCCAGCTACAGGCAGCAACTACATTGTGAGATCTGAGGGACAGACAACAACCAGAGCCTTCAGGTAAAGTCAGGAGGTGTGCTCCAGCCTGGAGCCCCTCGGAATCACTCTTGACATCATGTGGATGCCTCTGCCCTGAAGGATGAAGTCTCTCTTAGGTCAGCTGCCCAGGGGCTGTCAGGCCCCAGAGCTCTCCAGCCTTCTCTGCTGGGAATGGGCTAGACAGTGGGCAGAGGGCAGGAGGCAGCCAATACACTTAAAACTTGCCAAATAATGGTTTCTGCAACTTGAGTCATGTAAAGAGTCTCTTTTGGTTTAGAACAGTCTCTAGTAGGTAAATATTTGGTCAATTCAAAGCCGTTTCTTCCCACCCCCTTCCCCTGCCTCCTTTCTGGGTGTAGGGGAGTTTTGAGTTCTGGAACGCAGGAAATTTTGAATTCTTTCATCTTCACTGTCGGTTGGCTGAGCTGTCTGATGGCTGAACTAGTGTTTGCTTAGGTTCCACTGTCACTGCCGCTAGTCACTGAGGTCCCACCCTTGTTGGCCTCCTGAACAGGCTTCTGATATACTAGTAGTCCTCTCTGTACCTTGTCTCCTTCACAGGAACTTATAGGAGCTTCCAGGTCCCTGGAAGCCATACCCAGGCCTGAGAGCTCCAGGCCTGCCACTGCAGGGCACCCTCTCTGAGTCCTCACTCAATGGCCACATTGTGTGTGGTCATATATGCGTCACTTTCCCCAGGCAGTGCCCAGTGAAGTATGATTCTTTCCAGCGTCCAGACTAATGATGATCTTGGCTCTCCCTTACCTAACAGGATATTTCTACCAACCCCAGCAACACTTGTACTCAGCGAGGAAGACAGAGGGGACACATGTCTGACATCTTCACCCTACTTCTTCCTATATTTCATTATGGTGGAAGTAATGATTCATTTCACACTTTGTTTTAGAGAGCACTTACCCTGTTTCCCAGGGCACTGAGTTTCAGGGCTCAGACTTAATAGCAGAAGGAAATGCATTCTTGCTATATCATAGAGTATACTCTACGATTGGAGCCTACTGGTGCAGTTCTTGATGTGAGAGCTCATATGACCAGGAAGGAAGGATTAACAGGGACAAAAGTTACACTGGTTTAATACCCCCTTAAATATCCTCACAATATTTACAATCCACCCTAGCTCAATTGGTAAAGAATCTGCCTGCAATGCACGAGACCCAGGTTTGATTCCTGGGTCAGGAGGATCCTCCCTGGAGAAGGAAATGGCTACCCACTGCAGTATTCTTTCCTGGGAAATCCCATGGACAGAGGAGCCTGGTGGTCTACAGTCCATGTGGTCGCAAAGAATCAGATACAACTGAGCAACTAGGCACTGCCTTCCATGGGAGGTGGACACCGAGAAGGAGGCATTGTTATTGAGCAGGGCCTGAGTGTGGAGATGCTCCCTGGAGCTTCTAAGAGGATGACTCCACTGCCCTACCCAAAGAAAGAAAGACAGGGACAAACAGAATCTGGATAGCCTCTGGCAAGAAGGAATCTGGGTCTGGCCTGGTTGGGGAAGCTGTGGGAAGGGCTACTCTGGAGGAGAAAGGGATGTCAGTAGTTTGGCATCTGGAGAGAACTTTGGGGATGAAACAGAGATGTTTAAAGAGAGTATTTTGTGTGAAATACACACTCCCCGGTTGACCCCAAACTCCTAGATATATAACATTGTGGATTTGGATCTAATTCAAGGTGGGCATGGGTTTCCCTGGCAGCTGGTAAAGAATCTGCCTGCAATACAGGAGACCCTGGTTCAATTCCTGGATCGGGAAGATCCAGTGGAGAAGAGATAGGTTACCCTCTCCAGTATTCTTGGATTTTCCTGGTGGCTCAGATGGTAAAGATTCTGCCTGCAATTTGGGAGACCTGGGTTCCATCTCTGGGTTGGGAAGATCCCCTGGAGAGGGGAACAGCTACCCACTCCAGTATTCTTGCCTAGAGAATTCCACGGACAGAGGAGACTGGCAAACTACAGTCCATGTGGTCGCAAAGAATCGGACACGACTGAGTGACTTTCACTTCACTTCACTTCAAGGTGGGAATGGGGTGAGATCCAGTCTATATGCAGGGATCCAGTCACCCTGCAGCTCTGTTCCTCTCTCCCCCTGCTTTCTGCTCCTAAATGACCCCAGGAGCTTGATGACATCTGTAAACGTCTCTGTTTCTCTTAATCACTCCTCTTTCTTTTTTCAGGAGGAATTTGTCCATGCTTTTTGTTGAGCTATTTTTATTTTTGTCACTCTTATTTTGGATAATGAGTTTAAAATTTTTCATTCCTCTAATCAGTCAGTTTACCACTATTTACTAGTGCTCATTTTGTAGCAGGCAAAATTCTAGACACCTGGGAGAGTGATGAGCGCAACAGTCAGAGTAACTGTCACCACGCAGTTTTGTGAGGAAGACATATTAAAGAACTTTTTTCTGATCAATTTTTTATTGGAATATGACTACATGTGGGCTTCCCTGGTAGCTCAGATGGTAAAGAATCTACCTGCAATGCGGGAGACCCGAGTTCAATCCCAAGGTTGAGAAGAATCCCTGGAGAAGGGAATGGCAACCCACTCCAGTATTCTTGCCTGAAGAATCCCATGGGCAGAGGAGCCTGGGGGCTACAGTCCACGGGGGTGCAGAGAGTCAGACATGGCTGAGCTACTAACACACACACATGATTGCTTTACAATGTTGTGTTAGTTTCTGCTGTGCAATGAAGTGCATCAGCTATACGTATACATGTATCTTCTTCCTCTTGGACCCCTCTTCCACCTACCCACATCCCACCCATCTAAGTCATCACAAAGTTCTGAGCTGAGCTCCCTGCGCTACACAGTAGATTCCCACTAGTTACTTATTCTACACACAGTAGTGTACATATGTCGATCCTAATCTCCCAATCCATCCCACTCTCCCCTTCCCCCTCTGTATCCGTATATCTGTTCTCTATGTCTGCATCTCTACTCCTACCCTGGAAATCAGTATTATTTTTCTAGGTTATGTATATATGCATTAATATATGATAATTGTTTTTCTAACTTACTTCACTCTGTATCACAGTCTCTAGGTCCATCCACCTAAATAAAGAATTATTAGATAATTTGGTGGCGTGCTCAAGTAGAAAAGACGTGGTATCCTAGGGACTCAGCATCCTCCAAGGAATCAGGAGGGGCTTCTCAGAGGAAAGGTGTTTGGCCGAGTTGTCCTGAAGGATGAGCAGACATGAGCTAGGGAAAAAGAGGAGGAAAACATTCTAAAAGAGAAAGCAATAAGTCCAAAGTTGGGAGGC
Organism: Bos grunniens; assembly: GCF_055505025.1. Taxonomy (NCBI): domain Eukaryota; kingdom Metazoa; phylum Chordata; class Mammalia; order Artiodactyla; family Bovidae; genus Bos; species Bos grunniens. The sequence goes on from NC_141182.1 coordinate 16,534,947, forward strand.
GCAAGAGAGCACACCATCTTCTAGAACTGAGGTTGGCCAGCCTGGGCAGAGCATAGCATGTGAGGGAGGTGGTGGTAAAAGATGAGGCTGGAGACATTGCCGGGGCTTGTCTTGATGGGGACAGTACAGCACAGAGCTAAGTGCATAGCCTACGGAGTCAGAAAGTCTAATTGCCTGTCTCTTAAATTAGGCTGACCTTGAGAAGTTGATCTCTGAAAGTTGGCTCATCTATAAAACCAGGATAATGTACCTGACTCATAAACTTATTTTAAGAATTACATGAGTTAATCCATGAAAATCACTTAGTACAGTGCCTGGCCCATAGTAAGCAGGTGATAAACACTATGCATGGATTTATAGGCCATGATGAGGATTTGGATTATATTTTTAAAGCAATAAGGAATCATCAGCGAGCTTTTAGGAAGATTTTGTGATCTGTCTTGAGCTTTAAAAGCATTGTTCTGGCAGCAGAGAGGAAAGGGGGTGGGAGAGAAAGAGCAAATATGAGAGTATCAAAGGGAAGATGGTGGCAGTTGGGAGGTTGTTGACTGGCTCAGTGTCCATTCAGCCTCCCCAAACCTTCCTGTATGACAGAGGCTGCAGAAGACCAGGTTCCAGCTCAGGTTGTGTAGCAGCTAATGTTCCATCAATTACACACATCTGGGAGGTCCAGAAGCCAGCAAGATTGGTTATGGCCATTGGCTCTCCTGGCAGCAGCAGCCCAGTGTCAGGCACCAGAAAAATGGCAACTTTATTCCCTTTGTGACCCCAGATCACATCTAATGTGATGTTCTTAGAGTCAGAGTTTATAGTGATGGCTCCCTGATTCTCCACCTTCCTGATGGTGGTAGGGGAGCAATTCCCCTGCTGGGCCCATCTTGTATTGTTCTGGATGTTATTTCTGGAAGCCTAGCCCAGAGCCTTCCAGTCCTTCCAGGATTGTGCAAGCTCCTTGTTTCCTGTATTAAATGGCAACCTACTCCAGTATTCTTGCCTGGGAAATCCCATGGACAGAGGGGCCTGGTGGGCTACAATCTATGGGGTCGCAAAGAGCCAGACATGAATTAGTGACTAAACAACAATACATAAAAGCTAAAGTGGTTTCTACTTGCAACTAACCCCTGATTGATATAAAGATTATTATAGAGACATGGAGATGACTGATATTTTAGATGAGAAATGATGACTAAACTAGCATGCTGTCATGGCAAAACATGTAGAGAGGGATGTATCTGAGAGATATTTAAGAGACTGAATGAACAAGGCTCTGTGATTGATTGAATATGTGATTGGGGAGGAATGACAAGTGACTCATAAATTATTGACTTGAGAAATTCTGTGGATGGTGGTGCTATTTCTTAAGTCTATCAGACTGGCACTGGAGCAGTTTGGGTTTTGATTCTGGACATATTCTGTTTAAGGCATATTTAAAGTAGCCAGAAGGACATGTAGCAAAATTGGTTGACTATATGAGTCTGGAGTTCAAAGGAAAGCCGCGAGTTGAATATTTGTGAATTCATTGTATAAAGATGGTAATTAAAGTCTTGGAAATGCATATATAGTAGCTTAGGGCACGTGCAGAGTGAGAAAAACTAAGGCTCCAGATAGATGAGAGAGAGAGAGAGAGAGAGATTGATTATCATTTAATGGGCACTGAAAGAAGAGGAAGTCAAAAAGGAGCCAGAAAGGAGCAGCTGGATAGGCAGGGGGGATGCAAAGAGAGAGAAGCCAAGGAAGGGAATGCACTGAAGACTGAGGGGGAGAACCAAGAAGGATAGGAACTGAAAGTCATCCATTAGATTTGGTAGCATTTTGAGGTCAGAGGTAAAGTGGCAGGGAAGAAACCAGATTGGAGTGGGCTGAGAAAAGAGTAGGAGGTGAGGAAATGGAGGAGACACATGTAAACAGCACCATGGGGCAGCATTTACCAGCTCATATGTCAGGAAAGCTCAAAATAACAATAAGCACACCAGGCACATGCTGAAAGGGCTCGCTTCTGGCCATATCTTGAGTTCTCCATAATCCTTCCGTAAGGTGGACACTTTATAGTCTACATATGAAGGAGAAATGTAACCATGAAAAAAATTACGTAAAATCTCTGACAATCTAATGTTGAAGTTTGGCTATGAGAGAGAAGAGAGAGGAAGGCAGTAGCTGGAAAGAAGGTAGGGCTGAGAGAAGATTTAATTTTTTAAGATAGAAGAAGCTTGAGCTTGTTTCAGTCCTGATGGGAATGAGCCAAGAAAAGAGAAAGGACTGTTGCTTCTTCAAGGTTCCTGGGAAGACAGACAGGCACAGTATCCAGAACACAGGAGGGAAGGCTATCTTATGCCAGAGTTCCCTAGAAGTAAAGCTTGACATGGGGATTTTGTGCTACTGATTTACTGTGGGAGTGTTCTCAAGAATAACATGGAAGGCAGTGTGGGAAGCAGGGGTTTGAAGGAAAAAAAGCTAAGCTATGATGTGGTTTCAGAAATCCAGCCCAGCCCCTCAGGGAGCTCTGGCTTGTGAACTGCTCCTGCTGAGTTTGTCTACCCTTGAGGCAAAGGGCCTGGACCTTTATAACCCTACACCATTACCCATCATCTGCTCTCTTGCATCTCTGGGTAAGGCGGCTTCCATAAACCAAGGGCAATCTTTTAGGAAGGGTGCAGGAGTGAGCCATTAGCAGCCAACACCCACAGCAGTTGGGGTATGGGTGTGCCTCCCTGTTAAGGTTATCTGGGTGGGGTCTCAATAACAGATGCTGTAGGAGTAGTGCATGGAGCACTTACATATTTGGATTTAAGGATAAATAGAAAGTAAGGCAATGGCACCCCACTCCAGTACTCTTGCCTGGAAAATCCCATGGATGGAGGAGCCTGGTAGGCTGCAGTCCATGGGGTCGATACGAGTTGAACGCGACTGAGCGACTTCACTTTCACTTTTCACTTTCACACAATGGAGAAGGCAATGGCAACCCACTCCAGTGTTCTTGCCTGGAGAATCCCAGGGACGGGGGAGCCTGGTGGGCTGCCGTCTATGGGGTCGCACAGAGTTGGACATGACTGAAGCGACTTAGCAGCAGCAGCAGCAGCAGCAGAAAGTAAGGAGGCAAAGGAATCTGAGATTTAAGAAGAGGAGAAAATGTTGAAAATAATAGGAATATGAACTGACCAGGAAAACCTAGTAGACTTCCTGTACAGTTGAGGGTGGTGGCCATGAGTTTAATGGTACCAATGAGCAAACTTGTGTTATTTCCTCCACTGGTACCCAGTAGTCCAGATGCAGCCACGAGAAAGCAGTTGGATTCATTTGGAGCTGGAGTCAGGTAGGTGCTTTGAAACAGCAGAAGATAAAGGAAGTTTAGGTACTGGTTATGGTCCTTAGTGACTAGCTGGCATAAGGATAAGAAGAGAAAACTGATAGGGAGAAAACAGATAAGAGTCAATGGCTGGAGGTCTCCATGAAGTTGGAGAAAAGATCTGGTGGGGGCTTGTTGAGTTAAATAGCTTAAATGATAGAATTTCACGGGCATTTTAGAGAGCACTTTGAACCTTCGATCTCAGAGAGTGAACCATGGGAAAGGATGGCTGACGAGCACAATATCGGAGTCATCAATGAATGAGGATAGAAATGACTGAGAAATTAAAAGTGTGGCAAAGTGGTGTGGAGACTATTGCAATGAGAAGCTGCGTGCCTCCAAGGTGGAGGGATTGTATTTCTCTTCAAGGCTCTGGGGATGCCCTAAGTCTTATGGCAGGATTTGGTCACTGGGCTCCTTCAATAACCTATGATCATTTGGGTTTCTGTCTCTACTGTGCCCTAGAACTTCTCAAATGCTACTTTTTCCCTTGAGATACAAGGAATTCAGCTGGGCACTGAATTCAGAAGGGAGAGCCAAGGGTCTGTGCTCCTAGGCAGGCATTTCAGCCACAGTGGATCCTTGTATCCTTAGGGTCACTACCAAAATAGCATTACTTTAGGGCACTGTCAGAGAGCACAGGGACCTATTTCCTTTGGGAGACAATTTGGTATAAACACCTATGCCTTCAGGACCTTTGTAAGCTCCCTCCTTCCTCCTCATCTTGGGAATGAGGCAGCACATTCAGTGATTTCAAGACTGAACTTCGGGATCCAATTTGCATGATTTGATTCTCAGTGTGATATTCTAACTACATGTGTGTTTCCTCCTCTGTGAAATGGAGACAATTATACTAAATTCTTAACAAGTTTTTGATAAGGAACTGCCGTGCTGGGACTCTCAGCATAGTTTCAGGCATATAGAAACTCCTCACTAATAGTTAGCCATTAGTATTGTTACAAAAGCCCACCTCCTTTCACAGGTGTCATGGAAACACTGGCCTTTTGAGTCAGTATGGGCTCAAACTCTGGCTTCTCTACTTGTTGGTTGTATGGTCCAGACAATTTATTCACATCTTAGAATCTTGGTTTCTTTACATATAAAATGGGAGTAAGCATCTAGAAACAAAGAATAGAATGATGATTGCCAGGGGCTGTGGCGAGGGGATTGGGAGTTGCTAACTAACGGGCATAAAAGTTCACTTATGCAAGATGTTGAAGTTCTAGAGATCTGCTATGTGACTTAGTGCCTGTAGATGACAATACTGTATTGTGCGCTTAAATATCTGTTAAGAGGATAAGATCTCATGTTAGGAGTGCTTACCACAAACAATCAAAAATGTTAAGTAGTCAATGTGAAAAAAATGGAGTAATAGTAGCTTTATAAGGATCAAATGATATAGATTCAATGCAATCCCTATCAAGCTACCAACAGTATTCTTCACAGAGCTAGAACAAATAATTTCACAATTTGTATGGAAATACAAAAAATCTCGAATAGCCAAAGCGATCCTGAGAAAGAAGAATGGAACTGGAGGAATCAACCTACCTGACTTCAGACTCTACTAAAAGCCACAGTCATCAAGACAGTATGGTACTGGCACAAAGACAGAAATATAGATCAATGGAACAAAATAGAAAGCCCAGAGATAAATCCACGCACATATGGACACCTTATCTTTGACAAAGGAGGCAAGAATATACAATGGATTAAAGACAATCTCTTTAACAAGTGGTTCTGGGAAATCTGGTCAACCACTTGTAAAAGAATAAAACTAGAACACTTTCTAACACCATACACAAAAATAAACTCAAAATGGATTAAAGATCTCAACGTAAGACCAGAAACTATAAAACTCCTAGAGGAGAACATAGGCAAAACACTCTCTGACATACATCACAGCAAGATCCTCTATGACCCACCTCCCAGAATATTGGAAATAAAAGCAAAAATAAACAAATGGGACCTAATTAACCTTAAAAGCTTCTGCACATCAAAGGAAACTATTAGCAAGGTGAAAAGACAGCCTTCAGAATGGGAGAAAATAATAGCAAATGAAGCAACTGACAAACAACTAATCTCAAAAATATATAAGCAATTCCTACAGCTCAACTCCAGAAAAATAAATGACCCAATCAAAAAATGGGCCAAAGAACTAAATATACATTTCTCCAAAGAAGACATACAGATGGCTAACAAACACATGAAAAGATGCTCAACATCACTCATTATCAGAGAAATGCAAATCAAAACCACTATGAGGTACCATTTCATGCCAGTCAGAATGGCTGCGATCCAAAAGTCTACAAATAATAAATGCTGGAGAGGGTGTGGAGAAAAGGGAACCCTCTTACACTGTTGGTGGGGATGCAAACTAGTACAGCCACTATGGAGAACAGTGTGGAGATTCCTTAAAAAACTGGAAATAGAACTGCCTTATGACCCAGCAATCCCACTGCTGGGTATACACACTGAGGAAACCAGAAGGGAAAGAGACACGTGTATCCCAATGTTCATCGCAGCACTGTTTATAATAGCCAGGACATGGAAGCAACCTAGATGCCCATCAGCAGATGAATGGATAAGAAAGCTGTGGTACATATACACAATGGAGTATTACTCAGCCATTAAAAAGAATACATTTGAATCAGTTCTAATGAGGTGGATGAAACTGGAGCCTATTATACAGAGTGAAGTAAGCCAGAAGGAAAAACACCAATACAGTATACTAACGCATATATATGGAATTTAGAAAGATGGTAACAATCACCCTGTGTACGAGACAGCAAAAGAGACAGTGATGTATAGAACAGTCTTATGGACTCTGTGGGAGAGGGAGAGGGTGGGAAGATTTGAGAGAATGGCATTGAAACATGTAAAATATCATGGATGAAATGAGATGCCAGTCCAGGTTCGATGCACGATACTGGATGCTTGGGGCTAGAGCACTGGGACGACCCGGAGGGATGGTATGGGGAGGGAGGAGGGAGGAGGGTTCAGGATGGGGAACGCGTGTATACCCATGGTGGATTCATTTTGGTGTTTGGCAAGACTAATACAATTATGTAAAGCTTAAAAATTAAATAAAATTAAAAAAAGAAAAAAAAAACCATCATCATTCCGATGACTCCCAAAAACATAATTCAAAATCAGACCTCTTCTCTGAGCCCCACAGTTCTGTTGATGTAACCAACAGCAGACTTGGTATCTCTGTTTGAATGTCTTAGAAGTTTCCTGACTTTAAATTGTGCAGAAAGGAACTTGATGTGCCTTCTGCCCTGTTTCTCCCTCAGTCTCCCTTATCTCATAGAATTTCCTTTGATCTGGTTGCCTGAGTCTCAAATCTAGGAATCATTCTTTTTAAAAATTTTTAAAAGCTGATTTATTTTTTAATTGAAAGATAATTGCTTTGCAGAATTGTGTTGGTTTCTGCCGGACATCGACATGAATCAGCCATAGGTGTACATGTGTCCCCTCCCTCTGGGACCCCCTCCCCCCTCCCTCCCCATCCCACCCCTCTAGGTTGTTACAGAGTCCCAGTAAGAATAATTCTTGAGTCAAGTTTTTTCCCCTTATCTTCCATATCCAATCTGTAAGTCTTGAATAAATGAATTTTACTCTTAAAAAAAAAAAAAAAAAAAAGGATCAAATGAGATATGTATACAGGAAACTGAGTGGTCATCTACTGTTCACACTTTTTATTTTGCCGCACCAAATGGCTTGCAGGATCTTAGTTCCCAGACCAAGGACTGACTCTGGGCCCCCGGCAGTGAAAGCACAGAGTTCCGACTACTGGACGGTCAGGCAATTCCCGTGTTCACACTTTTTATTGTTTCTGTTTAGGGACGTAACAGTGTTAGCATTGCTGATAAGAACTAGTTAATTGGGCTTTTGGTACTAAATCCAAGGCCTTTTGACCAAAGTATCTTAAGGTTTTTCAACACTGAGAATGAACAGAGGAAAACAAGCTTAATACACACATGGTCAGGGTTTAAGGGGATATGGCTGTTTAAGCAGTGTGGAGCCTCTTATTTTTGTTGAATGTAAAGTCCACAGTCCTTGGAGTCCATCCAGCTTACCCATCCTTTTCACGTGGGGAGCTTTGGCCTCCGAGGAGGACGGGGCTGTCTCAGTGTTTGGGGTGGTACCTGCACTATGGTTTAAAGTTGTATCACAACCGCATAAACCTTGCCAGGAAACTACTACTAACTCAACTATACAAGAAAAAGAGGCAATTTACTTTCATTAAGGCGAAATGACCTGGATTTCACTGAGTCGGAGAAATGCTCCCACCAAAGGCACGGACACTGAACAGTTTGGTTGGCGGGTGAGTTTCCGTGTGTTTTTCTTCTAGTTCTCTGAGGTCGCTCCTCCCACCTGATGGATGTGCTATAGTCATGATAGGATCTCAGCATGAAGACCCATGGCAATTTTTGATCCAAGCGGAGAATTTAATGGAATTTATCCCAGAATATAAGTGTGAAAGATACTTTTCTCCAGGGCCATTTCTATTCTTATCTTGAATCCTTCATTGACCTGAGTTGCATCTCAAAGGCAAGGAATCACTATAAAGAAATGTCATATTTCAAAAAAAAAAAATTCATATATAGTTTCCTTGGCAGGAGAACTCCTTTTTAAAGCCTATGATTGTTTTGTTTTTCTTAACCCAGAATGGACTGTGTCACACGCATCAGTCCACATGAGCTGCACATTCAGATCATTTATATACCTCATTCTACTCCACCACCTCGATGTTTTATTCATCAGCACCTGCTTCTCTGTCACTGAAACTTGTTTTGCTCAGAGTAGCTTCCTTTCAGCCTTCTATCAAATAAGCTCCAGTTCTCCATTAATAATTTGACAGAAAAAGACTGGAGATGGTGTTCTGCACAGTGTGACAAATACGCCAGTGATTTCATTTGAATTACAGCCATGGAATGTCTACCTTTACAATCAATGATTTTCTTCCTATCTTGGATGATAATAATTTTTTATTATAAGTAGTGCTCAACAAACTCAATAACATTCCCTGGTGATTTTCTCTAACAGCAGCCATACAGAAGTATAATTTCAAAGTCCCTCTGATCTCATTCAGCTTTATGTGTTAGATTAAATGTCAAAGTTGTCTGTGTACCATCTGTAAGATTTCTTCTATTCTGAATACTCTTAGTTGGCTCTCAATTATCTGGTGAATCATTCTATACATTTATCACTAGTGTTACATTTCTAACTTAAAGCTGTTCAACATAATTTATTTTGCCTCTAGCTTTAATGATACAGTAGTAAAACTGATTCCCAAGTGTCATGAACTATAGAGGTAGATCAAAAGGGGAGAAAGCTTGATTTTTAAAAACATCATGCATGTCCCTTACAGTCATGACTAATACAAGTGTCTCATAATGTCTTTTTTTTTAAATAAATTTATTTATTTTAATTGGGGGCTAATTACTTTACAATACTGTGGTGGTTATTGCCATACATTGACATGGATCAGCCACGGGTGTACATGTGTCCCCCATCCTGAACCCCCCTCCCACCTCCCCCCCCCCATCCCATCCCTCTGGGTTGTCCAAGTGCACCGGCTTTGAATGCCCTGTTTCATGCATCAAACCTGGACTGGTCATCTATTTCACATATGGTAATATACATGTTTCAATGCTATTGTCTCAAATCATCCTACCCTCACCTTCTCCCACAGAGTCCAAAAGTCTGTTCTTTATATCTGTGTCTCTTTTGCTGTCTCGTATATAGGGTTGTCGTTACCATCTTTCTGAATTCCATATATATGCATTAAAACACATTAGTTTATATTTTTCTTAATCTATATCAACAAAAAGTTGAAAATAAGTGCGTAATGGGTTAAAGGTAAAAAGCACCTTGAAGATAGCAAATGTTGGAAATAATTCAAATATCTGTGTACAGAGAATTGGTTAAACAAATATATTAATAGTAGTCCATGCTATGAATATGTGGCTATTAAAGAGTGCAGTAGGTTGAAAGCATTAAAGGGGATAGAAGAATTTTTGTTAGCAAAAGTTATAATACACGAAGAAGAAAATAATAGATATGAATCCTTATGAAATAAAAAACTAAGTAAGAAAATACATATAATAGAAATGCTTAGAAATTCATGAAGTATTTGATAGAACCATATTAGTACCGAGAGACTTTGATCCAGGTCTTTTGGAATATGATAGATCAACTAAACAAAACAAAAAGGGAGGCTTCCCTGTTGCTCAGTGGTAAAGAATCTGCCTGCCAATGCAGGAGACACGAGTTTGATCCCTGGTCTGGGAAGATCCCACATGATGTGGAGTGACTAAGCCTGCGTGCCACAACTATTGAGCCCACGCACCTCAGCTGCTGAAGCCTGCCTGCCCTAAAGTCCGTGCTCTGCAGCAGGAGAATCTAGCCCAATGAGAAGCTTCTGAACCGAAACAAAGAGTAGCCCCCACTCACCGCAACTAGAAAAAAGCCCACACAGCAATGAAGACCCAGCGCAGATATAAATAAACACACAACATAAAAAGGGCATAAATGACGTGAACACCACAATCGACAAACTTGAAATATATTTGGTATACTACAAATAGAGAACGCACATTTCTACATTTTTTAGATATGCTCACAACTTATGAAAACTGGCCCTTTACTTGGTTATAAACAAAAGGCTTAAATTCTCCAACTATAAACATTTTTGGACCACAGTGCAGTAAAAAGACAAATCAATGAAAGAAAAATCATCCCCCGAAAAACGCTACTTTGAAATTTTTTAAAAGCTGCCTTTAAAATAGTTTTTTGTTCAAAGAAAAAAATCACAGCTGAAATGAAAATGTATTTGTGATTGAAAGTGAAAGTGTTAGTTTCTCAGTCATGTCCAACTTTTTGCCACCCCATGGACTGTAGCCTCCCAGGCTCCTCTGTCCATGGGATTTTCCAGGCAAGAATACTGGAGTGGGTAGCCATTCCCTTCTCCAAGGGATCTTTCCGATCCATGGACTGAACTCAGGTCTCCTGTATTGCAGGCAGAGTCTTTACCTTTTGAGCTACCAGAGATGTAAATTATTTATCTTAAAACCTTTAGAATGATCTTTTTAACATAGAATCAAAACATGTCACCACCCTGTTCAAAACACCTCAGTCTATTTCCATAGCAACTTGAATAAAAATCCAGATTTCTTTCATGGCCTTCAAGTACCTACATAACCTGTTCTTGCCTAGCTCTCCAACCTCACCACTTACATCTCTACCTTCTATCAGTGCCCTGCAGCTGCACTGCCTTTCTTTTCAAGCAGCAGAGTGCCAAGGTAATTCTCATCTTAGCTTTTGCTTATTTATTTTTTCTGCCTGAAAATTGCTTCTTCATACCAGTGCTATCCAACAGAACTTTCTGTGATGATGGAAATATTCTGTATCTGTTCTGTCCAATATACTAGTCACAAGCCGCAATTTCAAGAATGTGGTTTTTGAACACTTGACTTGTGAATAGGGCAACAGAGGAACTGGGTTAATTAATTAATTAAAGCTTAATTAAAATTAAAATCTAAGCTTAATTAAAAATTTTAACTTATTAACATTTATTTTAACTAGTGAAATTTGGGTAGCTAGTGGTCATTTTGGACATTACAGCTCTAAACATTTGCCAAACTGTTTCTTATCATTCAAACTTCATTCATCAATATTTCAACATAAACATTGCCTCAAAGAAACTTTCAGCAGGTGATCAAATAAAGCTTCATGATTCAGTCTTTATAAGTTGTGTGTTTCTGGGAATTTATCCATTTTTTTTAAGTTATCTAACTTGTTTATATAAAATTATTCATAGTATTCTCTTATAAACATTTTTTTTATTTCTGAGCCATCAGTTATAATGGCCCATATTTCATTTTTAATTTTAGTCAAGACTTCTATTTTTTTTTCTCTTAAGTTAAATAAGGGTTTGCCAATTTTGTTGACCTTTTAAAAAGACCAACTCTTAGTTTGGTTGGTTTTTTTCTGTTTTTGTATTTTCCGTTCCATTTAACTCTGCTCTAATTTTTATTATTCCCTCCCTCCTTGGAGAAGGCAGTGGCACCCCACTCCAGTACTCTTGCCTGGAAAATCCCATGGACGGAGGAGCCTGGTAGGCTTCAGTCCATGGGGTCACTAAGAGTCGGGCATGACTGAGCGACTTCACTTTCACTTTTTACTTTCATGCATTGGAGAAGGAAATGGCAACCCACTCCAGTGTTCTTGCCTGGAGAATCCCAGGGATGGGGGAGCCTGATGGGCTGCCGTCTCTGGGGTCGCACAGAGTCGGACACGACTGAAGCGACGCAGCAGCAGTAGCAGCAGCAGCCCTCCTTGGTAACTTTGGCTTTAGTTTGTTTTTCTTTTCTAGTTCTTTGAAGAATAACTTTACTTTACTTGAGTAACTTTAAAGTTGTTGACTTGAGATCTTTTTTTCTTTTTTAATGTAAGCATTTATAGCTATAAACTTCCCTCTTAGCATTGCTTTCATTGCAATAACGTTGGCATTTTGTGTTTTTACTTTCATTTGTCTACGGATATTTTCTAATTTCCTTTTAACTTCTTCTTTGACCCTTTTTGTTGTTAACGAGTGTAATTTTCGCATATCTGTAGATTTTCCAGCTTTCATTCTATTAATTTCTAATTTTATTCCATTGTGGTCAGAAGAGATCCTTTGTATGCTTAGTTTCTTCACATTGTTAAGACTTGTTTTGTAATAGTCTCTCCTGGAGAATAGTCCATGTGCATTTTAGAGAAATGAATATTCTGTTATTGTTTGATGGTGTGTTTTGTATACATAGATTAAGTCTAATTGGTCTATAGTGTTGTTCATGCCCTCTTTTCCCTACTGATATTCACTCTAGTTTTCTATCCATTACTGAAAGTGTGATATTGAAATCTCCTGCTATTGGGCTTCCCTGGCGACTCAGATGTAAAGAATCTGCCTACAATGCAGAAAACCCGGGTTTGATCCCTGGGTTGGGAAGATCCCCTGGAGAAGGTAATGGCTACCCACTCGAAGTTTTCTTGCCTGGAGAATTCCACGGACAGAGGAGCCTGGTGAGCTACAGTCCTTTAGTGTGATATTGAAAGTGTGATATCGAAGTCTCCTACTAGTATTGTGTTGCTGTTTCTCCCCTCAATCTGTCAAAGTTTGCTTTATATATTTAGGAGCTCTGAGGTTTAGAGTATAAATGTTTACCATTGTCATATCTTCTTGGTGAATTGACCCTTTTATCATTTATAATGTCCTTATTTGTTTCTTGTAAGAGTTTTTGACATAAATTCTACTTTGTCTGATATTTGTATAGCCACTCCTTCTCTCTTCTGGTTACTATTTAAAACCATGGAATATCTTTTTCCATTCTTTGACTTTCAGCCTTTGTGTCCTTAAATATAAAGCAAGTCTCCTGTAGATAGTGTATTGTTGGATACTATTTTAATACATTCAGTCAGCCTCTGTCTTTTCACTGGTGAGTTTAATCCATTTACATGTAAAGTAATTACTGATAGGGAAGGGCTTACTATTGCCATATTATTAACTTTTTTTGTGTATCTTATAACATTTGGGGGGATAAAAAAATTTTTTTATCCCTCCTTTCCTCTCTTACTGTTTTCTTTTGTATTTTATAGTGATATGCTCTGATTTCTTTCTACATATATTCTCTAAACATTTTCATGTGGTTACCACTGCAATCACATAAACCATCTTGAAGTTATAGCATTCTATATTAAACTGATAATTTCAATCATATACAAAAACTCTATCCTTTACAAATTCACCCTGCCTCCCCACTTTATGCTACTGATGTCACAAATTACACCCTTAGATGTCGCATGCCTAACAACATAGATTTATAATTTTATTTCTAATTCCATGCAACAAAATTACAATAATAATACAATAATGTAGTCTACACATTTGTCCATGTATTTTACCTTTATGGAAGAAGCATTTATTTTTGTACAGCTTCATGTTGCTGTCCACCATCTTTTTGTTTCAGCTAAAATGACTCCCTTTAGAATTTCTTGTAGAACAGGTTTAGTAGCAAACTCTCTCAGCTTTTGTTCATCTGGGAAAGTCTTCATTTATTCTTCATTTTGAAGGATAGTTTTGCCAGATACAGCATCCTTGAATAGATAATTTTTTCTTTCTGCATTCTTAATATATTATCCCACTGCCTTCTGGCATGTTAGGTTTCTGCTGATAAAAACAACTGAGAATCTTATAGAGGACCACTTGTACATAACAAGTCAATTTCTTTTCCTGTTTTCTTTTACTGTTTTATATATATATATATATATATATATAAAAAACAGCTTTTCTATCTATTATACTTGGAAAAATCTTGAGAAAGAATAACAAAAAAGATGGAGAAATTGAAAAGCATAAACTAAATGAAATGGGATCACTGAATGTGATATAGAAAAAGTGAAACAAACTAGATACAAGTAAAAGACCATCATATAGTTCAGTTGTTTTTAAATATGGCTGCTCATTAGGTTCACATATGGATCTTTGGAGAAAAAAAAAATACCTGGATATTTGTATTACACAAAAAAACTCCAAGAAAATTCTAATGTGCATCTGGATTTTAAAAAGTGATTGATTTTTAAAACTGTTAAAAATTAATAGAATCAATAGACAGAAAAGTAGAAGGTTATTTGTTGTTTGGTCGCTAAGTCATGACTGACTCTTTGTGATCCCGTGGACTGCAGCATACCATGCCTCCCTGTCCCTCGTTATCTCCCAGAGCTTGCCCGAGTTCATTCCATTGAATTGGTGATGCCATTCAACCATCTCATCCTCTGTCTCCCCCTTGCTCTCAATCTTTCCCAGCATCAGGGTCTTTTCCAATGAGCCGGCTCTTCACATCAGGTGGCCAAAGTATTGAGCTTCAGCTTCAGCATCAGTCCTTCCAATGAGTATTCAGGGTTGATTTCCTTTAGGATTGACTGGTTTGATCATCTTGCTGTCCAAGGAACTCTCAAGAGTCTTCTCCAGCACCACAGTTCAAAAGCATCAATGATAACTTCTTCTACATAAAGAAGTTGGACCTTCTTTATGGTCCAACTTTCACAACTGTACATGACTACTGAAAAGACCACAGCCTTGACTATACGGACCTTTATTGACAAAGTGATGTCTTCACTTTTTAAAATACTGTCTAAGTTTGTCATAGCTTTCCTCACAACCTGCAGTGATTTCAGAACCCAGGAAGAGAAAATTTGTCACTGCTTCCACCTTTTCCCCCTCTATTTACCATGAAGTGATGGGACTGGATGCCATAATCTTAGTTGTTTTTTTTTAATACTGAGTTCTAAGCCGCCTTTTTTACTCTTCTCTTTCACCCTCATCAAGTGACTCTTTAGTTCCTCTTTGCTTACTGCCATTACAGTGGTACCATCTGCATAAAAAGTTTGTTGATATTTCTCCTGGCAATCTTGATTCCAGCTTGTAACTCATCCACTCTGGCATTTTTCATGATGTAGTCTGCATATAAATTAAATAAACAGGGGGACAACACACACCTTGTCGTACTCCTTTCCCAATTTTGAACCAGTCAGTTGTCCCATATAAGGTTCTAATTGTTCCTTCTTGACCTGCACACAGGTTTCTCAGGAGGCAAGTAATATAGTCTAGTATTCCCATCTCTTTAAGAGCTTTCCAGTCTGTTGTGATCCACACAGTCAAAGGCTTTACCATAGTCAATGTAACAGAGGTAGATGTTTTTTCTGGAATTTCCTTGCTTTCTCTTTGATCCAGCAAATGCTGCAATTTGATCTTTGGTTCCTCTACCTTTCCTAAACCCAGCTTGTATGTGTGGAAGTTCTTGATTCAAGTACTGCTGAAGCCTAGCTTGAGGGATTTTGAGCATAACTTTACTAACATGGGAAGTGAGCACAATTTTCTGGTAGTTTAAACATACTTTAGTACTGCCCTACTTGAGAACCAGAATGAAGTTCCAGTCCTGTGGTTACTGTTGAAGTAGTTTAAACATACTTTAGTACTGCCCTTCTTGAGAACTGGGAGGAAGTTCCAGTCCTGTGGTCACTGTTGGGTTTTCCAAATTTGCTGACATATTGACTGCAGCACTTTAACAGCATCATCCTTTAGGATTTTAAATAGCTCAGCTGGAATTCCATCACCACCACTAGCTTTATTGGCAGCAATGCTTCCTAAGACCCACTTGGCTTCACACTCCAGGACATCTGGCTCTAGGTGAGTGACCACACCATTGTGGTTATCTGGGTCATTAAGACCTTTTTTGTATAGTTCTTCTATGTATCTTGCCATCTCTTCTTGATCTCTTCTGCTTCTTTTAGGTCTTTACCCTTTCTGTCCTTTATTGTGCCCATCTTTGCATGAAATGCTCCTTTGATAGCTCCAATTTTCCTGAAGAGATCTCTAGTCTTTCCCCTTCTGTTGTTTTCCTCTATTTCTTTGCACTGTTCCTTGAAGAAGGCTTTCTTGTCTCCCCTTTCTATTCTCTGGAACTTTGTATTCAGTTGGGTATACCTTTCCCTTTCTCCCTTACTTTTCACTTCTTTCTTTTCTCAGCTATCTGTAAAGCCTCCTTAGACAACAACTTTGCCTATTTGCATTTCTTTTTCTTTGGGATGGTTTTGGTCACTGCCTCCTGTACAATGTTATAAGCCTCTGTCCATAGTTCTTCAGGCACTCTGTCTACCAGATCTAATCCCTTGAATTTATTCATCACCTCCACTGTATAATCATAGGGGATTTGATTTAGGTCATAGCTGAATGACCTATTGGTTTTCCCTCACTTTCTTTAGCTTTAAAACTGAATTTTGCTATGAGAGCTGATGTCTGAGCCACAGTCAACTCTAGGTCTTGTTTTTGCTGACTGTATAGAGCTTCTCCATTTCTCCATCTTTGGCTGCAAAGAATATAATCAATCTGATTTTGGTATTAACCATCTGGTGGTGTCTACGTGTAGAGTCATCTCTTGTGCTGTTGGAAGAATATGTTTACTATGACTAGTGTGTTCTCTTGGCAGACTTCTGTTAGTCTTTGCCCTGTCGCATTTTGTACTCCAGGGCCAAACTTGCCTATTACTCCAGGTATCTCTTGACTTCCTACTTTTGCATTCCAATCCCCTATGAAGTCAAGGCATCCTTTTTTGGTGTTGGTTCTAGAAGGTCTTGTAAGTCTTCATAGAATTGGTCAACTTCAGCTTCTTCGGCATTAGCAGTTGGAACATAGGCTTGGATTACTGTCATGCTGAATGTTTTGCCTTGGAAATGAACAGAGATCATTTTGTCACTTTTGAAATTGCAAGTGCTGCATTTTGGACTCTTCTGTTGATTATGAGAGCTACTCCATTTCTTCTATAGGATTCTTGCCCACAGTAATAGATATAATGGTCATCTGAATTAAATTCACTCATTCTCATCCATTTTAGTTCACTGATTCCTAAGATGTCAATGTTTACTCTTGCCATCTCTTGCTTGACCATGTCCAATTTACCTCGATTCTTGGACCTAGCATTCCAGCTTCCTATGCAATACTGTTCTTTAGAGCACTGGATTTTACTTTCTTCACCAGACACATCCACAACTAAGCATTGTTTCCACTTTGGCCCAGCCACTTCACTCTTTCCTCTGCTCTTCACCAGTAGCAGAAGGCAATGGCACCCCACTCCAGTACTGTTGCCCGGAAAATCCCATGGATGGAGGAGCCTGGTAGGCTGCAGTCCATGGGGTCACTAAGAGTCGGACATGACTGAACGACTTCACTTTCACTTTTCACTTTCATGCATTGGAGAAGGAAATGGCAACCCACTCCAGTGTTCTTGCCTGGAGAATCCCAGGGACGGGGGAGCCTGGTGGGCTGCAGTCCATGGGGTCACACAGAGTCGGACACAACTGAAATGACTTAGCAGCAGCAGCAGCAGCTATCAACAGGTAAATAGATAAGAAGACTGTCACTAAGCCATAACAAAGAATGAAATTTTGCCATGTGCAGCTACAGGGATGGACTTGGAGGGCATTATGCTAAGTGAAATCAGTCAGACAAAGACAAACAACTGTATGTTACCACTTTTAAGTGGAATCTAAGAAATGAAACAAATAAAATGAATATTACTAACAGAAATAGACTTACAGATGTAGAAAAGAAACTAGTGGTTACCAGTGGAGAGAAGGAAGGGGGAGGAGCAAGACAGAAGCAGGGGATTAAGAGGTACAAATGACTGTATAAAATAAATAAGCTACAGGGCTATATTGTAAAGCACTGGGAATATAGCCAATATTTTATAATAATTTTAAAGAGAGTATAATCCATAAAAATATTGAATGACCATGTTGTACACCTGAAACTAATACAATAAAATTAATTACAAATGAAAGCTTGTTTGAGTATTTCCCAAGGATTCTGCACAATTAATATTGGATACAGAGAGTTTAGACTAAACCAACTAGATCACATGAGTTTTTTTCCCCCTCTTTTGAGGTGCAGAAACAAGAAACTTTAAATTGAAGAGTGCTATGTTTTCCCAATAGGAAATCCATATCTTCTTTTTTTTTTCTAAAGTAATTTTCCCTGTACTATAAATTCTTGAGCAAAGAAAGGAAAATCTGAAGGCCACATTCTGGGTAATCTTGGTCAAAACATTTCCCTTGAATGATTCAGATAATCAGACCTGGGATAAATGTTTCTCTGAATTATTCATATAGTATCCTCAGCTTTCCACTTTATTTTTTAGCTCTAGGCTAGGCTATAACTCTAGGCTCTGTTTATTTAATCTATTTATTTAAACCCTGTTTGTTTAATCTGTACTCTGATCACATCATGAGAAATGCCAGGCTGGCTGAGTTACAAGATGGAATCAAGATAGATGGGAGAAACACTGAGAACCTCAGGTACAGATGATACCACTCTAATGGCAGAAAGCAAAGAGTAACTAAAGAGCCTCTTGATGAGGGTGAAGGAGGAGAGTGAAAGGCCAGCTTAAAACTAAATATTAAAAACAAAAAAAAAAAAACTAAGATCATGGCATTTGGCCCCATTACTTCTTGGCAAATAGAGGGGGAAAAGGTAGAGTGCTGCTTTCCATGGGGTCACAAAGAGTCAGCCATGACTGAGAGACTGAACTGAACTGAGTGACACATTTCTTTTTCTTGGGCTCTAAGATCACTGTGGATGGTGCCTATAGCCATGAAATCAGAAGACATTTGCTTCTTGGCAGGAAAACTATGACAATCCTAGACAGTGTGTTGAAAAGCAGAGACGTTACTCTGTTGACAAACATCCATATGGTCAAGGCTATCGTCTTCCTAGTGGTCATGTACGGTTGTGAGAGCTGGACCATAAAGAAGGTAGTGTGCCAAAGAATTGATACCTTCAAACTGTGGTGCTGGAGAAGACTCCTGAGAGTTCCTTGCACAGCACGGAGATCAGACCAGTTAATCTTAAGGGAAATCAACCCTGAAAACTCATTGAAAGGACGGATGCTGAAGTTGAAACTCCAGTATTTTGGTCATCTGATGTGAAGAGCTGACTCATTGCAGAAGTCTCCAGTGCTGGGAAAGACTGAACGCAGGAGGAGAAGGGGACGACAGAGGATGAGATGGTTGGATAGTATCACCAATGCAATGGACATGAAATTGGGCAAATTTCAGGTGATGGTGAGGGACAGGGAGGCCTGGCATGCTTCAGTTCATGGGGTCACACAGAGTTGGACATAACTGGGCAATTAAACAACAATAGCTCTAGGCTCCATGCACAATGTCCCGCTGGACTCTTTACCGAGGTCATCATTGTTCTGTCTCTACCGCACCCTCTCTTCTGAGTATACTGCCCCTTTTCCTGTGGTGATAACCTCTGCTGCTCCCAGTTCTCTGCTTTCACAGCCACAGAGTTGTGTCAACAACTCAAGGCCAACTGGAGTTCTTCCCTAGGATATTTTTGAAATTGAGTTGGGGCAACAATGTGGCTTCTCAGTATGAAGTGAGACTCAATTTCAACCATTTTGTTTACCATGGATCAGAGAGAATGAAACTAACACATAGAAAGTGGCACAGAAAAAAATAAAAAACAAAGCTCTTACCCTTGGTCCCCTTGCTCCTTGGCCTGGCTGTATCCTTGCTCTTAACATAGTCATCGGAGAAGGCACTGGCGACCCACTCCAGCGCTCTTGCCTGGAAAATCCATGGACAGAGAAGCCTGGTAGGCTGCAGTCCATGGGGTCGGATACGACTGAATGACTTCACTTCACCATAGTTATATGAACCAGTACTTCCCCCTCTTTTAACCAAGCTGATTCAAATTGTGTTTCTGTCATTTGCAATCAGAAAAACCTTGTCATGTTCAATCCTTCAAGTGTATACAAACTATTTTGGGGGAACCAAATTCTCAAAGAGGTCAGAGGTCTAAGGCAAATTAAGAATCCTTTTTCTATGCTCTCTAGTAGGCTATTTGCCATATCTTGTCCATGCCTTTTTTTTTTTTTTTTTTTTTTTGGTCTTTGGGTTCTTTGTCCAGAGATCAGCCCTACTAACCCAGGGTATGCTAAACCAGGGATTATTGCTTCAGAGAGAAAGTTCTGGAAGGGGCTTCTTCCTGGAAAAAAGAGCTATGGGGAGTGTAAGGAGCCCCCTATTGTCTATAATGCGAGGCATAGGGATTGTGTGAGAGGCACGCTTGTGGAGCATAGGTTTTGGAATCTATGCCTGAATGTGAACCCCAGCTCTCCGTAAAACTGACTATATAGACTTACAGAATTTATTTACTTTTTCTGTGTCTAGTTCACTTGTCTGTAAAATGGGGAGGTCTATAGCCATCAGACACTCCAGACCATCTTATAAGCTAAACAGCAAACAGAAAGAAAAGGCTTTTCCCCAATAATTCTAGTAAAAGTCCCAGCAATGAGTCTGGAGGGCCAGCCTTGAGTCACATACCCTTTCATGCATCAACCAGGGGAAATAGTCTGAATGGGTAGCTCTGTGTCAAATGGCCAATGGTGAAATTGGAGAAAAGGCAGTGCTTAAAAGCCACATGATCTAAGAGTGGAGGCTGCATGGTTCCTCAAAGGAAGTCAGCCTTTCTTGAGCAGCATAAAGAAAAATGGACACAGCTCCCTGGTGGTAGTCTGTGAACCTCATGCTTTTCTGAGCGCACAGTAGGTGCTCTGCAAGCACACAGTAGATGCTCAATAAATAATCTTCCCTTTAGCCTGCTAGCACCAAGCCTGACTAATATTGAAAACTCCTTGATTTTCAGTACTATGATCCCATCCTGCTTTTTAGGCAGAAAAGTCTAGAGAAATACCAGGATCAGAAATATAGCATAACACTTGAGAAAACTTTCTCTCACTGTTTCAAAGTTGTGAATGGTGCTCAGTAGCCTTAGACTCAGGCTTTGAGCAGCAGGCTGCAAGGTGTCTTTGGAAACTCAGATGGGACTAATAGTCATTCAATTGCGTGTGGATCACATGACTCAAAGCGGACCATAAATACACGGTCAAATATGAACCAGGTCCAGTGCTGTCAGTCTGAACAGGGCTTTATGGGGACACCATGTAGGGTGGTGTGGTCCCTGTGGGGACCCTGCTGCCGTGGATTTGTGGCCCCCAACCAGCCTGGAATGCAGACCTCCCAGGACACAGTTGGGGTTTGCTCTTCAGTTAATATGCTGTGGAAAGGAAGTGTTTGCCTGCCTGTAAGTCTGCTCAAGCTCAAATGCCGAGACAGTTCTTTAAAGGCAAGGATAATCTGACCAATATAATAACACAGATGGAGCCCGCCTGGTTAAATGTCACGAAATAAGGGAATTAGGATAATAACAAGAATGAGGAGAAAACCTCCCTCTGTTTACTCGCCAGCAGCTCTGAGGCTGCTCCAACTAGGGAGTGCTGCAGGCTGGCTCAGAGAAGGAGAGGGGGTGACCAGGGACCTGGAATTCCTCCAGCTGGTGTGAATTTGAGGCCGGGGGTTGTGAAAAGATTATGGTCTTTACTGTTTTTTTAAATATAAGAATAATGATGGGAAGAATCACATTATCAGACCCTAACAGGTAATCTTTTGTTGGAAAGAGAGAGAAAGACAAGGAGAGATGGAGAGAGAGTATATGAGTACGTGTGTCTGATACCCTGCAGATGATGATGTCATCTCTTGTTGATGGTAAAAAAGGAAGATCTGGAGAAGGGAGCAGCTCCTGGAAAGACTCATCACAGCAAGTGGGTGGGAGCAAAACAGTGCTTGAGAGGCTCTGAAATTCATCGACATCTGGTGGAGGAAGAGGAAGTGAAGGACGTGCTAGTAAATACCGTCTGCTTTACCTGCCCAGCATCACTGGTCCCTTCTGCCTGGAATTCCTTTAGCCCGTTATGCATGGGGTCTGTCTTAATCTTACTTGCCCCTCCTATAGCCATAGTTGATTGGTCAGAGGTGGGAACCTGACCTAAGATGGGCCAATCATAGTATCTCTACCATCCTGGCCATGACTGATTGGTTTAGGAATGAACCTTTGATACATCTCATTCAATAAGCCTCTTCCCTATGAATTTAGGGCTTCCCTGGTGGTTCAGCTGGTAAAGAATCTGCCTGCAATGTGGGAGACCTGGGTTTGATCCCTGGGTTGGGAAGATCCCCTGGAGAAGGGAAAGGCTACCCACTCCAGTATTCTGGCCTGGAGAATTCCATGGACTGTATAATCCATGGGATTGCAAAGGGTCAGACCTGACTGAGCGACTTTCACTCACTAGGAATTTATATTAGAAACATAGATCTTCTCCACTCAATGTCTCTCTGATGGACGAAGTAAATTTGGAGCTTCAGGGAGCCGCGTTCTCTACGGTGTAGAGAAAGCCTCTCTATGGAGAGTGAGAGGTGAAGCCAAGGTATAGAAGGCAGCAGGGATGCAAGCGTTTGGTAGCATTTGAGGCCTGGCCTCCATCTGCCCCTGAGGCTCATTCTTGCCTTCTGTGGCTGACTGCCCAACCTTTCCTTGGATTCCCTTGGGCCTATGAACTTCCGTTATTACTTTGGCCATTTCCAGTGGCTTCAGTTACTTACAGCTGAAAAGGCCTTAACAGCTCGGGCACTTAAAATGGTCCTAAGAAGACAGAGAGTAGAAAGGTGTTGCCAAGAGCTTGGAGGAGGAGTGATGGGGAATTAGCAAGCAGTGTTTCAGTTTTCTAAGATGAAGAGAGTTCCGGAGATTGGCTGCACAACAGCGTAAACACCATGCTTGAAAGTGCTTAGAAAGGTAACTTTTGTTACTGTATTTTACCACAATTTTTTAATGCCTCTGAAAAGAACACAACAAAAACATGCTTCCCCCAAATCTCAAAGTCAGGGGTCAACCTTGTGGCGGATTCAGACCACTGATTATTTTCTTGGTATCAGTTTTGTGTCTGAGCTTGAAGCTCTTTTCACCCCAGTCTGACTAGTTCCCATCCCTGATCACCTTTGCTTTGTGTGACCTCATTTTAATAACATGGAGCCTATGAGGCCAAGCTCTAACAAGTAATTTAGAAAATACATTGGTTCCCTCAGAACCAAGTTCATTTGGTTTCTTAAAAAGCCTACTCCAGTATTCTTGCCTGGAGAATCCCATGGACAGAAGAGCTTGGTGGGCTACAGCCCATAGGGTCACAAAGAATCGGACACAACTGAGTGACTAACACAACCACAAACCTTGTAGAAATGATGTGGGTCTTTAGCCCTGTAGCCACCCTCCATCAGCCCAGGTGACGGACAGCGGCCTGAGCAGATGCACATGTGTGTGAAGAGGGCCTCAGTCTGGATGGGGGTCTCACAGAGGGCAAGAGAAGGACGCTCTGATCACAGCCCAATCTTAAAATCCTATTCTGGGCTGAAATTGTGGGGAGGGGCTTCTAATGGACACAGTGTGGTCCCCAGCGCATTCAGCACAAGTCGGCTGAATGACGGTGATAAAGGAGACAGGGCAGTGAGTCTTCCCACTTTGGGAAGCTTTCCTCCAAGGGCTCAGCCAGAGGCAAAGCAATCAACAAAGAAAGGATTTCAACAAAGAAAACTCCCGAGCTGATTTCCCTTTACCGTGCTGAAAAGACCTATCAATCACAACTATATAGCTTTGTCCCCTAGACACCTAAATATTTTGTATTTGAGTGTATAATCTTATCCACAAACCGAGAAATCCCTTTCTTTGCAAAGTGTGCTATTAAAGACAAAAATCTTCAAAACATTTAAAGGGAATTGACTTGTCAAGATGAAAATCTGTCCCCCCCGCCAAGATGTAAAAATGGAAAAGGATTTTTATAAAATGTGTGGTGAAGGTGAGTTTACATTTTAAGAGACGGAAGAAGCGGTGGGGGTGGGGGCTAATAGACACACATTTCTTTTCGAGCTAAATGCAGGATGTGTTTTAAAGTGCAAAGTGTAAGATTTTAAAGTCCTTCGGCTTTAAATCTATGCTTGTGTGTGTCTGTGAGCACACCCTGCTGAGGTGGCTCCACTGTCAACACTACATATTAATATTCTGGGCAGCAGCAAGATGATTTGATTTTACCAAATTTGGGAAGCTATTAATAAAAGCAGAATTGAAATAAATCACCATCCTGCAAATGCTGGCTGCTGGACTTTGAGGGAAGGCGAGAATCGTGAGACTGTGCAGCGTGAAAAGAAAAAAAATGAAAACAGTTCCCTTCTGAGCACCCGGCAGGGACGCTGTAGTAAGACCACCAGCTCTCTCTGCTGGAGCCAGCCGTCCCACTGACAGCAGGTTTGCTCAGCCCTTCTCCCAGCGCTGTGTGGATCCATTTGAGCCCTAACCCTCGCCTTGCTCTTCTTTTTTTCCCCTTCTTTTTTCAAGGACACATACACACACTGGAGTTCATCTGTTTCTACCTCTGGGAAAATGTGATTCACCTTTTCAAGACAGCCAGTTTCTCTGGAAGAAGTTTCTTCAGCCTCAGAAAAACTGATAAAAATACATATTCTGCTTTTTCCTCCCCACAAAATCCTAAGCAATGGGTTTGGACAAAGTTATGAAATAGATAAGGTATGTCTTAGTCACAGTTGCCCATAATTCCCATCGACATCACTCTTCTGTGCTCAACCTGGCATCATTTGACCTCTGATCCTTATCCTGGATGTGTATTCCATCCCTCAGATCCTTCTTTTTTTCTAGGGAATAACAGGTAACAGGGATAGTCACCAGATAACAAACTCTACTCAGTTAATTTTCAAGGAAAAAAAAATCTGTACTTTAGTTAGAACATAAGTTTTTAGCAAGTCCTTGCAGTGCAATTGGTGTTATTGGAGGGTATTTAAAACACAGCAGGTGTCCAGTGAGATAGGGCGATTGGGAGGCTGTTGGGGTGATGGCACTCTCTCTGGTCCTGGCCTGCCACTAGGTTTAAATCTTAATGTTTGATTAACTTCCTTCTCCCCAGACCACGCTGGTTCACTTTCCTGGTCGTGTGTTTGCTGAAAACAAAAGTAACTGCCTGGTATTTTTAAAAGGCAGGCATTACTACCTCTAACCAAAATGATAGCACAGTAGTGGAATGAGGGGCCTATTGACCGAGAGGGCCTCCAGCTTGTGGGGTGTTCCCACTGCCATCTCCCCACTAGATTTTGCTGGTGTGGAGCTAGCCTACCAGAACAACACTGAGGGAAAGAAGTTCAGAACTTATTTTGATGCTGAGACATTCGGATCTCTATCACTGACCCTGACAACTGAAGTCTTTTTAGAGGATGTGAGTTTATGTGGAAAACCATAAAGTTGTCATTCAAAATGACCCTGATCATTGGTCAGATAAAGTGTGTGCTATGGTGGTTCTTGCCATGACTAGTTCCAAGAAGGAGAAGATGATGGAGTTAGCTCCTGTCTGGCTTCCTGGTAGCTGGGAAGGTCTGAGATCAACAGCTGATGTAGCTCCATTACTTGCTAATAACAAAGATGTGGAGGAGAGCCGATTGTTAAATTTAACAAAACAACAACAAATCCAAAATAATTATTCAGGGAATCACATATCTGCTCTATTTGTTGAGATAATTCCCCAGCATTTCTCTGGACCAAGATCCAAGTCTATTTCTTTGGCTTGTGCGTGCACATATTTGTATATGTCTGAGCCTTCAGAACAGACTTCATGGACCAGGAGAAGCACACAAAGTGTATTTTAGATTAAAGCCAGAAAGTGTGCTCATGTATGCATATTTGTACGTGTGTACATGCGAATGTGTGTGATTGATGTTGCATCCTGGCAAGACTACAGAAATTTGATGAAAAGCAGATTGAAGGCAGCATGGAATTGCCCTGTTCCCCAGCAGTGCTGAACACCTGCTGTTCCCGGAAAGGCTCCAAGGCGCCATGTTGCTCCCCGTGCCTCTGTTTCTGCAATCATGCCTCACGAGCTGGAAGGTCCTCTTCATTACCTCTTTCAAGGCTTAGCTTAAGCATCTCTTTCAAAGCCTTCCTTGACTCTAAACAGGCAGTTAGTCATTTCCCCCATGGTTCCCACTATACCTTGCGTTCTCCTCTGATAGAGCATTAAACCTCGCCACCAGTATTTATTTACATGATTCTCTCCCCAGCTGTCTCAATTAGCGCAGGGATTATGCCAGGCAGGAGATGCTTCTGTGGCCACAAATCTGCACTGTGCAGAGCATGAAGACACTTAGCTGTGAGGAAAGCTAGCGCGGGCAGCTCCTGCCCAGGCAGCCATCTGCAGGGCGCCAGTCCTGTGCACTGCATGCCTGACTGTCAGAGTGTGACAGGAGTGACCGGGATCATTCTGGCATCTTACCGGAACTTCTAAGGGTTTCACAGATCTCACACCAAAGGAGAAAATCGGTTTGTTTCAGATTTCATTTGAAGAATATTTTGGTGTTATAGAAGAGTTTTAGAAAATGAGAAGATTTCTTTCTGGGTATAATTGATTTTCTTATGTCATTTGCATATGAGACAAGATTTTAATTTTTCCACTTATCTCAGCTTCGCCATTTGTTCATTTACTTCTTTGACTAGTATTTACTGGGCAAAATAACTCCCAAATTATCTCATGCACCTGAACATGACACAGAAATCTTTATCCAGAGTGTCATAATGTGGGATTTAGAAATATTGGAGGTACAACCACTGTATTATCCATCTGTGGTAGCTGCCTCCCCCTGCAACTTAATCTTTCTTCTGAAGAAGCCCAGACACCCTGATCATGGAGTTTACAGGAAGCTTACCAGCTCCTTCTGTGAGCACCTTCTCTGCATAGAGGAAGAAAGGCAAGACACAGTAGGGTGTGATGAAGGAAAAAGAAATCAGTCAATATTTATTGAACATTCTCTGCATGCTCAACACAAAGAAGACATAAGGAGAGAACAAAGCAGTCTTCTCCAGTCCCCTTCCTCCAGTCTATCGCAACGACCAAAATAACACGTGGGCAATAATTACGAACAATAGAAGACGGTTCATTCCCAATCAGCTTTCCTAAACTTCTTCCGCAGAACTGGTGCTATGGGAAATGCAGGGTAATGATTCAGTCCCTGTCCACAGGGGGCTCCTGGCCTAAGGGACACCAACGTGTACCATGTAAGGTGCTCCAGTGGAGAGCTATGCTTGTGCAGTGAAGCAAATAATATGTCGACTGGGGGCCAGTGCAGCCTTTCAGAGAGGATGACACAGAGGGGTGAACTCTGTGACAATGAACACAGAGGGGGAGACTCTGGGACAATTAACTGCTACTGAGGTATTCTCAGGAGGTATTCTGATTATACCGAGGTCTGATACTGAATAGTATTATCAATTTGTTTGAAGAAGAGTTTCACTTTGCCAAGGCCCATTTGCTTCAAGATGTATCTTAAGCCAAAATGCCCCTGAAGGATATGGGTCCTTTTTCTTTGTTGCTTCCTTTCCCATTGACTTCTTGATTCATTCCACAAACTTTACTGAAGTCCCAGGTTCCAGGCAGGGTTCTAAGGACTGAGGAAACAGTGGCATACAAGATAAAGTCCATGCCTTCAAGGAGCTTTTATTTTGGTGCAAATAAACAAGATTATATCAGCTTTTTACAAGTGCTGTGAAGGTTGAAGGTGTGATGGACTAGGAGGTGCTTCATAACAGGGCCGTCCATGAAAAGGCGATGTTTACATGTACAAATGGCTATATTTAAAATGGATAACCAACAAGGACCTATGGTATAGCACATGGAATTCTGCTCAATGTTACATGGCAGGCTGGATGGGAGGTGAGTTTGGGGGAGAATGGTTAATGTATGGCTGAGTCACTCTGCTGTGCAACTGAAACCGTTGAATTATTAATCATCTATATGCCAATATAAAATAAAAAGTTGAAAAGAAAAGGTGATGTTTGAGCTGAGA
This sequence comes from Bos grunniens, assembly GCF_055505025.1. Classification (NCBI taxonomy): domain Eukaryota; kingdom Metazoa; phylum Chordata; class Mammalia; order Artiodactyla; family Bovidae; genus Bos; species Bos grunniens. The sequence goes on from NC_141182.1 coordinate 16,562,626, forward strand.
CCTGAAAATAAGTAAGTACTGGACTGTGTGAAGATCTGGTGGATGGGTGGGTGGAGGAGAGGCTCTTTTAGGCTAATGGGGTTAGGAAATATCCATTAAACAAAAGTGCCTTCAAGCCTTGATCACTCAGCCCATTCATAAAAGGACTTGACCATCAGTCAAGATAGGCTGTGTTCTGCTATAATAGTAAGTGATTCCCAGTCTCAGTGGTTTAGAGTGATACAGACTAACATGGCATTCATGGCATGCATCCATAGTGTACTGAGGAGAGGGGGTGTTTCATGTCTCCTCACCCTAGGACTCAGGGTGATGGAACAGCCTAGATCTATTTTTTTTTTTTTTTCCATTTGGCTGTATTGAGTCTTGGTTGCAGCATGCGAATTCCTAGTTGTGGCATGTGAGATCTAGTTCCATGACCAGTAATTGAACCTGACTGCCTGCTTTGAGAGCATGGAGTCTTAGCCACCAGACCACCAGGGAAGTCCCCAGCCTATATCATAATTTTGTGGCATATGAAAGGAGAGGAAGAGAAAATGATCAATCACACACTGGCTCTTACAGCCTTGAACTGCAAGAGACCACATACATTTTATTGCCCAAAGGGGTCACATGTGCACACCTAACCCTAAGGGTTCATGTAGTGCAATCCTGCGTTTGTATCAGAAGAACAAAAATGTTTAGTGAACAGCACTAATGACACATTACGTGGGAAGAGTAATGAATTTATGTTTCTCGCGTATCTGGTACGTGAAATCAAGAATTTACACTTTCAAAGTTTGTCAGTGAGCCCAGGCAGTTTGGGCATAGTCTTGCCGAGCTCTCTGAACAAACGAGCAAGCTTGGCTTCTGCTATGAACACCCCCGTCTTAGTCTGCTCAGGCTGTTCAAACAGAACACCACAAACGGGATGGCCTCAACATCAGAAGCTGATTTCTCCCCATTTGGGAGTTTGGAAAGCTCAAGGTTGTGCTTTGTCCTCATGACCTCATGCAAACTTGATGACCTCCCGAAGGTCCCACCTCCAAATGCCATCATATTAGTGGTTGGGGCTTCAACATGAAACTCTGAGGAAGGACACCAACATTCAGACCTTCATAAGCCCTGCCTGTCACGAGGCGGCCTTTCAAAACCATTTTTCTATCTGAACATTCTCCACTTCCCCTGAAACGAAGGACACTGTGGGCGACAAAATCTCCAAAGATCTGGCAGCCAAACAAATGTGCCTTAATTTCTATCACTTTAGGACCCCAGAGCCACAGAGGAGAGAGGTCCAAGGAGCCAAAGTACCCATGAGATCATGTGGAAAAGCAGAGAAAGTCAAGATCTGCGAGGGTGAAGTAAATGTCCATTGACAGAAATGCTTGGCTCTTCCTCCAGGCTCAGAAGTCTGAGAGGAAGGAGACAAACCTGGCCCCACACCTCTCAGCCTCTGCTCTCCCTCAGCAACCAAAACCCAGCGAGAGATGGTTCATCTCCCCAAATCTCAGTTCCCTGAAGCACATGCTTCAAAATGCTCAAAGAGCAACCGAGAAAAGCCTCTGGGCTCATATGTGTCTGAGCTGGGGCCTCAAGGAGAGCTCAGAAAGCAGTAGGGAAGCCGGGCTCTGGTTTCTAATGACAGTGGGAAAATGCCAGGAGAAGGATGGGCAGAAGGGGAAGACGAAAGACTGGAAGCATTTCTGATGAAAGAGCCCGAATGAAGTGAGTGTGAGGAGAGGTGGGTGAGAGACACAGAAAGCGAAAGGAATGAGGCAGAATGAGTGCAGGTCAGGGGAGAATAGGTATCCAACGGAGCAGGGTGACCCATCAAGTCACACGGAGGCCAGCTTGGCACAGCGCCACCTGCCAGCCACTCCCACCTTAGGGAGAGGAGAGATGTTAGGTTAGGGTTAGGGTTAGGGTTCTGCCTTTTAAAGCTGAAGACTCAGAGTGGGCAGAAGCAGTGGGTGCAGGATTTGGCTGATGAATGGCTGGTCCCCATTTCTCTGTCGATCCTGGAGAGCAAGGGTTAAGGACACTCACCCTGTCTTCTGCTCACAGCACCGATTTTCATATGGGGACCTTCCTTACCAATGCTTAACATCTTCCCTCTGTTACCTGGTGCCGAGTTTGGGCAGGTGACCCAGATTTGGCCAATATGAAGACAGCATCAACCAAATAATTGCTCTGGAGGCTGAGATGTGACCCAAACTAAACCAATAACAGTAATAAGCCTCTTCTGGCTGCAAGCTTTCTGCCCAGTTTTCCCCACGTCTACTAATTTGGCTTCTTCCCATGGCCACAGCCCAAATCCAGCGTCCTAATGTGTGATTTGAAAGCTAGCCCTGCTATTTACAAAGTGTGAGGCTTTGAGTAAGTTTCTCAAGCTCTCTGTGCTTATTCCCTCATCTGTAAAATGGGAATAATCATATTATTTATCTCATCAGATTGTTGGCAAAATTAATGCATCAACAGATGTCAGTTGCTTAGAATGATACCTCGCACATAGTAAGCTCTCAGTAAGCATGAGCCAGCTCACCCCGCCTGTTATCCCATTTGCTGGCTCAGGAAGAGATGCAAAACAGTTGCCACTGCCGCAAGGTCTCTCCCTGCTGTGCCTGCTCTTATTAGAGTACTGGGCTTTCCTCCCACACTTCCTGTGACCTTAAAAACCTGCAAGGGGCAAAGGGAGTCTTGATGTGTGGCGCAAGATTCCAAGGTGCATCCAGCCATGGCCCCAGAGAGGTGAGGTGAGCATCCCATCTTCATGGCAGCAGGAAAGGCATGGGCTCTGAAAGGCACAGCAGCTGCAGGGCTGGCGGTCTGCAGGAAGGGCTTTCTGCAGCTGGGCAGCGAACAGCTTCAAAAAGGACAGCACATCAGTCCCTCCATGCTCTGAAACTTCTCCAAAGGGCTTGGAACCATTTAAAAGTTTATTTGTGGGTCTACTGCCTGCATAGGAATTGAATTATACACCCCTGAATTATATACTCTAACTACAGTCTCCTCCTCTTCATTTTATTTTCTGAAGTCTTAAATTGTCTATATAAAAAAGACAAAAGGTGAACTTGTAGGGGACAATAAGCTAAAAAACTCTGATGTCTCTAGTACTCCGCTTGCTGGGACCTTTCCTGCAGTGATGATGCTGTTTACCTTGGACATGTGGTGGGGTAGCCCTCCAAATGCCCAGGGTTCGTTTTCAACTCCCCCATGTCAGTACACACAGTTCTTTCTTCATGGACCCTCCACTCAGCTTGTTACCATAGAAACTGCTGCCTGTGTCAGAGCACCTCTGAGAGGGTAGGAAGGAGGCATGAGCTGCTGCCATGGCAACATGCATCTCCTCAGCAGCAGCCCACACTCGGTGCCATCTTGATTCCAAAGAGGGGAAAATGGTCATGGGGATGCCTGAGTAGATTCCCCAGGCCGGGAAGTGGGAACTCAAATTACTGATCCTTATCAGGAATTCAGGCAGCTCTGCCTGCAAGGAAAGAATCGGGAAAGTTCATTTCAGAGTCCTGAGATGACCACAGGGGCCAGAACCACTTGAAGTCAAAGTACCAGTGAGGCCGCTTGCGGCATTGAAAAAGTTTAAGTGTTAATTAATCCTAATGTTTCCACTAACATTGTACTCACACGACTAATGCACACAGCATCAGGGTTAACAGTAAGGTGAGGAGTCTGGACTCCATGGAATGAAATGCTGGCTTTGTCAAGTATGGGCTCTGGAACCTCAGACAATGGGTCTGTGCCTCAGTTTTCTAATCTGTAAGATGATAATAACAGTCCCTAATTCGCAGGGTTTCTATGAGCAATAAGTCACTGAGTTTTATGGCAAGCTCTAATCCCATCATATAATAATTCCCCAGTAAACATTCCCCAAATCTCTTATGATTAACACTAGTAATAATGTGATAGCAGTTATGAGTGCTCAACTGACCCCAAGCATGTGCTGAGCTCGTTACTTGCAGTATGACCTTTAGTTCTTCAATAACCCCCTGAGGATGTGCTGTTTTTTCCTGTACAGACCAGAAGCAGAGGCCATGCTAATCAGTACTATCTCTCTAGAGCCTGCATTCTCAATGGGGTGAAGTCACCCCCAGGGGGGTAAAAATTGGCCCCTGGGAGGACAGGGGTAAAAAAAAAAAATCTCTCTCTCTCTTTAGGCTTAAGCAGAGATGTATGTAGTATGTAAACAGACATACAGTGTATGTGTGGTACTAATATTTCATGGATGAGTGGAAGGCAAATAAGGAAAAATGTCTAAAAAGACTTTTGATAAAGGTGATAATGAAACAGGGTTGAGAAATTAGCACACAGGAAGATTTGGGAAGCTAAACTGAGGGAAATCCAATGCCAGCCCACACTCCCTACAGGCTGTCACGACCAGAATGTCCTGACCATCATCCTTTTATACCAGCTAGGTATTAAGGACAGGCAGGAGAAAGCACACCTTCCATAGTGACCTTGGAAGAAATGAGTCCAACACCCAAGAAATCGTTCTGAGCTTGTAAGAAGCAAGACCCCCATGTAAATATATAGGATCGTTGTGATTCCTGCACTGATGGTAAAGTTGAAGTTGCCTGGGAGTCAAGTCCCAAAGCTCCTCTCTGACCTGTGAAAGAACAGTAGAGCAAAGGCTGGGGTCGGGGAAGCTGGCAAGGGCCAAGGAGGAACCAGCAGACCCCTGCCTCAGTCTCCCCAGCTGCTGGGGTGGACGATTTACTGCCCTGACTAGCTCTCAGGTGTATGGAAAAAAACTGACAGGGCTAAATCTTCCTGGAAACATTTCCCAAAGGACTGGAAGCTTTTCTATCCCCATCAGCTAAGCAGATAACCTCTGGGCGTTGAGCTTCTGATTGGAAGAAACAGCACCGGAGGGCTGGCAGGTGGCAATGACCACAGGGCAGTGAAATGGGAGACTCGGAGCCCGTGATGACATCCCCGTGATACATACCACCCCCGCCCACACATCTGCCCCTGGATGTGTGAACAAAGCCACTCAGCAGAAATGAAAATCAACCTGGATACTGATGATATGCAACATTTCAGGATTTGCTCAGCAACTTCACATCCATCAGAGCAAGAAAAAAATCTCTGCCACTGATTACATAATTACAAGAAGTAGGAAAGAGAAGGAGCAGGACCCATTCAACATTTCCCCAGAGGGGCCCCATAGCCCAGAGAACTTCAGACTGTTTTTGGTTGTAACTAAACTTAGGAGGGACTCCTTACCCTGTAAACAGGGATGTGTACATACCTATGTGATAAGTGTAGAGAAATAATAAAAGTCCTTAAAATATGGACAGTGCTCTTTGATGTTCCCATTTGGAACCTGAAGTAGTCTATTTTTACAAGTGCATGATTCACTAAAACGACTTTGTGGGTCACAAGCCAAGATGTGAAGAAAGCTGTGGAAGATGACATGTGACTCTTTAGAACACCGATGCACAGATGTTAAGAACCTGAGCTCCGGAATCAGACTCCCTTGGTTCAAGATCACTGCTATAGAGAATTCAGCCAAGTTACTTACCTTCTCTAATCTTCATTTCCTTCCTGACAAGGTGGGAGTCATGTTTGTCATATCTAAGCCCCACGGGCTGCTCTGAAATTAACTGAAATAGTGCTCATAAGGCACTTAACACCATGCTTGACACGGTGTAGAAAATGACCTCTAAATAGTATCATCATTATTACTGTTGCTGTTGTGGTTGTTACTGGTTTTAAATCAGGCAGAAGGAGGAATGTGCACTGAAGTGTGGTCATTTGGGAGTTCAAGGCTGGATAAAGTAGTGGTGGAAATGAAGCCAAGACACAAAAGAGAATACTGAATAGTAAGAAGAAGGGGAGGGTGGGGAACACAGTGGGGAGAACCCAGGGTGGGTTGGAAGGGGTGCAGTTCCTTCAACAGGCTGCTATGTGTGTTGGGGTGGGGGGTCAGCCTTAGAAGTCTTCACTTACGGATTTTTTTTCTTGCAAAAATCTAGAACTGACTTGTTTTTGGATCACTGTCAGTTGCACCATTAATTCCAGAAGAGAGCATGGTGGCCTAGGTGAACCTGGAGGCTTGTGATGCGCTGATAGAAAATTATACCCTTGGTTTTCTGACTGCCAATCACGGCACAAGGATGATGTTAAATATGTGTCTGAGCACACAGTTTACCCTGCTCCTGACTCACAGGCTGTGTTTACTGAACAGCTGAAATTGCTGGTAAACCTGCAGAAATAGCCCAGTTTGGCTGAAAATCATGGCGTTCAGGCCAGAAGCTATATGCCAACTCCTTGCCCTTGCCCTCACCCCGCAGGACAGCCAGTCCAGGCACTCCCAGAGCCAGGTGGTCAAGGGAGAGGTGTTGGGGGGGTCAGGGGGTGGTGCGGGGGGTGGGCTGTGCACATGAGGAAGGCAGCAAAAATAGATGGCTCTCAGGAGTGATGAACAAGGCCACTGTTTCCCCAAACTGAGCACTGCTTGTCCCTGAGATGCAGCATTAGAAAGGAAGAGATAGTCATGATGATAATCACAGTAATATAAAAATGACTAACATCTGTTAAACATTTGAGCTCTTTAACTGGCACAGTCACATTTACTCTTCATAATAACTGTGTAGCATAGCTGTTACTATTACCCCCACTTTACACAAGAGGAGTCTGGACTCAGAGATGTCAGGCAACCAGCTGGCCAGTGTCTGAGTGGGGACTTGGACAGTTTGACTTAAAGCAACATCCTAAGGGAGGCAGCCAGCGGAGTGCATCTTCTGTGGAGGGGGATAGTCTTCCAAACTGGGCTTGGAGCTGTCCCTCCTTTTCCAGGTTCAGATGTGGGGGAGGAGGGGTTGTTGACATCTTCAGACAAGTTGGGGTGTTGAGGAGGAGTGGGAAGAGCAGGAAGAAGAGCTGGAAAGCTTGGCTTGAATATTGTCTTTCCAAGAAGTATAGACTAAAATATGTGCTCTGGAATTGCCTTTTAGCTTTCATGATAGGGACATTGAGACTCAGAAAGGGGAAGTGACTTGCTGAAGGCTACACAACCAGTTAGTGGCAGAGACAAGACGAGGACTTTCAGGCCAGAATGCGGCTTCCATAGTCCCAGTGACCACAGTGGAGGTAATAGCGATGTAATAAACATTTACTGAGTGTCTATTATCCACCAGACACCGTACCAGTTACGTGTATAAACTCGATTATGCCTCACAACAACCTGATGCATGTGTACGTGCTAAGTCACCTCAGTCGTGTCCTACTCTTTGCGACCCTATGGACTGTAGCCCACTACGCTCCTCTGTCCAAGGGACTCTCCAGGCAAGAATACTGGAGTAGGTTGCCATGCCCTCCTCCAGGGGATTTTCTCCACCCAGGGATCGAACCCAGGTCTCTTGCATTGCAGGCAGACTCTTTACTGCTAAGCCACCAGGGAAGCCTCCCAAGCCTGATCATGTCAGTTTTATTATTATCCACATGAGGAAACAGCAGCACAGAGAAGTTAAGCCACTTGCTCAAGATCACACAGCCAGGGAATGCTCTGGGTCCATCAAAGCAGACAAGGGATTTACTGTCCTTCCCTGTTTCCTTTGCTCAGTTTATTTGGCCCAAATTCCTCCCGATTCCAGTTGCCCACAGCTGCCTCCCCACTCCCCTTGCAGAGAACTCCAGGGATCCTTTCTCTCTGATTTCAAGAAGTCTAGGCTGATGGGTATGGGAAGGTGTGGCAGGAAGCCAAGCCGGCAGGACAAGGAGCAGGGCTCCTGCTCTTCCAAACTGAGAGCTTTCTAACAGCTGCAGCCTTGCCGGCTCCTAGGTGGCTGATGGCCGAAAGGAGGGTGTGGGCTGGGCTGTCAGGCTCATGCATTGTAAGTCTAATAGCTTTGCACCGTCCCCTCAGATTCCACTTTGAATCAGGTGTCATCTTAGATGGAAAGGCTTTTGTTTAATTTGGGTTATCTGGGTGGCAGTTGTTTTTTTCAGCTTCACCCTACCCTTTTTATAGCCGTAGATAATCTTTCTTTCCACAGACAGGCCCAGAAATGTAACTGTATTTATGGGTCAGGCTTCGCAGACGATCATCACTCAGAGGATGAAGACAGGGCAGTAACTCACCGCGGCAGCCAAGGCACCTTCACACACTCGGCTCTCTCTTCCCAAGCTGGCTCACGTGGGAGGGGGTTGTGAAGGTGACCCCCCACCACAGTGGAATCGGAGATGAGATCTCAGCCCGGTCAGGGAAGGAGCAGCTGGGAGGCCCAGAGGGGCCTGAGTGAGGTGGTTAATGACCTGCTTCCAGCGCCGTGTGACCTGCGCCAGGTTCTTGGGCCTCCAGCTCTGGAGTCAGACCCTCAAGTTCGAATTCTGACTGATTCACTGACTGGCAATGCGATCTGAGCAAGTTACTCAAACTCCGCAAGCCTTAGTGTCCTCTGCAAAATGCGGATGATAACCACACGCCATGAGATTATTGCGAGGACGTAAGGAATGGAAAGCACTGAACAGTTCCTGGCACACCAGGAGGGTTGGAATATGTTAGGTGTTATTTGAAAGAATGTAGATGAATCTTAAAACATCATGTTGAGTGAGAGAAGCCAGACACAAAAGAGCACATACTGCCTGGTTTCCTTGAGAGGAAGTTCTAAAACAGGCAGGAGAAATCTATGGTAAAAGACATTAAAACAGCAGTTCTCCTTGAGGTGGGAGGTGGGGACAGATGGACCACGAAGAGATGCAAGGGGTCTTCCAAAGGTAATGGAATTGTCCTGTGTCTTAATAGGGGTGTTCATACATTTGTCATCAAAACTCATTGAACTGAAGATCTAACACCTGAAGTTTACTGTATATAAACTATATTCTCATTAAAAATTACAAGTAAAATCATTACCATTAATTATTATTCTACTTGTGTTTAACACTTTGTGTCCTAGGATCACTCTTAATGAGGAGTCCTTCAGTGATGGAGACCAAACTAGATTAAACAAAAAAGGGGAATTTATTGACTCTCTTCCTTGAAAAGTCCAAAAGAGTTTGGCTTCAGGAGCAGCTGTGTTCAACGGCTATGTCATTCACCTCTCCAGTAAATGCAGATGGCATTAGCTGTCCAGCCTGCATTGTGGTGGTCAGAAGATTCAGAGAAGCCCATCCAGTGAAGTAGTTTGACAGTTACAAGCACTGACAGTCAGAGTTCCAAGGAGTCATCAGCACCCAGGTAGAGAGATCCTCGTCTGTCCCCTCAGCCACCTGCAGGTTCACTGTCCAGAGTCCTGAAGGAGGCTCCTTATAAGCCTCAACCCAAGCCTGAACAGGAGATGCTGAATTAACCCCATCGGGAAGTACTTGCACCCTCCCCCACAAGCCCCTGTCCTCTGTCCAGCTGCCGTGGTGTCCTTTAACATCTTTAGGGCAGAATTTAAGCATATTCTTCGATGCACTTCCATGTCAGAGAATCACCCTTATGACGTGGTCATCCACACATACTAAGACCTCCAGAAAGGAGGGCTCGTTGCACCGTATTTGTGATAAAAACACTTCAGAAATACCCGAGTGTTTATTATCAAGGAGATGGATAAATATATTAAGGTACATTTAGATTATGGAATGCTTGGTGGTCTCTAAAAAAAGTGAAGTAGGTCAATAGATCTGCTTCTTGGGGGAAAAAAAAAGAGTACGTTGATGAACAAACCATTTATTCATCTAGCATTCAACGCACATGATTGGCCACCTACCCAGGACTACTTCTGGGAACTGTAAAAAAAAAAAAAGAATAAATGGAAATTTCATTTAAATAGAGTTGGGAGACTAAAAAGGGGAGTTCTCACACCCTGTGACCACAGCAGAGCCCAACAGGAAGAAGAAAGACCTTTCTTATTTCCTGTCTAGGATTTGGTCAGTGGAAAGCCATGGACTCTGTTTACTAGAGCCCTCCTGCCTTCCTTTCCCCTCTCTAAAAGCCCTTGCCCTGTGGGGACTTGTGTGCAGCTCACCACAGTTGCAGACCCCAAATTGCAGTTCTCTGTTGATCCTGAATAAACTCATCTTTACTGGAGAAATATCTGGCTGTCTTTTTGTTTTAGGTCAACAGAACAACAAGGAGCAAGATAGACACAGTCCTGGTTCTCATGGGCCTGTTTTTGGTATAGAAACAGTTGGTGTCACATCCTCAGAAAATGCCTGCTAATGGCCACTGTCCCCAGAGTGTGGGATTTGGGGAAGGCCACAGAAGCTGGGGGTGGTGGGGAAGAAGGAGGGTGGTGTTCTCACTTCTTCCGTTGTAGATGTCTATGCTATTTGTTATTTGAATATTTTCACATTGAGTATTTATCACTTTGTAATTTCTGTAAAACCAACAGAGGAAGCAAAATAAATGAACTGCATGTACCCGTGAGCCCACATCATCCACAAAGAGCCAGGCTGGAAGGAGATAGAGCAGGGATAGGGAGAATCCGAATGAGAGAGTGGTCTTCCCCTGTTTCCAGGGGGGCAGCTGAAAGGAAATTGCTTTCAGAGTCAGCAAGTCACTGTGTTTCCTTGCCCCAGTACTCCCGATCCAGAGTCCAGGCCTGGCCTAAGAATGTGGCCCCTTGTGGTCCTACGCGTAGAATGGGCAGACACCAGCCAGGATGCACTGTTCCCTCTTTGGGAGAGGAGGTAGGCTCTGTCCCTGGCTTCACTGGGACTTCATCATCTTCTCCAGGGCCCCCATCCTGTGCCTTCCTGCACAGAACAATCCAGAACCCTGGTATAATCCTGCAGAGTTCAAGTGCTAACTGTACTGCTCCTGAGCAATGTAACCCCGGGCACCTCCCTCCAGCTCTCTCTGACTCAGCTTTCTCATCGCTAAAGGGGAGACGATCATAATGATAATGTTCTGAGGTTCTGATAATGAATGTGCTGAGGGTTTAGTAAGCTGATACGTGTCAAGTCTTAGAATAGTGTCCAGCACACAGCAAGAGTTCAGTGTGTGTTAGCTTTATAGTTGTTGTTATGATTGCCTCTTACCGTGGTGATCTTACTATGCAAGAAGTAGAACAAGTTTTTACTTGGCTGCAGTGGCTTGAGCTATTATTATCATCCAGTAAATCTGCCCTCAGAGTTGAATGTCTCAAACCCAGAAGGCCTTAGAAATATACAACCCAACTTCCCACTTTACAGATAGAACCACTCAGGCCCAGACAGGCCAGATCTCAGGTCCTGAAACTCACTGGGAGTATGGATTCACCCCTCTGCCCCTGTGTTAAAGAGTGTGTAGGCACAAAGGCGAGCTCTGAGGGTGTGCTAACTTGATTTGTACTAAAATTTCCCTGCTTTTCTCCTGTGGGTATGACTGGATGTAAATTTCTTGCTGTCACGTGTACCTTCATCTTGGACCACTGTCGCAGTTAATTTTCTGTGCCAGCTTGGGCGGATCACAGGGAACCCAGATATTTGGCTAAACGTTATTTCTGGATATGTTTGAGTGTTTCCAGATTAGATTGGCATTTGAATTGGTAGAGTCAGTAAAGTAGATGGCCCTCCCCAACGTGGGTGGGTGGCATCCCATCCACGGAGGGCATGAGTAGAACAAAAGGAAGAGGAAAGGAGGATTTTTCCTTCCCTGCCTGACTGCTTGAACTGAGACTTTGGTCTTCTCCTGACTTTAAAATGAGAATTATACCATCAGGTCCCCTGGTTTTCAGCCCTTCCAACTCAATCTGAATTACACCAACAACTTTCCTAGGTTTCTGGTTTATAGACAGCAGGTCATAGGATGGTTCAACCTCATAATTATGTGAGCCATATATAGCCAATCTACATATGTGTGTATATGTAGATATTTATATAACCATGTATTTTTTTTAAACTTTTATTTTGAAATAATTTTAGACATAGAATTGCAATGATAGCATAATGTTTCCATATATATACCTTTCATCCAATCTCCCCCAATTTTAGTGTCTTATATAACCATATACAGTTGTCAAAACTAGGAAATTAATATTGATGTAATCAGTTCAGTTCAGTTCAGTCGCTCAGTCGTGTCCGACTCTTTGCGACCCCATGAATCGCAGCACACCAGGCCTCCCTGTCCATCACCAACTCCCGGAGTTCACTCAGACTCACATCCATCGAGTCAGTGATGCCATCCAGCCATCTCATCCTCTGTCGTCCCCTTCTCCTCCTGCCCCCAATCCCTCCCAGCATCAGAGTCTTTTCCAATGAGTCAACTCTTCGCATGAGGTGGCCAAAGTACTGGAGTTTCAGCTTCAGCATCATTCCTTCCAAAGAACACCCAGGACTGATCTCCTTCAGAATGGACTGGTTGGATCTCCTTGCAGTCCAAGGAACTCTCAAGTCTTCTCCAACACCACAGTTCAAAAGCATCAATTCTTTGGTGCTCAGCCTTCTTCACAGTCCAACTCTCGCATCCATACATGACCACAGGAAAAACCATAGCCTTGACTAGATGGACCTTTGTTGGCAAAGTAATGTCTCTGCTTTTCAATATGCTATCTAGGTTGGTCATAACTTTCCTTCCAAGGAGTAAGTGTCTTTTAATTTCATGGCTGCAGTCTCCATCTGCTGTTAACTAAACTATAGGCTCTATTTGGATGCCCTTTTTCTGTTCCAGAATCCAATCCAGGCCATCACATAGCATTCAGTCATCATCTGCTTAGTCTTTTCTAATCTGTGACAGTTCCTCAGTCTTTTCTTTTCCTGCATGACCTTGACTTTTGAAGAATACCACAGGCTATTTGAATTTGGCTGAAGATCTCTTGTGATTAGATGAGGCTGTAGATTTGGGGACATATACCACAAAGACGAGGAGTTCTTCTCATCCCATCATGTCAGGGGAGACCAACATGTCTTATTGCTGGTAATGTTAACTTTCATCGGTTGGTGAAATTGGTGTCAATTGTGTTTCTCCCTATAAAGTTACTGTTTTCCCCTTTCCATACTCTGTGAATTAGATGTGACTCACGGAACCCAGCTCACACTCAAGGATACAGGAGATAAGCTCACCCTCCTGGAGCAAAGCCTATCAAAGAGCTGGTATTCAGTTCAGTTCAGTTCAGTCCCTCAGTCGTGTCCAACTCTTTGCGACCCCATGGACTTCAGCACACCAGGCCTCCCTGTCCATCACCAACTCCCGGAGTTTACTCAAACTCATGTCCATTGAGTTGGTGATGCCATCCAACCATCTCATCCTCTGTCGTCCCCTTCTCCTCCCGCCTTCAATCTTTCCCAGCATCAGGGGCTTCGGCTCTTCACATCAGGTAGCCAAAGTATTAGAGTTTCAGCTTCAACATCAGTCCTTCCAATGAATATTCAGGACTGATTTCCTTTAGGATGGACTGGTTGGATCTCCTTGCAGTCCAAGGGATTCTCAAGAGTCTTCTCCAACACCACAGTTCAAAAGCATCAGTTCTTCAGTGCTCAGCTTTATAGTCCAACTCTCACATCCATACATGACCACAGGAAAAACCATAGCCTTGACTAGACGGACCTTTGTTGGCAAAGTAATGTCTCTGCTTTTCAATGTGCTGTCTAGGTTGGTTATAACTTTTCTTTCAATGATCAAGTGTCTTTTAATTTCATGGTTGCAGTCACCATGTGCAGTGAAAGCTTGTATTAATAGGCATATATTAAATCCACCACAGTAATTAATTAATATTTGAAATGAGATACTTTAAGGCAAATATCCTATTTCTTCTTAAATTTTCCCCATGAATTTTAGCATATATTGGTGGATTTTGCCTGCAGCAATGAGTACTGCAGTGCCCTAATAGTGATTTTCTATTCCCCTCACTCCTTCTCCAATTATTAATTGGAATTCTTCTTAAGGGAGAGTCAGCCTTTCCCCTCCATTCATTTATTTATTCAATCATTTTTATACAGGATGGGCTCATGACTATGTATTTTCCTTTTTGGGTTAAAATGCAAGGCCATTATTATTTATTTTGTTGCTGAAAGTGTTTTAGTTCGTTCACTGGGAGCTATTTCAGGTTGATGTCTGTGGCTTTTTAATATGATCCCAGCCTTTAGGGGTTTGGTTTTGGTTTGGTTTTGTTGTTTTGTTTTTCTTTCTTCCTGCGAACAGAAATATCTTGACTATTAATCCTACTGTTATTATTATTATTGAGCCATATATTAAAAAAATTTTTTTTTCCTTGCAATGAGAACTTTTTAAGGGTTTACTCTCTGTTTTTTAAAAAACTGTATTTATTTTTGGCTGTGCTGGGTCTTCATTGCTGCACATGGGCTTTTTTTGTGGTGGGCGAGGGCTACTCTTCAGCGCACAGGTTCAGTAGCTGTGGTGCACCAGCTTAGTTGCAGGTGGCACATGGAATCTTCCCAGACCAGGAATTGAACATGTGTCCCCTTCATTGACAGTGAACTCCTATCCACTGTACCACCAGGGAAGTCCTGAGCCATGTATTTTCAAAGCATCAATTAGACATGTTAGTCTTCAGCTCCAAACCTTCTAGTGGTTCCCATTGTACTCAGACTAAACCCAGAGATTTCCCTCAGCACATGCTGCTGCTGCTAAGTCACTTCAGTCATGTTCGACTCTGTGAGACCCCATAGACGGCAGCCCACCAGGCTCCCCCATCCCTGGGATTCTCCAGGCAAGAATACTGGAGTGGGTTGCCATTTCCTTCTCCAATGCATGAAAGTGAAAAGTGAAAGTGAAGTCGCTCAGTCGTGTCCGACCCTCAGCGACCCCATGGACTGCAGCCTACCAGGCTCCTCCATCCATGGGATTTTCCAGGCAAGAGTACTGGAGTGGGGTGCCATCGCCTTCTCCCTCAGCACATGAGCCCCTGTGTAATCTGACCTCACTTTTCTTGCTCTCGTTTCTTGCTGAACTTAGCTCCCTCTGGGTTTCTTCTTACACCTGTGACATACCTAGTTTGTTATCTGCAAGTCCTTTGCTCCTGGGGCCCCTCTGCCTGGAGTATCCTTGTCACCTTGGCTAGCTCCTTGTCATTCAAGCCGAAGCCCAAGGAGGCCTCCCTGACCATGAGTGAAGTGATAGGAATACCTAGAGGAGTGACTGAAGAAAATTTAATGAAGGCTTATTTTACAGAGGTACGGATGGACTTATGGGAACCAAGAAAGAAAAGTGAAGCATCAGGGATGAGCCAGATGGGGGACATTACTGGTCCCTGGCTTGAAGGGGCAAGAGGAGGAAAGAATGCCAACAGTGCTTGGCAAGAGTTGGGACCACAGGTTCAGGAACTCAACCACTGCCCAACCCATGGTCCGGCTGGGTCAGAGGTGGGTCCTGGAATGAACTGACCTTTGCCTCCCACTCTTTAATCTCCTGTGAGTGTCCTCCATTGGCCAGACCCAACAGGGAGAACAAAGAGAGGACATGTCTGCTACTGTACCCCACAGAGTTCAGCCTCCTGTTATACAGGGCAGGGGAGAGAACGGATCTGCAGGGGACGATGGAGAATATCACCATTCTGACCACCCAACCAGACCATGCCCATCATTTCACCTGGTTCGTTCCCCACCCTTCCGTGTATTTATCGCTATCAGAAATTGTTCCATTTATTTACTGCTTGTTTCCTCTATCCCCACCTCCAACATAATGTGATTTCTGTGGAGAAGAGGCCATCTTGTTCACCACCATATTCACAATCTCTGGCACGTTGTAGGTGTTCCAAAAAGAAAGGAAAGTGAAAGTCACTCAGTCGTGTCCGATTCTTTAGGATCCCATGAACTATACAGTCCATGAAATTCTCCAGGCCAGAATTCTGGAGTGGGTAGTCTTTCCCTTCTCCAGGGGATCTTCCCAACCCAGGGATCAAACTCAGGTCAACCACATTGCGGGTGGATTCTTTACCAGCTGAACCACAAAGGAAGCCCAAGAATACTGGAGTGGGTAGCCTATCCCTTCTCCAGGGGATCTTCCCAACCCAGGAATCAAATCGGGGTCTCCTGCACTGCAGGTGGATTCTTTACCAACTGAGCTATCAGGGAAGCCCATAAATAAATTCCATAAATAGTTGTTCGTAAATAAAAAGTGAACCCATGTTCAAAGGCCAAACCTCACGTTTGGGCCCATGGTACTACCAGCTGGCTCTTCTCCCTTCAGAATGCTTCTGTGGTAGGAATGATCTGTGTTGGAATTCCTCCAACACGTCTGCTCCACCCTCTCCTCACACAGTCCTCATCAGCACACAGAGCTGACTTTTGGTGCAGCATTGACATGCCATCTCTCTCCCCCTTCTTTCTCTGAGTCCCAGCTCCACTTTCCTCCTAACCTCACCATTCCTGTTTGAATGCAAGTGCCCTTCACCTTCCACTGCTAGCCAGTTTCTGTAGGCCTGTGCTGTCCTCTGAAGCAGCCACTAGCCATGTTTACCCAGCACTTGAACCGTGGCAGCCAAACTGAGATGTGCTAAGTGTAAAGCCAGATTCCAAAGAGTTAGCATGAATAAGAGAATGTGGATATCTCAGTTACATGTAAATGATAACATATTGCACATATTGGGTTAGATAAAATACATTATGAAAATTAATTTCACCTAATTTCACTTTTTAAATCTAGCTACTAGGAAATTTGAAATTACATATGCAGCTCACAGGGCTTTCCTGGTGGCTCAGTGGTAAAGAATCTGCCTGCAATGCAGGAGACCAGGGTTCGAGCCCTAGGTTGGGAAGATCCCCTGCAGGAGGGCATGGCAACCCACTCCAGTATTCTTGCCCAGAGAATCTCCATGGACAGAGGAACCTGGTGGGCTACAGTTCATAGGGTCACAAAGAGTCGGACACGACTGAAGTGACTGAGCACGCATGCATGTGGCTCATATTCTATTTCTATTGGACAGAGCTGCCCCAGATGAAATGTTTCCAAGAGGCATCGTTTCATTTGCTGCAGCATTCCTGGCACGGAGCATGGCGTCTTAATAGAGATAATAAATACCTGTTGGGACATAGAAATAAAATTTGTGATTACCAAAGAAGACCTCAGCCAATTGTCCCGATCCAGAGATCAAACCCAAGACTTGTCTGCTGCATTGGCAGATGGACTCTTTACCACTGTGCCACCTGGGAGCCTCAAACAGAGGGACCTATATTCAATATCTTGTAATAACCTATAGTGGAAAAGAATCTGAAAAATAATATATATATACATACATATGATAGATAGAGATAGATAGATAGATAGAGTGCCTGATGAACTATGGATGGAGGTTCATGACATTGTACAGGAGACAGGGATCAAGACCATCCCCATGGAAAAGAAATGCAAAAAAGCAAAATGGCTGTCTGGGGAGGCCTTACAAATAGCTTTGAAAAGAAGAGACGTGAAAAGCAAAGGAGAAAAGGAAAGATATAAGCATCTGAATGCAGAGTTCCAAAGAATAGCAAGAAGAGATAAGAAAGCCTTCCTCGGGGATCAATGCAAAGAAATAGAGGAAAACAACAGAATGGGAAAGACTAGAGATCTCTTCAAGAAAATTAGAGATACCAAGGAAACATTTCATGCAAAGATGGGCTCGATAAAGGACAGAAATGGTATGGACCTAATAGAAGCAGAAGATATTAAGAGGTGGCAAGAATACACAGAAGAACTGTACAAAAAAGATCTTCACCACCCAGATAATAACAATGGTGTGATCACTCACCTAGAGCCAGACATCCTGGAATGTGAAGTCAAGTGGGCCTTAGAAAGCATCACTACGAACAAAGCTAGTGGAGGTGATGGAATTCCAGTTGAGCTATTTCAAATCCTGAAAGATGATGCTGTGAAAGTGCTGCACTCAATATGCCAGCAAATTTGGAAAACTCAGCAGTGGCCACAGGACTGGAAAAGGTCAGTTTTCATTCCAATCCCAAAGAAAGGCAATGCCAAAGAATGCTCAAAGTATCGCACAATGGCACTCATCTCACACGCTAGTAAAGTAATGCTCAAAATTCTCCAAGCCAGGCTTCAGAAGTATGTGAACCGTGAACTTCCAGATGTTCAAGCTGGTTTTAGAAAAGGCAGAGGAACCGAGATCAAATTGCCAACAGCCGCTGGACCATGGAAAAAGCAAGAGAGTTCCAGAAAAACATTTATTTCTGCTTTATTGACTATGCCAAAGCCTTTGACTGTGTGGATCACAATAAACTGTGGAAAATTCTGAAAGAGATGGGAATACCAGACCACCTGACCTGCCTCTTGAGAAACCTATATGCAGGTCAGGAAGCAACAGTTAGAACTGGACATGGAACAACAGACTGGTTCCAAATAGGAAAAGGAGTGTGTCAGTCAAGGCTGTATATTGTCACCCTGCGTATTTAACTTCTATGCAGAGTACATCATGAGAAATGCTGGGCTGGAGAAAGCACAAGCTGGAATCAAGATCGCCGGGAGAAATATCAATAACCTCAGATATGTGGATGAAACCACCCTTATGGCAGAAAGTGAAGAGGAACTAAAAAGCCTCTTGATGAAAGTGAAGGAGGAGAGTGAAAAGGCTGGCTTAAAGCTCAACATTCAGAAAACGAAGAACATGGCATCTGGTCCCATCACTTCATGGGAAATAGATGGGGAAATAGTGGAAACAGTGTCAGACTTTATTTTGGGGGGCTCCAAAATCACTGCAGATGGTGACTGCAGCCATGAAATTAAAAGACCCTTAACTCCTTGGAAGGAAAGTTATGACCAACCTAGATAGCATATTAAAAAGTAGAGACAGTACTTTGCCAACAAAGGTCCATCTAGTCAAGGCTATGATTTTTCCAGTGGTCATGTATGGATGTGAGAGTTGGACTGTGAAGAAAGCTGAGCACAAAGAATTGATGCTTTTGAACTGTGGTGTTGGAGAAGACTCTTGAGAGTCCCTTGGACTGCAAGGAGATCCAACCAGTCCATCTTGAAGGAAATCAGTCCTGAATATTCATTGGAAGGACTGATGTTGAAGCTGAAACTCCGATACTTTGGCCACCTGATGCGAAGAGCTGACTCACTGGAAAAGACCCTGATGCTGGGAGGGATTGGGGGCAGGAGGAAAAGGGGACGACAGAGGATGAGATGGCTGGATGGCATCACCGACTCAATGGACGTGAGTTTGTGTGAACTCCGGGAGTTGGTGATGGACAGGGAGGCCTGGTGTGCTGTGATTCATGGGGTCACAAAGAGTCAGACACGACTGAGAGACTGAACTGAACATACATATGATTGTGTGTGTGTGTGTGTGTAACTGAAACTAACTGTACTTCACTATATACCTGAAACTAACACAACATTGTAAATCAACTATATTTCAATTTTAAAGATAGAAAAAAAAAAAAAAAACCTCTTGGATACAGGAACATTCCCCACTAGAAGTCTTCTTCAAAGGGATTATGAACTTTTGGAGGACGAATCAGGGCCAAATGCCTGGGAGATAGGGAGGGTATCCAAATCTCAAATAGACTGAGAGTGGCATGCATTTGCTGATTGAAGTTTATTGGGGCGAGATTGAAAGCTGACTGCAGCTCCAGTAACCGAACCTGGTAGGGACTGATGTGTGAAACAGGAAGTAAAGTCAAAAGACCAGATTGGAGTATATGAGGTGTTACCTTTCTACTAAGAATGGCCCACTCAGGGATTCCAGGAAACACATGGCTCTTACAGAAAGAGCTCAAGACCCTAGAGACCTGTTTTGCTCTGCAGGAAGGCTGCCACGTGCCAGTTTTGTTGACAGGAAGATACTTGTGGGTGCTGGCTCTGCACATGTTTACCTGACAGACGGGGAAAATATGTAACCTTTTCTGCTGCAGGAGGTTGTAAAAGGAAGAGCTATCGGCCTCTCCCCAGAGGCAGAGCTTGAGCCAGACGTTGTCGTGAACACTTTAGAATTGTTATTTCATAAATCCCTTCAATGCCTCTGTGAGGCAGGTCGTATTACCAGCTCTGCTTTACTGATGAGGAAAATGAAGCTCCAAGAAGTGAAGTAACTTAGCCCAAGTCTCAGAGAGGCAGTGGCAGAGTCAGCAGCAGAATGAAGTTTCTTGCTTCTTTATCCAGTGTACTGTCAGCTGCTCCATACTGCATCCATCCCTAAATTGAAAGAGAGGGAGAGAGAAAGAGAAGGAGAGAGGTAGACAGAGAGTTTGAGGAGTCTGTAATTCATTGGTTTCTTCCTTCAATGATAGAATTTTTCAATGATTAAGTTTTTCCATTTTTCGATTTCTTCAATTTTTCAATTCCTTCCATGATAAGTCTTCAATGATAGAATTTTTCAAAGCAATACAGGTGAGCTTTCTTTCAGAGCACAGCTATGTGACAAGAGCCCAGCTCTAGAATTCTAGAAACAGCCAAAGTTACCTCTTTCTCCATCCAACCACTGGTGTTCTGAATCCTCAAAAACAGTATTTCCCAGTTGCCCATGCCCCTCCTTCCCCTGAGATGCTGTGAATCTCCAAGTTTCCTGTACATACACATACAAGAGGCCTTGGGCAGGCAGGGCCCTTGTATCAGTCAGTTACTGCTGTGTTACAGAATACTCCCAAGTGGACGTGTGTGTGGATCTCTGGCGGCATCTTTGCTTCACAGATCTCAGCTCAGGGCCCAGACCGAAGGGGCAATGACTATTCAAGGAACGTTCTTCTCAAGTCAAGGGCAGAAGCACAAGTGGGTAACAGCAATCCTCTAGCACACTTTGAGCCTCGGTTTATATGCCCATCTGCTAACATCTAATTGGTCAAAGCAAGTCACATGGCCCAGCTCAAAGTCAAGGCAGGGAAATTCACTTCTCCCACGGAGACTGGATGAGATCGGTGGGAGGAAATTTTGTTTGTTTGAGGAT
This sequence comes from Bos grunniens, assembly GCF_055505025.1. Lineage (NCBI taxonomy): Eukaryota > Metazoa > Chordata > Mammalia > Artiodactyla > Bovidae > Bos > Bos grunniens. The sequence goes on from NC_141182.1 coordinate 16,583,358, forward strand.
AATCCAATCTACTATGTCCCTTCATTGATCTGAGCCATATGACTATTGGTGTCAATGACTATTTGGCCAAGGAATAGAAACACACATCATAGTTCAAAGATAATAGTGGGTGTATTCTTGGTTTGTAAAATAATCCTACAAGAGATTTCTATTACATTCTGGTTCATTATTTCCTAGATTTCAATATTTCACAGGTTAAATCCCATCTCTTAAACTGAACTACATCTGATTTGATGTAATTTGCCAATATATAAATCTCATTTTTCATTACCAAGGTGGTGACATTTCCATTGCAATAACATAGAAATTTACCATAGCATTGGAAGAGAGCACTATTCTCCAATAGTAGTTTTCTCCCTCCATGAATTATTAATGACAAAGACTCCCCTCATAAATCTACTCACTTTTCCATGGCCTTTCCAGACTTTAGAGCTTGCTACTTTTCTAAGAGCTTTCTGTGAAGATTTGCTGTGTGTAAAGGCAAATAGGTTGGGTGTGTTTATTAGCAAGTAATCATAGATATGTGGGTACCAGTTACACTCAGGGCACTGCATAGGAAAGTAAAGAGACTGAGTGGAAAGGAGACAGTGCCTACCCTCAAGGAGCTTAGAATCTGGTTGGGAAGATGATATGCTCCCTGTGCTAACACAGGCCAGCCACGTTAGTACTGCAGTGTATGTGTGGTCCAGGTCAAATCGTCACTGGAAATATCACCTTAAATTCCAGAGTTGAGGCCATGGAATAGCATGTTTTTCCACATGTTCTCAAATCTGACCTTTGTAACTTGAATCTCAGAAGCAAATATGAAACTTAAAAAAATAATTCAGTTTCCTGAAATGATGATTTCAAATCTCTTATCAGCAGTGCTTAGGCTTCTCCAGCATTCCTTTCAGCTAAATTTCTCATCTCATCAAGAATGCTTTTATGAACTGATGGAAAAAAACTAATTTTATTTGATAAAAGAAAAATAGAGACACTAGATGGTAGGCATTCATCTTGCTTTTGGTTCATGTTTTGTTATGCATGTCCATTGCATCTGACACTCTTGTGTTAACAAATCCTTGGATGCATCATGTTGGAGTTAAGACAGTAATTTGCCTGCAAATTTGACCAAAAATTCAGTAATGCTGGAGATCCATCATACAGATATAATTTGTTACTGCTGTGATCATTTTCAGTAAAATGATCCAATTACACTCCACATAACTTATTATTAGTTTCTCTCCCTCAACCAGCTGGAAAAGGGAAAAGAGTGTCATGCCATTAGTAAATGGATAAGGTTTGTTCTGTGCAACTCAAAGTCTGATTTTAGTAGTGAATTTTGAGGATGTTAAGCTCCAAGCCTTGTGATCACTTATTTGCTTAATACATACCTTACTAGACACTGTGCTGGGTATAAAGAGGAAGAAGAGGAGTAATACAAAAAAGTAAGACAGGAGGGCCCCAGATTCAGGGTTTGCAGTTGCCAGGGTGATGACATAAATGACCCATGTGGGCACAAGGCACTCAGCAAACGGGAGACCACACATCCCTGACTTCTCAGCTCTATCACTTCATGCAAATGTGAAAGGGAGAGGTGTGGCCAGATCATCTACATTTTTAAAAGAAGCCATGAACTCGGGTATTTGGTAAAATGTTCTAATTTGAAAACTGTCTGTTGGCCTATGGCTGCTAATTGGGATGCCCCACTGGAGACAGGACTCCTGTCCTCAAGAACAAGAGGCAGCAGTGGATACAGGTCACTTGCTACAGAGTAGAGTGAGGTTAGTGGTGGGATAGATGTATCCACAAAGTGCTGGCAAAGCAATAAGGAGAGGGAGAGCCTTCCAAGCATGAGGTTCAGCAGGGGTCTTCCCAGTGAGACATCTGTAAAACCTCACATACTTTTTCCTTTGAAGTTCCCGCCCAAGATATGGTAATCATACTAAAACGCACCCAGTTCTCATGTTAAATTTAATATTTTTTTGTCAACATTTATCTTGAAAATACTTGAATTTTGCAGTATTCATATTTTGGAACTCATGCTTTCTTTCTGAGAGGAACCTCCACTGTGGGTCTCAAAGCTTGTCACAGGCTCACGAATGCCCTATGGGTCCTGATGGATAAATCCTCTTGGGGTCAGGAATGATGGCATAGATCTTGAAAGAGGAGAGTGTTCCAGCAGTAGACAGGGAGCTGAAGAGCTTTCTAGAAAGAGGAAAATGGTGGGATAATGTTCAGGAACATTCTGGAAGGGATGAAGTGTTCAGCCTTTGCCAGAGGCAGTATAGAGAGAAGTCTGAAAAGATAAGGAGGAAAAAAAATTTTGGAGACTAGATGTGGATTTCAGTTAATTAGTTAGTTCAGTTGCTCAGTCATGTCCGACTCTTTGTGACCCCATGAATTCCCGGAGTTCACTCAAACTCACATCCATTGAGTCGGTGATGCCATCCAGCCATCTCATCCTCTGTCGTCCCCTTTTTCTCCTGCTCCCAATCCCTCCCAGCATCAGAGTCTTTTCCATAGAGTCAACTCTTCACATGAGGTGGCCAAAGTACTGGAGTTTCAGCTTCAGCATCATTCCTTCCAAAGAACACCCAGGACTGATCTCCTTTACAGTGGATTTTAGACTCCACTTTTTAGGCTGTGAAGGACCACTGATGGTCCTGAGAGAAGTCTGTCCCTTCATTGCCTCAAATTTATAGTATGGAAAACTGGCTTAGGCAGGAAAAAATGATTTGCCTAAAGTCACCAGAATGAGAACCAGAGTTGGGACAAGAATCTGTGTCATTTGGTTCAGATAAGCTTTCTTCTCTGTACCTGGTCACCTCCTGGGGGTATAACTTGGAGATTAAATTGACAAAGTGTGAGACATAACACTGTCTGAATTGAAATTAGTATCCTCTCTGAGACAAGCTAGAAATACTTTTGGTCCTGGGTCGCTGGGATTTGTAACCAGACCATGTTACCTTGCAGTTGATTAGACTGAACCCGGGAGGCACTGAACCTGGATGCACATGGATTCTTCAAGTCAGTCTCTGATTTATTCCTTTTTTTACCTGTTCAAATTAGAGTAAACTAAATGTTGGGACTGATCAGCCACCCTTTTCCTGATCCTCCATTTTTTAAGGCTGCTGTCTACCCTTGGAAAAATAGTGATTTCAAAAATAACCATGAGTTGCCTTAGTCATTTAACCCACCTTCTCCAACCATTTCAACAGAGAGGGCTTCCCAGGTATCATGAACTCATGAAATCTTCATTTGTCTATAAAGAAGATTTAGTGTTGAAACTTTCCACAACAGTCTGTAAATGTCAGTATTACTCATGGTGTTGCGGAGGAAGTGAAAGTGGGCAAAATAGCTGTGAAATCACCCTCAACTATTAAGAACCTATGTTATAACTCAGAGAACTCTACTCAATGGCCTGTGATACCATAAATAGGAAGGAAATCCAACAAAAGAGGGGATATATGTGTATGAATAGCTGATTCACTTTGCTGGACAGCAGAAACTAGCACAACATTGCAAAGCAACTCTACTCCAGTAAACATTAACAGAAAATAAAGAACCTGTCCCACTCCCTCTCCTGGAGCTGTCTTCAGGGAGCTATCACATCGTTCCCTAAAAATCTCCAAGAAGGGACATGCTGTGCCCTGACTCCACAGCGTCTACCTGGTGTATTATCATTAGACTTGCACAAAGCTGATTCTCTGATCAAAACTGCAACCCCTTCAACATCCTTTTAACTTCTTCCTTTCTCAGTGGTGTTTGAAACACAGAAATTGACACTCAACTTGTTCTTCCCCTTCTTATTCTTCACATGACATCATTTCTGATGAGACTGGCACCAAGGGCTCTCGGGGGTACAAGCAGTTCACAGGGAGGCTTCCTTGGACTCATGACCCCACGTTCTCACTCTGGGCTGCATTTCAGATAGGCTGTCTTGGAGAAGTTGGTAGCTCACTTCTCCGCTGTCTCTTCATTTCTTTAGGATCCAGCAAACATACTGCCTGCAGAATGAGAGTTCTTCCCTTGTCTGAATCTGTGCTCACAGCTCCTAATTAAATAATAACTTTCACAGCACTCTGCTGCTCTAATCCTGAACAGAATTTTCATTCCCTCTACAACTGAAATCAAAATTACAGGCCTGTCATTTCCTGGATTCTCTCATAAAAGCAAGCATTAAATTATACCTACACTCACCCATTAGTAACTTCTCTTTGTGGTGGGTGTTTGATGTAACATGAATTTGATTTCATAAAGTTCTTTTTTCCTTCTCTTTGGGAGAGGAAAAGAGAAATGTCTTTCTTATGTAGCTACCATTCTTTAAAGAGTGAGAAGCTGCTTGGAAGAAGAATCATCTTTCAACTTCCAAATTATTCTTGGAGAACTACCGCTTGGGTCCTTTTGAAGACAGATTGGGTTCTTCCCTCTGGGGTTTTTTGCCACTTCATCATACTTCAATGACAACACATGTTCTGGGTGCTTTATGGGGACTGACTGTTTTAATCTTTCCAATCACCCCATGTTCCCATTTTACAGATGAGGAAACTGAGGCGATGAGGTTAATAAACTTTCTCAAGCCCACACAGCTAGCAAGTGTCAGATGAGACTGAATGGAACTCTAGTTCAGAGTTTTTTGAGTGACAAGTGACAGAAGCTTCACTCAAATTAGCTAGGCAAAAAGGAGGGCTTGTTTCCTCACAAAACCGGTCCTTGAAAAGAACAGGAAGGGAGTGGCTTTCTGAGACGATGGAGACTGAGAATTTGACTGCTGTCAGGACTCTCTACTTCTGATCTCCAGGTGTTCCTTCAAACTGGCTTCTTTCGCAAGGCTGGAGTCTTTTTTCTTAACTGACACTCTCCTAGCTTCACAATGAAAAGAAGGCTCTTTGCCCAAATCTCCAATTGTTTAAAAAAGAGAGAGAGAGAAGAAGAAACAGGAAGGGATACTGATTGACCAAGTTGGGCCCCAGGCCCATGACCTGGACCAATCACGGTGGCCGTGGCCAGCAGCCCAAGGTACCAGGATCATTCAGGCTGAGTTAGTTGCCTATCCTTGGAGAGGTTATTGCAGAGAGAGAGAGAGAAAGTAGCTTCTGGTAAATCACATTTTTGTGTTATTTTTTTTTATTTTAAATAACAAAAAGTGTTTTTATCTTTTTTTTAAAAGAGTACAGAATAGGAGAAAAACAAAACAATTCCCTGAAAGATGGAGAAAGCAGATTTGCCAGTGGAAAAATTACTGCAAGCTGAACAGCTTCAGGAAAAACAGTTTGTGTTAACCTTTATGTTTCTCTGGGTTTTACTGTTGTTCCTGAAGTGGATGGGACAGATCAGGAGGTCTGGCAACAGTAGCCTTGCAGGTCAACAGTCAGCTGGAGTGGAGGACCAGGTCCTCAGGTGGGAAGGGGACAGTCCACTTTGTCAAAGCTGCCATCAGTTCTGCTTGCTCATTTATGTGGCCTGGCTGGCTCCTGTAGGCATTAGAGTTTGAAGCAAGTGGTTTAATGTATCACCAAATAGTCCATTCAATCATCGGGATGACCAAGGAGAGCATCCGTCTCCTCCATCATCTTTGGCCAACAGCCCATGAAGAAGGTTAATGCTCTGAAGAAGAAAGAGGCAAGGCAAAGGATCTGGCAGTTAAAAACAAGAGTTTTCTTGACAGAATGGCTTATGGCATTTGACAGAATTTTTCAAGGTGCAGAAAAACAAGTTTGACAGCATGGGTTTTAAGTAGAGATTCGTTCATGGCACTTCCAAAGTCAGTCACTGCCAGCCAGTGAGGAGGGGGGAAGATGGGAGGGAGGGGGACTTTATTTCTCTCTCCTTTCTTCTTTCCACCCAGAGCCTCAGTCTGCCCTCTTTAGACGGTTGTGTAAATAGGCAAAACCACTTTCCTCTCATTCCCACTAATTTCCAAGTCACTCTCTGCTTTGGTATTCCCTTTGTGATGATACTTAGAAGCTCCTGGAGAACCATGGACCCCAGGGCATCATATAATACTGAGCTTTTCAAACTGTCGTCTAGGAGATGCTTTGCTGCATAAACCAGGAGATGTTTTCTGGCAAGATGCCTGCCAAAAGCCCTCTAGAGCTTAGAGGAAAGATTTTGTTTGCCCTGATGGGCTGGGACAGAGAGGGCTGATAGTGGAACCAAGATGAAAGTTTCATGCTACGCATTCAGTCTTCATATTTTCCACATCTTGCAGCTGTAACGATGTCGGGAGGGGAGGGCAGGGACCCTGTGGTGGGAAGTGAAAAGAGAGGAAGAAGGTGCTCATTTAGGAAAAGACATGGCATCACTCTGGTCAAGCAGCCTTCCCTGAGTGCCTGTGAGAAGACGCGTCTCTTGCTTCCTTTGATGCGACTATTGGTTCCATTGTATTTGTGGTGGAGCAGACACGCGGCTGCCAGTGACTGTCTGTCCCTTTCTATTGTCCCTTTTGGAATACAACCCATATTTGTGCAGTGGATTCGGTTTTCCTGACTGCTTTGCAGCACCTCTGGGCACGGTTGTCCTCTCTCGTAACTTGTGTAATCACCCTGCCACATTTCTAAATGGTTTTGGTGTTCATTTGTATGTTTTCCTCTCATTTCACAGAGAGAGGAGAAACAGTTTACTGCTCCCTGGTTGCACACCAGAAGTCTCAGCTTCAGCTTTACTATTAGATTTAGAACATCTTGTCCAACCACTCATTTTGCTGATTTTTTTAAGTTAAGAAACACTGTCTTTATCAAATTCAGCTCTTAACCGAAGTAAATGAGAATGTGTTTTAACCACATTTTTTGTTTCAAATTTATAAACTGTGCTCAAGGTCATCTTTACTCTAACAAATGATTATCTTTCACACCACATGAGTCATTTATTCATCCAGCCAGTAATCCATCCACTCATCCAGCCAGCCAGACAACTAGCCATTTTAACAAGCATTTTGTTGAGTGAATACTGTGTTCCATTCACGAACAAGTTCATGAATTTGCACATGAATTTTGCAACTTCCCAGTTGCAAATAATATTTATTCATGTATAAACACCAGATAACAAACATCTTTTTATATTTTAATTCATCCCAGTGATGTTATGGAATCAACTGTATCAAAAAACATAGGTACCATGCAGATATCAGTTTTTTTTTTCAATTTGTTTATGTTTTAATCGGAGGATAATTGCTTTACAATATCGTGTTGGTTTCTGCCATGCATCAGTATGAATTAACCATAGGTATACACCAAACAACTAGTAAGAAGGAACATAGTCCCACCCGTCAAAAAAAGAAAAAATTAAACAACAGATATCAGTTTTTAAAACAAAGACTCACTTTGACTAGGCAGTAATTAAGTTTATAACTGAACTTCCTGGAGAGTTGTTTTTCATTTTTGTTCAGTCACTCAATCATGTCCGACTCTTTGTTACCCCATGAACTGCAGCATGCCAGGCTTCCCTGTCCTTCACCATCTCCTGGAGCTTGCTCAAACTCATGTCCATCAAGTCAGTGATGCCATCCAACCATCTCATCCTCTGTCACCCCATTCTCCTCCTGCCTTCAGTCTTTTCTAGCATTAGGGTCTTTTCCAGTGAGTTGGCTCTTCGCATCAGGTGACCAAAGTATTGGAGCGTCAGCTTCAGCATTAGTCCTTCCAGTGAATATTCAGGGTTGATTTCCTTTAGGATTGACTGGTTTGCTCTCCTTGCAGTCCAAGGAACTCTCAGAAATCTTCTCCAACACCGCAGTTCAAAAGCATCAACTCTTCCTTCGGTGCCCAGCCTTTTTTATGGCCCAACTTTCACATCTGTACATGACTACTGGAAAAACCATAGCTTCAACTGTATGGACCTTTCTGGGCAAAGTGATATCTGCTTTTGAATACACTATCTAGGTTTGTCATAGCTTTTCTTCCAAGGAGCAAGCATCTTTCAGTCACACAGTCACACTCTGCAGTGATTTTGAAGAGTATTACTCCTAAATTCTTAAAAGTAATTTTCAGTTGTGGAAGTAAAGTATGTTCCTATTTCTTAAAAAAAGAAAAAAGAGAGAAAAGGGAGAAAAGGAGAGAATGTTACACATGTCCCTTAGTTCAGGTCTCTTTCCTCCCTATGGCCCACCTTGGTCCCCTCCCTTGTCCCTAAAGGCCACCTTTGTTATGAGATTTGCAGAACTTTTTAGATGCATTTATAGAACTATTATATCATACTGTGTATTTAATATATATTTTATTTCATTATATTTTACATATGTTATATTTATATCAAAATGCACACAAAATAATGCCACATATTTCTCCATGTTTAAATAAAAATGCATATACTCCCTTATTTCTTTATGGCAAATGATTTCAAAGATTTCCCATAGTTTCAGTAGAAATAGACTTCAATCATTTATTTCTTGTTTTGGGGCATAAATCTGGAAGGCCCTAGTTAAACATCAGTGCTTTGCGGGGCAGCAATGTCTGGGCTTGGGTCAGAAGACTGGTGTAAATTTGGAGAAATGTAATTTGCCTAGGTCAGTTGAAAAATTGGTGGCTCAGAGGTTAAAGCATCTGCCTCCAATGTGGGAGACCTGGGTTCGATCCCTGGGTCGGGAAGATCCCCTGGAGAAGGAAATGGTAACCCACTCCAGTATTCTTGCCTGGAGAATCCCATAGACGGAGAAGCCTGGTAGGCCACAGTCCACGGGGTCGCAAAGAGTCAGACACGACTGAGCAACCTCACTTTCAATTGAAAAATGAACCCACCCACTTTTACAGAGGGCACTATGTGATCAACTTCACCTAGGGCATCTCCTCAATAGGTGCTGGGGATTGGAATAGGTGCTGGGGATTGGAAGAGCAGCTTGCAGCGCCCTGTTTTCCCAGGCTAGCCCTCTCCCACCAACCCATGTGCTCTCAGTTCACTCTCCCTGAACTGAGAGCAGAAAAGATGCCACCCAACAAAAATTAACTCGAAGAAGAGAAAGTCTAAAAGCATGGGGCTGTCATGATAATCAAGCCCAAACTGGAGGTGGTAGAAACGCAAAACAGGGCTTTAGGTCTTAAAGGCTAAGCTTGCTGTCATTGACAGGAGTCTTCCAGCTCTTCCTTCACAACATAACTCTGCTGTACATTCACTTTTTGCTTCACTCTGGTAGGACTGATCAAAATAAATTCATTTGCCTTTACCACAAGAGCTCATTCCTCACCCTCTGCCCCAAACTTATCAACCAGCTCTGAACATGGATAAAGAAAGCATGGTGTCATGCTTCAACAGCACCATTGCTGTTAACATACAGAGAAATTTCTAAACTGGAAGTCTTCTTAGAATTTCTTTTAAAATATGTATTTATTTATTTAGCTGCCTAGGGTCTTGGCTGTGGCACACGGGCTCTAGAACGTACGGGCTCAGCAGTTGCGTCACAAGCTTAGTTGCCCCGGCACGTGGGATCTTAGTTCCCCAACCAGGGATTGAACTTGTATTCCTTACGTTGCAAAGCGGATTCTTTTGTTTGTCTGTTTTTTTAATTGGCAGAAGTCTTTATGCTTAAAAAGCAGGTATCTTAAGTTATAAATCACCAGGATTTATAGACATAGTCAAATAGTCTGGGTATGAAAAATCACATATGTTATCCTAAGAATCCACTTTAAATTATTTATCTCTACAGCGGATTTTCCAATTAACCCAGGGTTCTTTTCCTCAAGATGCTTTTTTTTGAGAGTAATTTTTATACAGGGCTTTTTGTTTTTAACAGTTTGTGTTCATTATAAATAATTTAGGCAATGCCAAATCTATACAGAATGAAGTTAAAGATTTATCCCAAATCTAACCCCTAGAAATAGATACCAGTAAAATAGTGTGAATATTTTTTAAATTATAAAAATATTATTCCTAATACCTCTTTCTCTTTTACATATATATGAATTGAAAGCCACATAAATCATGTAAACTATATTTCTGTGAAGTGGATGATACTATACATGCTGTGTTTTAAATTTAATTTTACTTAAACTTAGTAGGAAAAGTGACGTTAACCTAAAAGAATTTATAAATTTGAAGTAAAAATTATAGTACCACTAGAGGTATTAATTCCTTTAAAAAGCCTTCTTAGATTAAGATAATAATAATAATTAAAACGTGAAAATGTCATTTTTAACTTTATATATCAATTTTAAATAATATTTATTTACTCCATTCTGTGGAAGATATGAAAATCAGCATTACCCTCCCTTCTTTTGCTAGTTGTTAACAAAAATTTTTAAGGTTTATGACACTCATAGGCTAGTCTATAATTATGATTCCCAATTTATTTCGTCTTGATTTCTATTGAGGCGACTCTTGCTCGGAATCTGCCCTTTCCCTGGTGCTTCTTTACTATGCTGGTGGGTGTTCTTTTCAAGAGGACTCAATATTGTTTTTCCATGGTTCTTTCCAGTGAAAGTTTGGGTCTGCTACTGTTACAGCCAAATGACACCTCGTTGGAGTAGAATAGATTAGAAAACTGCTACATTCAGAGCCTCTGACAGAGATGCCGGCAACTTGGCACTCAGTCTGTTGGGTTTCAGTGGTCCAAACATCATCATGCTTAGAAGAAGAACGAACTGGGGAAAGAGGAGGAGGCCGAGGAAAACGTGCAAGAGCGGCAGGGGCTGGAATGACTAGATTCTGCTTCAGCCCAGATGAGGGGAGGGCACCCTGGTCTTCTGCGGGTGCCAAGGAAGGGGCCCCCCCATCACAGGGTGACTCCCACACTTGTTCCAGCTCTCCCACCAGCTGACATGGAATCCAATGGGAGGGCAGAAGCACCATAAAATCCCAGAGGACTGGATACGAGCCTGCCAGGGAACGAAGGAGGAGTTCTGCCACCTGAGAGCTGAACCCTCTGAGGCAAAAGCAGAGTGAAACTAACTCAATCAGAGCAAAGGCAAATGAAAGGGGAGTGAGACTAGGAGGGAATGAAAAGCTGGTGATCAGGCACAGCTGGCCCATTCACAGCAAGCTGAATACCTCTCAATTACAGGATGAGCTCTGCTCTTCGAGAATGTTCACACTCATTTCCTCATTCACAGCCACCCTGCAAAGTTGACAGAACTCGCCCCATTTTATCGCAAGGATGCCAAGCCTGGAGATGCGGGGCTGGGCCTAGGGCCCCACGTGCTAATACAGGTCAAGGTCCTCATGTGCTGCCTCCAGTATATTCAAAAGACAATAAAAAGCAAAGACTTTGCATTGTAATTTTTTTCATTGCCTTTTGCAAGATGGAGGTTGGGCCAGCTACCTAGTGGACATTCATCAGCTTTGACTACCCACCATAGTCCCTTCCCTGATGGCCCACCACTTTCCTACTGCAGAATCATCTTCAGCCCCTCTCCACTGGTGATGGTCTTGGTGAAAAATAATTCTAGGTGATCACCTTTCGCTACAAAAACTGAGTCAATCCCACCCCAGGATAATGAGAGCACATGTTCTCTCCCCAGACCTTCAGTCTTGAAAAATGCTGAAAAGAAAAGGGTTAATGGTCAGAGGTCAATCATTGTGGCCATGGCAGATGGAGCAGCTCCTGCCTGTTATATCTTTCCATAAATCTCCATTTGTACAAGGAAGCCAAAGTTGCTTGCTGTTGCAGGCAACCCAGAACCCTAACCAATACGAAGTGCTGGCAGGATGAAAAATCTTTCCTAAACTACAGCCCCCTCCTTGGTCACTGGGGCCCTCACGGAACAACCAAGAAAATGGGAAGGGAGCAGAGAGGATTAAGTCCTCACTGGGCCAAGCAGCTACACATAAGCAGGTCCGGAGTTTGGTGGATGGTCAGCAGCATCACTGGGCCATAGTGAGGAGCTCCTAGAGCCTCCACGATGGTGGATTCCTGGCCAACCAGAGGAGTTCCTGTCTCAAGGGGGACTCTGGGACCAAAGGCTGCATTAAGCTGGGGTTGCCTGTACACAGGCTTTGCAAGGAACATCTCAGAAGTGCCTCTCCATCACAAAGCCTTTTCAAAGTGTTATTTCCTCCTACAACTGATTCCCTGCACCAGTAGAATGGCAGGCATCCTATACAAAGGCTTTTCTGGATTCTGACTGCTGTTTGCAGTAGAGATGCTTGAGAGAGCTTGACCAGGAAATGTCAGTGAGTCATCTGGAGTGCTCCACTCTGGATCTGCACTGAGGCAGCATCCACCCCCTTGGCTGCCCCTGAATATACATTTTGCATTTTATAGCAGACCTGTGTTTCCAGAGCACTTACTCGGGGAGTGGATGGGCATAAGACCCTCTGTAAATCATACCCCGGAGCCCACTTCCTTCAGGCTCTTTCTTGCTGCCCTTGGGGTGGAAAATGCTGCTTACTTGGTGCTATGGGACCTCTGCTTCTCCCGTTTCCTCCTCTTGCTGCCCAGGAAAAGCGATGTAGTTGCTCCTTGTGGGAGTCAGTGTTGAATGAAAGAGTGGGTTTAGGCCCAAACAAAAAGCTTTTCTTTTGCTTTATTCATTCTCTCATTCTTAAGAGGGCTGCTGACAAAACAGAGATAAGGAATAACTGATGGGCCTACAGTTATAGCAGCAAATCCTGCTCTCTGGCCTCCCCCATCTGAGTTGCAGAGTGTGGGCTGGAGAGCCACTAGATGGGTGCCGCTCTCCTGGCTCCTTGGTTCTGTCGTTCCTTCTTAGAAAGGAAGCTCCGTGAAGGCTGAGGTGCTGTGCTCTGCATCTCCAGGGCCTAGTAACATGCCTGGAGGGTGGGCTGAAAAGAAGTAGGGTGCCCCAATGGTGCCATGTGGTGGCGGGGAGTCTTTTTCCTTCCAGTCAGAGCCCAGAATAATAATATAGAACACGCAGGGAACTGGTGATGTGTCCCAAAGACCTCACTTTATTTTAAAAAAAAGAAAAATACTTTTAATTAACAGCTTTACTGAGATATAATTCAAATACCACACAGTTCACCCATTTAAACATGTACAATTCAATGGTTTTAATGTATTTACAGAGTTGTGCAACCATCACCACCATCAATTTTAGAATATTTTCATCAAGGCCAAAGAGAAACCCCATATGCCTTGAGTCACTCCACATTCCCCCGAATTCATTTAACTCTAAAACACTTTATTTTTAAAGACTTTTTTAAAGCGATGCGTTAAAGCAATTACTGCCTAAATACAATTCAGTGCCTTTCTTATTAGCACCACTCTTATCTAAACGCATCTATGCCAACGGCCTGATTTTAGACGAAGATGCCCAAAGAAGTGAAAGGATTTACCCCCTCCCCCACAGGACTCCCTGACACTTCTGTCCAGACCACAAAAGTGTAAGTCCCTCTAAACCACTATTTCTTCAGGCTACATTGGAAATACATGATTTTTTAAATATACTTGTATTGTGGTAAGGACATTGAACATGAGATCTACCCTCTTAAATTTTTAAGTTTGGTTAGTGATAGGTACAATGTTCCACACAGATTTCTATAACTTCTTCACCTTGCCTAACTGAAATTTTATGCCTTTCGATTTGTAACTTCCCAGTTCTCTCTTTCACCAGCCCCTGAAAACTGCCATTTCACTCTTTGATTCTATGAATTTGACTGTTTAAATACTTCATGTAAGTTGTATCATGCAGTATTTGACCGAGACTAGTTTATTTCATTCATGTAATGCACTCAAGGTTCATCCATGTCTTTGCATGTTGTAGAACTTCCCTTCTTTCTAAAATTGAGTAATATTCTGTTATGTGTATATGTTATGTTATGTATATGTTATGTGTGTATACTACAGTTTCCTTATCCATTCACCCACTATGCTATGCTATGCTAAGTCGCTTCAGTCGTGTCTGACTCTGTGTGACCCCATAGACGGCAGCCCACCAGGCTTCCCTGTCCCTGGGATTCTCCAGGCAAGAACACTGGAGTTGGTTGCCATTTCCTTCTCCAATGCAGGAAAGTGAAAAGTGAAAGTGAAGTCGCTCAGTCGTGTCCGACTCTTCTCGACCCCATGGACTGCAGCCTCCCAGGCTCCTCTGTCCATGGGATTTTCCAGGCAAGAGTACTGGAGTGGGGTGCCATTGCCTTCTCTGATTCACCCACTCATGGAAATTTAAGTTCCTTCCACATCCTGGCTGTTGTGAACAGTGCTGAAATGAACATTACAGTGATAGTACCTCTTCAAGATCCTGATTTCAGTTCTTTTGGGTAAATAAACTTTTTTTGGAAATATTTACATTTTGTATCTGCTTCCACTTGTGGTAAATATACTTCTCTGAGCCTAAATATGGGCCTCCCAGTTGGCACTAGAGGTAAAGAACCTGCCTGCCAATGCAGGAGACATGAGACTTGGATTGGATCCCTGGGTTGGGAAGATCCCCTAGAGGAGGAAACGGCAACCTACTGCAGTATTTTTGCCTGGAGAATCCCAGGGAGAGAGGAGCCTGGCGGGCTACAGTCCATAGGGTCACAAAGAGGCAAACACATCAGAAGTGACTTAGCATGCATGAGCCCAAATACAGAATATTCTATTGAATTAGTAAGATAGAAACTACCAGGTGTCATCTTCATTTCATCTTAACAAGTGGTTAGTCCATGAATACCCCAAATCGAGATTACTGGATCATATGATTTAAAAGGAAAAAAAAAAATATGGTTTTAGTTGGTGGTTTAGTTGCTAAGTCGTGTCCAACTCTTACAACCCTGTAGACTGTAGCCTTCAGGGCTCCTCTGTCCATGGGATTTTCCAGGCAAGAATACTGGAGTGGATTGCCATTTCCTTCTCCAGAGGATCTTCCCGACCCAGGAATCGAACCCAAGTCTCCTGCATTGCAGGCAAATTCTTTACCAACTGAGCTATGAGGGTCTTGGTTAAGTGCCAATTTTTAAGAGGGATAATTCTTTGGAAAGAATTACTTTGACAACTTGGATGAACCAAAGAAGAATGGGAAAGGGGTCTGAGAGCCATATTGTTTGAATACATTGGGAGTCTGGAGAAGAGAAAGCCATGGGATGAAGACCTGTTATCTTCACATACACATCTTTCCTACTGTGCAAACACTTAGCACAGAGTGGGCTCACCAGAAATATTTGTTGGGTGAGTGATTTAATTGCTTTACTTGGAAAAGAAGGGGATGACGTACTGCATGCCGCTTCAGAAAGCCCGATGATAGCTAATAAGTAAAAAGTTTTGAAGAGCTGTCTGACTTTGGGGGAGGTGGGTGGCATCTGTCAGAGCTGAAGAACCGTGCTTCTCAAATTTCAGCATGCTCCAGAATCACCTGGAGCTCTTTCTAAAATGCAGATCCTGACTCTTTAGGTCTGGGGTGGAGCTGCGATTCTGCATTGTCAACAAGCTTCCAGGTGATGCTGCTAATTGTGGAGCATCCTTTGTGCAGGAAGGATATAGGTGAACTTCCTCAGCGACGTTAACGTTAATCATCACTTTAGATCACTTCCTTCGCTAAGAATCCCTGAGTGCTGAACCTTCTACAAAAAAAGACAAAGTTGAGAAATCTGGTATGGTGTGATTTCCAGACATACAAATGCATCTTTATATTTATGTAAATCCAGAGATCTCTATGCTGGGAACTGTGATCAAAGGATGGAGGAGGTATTTATTTGTCTTTGTGTTTTCACACCAGGAGAAAAGCAGTCCCGGTGGCTATGATTCTAAAATACTCAGCATATGTGTACCACACTTCACAACGAATCTGCTTGGTTTGATGCATTTAAGACCTGTCAAATGCTTTACAAGCAGAAAATACATAACCCATGCAGAACCCATGAGACAGTTAAGGCCCTTTGCTGTTACTCTCAGCAAAATGGGGTCTCTCATACTCCCACAGCGTCTCCATTGAGTCTGTTTCTCTGGGTTACCAGCTTTGCATCCAGATTTTCACCCTTATGCTGTTCCTCCACTTGGCCCTGGAGAGCCCAGGAAATGGCCCTCCAGGCCCTTGAGCTGAGGACACCGGCCATTCCTAAACTGCTGGCCATTCCTTCCTCAGTAGAGATCACTGAATTGACAGCTTCCCTTTGGAGTGGGGGTAGCAAGTTGAGAGGAAAGGAAGAAGGGGAGGAGGAATCACATCACTGTGCACAAGTTGCATGCCAGACAATGGACCAGGCTTATTCACACATTTTTCCCTAATGCACATTGCACAATGTTTAGAGGGCAGTGAAGGATACAGATAGAACAAGAAGCTTCCTGACTATGCGTTAGTGTCAGGAGTGAGCTAACAGCTATCAGACTGCTCTCCTGTCCCGCCACACAGGTTCCAACTTTGACTATATCCAGAAACCTCCTACTGTCTCTGGGGGCCACAACAGACACCAGAGTGTGCCCAGATCAAGGCTGCCTGACTGCACAATGAGAATCGAACGAGGCTGGCTCCAAATTATTTCCTCCTTGGGCTGTCTGCTCCCAGGGGTGGCTGCAGATAGCAAATGCAGAAGTCCTGCCCAGATTCTACCCTCACCAAAATTACAGATCCTCTGCTGGAGCCTGAAATGCCAATCCATAGAGTGCCAGAGCCCAGACCAAAATGTTGTTGCCCAAACACCTTGCTATCAATGCTGCTGGTTTCAGATCTATTGTCAATAGGGGAGGAATGGGTTTGTCTTTTTTTTTTTTTTTTTCAAATTAAAAAGGGCTAAATTAATAAGCAACAATAGGTATTCTCTATGGACAATTGCTCACACTGGCAAAAAATGTTCCAGGTAAGAAGGACGATAATAATAAAAACAGCAATGACAATGCCACCATGCTTTTTTAGCACATGGAGGAAATCTCTCTTCAGCAGGGAACCATTTTCAAAACCACAGGAAATAAAGAAAGCAGTGCATGTTACTCTAATTCACTGTTTCTCCCGTCCAGTGTCTATTTCCTGATAAATAAATAGGTGCAGTTTACAGGCTTTTCTTACTTTCCTTGCTCCTGTGAGCTCTGTTTTCAAAAGCCTCTTAACTCTCCCCCATCCCTCCCTCCAAATTTCTAACATGGCTCTTCTGAATAGAGTTTATGTAAATATTGTTAAACTAGAGTAAGGTATCTTGCATGTAGTAGGTGCTTAATAAAGGCTACCCTGGATAACACTGAAGCACCAATAGTTCCTTATCTTGGCCTCAGCCTGATAGGGAACTACAGAATCTGGGGGAAAGATACCTTGCCTCCCTAATCTAGTTTGCCCTCTTCCATGTTTATTACTTGAGGTTTGTCACTGACAGTCCAGCTCTGCTCAGCCCCCTCGGAGAAGCTCTTCCTCCCTAAGCCGTGTGATACAGATGAAGCCTGAAGCCCAGCCCAGCCCATGTCAGCCACAGCAGCCTGCACCTGTCAACACAAGGCCCTGATCAGCCAGAGGAGACCTTCAGATGGGACTGCCCTGGCAGGGCCACGCTGTAAGAAAGGACCCACGTACTCGCTAAATGGGGGCAGAGGGCAATCACCCAGATCCTCGGAAATCACAAGGATATTCACAAGCTGAAATAACCTCGGCTTTGTCTTTCTTCTTTCTCCCTCTGAGTAAACAGCGCTCCGTTCTGTCTACTCCCTGCCCACAGCAGCCCCTAGTGGCGGCCAGCTGGGCCATGCACTCCTGCACAGGATCCCAGGCACCCAGACAGTTCCAAGCACGCCCTCCCTGCTCACCTTCATCCATCTGCTTTTTATTTCTTGCGGGCAGAGGTTAACCTTTTGGTTTTTCAATGCATGCAAATCCACACAAATAAATGTTCACTCACACTGACTCTGTGTAGGGTGGGGGCATCCAGATCAAGAAGCCTTGTGGGTAGAGGGGGTGCAGAGCTGGAGATCAGTGAGGAGGGAGGGTGTCTTAGCAAAACCCAGTGTTCACTGGTACAGCGTGGCCTGGGAAACTGGGGCCTGGCTCTGACTTGATCTTTTTCCAGCAGAATCTGCTGTTGAAGAGTGAGGGCTGGGCGGGGCAGGCCTCACCCAGAGGCTCATAATGTCTGCTTTTATCCTCACACCCCGACAGGCAGCTGCCAGCAGCCGAGGTGAGAAAGGCACAACGGCACCCCTGAGAGAGAGAGAGCCCCTCATTAAGCAACAGAATGCCTTCTCTTTTCCCAGGAAATGACTTCATAAAACCTCAAACTTCTACCTTGGATGACAGTTTAAACAACTTTTCTTAAAGAAAACCTAAACGCAGATGTTTATTCAAACAGCATCCCAGGGGAGTCTTTGGATCCCTAACTCGGGTGATGAATTGATGCAAAGACTACTTTTTCTTACGGGAATTTAAGTAGTCAATCCCTTCACAATCCCCCTTCCTGGAATCAGAGACTGTGGAAATACTAGGCTGCTCCCAGGCCCATTTTGGAGGGGCTGGGAAGGGAAGAGAAATGGATCTGTGGATGCCTACTGGGGGCTGAGGCTCTACTGAATGCTTCCTTCACTAAATTTAGCTCACTTCAGACTCTACACAGAGAGCCCAGCATGAGGAGAGTTCTTCTGGGAGGGAACTGATGCTTGGGGGAATGGAACTGTTGATCCTGCCTTTAATGGACCCTGAAGTTTAAATGGATTCAAATGCAACTGAAACTGAGTTGGTTGATTTTGACATCAATTAGTATACTCCAATGAAGTTAGCAGAAGGGGTCTCTGAATTAAGCTCAAAAAAAAAAAAAAAAAAAAAGATAAGAATAAACAGCCCTTATACTTTCTGCTTGAAATTAAAACAGTGCACAGAGGGCAATTCCCCTAGGGCTTATTTCAAAGTCTCAGAAGATGTTTAACCCATGAGGAAAAGTCTGGAGCTCTGGATCTTGGAGAGAAATATGAGTTAGACAGTAAGTGGATGGCAGATCCTTCCAGCCATGTGTGGTCTTGGACTTGGTATGGCTTGCTTCTCAGTTGTTTGGAGGATGGATGTCAGAGCAGGAAGGCTGGGCATTCAGGGATTAACTTCTAAGCCAAGACCAGGAGAGAAGGAAACCTTCCCAAGGGATCCAGGCAGTTTAAGAACATGAGCCTCCTTCTCGAAAGGCCTGCTCTCAGCTTTCTGTGGGTGACTTGGGGTTATTGAATATTTCTAAGCTCCTCCCAAATCTCAAAATATGACACACACGAACTGTTTCCACCTGTCCATCTACCTTCAGCTGGCTGCCTCGCTAAAGCAGCTTTGGGGAAGGGCACCATGTGGAGAGGGCTTCCCTGGTGGCTCAGCGGTAAAGAATCTGCCTGCAAGGCAGGAGATGTGGGTTCAGTTCCTGGGTTGGCAAGATCCCCTGGAGAAGGAAAAGGCAACCCTCTCCAGTATTCTTGCCTGGGAAATCCCATGGACAGAGGAACCTGGCAGGTTACAGTCCATGGGGTCCCAAAGAGTCAGGCGCGATCTAGCCACGAAACAACAGCAACAGTACCTCATTGCGCACCCTCTCCCCATGCAGACCCAAGAATCTCCTCCAGCCCTTCCTGCAGCTCACCTGCCTCTCTGAGCCACGCTTCTCGTGGAGCTCCTGAGACATCCGCTGTTCTTCCTCATGCTCAGGTCACCCTTGGTGATGCTGTCTTGGCACGCATCATTTTGCTGATGCTATCTGTGGTTTGGTGGTGGGCATCCACTCTTTGTACAAAGCCAATCACCTCTCCCCTTTCATCCATTTATTCATTAAATGCCTACATGTTCATTAAATGCCTACACCGTCTGTCAGGCACTCTTCCAACCCTGAGGATGCAACAGTGAATACAACAGACAAAAGTCCCTGGACCTTAGATTCTCATGCAAGGATTGACCAACTTTTCAGCTCTGTTTTTATAGCTCAAAAGCAGCCATAGGCAATGCATAAGCACATATGGCTGTGTTCTAATAAAACTTTATTTACAAAATGGGTTGCAGGAGGGAGGGATTTGACCTGTGGACTTCAGTTTTAGTGGATTAACAGCATCTCCAATTTTTCTTTGGAAATACACTCTCCTCTTCTTTCATTTCATGTTTGGATAGGTCTGAGTCCACTCCTCAGGGCTAGGGGTGGTCACGTGACCCAGGCTCAGACAAAGTCTTAGCGATTGTCTCAGGAATGGGTCCAAAGCCAGCAAACAGATGAGAAGTAATCTTGGTCCTTTTTCTGTGAGTGAGGAAAAAGATATACTCCTCTTCTGTTGGTATTTCTAAGCAAATAGGGTAAGTCCTCAGGGTCATCTTTGTCACAACACAGGGAGAGCATGCATGAGAATGAAGCGATCTGGAAGGAAGGCAGAAGGAAGAATCCTCATGTGATCTCTGAGCACCCAGGATCAACCACGCAGCCATGAATGAGGCCATTTGGGCCTTCCCTTGCACCTTTGGTTACAGGAGTCAGTAAACATTCCTCCCTTCTCCATTTTTTTCTTAATCCAATTGAATTGGGGTTCTGTCTTTTGGAACCAGAGTCTTGACTGATACAAAACCCAAACCCATTCTTGAACACCCTTTCTCTCTATTCTGCGTACTTTCTCTGGTCAGTCTTATCTACGTCCCTGAGGTTCTGCTGTCACCTTTATGCAGATGACCTTCCTATATTTCAGGCCCTAACTTCACCACTGAATTCATACTATCTACTGCCCACTGAATGTTCCTACTGAGAAATCTTGCAAATATAACGTCTAAAACTCAACTCATTATATAGCCTCACTCCTCCAAACATTTTCTCCTGTTTCATAATACTACTAAAAACAATAGCACCAAATGAGCTATATCACTCTGTGCAAGGCCCTCTAGTAGCCAATATATAATCATTGGTAGTCTTCCCAACTAACATGCAAGGCAGATAGTATAAGCCCTACTATCAGATGAGGTAACTAAATCTCACAGAGTCTAAGCTCATTTGATTAGTAAGTGACTGAGTCACAATTTAACTTCAGACCCAACCCTTGCTGCCTGCCTTCAACTCTTACTATGTCAGGCTTGATGTCTTCTTGTTTGGTTAAGAGCACCCACCATTCGATCAGTCACACAAGTCAGTAACTCATACCCCTTTGGTCATTAGGGCCCGCTGACTCTTCTAGGCACCTCTCTGTCTTTCTCTCTCTACACAGCCTTTATCTTGGTCCAGGTTTTTATTCCTGAGGAAACACAGTCTTCTAAATACTCCATCTCTCCATTCCACTCCAGTGTACATTTCATTACAGCATAAAGCCAAACCTAAAAGAACAAAAATAACAAGTCTCTACCTCTTGAGACTCCTCTGCTCAGAATAAAAACCAAGCACCTTAGCTTGAAGCCAAGTGCATTTTCTTTTCTTTTTGTTTTCTGTTAGTAGCTTCATTGATATAAATTGTATACAAAAAGTTACACACAATCATTGTGTATAATTTTACACATAATCATATACATTTACACACACATATACACATACGCATATACATACACAACTTGGTAAGTTTGGACATAAGCATACACATATGAAACCATCACCACAATCAAGGTAGCAGACATACCTGTCACCTCCAAAAATTTTCTTGCGTCCTTTTGTATGTCTGAAGTAAAAATATTTAATGTGAGGTCTACCCTCTTACCCCGTGGCTCAGTGGTAAAGAATCTGACTGCAAGGCAGGAGATGTGGGCTTGATCCCTGGGTCTTGAAGATCCCCTGGAGGAGGAAATGGCAGCCCACTCCAGTATTCTTGCCTGGGAGATCCCATGGACAGAGCAGCCTGGTGGGCTACAGTCTGTGGGGTCCCAAAGAGTCAGACATGACTGAATACAGCAACAGCAACAAATAACTACCCTCTTAACAAATTTAAAAATTTTTAGCACAGTACAGTAGTGTTAACTATGATCAACTGGTAGAAAGTTTCAGTTAAACACAATGAATAAGTTCTAGAAATCTGTTGTGTAACATAATCAAGGCTGTGGTCTTTCCAGCAGTCATGTACGGACGTGAGAGTTGGACCATAAAAGAAGGCAGAGGGCTGAAGAAATGATGCTTTTGAACTTCGGTGCTGGAGAAGGCTCTTGAGAGTCCCTTGGACTGCAAAGAAATAAAACCAGTCCATCCTAAAGGGAATCGATCTTGAATACGTATTGGAAGAACTGATGCTGAAGCTGAAGTGCCGATACTTTGGCCACCTGATGGGAAGAGCCAACTCACTGGCAAAGACTTTGATGCTGGGAAAGATTGAAGGCAGAAGGAGAAGAGAGCAACAGAGGAGGAGATGGTTGGGTGGCATCACCGATTCAATGGACGTGAACTTGGGCAGACTCCAAAAGATGGTGGGAGCCAGGGAGGCCTGGCGTGCCGCAGTCTGTGGGGTCACGAAGAGTCAGACACGACTTGGTGATTGAACAACAACAACACAAGGACATTTCAACCCAGCCCGTGCCCTACCTTTTTAATCTTCTTTCTGACCCACCACTGAATATATTCTTGAGCTAAAGACTACTTTCAGGAAATAACAAGTTCAATCTGCTTTTCTAGAACTATTGAGACCACTTCAACTTGGAATGATACTTCTGTTGTCTAATTCTCCTAAATCCCTTCTCAAGCTCCAATTCTCCTGCAAAGTCCTCCTGAACACTTAAACTTACTCTCATCTCCTGAACTTCATTTTTTCTTTCCTCTCATATGGAAAGTTCTCTCTCTCTCTCTCTACTTTGAAACATCTTTGGAGTCTTGTCTTAGGTCACTTGCTAATACGTACATCATTTTTTAACTACATCTTATTTCCCTAACTAGGCAGTAGGTAGCAAATATTTAGAGTCCAGGATTGTTTTTTTCCTTTAATCTGGACATGATTCCAAACACATTTCTTATTATAATTCTTCTCAATGTTGGCTTTACTTTAGAGTCTCCAACAGAGCTTTGCAAAAAAAATATAAACACCAGGTCCCATGACCAGAGATTTGAATTTAACTGATCTCAGGTTTTATTGTAAAGCTTTCCAGGTGATTCTACTATGCAGACAGGATCGAAGACTAATGGCTCAGCACATCACAGATACTCAGAAAACAGTCAATGGTTATTTGATTGATTGAATTGAGACCAGACGAGAACCCAAATTTAATAATTGATTACCCCACATTTACTTGGTTATCATCACAAGGTGCCTATCCTGCAGACTTAATAAACACTGTCTAAGGATGAGGATGATAATGTCATTGATGATGATAATGATAGTGATGGTGATAAAAACCTCCTGAAACATATTCACTCTTGTGTTTCTAGTCTCATCAGCGGGACAGTTCCCCCGTAAGAAATCAGGTCAGCCCCAGCTTGATCTCTGCAAATTCTTTTCTTCTCTAATAGGTACCTTGTGCCTTCCTGGTCACTCCATACAGGACTCTTTGCAAGACAACATCAGTGGAGCAGACTCACTGGGAATAACCCAGTTCCTTCTCATCTCCAAGGCCACATTTTATAAAAAGCTTAGTTAATTTGTCGTTTTGAGGAACTTTTGGGTACAACTAGTTCTTTTCTTAATAAGGTCTGGTTCCTAGGGAATGGAGAGGGACACAGACTTTTAGTCCAAGACCTAAAATGTGTTTGGAAGAAAAGGCATTTGCATCAGTTGTTGTCACCAGTTGTTCAGAGATGTTTGCTAATGAGGCTAGTGTCAGGGCTCCACCCCCATACAGAGTAACAAACTTTGCTCGTCCTGTTAGCGAAGTCCTCTCCTAACCTCACCCAGCATCTGACAACTGTCCTTGGAGCGTTCATACAGATGGTATGAGGGTGTAGAGGATGGCTCATTACTGCTGGATTGGAGGGAGCATCTTTTTTTTAATTGAAGGATAATTGCTTTACAATGTTGTGTTGGTTTCTGCCATACAACAACACGAATCAGCTGTAAGTATATATATGTCCCCTCCTTCTTGAGCCTCTCTCCCACCCCACCCCCACCCCACCCCTCTAGGTCGTCACTGAGCACAGGGCTGGGCTCCCTGTTTAATACAGCAGTTTCCCACTAGCTAGCTATTTTACACACGGTAGTGTATGTACATCAGGGCTACTCTCCCAACCCATCCAACCCTCTTCCCCTGCTGTGTCCACAGTTACATTCTCTACATCTGCATCTCTATTCCTGCCCTGCAAATAGCTTTGTCAGTACCATTTTTCTAGCTTCCATATATATGCAATGCTATGCTAAGTCACTTCAGTCGTGTCCGACTCTGTGTGACCCCATAGACGGCAGCCACCAGGCTCCCCCGTCCCTGGGATTCTCCAGGCAAGAACACTGGAGTGGGTTGCCATGTCCTTCTCCAATGCATGAAAGTGAAAAGTGAAAGTGAAGTCGCTCAGTCGTATCCGACTCTTAGTGACCCCATGGACTGCAGCCTACCAGGCTCCTCCATCCATGGGATTTTCCAGGCAAAAGTACTGGAGTGGGGTGCCATTGCCTTCTCCGATATATGCAATAATATGCAATATTTGCTTTTCTCTTTCTGACTTACTTCACTCTGTATTACAGGCTCTAGGTTCATAAACCTCAGTTCAACTAACTTACATTCATTCCCCTTCATGGCTGGGTAATACTTCATTGCATATGTGTACCACAACTTCTTTATCCATTCATATGTCAGCAGACATCTAGGTTTCTTCCATGTCCTGGCTATTGTAAATAGTGCTGCAATGAACACTGGGGTACATGTGTCATTTTGAATTATCGTTTTTCAGGGTATTTGCACAGCAATGAGGTTGTTGGATCATATGGTAATTTTACTCTGAGTTTTTTAAGGAACCTCCATACTGTTCTCTATCTGTGAGGCAGCCCCGCAGTTACAGCTAAGCATTCAGGACCTGGGGGCTACTTTGACTGTTTTATAGCATAATTGATTAAGGACTTTTATCTTTGTGAGAAGTCAAATAAGATTTAAGAGGCAAAAATCAGGCATATGCTTTCTTTTTGTCTAGTCCAATTTCCACTTAAAGTCAAAAGAAACCAAAGCAGGTCTGAGCAGATCAGAAACAGGGGGCCTTGGGTAACACTTATTTGGGAGACCATGAGGACAAGAGGTCAGGGGATCAGTGTAGTATGGTGGTCAGGAACATGAACTCTGGAGTCAGCCTTCCTGTGTTCAAACCCCACACTGACCTTTGGCATTTAACTTCACTTCTCTAGGCTTCAATTTCCGTATTTGTAAAATAGGACAGTAATAGTAATGGTAACAATCTTGGAATGTTCTAGGTCAGGTAGAGATGAATTGTGAGAACTAGAGCATTGAGGGAGCCTCTGTGACTGTTGTGTGCTAATGATGTTGACCCAGATCCTTGCTTCTTGCAGCCTGGCCTTTGTTCATCATAGTCCTCAATTAGGGGAATCAGCTTCCCACCTCATTGGCCAGTGGAGGTCTTACCAGTCCCCAACCCATAAGATAGACCATTTTAACCAGGATCCAGTCAAAAGTGTAGAAATCACACCAGGTCTTCCAAACAGAATCAGGTTTATTATGGAGAACTGGTGACACCGGTAATGCAAGAGCCAAGAAGCCAAACAAAGGACAGTGAGGTGAGCCAGAAATCAGCATCGGCAAGAAGTCACTATCGTCTGAGGACTGGAAGGACATGAGAAAATACAGCTCTACAGATCCCAGAGGCCAGGCTTCCAGGTAGGTGCTGAAACCATAAGGTGCTGCTAGGATGTACCTGGGACACTGGAGGGAGGGACAGTTTGGTGGAAGCCATGGATGCCTGCCAATGCAGGAGATGCGAGTTCAATCCCTAGGTCAGGAAGATCTCCTGGAGAAGGAAATGGCAACCCACTCTGATATTCTTGCCTGGGAAATCCCATGGACAGAGGAGTCTGGAGGACTATAGTCCATGGGATCACGAAAGAGCCAGACATGATTTTGAGACTGGAAAACAACAAAGCCTTGAAAGAGACAGAGCCACTGCTGTGTATGCTATAAAACAGCATAGTAAACAGAGGGAGACGGGGAAAAAACTGGATTTTCTCCCCATCTCTTTCCATCCAGTGATCAAGGGAGTCTGGGAAATGTAGTTTCTTATGACACCAATTTGGGATACAAAATGCAGGCAATGGTTGAGAGAGATGGGTAGTCGACAGGTGTAGCCTCCTCTCCGAGTTGCTAAGGCACTCATCTCCCCTGGAGCCAGCACTGAATTTTGTCTCTTGAGTGAATTAAAATGCAAAGGGGCATTTCTCACCTGAGAAGCATCAGAGGGTCCTGGAACCACACTCCACCCCCAGAGCAGTTCTGTTGGGATGGAATGTTGTAGACAGCAGGAAGGAAAATGAGGCTGGGATTGAGGGAATTAAGTTTCCTTGTTTTCTTTAAATTTTTTCTGACAAGTGCTTTCGTTCTTTTTATTATTAATTTGAAATTTTTCTTTCATGTTCTCCATACATCTTTGGAAGATTAATTTAAACCAAATCTGTCAGTTCCCAAAGGGCTAATCCATTTCTCTGACTGAACAAAGGACAATTATTATTTTCTTATCAACAGAAAAGCACAGCTGTTTGAGTGAAAACCCCAAGAAGCTCCCTGCCTCCTTGGCAATCTGAAGGCTTGAGACTTGGTTGAGGATCTCAGCACAGAATGTCTTGTGGGATTTTTAACATAGTTGGAAGGGAAGGAAGAAAGAGGATGGCTTTTGCCACACCAGGCAAAGACTTTAGGACCTTGGACACTGCTTTCCCTTCACTGCCTCCCACTCCAGTTGTGTGAAAAGGGCAGTTTGCCCTCAACCCAAGGGTAAATGCCTATTGAGGGAGAGGATTCGACTGCAAGCAGAAGTGAGCCTTCCATCTTTGGTACAAAGTTCACAAGCTGGGGTTTCTGGCAGAAATGAAGCCATGGCAGAGACTGCCTAGGGGCACTGACAGACCCAGCTAGTGCTAGGCTACACCAGGATTTGTGCTCAGTCGTGCCTGAGTCTTTGCAACCTCATGGACTGCAGTCTGCCAAGCTCCTCTGTCCACGGAATTTTCCAGGCAGGAATACTGGAGTGGGTAGCCATTTCCTACTCCAGTGGATCTTGCAGACTTAAGGATCAAACCCGCGTCTCTTGCATCTCCTGCATTGGCATCTAGCTAGTGCTAGAGATGCCAAATAAGCAGAGAGACTGGGAAATAGTGCCCTGGCTTTCCCCTCTTCCTGCCCTCCAATCCTGGCTGGCTTGTGTCCATGTTCAGTCGTGCCTGACTCTTCGCAACCCCATAGACTGTGACCCACCAGTCTCCTCTGTCCATGGGATTTCCCAGACAGGCATACTGGAGTGGGTTGTCATTTCCTCCTCCAGGGGATCTTCCCAACGCAGGGATCCAGTCCATGTTCCCTGTGTCTCCTGAATTGGCAGGCAGATTCTTTACCACTGAGCTACCTGGGAAGCCTCCTCCAATTTTGGAGCTAGCATCAAAATGAAGATGTGAAAATGACACAGTCTCAGAGCTAGAATGTCAGCCTTCTGACAAATGTCTCCTCCCTTACACGTCCCGCCCCCGCCCCTCCCCTCTCACAGACCTAGATGCTGTTAGGATCTGCCCGGTGCCAGGAAGCTCGCAGTCCTTGAGTCCCCACCGTGTCTGGCCCGAGTGCACCACTTCTTCCTGCCTCTGAGCCAGATCTGTGCACTGACTCCCAGGGGAAGAAGGACTCAGTCTGCCTCCCTGAAAACCCCTCAGGCCTCCCCCATCTCTCAAGTGTTGCCTCTTCTGGATAGAGAGCCTGTTATTCTTATACCAAAGCACTACTTTCAGCTTTTGGCTTTATGTTTGCCTGCTAACTATCTGAGCCAGGTTTATCCAATATGTGTCACAGTGTAGGAACTGGTATTCCCTGAAGGGAAATAGAAGTCTGTGGTCAAATAAGCTTGAAAATGCTGGATTAATCAACTGTGGCGGTCACTGTTGGTGCCACGTCCCTGACTCTTCAGTGAACGTGGTCCAAGTTTCATGGTCGGAACCTGCATTTCTGTTCCTAAAGACTTTGTTTGACCCTGGGAGTCCACCCTGCTCACCCAAGACAAGCAAGAAGTGCCAAGGCCTGGGCACACCTGCGGAGCAGCCCTCCAGCCAAAGAGCCATGGAGGTGGTGTGTGCCCACCCAGATCTCCCACCCCGCCCTTTCATGGGGGCAGCAGACCCGTGCTCTCACTGCTGCAAAGCTCCCCAGTAGGACCAAGCTTCAGTCACAGGGTCGCTGGCCCTGAAACTCATCCTTAGCTGTCTCACTTCCCTGCCTTCATTCCCTATCTATTAGGAATCAGGAAACTTCTTTTTTTGAGCACTTTACAAAACAACAACAATAAAAAAAAACAACTTGTTCTTTCCTCCCCCCTCTTTTTTTTTTTTTTGGTTGTGTTGGGTCTTTGTCGTGACGTGGAGGACCTTTGTTGCATCGTGTGGCATCTTCGTTGTGGTGAATGGGTTTCAGTAGTTGCAGCACGCCAGCTCTCTAGTTGTGGCACATGGGCTCCAGAGTGCACAGGCTCAGCAGCTGTGGCTCACAGGCTTAGCTGCCCGCGCCTCCCCCCAGCATGTGGGCTCTTAGTTCCCTGGCCAGAGATGGAACGCATGTACCCTGCATTGGAAGGCAGATTCTGAACACTGGATCACCAGGGAAGTCTCTGGAATCAGAAAACTTTATCTCAGTCAGTGCTCTTGGGAAATGGAGACGAAGACACACCCAAGACGCATGTTAAGTCTGCAACCAAGGCCCAGAGTCCGAGGCCTTCTTAAATATATTTGACTGAGGAACCCTTCTCTCACAGTTTATCTTGAAGAGCGAGGGTTCTAGAGAACAGTCTTTGGGAAGCCCTGTGGTAGCTCCTGGGCAGGATGTGCACTTGTCACAGAGTTGTGTCAAGGGAAGAAGTCAGGGATGGGTTGGATGATCAGTATGTGAGGCAGGAGAGATGTTGGTGAGGGAATATTCAGCCTCCCAGAAGTACCTGGGCTTAGGACTCCTCAGGGACAGAGCCCTCCCAAAGGCCCAGGCTGCCCAGAAGTTCTGATGTGGGTGTTAAACAGGTTCATCTGCTGTTACAGGGCCTGCTTTGAATTCCTGCTCTCCTATATCAAGGACAGGGTGTGGATTAGGCTAATTCCTAGAGGATTCACACTTCACAAACAAAGAATATTTTGCTGCCTGGGAGGGAACAAACCGTCCTGCCATGTTCCTACCTGTAAGGAAACGGTACCAATCTCCTTCCAGCTGTGAGATGGAGAGGCAGAGACACCCCGGACTGGGCAATTATGTCAGGAAACTCAACATTTGAGATGAATGGAAAATAGCTGGGGAGGAATTTTTCCAACTTGGCTTGAGCAGGATTGAGTCCGGGTCTGAGAGGCATTCAAGTGAAGCAGAACCTGCAGTGTTATAAAATAGGATCATTTTATAGTTGGAAAATCTAAGGTGTGCCCTACCAGGAAAGCACAGGCATTTAACAATGTTAGTGGAAGATGCGGAAGGTGGGAGGAGGGAAATCAACCATGAAACGCTGGGTCGAACCTATGTTTGGAGTCCAGAGCATCACCGAGGCACAGGGAGACCCTCCAAGTTTCGGCAAGGACTGGGAAATTTTACTTTGCCCTAGAAGGACATGGGATGTCCTCTCTGGGACACCCCACAGTACTGTCCCAGGAAATCCCTGTGATGATCCACAGCAGACAGGAAACTCTGTCTGAACCTGCACACAGATCCTTAGCCTTCCGCTTGGCAATTGCTTCACGTTTGGCATTTGGTGGTCTGTTATATATGTGATGGGATACAATTTTAGAAGAGAATGTTCCGAATCTTTCCTGATCCCCTACCCACTCCTGAACATTGTGGCCGGGCCTGCTTCCCACCCTCCAAGAAGGGCATTGCTTAGCAGACCAGCTCTTCAGAATTGGAAGCACAGAATCTAGAGAAAGGAAAAGGGAGAGAAGCACAAGGGGTCTGGGAGGCAGAGTTGAGAGGGGGAGTTTTCCGGTGTGGCTTGGGAAAAATAAGATCAGAGCTGCTGCAGCGCATGAGCAAAATGGATGAGAGAGAAAACAGGAAAGGGTTAAGAATGGCTGAAGATTTTTGTGCCCTCTTTGGTGTCTGAAATATATAAACTAAGCATAGGAGTGCTTACTTTGAAATTACTCTTGATTGTGGAGCCTCTTGAACTCTAAACCCACCTTGGGACAGGCACTGCATAGATGCACATCCAGACCCCGAGACTTTAAACAAATCCACTCACCCACAAAATGTATGGCTAACAATCAATAAAAAGAGGCATCGGGACTTCCAGCCCAGTTCTCAGCAGAGTGTCAGGAAATCTTTTCTTCCAGTCCTGTTCCTCACCGTTTACCAGTTTTTTTTCTCGACTTCTGACTTTCCAGTAGTTCTCCCCTTTTTGGCCCGAGCATCCCCCTTGAACTTGAGCACAGAAGTTGACATCCCCGGTGTTGATCCTTGCTGTCCTTAGGAAACAGTTTTTTCTCTTTCTGGTTCTCTCCTGTCCTAAGCCTCCAGCCTGAGCACAGCCCAGCCTTCCTCAAGGCCCTAGACCACCCAGATGCCTGATGTTAACTGGGCTGGCTCTGCACCCCACCACCACTTGTGATCGTGTAGAACATGTCCATTTCCCCTTAAACGGTACCTTCGCATTTATGTCCTGTCTACATGCTGTGCTCCCCACTGCCAGGCCTCCAGCTCTTCCAGAGCAAGGGCTCAACAACTCCCCATCCCAGAACCAGCTTCAGTTCTCAGCCTGGGAGAAACATCAATAGGAACAGAGGTATTTGGAATTTACCATGGTGACACATGAGTTAACAGAAATCCCAGAACACCTGCGAGGCTCCTGGATAAATTAGAAATCATAGGAAACAGGGATGCTATTTTCTGGCCAATAGCCAAGCATTGATGATTTAACAAGAGCAGTTCACAGCGCCTCCATGACTTTCCCACACTGAGTCATGGTCCGTCTTTGCTCATAAAGATCAGACCTCTCCTGGCTCAGCTGATTTCTCCCAGGTGGACTGCATTTTTCCCAGGCCCCTAGAATCCTGCCTTGTGTAGCCCTCTCTGCCCCCTTCCTCCTCCTCATTAAACCTAGAATCTGGAATCTGATAGAACCCAAACTTCTGTAGGTCTGTGATGGAATCTTGAGTTGTTTTTTAATTAGACTGTGTTTTTTTCCTGTTTTTATTTACTTTTTTTTTTTTTTTTTTCGTATCTACTATGGGACAAGCCCTCTGCTGGGCTCTTGGGAATACAGGGACAGTCCTGACATTAAGCAGTCCCAAAGCAATCAGGAAGACAGTCAGGAAATTACAAAATGCTGTTGTGATGGGGCTGGTATATTGCACATGTAGAGGAGGGCTGCCCAACCTCACCTCTACAGGTAGAAGCTAAAATTCCCACTGCTTTTTCTTCATCAGAGGAGGGAGACGGGCACCACTGTGGGAAAGTCACCAACCTACACGGCACAGCCTGAGATCCCGTTGCCCAGCTCCCAGTAACACACAGGAAATTGTGAAGCTTGAAGCCTTAGAAACACTCCTGTTACATCCATCTTTCCTTGGAAAAGCTGCCCAAATCTGACTGGTCCCTGGCCTTCTTCCCCAGTGTGGTTACCAACACCTCCAAGAGAGCTCCATCTTCAGGCAGGTGCCAGGAGCCCATGGAGCAATGATTCTCCGCTGCACCCCTCAACACCCCTGCCTTCCTCTGGTGGAAGCCTGCCCCCAGGGACTCCACTCTGCCCACAGTTGCAAAATGTAATTTTATAGCATCATGCTCTTCACGTTCTTGACTTCCAACTTTTCCTCTGCTCTCACCCTCATCCTCCTTTCTGGTGCCAATCTCTTGAATCCTGCCATGCCTTCATGTTTCCGTTTAATCAGATAGCTCGTCTCTGGGGCTGCTGTCACCAAGGGCTTCCACCAAGGTGCTTTTGGTAATCATTTTCTGTGTCTTCCCACATCCCTGCCCCCCAGCACCTCTGACTGTGCTCTGCATCTTTTTGTTGTTGTTCCTCACTTGGACTCATTCATGAAAGCCATTTTAATTTGTTTTCTGCTTGAGTCTATTAATACAAGGCATTTCCATTCTATTGCCCTCATTAATTTTGTTTGTGCTGCTGACTTCGACCCAGTAGATATACATCAGTCCAGACGTGGTAGCTTTGCAGAAGGGAGAGTGGAAAGGCTCCGCTTAGCGGTTAGAGTTTGCATTGTTTCTGGTGATCTGCATTCTTCACGACCTCTCTAGTGTGGGTGATGGGTTTCTCTTCCCAACTATGAGCTCCTCCCAGCTGCAGCCTCCTTCTGTGTCTTCTCTGTATTAGTGACAGCCCACAGGCTTGCCTGCCTGGCTGGTCAAGCCCTCCACTCCCACCTTCTCCCTGTTCGCTTTCCCAGACATTCACAGTCTGGGCAGAGAAAGACCAGAGTCCTCAAAGCAACCCTGTTGCACACAGGAGCTCTGACCACTGCTCCCCACCCCCAGGATGGTGGTCCCTCCATCATGTACTTGCCTCCCCCTTCAGCTCAGAAAAAATCAGGGAAACCTTAAACTCCCTTGGACAATGAGGATATTTCCAGGGGCGGGGGGAATAAAGTCATCTGGGTTTGAGCTGAAATGCTACCTAGCTCATCAGAGGGGTGGTGGCTAGCACAGACCTTCTGCTCCTCCTAACGTCAGAGGGAGAGAGAAGGGGTTGGAGGGTGAGGGTGAGGATGAGCAGTTCTGAGAGGCTGGGCAGGTGCCATATGCGTTCATGTGTGCCTGTGTGTGTGTGAGACAGAGTTGCAGAGAGACAGAAACATACCCCTCCAGGGAGCATGGTAGAGTAAAAGAGCTGAGAAGATTAAGCCACCAGACCTCAAGTTGCTTTCAGGCAAACTTCTCTTTCTTCTGAGTCTCCATCTCCCCTGCAGTTAGATGAACAGCTGGAACTGTGTGGTTTCCAAAGACAGCAAAAGAGACACAGATGTATATAACAGTCTTTTGGACTCTGTGGGAGAGGGAGAGGGTGGGCTGATTTGGGAGAATGGCATTGAAACATGTATAATATCATATAAGAAACAAATCGCCGGTCCAGGTTCAATGGTACTTTTAAAATGTAGGATCCTTGAGCAAGTAACTTCATTTCCCTAGGCCCTAGTGAAGCATGGATCCCAAGGTTGGGATCACAACATCTCTTATGAGAAGTGTGTAGGGTCATCCCGAAAAAGTTGCAAAACAGGGTTTGGCACATGGCAGGCTCTAAACAAATCTGTTCTTAGTTCTGTGCTTCCAGATGCTTGTGGAACAGTGTAATAGTGCAGGGGACCCCCTGGGATTGGCTTGGAGGAGGAGGCTTTGTGCAGGGCAGGCTTGGGCCTGAAAGAACATCTGGCTCCCCACCTAGCCTTCTTGTGAGGGCCCTTCTCCCCATTCAAGGCACGACACAGTGTGGCTCTTCCAGAATAGGGAAATTTGGGTACTTTGGGGTCAACACCCCATCAACAGCAAAGCCCCAACAGGCACAGTGCTGTCTAAAAGAGATTAGAAACACCCAGGGTACATGGTAACATCTTCCCCATCTCTCAGTTCTTCTTTCTTCTGTATTGGCTTCATTCTCAGGCAGACGCTCTCCCTGGGATATTAAAATTGACATCTGGAAGCAGGAAGTTAAAGAGGTCTGTGGCTCCCTCACCTCCATTCAAGGAGAGTTCCCTGGTTCCCCCTCGAAAAAGTGAAAGTGTTAGTCATTCATTCATGTCCAACTCTCTTCGACCCCACGGATTGTAGCCTGCCAGGCTCCTCTGTCCATGGAATTCTCCAGGCAAGGATACTGGAATGGATTTGCCTTTCCTTTCTTCAGGGGATCTTCCCACCTCAGAGATCAAACCCAGGTCTCCTGCATTGTAGGCAGATTCTTTATTGTCTGACCCACCTTAGTTCTAGCTCAAGCCCTGGGTTTGACTCTCACTGGCCTGGGGTCACATGTCCACCCTAGACCTCTCATAACACCACAGAGGTGAGACTCACTGGTTAGCCCACCCTGAGACACAGTTGGTGAGTCAGCATCATCTGAACTGCCTAGGATCTGGCTTAAGAATAAAGTGGGTAGTGGTCCCCCAAGAAGTGCTGAGATCTTGGAAATGATGGGTTTGGGTTTCAGTTGAGCTTTCCTTGATCTTCTGTCTCAGTTAGGCTTTCCCAGAAATAGACCCAGAGATAAGGATTTGTATGAGAGTCATTTATCAAGGAAGACTATACTGGCCTTCCCTGGTGGCTCAGTGATAAAGAACTCAGCTACCAAAGCAGGAGATGTGTGTTCAGTCCCTGGGTTGGGAAGATGCCCTGGAGAAGGAAATGGGTACCCACTCCAGTATTCTTGCCTGGAAAATCCCATGGACTGAGGAGCCTGGTGGGCTACAGTACATGGGGTCGTGAAGAGTCAGACACGACTTGGCGACTCAGCACACACACACACAGTTTATCAAGGAAGTGCCCCCAGGGAACATCTGTAAGGGCAGAGGGAAAGCAGGACAACGAAGAGGAGAGGTCAGATTCTGGCCATGTCCTGGGCAGACTCCCTGATCCCGCATGGGACCCTGCCAGTGTGAGTTTCACTTCCAAAGAGCCCCAGCCTGAGACTAGGGGGCTGGCCTCCTTTAACCTGGAAGACTGTAAACTTCCAGGTTCTTCTGCATTTCCTTTTGTGAACTCAGTGACTCCAGCAGCCCAGGGTAGTCCTCGGGAGAAGAGGAAATGGTAGAGCCCTGGGGAAGCAAGAGCTGGCTGGAGCATCCCCTGACCAGAGGGATCCAGGCAAGTCACCAACAGCGTTTCCTAGAAGGCCAGGGTCCAGGCTCATTTTTCTCCCTTCACACCATGTCCTCCACTTTGTCAGTCCAGATAGTAACATGTTGCCTTCGCTGAGAATGAGGACACTTGGCTCTAAAATCCCTACATCAGAGAACACTGAGGAATTTGATTAGTGTTGAAGCACCATGATGACCACTTCAGTTGCCAAGCCAAGTGTGCTCTCTGCACAGAGCAGTCTCATCATTTCCTAAATGATCCTGCTGTGCAGATCACCTCAGACTGACCCATTGCAGGAGCAAAGAGACATGCAGTGGAAACGGGTGTGCCAGAGGAAACTTGACTTCCCTTCTACCACGTGCCGGGGAGAGAGCTTCCGGTGGGCGGGCAGCCTGCTCGTTGCCGGCTGGTGAATGTGAGCCTTGCATGTCACTGGCAGTTTGTCCTCAGGACACGCCTCCTGCCCTGGGGAGGGGGTGATGTGGTGGAACCAAACCACTCTGTCCCCCATGGCTTGTTGGCTCCACAGCAGTGGGATTGTCCAAGGCCTGCTCTCCTTGGCCAGACTCCCTGGATTGCTAATGAGCTATTTCCAGCAGCTGCCCTAATTGTTCCCACAACAAACTGTTCTCCACCACCAATTATATCCCAGCCGTTGGTGGTCTCCAACTGTGTTTGGAGATACAGACAGTGAAGTACCTGACAATTTTTCAACCAGTCCTCAGCCCTAGTTAGGCAGTCACCTGCCATCATCCGACAAGGTGAATGCTCACCTCGTGTGTTTGAATGACTTTCCCAAACAGGAACACCCTTCCCAATCCCCCGCCTTCATGGACCCTACTTGTCCTGCCGGGCCTGTTAATCATCCTCACCTCTTCTGACATTCACTTAACTCCTCCTTTTTATATAGAAAGTGAAAGGGTTAGTCTCTCAGTCTTTTGCGACTCCTTGAAACCCCACGCACTGTAGCCCACCATGCTTCTGTCCATGGGATATTTTTTCAGGCAAGAATACTGGAGTGGGTTGCCACTTCCTCCTCCAGGGGATCTTGACCCAGGGATCAAACTCACTCCTACATCTCCTGCATTGCAGGTGGATTCTTTACCACTGAGCCCCTGGTACAAATTTCTCATTAAAAGAAATGCAAGGCCAATGTGTGTTACTTGCTCAGTCGTGTCTGACTCTTTGCAACCCCATGGGGTGTAGCCCACCAGGCTCCTCCGTCCGTGGGATTTTGAGTTGCCATTTCCTTCTCCAGGGGATGTTCCTGACCCACAGATTGAACTCGAGTCTCCTGCATTGCAGGCAGATTCTTTACCATCTGAGCCACCAGGGAAGCCTTCACACTTACTAGGTTGGCCTTTAAAAGGAATGAAATTCTGACACATGCCTTGGAGACATTATGCTAAAAGAAATGATCCAGTCACAAAAAGACAAACACTATATAAATCTGCTTACATGAGATGTCCAGAGTAGTGAAATTCATGGAGACAGAAAGTAGAATGGTGATTACCAGGGGCTAGGGTGGAATTGGGGGTATTATTAATGGGTATGGAGTTTCAGTTTGGAAGGATGAAAAAGATCTGAGGCTATGTGGGTGGTGATGGTTGCAGAACAATGTAAGTGTATTTAATGCTACTGAATTGTTCACTTGAAAATGGTTAAAGTGGTAGATTTTACATTATATATACTCTAACATAATAAAAATATTTAATGAAATATAAAACAATTGCCATAAACCAAATTTGCCAGAGGCTCCTGGAGCTGAGGGTAAAGATCAGCTTGGCTGCCTCCATGCTTCGTGCAGAAACCGTGGCAACAACCCGGGTCTGGCCCTTTAATGCCAGTCCCACAGAGGGCAAGCCTTTCAGCGGAAGCTGTGAACATGCACACTGGGAAGTCAGGCAGACCCTCTCTGTGGAAATCAGCATGTATTTGAAGGTTTTAGTGCCCGATTTAGCCTCATCCAGAGGTGACCTTCTACACAAGGCCAAAAGAAAAGTGATTTCTTTGATCGTCCATCTGACCACAAACTGACCTCCTGCGCTTTTCAATTCATTTTAAATCACACGGTTCTGGCCAAAGTGATTCCACCTCTTAGCAAAGAATATTTCACATTTTGACCAGTAATTCTGGGCCAATTTCAGACTTGTTCACTTGAATAGCAAGAATAAAATCTGTGAGTTCTTTCTGGGTCTTTCTGATCTCAGGCAGCAGGGAAGGAAATAGTCATAAGTGGCATGAGTCTAGGGCAGAAGATGAGAATTGGAAAGTCCTCCTTGCTTAGATGTGAACTAGGGTTCATTTGGGCCACATCCAAGGTTAGAGGAAGACTGGTGTGCCTCCAGGGCAGGGACCTGAATTCGCTTTCCTTGGGTCAGACTCAGCGTCTTCCCAGAAAGAAAGACCACATTTTCTTCTGCATCATTTATGATGTTTTTGGCGGCAAGTAACAGCAACTCATCTCTAGCTGGAGAGAATTCAGCCTCTCACATGACAAAGAGGAGGGAATGACTTTAGAGTCAGCAAACCATCTGCTCAGCGTCATAAGCAAAGACTTATTCTCTGTCCATCTCTCCACTTCCTCCACAGGCACGAGATGGCTGCTGCAGCTCCAGACGCCGTGCTCACACCAGGCCATGGGAAAGAATAATTTCCAGAACCCAGCCCCGCCCCAGCTGACTTTTCATTGGCCTGAATTGCATCACACACCAATGCGTAAACCAGGAGTCAGCAAAGTTTTTCTGTAAAAGGCCAAGAGAATAAATATTTCTGGCTTTGAAGACATGTGTTTGGTTGTACTCAGGTCTACCAAAAAGGAGCCATCAGTAATGCATTAACAAATGACAATGGCTCTGTTATGAAAAAAGTTTATTGATAAAAACAGACAGACTGGACTTTCCTGGTGGCCCAGTGGTTAAGCCTTCATGCTTCCACTGTGGGGTGCATGAGTTTGATCCCTAGTCAGGGAAACTAAGATCCTGTATGCCACATGGCAAGGCCGAAAAAAACAAAACCTTAAAACAAAAAACAGGCAAGTTGGATTTGGCCTATGGGCTGCAGTTTACCCATCCATGCTCTAGATCGACCATTCTGAAATATATCATAGGCAATTTGTTGTTATTTTATACTACTACTTGTAAGTGGCTTATTCTATTTTTTGCTGGCATCTAAAAAAGATATTGGAGAAGTTCTAATTCATAATATGGAATGTATGATCATCTAATAGGCATTTTAACAGAACACAGCAAAACTGGGACACCAAATGAAATAAAAATTTCCAAGAATTTCTTACGTTCTAATGAGCATCAAAGTAGACGCTAAGGGAAGACTCAGAATTCAGCTAAACCTTGTTCCGTACTTACTTTGTAGCTTTACAAATTAACATTTGCAAAACATCTAGGGCTCACTATAATCCCCCTGGAAGTCCAAATTCTATTCTCTAGAAGCTATTTTCATATCTCCTTTTTATTCTTCCTGTATTGAAAGTCAAAACTGAAAAGAACTCATTCCAAACCTCCAAATTTTATAGATGAAGGAATGGAGGCTCAAAAAGGACAAGCCACTTTCCCCAGATCACACAGCCACACAGAGCCAAAATTAAGACCCAAAGCCAGGCTGTGGTAGGTTGTAATATCGTTCAAAATATCTGCTGCCCCTCCCAAGAGGTGGAATCTACAAATTCCTGCAAGGAAAAATTTGACATTTGCCTTGGCACACCCCTCCCTGGAGCCAGAGTATATAACCCACCTCCTTGCTGAACTCCGGAGTGGCCAAGTGACTTGTTGTCCATGAAGTGTGGTGAAGTGGGCACGTGGCCCTTCTGATTACTCCTCCAGCCTGGGCTACAGGGTGAAGGAGATAAGCAGCACCAATACAGCTGACCTGTGATAGACACGTCATGTGAATGTGAAATAAACCCCTGAAATGTGAGGCTGTTTGTTACAACAGCTTGACTGAGCCTAATCCTGACCAATACACAGGCTTTACAACTCTGAACACTGGGCTCTTTCTCACCTGGAGAGTCTCAGGTTTCCCGTGGTGCTACTCAGAACTGTTGTTGTTCAGTCACTCAGTCATGTCCAACTCTGTGACCCCCATGGACTGCAGCACCTCAGGCTTCCTTGTCCTTCACTATCTCCCAGAGTTTGCTCAAACTCATGTCCATTGAGTCAGTGATGCCATCCTACCATCTAATCCTCTGTCACCTGCTTCTCCTCCTGTCTTCAATCTTTCCCAGCATCAGGGTCTTTTCAAATGAGTCAGTTCTTCATATCAGGCAGCCAATGTATTGGAGCTTCAGCTTCAGCATCAGTCCTTCCAATGAATATTCAGGGTTGATTTTGTCAAGGATTGACCGGTTTAATATCCTTGCAGTCCAAGGGACTCTCAAGAGTCTTCTCCAACACCACAATTCATAAGCATCAATTCTTTGGCACTCAGCCTTCTTTATGGTTCAACTCTCACTTCCATACATGACTACTGGAAAAACCATAGTTTTGACTATACTGAACTTTGTTGGCAAAGTGATGCCTCTGCTTTTTGATATGCTAAGTTCGTCACAGCTTTCCTCCCAAGCAGCAAGCGTCTTTTAATTTCACGGCTGTAGTCACTATCTGCAGTGATTTTGGAGCCCAAGAAAAGAAAGTCTGTCACTGTTTCCATTGTTTCCATGTCTATTTGCCATGAAGATATAGGACCAGGTGCCATAATCTTGGTTTTTTGAAAGCTGAGTTTTAAGTCAACTTTTTCACTCTCCTTTTTCATCTTCATTAAGAAGATCTCTAGTTCCTCTTTGCTTTCTGCCATTACTGTGATACCATCTGCATATCAGAGGTTATTGATATTTCTCCTGGCAATCTTGATTCCAGCTTGAACTTCATCAAGCCAGGCATTTCGCAGATGTACTCTGCATAGAATTTAAACAAACAGGGTGACAATGTACAGCCCTGATGTATTCCTTTCCAAATTTTGAACCAGTCCATTTTTCTATGTCTGGTTCTAACTGTTGCTTCTTGACCTGCACACAGGTTTCTCAAGAGGCAGGTAAGGTGGTCTGGTATTCTGATTTCTTTAATATTTTTCACAATTTGTTGTGATCTATACAGTCATAGGCTTTAGCATAGTCAATGAGGCATAAGTAGAGGTTTTTCTGGAATTCCCTTGTTTTTTCTATGATCCAATGGATGTTGGTAATTTGGTCTCTGATTCCTCTACCTACAAGCTCTAAAATCCAGCTTGTATATCTGTAAGTTCTTGGTTCATGTACTGTTGAAGCCTGTTTTGAAGGATTTTGAGCATTACCTTGCTAGCATTTGGAATGAGTGCAACTGCGTGGTAGTTTGAACATTCTTTGGCATTTCCCTTCTTTGGAACTGGAAAGAAAACTAACCTTTTCTAGTCCTGTGGCCACTGCTGAGTTTTTCAAATTTGCTGCCATATTGAATACAGAACTTTTACAGCATCATCTTTTAGGATTTGACGTAGCTCAGCTGGAATTCCATCATCTCCACTAGCTTTGTTTGTAGTAATGCTTCTTAAGGCCCACTTAACTTGACATTCCAGGATGTCTGGCTCTAAGTGAGTGATCACACCATCATGGTTATCAAGGCATTAAGACCTTTTTTGTACAGTTCTTCTGTGTATTCTTTCCACCTCTTCTTGATATTTTCTGCTTCTGTTAGGTCCATATCATTTCTGTCCTTTATTGTGCCCATCTTTGCATGAAATGTTCCCTTGATACCTCTAATTTTCTTGAAGGAATCTCTGTTCTTTTCCATTCTATTGTTTTACTCTATTTCTTTGCATTTTTCATTAAGAAGGCTTTCCTATCTCTTCTTGCTTTTCTTTGGAATTCTACATTCAGATAGGTATATCTTTCCTTTTCTTCTCTGACTTTCACTTCTTTTCTTTTCTCAGCTTTTTGTAAGCCTTCCACAGACAACTATTTTGCCTTGTTGCATTTCTTTTTCTTGGGGATGGTTTTGATCACCACTTCCTGTATAATGTTATGAACCTCTGTCCATAGTTCTTCAGACACTCTCGTCTATCAGATGTAACCCCTTGAATTTAATTGTCACTTCCACTGTATAATCATAAGGGATTTGATTTAGGTCTTACCTGAATGGCCTAGTGGTTTTCCCAACTTTCTTCAATTTAAGTCTGAATTTTGCAATAAGGAGTTCATGATCATGATCTGCGCCATAGTGAGCTTCCGGTCCTGTTTTTACTGACTGTGTAGAGCTTCTTCTCCATCTTTGGCTGCAAAGAAAATAATCTGATTTCAGTATTGATCATTTGGTGATGTCCATGTGTAGAGTCATCTCTTGTGTTGTTGGAAGAAGGTGTTTGCTATGACCAGTTTCTTCTCTTGGCAAAACTCTGTTAGCCTTTGCCCTGCTTCATTTTGTAGTCCAAGGCCAAACTTGCCTGTTACTCCAGGTGTCTCTTGACTTCCTACTTTTGCAGTCCAGTCCCCTATGATGAAAAGGACATCTTTTGGGGGTGTTAGTTCTAGTAGTCTTGTAGGTCTTCACTGAACTCAACCTCATCTTCTTTGACATTACTGGTTGGGGCATAGACCTGGATTACTGTGATATTGAATGGTTTGACTTGGAAATGAACAGAGATCATTCAGTCGTTTTTGAGATTGCACCCAAGTACTGCATTTCAGACTCTTTTGTTGACTATGAGGGCTACTCCATTTCTCCTAAGGGATTCTTGCCCACAGTAGTAGACATAATGGTCATCTGAATTAAATTCACCCATTCCAGTCCATTTTAGTTCATTGATTCCTAAAATGTCGATGCTCACTCTTGCCATCTCCTGTTTGACCACTTTGAATTACCTTGATTCTTGAATCTAACATTCCAGGTTCCTATGCAATATTGTTCTTTAAGCATCGGGCTTTGCTTTCACCACCAGACACATCCATAACTGAGCATTGTTTCTGCTTTGGCTCAGCCTCTTCATTCCTTATGGAGCTATTTCTCCACTCTTTTCCAGCAGCATATCGAACACCTATTGACCTGGGGGGTTCATCTTTCAGTGTCATATCTTTTTGATTTTTCATTCTGTTCGTGGGGTTCTCAAGGCAAGAATACTGAAGTGGTTTGCCATTCCCTCCTCCAGTGGACCACGTTTTGTCAGGACTCTCCACCATGACCCATCCGTCTTGGGTGGCCCCACACCGTGTGGCTCATAGTTCCATTGAGTTACACAGAACTGTGATCCATGTGATCATTTTGCTTAGTTTTCTGTAACTGTGGTTTTCATTCTCTCTGTCCTCTGATGGATGAGGATAAGAAGCTTGTGTAAGCTTCCTGATGGGAGGGACTGGCTGTGGGGGAAACTGGGTCTTGCTCTGGTAGGCAAGACTATGTTCAGTAAATCTTTAATCCAATTTTCTGCTGATGGGTGGGGCTGTGCTCCCTCTCTATAGTTTGGCCTCAGGTCAGACTATCATAGGGGTAATAGAAACTGCTCCAAAAGGACTTATGCTGAGCCTCCCAGGACCGCTGCTCCCAGTGCCCCTGACCCCACAGCAATCTACCATGGACCCACACATCTGCCAGAGACTCCCAAACACTCACAGGCAAGTCTGGCTCAGTCTCTTGTGAGGTCACTGCTCTTTTCTCATGGATCCTGTGCACTGGATTTTGTTTGTGCCCTTCAGGAGTCTCTGTTTCCCCAGTCCTGTGGAATTTCTATGATCCCACTGACCTTCAATGTCAGATTCCCTGGGGATTCTCAGTCTCTTTGCTGGATCCCCAGGTTGGAAAGTTGGTTGTGGTGCCTAGAACTTTCAAAACAGTGCAAGACCTTCTTTGGTATAATTGTTCTCCAGTTTGTGGGTCACCTGCCTGGCAGCTCTGTGGTGGGGCTAGTGGCAATCTCTTCCAAGAGGATTTATGCCACAGGCTGTGTGTGAGGAGCACACATTCCAGCGTCCCATCTGCCTGGGTTTAGATTTCAGCTGTGTGATGGGCCAGGGGCTCTTTTGCCTCAGCATCCTCATCAGTAACATGAAGATCAGTACCTTCTCTACCGTGATCTGGTGAGGATTCAACAAACTAATCTGTGTTGTAAGGACTATAATCCACCTCACTTGATGGCTCTTTGCTTTGTTGCACTTTGTACATACTGAGTGTTTTACAAACCGAAGGTTTATGCCAACCCTGCATCGAGCAAGTCTATCGGTATCATTTATCCAACAGCATCTCCTCTCTTCTTGTATCTTTGTCACATTTTGGTAATTCTCAAGATGTTTCAAATTTTTCATTATTGTTGTATTTCTTATGGTGATCTGTGATCAGTGATCTTTAATGCTAATAAAAGAATAATGATGATGCCAATAAGAAATAACTCACTGAAGGCTCAGATAACAGTTACCATTTTTTAGCAATATTTTTAATTAAGATATGTATGTTGCTTTTTAGACATAATACTCTTGCACGCTTAGTGGACTACAGTATAGTATAGCAAATATAAATTGAATGCACACTGGGAAACCCTCCCCCAAATTGTCTGACTCACCTGTTTGCAATATTTGCTTTATTGCTGTGATCTGGAACCAAACACTATTTCTGGGAGGTCTGCCTGTACTGGCTAAACATTGGTTATTATTATTCCACATACTTTCCTCCTGGCTGACATTTCAACAACAGTAGGGGTTGAGAGGTGAGGGCTCTCTGAGACTGTTCCATGTCATTGCATATGCGAACAACAGTCTTCCCATCAGAAGTCAGTCTCTGCTGTGTGCCGTGCTGACAACCATCATTGTCCCTGCTCAGGACAAGGGGAAGGGACAGGAAGGGCTCTTGTGGAGGGATTACATGCAGGGTCCTAGAGTCAGACTGGCTAGGGTTCAAGTCCTGCCTCTGTTTTTCCCTTCTTACACATCTATAGCTCAGTTAGTAACCTGAATGAGCCTCAGTTTCCACCTCTGTAAAATGGGAATAATAAAAGTGTCCATTTCATGGACTGGAGTGAAGACTCAATGAAATTATTCACATAAAAATGCTTCCCACAGTGCCTGGCACATGGCGGGGCTCACTAGGTGTCAGGCAGGTATTCTATTGTAGATGGTACCAGCCAAGGGAAGCGGGGGCAGAAGCAGGTGGCAGGAGGTGATTCATCTTTCAATGCACCTGAACAAGCCGCAGGGATCTTTGTCGCCTTGGCTCCCCTCTGCCCTCCTGAGATCATAGCCTGATTGTCTGGCTAGTGCTGAGTTGGTAGAAAACAAAGCATCCTCCCCACATCACGCAGCTGGCATGGATCCCCATGACCAGCACAAACTGCCTGGTCTGCTTGCCACATGGGGGAGTCACTGGGCATCCATCAAGGTGGAGGCTACACTCAGCGTGCGGCAGCTGGCCAGTGCATGTGGGTTTAATGACCCCAGATCAAGGTCACATACCATGATGGAGGAAGAATCAGATTGGGGCAGTGGAGCATTCTAAGATGCACTGTGCCCTTTCACAGGGGGATCTGAACGGCATGGAGCTGCCCACGAAAGGAGCCCCCTCACTCCTGGACTTTTCAACCACATCCTTTTTGCTGTGTACCCTTTTGCTGTGGCAGAGTTGCTGCCCAGCTACCTTAGCCAGGACCCTGATGCTCACCAGATGGGGAGCTCTACCTGCAGCTGGTTGTACTTACTTCACCTCCTGTCCTGCAGATACCTGCCCAGGCCTGGTCAGAGAGCTGGAGAGTGACTTGGTGAAGACACATCCCGCAAGCCTAGCCTTTGAAATGCTTGCCCATAGCCTGTCTGCCCTAAACCTCAGTCTCTCCAGGTTAAACCCGCAACATGCAAATATACCCAAGGAGTAGGGAGATGCGGGGTACCTGCCAGGATGAGCTTCCTCATGGTGTCAAGCACTCCTGTTACTCACTTTTGACCACCATGTGCCAGGCTTGTCTTCCTCATTGTTTGGAAGGGTAGGGTGAAGTACGGGACCAAGATTAAGAAGGGTTTGGGGTGGGGAGTTCATGGGCCATGGCTGCCCCATGCCACATCTAGAGCTCAGCCTGGGGACCGG
Source organism: Bos grunniens (assembly GCF_055505025.1). NCBI lineage: Eukaryota > Metazoa > Chordata > Mammalia > Artiodactyla > Bovidae > Bos > Bos grunniens. The sequence continues at coordinate 16,628,020 of NC_141182.1, forward strand.
GAGGAGAGTCCAAGAAACCTCACTGAAACACCGCCAGGGACTTCAGTCCTAAGGAAGAAGAAGCAGACAGACTATGGAAAATACTGCAGAAGAGCCCTTTGGATTTCCTTTTTTTTTTTTTTCCTTATCAAATGTTATTGTGAATTAGCAGCACTCACTCCTGAGCCACTGGGACTATGTCTTTACAGCCTCCGTCGTAGCAAACCTTAAGGCTGGAAAGAAAAGCCTTTTATTTGAGAAACGCTGTGGGGGTTTATTACTGAGTCAATGGAGAAAGCAAAAGGAGTCTGTGAGAGGAAATAGTACAAAGAATAGAATATCTTCAGCAAAATAATTGCAAGGCAACATTTCAGGGTAGTTTAATTTCCTACTGCATTTTAATGACCAATATAGAAGATATAAAAATGTCGTTTACAGACAAACTCCAACATTTTGTTTCTCTGGTTGTTCTAATAGATCAAATGGGATGTACAATATGATTTTTTTTAAATTTTTTCACCAAACACTGTAATCAATCTTTCAAGCTACAGATCTGTGTAGTTACCTCTTGTCACACACTCAAAATAGATGTGCCTAGGAAGTGGGAAGAAAAGTCTTCTTTTTCCTTCTGATAACCAGGCAGGAAACCTTTACAAAGTACATCCTTAGGCATTCTCCCATTCTGTTCGTAACCTTTTTTGGAAGTTACAATGTTTTCATTCCCAGGCTCTGAGGTGTACTGATGAGAACACAGGAGGGATGATGAGGGATTTAGGAACTGAGGGTCAGTTTTCTAATCCATGAGCTTCTTCTGCCTCTGCTCATCACTGAGAGCCAGACCCAAGCCCTCCAGGAGGCATGTGCTGGGCAAAGCAGGGAAGCAACCTTCACCCTGGCTCTTCCTGTGTTCCAGGCTCTGGGACAGGGCAGGGCAGGGCGGAGTAGGGGGTGGGATGGTGGACCAGATCTAACCCCTGAGATGACAGTTCCTGACCCCATAGGCGCATCTGACTCGTCTCACATAGCCTCCTCTTCCTCTAAAATCAGCTGATGGCATCCTTTGGAAGTCTTATATTCGGACTTTGTTTTCTGCGGCTAGTAACATCGAAAAGGCAGAACCTGGCTTCTCAGCAAGGACTTCAGGCTTATCAAACTCGACTACCTGGAAGTCAGAGAAGAAGAGCTGAAATTGTCAGAAAAAAGCTACCCACCATAGAGCCCAAACCACTGAAACCTCTGGAGAGGTGACACAAGTTTCTGTACCTTCCCGTTTTCCATGACCAGGACACGGTCACAGTTGAGGACTGTGTTGAGCCGGTGGGCAATGGTCAACACAGTGCAGTCTTTGAAGGCATCTTTGATGGTGTTCTGAACAAGAGTGTCAGTCTTAGAGTCCATGGAGGCAGTGGCTTCATCCAGGAGAATGATCTGTTGGGGAAGGAATGTTGTGAAAGTCACACCAAGCCAAAGCTGTACCTAGAGGGAAACTTACAGTCTTAGCTCAATTCATTAAAAAACAAAAGAAGAAGGGCTGAAAAATAAGGAGCTACGTATCCATCTCAGAAAGTTAGAAAAAGAGCAAGAGAAAAAAGTCATGTCACACAACCTTTATCTTTCTCAGAGGGAATTGACTTGGTGGAGTAACAAGACTGTACATTCTTTACTTACCTTTTTATAAATGGTTTATTCTAATCCCACAAACTAGTAGGAAGAAATGCCCCATGATCTTTATCTACTGCGCTTATGAGTCAGCATGAGGCATAATAACAGCTCTTGTATTCGTTTCCGGTTTCTGCTGTAACAGAGTCACACAAATCAGAGGCTCAAAACAACACACACTATCTTACACTTACTTCTAGAGGTCAGAAGTCCTAAAGCTAAGGTAGTGTCAGCACTGCATTCCTTCTGCAGGCTCAGAAGGAGAAACGTTTTTCTTGCCTTTTCCAGCTTCTAGAGGTTGTCTGCATTCCTTAGCTCGTGACCCCTTCCTGGTATCACTCTGACCTCTACTACTTCCATCGTCACTTTCTTTCTGACTCTCTTGCCTCTCTCTTACAAAGACTTGCGTAATTACACTGGGCCCACCAAGGTAACCCAGTGTAATCTCCCCATCTCAAGATCCTTGACCTAATCACATTTGCAAAGCCCTTTTCCCCAGATAAGGTAACACGTTCACAGATTCTGAGTATCAGGACACGAGCATCTTTGGTGGGGGGGGTGGGGGGGGGCATTATTATGCCTGCCATAGCTGCTGCTGTTGCTATGTCACTTCAGTTGTGTCCGACTCTGTGCGACCCCATAGACGGCAGCCCACCAGGCTCCCCCGTCCCTGGGATTCTCCAGGCAAGAACACTGGAGTGGGTTGCCATTTCCTTCTCCAATGCAGGAAAGTGAAAAAGTGAAAGTGAAGTCGCTCAGTCGTGTCCGACTCTTAGCGACCCCATGGACTGCAGCCTACCAGGCTCCTCCATCCATGGGATTTTCCAGGCAAGAGTACTGGAGTGGGGTGCCATTGCCTTCTCCAGCCTTCCACAGTGCTGGTTTGCAAATCAGAGGACTTGATCAGCTCAGCTCTAACTCTTCTTGACTTTGGCTAAATTGTATAACTTTCCCAAACCTCTATTTCATTGTCTGTAAAAGGACACCTTATTATGTATGTAAAATGCAAGGACAACCCATCAACCACTCAGCACCCTGTAGGGCCACAGTCAGCAGTGAATGTATATTGGCCCCCTTCTCTGCCGTTAGCATGCTAGAGAGCCCATGTGATGGGTTACGCTTTGATCAGGGTTCAGAGGACATGATTTCTTTTTTTTTCCACTTCAAATTATTGATTTTACTATAAAGTTAAAATTTTACCAAAATATTCTTTAATATAGTAAATAAAAGCCATGTCAATTACCATGTCTAAGGCTGTTCACCTCTACCTATCACAGTTTTGTAGTATATCATAAGATACAATTTGGTGGTGATGCTTTAGTCACTTAAGTCGTGTCTGACTCTTCCAACCTCATGGACTGCAGCCCACCAGGCTCCTCTGTCCACGGGATTTCCCAGGCAAGAATACTGGAATGAGTTGCCATTTCCTTCTTCAGAGGACCTTCCAGACCCAGGGATCGAACCCAGGTCTTCTGCATTGCAGGCGGATTCTTTACCACTGAGCCACCAGGGAAGCTCAAATACAACTTAACATTATGGAATAGCCTGAATTTCTTATGGCAGAATTTTCTCTGGGTCACTGAATTTAATTGGAAGATTGTAACAAACTTACACTTAAACACACAGAATACGCTTACAATTATCTACCTAATGTTTAAATACCTTCTTAAGAGTGGACAAAATAGGCAACCACTTATTTGTTTTCATGGTATTTTTTACAGTCTGGTTGATTGGAGAATGGGATTTCTAAAGCAGCAGCAATCCTTTCCTTGAAATCAGTAAGCAAAGATGAGTAAGTCACTAAGAAAAATGAGCATAATTTTATAGTCCTCATAGACTGGCATACTGAAGCCCTTTTTCAGTATCCTGGGTACTGTTTATCAGGCCTCAGACTTGTTCAGGGACAAAGGGGAAACGTTGAGAGGCTGATTTCTCAAACCCAAACCACTTAGGAGGACAGAAAGAATAGCTAAGCAAGCCCTCCGGGGAGAGGCCCAGGGGAGGCAGGTGTTATTGCTGTAAATAGCTGTTATTTTTCAATTTTTACCCTTCACAACTTTGTCTTAAGAAAAGTGATCGGTTTTTAAATGGACCAATTCCTCTCTCTTTGCTGAAAGACAAACACGTGGCTCTGTCCCCTGGATTGAGCGGCGCTGCAGGGAATATCAAAAATGTGACCGATCCATTTCCTGTGCTGCTTCCTTACTTTTGAATCACGGAGAAGCGCTCGGGCCATACAAAGCAGCTGACGTTCCCCTACTGAGAAGTTTTCTCCATTTTCTGTGACTTCTGCCTGTAATTTTTCCGGGAGTTTCATTATCTATAAAACACAGAGAATGCCATATCTGTACTGATGATCTATAAAATTGTCCTGCATCCGCTATATTGATGGCCCCCTTCTCTTGCATTTATCAGCTGGCTTTATTTTACTGCAGAAAAGAAAGCGCAAGACAACAATCATTTCAATATTGCAAACAGGCACCAGGGAGAGACCAAGGAGTAGGCAGACATTAATAATTTAAAATCACAGCGTGATTCATAGAACCCCGTAGACACCTTGCCAAAAGAGTACAAATGATGCACAGATGGCTCCAGAGAAACACAAACAACCGCAAATGGCTTTCAGCGTCCCTGTTTCCACGGATAAAACAGAGATGGGGTGGGTGTTTTCTGGTCATCAAGGAAAGGTAAGACAGGGTCTGACTTATTTAGCATTTTAAGTCAAAGCGGCTTTGGGAGATGCTCACCTTGGTCCCAAGTCCCAGGGAAAAATTCCCTCTGGGCTGCAGAAGTGCGCATGCTCACCTGCTGACCCAGCCGCAGCTCATACAGGACAGGGCCACGTCTCACAGATGGTTCATTCCATACCATACCCCTCACCTTCCCAGAGCTTATCTGTTTCAGTAAGCAAATGAGGCTACTGGCACTTCCTCTGCTCTGGAGTCAGATGGCCTTAAGTTCAAGTCTCCATTCTGCCACTCAGAGCTTACTACCCCGAGTCTTAAGTGCTGCATCTCTAAAAGTGAGGGTAAGAGTACCAAGCTCAGAGGGTTGTGATCAGGACCAACTGAGATACTGCAGGTAGAGCTCTTGACTCTATTTAGGCCATTGAACTGGCCTAATAAATAGTCTATTGCAACTCTTAACAAGGAGTGATAAGGATCAACATATGTGGTGCCAGCAAACAACTAGCCAAATTTAAACCCGGACCAGGTATTTGGGGCACTGGGGCTAGGAAATGGATGTGTCCTGGACAGCCCCAGTGACCTACTGTGTCTCTCATGAATGTTCTCTCCAGAACCTGCCAGAGCATCTCATCACTGTGACTCTCAAACGGGTCCAAGTTGTACCTGCAGTGAAGGAAAGGAGAGGAAACTGAGTTTCTGAGGATGAGCGGATGGAAGAGCATATTTTCCACAGCACGAGGGGAAGAGCAGAGGAGGTAAGTGATGACGCCGTGGCAACAAGGGCAGTGCTTAGCCTGGGACAGTGGTCCATGAAACACAAACCTCAGGCCGAGAGACCACAGACCCATGACTCTGGGAGGGAGCAGAGACCACACCAAGGTGGGCAGACCACCGCCAAGCGAGGCACCAAGGAGACACATTCAGTCCTCTCGGTGGCTGTGTGCAGAACAGCAGGTCTGACCTCGTGCAGAGTCTTGGCAGAGAGAGGGAGCAAGCAATTCCACTCACTGGTGCATTCACTCTGCCTTGAGAGGCAAAGCTTTGTCAGCAGCTTCAGGGCCTCGCAGAGGGTGAGCGCCTCACGTGCAGGGTGTGAGTCTGGTGTTTCAAGACACGGAATGTCCTTCTTTTCATACAACTCTCAATATGGCCCCCTACTTCAGCTGGAACCCAGTCGGCGAAAGGTCCCTCTTGTTAGAAGGGCAACCGCTGCACTGGGCTAAATGAGAAACCGTGGATTTCCCCCGTGCCTTGCCAACAGATCCTGAACCCTGTAGAGGTTGCGATGGCCCTACTTTTCTTGGACTTGAGCAGCTTCTGATTACTTCTCTCTCTCTTTTAATATTTATTTGTTCATTTGGCTGTGTCAGGTCTTCTCTCTAGTTGTGGCTCACAGGCCCCAGAGCAAGTGGGCTTAGTGGCTCTGCAGCCTGTGGGATCTTAGTTCCCCAACCGGGGATGTAACCTGAGTCCCCTGCATTGCAAGGCACAGTCTTAACCGCTGGACCACCAGGTGAGTGCCTCTGTTCACTTCTCAGTGGGAATGAATTGACGTGCTTCCAAAGGACGGCTGCATATGTAGAATAACCGTTTATTGTATTGTGCAAACTGGGGTGATTTAGGCCACAGCTAAACCTGATAGAATCCTGGACAGGCATCCCAGAGGCAACCAGGATGTCTGCTCACCCTGCACACAGCATCTTGCTTATTTGTAACGCAGTGTATGAAACACAGGTTTCAGGGCCTTGGTCCTCAGCTCCCCCAAAGCTTGTGAACATCTCAGGACATGACTTCCCTCAGATAGAACAACCCCAGGCCAGCCACCGTGTGATAACTTCTCAAAGCTCTTGTTACTCTGATTTCACTATCCAAAAATAGGGATGCACAGCGATCAAAAACAGCTACCTTACTGTACCTACAAACAGGACAGGATCCTGGGGGATCACAGTCAGCTTGGTTCTGAGGTCTTCCAAATCAACAGTGCAGATATCCACGCCATCAATGAGGATCGTGCCACCAGCGGGCTCCACCAGACGAAACAAAGCCATTCCTAAGGATGACTTGCCTGGGAACAATAAATGTAGAAGCAGCAAATCTCACATAAGTTTGCATTGTATCATATCTGAGTATCTGTCTAATCAAGTGAATTTTTAATGCAGTGAAAATGGCTCTGTGCGGATGAGTGTACAGACAGAAGTCCCACTCTGCAGGGGTGATTGGCTGCCCTAACACTATTACCCTCCCATCCCTGCAGGGCTGTTAGCGCGTGACTCATCCTCTGGGCCTCGTCTCACCAGAATGATTCTCACTTAATTAATTCAAAAACTGATGTGTGTTTACTTCCAACTGCATACACACCCATTCAACCTGAAATCCCAATTTACAATAAAGACATTTCAGGAAAAAAACAGCCAATCCGCCACACACACACATCACCCTCTGGTGTGATGTAACTAGCACACCCAGTGGAAATGCAAAGAAAACAACCTGCAAAAGACGCAATCAGAGCTGGTCCTCACCAGAACCTGTTCTTCCAACGATCCCAACTGTCTGCCCACTTTGGATGTTCAAGTTCAGCCCGTTGAGAACAAGGGGAGAATCGTCTCTGTATCTCATCTGATAGTCTCTGAATGTTATCTCCCCGTGGCTGGGCCAGTCGTGAGGACAGGTCCCCACCTTGAGGCGGTGAGTGCGTTCGGGAACACAGGTCTGAAAAGCAGAATGACAAACGGCAGGTTAGTAGTCATTTGCTTTCCCATTCATTTCACTCATTCGTTCATGCATCCATTCACACAGTTCTAGGTACTGGTATTCAAGATGGTGAACTAGACCAAAAAGGATACTGCACTGCAGAAACTCACATTGCAATGGGGAACTCAGATAACAAAACAAGAAAAGAAGTGAGAAATGAAGACACTTAAAGAGACTATTGCTGTAGAATACAGAGTATGTGTGGTGAAAAGGGTAGAAGAAGTGAAAGTAACGGTGTTGAGGAAGGCGTCTGTGAGGATGTGACATTCAAGCCAAGACCTGGAATGCTGAGACAATGCCAACTATGAGAAGATTCGTTCCAGACAGAGAGCTGCTAGTGCAAAGGCCCTGAGGCCAGAACAAGCTCGAGGACTTGGAGAAATAGAAAGAAAAGTTGTATGGCCAGGGCTTAGTGAATAGAGGGATGAATAAATATAAGGAGCAGTGCATACTGGTCCTTGTGAGCCTCAGCACGTGTCAGCATTATAAGCAATCCGGACCAAGCCTTGAGAGATTAGCAGAATTCAGTCAGACACAATTTCATTATCTGCTAGAGTCACTGCGGTGTTAGAAGTAGGAAGCACAGCATGTCAAGTTCAGAGTTACATGGAAAAGGAATTAAAGTTTCTTAAGAGCCCAAGAAATGCAAAGTCTAATTAAGCAGTGAAGCAACGTGACTGCATTACAAGACTAACCCCTCCTCTGAATTATAAAGTCCCTGTTAACCAGGGAGAAATAAGACTCCCATGATCCTCATTAGGGTGGCTGACCAGCTCAAATTGCTGGTCGATAGGCAACCACAATTAGCTGAGAAAATAATAGTATTCCTAGACAGTGAATATTTTTAACCCCTAGAAGATTTAGAATTAGTAATAATAGTATTTAAAAGAAGCAAAATTATAATGGTAATATTTTTAGTTTATGAACTCTGCATACTTGGTGTTTTAACTATTCATAATGTTAACAACATTCAGACTGTGATTCTAAATTAAAATGTATAATTGAATAACTTATTTTAACATGGTTTTAGGTTTAAAAACTTACTGTTTATATACTGCATTGGGATTGTTATGAGAACTTAAAGCTCTCCATATTTATAAGTTTAATTTATTAGATTTATATAACCTCAGGAAGGTTTGTTTGTTGAATCAGATTATCGAGGTACTTAAAAAGGAAACGGAATACATTAAATTTTAAAATGCAGTTTAAAATGTTTTAAAGTGTTTAATTAAGTTTGCAAATGGAGCCAAATGCTGTTCAAAGGCCCTTAAAAGTGATTGCTTGAATTGGTGAGACTGCTTTTCAAAGAACAGCAGGATTTGTAAGGGGAACAGAAAAAGCTTTTAAAGAAGTTAGACTAGATTTTTAAATTTAGTCAGCCAAATATTAATTTTTAGAAACTAAAGTAAGCCACTGAATTCTCTTTTCTGGGTACAGAAACCCCTTGAGGAAATATTTTTAAAAAGAACCTCTCCCTCAGCATTAAGGACTTTAGACTATATAAATACGGATTTTAAGAAAATCCACACGTGAAAAAGGAGCAAATGCCTAAATTCTGCCAGAGTTAACTGGCTCCTCCTCTGGCCCCAATTTCTTACCGAAATGTACTCCCTGAGCAGCTCCACGGAGGTGAACTTGGCCTGGGTCTCGGTCCCCGTTCGCACGCACACTTGGAGCAGCCCGCTTAGCTATGGAGGGGGAACAAGCGACCGCAGTCAGAGACCCTTTCTGCCTTCAGGGGCAGCTGTGAGTCACCCTCCGGTCTCACTCAGGACCACACAAAAATAGGCCTCCGCTCCCAGCCAAGGGTCCAGATGTAAAGACACTCCTGTTGGGGTGTTTTGCCTTAAACACTTCCTTTGTGTGTAGAAACAAATGGTAATTACATCCTCCCTGGCACTCCAGATGGTCAGAGTCAACCCACCACAGCATCGCTCCAGCACAGATCTCTTGGTTGGAGCGGTGGGGAATTCCTGTAAGCAGAAGTTCTCCAGGGGGCCTCTGCACTGCTGGGTGCCCACCCGTTGAAGCCACTTTGTGGGGTCCTGTACCTCTGTGCCCTCCCCGATTACCCCGCCTGCAGCCGGAAAGCCCCAATCACCACAGATGGCAGAAGAGGAAGAAAACCATCAAGCCCTCAGCCTGCTTCAAACATGAGAGAATCTAGCCTTAGACCATGGTCTGCTAAGGACACCCGCCTTAGGCCAGGATCCCCCAGAAGCCAACCTGAGATTTGAGGACAGGTGTGTACTGGGCAGGTTGGATGGTGGTTCCCCCACAGATATGCCCTAGCCAAATCCTTGGTCCTTCAGCCTGAAACTCTCTTCCCTCTGTCTTCCCTTGGCTCCTTCTTTGTCAAGTTCAGATATCAGCCCTCAAGTCACCTCCTGGCAGAGACCTTCCTTGACTCTATGGGGTCTCATGCAGCTTCCTCACTGACAGCCAGTTACCCTGCTTCATTATCTTCATAACAGTTCAACAGTTTCTGAAGTCTTATTTCTTTACTTGCACACTTATTTATCCCATCCCACTAGAATGTAAGCTCATGAGTGCATGGACTTGCCCAGCTTGTTCACGGCTGAACCCACAGCAGCCAGCATGGTCCCAGCTCCTGGCAGGTGCTCAGTGGACATCTGGTGAGTGAGTGAACGAATCCTGCTCCTGAGAAAGGCACGTACATTTTTGTTGTTGTTGTTGTTCAATTTAAGGGTATCAGCAAATGAACTCAGGTACAACAGAAAGAGACGAGCTCATGGTTGCCGAGGGCGAAGGAAGTGGGGAAGGGATAGTTAGAGAGCTGGAATGGACATGTACATACTGCTATATTCAAAATGGACAGTCAACAAGGATCCACTGTATAGCACATGGAACTCTGCTCAATGTTACGTGGCAACCTCGATGGGAGGCGAGTTTGGGGAAGAATGGATGCATGCATATATATGGCTAAGTCCCTTCGCTGTTCACCTGTAAAGATCTCAACATTGTTAATTGTCTATACTCCAATACAAAATAAAAAGTTAAAAAAAAAAAATCAAGGGTATCAGCTCTTCAAGGCCCCAGGCAGCCTTCCACAGGGTAAGAATCCCCTTGTCAGCACAGTGCTGGCCCCAGGAAGGGTTTGTTCTCTCCATGATGTTATGTGATATTACTTTGCATTTGCTTTCTGCTCTGTGGGACTTCACAACAAATTCTCATCCATCTAGGAGTCGCCTCTGTTCTCAAGGGAAGCTCTGTAAGCTGGATTTTCTGTATTCTCCAAAGGGGGCTAATGCTCAAGAAAACCAGTTGCAAGAAACATATCCCCTAGATCTTTTTGTGGGCAAGTTCTCCAGCCTTACAGGCATGTTTGAAAACAGTCTCACAGAAAGCTGGTGATATCTCTCAAGAGCATGACCTCAGTTGAGGAAAGCTGAGACAAGTACAGGAATCTAGTCGACATCATCTGTTTAATACTTTACTAGGCAACAACAAATAAGATCAGCCATCAATGAGGGAAACTGCCTACCCAAGGAAAATCCATTTTCCTCGCTTAACATAGTGTCCTGAGCATATGTTTTTGTTCCTCCTCTTTTCCAAAGTATTATTAAAATGATGGTAGAGAGACTTCAAAAAAGGAATGGACCGTGAACAGCAGGGGCTTGGGAAGAGGTATTGAATGAGAGTTACAAGTTTCTGGAAGATGGAAAAAGAATGAAAGCCTTTTGATAGGATAGAGGCAGAGTGTGCTGCAGGGGCTTCCAGAGTGTTCTCTGTAGCAGAATTCAGAGAGGGTCCAGGTATGAGGGGCCCTCAAAGACTGACTGAGCGATGGTGCCTTGACAAAACTCCTGTTGGACCCGTTTCTTCCCCTTCCTCATCTTCCTCCCAGCTGGACACTACCCCTAGGCCAACATACACACACACACACACACACACACACACACACACACACACAAAGGCTTCTTTAAAGAAACTGAATAAATTATTTTGGGATAAATGGGGCTCCTAGATAAAGCCCCTTTAAAACTAGCTTTTGTGTGCCTGGAGGCCTGCTCCCTGGCTGCTTTCCTGAAGTGAAGCAGCCTGTGGACAAGTCCAACTCACCTATCCACAGTCATAAAACCTCCTATCAGGAGAGACCTAGTGAAGCATACACAAAGACAGAGGAAACCCTGAAAACCCAACATAGATTCTCATACTTAAACACAAAAGGATGAAGGGACATATGAACAAAACCAATGCAGGGAAGAGCAAGAACCAGATAACAAACAGAACCAGATAAACAAACAAACAAAAAGCCTGACCCTGGAAAACAGCAGATATCAGTCAAAGAAGAGAGGAGAGTTTAAGAAAGGCAGAGTTTAATCTGATCAATATCCTCAGAGAGCTATAAAATACATGTTTAAAGATGATTCTTTTAAAAACTCAGAGGCTAAGAAAGAGTATGTGAAAATTAAGTATGCAAAGAATGGCTGAATGACAAAGCAAAGGAAAATTCCCAGAATAAAAATAAAAAGGCAAGAACAGGGAGACTTTGAGATGAAAGAAAGGAAACACGGAGTGCTGATGCAAGAAATCCAATATTCAAGCAATGTGAGTCACAGACGAGAAAACAAAGGGAAAGGAGACAAAGACAGTATCAACAGGAGGCAAAGAGTCAGGGAGGGAAAGGAGGAATTTTTCCACTTGAAGAGAGACTTGACTTTATTCTCTTCCCAGCCTGAACAGAATCAATGGAAATAGACCACCACTCAGATTCGTCGTCCTAGAATGCCAGAGCACTGGGGATAAGGACTGCATAGGAATGGCTTCCAAAGAGAGAAACGTGAAGCACGTAGCCTGCGTCTACTCTATGCAAACTCAGATGGGTATCAGACCCAGATGGGGGTTCAAATCCTGACTCTCACACATGCAGGTGTGTGATCCTGGCAAGTCTTCCTGGGCCTAGGTCTCCTCACCTGTAAAATGGGGATTATGGCATGCCTGCCTCATGGATTATTGTGAAGATAAATGAGTTAATTTATGCAAAGGATTTAAAACAGTGCCGAAAATAGCGTATGTTTCCCTATTATCATTATCATTCCTTATTACTATTATTTCCATATTGTTGTTATTTTTCAAAAGAAAAACACCAAAGCAACTTAAAAGAGAAGTCAGTAATTATTTGTCATGGACATCATGGCTGCCTCTCCAGTATTTCCTTCCCTCTTCCCATTGTGGGGCAGCTGTGTGACTTGGGGCAGGATGGAGTGTGACTCCCTCCCTTGGCCTAAGCCAATCATCTCAATCCCATCAGTTCACGAATTATCAGTAGTTCTGGGATGCCTAAATTAATCCAGTAAGAGTAGAGCAAGGGCTTTTGTTCAGTGGCTGGAGCAGGAAAGACTTTGCTCCCGCTTTCTTCCTGCTAGAGCCCCTAGAGGCTGCCAGCCACCATTGTACAACCATGAAGGAAGTCATTATGGGAGGATAAAGCCAGGGGCCATGACCCAACTGTGCCTGAAGCCCATACAGCGGCCAGACCTTTTAACCATGTGAGCTGCTGTGAGCCTTCTTTATTATTTAAGCCCATTCGAGTTAGGTTTTCTGTTATGTCCACCCTCCCTGATACACTCCATGCCAGAGCCTCCAGGCCAAGCCAGCCTTACATTAGGTGTTACCTGGATGATGTAAGACAATGACAAGCCTTTGGAAGAAGCACTGATTGAGGAGAAACTCAGGGTCACCAACAAGGCCACAATGAAGGTGACGATGTTCATGAGGACATCCATTCTTAGAGCAAACCACCTGAGAGCGCAGTTAAAGTACAGCAGATGGCTGCAGTTTTCATCATTCAGCATCTTGAACCTAACATTAAGAGATGAGACAAAGCAGGACGTCGGGTTGTAATTCCATAGACTTATGGTTAGGGCTACCAGAGAAGTAGGGCAAGAGGAATTTTTAATCAAAGGCCAACACATTAGTACATAGGAATCTCTTACAAAGATTAGTATAGATCCAGACTCTAAAATCTGCCACCGTAAGCATCTTTGATTTGCACGTATTTTGAGAAATCCCAGGTGGCAACAGAGTATGGTGCTGAGTGGGCTCTTCTGTCTTTCCCAGAACTGGCAGCTGGAACCCATAGCTGAGAACAAAAGGGGCTGGGAACCTCATGTTCAACCTTCAAAGGACCCTTGTCTTCAGGGTAGCCGTCCCCCAAAGGCCCAGTGGAAACGACTGTTGACCCCTTTGATCTATAAAGGGGGTGGGGGGAGGCAGAGGGAATCTCAGTGTTTGTGATGGTAGGGAAAGGAAGAGAGAGTGCTGGACTGGTTCTCCTCCCCATTTCAGGGAAAGAAGATTTGAGGCAATTGCTTATAAAGCTGGAGGGAAAAAGAGTAAGCTGACATCTTGCACTCCTGCTGCGTGTCTCCTGGGCCAAAGAGGAGAAGGGGCACCGGGCAGAGCGACAGAGCAATGACACAGCTAGGGGATGGGGAAGACCCATCCCTGGAGTTGCTCATTCCCCAGATGTGTGGAAGATGGTCCTGCCCATTCCTGCAGTACCTACAGTGGGGGTTCAGAGGGAAGGTGGCATGTGGGGCTACAATCTTGATGCCACACTAATTGACATGAAGCTAGAGGCCCCACATCAAAGGAAAGCAGTGAGGCTGCCAGGTGGAGCTCACAGAAGAACAAAGTAGAGCCCATGGGCAGTGTCCAGCAGAGTGGCTGGGGACCTGGGTCCTGGTGGGGGCTCTCCCGTGCTATGCCACATCTGCATGAGGAGCTGGATCAGCAGAAATGAGCAGCAGAAATAGACAGTGGTCACCTGAGAGTGTTCCTTCCCCTACTCCCCGACTCCATCTCCTTGCACCAGCCTCAGATAACCAGGCTCAGAGAAAAGGGAGGGGGTGTTTAATACAACAGACCAGGTGCTTCCTAACAGCTACCCTGCCCCCTTGCCCGAGACATATGGCAACACAGCACGACTGCTCCAATTCTCTGAGCAGATGCCCAGGGGGCGGGGGTGTGTGCTATGACTTGTGTACATTTAAGAGCGTAATTTTAACTGAACTGAGCTAAACAGACCAGAAGGGACATCAATCACAATTGCCACTAAAGGTTCCCCTGACCTCCTGGGAAAGGGGCTTCTTCAGAACAACTGGTAAAAGAAATTATTGGTAAAACTGAAAACCATTCGATGTTTAAACCCCTAAGAGTTGAGATTCCTCCACTGGCACAGTCATGACGTGCTCAGGCACTGCTGCTCCATCCTGTTCTAAACCTCCTCCAAGGATTCTGGCCTGAAACACCTCTGAGCACCCAGGCTGGCCCTCTCTGTTTCCACTCTAACTTACTTTCCTCAGTTAAAATAGTCTTCCAAACACCATGATGTTTTTAACCATGTCGCTGTAAAGCCTACAAATTCAACTGACTGCTTGAGTGACTTAGGAGTCATCTGTGGTCTTCTCTGTGTGCTTGGTTAGGTTGTGCAGAAACAGAACCACTGGCTGGGGTCAAATTGGAATTTGACCTCAAACCTTTTTTTAGTGCTGCAGCATTTTTGTCTGGTTGCAAAAGCAACTCAGGTCAGAAGCCCAAGCCCTCTGGGCAAGTCCATGACTGGAAAGAATGGATAAAGACGGCAGAGCCCATCAATACTGTGGGGGCTCAGCTCGCCTATAGGATCTTTCTGGAAACCTTGGAGGACAATCTGCTGGAAGACAAGGCTTGATTCTGTTGCTTGTTGAGAGTTGATGAATGGCCCATGACCAAGACACTGGAAGGAGGGTTGACAGATGATGTTCAGGTCAAACCAGTAGCAAGGCTAACTGCTGACTGAAGTAAAGACAAGCTGGACTGCCAGGTGTACACTGAGGTCGTGGGTGGCAGGGAGAAAGAGATGCAACCTTTGAAGTGTACATTAAACTTTTAAGAAAGAAAAGGATGGGGGTGGAATAAGAACATCTGTGCGGCAGAGACACTATGCTGCTGCTGCTACTGCTGCTAAGTCGCTTCAGTCGTGTCCGACTCTGTGCGACTCCATCGACGGCAGCCCACCAGGCTCCCCCGTCCCTGGGATTCTCCAGGCAAGAACACTGGAGTGGGTTGCCGTTTCCTTCTCCAATGCAGGAAAGTGAAGAGTGAAAGTGAAGTTGCTCAGTCGTAACCGACTCTTAGCGACCACATGGACTGCAGCCCACCAGGCTCCTCCGTCCATGGGATTTTCCAGGCGAGAGGACTGGAGTGGGGTGCCGTTGCCTTCTCCAGAGACACTGTGCCGCACCCATGTGACTGAAATCTGGCCAGTGAATGTACATAAATGATAAGCACCTTCATTGGGGTCCTCCACTCACATCTCTGCTCTTACCTTCCAATTAGACCAGAGGAGCTGTGAGATGGAGAGAGACTGTGTGCTTGAGTATGGAGCAGAATCGCCGACCCCTGCCCCATGGACCCTTGTTCACTTACGACTTGAGGAAGAATAAACATGTGTTGGGTTAGTCCCTAAAATTTAGAGCTGTTTGTTACCACAGTGAGCCTACTGTGACTGATAACACAGTGATAACATATGATTATATGATGTTTTAGAAGTTTGGAGCTGGACGACTCCAGAGAAATGTATTAACCTAGCCCTGGCATCTTCAAAAGAAGAAAACTGGTCCATCTATTAAATGAGATGTAATGTGGCCTTGTGGGCTTCCCTGGTGGCTCAGCTGGTAAAGAATCCACCTGCAATGTGGGAGACCTGGGTTCGATCCCTGGGTTGGGAAGATCCCCTGGAGAAGGGAAAGGCTACCCACTCCAGTATTCTGGCCTGGAGAATTCCATGGACTGTACAGTCCACGGGGTTGCAAAGAGTCAGACACAACTGAGCGACTTTCACTTTCAGAATGACCTTTACAAGGAATATGTAATAACATGAAAAAACTGCTATTTAAAAATAAAACAAGAAAAAATGACTCTAAATGCTTCAGAGATAGAAAAACAGAAAAGATTGGAAGGAAATACACAAAAATATGACCAGGATTTGGGTTGCAGGCCTATGGGTGATTCTTGTTGTCGTCATTATTTTCTCCTATTTTCCTGACCTAAAAACATTCTACTTTTAGAGAGGAAAAATAAAACACGTAAAGCACCATGGTAAGCTTGTCATTGGATGAGGTTGAGTGTTTGGGGGCCTCGGACACTGGGGGAAAAGGCTTAGTGCATGAGGGGCTCCCCCTCCATTCTACCGGCTCTCCATCTGGCCTGTCCACATCCCTCAGACTTCCCTCCTCAGAGCCGGGCCAGCGGGGAGCAGAAGCCCCGGGGCAGCCCAGCCCAGGACTCACTTGCTAACGCAGTCTTCCCTCCTGTTGTAGGCGTGGATGGTTCCCAGGCCCTGCATGGATGAGGTGATGTGGGAGAACCAGGGGGACCGGCTGATGTTCTCCACCTTCTTGAGCTCCTGGATTCCTCTGTGGAAGACGCTGCAGGGAGACCACGAGAGCCCCAGATAGGGTTTCCCAAGGCTCCCCTTGGCTCACTCAAACCCAACTGGGCGCTCAAGACAGATGTTCGGTGCCAGCGCAGCTGAACGAGGGAGGAGGGGCTGGCCCGCCTTTCTCCTCTGGGAGCAGCCATCCCTGTGTGCCAGGGAGGGAGGGAGGGTCTCGGAAAATCGAGCCACTCCTTCCTGCATTCTCAGTTCTGAAGGCTTCCTGTAGCAAGAGAGTCTCACTGCACACGCTGTGACTCTAGTCTTTTCAAAGACTAGAGATTTTCACACACTGCAACTCCTAAATACAATCCAACCAAACAAAAAGGGCTTCCCCGATGGCTCAGTGGGTAAAGAATTCTCCTACAACGCAGGACGAGACTCCTGGGTTGGGAAGATCCCCAGGAGAAGGGCATGGAAACCCACTCCAGTATTTTTGTCTGGGAAATCCCATGGACTGAGCAGCCTGGTCGGCTACAGTCCAAAGGGTCACAAAGAGTCGGACACACCTGAGTGCCTATACACACAACCAAATAAAAAGGGATCTCTTCCAATTCTGGAGGAAAATCTGAATCTGGCATATCAACTGCCAGCGTGAGGTCTTCTAAAGGCAGTTTCAAAGGTAATTTTGAGCAATATACAAACATCATCTCCTTAGGAACTGACTTTAAAACCAGACTCTTCACAGTATGTAACTCCCCCTGGGCCCCAGTGAGTGCGAGACCACTGCCCTCAGCATGCACAGTGGCAGCTGATCCATGACAGTGAATCTGACCCAGGGCAGAGGAAGGGAAACCTCATTTGTTCAGAGTTCAAGTGAGTTAGTTAGAAACATCGAATAATTCAGTCTGGATCAGCCTGATCTGGCCTGTCTTACAGCAAATAAGAATGCAGTGCAGAGAAAAACCTTTTGCAAAGTAAATAAAAAACACAGAGAGGAGAACAGACAGGAACGACCGTCAGACAAATACGTGGATTGTAAAAACTAACACTAGCCCAAGGAATCACTTTTCTTAATAAGACGTGGCACCCACCACGTGGGAGATTCTCCAGTGGCTCAGTGGTAAAGAAGCTGCCTGCCAATGTAGATGTGGGAGACATGGGTTTGATTCCTGGATTGGGAAGATCCCCTGGAGGAGGAAATGGCAATCCACTCCAGTACTCTTGCCTGGAATATCCCACGGACTGAGGAGCCTGGCAGGCTACAGTCCATGGGGTCACAGAGTCAGACACTGAGCAACTAAGCAGGCACGCACCGTTTATATTTGTAAAAAAGACCTGCAGACATCATTTTTATTAGATCATCACCATAAACCCTTGAGGCCAGACACGGAGGCCCACGTGTCCTCTCCCGGAGTCACCAAGGGGGCAGTGGGAGACGGAAGTGAGAGCCCAGCTCCCCCAACTCCCAGGGCGCACATGCTAGTTCCCACGGTGATGCCAGCTTCAGCCGAGGATGCAGAGACTACGTCTCCCCCCATGCGTCCCTGCACTCATAGTTCCCACTGTCGGCTGGCTCATCCGTGGACTTGATCCACAGCCTTGAACTATCCAAAAACAAACCCGTAATCTTGATCACCCTCAACTGCGTCTCCTCCTGTGTCACTCACATCTGTCTTCACATTGCTCCCCATCTTGGACGCATCCTTGGCCTCTCCCATCCCATAACCTCAGTGAACTATCCTGGAAATGGCTTTAGGATCTACCTGTTTTCTGCCCAGACTGCTGCTGCCTATGTCTCATCTCTCAGTCAGACTCTGCCCTGCAAGAGTCTCCAATCCTATAGCCCTTCTCCCATCTTTCTGAAGCTTCATCCACCCTCCACACTGTGGTCAAAGCAATATTTTGCAAGCTCAGCTCTGAGTGTGGTGTCCCTGTTTATGGGTGGATGTGGGTCCAGGATTTGTGGGCTGAATCCTTTGCAATCTGGGGGACCCTCTTCGAGATGCTGTGTGTCCAGTCCAAGGCAATTTTGTTGAGTTTTATTGAAACTCAAAGTTCGTATAACATTTAGGCAGCCTAGTCTCATCTGATCCTTGCGAGAACCCCTTTGGAAGAGGGCAGGCGCGTGTTTTGATGATTACCATTTTAGAGATGAGGAAACCGAGGCTTGCGGCATTCCTTTGACTTCTCCAAGTTCCTCCAGCTAGTTGTGAAGCAGAGCTGGGATTCTAGTGCAAATTTCATCTCATCTCCAATCCTTAGCCCTCACACAATACCACCAGCTGCCGGCTGAGAACTCCAGCTCATCCAGGACAGGGCGGAGCTGGGTTTCCTGGAAAGCTGGGACAGATGCTACCCTCCCGCTTTTCCCCAGGGTGGGTGAGAAGGTGGGCACAGGGACCCCCCTCCCAGTGCCAAACAGATGACCACATCAGTGGTCAGGTGGGGCTATTTCTCAAAGTTCAGAGAGATTGAGTACTGGTCTCCTCTCTCCTGCAGCAGCAGAAACCGCAGAGCCCCATGGTTAAGAACATAACATCAGTCAGAGAGCAACCACGGTTGCTACTTTCCTGACCTGGGACCAGTGACTTAATCTCCCAACCCTACCCACCTCTCAGCATGGCTCTGAGGATCAAATGCCTGATGTACGCCGAGCACTTAGCACAGCGCCCAAGTCAACATGCTCCGGCATTCAGAGAAGACAGCAAGGACTCAGCACCACCGGACACCACCCGGTCCCTGCTCAGGTTTTGCACGCTCTGCTTTAAACAGCGCATGGACCTACCGTAACAGAATGAAGAAGCCTACAGCCAGGATGGCCAGGACTAAAAGGACAGCAGGGAACACGGCGGCCAGTATCAGGAGAATAAACAGCACCATAAAAAACTGCTGCAGGAAGTTCTCGGCGTGAAACGGCAGCCTCACGTCCAGCTCGTCCATATCCTTGGAGAAGCGGTTCATTAGCCTGCCAGTGGGCGTCCTGTCAAAGAAGCTCATGGGGCTCTCCAGGATCTGCGGGTGACCATGGAGAGTCAGCATCGAGGTGCACGTTTGGTGGCCCCCACCCCCCCGCCGCCAACACCCCGGGAGGCCTGCCCGGTGCCTGGGATCGCGAACCAGGCCTGAGTTTCCCTCTGGGGCCCGACATCCTGGGAAAGGGAGGCTGCGGCCACCATGGAGGAGTGTGACAGGGGAGTGATTCAGCCTCCATGAAGGATGGGGGGATTTTGTGCCCCAGGGCAATAAAAAGTCAAATCCCACTGTCTCTATGCGGGCCTCCCTCGTGCGCTCCAGCCAGGGACCTCCCTGGCCGCCGGGGAATGAGGAGGGGATCCCAGGGACTCAAGAGATGCTCTCTGGGCCTGCGCTCACCGGCTCCATGGCAGTGTCCTCAGGAAGAAAACTTCCTGACCACCCTCACCTTCACCCCCAGCCCCGTCGGGCCCATGACACGCCTGCAGCTCCCCAGAGTTTACCTTTGTGGTTGATAATTAGATATGGGAGACTCAACGGTAAGCTCAGTGAACAACTGTGTCTACCCCAGAGCCCAGCACAGCGTCTGGCGCATCGCAGGTGATCTGTATAAACCCCACTGACTGATGTACCGGGATATGTATGCAGCCCCCAGGGCGAGGGGCAGGGGGACTGTACCTTGTCAAACACTCGGTCATGCAGGGAGGAGGAGGCCATCAGTGTGGTCTTGGTGAACATGAAGCCTTTGGTGATGCCAAACACCAGTATGGACACCATGCTCCCTGGGTACACCCACTGGTACACCCTCAGCCCGGAGTCTGCCAGCACCATGCCCACCTCGCACGTGCTCATGTTGCTGTGAGGCCCACACTTCATCTTGGGAGGAAAACAAGAAGCACCAAGAACTGATCAACTGTCGAAAGAATGGGAATTTTCCAGAGAATGTTCCCAGGGAAAAGAAACTAAACGGATGAGCATAAAAGTTAAGAATGAATCAGGCGGTAAAGTCAAGTCAGTTCCCTGCGGGGCTCTTGAACTTTGCATGGGTCCTCCTGCTGGGCTCTCTGGGATGCCAAGAGCCCCTGGCCGACGAGGCTCAGCACAGTCAGTGGAAAAGCACAACAGACAGACCAGACCTGTACAGGGCAGTCATCTTGGAAACCAACAGTGCCTCAGGGGACCAGAGGTGATGCCGGGCCAGGAAAGTTACAGAAGCAACAACATATGGATTCCACAGGCTGGCTGTGCAACCCTCAGGCGGCCCCGACAGGGACCTGAAGGCAGAAGCCACCGGGCCTTTGGGGAGACTCAGGAGCATCTCTGTAGGACAGGTCAGCCCCAGGGCCCTCTTTCTTTCCTTTTCTGGGGGCGCACCTAGGAGGGCACTGGTTCACTGCCCTGGAGTCCCCAGGGGTAGGAGGGAGTCTGATGAACCAAAGACTCTGGGAGGATCCAAAGTGACCCCACTTGGCTCCATCCTGCCCCAGGAGAACACGTTTTTGCCTCCATTTCTGGGGAGAGGCCATCTCCTCCTCCTGAGAAATTGGCAGTTTCATTCTTTTCTGGGCTGTGTGCTAAAAGTCAAGACTGCCTTTGGGGAGCAAACAAGCATCTTCCTTCTAAATGCCATTTTGCTGATTACAGCCCTAGAGGAAATGTAAACCAGAGGTGGTGGCTGATGGATGCACATCCATAAAAGCAAGAGCATCCCTGGGGAGCTAATCGACCAAAAGACCAGCTTGAAGAGGAGGCTTCACTGTGCTGTGGGCTGTGTCCACGGTGTCTGGGGGTGGAGCCAACACATGGGTAGGCCGTCATGGCTGCTGCCCAGCTAGCATAGCACTGACCTACTGGGGAGGCTTCAGTCTGGCTAACACCCTGGGTTCTCCAAGGAAAGGGCTCTTCAGGAGCAAGCAAGGATCTGGGGGAATGTTCCAGAGGTGCCTCTCTTTCTGCAAAGTGCAGGCCATCCCCCTGAGACTGGTCTCAGGGAGCTGTGCTGAACTCCAGGAGAGCAATCCCATCCTCTCCTCTGCCTGTGTCTTCCCAAGGCCTCCCCACTTTGGTTGTCATAGCAACAGAACTATACCAAAATGTAATCTTGGAGGATGGGGAGGCAACCTCACAGCATTTCCTGGGGGCTCCAGGAAAGCTTTGAAACCATGGGCCAAAAGCTGGGAGAGTTTCCAGCAGGCCTGAGGGAGAGTAGACTTATCAGTCCTCAAGAGGGGCCTGGCCTGGATGCAAGTTTGGGAGGCAGGGAGAGGCCTGCAGGGGCCCTGCAGCAGATCCAGGTTGACTTTCTTTTTTTTTTTTTTAATTTTATTTTATTTTTAAACTTTACATAATTGTGTTAGTTTTGCCAAATATCAAAATGAATCCGCCACAGGTATACATGTGTTCCCCATCCTGAACCCTCCTCCCTCCTCCCTCCCCATACCATCCCTCTGGGTCGTCCCAGTGCACCAGCCCCAAGCATGTCCTCTTCCTTTAGAGGGACTTTGGGGAGCCAAGCCAAGTGGAACCCACTGACATCAGACACTGTCCGTGATGAGATGTCAGTTTCTCTTCAGAGGCAAGAAGATGGAAATCTGCCTTAGGCTTTGCCAGTCCCTCCCAGACTCTCCTCGGAGGTCCCTTACAACAGAGGCTGCAAAAAACTGACCCTATCCTGCCTGTGTGTGACTCCAGACAGGCTGCATTTGCCTGGCACAAGCTTTTTAGCCAATCCTTTAAAATTCGAAAGTGGCACATACAAATTCAGATGCCCTGCTTGTCTTGAAAGATCAAAGCGGATTGCGGGAGTCAAGTTGCGTAGTTGTAAGCCGCTGACCTCGGCCTTGTGGCGGGGGCTGTGGGAGGCTCATTGTGTTCAGACTCTTAGCAACTGACTCAACATTTGCCAGAGCCAAAGGGGAACTCACCTGTGAGCCCTTGTCTAACCAGACACCCAGCCACCAGCTGCTGAAGGCAGAGCTGCCGATCATCAAGAGGAAGAGGGACACCACGAAGAGAGAGAGCAAGTACCCTGCAGGGGAAGAGAGAGGGCCCGGGGTTACAGAGGCCGCGCGGCAGCGTGGGCTCCTCTTCCTCGGGGTCCAACCCTGGCGGGGAAAATCGAAGCCTACAGGGAAAGGGCTTCCACCCTGGGAACCACTTTCTAGGCTGACGTGACAACTCTGAGCATTAGGTCCCAGAAACCCCAATGGGGACATCTATTCCACCTGGTTGGAAAACGGACCCAAATGTCAACATATCTAAAAACAAAAAAACACCACTATTCACTGTAATAGAAGTGACTCAATGTTTTCAAAACAAACAAATTTTAAAAAACCCAGTCTTGCTAGAGAGTGGCAAGAAGTGGAACTATAGGTATCTTCGGCACATGGCAGTGATTCTTGCCCTGAAGGCAGGCAACGAGCGGATGGCACGGCACTCAGAGATTAGAGTGCAAGGTTACACATGCACCACAGCCAGGTCATGCTGCTACTCATTCAGTTTCAATAAATAGTGTCTGGCAGCTTTAATGGAGATAAAGGATGATTCCATTTAAAAGGCTGCTTTATCAGACTTTGGATTATAAGGGGAAAAAAATAAAAGCACTGATAAACGACCCTAGCATAAACAGAGCAATTGTTAGAGAAATCATAAAACATGAACCCAACAGTTTAAGAAAGAATTTTTAATGCAAATTAAACCAAGAAACCCGTTGTTTTCTACCAAACCTCCAGAAGCCTTAATGTACGTGTGATACGTTTTCCAGGTCACAGTTCCTTCCCGGGGGGACTCAGTCTGGATGAGCTGGTGCGGAGGAACTGTGGAGACAAACACAAGTCCTGTGACACCCCCAGTGGTGCGGCCCCCTCCCGCCCATCTCCCCACCCCCACCACTAAGGCGGGTTGTCATCCTTCCTTCCACTAGCCCTGTGCTTTGAAATTCCCAACACACTTTTGCTCATTTTATTCTGCTTGGTCCTCATGACAGCCTAGTAAGGCAGGGGGCTTTCAGTCTCCTGAGACATATTTATTAAGCAGCTACCATGTGCTCAGAGTGCTGCAGTCCATGAGGTCGCAAAGAGTCTGACACGACTGAGCGACTGAACTTGAACTGATGTGCTCAGCTCTGGGGAGACAAGGCTTGTCTTTGTCTAGCTCTACAGAAGCAGATCCTAAGATGTGAACACATGCAGTTTACTCTGGAGCTAAAGGGTACGGGGAAAGGAAGCCAACAGTAAAAGGTGTCTCATCAAGGCAGCGCTCCCTGCTCCCCCTCCCTACCCACTTCCATGGGCAATGGTAGCTTACCCCAGCACAGAGAACTCTCAGACTGGGGCACAACTACATCTCAGAGGTTTTTTGCATGATCAGTGAGACCTGGGATGTTTCTACACCAACTCCCATTGGCATCGGGTGAGGGCTCCCCCCAGGGGGTTAATTCCCCTACACTTCAGGCTTGACCTGTGTCTGGCAGCTCCCAGAGAGCTCCAGGCAAAGAGCTGCAGGTGTGAAATGCCAGCTGGGAGTTGGGCTGGGTGGTGCAGAAGTGCTGAGGGTACCCACGCCATCTACTACAGGGCCAACAAGGTCTTCACCACGGAGACCACACCATGAGAAGAAACCAGGGCATCCTCCCAGGTGTGTTCCTGGATCCCGCCACGTGGCTCCCCCACGTCCTTTCCATTTTCCAAGGTGTAAGGGCAAAGGACCACAAGCTCCCACTGGAGCAACGTCCAGAGGTGCAGGCATGAGCTCCCAGCAGCCAGGAGTGAATGCACATCTCTCCCTCTCCAGCATGAGAGGTACGAGAATGTTGGCTCCGAAGCAGCATTCTATGCTTATACCTGGCTCTTGTAAACAGAGATGACTGGAGCCCCCTGCGCAGGGCTCTTGGTACCCTGCCCTGGCAAGGAGAGCTTGCATCTCAAAGGTGCCTTTGTGAACAGAGCTGCCATTATCCCCTCTGCCTGGGAACGCTCGCTCGAGCTTCTTTAAAATGTTCAGCCTGACTTTCGCTCATCATCGTGTCTCCCTCTGGGGCTGCAGCATGCAGGGGTCACCTTGATGGGTCAGCAGAGCCTAATGAACAGCATCCTGGAACGTTAAAGGACCTGTCAGACCCCCTTGCAGTCCCAGCCCAGTCAGCTCTGCTGCTGACACTGCGGGCTGTACCATCTTCAACCCTTCCATTCCTACAGCTCTCGGAGAACTTAGCTTCACACCTTCCCTTTCCTCTCCAGAGAAGAGGGTGGGGTGAGGAGGAGAAGAGGAGCAGGGTTTACTCTCCCCATGAGACCCCAAATCCTTAGTAGCCTGGAGCTTTCCTAGGAAAGCACGGAAGAGACTACAAGGGCCCCACTTCAGCCTTGGCCGCCTCCAGAGCGATAAAAATATATTGTCCAAATGGGCATGCGTTTGTCACAAGCACCATTAATGGTGCCAACTTCCATCGATGTGAAGACTCACATTTTTTCCCACATTCTAACATCTCTGAAATCAGGATGTGCCCCGTTCGGTAGCATGCCATATCATTTAATTGGCAGAGACTTTTCTTAGTGGTACATAAAATGACGCTGCTCTTAAAATAGATGGCATCTTAAATGTGATGAAATATACTAAGGTTTTTTTTTTTTTCTCAGCCACATATTATTGAGGGGCCTCGCTGTGGGCATTTTTAGGAAGGTGCATTTTGATTCCTGTCTTCTCAGTGCCCATGGAGGGGCAGGGCATACAGCAGGTGCTCAACAAATGCTGAATGGATGAAGGGATGAAAGGCACCAGAGTCTAAGAAGGAGGAGGAGTTTGACCAGCCTGGTCCTTGCCAGGTTTCTCTCCCATATCTCTTCTCTCTGCATTCCTGGAATTACCTGTTACCCTCAACTCCCAAATCCCCCCGCTTTCCCCACCTTTTCACCAGAGTGTCCTGGGCAAACTCCTACATATGCTTAAAGGACCAATTCAAAGGTCGCCTCTTCTGTGACGCCCTTCCTGATTTCTTACTCCCACTTCAGCTCCTTATTACTCTTATCACAGCTGCCCATGATTATCCTTATACCTATGGCCACCACCAGACCAAAAGATTCTGAAGACAGGGGCAGTCTAGCTTAGTGACTGGCATATAGTAGAATGCTGAGTCCTTATTTGTGGGAAGAATGAATACCCTTATTCCACCTCGACCTCTTCTCTGCTGTACAATTCTTTTGCAACACTCAGCATAAAGAGTGGGAAGCATCTCATCTCCTGTGCGTGCACTGTTTTGATTATGCACATAATCTCTCTGCATTGTTTTGATCTTTCCAAATAACAATAACAACAACAATTAACAACAATAACAACTATATGTCAGGCACTGTGCTAGTCATTCTATGTAGAGTTTCTCTTGCAATCTTTGCAAGAATCTATGAAGTTGGTACTCTTATTTCCCCCGTTTTTTGGATTAAGAAACTAAGGTTCAGCATGGCCAAGTATCTTGCTTCAAAGTCCTAAAACTAATAAGTGGTTGAGCCAGGATTCAAACTCAGGGAGTTGAACCCCAAGGCTCACAGTGCAGTAAACCACACAATTCCAGCTGCCCACAAAGGACAGCATGCCTGTACTTCTCTATCCCAAATGGTAGATGCCCAGCAAATACTTAAGAGTATGTAACTGAGGGAAGGAACAGTAAATACCTTTTATGTCTACAAATTCTGATTCTGTTTCAGATTCTTTTCCTTCACGTTTCTCATCTCCTGGAGCCAAAACTAGGGTGAGAAATAAAGAAAGATCTGTGTCCGCTCATGAGCCATGAATGATAAGGGAGGTGTGATGGGAACTCTGATTGTACCAGCGTCTTCATTTCTCTCAAAAGGGCTCTCCTTAAGGGCTTCCACCGCTGCTGCATCGTACATGTGCTCAGGATCCTAGGGACAAAATGAAATTCCTCTGAAAACGAAATGACAGAACTTCTCCAGGCCAGAAATTATAAGGGAAGGCACCCAGTCTCTTGCACCCAAGTAGGGAGAGACTGACCTTGAATTGCAACCCACGGAGATTGTGAATCAGTTTTGCATAGCGTCCCCTCTCCTCCATTAACTCCTTGTGGGTTCCCTTTTCACAAATCTCCCCGTCTTCCAACAAGATGACTTCATCACAAGACTCTAAGAACTGCAGGGATAGTAAAGCAATACAGTGAGCTTCTATCTTGGAAGAGATGGACTCCTATCCAGTAGCGTCCTGGGCTCATGTGATCCAGGGGTTCCCAATATTGGCAACACTGATATTGAGGGCCAGATAATTCTTAGTTGGGGGTGAGGTGGGGACTGACCTGTGCATTGCAGGATATTTTGCAGCCTCTCTGGCTTCTATCCACTAGATGTTAGGAACACCCCCAATCCCAGGTTGTGACAAGTAAAAGTGTTTCCAGACATTACCCGATGTCCCCTAGGAGATAAAGCGGCCCCCAGTTGAGAAACACTGACTCAGTGCCTATGTGTCTCATGAGAGCACATGAGGGGCCTTTGGTTGTTACTGTGAAGCACGTTGAAACGTCCTCTGCTATTGGTCCCTATATGAGCCTCCTTGCTAAGAAATCTGATCACCGGAACTTGGGCGTATGAAATTAACAAGGTCACTGAAGCCGTGATTTGGTGGAGAAGGGAAGTATGATCTCAGCGATGGCTCCCCTCTGTTGTAACATTACAACCCCTCCTCACCATCCTTATCCAGCCCAGGAGATGCAGCCCATGGCACAGGCCCTGGCCTCCAGGCCACATTACCTGGCTTGAGGAGTTTACACCAGTCTTATCTGTACCTTCAATGATAGCATCCTACATTTGGTCCAAAGCACTTCTGTTTTTCTAATTTGAGTTCCTTTCATTTCTGTATCATGTCTGAGATCAAAGAGCTGCTAAGAGGACTTTCCTTTCATTTTGGAATGAGACTAAGCTCTCTCCATAGGATGAGCCCATCTAGAGGCAGGAAGACCCTCCTAGAGGTGGACAAGATGCTATGAGATCTAAGACAGTTCGGGCTGAACAGGGCTTTGCAATTCATGTGAGAGGTCTTCCCTTGTACTTTGGGGTTCACACAAGGGCTCACCTGATGCTCTTGATTGAAACCCTGAAAGAAGTAGCTGCACTTGGTAACTCTGCATCTTGGGTTTGTGGGGAAGAAGCCAAATGACAGCAGTTTCTCTTGGCCTTGGACAGCTCCAGCCTTTCTGGCTTCTTTGGACTAACTGCCTGGTTCCATGTCCACTTTCCCAAACGGCCCAAGGAGGAACAGCTGGGTCTTAATATCCAGTTGAGACACTTTCTGACAGAAAGTCTCTTCTCATCTTTGCACAGCATCTTCTAATTTTCAAAGCCTGATTTCATCTCCTCTCTGTCTCCCACAATCCAATCAAGAAAGCAAGCAGCATGATTATCAGCCCATTTCCCAGATGGGGAGACTAAGGCACAAGTGTGAGAGCACACATCCCAGCCCCTGACGCTCCTGGTGAAGCCCCTCTGGCCAGTGGGCTCCCAGTTCTCTCCAGTGAGACGGAGCGTGATCTGTGCAGCTTTGTTCTCCAAACACAAAATCTGGTCCTGGGTTGGATGTCAGCAGTCGGCCGCTGGCCTCATTTCATTTGTTTCCTCAAGTTTCAGAAGAGCAATTGTCCAGTCTGAGCACCCAAAAGCATCCAGATTGCCTGTGGACCCCCGAATGAAAGTAGCCGGAGAAACGTTCTGGAAAAGCCCAGGGGCTTCAGGTCCGCCTCTGAGCCCCTCCTTCCCATAATGGATGACCGGATTGAGACTCCAGCGCCATCTAGTGGCTGCCTGTGTTTTCAACACGCAAAAAGTAAGATGAAATGACCTTGGTGAAAAATAGAGTCTCTGAGGAGGCTGAGCCTCCTGCGATCTAGTTTGAGGTCATTCTGCTGGTAAGCAAGGTTCAGAGACTGGGCCAGGGCCAAGGTCACGTTATGCCCCTTGAGGACTCCTGCAAAGACAGCTCTGATCCACATCCATCGGACCCTGCAGGAGGATAGCCCTTCCCACTGCCTGTGGTCTCCAGGGAGAGCTGGTCACCACATTTAGCTCCTGGGCTGGGCAAGAGCCTGTTCTGAGTCACCTCACGGGGGCCCAGAAGAAACCCAGCCTTGTCCACACCCTGCCCCTGCCTAGCAGAGGAACAAGGAGCTCTTATCTCACCCGCCCAGCTAAGATGCTTCCTGGAGGTGATGGACACCACTCGGGTAAACCCCATACGCTAAATTCAGATGCTTGGTGCTTCTTCTGAGACCTCTAACCCTCAGCACAGAGAGGCAGAGGTTGGGGCAACACCACAGGTATAGGAAGGCCTAGTTTTCCTGATCCTTGTAAACCCGGCCTTCTTTTGGCCACTGACAGAGGAGCCTAAAGATGCTGGGTACTGCATCCTGTAACCATGGCAACTTCACATGCTGACATCTTGGAGCCCTCCCCCAGCTTGTCTTACCCTTGCAAAGGCCAGGAGTCCCATCTCTTACTCCTAGTTTAACTTTTCCCACTGGGTGGCCGAAGAGTCAGAAGATAGGACTTCTGCTGCCGCTGCTCCAACTGACTTCTCATTACAGTCCAACGCGGGGGCTCTCTCCTCCGGCAACACACACACACACAGATGCACAGAACACACCTCTGGGGATTCACTCACTTACTCACTGTAGATAAGTCAGGACCAACCCAACTTATCTCGGGGTGGAGGGGGTCCTGAGCCCTTTCCGTGGGGCTGACACAGGAAGTATTGTGGCCACTTTGCCAAATTCCCAAGCTTATTCAGGGAGTTCAGTCAGTCCCTTTCCTGGGCGACATTCATGTTCCTAAGCCTGAGAGTGGCTCCGAGTGGGGAAAAGCTTCTTGCCTCAGCCCTGAAGTCCTAGTCTCCAGCCCCTTTCCCCTAGGGAGTAATACAGGGGCATCTGAACCCCGATCAAGCGTTCATCGTCTCCTGTCACCCCCTGCCCCTGGCCTTGGGCCTGCTCAGCCCCTGATGGAGAAGAAGGCTGTTCCTACCTGGCTTCCCACCTCCCCACCATCAGTGATCCAGAGCTGGAGGAGGTGCCCTGTGTCGACCCCACAGGTAGGAGTCAGGTGTTCCTGGAGAATTTCCCTCTGATGGTTGGTCTTGGCTCCACTGAGCCCAAAGCTAGGGTAATGGAGGCCGAGCCCAGAAAGGACTGGGCAGGGCTCCATACAAGCCTGGATGGCTGGGGACCATCACAGCGTCCTCTGTCCCTTCCCTGACCTGGCCCAGGTGAGGACTGCAGGTTTAGGCAGAAGAGGAGTCTTTGCGAGCATCAGATGACACACGCATTACATGACCTCATGGGTCCTGCTGGTCCCAGTCACCTGCAGCTGGTGGGTCACCAGGACAACGGTCTTCCCCCTGAGCGCCTTCTTAATGCACTCCTCAAAGACATGCTTCCCCACGTGGGCATCCACGGCCGACAGCGGGTCGTCCAGCAGGTAGATCTCATGATTCGAGTAGATGGCGCGGGCCAGGCTGATCCTCTGCCTCTGCCCCCCAGAGAGGTTGAGGCCCCGCTCCCCGATCTGTGGACAAGGGCAATGCTACGGTCCATCATCAGGCCCCATCTCCCACCCCGCAGTGCTTGGGGACCAGGAGCTTCCTGGAGACTCTTCAGCAGATGGCTCACCACCATGATCCATTCCTCCACCCCCTTCCAGGAACACCCTGGCCACACCAGGTACCCTGGGCAGTGGGAGGCTCCACTTCTGCAGGAAGCCTGGTAGGCAGTGGCAACTAGTGAAATGCTCCTTCCAGTGTTGAGTGAGGGGTACCTGGCTCACAATACCACCACCCCAGTGCAACCCCATAGGGAGGGCTTCATCTTGACCAGTAGCACCAGAGGGCATTGTTGAGCAGGAATCTCTCATTGTGGAGCAGGAAAGCCAGTGGACAAGTGAACAGGGGGGAGAAGTGGCTGGGAGCAGAGGGTCAAGGAGGGGGTGTCTCTATTTGTCCACATGTGGATCAACTTTTCACTCCCACTAAGCAACTCTAAGCTCTGTGAAGAAAAGAGACATGTTTGCTTTGTTCACCATCACATTCCTAAGGCCTGGCACCATGCCTGGACCAGAACAGGTGCTCAGCAAACATTTGTTGAAAAGGTGAAAAGCCTAGGTTGCCTGCTTGAGGTGATTCTATCCAACTGACCCCAACGCGAGCCTCCAGGACTTCAGCCAGGCGTTGACTGAGCACTAGGGCAGGACACATGAAGTCAGACAAGGAAAGTCCCCTCTCTACCGGGAGCTCACATCTTAGCAGGGGTGGGTAGTTTTAGTTTTACGCATAGTGATGGCACAAAGGAGATTTTAACAAGTGCCGACTGAGAAGCATAAACTAAGTACTTTGGGGCATATTACTTTAGACGCTGGGACTCAGGAAAGTCTTCCTCAAGGGGATGGATTTGGAGTGGGATCTCGAATGGTGGTAATTGGCAGAAGCAGAGGTCTAGACCCTGGAAAGCGAGGGCAGAGCTAGGTAAGCACGCAGGGGTGGGTGAACGCAGACACTGGCAGTGCCTAGGGCTTCAGTGGTTATGGTGGCCATTCCCTTAATGCAGGCACGTTGCGACACCAGCAGAGAATGACAGTGTGCTCTGAACTGGGCTTTCGTCAGGATGCCTTCCTTCTCTGGGCTCCTGGCAGATTGGGAAGACTGCAGAGGGCCCACTGGGATGGGGAGACAGAAGGTGGCCCGGGGGCTCCCCTCAGCCACCTGAGTTGGCAGGCTCAGCCCCCGCCCTTTAAATGAACACCCTTCAGGGGAGATATTTGGAGATGACTCTTACACTCCTGGGCGGGTAGGGCCAGCAAAGCACGAAGGGGCCCGTGAGCATCAGCCACAGTGCTGTACCCCCAACCTCTGTCTTTGGAGGACAAGCCAGCCTGGGAGGTGGGGAAGCAGCTTTTGCCAGAAACCATCCCTGAGATGGCAGACAAACTGGAAGTGACCCCAGGAGTGACCAGGCGGCGCCCAACCCAGGTGGAGCTGGTGTCACATCCATTGTGATATCTCCC
The DNA here is from genome assembly GCF_055505025.1 of Bos grunniens. Taxonomy (NCBI): domain Eukaryota; kingdom Metazoa; phylum Chordata; class Mammalia; order Artiodactyla; family Bovidae; genus Bos; species Bos grunniens. The sequence goes on from NC_141182.1 coordinate 16,659,501, forward strand.
AGGAAAGGACCCAGGTGGAGAATACAGGATGGTAGAGCCTGACTTTCCCCACATTTCCTGGGACCCTTCGGTCTTCTGGGGCACCTGGATATGATGGAGCCAGAGCCTGCGGAGCTTCAGCCCAGTGGACCTGGCGTTTGGGCGGCTGTGTACTGCTATGGGGCTGAGCTCTGGGTTCTACTCACCTCGGTCAGGTCTCCATAAGGAAGGCTGCTCAGGTCCTCCTGGAGGGCACAGACGCGAACTGCATGCTGATACCTGTGGGAGCAAAGCTTGAGGTCAGCACAGTGAGAAAGACCCCATGTCCATGCAGCCCAGGGTGGCTCAAAAGGCACACTGGTGTAATAGGCAGGCAAGGAGATGGCTGGTTGTTTGATCTTTGATGTCCAAGGGCAACTCCCTCTTACTTCTTCCCACCTATCTGATGCAGAGTTGACTTGGGAGGGTCCCTCCCCTTACAGGCTTCCCAACATTTGAGACAGATGAAATCAGTGCACGCAAGACCTCTGAAGAGAAAATTACTCATGGGGGTCAGATCAGGGAGTCACCAGTGAAGGCTGAGGTCGCTGGAGGAGATGTCCCAGAGGATGCAAGACCACTGATGGACAAGAAGATGCGTGTGGGTGGCACCAGCAGAGAGTGAGCAGGCAGATCACAGGTCTGCACCAGGTTCTGAAAGCACTTGATGCCCTGAGCATTGAGCCCATGTGTCAGCTTCAGGGCTGCTATGCCTGGTGGCTGAGACCATTAGCTTTGGAATCAGAACAACGTGGGTTTGAATCCAGCTGGGTAACCTTGAACAAATGACTATACCTCCCTGATTCTCACTCTCCACCCTGTACATTAGGTTAATAACTCATTGGGTTGGGAGAAGTGGGAACGCTGTCTGATGCTCAAATTCTCCATCAGCAGTAGTTACAACTAATGTTATCACCTTGGCCAATCTTTGACTATGAGACTCAGGCTGCTCGGGGCATCTTCATCTTGCCACCTCCACTCCCATCTTAAACTTCCTCCCACCCTCCTGCTTCCCTTGGTCCTAAGAGTCTCAATATCCATCCCAAGAGCAAAACCTGTGCTAGAGATGCCACACACAAAGGGTGCTCAGTCCATCCTTCAAGGCCCAATTCAAGTGCCACTCTCTCTTCCCTCTTGTGGCCTCTGCTGCCTCTGAACAGTCCGGCACAGTCTCCTGCCCTTGGCATATTCCTTCTTGGCCCATTGTCATCTCTGTGCATCTCCTACCACGCATTCCAGACTTGAGCACTTGAAGGCCAAAGATACATCTGAGCCACCCCGGTGGCCCCCATGGTCATACACAGTCCTGTGTCTTGCAGGTATTTGGTAAATACTTGCATTCTGATGCCCTAAGAAATACAGACAAGAATCCCTTCCTTTAGTCTGCCTCTGCAGAGAGAAGCCGTTCCAGACAGGGCTGGGAGGAGGCAGGTCAGCTCTCCTCTCTGGGCCTTAGTCTCTTCTTCTGTAAAATGGGGATATGATGCCAGAGTCCCCCTAAATGGTTGGTTATGGGACTCTAATAAGAGAATGTACATGGCAACAGATCAAACTTGGCAAAGAACCTTAAGAATGTGTTTCCAGAGCTTAAATATAATGGCCCTATATGTGGATTCAAAAATTATGAATTTTGTTTTCATTCCTTTCATGTTGAGGACATCAACAGCAACATACCCTGACAGCTCTGGTGTCAGTTCATAGTTTCAGGGTTGATTAATTGCATACCTGCTGCACACAGTTTCAAGGAAAGTTCCTGTTACTTGGCCTAAAGCAAAATTGTCAGATTCCTCTTGCTGCAGTCAGACACCATATGCACTGTTACAGAAAACCTCAGAACATATGCTACTCTGCATTGGGAAGGAGTGCTGATTCCATTCATTTCTGGGAGTGTGATCTCAGGTCTGCAGAAGGCACCTCTCCTGAACTCTGGGATCAGGAAGAGAAAAACCAACACCTTTCCATGTATGATGAATGTTTAATCAGAACTCATTAAAGAAACCCACTTAGCAATCATTACCAATGACATCAGCCTCTGTAGCAGAGTGTACCAAACACAGAAGTACTTCACACTTTTAAAATTAATATTACCTTTGGTGATCATACTTTTCTCCAAATAGTATGTTTTCTCTCACATTTCCATGAAAGATCCATGCTTGCTGGGAAACATAGGCCAGAGTCCCATTGACGGCCACGATCCCTTGTTGTAACTGCATCTGAAGCAACAACACCAGAGAACCCTCAGGAGCCAGGCCTCCCTGTCTTCTCCTCTGGGCCCAACAGGGCACGTCTGTGTGTGTGCATGAGTGTATGCTAAGTCGTTTCAGTCATGTCCGAGTCTTTGCAACCCTATGGACTGTAACCCACCAGGCTCCTCTGTCCATGGGATTCTCCAGGCCAGAATACTGGAATGGGTCACCATGCCCATCTCAATCCCTGGGTAGGATCTTCCCTACCCAGGGATCGAACCCACATCTCCTGTGGCTCCTGCGTTACAAGTGGATTCTTTACCACTGGGCCACCAGGGAAGCCCCGCTGGACCTTTGCCACATGCTTATTCCATGAGCACAAATTCTGAAGGCATGGAGGGTGACATGATGTCTCGCCACACACAAAGCCCAGCTTTGCTGACCAAGGCACTCAAACACGTTTGAGAGGCCAGGTGGGAATGTTCCAGAAGGGGCAGAGGTAGCCCTGCATGCTGGAGAACACAGGCTGTGGGGCTGCTGTGGATACCATGCACCTGTCACGCGGCAGCTGGATTCTGTTTTCTCTGGGACGTTCCAAAGGAGCAGGCCAAGAGTAGAAGTTAGAAGGAGGTAAATTTCACTCCCAATACAGCTCAAAATTCCCCAAAGAGGGATCAGGGTGAGGTCATGAGTCCCCCATCACTGGAGGTATCTGAGTAGAGGCTGGCTCGTCTCTTACAGGATTTCGTGGAAAGGATTCCAGGTGGAGAATTAGGTTGGGTCACCTGTCATGCACCTGCCGACTCCAGGGTTGTCACAGAGACACATGCCAAATCCCAGAGCACAAGGGGCTGAGCAGCTCACCTGCCTCAGTCCCCACCTCTGCCTTCAAGCAGGGAAGGAGCTGTCACTCTTCCTACAAACGAGCCAGCTGAGGCCAGCAGAAGTCACCCCGTTTGGAGAGGCTCTTTTGAGCCTGGCATTCCCCTGTCTCCACTGCAGGCAAAGGCAGTCACAGGTCTCAAGCTCTTTTGGAGCGCAGAGTGAGGGGGAAAGGGACTTAATATTTTTCCCTGAATGTTTCTCTTTCACTTGGGAAGTCTTGGTAACTGTGAACGGTTCATTGACTGTGGATACAGTGGACGGCTTGGCCATCTCCCTGGGGTCACGCAGCTAGAAATGGCAGGCAAGGGACAAGAGCCCCCCATTCCTACCACGAGGTGTGCTTTGGTTCGTGCATTCATTCAGCCCCTCCTCCAAGGACCAGCACCTCCTCTGGGCAGACGGGGGGGAAATGGAGGTGGATCTAAAGTTCCCGTGATTTGCAGGTTCTCAGGTGCTTCCCTGCCAAGCCACCTGGCTGGCCTTTCTAATCGGCGCAGGCCAAGCATGTCATGAGAAAACCGTGGGTTTAATGACCCGTCTCTCCCTTTGACCAAGATGGAGCTCCAGGCAAGAAAGCTCTCACTGCTTAACTCAGTGGGCAAAGCAGAGAGAGTGTGGAAGGTCCGGCCCCTCAGGCCTGGAGCTGCCAAACGCATGGACTGCCTGGGACTCACTGTTCACTCTGAGGACAGCATCCCGTGCGGCTGAGGCCAGGACCCTGGACAAGGTGGGCAGGGAACCACTGCACCGTCACCGCGCTGCGCACGCAGCTCACCTGTCCTAGCAGAGCTGCGATAAGGGAGCTCTTCCCACTCCCGACATTCCCGCAGATGCCCAAGATCTTCCCCTATCAGAAAAACAGAAAAAAGACCGTCAGTCTCCCAGCTCTTAGAGGGTCATCCGCAAATTGTGCTGGCCAGGCCAGGCAGGGGCCAATGGGTCACTGCTGGCTCTGTGAGGTGACAGCCGCAGCTACACACCCCAACCCTGATACACAGCCTGGGAGGATGCTGGAACCTCAGCCCTAATTGGGTGCCTCCCCTGCACAGCCCAGCAGAGTGCCCGGAGGACTTCTAGAAATCACGTATAAGCACTGATGCGAAACAGCCTGTGCTGGTCTGGGACACACAGGCCCTGAATATGAGAGTTGTCCTGTGCCCAGACTCCAGGAAAGCAAATTCAATGGATGCTAAAGGCTGCACAGCCCAGAGGGACGGGGCAGCCTTGAAGTGCAGAGGCCTGGGAGCTTTCTAAAAGTCCTCTTAAAGCACCCTCCCACCATAACATCTCAGTCTGAAATTACTGAGCAGTTATGTTGTTCCAGCATGTTGGGTTCATGGATTTTTCTATGGCTGCAGATATATTAATTCAACTAGTAAATCATTGTTAAAGCCTGCTTTGTGCCAGGTGCTGTTCTGAATCCCAGCAACAGCACAGTACAGCAAAGAACACAACAGTCCAGTCTGGGTCTACCCTAATGGAGCTTATGCTTTAGCTGGGCAGACAGTAAATAAGATAGTTAAATAAAATATGAAGTGTGACAGATGCATGCTGTGGAAACAAATAAAGCAGGCAGGAAATGGGGGTGGAGGCCTTACCGGGAAGGTGGACATCTTAGCTTGAGTTCTCCCAGAAAGAGGACCCAAAGCAAGGAGTTGAGTGACGGAAGCTTGTTGGGGAGGTGCAGGAAATACCAACTGGGAGGAGGGGGATGGGACAGGAGAAGGAGGGTGGCCCATCAAGGGTGTGCTGTTGGGTCAGCTCCCACAGCAGGCAAATGAAGCTCAGTGCTGCTGGGAAACTCAAGGAATCGCAGAAACTGAGTCTTTCTCCTCCCAGTGGTTGAAGGAATCGGGATAAATATCCCACAGCCAGTGTCTGAGAGCTGCTCCCTCGACTGTTGATGTCTTGGCTCATTGAGCGTGGTGGGGAGGGCACCAGGCACACAAATGCTGATCTGGCCACTGGAAGGTGGCCAGGACACACGGATGGGTCAGTGGTAGTACCTGCTACTGGTGATGTCTGAGCAAGACCCAGGGGAGGTGAGGGGGTGAGCTGTGTAGCAATCAGCAGGGAGCCACCACTGGCAGAGGAGGAGTCCATGTGGAGACTCTGAGGTTGGCACAGACCCACTCGAGTTCAAGCAGCTATTGCAATGCTGTGGTTGCAACATCTGGAACATTCTCATTAAGACCTGCTCCCAGGGCTTCCCTGGTGGCTCAGTGGTAAAGAATCTGCCTGCCAATGCAGGAGACACGGGTTCGACCCCTGATCTGGGAAGATCCCACATGCACAACAAAGCCCATGTGCCACAACTGTTGAGCCTGCGCTCGAGAGCCCAGGAACCGCAAGTACTGAGACACCATGCTGCAGCGACCAAAGCCTGCACAGCCAACACCCATGCTCTGCAACAAGACAAGCCACTGCAGTGAGAAGCCTTCGCATGCCAACGAAGAGTGGCCCCTGCTCTCCTGAACTAGAGAAAAGCCTGCACAGCATCAAAGACCCAGCACAGCCATAAAAATGAATAAATAAAAAAATTTTTTTAAAAAAAGACCTGCAGCAATCCCTCGGAGCAAAGATGCCCAGCATGGGACCAAATATGACTCCTTTTCCACCGGAGCTAGATCAGAAGGGCCTCGTGCTGGCCTGCTACCCCAGCACATGAGGGTTGCTGCCTGTCCTCACTCATCCCTTGGGTAAGTCTTCACAGAACACCAGGCACAGCAGTAGGCACTAGCAATAAAACAGTGATTGAGGCAGATGCCTTGTAGTCATCGGAGCTGCACATAAATAAAACTGATCATTTTAATTCCACTAAAAGAACTACAAGGAAAGGGGTCATTATGGAGACTTTGAGACAAAGAAACACAAGGATGGATCCAACCAGCCTAGGCATTTGGCTTTTCATTGAGTCCTGTCTGCTACTCGCAGCCAGGTCTGAGCCTTGTTTCAGCCTAGATTTATCCTTGTTTTCAGCAAGAAATCCATGAGGCCTCACCCCTGAGTTTCTGATCATTCATTTGTTCATTCAGAAAACATTACTGGGAATCTATTCTGTGCCAGGCACTGGGCCCAGTGTGAGGTCACAGCTGTGTAGAAGATATGGGCCCTGACCTTGAAGAAGTTACAGTCTAATAGAATCTTGGAACTAAATTTGGGAAAACATGGATGTCTTGAATTTAGGACACTTAAGGGCAGCACTTAAGCTGGATATGATTATTGGAGGAAAAAGGCAACAACCATAGCTCATGTCCACAGGGACTTAGCATTTGTGTGAGGTCTTTCTGTCCTCACACCCACCTTGGAAAGTCAGTACTATTGTTAAAATACCCATGGAGCAGGTAAAGAAGCTGACTTCAAGAGGTTAGAGAGTATATTCAGGTACACAGCTGACCAGTGGCAGGGACCGGAGCCCAGGTCCACTAGGCTGGAGAGGAAGAGCCCGAACCCCCAGGACAGTGTGCTGCCGCTTTGACTTCACCTTACTTCACAAAACATTGACCATGTTGTTGATGACAAGTCAGGAGCAACCAGTGTACTGAAAAGGAGGAAAGCAAGTGCAGAGATCAGAGGCAGCTTCTTTACAACCCAAAAGCAGTTCACTGAGGCCTCTTGGGAGCAACTCTGAAGGCATGGTTGAAGTAATCTGGGTGCTGCACGTCATAGGCGGGGTAAAGCGATGAGCAAGCAAGTGCACACAGCAGGACTTAACTGAGAGCCAAGCTCGACTGCACTCAGCCAACCAAATAGCATTTCCAGTGAATGCGTGCAGACAGCCTTGTTAACTACAAGAAGTACCACTCTACACCAGCTATTGAGTTTAGCGTCACATAATACATAAGAACCTCTCCCTCTATAGTGCTCACATGGGGAAAAGGTGAGTCAACAAGATGGGAGATTAAAATATTAGGCACAAGATTAATGCTGAGCCCTTTGCAACAAAATCAACACTGCCATCCAGGGAGCACGGCTGCTGAGTTCCCAGGGCAAGAAAACCACACGCAGGAGAAGGTCAGACATTCCCCAAATGCAGAGCTTCTCTAAACACTCTACCCCACCCGCAATCCCGAGGGGGGCAGGCAGCAGACTCTGGCTGGCTTCTGTTGCTGGGCCGCTTATTGCTCTCATTTCGTTTTTTCACAAGAGCAGCGTCTCATAATGGTTAAGTGCAGACTGTGGGGCCAGGCGCCCAGGGTGTGAAGCCCTCTTCTGTCACTTTCGAGCTGCGTGGGTTGAACAAGGTATTTAACCTGCTGTGCCTCTGGTTCCTCAGTCATCAAGTGGGGTGGCTATAGACCCATCTCATAGGGCCACTGGGGTGGTTAAATGAGTTCATTTAGTACCTGGTAAATAGAAATTGCTCGTAATTGTCAGCTATTACAATCTATCATAGGACTCCAATGTGAAATTAACAACAAATCCAAAAAGATTTATGAAGGCTAGTCAGTTTGAGTCTAGCCACCTGAAATGGAGTGTCCGTTCAACCCTGGAACTGGTTGCCAACTCCTCTGAAATTTGAAGATCAGCACAAAGAACCACTAAGACCACGGTATTCTCTCAGCTTGGAGCGATAACTCCATGGCTGATTTACTAGCTTTAAAATTTAGGGAGAAATGGAGACATCCCACCACCACCTCCTGCTCAAACTGAACCATATTCAGGCCACACCTTTGGAACACATACCCACCTTTCTCACCACAAAGCTTATATTGTGTAGAACTGATTTGGGGCTGTCATATCGCTCCTCCTCGTCAGGGGCTCCCTGAGCTGATGGACTCAAGTTGTACGCCTCTGGCCTCTGTTTCTTGAGAAAATGCTTTTTCTGGTTCTGCATCTTCTTTAGGCCACTTTTCCTGCTGGTTTCTTGCTCCCATGTCAGGGTGGCATTTGCTAAAAGCAAGACAGTATCTGGGTCTTCTGGTTGGGTGATGTAAGATGGGGGGCTTTTAGCTATGAGAATTTTCTAAGATTAAAGAAACAAAATTAACTTGGCAGATGTCATCCATTTGCAAGAATCATCCCAATATATCCTCTAATGACCCCAAATCACAATCTTGGCAATTCTACCTGGGACATCCAGGAAAGGTATTCTGAAAATATTCCCCCCAGGAAAAGCTGAAACAAAAATAGTCCACTAGCTCATACTATCCAGGACAGACAACTCTTTAACCACAAGGCCTATCTGGGTCACCCACATTGGAGAATGCTGATTCCAACTACATTTTTACCCTCACGCCCACGAGGGCCAGTTTATGCCATTCTGGGCAGTGGGCTTTATTGCTTGGCACTGATGCTTATGAAACTAAGGTCACATGTTCAGCCTCTACTGTGTCGCCTTCCTAAGTCCCCACTCAGCTCAGTTCAACAAAACACCTGCCAAGTGCTTATTCTATGCTAGATTCTGGAGTAAGCAACAGAAATGCAAGTATCAATAAAGCACTCTTCCTGTCCTTGAAGAGACTGCGGTCTCGTAGGAGACAGGAACACCCATGGGTCATTTCCGTGAAATGTAATAGGGACTGCACCCTATAACTGTCAGAGGTGGGATCCTTGATCCCCATCCTGGAGACCCATGTAACATGCCCGAGCTGAGTCCTTAGAGTGTTGTATAGGCCGTGATGAGGGAGGGGAGGGGAGGAGAGCTTTATCTTATAGTAGAGGGCACAGCGCAAGCAAATGCAAGGAAACATGCAATAGTGTGGTTTTCAGCAAGAAGGGTTATGAAGCAAGAAATTCAGGATCACCAGGCCCAGAGCCCAAGGTAGAAAGGAAATGAGGTGGAGATATAACTGAGGACCCGCTGATCAAGGGCTCAGCCCTGGAGGGTGAAGGACAAGGATTTCAAGCAGGTTAATATCAGTGATCAGACAAATCATTTAACAGCTCAATTAACAGTGCAGCATGGATTTGAAAAGGACAACTGTGGAAAAAGATGATTGGTTCTTAAGTCACTGTGGTACTTCAGGTGAGAGACTATGAGGCCTTAAATGAAGGTGATCCCCATGCCTAGTGGGTGATTCCCACTAGGGACAGAGTGGAGGTTGAGGAGTCAAGACATAGAGTTTTTCCTCTAGCCTAAGACAAATAATGTGATGAGATCGACTTGGGTCTTATTCAAAAAGTAATAATGATGCAATCTTCCAATTGAGTCTTACAAATGGTACCTCTTAAACTTGAAGGAATTCAGTAATCACGAGGTGAGTCAGCAAGATTCATGACTGGTTGGATATGGATGGAAGGGGAGAAGAGGGATGCAGGCACCCACGTGCACGCACTCAGTTGCGTCCGACTCTTTTTGACCCCACAGACTGTAGCCCACCAGGCTGCTCTGTCCATGGGATTTCCCAAGCAAGAATACTGGAGTGGGTTGCCAGGCCCTCCTCCAGGGGATCTTCCCGACCCAGGGATTGAACCCATGTGTCTTACATCTCCTGCATTGGCAGGCAGGTTCTTTACCCCTAGCGCCACCCTAAGACATTTAAAACAACCTCTACATTTCAGGCCTGAGTGAATAAGATCTTTCCATCAATTCACAGACATCTGAACATGTTGCTGTCTTGACTGAAATCCTCTCCTTCTTTCCTTTTCTTGCCTCAACTTCAAAGCCACTTAATCTGTCTTTCCTGCACATCACATCCTTACTGCATATAGCAGTTACTGGGGTACCTGGTCCTATACTAGATTGGAGGCTTTTCAGAGTAAAAACCCTCTTCTTTGTATTTGCATTTTCCACAATGCTGTGTATATGGAAGCACACAGGAAATCTTTTTTTAAAATCAGAGTATAATTGATTTACAATATTATATTAGTCTCACATGTACAATATAGAGATTGCAAATTTTTATAGATTATATGCCATTTAAATTTATTATAAAATATTGGCTATATTCCCTGTTCCCTGTGCTGTATAATATATCCTTGTACCTTATCTATTTTATACACAGTAGTTTGTAGCTCTTAATTCCCTTACCCCTATCTTGCCCCTTCCCCTTTCCATCTTCCCACTGATGACCACTAATTTTTTCTCTGTATCTGTGAATCTGTTTCTTTTTTGTTATAGTCAGGGTTTTATGTGGTTTTCTTTAGATTCCACATATAAGTGATATTGTTCAGTATTTGTATTTCTTTGACTTATTTCACTTAGCGTAATGCCCTCCAAATCTATCCATGTTGATGCAAATGTCAAAATTCCATTCTTTTTATGGCTGAGTGGTATTCCACTGTATATATGTACCACAATCTTATTTATTCATTCATCTATAAATGGACACTTAGGTTCCTTCCATATTTTGGCTTTTATAAACAACACTGCTATGAACAATGGGGTACACGTGCATGTATCTTTTCAAATTAATGTTTTTGTTTTCTTCACATATTTACTCCAGACTTCCTGGTCATATGGCAGTTCTGTTTTTAATTTTTTGAGAAAAAAAACTTCCTCTCTTCTTTTGTTCTCTTCCTTTGTGATTTGACAACTATCTTTAGTGTTATGTTTGGGTTCCTTTCTCTTGTGTGTGTATCTCTTATAGACGTTTGATTTGTGATTACTATGAGGTTTATATCTAGCAATCTATATATGAACACATGATTATTTTAATCATTTCATTTCAAATGCATTTTAAGAACCCTGTGTTTTTATTCTCCTCCCCTCATAAGTGCTGTTTTGTGTATTTTACATCTTTTTGTTTTGTTATCCCTTAACTGTTTATTGTGCATTTAGATTAGTTTAATACTTTTGTCTTTCAACCTTCCTCCTAACTTTGTACCTCTTTGACTTACTACCTTTACTGTATATTTGCCTTTATTGATGAGCTTGTTTTGTTTGTAATTTTCATGTTTCTAGTTGTAGCCTTTTCTTTCCAGCTTAGAAAAGTCCCTTTAACATTTCTTATAAAACGTTTTATGGTTCTGAACTCTTTTAGTTTTGCTTATCTGTAAAGCTTTTGATCTCTCCAACAAATCTGAATGAGAACCTTGCTGTGTAGATTATTCTTGGTTGTAGACTTTTCCCTTTCATCGCTTTAAATATACTGTGCCACTCCCTTCTGGCCTGCAGAGTTTCTGTGGAAGTCAGCTGTTAGCCTTATGGGAGTTCCCTTGTATATAACTTGTTGCTTTCCCCTTGCTGCTTTTAATGTGCATGCTGAGTCCCTCAGTTGTGTCTGACTCGTTGCGACCCTGTGGACTGTAGTCCGCCAGGCTCCTCTCTCCATGTAAATTCTCCAAGCAAGAATACTAAAGTTGGTTGCCATTTCCTACTCCAGAGGATCTTCCCAACCCAGGGACTGAATCTGCATCTCTTGCATATCCTGCATTGGCAAGTGAATTCTCTACCACTGCTCCACTTGGGAAGTCCCTGCTGCCTTTTACCACTTTAACTGCAAAGTGTCTTGGTGCGGTCCTCTTTTGGTTTATCCTGTTTGGCACTCATAAATCTTTGGTGAATGGGTAAGTTAAAAAAAAATAGAGTGGCTAAATGGGTGTATAAATATGGTGCCCCCAGGCTATCATCACTCTGTCACCATCATAGGACAAACTAGATAGGCAAGGGGGGATGGCTCAGTGCAGACTGAACTCCACTCCTGGAACAACTCAAGATTTATAGCTTGGAAAAAGAGTAGAGGGTCAGGAACATCATCTCCCTGAGCGGAGACTCCATCTTACTTTTACTAAAAGAACAGGCCACCTATAATATTCTGCCTCTATCCTGCTTGATGCATATTTATGTATCCAACACTAAATGGAGGGTCTTCTCCCAGTATCCACCAAACCAATGACCCAGCCTTCCAAAGGGTTGACACGTGCATGCATGCTAAGTTGCTCCAGTTGTGTCCGACTCTTTGAGACCCCCTGGACTGTAGCCCACCAGAGTCCTCTGTCCATGGGATTCTCCAGGCAAGAATACTGGAGTAGGTTGCCATGTCCTCCTCCAGGGACTCTTCCTGACCCAAGGATCGAACGAGCCTCTCCTGTCTCTCCTGCATTGGCAGGCGGGTTCTTTACCACTAGCGCCACCTGGGAAGCCCCAGCCTCCCCTTCCCTGAGAATTTTCCCACCCAAAAATGAGATCTCTCTTCCCTACTCACCCAGTGTTAGTTATACCTTCATTCTCCTTAGAGAGACATTGGCTTCAGCCGCTGCTTTGACCGAGAAAGGTAAGATTGCAATTGAAAACTTCATTACGTTAAACATGGCAATCACACTAAATGCCTGAAGAACAAGAGAGGTATAGAGTTTAAGATGGGATGCTGCCTTGCCTTTGAACCATTAAGTCCATGGGGATTAAACTTGCTGGAATGAGAAACAGTAGCACAGTTGGGATTCTCAGAGGAACAATTTTCTCATTTCATGGCTCAGAAATCATGGGTTGGCAAATTAAAGATATCAACATCTTAATCTATTTTGGTTTTGGATTTTCATCAACATGGTGGGAAACTTATCCCCTTATCTCTGTCAGTCCAGAGGATAAAGTCCGAGAAGGGCCTCTAATTGAGTGCACTTGGAAAGCCCCATCCATCTCACATGCTTATTTGGCCTAGACAATTCACTGAAACCTTATGCAGATTTTCCTAAATCGTCCCCTTCTCTCAGAGACATCTGACCCTTCAGAGATAGAGCATCCTTTTATACACCACACAGGCCAGTGTTGAAGGTGGAAGCTCCCTGCAATGATGTGCCTGGCCTAGGCTGGTTGCTCGTTCTCCTGCGCTCAGGGGCTGGCCTCCATGTTCTACCTCCACACACTCATAAGGGACTGATTTGAGGGCCTTTGTTCCACCGCCATTTCCAAAAAAATCCTCCTCTTCACTAGGGCCTTCCCCACTGAGCCCTGCCTAGTGGGTGGCTAATATCATACGGCTTCAGTGAAGACAAGTTTCCTTGCTCTGTGAGTGCCCCAGGGGGGACATGATCTCATCTCTCAGATTTCATCTTCTCATCTGCCCGACTTGTAATTAGCAGCCTCTCCCTAACCACCCATCTAAGAAATTAAAAACACAACTTCCTTCAACAAATCTGGAGTAATCCTTCCTGCTGCTGAATGGGCCCTGTGGACAGGGCTCCCAGGTGTCAACTAATCCCACTTAGTTCATTAAGAGCATGATGAAGGATGCTCCCTTCATCACGAGCGAGTTCAGTCGCTTCAGTCATGTCAGACGTTTTGCGACCCCATGGACTATAGCCCACCAGGCTCCTCTGTCCATGGGATTCTCCAGGCAAGAATACTGGAGTGGGTTGCCATGCCCTCCTCTAGGGGATCTTCCCGACTCAGGGATCAAACATGCATCTCCTGTGGCTCCTGCCTTTCAGGCAGATTCTTTACCACTGAGCCCCTGGGGAAGCCTGCCCTCCGCCACCTTCATCACATCTGATCCTAAATACATCCCCAAAGAGAACTCAGCTCTTCCAGGTTCCAAAGCACCTCTTGGCTAAGGAAACCCGGAGCCCCCAGGCTGCCTGATGTGACAGCACCTCAGGGCTGACCTCCTACTGATGTGACTCTGGCAGAGAAGCAGACTGCAAGGATTATTAGTCTAAAGAAATACAAGCCTAGCATTCAGGCAAATTGCTCTGGATCTAGATTTCTTCTAAATCATTGTTTTAGAAAATACTAACTACATGCACTCAATTTGGCTTCAAATTAATTTGCTTGGTGTGTTCTGGGGGAAAAAAAAGATTTTGGCTTGGGATCATAGACAGCAGTTACAAGAACCAGGTAGCATTCATTCAGGCTCCAGTACAATCATCATTGACATTCATACCGGCTTTGGGTTTGTGGCTAGGTTCAAGCTCCCAGAGTGTGTGTGTGTGTGTGTGGTGGGGGGGGGGTGTGTGTGTGTGTGTGTGTGTGTGACAGAAAACTGTGCAAAAAAGTACCTTCTAAAGAAACATGGGCAGTAATGGGACTGACAGCCTTACAACGGATGCACCAGAAGAGATCCTGCTTTCTCAAATGTCCCCCCCACCTTCCCTCCAGATCCCTGATTTTGGTGCAATTCTTCCCCTGTGAGCATACTTCTCCTAGTTTATTTACTTTTCTCTCTCTCTTTTTCTTGCCTCTGTGTTTTTTCCTCCAACCACTTGCCCTTCAGACACTTGTTCAATATCTGTTTGTTTATTTCAGTTCGGAGCCATTCCCCCTCTAGCTCAGGTTTACCTTTGAATGCACAACCCCCTTGTAATTCAAGACCCCCCGCAACTTCAATCCAATTCTCCCTCTGAGGCTTTCAACTCAGTTATGCCTGGCCTGGGTGAGCATCAGGGTAATAAGAAGAGCAAACATGTCTGCAGAATTTGCTGCATTCCAGGCGCTGGCCCATGTGCTTTGTGTAAAAGAACTTCTGTCTTCACAGCCATAGAGAGTGTCATCACCCCATTTACAGATGATAAAGCTGAAGCAAGAGAGTCTCCATGAACTGCTATAGGTCACAGCAAAGAGGGATTCAAACAAGGGGAACTCTGATCTAGACACCATACTGCTTCTTCCAACACCAACACCTCCTCCCACCCAGAGAACTTCCACAAACTCTGCTCCTGTCATATGTATGTATACATATGAACAAAGGGCTCCTTTGGCTTCAGTTTTGTTTTCCAAATGTAAAACTGTGTTCCAACATTAACTACTATCCCTATCCTGTAGACTAAACAAGAATTGCTACTAAGCTCTCCTCTTCTCCCTGTTAGCCCAAGTACTGGTTTTAGAAGTTGGGATGGAATTCTGGTGTCACCTGGCTCACCGTGATAAGGTGTTCTGGTGCCAGGGCTGGGCAAAGGTGGGGAGGAGCTACCCATCTGGCACTTGGCAGAGTTTGGTTCAGAAGAGGCCAGTTCTAGAGAGGCACTTACCACAGGGGCGGTGAGCTTGCGTCTCAGGAGGATGTGGCAGGTGAATGTCAGCACAATGGCAATGGTCGATGCAATGGGGGCCAATGCTGAGTTTCCACTCTGGACAAATCCAGCTTTTTCCAGTAACTTCCTTTCCTTCTTCCTTATACCTAGTAAATAGAAATGGTCCATAGTGGTCTTAATTTGCATGTCAAGCACCAGCATTAAGAAACATATTACTCAATGGAATATTGAAAGTGTTAATCACTCAGTAGTGTCCAACTTTTTGCAGTCCCATAGACTGTTGCCTGCCAGGCTCCTCTGTCCATTGAATTCTCCAGGCAAGCATACTGGAGAGGGTAACCACTCCCTTTTCTGAGGGATCTTCCTAACCCAGGGATCAAATCCGATCTACTGCATTGCAGGCAGATTCTTTATCATCTGAGCCACCAGGGAAATCCAATGGAATATTACTCAGTCATAAAAAAGAATGAAACATTGCCATTTGCAACAACATGGATGATTATCATAATATAAAATTTTAAGTAAAGTCAGAAACGACAAATATATGACATCACTTATATGTGGAATCTTAAAAAATAATACAAGTGAATTTATTTATGAAGTAGAAACAGACTTACAGACATATAAAACAAAGTTACGGTTACCAAAGAGGAAGAGGTAGGGAGATGGATAAATTGTGAGTTTGGTCTTAACAGATACTTGGGCTTCCCAGGTGGCTCACTGGCAAAGGATCCACCCAGTTCCTTTAGGTGATGGTTGGATCCCTGAGTTGGGAAGATCCCCTGGAGAAAGGCACAGGAACCCACTTCAGTATTCTTATCTGGGAAATCAGACACGACTTGGTCAGACATGACTCGGTCAGACACGACTCGGTCAGACACGACTTAGCAACTAAACACAAGAGTCGGACATGACTTAGCCACTAAACTACCATAAACCATACTGGAAAAGAAGCTGAAAAATATCAGATTCTTTTCCATGTCATCCACACATGAATATATACATATACATGTGTGCTGAGTCACTTCAGTCATGTCCGACTCTTTGTCACCCTATGGACCGTAGTAGCCCACTTAGGCTCCTCTTTCCATGGAATTCTCCAAGCATGAATACTGGAGTGGATTGCCATGCCCTCCTCCAGGGGATCTTCCCAACTCAGGGATCGAACCCACATCTCTTGTGTCCTGCATTGGCAGGTAGGTTCTTTACCACTGAGCCCCCTGGGAAACCTATATGTATATATATACATAACTGAATCACTTTGCTGTATACCCCAAACTAACACACCGCTGTAAATCAAATCAACTGTGTGTGAGCATGCTGAGTCACTTCAGTCATGCCCGACTCTTCGCAACCCTAGGGACTGTAGCCCACCAGGCTTCTCTGTCCATGAGATTCCCCAGGCAAGAATACTGGAATGGGTTGCCGTGCCCTTCTCCCAACCCAGTGATTCAACTTGCATCTCTTACAGCTCTTGCCTTGGCAGGCATGTTCTTTACCACTAGCGCCACCTGCTTCAATTTAAAAAAAAAAAAAAAAGGCATAACTTCTGCTGGATCCTTCTGCAAATTAGTGTTAAGGGCTCCTGCTGAGAACTTTAAATGAGAGGAAACACAGACAGCCCTGAGTACAATGCCGGCATGCACTGGGGCTCAGTGCTTGTCAGCTGCCATTGCTGGATGACTTCCAAGGTCCTTTCCGATCTGATTCCCTGTGTGTCAGGAATCATACGCTCAGATGCCCACAGGTACGTGATGTAAATGAAGGGAGTGGGCAGAGAGCAAGACCAGAGCAAGGGTGTCCCAGGCTCGCTAGGCTGTTCTGAAGTCTGAGATCTGGAATTTTGTAAGACATGGCCCTACGTTTAAATCTTGGGAACTAATAGAAAAAGTTAAAGTACTGTAGGAGCCAAACAAAACACATATGCCAGCCTGAAGACTGCCAGATTGAGGCCCCTGCCCTGTGTCTCAGGAACAGCTACAAAACCCGAAGAACGTGTCTGCCTTCCGTAGTCCAGATGATACCAAGACTCTGTACTGCTTTCGGATAGAATTCAAGCGCTCCTCCCCTGGTGTTTAAAGTCCTCAACAGCAACACTAGCCTCCTCCACAAAAACACTTCCACGTTAGCAGCATGCTGCCACAGCCCTGCTCGGGGAGTGTGGCCTATGGACCAGGTGCTGGGCTGAGCCCTGCACAGGCAGGCTTTCATTAACCCGCTCTCCCCACCACGTGACACAGGAGAAGCCATCACTATGCCCCCCTGACAGTAGAGGAAAGTCTTCCTGGGCTAAGGGACTTGCTCCTTAAGAGGTCAGGGCAGAATTAGAATCCAGTTCTCCTGGGATTCAACACTTGCTGTCCACACACCCTTCCCCTCGAGAACAGCAGCCACCTCCTCTCCAAGCACAGCCTCTAGGCCTTTGCTCCTGCCCAGTGGGGCTTCCCCAGCTCCTGCGGTGTCCACATCCGTCCTGTCCTTCAGGGCCTCTGCCAGGAGGCTTTTCCTCATCTCTCATGCCCATGGATCTCCTCTCAGTTTCTTTTGTGGCCTTTTACCCATTTCATTCTATAATTAATTCACGTTTGCCTATTATTTTTAATAAATTTTAACCTGATGTCTACTATATGCCAGGGGCTGTGCCTGGTTCCAGGGAATATAGGGGTAAAGAGGGTCTAAGCTTTTCCAGGAGGAGCAATAGACAAGAAACAAACAAGTAAATAAGATCATTACAAACTGTGTTGCTGCTGCTGCTGCTGCTAAGTCACTTCAGTCATGTCTGACTCTGTGTGACCCCATAGACGGCAGCCCACCAGGCTTCCCCGTCCCTGGGATTCTCCAGGCAAGAACACTGGAGTGGGTTTCCATTTCCTTCTCCAGTGCATGAAAGTGAAAAGTGAAAGTGAAGTCACTCAGTCGTGTCTGACCCTCAGCAACCCCATGGATTGCAGCCTACCAGGCTCCTCCATCCATGGGATTTTCCAGGCAGGAGTACTGGAGTGGGGTGCCATTGCCTTCTCTGACAAACTGTGTTGGGTGATATGAAAGAAATGAACAGGGTGACAAGACCAAGAGTTAAAGACGGAGTGGACCTGCTTGGGACTGTGGTGAAGAAGGCCTCGTGCATCACTGTCATTACTTTAGGAGACCCACAGTTAAGATAAAGTCAGCACGAACATCTAGCAGAAGACATTCGAGGCAGAGGGAACAGCAACTGCAGAGCTCCCGAGCCATGAATGGATGTGGATGCTGTTTTAAAAACAGAAGATTCGAGTGGCTCGTGCAGAGTTATCAAGGCCTGGGATAAGATGTGATGAGGTCAGGAGGTCAGCAGGGGTCAGATGGTGCTGGATCCAATAGGCAGTTGGAAGGAATCTGGACTTCATTCAGAAGTCCTAAATTTGAAAACATTTAAGTGTGAAAAGAAGTCACTAAAGATTTTTCAGCAGGGGAGAGACAGGATCTGACTGACATTTTTAAAAGGTCATTCTGGCTGTTGAGTGCATCATGGATTTTACGGGGCAGGCAGAAAGCAGAGGTTGCATCTAGAAGTTCTTTCCATAAATGGGAAGGGAGAGGATATTGGCTTGGACTGCGGTGGCTATGGAATGAAGAGAAGTAGACAGATTCTGGATATATTCTAGAAGTAGAGCCAACAAACTGATAGCTATTTTTGAACTTAGCTCATCCTTCCTCCATTTTAAAAATAGAGATCCTTTCTAATTATTTTGTGTGACTCCCATGGCCTTGTACATAGTAGAAACTTGGTACATATTTATTGAATTAAATTGAGTTACACTGAATTACATAAAATGGAATCAAATATAATCACATCAAATAAACTGTATTAAAGTGAGTTCAATGTGCACGGAAGTATTTCTGGCTCTTGAAAGATGGTACATAAGGCTGCCAGTGTCCCAACCTGGGACACTTCCTTCGGCAAGCTCAAAAGCAGATTTTCTAAAGCCACTTTCAAAACTGTGGATACACAACTTTGGGTCCAATTACAGGCTGGTCTACAAGTGTAATTGTAGATCCAGAGAGTCGGCTGTAACAGTGGTTCGGATCATTAACCGGTCAACCACCTGAGTCTATGTCAGCAATTATGTAAATGTTCCTGCAATTAGATTTGCATTTTTATTTGATTGAGAGTTTTAAATATCATCTTTAAAACAAAACAGCTATATATGCATTCTCCTATCTGCCTAAAGCACGTCAAGTCAGTGGGACATCCAATCCTGATGAGGCTGCTGCCAGCAAGGAGGGGACACGTGTATAAGTGTGAGTGCGTGCATGTGCCCATATGGATAGCTTCCAAGTCAACGAAGTAGCCTGAGCCAGCTCTTCTACTCATAACGCTTTAGTGGATTATTTTTGTGAAGGGTAGCTGGCCAGTATAAGCACTCACCAGCCTCAGTATGGCTAAACCATATGCCATTCACCTACTAAGCTTTGGTTTCCCTAGAAGAGATGCCTGGGTCTATTCCAAAATCTCTATACTCTTTTGAAAAGCCTGTAGACCAGCTTGGAGGTCCCCTCAGTCCATTTCCAGAATTCCCAAACCCAGAATCTTAAGAATCCATTGGAAAAGCACACTCTACGGGTCAAGTGGTTCCTTCAGCAGTTGCTCATCCTACCTCGGATGGTGTTGGTAAAAGATTTCTCCCAGGCATACATTTTAATCAGCTTGATGCAGGTCAGAAACT
Source organism: Bos grunniens (assembly GCF_055505025.1). Taxonomy (NCBI): domain Eukaryota; kingdom Metazoa; phylum Chordata; class Mammalia; order Artiodactyla; family Bovidae; genus Bos; species Bos grunniens. Next base: position 16,679,146 of record NC_141182.1, read on the forward strand.
CATTCATTGTCTGAACTCGCTTGTCTGTCACTGAAATTGCTGATCGTCGGAAAGCTGAATTGAGCTTAGCCAGAAACATCTGAAATCAAGGTACAGTGTTCAGAGAGAATTGTTGAGTTGCTGTTGGCCTAAAAATCCAGGGATCGGAGTGTAAGTGCCAGGAAAAGTTCTAAGGGAGAGATTCTCAGCTGAATCCTTCCACTGAGTTGTGGTCAATGTTCTCTGGGGACACAACCTGAGTCTGGCCAGGTGATACAAATGCAGGAATCACCAGGATACGAGGGAAGCACTGGGGATTTTGACAAATTGAAGAAGCATGCCCCCTTCCCCAGGGCATTCAAATTCAAGTTCTTTAAATTCAAGTTCTTTAAAAATTATGCTGTCCATGAGCCCAAAGTAAGGGCTCAGGTTTCAGGGCCAGGCCCTGGAAGCAAAGCCTTCTACCCACTTAAGTGAGAGTGTGCGTGAAATACAACTGCAAAGACTTGCTATTACCTGGATGGGGATGAATAGCAAATACACGGATATCCCGATGAGAGCTGTGGGCCCCAGAATGAAAAAGGCGTACACTGCACAGACAGCCATTAGGATAGGGATGGTGGCTGGCAAGGGACAAAACAAGGCAGCTTCAAACAAGGAATAGCTATCACTCGATAGTATATTGAGCACCTGGAAAGAAAGCACACAGGTTCAGGCTTTGGAAGGGCCACCCGAGCATTTCCCCAACTGACGACTTTTGGAAGGGCTGGGGCATCTGCGGAAGGAAAGGGAAAACTGCCTTAAAGGGGCTGGAGGTCATCAGAGAACCAACACAGTGAGTCTTGTGAGTTTCATTCTATGACTCTGGAGAAGCCAGTCTTTTAGGACTGAGAATCCCAGTGAAGAAAGGCGTAAATACCACCTGGGAGTACATCGGCAAAGCCCACTGTCTTCCTGACAGCTCTCTCTCCTTCTTCCTTGTTAGCACAACCCTGCTGAATCAGGGCATCTGTGGGCCCAGGAAAAAGACCACATTTCCAAGCCTGTTTTGTGGAAGTGTTGTGACCATACAGCTATGCTCAGGGCAATGAGATACAAGCCAAGGTATCCAGTGGAGCTTTGGGGGTGCATTCTGACAGGGAGCCAACTCAACCTGGAAGACATACCCCTTTCTCTTCTCTGCTTCCTCCTACCAGTTCTCTGAAACATGACCAGGATGTCTGGACCTGCAGTTTCCATCCTGAACAATTATGGAAACCATGTACTAAGGTAGTGATAAAGAAAGATAGAAGAGCCTGGAAGCCCCCATTCCAGCCCTCCATCACCCTCTTTCAGACTCAGGTAGACTGAAATAAATTCATCCTGTTTAACCCACTGTTATTTGGGGGTTTTGGTTTTACACAAGTGAATCTAATCATAATTGATACCGGATGCTTTAAACAAAGTGAAAGAGCAACTGAAAGAAACAGTCTCTTCCCTTACCTCCCTTACCTGGGGTTCCCTTGGCCAGGGAAATATTCTCAAGTAAAAGGTGAAGATTTTATTGCTAAGGATTAAGGGCTTAAGGAAATGTCAACTCTAAAGTCCAACAGGCATGGTCTTTGTTGTGACTTGACATCCAAAATATTACACGGTTGGAATCATCAGATCCGTTAGTCAGTCGATTTTATTAAATGCCATAGCATGCTCTGTATTGCTTCGATGTCCTCCCTGACAATCAGAGGGACTGAATGAGGTCACCCCTAAGCCCTGTTCCAACTGGAACAGGGAAGCTTTTCCAAATTCTCCAGCTCGAATGGAGTCCTCCTTTCTCTGAATTCTTCTGGTGTTTTGAGTGTCCACCACTTCACTTAGCAGGAAGAAGGGAAATGATGGACAGGACACAGACAACCAACAGAGGGGGCAGATATTCCATCCAGGAAGCACAGCTCACACATATTCAGAAAACTCAGAATGCAGTTTCCTAAAGTTAGACTCCATCTGGACCAGCTTACCTCACCAACAGAGATGTGTGTCAGCATCTTGAAGGACACCAGGTTTTCAAAAACCAAGGTGGAGACGGCCACCTTCAACCGGATTGCCGTGCGGTAATTTATGGCCCAGGCGAGGGCCCAAAAGAGGACTTTGGTAATCTCCGTGGTGAAAAGGGCTGCGCACAGGCCAACGCCAATCCAGACCTTCCTGGAGACGCTTTCGGTCTGCTGCAGGATTTGGTGAATGATAACTGTCTGTAAAACAGTGCAGTGGGGAGAGGAGAGTGCCGCTGGGGTTCGAGGGAGGTACAGAAGGCTTCAGATAATGTCAGCAAGCAGACTTTATGAGGCAAACCTTTTAATTAATTTCAGTGGTAGCTGCCATGCTTGACAAGGATTAGCTTTATGAAAATTCTCCCCCAAGGAGTGCAACAATGTACTAAACCCACCAGCTCGTAGAGAAAGTAACTAATAACATTCTTTGCCAGTCTGGGGACCTGGGAGACAAGGCCAGAGAAGGGCCACTGCACTCACCGGCCCTATGGCTGCCATGATAATGCACAGGATGTTGACCACGATATCCATCAAAACACGCGTCCTCTGGAATTTCCAGACCACTCGGCCCAGAGAGGCTTTCTCGGGACCCATCCTTTCTACCTCTTCATCCCAAAGGATTCGAAATCTGTGACAAAAGAACAGGAAGAAGGAAAGGGACTTATACTCCCACTTGCTGTTGAAAGCTATGCTGATGGATAAAACATTGCAAGAATCCACAACCCACATCCCTGGCAGTGGCAGCTTCAGAACAGCATTAGTTCTCTCTTCTTTTACAGCAGGGGTCCCCAACCCCTGGGCCATGAACTGATAACAGTCTGTGGCCCGCTAGGAACTGGGCTGCACAGCAGGAGGTGAGCAGCAGGTTTCATCTGTATTTACAACTGTTCCCCATCACTCACGTTACTGCCTGAACTTTGCCTCCTGTCACACCAGTGATGGCAGTGGATTCTCATAGGAGCATGAACCCTACTGCGAACTGGGCATGCAAGGGATCTAGGCTACACGCTCCTTATGAGAACCTAATGCCTGATGATCTGAGGTGGAGCTGAGGTGGCGATGCTAGTGCTGGGGAGTGCCTGCAAACACAGATTATCATTAGCAGAGAGATTTGACTGCAGAGACCACAATAAATCAATTGCTTCCAGACTCATATCAAAACCCTATCAGTGAGTGGCAAGGGACAATTAAGCTGCATCTGGTGGGCTCCTGGGGTTGCAAAGAGTTGGACACAACTGAGAGACTGAACTGAACTGAACTGGTGGGCTCCTACTGATTCTGCATTAAGGTGAGTTCTATAAGTATCTAATTATATACCACAATGTAATAATAATACAAATAAAGTTCACAATAAATGTGACATGCTTATTATATGTAATATGAAACCAATCCCTCACCCCTGATCCGTGGAAAAACTGTCTTCCACAAAACTGGTCCTTGATGCCAAAATAACTGGGGACCATTGTTTTACAGGGTGGATGGGACATGGGAGTGGCAGGGGCCAGAGCCCTGACACAGAACAAGCTGGGATCTGGCATTTGGGCTCTTTCCAGGCCCTAATTTCCTTCTCCTGCCTGTCCCTGGCACAATACCAGTTGTGACAGAAACACGGAGGTGACAGAGAAATCAAGAAGAAAATATCCAGGGCAAGAAGGAGTTTGTCCATGTCAAAAATCAGAACGGAGGCCAGTGTGCCAGGCATGTAGGGGCACAGGGAGGCAAAGCAGGGCCAGATCTCATGGGACCTCATAGTCCTCAGGAAGGAGATTAGATTTCATTCCAAGTGCAAAGGAAGGCATTGCAGGTTTTTAAGCTGATGTGACAAGATCACTTTACATATCTAAAAGAACATCTGGCTGCTGTGAGAATAGTGGGTTATGAGGGTCGGGAGCAGGGAGACCACCGTGGAAGACCATGGGCATCCAGGTGGGAGGTGGCTGAGAATTTACAGAAAGGTAGACAGTGGAGACATTAGGACTTACAGATGAATTAGATACGGGAGAAAAGGAGAACTGTGGGAATGGAGTTAACAGAGATGGATATCATCAGGTAGGGCTGAGGATCAAGAACTTGGCTTTTGATGTAGGATACTTGTGAATCACCCAAGTCCTGTTGGATGGTGGGTGTATGAACTCAGAGTCCAAAAGAGAGGCATGGACTGAAGATCACATGTTATTAAGGTTGTTAAGCATGTGTTTGGAAAACGATCTGAGCTGATGTTGGGTAGATGGAAGGCAACGTTAAAAACAGAGAGAGAGGTAGAAGGAAAACCTGGTACTCCACAGACACTGGTCCAGCCCATTTCTCTCTGTGTCCCTGGACTGTAGGAAACCACCACTGACTGAGATTCCTTCAGGACATGGATAAGGGGACGCGAAGGCACAATTGCAGGAGCACGATTGGAACTCACAGCCCTTCAAGCATATAGACCAAAAAGAAGGAGAATTCCAGAAGAAACAAATGCAGAGAGACGACTTTGAGAGCTTCCCCACTGCTTAAAACAATGCAGCCATTAGAAACATGAAGGAGCTGGGCTACACAGCAGGAGGTTTTTGTGCTGTGGAAAAATATAAACTCTTAACTGAAAATAGCAAAATGGCTAACCATGAAATACTATGCTTCATTTTTCCTTCAAAGGAAAAAAGATGACCTGTGAGTAGGAAAGAAGAAGAGGTATTGATCTGCAGAAGATGGTAGCACCGGGTATGTTTAATCAGAGTAGAAAACATTCCAGACGGATGCAAACCAGCATTTAACAGTGTTGACCTCTGGGGAGTGGGGTGGGCGTATGGTGGGGGTACTTCCACTGCTTAAACTTCTGTTGCTTTAACATTTCTGTAATGAATCTGAATTAGGTTGAACCACTGAAATGTATGTTTTGGCAAGTCAAAATTATCAAATATTTCATTCGGTTCAACCGAAACATATTTTGTAATATGAAAGTCCACAATGTTCTGTAATAACCTAAATGGGAAAAGAATTTGAAAAACAATGATACATGTGTGTGTATATCTGAATCACTTTGCTGTAACACCTGGAACTAATACAACATTGTTAACCAAGTGTGCTGCTGCTGCTAAGTCACTTCAGTCATGTCTGACTCTGTGCAACCCCACAGACGGCAGCCCACCAGGCTCGCCCGTCCCTGGGATTCTCCAGGCAAGAACACTGGAGTGGGTTGCCATTTCCTTCTCCAATGCATGAAAGTGAAAGGTGAAAGTGAAGTCGCTCAGTCGTGTCGGACCCTCAGCGACCCCATGGACTGCAGCCTACCAGGCTCCTCCGTCCATGGGATTTTCCAGGGAAGAGTACTGCAGTGGGGTGCCATTACCTTCTCTGTAACCAAGTATACTCCAATATAAAATAAAAAACTTTCTAACACCATACACAAAAATAAACTCAAAATGGATTAAAGATCTAAACGTAAGACCAGAAACTATAAAACTTTTAGAGGAGAACATAGGCAAAACACTCTCCGACATAAATCACAGCAGGATCCTCTATGACCCACCTCCTAGAATATTGGAAACAAAAGCAAAAGTAAACAAATGGGATCTAATTAAAATTAAAAGCTTCTGCACAACAAAAGAAACTATAAGCAAGGTGAAAAGACAACCTTCAGAATGGTAGAAAATAATAGCAAATGAAGCAACTGACAAACAACTAATCTCAAAAATATACAAGCAACTCCTGCAGCTCAATTCCAGAAAAATAAATGACCCAATCAATAAATGGGCCAAAGAACTAAATAGACATTTCTCCAAAGACATACAGATGGCTAACAAACACATGAAAAGATGCTCGACGTCACTCATTATCAGAGAAATGCAAATCAAAACCACAATGAGGTACTATCTCACGCCAGTCAGAATGGCTGTGATCCAAAAGTCTACAAGCAATAAATGCTGGAGAGGGTGTGGAGAAAAGGGAATCCTCTTACACTGTTGGTGGGAATGGAAACTAGTACAGCCACTATGGAGAACAGTGTGGAGATTCCTTAAAAAACTGGAAATAGAACTGCCATACGACCCAGCAATCCCACTGCTGGGCATACATACCGAGGAAACCAGAATTGAAAGAGACACGTGTACCCCAATGTTCATTGCAGCACTGTTTATAATAGCCAGGACATGGAAGCAAACTAGATATCCATCAACAGACGAATGGATAAGAAAGCTGTGGTACATATACACAATGGAGTATTACTCAGCCATTAAAAAGAACACATCTGAATCAGTTCTAATGAGGTGGACGAAACTGGAGCCAATTATACAGAGTGAAGTAAGCCAGAAAGAAAAACACCAATACAGTATACTAACGCATATATATGGAATTTAAAAAGATGGTAATGATAACCCTGTATGCGAGACAGCAAAAGAGACACAGATGTATAGAACAGTCTTTTGGATTCTGTGGGAGAGGCGGGGGGGATGATTTGGGAGAATGGCATTGAAACATGTATAATATCATATAAGAAACAAATCGCCAGTCCAGATTCGATGCAGGATACAGGATGCTTGGGGCTGGTGCACTGGGATGACCCAGAGGGATGGTATGGGGAGGGAGGTGGGAGGGGGGTTCAGAATTGGGAACACGTGTACACCCGTGGCGGATTCATGTTGATGTATGGCAAAACCAATACAATATTGTAAAGTAACTAGCCTCTAATTAAAATACATAAATTTTAAAAAAATAAATAAAATAAAAAAACTTTTAAGTCCAATGACAACTTTTAAAGTGAAATAAAACACCATGCCTGGCATAGCAGACAGCAGCCCAGGTGGAGTCCAGCCAGCACAGAGCGAAGTGAGATTCCAGCCACTCCTGTCCTGATGCGGTGATCCTACAAACCAGCTGACAGCTGCACCCGAGTGGTCCTGAATCCTCAAGCTCTCAAGAAGCTCTTTCTCCCCACCAATTCTGCCCAGTATTCACCTCCCCAGAGACTAGGCCAGGAACCAATGAAAAGTATGATTTTGCCAGTCAAAATTGTGAAATATTAGCCCAGTCAGCCCAGCCCACATCTCAGAGAGAAGCCGGGGGGAGTGGCCACCGAGACCGGTGGATGTAGATTTCCCGGTGGGGAAACGGGAGCACGTAAAAGGGCTCTCAGGTCCCTTCCCAAGGTGGGCTCCTCTCTAGATGAAACAGACCAAACAGACCCTCGTACCTTTTGGCATTGGTGTCGGATGAGTCGTACAGCGACAGCGGGGGCAGGGTGTCCACAGTCAGCGTGTGCTGGTAGCCTCGCACCATCACGGGTGTGAGCCAGGAGAATGTAGCAAACGAGAGGAGCCCTGCATCATCCACAGGGTTGGGCGCCAACCTGAAAGGGCAAAACGCTCGGTGTCCCAGGGTGTTGGGGTCCTTGCCTTGAGTCCCTGGCTAGAATTCTTAACTACAGGGATAACCACAGCCTCTCTCAGGTGGTGACTCACATCACAGCCCTGTGAGCAGTGGTGTGCTGGGCCAGCTCCTTCTAGCTTGTAAGAGCTGATTGTTCAATTTTTAGGAATTCTGCAAGGCAGTTCTTAAACATAGCCAGTATTAAAAATTAAATTACATAAAAGTAAGTAAATTGTCTTAGAGACAAATGCAGTCAATATGCAAAACTCATAGCTTCCTAGATTATTTTACTGGATTTTACTCATATCTGTTCTTTCGATTATGTAAGTCTATGACCTCTGTGGTGGAAATAGCGCAGATAATAGGACTGTTACCATGCACCCCTTCTCAACTTTGCTGTCAGTGACAACATGTTGAAATCAGCCATGGTGGGAGAATTTACACCATAAAAAACGAGAAGTGCTACAAACAAGGGAATTCTTTTAGTGAGCCAGTTGTTAAACATTTAGCAATGACCACCCCATGGGAAAGAAGGTACCTGCTTCATTTGGCATGAAGAAATGGAGACCAGGTAGCTGATCATCAGAGGAGTTGGGTGCCTGGCTTTTGCTCTTGGGAGGACGGGGAGGCTCAGAGCAGGGTGTGGGGGTGAGCCTGCCCAAGGAGGCAAGAGCTAAAGTCAAACTCATGGTTTATCGTGTGGATGGAATGGATTAATGTACGTAAGCTAGTACACAATACTGGGCTACCCTGGTGGCGCTAGTGGCAAAGAACCTGCCTGCCAGTGCAGGAGACGTCGAGAAGATCCCTGGAGGAGGAAATGGCAATCCACTCCAGCATTCTTGCCTGGGAAATCCCATGGACAGAGGAGCCTACAGAGCCTACAGAGCCTACAGAGGTGGGCTATGGTCCATGAGTCGCAAGAGCTGGACACAACTTAGCTACTAAACAACTATGATATAAATATTAGCTAGCAGATAAAGGAGGACAGGGGAGGTAGAGGAAGTGGAAAAGAAAAGCAATAAGGGAGGAGGAAGAGATGTGTTTCTGCCCTTGAGGAATTAACCATATAAGATGGAATAAGAGTCTACTTGCTGAGTGTTCACTATATTCCAGGCCCTGGAAGAGCTTTGTACTTGTAGCAGATGCTGTCAAGATGCTCTGAGTCACAGACTTTGTGTAGACTTGGTCACATTTACCTCCAATCTCAGCCGTGGAGGACAACGCTGTGCAGCTTGGGCTCTGCTGACAGTGTCCCATCTCACAGGTGTGTTGTGCCTCTTTTCACTACCTTCGGGGTCTTCTCAGAGCATAAGTGTAGCCCAGAATTGCAGGGGGCTAATGATGGCTCAGACGGTAAAGCGTCTGCCTACAATGCAGGAGACCCAGGTTCAATCCCTGGGTCAGGAAGATCCTCTGGAGAAGGAAATGGCAACCCACTCCAGTACTCTTGCCTGGAAAACCCCATGGATGGAGGAGCGTGATAGGCTACAGTCCATGGGGTTGCAGAGTCAGTCACGACTTCACTTTCATTTTCCATGCCCCCAAAAAGAAAACCTAACTAATGGAATATAAGAGCCCACAGACAAATGCCCCCACCTCCCATCCTATGGGTAGAAAATTGTATACTTCTGGAGAGGGCCTAGTAGAATCCAGTCCCCATGTCTACAAGCAGTGACACTGACAACACACACGTTCTCCTTCCCTGCCTCACTCTCCCTAAATCTTTCCTCCTGCTCCTTGATGTCACCTCCCAAATGAGCTACCTGCATCCAAGTTTTTGACTCATGCTCTGCTTTTGGGAGAACCCAAGCTAAAATAATACTAATAAGGTATTAATGCTATGTGCCTGGTACATAGTAAACATTTCCTAAAGGGTAACTTTAATGCATTATATCATATAATCCTAACAACAGCCCAAGTATTTGGGTGACATTATGATCCCATTTCATAGACAAGAACATCAAGGCAAAAAGAGGTTATAGTACTTACCCAAGTCTTATAGCTAGTGAGTGGTGAAGCAAGAAATCAAGACCAACACTTGCTGACTCCCATCTTTCTCTTAAGCACTATATCACACTGCCTTTCCACAAAATTGTGAGCAGAGCCAAAACAGTGGGTACTTAGAGCTCTCCTGCCTGGAACTAAAGATGGTAGCCCATGCCATGACCCTTCAACCTTCACCTCTCACCTTAGAGGGCTCACAGGTTTATCTTTGGTCTACGTATTCTGGAAGGACAGCAGGGCTATATCATCTCACCATGGAGATGTCACTTGGCCTTCTGCTGCTCAGAGGACAGGTTATAGGGCACTTCTCATGTAGAAAAGGTGTGTGTGTTTGCATGCATGTGCATTCAGCTGCCCAGTCATGTCCGACTCTTTGTGACCCCATAGACTTTAGCCCCCCAGGCTCCTCTGTCCATGGGATTCAAACTCTCATCTCCTGTGCTCCTGCATTGGCAGGCAGATTCTTTACCACTGAGAAAAAGCAGCTTTTTAAAATATTATAGTTAATGTAATGTTAAGAATACACATATAGTAATATAATATCACATTATAGTTAAGCATGTGAGCTTGGAAATCAGACTTCCCGAGTTCCTATTCTGCAGTTCAACCCAATTCTCTCTCTCCATCTGTGTTCCAGACCCTTGCAGCTTCTTCCTTCAAGACGTCAGATCTGTTTCTCCACACCTTGAATCTGGGCTTACATGTGACTTGATTTGGCCAAGAGAAGGCAGTGAAAGAAATGGTGAACCTAATGCAGGCTAGCCTGCTGGAAGTTCATAGTCCATGGGGCCCGCCTTCCCCCAGCCCATCACCCCCAGAAGCACAGCCATCTTGCTGACCAGCAATGCATAAGAAAATCTGGTCATGCCTAAAACAATCACCGTTTATTTAGCTCAAGTTGCTGAACCACTTATAAAATTTCAAGCTAAAGAAATGGTAATTGTTTTAGGCTACTAAGCACAGAGGCAGTTTGTTACCAAGTAATATCTACGTGATTAACTTTGTGCATGTTATTTATTTATTTGTGCCTCACTTATTCACACATCAGATAAATATAATCACAACACCTCCAGGGTGGTTGTGAGGAATGAATGAGAAGATAGTTGTAAAGCACCCAAACAGGTCCTGGCACATGGCAAGCTCTCCTTAAACATTGGCTGTTGCCTCCTTTCCACCAAAGGAAAGGAGGATTCTTGAAGTGAATGGTCAATAAATTTTAAAAATGGATGGGTGGATGGAAGGCCAAAACTACAAGCATACAGAGCAGCAATGTGGGAAGCAGGGGCAGTGTTCACTGTCCTGATGGGCTGGAAATGATTCCTGGACGTTCTGCCCAGACCTCCCTTCAATCCTCTTCCTGACTTACCTTGCATAGGGTCTCACGGGGATCATGGTCTTCAGGCTGGGGTCATATCTCTCTGTGAATGATCTCCGCTGGCCTCGCCGGTCCAGGTCAGAGATAAGGTAGGGGCCATCACCCACCATCTTGATGGCAGTCTAGAGCCCTGGGCTCTTGGTCTAGCGACCTTCACTCTGCAGCAGAAAGATGAGGAGATGAGGACACTCTGAAATGGGGTTAGGCAGCCCCTACTCCACCCAGATCAGTGCCAATATGGTTTCACCAATTAACCTTTCACACCATGGGTGAGAGTGGTCAGACGCCCCATAATTCCCTCCACTCCCCTAAGAGCCTTCCTTATTAGCAGACATTCTGTCCCTCTTTTTTCCCATTTTGGGCTGACCAGGAGAAAAGCCTATTGCAGGTTTTCTACCAGGAGCCAGCCGATAACAAAGCCTAAGTACCAGCCCAGCAAAAGAACCCAAGAAGATGTGTCTGCTGCCTTAATGTGACCCAGATTGAAGTTTGTTACACATACAAACCCCCTTTTCTCCCTAATTCTTTCAGATACACACATTCCTATGCCTCCATACTTAAGGATCAGAGAACTTCAAAGAGACCACCTCTCAGGACCAGGCACATCTGATCAAGTCTGCATCCTTCCCCCCACTTCTGTGACAACTGTCCCAAAGAGAAATCAAAAATTTAGGTTGAGAGGACACTTTTGGGAGTGCCTGTCCAGTCCACAAACCAACCACACCATTCACCAATCACCTAATCCTAAGTAATAGAGAACAATTCCTGAAGGTTTTCTATGCCCAGTTCAAACTCTTTCCTGGTACATAGCTCTATTCTGGCCCTAAAGTTCCATGACATTCTGCTCCTCATATTCTATCAATAAACTCTCTTTTTTAACCTAAACTATCCCAAGTTAGTTTCTGTCACTAGCAACCAGAAGCCTTGCCATTATAAATACACAAATCCTATGAGTTCACTATGGAATTTTTCACGACTAGAAACATAAAATTAATCAATCCCTATTGAGGTTTTAACGGCTGATTAACCTATGGCATTTCAGAGTTGGAAGTAACTTCAAATACGATCTTTACAAGCTCCTCATTGTTCAGAAAAGAAAACAGAGGTCCAGAGAAGAGAAAGGATTTACTCAAGAGTATATGTAGTTGTGACATCAGATTCATGGCTAATATATACCTCATTTATGCTTCTCTGCCTCCTGTCCAACAAAAGCAATTTGTAGGTGAATCCACAGAACATCTGAGAAAACCTCAGAGTCCCTAGAAGGACTAACAGAAGGTGTTTCTCTCTCAAAGGCAGTTAGTAAAGACTAGAAGACATGACTAGTACTTTAAATGCAAATGAGAAATTTATCAAAGAGATGGAATCATTAAAAAGAACCCAAAAAAGCATGCTGGATCTGAAAAATGCAACAAATAAAATGAAAATTGTAATAAAGAGTATCAACAGCAAGAAAAACATAAAAGTTGGAAGATAGGAACTTCGAAATTATCCAGACAGAGAACAACAAAGGAAAAGAAGTGAAGAAAGCCTACATTATCTATCGAACACAACCAAAGGAAACAATGTGCAAATTATTAGAGTTTCAGAAAAAGAGAGGAAGAAGGGGATAGAAATCTAATTTAAAGGAATAATGACTGAGAACTTCTCAAATTTGGGTAGAGATTTTCATATCCCATTTCATGAAGTTAATAGGTCACCAAACAAACTGAACTTAATGAGATCCTCTCCAAGACACATTTTAAGAAAACTGTCAAAAATCAAACTAAACCAGAATCTAAAAAGCAGCAAGAGAGAAGAAGCTCATTACTTACAAAGGAATCCCCGTAAAGGTATTGGTAGATTTCTCAGCAGAAATCTCACAGGTCAGGAGAGAGTGGGCTGGTATATTCAAAAGAAAAAACTGCCAACCAAGAATGCTGTATCTGACAAAGATACTATTCAGAAATAAAGGAGAGATAAATATTTTCCAGATAAAAGTGGAAGGCTTCATTACCTCTAAACCTACATGAAAGAAATGCTAAAATGAGTTATTCAGGCTGAAATTTAGATCTGTGATCTGAAAACATATGAAAATATACAGCATATTGGTAAAGTAAGTACATAATCAAATTCAGAATGCCCTACTACTATAATATGTAGTGTGTTAGCCATGATGGGTGAAGCTGTGTTCCCTCCCTGCTGTTTACCTGGGACCAAACTATGGTGGAGGTAATGAAGATAATGGCGACCTCCTTCAAAAGGTCCCCTTGCATGTATTGCTACACTCAGTGCCCCCAACCCTGCAGCAGGCCACCATGGACCCACGCCTCCGCTGGAGACTCCTGGACACCCACAGGCAAGTCTGGGTCAGTCTCTTGCGGGTTCACTGCTCCTTTCTCCTAGGTCCTGGTGCACAAGGTTCTGCTTCTGCCCTCCAAGAGTCTGTTTCCCAGTCCTGTGTAAGTTCTGGCAGCTCTATGGTAGGGTTAATGGTGACCTCCTCAAAGAAGGCTTATGCCATACCCAAGTCTGCTGCATCCAGAGACCCTGTCCCTGGGGCAGTCCACTGCTGACCTGTACCTCCACAGGAGACACTCAAACGCAGTTCTGCCTCAGTCTCTGAGAGGTACTTGGGTCCTGGTACACACAAAGTTTGTTTGAGCCCCCTGAGCATCTCTGGTGGGAATGGGGTTTGATTCTAAATGTGAATTAACCCCTCCTACCATCTTGCTGGGGCTTCTTCTTTGCCCTTGGATGTGGGGTATCTCCTCACAGCCACTCCAGCGCCTACGCTCTTACTGGGGTTTCTCTGACCTTGGACGTGGGGTATCTCTTCACGGCTGCTCCAGCAAAGCACAGAATCCCTTAGAAGAAATGGAATAACCGTCATAGTCAACAAAAGAGTCTGAAATGCAGTACTTGGATGCAATCTCAAAAATGACAGAATAATCTCTGTTTGTTTCCAAGGCAAATCATTCAATATCATGGTAATCCAAGTCTATGCCCCGACCAGTAATGCTGAAGAAGTTGAAGCTGAATGGTTCTATGAAGACCTACAAGACCTTCTAGAACTAACACCCAAAAAAGATGTTGTTTTCATTACAGGGGACTGTAATACAAAAGTAGGAAGTCAAGAAACACCTGGAGTAACAGGCAAATTTGATCTTTGAGTATAGAATGAAGTGGGGCAAAGGCTAATAGAGTTTTGCTAAGAGAACACACTAGTCATAGCAAACACCCTCTTCCAACAACACAAAAGAAGACTCTACACATGGACATCACCAGATGGTCAACACTGAAATCAGATTGATTATATTCTTTGCAGCCAAAGATGGAGAAGCTCTATACAGTCAGCAAAAACAAGACCAGGAGCTGACTCTGGCTCAGATCATGAACTCCTTATTGCCAAATTCAGACTTAAATTGAAGAAAGTAGGGAAAACCACTAGACCACTCAGGTATGACCTAAATCAAATCCCTTATGATTATACAGTAGAAGTGAGAAATAGATTTAAGGGACTAGCTCTGATAGATAGAGTGCCTGATGAACTATGGACAGAGGTTTGTGACATTGTACAGGAGAGAGAGATCAAGATCATCTCCAGGAAAAAGAAATGCAAAAAGGCAAAATGACTATCTGAGGAGGCCTTACAAATAGCAGTGAAAATGAAGAGAAGTGAAAAGCATAGGAGAAAAGGAAAGATATACCCATTTGAATGCAGAGTTCCAAAGAATAGCAAGGAGAGATAAGAAAGCCTACCTCAGTGATCAGTGCAAAGGAATAGAGGAAAGCTCTATTCCTGTATCTATTACATTTAACCTTTCTGTGCCTCACTTATTCACACATCCAATAAATATAATCACACCCAGGGTGGTTGTGAGGAGTGAATGAGAAGATGTCTGTAAAGCACCCAAACAGGTCCTCGCACATGGCAAATTCTCCTTAAACATTTGCTGTTACCTCACCATTTGGCCCCAAGTAAACAGCAGGGAGGGAACACAGCTTCACCCATCATGGCTAACACACTACATATTACAGTAGTAGGGCATTCTGAATTTGATTATATACTTACTTTACCAATATGCTGTATATTTTCATATGTTTTCAGATCAGAGATCTAAATTTCAGCCCAAAGAACTCATTTTAGCATTTCTGTAATGTATGTTTAGAGGTAATGAAGCTTTCTGCTTTTATCTGGAAAATATTTATCTCTCCATTATTTCTGAATAGTATCTTTGTCAGATACAGGAAAGAATGGGAAAGACTAGAGATCGCTTCAAGAAAATTAGAGATACCAAGGGAACATTTCATGCAAAGATGGGCTTGATAAAGGACAGAAATTGTATGGACCTAACAGAAGCAGAAGATATTAAGAGGTGGCAAGAATACACAGAAGAACTGTACAAAAAAGATCTTCACAACCCAGGTAATCATGATGGTATGATCACTCACCTAGAGCCAGACATCCTGGAATGTGAAGTCAAATGAGCCTTAGAGAGCATCACTATGAACAAAGCTAGTGGAGGTGATGGAATTCCAATTGAACTATTTCAAATCCTGAAAGATGATGCTGTGAAAGTGCTGCACTCAATATGCCAGCAAATTTGGAAAACTCAGCAGTGGCCACAGGACTGGAAAAGGTCAGTTTTCATTCCAATCCCAAAGAAAGGCAATGCCAAAGAATGCTCAAACTACTGCAATTTGCACTCATCTCACACGCTAGTAAAGTGATACTCAAAATTCTCCAAGCCAGGCTTCAGCAATACGTGAACTGTGAACTTCCAGATGTTCAAGCTGGTTTTAGAAAAAGCAGAGGAACCAGAGATCAAATTTCCAACAGCCACTGGATCATGGAAAAAGCAAGAGAGTTCCAGAAAAACATCTATTTCTGCTTTATTGACTATGCCAAAGCCTTTGACTGTATGGATCACAATAACCTGTGAAAAATTCTGAAAGAGATGGGAATACCAGACCACCTGACCTGCCTCTTGAGAAACTATACAGAAACTATGCAGGTCAGAAAACAACACTTAGAACTGGACATGGAACAACAGACTGGTTTCAGATAGGAAAAGGAATACGTCAAGGCTGTATATTGTCACCATGCTTATTTAATTTATATGCAGAGTACATCCTGAGAAATGCTGGGCTGGATGCACAAGCTGGAATCAAGACTGCTGGGAGAAATATCAATAACCTCAGATGTGAAGATGACACCACCCTTATGGCAGAAAGTGAAGAAGAACTAAACAGCCTCTTGATGAAAGTGAAAGAAGAGAGTGAAAAAGTTGGCTTAAACCTCAACATTCAGAAAACTAAGATCATGGCATCCAGTCCCATCACTTCATGTCAAATAGATGGGGAAACAGTGGAAACAGTGGCAGATTTTACTTTTTTTGGCTCCAAAATCACTGCAGATGGTGATTGCTGCCATGAAATAAAAAGATGCTTACTCCTTGGAAGGAAAGTTATAACCAACCTAGACAGCATATAAAAAGCAGAGACATTACTTTGCCAACAAAGGTCCATCTAGTCAAGTCTATGGTTTTTCTAGTGGTCATGTATGGATGTGAGAGTTGGACTGTGAAGAAAACTGAGCACCGAAGAACTGGTGCTTTTGAACTGTGGTGTTGGAGAAGACTCTTGAGAGTCCCTTGGACATCAAGGAGATCCAACCAGTCCATCCTAAAGGAAATCAGTCCTGAGTGTTCATTCAGAGGACTGATATTGAAGCTGAACCTCCAATACTTTGGCCACCTGATGCGAAGAGCTGACTCATTGGAAAAGACCCTGATGCTGGGAAAGATTGAAGACAGGAGGAGAAGGGGACGACAGAGGATGAGACGGTTGGATGGCATCACTGACTCAATGGACATGAGTTTGAGTAAACTCCGGGAGTTGGTGATGGACAGGGAGGCCTGGCATGTTGCAATCCATGGGCTCACAAAGAGTCACACATGACTCAGCAACTGAACTGAACTGAACTGATATCTATAAAATGTTTTGTGTAAGCTCATGGTAACCACAAAGCAAAATTCTACAAAAGATTTGCAAAAGATAAAGAAAAGGGAATCAAATCATAATACTACAGAGAATCATCAATTCACAAAGGAAGGCAGAAAGAGAGGAAAAAAGAAACAAGGGAACTACAAAACAGTCAGAAGACAATAAGATGGCACTAGAAAGTCCATATGTATTAGCAACTACTCGTGTAAATGCATTAAGTTCTCCAATCAAAAAGCATAGAGTGTCTGAATGGATTTGAAAAAACAAGACACAACTCTATGTACCTAAAAGAGATTCATTTCAGCTCTAAGAATATACAAAGGTTCAAAGTGAAGGGATGTAAAATGATATTCCATGACAGTGGAGACCAAAAGAGCAGGGTAGTTACACTTATATCAGAGAAAACATCAGTTCAGTTCAGTTCAGTCGCTCAGTCGTATCTGACTCTTTGCGACCCTATCGCAGCATGCCAGTCCTCCTTGTCCATCACCAACTCACAGAGTTCACTGAGACTCACATCCATCGAGTCAGTGATGCCATCCAGCCATCTCATCCTCTGTCGTCCCCTTCTCCTCTTGCCCCCAATCCCTCCGAGCATCAGAGTCTTTTCCAATGAGTCAACTCTTTCCATGAGGTAGCCAAAGTACTGGAGTTTCAGCTTTAGCATCAGTCCTTCCAAAGAACACCCAGGACTGATATCCTTTAGGATGGACTGGTTGGATCTCCTTGTAGTCCAAGGGACTCTCAAGAGTCTTCTCCAACACCACAGTTCAAAAGCATCAATTCTTTGGCACTCAGCTTTCTTCACAGTCCAATTCTCACATCCGTACATGACCACAGGAAAAACCATAGCCTTGACTAGACGGACCTTTGTTGGCAAAGTAATGTCTCTGCTTTTCAATATTCTATCTAGGTTGGTCATAATTTTCCTTCTAAGGAGTAAGCATCTTTTAATTTCATGGCTGCAGTCACCATCTGCAGTGATTTTGGAGCCCAAAAAAATAAAGTCTGACACTGTTTTCACTGTTTCCCCATTTATTTCCCATGAAGTGATGGGACCAGATGCCATGATCTTCGTTTTCTGAATGTTGAGCTTTAAGCCAACTTTTTCACTCTCCTCTTTCACTTGCATCAAGAGGCTTTTGAGTTCCTCTTCACTTTCTGCCATAAGGGTGGTGTCATCTGCATATCTGAGGTTATTGATATTTCTCCCAGCAATCTTGATTCCAGCTTGTGCTTCTTCAGGCCCAGAGAAAACATACCTTTAGCCAAAAACTGTATGAAGAGACAAAAGTTATTACATAATAGTAAAGGTGTCATTTTATTAAGAAGATATGATAATTTTATTGGTGATATATATATATATATCCCTAATATTAGAGCATCTAAATATATTAAGTTAATACTAACAGATTAGGAAGAGAGAAATAGATAATAATATAATATTATAAGGAACTTCAGTACTTCACTTTCAACATTAAATAGATCATCCAGATAAATAGATCATACAGATCATCAATAAGGAAACATTGGGCTTGAAATATCCTTTAGATCAAATGGACCTAACAAACATATATAGAACATTCCATCCAACTGAATAGAATACACATTCTTCTCAAGTGCACATGGAATACTCTCCAGGATAGAGGATATGTCACAAAACAAGACTTAGCAATCTGAGAAGGTTAACATAGTATCAAGTATCTTTTCTTACCACGATGGTATGAAACTAGAAATCAATAGCAGAAGGAAAGCTGAAAAAAATCACAAGTATGTGGAAATAAACAGCACACTTCTGAGCAACCAAGGGGTCAAAGAAAAAATCAAAAGGGAAATAAAATAATCTTGAAACAAATGAAAACAAAACATACCCACACCTATTGGATGCAGCAAAAATAGTTCCAAGATAAAAGTTTATACTGATAAATGCTCATTAAGAAAAAAGAGAGATCTCAAGCAATAACTTTATACTTCAAGGAACAAACTAAGTCTACCAAAGCAGAATGAAGGAAATAAGTATCAGAGAAGAAATACGTGAAATACAATATTTAAAAACAATTGAAAGGACCAATGAAACAAAAAGCTGGGAGGGGGATGTTAAAGATAAAATTGACAAGCATTTAACTAGTCTAAGGGAAAAAAAAGAAATGAAAGAAAGAGTAGGCAGAAATTCAAAAAATCTTAAGAGACTATGAACAATTATATACCAACAAATTCTGTAACAGAGAACATGGAGAAATTCATTGAAATATACAGTTTATTAAGATTGAATTATGAAGGAACAGAAAATCTTAACAAACCAGTTATGAGTAAGGAGATTTAATCATTAATTGTAAATCTCTTAACAAAGAAAAGCCCAGAACCAGATGGTTTCAGTAGTAAATTCTAGCAAATAAGTAAAGAAGAGTTAAACGACAGTCTTTCTCAAACTCTTCCAAAAAATTAAAGAGTAGGAAATATTCCCAAATTCATTTTATGAGGCCAGCATTACCTGATACCAATGCCAGATAAGGATGCTACAAGGAAAAAAAAGAGAAAACTACAGGCCAATTTCCCTAATAAATATCAATGTAATAATATTAACAAAATATTAGCAAGTTTAATTCAATGACACATTAAAAGGATTATATGCCATGATCAAGTGGGACTTATCCCTGGGATGCAAGGATGGTTCAACAACACTAAATAAATACTCCATACTTACAGAATAAAAGACAAAATCATGCAATCATCTCAACAGATACAGAAAAACATTTTTTAAAAAAATACAACATCCATTCATGATAATAAAAAGAAAAATCTTAGGTATAGAAGAAAAGTACCCGAAAATAATAAAGGCCATATTTGACAAACCCATACATAATATCACACTCAGTGGTGAAAGGTTGAAAGCTTTTCATCTAAGATCAGAAAGACAATGATGCCTACTCTCACTGCTTCTATTCAACACAGTATTGGAAGTCAAAACCATAACAATTGACAAGAAAAGGAAATAAAAGGCATCCAGATTGGAAAGAAATAAGTAAAATTATCTGTATAGATGATATGACCTTATATATAGAAAAATTTTAAGGCTCCACCAAAAGAACCATTATCACTAATCAACAAATTTAATAATGTTGTAGGATAAAATATCAGCACATATAAACCAGTTGTATTTCCATACACTAAAATAAAATATCTGAAAAAGAAATAATCCCACTCACAGTAGCATCAAAAACAAATACTTGTGAATAAATTTAACCAAGGAAGTAAAAGATCTGTACACTGAAAACTACAAGGCTTGGAGGAAAGAAATTGAAGAGATGCAAACAAATGGAAAGATATCTTGTGTTCATGGATCAGAAAAATCAATACTGTTAAAATGTCCATGCTACCCAAAACTACCTATAGATTCAATGCAATGCTTATCAAAATTCCAATGGCATTTTTCACAGAAATAGAAAAAACAATCCTAAAATTTGTATGAAACTGCAGAAGACCCTGAATAACCAAAGCGATCCTGAGAAAGAATAAGAAAATTAGAGGCATAATACTTCCTAATTTCAAAGTATGCTGCAAAGCTTTATTAATCAAAACAGTATGATATTGGCATAAGAAAAGATTCATAGACCAATAAAACATAGTTAAGAGCCAGAACTAAACCCTCACATACACAGTCACCCAATATTTGACAATAGAGTCAAGAACACTCAATGAAGAAAGGATAAACTCTTCCATAAAAGGTATTGGGAAAAACCATATAATCACATACAGAATAAAATTGCACTCCTATCACACACAACCCACACTTTTAAATCAAAGACTTAAAATATGGGACATGAAACCATAAAAATCCTAGAAGAAAACATAGGGAAACAGTCTCAGCAGGTATTTTTTTAATATGATGTCAAAAGCACAAGCAAAATAAAAAGTAAAAACAATTAAGTAGGGCTACATCAAACTAAAAAACATCTACACAGCAAATAAACAATCAATAAAATGAAAAGGTAACCTATGGAAGAGGAGAAAAAATTGAAAATTGTGTGTCTGATAGGTGGTTAATATCCAAAATATATAAGCAACTCAGTAACAAAACAAAAAAAAAATTCAATTAAAAAATGGATAGAGGAACTGAATACAAGACACAGAAATAGTCATAAAGTACATGAAAAGGTGCTTACCATAAAAATTAAAATCAAAATCATAAGGACATAACACCTCTCACCTATGAGAACGGTGATCATCAAAAAGAGAAGACATAACCAAGTGTTGAAAGTGAAGTGAAAGTGTTAGTCACTCAGTCAAGTCCATTTCTTCGCGACCTCATGAACTGTAGCCCACCAGGCTCCCCTGTCCATGGGATTCTCCAGGGAAGAATACTGGAGTGGATAGCCATTCCCGTCTCCAGGGGATCTTCCTGACCCAAGGGTCAAACCCAGGTCTCCTGCATTGCAGGCAGATTCTTTACCATCTGATTCACTGAGAACCAAGTGTTGACAAAGATACATAAAACATAGTAGAAATATAAAGTGGTACAGCCACTATAGAAACAGTCTGAAGGTTCCTCAATAAATTAAAAATAGAACTACCATATGATCCAACCATCCCATTTCTGGGTATATGTCCTAGGGAAATGAAATCAGTATCTCAAAGAAATATCTGCACCCCCATGTACATGGCAGCTTTATTTACAATAACCAAGAACGGAAGAGCTTCCCTTGTGGCTGAAAGTGGTGAAAGAAAAAGATCAAGAATTCACTGTTCAGTAAAATTATCCTTTGAGAATGAAAGTAAAATACAGCATGATAAAGCAATCTTGGGTTTCCCAGGTGGCGCTAGTGGTAAAGAACCTGCCTGCCAATGCAGGAGACCTAAGAGATGCAGATTCGATCCCTGGGTCAGGAAGATCCCCTGGAGAAGGAAAAGGCTATCCACTCCAGTATTCTTGCCTGGAGAATCCCATGGACAGAGGAGCCTAGTGGGCCACAGTCCATAGGGTCACAAAGACTCAGACACGACTGAGTGATTATCACTGTCAAGATATGGAAACAATCTAAGTAATGGATAAAGAAGATGAAGTGTATATATAATTTACCATTGAATAAAACCAGTTTGAACTGTGTGGGTCTATTTATATACAGTTCTTTTCAATAACTGTAGTACTATATGATCCAGGGTTGTTGAATCCATTGATGCAGAACCACAAATGCAGAAGGCTGACCATGGGACTTGGGCATCTTCAGATTTGAATATCTGTGCCAGGTCCTGGAACCAGCTCTCCTTGGATCCCATTGGTATCCAAGTTTACAGTTGTCCATTGGTATCTGTACATGAGTTTACACTGCACTGGGGGGTCAGCAGAAATAACCTCTGCTTTGTTCAAGGGTCAGTTGTATAGACAGTAGAATATTATCCAACCATGAGAAAGAAGGAAACCCTGCCATTTGTGATAACATGGGCAGACCTTGGGGACATTATGCCAAGTGAAACAAGTCAGACAGAGAAAGACAAATACTGTATGATATCACTTATGTGTGAAAGCTAAAAATACCTAACTCGGGACTCCCATAGCGGTCCAATGGTTAAGAATCCACCTTGCAATGCAGAGGATAGAGGTTCTATCCCTGGTCAGGGAACTAAGACCTACATGCTGTGAAGCAACAGAGCCTGTGCACAGCAACAACTGAATGTGCGTATTCCAGAGCCCACGTGCCACAACTGCTGACGCCCGTGCCCTTGGCGCCGTCACACCACAACTATAAAGTCCAATGCACCGCAACGGAAGACCTCGCATGATGTGATACAGATCCCGCGGGCTGCAGCTAAGACCTGATGCAGCCAAGTAAATATACATGTTTAATGCCCAACTCACAGAAACTCATAGGAACAGAGAGTACGATAGCGATCGTCAGGGGTTAGGGTTTTGATGTCAGGAGAAATAGGGAGCTATTGGTCAAAATATGAAAAACCTCCAGTGATAAGATGAATAAGTTTTGGGGATCTAATGTACATTATGGCGATTATAGTTTACAATACTGTATTATACACTTGAAAGTTGCTAACAGTGGACTTGTTAAGTGTTCTCACCATAAAAAAGAACTGGTAATTATGTGAAAAATAGAGGACTTAACTAATGCTACTGTGGTAATCACTTTGTAATATATACATGTGTCAAACTGACACATTGCTTGATGCTCTCTGACAACCTAGAGGGGTGGTATGGAGGGGAGGTGGAAGGGGGGTTGAAGAGGGAAGGGACATATGTATACCTTGGCTGATTTACATTGATGTATGGCAGAAACTAACACAATATTGCAAAGCAATTATCGTCCAATTAAAAATAAATTAAAAAAACAGAAAAATAACACATTGTACACCTAAAAATTACACAATGTTATAGAGCGATTATATCCCAATAAAGCTGGGCAGGGGAAGGATATATGTAAAATGAGGAACGCTTTCTCATCTGAGGCAATCTAGGTGTAGGTAAACGGATGCACACTCTCTTCTGCAATAACCTTGGAAAATCCCTTGCTTATGTTATGTTACAGAAAGCACTCCTCTGGAATAATATATTCTTCTTTTATAATAGGATTTGAAAATCAAAATGTCTTCACCTCCAAAAGACAAATCTCCCAAAGTGAAAACAGGCGTTATAGACAACTGGATGAGGCACATGGTTTATAGGCAACAATTCTGTGCAAAATCTCTTCAGTCATTCAATTAGTGAACATTAATAACATGAATATCATGGATATAGCTCTAGATTCCTGAAAAAATTAAAAGTTATCATAGGGACTCCTTAAACTTCTTGCCAACCTATTCCATACTCCACATTCCACCCCATTTGCTCCAACACTGAGCTCCAGCCATGCTGCATGTCTTACCACTCCCTGAGCAAATCATCAGTTGCTCCTGTTTCTGGGTCTTTGAAATCACTATTGCCACAACCTGAAACAATCTAATATTATTCCCTTCACTTGAAGAAAATTGAACTTCACCGTTGAGGCTTCAAGGCTTAGTTCAGATGTTTCCTCCTTTGGGCAAACTTTCCTACTTACTTACCTACTTCCAAGCAGACTGTTGGCTTCATATCTGTGTGGATCACAATTGTATTTCTAACACTTAGAAGTCCTTGGTACACAGTATATGTTTGATAACAATATGTTGAATGAATAAATGAATTGAATGAATGAATAATGATGATATGAGAGAAGTCTAAGACAAAATCCCTTTCCTTAAAAAGGGAAAAATGATCACACAATGACACACATGAAAATATAAAACCATAGCGTAGTCTCGTGTGTGCTTAGTCGCTCAGTTGTGTCCGACTCTTTACAACTCCATGGACTATAGCCTACCAGGCTCCTCTATCCATGGGGATTCTCGAGGGAAGATTACTGGAATGGGTTGCCATTTCCTTCTCCAGGGGATCTTCCTGACCCAGGAATCAAACCCAGGTCTCCCACATTGCAGGCGGATTCTTTACTTTCTGAGCTGCCAGGGAAGCATAGTGTTAGCCCTAGAAAACACACACACACACACATGCACACACAAATAAGGGCTTAGAGCTAAGAAGTCAATCAAGGAAATAAAATGGAGCACTGAGTTGCAGATTAACCCCAAAAAAATACCGGCAAGGAGGAACAGAGGAAAAGCAAATAGAAGATAATATCAAGCTGACAGACACAAAGCTAAATCAATAATTACATTAAATATAAATGGAGTTAATACTTCAATTAAAAAGCAGAGATTGTCAGATTGCATATAAAAGTAATACCCAGTGATATGCTGCTTATGAGAGATCCATTCAATATAAAGACACAAATGGGCTGAAAAATAAAAGGATGCAAAAAACCATGCTAACAGTATCAGAATTGTCAACCCAAAAGCACTGTGATAAACAGCTTAATCAAGTGGAATAAAGTGCTTTCAAGAGTACAGTAAATATGAAAAGGGAAAATATGTCATTAATCAAAAGATACTTTTTAAAAAATGTAAATTAAAAATAAATTAAGATTCCAGCTAGGCCCACCCAAGCCCCACTCCTGTCACCCTAGGATCTTTCTAACCAACCAGCAGGCCAGCACCAGCCTTGGGACCTTCTGGGCCCCACCCATCAGTGGGCCAGCACCAGCCTTAGGACCTTCTGGGACTCACAGCCAGCTGCTTTGAGACCTGAATGTGCCCACAGTGAGATCACATATGAGGCAGAGCCTAGGAACCAACAGGGCTGGAGGCACGCCCAGCCACCAACACACCCACAGTAGTTGGCCCTACCACAACGGGAGCATGCAGTCTGCATAGGGTGTACCCTTAGAACACATAGATGTGGTGGCCAGAAGACAGTGTCCTGCTGGCCCCACAGGACATCTCCTACACAAGCCTACTTCTTCAAGATCAAAAAACTAACCCGTCTACCTAATATGTAAAAATAAAAACAAAATCAGACAAAAAAAAGCGACAGAGGAATATGTTTCAAATGAAGGAACAAGATAAATCCCCCGAAAAAGACAAAATGAAGTGGAGGTAATTTACCCCAATAAAGAGTTCAAAGTAATGATTATAGATATGAACTCAGGAGAAGAATGGATAACACAGTGGTAAGTCTAACAAACAGTTAGAATATAGAAATAAGAACCAAACAGAGCTGAAGAGCACGATAACTGAAATTTAAGAGTCTAGAAAAATCAACAGTAGGTTAGAAGATAGGAATAGATGAGTGAAGTGGCTGCTGCTGCTGCTAAGTCGCTTCAGTCGTGTGCGACCCTGTGTGACCCCATAGACGGCAGCCCACCAGGCTCCCCCGTCCCTGGGATTCTCCAGGCAAGAACACTGGAGCGGGTTACCATTTCCTTCTCCAATGCATGAAAGTGAAGTCGCTCAGTCGTGTCCGACTCTTCACAACCCCATGGACTGCAGCCCACCAGGCTCCTCCGTCCATGGGATTTTCCAGGCAAGAGTGCTGGAGTGGGGTGCCATTGCCTTCTCCGAGTGAAGTAGCAAAGTAGTGAAAACACCCAAACTGAACCAAAAAAAAAAAAGAGAGAGAGAGAGAATTTTTTAAAAACAAGGACAATTTTCAAGACTTCTGGAATGACATAAAAAATAATAGCATTCACATTATAGAGGTCCCAGAAGGAGAGCAAGAGAAATTGCAAAGAACATATCTAAAGACCTCCTAGCTGAAACTTCCCTAACCTGGGAAAGGAAACAGACATCCAGATCTAGGTACCACAGAGTCCTAAACAAGATCAAACCAAAGAGATCCACCATGTAATTAAAATGGCAAAAAAAAAAAAAAAAAATGATAAAGAGACAGTCTTAATAGCAGCATGGAAAAAGTAACCAGTTACATTCAAGAGAGCTTCCATAAGACTGTCAGATTACTTTTTAGCAAAAGCTTTGCAGGCTCAAGTCACAATATATTTAGAGCAATGGAAGGAAAAAGCCCAAAGCCAAGAATATTCTACTAAACAGAGCTATTATTCAGGTTATATGTAGGGGTAGAGTTTTACAGACAAACAAAAGCTAAAAGAGTTCAGCACCACTAAACTAGCATTACAAGAAATGTTAAAGGGACTTTTCTAAATGGAGAAAAAGACTATAACTAGAAGTATAAGAATTACTAAAAAAAAATTATTGGTAAAGCAAATATACAGTAAAGGTAATATTTCAATCACAAGGATAAAAGGAAGGTTAAAAGACATAAGTGGTAAAATCATCTATATCCACAATAAGCAGTTAAGAGATAAGAAAAAAAAAAGATGTAAAATGTGATATCAAAAGCATTAAACAGGAGAGATGGGGGCAGTAAAAGATGCAGGGTCAAAATGTGATCAAACTTAAGAGATCATCAACTTAAAATAATTCCCTATATACACAGGCTATCCCTGGAGGCTCATTCAGTAAAGATTCCACCTGTAATGTAGGAGACCTTGGTCCAATCCCTAGGTCAGGAAGATCCTCTAGAGAAGGAAACAGCAATCCAGTCCAGTATTCTTGCCTTGGAAATTCCATGGACAGAGCAATTGGCAGGCTACAGTCCATGGGGTTCCCAGAATTGGGCACAGCTTAGTGACTGAACCACCAGCCAACCATATACAGCTTGTTAATATGTAAACCTTATGGGAACACAGACCAAAAACTTGTGATAGATATACACACAAAAAAGAGAAAGGAATCCAAAGATAATGCTAAAATAGACATCAAGTCACAAGGGGAAAGAGCAAAGAAAAAAGGTACAAAAATGAACTACAAAATAACCCCCATAACAGTTAACAAAATGGCAGTAAGTACATCAGTTCAGTTCAGTTCAGTCGCTCAGTCGCGTCTGACTCTTTGCGACCCCATGAATCGCAGCACGCCAGGCCTCCCTGTCCATCACAAACTCCCAGAGCTCACTCAAACTCATGTCCATCGAGTCGGTGATGCCATCCAGCCATCTCATCCTCTGTCGTCTCCTTCTCCTCCTGCCCCTAATCCCTCCCAGCATCAGAGTCTTTTCCAAGGAGTCAACTCTTCGCATGAGGTGGCCAAAGTACTAGAGTTTCAAGTTCAGCATCATTCCTTTCAAAGAACACCCAGGGCTGATCTCCTTTAGGATGGACTGGTTGGATCTCCTTGCAGTCCAAGGGACTTTCAAGAGTCTTCTCCAACACCACAGTTCAAAAGCATCAATTCTTCGGCACTTAGCTTTCTTCACAGTCTAACTCTCACATCCATACATGACCACTGGAAAAACCATAGCCTTGACTAGACGGACCTTTGTTGGCAAAGTAGTATCTCTGCCTTTCAATATACTATCTAGCTTGGTCATAACTTTCCTTCCAAGGAGTAAGTGCCTTTTAATTTCATGGCTGCAATCACCATCTGCAGTGATTTTGGAGCCCCCCAAAATAAAGTCTGACACTGTTTCCACTGTTTCCCCATCTATTTCCCATGAAGTGCTGGGACCGGATGCCGTGATCTTCGTTTTCTGAATGTTGTGCTTTAAGCCAACTTTTTCACTCTCCTCTTTCACTTTCATCAAGAGGCTTTTTAGTTCCTCTTCACTTGCTGCCATAAGGGTGGTGTCATCTGCATATCTGAGGTGATTGATATTTCTCCCAGCAATCTTGATTCCAGCTTGTGTTTCCTCCAGCCCAGTGTTTCTCATAATGTACTCTGTATATAAGTTAAATAAGCAGGGTGACAAGATACAGGCTTGACATACTCCTTTTTCCATTTAGAACCAGTCTGTTGTTCCATGTCCAGTTCTAACTGTTGCTTCCTGATCTGCATACAGGTTTCTCAAGAGGCAGGTCAGGCGGTCTGGTATTCCCATCTCTTTCAGAATTTTCCAGTTTGTTGTGATCCACACAATCAAAGGCTTTGGCATAGTCAATAAAGCAGAAAGAGATGTTTTTCTGGAACTTTCTTGCTTTTTCCATGATCCAGTGGCTGTTGGCAATTTGATCTCTGGTTCCTCTGCCTTTTCTAAAACCAGCTTAAACATCTGGAAGTTCACGGTTCACATATTGCTGAAGCCTGGCTTGGAGAATTTTAAGCATTACTTTACTAGCGTGTGAGATGAGTGCAGTAGTTTGAGCATTCTTTGGCATTTCCTTTCTTTGGGATTGGAATGAAAACTGACCTTTTCCAGTCCTGTGGCCACTGCTGAGTTTTCCAAATTTGCTGGCATATTGAGTGCAGCGCTTTCATAGCATCATCTTTCAGGATTTGAAATAGCTCAACTGGAATTCCATCACCTCCACTAGCTTTGTTCATAGTGATGCTTTCTAAGGCTCATTTGACTTCACATTCCAGGATGTCTGGCTCTAGGTGAGTGATCACACCATAATGATTATCTGGGTTGTGAAGATGTTTTTTGTACAGTTCTTCTGTGTATTCTTGCCACCTCTTCTTAATATCTTCTGCTTCTGTTAGGTCCATACCATTTCTGTCCTTTATCAAGCCCATCTTTGCATGAAATGTTCCCTTGGTATCTCCAATTTTCCTGAAGAGATCCCTAGTCTTTCCCATTCTGTTGTTTTCCTCTATTTCTTTGTGTTGATCGCTGAGGAAGGCTTTCTTATCTCTCCTTGCTATTCTTTGAAACTACCTATCCATAATTACTTGACATATAAATGGGCTAAATTTTCCAGTCAAAAGACATAGAGTGTGGATACATAAATAAGACCTATGTAGATACTGCCTACAAGAGATTTACTTCAGATCTGAACACAGAGAGAGACTAAAGTTAAGTGGGAGAAATGTATTCCACATAGCTGGAAATAAAAAGAAAACTGGAGTAGCAATCAGTTCAGTTCAGTTCAGTCAGTCGTGTCCGACTCTTTGCGACCCCATGAACCACAGCACGCCAGGCCTCCCAGTCCATCACCAACTCCCGGAGTTTACCCAAACCCATGTCCATTGAGTCAGTGATGCCATCCAACAATCTCATCCTCTGTCATCCCCTTCTCCTCCTGCCCTCAATCTTTTCCAGCATCAGGGTGTTTTCCAGTGAGTCAGCTCTTCGCATCAGGTGGCCAAAGTATTGGAGTCTCAGCTTCAACATCAGTCCTTCCAATGAACACCCAGGACTGATCTCCTTCAGAAAGGACTGGTTGGATCTCCTTGCAGTCCAGGGGACTCTCAAGAGTCTTCTCCAACACCACAGTTCAAAAGCATCAATTCTTCTGTGCTCAGCTTTCTTTATAGTCCAACTCTCACATCCATACATGACCACTGGAAAAACCATAGCCTTGACTAGATGGACCTTTGTTGGCTAAGTAATGTCTCTGCTTTTGAATATGCTATCTGCTGCTGCTGCTAAGTCACTTCAGTCGTGTCCAACTCTATGTGACCCCATAGACGGCAGCCACCAGACTCCCCCATCCCTGGGATTCTCCAGGCAAGAACACTGGAGTGGGTTGCCATTTCCTTCTCCAATGCAGGAAAGTGAGAAGTGAAAGTGAAGTCTCTCAGTTGTGTCTGACTCTTAGCGACCCCATGGACTGCAGCCTACCAGGCTCCTCCATCCATGGGATTTTCCAGGCAAAGTACTGGAGTGGGGTGCCATTGCCTTCTCCGATGCTATCTAGGTTGGTCATAACCTTCCTTCCAAGAAGTCAGCGCCTTTTAATTTCATGGCCGCAGTCACCATCTGCAGTGATTTTTGGAGCCTAGAAAAATAAAGTCTGACACTGTTTCCATTGTTTCCCCATCTATTTCCCATGAAGTGATGGGACCAGATGCCATGATCTTCGTTTTCTGAATGTTAAGCTTTAAGCCAACTTTTTCACTCTCCTCTTTCACTTGCATCAAAAGGCTCTTTAGTTCTTCACTTTCTGCCATAAGGGTGATTTATCTGCATATCTGAGGTTACTGATATTTCTCCCAGGAATCTTGATTCCAGCTTGTGCTTCCTCCAGCCCAATATTTCTCATGATGTACTCTGCATATAAGTTAAATAAGCAGGGTGACAATATATAGCCTTGACGTATTCCTTTTCCTATTTGGAACCAGTCTGTTGTTCCATGTCCAGTTCTAACTGTTGCTTCCTGACCTGCATACAGGTTTCTCAAGTGGTGGGTCAGGAGGTCTGGTATTCCCATCTCTTTCGGAATTTTCCAGTTTGTTGTGATCCACACAATCAAAGGCTTTGGCATAGTCAATAAAGCAGAAAGAGATGTTTTTCTGGAACTCTCTTGCTTTTTCCATGATCCAGTGGCTGTTGGCAATTTGATCTCTGGTTCCTCTGCCTTTTCTAAAACCAGCTTGAACATCTAGAAGTTCATAGTTCATGTACTGCTGAAGTCTGGCTTGGAGAATTTAAGCATCACTTTACTAGCATGTGAGATGAGTGCAATTGTGCGATAGTTTGAGCATTCTTTGGCATTGCCTTTCTTTGGGATTGGAACGAAAACTGACCTTTTCTGGTCCTGTGGCCACTGCTGAGTTTTCCAAATTTGCTGGCATATTGAGTGCAGCACTTTCACAGCATCATCTTTCAGGATTTGAAATAGCTCAACTGGAATAGCAATACACACATCAGAAAAACAGACTTTAAAACAAAGACTGTAACAAGATATAAAGACATTACATGAGATCAAAAGATCCATCCAACAAGGATATATAAAAATTGAAGGTATATATGCACACAACATGAGAGTAGCTAAATACTTAATGTAAATATTAACAAACATAAAAGGGAAAATTGACAATATTAGAGGACTTTAACACTCCACCTAAAACAATGGACAGATCATACATAAAATCAACAAGGAAACACAAGGCTTAAACAGTACATTACAGCAGAGGGACTTAATAGGTATACATACAGAACATTTCATTCAAAAGCAGCAGAATACACATTCTTCAGGCTTCTCTAGTAGTTCAGCTAGTAAAGAATCTGCCTGGAAAACAGGAGACCCCAGTTCGATTCCTGGGTCAGGAAGATCTGCTAGAGAAGGGATAGGCTACTCATTCCTGTATTCTTGGGCTTCCCTGGTGGCTCAGCTGGTAAAGAATCCACCTGCAGTGAAGGAGACCTGGGTTCAATCCCTCAGTTGGGAAGATCTCCTGGAGAAGGGAATGGCTACCCACTCCAGTATTCTGACTTGAAAATTTTTCAAGTGCATGTAGAAAATTCTCTGAGTGAATGCTAAGTCACTTCAGTCATGTCCACTCTTTGCACGCCTAGGAACTGTAGTCCACCAGGCTCCTCTGTCCATGAGATTCTCCAGGCAAGAATACTATAGTGGGTTGTCATGCCCTCCTTCAGGGGATATTCCCAACCCAGGGATTGACCCCTCATCTCCTGGGGCTCTTGCATTGCAGGAAGATTTTTTACCACTGAGCCACCAGGGAAGCCCAGAACATTCTCTAGGATAGACCAAATGCTAGGCCTCAAAATAAGTCCAAATAAATTTAGTAGATTGAAGTCATATCAAGCACCTCTTCTGACCACAAATGTATGAGGCTAGATACAAGAAAAAAAATCACAAAAAACACAAACCCTTGGAGGCTAAACAATATGCTACTAAACAACCAACAGATCACTGACTAAATCAAAGAGGAAATTTAAAAATATCTGGAAACAAATGAAACCAAAATGATCCAAAATGTATGGTACACAGCAAAAGAGTTCTAAAAAGGAATTTTATAACAGTAAAATCTCACATTTGGAAATAAGAAAAATCGCAAATAAACAAGCTTATTTAATTTATATGCAGAGTACATCATGAGAAACGCTGGGCTGGAAGAAACACAAGCTGGAATCAAGATTGCTGGGAGAAATATCAATAACCTCAGATATGCAGATGACACCACCCTTATGGCAGCAAGTGAAGAGGAACTAAAAAGCCTTTTGATGAAAGTGAAAGAGGAGAGTGAAAAAGTTGGCTTAAAGCTCAACATTCAGAAAATGAAGATCATGGCATCCAGTCCCATCACTTCATGGGAAATAGATGGGGAAACAGTGGAAACAGTGGCTGACTTTATTTTTGGGGCTTCAAAATCACTGCAGATGGTGATTGCAGCCACGAAACTAAAAGACGCTTACTCCTTGGTAGGAAAGTTATGACCAACCTAGACTGCATATTGAAAAGCAGAGACATTACTTTGCCAACAAAGGTCCGTCTAGTCAAGGCTATGGTTTTTCCAGTGGTCATGTATGGATGTGAGAGTTGGACTGTGAAGAAGGCTGAGTGCCAAAGAATTGATGCTTTTGAACTGTAGTGTTGGAGAAGACTCTTGAGAGTCCCTTGGACTGCAAGGAGATCCAACAGTCCATTCTGAAGGAGATCAGCCCTGGGATTTCTTTGGAAGGAATGATGCTAAAGCTGAAACTCCAGTACTTTGGCCACCTCATGTGAAGAGTTGACTCATTGGAAAAGACTCTGATGCTGGGAGGGATTGGGGGCAGGAGGAGAAGGGGACGACAGAGGATGAGATGGCTGGATGGCATCACTGACTCAATGGACGTGAGTCTGAGTGAACTCTGGGTGTTGGTGATGGACAGGGAGGCCTCAGTTCAGTTCAGTTCAGTCACTCAGTCGTGTCCGACTCTTTGCGACCCCATGAATCGAAGCACGCCAGGCCTTGCTGCAATTCATGGGGTTGCAAAGAGTCAGACACAACTGAGCAATTGAACTGAACTGAACCTTACACTAAAGGGACTAGAAAATGAAGAACAAATGAACCCAAAGTTAGTAAAGGAAAAGAAATAATGAAGATCAGAACAGATCCTCAGAAATAAATGAAATAGAAATTAAAAACAATAGAAAAGATCAATGAAAGTAAGAGTTGTTTCTTTGAAAAGATAAAATTGATAAACCTTGAGCCAAATTCATCAAGAAAAAAAGAAAAGGGGGCCAAATAAATAAATTCAGAATTAAAAGGAGAAGTTACAATGGACACCACAGAAATAAAAAAGATCATGAGACTACTACAAGACCATGAAATTTTTGCACCTTGTTTTATGTCCCTGTATATGTTCCAGTATCTCCTAGTTTATAGTCTATGGGAACTTGAATAGAATTTGTATCCTACTATTGTGTGAAAATTGCATAAATATGTTGAATTGGTTCATAGTGCTTTTTAGGTCTACTATATCCTACTTTTCTGTATATTCATTCTATTGATTTTTGAGAGTTTGATATTGAAACTCCAACTAAAAATCTTAATTTTGTTGTGGTTGTTCAGTAACTAAATCATGTCCAACTCTGCAATGCCAGACTCCCCTCCACTATCTCCCAGAGTTTCTCAAACTCATGTCCATTGAGCTGGTGATGCATTCCAACCACCTCATCCTCTGCCTCCCTCCTTCTTCTTTGGCCTTCAAACTTTCCCAGCATCAGGGTCTTTTCCAATGAGTTGCCTGTTCGCATTAGGTGGCCAAAGTATTGAAGCTTCAGCTTTAGCATCAGTCCTTCCAATGGATATTCGGGGTTAACTTCCTTTAGGATTGACTGGTTTGATCTCCTTGCAGTTCAAGGGACTCTCAAGAGTCACAGTTCAAAAGCAAAAAATCTTAATTTATCTACTTAAAAAATAATTGGAATATATAGCGGAATTATATGTAACTTTATTCTGTATTTTCTGTCTCCTGTAAATGTGTTATCATACTTTCATAATTAAAAAAAAGAAATTAGAAAGGAAGTAAAACTGTCAGTTTGCAGATAATATAATACTATGTACACAGTCCTCAAGATGCCACTAAAAACTATTAGAACTCATCAATGAATTTAGTAAGGTTGCAGAATACAAAATTAATATAGAGAAATCTGTTGCACTTCTATAAACTAACAATGAACTATCAGAAAGTGAAATAAAGAAAGCAATCCTATTCACAATTGCCTCAAAAAGAATAAAATACCAAAGAATAAATCAAACCAGGGGTTAAAAGACCTGTACTCAGAAAATTTCAAGGTTAATGAAAGAAATGAAAGATGACACAAATGGAAAGATATACTATGCTCATGGATTGGAAGAATTAGCATTATTAAAATGATCATACTATCCAAGGCAATCTACAGATTCAACAGAACCAATATCAAAATACCAATGGCATTTTTCACAGTATTAGAATAAAGAATTCTAAAATGTGCATGGAAACACAAAGACCCCAAGTGGGCAAAACAATCTTAAGAAAGAACAAAGCCCGATTTCATACTATACTACAAAAGTGACAGGAATCAAAATAGTATGATACTGGCACAAAGACAGACATATAGGTCAGTGGAACAGAATCAAGAGACGAGAAATAAACCCACTCTGGTATAGTCAGTTAATCCACACAAAGGAGGCAAGAATATGCAGTGGGGGAAAGACAGACTTTTCAATAGTGTTGGGAAAACTGGTCTGCAACATGCAAATGAATCAAACAGGACTATTTTCTCACACCATATAAAAAAATAAACTCAGAATGTATTAAAGACTTAAAGACCTAAAACCATAAAACTAGATGAAAACAAAGGCAGTGTACACTCTTTGACATTGTCCTTAGAAATAT
Organism: Bos grunniens; assembly: GCF_055505025.1. Classification (NCBI taxonomy): domain Eukaryota; kingdom Metazoa; phylum Chordata; class Mammalia; order Artiodactyla; family Bovidae; genus Bos; species Bos grunniens. Next base: position 16,713,848 of record NC_141182.1, read on the forward strand.
TTTTTGGTTAAGTCTTCTCAAGCAAGAGAAATAAAATAAAAAATAAACAAGTGGGACTACATCAAACTAAAGCTTTTTCACGGCAAAAGAAGCTATCAACAAAATGAAAAGGCCACCTACTGAATGGGTGAAGATATTTGCAAGTGATACATCGGATAAGGGGTTTATGTCCAAAATAAACATAGAAGTCTTAAAATTCAACATCAAAAATTCCAACAACCCAATTAAAAAATGGGCAGAGAACCTGATAGACGTTTTTCCAAAGAAGACCTACAGAAGGCCAACAGGCACATGAAAAGATGTTCGGTATCACCAATCGTCAGGGAGATGCAAATCAAAACCTCAATGAGATATCACCTCACACCTGTCAGAACGGCTACCATTCAAAGGCAACAAATAACAAGTGTTGAGGAGGATATAGAGAAAAGGGAACCCTCATGCAGTGTTGGGAAGAATGTACATTGGTGCAACCACTATAAAAAAACTGTAGAGAGGTTCCTCAAAAAATTAAACATAGAACTGCCATACAATCCAGTGATTACACTTCATGAAATCTTGGCATTTGTGACAACATGGGTGGATCCAGAGGGTATTATGTTAAGTGAAATAAGTTGACAGAGAAAGACAAATACCATATGATTTCACTTATATGTGGGATCTAAAAAGACAAATGAACAAACACAACAAATCAGAAACAGATAAAGAACACAAACAGGTTGTTGCCAGAGGGAGGCAAGGGTGAGTGAAATAGTGAGGGAGATTAAAGGTTAAAAACACTCTTCAGTTCAGTTCAGTTCAGTTCAGTCACTCAGTCGTGTCCGACTCTGCGACCCCATGAATAGTAGCACGCCAGGCCTCCCTGTCCATCACCAACTCCTGGAGTTCACTCAAACTCATGTCCATCGAGTCGGTGATGCCATCCAGCCATCTCATCCTCTGTTGACCCCTTCTCCTCCTGCCCCCAATCCCTCCCAGCATCAGAGTCTTCCAATGAGTCAACTCTTTGCATAAGGTGGCCAAAGTACTGGAGTTTCAGCTTTAGCATCATTCCTTCCAAAGAAATCCCAGGGCTGATCTCCTTCAGAATGGACTGGTTGGATCTCCTTGCAGTCCAAGGGACTCTCAAGAGTCTTCTCCAACACCACAGTTCAAAAGCATCAATTCTTCAGTGCTCGGCTTTCTTCACAGTCTAACTCTCACATCCATACATGACCAATGGAAAAACCATAGCCTTGACTAGACGGACCTTTGTTGGCAAAGTAATGTCTCTGCTTTTCAGTATGCTATCTAGGTTGGTCATAACTTTTCTTCCAAGGAGTAAGCGTCTTTTAATTTCATGGCTGCAATCACCATCTGCAGTGATTTTGGAGCCCCCCAAAATAAAGTCTGACACTGTTTCCACTGTTTCCCCATCTATTTCCCATGAAGTGATGGGACCAGATGCCATGATCTTCGTTTTCTGAATGTTAAGCTTTAAGCCAACTTTTTCACTCTCCTCTTTCACTTTCATCAAGAGGCTTTTTAGTTCCTCTTCACTTGCTGCCATAAGGGTGGTGTCATCTGCATATCTGAGGTTATTGATATTTCTCCCAGCAATCTTGATTCCCAGCTTGTGCTTCTTCCAGCCCAGCGTTTCTCATGATGTACTCTACATATAAGTTAAATTAGCAGGGTGACAATATACAGCCTTGATGGACTCCTTTTCCTATTTGGAACCAGTCTGTTGTTCCATGTCCAGTTCTAACTGTTGCTTCCTGACCTGCATACAAATTTCTGAATAGGCAGATCAGGTGGTCTGGTATTCCCATCTCTTTCAGAATTTTCCACAGTTTACTGTGATCCACAAAGTCAAAGGCTTTGGCATAGTCAATAAAGCAGAAAGAGATGTTTTTCTGGAACTCTCTTGCTTTTTCCATGATCCAGCGGATGTTGGCAATTTGATCTCTGGTTCCTCTGCCTTTTCTAAAACCAGCTTGAACGTCTGGAAGTTCACGGTTCATGTATTGCTGAAGCCTGGCTTGGAGAATTTTGAGCATTACTTTACTAGCGTGTGAGATGAATGCAATTGTGTGGTAGTTTGAGCATTCTTTGGCATTGCCTTTCTTTGGGATTGGAATGAAAACTGACCTTTTCCAGTCCTGTGGCTACTGCTGAGTTTTCCAAATTTGCTGGCATATTGAGTGCAGCACTTTCACAGCATCATCTTTCAGGATTTGAAATAGCTCCACTGGAATTCCATCACCTCTACTAGCTTTGTTTGTAGTAATGCTTTCTAAGGCCCACTTGACTTCACATTCCAGGATGTCTGGCTCTAGGTGAGTGATCACACCAACATGATTATCTGGGTCGTGAAGATGTTTTTTGTACAGTTCTTCTGTGTATTCTTGCCACCTCTTCTTAATATCTTCTGCTTCTGTTAGGTCCACACCATTTCTGTCCTTTATTGAGCCCATCTTTGCATGAAATGTTCCCTTGGTATCTCTCATTTTCTTAGTCACAAAATAAATGAGTTATGGAGTAACATTCTATATCCATATTACACAATCCATCCATTTTCCTATTGACGAATGTTTAAAATTGTTAGAGTTGCTACAAGTGTTCCTGTAGAGAGCCACAAGGATATTTTGTGCATGAATCTATTTTCTGTGCATTTTTTGCTTGCTTTTTTGTTTTGTTTTTATTTAAATTTATTTATTTGAATTGGAGGCTAATTACTTTACAATATTGTATTGGTTTTGCCATACATCTGAACTTGCGTTGCCATCAGTGAGTATGAGAGGGGAGACGCTTGCAGAGCTAACTGCCCTTGCTCCTCCCCAGCAGCATATTGGACACCTTCCAAACTAGGCGGCTCATCTTTTGGTATCATATTTTTTTGCCTTTAGCCCTGGGATTTCTTTGGAAGGAATGATGCTGAAGCTGAAACTCCAGTACTTTGGCCACCTCATGCGAAGAGTTGACTCATTGGAAAAGACTTTGATGCTGGGAGGGATTGGGGGCAGGAGGAGAAGGGGACGAGAGAGGATGAGATGGCTGGATGGTATCACTGACTGGATGGACGTGAGTCTGAGTGAACTCCGGGAGTTGGTGATGGACAGGGAGGCCTGGCGTGCTGCGATTCATGGGGTCACAGAGTCGGACACGACTGAACGACTGAACTGAAGTGATACTGTTCGTGGGGTTCTTGGGGGCAAGATTACTGGAGTGGTTTGCCATTCTGTCCTCCCATGGACCATGTTTTGTTAGAACTCTCCAGTATGACTGATGCTGAAGCTCCAATACTTTGGCCACCTGATGTGAACAGCCAATTCATTGGAAAAGACCCTGATGCTGGGAAAGATTGAAGGCAAGAGGAGAAGAGAGCAGCAGAGGATGAGCTGGTTGGATGGCATCACCGATTCAATGGACATGAACTTGGGCAAACTCCGGGAGATAATGAGAGACAGGGAGGCCTGGCGTGCTGCAGTTCATGGGGTCGCAAAGAGTCAGACATGACTGAGCAACTGAACCACAACAACAAGTCTAGCAGAGGTGGGGGGAATTTGTGAGGACAGTGGGAGGAAGCATACAAAGTTGGTGGCCACTCTGCAGGTGACTCCTTCAGCAAGCAGAATCTGTTCGGAGCACGTAAATGCCTAAGGGCGAGGATTGCACGCAATGTAGTAAGATACCCTTCGACTTGACCAGATAGCACCAAATTGCTTTGGACAAATTTTACTCCCATGAGCAGGGCTTAAGAGCTGCTCTGCTCCATGTATATACCAAGACTTAACAATTTCCAGGCTTTTTAATACTGATAATATGAAGAATGATAAATAGCTCTTTTGTGATTGTGGCTTTAATTCAAACTTCCCTGATACTCAGAGGTTAAGCATTTTTATATGTGTTAATTTGGTTCACCTGTGAATTAATTATCAATACAATTGATAATTAATTGTATTTGTTATTATTTATTGCACATTCTTTATAAGTTCTGTATATTAATTCTTTATAGTTAAATGAATCATGTTTATACCAGTATGTCACTTCTCTTCTTAATCTTAATTTTTTTGAGTTTCTACAATTTATTCAGAAGTGAGAAAAGCAAGATGTATATATCCCAGCAACAAATAACATGCCCAGTGCCAAATCTTGGTTTCTAACACCATTCCCCAATAAAAGGAATCCAAGCTACTTGGAGAAATGGAATTTTACTGCAAACATGTTTATCAGTAGATGAATATATTAGTGTTTTAGTATGTGAACTTTCACATATGGTTATCACAGTGAATAAATTTTCCTACAACCTGATTTTTTTCCTCTCTTGATTTACAATATTCACACAGGTTGATGTGTGGCTTTATTTCATTAATTTTTATTGTTGAATAGTAATATATATGGAATCATAGCACATACGCCATACTAATCTGTTAATAAGAGGGGAAATCCTCTGTACTATTCCTCAGTTTTTCTGTAAACATAATACTGTTTTTTTTTAATGTATTTTTTAAAAATGAATTTGAAAAGATATACACCAATTTCAAGATGATGGTTATTACCTTCAAGGTGGAGAAATGGAGGTCATACAGGGTTTGACCCATGACATTGAAATATTTAACCACGTATTTAAGAATGCAAACCTGGGAGTGGGCTGACTGTGCTGAGTATCACAGAGGAATGCAGGCCCCCTGTGCTACCCAAGTTCTGTGGAAGGACAGGTCAGGATGGTCTGGGAAGAGGATGGCTTTCAGGAGGATTTCTAATAGGAAGTGAGGCTAGAGGTAGGTGGCTAGAAGCAGACGAGAGGAGAGAAGGAGAGTTTGAGGGGAAGCCCAGGTGGGACGTTCGCTGAGATTGGGTGTGTAGTGTCTGTGTAGTGAGGCTCTTAAGGGAACCACATGCATGAGGTTAGGCAAGAGTCAAGAGCAACAAGACTGGAAACACCAGTGAGGGCTTTAGATCTGCTCCTGCTTCTGTGGACAGCAGACTGTGGGCCCTGCATAGGTCCGACCCTGAGCCTCTCCCACAAGACTTCCATTGTCTGTTTACCAGAAAGCTCTTCACAGCTTCCTCTACCCAAAACACCCTGCCCTCCTGGCTTCTCGGGCTTTGCTGCAGGAATATGCAGGGGAGAAGTGTGTGTGAGGGGGGCTGATAGCTACTGTAGGGATGCTCAGACTGAGAAAAGCAAAGAAACTGGACTGTCACCCTTGGATGGGTCATTGGCTCCCCGAATATATGCAATCCAGCTCTGGGCAGAGAGGCAAGAGGAAGGAAATCTGGTCAGAGGCACAGCCTTGTACACGGAGTTTCCTGACAGCCTCCCCATCCTCCCTGTTACTGCTGTGTGTTATGAACAGCCATGCTGTGATCCCTGACCAGATGCCCAAGCCTCCCGTGGCCTCTGGGCCACATCCCTGCCTGCGGTGCCCTAAGGGCTGCCTGGAAGTTCCAAGTGAGCACAGCAGAGGTAGAAAAGCAGTTTAGCTGATGAAAGAGCTCAGTACAAGTTCTGAAACTCAACTGAAACTATTTTGAGGAGTGAGAATCACAGAAGCCAAGAATTAAAAGAACCCAAGAAGACATCAGACATGGCAAACTCAGTGTCTTGAGTAAGAATTTCCTTCTGGTCAACCACACTGTGGTGCAACAAGCTTGGCAACAGACCCCAGTCATCCTTTTCAAGATAGCCCTCATGCAATATTTCTGCAAATAATGGATAACCTGGATCTAGTCACGAGGAAATATCAGACAAACCTAAAGAAACATTCTGCAAAACCACTGGCTGTGCTTTTCAAAACTGTTAGTATAATATAAGACACAGAAAGGCAAGGAGACATTCTAGGTTAAAGACAGCTAAACAGACATGCTAGCTAAAAGCAATAGGAGTGTGTGCATTCTAAGTCGCTTCAGTCATGCCCAACTCTCTCTGACCCCATGGACTGTAGCCTGCCAGGCTCCTCTGTCCATGGGATTCTCCAGGAAAGAATACTGGAGTGGGTTGCCGTGCCCTCTTCCAGGGGATCTTCCCAAACCAGGGATCGAACCCATGTATCTTTCGTCTCACACATTGGCAGGTTGGTTCTTTACCACTAGCGCCATCTGAGAAGCCCATACAACCCTGTATTAAATCCTGGATCAGGAGAAAAATAAGGATGCTACTGGGACAATTGAAATTTGAATGTGGACTGTAGGTTACGTAAGATTATTATTAATATATCAAAGTATATCCTGATTTTGATAATTGTGCAATTTGATAATTGATCATTTTGATAATTATGACTATGTAAGAGAACATCCTTACCCTTAGGAAATACATACTGAAGTATTTAGAGGTAATGGAGCAAAATGTCTGCAATTTACTCTCAAACTTGTCAGAAAAATAATAATTATGCATAGAGAGAAAATGTTAAAGCAAGTGTGGCAAAATGTTAATTTGCAAATCAGAGTGAAGAGTAGTTAGAATTTCATAGCATCATTCGTGTTACTTTTCATAAGTTTGAAGTCATTTCAAAATAAAAAACTAAACTTCCTTTTAAAGAAGTAGCCCTACAGGGAACAAATCGTATTCCTTCAGTGGAACTGAAAGCGATTTGCCTGCCACAGTCGCTCTGCTCACCGGGGCCATGCAGATCACATTTAAGCCCTCTTTATGCACCCTCACATACTTGAAGACAATTGCTGTGTCCCTCTGCTCACCCCAGCAACCCATTTGCTATTCTTCTCTCGTCCAGGTTGAACGTCCCCAGTGCCTCCGATCCTGACTCTCCTTCTGAGAGCTTGCGCCTCCCCATCTGTGGAGAAGCCTCCTATGATCTCTATTATTTTCCTCACTTCTCTGATAGCAAAGAGTCCTGGCAGGGAGCTGTCATCAGCTTGTCATAAGGGATCTGGACTCCAAGATGCCAAACACAGGACAGCAGGCCTCCCTGGTTAGGTTCAGGTAATCAGAGTGCATAGGAAATTGGGGCTGGGAGGTAATTTCCTTGAGCACTCCACAGGGAGTGCAGAGTTGTGATTACCTAAGACCACTTGGAAGCATTGCAGCTGGAATGGTACTTTGCAGAATTTGGCAGCCCCAGGGGGAAATGAGGCTTTTTAAATCAGGAAGTCTGCTTTGGCTAACGTCTCTACCCCGTCTGTCGTGCCATCCTCTGCCAGGAGTGAGGAGCTGCCTGGAGTGAGAAATCTGCTTGCTGGCAGTCATGGGGTGGGGCCTGCTGATGAGAGCTGGAAAAGGCAAGGACCCAACAGGCCAGGGCCCCTGCAACCGTCATGACTCTCTTCCCACCTTGCTGTTTTCCACTCAGAGTATCTGAGGGATGATACGAGATGGAGGAAGGTCCCTGGTGCATCCCTCTGCTTGCTGGCAGGGTGTTCCCTAAGCTGACCTCAATAGACTAGAAAAGGCAGAAGCAGGAAGGTCTCATTTTAGAGCAGAGGACACAAACTCACAGATCATAGACCACATTATACGTGCAAGTCCATTTTATTTAGCCTGTATAGTTTTTCAAATTTTCTGAACCTATAGAAAACATTTAAAAATCAGAAGATAATCTTGTTAAAAAGAAAAAAGACTTCTGCCTTTTGTCAAGAAGTCAGGAATTCTGTATGCTCATTATCAGGAGCTCTGTATCAACTCATGAAGAGCTGCATCAACCCTTTTTAGGTAGGGCACAAGGGCTTTAGTTTGCCACAGTCCCCACCACTCCTTAATGTCTCTTTGACTGTGGGGTCTGGGTGACTTAGCATTTATCATTGCATTTGCTATTTTCCTTACAGTGGGTTCATTTTTCTCTAACCTTGTCTCCCTCCAAAGATGGAAAACAAAAAATGCCTTGAGAGCATTTCAAGAAGAAACATTTTCCACACCTACCCACTTTGTTCCATTGTGATCTATTTCTGCCTCTCTAACCCAGAAAATTAACAATTAACAATGTCTTGTTTGAGAATTGGATTCTCAGATTCCCCTGGTGCCCATATTGGAAATCCTTCCTTAGGACTCTCTTGCATCAGTCAAATGGATAAAAATAAAATCCTTCCCAGATAAGAGATTATGGCCACCATTCCTCTCCTAACAAATCTTTTCTTAATTTAAAATCATCAAAATTACCAATATCTGATGATCTCATGTGCTTCCCTGCAAATCCTGCAGCCCCTTCCTTGAGAGTCTAACCAGGCTCCAGCTCGGGGGGAAGCTCTGGGAAGCTTCCCTCAGCCCCTTCCCCTCCCCTCTGCTGTCGGTCCAGTCTAGCGGTGCCCAGCATCCAGGTGGACAGCCAGTCCTTGGACTGGTGTTGGAGCAAGGAAAGAAGGGGAGAGAGGGCAGAAGGGATCATGGGCAGGTGAGAGCACATGCGGACTAGAGTGCAGAAAGGCGACAGAGGATTGCTTAAGTCCTCTTGTCCCCAGAGAGCCCCAGATGGCGATCTGTGAAGGGGTTTCCAGGTGAGGCAGTCTCTCAGCTACAGAGATGCTCTCACAAGATTGAAGAAAGATGAAGACTTCCATTTACACCAAAACCGTACAGGAGAGTACCACAAAGTAGCATTTCTTTTTAATAAATCCTTTGATTAAATGGTGAACGTGTGTGTGTGTGTGTGTGAGAGAGAGAGAGAGAGAGAGAGAGAGAGAAGGACTTCTATTCATGAAGGCTTTTGTATGTCAGATTTGGAAATCTTGCCTTGGCATTCCTACTTCGTTTTAACAACACTGGGAAGCTCCTAATGGCAGTGCTTGAGTGCCCCTTGTGCTCTGGGGGCCCCAGGTTGCTGCCTCCTCCCACACAGGCTGCCCGTCACAGCCTGTCCTGGGAGAGAGAGACAAGGGCCTCAGAGACCAACTGGGGGCTGAGTGCTACAGAGAGGAGCTTTACCTGGGCAGGAAACGCTCTGGTCCTGAGGATGGGCGGGAGAGGAGGCAGGGTCAGAAGTCATGGGGCTCCGAGAGCAGTGCCTGCCGTTGCTGCCAGGTCACCTTCGCTCCTTGAACCTCGGATTCAGCTTCCTTGCCCCTCCTGCCTGGAGCCCTCCTCTCCAACTGCCCCATTCAACTGCCGCTCCCACCACACCTGTGAAGGGAACCCTGGGGGACCAACATTCCCTCTGCCCACATTAAAGGGCACTGCCCCCTCGCAGGATGGACCTGGGGCAGGGTCCTGCTCCTTTGGTGACAGTCCAAGCTCGTGTCATGGGCTTACCCAGCCAGCCTGCCACATCATCACCTTGTATAAGAGGAGAAATTCCTCCCCCAGCTGGTCTTCCCTACAGCCAGGAGACCAAAGAACAGAGGGCTTTTCATGACTGATTCGGGGCAAGGCTCAGACGTAGCCAAGTCTCCCCACTCTCAGGAGATAAGCGTTTCTCCCTCTGTGTTCCTGCAAAGATGAAGCAACTCTGAGGTGGGATGGGGAAATCCAATCTTCAAAACAGAAAGCTTCATTCATTCATTCCCCATTCATTTAACCAAAAATAAAAAGCAACTTGAGCTTAATTCTGCTTTCTTGAATTAAATGAAAAGTAAGTCCGGGACTGGCTCTCTTGCATATAAAAGTTTTCTGTTTATCTCACTTCAAGCTTGCTAACTCTAACACAAGTAACTACAGGTCTTTCCCATTTTCTTGGGTCCCTGTGAGTGGCCGGCCTCAGTACCTTCCTCAGAAGACATGCCCAGCTCAGTGGTGGCTGGAGGATTCCACAGTTGCCGGTGAATGGTTGGGAAGGAGTGACATCTATAAATCCAGAAATAGCAAATCTTGATTCATTCTTAAGAACTATTTACCACTTTAGAAGGCCTTCTTCATCTGATTCACATGGATTTTATGACAAATATTTCTGTATCATTTCAAGCCTGCTGAGGCCTCTTCCTACTCTTCTCCGGATCAATTTCTCCCCCTGCTGGCTGTTTCTGACTCCTTCGTATCCTAGGGGTGTAATTCAGAGGAGACAGAGAGTGGACCTGTGGTTGCCAAGGGGTTGAGGATAGGGGATGGAGTGGGAGGTTGGAGTTAGCAGAGGCAAACTACCATATATAGGGTGGATAAACAACAAGATCCTACTGTATAGCACAGGGAACTATATTTGACATCCTGTCATAAACCATACTGGAAAAGAATATGAAAAAGGATATTGGGCTTCCCAGGTGGCTCAGGGGTAAAGAATCCGTAAAGAGACATGGGTTCGATCCCTGCTTTGGGAAGATTCCCCTGGAGAATGAAATAGCAACCACTCCAGTATTCTTGCCTGGAAAATCTCATGGACAGAGGACCCTGGCAGGCTACAATCCATTAAGTCACAAGGTCACGACTTAGTGACTAAACAACAACAAACAACAGTAAATATATGTATCAACATATAGATATAGATAAAACTGAATCACTTTTCTGTACAGCAGAAATTAACACATTGTAAATCAACTGTACTTCAATAAAATAAATTTTTTAAAATTCACAGACGAGGCCACCCTCTCTTTGTGTCTGAAAGGGAGGTGGGAAATGGAGAAGGTCTGCAGACAGCTGAAGCTGAAACTCCAACACTTTGGCCACCTGATGTGAAGAAAGGACTCATTGGAAAAGACCCCCATGCTGGAAAAGATTGAAGGCAGGAGGAGAAGGGAACAACAGAGGATGAGATGGTTGGATGGCCTCACTGACTCGAGGGATATGAGTTTGAGCAAGCTCTGGGAGTTGGTGATGGACAGGAAGGCCTGGTGTGCTGCAGTCCATGGGGTCCCAAAGTGTCAGACACGATTGAGCGACCAAACTGAACTGAACTGCAGACAATATAGGAAAACCTTCCCAGGAGGAAGTTTCCCTGAACTCAGGGGGGTGCTGGGCCCGCAGAGGCTCTCTCTCGGCAAGTCTAAGCGGTCTCGTTTTATTTGCCTTCACTCCTACCTCCATAAAAGCACATCACAGCTAATAATATAACTTGACTTTTGTAAGGCCTTTGTGTATCACAAAGTCCTGCCTCCTTTCATCAGTTGATCTTCACAACAACCCCAGGAGGTCTCAGAAACCCAGCACAGACTGACTTTCACAATTTCCAAACAGATTCAAATGCTGCCGCGTTTATGGAAGGAGAAGAACAGGCAATTTTCCTCCATGTCTATAGAAGCCCTATAGAAACTGGTTCTACCAAGATACAGTTTGAGGTGCCACATCCAGAAGATCATTTGGCTGATCTCGCAGCAGGCTGGGGCATGAATCACGGAGAGGGCCCGTGCAGTCGCCACCCCAGGGAGTCCTTAGGAGAAGCACAGACAAGCTCCTGTCCAGGTGGCGAGAACACTCACAGAAGCTCTGCGCACTGAGGCCCAGGCAGGGAGTACACACCCCCATGGAGGGGGTTGCAGAGGCAGAGAATCCACTGGAGTATAAGAAGAAAATAAAAATTTTAGAAATCCTTTCTAAATTGTCCTCATCCTTATAAAAATTCTATTTTTTGTGTGTACAAATATGTTTGTGCATATATACACGTATATGCAGTACATCATAGTAAATAAGTGTCCATGCCTGTATCAGGACTCTGATGCTGCGCTCAGTGCAAAGTTTCAGGACCGCTCCTCTGGAGGATTTTCCAGCTCTGAAGTTCTATGAGGCCTTTATTCCAAAGTCACTCTCTGTCTGAAATCCTCCCTCTTCCTGCCTTCACCAACAAAGCATAAAAGGCATGAACTCAACCAACCTCAAAAAATTGCTTAATATTTTAAAAAATGTATGTGTGTGAAGGAAGGAAGGGAGAGAGGTGAAGGAAGGAAGGAAGAGAAGGCCGGAGGGAGGAAGCTGGGAGGTGGGGAGGTAAGGAAGGAAGGAAGAAAAAAAGGGGAGGGGGGAGAAATAATAAAGGGAGAAAGAGACAGACAGGGAGACGGAGCTCGACTACCCCAGGAAGCACACAGAGATGGGCATATGGAGTCGTACAGAATCAGCAACATGTGGCAGTTAGGAATAGGAACTCTGGAATTAGATCTGAGCTTAAAGTATCTAAATTTCAATTTCTCCAGCTACAAAATGAGAATACTAACTTCCAAGCATTGCAAATTAACTGGGGATTAGATAATGTAAGTGTTTAACACAGTGTCTTAGACATAGTAAACACTCAGTAAATGGTAGCTATTATTTGTGAATAATAATTTTTTAATTAGCAAGATCTCACAGGAAATAGGAATTCTACCTTCCGAGCTGCTGTTGGAAGGACACAAAGTATCTGCTAAAGGAAGAAGTTTGGGGTTTTCATTTTTGTTTGTTTGCCTGTGAAATCAGGAGAGAGATACAAGGGGAAGATCAAACAAAGCTGATGTCAAATGATTTTGCAAAGTAACTTGGAATTCAAATGGACTTTTAGAACAGGAAGCGGAAGAAACATAAATGAGTGAACCAGACATGTGTGCATACAGCGTTCAGAAAGCAAGCCTCTTGGAAAACACAAAACATGTTCTTGGGCAGAAAACTTGTGTTCTGGCTCAGCTCTGCCACTTATAAAGACCTGAGCACATCTTTGGAAGACAATGCTCTTTTGTTTAATTGGAGGATAATTGTCTACCACATCGTGTTGGTTTCCGTCATGCAACAACATGAATCAGCCGTAGGCACACACGTTCCCTCCCTCCTGAACCTCCCTCGAACCACCCACACCATCCCAGCCCTCTACGTTGCCACCGAATGCCGGATTTGAGCTCCCTGCCTCATACAGCAAATTCCCACTGGCTGTCTATTTCACATGTAGTAATGTGTGTTTCCATTTCATCCCCAGTTCATCCCATCGTCTCTCCCAGTTCATCCCATCGTCTCCTTCCTTCACTGTGTCCCAGTTCATCCCATCGTCTCCTTCCTTCACTGTGTCCACAAGTCTGTTTCTCCACGTCTGCATTTCCATTGCTGCCGATTTTTCTAGATTCCATATATATGTGTTAATATATAACATTTGTTTTTCTCTTTCTGACTTACTTCACTCTGTAAAATAGGCTCTAGGTTCATCCACCTCATTAGAATGGACTCAAATGTGTTTTTTATGGCTGAGCAATATTCCACACGTGGGAAAGATGACCCTCCTTTCTCAGGACCAGGAAAACTATGCTCATTGTCAACAACTATATTTTTTTTAAATGATCGGTCCGTGAAGTTCTTGTAACACATCTTTCTTCTTTCTTCATGCTAACTGTTAAGGAACTCAGAGTGAAGACTCTTAACCCTCTCTAGCTAATGTGCACAATCTTATGGTAAGTATTTTGTGTGGACGTTCTCTGTAAGCTCTAAATCATGAATCAGGCACAAGCCCAGAACTGTGAAGTGTATTGATGAGTGTGGGGAAGGGGGTGAGGAGCATCCCAGTAAATGCCGAGTGGGACTGGGACTGTCCTATTGGAACAGAAGGTTCTGAATCAGTCAGTTGTTGCTAGAGCGCAGCTCAAACGACAAAGCATTTGGGAACCAAGGACTGGCCAGGAAGCATCATTATCAAGTGGGAAATTATACTCCTCTTTGCTGTAATGAGAAATGGTTTTGCCCTGTTACTGCTTAGAGCTCCTGCAATGGCCGCAGGAACTAGGGAAGGATCAGCCAGGCAGCAACACTGGAGTTTGTGTGAGGGGATCACTCCCTGCTCTGAGCAAACCATGCCCGAGCACAGTATTGGGCGAGACCTTTCTCCCCAGCCTTGCTACCCTCTTGTCCTTTCTTTTTTTCACAATCTAATTTTATTTTGTTTGTTTTGTTTTTAATTTTTGGCCACACCGCATAGCATGCAGGATCTTAGTTCTCTTACCACGGATCAAAACCACTCCCCTTGCATTGAGAGCTCAGAGTCTTAACCACTAGACTACCAGGGAAGTCCCCTCTTCTGCCCCTTCTATTCCTCTCTGTTTTAGAGTCAAGTCCCAAGCCAGCCAGTGGTATAGTTGTGGGCAAGAAGCCTCTGTCTGGGACTCAGCTTCCCTCTGTAAAATCAAGAATGCAAATAAATGACGGTTCTTAACCCTTTTTGTGCCATGGATCTCTTTGACATTCAGAATAGAGTTTCTAATGCATAAGATAAACTACACAGGAGTGGGAAGAAAACCAATTACAGTGATACATAGTTAGCAAAACAGTATGTAAAAAGTAAAATCAGACATTGTCATATGTGTGCTTCTCTACTGATACAGTAAATAACTACTATAATTTCAAAGCAGTGATGCATATAAATGATATTTTGTGAGACGTCCCTGGTGGTCCAGACACTCCCAGTGCAGGGGCCTGGGTTCAATCCCTGGTCAGGGAACAAGATCCCATGTGCTGCAACTAAGATCCCATATGCCTCAACTAAGACCCAGCACAGCTAAATAAATACATAATAAAATAAAACAAATGGTATTTTGAGACATCTGAAACAGCTGAAGTAAGATTTGAGAAAACTGATGATTTCTATTGAGGACAAAGTCACAGGCTGTGTTAATACCATTATAGCTTGTTGTCTCATTCATAATCCATGGAAATTTCTGTCAGTAAAAACAAAACAGTTTTTCCCATTCAAATCGATGGCTCCCCTGAATCTAGCTAAGGAGTCCATGGACTACAGGTTAAGAACATCTGAACTGACAGTGTCTGAAGTTGCTTCTGACTTTGACATAGCTGGATTCCACAGAGCTGGATAGACTACCACATTTAGGTTAATGAGGGTGAGATGGTACTATCTTAACAGCTGGCACCTATCATAGGGTGGAAACTGGTTTTTGTTTGTTTAAAGAACTGCCTTGACCAGTCTCTTGAGGTAAACTATACGACCCTGAAGCCTTGCCCAGCAGGAAAAGTCATCAACAGAGAGAAATGAACAGTTCTGAGTAGCACAGGTCAGGGCTTGGGAAGTGGAAGCAGAGAGAACTCAGAGGGTGCAATGAGCAGTATGAAGCAGACTAGCACAGAAACTCCCCCTTGGCCCAGAGTCCACTGAAGTCTACATCACTGAGCGACTATCACTTTCACACATACAAAGGGAATAAGGAAATTAAGAGAAAGTGCTAAGCTCTCCTTCTGAGTCAATGTAATGGAGGAAACAAGTGTCTGTATGGTCCAAGGGGGTCGCTCTGGAGTCTGAACCAAAAGAGGTCATAGAAATAAACGTGCCCCAGAAATGGACTTTGGGGAAACTTTGGAGAACATATTAGAACCAAGGTTTAAACCTTTGCGGTCTAGCCCCTACAGAATAGAGTCATCTTGCTAACCCCTGGGTTCTGAGAGTATGGTGCTGGGTCCGGCATCAGCAACATCTGGGAACTTTTTAGAAAGGCAAATTCTCGAGCCCCACTCCAGACTTCCTGAATCAGAAAGTGTGTTGGGGTGCGGGCCCTGGCAAGGTTTGCTTTAGCCCTCCAGGCTAAAGAACTCCTGCCATTGGCATTATTATGTTCACCATTGCATCCTGGAGTCATATATGCCCTAGAAGTTATCCAGTCTGATTTCCCACACACAGAATCCCTTCCAGGACTCAGTCTTGTGGGAATCCTCGGAGCCTGGAAATACCAGCCGTGCCCCTTGCCCTACACCGGGGAGAACTGTCTGATTCAGAAAAGGCTTCCAGCCAGGGGCAGCTCCTAGCCCGACCTTTCCAGATGAAGAATGTTTGTTCCTGGGGATCTGGGGCTGCCCTCTGGAGCTGTTCCTAGAGGAAGCCCTTAGGGAAAGTGAAGACTCCCTCTACCTTCCTGGTCCTTCTCACAACATAGCTCAGGCCACCTAGTGGTCGCCCTTGGAAGAGTCTCCATGTACTTGTGTTTCTCTTAAAATAGTGCCCAGAGCTAGAGGCAGAGGGCAGGGCAGGGCCAGGTGGACCGCTGTCTCCTTGGATCTACACATCTGCTTGTTGTTTCTGTGACCACATCCACACCACACAGTTTGTGTTGAAGTTTGTCCACAGCACTCAACCAGGAGGGGGACTGGGCCCTGGCGGCCGATGGAGGCCTTTAGATCCCTGAACACTAAAAATACTCTCCCATCCCCGTAGGGATGTAATTGAAAATACAAATAATGGCAAACCACTAAGCAAATATGGGCTTCCCTAGTGACTCAGACAGTAAAGAACCCTCCTGCAATGCAGGAGACCTGGGTTAGATCCCTGGGTTGGGAAGATCCCCTGGAGGAGGGCATGGCAACCCACTCCAGTACTCTTGCCTGGAGAATCCCACGGACTGAGGAGCCTGGAGGGCTACAGTCCATGGAGTCGCAAAGAGTCGGACTCGACTGAGTGACTAGGCACAGCACTAAGTAAATATAAGGAAGTGGAGCTGTGTTCTCTCATTATAATTATTTTTAGGTTATTTTTGAAATATCAGTTTTTTGGGGGACTTCCCTGGTGGTCCAATGATTAAGAATTCACCTTTCAATGCAGAGAATGTGGCTTTGATCCCTGGCCTTTGATCCCTGGTCAGGGAACTAAAATCCCACATCCCATGGGCAACTAAGTCCATGCATTGCAACTAAAGAATTCTGTGTGCTGCAACGAAGACCCAGTGCACCTAAAATTAAAAAAAAAAAAAAATCAATTTTTAAAACTGTATTACAATATAGTTCAGATAGCCCCAAAATATATAAAGAATTAAAGAAAACAAACTCATATACTCATCATTCAACTTAAGGAATAAAATATCACCAATCAGTTCAGTTCAGTTCAGTCGCTCAGTCGTGTCCGACTCTTTGCGACCCCATGAATTGCAGCACGCCAGGCCTCCCTGTCCATCACCAACTCTCAGAATACACCCAAACCCATGTCCATCAAGTCAGTGATGCCATCCAGCCATCTCATCCTCTGTCGTCCCCTTCTCCTCCTGCCCCCAATCCCTCCCAGCATCAGTCTTTTCCAATGAGTCAACTCTTCGCATGAGGTGGCCAAAGTATTGGAGTTTCTGCTTTAGCATCAGTCCTTCCAAAGAACACCCAGGGCTGATCTCCTTCAGAATGGACTGGTTGGATCTCCCTGCAGTCCAAGGGACTCTCAAGAGTCTGTTGTTTTAAAAAAAAAAAAAAAAAAAAAACACATCATATATTATTTTTTCAAACAGTTTTGCTTTATTGTTGTTTGGAGCCAATGGTTCTCAATTTCCACTGCATATTAGATTCACTTACCACTTTAAAAATCCCAATGTACACTCTCTACCTCAAACCAATGAAATCAAAACACCTAGGGGTGGACCTCCATCAGGATATTTTAAGCACCTTGGGTGACTCCAGTGTGCTGGGAAGGCTGAGAACCTGCCCTGAAGAGAAGCTGCTGTGAGGAGAGGTGAAATGATGCCCTGAATACCTAGTGGAAACGGGCTCTGGTTCTTGTCCTCTGACTAAGGGGTCAACAGTAGTTCTCAGTGGATCTAGACCTGGAACCCGCGGGACCTTCCCCACATTTTTGGGAAGAGCCTGCCATCTGCTGGCCAACTGAAGGAAAACAGGCAGATAACTTTGTCCCATGAGGCAGCAGCACTGAGTATGTGGAGCACTCTCCCAGTGACACAGGCAGCTGCCCCATGGCAGCTCTGGGAGAGGGCAGGGCCAGGCGAGGAGAGTGATCTTCAACTTGCCGACGAGCAGCTCTGCGACCCTGCAGAGTTGTACCAGGCTGGGAGCAGGAGCAGCCACTCTTCAGGGCCCCAGGAGGAAAAAGCAAGGATGAGGGGAAGAGGACCCACTGAACAAAAGGATTTTTAAGAGAGAAGACATCCACCTGGGAAACGCTTTCAGGAGAGAAGCGGGTGCTGCCTAAGAACCAGGAAGGGCACAGAGGCGATGCACACGTGGCACTAGCTCAGGTCCCGCTGTTGAATCAGCCCTGCCACAGTTCATTCCCACAGGGGTTTGTTTGCTTTTCTCTCTGCCTGGGACAGTCTTCCTTACCCCCGTCCCCTTCATCTGAGCAAACCTTTGTCCATTTCTCTGGTCTCATCTCTTCCACCAAGAAGCTTGCTCTGACTGCCTCCATCTCCTGAACGCTGCCCTTGCCTCCTGTCGCTTGGTGTTAAAACCTCCTGTTTACTTGCTAACTAGTTAATCTCTGGGAGGGCTTCCCTGGTGGCTCAGCTGGTAAAGAATCTGTCTGCAATGTGGGAGACCTGGGTTCGATTCCTGGGTTAGGAAGATTTCCCTGAAGAAGGGAACTGCTACCCCACTCCAGTATTCTGGCCTGAAGAATTTCACAGTCCATGGGGTCACAAAGAGTCAGACACTGAGCAACTTTCACTCTCTATTTACTCTCTGGAGGACAAATTCCATGAGGGTGGGTACATCATTATGTCCCCAGCATCCACCCCACTGCAACAGAGTAAGAAATACTCATTTACTGAATTGATCTTTCTTAGGGCAAAACCAGACACTAATCTGAAAACAAAAGGAAAGTACTTTGAAACATATTCTCCTCAAACAATGAGGTCTCCCTATAAGTAAATTGAAAATAATTACCCTTTCTATTTATATATATCTATAACCATTAGGGGAGAAGGCAATGGCACCCCACTCCAGTACTCTTGCCTGGAAAATCCCATGGACGGAGGAGCCTGGTAGGATCTGATGATTCCAACCGTGTAATATTTTGGATGTCAAGTCACAACAAAGACCATGCCTGTTGGACTTTAGAGTTGACATTTCCTTAAGCCCTTAATCCTTAGCAATAAAATCTTCACCTTTTACTTGAGAATATTTCCCTGGCCAAGGGAACCCCAGGTAAGGGAGGTAAGGGAAGAGACTGTTTCTTTCAGTTGCTCTTTCACTTTGTTTAAAGCATCCGGTATCAATTATGATTAGATTCACTTGTGTAAAACCAAAACCCCCAAATAACAGTGGGTTAAACAGGATGAATTTATTTCAGTCTACCTGAGTCTGAAAGAGGGTGATGGAGGGCTGGAATGGGGGCTTCCAGGCTCTTCTATCTTTCTTTATCACTACCTTAGTACATGGTTTCCATAATTGTTCAGGATGGAAACTGCAGGTCCAGACATCCTGGTCATGTTTCAGAGAACTGGTAGGAGGAAGCAGAGAAGAGAAAGGGGTATGTCTTCCAGGTTGAGTTGGCTCCCTGTCAGAATGCACCCCCAAAGCTCCACTGGATACCTTGGCTTGTATCTCATTGCCCTGAGCATAGCTGTATGGTCACAACACTTCCACAAAACAGGCTTGGAAATGTGGTCTTTTTCCTGGGCCCACGGATGCCCTGATTCAGCAGGGTTGTGCTAACAAGGAAGAAGGAGAGAGAGCTGTCAGGAAGACAGTGGGCTTTGCCGATGTACTCCCAGGTGGTATTTACGCCTTTCTTCACTGGGATTCTCAGTCCTAAAAGACTGGCTTCTCCAGAGTCATAGAATGAAACTCACAAGACTCACTGTGTTGGTTCTCTGATGACCTCCAGCCCCTTTAAGGCAGTTTTCCCTTTCCTTCCGCAGATGCCCCAGCCCTTCCAAAAGTCGTCAGTTGGGGAAATGCTCGGGTGGCCCTTCCAAAGCCTGAACCTGTGTGCTTTCTTTCCAGGTGCTCAATATACTATCGAGTGATAGCTATTCCTTGTTTGAAGCTGCCTTGTTTTGTCCCTTGCCAGCCACCATCCCTATCCTAATGGCTGTCTGTGCAGTGTACGCCTTTTTCATTCTGGGGCCCACAGCTCTCATCGGGATATCCGTGTATTTGCTATTCATCCCCATCCAGGTAATAGCAAGTCTTTGCAGTTGTATTTCACGCACACTCTCACTTAAGTGGGTAGAAGGCTTTGCTTCCAGGGCCTGGCCCTGAAACCTGAGCCCTTACTTTGGGCTCATGGACAGCATAATTTTTAAAGAACTTGAATTTAAAGAACTTGAATTTGAATGCCCTGGGGAAGGGGGCATGCTTCTTCAATTTGTCAAAATCCCCAGTGCTTCCCTCGTATCCTGGTGATTCCTGCATTTGTATCACCTGGCCAGACTCAGGTTGTGTCCCCAGAGAACATTGACCACAACTCAGTGGAAGGATTCAGCTGAGAATCTCTCCCTTAGAACTTTTCCTGGCACTTACACTCCGATCCCTGGATTTTTAGGCCAACAGCAACTCAACAATTCTCTCTGAACACTGTACCTTGATTTCAGATGTTTCTGGCTAAGCTCAATTCAGCTTTCCGACGATCAGCAATTTCAGTGACAGACAAGCGAGTTCAGACAATGAATGAGTTTCTGACCTGCATCAAGCTGATTAAAATGTATGCCTGGGAGAAATCTTTTACCAACACCATCCGAGGTAGGATGAGCAACTGCTGAAGGAACCACTTGACCCGTAGAGTGTGCTTTTCCAATGGATTCTTAAGATTCTGGGTTTGGGAATTCTGGAAATGGACTGAGGGGACCTCCAAGCTGGTCTACAGGCTTTTCAAAAGAGTATAGAGATTTTGGAATAGACCCAGGCATCTCTTCTAGGGAAACCAAAGCTTAGTAGGTGAATGGCATATGGTTTAGCCATACTGAGGCTGGTGAGTGCTTATACTGGCCAGCTACCCTTCACAAAAATAATCCACTAAAGCGTTATGAGTAGAAGAGCTGGCTCAGGCTACTTCGTTGACTTGGAAGCTATCCATATGGGCACATGCACGCACTCACACTTATACACGTGTCCCCTCCTTGCTGGCAGCAGCCTCATCAGGATTGGATGTCCCACTGACTTGACGTGCTTTAGGCAGATAGGAGAATGCATATATAGCTGTTTTGTTTTAAAGATGATATTTAAAACTCTCAATCAAATAAAAATGCAAATCTAATTGCAGGAACATTTACATAATTGCTGACATAGACTCAGGTGGTTGACCGGTTAATGATCCGAACCACTGTTACAGCCGACTCTCTGGATCTACAATTACACTTGTAGACCAGCCTGTAATTGGACCCAAAGTTGTGTATCCACAGTTTTGAAAGTGGCTTTAGAAAATCTGCTTTTGAGCTTGCCGAAGGAAGTGTCCCAGGTTGGGACACTGGCAGCCTTATGTACCATCTTTCAAGAGCCAGAAATACTTCCGTGCACATTGAACTCACTTTAATACAGTTTATTTGATGTGATTATATTTGATTCCATTTTATGTAATTCAGTGTAACTCAATTTAATTCAATAAATATGTACCAAGTTTCTACTATGTACAAGGCCATGGGAGTCACACAAAATAATTAGAAAGGATCTCTATTTTTAAAATGGAGGAAGGATGAGCTAAGTTCAAAAATAGCTATCAGTTTGTTGGCTCTACTTCTAGAATATATCCAGAATCTGTCTACTTCTCTTCATTCCATAGCCACCGCAGTCCAAGCCAATATCCTCTCCCTTCCCATTTATGGAAAGAACTTCTAGATGCAACCTCTGCTTTCTGCCTGCCCCGTAAAATCCATGATGCACTCAACAGCCAGAATGACCTTTTAAAAATGTCAGTCAGATCCTGTCTCTCCCCTGCTGAAAAATCTTTAGTGACTTCTTTTCACACTTAAATGTTTTCAAATTTAGGACTTCTGAATGAAGTCCAGATTCCTTCCAACTGCCTATTGGATCCAGCACCATCTGACCCCTGCTGACCTCCTGACCTCATCACATCTTATCCCAGGCCTTGATAACTCTGCACGAGCCACTCGAATCTTCTGTTTTTAAAACAGCATCCACATCCATTCATGGCTCGGGAGCTCTGCAGTTGCTGTTCCCTCTGCCTCGAATGTCTTCTGCTAGATGTTCGTGCTGACTTTATCTTAACTGTGGGTCTCCTAAAGTAATGACAGTGATGCACGAGGCCTTCTTCACCACAGTCCCAAGCAGGTCCACTCCGTCTTTAACTCTTGGTCTTGTCACCCTGTTCATTTCTTTCATATCACCCAACACAGTTTGTCAGAGAAGGCAATGGCACCCCACTCCAGTACTCCTGCCTGGAAAATCCCATGGATGGAGGAGCCTGGTAGGCTGCAATCCATGGGGTTGCTGAGGGTCAGACACGACTGAGTGACTTCCCTTTCACTTTTCACTTTCATGCATTAGAGAAGGAAATGGCAACCCGCTCCAGTGTTCTTGCCTGGAGAATCCCAGGGACGGGGGAGCCTGGTGGGCTGCCATCTATGGAGTCACAGAGTCGGACACGACTGAAGCGACTTAGCGGCAGCATAACCATTAGGGGTAGGGGGACACAAATGATCTTATTTTCAGTTGGCATATGTATTAATAATAAGTTAACTCTTTATTTCACCCATCTATGCTCCAATTAGTAAGCAAGCACAGGATAGACAGCTACTGTTTGGGGGCTGTCCACTCTTTCCTAACGTAGTAATAACACCCCGATTTTATTTTGGGGAAGCATCCTTCTCCATTCTCCATTTATGTGATTCAGGGTAGCTGATCGCCTCCCCAGGCCCGGGTACAGGCATACAATTTGGGCCTGGCCCCTCACTGCATTCCAGCAGCCTAACACATAACTAGTTCAGGGATGAGCAACTCAAGTTGGCCCAGTGATTTAGCGCTGGAGTTTTGCTGGGATCCCTGGAGAAAGAGGACTGGGAGTGTGGAGCTGGTGGAATGTGAGCCTCGGGCGGCTGGCAGCCGTGCTGTGCCATGAGGACAGGAGGCCAGAGAGTGAAGTCAAGCAAATGAAAGTGAGGCTGAGTGAAGAAAGGCAGGGCCCACACGGCAGATGTCCTTTTGATACTGGCACTCAACCCAGAGTTTTTTCTGGAACTTTCCATTACATGAGCTAATAACGTCCCTTTTACCAGAAAGCTTAAGAACGTTTCTGTTTGCTGTAGCTGAATGAATACCAGCTAACAGAGAAAGCAGAACTGAGAGTGCGACTTTTCCTTTATTTTTTTTTCTTTTTTACAAAATCAGTATACCACTTGCAACACTCAACACCAATCAGAAATTGTAATAAACTTTATCATTATTATGAAATTCCTCTGTGGTCTCCAGGGGAGCCAGCAAGTGCCCTACTCCAGGCTGTGCTCCCTCAGTGTCCTTTTCCCGCCCATCACCAGCACTTGGAGCACACTCCAGCCCTGCTTTGCAGAGAAGCAGCCATCTCTGCAGAGGAGGCTTCAGGCTGCAGTCTTCCCCGCCGGCTCTGACTACTGCACCACGGCCGGCTCAGCCACGCCTGCCTCCACGCAGTCCCGCCTCCTCAGCTCATGGAACTACTGGCTATTGCCAGCAGGGCTGCGAACGTGGACCCCGGCTTCCTCTGCAGGACCTCAGGCTTGTCAAACTCCACCACCTGGGAGGCAGAGAGAGAAGGGGAGGGAAGCAGGGTGCAGCTGAGCTCGGTCCTGAGGGATCCGAAGGCCTGGGCGCCATCCTCCCAGCAGCCTGGGAGTGTCCCCTCACCTTCCCGTTGCCCATGACCAGGATGCGGTCGCAGTTGAGGATGGTGGTGACACGGTGCGCGATGATCAGCACTGTGCAGCCCCGGAAACTTTCACGGATTATGTGTTGGATGAGGATGTCCGTCTCCAAGTCGAGGGAGGCTGTGGCCTCATCAATAAGGACGATCTGGTAGATAAGAAATAGCAATGAAGGCAGCCTCCTCAGACTCAACCCTGGGTCTAGTCCTGGGGTGACTGCCAATCTGCCTAGTACCTCAGCTGGAAAATCTTTGGACTTGGTTCGAAACCCACCTGGAGCTTTAAGTTATCCATCACATTATGAAGAGAATGTTAAGTCTCAACCAAGAGCTAACTACACTTTGTGTCTGTTAGTAGCTTAGTTGTGTCTGACTCTTTGCAACCCCATGGACTGTAGCCCGCTAGGCTCCTCTGTCCATGGAATTTTCCAGGCAAGAATCCTGGAAATGGGTTACCATTTCCTTCTCCAGGGGGTCTTCCCAACCCAGGGATAGAACCCAGGTCTCCTGCATTGCAGGCAGATTCCTTACAATCTGAACTACCAGGGACACCTTCTTTAGTGACCAGAAAATTAAGTTCTTAAAAGTGAAAATGTGCCAGTAGCAACTTCCTGTTTTATGAACTGCCTTCCTATTTGCCTGAATTAACGTAGAGCAATGTTCCTCTCAGGACAGCCAAGCACACCCGGGTGGCAGAAGAAATGGTGCAGCTAGTATGTGGATAAATGCACTTTTTACTTTAACATGTTTGTATTTCTTTCATTAACAATATGCATCAGATGCCATTTGCAGCAACATGGATGACCCTAGAGATTGTCATATTGAGTGAAGTAAGACAGAGAAAGAGAAATATGACATCCCTTATATGTAGGATCTAAAAAGAAATGATACAAATGAACTTACAAAACAGAAAGAGACTAGCAGACATAGAGAACAAACTTTCAGTTTCAGGGGGAGGAAGAAAGGGGAGAAGGGATAGTTAGAGGGTTGGGGATGGACATGTACACACAGCTATATTTAAAATGGATAAACAACAAGGTCCTATTGTGTAGCAAAGGGAACTCTGCTCAATGTTATGAGCCTGGATGGGAGGGGAGTTTGGGGGAGAATGGATACATGTATATGTATGGCTGAGTTCCTTTGTTATTGGCCTGAAACTAGCACAACATTGTTAATCGGCTATACCCCAACACAAAATAAAAAAGTTTTAAAAAAATATGCATTGGAAGAATTTAATTGGTATAGAAAGTGTGATTTTTGCTCCTTCACAAGACAAGGCATCACAAGTAAATCACAGGCTAGGTGGTACACAGATATGACAAAAATCATAAAGTGATGACGCAAACTTGGAAAACAATCTAGAGAAAGCAGCCTTCACACCAAGCAGCTCAGTAACTGAAATACGGAACTGAGGGGTTAAGAAAATGTTACCTACACATTGCCAGGCCTGTCACCCCTCTCTCTTAGCAAGACGGGAAAGTGCTTCCTCCTCTGAAACCTCCCTGCTCCAGGCCCCACGGAGCTCTGTCTGCTCTTCCCCTCAGCTCTGACTGTCGCACCAACAATTTTTGCACTGCTCATTAACTGACCATGTTGTGCATTGCATGTGCCTGTGTGTGCAAGTATGTATACCTGTGTGAGTGTGGAGGTGTGGGTGTGTATGTGTGTACAGCGCCTCACTTGTGAGGGAAAGTTGGCTCCTAAGTAGCCCCTGTAGTATCTGAAATATTTGGAAAATTTTAAACCAACAAAGGTCTGTCTAGTCAAGGCTATGGTTTTTCCTGTGGTCATGTATGGACGTGAGAGTTGGACTGTGAAGAAAGCTGAGGGCCGAAGAATTGATGCTTTTGAACTGTGGTGTTGGAGAAGACTCTTGAGAGCCCCTTGGACTGCAAGGAGATCCAACCAGTCCATTCTCAAGGAGACCAGTCCTGGGTGTTCATTGGAAGGACTGGTGCTAAAGCTGAAACTCAAATGCTTTGGCCACCTGATGCGAAGAGCTGACTCATTTGAAAAGAGCCTGATGCTGGGAAACATTGAAGGTGGGAGGAGAAGGGGACGACAGAGGATGAGATGGCTGGATGGCATCACCGACTCGATGGACGTGAGTTTGAGTGAACTCTGGGAGTTGGTGATGGACAGGGAGGCCTGGCGTGCTGCAGTCCATGGGGTCGCAAAGAGTCGGACACGACTGAGTGACTGAACTGAACTGAACTGAAGAAACACTGTTGGATGGATGAAACTTTAAGAAAAAAATGTTCTTTTGCTCCTGAACAGGTGTCATCTGATTCTCACATCTAATAAAGATGAGGGAATGTCCTGCCCCCAAGTTTTAAAAGGAAAGCACAGTAGGCGACTTTGAGTGAATTTATCTCTAGCCTTGTGGCTTGTGCAGGAGGCGTGCATTGGGGCTTGGTTGTGGCAAGGACGTTTCAAGTCTAGGTTGGGGTGCCAGGGTGCGGAGTACGTGGGCAGAGAGGCCCCCCCTTCCATAGGCAGGGTTGCCCAGAATGGCAGAAAGTTACCATCAAGCCCTTTGTGGATTTGTGGACAGAACCCAGGGTGGAGCCCAGAGTCCCAGGTGCCTGAGGGAGAAACAGCAGTGTGTTTCCCAAGCTGGGCATCCCCCAGACCCCTCACGTGCCCCACAGCTCTCACCTTGGAGCTGCGGAGGAGGGCCCGGGCAATGCAGAGCAGCTGCCGCTCCCCCACGGAGAAGTTCGAGCCATTTTCCGTAACTTCTGCTTGCAAGCCTTGTGGCAACTTTGAGATCTGTGATATCGAGGAATACGCCTGTGAGCCACAGTGGGATGAGTTCTAAAACTGACCCCCTCGTACCTCTCCTGTCCTGTCCTGTCTGTGACAAGCCCTCCCCGCCCCTGTCTCCACACTCCAGACACTGACCTTTCTCGTCCCCAGCTCTGCCCATCCAGTTCCCCTCACAAGGTCTTTGCACCTGCTAGTTTTTAAACATGGAATGTTCTCTCAAGGATCTGTGCCCAGCTGCCCCCTCAGCATTTGGTCTGTCAAATGTGTGTCTCTACAGAGGCCCTGGCTGGCCACCCACTGCGGTGTCTGCAGTTCTCATCACTACCTACACAGCACTGGTCCCATCTGAGTTTCCTGACTGTAAGCACCAGAAAGACAAAGCTGTACCCCCCTTGCCCTGAGCTGGTAAATGCCTGGCTTACTACTGGCATCATCAGCCCTTATCTAGGGATCTCAAACCATCTCATTCCCGTGAGATGATTTAATCCACGCAGCGTCTGGCACACCGCACCAGAGGAGCCTGGAGGACCAGCAGGACTGAGAATTCAGCCTCACGCTTACCGTCTTGTTCAGGAACGTCCTCTTCAAGGCATCCCAGATCTGCTCGTCTGTGCAGCGGTGAAAAGGGTCCAGGTTGAATCTGCCTCAGGAGAGAAAGAGAAGTGTTCAAGAAGCACACTTGCCCATTGAGTCGTCTGCACCCCACAGAGCACGTGACCGAGGATGGTTGAGTAAGTGAAACTTGGTCAGTTGTGTCCAACTCTTTGGGATCCCATAGCCTGTAGGCCCACCAGGCTCCTCTGTCCGTGGAATTTTCCAGTCTAGAATACTGCAGTAGGTTGCCATTTCCATCTTTGGGGGATCTTCCGGACCGAGGGATTGAACCCAGGTGTATTGCATTGCAGGCAGACTTCTTGCCATCTGAGCCACCAGGGTAGTCAGGATGGTTAGAGCTGGATTATTGGATCCAGAGAAACTCATCAAACTCCCACAAGTGGTCTTCCTTGTGCCTTCCCAGTACCTCTTCCTTCTGCAGGCAGCAGCTCCCAAGTCTTGTTTGGGGGCTACCTCCTTCCTAGCCATCAAGCCTGTGTGGTCCAGGTGGAGCAGACTCGGGTGGAAGCAAACCAGAAGGTGGTAACCCCTGGCCGCAGCAATTGGCTGAGGGGTGGGGAAGGTAACCAATCAGAATGTATCTCAGGACCTAGACAACAATCACCAGAAAAAGGGTTTGTACTTTCTCACCAACTGCACAAATGAGGCTACAACCATCTTGCCTCAGGAAGAGGAGACATGGAGCCCCCACGGCCCACAGTGGAGCCCAAGGATGAAGCCAAGGCAGACTGAAGGGGATATTGGTCCTTTGAATCAACCTTGGCTTTCCTGTTTTGTGATTCAAGAGGTTCTTTTAGCTTAAGCCATCTGGGGTGTGTGTGCGCGTCTCAGTGTGTGTTAGCATATACATAACATAATATTTATCATTTTAACTGTAACTGTACAATTTAGTGGCATTCAACACATTTACAATGTCAGGTAACAACCACTAAAACTCATCAACACCAATAAAAACTCTGCCGATTGAACGTTCTCTCTCCCCTTCCTCCCTTATCCCCTGGTAACCTCTTTTCTACTTTCTGTTTCTACAGGTTTGCCTATTCCTGGTATCTCATTTACATGGAAATATACAATATTTGGAGCTTCCCAGGTGGCATTAGTGGTAAAGAACCTGCCTGCCAATACAGGTAGACATCATAGACTCAGTTCGATCCCACGGGTTGGGAAAGATCCCCTGGAGGAGGGCACGGCAACCCACTCCAGTATTCTTGCCTGGAGAATCGCATGGACAGAGGAGCCTGGCAGGCTTCAGTCCGTAGGGTCACAAAGAGTAGGACACGACTGAAGCATCCTGCATCTGGCTTACTTCACTTAGCATAATGCTTTCAAGATCCATCCATGTTGTATCATGTATCAATTTTTCATTTGTTTCTGATTGAATGATATACCACAGTTTGTATAGGTCACATTTTGTTCATCCATTCATCTGTCAATGGACATTTGGGTGTTTCTACCTTTTGGCTATTGTGAATAAGGTCATAAGCACTGTTATACAAGTATCTGTTAAGCCCTGCTTTCAATTCTGTGGTAATTCTTTCAAATCTGTAGATTTGATTCTTGAAATTTAATTCTTTCAAATCTGTAGAACCAGGTTTGGTGGATCATATGATAATTCTACATTTAACTCTTTGAGGAACCACCAAATTGTTTTCCACAGTGGCTGTGCTATTTTACGTTCTCACCAATAGTTCCTGAGGGTTCCAATTTCTCAACATTCTTACCAACACTTGTTATGTTCCTTTTTCTTTTCTTATTGCTAGTCTAGTAGGTATAAGGTGTTATCTCATTGTGGTAAGGTTGTTTTTTTTTTTCCTGTCTCTTGCAGAGAAGGAATCCTAACTGATCATCCAGGCAACTAACATCATATTTGGATCTAATTGGACTTTATACCCATTAAAGTTTGCCCTGGCATTTGGCATAGGAAACATTATAAACACATCCTTGTTATGCAGCCACTCAGTCCCAGTTGAAAACTGTCTTAACCGCTGTTTTTTTTTCCCCCCAGTTCAACATACATTCTGTGTGTACGGCTAGATTGAAGAGGCAGAAGATAGAATGCCCTATTTGCTTAATATTTGGTAATTGCCAAAGCATTTTTACAGATGGGTTCATTGACATCCTCTTCCTCATGAGACGGATCTCTTTTATTGATGAGAAAATTATGACTTATCAGTGTTAAGTGGCTTGTTCAAGCTCATACCACACGTCAGAGAGACAGGCTGGCATCAAGATACTCAGAGTTAGACAGAACCTCGAAAGGCAGGGAACCCAGGTCTCCTGTCCGCCGGTGCACACTTTCTGCTGCAAGCAGTGTGGGGGGAGGGGAGGTACTATGACTCGGTAGGGCGATAGTATCTGGAGTTGTATCTCAGCTCTACCTTTTGTGTGTGTGTCTCCTTCAATAAGTCACTATCCTAAGTTCAGTTTGTAGAAAGTAATAGTGCCCACCTCACTGAGTTGCTCTGACACTGCAATGACCCAGAATATTAAAGCATAGGGCTGGCACATTTAAATGTTCAATAAATATTAATTCATGTTTCTACTACTCCTATATCAAGGCACGATAGATTCGGGCCAACTTCTACCTTAACACAGAAGTCTATCACTAAATTTTATCTCATTCCTCTAAAACAACACAATTGGTACAAAGTTCTCTGTGCATACAGTATGCACTCTCCTTGGAAAGGCTTTCCTCCTTTTTTCTGCCGTGCAGTCTTCTACTAAGCCTTCAAGACCCTACTCAAAGGCCTCCCCTGCTTCTCTGGAAGGCTTTCTGAATTCCCCCAGGCAGAGTTATTTGTCCTACTTTTAGGTTCCCTTAGCACTGGGTTTATATCTCTGATCTAGCAA
Source organism: Bos grunniens (assembly GCF_055505025.1). Lineage (NCBI taxonomy): Eukaryota > Metazoa > Chordata > Mammalia > Artiodactyla > Bovidae > Bos > Bos grunniens. The sequence continues at coordinate 16,743,388 of NC_141182.1, forward strand.
ATTACATCCTTGCATTAATATTATAACTTGACAGGTCTTACATGTCTACAACTCCCCTCACCCTTGAATGTGAACTTCTGAGGGGAAGAAGGGCACTGATCATTCATCCAAGTGTCCCCAGTCCCTAGCACAATGTCGACCTGGCAGAGGCTCAGAAAAGGCAAGTTAAGTGGATGAAAGGATGAAGGAATGAATGAATGATGGGTAAATAAATAAATGGATGACTGAAGCTCTGTGGTTAGTCTATCCTCTTGCCTCTAAGAAGATAAATGCCCTTAGATATCCCTGTATGTGAGGCACCCAGCTTCATTTTCATGCCTCATCCTTCCTCAGACTCCGTACCATGGACTCCCACGTGGCTAAGAAGCACTAACAAGCACCAGCAGTAACCTGGATGATGCTTAATCCCCAAGTTGCCTTCAGAAGAAACAGAAAGTGTGGTGAGGAGGCCAGAGACCCAGTTCCATCTGCCTCACTGACGGGACTGCCTGGATTGCAAACATCGAGCTTAAACACCCCTGTTGGCCTTATCCAGAGGGAGACAGAAGAGAATAAACCACATCCAGACATGGAAATATGTGGTCAACCACAGAGCAAACACTGATAGTGATATGAAATCTGACCAATCCCATTAGGGTTTTTAAAAATTAAAATTAGGCCTTTTGTTTAGGCCTTTTGATTGAAGTGTTCTTGTGTGTATCCAGGCCTCATTCATTCATCAGGGACATCTCTTCTCCCACCAAGGAGAGAGCAGAGGCCCAGAAATTGGGACTCTGGCCACAGGTGATGAGAGGCAGCCCATCCCTAGGGATCCACTCAGTGACTCCTGCTGGGAGACTGTCCTCTGCTCAGGCTGCCTCAGCCCAGCGCTCACCTGATGGTCCCCGACAGCAGGACTGGATCTTGAGGGATAACTGAGAACTTGGACCGCAGGTCCTCCAGGCTGAGGCTACAGATGTCCACGCCGTCGATGAGGATACGGCCACCGGCTGGTTCCACCAGGCGGAAAAGAGCCACCCCCAAGGAGGACTTCCCTGCAGGGCAAGAATAAGTGGGGCTCTGTCTTCTGAGTCTGCAGGAGGGGCAGCACAGGTCAGACCTGGTGTCCACCCCAGACTCCCCTCCCCATGACCCACTCCTTGTCATCATGAACCAGAGAGGGCAGAAGAGGCTTGGAGTCTCCAGTCCCCACCCCAAGGGGTGCCCAAAACCATGAACAGCTCTTACTGCCTCAGTCAGAGGGCGTGAATGGAGCCCTGGGTAAATCCAGCCCACACATAAGTTTTGTTTCACACACACGATGTTATTGCTGCTTTTTTAATTCTTTGCCAGCATTAAAAAAAAAAAAAAAAAAAATCCAAAGACCCAGTATACAAAAGCTCAAACTGCATGATTCTCTTGAGAGTCAGTAAAATGGGCAACACTGGGCCCATATCCCCTCAGGCAACAGGCAGCTAGAGCCAAGCATAGCTGCTTCCTTGAGAGAGGAAGTATTCAAGTTCAATGCGCTGCCCTCCCCACCCTTGTTTCCTCACACCCCAGGCCTATCACATACATTTGAGTTTCCAACCTCTGCCGTAAAAGGTAAGGTCCGTGTGAGGGGCAGCCATGTGTCTTGTTCACCTTTGTGTTTCCAGGCCTGGCATACAGTAAGTGCTCACTAAATACCTACTGGATGAATTCAGTCAATTGGACCATCACTACTTGAGAGCAGCTCTACATCAGACCCAGCCCTCTCAGCCCAGCTGCAGGGGAGAAACGGAAAGGGAGAAGCACATGAAAGAATACAGCTGGGAGCTCTTCACTTTGCAGCAGTACAAGGCCTGCAGGAGCCTGAGGAAACAGAGACTTGGGAGGCTCCTGTCATCCTGGGGGGCTGCCTGGAGGAGGCAGCCCCTGGAGCCCAAGGCTGGGATCCGAACAAGGCAAAAAGTGGAAAGGGGTGAATACCCTTGGGTCAGATCTCCCAAAAGTGATGAGAGGAAGAGAAGGAAGAGGTCAGCCAGGAGAAAGGAAGTGGGGAGAAGCAGGTGGAAAAAGAGGTACTCCTTGGAAGAAAAGTTATGACCAACCTAGATAGCATATTCAAAAGCAGAGACATTGCTTTGCCAACAAAGGTCCGTCTAGTCAAGGCTATGGTTTTTCCAGTGGTCACGTATGGATGTGAGAGTTGGACTGTGAAGAAAGCTGAGCACTGAAGAATTGATGCTTTTGAACTGTGGTGTTGGAGAAGACTCTTGAGAGTCCCTTGGCCTGCAAGGAGATCCAACCAGTCCATTCTGAAGGAGATCAGCCCTGGGTGTTCTTTGGAAGAAATGATGCTAAAGCTGAAACTCCAGTACTTTGGCCACCTCATGCGAAGAGCTGACTCATTGGAAAAGACTCTGATGCTGGGAGGGACTGGGGGCAGGAGGAGAAGGGGCCGACAGAGGATGAGATGGCTGGATGGCATCACCGACTCGATGGACGTGAGTTTGAGCGAACTCCGGGAGTTGGTGATGGACAGGGAGGCCTGGCGTGCTGCGATTCTTGGGGTCACAAAGAGTCGGACACGACTGAGCGACTGAACTGAACTGACTGAGAGGGGGAGGGGAGAAGGAAAGTGTTAGTCACTCAGTCCTGTCCAACTCTTTGTGAGCCCATGGACTGTGTAGCCCACCAAGATCCTCTGTCCATGAGATTCTTCGGGCAAGAACACTGGAGTGGGCTGCCATTTCCTTCTCCAGGGGATCTTCCAGATCCAGGGATCAAACCTGGGTCTCCTGCACTGCAGGCAGATTCTTTACCATCTGAGCCACCAGGGAAGCCCACGCAAGCTGGTCTTCGCCCTTGCAGAGCTCTGCACGCCCCCTGCAGGAAGCACTCGTTCCTGCACCCTGTTCACCCTTCCATCGCAAACATTGGCCTCAGAGTGCAGACTACCGTAGTTCAAGGGCCCAACAACTCCGTGGCTCTGTTAACATCACCCCTCTCCTTCCCCAGGGCCTTCACCACCAAGGCAATTATCTTCCTCATTCCTTATTTGATGACCTGTCAACATCTGTCGCCTCCACTGGGATCCCATGACAGCAGTGACTATGGGTTTTGTTCTTCTAGCACAAAATGAGTCCCCAGTAACTATTTGTAGGGTCACTGAGTCACCACATGTCTGAAGACAAGTCTGACACCCAAATCCAATGTTGAAGACAGGGCATGCCCTGGACCCTGAGCTCACCAGAGCCTGTCCTTCCCACGATGCCCACCACTTCCTGGCTGTGAATCGTCAGGCTGAGGCCGTTGAGGACAATGGGCGTGTTGTCTCTGTATTTCATCTGGTAATCCTGGAACGTGATTTCCCCATGCTGTGGCCACCCATGAGGACAGCTTGCGCCTTCTATGTGTAAAGGAGCCTCAGGGACACACATCTCGTTTTCAAACAGAGAAAAATAAATCAATGATTATCCATCTCTGCCCATCCCCTGCTGACCCACTGGCCTCTAGCTGTTGAGTGTGTGAACCATCCCAGCCTGCCCTTGAATCAGGGTTGAGCCACCACCATGTGATCAGAGGAGCATCCCACCCCCAATCACCTGAAATGCACATGATTTTATCCCCAAAGAGTGAGAAACCATATTGGTAGTTCCCATGTTATTAACATAGAAAACTCTAATTTATTGTGTGAGGCTCTAAAGACACAGAATCCGGAATAATGATAACCAGGACAGCAGGGTTAGCTCACTCCTGTTAGTTGTGTTTTAGAGCTCAGAGCCCTTGGGCAGACAATTTCTTTCTATTCCTATCCTAGGAGGTAGGCAATTTTAAATGATTTCACAGGCAAGGAAATAGAGGCTCACACAGGTCGGATGACATGTTAAGATCACACAGCTGATGGGGACTCAAACCCAGGGCTGCCTGACTCTAAGCCCACAACTCTGCATTGAGCAAGGTGGCTGGATTGGGAGGAAAGATTCCTCCTCTGGATATTGGGATAATAATTCAGCTAACCATATTAAGTTGTTTTGTGATTCCATGAAACAATCTAGATATCATTATACTGAGCCTTTACTATGGGCCAGGCACTGCGTTAAGTGATTTACATAGGATGTGATCTAATCTTTGTAATAACCCAATGACACAGATACTGCGATCTGTCTCATTTCATTGATGGGGAGCTGAGAGGCTGAATAAGTCACAAGGCTACACAGCTGACTCAAGGAGCAAAGCTTAGACCTGAACCCAGGTGATCTGTTTCCACATCTGGATTCTTAAGTACTATGACGTAAATAGAAGCCATATTAATAACAATTATTATTGTTATCATCATTATTATATTTGAGCAAACCTCTCTCTTCTAAAAAGGGCAGATCATTCCATCTATATCCAAGAGTGCCATGAGGGATATGGTCAAAAAGAGCTGATGAGTGTGGAAGAGCTTCTGAGAGATGATATATATCCTTCTGGGGGAGCTGAAGGGGAAGGACCAGAAGCCAGTTGCCTCCTGGGAAAATCTCAGGGCCCTTGAGGTGCTGGGGCTTGCAAAGGCTGGATGTGAGACTTCCACATCTCCCTGCACAAAGCCAGATCTGTGTCCCACCTTCATGTACTGCAGTATCCTCTCCACAGCTGTCAAGCATGCCTCTGCCTCTGAACCAATCCGGACACTGGCCTGGAAGTTGGACGCCAGCTGGAACAAAGGAGAAGTATCTGAGGAGCAGGCTGTAGGGGTGACCTCAGGTTCTCACCGCTTCCAAAGGTGGGAAATTGCCATTCCTCCTGAGTAGCTCCTCAAACCAAGACAACTTCCCTTAAAGGGAAGGAGCAGGTATCTCTGGTGCCCCACTGAGCTACGTCTGAGTGTGGCTGCAGCTGTGGTGGGCAGCTGTAGGAGAGAATCCCACCAAGCCTGTTTCACCTCAGGTGCCCTTTGCTTTATGTTCAAAACCTTTGTCCATACTACAGGAGCCCACTCAGCCCAAGTGCAGCCCAGAAACATGGGAGTTACGGCCCTTGGGAGCAGCCCTCTCCTAGTGGGGAAAGGAGCCACTAGATAAACTCTCCTATCTCTTGGCCTTCAGGGACAATCCTGTTAGTTGGTGATGGAGCAGTGACTCTCGATGACACTCTTGCAGTGCAATTCCTCCTCCCCTGTCACATGCTCCTGCTCCTGGGTCCTTTCTAGACAGCATCTCACAAATAATCTACCTGCATCCGAGTCCTTGTCTCAGGCTCTGCCTTCAGGAAAAACCAGACTAAGAGGAGCCTCAGGAATTCTTAGGAATTGGAGGCACCACAGATGAGGATACAGAGGCCCAGAGAGAGGAAGTGATACACACAGAATCACCCAGAAGCCAGCGGCAGAGCTGGGATGGGGGCCCCAGTTTTGATGCTCTGCACCCCTCAGGCCATGCAGAAGGTGCCAGGCAACAACTCCCTTATACAGTCAATCAACAAACTCTGATGGAGGTGCTGGGCCAGGCTCCATGCTTAAAGTGCAGCAGACCCAGGCCCTGCCCTCAAGGAGCACCCAGTAGAATGGGGAGAAAGACAGGTCAATCGAGAAGGCGGCATGATAGAGGAAGCACTCAGCTCCGTCATGGCCACAGGACAGTCACCAGACGAGGGCTGCTGGGTAGGCTTCCTGGAGGGGGTGGCACTGGAGGCACCTTTTTAAGGAGAAGTGGGATTTAGCCAGCTAAACATGGATGGAGACAGGTGTTCATAGTAGGGGGACAGTCTTGACAGTAGTAAAATGGCATCATCCATTCAGGGCTCCTCAGGCCATGTGACTGTGGATAAAGCAAAGGGTATGTATGGGCTAAGGAGACCAGGGAGGGAAAACCTGTAGAAGTCAGAGAAGAGGCCACCATCATGAAATGACACTGAGCTGGGAAAGGATATCAGGCACAGTTGACTGACTGCCTATCAACAGCCAGTCCCATCTTCGTTCCTTGCTGACACAGCTTCTGTTATGTTCAGGTGTCTGGCAGCCTGGAATTCCAGGGAGGCTTGGTTACTTCAAACCAATCATATTAACCCCTATCCTCTTGCCAATGACTGGTTTAGCAGTGACGTGAAGTCACTCAGTCATGTCCGACTCTTTGCGACACCATGAACTGTAGCCTACCAGGCTTCTCAGTCTATGGGATTTTCCAGGCAAGAGTACTGGAGTGGGGTGCCACTTCCTTCTCCAGGGGATCTTCCTGACCCAGGGATCTAGCCCCCGTCTCCCTCATTGCAGGCAGACGCTTTACCCTCTGAGCCACCAGGGAAGCCCTAGCAGTGAGCCATGACACAATTCTGGCCAACGAAGCACAAGGAAAACTCAGATGTGAGTATTCTAGGAAACAACTCCTTGTTCTTACAAGGGGGCACATGGAAAAAGTTATCTCCTCTCCAGTCTTTAGCAGTTTCTGGATGAGGATGAGTTGTTTGGGGCTGCAGCAGCCATTCCGTGAACTTGAGTAGACAATCCTGAGGATAAAGTCAGACTGCGGATGCCAGAGCAGAAAAATTAAAGATCATGGGTTCATGATAAGCCAGTAAATTTGCCAACAGAGGACAGCCCTACCTCAGCCTTCTGGTCACATCAGATAATAAGTTCCCAGATTGCTAAGGCCATTTTGAATTGGTTATATGACTTGTTTTGGCTTGTAACCAAAAATATCTCTAATATTTACTAAGAAATCTCTCAAGGCTACAAAGCAACATTGTGTGTGATACCTGCCTCCCAAAGCCTGAATTTCCTCCAGAGTACATGCAGAAGTCAAAGTCTGATCAGAGGACAGAGTGTGTGTGGGGACTAGGGCCAGATGTAAGGGCCTGGAATGTAGGTGGATGGCTTAGGTTTAGTGCATAACGAGACAGAGAGTCTCTAGAGGGTCTAACCAAGGTGATGACATGAGGAAAACCAGAATTAAAGATCACTCTGGAGTGGGGGTAGTTCAGCTGGTAAAGAATTCACCTGCAATGCAGGAGACCCCAGTTCAATTCCTAGGTCAGGAAGTTCCCCTGGAGAAGGGAGAGGCTACCCATTCTAGTATTCTTGGGCTTCCCTTCTGGCTCAGATGGTGAAGAATCCTCCTGCAATGATGGAGACCTGGGTTTGATCCCTGGGCTGGGAAAATCCCCTGGAGGAAGGCATGGCATCCCACTCCAGTATCCTTGCCTGGAGAACCTCCATGGATAGAGGACCCTGGCAGGCTACAGTCCATGGGGTCTCAAAGAGTCAGACATGACTGAGCAGCTAAACTGAAGAAAGTGGATGGGAAGGGGTTCAGGGATGGGCAAGGCAGGTGGACTGAGAAGTTGTTACCCAGCATAGAAATTAGACACTCAAACAGAACACCAGACATTGAGAAGAAAGGATGAACTTAGGGCCATTCTTAAATCCTCAGGCCCTCTAGCAGAATTTCTCCTTGGTGTCCTGTGGTGGGACAACTGGTCAACCCTGAGCAAACACTCCAATACATGGTGTACTTGGGACAGCAAAGCCTCCACCCACTCTTTGCTCCAGCACTAGATAACCTAGGCACAGGGTTCAGCAGGCAGGGGGCATCTCTGTCCTTAGTGACGCGTGTCCCCCAGGACTCCAGTGTGGGGCCTCTCCCCAGAGTTCTGGAAGGCTCAGGGTAATTCTGCAGTGGGCCACATGCACATGTGTTCGTGTGTGTGCAGGTGTGTGTTTATATATTTGTGTGTCAGAAAAAATGAGAGAGAGAAGAGTGTGTCCCACCATGGACAAACCTGTCTCTCAGCTGCTGTGGGAACACAGGCAAATTAACTCTGGAAACTGTAGCTTCTTATCTGTAAGCTGGGAACCATAATAGGGAATGTTTATCCAGCATTTATTCTGGGCCAAGGTTTTAACACGTATGAACACTTGAGTTTACATATATTCCTTACAAGTCTATGATTCCAGAACTTTTATTATCTCCCTTTCATAAAAGAAATAAGGAGGGTAACAGATTTCCCCAAAGTCACATAGATGATAATGAACAGAGCCTGTTGAGAACCTGCAGCTTCCAAACCACATGTTCTTAACCACTTGGCCGCATCTCATGGAATGTGGTGACAGTTCAATGGAAGAAGCATAGCAAGTGTCCAGCAGGGCATGGGCTCAGTGCAAGCTCCCCAGCTGCCCACTTAAGGCCTGGGGCGGCTGTCTGTGGGCATGCGCACCACACAGCCACCTGCATGGCCTGTGCACCCTCAGAAGAGTCTGCACACAGGCCTGGCCATGTGAGCACAGCAGTCATGTGTGTCTGCCACAGGGTTCAACAAGGAGCAGGAAGGAGCCCCTCTGCACCCAAAAGGATGCCTCAGCAGGGGGCACACAAGACCCCAGCCCAGTTAGAGAGAAAGAATGAGAGAGGATGGTTAACAACTACCCCTGTGGGAGAGGGTGCCAATGGAACTGTGCACCCATGGTTTACTGAGTTTCCTAACTAGCCTCACAGCCCTCTGGGGAGAGCCCTTCCCCAGGACTTTGTGGACATAAGCCTTGGCCCTGATCCTGGGCATGGAAGAATTCAGGCCATGAGACATGAAAAGCTTCTACACCAGGGTCCCCTCAAGAACCCATTTTAAAAATCAGATTCCAAGACCCCACCCAACCAGGACCTGACTCTGAATCGCTCCTCTGTGCTCTGGAGTGTGGCCCTCCTGTCAGCTCCATGAGCCCAGCTGAATCAGCCTACCAGGCTGGGCCAAGCATTCGGGTTCAAGTCTATGCACTTTGAAGCCTCACAGGCCTGCCCCAGAGGAGAACTGGGAAACCTACATTTTAAATAGCCTCCCCAGGTACCTCAGAAAAGTGACAACTGACTCAGGGCATGTACAGTAAAGTAAAAAAGACACCACAGGAAACCAAGAGGCCCAGGGTCTTCCCTGGCTCTGCTTCTAAAGCTCTGTGTGTTCAGACAACTCCTTCCCCTCTCTGAGCCTCAGTTTCCCCATTTACACAATAGGAAGGTTGGACTCTGCTGTCTCTGGGCTTCTCTTCAATCCCAATATTCTGATTCTGTTAAATACCTTTCAATGTAGGCTTCCCAGTTCGGAAGTGACAAGGAAACAGAACAAAGCTGCAGATTCAGAAAGCCAAGCATCCAGTTCATAAGGTCACAAATGGCCAAAACCCAAGGTGTAATCAAAGTCCCACAGACCCCCAAGTCTGCCCACAGGCCACAGACCACCACCAGCCTCCTCCCTGGCCCCCTGCTGTCTGATAGTCCATCCCTTACCTGCAGGACGAGGCTGAGAGCCATGGCTTTATAGGAATGGGGGACAGAGGAAAGGCCAAAAACCAAAAACAGGGCTACCACCAAGGTCACCAGGTTGGTCATGAGCTCCAGTCTCAAGGCCACCCATCGCGTGGAAGACACAAACATCAGCAGGTAGTTATTCTGTACATCTGTCAGCTTTTTAAACCTGACAAAGAAAGGACAACATGAAAGTCACATGTGTCTGTCTGACCCAGGGTTTCCTAACACTGGTTGCTTTCTCCAGCATCCAGCTCCCCAGTCTCACCAAAGAACCAACGAAGAAAATTGGAGAGGATTCCTTTCTACTCCTTTCTCAGCCATGGAGTTCACCTGACCCCAGATCTAGGAGTGAGCTCGGACCGATTTAGGCCTATTAGCAGTTCTCTTCCCCTCGCCTCGATAATTGATTCAGGATGGGTAAGTTACTCTACTGGGCCAACAAGAATGAATAAAGGCCCAGATTTGTGAGTGAATGAAGGAAAGCAATCCCTTCTTCGTATCTGTCCACCTTGCTCACAGCTGTATCCCCACTGGGTGCTGAGCACCTGGGAGGGTCTCAATGTTGACTGAATGATCCCTTAGTCCTAGTCTCTGCATAGTCTTTGGGTCTCTCTAGTGCCAACGGGAGAGCTGGCACCATGGTTCATTCAATATTTCAGTTAACAGAGCACACACCATCTCCCATGCCCAAATCTTCCCTGGCTTCAAGGCCACCTCAGATGTTGCCTCCTCCCCAAAGCCTTCCCTGATCCCAAGCTGCGGGTTATCACTTTCTCCTCTGAAACCCCAAGTCATTCTACCTGCGTTTCTCCCTATTGCATTGTATTCAACACTTGTCTTATTACAAAAATATACATCTGTGTCCCCTGTCTTCCATTAGACTGCAAACTTTTTGTAGTTCAGTGCAGACCATGTTTGACTGATGCTTACAAGTAGATAAGTTTATGTTACACAGTTAAACCTCAGCAACAATCATAGGATTTGATTGTTTCAACAAACATTTAGAAGGCAAATCTATGGGTGTGAATAGTGAAGAAAATTCTGCTATTTTGAAAACTATTGTTCTTTATTATTTTATTATATTTAGATATCTGTTTGCAAGTGAAAGAAAGAAATAAATGCATTCAGTACTAACATGGCAATACATCTTACCATTCATTGTATTAATATATGTATATAACAGCACAGGTCTTTAAAACTGACAGACATTTTTCATATCCCTTACATTTTTTATTCTTATAAGTACCATCTTCCAGATGGGGTTCTGGAGGTGCAGTGAAATAAATGGAATAAAACAATGATCGCTCTGAGTCTTCTGACAATGGTGCTGTTCCCAGGTGCTCTGTTTCCTTCCTGTTCCCCACCATTGCCACATTCCCCATCACCCTCAGAGAGCAGAAGGACTCACTCATTGATGAATTCTTCAGTTTTTCCATAGACATGGATGGAGCTCAGGCCCTGCAGGGTGGTGAGGATGTGCGAAAACAAAGGGGAGCAGCTGTAGTTCTTCAGTCTCTTGAACACGTTGATGGCTTTCTTGAACATCCTGCATTGAGAACGGGAGGGAGCGACCTGGGCCATCCACCTCTGACACCCTCCAGTTCTAGGTCGGTCCTAGACTCAAACCTCATTCACAAGCAAAAAGAACCCACTCACCTAAAATAAATGAGGCAAGCAGAGAGGATGACGACTCCCATCAGCAGGATATAGGGAGACATGAAACTGATTATCAACAGGATGATGATCACCGCCAAAGCCAGGAGCACAGACTGTTCAATCATTATGGGCAAGAACTGATCCAACTCATCCATGTCCCCTGCAAAGCAGTTCAGGAGCCGGCCAGTGGGGGTTGTGTCAAAGAAGCACATAGGGCAGTGGGACACCTGTGAGAGCAAAAGCAACCCAGGTCACAAGGCTCTGCACGCCATGGTGGGGGCTTGATGAAGACATCCTCAAGCTCTGAATGATGTACAGGATGCAGACTGAAGGATATCCAGGGAAGGCAACGTAGAGCACGGCTTAAAGGCAGAGGCTCCAGAGTGTCAGTTTGCCTGGACTCCAGGGCTGCCTGTCTTCCACCTATTGCTCTGGGACTGTAGGCAAGTTACATATAAACTCTCTGAGTCTCAGGGTCCTCATTTGTAAAATGGGGATGATAATGATGCTTCAGAGTTGTGATGAGGATTGTACAACTCTGCAAGTATACTAAAATATACGATTTAGAAGGGTATATTGGGACCTCCCTGGTGGTCCAGTGGTTAAGAATATGCCTGTCAATGTAGGGGACATTGGTTCAATACTGGGTCTGGAAAGATGCCACACGCCTCAGAGCAACTAAGCCCATACACCACTACTACTAAGCCCACGCTCTAGACCAGTGCTCTGCAACAAGCAAAGCCACTGCAATGAGAAGCTTGTACACCACAACAAAGAGCAACCCCCGGCCACTGCAACTGAAGAAAACCTGCACAGAGGTAAGTAAATAAATAAAATTGTAAAGGGTATATGCAGATTCAATCCCTGGGTCAGGAAGATCCCCTGGAGAAGGGAATGGCAACCCACTCCACTATTTTTGCCTGGAAAATCCCATGAATAGAAAAGCCTAGTGGGCTAGAGTCCATGCAGTCACAAAGAGTCGGACACGACTGAGCAACCAACACATTAATATTATTATTTGAGTCATGAAGTGGCTCTTACAGCAGCCCTCGTGGCAAATGTCTGGATCCTGCTGATAAGTATAGTTTGCTTGCTGTCTAAGGTAGAAGGTCATCATCATCAAATAGTCGCTTGGTTGTGTCTGACTCTTTGCAACCCCATGGTCTGCCAGGCTCCTCTGTCCATGGAATTCTCCAGGCAAGAATACACGGAGTGGGTTGCCAGTTCCTTCTCCAGGAGATCTTCCCGACCCAGGGACTGAACCCAGGTCTCTCTCCTTGCATGCAGATTCGTTACCCTCTGAGCCACCAGGCAAGCCCAAGGTAGGAGGTAGGGAGCAGCAAACATCAGTGGGGCAGACTGTGAGATCCTTGCTTTCTTCTTCTGCTTCTAAATTGTCTTTAATTTTATCTCCAGAATCTTTTGTTAAATACATGAGCTAAAGCAAAAAGAATATTCACAATCACAAATAAAAGACTAAAGCAATCACCCCCTTAGGACACTGAGCACTTTTGAGGAGTGAGGGGCTAGGGGGGGCAGGACTCAGCTCAGCTGTGGCATGAAAGGGGTCTTGGTGAGAGCCCATGCTCACTAGGGATTAGTATATGGTGGGGACACAGGGTCAGGATCTCTGGTTGCCTCCTTAAGTAGTAAATTAATCTGGTTCTAGTTTTGTTTTTATATTTGTTGATTTTATAGTTGAGCCAATTTTTTCAGAGATTTTTCCTTTACTTGTGATTATCTAAAACTACATGGCAAATTTAAGATCAATAAAGCCATAAAAAGGTGAGCAAAAAGAAAATGTTTAAAATATGAAATGTATTTTCTAATGAAAAAAACTTGAACATTTCTCAAAATTAAAATATAGAACATAACTTTGAGAAGGCCTGGGTACTAGGTATTTCTAGAATCTGGGAATGTGGAGTCAGAAACTTAGAGACCAGCTATCTGCTGCCACCACCACAGATTAGGTGGTAAGGACTGCCAGGCTTTGGAGTAATTTTTCCCTCTCCTGCCTTCTGGCTCATCAAGCCGGTTGCTTTATCTGAGATGTGGGGAAATGCCTTGGCCTCACCCTCCTAAATTAAAACACAATTTGTGGGAGTTCCCTGATGATCCAGTGGTTAAGATTTTGCCTTCCATTGCAGGGGGTGCTGGTTTGATCCCTGGTCAGGAAACTCGTGGCAAAAAACCAAAACATATTGTAACAAATTCAATAAAGATATTTAAAATGACGGCCCACATCAAAAAAAAATATTTTTAAAGGATTTGCTTTGAATCTACAAGGAATGACGGGTGCCCTCATTGCCTCCCGAGAATCCCTCTGAGAAGCCCTTCTCTACAGTTCTCAGCTCCAGCCTTCCTGAGCTCCATGCAGCTCTCTGGAAATGTTCTGCTTCTGCTCACCTCTTAATCTTGACCTGGCGAGATCTCGTTCATCCTCAGATCTTAGCATAGAGGTCACTTCCTCCAAGAAGCCTTCTTGGACTCCCACCTTCCTTCCACCACCCCCATGCTTGGGTCAGGTGTGTCATTTTCTTATGGTCCTGTGTGCCACCCCCATGGTTAACTCTGCACATCATATTACAACAGATTATTTTCCTGTCCATCTCCATCCTTAAGCTGTAGGCTAAGATGACCCAAACCACATCTGCATTGTTCACTCACCACTGTGAACCAAGTGCCTACTCCAGAGCCTGGCACCCAGTAATATTCGATAAGTGAAAGACAGAAAGGACATGTCCAAGAGCTAATGTGACACTATAGATAACTTGGTATTCTAGCCATAACATACATTCTAACCATAACACATATGGGGTTTCCATTTTCTCATGTGTAAGATAAGAGTAAAATACCCACTTCAAAAGGAACTTAAGGAAATTAGAAGAAACTGTTTATGTGACTGTGCTCAGCCAACAGAGGCCAGCATTGATAGCTGAGGGTTGATCCTCTAGGAAGGGGCATTAAACTTAGTCGTGGGAGAGTTTCAAGAACCTATCTCATTCTCTGGCCTGCTCCCACCTAGTTAGTGACCCAGTGTAAACTCACAACTATACGACATTATATTCTCCAAACCACAGAGACAGCAAAATAGATCAGCAGTTTTCAGAGGTCTAGGGGAGGGATATACATAGGCTGAGCAAAGGGGATTTTTAGGGTAGTTTGACTATTCTGTATAATACTTGATGGTAGACGCATGCCAGTATGCATTTGTCAAAACCCATAGAATGTACAACACAAGCAGTGAACCTTAATGTAAACTATGGACTTTGATAATAATAATGTATCAATGTTGACTCATCAACTGTAACAGATGTCCCCCACTAATGCAAGCTATTAATAATAGGAGAAATTGAGGATGTGGTGAAGGGTAAAAGTGAACCCTATATTTTCTGCTCAATTTTTCTCTAAACCAAAAACTGCTCAAAAAATAAAGCCTAATAATTAGAAAAAAGAGTTGAGCAAGGTCAAGGCTCAGCCTGTGGCCATGCCCAGTGCCCAGACCCATACCTTGTTGAAAAGCTTGTTGTGCAATGCTGTGGATGCCTTCCCCATCACCTTGGTGAAAACCAATGAGAGGCAGATGCCCAGGAGGATTGCCAACAGACCGCTGAGGCCAAACACCAGTTGGTAAAAGGGCAGCTGAGGATTGTCCAGTATGTCACCTGGGTCTGCAGTGGTCCAGTTGCTCTCTTGACTGCTATTATTCTTCAAGAAAGGACAGGGAGTATGGTATGATAAGAAATATGCTTCATCTTTGTCCCCAATTCCTGACACACAAGTCCTAAAACCCTTGCAGTTTCCTAGGTGATGGGGGTGCGTGGGGCTTCATTTGTGGTAATAATTGGCCTTTGACTCTGGTTTCTGACACGAGCCTCTGGAGCAATGAGAGAGTCTTTTGTAGCTAACGAGATGACTAGGGGCTGGGGACTCCTAAATAGCTTCAGGACTGGGGCTGGTCACCAGAAAGACCATGTCATGAGTCCAAGCTTCGAACTTTCAGCCCTACTCCCATTTTCTGGAAATGGGAAGGAGCTGGAATTTTAGTTTATGATCCATCATGTCTACATGTTGAAGTGAAAGTTGCTCAGTCATGTCCAGCTCTTTGCAACCCCATGGACAATACAGTCCATGGAATTCTCCAGGCCAGAATAGTGGAATGGGTAGCCTTTCCCTTCTCCAAGGGATCTTCCCAACCCAGGGATCAAACTGGGGTCTCCCACATTGCAAGCAGATTCTTTACCAGCTGAGCCACAAGAGAAGCCCAAGAATACTGGAGTAGGTGGCTTATCCCTTCTCCAATAGATCTTCGCAAACCAGGAATCAAATCAGGGTCTCTTACTTTGCAGGCAGATTCTTTAAAACTGAGCAACATGTTGAATCCACCATAAAAATCCCTAAAGCATGGCATTCAGAGAGCTTCCAGGTTGGTGAACATATTCATGTGCTAGAAGGGTGGTGTACCCCAACTCCATGGAAACAGAAGCTCTTGCACTTTGGACCCTTCTGTACCTCACCCTATATATTTTTTCATCTGGCTCTGCATCTGCATCATTTACTATATTCCTTGTCTAAAAACTGATAAAAGTATTTCCCTAAGTTCTGTAAGCCATTATAGAAAATTATCAGGCCCACAGAAGGAGTCATGGGAATCCCCAATTCATAGCTGATTTATCAGAACTACAAAAACAGCAGAATGATCTCTTTGTTTCCAAGGCAAACCATTCAATAGCACAGTAATCCAAGTTTATGCCCCAACCTCTAATGCATAAGAAGCTGAAGCTGGAACGGTTCTTTGAAGACCTATAAGACCTTCTAGAACTAACACCCAAAAGAGATGTCCTTTTCATCATAGTGGACTAGAATGCAAAAGTAGGAAGTCAAGAGATATCTGGACTAGAGACAAATTTGGCCTTGGAGTACAGAATGAAGCAGGGCAAAGGCTAATAGAGTTTTGCCAAGAGAACTCACTGGTCACAGCAAACACCCTCTTCCAACAACACAAGAGAAGACTCTACACATGGACATCACCAGATGGTCAATACCAAAATCAGACTGATTATATTCTTTGCAGCCAAAGATGGAGAAGCTCTATACAGTCAGCAAAAACAAGACTGGGAGCTGACTGTGGCTCAGATCATGAACTCCTTATTGCCAAATTCAGACTTAAATTGAAGAAAGGAGGGAAAACCACTAGACCATTCAGGTATGACCTAAATCAAATCTCTTGTGATTATACAGTGGAAGTGACAAATAGATTCAAGGGATTAGATCTGATAGAGAGCTTGAAGAACTACTGACAGAGGTTCATGACATTGTACAGGAGGCAGTGATCAAGATCATCCCCAAGAAAAAGAAATGCAAAAAGGCAAAATAGTTGTCTGAGGAAGATATACTGAGAAAAGAAGAGAAGCTAAAGGCAAAGGAGAAAAGAAAAGATATACCCATCAGAATGCAGTGTTCCAAAGAAGACAAGGAGAGATAAGAAAGCCTACCTCAGTGATCAGTGCAAAGAAATAGAGGAAAACAATAGAATGGGAAAGACTAGAGATCTCTTCAAGAAAATTAGAGATACCAAGGGAACATTTCATGCAAAGATGGGCACAATAAGAGACAGATAAAATGGGCACAATAAATACTAGAGACCTAACAGAAGCAGAAGATATTAAGAAGAGGTGGTAAGAATACATAGAAGAACATACAAAAAAGATCTTAATGACCGAGATAACCACAATGGTGTGATCATTCATCTAGAGCCAGACATCCTGGAATATGAAGTCAAGTGGGCCTTAGGAAGCATCACTATGAACAAAGCTAGTGGAGGTGATGGAATTCCGGTTGAGCTATTTCAAACCCTAAGAGATGATGGTATGAAAGTGATGCACTCAATATGCCAGAAAATTTGAAAAGCTCAGCAGTTTCCACTCCAATCCCAAAGAAATGCAATGCCAAAGGATGTTCAAACTACTGCACAATTGTACTCATCTCACACACTAGCAAAGTAATGCTCAAAATTCTCCAAGCCAGGCTTCAACAGTACATGAACCATGAATTTCCAGATGTTCAAGCTTGATTTAGAAAAGGCAGAGGAATCAGAGATCAAATTGCCAACATCTGTTGGATCACAGAAAAAGCAAGAGAGTTCCAGGTAAACATCTGCTTTATTGACTACACCAAAGGCTTTGACTGTGTGCATCACAACAAACTGGAAAATTCTTAGAGATGAGAATAACAGACCACCTTACCTGCCTCCTGAGAAATCTGTATGCAGGTTAAGAGGCAACAGTTAGAACTGGACGTGGAACAACAGACTGGTTCCAAATTGGGAAAGGAGTACATCAAGGCTGTATATTGTCACCCTGCTTATTTAACTTATATGCAGAGTACATCATGCAAAATGCTGGGCTAGATGAAGCACAAGCTGGAATCAAGATTGCCAGGAGATATATCAGTAACCTCAGATATGCAGATGACACCACCTTTATGGCAGAAAGGGAAGAAGAACTAAAGAACCTCTTGATGAAAGTGAAAGAGGAGAGTGAAAAAGCTGGTTTAAAACTCAACATTCAAAAAACAAAGATCACAGCATCTGATCCCATCACTTCATGGGAAATAGATGGGGAAACTATGGAAACAGTGAGAAACTTTATTTTCTTGGGCTCCAAAATCACTGCAGCCATGATGGTGACTGCAGCCATGACATTATGACACTTGCTTCTTGGAAGAAAAGCTATGACCAACCTAGAAAGCATATTAAAAAGCAGAGACATTACTTTGTCAACAAAGGTCCATCCAATCAAAGCTATGGTTTCTCCAGTAGTCATGTATGGATTTGAGAGAGTTGAACTATAAAGGAAGCTGTGTGCTGAAGAATTGATGCTTTTGAGCTGTGGTTTTGGAGAAGACTCTTGAGAGTCCCTTAGTCAACAAGGAGATCAAACCAGTCAATCCTAAAGGAAATCAGACCTGAATATTCATTGGAAGGACTGATGCTGAAGCTGAAACTCCAATACTTTGGAAAAGACCCTGGTGTTGGGGAAGATTGAAGGCAGGAGCAGAAGGGGATGACAGAGGATGAGATGATTGGATGGCATCACTGACTCAATGGACATGAGTTTGAGCAAGCTCCAGGAGTTGGTGAAGGACAAGGAAGCCTGGTATACTACAGTCCATGAGGTTGCAAACAGTCAGACATGACTGAGCAACTGAACAAAATGTCTAGACTTGTGATTGGCACATGAGCAGTCTTATGGGACTGAACCCTTAACCTGTGAGGTGTTGCTAACTCTGGATAGGTAGTATCAGAATGGAATTGAACTGTAGTACACCCAGCGAGTGTCCAGGGAGTTGGAGAACTGGTTGACACAGAGGGGAAAAACCAAAACCAAAACCTGCACTTTGCGTATCAGAGACATTACGTGTGGAGAGAGAAAAACTGTGAGTTTTCTTTTTCAGAGGTTCAAACCATCTGAGTTCAGGGTGAAATTCAGCAGGGAGAAAAATATGTCTTCCTGGGGCTACAGAAGACTCAGCAGCCAGTAGAAGGTGAAACTATATGTTAAAAGCTTCCTGCTCAGTGCTATCGCTTTTCCCTTCTCCCTCCCCACTGCCCTGTGCTGATCCCCTGGACCACTACAGCATCAGTCTCAGTGGCCTGTCTCCTTGATCCAGGTCTTGCCTCCACTCCATTGCCTCCTCTACCCTGATTGTTCCAAACTCAACTCCACTACCATTAGGACTTCTATACATCCCTTCCTCAATGCATCTTTGTCCTAAGGCAGCCTGCTGTCTGATATGAGTCTCTTCTCTTCTGGCAGGGTAGAAAATGGCTTGATAGATTACTTCACTCTATGTTGTTAGAAATCTGCACTAGATGGTCATCTAACATCACCTCTGCCTCCTTCCACACTCTCCAATGTGATTCAGGGAAGAGTTTGAGAACTGTTTCTCAAACTCCTTGCCAGCATGGTCTTAGGTTAGATTCTACCAAAGAGAGGCACTCGCAGAAAATCTAAAGGCTGAAAGAGAAGCCATTATACTCTGGTGGCAATTGTGGACAGGTGCATGGAGCTTGGAATTCAGCCAGTGGTTAGCAGGCATCCTTCCAAGGATCAGCCCATTTAGTGCTGCCTGCTGCTAAAATTCCTGGAGCCCGCTTTCCCTCTCTCCTCCAGCCCTTCCAGTGGCTGTGTAGCCTCTAACTTGTGTATTAAATCTTTGGAAGCTCTAAATATTTCAAGCGGCTCCTGCTTTCCTGACCAAACTCCATCTGAAACATGACTCAAAAGTTAACCAAATAGATTGCTTGAAAGACATAGCCTGGATTCAGAGCACAGAGTTCAAGGCACATTGACATCTCAGGGCAGGCTCCTTCTCCTCTCTAAGAATAATTTCTGCAAATATAAAATGGGGACAGTGATACCTACCTCAGAATGAGGTTGGAAAGATTAATGAATTAATCTGATACATAATGGCTGAGAGCTCCAGAACCCTCAACACAAACAACCCTGTCCGAACTCCTGCACTAAAAGACTTGACCGAACCTTAGCGTGGCTCCTAGAGGCTAAGGTATGTCCCTCGGAGGACCCCAGCTCCCCCCACCTTCATTAAAGTGCCTCTGCCAGGAAAATTTACTGTTTTCCTGGCAGGCCCCTGATCTTTCTTCCTCAGAGCACTTACTAAGAAGCACTCACAGCTGTGACTGTGTATCTCTTGCAACTCAGAAGCATCTTTCTTAAAGATCTGAGAATGATTCCTTTAAAATGTAATCCTCAGAAAGGACAGAGCCTCTGTCCCCCACTCTCTGTGGGAGGAGAAAGCTGGCTGCAGACACTGATAGCTTAATTGTACTGACACTCACCAACCTTTTGTACTTTTTCATTCTCTGGCCCAGCAGAGCCCCTGCTTTCCCTCCTCTCTCATTCTCCCTTTCAAAAGCCCAGATCACTTCTGTGCAAGTCATACTGGAGCTCAGCTCTTTCCCTGCTGTCAGGAGTGATGGATAAAACTTTTTTTCCCTTCTCTAACTCATATTAGAGCAGACTGTAAAGCATTCTTGGTGTAAAGAGCTGTTTGGGGACAGAAATCTCTTGGTTTTGTTCCTAGGAGACTGTACAGGTGACCTCTTGCTCTGTGAACACAGGATGCCCACCTGGGAGGGCGCTCCAGAGTTTCAGCTCCCAAGGGTTCCCTCTAGGGCCCCATTCATCAGCATGGCAAGGGCAGGTACTGGGCTTGCCATGGGCTTCTCTAACCCATACCCATGGGGCCCCAAGGAAAAAGAAGTTCCCCCATTCCACCCAGGTCCACAGAAATGCACCCCACCCCCACATGGCACTCACCCCTGAGCCCTGGCCCAGCCAATAGCTCAGCCACCAGAAGCTGAACACCGGGAAGAAGGCTAACATCATCATGAGAAGGAAAATCATGCTGCAGATCAGGTAACCTGGGGAGAGAGAGGAACGTGACACACAGGTGCCAAAAGAAGGTACGTGGCCACACCAGGCCCTTGGATCTTCCTCAGACACCCTAGAAGACTCGAAAGAGCTGGGTTCCAAGATTAGAAAGCCCTGGGTTCAAATGCTGGCTCAAACTACTTACAAGCTATGTGAACCTGGGCAAGGGATCAAATGTCAGTGACACTCCACTTCCTTACATACAAGATGGTGATGGTAGTCCTGCAGCCTCAAGGGGCTGCTCTAAAGATGCTATGAGGTAACGTGTGTCAAGTACCCAGCCCAGTGCCTGGTTATGTGAGCAGTGTTCTAGAGAAGCTGGTTGCCCTTATGCAAGCCCTGAGGGTTCAACATTCAAAATAACAACAGCTACCTTTCACTATTATGTACCAAGTGCCAGGTAGAGTACTAAATACATGAATTATTTTTGAATTCAGAATGCCTATCGCCAAGTTTCCAAGGGAGGAAGTAACTTGCCCAAAGTCATAGAGCTGGAGAGTGGGGAAGCCAAGGATGGGAAAACCTAGGGTACACGCCTTCCTTTCCCATCTACCTCTTGCCCTGGCACTCTACCCACCTATCCAGTCTGTGCCTCATGCCCGTATTCTTTTTCTTGAATTCTTCCTTAAGCTCCACCCAAGGGCCAACTCTCTTTAATGACATCTGAGACCATGCTTGGTCCCGGAGATCTCTCTCTCTTGCTACCAGTGGATGAATGTTTTAATTCTCTAGATTACAGGGTAGGTTCTCAGGCAACTTTATACACCCTCCCCTCCAGAACTCAGCAAGAGCCTGGTTCATAACAGGTACTTCCTAAATACAGATCAATTGGTTTTTTGGTTCATTCATTGCGTTTCACAAGTATTTGCTGCTCCCCTGCTCTGGTCAGGCCCTGTGTTATATCCTGTAAGGATGCTCACAGTGGAAGGGGTGAGGATGGCAATCTCCTATGCACAGCCTGCCTCCTCCTCCCTAGACAGGTAGAGAGAAGACACGCCTTGTGCAGGGTTAGGTTCCAAAATCAATGAAGAATAAAAAGTTGGCATGGAGTCAAAATTACTCTCAAAAATTAAGTTACTCAAAACCACAGTAGCATATACCTGGTCTCATGTTTACAACATTGTAGAGTTATATATGTGTGAATTTGGTAACATACACCATTAAATAAAGCAGAAGCTTTGAAACTTTTTATTGCCATCCACCTTCAGATATACAGTCTAATACATAATAAAATGAAAGCTTCACCAACATCACTTCTGCAGATATTTTCAACTCTAGTCACATTTCTATTCTCAACGCTCCTTACAACCCACTCAGTTGATTTCACAGCCCACTAGTGGGCTGGGACCTGTGGTATGAAAAGCACTGAGATAAAGAGTACTATGGCATTCTTTATTTCACTAAAAATATTAATGATGTTTAATGTAAAATGTTTCTTATTTTCTATATTCCTAATACTGTGTTATTTGGGGCCTTAATCCTGACAGACTGCTAATCCCAAGGCTAGCTAATTCCTAGAAACAGCAATTAACTCCTTACAGGCACACCTTTGATATACAAACGAACCAATCCACAGCCCACCCTCCCAATAACCTCTTTTATCAAACTCTCACCCACCAAGCCAATATTTGCCCTCCCCTAAATCACCCTAAGACCAGGTATCAGACATTTAGGACCATCACTATAGCAATGAGCCCTCCAGAATTGTTCAAGCTGTCCAATCCTAAGCTTACTCAGGGTGCCTACCCTGCCTCACCCACTTCTTCCCACAGAAACCCCAGTAAAGGCTCTGGGCCCTGCTTTCTCTTACCACTCCACCACTGGCCAAACTTGGTGCTTCCCCCATGTGGTCCTTCACGGCATGCATACCATGCCTATTTCTAGGCAAAAAAGTATAAACTTTTCCCTTCATGAACATAATTTACATGTCTATATGCCTTGACATATTTGATTTTTTAAATGCCAGGTATATTAACACAAATACACATAGAAACATAATTTCTGGCACTGACTACAGTGGTAGAGTTATTATAGTTGAGAATGGCTGGAATTATGCAAGTTAAACTCATGAATGGCATGACCGTTTGAGTCCCTCTACCTCCCATGACCTTGCACATTCCAGTCTGACCCAGCTTTGTGAGCAGGCCTGGCCTGGGGCAGCTAACAGCCCATACCTCCGCCCGCCTGGATATAGTGGTGGTAGACTGTCCACTTCAAGGACCCTTCTTCCATCTTCTCCTTCTGTGAGAGTTGATTTTCCAGCACTGGATCAGGGAAAAGAAAAAGGAAACAGTATGCCTCCCAATCTCCTATATCTCCTTCCTGGTCAAGAAGAGTCCTTGCGAAGCCTTCTATTCTGGTTGCCACCCGTACCCCACCCAAGTCTAACTCCAACCAGCAGAGTTTGCAGATCTGCCTGGACTCTGAAAAGGGGGTCCATCACCAGCCATTCAATAGACCCTGGAGAGCCTGAGGTTCCCAAGGGCTGAATGGGTTGAGAGAGAGAGCGGGAGAGAAGGAAGAAAGCAGTGACCTGGGACCAGAATTGTCATCATGATACTGTACAGCTTCAAGAAGCAAATCACTTAACCTCTCTGTTTCCTCATCTGACAACTGGCAGGCCTACAGATAATCACTAAGACGCTTTGTAGCGATATGCTTCTGAAACAGCTCCTCGAAACAGATTTGACACCAGCCCAAGCGGACACGTGGCCTACAGCAGGGCAGAGAGATCAGTACCTGAAATATCAGTAGATGTCATCAATGTTGTCAATGACAACCACCACAACAACAGTAACAGGAGGCAGCACTGTAGGGGATACCTACTGTTTCTGCCTGCCGCTCTCCCTTCTTCTAACAGCAACACCACTATTTTCCCAGGAGAAGACAGCTCTCTTTGTGGGATTTTAATCTTGCAGGAAATTAGACTAGGATGGAAAACATCTGAAGCAGGTTTTCTTCAAAAGGATTCTATACCTGTTCCTGCTATTCTAGACTCCAAACTTTCTGAGGTCTAGTACTCCAGCTTTTTTTTCACTCTATGATCAACACCCTTTTCTGCCAACACATTATTTTTCTGCCCAAATTGGCTTCTGATCTTTGCAGCTGAAGGCTCTGTTTGTGACAGATGTGCCAGGCACTGTCCTAACCCCTCAGGACCTCTTCTAATCTCCACTGTGGTGTTGTAATATAAGAACAATTATCTCCACTTTTGCCAGTGACGGTTCAGAGAGTTTAACCTGTTTGGCCAAAGTCACACGGCTTTGAGAGCAGTAGTCCTGGAATTCTAATCCAGAACCTGTCTTACTTTAAAAATGAAAGTCTTTCTCGTCTGCTACCTTGTCTCAGAAAAGAGCAAGATCTTCAATAAGCATACTAAAAGATGTTCAGCTTCACCTTTTGAATGCCCAGAACTGGGCTTAATTTATTTCTGACTTCCAATGGCATTGTTCTCAAAAAATGTATAATGAATTAATGGCCCAGAAACTGTGCAAAGTTTATATCAGAGTCACTCGAGGTCAACCCTCAATCTGCCTCTGCACACCCTCAGCTGTTCCCCCAACAATAGTCACTTCCTGGTTGCTTCAGGCCTCTGGACCAGCACAGCCCTTACCCCACAGCCCTCCAATACTTGGATCTGTACCCTATATGAGTAATGTCTGGCACCCCATTCAGTGAGTGACAAGGCCTGGTCTCACATTCAGGACGAAATGCCAGAGCCTGTGGAAGATGCAGACAGGCAGGCAGAGGGTTTCACCCTGCTCCCAGGTGAAAGCACTATTTCATTCAGCACTATTACCAGCATTTTCACTGAGAAGTTCTTCCTGGCAAGCGGTCTGGGCCTGACCTTCCAGCTGTAGATCCTCTTCTGTCTTTGCTACTCCCTGCAACACACCCTGGGGAGAAAGCACAAGCCATGGATGCAGGGAAGGGTCTGCCCAGTTGGGTCAGAAGTGAGGGTGGGGTAGGGGGAAATCACCTGTGTGGCTTTCCCGCGCATCTTCTGGATGAGCTGGGCGTATCGTCCCCTCTTCTGTATGAGCTCACTGTGAATTCCTTTTTCACAGATTTTCCCATCTTCAAATAAAATGATCTGGTCACAAAATTCTAAATACTGAAGAGTCAGAAGAAATAAGATCTTCAATAAGCATACTAAAAGATGCTCAACTTCACTATTCAAAAGGAAAAATTTAAATCCTGAGAAAATATTTTATATCACCAGTTTGGCAAAAACAATCCCAAGTGTTGGTAATGACTAGGGTAAAGGGACTCTTACAAAACTGGGGTGGAGGGGGAGGCCTGCATAGATTGGTACAGCTACTTTGAAAAACAATTTGACAATATCTAGTAAAATTAAAGATTTTTGAAGAATTATGAACCAATAATTCTACTCCTAAAACACTTCCCAAAAAAAAGCCCTCTCAAACACATGCATAAAAACACATGTAGAAGAATGTATCAATATACTGAAGCATTTTTTTGTAAAAAGTGAAAAATGGGAAACAACCCGAATATCCATCCTGGAGAAATAAATTCTGGAATATTCAGATATTGTAATACAATACTAGTAAGAAAGAAATAAAATTCCATGTATCCACATGGAAGACCTTAAAAATATAATGTTGAGTAGAAAAGCAAATTACCTAAGGACACAGAAAGTAAAACATCGATTATAAGTTGTTAAATATGCAAAAGGACATTTGCTCTGTCTGGATTGACACATATGTTGTAAAAGTGTGAATACGCACATGGAAACAGTGAACAGTGAGTGAGGAGCAGGAAGGAGGGAAGGGGCTGTGATCTGAGGGCCATCGACATTGGACTGTGATGTGTCATCTGGGCAGTTACATGGGCTTTCATTAGGTTATTTTCTAACCTGTTTTTATGTCTTACATATTTTATACCAAAAATACTAAAGCCCAAATAGGAGAAGGATAAATAATAACAAGGTCTGGTATGAACATATCTAGGGAAAATGACCCATGAGAGGCAGCACCCAGCACAGCCAGTGTGCTTGATGGAAGAATGTGAGACTTGGCGAATTCTTCTCTGAGGGAGTTTTTTGTAACTTCAAAAGCAGGGGCTCGCCCATACAATTTTGAAAATAAAGGAGGCCTCAATATTTAGTTTCAAAAAAACCATTTAAAAAATTCTATAAAGCAATTATCCTTCAATAAAAAACAATTTTAAAAAATTTAGTTTCCATTTTTACCAACTTATCTTCTCCACATAGAAAGCAGAGGACATCAAGTTCTTTGCAATCCTCTCTGACTTTGGGGTCTGTCTGAGATACGAAGGGGTATCTGCTGGGAGGCTGTTATTGATCATGCTGAGATGGCAGGGGCTTGAGGAGCTACATTATCTGTCAATCATGGCCAGAGCCCCGGAAGGGTGGTCACCTGCAGCTGATGGGTCACCAAAATGACGGTCTTCCTCCTGAGCACCTTCTTAAAGCACTCCTCAAAGATATGCTTCCCCACATGGGCATCCACGGCCGAGAGTGGGTCATCCAGCAGGTAGAGCTCACGGTCAGAGTAGACGGCCCGGGCCAGGCTGATCCTCTGCTTCTGCCCCCCCGAGAGGTTGAGGCCCCGCTCCCCAATCTGTGGACAGGCAGCCAAAGGCACCGAGTCTGGAGGGTGACCCAGCCAGCTGTGCTCCCACCAGCCAGGTGGGCAGGTGGACAGACTAACCCCCCTCGGTGCACACTCCTGGACACCTAATGATTTGACACCCCTGGCACTTAAAATATTTTTCACAATCTCGACTTCCCAGTGGTTAACAGTCCACCTGCCAATACAGGGGACGTGAGTTTGATCCCCGGTCCGGAAAGCTTCCATGTGTCACCAGGCAACTAAACCCATGTCCCGCAACTACTGAGCCTGTGTTCTAGAGCCCTCATGCTGCAACTATTGAAGTCTGGGAGCTCTTAGAGCCTGTGTTCAGTGACAAAAGAAGCCACCACAATGAGAAACCCGAGCACTGCAACTAGAGAGCAGCCCCTGCCCGCTGCAACTAGAGAAAGCCTGGGTGCAGCAATGAAGAGCCAGCACAGTCAAACAAAAATTAATAATTAATTAAAAAGAAAATAAAAATACTTTTCACAATATGCCTAGTAAAGGATGAAAAAAACTGATGCTCACTTAACTGAAATTTGTAATTCATAGTAACATATCATTTTTTCTAAATTGGTTGGCTTGTCAGAAAGCATATTAAAACTTTTAACAGCTTAGCTCATAAAAATAAATCACTTATCCCAAGAAACAGCACCTTCTTACATCTTACAATGGTTTTAAATTTCTGTTGACTGTAACTGTCAACTGGTGGGATCACTGGCCTGGGTTAGGGGTATTGCCCAAGACCAAGACTGTATTATAGCTGAGGTGGTGGGCAGGTTTGTTATGTCAGGAGTCGAGGGTGCTAACCAGAATCACTGGGCAGTGTATTGGAGTTCCCTAGCAGACTAGCACTTCAGGCAGTGCTGGCTGGCCCATCCCTATGTCAGGTCCTGAGGCCGTGACACCCAGGGTCTAAGTTCTATCTCTGCTCGACCCTGAACTCTGGTGACGCTGTAGAAGAGAAGCAGTTTAAAGAGCAGTGGGGTGACCGCTTGTCACTGCTCTGCCTCCAGTTCGCATGTGACCATAGATAAGGGGCTTGGCCTGGGCGAGGCTCAGTTTCCTTACTCACTCAGCAGACTTCAATGCCTACTGTGTTCCTCTAATGACGGCCTAACACTTAACCTACGCCAAGCACTATTCAAAGCAAGTTATGTATCAACTCACCTAAACCTCTAATCATCCTGATGAGGTCAGAACTATTACTGATGCATTTTACAGAGCAGAGCTGGTTCTTCCTACTGAAGGGGAGACGCTGAACAAAACAACCAAGCTCTCTACCCTCCAGGGTACACTGCTGATCATTAAAGGAAGGATAATAAAAGAACTGACCTCATAGGTTATCTGAGGCTCACCTAATATATTAGAGTTGCTAGAACAGTACCTTGAATGTAGTGAATGCTCAGCCAACTGAGCTATTATTAGATAATAAAATCAAGGCAACCATACTGCTTTTATCTTACAAAGGTCTTATGTAGAGTAAGGGTGGCTACTGACGTGAAAGATGGAGAATTATCAGGAGCACCTAGCAGTCAGAACTGGCACTGCCACAGCAGGGCTATGGCTACCATCCCCACTGTCAAAGGCAGTGCTCTAGAGGGGCAGGGTGGTGGGGAGGAAGATGGATGACTGGGGTGGGGGTGGAGTAGAGGGGTTGGGGGTGCTTCTCATCCTCACAGGGTCTCTGCTCTTGATTCAGAAGAAGTCTGAGATCAACTCCCATTCTGGTGAGGCAAGGTAGCCCGTTTGTCAGCTCCCAAGGTCAGGTGAGCCACAACTTCCCTTCCTTGGGAGGGAAGGCTCTGAGACTGCAGGACTAGCTCCAGCTGCTTTGGGAAGGAAGAGCTGGGGTCTCTCGTCTTACCTACCCAGGGAGGCAGTCTGGGGACCCCAGAACACCATGACAAAGGTACCATCACAACAGAAGTGCGGTACCCTCGCCTCCCGCTCACCTCCGTCATGTCTCCGAAGGGCAGAATTTCCAGATCATGGTTCAGGGAGCAGCAGTGGAGCACCTGGAGATACCTGTGAAGGAGAGGGAGCTAAAGGGCCTGGTGGCCGGCCGCAGGCCCTCCGGCCTTCTCCAGTTTGGAAGGGAAGGTCTTGCATTCCATGCTGAAAAATTTGGCCTTGATCCTGAATTTAATGGTAAATCACAGGAGGCTTTTTTCATTTCCTTCCTTCATTTTTTTTAAATGTTAACACGTGCACTTGGTAATTGTTTGAACAGAACAAAAAGAAGAAAAGGTGAAAAGTGAGTCTCCTTCGCACCGTTGACCCTCAGCTGCTTTCCTCTGAATCAGTCACTAATACAGTTTCCTCTATACGTGTTCAGAAATAATCTAGTGATGTACGGTATGTACAGCAGATATAGGTTTATATTGTTTTAATGGCACTACCATATTGCAGTATAGGGAAGCACCATGCACTGTTTAACCAGTGAGCTAATGCTGGACATTTGGATTGTTGCTAGTTTTTGGCTATCCTGAATAATTCGATGTGAACATTCTTGTACATGGATCTTGGCATTCATGGGTGGCGCTATATGTATTAACTACATAGCGGTGAATTTTCAGAGTCAAAAGATAGTGTGTTTTTATTTTTGACAAACTGCTCTATGAGTCATGTCAGTCTGAAAGCTGAGCAGTGACAGGATGAGACTGGGCTTTTAGGACAGCTGCCCTGGAGGCAGAGCACAAAGTCGAACAGAGCAGGAGAAGGCTGGAGACAGAGCCAAGAGCGGGGCAGTGGGCACCGTTCTGGCAGAAGGTCACAGACCAGAGCTGGCAGTGGAGGTGGAGAAGGGAAATATTATACCAGTGCTATTTAGGAGGTTGAGTCTTCCAGAGTTGCTGACCAATTACATGTGGAAGGAGGAGGTGGTTCTTGGAGGAGGCAGGGTCGGGCTCCCTGGGTTGCACAGTTCAGTGATGCCATTAAGCCTAATTGGGAATTTGGGAGGAAAAGCAGGTGGGGTGGGGGCTGGGCATGATAGACCTGATGTTGAGGAGCTCACGAACAAACCGACTGGAGACAGCTGGTTTATACACCCACATATCTGTGCCTTTCAGCAAGGTTACAACAGGCAGATTGCAAAATCAGGCAAAGAGTTAAAAGGGGCCAGAGTCCACCAGAATTGGAAGCATAGCTGTAGCAATCAGAGCAGTTTTCCTTGCTCCTCCACTGACCAGACTTTGCTCATGACTTCAGAGCACGTGTCTCAGGCAGGTCCACCCAGGACTCTGGAGGGAGAGGCTGCAAAGGGTAAGGAGGGTGTGGGCGGGGCTGGGAATCTAAACTCCTTCCTCTACTGTTGCACACCACCCATGTGTTTTAGCTTTTGACTTTACCTTCAGGAATTAATTAACACAAAGGAAGTTTCAAAGGAACACTTTCGGAAGGGGAGGGTTATTTTGAGCCAAAGGAGCACAATAGTTAAATTTGGTGGCACTAGCTGTAAAGGACCTGCTTGCCTTTGCTGGAGGTGTGAGACACGAATTCGGTCCCTCGGTTGAGAAGACCCCCTAAAGGAGGGCATGGCAATCCACTCCAATATTCTAGCCTGGAGAATCCCATGGACAGAGGAGCTACAGTCCATGGGGTTGTACAGAGTATGACACGACTGAAGCGACTTAGCGTGAAGTTTCTGAAAGCAACTGGGTTCAGATTCTGACTCTACCATATCCTAGCAGCTCAACGACTTTGGGCAAATTATTCAGTCTCTTGGGGGCCTCAGCTGATTTGCTAGAAAATGGATCTGATGAGAATCTTTCCTTCCCAGTGAGAAGGA
Organism: Bos grunniens; assembly: GCF_055505025.1. Taxonomy (NCBI): domain Eukaryota; kingdom Metazoa; phylum Chordata; class Mammalia; order Artiodactyla; family Bovidae; genus Bos; species Bos grunniens. Next base: position 16,773,146 of record NC_141182.1, read on the forward strand.
AATACAGTGATGCATGTAAGTGAGCACACAGCAAGTCATTATTAGCAGTGAGAGGCCCCTCTCCAAACCAGCCCCAGAAGCTCAGAAGCTCACCAGGCCTCGTCGTATTGGCTTCCCATGAGGATGTTCTCCCGGACACTCCCCTTGATGATCCAGGCCTGCTGGGGGACATAGGCCAGGCTTCCGTGCACCCCCACTGAACCCTCCAGCAAGTGCATCTGCGGCAGAGTGAGTCCAGCCTCAGGACCGTGGCAGCCACGGAACAGATCCCCCCTGGCTCAGCAGCCACAGTGCCCAGGGCTCCACTGTGCTCCAGGAACCTGGGGGCTCTCCTGTGTAAATGAAATCTTAACAGGATCCTGTCAGGCCCACTGGTGAAGGCCCTGAGAACGTGGGCAGTAGTTGGGGAAAGCCAGACCTGTTCCTACTGTGACTGAAGGCAAGGTTCACATTGAAGTCACCCATACTTTTTTCCTCTTATTTCCCCAGCCCCAATCCCTTGCTGTGAGATGGCAAGCTCCAGGCCACCTCTGTCCATCCCTGAGTATCACAGAATTATTACTGATTTGTGGATGTGATAATGTCATCACGGTTAGATGAGGAAATGCCTTTACTTTTTGGACATCGTGGTGAAACATTAGTGGGGAAAGTGTCATAATCTTTGTAATTTAAAATAGGTCTACCAAAAAATAAATAAATAATGCTTCTACAAAGTATATTTCTACATAGATGTGGCAAATATACAAATGCTATCAACTCCTGAATCTCAATGGTGGGTATACGGATCTTTACCGTAGTGTTCTTCCTGCTTTTCTGCAGGGTAAATTTAAAAGCACACATTTAAAAAGAATCAAGGCCACAACCCTCATGCCCATGACCCCAGCAGAGGACCTCATGATCTTATGCTTCTTTCTCTTCTTATCCTGTGCTTCCTACTTCTTAACTGAAGACAGGCTTTAATAAGAACTAAACCTTTAAATGACATCTTTTTGTTTTCCTTTATGGGAAGCTAAGTGATTGGTTCATTTGAAGCGACAAGCCCCCAACCACGTAGAAAGGTGGCCCTGAATGGAAGCTGCTGGGAAACGTAGCTGTGATGAGAAGCAAAGCTCTGACATCAGCTGGACTGGTATCCTCCCTGGCTGCATCCCTCACCTGCTGGCAGCTGTGGGCAAGTCACCTCTCTCAGCCTCATTTACTCATCTGTAAACTGACCTCAATGTCTGTGCCTTCCTCGTGGAGTTTGTTTTTGGGTTGCGGGCCAAGGGAAAAAATGGGAAGCTCTGAACACAGGGCCTGGCATTCAAATACTATTCAAACTATTTTTATTAAAAAAAAAAAGTGGGGACTTCCCTGGTGGCCCAGTGGTTAAGAATCCACCTTGCAATGCAAGGGACGTGGGTTCGATCCCTGGTCAGGGAACCAAGATTCTACATGTGTGGGAGCAACTAAGCCCTCACACCATAACTAGAGAATCCATGAGCCACAGTGAAAGATTCCACATAATGCAACGAAGACACCTCATGCCGCAACTAAGACACAACACAGCCGAATGTATACATGAATGAGTGAATGATTTTTTAAAAGTGGAAGTTTTCTTCTCCTTAGTTGTAAGAAGTTGGGGGAAGAAATTGCATCACCTGTGGTGCACACACACACAAAAAAATGAGCCATCAGACTGATGTATTCAGAGAGAATTGCTATTGACAAGGTGAGCGTTTTCCTAGCAGGTGATGAGTTTGTCCATGTGCTTTAAGGAGGAGGAGCTAAGGAAGGAGGGATACCAGATAGTTCTCCCAACCATGTGGGAAGGAGGACAGTGGACAAAGTGGGGAGGGGGTAGGAGAGAGCCCTAGGACGCAGTGAGGCTGAGGCTGTGTGGAAGGGCTGGAGAGATCCCCCGTGAGAAGGGGGCCATAGACACACAGATGGCTGTTAAGATACAGTCCAGGTTTATGGCTGTTTTTTGTTGTTCACTAGGAGAAGGCAATGGCAACCCACTCCAGTGTTCCTGCCTGGAGAATCCCAGGGACAGAGGAGCCTGGTGGGCTGCCGTCTCTGGGGTTGCACAGAGTCGGACATGACTGAAGTGACTAAGCGACTTAGCAGGAGGTGTGCAATATGACCTCAATGTTTGGGGGGAAAGGGTTGGTCTTGTTGGAAACTGGAGAAGGAGTGGGCTGAGTGATATGCCTGCATAGCTGCAGATGAAGCAGACCTCAAGAATGTCCCCAGGCAATGCGATTAGATGGTTCAGATTTCAAGGGCCTGATGCTGTCTCCATAGGGACACATGTCCCACTCTGAGTTTGTCTTCATGAGATGATTTGTGTTATCATATTAAGCATCGAGATGCCTGTATCACCACCTTGGTAGCCGCTTGATTACAGCAAAGGGCAGGGAAAGCATAGAGAATGAGGATGGATCTCCAGGTGTCCTAAGAAGTGGTTCTCCCATTGGGAGGTGAAATGGAAGCACATTCATAACTCACCTCCCCCATAGCACATGCTCAACTGTTTTGAATTTATAAAAATTCTATTGGTTTGGACCCCTTTCTGGGAAAGAAGTGGTGGCGTGACTTGCTGGGGGACCTGGAACCTGGGGGTTTCTGGCCCTCAGTGGGGGCGGGGGTGCATGCATGGGCCAGAATACACTCACCTGCCCCAGGATGGCTGATAGCAGGCTGCTCTTGCCACTCCCTGTGTTGCCACAGACCCCTAGCATGGTACCCTGCAAAGCCAAGGAGAACAGACAGGCGTTGGGACAGGTGACTTGCCCAGGACAGGTCTATTGTCTGTTATGCAAAATGACAAACAGAAAACAGCTACACGCACCCCAAGGCCCCTCAGACAAAGCTCAAGAGGAGCTGAGAGGCCAGTCTGTACAGGTGGGATGCGGCAACCTCAGAGGAAGGAAATTGCATGAGGCTGGCAGAAAGGAATTATGCACAGATGGCCCGTCAGGCACAAAACCCAAATTCCGGATCTACATCTATTCTACTCTATGATCCTGGGCAAGTCACTTAAGACTCTCTATGCCTCGGTTTCCTCATCTGTAAAATGGGGATAATGAAGCCAGTTCAGCATATACTCCTTCATTCATTCATTCATTCATCCATCGAATAGTCATGTGCATTTCTTCTGTGCACCAAGAACTCTCATTAAGTTTACAACTAGTGGGGAGAGAAAAACCATGAAATAAATAACAAAACAAAGAAAACAGATGGTGGTAAGTGGTATAAATTAAATAAATTTGCTACCATGACAGACAGTTGGAGGTTAAAGCAGTGTTAGATGGGCTGGCCAGGGAAGGCTTCATAAGAGTATGTGTCATTGCAGCGGATACCTGAATGACAAGAAGGAGTGAGAGAGAAGACCTGAAGGTTTCACACCATGGGAACAAGAGGAGCAGAGGTCCTGAGATAGGAACAAGGTGACAGACAAAGAGCAGTTAGAGGGCTGGTGTGGAGGGAATGAATGAGAGACGAGGTTGGAGACGTGGGCAGGTGCTCAGGGAAACCTAGACTCTACCCTAAGTGCAGTGGAGAGTCACCGAATGACTTAACCAGAAGACTGACTTGAATTGGTTTGTTTTCGAAGGCTCCCTCTGTCCACCACGTGGGATGGACTGTAAGAGGGCAAAAGTGGAAGCAGAGAGGCTACTAAGGAGGCTCTTAGACAGGGATCAAGACCATCGCCATGGAAAAGAAATGCAAAAAAGCAAGATGGCTGTCTGGAGAGGCCTTACAAATAGCTGTGAAAAGAAGAGAAGCGAAAAGCAAAGGAGAAAAGGAAAGATACAAACATCTGAATGCAGAGTTCCAAAGAATAGCAAGAAGAGATAAGAAAGCCTTCTTCAGCGATCAATGCAAAGAAATGGAGGAAAACAACAGAATGGGAAAAACTAGGGATCTCTTCAAGAAAATCAGAGATACCAAAGGAACATTTCATGTAAAGATGGGCTCGATAAAGGACAGAAATGGTATGGACCTAACAGAAGCAGAAGATATTAAGAAGAAATGGCAAGAATACACAGAAGAACTGTACAAAAAAGATCTTCACGACCCAGATAATCACGATGGTGTGATCACTGACCTAGAGCCAGACATCCTGGAATGTGAAGTCAAGTGGGCCTTAGAAAGCATCACTACGAACAAAGCTAGTGGAGGTGATGGAATTCCAGTTGAGCTATTCCAAATCCTGAAAGATGATGCTGTGAAAGTGCTGCACTCAATATGCCAGTAAGTTTGGAAAACTCAGCAGTGGCCACAAGACTGGAAAAGGTCAGTTTTCATTCCAATCCCAAAGAAAGGCAATGCCAAAGAATGCTCAAACTACTGCACAATTGTACTCATCTCACATGCTAGTAAAGTAATGCTCAAAATTCTCCAAGCCAGGCTTCAGCAATATGTGAACAGTGAACTTCCTGATGTTCAAGCTGGTTTTAGACAAGGCAGAGGAACCAGAGATCAAATTGCCAACATCTGCTGGATCATGGAAAAAGCAAGAGAGTTCCAGAAAAGCATCTATTTCTGCTTTATTGACTATGAAAAAGCCTTTGACTGTGTGGATCACAATAAACTGTGGAAAATTCTTCAAGAGATGGGAATACCAGACCACCTGACCTGCCTCTTGAGAAACCTGTATGCAGGTCAGGAAGCAACAGTTAGACCTGGACATGGAACAACAGACTGGTTCCAAATAGGAAAAGGAGTTCATCAAGGCTATATATTGTCACCCTGTTTATTTAACTTATATGCAGAGTACATCATGAGAAACGCGGGACTGGAAGAAACACAAGCTGGAATCAAGATTACCGGGAGAAATATCAATAACCTCAGATATGCAGATGACACCACCCTTATGGCAGCAAGTGAAGAGGAACTAAAATGCCTCTTGATGAAAGTGAAAGTGGAGAGTGAAAAAGTTGGCTTAAAGCTCAACATTCAGGAAACAAAGATCATGGCATCCGGTCCCATCACTTCATGGGAAATAGATGGGGAAACAGTGGAAACAGTGTCAGACTTTATTTTTCTGGGCTCCAAAATCACTACAGATGGTGACTGCAGCCATGAAATTAAAAGATGCTTACTCTTTGGAAGGAAAGTAATGACCAATCTAAATAGCATATTGAAAAGCAGAGACATTACTTTGCCAACAAAGGTTTGTCTAGTCAAGACTATGGTTTTTCCAGTGGTCATGTATGGATGTGAGAGTTGGACTGTGAAGAAGGCTGAGCGCCGAAGCATTGATGCTTTTGAACTGTGGTGTTGGAGAAGACTCTTGAGAGTCCCTTGGACTGCAAGGAGATCCAACCAGTCCATTCTGAAGGAGATCAGCCCTGGGATTTCTTTGGAAGGAATGATGCTGAAGCTGAAACTCCAGTACTTTGGCCACGTCATGCGAAGAGTTGACTCATTGGAAAAGACTCTGATGCTGGGAGGGACTGGGGGCAAGAGGAGAAGGGGACGACAGAGGATGAGATGGCTGGATGGCATCACTGACTCGATGGACGTGTGTCTGAGTGAACTCCGGGAGTTGGTGATGGACAGGGAGGCCTGGCGTGCTGCAACTCATGGGGTCGCAAAGAGTCAGACACGACTGAGCGACTGGTTTGATAGAGGAGCTGGGCATGGCATGCTGGTGATTGAGGCTAAGGCAGTGGAGGAGGCTGTGGTGAGATGAGGCTGGTCCAGGAGAGATGCTTTTGTAGAGCTGCCAGGCCTCACTGATGGAGACTGGATGGATGGGAGGAAAGGAAAGGCAAGTTTGACTTCTAGGACCTTAACCCCTGGAAAGATGGTGATGCCACCTCCAGAGATGGAGAAGACCTGGGGAATGGATCAGAGAGGGTGAAAACCAAGTTCTTTTTTGGTCTTGTTTGTTTGAAATATCTGGTAGGCATTGAACAGGAGGTAATAAACAGAGAGTTAAGTCTGGAACTCAGAGGAAACTTCAAGGCTAGAGATAATAACACCGTAGAGCTGGATGCCAGAGCCATGGGACTGCAGGTGACCATCAAGGGGGGAAATATAGATATATCACTAATATTAGATATTAATATTTATTATTACTAGATGTCAATATTGATTACTATTAGATATTTGTATCTATTTTAGATATATCTATCACTAGATATAGATCAATGTCTATATTCTATATCTATATGATTATTAGACAGAGCAGAGGAGCCAACTGTTGCAAATATTAGTCAGAGAAGAAGCCAAATGATGTCAGTTCACAGAATAACCAAACTGAAAGATACAGCACAGTGCTTGGCACACACTAGGAACTCAATAAACATTAGTTTAGCCTTCTCCCTTTATCCTTGGTCCCTGCAAAGACCAGCGAACATACAGCTTGCTATTCTAGGTCATGCTATTACAAAACAGTTTAGATGATTAACTGATTTACACTTAAGTATGAAAGACTTCCTATTTGCCCTCCATGGAAATTTTCTCTCTCTTTGTCTTTCTATGGAAATTTTCTATTTTAGAGGGAGATCTTGGAGAGGGCAGTTTTTAGCCAAGGAAGTGGTGGTGCGTGAGGCCAATCTCCCAGTCTTCGGCCCTGAAAGTCTGGCCACCAGCCCGCCTGCACAGACCACACGAGGCTACCTTTGACAGCACCAGGTTTATCTTGCGCAACTCTGGGCCCCGGGTGTCCCCTTGATCCTCGGGCTCAAGGCCGCTCAGAGGTGGCTGAGCTCTAGTCATCCCCTCGGGAGTGTATCTGTTCTTCTCCAGCTCCAAGGCCCCATTGACGATCCCAGGGCAAGTCTTTCTCCATGACAATGTGGCCTCCTCTAAAACCACTGGTTTTCTGGGGTCTTCCAATTCCTTAACATATATGACAGGGCTCTCTTGGAGGAAAAATTTCTGTACAGAAAAAAAAAAGGAAAGGAAGCGGGGAGGAATTTAGTTCTTTAGTCCAGTAGGAACACATACCCGTTTTACTGGCTTGCCAACTGGTCTGATTTATGAACTTTTAATAAACTGAGAAGTCTGAAGAACCACCATCAATTGGAAGAGGCTAGTTTTTGCTAGTGAAAATTCCACATCAGGGTTTTCCAAATCTCAGACTACTGGGCCGTTCTTTCACATTTGTATCCTTCCTGTACTGAGTTCTTTTCCATCTTAATTTACATTAACTAGTGACATAACCTGGTGGGCTGCAGTCCATGGGGTCACTGAGAGTCAGGCACGACTGAGCGACTTCACTTTCACTTTTCACTTTCATGCATTGGAGAAGGAAATGGCAACCCACTCCAGTGTTCTTTCGTGGAGAATCCCAGGGACGGGGGAGCCTGGTGGGCTGCCGTCTATGGGGTCGCACAGAGTCGGACACGACTGAAGCAGGAGCACAGAGTTGGACACGACTTAGCAGCAGCAGCAGCAGTGACATAACCTACATTAGCCTTGTCTTAAGTGGTAAGAGCTGTTGAAACATAATACTGATGTGTGGTTTTTCTCATTAACTTTCATTTCTAAGTATTAAAAGTAAAAAGGTCTGTCCAGGCACAACTCTGTGCAAAATGCTGTTTGGGTCATATATTTCAAAATGTATTGGCAGGTCACTTTTCTCCACACCTCCATCTCACTGTCTGCAAGGAATAAGAGTTGAACTGCAAGAATTCTAGCACCAAAAAAAGGTGGGTGGGAAGTATGACCTCACTGATCAAATTGCATTTGCATTTCTCCACCAGGACATGCTCAGAAAGAGATCTAGAAAGACACTTGCGGACATTTTGGACAATTGATTTTGTCTCTCTATAGTAAATACTGAGAAATCTTTATTCTCTGTATCTTTTTGCCTTGTCTGAACCTTTGCAAAGAGTATATAGCCTTTCACAAAAACACAACAAAAAGCTATTTTCAGAGGAATAAAAGAAATAATGCCACATGTAGCAATATGGATGGACCCAGAGATTATCATACTAAGTGAAGTAAATCCAGAATCTAAAAAAAAAAGGTACAAATGAATTTTATCTACAAAACAGAAACAGACTACAGACTTGGAAAACAAATGTATCATCACCAAAGAAGAAAGGTAGAGGCAGGGATAAATTAGGAGTTTGGAATTAACAGATACATACTACTCTATTTAAAATAGATAACCAACAAGGACCCATTGTATAGCACAGGGAACTCTACTCAGTATTCTGTAATGACCTATACAGGAAAATAATTTGAAAAAGAATGTGTATATATATGTGTGTGTATGTGTGTGTGTGTGTGTGTATAGAGATATATAAATGTGTATATATATATATATATATAAATCACTTTGCTGTATCCATGAAACCAATACAACATTGTAAATCAACTATATTCTAACATAAAATAAAATTTAGAAAAAGAGAGGTAGTTTGTTTATTTTTAAAAATTGAACCTCAGGTACATTGACATGAATTAACTATAATATTTGGGTCAAGGCATATAGTCATCAGCAGGAACTGCATGGCCCACTTTATTTCATTTAGCTAGTTGGGCATTTACTTGTTTAGCAATTTTTTAATAATATACTGAATATCTGTGAGCCCACCAGCAGACCCAGGAACCATGACTTTTATCGATCAATGGGGTCCTTCCCCAGCTCATCCTCCTGCTTGGTGGGACAAAGCAACCCCCTCATTCCAAGCCCTCCCCTTGGGCAACCACTGTCCCCAGATTTGTGGTTTTCATTCCCTTGCTTTAAAAAAAAAAAAAAAAGAACAAAAACAGCACACTGCCTTAATGTGTCAGCGCAGCAAGCACACATCTGGACATGAATTGACACCAACAAACTGGGTTATGGGGTGACCCCCAAATGCTCTAAGCAAATTCTCAGTCTGTAGCTTTAGTGATGCCATTCAGTGACTTTTCACTCATTTTTTTTTTTAATAACCAGTGCAGAGGAAAAGGTGGTCTTGAGTGCGGCCCACCGCGGGGCCTTGCCCAGAGCCCAGCATGCAGCCTCGGCAGCACCCAGCAGCCACCTTGCCTCCTACCTGTGACCACCTGCACAGAGGCAGCCTTCCTGAGGGCCTGCAGCTTTCTTCTCCCTGCCCCATCCCCAAGGTGACTCCTTAGTACAGCCCTGAGGGGAACAGAGGAGAAAGAATCTGGCCTCAGAGATCTCTCCTCCCGCTTCCAGCCTGAGGATCTCAAAGACAAATGCCTATGCATCAGACAGAAAATGCAGGTGACTGAAAAGAGGTCTTGAAGTGAAGGGACTTGGAGGGTTAGTACCTGTCCAGCGTAACAGCTGCAGCCCTTTGAGGCCTTGAGGAAGTGCAGTCCAGTGTCTGATATCTTAGCTCTCTTGCTGGTGTTTAGTAGTTAAGTCCTGTCTAATTCTTTGAGACCCCATGGACTGCAGCATGCCAGGCTTCCCTGTCTTTCACTATCTCCTGGAGTTTGCTCAAATTCATGTTCACTGAGTCAGTGATGCCATCCAACCATCTCATCCCAGTTGCTCCCTTCTCCTGCCCTCAGTCTTTCCCAGCATCAGTCTTTTCCAATGAGCTGGCTCTTTACATCTTCGTACTGGAGCTTCAGCTTCAGCATCAGTCCTTCTAACGAATATTCAGGGTTGATTTCCTGTAGGATTCACTGGTTTGATCTCCTTGTAGTCCACAGGATTCTTAAGAGTCTTCTCCAGCACCACAATTTGAAAGCATCAATTCTTCGGTGCTCAGCCTTCTTTGTGTCCAACTCTCACATTTGTACATGGCTACTGGAAAAACCGTGGCTTTGCCCTGACCCTCCCCTTCCAGCCTCCTCCTCTCTTCCTGCATCCATCCCACTCCCTTCCCTGCCCTGTAGCTGTCTCCCTGGTCAGCATCCCTACCCACCTTTCTGAGCCCAGGCTGTAGCCTCCTCCTCCCCTGCAGGAAGGGGAGGGCAGGAGAACTCCTCCAGTGGGGAGGAGGAGGCAGAAGGGGCCCCAACAGCTGAAGCTGAGAAGTTAGGGAGCTCCTGCGGCTGTTGATAAGTCAAGAACTGGTGTTACTCAGACAAGACAAGTTAATTCCAGCCTCAGGGCTTTTGTACTTTCTGTCCTCTCTGCTTTGTCATTATCACTCAACTCAAACCTCTCCTTGGAAGAGATACGTCCCTGACCACTGTGGCCCCAGCCCTCCCCAGCACGCACTCCAGAATATCACTCTGCTTTATTGGTACCACAGCCCTTCACATGAGCTAATGTTATCTTCTCTGATAGTTAATTCACTTGTACATCACCTGTTTCCAATACCAGATTACGTTATAGAAAAGAACTGACTCCATATTGGATCTGCTTCTTTTACTTTAACCTTTGCTTCCCACTGCTTTTATCCACTAAAAGGATACTGCTCCTACATAATGGCCTGCCTCAGAGAACCCTGCCCTTCTCTGCTTGAAAGTTAAACCAGAATGCCTTTGTTCAGTACCGTGTCCACTTGTGGATGGCTACAGGAAGGAAGAAATTAACACATCTCCTCCCCAAGGATGGCCATGCCAGGAGACATTTGTAAAACCAATGGTCTTTTTTACTTCCTCACTTCCCCCCATCTCTGTTCTATAAAAGAACCTGGCATCCAGACCCCCATAGGATGGTTATTTTGAGACATTATTCTGACATCTTCTCAGTCTGCCAACTTTCCAAATAAAGTCGTATTCCTTGACTCAACACCTCGTCTCTTGATTAATTGGCCTGTCGTGTGGTGAGCAGAGTGAACCTGGACTTGGTAACAATTACAACCCTCTGAGAGCAGGAACCATACTGGTCATTCTCACTGTGGTGTTCTCCATGCCTGCTGCTGCTGCTAAGTCGCTTCAGTCGTGTCCGACTCTGTGAGACCCCATAGACAGAAGCCCACCAGGCTCCCCCGTCCCTGGGATTCTTCAGGCAAGAACACTGGAGTGGGTTGCCATTTCCTTCTCCAATGCATGAAAGTGAAAAGTCAAAGTGAAGTCGGTCAGTCGTGTCCGACTCTTAGCGACCACATGGACTGCAGCCTACCAGGCTCCTCCGTCCATGGGACTTTTCAGGCAAGAGTACTGGAGTGGGTATTCATTAATTTTTTTTTTTTTAAGCCACATTGTGTAACTTGTAGGATCTAAGTTCCCTGCCAGGGATTGAATCAGAGCAACAGCAGTGAAAATGTAGGCTCTTAACCACTGGACTGCCGGGAAACTTCTTGCTAATTTTTTTTTTTTTTTAATAAGTGTATGAGTGAATGGATGATATAGATTGAGGACTGCACACATTTAAGAGAGATGACTATAAAATGCTTTTAAAAATTGGTTTAGATTAGAGTTTTTCAACTTTGATGCCTATAGGGACAAGACCAGAAATGTAAAGAAGTGAAGTAAACCATTGCTGAGATGATGAATGGAAAGTAAGCCCCAGGCCTGGAGGTGTGCTATGCCATGGTGGAGGCTGCAGCAAACTCCACCTGAATTCCCTGACTAAATGAGGGGTAGCTATCACCTCGGCTAGAGCTGCTGTGGCCACAGAATAATGCGGGCCCACTATTGCCAGATCTTCTGATTATTCAAGAAAATCCAGAAATCTGAGCCTTTAATATACAATTTCCGGTTTTTTAAATGCCAGCAACAGATACAATTTTTAAAAAACCAAAACCATCATGGTAACTCTACCCACACCTGAACAGGGTCTGCAGGTCAAACCACATCTGGCTGAGATGTGGTTTGGATCCATGTCCTAGAATGTCCTTGGGGCCCAGGAACTAGCCTGACTCATCTGTCTTCCCAGCCCCACACCAGCCTGGGCACAGGAGGCCACTGAGTTAGATGGATTAGCAATCCTACTACTAGTTAGTCCCTCTCCATCTAGGCTGGACCTGCCTGGCCTGGGGTCACACTCAGGAGGAACGCCATGGGGCTGAAGGCACATGAGAACAGGGAGTAAAGGATTGCATGGTCAGACCTCTGGCCACTCACCTTGAACCTGTCCGCGGCAGACTTGGAGTTTGTGAGGCCTTTGACTGCGAAGGGTGTTAAGAACACTGACAGCCGCATGGGACCCAAGGTGGCCAAAGTGGTGAAGGCCTGGATGAGGCAGAGAGGAGGCAGTGAGTGTCTCAACACTGTCCTGCTCCCCCACCCCAAGGAAGACCCCATCCAGGAGCTTCAAGCTGCAAAGCCAGACCTGTAGCTTCCAGCAAGCTTCATGTGGTATTTCGGGAAGACTAGGAAAAGTGGAGAAGAGCACTCATCTTAAAGTCACTGAGTGAAGGCCTGGTCGCGTTTATAGCTTAGCACTGGGTAATTCCTTAACTCAGACAGGTCACTCCCACCACAGTTTCCCCATTGGCAAAATGCCCCAAATCCTGACGGTGGTACAGGAATAGTTGGGAAGCACTGAAAAATTACCCAGAGAGCTACCAGTGACATAGCTTTGAACTATTACTGTTGTTAAAAGAGATTAATCTCTAAAATATACGAACAGCTCATGTAGCTCAATAAAAGAAAAAAAATCAAAAAATAGGCAGAAAATCTAAACAGACATTTCTCCAAAGAACACAGACAGATGACCAAAACAAAAAAAACATGAAAAGATGTTCAACACCATTAATTATTAGAGAAATGCAAATCAAAAACTACAATGAGGTATCATCTCTCACTGGTCACAACGCTGCTACTCCTGCTAAGTCGTGTCAGTCGTGTCCGACTCTGTGAGACCCCATAGACGGCAGCCCACCAGGCTCCCCCGTCCCTAGGATTCTCCAGGCAAGAACACTGGAGTGGGTTGCCATTTCCTTCTCCAATGCATGAAAATGAGAAGTCAAAGTGAAGTCGCTCAGCTGTGTCCGACTCTTCGCCACCCCATGGACCGCAGCCTACCAGGCTCCTCCGTCCATGGGATTTTCCAGGCAAGAGTACTGGAGTGGGGTGCCATCTCCTTCTCCGCTGGTCACAACGGCCATAATCAAAAAATCTACAAACAATAAATGCTTGACAGGGTGTGGAGAAGAGGGAACCCTCTTGCAGTGTTGGTTGGAATGAAAATTGATACAGCCACTATGGAGAACAGCATGGAGATTCCTTTAAAAAACTAAGAATAAAACTACCATATGACCCAGCAATCCTACTACTAGGCACATACCCTGAGGAAACCAAAACTGAAAAAGACATATGTACCCCAATGTTCATTGCAGCTTTATTTATAATAGCTAGGACATGGAAGCAACCTAGATGTCCATCAACAGATGAATGGATAAAGAAGCTGTGGTACATATTTACAATGGAATGTTACTTAGCCATAAAAAAGAACACATTTGAGAGTCAGTCCTAATAAGGTGAATGAACCTAGAACCTAGTACACAGAGTGAAGTAAGTCAGAAATAGAAAAGCAATTTTGTATACTAATGCATGTATATGGAATCTAGAAAGATGGTACCGATGAACCTATTTACACAGCAGCAGTGGAGATACATTGAGAACAGACTTACGGACAGATGCAGAGGGAAGAAGGAGACGGTGGGAGGTATGGAGAGAGTAACATGTAAATATACATTACCAAGTGCAAAATAGATAGCCAATGGGAATTTGTTGTACGGCTCAGGGAACTCAAACTGGGGCTCTGTAACAACCTAGAGGGGTGGGATTGGGAGGGATGTTGGAGGGATGTTCAAGTGAGAAGGGACATGGATAAACCTATGGCTGATTCATGTTGATGTTTGGTAGAAACTAATGTAATACTGTAAAGCAATTATCCTTCAATTAAAAATAAATAAATCAAAAAATCTATAAATAATAATGCTAGAGAGGGTGTAGAGAAAAGTGAATCCTCCTATACTGTTGGTGGAAATGTAAATTAGTACAACCATTATGGAGAACAATATGGAGGTTCCTTAAATATATATATATATTTATACAATTCGTGACATTCGTACAGGAGACAGGGATCAAGACCATCCCCATGGAAAAGAAATGCAAAAAAGCAAAATGGCTGTCTGGGAAGGCCTTACAAATAACTGTGAAAAGAAGAGAAGCAAAAAGCAAAGGAGAAAAGGAAAGGTATAAGCATCTGAATGCAGAGTTCCAAAGAACAGCAAAGAGAGATAAGAAAGCCTTCCTCACCGATCAATGCAAAGAAAAATATAGAGGAAAACAACAGAATAGGAAAGACTGGAGATCTCTTCAAGAAAATTAGAGATACCAAGGGAACATTTCATGCAAAGATGGGCTGAATAAAGGACAGAAATGGTATGGACCTAACAGAAGCAGAAGATATTAAGACAAGGTGGCAAGAATACACAAAAGAACTATACAAAAAAGATCTTCACGACCCAGATAATCACAATGGTGTGATCACTCACCTAGAGCCAGACATCCTGGAATGTGAAGTCAAGTGGGCCTTAGAAAGCATCACTACGAACAAAGCTAATGGAGGTGATGGAATTCCAGTGGAGCTATTTCAAATCCTGAAAGATGATGCTGTGAAAGTGCTGCACTCAATATGCCAGCAAATTTGGAACACTCAGCAGTGACCACAGGACTGGAAAAGGTCAGTTTTCATTCCAATCCCAAAGAAAGGCAATGCCAAAGAATGCTCAAACTACCGCACAATTGCGCTCATGGCAACCCAGTCCAGTGTTCTTTCCTGGAGAATCCCAGGGACAGGGGAGTCTGGTGGGCTGCCGTCTATGGGGTCACACAGAGTCGGACACGACTGAAGTGACTTAGCAGGAGCAGCAGCACACGATAGTAAAGTAATGCTCAAAATTCTCCAAGCCAGGCTTCAGTAATACATGAAGCGTGAACTTACAGATGTTCAAGCTGGTTTTAGAAAAGGCAGAGGAACCAGAGATCAAATTGCCAACATCCGCTGGATCATGGAAAAAGCAAGAGAGTTCCAGAAAAGCATCTATTTCTGCTTTATTGACTATGCCAAAGCCTTTGACTGTGTGGATCACAATAAACTGTGGAAAATTCTTCAAGAGATGGGAATACCAGACCACCTGACCTGCCTCTTGAGAAACCTGTATGCAGGTCAGGAAGCAACAGTTAGGACTGGACATGGAACAACAGACTGGTTCCAAATAGGAAAAGGAGTTCATCAAGGCTATATATTGTCACCCTGTTTATTTAACTTATATGCAGAGTACATCATGAGAAATGCTGGACTGGAAGAAACACAAGCTGGAATCAAGATTACTGGGAGAAATATCAATAACCTCAGATATGCAGATGACACCACTCTTATGGCAGCAAGTGAAGAGGAACTAAAAAGCTTCTTGATGAAAGTGAAAGTGGAGAGTGAAAAAGTTGGCTTAAAGCTCAACATTCAGGAAACAAAGATCATGGCATCCAGTCCCATCACTTCATGGGAAATAGATGGGGAAACAGTGGAAACAGTGTCAGACTTTTTTTTCTGGGCTCCAAAATCACTGCAGATGGTGACTGCAGCCATGAAATTAAAAGATGCTTACTCCTTGGAAGGAAAGTTATGACCAACCTAGATAGCATATTCAAAAGCAGAGACATTACTTTGTCCACAAAGGTCTGTCTAGTCAAGGCTATGGTTTTTCCAGTGGTCATGTATGGATGTGAGAGTTGGACTATGAAGAAAGCTGAGCGCTGAAGAATTGATGCTTTTGAACTGTGGTGTTGGAGGACTCTTGAGAGTCCCTTGGACTGCAAGGAGATCCAACCAGTCCATTCTAAAGCAGATCAGTCCTGGGCATTCTTTAGAAGGACTGATGCTAAAGCTGAAACTCCAATAGTTTGGCCACCTCATATGAAGAGTTGACTCATTGGAAAAGACTCTGATGCTGGGAGGGATTGGGGGCAGGGGGAGAAGGGGACGACAGAGGATGAGATGGCTGGATGACATCACCAACTCGATGGATGTGAGTTTTGGTGAACTCCAGGAGTTGGTGATGGACAGGGATGCCTGGCGTGCTGTGATTCATGGGATCACAAAGAGTCGGACAGGACTGAGCGACTGAACTGAAAAGTACCATATTACCCAGCAATTCTACTCCTGGGCATATATTCAGAGAAAACCATAATTTGAAAAGATATGTACACCACAATGTTCGTGGAAGCACTATTCACAACAGCCAAGACATCGAAGCAACCTAAATGTCCAATGACAGATGAATAAAGAAGATGTGGTACATACATTCAATGGCATATGACTCATCCATAAAACAGAATGAAATAAGGCCATTAGTAGCAACATGGATGAATCTAGAGATTATCATACTAAGAGAATTAAGTCAGAGAAAGACAAAGAGCATATGATATCATTTATATGTGGAATCTAATTTACAATGATACAGATGTACTTATTCACAAAACAGAAACAGACTCACTGATCTCAAAATTAAACTTACGGTTTTCAAAGGGGAAACGTGGGGGGAAGAGATAAACTAGGAAATTGAGATTAATATGTACAGACTACTATATATAAAATAGATAACTAACAAGGATCGACTATATAGCACAGGGAACTCTATTCAATATTCTGTAATGAGCTATATAGGAAAAAAAATCTGAAAAAAAATTGATATATCTGATTCACTTTGCTAACATAACATTATAAATGAGCTACAATCCAATAAAAATTTAGAAAAAAAAGAAAAAATCTCCCTAAGCATCAGGCTTAATCCATGCCTCACCTTACCCTGTCAGGAGAACTTTCCTGACTGTAGCAAACCACCCTTGGTTTTCAGGATCCCAGAGAATGACCTCCTGGAGGTACCTTGGGAACCTTCCATTCAATTTATGCAGTTCATGCCCCGTCTCTACCCTCTTCTTGGTCCAAATTAACCTCCACTCCAACCGAGCTTTAGTCTAACCTTTAGTCTAAACTTGTGTGGTGTAAGTGCAGTGTGACCTTAAAGTTCCACTGAGCGTTCTCCTTACACAGTCTTCCTACCACCCAATGACTCGCTGGGGTGTTCCTTGGTGTGTGCCGGGCTAGCAGAGGTGACTGCCGTCTGGAGCAGCAACAAGCCCTTGGCTGCAGACTGTCAAATGCTACCTCTCTCGTTTCAGGTGCAGGCTCCTGGGCTTTCCGGATGGATTCTAACCTCTCTAACAGCTGCTTTGTTGTTGTTGTTGTTTAGTCACTAAGTCTTGTCCAACTCTTTGCAACCCCATGGACTGTAGCCCGCCAGGTTCCTGTGTCTATGGGATTCTCCAGGCAAGAATATTGGAGTGGGTTACCATTTCCTTCTCCAGGGGATCCTCCCAACCCAGGGGTCAAACCCACGGATTCTTTACCACTGAGCACCTGGAAAGCCTCTATTGTCAATTAATCAACTTCCTAACCTTGAAAGGCAGCTGCTGCTCCCCAAGGCCAGGGTCAGATCACAAAAGAAAAGACAGAAGAAGCCAGACCTTTGCATTTAAAATGCATTTCCAGGGCCCTATCTTGAGATCAGAGGAGCTCTCCACTTCAGGATTTTCAACCTCAGCATTGTCTGGGTTTTAATTACACATTTCACCTCCACTGCCCTCCAGATGATAGTCATTCCCCACCCCGCTCCTGCCCCCACAGCTGCTATGCAGGGGATATCAGCTCCACATATGGACTGAAATGGAAGAAAGCTCAAGACGCTAACAGCCTGGAAAATCAAGATTCATTTGTATTATTCATTTACAAAACCTCTAGATCTTTCAGGGGGCATGAACTGGAAAAGGACACATGAGAAAACTCCCTATCAATATGAGGGAGGAAATGAAGTACCCCAGCACTTACTACTGAAATTGTGAGTTTCAACCGTAAGCCTACGTGAGTGAGGAACAGCAGTACTGCAGATAAGGAGGGGGCTAGGAACAAGATGACTGTGGTCAGGCTCTGGATAAGCCCACACTTCTCCAAGAGCTTTGTTTCCTTTTTTCTGAGATCTGGAAAATTCAAAATGAAGAAATGAATCACAAGAACATTCTCCCAGGAGCATAGATCAAGCCCCAGAAGATGAAAGAATCCCCAGAAGGTGAAAGGCTCAGTCCACCATGACATCCCAGGCTCAGAGCAGAAAGCCAGATATTCTGTACCTTTAATGACTTTTGTAAATGGCTTCTCCCAGGTGTACATTTTAATCAACTTAATGCTTGTGAGAACTTCACTGGTCATGCGGATGCGCTGGTCACTGACCTCTGATGTATGTTTCTGTGACTCCACAAGCTGTCTGGTCAGGAATGCCTGCAGTGAGGATGCAGCAAGAGCATCTTTTATAAGGGCAGGAAAGTGCAGTCTGGCATTAGTGTGGCAACTGAGAGTACTTCCAAAGTCAGCTCTGCGTGTGGACTGAATCCCTGGGTCTAATCCTGCACTCCCGGTTCCTGGTCCCCGCTGAAGGTTTAGAAGCCTCTCTGGGCCATCATGCCTCAAGACACCTGCCTCACACATCCTTGGGGGGCTTTCTCTTCTGGGTTCCAAGCCAGAACTTGGCCAACTAAACAGAAACATGACTCCTCTGCCTCTGGGAACCCTAAACCCTCTACCAATTACACCACCTTTTAAAAAAATTTTATTGAAGTATAGTTAATTTATAGTGCTGTATTAATTTCTCAGTACAGCAAAATGACTCAGTTATACATACATATATATATATATAAAAATAATTTTCCATTATGGTTTGTCACAGGATATTGAATATGGTTTCCTGTGCTGTGCAGTGGGACCACAATCACCTTTTGATTAGATTACCTGAACTGACAAAGGAAAACACTCCATTTCAATAATTCAGAGCACACAAATCCAAGAGTCACTTCCTGTTTTGCCCATTTTTTTTTTTCAGCTGAATCTTTGGCAGCAAATTTGCTTCCCTTCCCCCATTAAATTGTGCCAATGTTCTATGCTGTCAGCTCTAGTATACCAGCACAGTCCGGGTAAAAGAGAAGGAACCAAAATCTTCCACAGAAGATAGCTACTGAGGAAAGTCCATGAAGCAGATAATCACTCACAGAAACCCACGAGGTGGACCTCACCCATCAGGTTCACTTCTTATTAATATTTATGAGGCCCCAGCATGGTGGTCAGAGAACCATTTGAGGTAGGAATGGACTCTGAATCTCACTTGCAATAGAATGAGCAGTCAACAAGTGTCAGCCTTCCCATTCAGAAGCACCCCCAATTCCAGAGCCCTAAGAGTTCTGGGGAATGTCCAACATCAAACGGGTGGCAAAGACATTACCTGCAGTGGCAAAAACAGAAGATAGCACAGCGTGGCAATGAGCGCTATGGGTCCGAGAACAAGGCAAGAGGTGATGCTGCAGCTTATCAACAGTAAGAAGGTGAGCACGGCCAGGGGCCCATAGTACACTCCCTCGTACAGGCAGTTTACATCGGTGGTGAAGAAGCCAATGGCCTGTGAGACAATAAGCCCATGGACACAGGTGTCACCTCTCCAAGTTCCCAGAAGAGGCTGCATGTGCCTGTGACAGGTGGCTTCGCCATGCCTTCTATGGGCAGGCAAGCTAGAGAGGCAGGGTGGCAGAGCGGAGAGACACACCAGGTTCACAGGTCTCACGTCACTAGCTTTGTGACCCTGAACAAGTTACTTTGCCACTCTGAGCCTCCACCTGTAAAGCTGGAATGATTACATGGTTATTGTAAGAATGTCAATGAGATAAATACCTGCACACACAGACTGCACCCAACGAAAGTTACATTTTTGAACTATTGCTACTACTATTAATTAGCTACTACTATTGCTACTACTACTACTATTGCTACTACTACTAATAGCCAGACTCCACAGAGTTGCTTGTAGTATTTTATTCTATTCCATTCCATTCCATTCATTCTAATAATAATACCTGCATTTTTTGGCAGGAGCTGAGTCTTTTTCTCCTTCTCCTTTCTCTTATTTGCTATAGATTCTTCTGCCCACTCCCTCCCTCCCCAACATGTACTGCCTACTGCATTGTATAAAAGCTGACATTCCAAGTCACAACATATTTAAGGAATCAATTCGTTAATGTCTTGTGGAATTACCAATCTGAATCCTTAAGAAGTGTTTTCTTTTCATTTTAACCCAATCTCCTTCCAGTGCCCAGAATGTGCCCCAGGCTGAGCCTTTAAAAATTTTTAGCGTTGGGTGAGCATAACTTTGTACAGCCAGTTTGGAGGACAAGTTAACAGTGTCTTTCGAAAACTAATAATTATACAAACCTCATGACTGTCACTTTCATTTCTCCATTGAGAAACACTCTGATGTGCTGGTGGAAGCACATATATAAGGATGTTGATTATAGCACTGCCCATGGCAGCAAACCCAGAAACATCCTAAATGTCCATTGGTGGGGGAAGGTTAAAGCACTCACTTAAGAAGTATTAGTTAATATTGGATCCTGGAGCACACTGTCAGTGTTGATGTCTCAGGCTTGTCATTTATGGAGCCACAGATGTGTGACTCAGTCACTCTGAGCCTCTGTTGCCTCATCAGTAAAATGGGAATAATAAAACAACCTACTTTATAGCGTTGATGTGATAACTGAATGAGGTAGCACATACAAAATATTTTCACACATTGAGAAGGCTATATGGCAGTGATAGAAACGGACAAAAGTGATCAAAAGGTAAAAGCTACCAGTTATAACATAAATAAGTCCTTGGGAATGTAAGGTACAGCATGGTGACTATAATTAACAAAACTGTATTGTATACCTGGAAGTTGCTAAGAAAATAAATCTTAAAAATCCTCATCACAAGAAAAGTCTGTAACTCTGTGTAGTGCTGGTTGTTAACTAAACTTACTGTGGCAATCACTTTGCAATATATGCATACATCAAATTATTATGCTGTATGCGTGCATGCGTGCTAAATCACTTCAGTCATGTCCAACCCTTTGCGACCCTGTAGACCACCAGGCTCCTCTGTCCATGGGATTCTCCAGGCAAGAATACTGGAGTGGGTTGCCATGCCCTCTTCCAGGGGATCTTTCTGACCCAGGGATCAAACCCATGTCTCTCACGTGTCCTACACTGGCAGTCGGGTTCTTTACCACTAATGCCACCTGGGAAGGCCCATTATGCTGTGTATTTTGTACTAATACAAAGTTCTACATCAATTATATCACAGTGAAAAATAAAGAAAAGAGAAAGTGCTTTAATTATGAGTAAGCATCACTGAAAAGTAATGAGGAAGAATCTAAATGTGCCAACATGGAAATTAAAGGCATAGCGAGGAGAGAAGAAAAAACTGCAAAATGATGTAAGTGATGTAGTACCACTGATGTAAAAATCTCACCCCAAAATACATATCTTACATTTTCTATTGGTAAAACCAAGTTGCAGAACTATGTAAAATGCAGTATGATTTATGCAAAAACATGCACACAAAATATATTATGTTTTCTATGGGTAATTCACATGTGTACCTAAATGTACTTTTAAAAGTTGGGAGGTGATGTTAGTTCAGGCATAGGAGGAGTGACCAGGTGTAGGGGGTCATCTGTATTAGTTTTTCTATTTCTTTCCTAAGGAGAAAGTATTCAGGTGTGCTTTTTTAAACTTTTTTTTCTATTGCTTTTTTAATTAAAATTTTTACAGTGCTGTGTTAGTTTCTGCCAGAAATGTAAACTGATACAGCCATTATGGAGAACAGTATGGAGATTCCTTTAGAAACTAGGATGGGGCTAAATCTATTATCTGACCCAGCCACCCCACTCCTGGGCATATATCCTGAGAAGAAGACACATGTAACCCCAGTGTTCACAGCAGCACCTTTTACGATAGCCGGGACATGGACACAGCCCAGGTGTCCTTAAAATTAATTTTAATATAAAACTTATGGAAGCAACTCTCTAGAAATCCTCATACGAGCAACTACTTCCATCTTCAGTTCCAAATGGATCATCTTATTTTCTGCTTCTGTGAAGATGTTGGGAAAGTTGGACTTCACATATAGTGGGGCTTAGAACAGACAAACAGAAAAGGCAGCAGCACTGGCCTGAATGCAGAAGATCTCCTTAGCAAGTCAGGTGGCAGCTCGGGTTCAGAGCCTGGAGTCTGCAGCCAGGCTCTGCCACTTACCAATCGTGTGACCTTGTCCAAGTTTCATACCCTTTCCTGGCCTCAGTTTCCTCCTCCATGACAATGGGAACAGTAACAGAAGCTATCACGTAAGAGGTCATCAGAGGACCGAGTGAGCCAACTTAGTGATGGGTTTGGGATAATATCTGGCCAAAGGACGTTCACAGTTAGTGTGATAACTTTGCTGAGAACAGGGAGAAGGGCTGCCATGGCTCCTTGAGCTCCGGTCAAGAGCAGGAGGACAGGGTAGCTTTGATGCTTAAGGCCTACAAGGAATTAATGATACAACTGAACATATGAATCACTGCCCCTCTTCTACGTGCTTTATATGTACTGCTGCTACTGCTAAGTCGCTTCAGTCGTGTCCGACTCTGTGCGACCCCATGGACTGGAGCCTAGCAGGCTCCTCCGTCCATGGGATTTTCCAGGCAAGAGTACTGGAGTGGGGTGCCATTGCCTTCTCCTTTATATGTACTAACTCACGTAATCCTGTAAGACAACACTTCTACAAGGTTGGTCCTATTACTATCCCACAGTTCCAGAGAGGCTGAACAAGTTGCCTAAGGTTAGAGAATGAGTAAAATGGTGAAGAAGAACAGTAATAATGATAACAATACATTATCATGTAAGATAAAAGTCTTACATTTGTTGGTACTTGAGTTAGAAGAAGCATCTGTTTGGGGGCAATGGTTCATTTAGCCGACTGTAGTTTGGAGATTATCCTGTGTAATTCAGATGCCTGGCTTTTTGAGGGATAGAGTTGTGGATCTGAAATAGTTCATGTCTTTGAAGGGAGCTCATCTGAGTGGAGAAACCAGATTTGGGCTTGGTGGGGAGTAGGGTCAGAAAGAGGGGGTCTAGAGATACTATCATGAAGGAGAGACCATCTCAGCCAGGCCTTTGAAGATTGAATGAGATTTTGAAAGGGCGGGGGGAGTGATGTGAGCAAAGCTGCCTGGAGGTGGACATGCCTGGTCTATTTGGGGCTAGAGGTTTAGCCCTGCCTGGCCAGGAGGGTAGAAGTCAACCTAGGACTAGAGAAAGGAACACAGGAAGAGATGAGGCAGGACAGCTGCTGAGGCCAGATCACAAAGGAGTTTGTTTGAGAGGAAAGAGCCAGAGCAGGGATGTCTTTTCCAAAAATTAAATAATCTGTTTCAATATAAAAGTAATCCATGCTCATCAAGGCAATTGGTAAGCAGTAGAAAAATAGAGACAGAGAGGGCAATGGCACCTCACTCCAGTAGTCTTGCCTGGAAAATCCCATGGACGGAGGAGCCAGATGGGCTGCAGTCCATGGGATCGCTAAGAGTCGGGCACGACTGAGCGACTTCACTTTCACTTTTCACTTTCATGCATTGGAGAAGAAAATGGCAACCCAGTCCAGTGTTCTTGCCTGGAGAATCCCAGGGACAGGGGAGCCTGGTGGGCTGCCGTCTATGGGGTCGCACAGAGTTGGACATGACTGAAGTGACTTAGCAGTAGCAGTAGTAGTAATAGTAGAAAAATAGAGAAAGTGAAATTAAACATAGAAAATTCCAATATCCCCCCATGACTCTGGGTCATAGTTGGTCATATATCTTTCGTCAGTCTCTGCCATTGTTTGTGTTATGCTGTAGGGAGCACCAGCTAGGAAATAACCCATCAATAACAATAACCAGGCAGCTGTAAGTATTTCTCCTCTGCAGATAAGAAAATTAACACCCAGAGATTATCTCTTCTTGTTTTTCCTTGAGCTACCAAGTCCTCCCATACCTTCCTCCCCAGGGCATCTGAGGGGATGTGGTTTCTGATGTGCTTCTACTGGGGATTCATGGTTTTTTTGTTTTAATTTTTAGCTGCATGAAGGATCTTAGTTCCCAGACCAGAGATGGAACCCATATCCTCTTACAATGGAAGCATGGAGTCTTAAACACTGGACCACCAGGGAAGTCCCAAGATTTTTGTCTTTTTGGCCACTGCTGTACCCCTTTGGTGGGCTTCCCTCATAGCTCACTTGGTAAAGAACTGGCCTGCAATGCAGGAGACCCCAGTTCGATGCCTGGGTCAAGAAGATCCACTGGAGAAGGGATAGGCTACCCACTCTGGTGTTCTTGGGCTTCCTTTGTGGCTCAGCTGGTAAAGAATCTGCCTGCAATGCAGAAGACCTGGGTTTGATCCCTGGATTGGGAAGATCCCCTAGAGAAAGGAAAGGCTACCCACTCCAGTAGTCTTGCCTGGACTGATCCCCCCAGACGACTTGGGAAGAAAAGTATGGGAGGACTTGGTAGCTCAAGAGATCAAAATGCCAGCATCCACTGGATCATCGAAAAAGCAAGAGAGTTCCAGAAAAACATCTACTTCTGCTGATTGACTACACCAAATCCTATGACTATGTGGATCACAACAAACTGTGGAAAATTCTTAAAGAGATGGGAATACCAGACCACCTTACCTGCCTCCTGAGAAATCTGTATGCAAGTCAAGAAACAACAGTTAGAACTGGACATAGAACAATAGACTGGTTCCAAATTGGGAAAGGAGTACATCAAGGCTGTATATTTTCACCCTGCTTATTTAACTTATATGCAGAGTACATCACGTGAAATGCCGGGCTAAATGAACCACAAGCTGGAATCAAGATTTCTGGGAGATATATCAATAACCTAAGATATGCAGATGACACCACCCTATGGCAGAAAGTGGAGAACTAAAGAGCCTTTTGATGAAAGTGAAAGAGGAGAGTGAAAAAGTTGGCTTAAAACTCCTTCAAAAACAAAGATCATGGCGTCCGGTCCCATCACTTCATGGCAAATAGATGGGGAAACAATGGAAACAGTGAGAGACTTTATTTTCTTGGGCTCCAAACTCACTGCAAATGGTGACTGCAGCCATGAAATTAAAAGACACTTGCTCCTTGGAAGAAAAGCTATGACCAACTTAGCTTATTAAAAAGCAGAGACATTACTTTGCCAACAAAAGTCCGTTTAGTCAAAGCTATGGTCTTCCCAGTAGTCATGTATGGGTGTGAGAGTTGGACCATAAAGAAAGCTAAGTGCCAAAGAACTAATGCTTTTGAACTGTGATGTTGGAGAAGACTCTTGAGAGTCCCTTGGACTGCAAGGAGATCAAATCAGTCCATCCTAAAGGAAATCAGTCCTGAATATTCATTGGAAGGATTGATGCTGAAGCTGAACCTCCAATACTCTGGCCACCTGATGCAAAGAGCTGACTCATTTGAAAAGACCCTGATACTGGGAAAGGTTGAAGGCAGGAGAAGGGAACAACAGAGGATGAGATGGTTGGATGGCATCACTGACTCGATGGACATGAGTTTGAGCAAGCTCCGGGACTTGGTGATGGACAGGGAGGCCTGGCGTGCTGCAGTCCATGGGGTCGCAGAGCCAGACACAACTAAGCAACTGAACTGAACTATACCCCTAGGTGGAGAAGGAAATGGCAAACCACTCCAGTATTCTTGCCTGGAGGATCTCATGAATGGAGGAGCCTAGTGGGCTACAGTCCATGTGGTCACATAGAGTCAGACACGACTGAAGTGACTTAGCACATACCCATAGGGCCTAGAACAGGGCTTGGCCCAAAGCATACCTCAGTAACAATTTATTGAATGGATGGATAAATCCTCTCTAAGGCTTTGAATACAGCTGGAATCTCATTTACTGTTGACCTGCTCCTATGATCCCAGAGGCAATTATTGATGGTTATCAACACTCACCCTGGAAATGATTTCCTTTCTCTTTCTTCTTTGTCTCCAGCCTTTTCTCCATCCCTTGGCCTCCAGGGTAAGGAGGTATGGAGGAGGAGGAGGAGGAAAGTACCCCCTCAATGTGCAACCTCGTCACTTACCTCTCCCACGGTGATGTGTGTTAGAGACTTAAATTGCATCAGCTTCTCAAAGGCAAAGGAGAAGACAGCTGCACGAAACCTGACGCCTGTGCGCTGGTTGATGACCCAGCATGAGCACATACTCAGAGACTTCAGACATTCAGTGAAAAAAAGGGCAAGGCAAAGCCCAACTCCATAGGCAACGTCCCTGGATGGGTTTTTGGCGTATTCCAGGATCTTTGGCATAAGCAATATCTAAAAGGAAACAGGAGTTTGGATCACTCTGACTTCCCAATCCTGCTTTCAGGCAACACCTAACCAAAGTGCACTGGGTGTGAGGTCCTCAGGTCAAGAGAGGGGGCTTACTAGATGATCACAACTGACTCAAGCACAATTCTGCACGCAGAAGATCGCAGTCCAGTTGGAGGACACTTAGGAGTTCAACTGACCCAGATCTGAAGCCCAGCTCCACCACCTCATAGAAGCCCACCACCACCAAGCAGGATCCTCTGGTGCTCCTGGACGCAGAAGCCTATTCTGTGCTCCCTATTTCTCATTTGTAGGGAACAGACTCCAGCCTCCATTACCTTCCCTGCATTCCTAAGGGAAGAGAGGGGATGGGGAGACAAGGATGGAGCAACCAAGAAACAATAGCACAGTCTTGGGCAGGGTCCTGGTTCCTCCTCAAGGGATACACATAACAATATCTTTGAGCTCTTCTGCAGAATTAAAACGCCCAACAAATGGAAGCTGCTAACTACTTGATGAAATACTCTACTCCAGAGAGAAGGTCACAGTTTGATAACCTCGAGAACCACAGAAGCTCATCAGAAAACCTCCTGAGGCCAGATTAAAGGAGTGCAGGCCATACACACACCCTGATCTCATCAGCAAACCTCACCCTTGAACCATTGCTATAAAGTGAAAATGTTAGTCATTCAGTCATGTCTGACTCTTTGTGACTCCACGAACTGTAGCCCACTAAGCTCCTCTGTCCATGGAATTCTCCAGGCAAGAATTCTGGAGTGGGTTGCCATTTTCTACTCAAGGAGATCTACCCAACCCTGGGATCGAACCCGGGTCTCCATCATTGCAGGCAAATTCTTTACTGTCTGAGCCATGAGGATTGGTATAAAACTCCTTACCAAATCCCCCTGAATTGGGACACACAGTTTTGAGGTCATTAGCCCACTGTGTCCCCATTTGCCTGGCAAAGCAATAAAGCTATTCTTTTCTGTGTGAGTGTGTGGCTGCTTAGTCACTCAGTCATGTCCAACTCTTTGTGACCTCATGGGCTGTAGCCCACCAGGTTCCTCTGTCCATAGAATTTTCCAGGCAAGAATATTGGACTAGGTTGCCATTTCCTACTGCAGGGGCTTTTCCCAACTCAGGGACTGAACCCATGTCTCTTGCATCTCCTGCACTGGCAGAGGGACATTTTTTTTTTTACCACTAGCTCCACCTGGGAAGCCCTTCACCAAAATTCTGTCTCTGAGATTTGATTTGGCACCAGAGTACAGAGACCACATTTCAGCATCAGTCCCAATGGGAAATAGATTACACACACATGGAGTAATCCAGGGGTTAATAACCTGACTATTTATAAAGATGTGGGCAGAACTGAGGAAATTTAACAGGAATGGAGAAGCATCTTGGAGCTAGCAACCACAGGGAACTAAATGGGGAGGGGAGGATGAGTTTTCCTGAAGCCTAGAAGGAGAAAGTCATACAAAAAGGGCCCTTCATTTTAGGATCTGGTCACCAACCCTCAGTGACAGGGAGGGAGGAAGTCAGAGTGATATATATCTTGCCCTCACCTTCTCCTTCCCTCCAGCCTCCAGATGGGGTCTCCCACTGGTCAAACTCAACCAGAAGCCAGAGGTAGAGGTACCCCACGGATGTGATCCAGAGAGGTCTCACACTAGGGGCATAGCATAGGGTGGTGCGGACAAGGGTGGAGAGTGGATCTGGAGGGACGAATGGAGAACGTGCTGTCACCCAAGTCACTTCTCTCTGTGGTGTCATCAGCTGTTGCTTCCTCCTGACCTGTAACCCCTCTCCCCCGAGCTGGTAACAACGCCTCTATTTTCTTCTGGGAAGACGGTCGCCTGCTCCAATGCACACAGTCTAGGCTGGATCGTCAATCAAAGCGTTCCACTGCTGACCAAGCAAGTGAGCACGTGACCCCAGCTGGGACAGCCAGGTTCACTGTCTGCAGTTGAGGAACTAACAGGAAATAGCGAGCCCATTCATCCTAACCACGGTACGTGGAGTCTCCTGCATGCCCCGAGCTGTTCAGCCATTTCTCAAAGCAGCTCCCACGTCCTGAGACAGACTGAGTTCTAAATGTTTTCTATACTGAACTTAAGGTCACCCTATGAGCCAGACAATGTCAGGCTCTCCATTTCAAACATGAGAGTTTCCATGAGGACTATGGTTGAGAGCATCATGGGGTTCCATGAGGGAACCAAGGCACAGAAGGGGTAAACAAATTTCCCAAAGTCACCCAGAAATTAAGTAGCATAACCAAGGTTGGGACCTAAGCACTGGCTGCAGAATTCGCACTTCCAGCTACTACTAGCTCCACTGCCCCCAGAAAGCCTTCATTTTCTGAGCAGCAGTTGAGAGACAGACATCCTCAAATCTTTTTGTTTGTTTATTTATGTTTTGGGGTTTTAAAAAATTATTGTTATTTTCTGTGGCCACCCTGCATGGCATATAGGATCTTAGTTCCCCAACCAGGGATCAAACTTGCACACCCACCTCCTCCCCCTAGTTGGAGGTGTGGAGTCCTAACCACTGACCCACCAGGGAAGTCTCAAGACATCTCCAGTTCTTGGCATGGATCTAAACATGCTAATCACCAAGTCCTGAAGTCCGGACACCTCGTCAAGTCTGCTACTTACGGGCCCCAGAACACTTGTGATGGAGAAGCAGCAGCTCATAATTGTATCAAAAATAAGCCTTGTTCTTTGGAATCTCAGCATCACTCGAAGCACTGAAGCTTTGTCGATTCCATGCCTTGAGACCTCTTCTTCCCAAAGAAGACGAAGCCTTGAAAAGAAGAAAATGGAAGCAAATGAAATCTCTTTGGTTGTATCACCCAACTCCCCCAGTTCTTGCTGGTCTAGGAACTTGGTTACAGAAATTGTCAAAGATAACACAAAGAGAGAGAACAATACAGGGCATTTAGATTGCATGCATGCCCCAGCTCCAAGAATTACCAACATTTGACATTTTTGTTTAATCTCTCCTCCCCTTCCATTATTTTTCTTTTTGCAAGAATATTTCAAGCAAATCCCAAAGATATTGTTTCATCTATAAATGCTTCAGTATGCATCTCTTCCAGATAAAGCCCTAAAAAGCCACAGAGTAACCATAAAAATGGTTATGAATTAATGCCTATTCATTATTAACTATTAATAATAGGCATATATTAATAGCATAGTAAGAATGGCATTTAATTCAACTTTCTCTAATTATTTCAAAAATATGTTCTTACAGTTAGTTTGCTTAAATCAAGATCCAAACAGGTCCCACTCATTGGAGTTAAAGACAAATCTGACAGACCTCTTGCATCTCATTTTATCTGTAATAATTTCCAATCCTCTGCATTTTCTGCCATTTACTTTATAAAGAATCTGAATGATTTATCCTGTTGAGTTTTCCACATTCTGGATTTGACTGATTGCACCCCTGTGGGGCTCGTATAAGTTTCTATGCCATGTATTTCCTATTAAGCTGTTAGCTAGATCTGCTGCTAAGTCACTTCAGTTGTGTCCGACTCTGTGCGACCCCATAGACGGCAGCCCACCAGGCTCCCCCGTCCCTGGGATTCTCCAGGCAAGAACACCGGAGAGGGCTGCCATTTCCTTCTCCAGTGCAAGAAAGTGAAAAGTGAAAGTGAAGTTGCTCAGTCGTGTCCGACTCTTAGCGACCCCATGAACTGCAGCCTACCAGGCTCCTCCATCCATGGGATTTTCCAGGCAAGAGTACTGGAGTGGGGTGAGAGGCATAATAAAATTCAGAATTCAAGTCAGCTGGCAAAAATACTTAATAGATGATATAGTATATGTTCCTTTTATCACATCAGAAGACGTACAAAGTGTGCTATCCCACTTTTGGATATGTTAAGCTGGATCACTGAGTTAAGGTGTGTTAGCCTGACTCATCCATTGCCAAGTTCCCCATCGGTGATGATCATTGCCTATGTCCACCTCCGACAGGACTGGCAAAATGGTGGTTTGTCTAATTCTATCATTCCATTTATAGTTATCAGCTTGACTTTTCTGTAAAAAAAATAATTTTCCCAGAAGTTTCCTGGTGGTCCAGTGGCTAAGGCTCCAAGTTGCCAATGCAGGGGACCTGGGTTCGATCCCTGGTCAGGGAACTAGATCCCACATGCCCAAATTTTGAACCTAAGATTCTGCATGCCGCAACTAAAACCTGGCACAGCCAAATAAAAATAAACATGGAAATATTAAAAAAAGAAATTTCCCTCATCAACTGTTTTGTTACCCTGAAATACAGTTAGTTGAAGAAATAGCCTAAGGCTCTGAAAAACATCGCCCTTCCTTTTTATACACAAAATAAGATTCATAAAACACAGAACTCTGATCTCCAAAAAGTGTCCTTATTTATTTCAAAATTCCCAAAAGGGTGCCCCAGTGTTGGATCATGCAACCAAAAATGTATCCTAATTTTGACATTCCAAGCTGATGATGCCTGGGAGATTTGTGGTACACCAGCAGAATAAGAACACCTAAAACATATCTTTGGGGAGAAAATTGATATACTATTTGTATATAAGCTTTTTTAAAAAAGCATCCAAGAAGTTTTCATGAAAAGATTTTAAATTGTGTTGACTTTCCTACACTTCTCTTTTGTTTCAGAGGCAGGAACAAGTGACTAGACAATAGTCATTATGATACTCAAGGCTTCCGGACTCTTAATCTCGCTCTGGATGCCTCCCTGCCTCAGCATGCATCCACAGTCCAATCTATCAGCTGCAGGCACCATGCTGGCTGAACTTGGACGTCCTGGCTCCTGATTCCCTATGTCCGGTTCCCCTGTTTGGAAAGCGGTTAGCGCTGCCCATGACGACAGCAGAGACATCACCTTGCCGACAAAGATCTGTCTAGTCAAAGCTATGGTTTTTCCAGTGGTCATGTATGGATGTGACAGTTGGACTATCAAGAAGGTTGAATGCTGAAGAATTGATGCTTTTGAACTGTGGTGCTAGAGAAGACTCTTAAGAGTTCCTTGGACAGCAGGGAGATCAAACCAGTCAATCATAAAGGAAGTCAGCTATAAATACTAATTGGAATGACTGACGCTGAAGCTCCAATACTTTGGCCACCTCACAAAGAGCCAACTCATTGGAAAAGACCCTGATGCTGAGAAAGACTAAGGGCAGGAGGAGAAAGGGGTGACAGAGGATGAGACGGTTTTATTGCATCATTGACTCAATGGACATGATGTTAAGCAAAGTCTGGGAGTTAGTGAAGGACGGGGAAACCTGGCATGCTGCCGTCCACGGGGCTGCAAAGAGTCGGACGTGACTTAGCAACTGAACAACAGCAATCATGACAGCGTCGTGGATCAGGCCAAGGGACTCCAGGCACTCGCCAAAGCTGCTGCTCCTTAGACAGCAAGAGCACAGTGGACAAAGCTGTCCCTTGTTGGGCTGCCCTTTGCCCCCAGGGCCCGACAGCGGCACTAGATGTGCCTGTTCTCGGAGAGCTCTGTCGGCATCTGGTTCTCATCCTCTGCCCAGAATCTCAGCAAGTCTCTCATCGTGACAAAGCAGTTCTGGCCCTTTCAACTCTTTACTCCTCCAGCCATGGATACTCCTGCCCAGCCTAAACCAGAAGGGAACCAATACCATGAGACCTTTCTGTCCCACTTTCCTTCTGCAATCAAAACTCCAGGCTTTTTCCTTTCTGAGTTATTAAAAAACTACCCCCATTCCATCCAGGCCCACCTATGCGGATCAGATAACCTGAGGGGCCCGGACCCTAGCTCAACAAAGCCAAAACGTCCCCACGAACCCTGTCTGTGTTGGAGGATTCTATTGTTTGTGGATGCTATTGCTCAGGTCAAACCATGGGGCTGCCTCTCCTCATTCTAGCCCTGCCTCCACACATGACACAATCCTCAGGAACAACAAGCTCTAGAGTCAGTTCTACTTTGGCTAAACAAATCCAAGTCTTCCGTAGCCTACCCACAGCTCTCTGGGCATCACTATCTATTTCTGGCCATGATTATTAGATTCAGATTCAAGAGACTTGGTTTCTCATTTTACCTCCTCCATTCATTCATGATATGATTCAAGGAACATACTTCTCTTAATTCTGGTTCTTCATTTGTAAGATGGGGGAAATAACATCTGCCTTGTTTATTTCATAAACCTTTTGTGATGGTCAAAGGAGACAATGGGTGGGGAGATGCTCTATAGTTAAGAACAGTTAACATGTGAGGGATTATGGTGATCACAGGATGAAGATGATGGTGGTGACAATGGTAATCCCGCTGAGAGTGGTGGTGAGGGTGATGGTTGGCACTTTGTCAGCCCATCCTCATAGGAAACACAGCAGCTCTTTTGAAGGATTAGGGAAGACGTGACCCAGAACGCTGCCTGTTAAATGGTGTGCCAAGTTGCTTCAGTCATGTCTGACTCTCTGTGACCCTATGGACCATAGCCCATCAGGCTCCTCTGTCCATGGGATTCTCCAGGCAAGAATACTGGAATGGGTTGCCAGGCCCCCCTCCAGGGGATCTTTCTGAAGCAAGGACGGAACCCATTTCTCCTGAGTCTCTTGCTTTGTCAGGTGAGTTCTTTACCACTAGTGCCACCTGGGAAGCCCTGTTAAACGGAGAACACATAGAAAGAAATTCCTCTAAAAGTGTGAATGCACGGGAAATTACCATTTCAAAGAAACATGTAAAGATGGAGTGATTGCAAAAATGTTGGTGGTGAGGCATTCTGAGTTACAGAATAAAAAAGGCAGCACCAGTGGGCGGAAAGTGAACAGAAGTAAATTAGGAGACCTGGTCTTCGCAATGGTTAGGGAAGAACAAGCAAGCTAACATTTAACTGACGGCCTATGATGCGTCTGGCATTTTCCCAGGTGCTTTACATCAAATCTATTACCTCTTCTGCTTCTTGCTAAGTCACTTCAGTCATATCCGACTCTGGGCAACCCCATAGACGGCAGCCCACCAGGCTCCGCCGTCCCTGGGATTCTCCAGGCAAAAACACTGGACTGGGTTGCCATTTCCTTCTCCAATGCAGGAAAGTGAAAAGTGAAAGTGAAGTCGCTCAGTCATGTCTGACCCTCAGCGACCCCATGGACTGCAGCCTACCAGGCTCCTCCATCCATGGGATTTTCATAATGAACCAATGAAGGGCAATGAGAGATATTTTTTTTATAATTCACTATTTTATACACAAAAACATAGGTAAGTAACTCCTCTGACATCATAGCTGGTAAGAGGTGAGATTCTACCAATATCTGGCATTATCCAAGAGGTGCTCCCTGGAACCTCTATTTTTTTTCCTGAGTCTAAGAAGCAATGGGTCAAAATTCAACCAGTTTCTGCTTTGTCAGTGCCTTCACTACACTGATTTTCTTTATAAATCTCTGAGACCTGGTGATAGCATCTGACGGTTCACAAATTCTCTGACCACTGAATATTCTTTTCAGGAAGGCTCTTAGAGTGCCGTCATGTCTGGGATACATTTGGAAAAGGCCATCTACACCTGGTGTCTCTCATGAAGAACCTAGAGGCAGTAACATGAGTACAGGACATTCCAGGTCACTCATTCCCACCCCTCCCCTTTTGATCTAATTTCACCTGTGAGGTAGACGGTACAGGAAATGTAATCCCACAACAATTAGTGGTGGCTCAAGGTGGCTTAAGTGCCTGGGCCACTAGCCAAAATTTAATGATCTGGGACACAGATAAATGCTTTATCCACACACCAAAAAAGGCAAAAGGGACAAGAAGCAGTACTTTCTTTCTCAGGGTCCTGGGACCTCAGACAGACCCAATAAAAGATGAGAATTCTTGTTCCAGAATAAGTTCTCTAGCCTGTATGTAAATATATAAATATTTACATATGAAATACGTAAATTATTACTTAACTCCAGATTAAGAACCTCCCATAGAAGGAGGGTTCCTGCTACAAAGGGAGAACTGATATATTTTGCTCGTCTGAAGATGAACCACTGCCCCCCTCCCCTTAAAACACACACTGAAGCGACTTGGCACCGACTGCCGAGACATGGTCTTTAACCCCGCGGGCTTGCCCAGCATGACTTTACCTTTTGGCGTTTTTGTCTGCAGCATCGTGTACTGACAGCTGGGGGATGTTGTCCTCATCTAAGCTTCTCCGTAAACCTCGAACCATGAGCGGGCTGAGCCATGACAGCGTGAGGTAGGAGAACAGGCCAGCATCATCCAGGGGCTGGGGCTCAGGAAACCTAGCAGAAGAGACACGGGCAACACGGTGACACCGGGCCGTGGGCTCCAGGGGTGGACAGCTCAGGCACAGGCAGAACTTGGAAGAGACGAACAAGGACTGGGGGAAAACCACAGTGTGGATTCTACACCGTCTACATGGAGAAAACAGTATTTTTTCATGACTATTATTAACATCACAAATAATAGTCATGAAAAAATACTTTTTTCCTACATCCAGAGGACCACACTGTGCTTTTTCCCCAGTTCTCATAGTTAAAAACCAGAAGCAACAAAACATCCAGCAACAGAGGAATGATTTAAAAAGAAAGAAGACAAATACGGCATATCCTGCACCATGTTGTAGAAAACAGTGCTGCTGCTGCTGCTGCTGCTAAGTCGCTCCAGTTGTGTCCGACTCTGTGCGACCCCATAGACGGCAGCCCACCAGGCTCCCCCGTCCCTGGGATTCTCCAGGCAAGAACACTGGAGTGGGTTGCTATCGCCTTCTCCAATGCAGGAAAGTGAAAAGTGAAAGTGAAGTCGCTCAGTCGTGTCTGACTCTTAGCGACCCCATGGACTGCAGCCCACCAGGCTCCTCCATCCATGGGATTCTCCAGGCAAGAACACTGGAGTGGGTTGCCATTTCCTTCTCCAATGCAGGAAAGTGAAAAGTGAAAGTGAAGTCACTCAGTCGTGTCTGACCCTCAGCAACCCCATGGACTGCAGCCTACCAGGCTCCTCTGTCCATGGGATTTTCCAGAAAACAGTGCAGAAGGGTCTAAAAATAGGGACGATCTACACGCAGAACATGGAGCGGGCTCTAAGCATACTGAAAAAAAGGTCACTTGAAGATCAAGAAGTTTAAAATATTTTTACTTATATAAAAAACGAAGAAATAAGGGAGATCAGACAGAGAACAATATACACATATCTATATTATATATATTTTAAATATCTATATTATACATCGGAGAAGGCAATGGCACCCCACTCCAGTACTTTTGCCTAGAAAATCCCATGGACGGAGGAGCCTGGTAGGCTGCAGTCCATGGGGTCGATAGAGTCGGACATGACTGAGCGACTTCACTTTCACTTTTTACTTTCATGCCTTGGAGAAGGAAATGGCAACCCACTCCAGTGTTCTTGCCTGGAGAATCCCAGGGACGGGAAGCTGTCTATGGGTCACGCAGAGTCAGACACGACTGAAGCGACACAGCAGCAGCATATTATATATAATAAACATCAAATTATATAACAATTTATATCAAATCATTCATAGATTGACTTTGAAGTAGGGGTTAGAAATTGCAAAGGAGCAAAACTAAATTCTCATCACTTTAAATGTGTATGCTCTGCTTCTGTAACTTCCATAAAAACTGTAAAAAACAAAAAAAGTAAATAAGAATGATAAGGTCATATCTTTGTGAATCATTCACAAAAGACAAATAATGATTTCATTAAGGTGTTGATATTGTGTGTAATTTCACTTTTTTTTCAACATTGTCTCTAATGTTATATGGTTCAATATGAGGAAAATTCAACATTAAAAAAGATTTGGGGAGATAGATGTGAAGACAAAAATGCCAGACTTGCAAGATGTTCTCTTGTTCGGGTTATGGACTCTTTTCTCCACATTCTGGCCCTTTACATCCTTCCAGCCCACCAGCGATCATGGTTGTACGTTCTGGGATATGCTGGCCGGGCCTCAGCAGGGGATGTTGGGAGAGAAGAACTGAGGGAAGATGAGACATTATAGGAGATGTGTGGGGCCATCTGTGATGGCAAGGGTTGGGCCAGAACTAATGCGCCGGGGCTGATATTCCAAGGGCCCAGCAGAAACATTTCTTCTCTAAGATAAGGCTGTCCAGCTGAACTCAAGTACCAAAGTTCTCTATTCCTGGTGGAGATACGATTGATTTGGTGGGTAACAATGTAACTGGTATTGATAGAAGCTCAAATTTAAAAAATAGGAAAACCCCTGCTGTTTGTTTGTTAGAAAAACACTGGAGCGAAGAGGGATTCCTAAATACAAAGTTTTTCCCATGACGAAACACTGAGGGATCAGAGCAGAAGTGTTAAGCGCCTGTCAACAAATGCTGCATAAATGAGTATGTGCGTGAATCTGTGGAGTTCCCTGAAGCCCCAGGTGTATAAACCAGAAAGTCATTTGGGGATGGTTGAAACTATGGTTTAGTAGAGGAGGCTCCATGAATTTCTTAAACTCTTAAGCTTAAGGTAACATCACAGGGCATTTGGCCCTTTCAATGGCTGCCCATTTTTCACTGGATGAAGACCGACGTACTTAATGTGGTCTGTGGAGACATGCTGGTGGTGTCGCCTTGCCGCATCCACTATGGCCAGGACTCTGCAGAGGCACTGGCCTCCTTCTCAGATCCTGGACACGCACATCACTCTGTTCTCCCACTGCAAGGCCAGGCCCTCGCACATGCTGCCCACATCGGCCTCCTGATCATGCTCCAGGTCTCAGTTTCAGTGTCACTCAGAACCTATCATGCTGTCGCTATTCTGTGTCCCTCACACCCCCACATTTCTTTACAGCACCTTCCTCAAACAGCAATAATCATATGTTTCAGTTCAGTTGCTCAGTCCTGTCTGACTCTTTGCAACCCCATGGACTGCAGCACACCAGGCTTCCCTGTCCATCACCAACTCCCAGAGCTTACTCAAACTCATGTCCATCGAGTCAGTGATGCCATCCAACCATGTTATCCTCTGTTGTCCCCTTCTCCTCCCACTTTAAACCTTTCCCAGCATCAGGGTCTTTTCCAATGAGTCAGCTCTTCGCATTACGTAGCCAAAGAATTGGAGTTTCAGCATCAGTATCAGTCCTTCCAATGAATATTCAGGACTGATTTCCCTTAGGATGGAGTGGTTGGATCTCCTTGCAGTCCAAAAGACTCTCAAAAGTCTTCTCCAATAGCACAGTTCAAAAGCATCAATTATTTGGTGCTCGGCTTTCTTTATAGTCCAACTCTCACATCCATGTGTGACTACTGGAAAAACCATAGCTTTGACTAGATAGAACTTGGTTGGCATGCTTATAAGCTTACTCATTCTCCCCCATGTGAGGTCGGTAATGGGCAAGGGTCGTGTCTGGCTGGCTCACTGTTACCCCCCACAGTCTAGCCCAGTGTCAATGAGTCCTGTTGACTGACTGGCTGAATGAATGGAGATGCTGGCTGTGCTGCCCTGATGTGTCTCAGGTTTCTTGGGAGGTGTTTGGCTGTGCAGGGTGACAGGACAGTGTTGGGACAGGGCTGTGCAGCCTTTTGGAGGGGTCCAGGTGTGAGGGCCTGAGTATCACTGCCCTGGAGGGTACCGACCCTCAGCTCCCACTCAGGACTCACTTTGGCTTTGGTCGGAAGGGAATCATGGTTTTCCAGGCAGCATCATACTTCCCTCTCCCTGGTGCCTCAGGTTCCCTCACCTGCTGTCTCCAGGGGCTATCTTCAACAGTTATTGTTTTCTTGGGAAAGAAAAAACAAAAGAGCATCAGTTTCAGACCTCACAAATACTGTCCTGAGGGAATGAGGGACCAGCCACCCAAGGAGGATAGATCTTTCCACATTCAGCCTCCTAGAGAAAGGATATGGCAGTCAGACAGAAAAAGACAAATAGTCTATGATCTCACTTACATATATCTGAGATATAACATCCATAAGATGTTATGGAAAGACCCCCAAGGAACTTTTTGGCCACCCCAATAGAATAAAGCAAGAGAGTTCCAGAAAAACATCTACTTTTGCTTTATTGACTAAAGCAAAGCCTCTGACTGTATGGATCACAACAAACTGGAAAATTCTTAGAGAGATGGGAATTCTTAAGATGGGAAGATGGGAACCATCTGCCTCCTGAGAAATCTGTATGTGGGTCAAGAAACAACAGTTAGAACTGGACATGGAACAATAGACCGGTTCCAAATTGGGAAAGGAGTATGTCAAGACTGTATATTGTCACCCTGCTTATTTAACATACATGCAGAGTACATCAAGTGAAATGCTGGGCTAGATGAAGCACTAGCTGGAATCAAGATTGCTGAGAGATATATAAATAACTCCAGATATGCAGATGACACCACCCTTATGGCAGAAAGAGAAGAACTAAAGAGCCTCTTGATGAGAGTGAAAAAGTTGGCTTAAAACTCAACATTCAAAAAACAAAGATCATGGCATCTGGTACCATCACTTTATGGCAAATAGATGGGGAAACAATGGAAACAGTGAGAGGCTTTATTTTCTTGGGCTCCAAAATCACTGCAGATGGTGACTGCAGCCATGGAATTAAAAGATGCTTGCTCCTTGGAAGGAAAGCTATGACCAACCTAGACAGCATATTAAAAAGCAGAGACATCACTTTGCCAACAAAGGTTCAGTTCAGTTCAGTTCAGTTGCTCAGTCGTGTCCGACTCTTTGTGACCCCATGGACTGCAACACACCAGGCCTCCCTGTCCATCACCAACTCCCAGAGTTTACTCAAACTCATGTCCATTGAGGTGGTGATGCCATCCAACCATCTCATCCTCTGTCACCCCTTTCTCCTCCTGGCTTCAGTCTTTCCCAGGATCAAGGTCTTTTCCAATGAGTCAGTTCTTCACATCAGGTGGCCAGAGTATTGGAATTTCAGCTTTAGCATCAGTCCTTCCAATGAATATTCAGGACTCATTTCCTTTAGGATTGACTGATTTGATCTCCTTGCAGTCCAAGGGACTCTTAAGAGTCTTAAACAACACCATGGAGCCAACAAAGGTCCATCTAGTCAAAGCTATGGTTTTCCAGGAGTCAGGTATGGATGTGAGAGTTGGACTATAAAGAAAGCTGTGTGCCAAAGAATTGATGCTTTTGAACTGTGGTGTTGGAGAAGACTCTTGAGAGTCCGTTGGACTGCAAGATCAAACCAGTCAATCCTAAAGGAAATCAACCCCGAATATTCATTGGAATGACTGATGCTGAAGCTGAAACTCCAATACTCTGGCCACCTGATGTGAAGAACTGACTCATTGGAAAAGACCCTAATGCTGGGAAAGGTTGAAGACAGGAAGAGAAGGGGATGACAGAGGATAAGATGGTTGGATGGCATCACCAACTTGATGGACATGAGTTTAAGTAAGCTCTGGGAGTTGGTGATGGACAGGGAAACCTGGTGTGCTGCACTCCCTGGGGTCATATAGAGTCGGACACAACTGAGCAACTGAACTGAACTGAACTGAATAGAATAAAAAATACCTACCCAACTAACAACAAAACAAAAACCTGACTGGTAATTGCCAGAGGTGAAGATAGGCAAAATGGGTGAAGGTGGTCAAAAAGTACAGACATACATTTATAAAATGAATAAGTCATGGGAATATAATGTACAACATGGTAACTATAACTGATAATATTGCACTGCATATCTGAAAGTTGTTAAGAGAGTAGGTCTTAAAATTTCTCATGAGAAAAAAAAAATAGTTGAACTATGAGTGGTGATGGATATTGTGGTGATCCTCTCATAATTTATACAAATAATGAATCATTATATCACACATCTGAAAGTCATATGATGTTTTATGCCACTTATGTCTCAATAAAAATAAATAAAGGAAAGCCTGCCAGGTAGGGAATGAGTGATGTGTCAGAATAACCAGCTCCCAGCTCTGGCTCTGCTCCTACTCTGGGCAGTTCCCTCAACTTCTCTGGGCTTTTCTCTGGCCATAAACACTGTAGACAAGAAAGGGTGTTATGTTTAGTCACCCACAGAATGCAAAACCAAGTCACTCTCTAAGGATAAAACTATTAAAAAGAAATCAAGAAGTAAAAAACAAATCACAAGACATTACATGTTACCCTTTTGATAAAGTAGGAAACCACTGAAATGAAAAAGGTATATTATCTCTAGGACTTCATATAGAATAAATAATACTCTCTTGAAAACACAGTAAGGGATCCTTGGGTAAAGGTTCAGAATAGTGGTTCCTGAAGGAACCAGGGAGAGTTTGGGAATGTAATGGGGTCAAGGTCCGAACTGGTAAGTTGGTGGTAGATTTATTGGTGCTTATCATATTAGTATAAGTAAGTGCATAAATAAGTGAGAGAGACAGAAATGGGGTGGGGAGTGGAGGGTAGTGGGAGACAGCTGTATGAGCCATGAACATGCATCATAATCAACAATTATGATTCATCTAATTGTAGAAGCCAGAGCTTCATTTTAAAAAACTCAAAATTGAATAAATAGGGGACCAAAAAAATTTGATCCAGTTTATGACCACTGACAGTACCCTTTGAACTCAGTTTCCTGGTGTTTTGATGCAAAGGAGATCTACTTACATAGCTAAGTCCTGAAACCATGTCATCATCTACATCCAAGCCGAGATTCACAAGGCCACCAGAAGACCTGGGGACCCAGTACATCCTCCTTCTGGTCATTTTCAGGTGTACTGCCAATTCTTTGTTTCCCAGAATCAGAGAATCTGAAAAGGCAACAGGTAAGAACAGCTTAGATGGAACCCCAAGCAACCAGGAGAGGGGGATACCGCTCAAGAAGGAGTGTCCGGGGGGGCTGTCGTCACAGCACCTGCTCTTCCCTCTGTTAGGAATGGGCTTGGCTCCCTGTCTTTAAACTTCTACTTGGGGCTCAGCCTAAGATCACCCAGGGAAACCCCAAACCACCCATTCCCAACCTACATCCTTGGGCCAGGTCAATCTTCTTTAATATATTCAAGGCTTGCTCGTAAAACCATGCTTCTTCTTCTTCTTTTTTTTTTTTTTAAACCATGCTTCTTTAACCATGCCTCTTCTTTTATTCCAGTCTATAATTGTCTATTTAGGTGAATCACTGATTTTTTAGAGTTCATTTCTTGGACTAAACGGAGACTCTCACAAGGACAAAGACAGGTCTGCTTTGCTTACTATTAAATCCCTCAGGCCTAGGGATCCCCTAGGAGGAGGGCAATATTCAGTAAATCAATGGTGAATGAATGAATAAATAAATGAAAGAAATGTGATTTTGCCATTCTCAGACTCAGGGGAGTGGATCTGGGTATGCCTGAGGACATTTATTTATTTATGAAAATATTTATAAATCTATTTGGCCACATCAGGACTTAGCTGTAGTATGTGGCTTCTTTAGTTGAGGCATGCAAAATCTTATTTGAGGATTTAGGATCTAATTTTCTGACCAAGCATGGAACTCGGGCCCCCTGTATTGGAAGCTTCAAGTCAAAGCCCCTGGACCACCAGGTCCTTGATTTAGGAAATTTAAATAACTAAAAAATATATTAATTTGCTTTTCATTTTGCCTTTGTGAATATATGATTCACTCTCAGAACATCCATGTGCCTGGGGCAGGAGAGGGGATGGTAGTCAGTAATGTTTCTGAAGGAATGGAAAGAGAAAGAAAATGTATGACAGGGCTGGCATCATGGGGTGTGATGGGTGTCTCACCGGGCCCCAGCTTGTGATGGACTTACAGATGTTCTGCCACCACCATCTTGAAATTCTTCACAATCGGAACAAGGAGTCCCACATTTTCGTTTTGCACTGGGTCCCACAAATTATGTAGTCAGTCCTCCTGCTCAGATATAGCTTTTGGCATTCAAATACTGGATTGTGTTTCAAGTAAACAGACTTGAAGACTAGCCTATTGTCTTGGGAGAAGATTCTCTAAATTCCTTTATCCCATTCCCTCTCATCTCACTTCCTTTTAGCAAATCACACCCAAATCTGGTGGACTCAGTTTCTGGAATTCTCCTATAGAGCCTATAAGACAGATTCCCCAGCCATGGCACCAGGCCATAAGTATACAGTTAGCCCTCTGTACCCATAGATTCTGCAATCAAAATTCAACCAACTGACTATAGATAATATTAAGGAAAAATAAAAGAAAATCTCAGTATTCCCCAAAGGAAAGCTTCAGTTGGCAAAGGAAACTGTTTACATAGCATTACATTGTATTTACAGCTATAAGTAATGACTTAAAGTATATGGGAGGATGAGCTTAGATTATATGTAAATACTACACTATTTTATATAAGGGACTTGAGCATCCTTGGATTTTCAAATCCACAGGGGGACTGGAACAAATCCCAGCTCTGAACTGAGGGGTGAGTGTACTTGCATGTGAGGATAGAAGTGGACCTTTCAGGGGTGATGGAAAACTTTAAAATAAAAGAGGTATGTCAGGTAAGAGAGGGTGTCAGGTAGCTCTTATTTAAGACTTTGGGAAGAATCCAGTTTCTCTCTGTCAGAGCAGCCTAAAGTGAAATTGGCTTGATTCAGTGGAAGGAAGCCCTGGGGGTAGAATCATGGTATACTGGCTTACAGTTTATTTACTAAGACACAAAGGTGCTCAGTGGAGGGACTGGGATGGAGGAGGGGGAGGAAGTAAATTCTAGATTGCAAGTCATGCACCCTGGCAAGGGACTGTCTTAGTGTTGTCAATGGTGTGCTGGTAAACGTGTGCATCTACAACTAACCTGTGATTGCAACTGGTGAGTGAATGTAGTTCCAACACAACTGTAACTTGACATTGTGCTTTATGTTAACAAGTAAGAGGGAATTGAAGCATCCAAGACTATGTTGGTTGCATCTTCACTCATTTGCCAATAACCCATGTAACTGCTGAAGAGTTTCCAGATACCGAAAGAGGATTTTCTCATTTTTTGTGCTGTTCACAATGTAATGCCTACAGGCAATACACTTGTTAATCTGAATTATTAACATTTCCTGCATTTATTTCTTAAGCCTAGGCAATCAATAAAATAATAAAAACAAATCCAGATATGTAGCCTTTGCTGATTTTTGTGGTATAAGTCCTCCCATCAAGGATGATTTCAAGCTACCAACATGTTGGGAAGAGAAGCGCATTAAGAAATCACTGTACAGTATTTCTATGTACAAATACAGTGGGTGTGCAAGCTAAGTAGAGGTATCTGACTCTTTGCAGCCCTATGGACTGCAGCCCACCAGGCTCCTCTCTCCATGGGGATTCTCCAGGCAAGAATACTGGACTTGGTTGCTGAGCCCTCTCCCAGGGGATCTTCCCAACCCAGGGATAGAACCTGTGTCTCTTACGACTCCTGCATTGGCAGGTGGGCTCTTTACCACTAGTGCCACCTGGGAAGCCCCTATCTACAGTAGATGTAAATAAACTTAAAAGTATAAAAAGTAAATATAGTGAAATAATTAGGAAGTGATAGATTTTTGAGCATTATCTTTGTCTTTGATATAATTAATTGTAAGTTTAATAATTTAAATACTATTTGTATTTAACAACTGGGCTCTCAAAATTCCTGAAAATTTGACAATTAGTCCTCATAAACCAGTATTTTAAAACAGTGAGCCTAAACATTTATGTTCTCCTAGTTAACTGGCAAGTAGGGACTCATGAGGAAGACCAGATTCTTGGAGCACTAATACAGAAATTAGATTTTTTTTTTCTCACCTTTCAGTTATAGTATGATTTGCCAATCTGGTTTATTTGTATACACCTGCAAAGAGATACATGATGGTTTCAAAGATATAACTCCATATAGAAATATAGATGTTATCCAGGAAATTAGTAACAGGGAAAAGTAAAGCAAATGCAATGCTGCTGCGGCTAAGTCGCTTCAGTCATGTCTGACTCTGTGTGACCCAATAGACAGCAGCCCATCAGGCTCCCCCATCCCTGGGATTCTCCAGGTGAGAACACTGGAGTGGGTTGCCATTTCCTTCTCCAATGCATGAAAGTGAAAAGTGAAAGTGAAATCGCTCAGTCGAG
Organism: Bos grunniens; assembly: GCF_055505025.1. Classification (NCBI taxonomy): domain Eukaryota; kingdom Metazoa; phylum Chordata; class Mammalia; order Artiodactyla; family Bovidae; genus Bos; species Bos grunniens. Next base: position 16,817,174 of record NC_141182.1, read on the forward strand.
TCTGACTTTTAGCGACCCCACGGACTGCTGCCTACCAGGCTCCTCGGTCCATGGGATTTTCCAGGCAAGAGTACTGGAGTGGGGTGCCATTGCCTTCTCCAAATGCAAATGAAGGGAATGCAAATGTGTATAATGGATATGCTTATAGGACACGAGCTGCTCTCTCAGCATAACTGGAACTGAGTCACATATTGGCTTGGGGCACCTTCCATGTATATGAGGCCCACCCCTGATTCCTGGACTGGCCAGAGGAATTCCCTCCAGGGTTTCCTTTGGTATCCCAGAAAAAAGAAAAGTTCCCTGGCTTCCCAACTTCCTTTCAGGAAGAAGACAGAGCTGAAGTTTATTCAGTCTAGTTAGTGACAAGCCCATCACTGTGGTCAGGCTGGGGTCTAGGTCAGGACTGGGCATAAACCAGGAAGGAGGCAGATACTTCCAGCTCTGTGCTCCCCCATTCCCAGGGAGAGGCAATATTAGGGTTAGTTTAGACTCAGGATTAGTTCACGGCCGTTTGCACATGGTGAAACAGCCTGTGGACAGGAGAGGGCCGTTGGAGGCAGGTGATCTTTCTGGAAGAACTGGTTTCTTTCCTCATTGTTCCGAACACTTTCCCAGCCGGAAAGTGTCCAAGGCCAGAAGGGCAGCAGAGGGTAGGGGAGATGCTCAGGGCAAGGGGCAGAGGCACCGGCAAGCCAGGCCTGAAGAAGCTGAGAGAACTAGACTTTATTTCTCCTGTTCCTCTCCCTTCCCTTCCCTGGGGAGTTGGGTAAAGCTTTCTGGGGGCGAGTTCTCAGAGCTCCTGGAGCCCCTTGCTGGCCCTGGCCATCTGCTCGACTGCTGAATCCCTCCAGCCCAGCGCCTGATCATCTCTGTTCCAGAAACTGGGAAGCTCCTTCCCATCTTGGCCTTTGTCTACCGTCTGTCAAGGGCATGCTCCTCCTAGCTCCCCGGCAGAGCCTGGCCTTCCTCATCACATAGGTTTCAGCTTATACACCACCTTCACAGGGTAACCTTCCCAGATCTGCCTCCCTCATCTTGTCCTCCTCTCTCTAGCACTTTCTACACATTTTCCTATTAGATTTCCTTTACTTATCACTTTCTGAAATTGCCATTTCTTTGGGGGCTTATTTATTTACTGCCTACCTCAGGCCTTTTACACCAGGGTGGAATAAGTATTTGGTAGATAAATGAAGAAAGTAGACGCAGTGTTGTTAGAGAAGGAACCAGGAGAGCCACTCAGTCACTTGAGACCTCACATTTAGATTCTTGCTGCTTTCCCAAGGGGACTGGCACCCCATCACAGAGATACCCCATCCCTCAGGGGTGGGGTGGAAAGAAGGTGTTCATCAAGTAAGCAACTTAAATGTGGACCCGGTGCCATACCACACCTTCCATGGCATGGAATGCAATTGTATTTTAAAATAAATCCAGCTATTACTATGTGACTAGACACTCATATTGCTTGTTGTTGTTAGGGAGAGTATATGTTAAAAGCATTAAACGTGTGTTCAGAAAATATACTGCAAGGTTTATAAGATGGTTTTTGAAGTTCTGAAAAAATGGGGACATTCCCCCTTGTCCTTGGAGAAGTCTTGGTGAAAAGCTAAGCTCTTTGGGAGCTAGGTCCTGCATGTTTTTATCTTTGCTTCACCGCCAGAGCCTATCACAGTGTCAGGTACCCAGTGCCATCAGAGAGCAATGCAGAGCATGCTGGTTGGAGCCAAGATCTCCTGCTGATCAGCACAACTGCTCTGGAGGCCCTCGAGGCTCAGGCCCTGACTGTTTCTCCTTCACTTGTCATGTCCAATCCATCAGCATGCTCTGTTTCTGTTTTTATTTTAGTTAGTTAGTTAGTTATGGTTGCTCTGGGGCTTTGCTGCTGAGTACAGGCTACTTTCTGTGGTGTGCAGGCTTCTCACTGAGGTGCCTTCTCTTACTGCAGAGCTCAGGCTCTAGTGTTCTGGCTCAGTAGTTGCGGTGAATGGGCTTCGCTGCCCGTTTCACGGAATCTTCCCAGGCCAGAGGTGGAACCCATGTCCCCTGCACTGGCAGGTGGATTCTTAGCTACTTCCCTGGTGGGAAGTCCCATCAGCGTGCTGTGTTGAAGCTACACTCAAACATGGTTTGAATATACTGCTCTGGTCTGAGTCTGCATCACCTCTTGCCTGGGCAACTTCAACCAGCTCCTAACTGACCTTAAACACTTGTGTTCCATTCTCCACACAGCAGTTAACATGACCTTTTGAAAACGTTAAATCTGAAAAAGTATTCCCCAAGCTCAGAGTAAGACCCAAATTCCTCAGCAGATTCCTGACCCCCACTCCTTACTCCTTACTGAGCTCTCTACACCCCACCCCACCCCACCCACTTCTCTCCTGCTTCCCTCACCAGGCTCCAACTCAGCAAATCACAGGAGCATGCTCCACAAACATTCTAAATCCATCCCAGTCAGAAAACCTTTGCCATCACCACTCCTTCTGCCTGGAATAGCACTCCCTTGGCAGCCACCCCACAACCTCTGTGTGGCTGCAGTTCAGGGCTCCATTCAAACAAAGCTCAACTCTTCAGTGAGGCCTGCTCTGGCCATCTGAAGGGCATATCACCATCCAGAAGGATTTTCCTTACTTATTTTCTGTTTCTTCTCCCAGAATGTTAGCTCCATGAAAGCAGGAAGCTTGTCTGTTGTGTTCACTGATGTATCCCCAGCATCTAAAATAACATCCATTACATAGTAGGCATTCAGAAAATAGTTGTTTGGTGAATGAATAAAAGGTGGGATCACGACAGAGAAAGAGCTTTAGGTAGGAGACTCTGAGTTCCCAAATTTCTGTCTCCAGCACAGCGGCTAGGACACCTGTCTTCTCTTTTCTCTTACCTACTTCACATACAGAAACAAATAATTCCTGGATCAGACTCACCCACCTGTGGGTCTGTCCCTCTGGCCAAGTGGTGCTTAAGGAACTTGTACCTAGCAGGCCCTCAAGAAACGCATGTTGACTTGACTTTCAATTCCCTCCTGGATTCTGAGAACCTTGCTGAACTTCTTATTTGGGGAAAAATTTCCCTCTGCAACCTACAGCCAAAACCAAGTCAAATTCAATTCCCCTACTGCTATTTAATAGCCTTGTAATCATGAATAACTAAACTGTTTACCCTTTTTGAATCTCAATTACTCATTTATAAAAAGGAGATAGTGCTACCTTCCTCACAGGGGTGAAGGAGCTCCCAAAGGCCAAATGTGAAAAAATTTGAGCAACGAAATACATGATATCATTGCATGATAACCCATAAAACATTGAATATTTGAGTTCATATTAACATAAAAAATAATAGAATACGTAAATAAATGAAGGAGATGGGGCAGTTTTTTCTTACAGATTCCAGTTGATAAATGTAGACTTAACTCCCTACAGACTCTTACTTATAATGAGATAAATAGTACCTTAAAGTGGGGAACCTAATCACTGTTGAAATCATCATTGGTAAGATGTTTCACCGTCAATGTATCACTAAGGCACATCGCTTCTGTGGTCTTCCTGCCAAAAATGTATAATGTGATCTTGAGAAAACATCAGATAAACCCTAAGAGAGCGACATTCTACAAAACAAGAGACCAAAGCTTTGAAGGAAAAAAGAAAAAAGATTGAGGTGATATTTTATCTAAATAAAAAGTGGGATCCTGGACCAGAAAAAAGGACACGTGAGAAAACCGGAAAAATTTGTGGAGATTCATAAATTAGGTAACAGTAATATTAGTTTCTTGGTTTTTAGAGTCGAATCATGATTGTGTAAGATGGTTACACGGGAAGCTGGGTGAAAGGTACATGGAAACTCCCTAGTATATTTTTGTACATCTAAAATCAATTCGAATAGAAAGGTACAAACATTTCAAGTGGATAATATTCACACGGACCATTGGTGGGCACACAGCTCAGCTATGAATGAAACTCCAGAGAAAACAGAGGGCGGGGAGGCGGGGGTCATCGGCGGGCGGAGTGCGCTTCTCTTCGCGTGTGTACGGCGCCGGGCGGCGGCGGCGGCGGAGGCTGGGGGCGGGTGAGCGGGCGCGTGGGACCGGAAGCGGCAGCGCGCCCGAGTCAGAGCCTGGGTCGCCGCCGAGGAGGCCGCGCGAAGCCGGGCATCGGGCTCTTGGGGACTCTCCCGGCGCGGAGGGGTGTCGCCATGTCGTCCGTGAGCCCCATCCAGATCCCCAGCCGCCTCCCGCTGCTGCTCACGCACGAGGGCGTGTTGCTGCCCGGCTCCACCATGCGCACCAGCGTGGACTCGGCCCGCAACCTGCAGCTGGTGCGGAGCCGCCTGCTCAAGGGCACGTCGCTGCAGAGCACCATCTTGGGCGTCATCCCCAACACGCCCGACCCGGCCAGCGACGCGCAGGACCTGCCGCCGCTGCACAGGTAGGCCGGACGGCCCGGCGGCGGCGGCGGCGCGGCGTCCTTCCTGGACCGGCCCGGCCTCGGGGCGCGGGGCGCAGGGGGCCCCCGCCTCTTCAGACGACTCCCGTGCCAGACAGGCGGTGACAGCAGTGCCTCGTGACCGTTAAACGATTTGACCCACGGAGTCGTGAAAACTGCACAGTTAGCTGCTCACCATCTGTTGTGAATTTCCCTCCCGCCCCCTGGATCTTCAGGCTCCTAAGAGTGCGCCTAACCTTCCCCGCCCGGCTCTTTTCTTTCCTTTCTTCCCTGTCCCTACGCCCTTCTTTCTGTTCCTTCTTCCCAGTTCTTTTGTCCTCTTGACTGAGATACTTGCTCCGTCAGGTTTTCTCTCCCCCCGTCCCAGCCTATATTGCACCGTTTCTTTATTGAGGAAGCCATCTGTTCTTCCACACTCCCTGTCTTTTCCCCACCCTCCAACCCCCGCCTTCTCTCGTCCCCTCGGTTCTTCTGTTTTCCTTCCTAAAGGGCCTTCCCTGTTCACGTTTCCCCTTGTCTCCCCTCTATTCTTATATCTCAACATCTCTTAGGCCCCAAGCTACACCACCTACACCCCAAGCTCACCACCTACACCCCAAGCTCACCGATTCCCCTACACCGTGACCCTAGTTGTCTAGTTGTGTGACTTTGGGTGACAGGTGGAACCTGTGCTTATTTCATTCTTCATCTGTAATTTGGAAACTAACAGCATCTGCCTCTTAGGTGTGTGATGAAGAAGTGAGATCACACATGTGGTCTTTTTTGTGCTGGCCTGGATAAATGCTTACACGGTCTAGTACTGTCCGTGGGTAGCTGCATAGCTTGAAATGTGGCTTGTCCAAATTGAGATCCTAGAATGACCAGTTGTCCGGGTTGCCAGGGACCGTCCTGGTTTTAGCACTGAAACTTTTGTGTCCCAGGAAACCCCTTTGTTCAGATGAACCAGGATGGTTGGTCATCCTAAATGTACTATAAGTGTACACTACACACTAAATTTTGAAAATTTAGTATGAAAAGTGTTTTGTTGATTAATTTTATAGAGATTAAGTGTTGAAATGGTAGTATTTTGGATATTAGGAGTTAAGTAAAATATTAGCATTTCATCTGTTTCTTCTAATGTGGCTACTCAAATTACATAGGTGGTTGGCATTATATTTCTACTGGACAGAGCTGGTATATACTATGCTGTCAACAGATGCTGTTATCACCAAGCCTCCCAAGCTCTTGCCTCCTGTCCTTAACTCTTCTTGAGATGTTTAAGGTTTAGAGCCCTTCCTCTTTCATCTACAGTTACCTCTTTTAAAATTAGGTATACTTAATGGATTTTGAGAGGGTTAGGAATGTCTTGTTTTTGTCCAAATTCTTTTCATTATATACATTTTTTAAAGGAGACCATGGCTTTACTCAAATTCTCAGAGATGTGGTTCCCCTCCCCTCAGCTCCCCTCCCCTCCTAAAACAAAACAACAAAAACAGAGCAATCCTTTGTTGGGCCACCTTAAGCCTCGCCTTTCTCAAGCATGGAAAACATTTTGGTTTCCATCTGATCTGCTTTGCTTTGCTTGAGTAAAATTGGATACCTTTTTAAAAACAGAGATTCGCTTTCCGCACAGTTCTATTTATTTATGTATTTTTTGGCCGCATGTGGGATCTTGGTTCCCTGACCAGGGATCAAACCCACGCTCCCTGTATTGGAAGGGCAGAGTCTTGACCCCTGGGCCACCAGGGAAGTCCCCTGACAGATTTCAAGTTTCAGTAAACTGTGATAAACTGTGTTGGATTCTGGTTTTCCTACACATGACCCCACTCCTTAAGCCTCTGTGTAGTCCCATAATTTTTTGCTTTCTGTGCACAGGTCCTTAATTGCTAGTTGAGGCCAGTGTGCTCATGCAAAGATATTTTTGATTACTCATGGATACACTGTGAATTTTGAAAGTAGAGTTAGTGGTGTTTCAGTTTTGAGTGACTATTTGTTGGTATGATTCTATCTGAATTATCCTCCTTGGAAGTTATCCACTAATAATCAGATGAGGTGTAACGTGGTTCTTGCTGTTCTTATTTTGGCCTTTGTTTTAAATGAGTAGCAATGCTAAAGTTTAATCATTTAATTTAGAAAACCGACATTGAAAATTCTTGATGGAATTTCAGCATTACATCTGAATCCTAGACCATCTCATTAACCTAGAAATATTATTTGCTACTTGAAAAATTTATGTAGACTGTGTTCCTTAATATTAGGTTCCAGTGTCTTTTTTTCCCCAATTGAGCCTTAAATGCTCTTATTTTAAAAATTAAAAGAGCTTTAATATTACAAGTATTGAGTTACTTACAACGTTGTTCTGTTTCAATGCGCAAATCTGCCCTTCCGCAGTTACCTACTGTTTCAGATTGTAGGAGGACCCCAGAGGCACAGCGAGGGCTTTGCTCCTGTCTCTTGCTGCCTTTAGACCATCCAGGTGACGGTGCCTCAGTCTTCAAGGAACAGCGGTGATCATTTGTTTCCCCAGACTCTTTGTCCTAAAGTGCCAGGGTCAGATGTTGACTTAGCTGAACCACTTCCTCAACCATGTTGAACAGTACAGTCCCTTTTTTGCATGTTGGTGTGTAGGCATGTTGCCTACTTTTGATTAGCCCCAGTGTGGAACTTGGCTCTCCTGCCACCGCAGGCCACCCTGCTTCATTGGACTGTCTTTTTAGTGACTCCTCAGAAGCTCATTGTTTTCTTAATGAAAATGGACAGTAATTTAACATTCCCTGCACAGTGTCTTCAGACATTTCGAGATGGCTCTGCAGTCTTCTCCCAGTCTTCCAGTCTTTGTTTTAAATGAGTAGCATTTCCTTTCTTCATAGTACTGATTGCTCAGTCCCTCTTCATTTTGGGATACTTCATCTCTGAAGTGAAGTGAAGTGAAGTGATGTGAAAGTCACTTAGTCATGTCCGACTGTTCGTGACCCCAAGGACTATACAGTTCATGGAATTCCCTAGGCCAGAATACTGGAGTGGGTAGCCTTTCCCTTCTCCAGGGGATCTTCCCAACCCAGGGACTGAACTCAGGTCTCTCGCATTGCAGGTGGATTCTTGACCAGCTGAGCCATAAGGGAAGCCCAAGATTCAATCTCTGGTTGGAGAAGTAAGATCCCACAAGCCAAGTTCAGTTCAGTGCAGTCGCTCAGTCGTGTCCGACTCTTTGCAACCCCCTGAATTGCAGCACTCCAGGCCTCCCTGTCCATCACCAACTCCCGGAGTTCACCCAGACTCACGTCCATTGAGTCAGTGATGCCATCCAGCCATCTCATCCTCTGTCGTCCCCTTCTCCTCCTGCCCCCAATCTCTCCCAGCATCAGAGTCTTTTCCAGTGAGTCAACTCTTCGCATGAGGTGGCCAAAGTACTGGAGTTTCAGCTTTAGCATCATTCCTTCCAAAGAAATCCCAGGGCTGATCTTCAGAATGGAAAAGCATCAATTCTTTGACGCTCAGCTTTCTTCACAGTCCAACTCTCACATCCATACATGACCACTGGAAAAACCATAGCCTTGACTAGACGGACCTTTGTTGGCGAAGTAATGTCTCTGCTTTTCAATATGCTATGTAGGTTGGTCATAACTTTTCTTCCAAGGAGTAAGCATCATTTAATTTCATGGCTGCAGTCACCATCTTCAGTGATCTTGGAGCCCCCAAAAATAAAGTCATCCACTGTTTCCACTGTTTCCCCACCTATTTCCCATGAAGTGATGGGACCAGATGCCATGATCTTCATTTTCTGAATGTTGAGTTTTAAGCCAACTTTTAGGCCTGACCAAGTAAATTAAGTTAAACAAAAGAAAAGAAAAAAGCAAGTGGTTGGCAAATAGACCACAGCTATCCTTATCTTCATATTCTAGCAAGGTTATGCTCAAAATCCTTCAAGCTAGGCTTCAGTACTATGTGAACCGAGAACTTGCAGGTGTACAAGCTGGGTTTAGAAAAGGCAGAGGAACCAGAGATCAAATCGCTAACATCCATTGGTTCATAGACAAAGCAAGGGAATTTCAGAAAAACATCTACTGCTTTATTGATTATGCTAAAGCCTTTGACTGTGTGGATCACAACAAACTGGTCAATTCTTAAAAGAGATCAGAGTATCAAACCACCTTACTTGTTTCCTGAGAAACCTATATGCAGGTCAGGAAATAACAAAACCGGACATCAAACAATGGACTTGTTTCCAAATTGGGTAAGGAGTGCCTCAAGCCTGTATGTTGTCACCCTGCATATTTAACTTCTGTGCAGAGTACGTCATGTAAAATGTTGGGCTGGATGACTCACAAGCTGGAATCAAGATTGCCAGAGGAAGTATCAATAACCTCAGATATGTAGATTATACCACTCTAATGGCAGAAGGCAAAGAGGAACTAAAAGGCCTCTTAAGGGTGATAGAGGAGAGTGAAAAGGCTGGCTTAAAACTCAGCATTAAAAAAATGAAGATCTTGGCATCTGGTCCTATCATTTCATAACAAATAGAAGGGGACAAAGTGGAACAGCAACAAATTTCATTTTCTTGGGCTCCGAAATCACTGCAGATGGTGACTACAGCCGTGAAATTAAAAGACGCTTGCTACTTGGAAGGAAAGCTGTGACAAACCTAGACAGCACATTAAAAAGCAGAGACATCAGTTTGTCAACAAAGGTCTGTATAGTCGAAGCTATGTTTTTTTCCAGTAGTCATTACAGATGTAAGAGTTGGACCATAAAGAAGGCTGAGTACCAAAGAACTGATGCTTTTTAATTGTGGTGCTGGAGAAGATTCTTGAGACGCTTGGACAACAAGGAGATCAAATCAGTCAATCCTAAAGGAAATTAACCCTGAATATTCGTTGGAAGGACTGATGCTGAAGCTGAGACTCCCATAATTTGGCCACCTGATGCAAAGAAACAACTCACTGAAAAAGATCCTGATGTCAGGAAAGGTCGAAGGCAGGAGAAGGGGGCTGCTGAAGATGAGATAGCTAGATAGCATCACCAACTTCGTGGACATGAGTTTGAGCAAACTCTGGGAGATGAGGAAGAACAGGGAAAGCTGGTGTGCTGCAGTCCATGTGGTCACAAAGAATTGGACACAACTTGGCGACTGACCAACAGCAAAAAAGGGCTTGGGCTTCCCAGGTGGCTCAGTGGTAAAGAATCCACCTGCCGATGCCAGAGAGGTGGGCTCAGTCCCTGGGTCCAGAAGATTCCCTGCAGAAGGAAATGGCAACCCATTCCAGTATTTTTGCCTGGGAAATCCCATGGGCAGAGGAGCCTGGCAGGCTATAGTTCATAGGGTTGCAAAAGAGTTGGACATGAGTGTCTTCCTCTAATGCGGGAGACCTGAGTTCGATCCCTGGGTTGGGAAGATCCCCTGGAGAAGGAAATGGCAACCCATTCCAGTATTCTTGCCTGGAAAATCCCATGGACGGAGGAGCCTGGTGGGCTACAGTCCATGGGGTCGCAAAGAGTGGGACACGACTGAGCAACTTAACTAACTTTGCGTCTAAACGACAATAAAGCTCATAGTAATAGAAGTAGATTATTTAGAAAGATGACTAAGTTGATACAAGCCTTATGTATCATAGTTCGATCATAGAAGGAAAGTTTTAATTGAACATTTTGTTTATTCAATACCTATTTTTATATGTAAAACCTAGAGCCCAACATACAATACAGCTTGTCTAAAATAGCATTAGGGGCCTACCTGGAAGTCAAGTGGTTAAGACTTTGCCTTCCAGTGCCTAGAGGGGAATCCGGTTGGATCTCTGGTCAGGCCTCCCGGCCAAAAAAACTGGAACGTAAACAATAGAAGCAATATTGTAACAAATTCAATAACGACTTTAAAAATGGTCCACATTAAAAAAAAAATCTTAAATAACATAAATGTCATCCTTCTTCCCAGAGCTTTTACCCCAAATGTCTTTCACTGAATAGTCTCTTTCTAGCCATCTAATTATTTTGCACATCATGTTTCTTCTTTAAAAAGGGTGCATTCTTTTTATGTACCCTTTTGGTTTTTGTTTAGGTCTGTTGTCAACTACAAGTGATTTAAAGTAAGAAATAATTCACATTGAAAACCCCTGTATATTTTTTCCACTTAATCACTTTACTGTTTGGAACATCTCCTTTTACAGTTAGCAAAACTTTTATTTGCTTTGTGAGAAGACTCATTTTTATGTCACCTTTAATCAGTGACATAGCCCAAATAATTAAATTTATTTTCTAATCTAGAGTTTTGGATTTGTCTTATCTCCCTCTGGTTTCTCTTTAGTTTCTAGTCTGTTAACCCCTGAGGCTGGGAATCCAGTTTGTTATCTGTCAGTGTTTCTTATAAATAGAACTGTAAACATTCTGCATTATATAAGCTTTTGTGGTTGTCATCTGCCGTGAACTACAGTCTTCATTAGTCTCTAGTTTAGGTCCAGCTAACTCGCTCAGGGAGTTAGGCAGGTTTTCAGCGAATGGGAGATAGAACCTACTGTTTGATTAGTGACTGAAGAAAAGCAGCTGCAACACAAAATCAGGTTTTTGAAGTACGTGATGTTTTTTTCTCCCCACCAAATTATTTTCCTGATTGTTTGGTTTCACTTATTATTAAAATCAAGTTTTATCCCCTGTCCACGTGGTATGCTTGCAAGGATGGTAAGGAAATATCTGCATAACTCAGAATAAACTGAGTGGAGTGGCGGTGGGAAGCCAAAGGTTACAGGTTATATACAGAATGCATCATTTACAAGGAAGGAATCAAGAATGAACTGCAGTTGGAAATGAGCAATCTCACTAAAGTATGCGCACGTTGTCTATGCCATTAGTATGTTTGAGATGGGTGAGTTTAATATTCCTGTGTCACCATTGTCCAGTGTTGAAAGCGCTGAGCACTTTGGTTTTAGTTTCTTTTCTGAAGTTACAACCTAGCCTGTGGCTCAGGGGAGAAAATCTAGCTGTAGATGGCATCTGGAAGTCACCTCTGAATCTTGATCTTTCTGCTTTGTATTACTGCAGCTTAGTTTGGATGAGGCTTCCTTCCTGTGGATTCGTTTATATGCAACTTGGTCAGAATTGAATGATAAGGAGCTGAGGCTTAAATGACTTTCTAAGGCTGAGGCTTGTAACTTTCTATCAAGTGTTTGGTGTGGTGATTACCACTCAGAACTAGGTTTACACTTTCCTGAGGTCTAGGTATTTGACTAAGTCTCCTTAGACCACTAATAAGTGTGGCCTCTGATATTTAGCCCCACATTTAGAAATTCAGAGTTCAAGGGCATACATGTTAATTCCCAGATTTGATGGCAGTTTTATAGACAAATTACATAAAAAACCTGGTTTGGTGTTAGAAGAAAAACTGGTTGGAACAGGGATTGGTTGGTTTATGTCATACTGTTTGTATTTAAATCTGCTTAGAGTGTGTGTGCGCGGAGAAGGCAACGGCACCCCACTCCAGTACTCTCGCCTGGAAAATCCCATGGACAGAGGAGCCTGGTAGGCTGCAGTCCATGGGGTCGCTAAGAGTCGGGCACGACTGAGAGACTTCGCTTTCACTTTTCACTTTCATACATTGGAAAAGGAAATGGCAACCCACTCCAGTGTTCTTGCCTGGAGAATCCCAGGGACGGGGAGGCCTGGTGGGCTGCCGTCTATGGGATTGCACAGAGTCGGACACGACTGAAGCGACTTAGCAGCAGCAGCAGCAGCAGAGTGTGTGTGTGTGTGTGTGTGTGTGTGCGTGCGTGTGTGTGTGTGTGCGTGTGCGCGCACACTCAGTAGTGTCCAACTCTTTGCGACTTCATAATGCTAGTGTATATTCTGGTGAAAGATTACCTCATTCCCAGCTGGCAAAATTAATTTAAACTATGTAAATCTCAACAGCTTTTACGTTTTTATGTTTAAATAATCCAAATGCTTAGGAATTTCTACCTAATTCTTAAAACATCTAATTAGAATGAGATGGCACCATAGCAGGTGGTAGGGACTTAACAGACCGTGCTGTTGTTACTGTTTAGTCATGTCTGACTTTTTGTGACCCCATGTACTGTAGTCCTGCCAGGCTCCTCTGTCCATGGGATTTCCCAGGCAAGAATACTGGAGTGGGTTGCCATTTCCTTTTTCAGTGGATCTTCTAGACCCAAGGATTGAACCCAAATCTCCTTCATTGGTGAAAAGAAGTGAAAGTCACTCAGTCATATCTGACTCTTTGTGACCCCATGGACTATACAGTCCATGGAATTCTCCAGGCCAGAATACTGGAGTGGGTAGCCTTTCTCTTCTCCAGGGGATCTTCCCAACCCAGGGATCGAACCCAGGTCTCCCACATTGCAGGCAGAATCTTTACAAGTTGAGCCACAAGGGAAGCCCCCCTCATTGGTAGGCGGATTCTTTACCACTGAGCCACCAGGAAAGCCCAACAGACAGTGCACTGGATGCTGAATGAAATAGAGAAGTAATTCATTTGCACTTTAGATGTTCTTTGCTTTTTGATGAATTTCTCAGAAAAGGCAAACCTTTTGAGGTGAGTTTCTGCCCTGCATACCGAGCATTTGTAACGCTGCTGTTCTGTGTGTTTTTCAGGATTGGGACAGCTGCACTGGCAGTCCAGGTTGTGGGCAGTAACTGGCCCAAGCCCCACTATACTTTGCTGATAACAGGCCTGTGCCGCTTCCAGATCATACAGGTTGTGAAAGAGAAGCCGTATCCTGTTGCCGAGGTGGAACAGTTGGACCGGCTGGAGGAGTTCCCTAATACCTGTAAGACTAGGGAGGAGCTCGGAGAGCTATCCGAACAGTTTTACAAATATGCGGTACAAGTGAGTTGCTTTTAGTGTTTCCTTAAAATTCTATTTTCTTTGGTTTCTTTGTTACCATAAGATGTGATAAATTTGTTGAGTGGTGAAGTGTTCAGGCAGTATGTGCTTAGAAGATTTAGTGATATATTGATTTCAAATTGCTTTTGTCTGGGCTTATATCTCAATTTTTCTAGGACATGCTAGCCAACGCTTTCTAAAATTTTTCCAAAGAGTGTTTCTGGAGCTTTCCTTGTAACTTTCAGTGTCTCCACACCAGATAGTTATTAAACCTAAATAATCTTAAATGTTAAAATATTGAACAGAAGCTGTTTGTCACTAGAAGATCTAGGCAGCACACTATATGTCACGTTGGTTCAGAAGTCAGGATCACACTGTGGCTGGTGTGGAAGATAAAGTCCATGGTTTCACATGTGGTTGAAACCTCGATCCTCTAGAATTCTGGGAGGGATGCACACATTAGGTGTACATTAAACATTGGACTCCTTAATTCTAGGTTTGAGTTTTAATTCTCGATTGAGCAGAAAGCTTCTCCCCTCACCCCCAAAGCATATGCTTTTATGCTTTTATTCACTTCAGATCTTACTGAAGTATATTACAAAATGTAGTCTTGTGTGTTCTATTGATGTAACCCAGTGACTAAGCTGAAACTGTGTGGGACAGGCAGTGTCTAAAGGCCTTGATTATAAACTCTATTGACTATTGAAAGTGTGTAGGGCAGGTGTTCATAGCCTGTGGTGTTTGTACTTGATGTGGCATTTGAAGGGACACATTTCTAGTGTGGTGAACAACAGGAACATAGAGAATTTTGAACTACATCCACTCTCAGAACTGAAAGGAAAAACCTACTTGAAGAGAGAAGCTTCAGTTTGAGAACCAGAGTAAGTGAATATGCTATTTAGGAATGAAGGCGATTAAGGGGAAAGTAGAATTTATCTTCCTTTTCCTGAGCGATCATCCCTGAGTCTCAGTTCCTCTCTTGGACATAGCATCATAGCTTCTTTCTTTATACTTTACTTCTCCCCACTTTAAATCAACAGAAAGTTTTAAATATGTTAAGATTTTATAATGGCATTCAAGGAATTTTTATAACATCACCACAGTTACACCACCATCGTGCAAAAGGCAAGGGGAGCTTTATCAACAGCCCCACTGAATATCACAGTTACCGAAAGTTTGCCTGGAGCTTGATCTGTCTTAACTCCAGGCTATACCCTGGAACTCGTTTTTTTTTTTTTTTTTAAGTCATTCAGTCAGTGCTCAAATTTTGACTAATCCTGTGTTCTACTAAAAACAGTATTTCAGCTACTGACTGGTTAACATAATCAGCCATGTTAAATTTCCAGAATTTGATAATTACACTCTGTAAGAGAATACGTATCCTTATTCTTAAGAACAAGGTCATGATGTCTGCAGTTTATTCTGACATGTTTAGCAATATTTGTGTGTTGTGTGTGTGTGTGTAGAGTTGGGGAGAGAGAAAGCAGATGTGGCAAAGTGTTAACCGATGATGAATTTAGGGGGAGTTTATTAGGGGAAGGAGTTTCTTTATACTACTGTAACTTTTCTATAAATTTTACTTTTTTAAAATAAAATCACTGATTTACAAACACTTTTATAAACATTATTATTACCCACTTTTGAGCCATTTTTGCTTTTCATTCCAATCGACATTTTAACTATACTTCTCTTTTCCTTTGAGTCCTGTAAAAATGCCTGGACCCTAATAATCAGTGATTGTTCGGAAGCAAGGACTTTCTTTGTGACCCAAACTTAAACCTGTATGACAATTTGATTTTTTAAAATCACAAATAATGCCCAATTTTATTAAAAAGGACTTTTTTTTCTCCCTTTGTAGTTGGTTGAAATGTTGGATATGTCTGTCCCTGCAGTTGCTAAATTGAGACGTCTTTTAGATAGTCTTCCAAGGGAAGCTTTACCAGACATTCTGACATCAATTATCCGAACAAGCAACAAAGAGAAGCTCCAGGTCAGTGTTCCCCTCTGGAATGCCACGCTGCTTTGTCACTTCTTATTCAGATCTAGGTAGTAAGTTTTGACTTTCAGGTAAGAGATACTGGAGACCCACAGAAGTAGTTAAGATACATTTACACTTAAATTGACTTTAAAGTGATTGCTTTACATTTTTGTGTACCCAGACAGTTCTTGCCTTTGCATTATCAGTACTGGTAGTTTGTTAACTTAGGAAAAAGTTTAAGTGAGAATGACTTTTTAAAAATGTGGAGCTGTGACCTTTCCCTTGTATATAATAAGTCTGCACTGTTAGAATTCTTCGTGTTTCTTACAGAAACCACAGCTATGATGTGTTATCTATGATTTTTTTTTATGGTTTTCAACTTCTATTTGTTTAAAGTGAAATGAGTTTAAAAGACACTTGAAAAATAATCCAAATGTGGATTCTTAGATTTGAATGTCTTTTCTCCAAACTATTGGAGAAGGAAATGGCCACCCACTCCAGTACTCTTGCCTGGACAATCCCATGGATGGAGGAGCCTGGTGGGCTACAGTCCATGGGGTTGCAAAGAGTCAGACATGACTGAGCGACTTCACATTCTCCAAACTATAACAGTTTTCCTGTACACTTATTTTTGTACTATTTTTAAGCGATCTGTTTTATTGACTCTTCCGAGAACATTAAACTACCTTCCTTATTTCGTCAGTTTATTTAATGCTTAAGTCTAACAATTATACTAGCCAATGCGACTAATGCAGATAGGTTGTGTTTAAACACAAGAATTCGGTTTAGCTGGTAGGAGCAGAGAACGCAGGATTTCTCCCGACTGACCTAGCTTGGGCTTAGCAAGGGCATTTTACTGAGGAACCAGAGAGCATTACTCACTCAAATCATTCTTGGAGGTTGGTTAAAATGTTCCTAGGCTCTTGTGTATGTAAAATGTTAAATTTTTTGAACCTATAATTTGTTTAGACTCCTACATAGACACATCTGGGCTTTCAGAGGATAATTCCCGGGAAAGACTTGACATAAAATGTGTTTTGTTCTTGCTCTTGGAACAATGTCTTGGCTTCATCTTTTAAATAGAAACTCAAGATACTGTTATTCTTATCTTTGTTTTCGGATTCTGGTATTTATGTCAGATGACCTTGCTGATAATTTGGTTGTGTTAGCCATAGTGTAGCTGTGAATATTGAGAGGTGTTATCTTTTTTACTTAGCAGTTTAAGTCATGAGTCTTGACTGCCTTATTTCTGGAGCATGTATTTCTGAGAGAGAGATGCTGTAACGTTTCAGATTTTAGATGCTGTGAGTCTGGAGGAACGGTTCAAGATGACCATACCACTGCTTGTCAGACAAATCGAAGGCCTGAAATTGCTTCAGAAAACCAGAAAACACAAGCAAGATGATGATAAGCGGGTAAATCCTCCTTTTAACCCATTTCTTTAGGTTCTTTAGTTGTTTCTGTGTGAGGTAAGGTTCAGTTGTTTTCTTTTTTTTTTTTAAGAAAAAAATTGGGGGAATAAAGAAAGGAACAAAGAAGAACAAGTTCGTTGTCTCTTTCACCCAAGTTACTGATAAAATTTTGAATTCTAGTTTGTTTCCCTCTGCCCCTTCTCCATGTTTGGACTTTTTTTTTCCTTTGAAGCATGTAGACATTTTCTCATGTTTCATTTTGATACTCATTGAAAGGGATAGTTTACTAAGCCATTTCTTTTTCTGTGTGTGTGATGTTTTCAATATATTAAAAATTAACTAATAACCATGACGACTGTCTTTGAGTATGATTTTTTTTCCCACTGCATACAGTATTTATTAAGAGCATACCACAAAATTATTTTCTAAAAGGACTGACTGAATGTGTTGTGCCATACTTTGGCTTTTTAAAAATTATTTCGTACTGTTTTAAGTTTTTGACTTGACTTTTTTTGTTTTAATTTATAAACGTTTCAATTTTCATTTGTGCAAACTGTTAGTCTTAGTTTAATATTTCTGTTTTTATAAAATTATATTTTTGCTGTTTGATGTTTTTAACTTTTATATTTGACTGTATTAAATAGGTAATTTCATAAGTTAAATAAACTCTAAGGCCTTTAAGTTAAATGCCAGTATATCATTTTGCTCCCGGAACAGCTAGAGTTGATTCATGGTGTTAATGAGTTGAGAATTTCAAAAGAGTAGGTGGTTTTTAAAACATGGTAGAGTGGAGAAGGCAATGGCACCCTATTCCAGTACTCTTGCCTGGAAAATTCCACGGACGGAGGAGCCTGGTAGGTTGCAGTCCATGGGGTCGCTAAGAGTTGGACACGACTGAGCGACTTCACTTTCACTTTCCACTTTCATGCATTGGAGAAGGAAATGGCAACCCATTCCAGTGTTCTTGCCTGGAGAATCCCAGGGACGGGGGAGCCTGGTGGGCTGCCGTCTATGGGGTTGCACAGAGTCGGACACGACTGAAGCGACTTAGCAGCAGCAGAGAGTCACAGAGAAGGAGAGCTTAAATAAGACCATTTGACTTGGCAGAGGAGACTGTTGTTGGGTTTCAGGGAACAGTTTCAGCACACTGGAGACAAAAGTCAAAGTACAAAGTACAAATTATTAAGTAACCAGAAGGGAAGAGGAAGTGGTGATTAGTGCCTCTTGTTGGAAAAGCAGAACATCACAAGGGAAGTAAATAGTGTATACTGCTAAGCTGCTAAGCCGCTTCAGTTGTGTCCGACTCTGTGCGACCCCAGAGACGGCAGCCCACCAGGCTCCCCCGTCCCTGGGATTCTCCTGGCAAGAACACTGGAGTGGGTTGCCATTTCCTTCTCCAATGCATAAAAGTGAAAAGTGAAAGTGAAGTCGCTATCGTGTCTGACTCTTCACGACCCCCTGGACTGCAGCCTACCAGGTGCCTCCGTCCATGGGATTTTCCAGGCAAGAGTACTGGAGTGGGGTGCCATTGCCTTCTCCGAAATAGTGTATAGTTAATTGGAAAAAACCATAGATAAGTTAAAACATTTTCAAAGGCTGAAGACTTTTCTGCTTGTTACAGATGAAGAGAATAGAGGCAGTAGCTGAAAGGTTAATGATGTTAAAAAGAAACTTTGTATTGTAGGGAGAAAATGGAATTTATTCAGTTGCCAAATGATGAGTAGTCATTAAGTATATCAAGAAAATAGTGGCTGCTGTAGTAGCCCAAGAAGAGACAATTGTTAGATGTTTTCATCATTACTAGTAGCCAATTTCTTGAATTTTTTCTTCTCATGCTGGTAGTGTTAGCATGTATGGAAGAAACACGTCCATCTCATCTTCATCTGCTTTTTAAATTCTGCTCCCTCCATATGTTCATGTTCCTCCTCATCATTCTGAACTTCAGTTCCTAAAGCTTTAGACTCTACCCGTAAAAATGTCTCCTGCCGCTCGGTGCTTCGTCCCCAGTTTACTTGGGCACGCGGTTTTTCATTCCTGCTTTATCTTGTAGGTCATCGCAATACGGCCTATGAGAAGGATTACACATGTCCCAGGTGCTCTAGCGGACGAGGATGAGGATGAAGATAACGATGACATTGTCATGCTGGAGAAAAAGATACGGACATCCAGCATGCCGGAACAGGCCCACAAAGTCTGTGTCAAAGAGATAAAAAGGTAGGTTGTAGAAGCTGTTCGTTCATTAGGATTTTCATTTGCTTATTAACGTTAAAAACTGTTGCTCATGGAAGTGAATCTGCTACTTTGTGTTACAAAGCTGATCTCTCATTTCATAGTCTTTTATCTTTCTCCTTTCCCTTATATTTAGTATAGTTATGGACCACTCTATTCATCTTACCTTTCCACTGTTATCTCTTTATCGCTTATATTTCTTATGTTTATGGCTTTCCTAATTCTCAGGTTGTAGCGGTGATCTGTGAGGTGCTTTCTCTTCTTTATTCCTCCATCAGAATCTGATTCTTAATACTCCTGAACCAACACCATGTTGAGCATTTTCTTTTTCTTGAGTGCTGAATATACTAAGTGATGTAACTTTTCCATCTACTGGATGCTGTCAGGCACAAGTCACTATTGCCTTTACATAGTCTTAAGGCCATACTTTACTTAGAAATAATGTTTATGCGATCATTGTGTTCTTTGCACATCACTGTTTTCGTCCTTAGATTAACTTTAGGAGGCAGGGACAATCATTTTTGCTTTCATTCAAGATAAAGTACAGGGGAACCTTGCTGACAGAATAGGGTACATGAGTTGATCACATTTTCTGGATAATCTCAGGGTTAAAGCCAATTTTTTCTTTCCGTACTTATAACATTCTGACTGTATTGCATTTTTTTAATGAGTGGATTGTAATCAACCTAAATGTATGATCAGGAACTACAGATTTGACTTCTGAGAGGCACAGTTAAGAACATAAGTAAATGTCATTGAGGTATTTTACAGTGACTCTGACATTAGTTAACAAATGCAGAACATCTATTATGTACAGAACACTTTACTAAGCACTGCATATATTATGGAAGTGCATTATTTTAATTAAATATCTGATGAGCTTTCTCTCTGATACAAGACAATATGTAATTATTGTATTATACATGATTAGGCACCTAAGTAAATCACTGGGTAATTGACTTGAGACTCTTCCTATGAGATACAGATATTGATAAGGCCTTACATATTTCAAGGATAGGATCAGAGTGCTAGTTTGCAAGT
The DNA here is from genome assembly GCF_055505025.1 of Bos grunniens. Classification (NCBI taxonomy): domain Eukaryota; kingdom Metazoa; phylum Chordata; class Mammalia; order Artiodactyla; family Bovidae; genus Bos; species Bos grunniens. The sequence continues at coordinate 16,837,070 of NC_141182.1, forward strand.
ATCTGTTTAAAACAAAATAATCTTTTTATTACCTAGATTTTTATTAGGTTGATGCAAAAGTAATAGTAGTTTTAGAACACATCTTTATTAATCAAAATAGGAACCATTACAATCAACACATTTTTGCCAATGAGAAATAAGTTTGCTTATTCCTGTAGCACTAAACTCTGTGCTTTGGGATTCAGTGAACTCTTGGAAAGCATTTTCAGCCTCTTGATGGTTGTTGGAAGCATTTTCCCTGCAAAAAGTTATCGAGAAGCTTGAAGAAGTGGTAGTCGGTTGGTGAGAGGTCAGGTGAATATGGCAGATGAGGCAAAACTTTGTAGCCCAATTGGTTCAACTTTGGAAGCGTTGGTTGTGCGCTGTGTGGTTGGGCAATTGTGGAGAAGAATTGGGCCCATTCTGTGACCAGCGCCAGCTGCAGGCATTGCGGTTTTCAGTGCATCTCTTCGATGTACTGAGCATACTTCTCAGATGCAGTGGTTTTGCCAGGATTCAGAAAGCGGTAGTGGATCAGACGCGCAGCAGACCACCAGACAGTGACTGCGACCTTTTTCTGGTACAAGTTTGGCTTTGAAAAGTGCTTTGGAGCTTCTCAGTCCAACTACTGAGCTGGTCATCCCTGGTTGTCATCTAAAATCCACTTTTCATCGCACATCACAATCTTACTGAGAAATGGTTTGAAGTTGTTGCATGTTTCAAAACTATGAGTTTTTTGATTTGCAGTCAGCTCAGAAGGCATCTGCTTATCAAGCTTTTTTACCTTTCCAATTTGATTCAAATGCTAAATGACCATAGAATGGCTGACGTCGAGTTCTTCGGCAACTTCTTATGTAGTTGTAAGATGATCAGCTTCAATGATTGCTCTTAATTGGTCATTATCGCCTTCCCATAGCTAGTCATTGCACTCCTCATCTTCACAACTCTCATCTTCTTTGCAAAATTTCTTGAACCACCGCTGCACTGTACATTCATTAAGCAGTTTCTGAGCCATATGCGTTATTGATGTTGTGACTTGTCTCTGCTGCTTTAAAACCCATTTTGAACCTGAATAAGATATCATAGAATTTGGTTTTTGTCTAACATTATTTCCCCAGTCTAAAATAAACAGCAAGTAATAAGTCATTAGCAAAAAACATAGAAATGGACATTAAAATGATGTATAGCATAACCACATTTATTAAGAATATATTCCAATATCAAATGGCAGAGTTCAACAATGCAAAAACCACAGTTATGTTGAAAAGTGAAAGTGAAATTTGTCAGTCTTGTCCAACTCTTTGTGACCCCATGGACTGTAGCCTGCCAGGATCCTTTGTCCATGGAATTCTCCAGGCAAGAAAAGTGGAGTGAGTAGCTATTCCCTTCTCCAGGGGATCTTCCCTACCCAGGGATTTCCTGCATTCCAGGGGATCTTCCCTACCCAGGGATCTCCTGCATTGCAGGCAGATTCTCTACTGTCTGAGCCACCAGGGAAGCCCCAGTTACTTTAGCTAAGTTACGGAAGCTAACAGTTACATTAGCACCAGCCTAATAAAAACATTTTCAGATTTGTTTAGCCAAAAATGCGTGATACATCTGACCAAGAAAGGGAGATATGCTTGGTTTTCTGTTTCACAGAATTTTTCTGTTCCTGAAAGGTTTGCTGTGTATTCTTTCCCCACAGGCTCAAAAAAATGCCTCAGTCAATGCCAGAATATGCTCTGACTAGAAATTATTTAGAACTTATGGTGGAGCTTCCCTGGAACAAAAGTACAACTGGTGAGTGCACAAATAACACCTTTTCTTGCAGTCTAATTGTCTCTCAGGAAGCTCGAGCAAATTCTGGTGAAATATTTCCCATTGATTATCTTTCTGTTATAGTAGTTCATGATGTAAACTATTTAGAGACTGAACTTGTGTCATAGGTTTTAGGAAGTAAAGGAAAAGAGGGTGCTGCGTAAAAGTGCCTTTTGCCTAATTCTGGAGAAGGTAGGATTTTCTGTAATTGGTGAATATGTGTTTCTTGATACCAATAGTCAATCAGACAATAAGCTTTGTATTTATGTACTCTTTGCCAGGAGCATAGGAAAACAAAATAGTTTTGAGGTAGTTGGCAGTAAGTGCCAAATAAGTACTGCTGCTGCTGCTGCTAAGTTGCTTCAGTCGTGTCCAACTCTGTGCGACCCCATAGGCGGCAGCCCACCAGGCTCCCCTGTCCCTGGGATTCTCCAGGCAAGAACACTGGAGTGGGTTGCCATTTCCTTCTCCAGTGCATGAAAGGGAAAAGTGAAAGTGAAGTCGCTCAGTTATGTCCGACCCTCAGCGACCCCATGGACTGCGGCCCACCAGGGTCCTCCGTCCATGGGATTTTCCAGGCAAGAGAACTGGAGTGGGGTGCCATTGCCTTCTCCAAATAAGTACTAGAGACAGCAAATCTTTTGTTTTCTAAAGGAAATAATTATGTATAACGACAGGATAACAGTAAAACAGTTTTACCATTGAAAGTTTGTTTTTTTCCCACTAAAACTATTTAAAGAGTTTAATTTCTTTTTATCTCTCCTATCTTTGAGTAAAGTTTTTTTATCTACCAGGAGGATTTTATACCGTTTTTTTTTTTTGTTTTTTTTTTTAATGTATTTGTTATGTACTTTCTCTTGGGGTAAGAAATATACTCAGTTGTCTTTCAGAATTTTCAGAATCATTTTATTTGCATTTGTTTCTGTTATTGGACTCTCTTGGTAAATTTACGTACAGGGTTTATTAAGTTCAGCAGTGGGTTGATTCTCTGAACTAATTTTGGTTTAAGAATTGTTGAATCTTGAGAATTCATCAGATATATTTTCCTGGCTAGTAAAACTCTTATATTTAAAGCAGTGCTAGAAATTTTGAGAAGTGTTAGTCCCAAAACACATGTTTATGCCCCATATAAGGTATGCGATACATACTAGATTTCAGAATGCTGAATTTTTAATATTAAAAAATGTTTTTCTTAAAAAATACTTTTCCGTTAATCTACAGAGGAGCATACTCTCTGGTATTGAGAATTCAAAAAAAGCATTTTTGTCTAAAAGAGGGCCTAGAATGAAGCATATTTGTGTTATATTAACTAGGCTAGGGCAGTATTAAGGTTAAAACAACCCTATTTTAATTAGTTTTTTTCATAGACTTACTTAGCGGATTTATTAATGTGTATGGCTAAAATTTTATATAAATGGAGTGATTTAATATGTGCTCCCTTTTTTTTTTATTCTTTCACTTAGCATAATTACTTTAAAGCTCATCCATGTTACTGCATCTATCAGTAATTGGTTTATTCATTTAACAGTTGTTGGCCATTTGGGTTGTTTCCAGGTTTTGAACAACTGTATATAAAGCTATGTTGCTAAATTTATCTCTTAATTTACTTCATGTTTACATTCATGACAGTCTATTGCCTTCCAGTTGACGATGTTTTATGAAATAAACTGAAGTTGAATTTCTTGGTTTAATTCTTAATTCAAAATTTTCTGGAAATGCCATAGTAAGATGCCTGCAGGGGAGCACGAGTTCCCATTGAATTAGCCCCTGGCTGTCCCCTGACCAGTTTGAGCTCTGATGTCCGTCTGGATCTAGCTGGACTGTTAGGAAATCCCATTTTGGTTCAGATGGTGTTCTAGCGCCTAGCTCTGCCACGCCTGCTTTGAAGCGCAGTGGCCCTGTTCTATGAGACTGGAGAAGGCCCGTGCGCTGTTAGTGTAGACCTGGGAAAGAAAGTGACAGTGCAGTTTTAGAGCTTTCATTTCATCTGCATGAGATGAAACGCCGTACATTTTGGTGTGTTTTGGACAGGTGTTTGTGTCATTAATGGAGTCGTGACAATTTCCCAGCCCTGTTTTCTCTTTTGACAGTAGGGCTAGCGCATGATGTGAAGCACATCTAGGTAACTTGGTGACACCAAGGGTCTTGTTTTGAAATGTTGGTGTTCTCTTGGTGATGTTTTTCTGTGCTCTAGAATTTATCTTCACTAATGACTTATGAGACATGCAGGGTGCATACAGTATAATGACTTGAAGATATAAAATTGCAGGTTTTACTGTTTGCTGTTAGTAACCTAGTAAGTTGCCCTCAGCTTCCTCCCCTCCCACACTGGTCCTGTTTGTAATGTCTGTCAGGTTCATACAATGTGTCTTGTAGAGAATTAAAGGCAAAATGTTTACTTGAATGCAGAGTGCCAGCTCCCATTCTTTACTGAAATAACCAAGAAAATGTGAAAACAAAGCAGAGCTGTTTTTTTTTTTTACAACTCAGAGTTTCTGCTGGACGTGTGTCAGCATTAGAGATGCACGGCACTCATGTACCCATCACAAAAACACTTCTCATTGTTCACCATCTCAGTGGAGAACTGAAGGTGGATAATTTGTGGTGTAAAAGTAGTCATGTTGAGCTTCTAAACTAGTACCTTAGGCCTAAATACTTGTTACAAGTAAAATCATAAAACCATGAAAAATGTCTTTCATAATCCTCAAAAAGAGAAGCTTACCTAAGTAGAGACAGTTACCCAAGCAAAGAGGAGTGAGTTGGAGGAAATAAGTTTGTTGATTTTCCTTCTTGAATGGAGGGAGTCAGTAGATACCATTTCAATCTTACAATTGTAAACAGAGAAATAAATGTTGAAGTAAGTTTTACATTTTTTATGTTTAACTGTAAGTTTTATTCATAGTAGGAAGCATACATTTTGAGAAGTTAAAAAGAATAATCAGAAAAGATGCATCCTGTATAGAAAAGATAACACAACAATAAGTAGCATGGAAATTTTCTTTCCCTAAAAGTTTGAAAGAATTGACTTTTAAAGTTATCTTTACTTGGCATATTAGAAGAAATTCCTTCAGTGTTTTCATTTATTGTCTAAAGTACATGGATTCTGTTCTTAGTTTTGTTGTTGTGGTTCAGTCGCTCAGTCTTGTCCAGTTCTTTGTGACCCCATGGATTGCAGCACGCCAGGCTTCCCTGTCCTTCACTATCTCCCGGAGCTTGCTCAAACTCATGTCCATTGAGTTGGTGATGCCATCCAACCATCTCATCCTCTGTCGCCCCTTTTCTTCCTGCCCTCAATTTTTCCCAGCATTAGAATATTTTCCAGTGAGTCAGCTTTTCGCATCAGGTGGCCAAAGTATTGGAGTTTCAGCTTCAGCATCAGTCCTTCCAATGAATATTCAGGGTTGATTTCCTTTAGGACTGACTAGTTTGATCTCCTTGCTGTTCAAGGACTCTGAAGAGTCTTCTGCAGCACCTTAGTTAAAAAGCATCAATTCTTCGGCTCTCGGACTTTTTTTTTTTTTTTAATGTATGTATTTTTTAATTGAAGGATAATTGCTTTACAGAGTTGTGTTGGTTTCTGCCAAATATCAGCATGAATCAGCCATAGGTATACATATCTTCCCTCCCTCTTGAATGCTCAGCCTTCTTTATGGTCCAACTCTCACATCTGTAAATGGCTACTGGAGAAACCATAGCTTTGACTATACAGACCTTTATTTGCGAAGTGATGTCTCTGCTTTTTAATACGCTATCTAGGTTCATCATAGCTTTTCTTCCAAGGAGCAAGTGTCTTTTAATTTCGTGGCTATAGTCAGCATCTGCAGTGATTTTGGAGCCAAAGAAAATAAAGTCTGTCACGGTTTCTACTTTTTCCCCATCTATATGCCATGAAGTGATGGGACCAGATGCCATGATCTTAGTTTTTTTAATGTTGAGTTTTAAGCCAGCTTTTTCACTCTCCTCTTTCACCTTCATCAAGAGGCTCTTAGTTCCTCATTGCTTTTTGCCATTAGGGTGGTGTCATCTGCATATCTGAGGTTATTGATATTTCTCCTGGCAATCTTGATTCCAGCTTGTGCTTCATCCAGCCCAGCTAGTAACTGTATTTACTAAATGTTCATCAGAAGTGAATGTTGCATTATAACAAATTCCTTTTCAGATACAAAATGACATTTTCTTGGAAAGTGCCCTTAGACATGATATAAATATATTGATAACTAAGTATTGAACCATCTTTGCATAACTGAAATCCCACTGGGACTCTGTAGATTACTCTTTGAATAGATTTGATTTACCAGCATTTGAATAATTAGAGCTATGCAAAGTGGAATTGGTCTGAAGTGGGTTTTTTCTTTACTGTGGTAGGTTTTGGTGTCAGGATTAGCATCATGAAATAGGAGACTTTGTTTCATTTATTCATATATTCATTGGTTGGCTTCTGAAGCCAGGGAAGGGGAAGAAATTTTTTTCTTCCCTTTCCAAATCACTCAGCCAGGACTCTGACTAAATTCAGTAGTATTGTAATTAATTTACATACATTATTGCTTAGCTGAATTTTTGTAGACTAGCTTGAGAACCAGACTAGCTTGAGAACCAGGTCATTTTTTTTTTTTTCTTGTAGGAAAATGCATAGCATGTTCCAAATAACTGAGTGAAAGACTGGACTTCTGTGTTTTTCTGTCTCCCATTTTCTTTTCACTGTCAGTTTTGTGGTTGTGGATTATCCTCTGGCTGCCACCCAGCTGATAAATTCATTTTGACTTGACCTATTATTTAATCTGTGATTATTTTAGATCCTAAAGCACCAGTAAACCTGATGAAAGCTTGGCTCTGGAAACAGGGCCTAATTCATACATTTCTGGTGAGATTTTAATAGATAGACAGTTCTTCATGTCTTAATTTTTTTTTGACCCAGCTCTTCTGTTTTAGAAGATTAGCTAAAGGAAGTAATTTCAGAGGTATGGGGAGATTTAGTTACAGAGATGCCCAGTGAAGCATACTTTATAGCTGTAAAGATTTGTAGGTAACCTAAATGCTCAGCAATAGGGAATGGATAGTTAAATAATGGAATGTTATGTAGCCACTAAACTGCTACTGAAGAATACGTTTGACACTGAAAGATGTCCATATTATTTAAGTGAAAAAAACTTATTTTTCCAAAATTTGAAGACCTCATATAATCTTAGTTTGAAAAACAGGCATATAAGTGTGTGTGCACGTACACACCCACACACACACAGAATGTGGAATAAAATGCACTTCTGAAGTGAAGGTAGTGATTCTCTCTGTGGGGAAATGAGATTACCGGTGAGTATTTTCATCCTTTTTTATTAGTGTCATCAGATTTTCTGGCATGAGCATATATAACTAACATAATAATAAGAAAAAAACCACTTAAAAAGAACAAATACAAGCACAAGTAGAATATGTAGAAATATTCTACTTGTCTTCATAGAAATAACGTGTATATAGAAAATCATTCCAAATGGAATGAGTATTAACTCCTTGAGTTTTTAATTGTGTAATATCTATTATTTCTATAAATACTTAAGCAAGAAAACCAAGTTCAGGTCTTTATGAAGACTCATTTAGAAGAAACCAAGCCTGTTGTTATCACCTCTTTTTTCAAAAAGCTATTCTGGCTCTTGCCAGTCTGGAGTTCTTCCATTGAATAGCTCCATGTGCTCAGATTGTTTCTGTTGGGTTACTTGACAGACCGTCTGGACATCCGAGCAGCCCGAGTTCTGCTGGATAATGATCATTATGCCATGGAAAAATTGAAGAAAAGAGTGCTGGAATACTTGGCTGTCAGGCAGCTGAAAAACAACCTGAAGGGCCCCATTCTGTGCTTTGTCGGCCCTCCTGGGGTTGGTAAAACAAGTGTGGGAAGATCAGTGGCCAAGACCCTGGGCCGAGAGTTCCACAGGATTGCGCTTGGAGGCGTGTGTGATCAGTCTGACATTCGAGGACACAGGTAGAGGACCTCTCTCACTTTAATCTCTGATTCTCCACCCTTTTCTAGAGCCCCCTCATAAGTCAATGCGTAATATAGATCTTTTCCTTAAAATGGCTCTTTGTGATACCTTGATTGCAAAGGACATTTATGGTACTTACTTGCCTCTGTCGTCAAGGTATACCCAACTAACCTTGATATCTTCGCGATGGTGGATGGGGAGTCTATGTCTCAGCTTTCCTGGAATCTCATTATAATGCAATTATAAATCAGTTATTAAATATTATATCGTTATATTCATTTTGGCCCTATAACATTTCATAAATAATGACCTATAACTTTTTAGAGTTTAAGAAGTAAGTGCAAATAGCAGGCAAATAGGAGGAGGTAAGAAATCTTTGATAACAAATTTATTATGTTGGCAGTTTAAACTTTCTTTCAAGGAGGCTGGTTTGTAGTGTGAGAATGAGTAATAAGGAGAAAAAATTATTAAGCCTTATCCTTGCATTTTTGACACCCTTTCCATAAAAATACATTAAACTATAAGAATTGTGTCTCTGATTAATCTGACATTATTAGAGTGAGATTTTCATGTTATGTTCATTGTTTTATTCTCTGTGGCTCAGACTGGAAGATGCTTTGGGAAAGCTTGAACCTCTGTTTCATAGCTGCAGGTTGTGAGAAGACATACCTATGGTGTATGTGTTACAGTACATTTAAAAACGTAGAACATTTAAGAATGTAGAAATTATGAACTGCTTAAAAAAATATGGTGCTATATACTTAAAATCATATGACGTTGACATACTACTAATATAAGGTAATATGTCAGTTATATCTCAATTAAAATAATTTTTTTAAAAGAGGGCATGTAACTTGGAATAGAAAATAATTAAACTCAAGATAAACTCTGTCCTCAAGATCATACCTTTGATCTTGAAATTGCAAAAGCATTGCAGGTTATAAGTAGGGGCTTTGGCAGGCCTGCCAATGCAAGCATTGAGCAATTACCAGTAGCCAAGGGTAATTTAAATGTGTGTTTACAGTTTGGTGAATATGGTTTAAACTTGAATTGTGGGAGAAAAAAGAAAATGATGCTTTCATGACACCTTATTTTTCATCTGCCTTATTCTTGGGATCCTTAAGCAGGGATGGGAAACTGTGGTTCTTTTTATTCTCTTTTACTTGCTTATTTACAATTCTTATGCATTGAAGAAAAATCATTTCAAGATTTTCGTAAACAAGCAATAAGGACTGCAGATTAGATCAAGGAATCGATCGGGGTTGGTCTTTCTGGCAATTTCCAATCATGTTTTTGTTGCCTAGATTTTCTTATTCTCTCATGTGCCACTAGAGGCTGTAGTTCGCTTTTGTAAAGAAATTGGCATCGTGGACCTATCCTAGAGAAGCTAGATCTGTGGCCCGAGTCTTCAGATTGTACGTACAGAGCTTTAGGGAGGTGTTCTCCATGCAAGAGACTTGATTCCTGCACTCTGAGTTGTCTTCATTTATTTCTTCCTTTTATCTGTGGCACATTATTGTGTGAGTATTTGATGAAATTTAGAGAGTGAGTTTGTGAAGATACTGTTATAAGATTAATGTCTTGGGCACATGACATGTAGGTATTTGTCCTTATTTCTTCCTACATTCGTGTTGATTATTTAGTAAGGCTTGGTGCCCAGCACACACTGAACATTCAATAAAAATTACCTTTCGTTATTTTAATTCTCAGTTCTCAGGAGGACATGTTTGGATTTATAAGCTTCAGTATGACTTTTTATAAAATTCAATCTGATTCTTAAATTGTACCTAAAATATCCTGTTTGGAACATTATGTAATTTGTGTGGCAGAATTGTGGAAAATGTATCCTTACGATGCCTGTTGGTGCATATATGCGTGCTGAGTCGCTTCAGTTGTGTCCAACTCTTTGCAACTCTGTGGACTGTAGCCCGCCAGGCTCCTTTGTCCATGGGCTGCTCCAGGCAAGAATACTGAAGTGGGTTGCCACGCCCTTCAGGACCCAGGGATTGTGGTCTTCCTGACGCTGGGATCAAACCTGCATGTCTTACACGTCTTGCGCATTGGCAAGCAGGTTCTTTACCACTAGCGCCACCTGGGAAATCTGGTTGGTAGGCAATATATAAGGTCATAATCCTCACCACTTATTATGAGCATTGTTGGGTTTAAACAGATCCCTGTTTTAAATCTTTACTGAAACTGATAGAAAATTTGTTTTCTTTTTTCAAGTGAGTATACTTTTGTGTGTGTGACTGTTAAAGAGAACTGAACCTAAAGAAAATGAAGTTTTATTTTTTTTTATGGATCTTTTGTGAAAGAATCTTGTGTATTGTGTATAAGCTTTTTTATGGTGCATGTTGAGGTTATGATCACTGACAAATAAAAGGTATGCGGGTTTGTCTGTGAATCATTCTATTAAGCCTGATTTTTCCGTACACCTTGCTGGTAACATGTACTTCCTAGCCATCACTGTACCAGCTGTTTTGCTGAACACTGTGGCCATCTGTGCTTGTGGTATTGGGGACTTATTACCCACCCACCCCCTACATGACCAAAGCCTGGAGAAAGTTTCTGTTTGAAAACCTGTTGAGAAGCTGGTGGAGAGTCGGGAGTGCTGGATAACAGGAAGGCCAGTTGAGAGCAGAGTATGCGCTTGTGACAGTTACTGGTTGGAGGAGGTGATGAGGGGAGAGGAGACAGCAGAGGATTATAGCACCACCATGGGGTGGGGTTTGTGGGAACAAGTGGCTCCGCGTCACAGCTGAGGCATTTGGGGAACACCCAGGTCTTGGCATTTTAGTCCTGGTCACATGCTCACAAGCAGAGTTCACGCGGAGTTTTGTTTTTCAGCCTGTGAGTAGGCACCGCTGTTCAGCAGCCTTAAAATAGTCAAGGAGAAACAGAGCTGCCTTCTCTTATCTCCCTTGCTTGTTCTCTTGATCCTGCCACTCACTTTCCCCAGTTTCCCACGCATTGAGTGCCAGCCTCTTGGTAGACGTGCCCGATACGTGGAGGAAGGTGCTAATAAGTTAGAAATTGATTTTAAAAACAACCTAAGATATTCTCTTTTAGAGTTAAAATGACAATGAGGTGGGAGATGGGAAGAAAAAGACTTGGTTTACATGTAAATCCTAGACTGGGAAAATAACAGTGATCTGACTGAACGTTGTCCCGTTGTTTAAGTTCATGTTGTTTTGGTGGATTAGAGGAAGAACAGTCTTGTTTATGCTCCATATTAACTACCCCCTTTTTTCAATTTAATATTTCTCAGTATCTCCATTGAGATTTTTGTCTATTTTTATAAGTCATGGAATCTCTGTGCCCAGCAGTTTTTGACTTATATTTTAATAATTTAAATAATTTAATTATTTAAATATAAATAATTTAAATCAGTTCATAAACACTAAAGATAAAGTGACTTCTTTTGGGGTGAGGTTTTATAAAATCATGTTTGCATAATGATCTTTTCTCATTAGCTGTTCCTCAGTGAAATATGTGTTGTGATATTTCTCAGGTTGTTGATGAGAGTAACTCTTTGAAAGTCACTTACTAGCTGTTTGTTCAGATGATAAAGTTATATCATTGTAAGGAATCCTCAGCTCAATTCTTAACCAATTTGAGAAGAAAAATGAACTTTTGCTTTTCACGTTGATAAATTTTCATATGTAACCTGAAATAGTGAGATTTTAAGTAAATTAGCTGTTTCATTATTAGTCTCTACAAGGGAAAAATAACTGAAGCAGCGAGGTTTTGAAATATTTTTAGCATAGTACGCCAGACATGTTACTGTTTGCTCATCAGCCTCCTTTAATAACGTGTATTTGCATATAGCTCTTCTTTGCCTCCGAAAAGCTTCCAGGTTTGTCTTGAGGCCGCAACCCAAGGCTTCCTCCACTAAGATAAGTGCAGTCAGTGATGATCTTGCTCTCCTCTGGACTGTTGTGCTCCTTAATGATTAAATAATACAGGTCTCTGGCATTTCTAATACCTTTCTGTAGAGGTAAAATGTAAATATAGTAAAAGTAGGAGCTCTGTAGGGTAGGGATTATTTTGTATTTTCTAATCCTCTGTACATCTGTACTGCCAAGCACAGTGCCAAGCATGGTAAGTGCTCTGTAAGTGCTGTGTGAGTTCAAGTAAGATTAAAACATCTTGGAAATCAGGCAGTCCTTTGGATGAGCACATCCATGCAAATGACTGTCTAAGATTTAGGAAAGACTGCTACAGAACAGTTTGATTTGTTTAGACATGCTATATTAAAGACTATTTTTAGTTCCTTAAAGATTGTTTTTCTGTTTTAAAAAGAGCTCATTAGGATTTCTTTTAGGTTTATTACTTTATCCAACTTGAGATACACACACACACACACACACACACACTCACACATACACGCACACACCTGCCAGATTTTCATCAGGCAGCTTTTGCCCATTTTTAAAGCAATAGAATTATCATCCTACCCTTTCAACTTAACATTATAACATAAACTTTTTATATTACTTTAAATTGTTTGTGAATATCACTTTAATAGTTTGTTTTGTAGCCCATACATGCTCCTTCATTGGATAGGCATGAAAAAATTGATGGGAAAATGCCGTTTTTTCCTCCCTCTCTACATACTGGAAAAGAAGTAAGGAAAGACACCCCTTATTCCTAACATTTAGATATCCTTGGCAGTGACAGAATGACCAGCCTCTTGGACTATGTTGGATTTGATTTGACTATATCTAGAGATGATGCAGTATAGTAAAATAGTTGATTGCCATGCAGCTATAAGTAGATGATATTGTAATTTTATGTAGTTGTTTTCTCAAGTATAATACAGATTGCTTTTGGGAAAATTAAGAATGCTAATCTTGAAACTTAAATTTTGAACTATGTAGGCATTTTTGCTTTTGTATCTCATACACTGGTTGAATTGTCCTGATAAGCCTGTGAACAATTACAACAATAAGCCTAGGTAACAATTACAACTATGGATCTATATATTTTCAAGTTCATGCGTATAGTTTAATTTTGAGAAAAACTCCAAGATAGTTATGTATTCAGGCTGAATAATAAGTGATTGGAGCTATACATTCTTAGAAAAATAAAAGGAAAATGTCCTCAAACTTTCCTGTGTTATGTTATATTGCTTTCTAGATGTTGTATCATAAGGAAGAAGTATTTTGCCCTCGAAAGAGAGTATTTTGCTTCAAAAAGGTTACAATTTGTAAAATCATTTATTTCCTACCTCTGTAGTTTCTCAGGATGCTAATTTGTTTTTTAAATTTTTTGTGTTTGTTTGTTGAAAGAGAACATTTTTGTGTATATTTGTAAGTGTGTAGCACTTACAGCTACATTTTTTGTCATCTTATTCATATTCCAAAGGTTTCAGTTCAGTTCAGTCGCTCAGTCGTATCCGACTCTTTGCGACCCCATGGACCGCAGCATGCCAGGCCTCTGTCTATCACCAGCTCCCGGAGTCCACCCAAACCCATGTCCATTGAGTCGGTGATGCCATCCAACCGTCTCATCCTCTGTCGTCTCCTTCTCCTCCTGCCCTCAATCTTTCCCAGCATCAGGTTTAGTCCAAAGGTTTAGTCATAGTATGTTCTGTAATTTCAGTCAGTGAATTGCATGCTACCCATACCTTCTAGCAAAACACAAGCGCATTACAGATACTTTACATAGCTCACAGGCTCTGATCACAGTTGTCTTGGTTTGACATCTAGATTAGTGGTACACATTTGGGGGTGTCACCTGTGATGGAGGAGCTCTAGGGGCATTGAACACTCTTGGGGCTGTTGTAACTGAGGCTTATGTGCCCACGGCTCAGAAAGCCGAACTCTGACAGCAGGTTTGTAGCAAAGGAAGGGTTCATTGCAGGGTGCCCAGCAATCCTGTGGGAGACAAGCCTCAGATCCAGTTCCACTTGATCTTTGAGCAAGGGGTTTTTCTAAAGGCTGGGAACAAAGAGGCTGGGGTTAATTATCATTGCGTGACATTTCTGTGACATTTCTTAATTGTAGTTTCAAGAGTCTGAATGTCTCTGGTTTATGATTCTCTGCCCAGGTTGTCTATGGCTTGGGACTCCTTGCCTTGGAGAAGCAACCTGAGTTGTATGTTAAACAATGAGATTTATAACAGCTATTTCAGTACACTGGCGATGTTATCGACACCAGTCAGTCATCTGACTCTGGTTGGTCAGTGTTGCATTAGTGCATGATTGAGGTCAGAGGGGACAAGAAAGGAATAGAGTTTTGGATAGATTAATCATTAGCTCAGTAAGGGAACTTGGTCTGGGGGGCTCGGTTTCACTATGAAAAGACTAGACACTGAAATGGGACCCAAACTGAGGTGTAATGACACCTGCCTTTGTATCTTTTTCCAGGAAATTACAAGTGGACTTAAAGTAGCTATTACTAATAACAGTTACAATTACATCTTTTGAAAGCTTACTGTGTGCCAGGCCCTGGGCTGTGTGCTTTACCTATAATAGTCTCTCGTGATCTCATATAATTTATCAGGTTGGTATTGCCATTATCCCCATTTTAGCAGATGAGGAAACTGAGGCTTGGGTCACATTATTTATGCAAAGCAGTACTCAGAGACTTATATGACCTTAACAGTGGTCATAGATATTTTGGGTCCTGGCATCATTCATCTGGTGTCTTTAAGCAAATAAGGGCTTCTATTTGGGAAACGATCTTACAACTCTATATGCAGCATCTGATCTGTTTTAAGACCCACTTTCCATTATCAGAGTGCTCACTGGCTCTTTAGAGGAGGCCGTATGCTTGGTATCCATGGGTAAAACCTAGGTCTTAAGTGTGAATCAGGAGAACTGCAGGGCCAGTACATGCTGCGGACATTGCATTATTGGAAAGATCCCTTTGTGAGAGGTGGTCAGGAAGAGTTTAGTAGGATCTCTGAGATTTACATAGGCAGGGAGGGTATTAAGAGCAGGAACTCAACCGTATTAACAAAGGTAAAAAAAGCGTAAGGGGTATTAATAGAACCTCAGTTGTGGTTGGAAAGCCGGTGGTGGGGACTAGATTGTGAAGAACCCTGAATTCCAGACTGAAGAGTTTGGACCTTATCTTCTAGGTTCTGGGAAACAGTAGAAAGCCTAGGAGGAGTTGTTTGTATACTATAACTGGTACTTCGATTTCTGCTGCTTCTTTAGAAAGGGCAGCTATCTAGAATATTATTTTCTCTGCATGACTGTAGGTCTAGAATCAGGACTTGGCTTTGAAATCTGCCTATCAAAAACAGTAAGGAAAGGAAAAGAAATTAATGCAGCAAGAAATGAACCTTAGAGCTTTGAGGTTTTGTGTTTGTTTTTTTTTTTTAATTTTGCTTCCCTGCTTATTCACAGAAGGCTGACAAATCTGTCAGTTCTCCAGAGAGAGAATTTCAGAGAACTTATTACTTACAAGTCCTGTGATTCCTATATCCTGTTCTGAAGTTTTGAATGTGCTAACTCCTCATTATAACCGGACAGCGTTTATTGTATCTGGTTCCAGGGCCTCAATCACTCCCCCAGATGAAAAGCATTCCTACGATATTCTTGAGGCTTTCTTGTCTTTTCAAAGGTCACGATTTACTCTGTCCTACTTTATACCAGTCATGTGGCAGGATTGCTCCGTGAGCCGGCTTTGTGCCGATCATGCGATACGGCCGCTGTCCCACTGGTCCTTGGTTTCTTTCTTGCAGGCTCTCACCCTTTCATGCCTCTTCACAAACAGCATTTGATTTCTCATGGCTTAGGCCGGAGGGTTATAATTAAAATCAGGAAATTGCTGCTTAAAATACAGTTTCACTGGCTTTGTAAAAAAGGCACTGTTTTTAGTTTGACAAACATATTTTTATTTCGTGTCATGCTCTGCATCTGTCAGTTATGTAGATGATTTTTGTTCAGATATGTTAAAGCAGCCTCTAACATTTGAATGCACAACCAAATGTCTGGCTGAGCTTGGTTATGCCAGTTGGTGTATATAGGGTGAACGCAGTTTTATTCAAAAGGCCAGAATTAATGAAATTTTTCTATAAATACTGTTGGTCCCAGATCCTCTTACTACTATGTGTAACAAATTATTGTCTATGAAAATAAAAAAGTTGGAATTTTTCTCTTTTTTTGGGTGGGGTCTGCAAGTATTTTGAGTGGGCCTTTGAACCCATTCTAATTTCCTCCATGAATATGGTGATAATGTTTTAGCCAGCCTCGAGTCAGCCTTTTCAGACTGTAAAAAGGCAGTTACACTGGGGTTTGGGAAGTGCCAGAAAGATGCCTGGAAAAGCTATGAAAAATATGGGAATTAAATTCATAGGGCTCTCTGGATGTTTTGGCATCTTGGAAGTGTAAGAATCGTAACTATGTGACTAAAGTATAAATTTTTTTCAGTTTGACTAAGTGGTAAAATATCCAATATCATGGGTAATTTACAGTCAGAATTAAATAGAAAATAAGAATTGAATCTGATCATTCTTTGATGTATCACAGGGCTTTTAAAATTTATAGTTATCTCCTGTGGTAACTAAATGACTTCTTCCTGATCCAGAATTTTGATTTCTAAGCGATACTGTGCCTGCCTCCTGCCATCTCTCTGTTGCTAATCTATGGCTTGCCTTCTGCAGGCGCACCTATGTTGGCAGCATGCCTGGCCGGATAATCAATGGCTTGAAGACTGTAGGGGTAAACAATCCAGTGTTCCTGTTAGATGAAGTGGACAAACTAGGAAAAAGTCTGCAGGGTGATCCTGCAGCAGCTCTGCTTGAGGTAAGATTTACAAGATCTCCATCTTTATTCACACTGGAAGAGTGTGGCTAAGAGTAGATGATCATATTTAGGGAACTTATACATTCATGTGGATCTTCCAGGTGGTGATAGTGGTAAAGAACCCACCTGCCAATGCAGGAGATAAAAGAAACTCGGGTTCGATCCCTGGATCAGGAAGAACCCCTGGAGGAGGCCATGGCAACCCACACCAGTCCTCTTACCTGGACAGTCCCATGAACCCAGGAGCCTGGTGGGCTACAGTCCATGGGGCTGCAGAGTCAGACATGGCCGCAGTGACTTCGCACGCACGCATGCGATACACTGATGTGGGTTTAGTCATGGGAAAATTACTTCAATACAAACTAAAGTCTGAAGCCATTTGATAATTTTAAATGTCTGAGGGATTTTCTTTGTTCTTTTTCTAATAATTCCTCTTGTTTCTTTTTTTCCTTTTTTATCAGTTTAGTTGTTTAGAGAATAGCAATTCTTTAAGATTGCTACAAAAAACAGCAAGCAAGTCTCCTCCCTGGGGTACCTTATTTCTTTTTCTGCACTTTGACCCTCTTACTTTTAGGTCTTTCTTGAGATAGTGTGGCTCTATTGCTTTCTTGATTTTAGAGGTAGGTCTTTCTTGAGATAGTGTGGCTCTATTGCTTTCTTGATTTTAGAGGTTTGGGTGTTATCTGTGGATTCCTTTCTATAGGAGATGAGTTTGCTGCCTATACTTCCAATCTCCCAATATAAATTGTATCCTGATTTTGTTAAGTCATTGTTGAGTGTTTACACTATCACAGTTATATAAGCGCTTTTCACAGTTGAACCATGTGAACCATGATCACTCTTCTTTTTCTGTCCTTTGTGTTTTTTTGTGTTTTTAAAAATGTTTTTGAAGTTAATGATTGTCTTGTTTCTTTTGTTTACTTTCACCAACTATCTGATTCTTTTTGGGAGACTTTCAAACACTTTGTGTTTTATTGATTTTTGTCTTCCGTCAATCTAAATTGGTTGTTCCCACCCTGGGCATGGAGCTGTGGTCCGAGGGTCACTCTTCACCTCCTCCATGTTGGGTTTCCTGATTCCTGTAGTCCATGTCTTCCTCTTTTTTGATTTATCCTCTCATTGTCCTGGTGTTAGTCCCTCAGTAGCTTTCTGAGAAAGCCTGAATGTAAACATTTTTCAACTTTGAATATCAGAAAATGTCTTTATTGTTCTCTCATACTTGATTGGTAGTTTGACTGGGTATAGAATTCCAGGTGGAAATAATTTTCCTGCAAACTTGTAAAGACAATTTCTCCTTTGTTTTCCAGTCTTCATTGTTGCTGTTGATGAAACAAAGCTGTTGCGGTTCTGACTTTTGTAACTTGTTTTACTCTCTGAAAACTTTTCAGATCTCCACTTTATCCCAGTGTTCTGAAGATTAACTAATCTGCCATGGCATAAGTCTCTTTGTTTCCATTTTTGCTGATGCTTTGAAGACTCTTTGTATTGAAAAATCCTCTCCTTTTATTTCTACAAAAGTTTCTTGAATCTTTTTGTTGGTGATTCTTCTCCTTCATTTTTGGGGAGCTCCTATTAATTTGATGTTAGATCTTTAATTTTCTTATCTCTCCTATTACTCACCTTTTTTTATGGTTTGCTCTACTTCCTCTGAAGACTTCCTCAGCTTTATCTTTTAATCCTTCTCTGAGTTTGTCATTTCAGAGAACCCCCCCCCCTTTTTTTAACTTCTCTGCATGCTCTTTTTATAGTACCTTGCTCTTGTTACATAGTTGTAAAATGTCCTTTTATCTCTGTGAGAAAAATACTAACAGATTAAGAAAATTTTTTTCTTTCTTTGCTCTAAAGCTTCATTTGTCTGTTCATTACATATATTTTTTCTGGTCTCTGTTTTTTATATTAGAATCTTTCATTAGATGTCTGACAGTTTTGTCTGTTCATATATAAAATTAGTTGATTGGTTGGTTGCTAAGTCCTGTCCAACTCTTGGCAACCCCATGGACTGTAGCCCACCAGGCTCCTCGGTCCATGGGATATTCCAGGCAAGAATACTGCAATTGGTGGCCATTTCTTTCTCCAGGGGATCATCCCAACCCAGGGATTGAATGTGCGTCTTCTGCTTGGTGCATGGATTCTTTACCATTGAGCCACCAGGGAAGCCCCATTCATATTTAATAGGATTTTAAAAAGCTGATGGGAAGCTATAAGCATGTGAGAGAGGGTTTATTGATTACGATTTTCAGGGTAGGTCATCTGACTAATATATTTGATTAGGGAACCTCACGTGTCAATAACTTTAGGTCTTTTTTTAAGGCTGGTCACATTTCTTAGGGAAGACTCTTCAAGTCTCTTGGCTTGAGAATGAAGGCCCAGCTGCCAGCCTCTGGGAGCCAAGCAGGGGAAGCATTCAGCATCCCGGATGTATGCACTCACCTGAGCTGTTGATTTCAGTAGAGTATGTACTCTGCTCAGCTGTGCCGTGTCACCTGCACAGGGACCTGCTGATTTATGTTCTTAAGGAAATCCCAGTACTTTACTGGGATAGGGGAAGGGATCTGGCATCTGACTGCTTCTTAAGTTTACTTTAACCAGTCCTCCTTATTTTACCACTTCTGCCCCTCTCTTTACCCTGGTTTATGTAAAATAATATTAATATTCAAATTGGTTTTTAAAACTGAGGGAAAACTTGCTTTGTGAAAGTTTTTTTTTTTCCCTTGCTTTGAGTTCCCTCTGGCTTCCTGATTCTTTTCTGTTGTAATCTCCTGAGGACAGGATGGACTGGGATGTGTCTTACAAGTAGGGAGACCATCATTTCTGTTTTGCGTGGGACACTCCTGCTTATGCCTAATTCTTAATTGCATTCTCTTTTAGTCTTAGAAGTGGGGCCTCTTTGGACAATAAAAAGCATAGTTACCTCACTTTAAGAGCCCCAGGGTTTGGAGATAAGAGTTTTATTTGGTTTGGTTTTGCTTGTTTTTATTCAAAGACAGTTCTCGTTTGTCTCAGTAACTAGTTTACTAATCAGTACTATGAATGATAGAATAATAAACATTATTTAAGATTTCAGTCGTTTGTTAGATGCTGACTTTAGACTTGAAGACTTGAATTGGAGCATTTTTCAGATAATATAACAGATTCTCTCATTAGACACACACTGTTACCTTGTTGAAAAGAACTTAATGTGGATTCCCTGATAGATAGTTAGATTTTCCCAACAGACTGTCTGTGAGAGTTGTGAAACAAGTCCACCAAAGACAGCTTCACAAGTAGTAGGAGGAGAGGAATAGCCCCCGTATGTTTGTTTGACTGTATGTTTTAAGTGTTCACCTAGTACTTTGTGGCGATTCAGTAATGTTTGTTGAATTGATGTTTGATGAGGAATAGCTGACATATATTTATATTTTCTGACATAGAACTTGATAGTCACTCTTTTGACAATTGATTTATTAATATTCTAAACTAAAAGTACAAAAACCTCAAATGATACCTTTAAGTAAGTGCCACCCTGGGTTGCGTGCTTATCTCTGAGGTTTAGTGACTGATAGCATCAGTTCCTTATTGACTGTGGTTCTGTAGAGTGAAGCAAGATGCAGATATGGAAGAACCAAGGGATGTCCCTGACATCCTCCTCCCCACCTACCCAAATCCTGGGTGAGAATTTCTCATGCCTCACAGTGTATTAAAGCAAGAAGAATACATGTAAAAACACTTTGTAAACTGTAAAGCAGAAGTAGATGTTTTTCTGGAATCCCCTTACCTTCTCCACGATCCAAGTGTTGGCAATGTGATCTCTGGTTCCTTTGTCTTTTCTAAACCCAGCTTATACATCTGGAATTTCTTGGTTCATATACTACTGAAACCTAGCTTGAAAGATTTTGAGCGTAACCTTGCCAGCAGGCCAAATGAACACCATTGTATGGTAGTTTGAACATTCTCTGGCATTGCCCTTCTTTGGGATTGAAATAAAAACTGATCTTTCCAGTCCTGTGGCCACTGCTGAATTTTCCAAATTTACTGGCATATTTAGTGCAGCACTTCAACTACATCAACTTTTAGGATTTGAAATAGCTCAGCTGGAATTCTGTCACCTCCACTAACTGTTCATAGTAATGCTTCTTAATGCCCAGTTGACTTTACACTCCAGGATATCTGGCTCTAGATGAGTGACCACACTATTGTGGTTATCTGAGTCATTAAGACCTTTTTTGATCTTTGGTGTATTCTTGCCACTTTTTCTCAATCTCTTTTGCTTCTATTAGGTCCTTACCGTTTCTGTCCTTTATCGTGTCCATCCTTGCATGAAACGTTCCCTTAATATCTACAATTTTCTTGAAGAGATCTCTAGTTTTTCCCATTCTATTGTCTTCTGCTATTTCTCTGCATTTTTCATTTCTTATCTTTTTGCTAGTCTTTGGAACTCTGTATTCATTTAGGCTTATCTTTTCCTTTCTCCCTTGCCTTTCACTTCTCTGTTTTCCTCAGCTATTTATAAAACCTCTTCAGACAATCACTTTGCCTTCTTGGATTTCTTTTTCTCTGGGATGGTTTTGGTCACTGCCTCCTGTACAGGGTTACAAACTTCTGTCGATACTTCTTCAGTCATTCTGTCTACCAGACCTAATCCCTTGAATCTATTTATCACCTCCACTGTATAATCATAATGGATTTGATTTAGGTCATAACTGAATGACCGAGTGGTTTTCCCTACATTCTGAGCCACAGTCAGCTCCATGTCTTGTTTTTGCTGACTGTATAGAGCTTCTCCATCTTTGGCTGCAAAGAATATAATCAATCTGTTTCACTGTCTACACGAAATCCTTTGACTATGTGGATCACAGCAGACTATGGAAAATTCTTAAAGAGATGGAAGTATCAGACCACCTTAACCATTTCCTGAAAAACCTGTATGCAAGTCAAGAAGCAAGAGAACTGGACGTGGAACAACTGACTGATTCAAAATTGGAAAAGTAGTACAATAAGGCTATACGTTGTTACCCTGCCTATATAACTTGCATGCACAGTACATTGTGAGAAATGCTGGGCTGGGTGAATCTCAAGCTGGAATCAAGATTGTCAGGAGAAATATGAAGAACCTCAGATATGCAGGTGATACCCTTCTAAAGGCAGAAAGTGAAGAGGAACTGAAGAGTCTCTTGATGAGGGTGAAAGAGAAGAGTGAAAAAGCTGGCTTAAAACTCAGCATTCAAAAACTAAGATTATGGCATCCAGTCCCATCACTTCATGGGAAATAGAAGGGGAAAAAGTGGAAGCAGTGACAGATTTTATTTTCTGGGGCTCCAAAATCACTGTGGATGTTGGCTGCAGCCATTAAATTAAAAGATGCTTGCTTCTTGGAAGAAAAGCTGCGACAAACCTAAACAGCTTATTAAAAAGCAGAGATATCACTTTACCAACAAAGGTCCATGTAGTCAAAGCTACGATTTTTCCAGTAGTCATGTACAGATGTGAGAGCTGGAACATAAAGAAGGCCAAGTGCCAAAGAATTGGTGTTTTCAAATTGTGGTTCTGCATAAGACTTGGGACTCCCTTGGATAGCAAGGAGATCAAACCAGTCAATCCTAAAGGAAATCAACCCTAAATATTAATTGGAAGGACTGGTGCCTAAACTGAAACTCCAATACTTTCGTAACGAGCCAACTCATTGGAAAAGACCCTGATGGTGGGAAAGATTGAAGGCCGAAAGAGAGGGAATGACAGGAAATGGGATGGTTGGATGGCATCACCAACTCAATGAACAAAAAGTTTGAGCAAACTCAGGGAGATAGTAAAGGACAGGGAATGCTGGAGTCCACGGGGTTGCAAAGAGGCACAACTTCACTACTAAACAACAACAAAGTGTGCTAAAGCTGCCATAACAAATACCACAGACTGGATTTCTTTAAAAAAAAAAAACAAACATATGTATTTTCTCACAGTTCTAAAGCTTGAAGTCTCAAATCAAGGTGTTGGCAGGTTTGATTTTTCCTGAGGTCTCTGACTTGTGCCGCCTTCTCACTGTGTTGTCAGATGACCTTTTCTCTGTGCTCATGCATGCCTCATCTCTTCCTCTCTTACAAAGACACCAGTCATATTGGATAAGAGACCCACCCTTAATGGCCTTTTCTAACCTTAATTACCTCCTTAAAGACCCTTTTTCCAATTATACATTGAGGGGATACGAGTCAATCTATAACTAAAGATAAATACGCAACATAAACATAACATATATGTGCCGTTGTACTAATGATAGGTATTTATACATGCGGCACGTACAGAATACATTTTTAAAGGTTAAGCAGTTATTTTTGGTGAAAATGATGTATTTTAATTAGGTAATTGTTTTTATTTTATTTTGTACTGTGGCTGTCAAAGCTTATTCCAGAAATAAGTGTCAACTCCTGTTATTTCCTTACTGTTCACATTTTTGCCTCTATTATCTTTAATGATATGTTGCAGAAATCTTTTTAAACACTCCATTCATCCATTTATATTCTATAAAAATACTGAATCAGGAAAACATGGACTGCAGTTGTACTATCATCACAATTAAAGCAGATGAGTGAGGACTCCCACATCAGCCCATTATGTTATGGGATTTCTACTCTTCTCTTAGAATATCTCATATGTGTGTGATGTGTATTTCAAGTGAGGGCATTACTCTTGTAGTAAATATTTTAAAAACTAATTTCTTTCTGGTATTTATAGACATATAAAGATGAATATATGTACTCATATTTTCTACTTGCACCTCGGGGCTTTTGTAAACATTCCACTTTGATGACCCCTGGTCTAAACAAAATACAGATGGAGTCACAATTGGACAGTGGCTTCACAGGCATGCACATTGTTACCTGTTGTATCCTACGTGTTGCTACATGTATCCTGTGTAGTCAAATACTTTTGAAACTTTTTAAAGAAGTCATGATTATGCGTGAAAATTCTGCAGGTGTTATCCTAATAATGTTCTGTCATTTATTATTGCACAGAGGAGTCTAAGGCTTTTCAGTTTGTAGTGTTGAGTCTTCTGGAATATTTTCTTGGTTATTTCTTTAATTACATTTGCTGAGACCTCTTCTTTAGTTACATCAATTAGGTATGAATTGGATATTGTTATTTTTTTCCATATCTTTCCTCTACATAGCCTTACTGCCTTCGTTTTCTATGTTCTGGACATTTTTCTCAGCTTGGTCATTATCACTGATTTAATTTCTATAGTATTTGTGTGTGGCTTCCAGAGTTGATTTTAGTTATTTTACTGTACTTTATTTTTTACTTTTGTTGTGAAAAAATATAACTAACAAAAGTTGAGAAAATAGTATGCTGCTGCTAAGTCGCTTCAGTTGTGTCTGACTCTGTGCGACCCCAGAGACGGCAGCCCACCAGGCTCCCCTGTCCCTGGGATTCTCCAGGCAAGAACACTGGAGTGGGTTGCCATTTCCTTCTCCAGTGCATGAAAGTGAAAAGTCAAAGTGAAGTCGCTCAGTCATGTCCGACTCTTAGTGACCCCATGGACTGCAGCCTACCAGGCTCCTCCATCCGTGGGATTTTCCAGGCAAGAGTACTGGAGTGGGGTGCCAT
The DNA here is from genome assembly GCF_055505025.1 of Bos grunniens. NCBI lineage: Eukaryota > Metazoa > Chordata > Mammalia > Artiodactyla > Bovidae > Bos > Bos grunniens. Next base: position 16,861,157 of record NC_141182.1, read on the forward strand.
TGCCTTCTCCGGAGAAAACAGTATAATTAACCATAAAATTTGTCACTTGCCTTAACAATTGCCATCTCATGGCCAGTGGTGGTGTTTTTTTTTGGCTGTGCTGGGTCTTTGTTGTGGCACGCAGGCTCTCTGGTTGTGGCATGCAGGCTCACTTGGGCTCTGGAGTGTGCAGGCCCAGTAGTTAGTTGCATTGCTTAGTTGCCCCACAGCATGTGGGATCTTAGTTCCCCGACCAGGGATTGAACCTGTGACCCTTGCATTGGATGGCAGACTCTTAACCACTGGATTGCTAGGGAAGTCCCTCATGGCCAATCTTGTTTTGTCTGTTCCTACCCATTCTCCTTCATCCCATTCTTACTTATTTTGAATCAAATTCCAGATGTCATATCTTTTCATAAATACTTTAGCATCTACCTCTAAAAGGTACAGACTTTTAAAAAGTATCACCATACCATTAATATCATACTTAGAGATGATAGTTGCCTCATCATGTATAATATGTGGAGTATATTCCTGGGTTACCTAACAAATATCGGTAGTTCTTCTTTTGCCAGAAACAGTTACTGAAGAACAGTTCTCGGCATACACCCCTTCCCATAGTTTAATCACTGTGCTGACTTCACATCCCTGAGAATACAATGTCATATCATAGCTGTTTCCATTCCCAGTCATTCTGCATAGGTAGGAATTAATAGTTTGGGGTTTACATAGAGATAACTTTTAATGAGAAGAAAGAAAAAACAGTTCTGGTCATTCCTGAAATCTGCTCCTTTATGTGGGTGAGTTGGGCCATGGAAGCCCTCATTCCAAGGCTTGGGGAAGAAGCAGAGGTTTGATAGCTGAAAAATTCTCACTATAAAATGTGTCACTCCCTGGATTCAACAGTTTACCTTAAGGTTTCATCAGAGTAATGGTTCCTAGAAACGCTTCTTATCTGGCATTCTAATGATCATTATTATTTTTGATGTTGTTCAAACTCTACAGTTTTTTTTTGTATTTTCCTAATAAAAGATGGAGGTATGCAAATTGAGCATCACTGATTTTCTCTCCTCCTAACCTAGGTGTCCAGTAATACACTTTAAAAAGACCTCATTCATAATCCAGAAAACATTGCTTTACTGATTTTCCTACTTTTAAAAAAACTCAGTGTCTTAAAATTTTAAGGGAAAAAAATTATTTCTCTTGGATGGCAACATATCCAACATGTATGTATTAAATTTAATTACAGCCATTAAATGAGAAATTTTTACTTAACTAGCCAGTCAGTTTAACTAAGAATGCCATACATAGATGAGCAATTTTCAGATCATTGGTAGACAGTAATATTACACTTAGCCAGTTTATACTGAACATAATTAGAATTGTCTTTGACTTGACATTTAATATTATTTTAAGTCTTATGAAGATATAAATAGTAGAACTCCCTGGGAATTGTATTCTAGATATACACTGAGTTACCAATAACAATGAATATTTAACAAAATTCAAGAGTTTTCAAGAAAAGGGCTTCAAATTAAGACTAACTTGTGGATACGTTTAAAAATAAGTAAAACTTTAGAAAGGGAATCAGAAGCAAGGAAAAGCTGGTTATATAGTAAAATTGTGATTGATTTAAGTATTTAAGTCATTTTACTTCCTTTTTGACTGTGCATGTTAACCCTGTTTATATCTGTACTAATCCAGTCTAAGCGTAAGTGTTAAGATATTGAAGTTTAAAACGTGGAAGCCACATGTTGCCTTCTTTAAAGTCCAGTGTAGGCCTCTCCCCTGTGAGTGCCTACAACTTGGAGCATTTGAACAGTGATCTGAGAAGATATAGTCTCCTTAATATATAGTTGTTCAACATTTTAAGAATCTAATTAGTAAATATCTAATTTATTCAATTAAAATATTTTCGAGGGATAGTAATATTTTGCTCATTATAAACAGGAAGATTTTGCTTTTTAAAAAACCATCAGGAACATTCCCTGGTGGTTCAGTCTTTAGGACTCCGTGTTTCCAACTGCAGAGGGCATGGGTTCAATTCCTGATCAGGAAACTAGATCCTACTTACCGTGATGAGCCGAAAAAAGAAAAACTGTTAAAGACTTTCTGATAATGTTTGAGAAGGAACATACTAATTATTATTTTACCTATTACCTTAGAATTTCAAAATACCATACACATTTACTTTATATTCTCATAGCAGTTGAGAGGGGGTGTGTTACCAGGAGGTAAACTGGTTCTGCGGGATTGGTAGCTTATTTGTGGCCACATAGTGAGTCATTAATAGATTTTGAGAACAAAGTTTGAATGGTTAATTTTTGCTTGTTTGTGCTTTTATATGTTTAAGAGAATTTTAACATTGAACATGTTTCCCATTTTTAATGTTATCCCCATATTTCCCAAACTAACTGTATTGAGCAGAAATATCATCGTGTGTTTTAATTTATGTGGTTTTCTGTTGGAACTACTGCCTCTGTTTCAGTGTTTCTTGTTCTCCCACAGGTGTTGGATCCTGAACAAAACCATAACTTCACAGATCATTATCTAAACGTGGCCTTTGACCTTTCCCAAGTCCTTTTTATCGCTACTGCCAACACCACTGCTAGCATTCCCCCTGCCTTGTTGGACAGGATGGAGATCATTCAGGTGCCAGGTACTTGCCTTGTAAACAAAAGTCATTACTTTGTTAAATAAAAGGCTATTTGTTGCTTTTCTGAGCAGAATTCTTTAAAACTGGTCGAGCTATGGAATTTTGAGTAAAAAATTGATTTGCCAGTGTTGATCAGAAGTTCTGAATCTGGCATATAAACCAGCTTTTATATAGATTTAACATCTATAAAATAAACATGACAGATAAGAGTGTGTTTATGTTCTATACAATATACATTGTATGTTCTGTAACACTTTCAGATTCAACTTAGCATTGAAAACTGATTATTTTTATGGAAAATAAGATATTCTTCTTTGAAGCAGTTTCTAAAATTATAGATAAAATAATTTACTTTTTCAAAGTATATGTCTAAAAACCAAAAATAGATCTCATTGCCAGTGTAGCTTCCTGTCTATCAGATTTGGAAGTTTTTACTATCTCTTAGAAAATCTAATCATTTATTCTCATTAGGAAGTAGATCCTAAAACTTCTCTTTATTACATCTGGCCTCATTTTTATATAAAATTACAGAGTACTTTCAAATTCTTCTTTTTAGTTGAATCTGTCAAGTACTTACATACTTTTTTTTTTTTTAACCATGCCTTCTTCACAGGACTGTGTTTTTAAAAAGTCCTTAAGTTGTGTGTGTGTTCAGTCGCTCAGTCATGTCACTTTTTATGGCCCCATGGACTGTAGCCCACCAGGCTCCTTTGCCCATGGAATTTTCCATGCAGGAATACTGGAGTGGGGTGCTGTTTGCTACTCCAGGGGATCTTCCTGACCCAGGGATAGAACCCGTGTCTCTTGTGTTTCCTGCTTTGGCGGTGGATTCTTTGCCACTGTTGCCGCCTGTGAAGCCCTTTTTAGTTACTAACACTAAGTAAATCCCAGTGTTTTCACCTTATTTAAATTGTCCAGAATTACTTCTCCCTAGAAAAGATCAAATGTCAGTGGGTATCTTTTAAAATAAAAATAGATAACAATAAATATAATCTGAATATATATTTCATATTAAACTGAAATATATTTTTACTCTCAAGTAAATGATAATTCAATTTCTTAGTTATCTGTGAACCCTGCAGGATCCTGTAGTTTTAAAATACGGTGGAGTATTTTAAAATTGCTTTGTGCTTATTTATAAGACTAAAATAAATAACTAATGAGACCCAGTTGCATGGAAACTCCAAATTCAGGCAGAAATCCATAAGATATATTAACATATTCACCAAGTGAAATAATCAGGACAGCTGCTGCAGAGGTGGACATTGGTGCCACCTTCTTCTCAGGTTTGCTTATCTTATCTTTTAGCTCTAATGGTGGTTTTTAATCTCCTTTTTATACCAAAAGATAGATTCCTGTCCATTCATCTTTTTAATTTTTGCTTGTTAAAAGGAAAGGGGGCAATCATTATAGGGGACACTCATCTTACAGGACTTAAAGAGAAAGTAAATTGTTACTTATTGAGACTTTTAAGTGGATAAGACCATAAAGTATTTTAAATATATAAATTATCTATGTAATTCCAACATGTAAGGAAAAAACTCTTATAGGGACGCCGTAGTTTCTGTTTTGTTTGTTGCGAAAATTTACAGTTGGACTTCTGGAAATAGCCCCTGTGCAGCTCTTCCCTTGAAGTCTTAATAGAAGCCTCTGTTGTTACTGTTGTAAGTTTTTTTCAATTACGCAGAAAATTATGCTAAAGAAAAAGGATAGCTTTATTTTTCTTTTAAATAATAAAATAAAACTTGCATTTAAATTGAGGAGATTTAAATTATATCTTTATCGTAATGAAAGTGAGATTTTTTTTCTCTTTAAGAGAGATACCATTTTATTTATTTATTCATTTTTTTGCCTCTAAGTTGATTTATTTTTTTTTTTTATTTTCTTTTTTAACTTTACAGTATTGTATTTGTTTACTGAAAGAGAAACTCCCCAGGTCAGTAGGTGCCCAATATGCTACTGGAGATCAGTGGAGAAATAACTCCAGAAAGAATGAAGGGATGGAGCCAAAGCAAAAAGAATACCCAGCTGTGGATGTGACTGGTGATAGAAGCAAGGTCCGATGCTGTAAAGAACAACATTGCATAGGAACCTGGAATGTCAGGTCCATGAATCAAGGCAAATTAGAAGTGGTCAAACAAGAGATGGCAAGAGTGAATGTCGACATTCTAGAAATCAGCGAACTGAAATGGACTGGAATGGGTGAATTTAACTCAGATGACTATTATATCTACTACTGCGGGCAGGAATCCCTCAGAAGAAATGGAGTGGCCATCGTGGTCAACAGAAGAGTCCAAAATGCAGTACTTGGATGCAATCTCAAAAATGACAGAATGATCTCTGTTCGTTTCCAAGGCAAACCATTCAGTATCACAGTAATCCAAGTCTGTGCCCCAACCAGTAACGCTGAAGAAGCTGAAGTTGAACGGTTCTATGAAGACCTACAACACCTTTTAGAACTAACACCCAAAAAAGATATCCTTTTCATTATAGGGGACTGGAATGCAAAAGTAGAAAGTCAGGAAACACCTGAAATAACAGGCAAATTTGGCCTTGGAATACGGAATGAAGCAGGGCAAAGACTAATTGAGTTTTGCCGAGAAAATGCACTGGTCATAACAAACACCCTGTTCCAACAACACAAGAGAAGACTCTACATGTGGACATCACCAGATGGTCAACACCGAAATCAGATTATATTCCTTGCAGCCAAAGATGGAGAAGCTCTATACAGTCAGCAAAAACAAGACCAGGAGCTGACTGTGGCTCAGATCATGAACTCCTTATTGCCAAATTCAGACTTAAATTGAAGTAAGTAGGGAAAACCACTAGACCATTCAGGTATGACCTAAATCAAATCCCTTATACAGTGGAAGTGAGAAATAGATTTAAGGGTCTAGATCTGATAGATAGAGTGCCTGATCAACTATGGAATGAGGTTCGTGACATTGTACAGGAGACAGGGATCAAGACCATCCCTGTGGAAAAGAAATGCAAAAAAGCAAAATGGCTGTCTGGGGAGGCCTTACAAATAGCTGTGAAAAGAAGAGAAGCGAAAAGCAAAGGAGAAAAGGAAAGATATAAACATCTGAATGCAGAGTTCCAAAGAATAGCAAGAACAGATAAGAAAGCCTTCCTTGGCGATCAATGCAAAGAAATAGAGGAAAACAACAGAATGGGAAAGACTAGGGATCTCTTCAAGAAAATTAGAGATACCAAAGGAACATTTCATGCAAAGATGGGCTCGATAAAGGACAGAAATGGTATGGACCTAACAGAAGCAGAAGATATTAAGAAGAGAAGGCAAGAATACACAGAAAAACTGTACAAAAAAAGATCTTTATGACCCAGATAATCACGATGGTGTGATCACTGACCTAGAGCCAGACATCCTGGAATGTGAAGTCAAGTGGGCCTTAGAAAGCATCACTATGAACAAAGCTAGTGGAGGTGATGGAATTCCAGTTGAGCTATTCCAAGTCCTGAAAGATGATGCTGTGAAAGTGTTGCACTCAATATGCCAGCAAATTTGGAAAACTCAGCAGTGGCCACAGGATTGGAAAAGGTCAAAATGCTGCACTCAATATGCCAGCAAATTTGGAAAACTCAGCCGTGGCCACAGGACTGGAAAAGGTCAGTTTTCATTCCAATCCCAAAGAAAGGCAATGCCAAAGAATGCTCAAACTACCGCACAATTGCACTCATCTCACACGCTAGTAAAGTAATGCTCAAAATTCTCCAAGCCAGGCTTCAGCAATATGTGAACCGTGAACTTCCTGATGTTCAAGCTGGCTTTAGAAAAGGCAGAGGAACCAGAGATCAAATTGCCAACATCTGCTGGATTGTGGAAAAAGCAAGAGAGTTCCAGAAAAACATCTATTTCTGCTTTAGTGACTATGCCAAAGCCTTTGACTGTGTGGATCACAATAAACTGTGGAAAATTCTGAAAGAGATGGGAATACCAGACCACCTGACCTGCCTCTTGAGAAATTTGTATCCAGGTCAGGAAGCAACAGTTAGAACTGGACATGGAATAACAGACTGGTTCCAAATAGGAAAAGGAGTTCGTCAAGGCTGTATATTGTCACGCTGTTTATTTAACTTATATGCAGAGTACATCATGAGAAACGCTGGACTGCAAGAAACACAAGCTGAAATCAAGATTGCTGGGAGAAATATCAATAACCTCAGATATGCAGATGACACCACCCTTATGGCAGAAAGTGAAGAGGAACTAAAAAGCCTCTTGATGAAAGTGAAAGAGGAGAGTGAAAAAGTTGGCTTAAAGCTCAACTTTCAGAAAACGAAGATCATGGCATCCAGTCCCATCACTTCATGGGAAATAGATGGGTAAACAGTGGAAACAGTGTCAGACTTTATTTTTCTGGGCTCCAAAATCACTACAGATGGTGACTGCAGCCAAGAAATTAAAAGACACTTACTCCTTGGAAGGAAAGTTATGACCAGCCTAGATAGCATATTCAAAAGCAGAGACATTACTTTGCCAACAAAGGTCCGTCTAGTCAAGGCTATGGTTTTTCCTGTGGTCATGTGTGGATGTGAGAGTTGGACTGTGAAGAAGGCTGAGCGCCGAAGAATCGATGCTTTTGAACTGTGGTGTTGGAGAAGATTCTTGAGAGTCCCTTGGACTGCAAGGAGATCCAAGCAGTCCATTCTGAAGGAGATCAGCCCTGGGATTTCCTTGGAAGGAATGATGCTAAAGCTGAAACTCCAGTACTTTGGCCACCTCATGCGAAGGGTTGACTCATTGGAAAAGACTCTGATGCTGGGAGGGATTGGGGGCAAGAGGAGAAGGGGACGACAGAGGATGAGATGGCTGGATGGCATCACTGACTCGATGGACATGAGTTTGGGTGAACTCTGGGAGTTGGTGATGGACAGGGAGGCCTGGCGTGCTGCGATTTAGGGGGTCGCAAAGAGTCAGACACGACTGAGCGACTGATCTGATCTGATTGATTTTGCCATATATCAAAATGAATCCGCCACAGGTATACACGTGAGAGATGTGATTTTAATCAAAAGACTTTCAGACACTGTGCTTATTTAGTAAGTGCTTGTTTTGTTTGTGAAAAAGTTGGAAATTTTAGCAGTTACTGACTGGCAATTATATTTTATTCTAATCTTAGTCGAAGTCATACTTAAATCCATTCTAAATCCAAGACCCATTGCACCTGTGTTGGATTTATTAATGAAGCCTGGGACTATGGAAGCCATGTGAATAATCATAAAGCACAATGACTTCTTTTCCAGGGTATACACAAGAGGAGAAGATAGAGATTGCCCACAGGCACTTGATCCCTAAGCAGCTGGAACAGCATGGGCTGACTCCTCAGCAGATTCAGATCCCTCAGGTTACTACTCTTGACATCATCACCAGGTTAGTCAGCCATCCTGGGGCTTCAGTAATGTTCAGATCTGAAAAGGAGATTCCTATTTCACTGGCAACTCACAGCATCCATTTCCCTCTCCAGCAGATTCCCAGCAAGCATTTCCGTAACTGTTGATTTACACAGGGCTCTGTATTAGGCAGAAATTCACAGGGAAAGCCTTTAGAGTATCTTCATAGCTAACTAAGGACTCCACTAAAGTGGAGCTTTTCTACAGTAACGATGTAAGGGATTAATTTGATAAATTAACAGCCAAATACATGGAGAATACCAAGACACCTTTTTATATCCCAGAACCTTGAAAGTTGAAGTCTCCTAAGAAGTGAGATGGTCCTTCAGACGTCTGTTATAAGTTGTTCAGATTTTCTTTTCCTCTCTTTGAGAGATTTTTTTAAATCCTTAGTGTTTTTATCTTCGGAATTAACGCCAGAACAACAGAGAAGGTATTTTCCCAAGTTAGCTACCAAGTGGTTAAGCCTGTAGCAAGCAGCATATAAATTATCTGAGTTGAGTACTGCTGAGTCTAATTTATGGATTGTATGTTTGAATGGAAAATGTATCCTGTTGAGAATTTCTATCTACAATAGCCTCTCACAGTTTTCCTGGCTCAGCATTGCAGGTCTGTTGCATCATCTGGCAAATAGTGTCAGGCTGCCAGGACTCCTCATGCAGCCCCAGCCCAGTAACCGCAGTTTTTTCAAGAGAAGTGAAGTCTCCCTCTGTTTAATTTTTTTTTTCCTCCCTCTGTTTTGAACTTTGACTTAGAGCTTGACTAGTCGGACTGCTTTTTGATCTAATCCAGCCTTCTTATGGAAGTCTATTTGGAAGTCTGTTTAAATTTACTTATGAAACAGTAAGACTCAATCTGACCTGGGAGTTCCTTTTCTTAACTTGTGATTTACTATGTGGATAATGCCAGGGGAAATAAAGTAGGTGATTTCTGGGCCAGAGTCTTCCAAAAATATCATTATTCCAGATAATACGCCTGATATTTCTGGGTAACTTTTCAACAAGTAACTTACTTAACCTTTTTTGATTGCTTCCCCATCTGTAAAATATGAATATAGAGAAAAATATCCATTCATAGCTTATCTGGATATAAATACTAATGACTCAAAGAGTAATCACTATTTGTATTTGCCAGTTGTTGCCTGGAGAACTATTTCTTTTTTATATACTTGTTAGCTCAAAACATCAGCTGTTAAAAGCTGTGAACATTAGGAAATTTCTCTGAGCAATTTTAGTATTCATAGATACAGCACAGGTATTTACTACTACAGGCAAGTTTTGGGTATGTAATGAGCTACCCAAATTAGGACATAGTTTTTTCATTTTTTCCTGTGTTGTAGTCATAGACCCGCAGTGTTTAGGAGGAGAGGAAGGAGTCTTAGTAGTCATCTAGTTTTCTTCTTCAGACTAAATATTCCTATTCTCCTTACCATTCCTCTTGACCCCCTTTCAAGACTTTTCACCTTCCCAATTAGTCTTCTTCTGAATGATTTCTCTGATATCAGTGTTTCTTTTAAAATAAACACCAGAGTAGAACTCAGTATGTCTGATGTAGCCTAAACAGTTCATAGTATATGAAGACCACTGTGGGGAAGGAAATGGCAACCCACTCCAGTATTCTTGCCTGGGAAATCCCATGGACAGAGGAGCCTGGCAGGCCATGGGATCACAAAGAGTTGGACATGACTTAGCAGCTAAACAGTAATAAGGAATTAAAAACAAAAGACCACTAGTCTTATTCTATTATTATTTTATGACTGTATCTCAGAGTCTTAGCTTTTTTAGGTTATCTTCTTGCCTCTTGTAAATATAGTTACTGACACCTTAGTTCTTTTTCTTATGAATGTCTTATTCACTTGATCTGTCTCATTCCATATTTATAGGGTTGAATTTTTTAAAGCCCAAATGTAGAAGTTTACAATTATATATATTTTAATATCCATGTTAGTTTTAGCTACCATTGCAGCAAATTGATTTTTTTTTATCTTGATTATCATCCAGTGCATTAGTTTTATGTCCTCTGAAAATTAGCAGCTTCACGATCATTTAGTTGTGGGTAGGAAACATTAACCAATTCTTACTTGACATTGGTGCTTCTTCCTCTTTTGGTTTAAAAATGCTAAACCAAACCAGTGGTTGATATGTCTACTTTCCTCTAGTCGAGGTTAATATTATACTGTCTGCCTTAGTTCCTAGCCAGTTATTGTTCTAAACACCTAAAAAAAAAATCTCGTTGATGATGTCCTTATTATTTTTGGCAAGCTCCAGTTCATTCTGAACTTCCTGGTCCCATGTCTGCATGTTCACGCCATCCTTCTGAAAGCATCCTCAGGCCTTTCTCTTGTATCTTTTGTCCAGACCTTTTCGTCTGAGCTCATCAAATAGCTGTCTAGGAAGCTACGCTGGGTTTTTGTTTTTACATGTTGGTTTATTTTTAAGGTGCCTCCCTATTTTCTTTCTTACTGAAATTACATGCATGTGTATAATATGGACTTTATTCCTATATCCTTCTATTCCTTTGATTGAAATAAACTTTTTACTTTATAGAGTGTTTAGCCAAGAATTTTGTCTTTTCTCAGAACTTAAAAAATCTGCCTTCCCAGAGTCTTGACTGTGTGTTTGGCTGCCTAATCAGATGCAGTTTTTCAGATAAAACTGCATTCTCTAGCTGATGTTGTGTGTTCAAACTCACCCAAAGCTGGGTGCCAAAATTGATTGTACAGTATAAAGGATTATGAAGTGGCTTACGGAATTTGAGTCTAACATGGAAGTTTTTTAAGACAGCTCTAGAACCTTTTCCACTGAATCACACTGCTTGCATCATTAGCATATTTCTTTCTTTAGAAGGTCTCTACAATGAAAATACACCGAATGGGGTAATTAGCACAGTTCCAGGTAAAGACTCCATTCTTTGTCTCAAATTATTTTTTGCTTTAGTTAGGAAAAAATTCTATTTTTCTGATTCTTTCAGCAGTATTTCACATGTAATAAATTTGTCAGAATTTTCTTAAATCAACAAATTGTAAGAAAGCTTTTATACCTATCAAAGAGTAAATGATATTTTATGTGCCGCAAAATTTACTTTGGTGCTATAAATTGAAGAGCCAATAATTCATTTTTAAGTATAGGGTAATAATTCAAGATACTCTATATAAAAGGAAAAGTTGTAGCTGGAATTACTTCTAAATATTTTAAGAAAGAAGAATAGTGAGGAATTTTTAAAGATGAGGCTGTTAATACTCAAGAAACTGTAATAAACTTTTAAATGTACGCTTCCTTTAGTATAGTTGTTAATCGCATTAATTCTGCTTTTACAGGTGATGTTTAGCCAAAATTAAAATATTTTTCCTTTGATGACAGGTACACCAGAGAGGCAGGGGTCCGCTCTTTGGACAGGAAGCTGGGGGCCATTTGCCGAGCTGTTGCTGTGAAGGTGGCCGAGGGGCAGCACAGAGAAGCCAAGTTGGACCGTCCTGACGTGGCTGAGGGAGAAGGTTGGTGACCTTGATCTGGCGCCCACAGGCTTGGTGGCTGGAAGTGAATGGAAACAAAGCTGGATGTGGTGGGATGGCGTGGGGTGGTCCTTGGAGCTATGGCACGTACTCCTCCGCTGGTAAAGGCATCAGTGTGTAAGTTAAACCTAATGGTTGCTGTATCAAGAGGATTCTTTTCTACAAAGAATGCAGAGTTTTGGCAGGAATAATAACTTAGTATTAATGCCTTAGGGATACATTTCTCGAGCTTGTAATGATGGTACACTTTATGTTTGGCTTCTGGTGTTCACTTGTTTCTTTCTGATCCAGATTGTTAAGTCTTTCGGTATTTACAGCACAGAAAGTTCCTATAGCAGTTAAGAAAAAAACAATCGTAGTTGTCCAAGTACTGCAAGGGCAGATATTTATTCTCTGGAATGGCTTCATGTGTAATCATTTGTTTTTCTCACACATTTTCTTTGATAGGTACACAATTAAGATATAATTTAAATTATTTTTTGTTAGAAAAATAATTGTGGAGGTGATGACAAGGGAAAAAAGGGAAGCGGTCTATTCCTCGAATTAATGAAATATGGATATTTAAGTTAAAATGTTTTAACTTCTTACCACAGACTGTGCTGCTGCATGGTTGCCAAAATTTGCATTAACAAACATGACTTGAATAGAGAATCTCTTTATTCTTTCGTAGTAAAGAGATTTATTAGATGTCCTACCATTTCCATAGCTCTTTCTAGACAGAAGTTTGATGAATATGGCTGAAGAACCATAATTTGTGATAAGCTCAGTGGAATAGAGTTAGTAAAGCATCATTCCTGCTTTTCCTTCTATTGCTAAACACAGTGCCTTTAACAGCAGTATCATCCAAAGAGTTGTTCATTTGCTAAGTTGTGTCTGACTCTGTGACCCCATGAACTGCAGCACGCCAGACTTCCCTGTCCTTCACTGTCTCCTGGAGTTTGCTCAAACTCATGTCCATTGAGTAGGTGATGCCATCCAACAAGTGGACTTTCCCAGATCCTCCTCTTCCTCATATGTGCTTCCTCCCAGCTTGCACTGTGCCTAGAGCCCTGCTGGTTCATTTCTCCCAAAAGTAAAGCTGCCCCCTTTTGTGGGTAAGGGATAGTGCCCTTGTTATGTGGAGTAAACCTGTAATTGTTTCTTGTTGTTGTTGAGTTACTAAGTCGTGTCCGACTCTTTTGTGATGCCATGAACTGTAGCCTGCCAGGCTCCTCTGCTCATGAGATTTCCCAGGCAACAGTGCTGGAGCAGAGATACATCTCCTTCTCCAGGGACTCTTCCCAACCCAGGGATTGAACCCGCATCTGCACTGCAGGCAGCCTTTCTCACTGAGACCACTGAGCCACCTGGGAAGTCAGTTATTTCTTACACAGTTTTAAAAATGTTCTGTCTTTAGTCCCACATCTCACCCATATTTTCAGGGATACCTCAAATTCCTGAGCCTTTGTAGGATTTTGTGGATAACCACCCCACACCCCCACCTACCTCCTTCACAGACATTAAAGTTTCTACTTTTTCTAGCCTGCCAGATGTTTATTACTTCTTGCCCATCTACTTGCTGTTACCCAAAATGTTGTCAGCATCTCTTGTCTTCTTTCTTTTTCTTTTTGTGGGTTATCCTTTTCTTTTTTAATCCCTTACTTGTCATTTTAATAGGATTTGCTTGGGGGGAGTTTAAAGATAAACACATGTTCAGAAGATTCTCAGAAATCTGAATTTTTGAAAAGTACTCTAGGTGATTGATAGCCTATCAAGAATGGCATCACTGGTGCAGCCGACAGTGACAGTGGAGAGCTGAGGTAGTTTTCTCTTTTTTCCCTTTCTGAATATAACACCTAAATCCTCCTGAGTTTCCCTCTCTAATTCTTAGAACATTCTCTTTTGCTGTGGCCTCCAGCACCTGAGCCTATGTCCTTTTATTCTTGTTTGTGATATAATAGAAAGGCAGAGAGTTAAGTGAGTTTATCTACTTGACACAATTGGAAAATTGTGTTTAGGATTTTGATGGTTTCTTTTGGAACTTATACATTCAGAAGTATGTATTAATTTTTTAAATTTATTTTTAATTGGAGGATACTTGCTTTACATGTTGTGTTGGTTTCTCCTGTACAACAATGGGAACTTGATGTTTAAAGAAGCTTTTCATAGTTACACAATGCTTATTTTATCTATTAGCATATTTCTAATAATGTCTGTGATCATATTAGCTTTTTAAAAATAACCTAGAAATATTCAAGAACTTATTCAAACTGCTTGAGAACCATGTGAGAACATACAGTGTTTCATGGTAACATTTATTTGGTGTTTTTTGTTTTTTTTTTAATCAGTGATTCACAGAACAAATCCTAAATGATACATAGTTAAGTAAATCTGGGTTAAGATACTACCAAGGACACCCATAGTGTGAAAGTGAAAGTTGCTCAGTCGTGTCCAATTGAATAATTAGGATAAGGACTTTCTCTTGAGACGACGATTTTGATTGTATTTCTTATTAGGAGATACGGGACTCCAAGCTGGGTCTTACGTTGTAAGTGACTCTCCTCCAGATTTTAGTAAAATAATTATAAGATATTCTAAATTGATGTTTATGACCTTAACCAAGCCAAAAGAAAATTTTCTGTCAAAAAAAATCTCAGGTTTTCATGTCAGGTTTTAAAGTTCAAATGGAGCTAGCTTAGTAAATGAAAGTTTCTCATTAAGAAATTGAATTATTTAAAATGAGAGTATAAAATTGTTTTATATAAAATTAGAGTATGAAGTTGTTTTAGAAATTTCGAGTAATTCAGTGAGGGAGTTATTTTTAATGTTAAAAATATTACTGGTGTTAGAGTTCCTGCCAGGAAGAAAAGTAATTTCAGGCCACAAGCTTTAAAAACAGGCAGAAACCTCCAGCATATCGAACAAACTTTCTGGAGTAGGCCCAGAAATACTGGTCTGTGAACAGTTGTCTTTGTATTTGTGAGGTCTTAACTGGCAGTTAAACAGAACAAATAATAGAATTTAAAAGGCAAGTGAGATTCCTAATTGATTTGTGTTAGTGGAGGAGTATTTATGGTGTCGGTCACTTACCTATAAAGTATGAGAAGTATTTCATGAAAGCAGCACTGCCTGTGTTTTTGTATGTTATTAGTGTGTTCTAAATTGCCCTTTTCCTTTCTGCGATATTAGTTGGATCAAAAGATAAAAGTTTGTGGTTACAGTTTTATTCTACTTTTGCCTGCCTTTTAGCCTAGGACACAGATATCCCATGTATTCAGTTTTGCAGTTTGGAGGTTTCTCTGTAAAGGTCCATTTGTTAGCTTAGGTCTATTTGTTCAAATACTCTTTTACCATATATGTTCATTTAATACCTATATGATTTTCTTCCTCAAAAATTATCTCCAGCTAAGGATTCAAGTTATAACCAATGCTTATGAAGTTTCTCAGAATATGGAGCATTCTAAAATTTTTTTGGAAAGTGTGGTATTTATTGGAGAAGCTACGTTAAACTTAATGTGCCTCAAGATGTTAGTTTCTTAACTATTCTCATAGAAGTCATCTGAAAAATTGATTAGATGAAAAAAAAGACAGATGAAATGAACAGATTTAACATGAGGTGGGTTAGATGTTGTTATGGATAAACTTTAAAATGTCACTTCAGGCAGTATGTATGTGGTTATGTTATGGAGATCTCAGATAAACACTTAAAGGAAAAATGAATTAAACTAGCTGACTTACGGTAAGTAGATGGGTACTTTGGGCCTGAGATGAAATTTCCAGTGTTGGCATCATACTTGGTTTCAAGAATGACTATTATCTCAGTTGGTCTTGATGCCTAGTAGTGTAAATCCTCCAGCTTTGTTTTTCTTCAAGAGTGCTTTGGCTATTGTATGTAGGTTCCTCAAATATCTGTATTAATTTTAGAATCAGCTTGGTGACTCTGTACCAGTAAATCACTAAATAAATGACACCTTTTTTTTTTTAAATTTATTTATTTTTATTGGAGGCTAAATAACACCTTCTGATATTTTGATTGTGTTGCATCTATAAATCAGTTTGGGGAGAATTGATAATTTGATATTAGCAAGTCTTCTAATTCATGATTAGCTTCATTTATTTAAGTCTTAATAAATGTTTTTAAGTGTTTTAATAGTTGTAGTGGTGAGCTTTTGCATATTTTTTCTTTAGATATATTCCTAGTTAATTGATCTTATATGTATGTGTTATGTGTGTATATTATTGTAGATAATATTTTTAATTTTCTAATTCTTATGGTTGCTACTCTATGAGAATACTATATTGATTTGTATCCAGCAGACTTGCCAAATTGAAACTCTGATTTTTTTGAATTTTCACTCAGTCGTGTCCGACTCTTTGCAACCCCATGAGCTGTAGCCCACCAGGCTCTTCTGTCCATGGGGATTCTCCAGGCAAAGATGCGAGAGCGGGTTGCCATGCCCTCCTCCAGGGGACCTTCCCAACTCAGGGATCGAACCCAGGTATCCTGAAATATAGGCAGATTCTTTACCGTCTGAGCCACCAGGGAAGCCCTACATATACACCATCAGCTATCACAAATGCAAATAATGTCAGGTTTTACTTTTTCTTTTCTGATCATTATAGCTTTTATTTCAGTTCTTTCCTAGTGAACTAGCAGGGACCTCTAGGAGAACACTGAAAAGAAATAGTGGTGCTAGACAAAGGGATCAGGAAGGAAAGCCTGTGAAGAACTGCCTATCTCTCTAGCTTTGGTTTTGTACATTTGGGCCACTTGATTGATGGCTGTAAAATCTCAGTTGAGTAGGATTCTCAGTAAGCTGTCTAATTTGACTCTTGATTGAATTTGTAAGTCCCTTCACAAAATTCCCCAGTAAAGACTAGGCCTTGCCTATTTAACTGTTAACAGACACATCTTTATAACCTTAGCCATCTACTTCCCTGTCCAGAGGAAAACAGAAGCTGTAGTTTGGAAAAAGGGTTAAGTGGTTGGGTGGTATGAGTCAGAAGCAATAGGATTTAATGTCAGTGAAAACATGCCTATCCCCTCATGACAGATGCCCTGGGCCCCTTGCTGACCACAAAACATCGGGTTGGCTAGACCGTAGATCTAACTCTACGACAGTTTTCTCTAGTTCAGTCTGGATCACAGTTTGACTGAGTTGCATTTCAACATGTATTGGTTCTCTGATACATTTGCCATATGTAGGACAGTGAAATCAATGGAATATAGTGGAAGCAGGCAGATAACAATATCCTTAATTTTTGATATCCTTTCTAGGCGACTTCACATTTACAAATGCATCAAAATAAAATATTCAAAGTTTATGGCACTGTTCTCTGCCTTCTTTAGCTTTAATTCTCCTAGGTGTCTGCACTCTCGGCCGTTGGCAGGAGTGTGCTGGCTGAGGGAGGGGGTCTTCCTGCCTGTAGCAGCGGGTCTGCTCTGTGCCAGGGCAGGCGGGGGCGGGGGGAGATGCCAGGGAAGAGCGTCATTCCGACGGGCCTTCCTCGCCGCACATCCCACTCATCTGCTAGGGTGGCTTTTCTGTTAGCCTTTCTTGGGTCCTTTCCTCCGAAGGAATCCTCTTCTGTCGAGCTGCTTTCAGCTCTTTGTTGTGGCTTCCTGGCATTGACTTCTCAAGCCCTCAGCATACTTCACAGTGGTTATTTTAAGCGTGGCTCCTTTGTAACCAAAACAGGAAGCTGTTCCTGCAGGAGAAACAAGTCCCTTTGATTCTTTTTCAGCTCTTTTCCCCCAACTACTTGTCATCTCCAAATCTGAAGCATATCCATTCTCTTGTCTAATGTCATTGGTTTCTTTTATGAAAACACTGCTGCTGCTGCTGCTGCCGCTGCTGCTGCTAAGTCGCTTCAGTCGTGTCTGACTCTGTGCAACCCCAGAGACAGCAGCCCACCAGGCTCCCCCGTACCCGGGATTCTCCAGGCAAGAATGCTGGAGTGGGTTGCCATTTCCTTCTCCAATGCATGAAAGCAAAAAGTGAAAGTGAAGTCGCTCAGTCGTGTCTGACTCTAGCGACCCCATGGACTGCAGCCTACCAGGCTCCTCCGTCCATGGGATTTTCTAGGCAAAAGTACTGGAGTGGGGTACCATTGCCTTCTCCGTATGAAAACACTATGTATAATAATGTCTTCAGGAAGTAACTTCTGAGCTTTGTGTAACTTTTCGCTGAGTTCTTTTGTCTTTGACTTCTTGCAACAGTCTTCTGTCCAAATGGGATCTGTCCCTTTATCTTTTGGATTTTTACATTGTTCAGTGCTGTGTGACAGATTCCTCCAAAACTTGGTAAGGCAAAAGTTGTACTTAGTGCCCCAGAAGTTAGCAAACATTTGTCATCTCACTGTATCTGTGGGTCTGGCACACAGGAGCAGTTTAGCTGGGCAGTTGTGGCTTGAGACCTCTTGTGAGGTTCTCGTCAAGCTGTAGCCAGTGGAGGTTCAGCTCGAGGCGGATGTGCCCCCAGGCTCGCTGACGTGGCTGTGAGCTGAAAAGGGTTCCAGACCCGAGTCCAGTGCATGTGTGGATGCTTCCCCGCACTGACAGTTCGGGGACGCCAGCTGGGTCCACGAATTCAACTCAGTTCTGACACTACCCATCTGGAGACGGCGTTCCATTCCACAGACAAAGGGCTCCGCCTCACTAGACTGCCCTTCACTCAGAGACAAGTCACAAGCCCAGGTTATTACCTGGACTTCTGACCAACTGGCTCAAACGGGAGGTTGCCACGACCTCCTCCTCCGCCTTCATTAATTTGGTGGAACGGCTCACCAAACTCAGGAGACCCCTTTGACCCAGTAGATTACCGGTTTACTATGAAAGGATATTAAAGAGTATGAATCAACTACATAGGCCAGGGCCAGAACAAAGGAGCCTCTGTCCTCACGGAGCCTGGGGCCCAGCAGACAGACACAGGGAAGCTCTCCAAAGATGGACCAAAGAGCTCTGCTTTGGGGTTTTATGGAGACTTCATTGCTTAGTTGTGATTAACTAGATCATTGGCCAGTGGTGACTTCTTCAACCTAAGGCCCTGCCCCTCTCCCCAGAAATCAGGGAGTGGGAAAGAAAGTTCCAGCCCTCTAATCTTCTGGCCACCAGCACTGTCCTGGGTACTCCTGGAAGTCACCTCATTCACATAACGAAAGATACCTTTATCACTGTCAATACTTAGGATATTCTAAAGGCCTTGGGGGTTGTGAGCCACAGTGGTGGTCAGATCAAGATGAGAAATACTTCTTAAAATCACAACATCATGTAACAACCTGGGTTCCTTGCTGATTGATGGCCAGGTGTTCAGCTTCTCGCCACATTGGCCTCTCGCTAGGCTTAGGACATGGCTACTGGCGTCCGTTAGTGAGAGAATTGTGCTAGGGAAGAAATGGAGAGCTCGCAACAGAAGCTGCAGGTTTTATAATCCTCATTCTGCCACGCTCCATGGGTCACACCTGCCTATCCTCGTAGAGAGATGGCACTCCACAGGGTAGGGCCGCTGGGGACCGTCTTGAAAGCTGGCTCGCACAGACTTTTTTTTTTAACTTATTTTAAAGAAAGTTATTATACATTTCATTTCTGATAATACAACCCCCCCATTCCTGAAGATTAAAATAGTTTGTTTAGAGTTTTAAAGGAAACCTGTGGTTTGGGTTGTTAATAGTGGAAATTGCTGTGCGGCAAAAACAGATAAGCACAATTGGGTAGGCCTTGAGGGGAGAAAAGCTTAATGAGACCCACAAGCAGATGAGTGATTCTTTAGTAACGACTGAAACAACCCTTATTTAGTCAGCTTTTCATGAGGGTGGACTTGATTGATACTGTTCTTGTTTGTTTTGCTTTCGCACATAAAAACTTTGCTAGCTGTTTTTAATGAAGTGAGGGTAATTGAGTCGTTTCTTACTACTTGGTTCCAGTTACAAATGAAAATCCTCAAACATTTTAACCTAAATCCCGTATCTTCCTTTCTGGCTAGTGTTAGAACAAAAAAGAGAGAGTAATTTGTGTGCTTGCCTCTGAACCCAAAACCGCAGACCAGATGCTTGAGCTGTTTATTTTAGATTGTTACAATAATACTCAGAAGTCCGATTTTCAGTTTCTGAAAAAATGCCTCCATCTGATGTTAAGAGGTCTTTGAACAGAGTGTGACAGGCCACAGTTTTAGTGTTGCTATGGGGGCTGAATTTAAATTGGTCTACATTTTCCTAATTTTTAAATGGCGCAGCTTTGAGAATTTCTGCTCATCCTTACAGAATTTACTGTCTTAAAAGGCTGTAGCAGTTCAATAGTCATTACAGTCTAAGACACTTTATTATCAGAAGGGTTTTTCTAAGCCAGCATTTAAGTTTGTACTGTTGAATATCCATCATCAAACTTGAGCTGATTTCTTATTAAAGACCCAGGTTGCACAGATAGGGCCAAAAAGTTTTGGTTCACTTTTGCATTTTTAGTAAAGTCTTTCTTCATCTGTTCATGCTTATCTTTCCTTTGACTGTATTAGTGACTCAGGACAAATAAAGTTTTCTAATAGTCAAAGAAACAGCTAAGGTTAACTGTTAAGGAATATGGATTTAAGAGAGAGTTTCATTCCCAGGGCACCTGCCTGGCTTGCTGGTGGTTCTGAAGTCTTGGGAGTTTGTAGGGTTCTATTACAGCTAATTGGATTTTGCAAACCAAGATCCAATTAAATTTAGAGATTAAGACTTTCTATGCTAAATCCTTCACATTTGTAGGGATATTAGGCAGTATGTTGTGTCCAAACATCCAAAACCAAGTGGCATTCTAATGTTGAGATGAAAATGTCATGTTGGAATGTACTCCCGTATCATGAAGATACTCTATATTCTGTTCTAATGCTTATGCTGATTCACTGGTTGTTCCCTCTTCAGTACTGGCCTGGTTTAAGAGAGATTTGTTCGACTATGTAGACTGTCAGGAAGCTGGAATAAAGGAAAAACCCTAGTTACATATGATAAGAGACAAGTAAATGTTTGCTATTTAAACTGTATTTGGAAACAGGAAAATCAGATATTGACAACGAATTAAAAAGTCATTGTTCCACTTAATGAATCATGTAGGAAGTTGCAGTGGCTTTTGGGTGGCATTGACATATATTATCAAAACCAGCCTTAAGTTACAAGGTAGTAAAATAATACCTACTTTAAAAAAAGCTACAGACGGTCTCCGCTTCTTAACTGCTAATCCAAGTAGTTCCCCAAGACTATTTTCTGAATCTGACACAGGAAATGAGATCTATTAATGCCACACACAAAAAAAATCCCTGGGAGACAGGATACAAGCTCTCTTGTCTGGTACAAGGTTAGGGTCGTATGTTTTGGACCATTGTATAGCACTGATTTATTCAATGAGTCAACTAACAGTCACTGAAGACTTACGATATGCTAGGTTCTAGATTGGATTCTGGGCAGGAAATGAAAGAGAATTTGTAATAGGTAGTCCATTGGGGGAGGTAGATATAAACAAATAATATTTAGATGTGGGATAAATGCTGGTTTTTAAAGTGCTGTAGAGGCATTGAATTGATCATTGAAAGCTTCATTTGATTTATTATAAATATTGTAGCTTTTAAAATTTGGTTTTAGTAAATTGAGACAAAATAGTCATTTATTTACATCTCAAAATTCATTGAAATAGATGGGGGGAAAAGTTTTCCAGATAACCTTTTTTGATGTTCTTTATTTTCATGAATAGATGAGAAATGGTTCACAATCATAATGTCCATCTTTATCTCAACAGTTATTATATAGAAATGTTTAGTAGATCCCCCAAATAATGAAGAAAGTATTGGCAGAAAGGGCTTGAAAGACTTTATTGCTAGCGTGAAGGTTTTTCTGGGCATTTGATCCACAGATTTCTCCATTATGACTAGTTCCTTTTAAAAAAAAAAAGAAAGAAAGAAAAACAGATTGAAAATATGCAGGCACAAATGCCTTGGCAGCCAGGGTCAGTAACTTGAGTCTCAGTTGCATTCAGCACTCTTCCTCTGGATGGGAAGATGGTTTTCTGGAAAAGATTAACCTGAAACTGACAGACAAATTATATAGTTGAAGATATTCAGGTTTTTCTGAATTGTTTTTAGAAGTTTTGTTCTCCCCTTTCTGCCTTCCTAAGAGAAGGCTCTTAGATGCTTTTTATCTATGGTCAGTTTAGCTTTGAGGCACATACTTCTCCTGTCTTGTAAGAAATAACAAAGTCACTTATAATCTCAGCATCACATCTCAATTTTTAAAGTAGACTACTCAGGTTTTTTTTTTTTTTTTTTGGTTTTATAACTACAGCCATACAAATCTTTTCCTTTATAGCTAAATGGGGTCTGGATCCATGTTTACATTCCCATGTATGCTAAGGAGTTGAGATGTAAACAGTATTCCCATTCATTGGTCCGTGCACGACCTCTGCCAACTTCCTGTTAACACACCTGGTAGCACACATCCTGCCCTCTGCACACGAGTACAGTTGAGCCAGTCTGTAAGTTTCATTTTGCCTCTGCTTCGGGATTCAGGAGCCCAGTGTGATTGGATTCAACTTTCAAGAAAAAATTTAATCATTCAGTAATAATTGTATTACAGCGTAAATTTTCATTTATTAAAACTCTTTATATTTACTTGACAAAGTCAGCATTAAAAATCTGGTAATTTCTTGGCAAATCAAGTAGTGATGAAGTGTTTTGGTGACTTGTCCTTTGTCCACACATGTTACTAAGGTTATAGGCAGTCACTGTGCTATACACCTAAAACTAACACAACATTGTAAATCAACTGTACTCCAATAACATTTTCAAAAAAAGAATGCAGTAGGAAAATTCAGAATAATTCAGCAAACCATAATTGAATACCTGTTTCGTATGAAGCACTTGTGATGAATTGATGTGGTAAGATTAGAGTTCCTGTAATCTGACATTTTGCAGGTAGGGGCTCTAGGGTGAAGTTTCTTATCCTGGATTGTGTTCCTTAAATGTTAGTCGAGTTATGGGTGGTGGTTATGTACTCTTTCAGTTTAAAAGGCATTCCAGTGGGAGCTTTGATTAGAAAGGTAATTTGACACTGTATGATGGTAGATCTTGAATGCAACTCTTGGAAGTTAATTTGTTTAATTTGTAATGAAAACCTAGTAAAGATATTTAAGTCTGGAAATAATGTAATTAGAGTCGTAATTTGAAAAATTCATTTACAAAGAGTGAATAAAATGAATAATAGGAAACTAGGAAGAGAAACCAAATTAGAAGGCTCTGTGATAATTCATGCAAGAAGGCTGTCATTTATAAAGTTCCTGCTGTTTGCTAGACTCCTTCCTAAGCACTTTACATGTATTTACTCATTTAATCCTCTTAATGATCCTATAAGATAGATATTATTTTTAGGCCCATTTTACAGATGAGAAGACTAAGGCACAGAAGATTAAATAAAGTCCCAAGGTTCACAGCTAGTAAATGTCAGATTTTAATTTAGGCTGAACAGCTCCAAGCCTAACCTTAGAAGCTATACTATGATTTCATTATTCCTATATATCCTGTATCCATTATTCCTATAACTACTATTTGCAGTGTACATACCATTTCTCTCTTTTCAGATGAGGAAATGGAGCTTAAAGGGCTTAGGGAAATTAACAGTCTGAAAATGAAATTTAAAAGGCAGTTCCATTTACAGTAATATCTAAAAAACTTAAATACTAAAGAATAAATCTCACCAAGGAGGCAAAAGACTGGTAGGCTAGAAACTACAAAACATTGATGGAAAGAAATTTTTTAAGACCCAAGTAAATGGAAGGATATCCTGTGTTCATGAATAGGAAGACTTAACATTGTTGAGATCTATAGATTCAATGCAGTCTTTCTTCTAAAACTTCAACATCCTTTCTCAGAGAAATGGAAAAGCCAGTCTTCAAATTCATGTGAAATTTCAGTGGGCCCCAGATAGCCAAAACAATCTTTGAAAAAGAACAAAATATAGGATGCACATGTCCTGACTTTGAACTTTCTACAAAGCTACAGTCATTAGGTGGTATGGTCCTGGCATAAAGACAGACATGTATAAGCCAGAGGGACAAATAGAACAGAAAGAAAGGCTCACATATGTGGTCAGTTGATTTTTAATAAGGATGCCTAGATCAGTAGGGAAAGCAAAAGTGTTTTCAGCAAACTGATGCTGGGAATACTGAATATTCACATGCAAAAGGATGAATTTGGACCTTTACCTTATAATATATATAAAAGTTGACTAAAAATTGATCAGTAACCTAAACTTAAGAGCTAAAATTATTAAGCATCCAGAATAAAACAATGGGGAAATCTTCATGACATTAGATTTGGCAATGACTTCATGGATATGGAACCAAAAGCACAGGCAACAAAAGTAAATAAGTAAATTGAGCTTCATCAAAATTAAAAACTTTAGTGCATTAAAAGACGTAAGAAAGTAAGAAAAAAAAAACCTATAGAATGGGAGGAAATATTTGCAAATTATGTGACTGACAAGAGATTGACATCCAGAATGCATAAAGAACGCCTACAACTCAACCAACAAAAAACAACCCAGTTCAGAAATAGTCAAAGGACTTAAATAGACACTTTTTCCAAAGAAAATGGGCAAATGGCCCGTAAGCACATGGAAAGATGCCTGTCATTGTTAGTCACTAGATAAATGCAAATGAAAACTACAGTGAGCCATTACTTCATACGCAGTATGATGGCTGTAATGAAATAAAATGGAAAGTAAAAAGCCACACATCGGTGAGGTTGTGGAGAAATTGAAACATTTGTGCAGTGCTAATGGGAATATAAAGTGGTGCAGCTGCTGTGGAAAACGGTCCATCAGTTCTTCAGAAAGTTAAACATAGAACTACCTTGTAACCAGGCAATTCCACTTTTAGGTATGTATCCAAAAGAGTTCAAAGCAGGAATGATAGCAGTGTTCATGGCAGCATTATTCACTATAGCCAAAA
Source organism: Bos grunniens (assembly GCF_055505025.1). Classification (NCBI taxonomy): domain Eukaryota; kingdom Metazoa; phylum Chordata; class Mammalia; order Artiodactyla; family Bovidae; genus Bos; species Bos grunniens. The sequence goes on from NC_141182.1 coordinate 16,885,667, forward strand.
GATGAAAACACCCCAAGTGTCCATCAGCAGATGAATAAACAAAATGTGGTATCTGCATATAATGGAATATTATTCAGCCATGAAAAGGAAATTTTTGATGTATATTCTACAACATGACTAGACTTAGAAAATATTAAGCTTAAGTAAAACAAACCAGACCCTGAAGGACAAATATTATAGAAGTCCACTTAATATGCAGTTGCTTGGATAGGCGAATTCATTGAGACAGAAAAGTAGAATAGAGGTTGCCAGTTGGATGTGGGAGTGAAAGAATGGGAAGTTACAATTTAATGGGTTCAGAGTTTATATGCAGATGATAAAATTTCAGGTATAGATAGTGGTGAAGGTTGCAACAACATTGTGAATGTATTTAATGCCACCAAATTGTACAGTTCAAGTGGCTAAAATGCAACAATATGTTACATACATATTCTCATAATAAAGAGAGTTACCCCCCAGAAAAAGGAAGTTTCCCCAAATCATACCAACTTCTAAGAAATGGACCACAAATCCAAGCTGTCTGACTCCAAGGCCTCTTGGAGATAAAGAGGATCAGTTGTGCCTCCTGGATGTTTCTGAGGATCTACCCCAAATCAGGAATACCGAAAATGGGAAGTTCATGTTTTTGTATCTAAAGCAATTTGGTGTATCTGTCTGAGGCCCTAAAGTCTTTAAATCTAAACATGTCAGCTTAAGGGTTGACTCCTGTGGGAATCGGTCACTTTTTAGAAAGATTTGTTTTTGTTCAGTATTAAAGGATAATGTTTAATGGCAAAATCATCACTGTTATACAGATATAAAATGAACACATGTTAAAGATTTAAATGAACTCATTTATTAATGAGAGAACCAGTAAGATCGATCATAATAAGATCTGGTTCCATGGAGAATTCAAAACATAAACATCTATATAGGTGATCAGGAATGCTGAAATTAATTTGCAAAACCAGCTTCTTGGGAAAGGGAGAGGACAAAATACTTGTTCATTTCTGTGGACAGGAATCATCTCTGTTACTGTTAGTTTCCTACAGCTTACAGGAAGATAGCTGCAAGGCACCAAGGCACGGCCTGGAAGGATGCACTGGGCCGCTCGCCCATAATCTGTGTTTTGCTCTTTTTTAAGTCTTTCACGGTTTTTTCTGACAACAGTCGTAGAAGGGAATGTGTATGTGATGGCAGATGAGTTTATTATTTTCAATCAGGAAAAATTAATCTAACCTCTAAATTTGCCACCGGGCTACTTGTCAAGGAACTCCTGAGCTACAGGCAGCTTTCCTCAACCCCACTTCAGGTAGAGCAAACTGTGCCCTTAACCGGACATCCAGAGTCCTGAGGCTGTCTGTGATTTACTGTGGACGTCAGGAGATTTGCTCAATCTTCCATCACTTTCCTGGAGTATAAAATGAAGGATTGGACCAGACTTTTTACTTTCTGCCTAGTTCTTAAATTTTAATGGATCATGGTTCCATCCTGTACTCGAATTTCCTGACACTTCCTGAATTCTGCTAAGCCTCAGAATGAGATCTGGACGTTCTTGGAAACATCGTATTAGTATGACAGGAACAGGTAGCATTTGTTCCTTTGGAGAATTAACCCTCTGTGTCTGAGTCACCCCTGTTACTTGATTGCTGGTTGCAGTCAACAGTATTGTACACCCCATCCTCTCTTCCATCCCTACCCCAAATGAGTTAAAAAAAACCTTTATTCATGAAAATGAATGCTTTTTATTTCATAATCTAGAAGAAGGGGTTCGTTTTATGTCTATACCACAAAATGTAGCTTTTGAACTCATGAGAGTGGGCTATTGAGTGTAGCATATGCTTCAAGTTAAGCAGAATATGGAGAATAATAAGTGATACCTGCAAGGTTCTGTCTTGAGTAAAGATGATTGTAGATAACCTGGGGCTGTGTATGGTAGGATGGATTTTTCTTTCTGCCACATTCTGGGCAGTAAGCGGTTGGTGTTGGTACCTGTTCCTGGCCTCTGCTACTTTCCCTTGGTTGGATCACTTGCTCAGAGACACCATTTGCTGCAAGATTTGTTCAAAAGGTAAGAAACCTTTTTTTAAACAAACAAGAAAGCTACTGGACTTTGCTGAGGTATTACACCCCTGTTCTTCCTCCTGTCCTCCTCTTCTCTTAGGACCTTCCATTGTCCCTCCTTCCCACAGTGATTCTTTGGTGCTAGGGCTTGTTTATGTAAATCGTGTTCCTCTGATGGGAAAAGTGGTTGGGAAGTATCACCTGATCGTGTCCTGGTGACAGCTGCTTTGGAAGGCCGACACCCACCCGCTACCCCTCGCGCCCCAGGAGTTCTCAGCTATAGAATATCCTTTGGTAGTAGCTGTGGTGACATCAGGTTTTGCCCTTGCTGTACCAAGGTCCACATTTGCTGTGCTGGCAGAGTTTGTGCCTTGCAGGTTCAGCCTCTGGTGCTGTCTGCTTATCTGCCACCTTCATGCCTTTCAGCCCCTTGGTTATGCCCTGACCACCCTGGCTATGTCCTGAGTTAGACTCAGGACGGGCTGATAATACTGATGAGAAACATGGGGGCAGAGTCTTGAGTCTTGGTATCTTTTTCTATTTTCTTAAATAGAATAGAAAAAATAATTTATGTCATCCCCTACGGTCATGTGTGGTCAAAGCCCTGGCTGTGGGACCCTGGGTGGGGTTGGGGTGCAGAAAGCATTTTGTTTTCTTCCAGTGAAATGGGCTATGGAATAAGACACGTGGGTCTTAGAAGTCTGTGTTAAATACTGCTCTATATAATTCAGTTTTTCATTTATGCATAGTAAAGCTTTTAGCATTATCAAATTCTCCCAGCAACTCTCTAAGGGTTACTATAATAGTTATGGTTTTACTGATTGGAAAACCAGGTATGGAGAGGTAAAGTAGCTTTTTTCAAGGCCAACTAGGAAGCCAGAGCCAAGATTGGAGACTTTTATTTATTGACTATCTCATCATGTAATCTTAACCTCATAACTCAGGGAACAGCTTGTATTAACATTTTGGATTATATAACTTCATTCTTACATACTTTTATATTAGTAAGATTCATGGCATGAGAAGGCTTTTCTTGCATCACTTAAAAACACTTAGGGAAAAAAATTATTAAAAAAGAACACTTAGAAAGCAGTTTTAGTGACTATATAGTATTTTATTAGATCCATGGGTGTACCACAGTTTACTTAATCATGCTCCTAATGTTACATCTTTATATTGGATCTAATTTTTTGCTGTTAAAAATAGTGCTACAGTGAGTAGATTTGTTATCTAAACATTTGTTTAAAGTTAAAGATAGGTTCCTGAGAAATAGAATCACTGAGTGTGAGATTATGAATATTTAGGGAACTTTCAGTATATTGACAAATGGCTTTCCAGAAAGATTGAATCAACTTATATTTCCATAAGCAGTAGTATTTGAGAAGATCTCTCCATTCTCTTTAATGTTGAAGAAATGTTTGTCATTTTTCTTAAACTTTATTGGTTACTTTAATTTGGTAACCAGAAAATGTAACTTGGCTTTTATAATTTAAACTTCTTGGGCTTCCCTGGTGGTCCAATGGCTAAGACCCCAGTGCCGGGGACCTGGGTTCAATCCCTGGTCAGGGAACTAGATCCTCACTGCAACTAAGACCCAGTGAAGCCAAATAAATAAATAAAAATAAATATTATTTTTTTAAAAAGCTTCTTGGTGAAATAATCATTTTTTCATGTGACTGTTACCCATGTGTTAAGAACCACTGTTTTACCCCAAGATAAGGGCATAGAAGAAAGTTAACTGTGCAGTTCCAGCAGGAAGGATCTGTGGGACAGGGCCCTTGTCCTCTTGTTGTTTGCTGTGCCTTAGAAAGTCCATCTGGCATGAATGTTGTGATCTGGGGCAAGGCCAATTATGAGTCCCAGGGACTCTGCCACTGTCTTCTCTTGGTGCTGATCCCTTCTGACAAGGGAGAACGGGGCATTTGAGTTGAGTACTGAAAGCTTATTCGAGGACTCAGGGTTCAGCTCTAACCTGGGCCTGATTCCTGGAATGGCATGTTGGTGAGATGACGTTTAATGAGGAATCAAAGTGTACACTCTGTGTACACTTCCTTACATACATTTCCTTACTCGCTTTGTGTTACGCAAGGTACAGTAGGGGCTTCCCTGGTGGCTCAGTGGTAAAGAATCCACCTGCCAATGCAGGAGACACGGGTTCAGTCCCTGGGTCTGGAAGATTCCTGAGGAGGAATCTGAAGAAGGAGGAAATGGCAACCCACTCCAACACTCTTGCCTGGAAAATCCCATGGACCGAGAGGAGCCTGGTGGGCAGTAGTCCATGGGGTCACAAAAGAGTCAGACACGACCCAGCAACTACACAACATCAAAGGTGCGGCAGATGGCTCTTGAAATCTGGTGCCAGCCTGTCTTTCCTGATTGGCTGGCACCATTTCCTTGACATGAAGCTTTAGTTCTCTAGGCTTGTGTTCCATGATGGAACATTTCAAAGCACAGATTAGTTTTAAGGTTATTGCTTTTTCATCACCCAGCTGCTGTGCCTAGAGCCTGGAGTGAATGGCCATCCTTTGCATTGTAAGGTCTAGTCGCATTAGAAGTAGCTCTCCCCACCCCCACCCCCTCTGTGCTCAAAGCACTGAATTCACTACTCCACTTGGAAAGCGATGGGATGTCCCAAAGCATTGATTCCATAAATGTGGATTGGCTTTCACCCATGCAGTTTTCCTTCCTCCTATGATAGTGAATTCCAGACTGGCAACTGTAATCAGATCTCAGGAAAGCCCGACACAAAACACAACAGGCTAAAGAAACTTGCAGCCTCTTCTAGGCATCAGCTAGAGTTTCAGAGCCCTTCATTTTTAGTGTACGGTAACCCTAGACAGTAGTGCTTTTTTTTCTGTGCATTAATTTTAATTAAGCAATGACACCTGCTTTCTGTTCCGCTCTGAGATCTGTGTGTAGCTAAACTGTAGATTTAAGTGCCTTCCCACCCTCGATCATTGATGTTGCTGCAGATAGAGCAGCAGGCACAAAATCTCCCACGTGCCACCGAGTAACCCAGGAATTGCTCGATTTTGTGGAACAGATAAGTAAGCACTGTAAGAAGTTGGAAAGATCAGGGAAGACTTCTCAGAATCTGATTGAGCCAAAGATCAAGTGACATTGCAGAAGTAGGACTGTGAGATTATCTGTAAGTTAACACCCACACTTGGGGTACTGTGTGTGCATTGCACTTTGCAGTCTACAGAGTTTTCTCTTTAATTCTTTGTATAAAGTCAAGTAGCCAGCAGGTAGGAAAAAGTCTGAGCTGTTGTCCGTTTTCACTCACGATTCAGTCTTGAAGAGGAGCCCTGTAGGGTCCAGCAGGAGAGTAAGCCAACAGAGGCCTTCGCCCTGACTTTACAACAAGGCCGCAAGACACGGGCATCTTTTGGGGACACTCCAGGATGTGTCCAGTTATCATTGGAGTCTAAAATTAAGGTCTGATATTATTAAATGTATTCAGTAATCACTTTTGAAAAGAAAAGAGTTAGTAGAAAATAATACTTTTAAATTCATGATGTATCAGAATAGAAGGATCATAGCAAAGCTAGAATAAATACATATGGAATATACAATGTTTAGGTGACTTTATAATTATCATGTATTGTATGTTAATATATACAGTAATCATCTCCAGAAGGAAGGGTGTATGTAAAGAAAGTAATAAAGGAAAAATGTTTTTAAAACACTTTGTGAGACAGAACAAGAGCTAGAAGAATTATGACAGAACTAAAGGAAAAGAAAAGCAGGGAATGAAGCTGAATAGAGCCAGATATTTCATGCATTTTTAAACCTCTTCTCATTTTCGGTTTCTGGCTATAGACGTAAGTAACATTTTTCTTTACTCAGATTGAAATTACAAAGACCAGTAGAGAAGGTCTTCTAGGGCAGCTGGCTCCTGTTCCCCGGATGTCTAATCCCAACCACAATGAGTCAGTCCTTTGACAAGATGTCAGCAACCAGGGCTCTTAGGCAGGTAAAGGAAATGGTCCATTATTATAGGGGTTTCAAGCCAGGCTTCATGTTCTCTTACCAGGCACTGACAATTATATTTGTTTTTATTGGAAAATAGTAACCTTGGAGTTGAGCTGTATGTTTACACAAGAGGCATTGCTTCTATGGGTTCTGTCATTTCCAAGTTCTCGTTGCCCGATAGAAATGGGACAGCTGATGGAACTCCTCTGAAGAAGGGCTTGAACAGTTTAAATTGTGTTGATTTCACAGAGAATTGTACACGTTGATCTGTGCATCTGACCCTTGAGTGTCTGGCCTCTAAGGGCAAGCAGTTGAGTAGTACCAGGCATTGCTCTTAGCTGAATATAATGGTTGAAAAGAAGACAGGCAAGGTTGCTGCCTGGGGGAGATGAGGACAAGCAAGTAAGAGTAACTGAACAGAGCGACGCACTGTGCCATCCTCAGGGGCTCTTGAGAGACTGATTCTTCTGTTGTGTTCCACAGGTACACAGGGTGAATTTTTGTGCCTCAATACATGAATAAAGGTGACTGAACTACTAGAAATCCACTGAGCTTCTGTTTGATGTTTGCTGATAATGAATTCTCATCCTGTACATCTCTGAGTGTTCTTGAGTAAACTTTTCTCCCTTAGGTTGCAAAGAACACCTCTTAGAAGATGGAAAATCCGATCCTGTCAGTGACACTACCGACTTGGCCCTCCCACCTGAAATGCCAATTTTGATTGACTTCCATGCTCTGAAAGACATCCTTGGGCCCCCTATGTATGAAATGGAGGTGAGCATTCTTGTTTCTTCGTTGATACCCACCTGTTAACTCTGTTGGTTGCCTGATAGATTGGGGAAGAAATAGGTTTGGCTATTTGGTGAGGCTGAATTTCGTCTTCAGATTGGAAAATTGTTTTCTCTCTAGTATTAAATGTTGGTACTTAATGTGATAATAGGGCTGCCCAGGTGGCACCAGTGGTAAAGAACTTGCCTACCAGTGCAGGAAACCTAAGAGATGTGGGTTTGATCCCTGGGTTGGGAAGATCTCCTGGAGGAGGGCATGGCGACCCACTACAGTATTCTTGCCTGGAGAATCCCATGGACAGAGGATTCTGGCAGGCTACAGTCCTTGGGGTTGCAGAGTCAGACATGACTGAAGCAACTTAACACAACACAATGTGATAATACATATGGCTTTTGCAGAGCCCCAGAGACCCTGCCTGGGTGCTCTTTTAGAAACCCAGTCTGATCTTATTCTTTTCATTCAGTTCCATTTTAAGAACAGTGTCTCTGACCCCTCCTTAGAAATTCTGTATTCCTGTTTATGTGCTTTAATTAAGGATTCTTCCTCTGTGCTATCAAAGGCTTGGCAGAAGGCCGTAGGGAAACAGCCTAGTACGTAATACCTAAGGACATGCGCCTGGCTTTAGCTTCAGGCTGCTCTAGTGCAGACCAGATGGCATCTTTCAGGGTCTGTTCTTCCATCGTTATTACTAGTTCCCTTCAGGTTAAATCCACGTGCAAGTCCAGCTCTGTGTTGTTCTTGCTCCCCTAACCATGCCTCATAGTGGGATGCCAAGCCATAAAGGCCTGGGAGCAGGACTGAGTCAAGGCAACTGGGTGGAAATAGGTATTTGAAGCTGTGATTACTGAGGTATGGTGATGTATTTCATAGGATGCTTATATAAACATTGATGAAGCAGTTACTAGAAAAATATGTATGTACTAATGAACTTACTAGCATCTTTCTTCAGAAGCTTTCCCATCACCTTTTCTGTATAAAGGGGAAAAAAATTTCAGACAATATATCTGGTAAGTTAAGCAGAAGACAGTCTCCCATCCAGCATTTCAAACCACTCCCAGTAAATATGAATTTCCTCAAATCTTAAAACTGAGGGGAAATAGTTCCCAAAGCCGTCTTGTTTATCTGTTTAAACTCTGAGGTGATCATTTAGCTAATGAGCCTCTACAAAGCGATCAGCTACAAGAACAGAGCACATTTGACAGTAAATGCGGTCCTGAACAGTAGAATCAGAAACATTATTTTGGTTATTTGAATCCTTAAGATACTGTGGATTTAAATTTTGAAGTGTTGAAAGAAGTGGAGCAAAGCTTATCTTAGTTGAGAAAGCTGTTTCCTGTTCCGAGTAAACCCAGTGATTTTGTGAGTGAGGATGGAGACAGGTTCTGCTCCTGCATGTCCAGCGGGCTTCTTGCTCTTGGCTTTCAGAACAGTCTGTGTCAGTTGTTCTTTGGGAATTTACACCAGAGCAGTTAATAAAAACAAAGGATGGCTCCTTGTTTCTGTTGCATAGACCCTTCTCTCCCAGCCACATCTGCTCCTGTTAGGTTTGGAAACATTGCTGACATTCTTGGAGCTTTAGCGGAGAAAGAGCCAAAGGACAGAAAAGAGAAATTTTATAAACACTGCTTAACAGCTCTGTTTGATATCATTACAAAAATGATTTTATTCTTTTTGTAGCATCTGAGCTATTACATATGAACACTTATACCAACACGAATCCTGTAGCCATTTTCCCATCTATAAATAGCATCTTAGAATAGAAGGTCCGGTGTCTGGGAGTTTGGAACATTTTGTTCATCTTTTCCATAGCTGAGAAAATTTATGCTGGTGCAGGGGGTTTCTTTCTCTACCTCTAGTGGTCTGATGACCATCACCCTCTGCCCCAACTTTTGCATCTATGAAATAAAGATTTATGGAACATTTCTTTATTATCCACAAGGGCTTTCTTTGTGCTCGGGGTCATCCATTTTACACACAGGAAAAACCTGTGTGTGATAAATGAATCATGCAAAGTCACAGAAGGTGCAGTTAGTGAAGCCAGTCTGCCAACTCAAATCCAGCATTCTTTCCCCTCGCCTAGAACACCCTGCAGCCAAGTTGACTCCTGCCCTTTCCTCTCTGCTGCAAAAGAATTGGCTTGAAGTACAGCAATGTAACATAAAGGCATACCTGCTCTACCTCAGAGTTTCACTTCTATTCTTACCAACTGTGGTGCTCTGTTTTGGACTGGGAGGTATAAATTATAGAGTTGTTAGAAAATGGAGGAGTTTTAAAGTCCTGGGAAAAGGATACGGCATTAAGAGCAGGGAGCCTGGGAAGAGGCCCTGAACAGTTAGGGTCACGTAGGAGAAGAGGAGCCTTCACAGCAGAGAGAAACAGAAGGAGCAGGCCATCAGGTAAGAGCAGGACGAGGATACGGTGCCGCCATGAAAACTGAAGAGGAAACTGTCTCAGGAAGCAGGAGCGTGTGGGTGTGTCTGCTGTCTGTGTCCTGGATCTGACAGCGTGGAGGGTGTGGGCGACCTTGACAGAGCAGGTTCACAGGGAGGGATGAGTGTGTGAAGAGGGTCTGGACCATGCGGAGCAGAAGGAGGTTGCCGGGAACTCCTTCTGCAGTTCGACTCTGATGGACCGCACACAAGTGAGGTGGCTGGAAGGGACAGTGGAGGTCAGAGGGAGGGGGTTACACATGGCAGCCTGTTTGCTAATCAGAAGAATCCCATAGAGTTGGACTGAGTTTGCTGGAGAGAGAGGTGGTACCCCGGGAGCAGAGTCTCTGGCAAAGTGCTATGGGAGGCGGTATCTGTGATGAGGATCCCTTGTGCGACGGATGATGGAGAAAGGGCCAAGGAAGAGATGATAACACTGGAACAGAGGCATCTCGGTGCCCAAAGAGAGTGGTGAAGCTGGGACAGAGCTGGTGTATAACATGAGGATAGAGTTGGTGGTCTTGAATACAAGTGAGCTGGAAGGATAAGAAAGTGAGTGGTCAGGGAAGGGAGTGGTGGAATTCAGATTTCAGAGGCTGTATGGCTGCTCTTGGCAGTCAGAACCAGGAAAAGGGTGGCTGGGTTAGGTTGAGGAGTATGTTTAGGGGTCAAGGAGGTGTTTAGAGACAAAGAAACCAGGTTGCATGAGTCTCAGGTACTTGCTGAAGATGGCTAGGATGATGGCGGGACTCAGGGTGGCCAGGAGGGAGAAGAGTGGTTTTGAACATAGAAGGAAGTGGGCAAAGTATGAAGATGGGAAATCCAGCCACCATAAACGGGTCTTGGCAAGAGGAGGAAGAGGCCTGTCACTCACAGGATGAACCCCTCCCCCAGGACTGTACTGGCGCCATCTGATGCAAGGGAGTAATTGTGTGTCAGTTTTTAGAGCTTGGTGAGTTAACGTATATAAAGTACCCACCATGGTACCTGTGTGGATGCATTTGTGCTGTCATGTCCGACTCTGTGACTCCATGGACTGTAGCCCATCAGGCTCCTCTGTCCGTGGGATTTCCCAGGCAAGAATACTGGAATGGATTGCCATTTCCTTCTCCAGAGGATCTTCCCAAGCCAGGGATTGAACCCGAGTCTCCTGCATTGGCAGGCAGACTCTTTACCACTGTGCCGTCTGGGAAGCCCACCATAGTGCCTCATACGTGCTAAAAAAATGAAAAATACTAGTTTGTGCAACCACCGTGTACCCTAAAAACACATAGACCCATGCCTAGTCACAAAAGTAAAAGTCCCTGTGACTTTTATTATAAGCCTCATTATTATTTGCTTTAATAACATAACCATCCCTTACTGTACTTTCAGTTCAGTTCAGTTCAGTTGCTCCGTCATGTCCGACTCTTTGTGACCCCATGGACTGCAGCACACCAGACCTCCCTGTCCATCAGCAGCTCCCGGAGTTTACTCAAACTCATGTCCATTGAGTTGGTGATGCCATCCAACCATCTCATCCTCTGTCATCCCCTTCTCCTCCTGCCTTTAATCTTTCCCAGCATCAGGGTCCTTTCCAGTGACTCAGTTCTGCACATCAGGTGGCCAAAGTTTTGGAGTTTCAGCTTCAGCATCAGTCCTTCCAATGAATATTCAGGACTGATTTCCTTTAGGATCGCCTGGTTTGATCTCCCTGCAGTCCAAGGGACTCTCAAGAGTCTTCTCCAACAGGACAGTTCAAAAGCATCAATTCTTCGGCGCTCAGCTTTCTTTATAGTCACTCTCACGTCCATACATGACCACTGGAAAAACCATAGCTTTGACTAGACAGACCTTTGTTGGCAAAGTAATGTCTCTGCTTTTTAATATGCTGTCTAGGTTAGTCATAACTTTTCTTCCAAGGAGCAAGAGTCTTTTAATTTCATGGCTACTGTGCTTTACTTTTATTGAAGATGAGTCTGCAAAAATATGTTAGTACCAAAAAACGTCACTGACCTAGCAAACTAACAGGGAGGAGGAATGACAGGAAGGCACACTTCTGCTCGTGTTAACATTCCTTTAGAATTCTCTCGGCGGGTTGAAAAAGGAGTTCCTGAACAAATGAGAAACTTCGTCTAGATTTCAAATTTAGGAACAGTATCATTAGTCACTTTTTCATATATAATAACAAGATCAGTTAAATCCACTTAAAAATAAAAGATCTCCCTGCGTTATGAGCTTTTAAAAATGGGAGAGAGTGAAGCAGGTGCAGGCACCCTAGGCTTCCTTCTCCCTGACTGCTTCTCAGATCACCTCCTCAAAGCAGGCCTGGATCCAGATATGGAGGATTTAGGAGGGGCCCAGCTGTTGAATCTTACTGAGCTAGTCAGTTATGAGATTGTTATCAATAATGGTAAACTTGGTTATGATTACTTTTATTGATTATGTGAACCTCTTTGGGGTGAGATGAGAATCTTACTTTCATTATCATCATAGTGAAGCCAAGAGAAGCCTCCACATGATTAGATACACACATATACATATATGTATATATCTCCATATTGATATACATACAAATTAGATACATTATATAAATATTATACAATCCTGCAGTTCATACTCCCCTCCCCCCAAAAAAAACCAACATATGAAGAGTTCCTATATACCTCTGGGGATCGCTGTCTTAATCCCACAAATTGCAAATATGGTGACTCAGTCAGAAGAACACATAAATTTTAGGGTTTCCAGGATGCATTTGATTTTCAGTCTCAGAAAACCAGTCATCCAAGCCACGAGTCTGTTTGGTCCAGTCTGCTAATCCTGACAATCTGTCATCTGAGTGTTTGTGACTCCATTCATAATGATTATGAAAGCGTCCATGGTATATGAAAAGTCCTTATCCAGATGTCACTACCCTTAGAAAAAACAGTAATACAGAGAAGAGACTAGACATGGAGATTTTAAAAAGCATCCTGAATAGAAGGCAGGTGAATTCCAGGAGATTCCATCCACGTGCTTCCCTTGCAGACAGACACAATCAGCTGCTAGGAATAACCAGGGTATGTAAACATTGAGGAAATGCCCAGAGTCATGGTAGTAAACTCCTCCTCCACCCCTCTGATTCAGGCCTGCCGTGCCCCACACCCCCGTTAGACTGCACCGGTGCTGCGCTCGCCTGGCCCACCACCAGTCAGTTGTGCCAAGGAAAGGCCTTCCTTACTGGAAGCATCTGAAAGCGGCTGGCTCTCAGCAGCACTGGTGTCGGGCCAGACGGGGCTGTGTCACACTGCTTCCAGAGACTGACCCCAGGGCCCCTGCAAGCGAAACGCTGCCGAAACACATTTACAACTAGAAACATCAGATATTCCTCCAAAGACTTTACAGAAGTTGGCAGATGGAGAGCTGCTGTGGTGACAGCCCTGGCAGGAGCATAAAGTATGCTGTATGAGCTATAAAAGAAACTGTCGTGTGGTGTGACCATCACCACGGGGCAAACCTGTACACATACCACAGACGTCTGACAGCACAGGCTTTGCGTTTAGTGAGGCGCCGTGCTTGTCTTTGGAGAGAAGGCCCACGATATTATCCTGTCTTGAGTCCTTGGCACATGCTGGCCTCTCTGCTGTGAAAAGGCATCCTGGCCTTTTTCTTCCCAGCAGACACCTGTCCCAGCACCCCAGACATGGGCCCTCGCCTCTGCAGGGCTCTCTGTAGACAAGCCCTGGCTAGATCCTCTTGTCGCACTCCCCGTGCTGGGGGATTAGTGACCCCTTATTCTTTGTGGTTAGGCAGGTAGTCTGTCATGGCCCTGAGGTTTTGGTTTGCTATCCCTGTGATCTGTGATGGAGCCTGGAGCCAGATGCTAGTAAAGCCCCGATGGATGAAGGAAAAATTTCATCCCTCCAATAGCCACAATAGTAACTAACCAGGTGTTAAAACTGCACATGTTGGTCTAGACTTGGAAGGGTCACAAAGAGTTGCGTGTATTTACTATTTCAGTCAAGTATCAATAAATATCACTATTGAGTTAATCAAGAGGAAAGAACAGTGAAGCCTGGTGGGCTGCCGTCTATGGGGTCGCAGAGTTGGACCCGACTGAAGCGATTTAGCAGCAGCAGCAGCAGATGATGCTCAAATGCTCCTTAAACACTGCTATCACTGAAGTGTTAGGAATGCAACTATACTTTATAAGACATATCATATCATTAACTTTATTAAATATTTTAAACATTTCCTCAGTTTGCATATTTACATGATTGATAGAATTGTTACAGAAGAAACTGACCGTTTCTTTGAACAAGCTTTAGTTAACAGATAAAGGAAACTGAAGCACCAGTTTGAAGGGAAAGTGAATGACAAATGAACTTGAGACACTCATGTTCCAGTTTGACATTTAAAGGGATAAATGTCCTAAGCATCAAGCTGAGGCCTGTCTTACCTAATATAATTGATGATTCTACAAACCATTAATGGCGTTAGAAACTGGTAGCAAAGCACCAATAGATACAGTTTTGAAATTATTGTCTTGAATCTCATTAGGGAATTCTATAAAATACAAATTGTTCTATACACAGTTTAAGATGGCTGGGAAACTGCATTCAGGAGCAAGAAAGAGCATATCTCTCATCTTTTAAATTCATATTTACTTCTACTCACTATTTCTGAGGGAAAAATACAGAGAAAATGGATGCTTGGTAGTTAAGAGAATTGTTTATTTCAGAACAGATGACTTTGAAGAGTATGACTCCAAGTTCTTGAGTTACAGGTTCTTTTTTTTTTTTTCCCCCAATATATTATACTATATATATATGGTTTGGGCTTCATGGGGTCTCAATTGCTATACTCTTCATTGTGGTGGGTGGGCTTCTGTCTAGTTTAGGCTCGAGGGCCCAGTGGCGCCGCAGCATGTGGGGTCTTAGTTCCCCAACCAGGGATCGAACCTGTGTCCCCTGCACTGGAGGGCTGATTCCTAACCACTGGACCACCAGGGAAGCCCCTGGATTCCTGACTGTCTTAGATGAGTGTTACTAGCCTGGTGGCGAGATTCTCAGTTTGATAGCAACTCCTGCCTCAATTCCCCACCCCTGTATGTGGTTGAGTTACACAGATTTGTCACTAGTCCCGTTCTCAGGTTACTATTAGAACACTTGTCATCAAGCTAGAATACATGATTCTGAGCCTGCATGGTTTTGGTTTGGCCACATGTACTTATCTACCCTCCTGCCTTTCAGTGAACTACATACCAGTTACTTCTACCCAGAGCAGCACGACTCTCCAGTAAATGGAGCATGTTGGAAACTGGCTTGGCTTCTTGAAGCAATGTGATAATCAGCATGAATCCTACTCTTGATTCTTTGGGCACATTATTTTAACAAAATGAGTTTTGAGGATTCAGCTATTTTTAAAAGGGGGGAATTGTTCTTTTTATAGCTAACAGCTGTGCAGTATGGCTTTTTCTGTTAAATTAGCACAGGATTAAGTATATTGAGGATAATAGGGCTGGTTCGGGTCACTCAGCCCTAGAAAAGAGCCATGAAGTGAAAACAGGAACCCCTGGCAAGTTCCCACCCACTAGGTGTTGTTCAGGTATAGAGAATTGCTCTTATATTAGCAAGAACAAGCCTTGTGAACACTTGTGTAAATCGTTGTTTCTGTTTTCCTTAAATAGTACTGATCTTCTGCACATTGTCCTTTCGCATCTTTCTCCCTGAATAGATACAGAACAGGACAGATGCAAAGGTGGAATCCATGGTGCACAGTGTCAACTCAGCCATTACTGCAGCCTGGCCTTGCCAGTGTCTAACTTATCATCAGATATAAAATTTAAATTTAAATATAAAACCAACTTTGAAAGTAGGCTTTTATGTTCACTATTAAAAATAAATGCCCAATAGCTTCAAATGATTTCACACATCCATTTAAAATCAGGATTTTCAGCATCTAAGCCCCTTGGCAAAGGATGGAGCATCCCCCAACCAGCCCTTTAACCGGAAACTCATCCTATAGACTCTGCTGCACCTTAAAGAGAAGGTTACCTCTCAGTGGAAAAATCTCATGCTTGCATTAGTGCTGGGTGGATATATTGTGCCCATTTCCTCTAACATGCATAGCTTCTATAGGAAAAGAAATTTGAAGGCTCAGCGTGTGCAGTAAAAGTTAACATGATTGTTTTTCAACTGTTACTTTTTATATGTTTTCATAACTTGGATGTGCTAACCGATCTGGCTTGTAATCTCTGTTGAGTGACACGATGATGGCAGTGAGAGCTTATTCTCAACACTAGCGAGGGACTAAGCGGATTTGTTGATCTAATATAGATTGCTGTGTCTTGGATTTGTTCAGATTTATATGGACAGCTTCTGGGGATAAAAAAAAAAAGGACAGTGAGGCAGCATGGTGGGTCTCCAAGCACACAGAGGAGACCCAGCACTTTACAGTATCTCTGCAGCAATAAGGAAAAAGTAAAGATGAGTGGCGGAGAAGTACAGTCCAGGGGTTTTAATAAATATCTTCACGCTTGGCCTCTGGAGCTAACAGTTCTCAACAGCATGTTTAAAAAGAGGGTAGCAATTTCATGATTGCCTGAAATAAAGTTTGGCACCAAGTGTTTTTAAATATGCAGCCTAATAAAAATACTGAGGTAAATGATTGTGTTTGTTCCTTGAAAATTAGGGCATGTGGTGCTTAAGCATCGAAGTCATTCATACATACTTTAAGGTAAAACTGTTTCTGATAAATGCCAAACCTCCTGATTTGGCAGAAAGCCTGTGTGACTCCAAATTGAGGGCAGTAATAAGTTCTTTGAGGTGCAGCGTACGCTCAGGTCCTCTGAGGGGGAGCCTGCCTTTGTGATTAGGTCAGCCTGAAAAGCATTTGGCTCTTGTTGACCTTACTGTTCATTTTCCTTCCTTCTCCCGAGGTGTCTGAGCGTTTGAGTCAACCAGGAGTGGCTATCGGTTTGGCTTGGACTCCCTTAGGTGGGGAAATCATGTTCGTGGAGGCAAGTCGGATGGATGGCGAAGGCCAATTAACTCTGACCGGCCAACTGGGGAATGTCATGAAGGAGTCTGCCCACCTCGCTATCAGCTGGCTCCGCAGCAATGCCAAGAAATACCATCTGACCAATGGTGAGTGGCCCGCCCCAGGGTGGGGGCAGGGGTGGGGGGCGTGCTCAAAGCTGTGGGTAAAGAAGAGCCTTGGGATCATGACCCAGGAGGTATCCCCCAGTTCTGAAACAGAGATAAAGGAGAGCTTTAAGTGACCACTTACACCTTAAAGCACAGACCTTTGCTTTTGAACTGCAGTGGAAGTTCTAGTTCCCAGCTGAGGACTGTTTGAGCTGGAAACTGATTCCAAGAGTTTGTTTTGATTTTCCTTCTACTTGGAATAGAATGAAGCTGTTCTTCCACACCCCCACTTATACTGCCCACTAATATTTTGAAGGATGTATTTACCCCAAACATTCATTTTTATCTCTTTGATTTTCTTTTTTCAGAGAAAGAGAAAACCGGTTTAATTTTTCTACATCAAAATCTTTTTTCCCTTTCTTAAAGCTTCTGGAAGTTTTGATCTTCTTGAGAACACAGACATCCATCTGCACTTCCCAGCTGGAGCTGTCACAAAAGATGGACCATCTGCTGGAGTCACCATAGCAACCTGTCTCGCCTCACTTTTCAGTGGGCGGCTGGTGCGTTCAGATGTAGCCATGACTGGTGAAATCACACTGCGAGGTCTTGTTCTTCCAGTAAGTATGAAAAAGCCTGTTTATATGGTTTTTAAATTTTTTAACTTAAAATTTTTATTAATAGTATTTTAAAATCTAAATTAATAGTGGTTTGCCATCTTCCTATGAATGGCTTAGTTTTAAATACATATTTTTTATATCTGCAGTTCAGATTTTAACATTTTGATCAAATAAAGGAAAAACTGACGATTTTCCCCATGTTTTCCCTTCCACTAAAAAAGAAAACTTGCTGACAGGAAAAAATACCAGTCTGGTTACCAGAAATATTAGCTGTTTAGACGAAGATTTGAGGCTTTGTTCTAGTTAATGAATTGTTAAATACATAGTGTATGTGTGAAGTAGGATGGTGCCTGCGTGTTTTATTTTGGCTGCGCGCGTCTCCACTGCAGCGCCTGGGCTGCCCTTGTTGTGGAGTGTGGGGAGTGCGTGGGCTTCACAGTTGTGGCGGCAAGCTTAGTCACCTCACGTGGCGTGTGGGATCTCAGGTCCCTGACCAGGGATCAAACCTGTGTCCCCTGCGTTGGAAGGCTGATTCTTAACCACTAGACCACCAGGGCAGTCCTGAACGGTAGCTGTTCTTAAACTTTAAGCCCAGTTCTCACCTTTTGAAATTCCTGTGAGCCCTCCTATCCTCCTATAGATAACTTAGATTACTGTAATTGATAGATTGATAGAAAACTTTATAGAAAAGAAGTAGTACAAGATGGAAGTTTGTAGTAGAGACTAACCATTCTTAATTGCTAAATGTTGAAAAAGTTCTGTACATACCAGGCTTTGGGGCTCCAGCCTATATGGTAACTACTTATAAAAACACTGAAAAACGCATAAACCTTGAGAGATCATTTAGAGGTTTAAGTCATTAGGTAGCAGTACCAGTCTACATTAAAGTTTTGGCAGGTTTGATAGCAAACTGAGAAAAAAAGAAATGTTCTTTATTCTGAGAACACCTCTGCTTTAATGAAGTAATGGTGGAAGTAGGTCATAGAATCACCAATTAAGATCACTAAAAATGCTCTCAGTTCTCTGGGTTTTTAAACTTAATTCAACCAGGAAGTCATATCCTAAACTGTATTTATGTTCTATACTCAAAAGGAATGTTGATCTCTTTTCTTCACATTGCCCCAAAACTATTGCATTTCTAGTGACTTGGTGGTTAACACTAGCTGTACTACTAAAAGGAAATGAGCAAGTGCTTTACTAACCATAAACTCTTTCGTTTCCTAGTTCAAAACGGTAAGCTAAGTGAAGGAATAAATTTTAATGGTCAAAAATGAGTGGGGAGCCATCAATCAGTGGGGAACTTCTTCTAGAAGTTGAGTCAACTTCTAGAAGATAGAAGTATCCCAACTGATGTAACAGGATTGGAGGTAGAGACATTCTTCCCAGCAGGAACCTGGTGAAAAGCACTGGCTCAGAGCCAGAAGGTTCAGACCAGAACAGGAAAAGGATGGGAAACAAAAACCAGGGCATTCATTGAGATCTCCACAGAACAAGCAGCTCTCTGCTAGGTCCCCTGACTCAGAGCACATCGCACCAGGTAAAGGCTTTCCCACCCCGGGGGAGGACAGCCACAGCAGCTCTGAGGAAGTCTTCAGTTTTAAATTATTACATGAGACGTGGAGAAAAGCAGCAGCACTTAAGAAAAAGACCTGCCAAGCCTAGAGAAAACATAATTCAAGAACAGAGGCTAAGACAAAGCTCTTGAATTTAAAAGGATGGTTTTAGGAATTGCTCAAAGAAGCATTCAGAAAAAAATAGAAAAAAACAATCTGACAGACCCAGCATCTAACTAGACTGAGAAAATGGAGTAGAACAAATGGTCAAGGAAATAACAGGGCATTTCCTAGAATTGAAGGCTGTGTTCACTTTGAAAGGACCAACTCAGAAAAAGGGTTGCATCTTCATGACTTTCCAGTCACCAAGGACAAAGCTTACTCACTGATGACACTAGATATACAGCACCTTTAAGACCCTGAGAGAAAATGATTTTAATCAAGTCTTGTATACACAGCCTTACTGTCAGTTACGTGTGAACGCAGAATAGACATTGCCATACGTTCAGGGACTCAGTTCATCTCACACTCTCTCTGACGAAGGAACCTTGAAAGTGTAGTTCAGCAGCATAAAGAAAAAGCCTGGAAGGAGAGTGACAGGTAGGATGGCAGAAGTGCAGCAGGTGGGGATGGCGTCCAAGGGCTGTCTCCAGGGGTTACCTATATGTGGTGCCTATTGCTGCAGACACACCACCCCAAAACAACAGTTACTCTTAGTTTCTGGGGGGCAGAATTCAGGAGAGGCTTAGTAGGGCTCTTCTGGCCCAGGGACTCTCACTGTGTGGTCACTATACTAGCCCGGTGTGTCATCCGAAAGTTGACTGGAGCGGGGGGATCTGCTTCTGTCGTGGTTCACTCATGACTGCAGATTGGCCCTGGTCGGCAGGAGGCCCCGGGTCCTCACTTTAGAGCCTCTGCCTAGACAGCTGGGGTGACCTCAGACACCTGAGCTACCTATAAACAAGGTTCTGATGTGAGTACAGAAAGGAATAGAAATAGAAAAGGGAATCATGGACAGAAGAGGGGCTCATACCTGTCAAAAATTAAGAATTTTCAAAAAAAAAGTTTAGAATTTTCCATTAATAGGATTTAGTATGGTGCTAATTGAAATGTAGACAATATACTATTAACCTTTTTAGTGGCTTTCTCAGCTCAAGCTCTAAGGAAATGGAAGGTGATTTGGATGTTTTAAAATAGCAATGAAAGAAAGATGGGTCGGGGTTTATCTCAAGGCCTGAGGATGATCATAAATGAGCCTTACTAGCATTCTTCTCTCTTTACAGGTGGGTGGAATTAAAGACAAGGCGCTGGCAGCGCACAGAGCGGGATTGAAGCGCGTCATTATCCCCCAGAGGAATGAGAAAGACCTTGAAGAAATCCCAGCCAACGTCCGGCAGGATTTAAGTTTCATCACAGCAAGCTGCCTGGATGAAGTTCTTAATGCAGCTTTTGACGGTGGCTTTACTGTCAAGGCCAGACCTGGTCTCCTCAATAGCAAATTGTAGCCCAGATCGCAACAGAATTTTAAGTTACAAAGTGCCAAAAGGTACTGACATGATTTTATTCACACCAATAGGGGTAAAGCAGAATGTCCCTGATTTGTGAATGTAATCACAGCAGTAACAAGCCTCACTCAAGTGGTGGCTAGTGTTTATTACAGAAATGTTAATTTAATAAATTGATTAAATTGGACTTGAACTCTTGTCTTGCATGGGCTCATTACTGTCCCTGGCAAGTTACGGAACAGTGGTTTTCTTGCGGTTCCAAACAGAAGCCTCTGTATTACCTGAGAACTTGTTAGAAATGTGAACTCTCAAAACCCATCAGCAGACCTTCTGAATCAAACTCGGGGGATAGGAGCCAATCTGTACTAAGCCAGCAGGTGATTCTGGCGTATAGTCAAGGTCAGGAACCACTGGGATAGACCATTACCTTAGCAGATGCACCTATGGACTTTAGTGAACCCTCAAGCAATCAGAAGGGGAACTGAGCAAAGGTGAGACTGTAGCCAGCTGTTGGTCTTTGTGGAGCGTATTCAAGTGAAGCAAGCTCTGACGAGGTCTGCACATCCCAATATAGGCCCCTTCCTTGCTGAGGGGAGTAACAGAGTGGCCTGTGTTGGCTCACATGACAAACACACCACCCCTGAATGTCTGTGATCTTAGGAAAAAGATCCAGAAGGAGGCAGCCGTCCATCCGGGGATGGTCGCTATGCTTGGTGTCCTGACTCCTGCCACCTCCCCTTCTGTTCCTTGTTTGCCCGTGCCAGTGCCCAGTCCTGGCAGACTTGTCTTCTCCTGTGACTCAGTCCAGGATATGGGTCTTTTGAGATACCGGTCTTGGACTGAGTCATGGGAGAAGACAAGTCACTGGAGGAAGCCTACCAGCAGTGGGCACTGGCACGGGCAAACAAGGAAAACAAGGGGAGGTGGCAGGAGTCACGAAAAGACAGGCAGGAGATACTGGAAAAGGCCCTGATGCTGGGAAAGGCTGAAGGCGGGAGGAGAAGGGGACCACGGAGGATGAGACGGTTGGATGGCATCACTGACTGGATGGACAGGAGTTAGAGCAAGGTCCTGGATTTGGTGATGGGCAGGGAAGCCTGGCATGCTGCAGTCCATGGGGTCTCAAAGAGTTGGACGAGACTGAGCGACTGAACTGAACTGAGGATATGGGTAACTTCTATGTACTAGTATTTGAACTTTCTGTATCTTAGTTTTCCTTACCTTTAAAATGCAAATAATTGTACTCATCAGTCTTACTGTAAAGATAGTTACAATGCAACATAAGATAATGTTGAGCAATTTCTAACCATCATTCTAGCCAGTAATGGATTTTAGAATCTTATTATTACAAAATATAACAACAGACTTGTAAAGATACTTTGAAATAACTTGGATAAGAATGTGTTAGTTGCTCAGTCGTGTCCAACTCTTTGCAACTCCATGGACTGTAGCCCACCAGGTTCCTCTGTCCATGGGATTCTCCAGGCAAGAATACTGGAGTGAGTTGCCATTCCCTTCTCCAGGGGATCGTCCTGACTCAGGAATCGAACTCCTTTCTCCTGCATTGCAGGCAGATTCTTTACCATCTGAGCCACTAGGGAAGCCCTAGATAAGAATAAGGTGTACAAATTACCCAAATACTGTGCTCAGACCTGGTAATAAAAATCTGAAGGTGTTCTGAGAAGACAAGTCCAGATCTGGGACTATGGCCAGGGGTAGCAGATACCAGGAATTCTGAAAACATTTCACTGACTATCTTGTCACTACTATGAATGTATTATTTCTGCTCAGTCATCTTACAAGGCAGGAAAAGAAACTATGTTAATTTGTTTTCGGCAACCAAAGGGAGTTAATCCATACCCACGTTGCTCTGCCTGGTCCACCCAGCAGTGCCACACAGCACACTTCACAGAGTGGGAGTTCTCTGTATTCTTCCTCACAGGTTCTGAGCATGCGCCTTTGTGCTGGTCCTGTAACAGCAGCAGGGCCTCTGCCATGCCCTCTGACTTTGAGCATGCCTTTCCTTACTCAAGGAGCTGACCAAGAAAATCTGTACGTGTATGAAACGATCAGTATGACCTTCCATTTCTCTTGCATCGTTTTCGGTTTGTTGTGTTAAATCTAAGCTTTTACTGTTTAAAAATTAATGGCAAAATTATTTACCATTTTAACTTAAAAGTGTATATGGGGTTATTAATTACACTACTGTACAATCATCACCACTGTTATCCAAAACTTTTTCATCATCTTAAACTGAAACTCTGTGTCCATTAAAAAAGTAACTTCACATCCCTTCATTCCTCAGGCCCTGGTAACCACTATTTTGTCTCTGAATTTGCCTATTCTAAGTACCTAATGTATGGCATCTGGTCCCATCACTTCATGGCAAATAGATGGGGAAACAGTGGAAACAGTGTCAGACTTTATTTTTGGGGGCTCCAAAATCACTGCAGATGGTGACTGCAGCCATGAAACTAAAAGATGCTTACTCCTTGGAAGAAAAGTTATGACCAACCTAGATAGCATATGGAAAAGCAGAGACATTACTTTGCCAACAAAGGTCCGTCTAGTCAAGGCCATGGTTTTTCCAGTGGTCATGTATGGATGTGAGAGTTAGACTGTGAAGAAAACTGAGCGCTGAAGAATTGATGCTTTTGAAGTGTGGTGTTGGAGAAGACTCTTGAGAGTCCCTTGGGCTGCAAGGAGATCCAACCAGTCCATCCTAAAAGAGATCAGTCCTGGGTGTTCTTTGGCAGGAATGATGCTAAAGCTGAAACTCCCATACTTTGGCCACCTCATGAGAAGAGTTGACTCATTGGAAAAGATTCTGATGCTGGGAGGGATTGGGGGCAGGAGGAGAAGGGGACCACAGAGGATAAGATGGCTGGATGGCATCACAGACTCGATGGACCTGAGTTTGAGTGAACTCCGGGAGTTGGTGATGGACAGGGAGGCCTGGTGTGCTGCGATTCATGGGGTCGCAAAGAGTCGGACACGACTGAGCGACTGAACTGAACTGAACTGAACTGAATGTAAGTGGAATCATATAATAAATATCTACTCTTTTGTGTCTGACGTATTTCACTTAGCATGTTATCAGTGTTTATCCATGCTGTAGCATGTATCAGAATTTCATATCTTTAAGACTGAATAATATTCCATTGTTGGACATGCCACATTTTATCCATTCATCTTTTTTCTGCCTCTAGGCTGTTGTGCTATGAACGGGTGTACACAGCACTTCTCTGTTTTACGTTCTTTTGGAAAGATGTTTGAGGAACCCAACCCATGTTTCCCACCACAGCTGCATCATTTGACATCCCCACCAGCAACACACAAAGATTCTTATTTCTCTATATCTTGCCAGCACTTTTTTCATTATTTTGTCAGAATTATTTTTGGTTGCACTGGGTCTTCTTCGCTGTGCTCAGGCTTCGTCCAGTTGCAGTGTGCTGGCTTCTCACTGCAGTGGCTTCTCTTGTGAAGCACAGGCTCTAAGTGCACAGGCTTCAGTAGTTACGGCACAGGCTTAGCTGCTCCACAGCATGTGGAATCTTCTCGGACCAGGGATCGAACCCTGCATTGGCAGGCAGATTCTTACCTGTTGTACCACCAGGGAAGTCCTATTTTCATTATTGGTAATGACCATCCTGAGGATATGAAGAAGCATCTCATGGTTTTCATTTACATTTCCCTAGTGACCAACATTTCTTTCTTTCTAGTGATATTTGTGCTTCCCATAGATCCCTTATGTCAGCTGGGTTTTTGAGAACTGCTAACTTAAATTCCAGTTCAGCAGGCCTATAGGCAAGGGCTTGTTAATCAAGGTACTTATCCAGCGCTCTCATGCTTTTTATGCATAGGCTTTTAAAATTTTCGAGTATGAAAACTATATAAAACTTTTAAGTGCCTTGGAAACCAAGAAATTTTATACTGCTTGAGGCACACATGCTTTTTACTTTGCGCCTTCTTTGACTGCAAACCATGTCAGACATCTTTAGTGGTTTTAATCACCTATATGCAAATACAGTGGAAGATGCCATCACAGTAAGTGATCCTTTTTAACATTTACACATCATTGGAAGACCCTGATGCTGGGAAAGATTGAAGGCAGAAGGAGAAGAAGGCGACAGGATCAGATGGTTAGATGGCATCACAGATTCAATGGACATGAACTTGGGCAAAAAAAAAAAAAAAAAAAGATGGTGAGCCTGGTGAGCTTCAGTCCACAGTCATGAAGAGTTGGACATGAGCTGGCAACTGAACAACACACATCTTGGACCACAGTTAAGGTCTTCTGATTATGTGAGTAGTATTTAAAGGATATTAAACATATCTGAATTTCTCTAAATCAGATCAGATCAGATCAGTCGCTCAGTCATGTCCGACTCTGTGACCCCATGAATTGCAGCACACCAGGCCTCCCTGTCCATCACCAACTCCCAGAGTTCACTCAGACTCACGTCCACCGAGTCGGTGATGCCATCCAGCCATCTCATCCTCTGTCGTCCCCTTCTCCTGCCCCCAATCCCTCCCAGCATCAGAGTCCTTTTCAATGAGTCAACTCTTCGCACGAGGTCGCCAAAGTACTGGAGTTAACATATCTGAATTTCTCTAAATAAGGGGAGGTAAAAAAATTAAGGTTTCTTTCCTTTTCTTCCCTTGACATTAGTCAAGATTTGCTTTCTAAGCTGTAGTACATATTCGTAATGGAGTATTAGCCATTAAAAAGAATACATTTGAATCAGTTCTAATGAGGTGGATGAAACTGGAGCCTATTATACAGAGTGAAGTAAGCCAGAAAGAAAACCACCAATACAGTATAATAAAGCATATATATGGAATTTAGAAAGATGGTAACGATAACCCTGTATGCGAGACAGCAAAAGAGACACAGATGTATAGAACATCTTTTGGACTCTGTGGGAGAGGGTGAGGGTGGGATGATTTGGGAGAATGGCATTGACACATGTATAACATCATATATGAAACGAATTGCCAGTCCAGGTTCGATGCATGAGACAGGATGCTCGGGGCTGGTGCACTGGCGTGACCCAGACGGATGGTATGGGGAGGGAGGTGGGAGCGGGGTTCAGGATGGGGAACACATGTACACCCGTGGTGGATTCATGTCAATGTATGGCAAAACGAATACAATATTGTAATTAGCCACAAATTATATATTAAAAAAAGATTTGCTTTCTAGTCAAAGTACAGACCATCTTCACAAGAATGGAGCTGTAAATTCATTTCCATTTCCAGTGCCATCTGAGTTGTGGAGGCTGCTTGAAATGCAGAGGTTTTCTGCTTCCTGTCATCTCAACACAGTGACCTAGTGACGACTACCATCAGGAGCTCCCTGGACTAGGTGACTGGCGCACATTTAAACCTTATCAAAGTCTACCATGTTGTGAGGTAACCGACTGCGGAGGGTAGAGTAGGCTATTTTTTTTTCACTGACCACTGAAATGAGAAAAACCTTCCTATAATTAAGGGACTTGACACTAAGCCACAAAGAATGTTAATTTTGCCAATTCTCCTTCCAAATCTGTATCTGGGACTATTAGATGTAAAAAAAAAAAAAAAAAAATCAAGAATTTTTAAATTAAGTGAACTTGTTCAAGCTCATGTTATTTTGGCAAAAATGAGTTGTATTTTAGTGCCCATCTTCATGAAAATTTTATCCAGCCACTTAAAATGTCAAGACTACAAAGTTTTATAGTCATGATCCAATTTGATGATTTATGATCCAATCCTATGCTTTTTTGCTTTAATAACACTTAGTTGATACAGCAATGACAACTAGACTGTTACTAAAAAATAAATTTTACGGCACCAAAACAAGGAGTATTAAATGGATCTGAAGGGACACAAACAGGCAAATGCATTGAAGGACTACTGAAATGTTATAAAACAGCTGTATCAAAAGTTTCTTTTTTAATCTAGGAAAACTTTATTTGATACGAAAATTCACTTATCTGGAACACACTAGGTATGGTTTGCACTATCAATGAGCTAAAGAATGTGTTTAACATTCTTGGACATAATAAAAAATCATAATTTTTAAATTAAACTCAATTCTAACATAGTACATTTCTAGGCAATAGGAACTAAAACCCTTTTTTAGGATAAACCCTAATCTTAACATGACAGTACAAACTTATCAAAAGGTGCCTTTATTATAAAACCAAGTATTCTTTCATAACCATTGTTTCTTCTTTTCAAAATTTAGAAAAGCCTAAGAAGTAATTTTCAAAGAAAATTCCTAAGTCTGTACCAGGTTAAGGAAAATGTCTATTTTAGCAGACAGTGAGGCTATGATGGCAGACATAAGGATGAGCACTTTACAGCACACTTAACCATCCTCATTTTCTTAGGAGGCTGACATCATTACACCTTTTATTACACCTAGAGATGGAACTAGGAGCAAAGTTACAGCAGTTGGTAGGGAGGAGGTCAGGATTGAAGCCCAGGCAGTTAGAACCTAGAGCCCACAGTTTACATTTTGGTGGGTGAATTTGGAGGAGGGTGCTGTTCTTAGATAAAACTGACTTTCTTTTGGTAAACAACTCAAAACTAGCTTAAAATTGTAAGCAGTGAGCCACCAAATTATCCTTTATGTTTAGAACATGCACACTGGCAGGTGGGGAGAGAATGACGAAGGTTCCAGCAGTGCATTCAGCGTGTCCATTTGGGGCACATCCTGTTCCTTTCTTGTGTAACCTACGCCCATGACTACAGTACTAGTTGGTAAGTCACACATTCTCTCACCCTGTGTGTTCTGACCTTACTCTAGATCTAATGCACCGCTCACGGGCTGGCCCCCAGAATGTTTAAGTTTTGATTCAGTGTTTTTTCAGTTGGGTTACTTACCAATTCTTCTACTCAAGAATCTGAATGAAATAAAATTCCACCATTAGTAGAATCATTTGCAGATGTTCCTGGATATAAAGAGCTCCTGAGCTGCAGGGAAGGTGGACACAACTAAGATTTCTGGCGAGCCAAAACATTTATAGCCATTAGCTTAAGTTTAAAGTTTGTAGTATTGTGGGCCTAGGCATACATATGATGAAAAGAAAAAAAATCAGAGCAGAAGAAAAAATTCCCCAACAATCATTAACATATTAAACTAGTCCGTGATTCAACAGGATAGATTCATATTTAAGAATATTTAAGAATATAAAATAAAGAATATCACCTCCCCTTAACTCTACTGGGCTTCCCTGGTGGCTCAGCTGGTAAAGAATCCACATGCAACACAGGAGACCTGGGTTCAATCCCTGGGTTGGGAAGATCCCCTGGAGAAAGGAAAGGCCACTCACTCCAGTATTCTGGCCTAGAGAATTCCATGGACTATACACAGTCCATGGGGTCACAAAGAGTAGGACACAACTGAGTGACTTTCACTTCACTTCAATCTATATAGTACCCTGAAAGAAAACATCAAATTCCGGAAGTAGGGGCATCAATAAAAGTAGGATATTGATTACAACATAGATGATTTAAGAACCAGAGTTAGACCTCATAAATCAAATCTCAAGTGAACCAAGAACTAGAGCTCTAGAGCTCATTATCCCTACAGGCCAAGAATATAAAGACTACTAAGAAGAAATACAGTTAACAAATATCAAAATGTCAACCTTATTACCAGCAGACACGCAATTTATCTTAGGCATAAATTGGCAAAACATGAGGTTATAAAAAGTCCATTCTGAAGATCAGCCCTGGGATTTCTTTGGAAGGAATGATGCTAAAGCTGAAACTCCAGTACTTTGGCCACCTCATGCGAAGAGTTGACTCATTGGAAAAGTCTCTGATGCTGGGAGGGATTGGGGGCAGGAGGAGAAGGGGACGACAGAGGATGAGATGGCTGGATGGCATCACTGACTCAATGGACATGAGTCTGAGTGAACTCCAGAAGCTGGTGATGGACAGGGAGGCCTGGCGTGCTGCGATTTAGGGGGTCGCAAAGAGTCGGACACGACTGAGCAACTGAACTGAACTGAACTGAGGTTATAATGAAACACAAAACCCTTCATTTTACTACCATAAGTTTCCACTGAAACTTCTCCCGAAAGCAATGAAAACAGTATCATGACCTTAAAAAACTGTAAAAAAAAGAACCCCAAAGAATATAACCCGGAAAATATATTAGAAATTTTCACAGGCTATTTAGAATTAGCCAGAAAAATTACCTGGGCAAACTGGACAAAGCAAATATCCAATGCTGGGGACCTGGCTAAAATTATAGTCAATTTTCAGAAAAGTTACCCCAAATTAGGTATTTCCAAGATTACTAAAGTGAGGACATGCTTAGATGATCATGTGATGTGTGTGAGGGTGAGAGAGTTACATAATTACATGATCCCAAATTATATGATTTCAAAATAAATGTGTGTAAACATATGTAAATACACAAAGAATTAGGAAAATGAAAATGTCTGTAATCATCTCTGAATGGATAAAACTACAGATTCTTGTGTGTACCAAAGTCTATATATTAAACATATACTGCTTTTACAATAAAAACATTTTAAAATATTTAAAATGTAAAATGATACACTGCCACAAAAATATATTAAATGAGAAGAAAAAGTCATTTTTCTAGTATTCATGCCAAGAGGAATCAACCTAGATGGGTATCTACTACTGTGGGAAGGAATCCCTTAGAAGAAATGGAGTAGCCATCATGGTCAACAAGACAGTCTGAAATGCAGTACTTGGATGCAATCTCAAAAATGACAGAATTATCTCTGTTTCGAAGGCAAACCATTCAATATTACAGTAATCCAAGTCTATGCCCCAACCAGTAACACTGAAGAAGCTGAAGTTGAATGGTTCTACAAAGACCTACAAAACCTTTTAGAACTAACACCCAAAAAAGATGTCCTTTTCATTATAGGGGAATGGAATGCAAAAGTAGGAAATCAAGAAACACCTGGAGTAACAGGCAAACTTGGCCTTGGAGTACAGAATGAAGCAGGGCAAAGGCTAATAGAGTTTTGCAAAGAAAACACACTGGTCATAGCAAACACCCTCTTCCACCAACACAAGAGAAGACTCTACACATGGACATCACCAGATCAGTTCAGTTCAGTCACTCAGTGGTGTCCGACTCTTTGCAACCCCATGAATCACAGCACACCAGGCCTCCCTGTCCATCACCAACTCCCGGAGTTCACTCAAACTCACGTTCATTGAGTAGGTGATGCCATCCAGCCATCTCATCCTCTATCGTCCCCTTCTCCTCCTGCCCCCAACCCCTCCCAGCATCAGAGTCTTTTCCAATGAGTCAACTCTTCGCAAAAGGTGGCCAAAGTACTGGAGTTAGCTTTAGCATCATTCCTTCCAAAGAAATCCCAGGGCTGATCTCCTTCACAGTGGACTGGTTGGATCTCCTTGCAGTCCAAGGGACTCTCAAGAGTCTTCTCCAGATGGTCAACACCAAAATCAGATTGATTATATTCTTGGCAGCCAAAGATGGAGAAGATCTATACAGTCAGCAAAAACAAGACCGGGAGCTAGCTGACTGTGGCTCAGATCACAAACTCCTTATTGCCAAATTCAGACTTAAATTGAAGAAAGTAGGGAAAACCACTAAACCATTCAGGTATGACCTAAATCAAATCCTTTATGATTATACAGTGGAAATAAGAAATAGATTTAAGGGACTAGATCTGATAGAGTGCCTGATGAACTATGGACAGAGGTTCGTGACATTGTACAGGAGACAAGGATCAAGAGCATCCCCGTGGAAAAGAAACGTAAAAAGCAAAATGGCTGTCTGAGGAGGCCTTACAAATAGCTGTGAAAAAAGAGAAGCGAAAAGCAAAGAAGAAAAGATATAAGCATCTGAATGCAGAGTTCCAAAGAATAGCAAGGAGAGATATGAAAGCCTTCCTCAGCGATCAATGCAAAGAAATAGAGGAAAACAACAGAATGGGAAAGACTAGAGATCTCTTCAAGAAAATTAGAGATACCAAGGGAGCATTTCATGCAAAGATGGGCTCAATAAAGGACAGAAATGGTATGGACCTAACAGAAGCAGAAGATATTTAAGAAGAGGTGGCAAGAATACACAGAACTGTACAAAAAGGATCTTCACGACCCAGATAATCATGATGGTGTGATCACTCACCTACAGCCAGATATCCTGGAATGTGAAGTCAAGTGGGCCTTAGAAAGCATCACTACGAACAAAGCTAGTGGAGGTGATGGAATTCCAGTGGAGCTATTTCAAATCCTGAAAGATGATGCTGTCAAAGTGCTGCACTCAATATGCCAGCAAATGTGGAAAACTCGGCAGTGGCCACAGGACTGGAAAAGGTCAGTTTTCATTCCACTCCCAAAGAAAGGCAATGCGAAAGAATGCTCAAACTACTGCACAATTGCACTCATCTCACACGCTAGTAATGCTCAAAATTCTCCAAGCCAGGCTTCACCAGTATGTGAACTGTGAACCTCCCGATGTTCAAGCTGGTTTTAGAAAAGGCAGAGGAACCAGAGATCAAATTGCCAACACCTGCTAGATCATCGGAAAAGCAAGAGAGTTCCAGAAAAACATCTATTTCTGTTTTATTGACTATGCCAAAGCCTTTGACTGTGAATCACAATAAACTGTGGAAAATTCTGAAAGAGATGGGAATACTGACCTGCCTCTTGAGAAACCTATATGCAGGTCAGGAAGCAACAGTTAGAACTGGCCATGGAACAACAGACTGGTTCCAAATAGGAAAAGGAGTACATCAAGGCTATATATTGTCACCCTGCTTATTTAACTTATATGCAGAGTACATCATGAGAAACACTGGGCTGGAAGAAGCACAAGCTGGAATCAAGATTGCCAGGAGAAATATCAATAACCTCAGATATGCAGATGATACCACCCTTATGGCAGAAAGTGAAGAAGAACTAAAGAGCCTCTTGATGAAAGTGAAAGAGGAGAGTGAAAAAGTTGGCTTAAAGCTCAACATTCAGAAAACTAAGATCATGGCATCTGGTCCCATCACTTCATGGCAAATAGATGGGGAAACAGTGGAAACAGTGTCAGACTTTATTTTTTTGGGCTCCAAAATCACTGAAGATGGTGACTGCAGCCATGAAATTAAAAGACACTTAGTCCTTGGAAGGAAAGTTATGACCAACCTAGATAGCATATTGAAAAACAGAGACATTACTTTGCTAACAAAGGTCCGTCTAGTCAAGGCTATGGTTTTTCCAGTGGTCATGTATGGATGTGAGAGTTGGACTGTGAAGAAAACTGAGTGCCGAAGAATGGATGCTTTTGAACTGTGGTATTGGAGAAGATTCTTGAGAGTCCCTTGGACTACAAGGAGATCCAACCAGTCCATCCTAAAAGAGATCAGTCCTGGGTGTTCCCTGGAAGGAATGATGCAAAAGCTGAAACTCCAGTACTTTGGCCACCTCACGCAAAGAGCTGACTCATTCGAAAAGACCCTGATGCTGGGAGGGATTGGGGGCAGGAGGAGAAGGGGACGACAGAGGATGAGATGGATGGATGGCATCACCGACTCGATGGACAAGAGTTTGTGTAAACTCTGGGGGTTGGTGATGGACAGGGAGGCCTGGTGTGCTGCGATTCATGGGGTCGCAAAGAGTCGGACACGACTGAGCGACTGAACTGAACTGAACTAGATGGATATACACTGGTGGTTGATCTGCTCCCTTTTACAACAAAAACGGCTATACAAGCACACATTACAATCAGTTCAAAAAATAATGCTAATGTAGGAAAGAAACTTCCTTCCTGAAAATGGTTAACAGAAGTAAACTGTTACACCCAGAGTTGGTGGTAGAGTGAGGGGTTGGGGGAGGAGAAGTCCAAATTATTTTTTAATTGACTTTCTACCTTTCAGTTCAGTTCAGTTTCTACCTATAGGGTACCCATAAAACCCGCACAAAATAAAATGATCTCTAGCCAATCAGAGGGAAATTTCATAATCTTTCTAGGTGCTTCAGGGTAACTAGCAAAAGTTAACTATATGGTGCTACTTACAGGTATAATAAGAGTATCTAACATTTGTTGGGTGCTTATTAAGTGTAGAGCACTGTCCTTGGTAACTTGTATCCATCCCATTTAACCCTTGAAGGTAGCTACCATAATTAACCCCATTTTACACACTAGTAAATGGGGGTGCAACATCACACAGCTGATTAGTGAGTAAAGGCAGCATAGGCATGTAGGTCCCTGAAGTCTGGCTGCAGAAGCCAGGCTCTAACCACTAGGCTGTAAAACACTCATTTTTTTGTTGTTAAAGGGGTGTGGGGGTTGGGGGTGGGGAGTGATCAGTATTTTAACTAATTGGCCTCCTAACAGTTACAAGAACCAAAATGAAAGCTAGAGAAAGTAAGAAAACAAGATTCTCTAGTCCGAACAGAGGCCATAACGCATTCTTTTGCTTATCTTCAAACAAGAGCTAAAGCAGACACATAAGAGTTTTTAATTTGCCAGATATTCTTTTAATGAGAATTATAAAAGACCAAAAACATTTTTTTGCAAACTGCCTGTTTTTTAACAAATGATTTGCTTTTAATTACAAATACTGTGTGAGACGATGCCTTCTTTTGCAAAACCAATAAATACAAGAAGAAATTTTAAACATATGTGATTTGTCCAAGATATGTGGGGGGAAGGGGGAGCCTGATTTTTTTTCCCCAGTAGTTAAAAAAAAAAAATCAGTACTCCCTAACCTACAAAGAATAAGTTTGAAGGTATGAGTCAACTGGAGAAGAGAGGGAGACCATTTTATAGCTGCTTTAACTAGCTTCTGATAATTCTTCTGATGTTATCTTTCCTTTCTGAAACTCATATCTTCACAAACAGTTGAATTTAGAATATTTCTAATGAACTGATTAATGGGGGAAAAGAAAATATGTATCGAACACATGTATAAATTTTTACCATCAACCATTATGCATATCAAAAAGACACTAACTTTAAAAGGTACAAAAAAAAGTGAGGAAAAACCTGAATTACAGAAAAGAAAGTCAAGTTTATTTAATGAAAAACTAGAATTAATAAAACTTAGCAAATGCACACAGAAAAACTATACACACACAGCAGCACGATGCATTGACTCACAGAGGGAAGCGGTGGCCCAAGGCCACTCAACATGGCTTGTCGGTTAAAGGAGAACCCAAACACACTCACACGCGCGCACACACACGCACAGGCACACAAAAAACCAGAACCCAGTATTTTTCAACGGTACACTCAATCTACAACAAACACAAATTCAGAATTATTTTACAATGTTTCCTTTCTTAATACAAAAGATGCCCATCTTGGGTGTATATATATATATATATTTATTTTTCAGTGGTTTACTGTTGACTTATTTTTAAATATATTAGTGTTATTACATGCAACTGTTTCCTGTATTTAACAGCCTTTCCTTTTATTTACCTTCATGTGTCTAGCTTCCACCTACCACAAGTTTTTGGTTGGTAGGCAGACAGGTGCCTTATTCTCTGTGAAATTGAATGCAATGGTTTTAAACACTGGCCAGAAAATGTCTGATTGCCATTTCAACACATGGAAATAGTTACATTGATGCCTAAATTGCCATTTTCTGCAAAGAGCTGTGCAATGCTGGTGTCAAAGACTAGGCAGTCACTATTCATAATGGCTGTTGCAATTCCCTCATGAATAGAGCGAGGAGTGGCTTCCCAAGTCAATCGCCGCCTATGACCATTTAGCTCAAGTCGATAAGCAAAATTTTCAGCTTGCTTGCGTGTTCCTATCAGCTGTACAATTGCGAAGAATTGCTGGTGACCATCATATTTTTCCTGTTTCTCCAAGACCAACATGAAATGAAAGCCAAAACAAGACTGCATCATCACCCAGTCAACAGCACCAGGAAGATTAATGTCTGTAGCAAGAAAAACTATGTCCTCTCCCTGCAGGGTTGTGATGGACTTATGCTGATGCATCAGATGTGGCATGACAGCATCCAGAGAGCCTTGCCATTTACAGGAAGCACCAGGGCACGGACAAGAATAAGGCCTAAACTCACAGAGCTCTTCGTGGTCTGCTTTTTCTGTGTGTGGCAGAGTTATCTCACATCCAGAAGAGGCATATTTACAAGGGAAAAGTACTGAATTGGCCACTTTCTCCATAGCCAAGTTGCGAATGGATCCCAGCGGGCCCCGGCAAGTTGGACAACATGTGAGCTTTGGGCGACAGTTGCTACAAACAAGATGGCCACTCTGGCACTGAAGAATGGGTGGTAACACATAGTCGAAGCAGACCGGACACTCAAAGAGACTCGCCAAGTCATTGTTGGAGGCGGTTGTGCCCGTCAGGGCAGGCACCCTCTGGGACGGTGCACACTTTGAGGTTCCAGTAGGTAATGCTGTTGCAGTCTGACGGCTCATTTCTGTAATAAAAAACACAAATAAAAGTATAAGGAGGAGGAGAAAAATAATTACAACTCTAACATGTTTTATATAAATAACATTTACTTGCCAAAAATACTTAAGTTTAGTGCAACATTTGCTGTAAGCAAAATAAAGGAAAACAAACAGGGTTTAAAACAACATAGATTACATGAAATATGTGCACTGTACATTGGATAAAATCTGTTTCCACAATGGTCCAGAGCACATTCCCTTTTTCTAAAAAATGTTAAAAAATCATCCTTGAATGGACTACATGCAATGAATGCTAAAATAGAAACTTGGATCCTAAACAACTAAGGAACACTGTATAAATAGTTTAAGTTCAATGAAATCAGTTTTGACTGGAATTTCCCCTGCCTCTCTGTGTTCAACTGCCCTCCTCATTCTATTTCTTCCCCATTCTTAAGTCAGCTGTTGACAGCCTCAGTGAGTTATACACGATCCAAAGGATCACCAGGGTACTGACTTTTGATTACTCTTTCTGATGGTGAATATTATCTGCTCAAGAGATCTATTTGGGGAAAGGAAGTCTCCTGCCATCCTATCATCCATCTCCATGGAATGTTAACACCACCTAGATCTTAATCTTGTTTCCTACTGATCTGTGACCCCCTTCAAAAGTGAGGAAGTATATAGGAGAAATAGAGGGCCACCTTCTAAAAGATTGTGAGTCTGGTATTCAGAAGTAAATCATTCTGTTCTACTTCCATTCTACAATATAAATCAGGTATAATTTGCAAAGAGGAAGGAGAGTCAGGAAAAGATAAAGAATAAAGATAAACAGTATCAGAGAGACTCACACAACGTTAGGGGTGAAGGACAGAGTCAACAGGTAAAGAATTCCTTATATTGTATTATAGAGTTCACCAGTGTTGCTCAAGCATTCATCAGCACAGTACTAAACATTATTTAAGAAATAAATGCCATCTGGAAGAAATGATCAACAATGTTAACTAACCTGTCAAGCTGAATTAAAGATAAAACAAGCACCTTTTCCCAGGATATAGCGGGCTGCTTTCTTGGGGATGACAAAAAAATCAGTCCATTAATGTCCTAAGAGTATATACTCAATAACCACAAGCCATATTTCTACAGAATCAAAATTGGACAACTCCTAAAAATTAATGTTTCCTTAATTTATAATTGTTATTCTGTTGGAAAGAATTTAACGTTGAAAAAAATAATGCTGGTTATCAGTGAGACCACATAAATGCAATCTGGGTTCTATTACTCATAGACAGGGCGTCCCAGGCAGCTCAGTGGTAGAGAATCCACCGGCCAAGGCAGAAGACACAGGTTTGATCCCTGTCGGAAAGATCCCCTGGAGGAGGAAATGGTAACTCACTCCAGTATTCTTACCTGGGAAATTCCCATCTACCAAGGAGCCTGGTGGGCTACAGTCCACGGAGTCACAAAGAGTCAGACCCCATGTACTGATCGACTGAGCACAAGCACATACTCATAGATTACTCAAGGACAGGAACCTTAAATGGGGATTGAGAGTGAAACCTCTCCCCCAGGAAACCCCAAAACAGATCAATTCCACTGTCACTAAAGAAATATTCTAGAGTCAAGGGGAAACAAAAGTATCACAAGAATTCTATCATAACATGGCTCATCACATGGATTTAAGACAACAGGAATCAATTCTCATCACTGAAGCCCTGTATAAACAACCAAAGTGTTCAGCCCAACAAAAACACTATAAAGGAACTCTCATGAAATTCAGTTTACCCCTGAGATTTTTTCTGCATATGATGATCCATGCATTTTATTTTAGGTCACTAGTAAAACAATGGCTTAGCATTGCCAAAGTGTTCCGTAGGTATGCTTATTTCATGGTCCATTTTATGCAGCTCATTTAAGAGAGCGACATAGTAACTGGGAAGTGATTCCCTGGGCACAAAATCTAAGCCAATGTCTTTCAAATCACTAAACCAAAACCAGCTGGTCACTAAACTCAGTTTGTATTCAACATAATATAACTACTAAGCAAGAAAAATATTACTGTTTTAATTTTTTGACCTAGCAAAAGTTATACATTTATCAATAGCCCAGACTCACATTACAATATACATTATTATTTTTCCAAACGTACAAAGCACAACTTAAAATTCCTATTCAAAGTGTGAAAACAAGTAAAATATGGCTTCTATTTCTGGTGAATTTAAGTATTACAGGACAGTAGCTGCTAAAACTTCCCAAAGCTTGGAAGGTGGAACTCACTCCATCTTCACACAGAAAAATAATCCAAACACATCACAGCAGCCGTGAAGTAGGAACCAAGGACTGAAGTGTCTGGACAGCTCTGCAGCAGTCATGACATAACCTGAAGTTTGGTTTAAACGGAGAAAAGCACGGCTGATCAAAAGAACATCACTGCCAGGTCAATTTTGTTGCAGCAATTCCCTGGTCCGTTTCAGAGGCTCAAAACAACTTTCCCGTTTCACAGTTTAAGCAACACAGTCTCTTAATAGCAATACCTTTTCTCTTCCTTGTCCCAGATGCTGGTAAACAAGTGAGCAAGACGCCTCTCCAGGAGTACAGAAAAGGTAAGGGAGACTTTCCGGTCATAAGTCAAAGAGCTCATAGCCTTTCCCCCAGAAGCAAAGACAATTTGCAACAGAGGGCTCTCCTGGATACCTTCTGTTCCTAAACATGTCCCGGGTCTAGTTTTCAAAAGAATGCACATGCCCTACTCCATACACTCCATTCACTCCTCAGAAGCACTGGCTACTGAAGAAGAGAACTGATGCCCCCTCCTGTTCCAAGAGGAGTCGACCACACCTCCCCAGGAGCTCAAATTCGCCTGCGTCTCCAAAAATGGGAGCCATTGCTGAGCTGTCCTCTGCTGGGCCCTAAACCTTCGTCTGTCTCGGAAGTCTGTCTTCCCCAAATTCATCGGTTAGGCTCCTGCCAGCTCGGTGAAGAACAGGGCTGAAGGGTGCGTAGAGGCGACTGGTCGACTACGTGCGCTCTCGGTGCCAGCTCGAGCTACTACTGCAGGATCCGGCCCGCAGCTGGAAAGCCTGCGCCAACGCAGTGCCAGGGGGCCGCAGGCTCTCTCTGCACAGGGCGGCGGCTGCCGTGGCTGGCGAGAGGCGGGGCGGCGGCGTGTGGGGGCGGGGCTTAAGGCTCCGCCCCACTCTGTCTGGGGCAGCTCCCAAGCGGCTCCTGGGCAAGGAGGGCGCAACTCCCACCCAGGCACCCAGCCGAGTAAAGCCCGGCGTAAAACCCCGCGATCCTCACTCCCCGGCGATACTGCACACGCCATCAGCTTACTAGAAGCTGAAACACTCCATTTCTGTAGGCCCAAACAGTAGGATATCGGCAATTTTGCATGGTTTCAACCCAAAAGTCTACACAGAATATATGGGAAATACGCGACCAGACAAGCATCTCTGCACTATACTCTGCCAGTTAACCCTGCGGACGCTAGATTTTTATAAAGTAAAAGCATTCTCCCTACTTCGTTCAATAACTATTTAACTGGCGTAAACTACCTTATCTCAACTGTAACTCACTTCTCCATTTTTACCGCCGTCAGCACCTTAAACTCCTTTTCCCTTCGAGAAGATTTAGTGAGAGTAGTAAGCACACATAACCATATTAAACCCCTGCTTTAACCTCCAAATTTAGATTTTATTCTCTTCCCACTCTAGGAAAACCATCTTAAACAGCCTTATTAAACAGAGTAGCTTGTTTTGTTTTTAAATAAGCATTACCCTTGCCCCAATAAAGTCCAGGGCCTCCAATCTGCATTGCGTCAGCTCAGGCATTCAGAGGTTTAACCTGTCATTACATCATGCTTAGTGCAGCCTTTAAAGGCACCAAGACGTGGAATGGGGTGTGAACCCTGTGCTGTAAACTGGCCATTTTCAGCATAAAATTTTAACTCTTAATCACTTCCCCACCCTATTAATAGTGTGTTCAATCACCTCAATGTCATTTTGGTATTAGACTACAGAAAACATCATTAGGAATAGAAATATAACTGAAAATAGTCTGTTCACTGAAAAATATAAATTATGATAATCTATGTTTTAATTTTCTAATACACAGTCATTATAGATAGGTCTCAGGTTTCTAGAGCAGAAGACTTCAAATGTTTTAGAGCAGAAAAACTTCAGACAGATTTAGGACAGAGTCCAAATGTGTAAAAACAAGTAAAAGGCATGACATTTCTCAAGCAAAAAAAAGTTTTCCCAAACTTCCAAAGAACCTATACAAAAAGAACCTATATACAAAGAACCCATACCCAGATCCTTACACCACCATCTAAAAATCAATCTGCAGACAAACCTCTGAATAAGTGAGTCAGGACAGTAAAAATGGAAGTGTGCTGGAATCATCTACACTTGAATTCAAACTCAGTCTTCACCACCTGCTCAGCTGTAAAACTGGGACAGTATTTCTAGCCTTGCATGGCTTTTGTCTGGATTAAGGAAGATGGGTAAGTTATATATATCACAGGTGGTACATATTCCAAAATATGTAAGTGCTCACTTACAGAATTCCAAAAGTTAACTTGTCTGGCCTAAAGTCATCAATTAGTTAGAG
Source organism: Bos grunniens (assembly GCF_055505025.1). Taxonomy (NCBI): domain Eukaryota; kingdom Metazoa; phylum Chordata; class Mammalia; order Artiodactyla; family Bovidae; genus Bos; species Bos grunniens. The sequence goes on from NC_141182.1 coordinate 16,924,665, forward strand.
ACCGAGAACTTGTGGGCTCCAGATGTATACTCTAAAAGATGCCTTTAGCTTTAGTAAGGTTATCAAACATGTCTGCTGCTGCTGCTGCTAAGTCGCTTCAGTCGTATCCGACTCTGTGAGACCCCATAGACAGGAGCCCACCAGGCTCCCCCGTCCCTGGGATTCTCCAGGCAAGAGTACTGGAGTGGGGTGCTATTGCCTTCTCCATCAAACATGTCTACCAAAGAGCAATTACCATTTTAACTAATTTTTAGCACAATACAGTAGAATTTCTCGACTAGGTAGAACATTTATTTAAACTGGTTTTATGAGATAAATTTTTACAAAAACTACATTACACTAAGACAAGCCCACAGAATCCAAAGTTAGCAAAATTCCAAAATTTATCAAGAGTCCACTATTACTTACCCGTTCTAAAATAAAGCTTACATCTCAGGCCCCATTTGGTATAAAGTTTAAATAGACTTTAATTTAAATAAAAACATTTTAGAATCAGCATTTAATGTTGCCTTAGTAGCCTTAGTAACTTTAGAGCATTTAACCATTGCTATGCCACATTAACAAACTTACCACTTAAGTAAACAAATTCAAACTTTTAGTCTCAATTTAGTCTCAATAGGTACCTTTTTTCCTATTCTAAATTATAAATAACTAATGAACAATTTCTCTGATTAATCATAACCTTGTGCCTGGGCATTTTAATGAATATACAACAATGCCGTGCCTTTCATTTTCTTGCAGTTTACAAATGTTACCATGACATGCAAATAATGGCCCCCCTCAAAGATGCCTACCACAAAATTAAAACTATGGCAAGTCTCCTTAAAAATTCAACAGCTTAAAACACTAAGTTAAAAATCAAACTTCATTATAACACAATAATGCCAAGGGGGGGGGAAAAATCAAGCAATCTATTTTTAGTTTCCAGAACTGTACCTTACTAATGGTAATTTTAAAAAATTGTACATAGTATTTTCCTAAAAGCTCTTTTCCTGAAGATAATTCAGAAAACGTTGTAGCCACAAAATAAGATGTATATATCCAATAAAAGTAACGATCTTAAGTGGGGGAAGTCCAGGACAAAAGATCTGATAGAAGACGTAGAAGCAGAAGTCTGAACAAAGGTGATGACAGCAGATGGAGAGGAAAATGCAAACTATAACTTAAATGTATAACGAGTATCTGTTTTTTACTCCCTAAATCACTGTATTTTGAGGCTTCTATACTTAGTAAAACAAACAAACAAAACAAACCAAAAATACTTAACCAGAACCCATTAGGTACTATGCTAAATACCAAACTGCGATAAGAGATGAAATGCAAAGTAGAAATGAGATCCTGTGAGATATCTAAGAGATGGAACTCTTAAGCTCTGCTGATAGGAATGCAAAATAGTTATCACCATATCCTCGTCACTGCAGAAAGCCCCACTGGACAGCATAATTCTATATCCTAATTTTATTTCACTATTTTCCTTATTACTTTTATTTCACAGTGAATCTAACCTCAAAATGAAATTAACCTCAAAAATGAAACCATAAACATCTCCCAAAACAAGGCAGGTCAAACCTCAATCTTAACAATCTGAAGCTCTTGCATAAATTGCACAAGTTCAGAATTTTAGTCATACCATTTACCCCTAAGAATTACATAAATCCTGCTGTCTTCTGATAAGTAACTACACAGATCAAAAACCTAACCTCACTTTTATTCTTGTTCCTCTGCAAGTAACTTTTCTACCCTAACAGGTGGCTTCTAGGACTCTCTCTTTGGAAGAAATTTTCATCAGAACATCTAGATATATGTCCTGGGCACAAGCCAAACAGCAAGTATTTTCAATCTCAAGACAAATCTTTCACCTTTGTGGACCTTTCCTCTAATTGTTCTTTTTTAACTCTTACCATTACTCAGTTCTTTTCTTCATATAATTCTGATACTAACTCTCCTGAATCTATCTTCAAAAGTCTTTACATATTTTTTCTCATCATTCTGATCCTTGCTTTGTACTGCATTCCAAGAGAACTCAAGTTCTTATTCATAAATTTGGTTTTGCTAAGGTTACTGATCTCCTGATATGCTAAAACATTTAATTATTTAGATACCCTCAACCTCCAACAAGGGAGCAGAGTATGATGGAACGAAAGGCTGCTTCCCTTTCCTTTCCCTGAAGTTGGAATGGCCACATAAATTCAGATTGCACTGCTCTCGAACTTCTTAACCTCTCTATTAAAGTTTCCATGTTTAATTTTCATGTCCTGCACTGAAGCGTCACTCTTGGTTAGTGGTTTTGTTCTCACTGCGATAACCTAAATGGTTCCAGGGTCAGCAGACTAAATAAGGAGACAGAGAAGGGACTTTTCTTCCATTCTCACTAAAACAGCTCCCCTGGACGTTCATTAACAAGCATCTGTATGTACCAGCTATTGTCCTCAATGAGCTTCCAAGTCAAGCATTTATCCCCCATGTTATAGAAAAGAAAATGGATTTCAAATAAATTTCAGATCACAGAGCTAGTTTAAAAAAAAAAAAAAGGGAGTTGAAGAGCTATGTGACTAAGGAAGACTTAGAAGGGGTGGTAAATGGCATCCTAGGCCAACAGACATTATACAAAAATTTTAGACTTGGAAAATATCTTAACCAACTCTCTCATTTTCAGAAGAGAAAAATGACACAGAAGAACTTGCTAAATGTCATATAAAATAGGTCAGTGTTCTAATCTGGGCAATGTTATAATTTCCTAGATCCTGTAAAGCAGATATTCTTTGGACATTTTCTAATTCAACTTGAAAAATTAACCTTTTCTGAATTTAAGTTTAGTAAGATTCAACTATCTTTTGCTTTCCCTCCCAACACAAGAGGGATCCCCAATGTAGCCAGGAAAGAGTAAATAAAAAAAGATGGAAGATGAGTAAGAGTCAGCACCTTAGAGGGGCCTTTCCTAAAGACCAGATCACTCTTCTTACTGTCTTCATATTATCTCTTGCCATATGAAATTCACTTGCTAAATAATTTCTTACTACTTATTGTCTGTCTTCTGTCCTTTTCCCTCTCCTCCTCAATACCAGCTTTTCGCTGAAAACAGCAATTCTCAAACATTTTTGGTTTCAGGAACCCTTTGTACCAGTAATTGGCAAACTACAGCTGCAGGCCACTTGCCTGTATTTGTAAGTAGTTTTACTGGAATACAGTTAAGCACATTCACTTACATCTAGGACTGTTTCCAAGGGTGGAGATGAAAAGACCCTATGTTTGACTCCTAAGGTCTTCCCTGGTGGCTTAGTCGGTAAAGAGTCTGCCTGCAATGTGGGAGACCCAGGTTCAATCCCTGGGTAAAGAAGATCCCTTGGAGAAGGAAATGGCAACCCACTCCAGTATTCTTGTCTGGAAAAATCCCATAGACAGAGGAGCCTGACAGGCTACTCTTTGGGGTCACAAAGAGTCCTTGGGGTCACTAAGAGACATGATTGAGTGACTAACACTTTTCACTTTCATGACTCCTAAAGCCCTTTAAGCCTATCTGGCCATGTAAGACAAAATTTGTCTTTACTGTTTTAAAGTTTTAAAAAATTGAGGATCCCAAAAGAGCATTTTGTCAATGTGGTTTATATGTATTAATTTTTACAATATTAGAAATTCAAGTGAAGAACTTTAAATATGTGAAAATTAACATCACATTTTTTATATAACATGTAAAAATCTACATGTTAAATGTTTATGAAAAATATCTTCCATAATAGGGAGAAGAGCATCTATGTTTTATGTTTTTTGCAAATCTTTTTAATATGATACAGTAAGAAAAACGAAAGTTGGATATTTAATATCTGCTCAGTTGCAATGCAGGAGACCCTGGTTTGGTTCTTGTGTAGGAAAATCCTCTGGAGAAGGGATAGGCTACCCACTCCAGTATTCTTGGGCTTCCCTTGTGGCTCAGCTGGTAAAGAATCCACCTGCAATGCGGGAGACCTGGGTTCAATCCCTGGGTTGGGAAGATCCCTGGAGAAGGGAAATGCTATCCACTCTAGTATTCTGGCCTGAAGAATTCCATGGACTTACAGTCCATGGGGTCACAAAGACTCAGACACCACTGAGCAACTTTCACTTTCACTTTATGCAATTAATCTGTGAAGATACCATATGTCATGAAGCCTCTGGGAACCTCAATTTACTTTCATGTCTCATTATTATGAAAAACAACTTTGACCCTCGAAGGGTCTTGAGAACTCCCAGCTTCCCTGACCATTAACTTCTCGTTCAGAAGCTCTGCAGAATATAAGCTTCATCAAAGCAGACTTTGTTTATTGTGTTCTCTCTTCTAGCTCCAGCACCTAGGACAGTGCCCATCCAGACCAGGTACTCAAATATTCCTGAATGAATAAATAACTCAAGTACAACAGTATGAAGGATTAGCACGTATATAACCAGAGCTCACTCATCCCTGATGACTCCTCGGTAAAATACACCTGTTGCTTGATAGAACCTTAAAGAGATTCACAATTGTGAATCTCAATTCACAATTGAGACTTACAATTTACTTTAAATAACAATATTTTACAACAACACCATGCTTATCTTTGACAAAGGAGCAAAAGGCAACAACACAAGGAAGAAAACAAAAGACTTCAACTAATGGTGTTGGAACAGCTGGGTATCCACAGGCAAAACAAAAGAAATCTAGACACAAATCTTACACGAATTACTCGAATCACAGGCCTAGTAAAACATAAAACTATAAAAATCCTAGAAGATAACACAGGAGAAATCTGGAAGACCTTGGGTTTGGCAATGACTTTTCAGAAAAATCAAAGGCGTGAACCCAGAAAGATTCATCACCTAGACTTAAAAAGTAAAAATGTCAAGAGAATGAGAGGACAAACCACAAACTGGGAGAAAATGTTTGCAGAAGACATATCTGATAAAGGACTGCCATCCAAAATATTGCACAGAACTCAACAAGAAAATGAATATGCCAATTAAATGGCGTGCCACAGCTGCCGAAGCCCCCCGGCCTACAGCCCAAGCTCCGCAACAGAAGAAGCCACCACAGTGAGAAGCCCATGCAAAGACTAGCCACCACTCGACCCAACTAGAGAAAGCCTGCAAAAAGCAAGGAAAATCCAGCACAGCCAAAAATGAATTAATTAAAAAAAGAAAAAGGAAAAAAGTAGGCAAAAGACTGTAACAGACACCTCATCATTTATACAGATAGCCAAGGAGCATGAAAAGGTGCTCCACATCATTTGTCATCCGGGAGATGCAGATTAAAGCACACATAAAATACTACCACACACCTTTTAGAATGGCAAGATCCAGGACACTGATAACACCGAATGCTGATGGGCACGTGGAACAACGATTCATTGCTGGTGGGAATGCAAAATTGTACAGCCACTTGGAAGGCAGTTTAGCAGTTTATTCAAAACTACACATATACCATGCTGCTGCTGCTGCTGCTAAGTCACTTCAGTCGTGTCCGACTCTGTGTGACCCCATAGACATCAGCCCACCAGGGTCCTCTGCACATGGGATTTTCCAGGCAAGAGTACTGGAGTGGGGTGCCATTGCCTTCTCCGATACATATACCATAAGATTCAGCAATTACGATCTCCAAGATCTACCCAAAGTAGTTGAAAACTTATGTCCACACAAAAACCTGCACACAGATGTTTATAGCAGCTTTATTCATAATTCCCAAGATGCGGCAGCAACCAAGATGTCTTTCTGTAGTGAACGGATAAACTGTGGTACATTCATACAATGGAATATAATTCAGAAATTTTAGAAAATGAGCTATCACGCCACAAAAAGATATGAAGGAACCCTAAATATGTACTGCTAAGTGAAAAAAGCCAATCTGAAAAGGTTACATGTTGTATGATTCCAACTATATATGACATGCTGGAAAAGGCAAAGGTATGGAGGCAGTAAAAAAAAAATCAGTATTTGCCAGAGACTGGGCGAGAGGGGATGAACAGGTGGACCACAAAGGATTTTGAGGGCAGTGAAATGATCCTGTATGCTACAGTTGTGGGTACATTTGTCAAAACTCATATAGCACTAAGTTGTTTCTTTAGCCACTAAGTCGTGTCCAACTCTTTTGTGACTCTATGAACTAGACAGACCACCAGGCTCCTCTGTCCATGGGATTTCCGAGGCAAGAATACTGGAGTGGGTTGCCATCTCCTCCTCCAGGAGATCTTCCCAACCCAGGGCCTGAACTCGAGTTTCCTGCATTGCCAGGTGGATTCTTTACCATTGAGTCATACAGGAAGCCCACAGCACTAAGAGTGAACCATTAATGTAAACCATGGACTTTGGGTCAAACTAGATGCCACATGTCGCAACCGAAGACCCACATGCTGCCCTGAAGATCAAAGATCTCACATGTTGCAACTAAGACCCAGCACAGCCAAGTAAATTTTTTTAAATATTAAAAAACAAACAAACAGATTTTTGGACATTAACTAAGATCAAGTATATGGAAACATTTGGTATATTACTAACAACACATGCAACAAATCACCAAATTAAAAAGACCCAGATTACCCAAGATTTTACTGAAAATTGTTGTTTCAACCTATTGTATTCATTTTCATAACCTCAGCCTGGGACAGTGTCTGAAATGTGACAACGACAACAAAGTCTGCTATGATAGAAATTTCCAACTGACCACCTACCAACCTGTAAAGCATCATGTCAGGAGCTTCATACAGTCTATACTCATAAAGGCTGTATCTCCATTTTGCAGATGAGGAAACTGAAGATCAGAAAAATTGAGTAGTAATAAGAACAGAGCCAGACTGTCTGGCTTTGTCCCTGAATCTTATTTTCTTTCAAATAACCCTAAGAAAAGTATGTATAATCTTCTCACTCTTACACAGAATATTACAACTTCACATCCAACTAAACTTCAATATTCATAAAAACTGACCAAAAAAAAAATTCCCTAAATTCTTTAAATTACATCTGTAGTCATATCAAGTAGTTGTTTTTGAATTTTTTGTATTAAAGTGGAATAACCTAACAGTCATTAAGCCATTAGACATTAAATCAAATCAAAGAATCAAGAAGAGAAGAGGAGAAAAATAAGAGTAAGAGAAGCAAGGTACTTCTCTGGCAGTCCAGCGGTTAAGACTCTTGAGTTTCCACTACAAGGATCTCGGGCCAGTCCCTGTTCAGGAAACTAAGACCGAACTAAGATTCCACATGCTGCACAGCAAGAATAAAAGAAGCAGGAAGAGATTAAACAGGCGCTCAACCTTTTAGAGTCATACCACATATCACTAAAGAGAATTTTGGGGAACTCACTTGAAATTACTGAAACTATACCAGTCAGAATTACACCACAATCACTTCTGCAGTATCACCAAGACTCACCATGTCTAGATAAAAGCAGCCACATTCGCATCATTTAGTTACGTAAGTTTGAATACAACTGTTTACTAATCTGACTGGGCTTTATATTCTCTCAGGATGTAAAACTGTCACACATTCCAGTAGATCTTTGTTCTTTTGCTCCATCTTGATGTTAAACTATGTTTTCAAAATTCTTCCCTGTATTTTGTACCCAGTTTTACACTTTAACATACAACCCATCCATCTTCCCTTTCTTCTTGACAAGTAATGGAGGTAAATACACAGAGAACAAAAATTTTAAAGCAGATCAACACTGGCAGTAACCTACAAAGAGTTGGTGATACTAAGCTCAACAGAAAAGAACACACAGCTTGAGAGATGAAGAAATTAAATGAGATAAAAAGTCACACTGAAGAGTCTTAATACATTATATGATTAACAGTTCTTTTTTTTTAATTTTATTTTTAAACTTTACATAATTGTATTAGTTTTGCCAAATATCAAAATGAATCCACCACAGGTATACATGTGTTCCCCATCCTGAACCCTCCTCCCTCCTCCCTCCCCATACCATCCCTCTGGGTCGTCCCAGTGCACTAGCCCCAAGCATCCAGTATTACTACCTTTACAGAACAATGGAATATATAGGGGGAAATGCCATATTAAAAAATTCATGGAGCCTTACTCAAACTAAATTACACTCCTTTGAAATAGTTAAAGAAGCTTTCCTGATGGCTCAGATGGTAAGAATCCAGCTGCAATGTGGGACACCTGGGTTTGATCCCTAGGTCAGGAAGATCCCCTGGAAAAGGGAATGGCTACCCACTCCAGTATTCTTTCCTGGAGACAAGGATGGACAGAGGAGCCCAGCGAGCTACAGTCCATGGGGTCACATAAACATCACATCTCAAACTGTAGCCAAATCATTTTAGTTACTCTGAATAAGGATGTAACACATGAATTAACTTAGACTCTAAATTTCATCAAACTAAGATTTCATTTTCTGGGCAGGTACCACATTTCTCTTGGGTTTAGTTATTTTAAAAACAGCATTAGCACATTCTCAATCATCTGAATCCATCTGTTAGCAATGTAACTGAATGCTCCTGTCTACAGTTATGGTCACACTGACTCCAAGTTGGTACTAACAGTACTCTAATTACGGGAAGTTAAAGAGAAAAATAGAGGGGGACCTAATACATAAGTGATGCATTTGCGTGAAGTGAAGCCCAGATGACATCATGGCTTTCACTGAAGCACTAATACACTGGTAAGAAAACGCATCACGTGGTGACCACACTTATGGGATAACTTTCGTGTGCTCAACTCAAAAAGAACCTACAGCGTAAGTCAATTCCATACGTCATATTGTTTCAAGACTTCAACTTGGCACGTAGTAGTCAATACTTTCATAAATTAGAGTAATTTGAATTTTACTGGTTTTGCAGTTTTGTTTGTATTTAATTTGCAAGTTTTGAACTGTCACCAACATCAGACAGAGTTGATCAGATCCCTGGTTCCTGCTGTGTAAACTGTCACTGACTCTACACACTCTTGGTTTTCCTGCCTCACCAGGTGCTCCTCAGTCTCCTTTATTGATTCCTGCTCTTCTCCCCAAACTCTTGATACTGGAAGTTGTCCATGGTCCACTTTTCTTCACTTTGGTAATCTCATTCACTCTTGTGTTTTTAAAATTTCACTAATATTGTCATGGACCTCAACATTTTTCTGTCCAGATTAAAAAACAAAAAAAAAACTTCAGATTTGTCTTAAACTACCCAGCTGTCTCCTAGACATTCCCACAGCTTGTGTGCATAGCCACTCAGTCATGTCCAACTCTTCGCAACCGCACAGACTATAGTCTGCCAGACTCCTCAGTTCATAGGATTCTCCAGGCAAGAATACTGGAATGGGTTGCCGTTCCCTCCTGCAGGGGATCTTTCCAACCCAGGGACTGAACCTGGGTCTCCTGCATTCCAGGTGGCTTCTTTACCATCTGAGCCACCAGGGAAGCTCCAGACATTTCTACAGGAGGGTGGTCAAAACTGAACTCCTTATCTTCTCCCAGAATACTCAACCAATAGCCTTCCTTTCACTTCATGGAAACTTCATCCTTCCAGATACTCATTCCAAAAGTCTTGACGTTATCCTTGATTCTTCTCTACATACCACATGTGTAAAACCACCAGGAAATTTTGTACCTCCCTGAGAAATGAATCCAGAATCCAACTACTCCTCATCACCTCTACTACTATTGTATCATTATCTTTCAACTGGATTACTGCAATACCCTTCTAACCAGTCTTTCTGCTTCCATCCTTGTCTCCCACCCCACCCACCAATTCAGAGCACAGCAATAAGGAAAAAAAAAAAAAAAATCTATGAAAATCTCCCATATCCAGGTAAAAGATAAATCCTACAACAGTCTACAAGACCCAGCACAATGATGATATGTCCCCGTTACTGTCTGACTTCATTTCCCACCTCTTCCTTCCTCACTGGCTGACTGGTATCCTTGTTCCCTAAGGGCAGGCTGCTCTCTCCTTTGGGTCTCTGCCTTAAAATACTTTTCTCCGAGATATCCACAGGACTCTCACCTCCTTCTAATCTTTGCTTGTATACCTCTTTCTCAATGAGGGCTATCCAGTCTCCTCTATTTAAATAAAACAGTGACCACACTCTACCCACTGACCCCTTTTCCTAACCCTTGCTCCTTCATAGTTATCAATCTTTGCCTCTCCTCCTCTTCCTTCGCTCTCCTCCATTTCTACTCTATTGTTGTCCATAAAATGTAGTACCATCTATCAGGCTATACAATTTACTTATCTGTTACGGTTGTTGGCGATATGGTTGTTGTTGTAATCCCTCCTCCACCACCTGGAAAATGGGAATTTGTCTGGTTCAATGATGTGTCCCAAACACTTCCACAGTGCCTGACACATAGTGCAGGCTCAATAAATATGTTAGCTGAATAAATAAATTAGAAAGCAGAAGAGCTTTGGACTTCTGAGCAATAATATCCAAAGCTAGATGTAATAGAGCAATACTTGTTAAAATCGATTAAACACAGAGAAAACAGAGCAGAAAGGACAAATATGAACTACAAGGAAAATTATACAAATAAGTCCAAGAAAAAGTAACCATTTACTATATGGCTCAAATTGTAACTTTCACAGTCATAATAATGCAAACACAAAATTATGATGTTACTAAATTAGGAGAGTATAGGAATGGTAAGGGTCTGTACATGTGACGGGCAGGAAAGGTAGTTAAACACATAACAGGAATAGAGCCTAAAACCGAAATACTGAAGTAACAATTGTAAGCATGTTATCTAGAGACAATGAAGGTAAATAAAATATAATCACTTCAAAGAGGTTAAAGTAGTTGCCTCTGGAAAAAGACATCTAGAGAGGAATATGGCAGGTAGTTTTTCTTTAAAAAAAAAAAGGCCTAGCAGAATATTTCATTTTGAATTATTTTGCATGTAAAACGCTAGACTAAAAGAAAAAGTTCAAAAACTTGATATGAATTGTCACAAACTGCATGCATTACTTAAGACATTACAAATATAAATTTGTTTTCAAAGACTGGCTAAGATCTGCAGAAACATACTTTCCCTACACTGTTGGAAATGTCCACTATGAAAGTTTCTAAGAATATTTGGCAGTTTGTTTCAAAATTTAAAGTTTGTATACTCTGATCCATTAGCTTTTCTTTCAAGAGTCTATCTTATGACTTACACATTGGCAAAGGTGTATATATATGGATGCTTACAGCAACTCTATTTGTAAGAGCAAATAAACTGAAAACTGCTCTAGATGAAGAAAGTGACTAAATGATGATCCATACAATAGAATAGTACGCTGCCTTTTTTTTCTTTTAAATAAACAGACTTATACCTATTAACATATAAGAATCAAATTGTTTAAACAGGTAGAGGGAAAAAAAGCCCACAGAATGTATTACAATCCCATTTATGTTAGAAGAGAAAAAAGAGATAGCTGTCTTTTTATATATGTACGCATGTACATACACACCATGTAATGGGACAGAAAGCGAGAAGGGCATACAAATTGCCAAATGTGGTTTAAAGACTTAAGGAATTAGAAAGGGGGGAAGGGAGATCAAGTTCAGAACCAGAAATCACAAAGCCTAGAGTTGGGACCAAGGAACTACAAATACATACACAAAATATCAAGATGGAAGAATATATAGACTACAGAGTATAAACACAAATTTCATCATTTGGAATTACGCAGTTTAGGGAAGCCCCTCAAACATGTATAGTTACTGACAAGTAGTAATCATTTAGAGGGAAAGTATCTACAATGATTAAGTCAGATCAAAGAAACTGACTTTAAAATGTGTATCTTAAAAGAATGTGTAACACACACAGACTAGAAACTGCACCAAAATGTCCACAATGGTTACACTTTTCAATTACCACATTATGAATGATCATGAGGAAGGTGGGGGTTGCATTTCTGTATATATTTCTCATATGCTCCATAAAACATATATATTACTTTGGGGATTTAAATTTATTGCCTATTTTGTGTCCCCACACGTTACTGCTAGCAAACTGCTAGTGATTTCACACACAAATTTAAACATTAAGAGATCAAGAGTTGATTTTGTCTACTGCTTTTTTTCTTAAAACGCCTCAAATAGATGAATACTTACTTATTGGGAAAAATTATTTAAAAAACAGCCTCTTCACATTTTTAAAACCCTACATATTTCAAATACATGTACATATATTTTAGTTTATATTAAAAAAAACTTAAACTTAGCTCTTTAAAAGTTAATTCTAAAAGACAAAATTTATCTGATCACCTCTCCAAGCAAAATCAAAAGAATGTCTGTAGAAATTAACTCAGAAACTATCTGTATTAACAAAATATCCAAAGCTGTCCCCAACAAAGCTAAATCAGGGACCCTGACACAACAAAAAAACCCCACAACTCAACTTTAGCTGAGCTCAAAAGAGCTAAAAGGTAAAACACAAAGGCAGGAAAAAGCAAGTTTTTAACAATTAGATTATTTCATTTAGTCGAATCAAGAACTGAAGTACAAAAGTTAGTGTACAACACACTTAATTTTGCTGTATCAACCATTACTAGGCTAAGCCTGTCAATTATGACAATAACAACTATAACAAGTACAATCCTTCCTACAAAATTCAAGACTGGTATTAAATTCTTCTCATTTTCGAAGAAAATATTTCTCACTGGTTAATACCAGCTTTATAAATATAGATTCATTCTCCAAAGATTTTTCCTCTATTTCTTTTCTATTTTCACATGCTCCCAACTCCCCTGGTATTCAAAATAAGCAAAAACAAAAGCCACAAGTAAGTTCAACACGACTGGGCAACCTCAAACCTAATAAAAGATCTTTGCCAATATCATTTTGGTCACTGTGGTTCAAACCTGGAGAATAAATTGAACCCTAATGAACTGTATTACCTGTATCTTTCAGCCTAGAGTTCTAGAAGACTTACTCCCCCTCCCCACAAAAATCAAAATAAAAGTAATGGGATACATGGGAGCTGGTCACAATAGTGTGTGAAATGCGTTAAGTTGTATCCTTAAAATCTTGAGCACATTTCTATACGTAGTTATCCTATACGTCTTCAAAAGAGTTTACAGTGTAGGGGAAAAGAAGCAATACTTCAGGTATTCTACAATTTCCTGAGAACAGTAAGCATCAGGTGTCCCAGCTGGTGACATATTACAGAATCTTCTCTCCCGCCCTCCGCTCAGTTTCTCACTCTCTGCTATGCTTCAACCAGCTGTAGTACAGTGATCACTAACCAATTAAACACTCAACTGATGCTTCACTCATACCTCCTTTAGAAAATACAAGAGAAGCCATCAAATGCTGACCTGCCACTTCCTTCCCTCTTAGAATGGAAGAAGTGACCCAGGCCTCTGGGCAGTGTCCTCTCACCCCCTTGGACTTCACACTTGTATTTTCCCTCTCTCCCGCATTCAACTCTTTCTACTGGACCATTCCCTAACACCTGAGCATGCTCTACTATCTCCCATCTGGCTTCTGTGATGTTCCTCTACCTCACTGGTCATTCTGGATGTCTCACAGATACCTTTAAATCCAACATATCAGAACTTCAAGTTTATTTGCTGTCCTTCTGTTTTTTGAGTTTTATTGTTATCTGCGAACCCCCTCCTAGTTCTTTCATTCCTGGTAAATAGCACTATGATTCACAGTTGCTCAAGCCAGAAACCACCTAATTCTTTCCTTCCCTCACCTCTCATATCTAATCCATCAGTAAGCCCTGTTAATTCTGTCCCCAAAATACATTTCGAATCCATCCACTTCTCTTCATATTCACAGCCACCACCACCTTAATCCAGGTCATAATCAACTACTGTGCTTCCTGATCTAAGTAAATGTGTTAGTTGTGCAGTCATGTCCAACTCTTCGCGACCCCATGGACTGCAGCCCACCAGGCTCCCCTGTCCAGGCAAGAATACTGGAGTGGGTTGCCACTTACTTCTTCAGAGGATCTTCCCAACCCAAGGATCGGACCCGGGTCTCCGGCAGTGCAGGCAGATTTCTTTACTGAGCCGCCAGGGAAGCCTGATCAAAGAAATGGCCTTCTATTCTCTAAAGAGCTAGGCATTTGTGCTCAGTCGTGTCTGACTCTTTGCGACCACATGGACTGTAGCCTGCCAGGCTACTCTATCCTTGGAATTTTCCAGGCAAGAATACTGGAGTGGGTTGCCATTTCCATCTCCAGGGAACCTTTCTGACCCAGGGATCTAACCCAGGGATCTAACCCACGTTGTCTTGCAGCTCCTGCATTGGCAGGCGGATTCTTTACCACCTGAGCCACCGGCGAAGCCCCCCCAAAGAACTAAAGCAATCTTACAAGAAGATTGTTACTCTTTTAATTAAAACCTTTTGATAGCTTCTCAGTACCCTTAATATTCACATTCCTTACTTTGACTCTGCAGGATCTGATCCTTGCCTCTCTCTCCCCCTCATCCATTTGATCCAGCAACACTCTCTTTTCTCAGTTCCTGGAACAGTCCATGTTCATTTTTGCCTCAGGGTCTTTACTTCTGCTGCTCCTTCAACCTCATATTCTCCCTTCTCTCCTTCAAAGAACTCCTTATCCTTTTAACATAGCTTAAATAGCAATGCAGGGCTTCCCAGGTGGCTCAGTGGTAAAGAATCCGCCTGCCAATGCAGGAAACACAGATTTGATCCCTGGGAGATCCTGGGGAGATCTCCCAGATCCCTGGGAGAAGGAAATGGCAACCCACTGCACTATTCTTGCCTGCGAAATCCCACGGACAGAGGATCTTGGTGGACTACAATCCATGAGGTCGCAAGAGTTGGACACAACTTAGCAACTAAACAGCAAATATCACCGTTTCTCACAGCAAGACTCCCTCTCACCATTACTCTTTTCTCCTTTATAGTATATATCACAGTTTGTAATTTTACTTTCTTCCCTTACCAGAATGTAAGTAGTAATAGAGAAATTAAGTAACTTATTCAACAACTAATTTTTTTAATTATGTAAGCACTTTCTCTGTTAAGTAATGTGCTTTTAAATGCAACAGTAGGCATTGTCCCTGCTCTTGCAGAGCTTAAGGTCACAAACAATTAGTAACAGATGCTAGACACACATCCAGCTCTGGCTCTTAACCACTTGGCTACACTGCCTCTAGCTGCCAGGACACTGGATCAAGGGGCAGCAATATGCTTAGTAGATGCTCACATGCTAATGGAAACTAAGCCTTAGAGAGGTAAGTTATCTGCCCAAAGGAGCACAGACAGATTATCTAAAGACTTCAGGTACAATCATGAGAAAAGGCACAGAGACATTTAATTAAGTATGGAGAATGTTCAAGAATCAAAAAAGAATCCAGTTTAATCAGGCATGGCAAAGAAGAAATGTTGGAGGATAAGGCTAGAAGAGCATAATAAAACAGTGTGAAGGTATTAGCCATTCAATAAATATCTACTGAGCACCACCTACATGCCAGCAACAGTAATAAACTCTAGACAGGGGTGATCAAGGCAAAGTCCTCATAGAGACTGCAGTTTATATCTGTGACGGCAAAGCAGAAGAGAAAAATTACAGTTCAGTGGAATGTACCTTGTAGTAGGGTCCGGCAGAAAGTGCTATGGGAACACAGAGAGATGACATCCAATTCAAGGTGGGGCGTCCAGGAAGAGCACATCAGTTAAGTGATGTCCAAGCTGAGATTACAGACCTTAGCTGGAAGAGAATATGTGGTGTGCAAAGGCCCTTGCAAGTATTGTAGTTGAAAATGGCAGGAAAGTAACAAAAGCCAGCTTCAGGAGGGACTGTCGACTTACTATCTATATAGTGTCAAGGAACTTGGGACTTTAAACTGAAGGCTTTAAGTCACCTATGTTAGAAAGCTCCCTCAAATGACAGCAGGAAAGCTGAAGGGAGGAGGCAGAGACCAAAAGCAAATAGATACTTAGAAAGTAGAAGAGGACTGAATGCCCATGTGAAAACGAGGGAGAGAAGCAATGCCAGATCTCTGGCAATAACCAGAGAGCAGAAAAATCAGGGCTCTATGACTAACTGATACAGAAGATGAGAGCCTTGGACGGTTGGAAACAAAGCTTTTAGTTCAGGATACATAAATCGGAAGCACCTTGGTACGTGAAAGTGGAAAATTTCAGGGAAAGACACGGTTAAGGAATGAGAAGATAAACCACCAACGGGAGAAAACATTTGCAAAAGATGTATCTGATAAAGGACTGTTAACCAAAATAAAGCCCAACTCTTAAAACTCAACAAGAAAATGAACATGTCAATTAAAAAAATGGGTAAAAGACCTAACAGACACCTCATCAGATATACAGATGGTAAAGGAGCGTATGAAAAGGTGATCCACATCACTTGTCATCAGGGAGATGCAAGTTGAAAACAAAAATAAGATGCTACCACACACCTTTTAGAATGGCAAAATCCAGGACACTGAAAACACCAAATGCTAGCGGGCACTTGGTGCAACAAACTCTCATTCATTGCTGGTGGGAATGCAAAATGGTAGAGCCACTTGAAAGGCAGTCTGGCAGTTTACTACAAAACTAAACGGGGACTTCCCTAGTGTTTCAGTGGCTAAAACCCCCGAGCTCCCAGTGCAGGGGGCCTGAGTTCGATCCCTGGTCAGAGAATTAGATCCCACAGGCTGCAGCTAAGAGTTCGCATGCTGTGACTAAACAGATCCCACGTGGTGCAACTAAGACCCAGCACAGACAAAGAAAGAAACTAAACATTCTTACCATATCCAGCAAATCATGCTCCCTGGTATTTATCTACCCAAAGGAGTTGAAAACTTATGTCCATACAAAAACCTGCACAGAGATGTCGACAGCAGTTTTATTCATAATTCCTAAGACATGGCAGCAACTAAGATGTCTTCTGGTAGGTGAGTAGATAAACTGGTACACTCAATACAGTAATACTCAGCACTAAAAAAGAACCAAGCTATCAAGCTACAAAAAGACATGAAGGAAACTTAAATGCACATGACTAGCAGCCAATGTGAAAGAGGCACATACTGTATGATTCCAGTTACGTAACACTCTGTAAAGGACAAAACTATGGACACAGTAAAAAGATCAGTGCTTGCCAGAGGTTAAGGAAGAGGGAGGATGAACAGGTAGGCCACATAGGATTTTTAGAGCAATGAAACTATTTCTGTGTGATACTATTAACGGTGGATACATATCATTTGTCAAAACTTGTAATACATAACACCAAGAGTGAACCATAATGTAAACCATAACCTTTGAGTGATAAGGTGTAGGTACATCAATTGTAACAAATGTATCACTGTAGTGGAAGATGTTGATAATGGAGGAAGTTATGCATGAGTAGGGCAGAGTATATGGGAAATCTCTGAACTTTCTGTTCAGTTCTGCTGTGAACCTAAAACTGTTCTAAAAAGAAGTCATTAAAAAAAAAAAAAAAAGACCTATGAGCAAGAAAATACATGGGTCTAGGTTTCACAAGCAAAGAAATCTGAGTGTCATAAGAATATATTAATAGAAGTAGTAGGTCAGGAAACAAGTCTGTACTGAGTGTCAGCCACTGAGGATATAGGAATAAAAGACCACAATCCCTGCCCTTTTGCAATAGAAACTCTAGCCATGGAAAACCAAATGACTCAAAATGCATTAGAAAAATCTTTCTTAAAGAAACCGTTAAGGATTTTTTTAGGGAGGAAAAGTTTATACCTAGGTTTTTCTTTAGGGGTGGGTAGGAAGTCTGAGGTTTTCATATACTGATTTTGTTTGTAGTGAGATCTAGAGCAAAAATAACCAAACTTAAAACATTTTATAAGACGTATATGGACATTTCATAATTATAACTGAAGTCTGTAAAACAGATCTAAGCCAAGAAAAACTTCAATCTCTAGAAACCAAGTAAATTGATTCCTTCAAAATACAAAGTTGTTGCTCTGCAAATTTACTGAACTTTGTTTACCCTCCTTATGTAAGACCTGTTTTCTAAACACTGTATAAGCTGAAAATAAAATCCTATTCTCCATATTACGTCACTGTTGCCATAGCTAGATGTTTCCTTTGTAACTTCAATTAATCGTAGCCTAACGTTCTTTTTAATTATAGATATTGCTCTACAACAATTTTGTAAAAATTTCCCAAAGCTTAGAGAGAATACATTACACTAAATTGAATTAAATTTCTGAATTTGTAGCTTGTGTAACATTTATCCCGAAAAGTTCCTCATCTATCATTTAAATTGTACTTCAGCTTAAAATATTATTAAATGTTCAATTACGCTGCAAAGTGTCAAGAGGGGTCATGCAAAGCAATTCTATGAAAGAGTTAAAGAAAATATTTTGGCAAAACCAACTTTAGGATTGCAACTAATTATTCCAGATCACAAATGTCTGTTGTATATTTTAATTCCCAGAACAAAAAAACTACACAATTTGTACACTCCATTTGAGGTCAAAATCTACTTGTCATGAACTTCTAACAGCTAACCAAAATCCTCTCCTCCACAATTTAAGCCAGTATCTCCCAAACAAAATTACCAGATTATTACATTCATCACCACACTACACTCTGCTCTTCAGTAATGTCCAAACGAGACGGTGACACCATAGACACCTAACACTCAGAAACTCACTGTTTCACTTTTCTAAGTTAAGACCTCAAAAGCAAACTGACCCATGAATTTGATTAAGTTTTAGATCACACAAGACTTACCCAGATGTCTTACTACAGAAATTTTCCAAAGCCATCATCTTCAAATGCCTGGACATTTATCATCTAAACCTCTTGTTTTCATTTTTACGAACTAACAAAATGCACTAAAAGAAAACCTTTGCAGTTCCAACATATCCAACATGCCAAAATAATCTCATAAATTTAGTTATTAAACAACAGCCTTGGCAGCAAACATTTACTGAGCACTTACCATGGGCCTGCCACTGCTCTAAACCTTAAGCCCCTCACCTACTATCTCATCAATTCTCCCAACAATCCTATGAGGTAGGTACTGTTATTACCCCTATTTTGCAACTAAAGAAAGAGAGGTTAAGTATCTTGCCCAAGGTCACAAACTGGTGGGGCAGGACTGGAACCAAAGCATGTAGTCTGACTTCAGAGTCCGCGCTCTCAACGTTCAACTGCTGCAAGAGTTAACAATTTACCCTTGACAGCCCCTTATCAAGAAATGGTAAATGTTCAACAGCTAAAAACGGGCAGTCCGGTCCCTGCCCTATATCCGTGCTCACGGCTTCTACGACTTTGACAAATCGGCTACACCATCTGATTTTCCTAACACACAAACTGGACTTCTCTGGATGTCAGAGCAAATTCTCAATCTTTCCAGGAACGGGAAAAGAAAAACCTACGCAACGCTGTGGCCCAGATTATCCACATTCCTAAATAATAAATCTGGGAGCGTCCAGAAAGGCCCAAAACTACCCGACAAACGAAACCCAGGAAAACCAAGGTTTACAATAAAAAGCTGGAGCTTCCCTGGCAAATCGTTCACGCGATCTCCTCTCTAACGACATAAACAAGGGAGGAGGCTGCATTCTTCCCACCGCACAATGAAAGCGCAGGCCGGAGCGGGAAAGAACGCAGCGCAATCGGGGACGACCGCTCCCGGGGTCGGGGGCAGGCAGGGGAGGCCAAGGACGGCTGAGTCGCCCCGTCCTGCCCCCGGGCCGGTGCGGGGAGGGGCCGGAGGGAAGGGCCGGCCACTGCCCGCACTCAGCTGACCTCCGCCATGTTGGCCGCAAACCCCGGGACCCTTCACAACAAAGGCCGGCACCCGGGCGCAGGGAGCGCCGGGCGCCTCCCCCAGCCAGGCCCGCCTCCCAGGCGCGCGGGGGCCGGGCCGGTCGGCGAGGAGGCCCTTCCCCGCCCTCGCCCGGCCGCGAGGGGCCGACCCCCGGCGCGGGCCTGCCGGGCCCCGGGAGCCGGGGGCGGGGGCGAGCCGGCTCGCCTCCGCGGGCAGGGCCGGGCAGGGGAGGGGAGGGGCGGGGGGCGGCGCTCGGCCGGGCCGCCGGGCTCGGGCCGAGACAAAGGCGGCCAAGTCCGGGGGCTGCCCGCACCCCCTCCCGGGCGGCGCGACCCGGCCCGGCCGACCTTCCCGCCCGCCGCCATGACCGGGCCTGGAAGTCCTCCTCCCGCGGAGCCCCTCGCGGCCGGCTCCTCCCTCCAGGCCGGGCCCCACTTACCTGTGGGCGGAGAGCGCGCCTCGGACCCCGGTCCTGGCTCAAACGCGCTCTGTCGCCGCCGCCAACCCCCGCCACCGCGGGCAGCGCCACCGCCGCCTCCTCGTGCCAACACCGACGGGACACTCTGGGCCGCCGCTGCCGCTCGAGAGTGCGCCCCGCAACGGCCGCCCCGGCTCCCCCCTGGCCGCCGCCGCCGCCGCCGTTTCGCGCGTCCTCGAGCCCGCCGCGCGCTCCCGCTAAATACCACACACTGCGGCGGCCGCCATGAGGAGGCGCGGCCCCGCGCGCCGGTGGCCCGGAGGGGGCGGGGCTTCCACGGGCGCGCAGGCGCAGAGGCGCTCGCGCAGCCGGCGGCGACTTTCGCGGGTCGAGGTGCTGGGTATCGAGGGTGGCGGTTGGCGCCCGGGCTCTGCGGGCACAGTTGCTGTGACTGAAGACCTCGCGACCAACAAATACTTGAACATCGCGCTCATGCCCCGCAACCGTCCCCTCCTGGGGAGGAGCAGGGCTTCCCTGCCCCGTCTGGTACCCGGTTTGCGCGCCCCCCGCGGGGCTTTGTTCCGCGGCCCAAGGGGTCGTCCCGCGCGGCGACCCCGCTGTCTACCCATTCCTGTTTTGTTTGCTGTTTTCACACAGCGCCTCCTCCGGCTCTTCGCAACTCCACTCTTTCCCAAAGGAAAAAGAAACGGGCTGCCTTAGCCACCGACCTGGGCCCCCACCCCTAAAGGGGAAGAGGTCCAAGCCCCTTCAGCAAAAGCGGAACGAGTTTCAAAAGCTTATTTTAGCTGAAAAGTGGGTAGTGGCACGCCCTTCCCCGTGTCCTCTTCTGGAAGCTGAATGAGACTCTGGGTTTTCTTTTCCTAAGAAATGAAAGTCATTCAGGGTACTTAAAGTATATACCAAAGCAAAGGCTAGTGTCAGACCTTAAACTGGATTTCCATGTAAGAGCCTCCATAAAAATAGTATTGTGTGAAAACAAAAAGTACTTTTTATATGAGACTTTAGAAAGCACCAGGGAATAGTCTCGCATTGTGTCCAAGTTCCTATCAATAGGAAATCATTTTAGATGGGAAGCTTTTATGCAAGTGCCCCTGAGAACACAAAACTTTCGGCTTGAAAGTGAGAGGCACACAGTTATTAATATCTTTAGGTACTAATGCAAGCTGTTAATTTCCAGCTTCCCCCAACAAATCTGTAGACTGTGTCTGTTGATACTTCTGTTCTCAACCTAGTACCTGCTTTTTGTGGCTACTCTCTTCCTCCAGGACCATTAGCACAGTGTTTCTTGAGGTTGGGAAAGTAAAAAACCACGTGTTCTTAACCGCAAGCTATACTACTAATATGCTGGTCCCCAAAGCCCAAAAGTCACTTGAAGAACTTGGGTGAATTATATAGGCCCCTGCAGTAATTTCTTCAACAATAAATTCTGACAGGTTCTGTTATACATTGCTTGGTCGGGCTTGGAGTTTACTGAGTGAAGACATTTTTTATTCATTCTTCAACACAGTGTTGGGTTCTAGGAGTACAGAGCCACTAGTCCTACATTCATGTAAATATTATCTAGTGGGGAACATAAAACATCAGTCTTACAAATCTATGACTACAACTGAGGAAAATGTTACCAAAAAGGGGGTGGTAGACGGTCCCTGGTGCTAAGAAGGTATGTAACAGGCCAGGTATATAATATGACAGGTGACTAAGTAAAGAACTTAAGGATTAGAAGGAATTAACCAGTTAGAATTGGACATGGAGCAATGGAATGGTTCCAAATTGGGAAAGGAGTATGTCAAGGCTGTATATTGTCACCTTGTTCATTTAACAAGTACATCATACGAAATGCTGGACTGGGTAAAGCACAAGCTGCAATCAAATTGCAATTGCAGGGAGAGATTTCAATAACCTCAGATATGCAGATAACACCACCCTTATGGCAGAAAGCAAAGAGGAACTGAAGAGCCTCTTGATGAAAGTGAAAGAGGAGAGTGAAAAAGATGGCTTAAAACTCAACATTCAAAATACGAAGATCATGGCATCCACTCCCAACACTTCATGGCAAATAGATGGGGAAACAGTGACAGACTTCATTTTCTTGGGCTCCAAAATCACTGCAGATGGTGACTGCAGCCATGAAATTAAAAGACACTTGCTCCTTGGAAGAAAAGCTATGACAAACCTAGACAGCAGAGACATTAACTTTACTGACAAAGGTCCGTGTTACGGTTTTTCTAGTAGTCATGTATGGATGTGAGAATTGGACCATAAAGAAAGCTGAGCACTGAAGCATTGATGCTTTTGAACTGTGGTGTTGGAGAAGACTCTTAAGAGTCCCTTGGACTGCAAGGAGATCAAATCAGTCAATCCTAAAGGAAATCAGTCCTGAATATTCATTGGAAGGACTGATCCTGAAGCTGGAACTCCAATACTTTGGCCACCTGATGCAAAGAACGGACTCATTGGAAAAGACCCTGATGCTAGGAAAGATTGAAGGTGGGAGGAGAAGGGGATAACGAGGATGAGACAGTTGGATGGCATCACTGACTCGATGGATACGAGTTTGAGCAAGCTCTGGGAGTTGGTGATGGACTGGGAAGCCTGACTGCAGTCCATGGGGTCGCAAAGAGTCAGACATGATGGCTGAGTGACTGAACTGAACTGAACCAGTTGGGGGTTGGGGGTTGGGGGTGACTTACTGGAAAGTGCAGGACTTGAAAAAGATGAAAGGCATTTCAGGTGAAAGTGAGTTAGTTGCTCAGTCGTGTCCGATTTTGCCACCCATGGACTGTATGTAGCTCACTAGGCTCCTCTGTCCATGGAATTCTCCAGGCAAGAATACTGAAGTAGGTAGCCATTTCCTTCTTCAGGGAATCTTCCCAACCCAGGAATTGAACTTGGTCTCCTGCATTGCAAGCAGGTTCTTCACTATCTGAGCCACCAGTGAAGCCCTATTTCAGAAGAAAACCTTGCCCAATTCCTAGAATGGAAAACAACTCCACTGCAAATTTTTTTCTGGGGGGTAAGAGAAGGAACTGGGGGCACAAGTTACAGGTAAGTGGTATAAACAGTGATGCTGAAAAAGTCAATGAAATTCAGAGACTGCTGGGTTTTGTGGGCCAAGGTGCCCAAATTATGTAATGGACAGCACTTCTCAAGCTAGTGAGGCCAAGAAAGGATTCATTCACTCGGGAATAAACTTGGAACTGAGCCTCAGCTAAAAGATAGAAGGAGGAAAATGAAAAATCCTTCCAAACTGAGGTCAGATATGGAAGGGACAATCACAAAAGGAAAATGTGTGTCTAAGTCACAGTGTGACGGGGAGGTAGAGTTTGGCTAAAACTGGCCAAAATGAGCAAAGGGTGACCAGAGAAAACACTTGGGTCCAGGCAAGAAATAAAGGCCTGAACCAAAGAGCTAGCAACAGACATGTTGAGAGTCTTGGAGAGACAATTGGATCTAGAGAGCAATCAGGTGGATTTAGGGAGGGTAGGATGTGGAGATCAAAGAGCTGAGGCTGGTGATAATGACAAAAATATAGTAGGAAGAGTTTTTGTTGTTATTTAGTCACTAAGTTGTGTCTGACTCTCTTGTGACCTGATAGACTGTACTAGTGACCATCTTAAGCATCTACTCTGTTTCAGTCACATGCATTACCTCATTATCCCTCACAAAAACTCCATAAAGCAATACCATTAGCATCCCCATTTGATATATGAGGCAACCCAGGCATGAAGAGGTCAAATAACTTGCCTAAGGTCACAGAGCTACTAAGTGGCAGAGGCAGGATTCAAACCCCAAGCCCTTCTTCCATGCTCTGCTCTAAAGCCTATCCTGAGATTTTTAGCTTGGTAAATGGTGATGGACAGGGAGGAAACAAAGAAAAATAAATTCTTGTTTTGGAGGTCTTAGGTTTGAAGTACCTGGGGAATGTGCAGAAAGAAGCTGGAAATAGAAGCCCAGGACTTAGGAAGGAGGTTGTGGGTCATTCCCCACAGGCCTGGCCCTGCCTCACCCCACCCTATCTTAGCCCACCCCTGTTTAGGGTGGAGCAGAGATGTGTGTTCTAGCAGATTTTCTGGAGTCATAGAGAACAGAGCCTAGTAGGGGAATTAATGAGGAAAACCCAGGTTTTTTTTTTTTTTTTCACCAGTCATTTTGAGGTTTGTCAATTTCAATTCAATTAAGGCAAAACTGGACATTACAAGATGGAATATGGTACATACTTTTAAGATAGAATTCAATAAACTAAAAAAGATAAGTATGAATGAAACACTATTCAGCCATAAAAAAGAAATAATGTCATTGTAGCAACATGGATGGACTGTAAGCCTACCAGGCTCCTCCGTCCATGGGATTTTCCAGGGAAGAGTACTGGAGTGGGGTGCCATTTCCTTCTCCAGGGGATCTTCCCGACCTAGGGATCGAACCCCGATCTCCTGCATTTGGCAGGTGCTTTACCCTCTGAGCCACCAGGGCTCAGCAACATGGATGGCCCTAGAGATTATCATGGTAAGCCAAGAAAGAAAGAAAGAAAATACCATATGATATCACTTAAGTGTGGAATCTGAAATATGACGCAAATGAACTTATCAAGGAAACAGACTCACAGACATAGAAAACAGACTTGTGGTTGCCAAGGGGGAGGGATGGATTGGGAGTTTGGAATTAGCAAGTACAAACTATTACATATAGAATGGATAAACAACAAAGTCCTATTTTTAGCACAGAGAACTATATCCAACATCCTATAATAAACCATAATGGAAAATAATATGAAAAAGTATATATATATATATATATATATATTGAATCACTTTGCGATACAGCAAAAATTAACACAACATTGTAAATCAACTATACTTCAATAAAATGAATTTTTAAAAGATGAAATGAGGAAGGCTTCCCAAATGACCCACAGGTAAGGAATCAGCTGGCCAATGCAGGAGATGCAAGAGACACGAGCTCAATCCCTGGGTCAGGAAGATCCCCTGGAGTAGGAAATGGCACCCCACTCCAGTAATCTTGCCTGGGAAGTTCCATGGACAGAGGAGCCTGGCAAGCAACAGCCCAAGGGGCTGCGCAGAGTCATACATGACTGAGTGACTGAGCAAACATGGAATGATGTAAGCCAGTGGGACACAATTCTCTCTACCTTTGCAAAAGCTACCTCTTTATAAAGAGAGCTGAGAGCATTGGTCTCAAAGAAAACCTGGTATTTTCTTAGAAGG
This sequence comes from Bos grunniens, assembly GCF_055505025.1. Lineage (NCBI taxonomy): Eukaryota > Metazoa > Chordata > Mammalia > Artiodactyla > Bovidae > Bos > Bos grunniens. The sequence goes on from NC_141182.1 coordinate 16,949,983, forward strand.
GAGAGCAGAGAGACTCCCAGATTCCCTCAGTTTTTAAACTTTACCTTCCTCTCCCATTGAGATTTGATTTGTGTCTCATCAGAGTCTGAAGAACGTTCTACCTTTCTTTAATTTTTAGAGTTAGACATGAAACAAACATATGGTACATACAAATGTGTAGATAGGCTTACCATATAGTGACATCACAGCTTACCAGAGTTAGGGTTTAAACTCTGCCCATTAAAAAAAAAGTAAGTATAATCAAAATTATCCTTGAAAATCCTTTGAATTGCTCATAAGTTACAGTGCATATTGTTTTGTGGCAATCAAAATTCCAAACATCATGCTTTGCCAAAATCAAATTTTGGCCCCTCGTATCCCTGTCCCTTCTCCCTGTTAGACCATTAATCAACAGCATTTTGCCCATCCAAAAATGACACTAATACCTTTGGCCCCATGCTGGAGTACCTTATAAATCTGTGGATTCTTTTAACCTGCAGGAGTGCCCAGTACAAAGTGTTGCCTGAAGACGCCACAACTCACTCACGAAGTGTCAGAAGCAACTTCTGTTTCTGGAATTCTTGAACTTCATTTTCTTGGCTAGGTTGGTACCTGCTCTCCTATAGAAAAGTTGAAACTACTGCTTCCTTCTCTCCCTTCCCTTTTATACAAAACTAGCTCATGAGAATAATTTCATCCCCACTAATTTCATCTAGATTCGGGAGGGGCTTAATCTGGTTTAGTTCATTCCTACTGAGGGTATGAATGGCTGACAGATATGGGTGGGACATGAACGCGCTATTAAAGTTTTAAACATTGGAAGGAAATTAGCTCCACTGTGAAGTAACTACACATCCTTTTCTCAATAGGGAGTCAACTCTGCTTCCATGACAGTTAATCTAAAGAAAAGCATTTCTATAAATTCTAAAGCCAACCCAAATAGTCCTCTACTTGATGGGATTTCAGGATGAGTGCCAAATATTTTCAGGCCAGATGGGGAAAATATTTCAGCCTACCTAGTCCCCTTGAATCACATCAAATGGCAATTTCCTCTGCTCCAAAGGAATGTAAAGTGCTAATCCTGTAGGTGACCCATAATAAAGACTTTAGTGATAGGAAATGATGTGACTTTCTTCTTTGCTAATCATGAATAAAGCAGACACTGATCATAGTATCTAGATTTGGGGATCTTATATAAATTCACAGTAACTTGACATTTAATATAGGTCTGAGACCAACTTATTGACATCTTCTCAAAAAGAACTATTCTTTCCATGATGTCTGGTGAGATTTTACCAAGAGATGAAGTAGGAGCAAGTGGAATAAGTAGAAAGTGTTCTGACTGACTGCATTAGTCCATGATTTTTAATAACTGAATCATGTTCAAAATTGGATATCATTATTTCTTTCACATGGAAATTTGCCAAAAATCCATACATATACATATTCTTTCTCCCACATTCTCTTGTATGACTGTTTTAAACTGTTCTATGGATTAAGAGCACTCAGGCGCACCTGTGTAAATCTTTGGCACACCAATGTTCTTAAGAAATATCAATTCAAATTTTATAATAATAATATATATATTTTCTAGTTTCTGCTTTTTTGGAGACACCACTCAACTGGCAGGATCTTAGTTCCCTGACCAGGGATCCAATCCAGGCCCCTGGCAGTGCAAGCGCCGAGTCCTAACCACCAGATGGCCAGGGAATTCCTCTGCTGCTGCTGCTAAGTCGCTTCAGTAGTGTCCGACTCTGTGCAACCCCATAGACGGCAGCCCACCAGGCTTCCCCGTCCCTGGGATTCTCCAGGCAAGAACACTGGAGTGGGTTGCAATTTCCTTCTCCAATGCATGAAAGTGAAGAGTGAAAGTGAAGTCGCTCAGTTGTGTCCGACTCAGCGACCCCCATGGACTGCAGCCTACCAGGCTCCTCCGTACATGGGATTTTCCAGGCAAGAGTACTGGAGTGGGGTGCCATCGCCTTCTCCAGGGAAGTCCTCAGTTATACGAAATTCCCAACTCATTATTGCCCCTCCAATACAACAATACAATGCAACAGTACCTTTCCAGATGCTCCCCCGAGAGCTCAAAGCCTTAGCCTCAACTTAGCATCACCTTCTCCTCTCCCAGTCACCAGTCATTTTTCCAAAGTACAAATCCTGCCTTTGTTAAGTCCCTTTCCTGCTCCTGCTCTAACTGATAGCTTTCTGTATGGGCCTCTGAAATCCACAAGTTTTTGGAAGGTCTGTTTCTCAAACTCCTCCTCCATCAAGCCTCTACTAGTTCACTGACTCACTTGATGAATGTGCTAGTGCTATTCAAGGCACACTGGCTGCCCTCCATACAGTCAAAGCAACTTGTCTTTTGCACGATTACATGTGATTCCAGATAACACCATAAAAATTGGCAAAACCAGTTAAGACAATACACTTCATTTCTAAGTGTCTAATGTCAATACAATTATTTTTGTACAGATTGGTTCACAAGGCCAAAACCATCATTCCCGGATCACTGATGGGCTGTGTTTGTTTCCAGGCAATCATAGATATCTTTTGCCCAGGAAACTATTGCTATTAATATCTTCTCTTACGTTAGCTCGTTAATACCCATTTATCATTCAACCAACATGGATAGCTCTGAAGACATATTAGCATTCCCTTCCAAGCTGAGCTCTGCCGCGAGCCAAACCAGGAGCCTTTCTTGGCTTGAAACAGGCAAGCATGCCTCCCTCCCAAGTACTAGATTCCTATCAGCTTTGAGAAGGGAAGCAGGTCCCAACATGTCAGACATGTCTAACGCAAAGCAGAAACAATGTTTTCTTTATCAGACACACCTGTTGACAGTCAGTTCCTGTCTGGGGGTGGTGAATGTATTAAACAGCATCCAAAACAAATTCTAACAAACCAGGTGGAGAAGAAATTGGAGCTACAACATAAATACCCCAAAACATGGTAGGGACTAACTGCCGAAAGGTCCTCAGTGATCAGGAGGTGCATTCATCCACAACTTTTTTCTTTAATCTCTTTCTTCACAAAAAATGTTATGTGCTAGGCACTAAATTTTGCAAGAAGCAGGAAAATCATTTAGGTCTTTAAGTACCTGGCAGTCTGTGGGGATGAGTGGTATTAAGAATAATTACTTTCCAGATATCAGTCTTACATCAATGAAACGCAATTAGTGTCCATCCCATCCAGAGCTCTTGATACAATCCCTGCCTCCCCTGACCTCCCAATACACACATACTTATTTCCACAGATCCAAATCTTTTCTTTATAGTCACCAGAAGTTAGACTTTTTAAAACGCCTGTGTTGATTTCCTGTTCTGTGCTAAGGAATACACTAGGCCTTTCTTTTACAGGGAGGAGCACAGCACAGTCACCATTGTGTCCCTATCGAGGCCTCCCACAATGCCATAGAGAGCTCTCAACATTTTTGCTGAGCAAATGAGTAAATACTAGACAAGGACCATGTCCTAAAACCTTGGCTGTCTAGGAAATCTGTTTACGATTTTTAGTTCATATGTTTTCATTCCTTGTTAGAAGACATTTGTTCCTTCTTTCTTGGAAGAACTAGCATTTATTGGACTCCTAACGTGCTTGAATTTACAGGTTAGTTACTTTAAAGCTAACAACATATATGAAGGGCTTATCATATGGATATGCTAAGTCACTTCAGTCGTGGCCGACTCTGGGCAACCCCATAGACGGCAGCCCACCAGGCTCCCCCGTCCCTGGGATTCTCCAGGCAATAACACTGGAGTGGAGTGCCATTGCCTTCTCCGATCATATGGATAAGGAAACTGAAATACAGAGGAAAAGTAACTTTTCCAAGGGTACCTAATAATAACGAGTGAAGTTAAAGCTGACAATCAGGCCCACCTGGCTCCAAGGCCTTCACTCTTTGCCTGTGTATTTCAACAAAGGTACATTGGTCTTCAAGTATTTACACGTGAATTCTTCTCCAGAGCTCTGAGGTCTTTTATGAGAATTTTTAAATTCAGCATTTTCATTTGAATAATTGTAGAAGAATTAGTAAAGGTATACATTATATTATCCGAACAACTACCTACAACTCTCTATGTTAATTGAAAAATTAAGGCATATTATAACATTAAGGTGTGGGGTGATTACTGGAAACACTATAGTTGACAAGAACTGTTAGGATATGGCTAATGATGGGGTGAAGGAGAGGGAGAAGGATTTTCATTTGAATTATTTTTAATCACCTATATTGCTTGACTTTTATAATTTTTTCTTTTTTTGGCCAAGCTGAGTGGCTTGCAGGAACTTAATTCCCCGATCAATAATTGAACCTGGGGCCACAGCAGTGAAAGCTGGACTGCCAGAAAAGTCCCTACTTTTATAATTAAAAACAGTAAAGTCAATAAAAGTCTTTAAGGACAAAGTCTCTGAGGTTTAGGCTTGAGTACTAGATTAGTGACCCCAGGCAAGTAATCTAACTTTTTGCGTCCAAGTTTCCTTATCTTTAGTTAACAGAACCCCTCTTCTAGGGTGAGTGTGAAAATTATCCATGGTAAACATTTAGAACAGAGCCTGACTTGACAGGAAAAAAAAAAACCAGAAGGGGTCCGGCAGATGGAGGCTGTAGTAGATAGAATAATGATCCCCCAAATGCAACAATCTCCCCCCCTCCCCCGCCCCGGCCCTGTAATGTTGGGAGGGGAACTTTGCAGGTATGATGGAGTTAAGGATCTTGAGATGACGAGATTATCCTAGGTATGATTGAGTTAAGGGTCTTGAGATGAGGAGATTATCCTGGACTGTCCGGGGCATCCTGTGTAATCACAGGGTCTTCTAAAGAAAGAGGCAAGCAGGAAAGTCTGATAAAAGGAGGTGTGAGGAGGGAAGCAGTGATCAGGGTGAGCCAGGAAAGAGTCACAAGCCAGGAAATGCAAACAGCCTCCAGAAGGCTGGAAATGCAAGGAAGCGGATCCTCCTCTGGATCCGCCAGAAGGAACTAGCCCTTCCAGCACCTTGACTTTAGCCCAGAGAGACTGATTTTAGACTGCTGACATTGGAACTGTAAGAGAATACATTGCTGTTTTAAGTCATTGCATTTGTGGTCATTTGTTGCAGCAACAATAGGAGTACAGACACAAAAGGAAGTCTAAGACCTTAGTCAGTGTGGGTTGAAAGAGAGGCAAGGGTCCACTGAGGATGGTGCTCTTTTGAATATCACAGAACCTCTGGAAACAAAGCAAAGGCATCCCTGGGCAAATCTGCCAACAGAGCGAAGGCAGGAGAATGTTGCCTCGTGCTGATGTTAAGATGGAAAAGGCCATCCAAGCACATGGAACTCCATGTTTACATGCATTCAGTCTCACAGCCTTGGAATCCCTGAATCCATTGAGAGAAAGCAAGTGCGTGTCTGCTGATAAACTGTCCCTGCATGTTTGAACACTTGATTCCTAGTAACTGTCTCTTTGGTAGGCAATAAGAAACACCTTCTCACAGCTCATGTCTTAATCAACAGAAACACTGATTAATCAGGTTGATTTTTCCAGCACGTGTGTATGCAAATTATAGAAACATTTCTTCTCTTTCTCCTTCTCCCCTCCTTTTAATAAAAATGTAGCCCTCAAAGATATCCTGGAAAAAGCACTCAGGCTTAAAACATTACAGCTTTAATGAGCCAAGAATTCTATTTTTTCCCTATTACACAGAACAATAATTCTTAACAGCTTAAATTTTTAAAGCATTTCACAAGCATTTAATTAATCCTCTCCACTGCCAGAGAGAAGGAAACTGATATTCATAGTATCTCATCCTGACATCCTTTAATTTGGCAAAACTTCCACTGGCTTCAAGAAAGCATCGGTGCCACTCAGGTTATTTGGGTCACTGTTGTTTATTCAGTTCTCCTCACCTGTTGAAACCTGGTCATTGGAGCTGTTTAAATCGTCATCTCATGAGGGCTAGATGGGGTAGGGGGAGCTGCTTTGAGCTTGGAAGAGAAATGGCAGTGATTCCCTCAGAGAAATGACAAAGCTCGTCCGTACGGAACCTGCGAGATGGGGCTCGTGATGAAGGCCCTTTGCCAGTGCATCAGAGCCTGATTCACTCCGGAGAACTGGGGCACGGTGATGCTATCGGACGCCCTTCTCAGCCCTGGGCTCCCTGGAGGCCCAGGACAATCAGCAATTGAATTGCTCTGGGCTCTTTGCTTAGCCTCTCGGATGTGTGGGAAGCTCTAGGAAGCCCTACTTTTCTCTCTTTTCAGACCTACTTCCTGAAGGTTTCACTGATACAGACTAGCCTCGCAGCCTCACAGACCTAACGCCACTCTCCACCTGCCAGCCGTGCCCCGAGGGTGTGGCCTTGCCACCAGACCTGCTCCATTGACTGCAATTGGATGAGCTAATCCCTTCCACTCCATTATGCCAGCAACACAGTGGCCAAAATAATGTCAAATCCCATTTTCAATTCAAAGAAGCAAAATTCAATAAATGCTTCCTGAGTGCCTGTTTTGTGCCAGGCACTGCCCAATCCTAGCTAGATAAAGTCCCAGGCCCTTAACAACCTTGATTTTAAGTCAGATAAACAGTCAAATGACTATAATACAAGTACAGTAATGAAGGTGCCTGCAGGCTCTTACCAAGAGAAGAGGGCATGAAAAGAAGGGGCAGAAGGGGGAAAATAACATCTATGGGGGGTGGGGGAGGAGGCACTGGAGGGCTTTTAACAGATGGTATTTAATGTGGCTCTCATAGGATATGATTTTCATGAGCATGATGGGAAGAGATGATATGATAAAATAAGAACTGTATATTTGGTCTCTGTTCCTGACAGAGGCCCCTGTGTTCCAGACCATTCCATTTCTCCTCCTGTGTACCCCTCCATCTGGCTGTTCTTTTGTATCCTTCATCACACCCTTTATAATAAACTGATAATGGGAAGTAAGGGCTTCCCTGGTGGCTCCGTGGTAAAGAATCTGCCAATGTAGGAGATGCAGGTACAATCCCTGGGTCTAAAAGTTCCCTTGGAGCAGGAAATGGCAACCCACTCCAGTATCCTTGCCTAGGAAGTCCCATGGACAGAGGAACCTGGCCAAGAACAGTGTTATGATGGGGTTGAACATCCAGCTGGTGTCTGGAGAATTGATCTAGTTGTTGCTGTGGGAAAATCCCACACTTTTGATGTCAGAAGTACTGTGAATAAAAATGACTCAGAGAGGGTATTTGAAAACAAAGGACTTGGGAAGGTTCAGGGTATGTGGGAGACAGAAACCTGGCCTAGCTGGGTCTTGGAGGAGATGGAACTGGACAGCTAGGTTGAACCAGGTCTTTGTGGGCCATAAACTTTTATTGATGTGTTTCCCCAATTTAGATTATTCTTGCACCACTGTCAGAATATTCTCCAGATCCACATATCATCTCTACTCTTCTTTACTTCGTACTATTCTTGTTAATTCACCATTTATTGTTTAAATGTAATGAACACTCTGTACCAGGGGTCAGCAAATGGCCCCACAGACCACATCTAGCCCATTATCTGTTCTTATATGGCCCATCGGCTAAGAATAGATTTTACTTTTTAAAATGGTTGGAAAACATGGAAAGAAGAAGAATATTTAATGGCATGTAAAAATTGTGTGTTTAGTTGCTCGGTGATGTATGACTCTTTGCAACTGTAGCCCTCTGGCTCCACTGTCCATGGGATTCTCAAGGCAAGAATGCTGCAGTGGGTGGCCATGTCCTCCTCCGAGGGATCTTCCCCACCCAGGGATTGAACCCTGCAACTCTTCTGAGTTGCAGACAGATTCTTTACCGCCTTCTGAGCCACCAGGGAAGCCCATGTAAAAATTATATTAATCCACATTTCAGTGTCCATTAAAGGATTTTTTGGACACACCTATCCCCAGACATTTATATGTGGTCCATAGCTGCTTTCGTGCTATCACAACAGAATTGAGTAGTTGTGACATAGACCATACATGGCCCACCTAGGCTAAAATATTTAATCTCTGGCCCTTTACAGAAAAGGTTTGCTAACCTCTGCTACCGCTGGCTCTATAGTAAATATATGCATTTGAAAATGCTGTCACTTGTCATAATGAAAAGTGACTGGAACAAATAATTAAACAATAAAAGTAACACCAGAGATGCACAGTCAGTTAACACCTTGGGAAAACACTGACTTGCTGAGCAAATAGTTTGCAGCAGGCGCTTTTTGCTAATGTCTTTAAATGGGACGGTAATGACTGAAGCTACAGGTAGCTCCTGGTTTCACTTGAATAAGAATAAAAGATTTATGTATATTATCTTATTTAATCCTCAAGATTGTTGTTGCTCATTCATGTCCAACACTTTGCAACCCCATGGACTGCAGCACGCCAGGCTTTCCAGTCCTTCACCATCTCCCAGAGTCTGCTCAAACTCATGTCCATTGAATCGGAGATGCCATCCAACCATCTCATCCTCTGTCTTCCCCTTCTCCTCCTGCCCTCAATCTTTCCCAACATCAGGTCTTTTCAAATGAGTCGGCTCTTCGCATCAGGTGGCCAAAGTATTGGAGCTTCAGCATCAGTCCTTCCAGTGAATACTCAGGGTTGATTTCCTTTAGGATTGACTGGTCAGGACAGCTGATTGGAAGTAATGCTATTCGCCTTTGGAGATAAGAAAACACAGGCTTATAGAGGTGAGGCTCCTTGCCCAGGGTCACATTATTAGTAAGTGACACATTCAGGATTTCATCTCAGGTCTTCATCTCAAGAGGTCAAGCCTATTGTAGGTTAAACATTAAAGCACCATAATCTCTCACATTGTGAGACCCTGGGATGCCCCGCTGAAAGTCCGTAACCAGGAGGAGCCCTTCAAAGTTCTGAGGCAGAGAGTAACGTAATCAGAGCCCTGCTGTTCAAGGATTAGTCCAGGCATGCTCAGCAGGAAGGAGTGGACTGGGTTCTCCGGAGATAGAAAGACCAGTTCATAGACTCTCATAGTAGATTAGTAACACTGTCGTGATGGTGAATCCAAGGGGCTTAGTGGCAAAATGGACATGTGAGGTGAGGGAGAGGGGAGAGTCAGAGTCCCTGGAATCTTGATGATAACAGGATGATAAGCAGATTGGGAGACGGAGGCTAAATGCAGACAGGACATGCTGAGCAGCCTCTGGGGTATCCAGTTGGACAGGAGAAATTTGGGACTGGAACTTGAGAGAAGCATATGCTCTGGGGTATCATCTACCTACAAGGGATAGTTAAAACCATGGGCGATAGTGAGTTTCAAGGACAAGAGTGTACGGAGAAACAAAAGGGCATCAGGGAATGTTAATGTTCAGGGAAAGGAAGGAGGAAGAAGAGTCAGCAGAAGAGAGAGATAAAGAGAGAAGATGGGGGTGGGGGGCGCTAGTGAGGGGCTAGATCACAGAACTGGCGGGATGGTGACTAGGACAAAGGGATTTATAAGAATGCTATGGTTCTGTGTACTTCTGTGACAGAGAAAATAGGAGAGGCTGCAGAGAGAGAAAATGGTGAAAGATTCAGACCCAAGAGACGCAAAAGCCGATGGTTAAAAAAAATTAGCATCTGGTATTGAGCTGTATGAGCTGCTTGTAGGCTGGGTTTTAGAGATTTTGGAGATTAATTCTTTGTCAGTTGCTTTGTTTGCTATTGTTCTCTCCCATTCTGAAGGCTGCCTTTTAACATGCTTATAGTTTCCTTCATTGTGGAAAAATTTCTAAGTTTAATTAGGTCCCCTTTGTTTATGTTTGCTTTTATTTCCATTACTCTGGGAGGTGGGTCATAGAGGATCTTGCTATGATTTATGTCAGAGAGTGTTCTGCCTATGTTTTCCTCTAGGAGTTTTATAGTTTCTGGTCTTACATTTAGATCTTTAATCCATTTTGAGTTTATTTTTGTGTATGGTGTTAGAAAGTGTTCGAAGAATACATTTGAGTCAGTTCTAATGAGGTGGATGAAACTGGAGCCTATTATACCAGACTTTTGGACTATGTAGGAGAAGGCAAAGGTGGGATGATATGAGAGAAGAGCATTGAAATAGGTGTATTACCATATATAAAATAGATGACCTGTGCAAGTTCAGTGCCTGAAGCAGGACACTCAAAGTCGGTGCCCTGGGACAACCCAGAGGGATGGGGTGGGGAGGGAGGTGGGGAGCACTCAGGATGGGAGGTGATTCATGTTGATGTATGTCAAAAACCATCACAACATTGTGAAGTAATTATTCTCCAATTAAAATAAATTAATTAATCAACAAATTTTTAAAAAGAATGCTGCTGTTGCTGCTAGGTCGCGTCAGTCATGTCCGACTCTGTGCCACCCCATAGACGGCAGCCCACCAGGCTCCTCTGTCCCTGGGATTCTCCAGGCAAGAACACTGGAGTGGGTTGCCATTTCCTTCTCCAGCAACAAAAAAAATAGCATCTGCCAATCCCAAACTCCCAATGCAACGTTCTCTTAGACCCCTCCCCCTTGACAAGCGGTCTGTTCTCTGTGCCCGTGTCTGTGTCTGTTTCACAGACAAGTTCGTTTGTGTCATATTTTAGATTCCCACATACAAACGATATTATATGGTATTTGTCTTTCTCTTTCTCACTTAGTCTGATCATCTCTAGGTCCCTCTATATTGCTGCAAATGGCATTGTTTCATTTTTTTATAGCTGTGTTCCATTGTATATATGTACCACATCTTTATCCGTTCACCTGTCATGGACATTTACGTGGTTCCCATGTCTTGGCTGTTGTGAATAGTGCTTGAACATTGGGTTGCATGTATCTTTTTTCTTTTGGATAAATGACACTATTTTACTATATAACACAGGAAACTATATTCAACATCTGTGATAAACCATAAATGAAAAAAAATAAGAAAAAGAATGCATATATATGCATATACATATATATATGTATATTTGAAAAAGAATGTGTGTATGTGTGCATATATATATATATATATATACCCGCCTGCCAGTGCAAGAGATGTAAGAAACGTGGGTTCAGTCCCTAGGTCACAAACATCCTCTGGAGGAGGGCATGGCAATCCACACTAGTATTCTTGCCTGGAGAGTCTTATGGGTGGAGGAGCCTGGCAGGCTATGGTCCATAGGGTCACAAAGAGTTGGACACTACTGAAGTGACTTAGCACACACACACACATATAATATAACCGAGTCACTTTGCTGTATAGCAGAAATTAACACAACATTGTAAGTGAACTATACTTCAATAAAAAAAAAAAAAAACAAGGAGGGAGATTAATCTTTGCAAGGAAGCAAGACCCATCTTGGTCATTGTAATGCTTTAAAAATGTATCCATAAATATACCTTCTTTTAAAAGGTAGAGCTTAATCCCCCAACCCTTCAGGGTGAGTTGGACTTGGTGACTCATTTCTTACAAATAAAATAAAACAGAAGTCACTTTCAAGAGAGGTCAAAAAAAGGCGTTTTGCCTTCCTTCTTGCTCTTTTTCTTTAGGATCACTTGCTCTAGGAGATCCAACCACTTTGCTGTGAAAACACTCAAGCTACCCTCTAGAGGAGTCCACACGGTGAGCAACCAAGGCTGAGGCCTTCAGCCAACAGCCTTGTAAATAGGTTGTCTTGGAATGACTCTCCAGCCCCAGTCAAGCCTTCAGAATGCCGGCAACCCCGGTCAGTCAACAGCTTTACTGCAACTTCACAAGACTCTGAATTCGAATCACCAAGCTAAGCCATTCCCAAACCCCCGATCCACAGAAACAGTTTAATAATCTATGCTTGTTTAGGGCTTCCCTGATAGCTCAGTTGGTAAAGAATCTGCCTGCAGTGCAGGAGACCTGGGTTCAATCCCTGGGTTGGGAGGAGCCCCTGGAGAAGGGAAAGGCTACCCACTCCAGTATTCTGGCCTAGGGAATTCCATGGACTGTATAGTCCATGGGGTTGCAAAGAGTTGGACATGACTGAGCCACTTTCACTTTTCTTTCCTGTTTTAAGCTGCTAAATTTGGGATAATTTAATATACATCAACAGGTAGCTAATAAAGTCAACAATAAGAGCCTCCTGGCCTAAAACCACTAGGATTTCCCCCTTCCTATAGCTTAGAAACTTAAAACATAAAGCAACCTCAAGCACTCCTAATCTAGTTCTCCAGAGTGGGGAAGGATTGATGGTACAGAGTACACAAATACCCGTGTTTCCAAATTCTGCACATGAAGTGAAACATCTCTGCCCGGCCACACGGCCCTTCCTTCTCAATGCATTTGTTCATCCACCCATCCAACAAATATCAGTTAAGCACCTACTCCATCTAGGCACTGGCAAAACAGCACTAAGAAAGGCAAACCTATTCTCTGGAGCTTGCATCTTAATGGGGGAAAGTAGTGATAATACGAGCGTGTGCATAATAATTTCAGACAGCATGAGATGTTGTGGAGAAAATAAAGTGATAAGAAGATTGAGTGGATGGGGGAATACAATGATTGGTAGGGAGGAAGCAATAGGCCCGCCCCAATTATTGTGGGGGCCAAAGTGAGAACACATAGAGGCTCCAGACACGTATCTAAGTATTGAAAAAGTATAATCCAGATAATAGACTCTCCATGAAAATATGTTCTATTCTCCTACAAGGACAAACACACCGTCATAAAGAATACCAGGTTTGGGGACTTCCCTGGGGGTCTAGTGGATAAGACTCCACACTCCCAATGCTGGGGGATGGGGTTTGATCCCTGGTTGGGGAACTAAAGATGTATGTGCTGCAACTGAGACCCAGGGCAGCCAAATAAATAAATATTTTTTAAAAAAGAAAAGAATACCAAGTTTGAACTTAAAATCTGCAGCTTCTCAGAGTTTCCCACCAGAGGCAGTCCAGAGGCCAACTTGATCGTTAGCCCTGCTCCTGACCTGCATTTCCCACGCTCCCTTACCCAACTCTTTCCCACACATCAAGGGACCTCACCTGGGTACATGGCACCGCAGCACAGTGTCCCAGCTCTGGCCTCAGCCCCGCCCAAACACGTGCATAAGTGGTTCTTACGTCCACCCTCTGGAGGCAGAGGTGCACCTGGCCTTGGGAGCAGTTCCAGGGCCCTTGAACTGGGATTCCAAGGTCCCAGGAGCTGATGTGTGGTCCAGAAAGGGGCCTCCAGGTGGGCACCTCTCTCTGGAACCTTAGAGTCATCACTCTTGAGGGGCAAGGCCAGAGGAGGGCCAGAGCTGGTCTGTTACAGATCAGTTTCCCATTGCTGCTGAAATTACCGCACACTTAGTGGTTTAAAACGACAGAGGACTCGCCTGGCAGTCCCGAGGTTAAGGTCTCACCTTCCAGTGCAGGGCATGGGGGTTTGATCCCTGGTCAGAAAGCTAAGATCCCACACACCTCTCAGTCAAAATACCAAAACATTAAAAACAAAACCCAAAACCCCTGGAAGCAATATAGTAAGAAATTCAGAAAAGATTTTACAAAAATAAATTAAAGAACATAAAACTTAAAAAAAAAAAAAAGAAAGAAAGATGCAAATCCATTATCCCCTAATTCTGTACGTCAGAAGAACTGCAGGACTTCACAGGACTGAGATCAAGGTGCCAGAGGCTCTGCTCCTTTCTGGAAACCCTAGGGGCTAACCCATTTCCTTGCTCATTCCAGTTCTTGAGCAAGTGTTTGAACCCTTCAAATCCTTCCTCCTTTTTCATCCATCTCATTCTCTAGCCCACACTGTTTCTGTACTTACTTCTACATTTAAAGACTAATACGATTAAACTGAGCCCACCCAGAAAACACAGGCTAACCTTCCAACACCAAGGTCAGCCGATTAGCTGCTTAATTCCATCTGCAACCTTAATTCCCTTTTGCCATGTAGCAAGATATGGTTACAGATTCTGAGGATCAAAACACGGGCCTCCCACAGGCAGCGAACCTGAGGGAATCTTCTCTGACAGAGTGTTTGAGAAGTGAGATCTGAATGTTGTGAAGGTGCCAACCATGAGAAAATCTAGGGCCGAGCTGTTCAATATGGGGGCCATGGTGTTATTTAAATTGGAATTAATTAAAATTAAATAAACTAAAAAATGTATTCCTCAGTCACACTGGCCACATTTTGAGTATGCGTACTCATATTGGGCTGGTGGCTACTGTGTTGGATGGTGTAGGGTAATAGAACATTGCCATCATCCTGTGTGTGCATGCTAAGTCACTTCAATCATGTCTGACTCTTTGTGACCCTATGAACTGTCCGCCAGGATCCTCTGTCCACGGGATTCTCCAGGCAAGAATACTGGAGGGGGTTGCCATTTCTTACCACTAGCACCACCTGGAAGAAATCTGCCTTCATCCCAGAAAGTTCTATTGACCAGAGATGGTCCAGAGGAGTTCCAGGCAGAGGGAAAGTCATGTGCAAAGGTCTTGGGAAGGACACAGCTCCATTGAGCCACAGATAGACGTAACACACACTAGGAGCGGAAGCCTGACATCTCTGTATTCCTGACACCACAGAATCATAGATGGATCATAGATAATTAGCACTGGAAAATGGCTTTGAAGACCCTGGGCCAGCTCATCCCCCAAATACAGGTCCCGCCTCAAGATGACTTGGATGCATCGCAAGTTTCCCTAACTCGAGGTTGATTGTCTCTTCCCTGACACCTCATTGCCTTCCCTACCAGGAAGACCACCTCTCTGCTAGTCCATCTCCTCCTTTCCTTCAAGAGCCAATCCGCAGAACGCCCTTTCAGAAAATCTCCCCAGCTTTCATGTGAAGGAGCAGAGAGGCACCAGGGACAGTCTGGCCAGCATCCTGTCTTTTTTTTTTTTTCTCTGTTAAATATCTATATATATTGTCCCCATAACATCCCTTGCACGGGGACTGTGACTTCTCTGTATTTGATTTCCCCACAGCAGACAACAAAGGTGATTGAAAAGCTTTTGAGGAAGGAAGGAAGGGAGAAAGGACAGACAGGAGGGAGGGAAGGAGGGAGGCGTGATGGAGAAAAGAAAGATATAGGATTCCACTGCTAGGATAGAGTCCTAACAGTGATTTCAGGCTGATTGATGATGTGTAAGATGTCTCTATTTAATCTGTGGGGCTGCTAAGATAAAAGCAGGTTAGAACATGATCTAAGTGACCGGGGCTGAGCTGGGACAATTACCTCTCTAGCACCTTCACACCTGCCTTTAAAGAGCACTTCCTTCCTCTTCAATTTGTCTTGGGCAACTCCCTTAGCATATGTGTCTATTTCTTCTTCCCTCTGGGTTTATACTTTCTAGACTCCTTGAAGGGAAGTTTTACAATGAAAAGAGACTGGAAACAGAAAACCAATGATCATTGTTGTTAGGGATTTGTTTAAGAGATTCTAAAATTTAAAAGAATCCAAATTGTAGGTAATCCCTTGATCTCCCTCTTGCCTGCTGGCTGAATATGCCAACCAAAATGAACACAAAGAGAAGAAATACTAGGTTCCTCTACTCAGTATTTTGGGGGCTTCCCAGGTGGCGCTAGTGGTAAAGAACACACCTGTCAATGCAGGAGACAGAGGAGATATGCTTTTGATTCCTGGGTTGGGAATATCCCCTGGAGAAAGAAACAGCAACCCACTCCAATATTCTTGCCTGGAGAATCCCATGGACAGAGGAGCCTGGTGGGCTACAGTCCATAGGGTCGCAAAGAGTCGGACGCGACCAAAGCGACTTAGCATGCCCTACTCAGTTTAAATGTTTCCTTCCCTAATTTATAATGCAAACCCCTGCCCAACATCGCCTAATGTATGTTTTAGCCGAGAAGCACAAGATATTGATGTAGAAATGGATTTGGAGTTCAATCCCCAGCAGATTGTTAAACTTGTGGCCCAGGAAAGTGAGATATTCATGTAGTGAAGAACTGAGTTTTTACCACTGAACCTGGGCACGTGGTGTTTGGAGGGACAGGGGTGATAAGATTTCTAGACATCCTTCGCTGGTTTGATCGGTATCACAAGGCTCAAAGGCCACAGTAGAAGGCGTCCAGGGCTGAGACACGAAGCAGGGCAGGTAGGCCTCTTGTGAAGTAAGCCATTCAGGATCTTCCAAATAATTTTTGTGTGATTCCGTAAACTGTTCTGACTAAGGTGTTTGTTTTTTTCTTGGAAAGAGTATAGATCTGAATGGTCACATTTTCCCCCCCTTGGATATTAAGAAACAAGACAGGACATTATGTATCTAGCACCCTTCAGGACCTTGTTGTTATGGCAACGAGGACAGGCGAGCGCAAATTTCCTGACACTGAGGGCCTCAAAGTCAACATGAGGATGTGCTTTTGTGAAACCCAGGTGGTGAAGGAAAAAGCAAATAAATATCTTCCTTCCTGCTCCCCGACTGGGGGCCCCACAAAAGCCTCCATTAAACTAATTGCCGCAGGTCCGGCTGGGGAGCTGACCAAACTCCCAGCAGGGTTAGGTTTCTCAGCTCATCCCCTGGCCAGGATCTCAGATGTCTTCCCTCTTTCTCAGCAAAGCTGAGTCACAGGGCCCCATGGAAAGGGCACAAAGCAATGGCCAGGGTCTAGAAAAGACCTGGACACCCTGCCCAACGGGGACTCGCCAGTCAGTGCTTTCTCGCTGAGACTCCCATTTGTGAAGTGGGGGTGCCTAGAAACACTTTTCCAACTCTAGCCCTGTGCCTAGAGGCAGATCATAACCAAAGAGAAGCTCTGCACGCGTGCCAAGTTGCTTCAGTCGTGTCTGACGCTTTGCCACCCTATGGACTCTAGCCCGCCAGGCTAGTCCAAGGGATTCTCCAGGCAAGAATACTAGAGTGGGTTGCCGTGCCCTCCTCCAGGGGATCTTCCAGACTCAGGGATCGAACCCTCGTCTCTTACATCTCCTGCATTGTCAGGCAGGGTTTTTTGTTTTTTTGTTTTTTTTTTAACCACTAGCGCCACCTGGGAAGCCTAGAGAAATTGTAGGAGATGTAATAGTCTCCTGCTGCTGCTGCTGCTGCTGCTGCTAAGTTGCTTCAGTCGTGTCCGACTCTGTGCAACCCCATAGATGGCAGCCCACTAGGCTCCTCTGTCCCTGGGATTCTCCAGGCAAGAACACTGGAGTGGGTTGCCATTTCCTTCTCCAATGCATGTAAGGGAAAAGTGAAAGTGAAGCCGCTCCGTTGTGTCCGACTCTTCTCGACCCCGTGGACTGCAGCCCACCAGGCTCCTCCATCCATGGGATTTTCCAGGCAAGAGTACTGGAGTGGGGTGTGGATGTAACTGGCCGCCCGTCCTGTGGAAGCCACTTATATGAACTTCTCGAATCCTCACAGCCCGGGACGGTCTCCCCACTCTGTAAATGAGGAAACAAGGTTCAGGAGCTGTAATCGGCCCAGCCAAGGTCGCTACAGGTAGGCAGCCATGCAGCTGGCCTCAGTTCACAGAGAGGTCTGAGGCCAAAGTCCTTTCTTCACACACCCCCCTCTGCCTCCCTCCCCGTCACCTTTTATTTCTTTACCACCTGCCCTTACTGGTGACCGAGGCTGGCGAATCTGCTGGAAGGACCCATGACCCCTCCCTGCCGCCCTGCGGCCCCCAGAGTCCTGCCACGTGTCCCCCTGTCACAGCCTTTTGTCCCCGGCACTCTTGTTCTCTGGGCTGCTCTCTCTCTGTCCTTGACGGTGAGCTCGGGTTGAGCCCCGCACTGCGCTGAACTCCCATGACCCTCATCACAACTTTATGAGATAGGTGCGTTGTCAGCCCTGCTTCACAGAGGCCAGAACAGACCTAGAGCGGGTAGGTAGCTGGCGGAAGCCGCGCTGCCCTGGGAAAGGTAGCATTACCCAGACAGGGTGTGAAGAAGGACGCGCTCCAGGAGCTGAGGATTTGGTGTCAACTCCGCTGCTCCGCGGTTCCTTTTTGAATGCCCAGGCGGCCGGGCAGAGGATGCTGTCTGCTCTCAGGCCTTTTGCCACTCCATGAAGACTCAATGGAAACTATGTTTTTAAGCTGACTTTGGCTGAATGTTCCCATTACTCACAAAGATGATCTGAAGCCTGGGATGTGAGATAAGGAGGTGCCCCTTGGATCAGCTGTATTTCCATACAGCCCAGAATCCTGCTTGAAACCGTCTGATGGCTTCTCATCAACCAGAATACAATCCAGTCTCCAGCCCCATACGACCTGGCCCTTGCCTATTCTCTTACTCTTGATCTTCACATGACTGTAAATCTAGCCTCTGTTTGTCACCTCTTTGAAGAGCCCTTTTAGTTTGTCTATTCATTTTTTCTGGCTACCCTGCTCTCCCCAACCAAGGAGCACATGGTAAATATTTATTTGAACTTACTAGCGTTTGTTGGTTTTGTTCCTTATTGATTTTGTTGCTGTTGTTGTTTAGCAGCTAAGTTGTGTCCAACTCTTTGCGACCCCATGGACTGCAGCGTGCTAGGCTCCTCTGTCCCCCACTATCTCCCAGAATTTGCTCGGATTCATGCCCATTGAGTCAGTGATGCTATCTAATCCTCTTATCCTCTGGTGCCCCCTTCTCCTTTTGCTCTCAATCTTTCCCAGCATGAGGGTCTTTTCCAATAAGTCTGTTCTTCATATTAAGTGGCCAAAGTATTGGAGCTTCAGCTTCAGCATCAGGCCTTCCAATGAATATTCAGGGTTGATTTCCTTTAGGATTAACTCGTTTGATCTCCCTGCTGACCAAGGGACTGTCAAGAACCTTCTCCAGCACTGCAATTTTAAAATATCAGTTCTTCAGTGCTCAGCCTTCTTTATGGTCCAACTCTCACATCCGTACATGACTCCTGGAAAAACCATAGCTTTGACTATATGCACCTTTGTCAGCAAAGTGATGGCTCTGCTTTTTAACACGTTGTCTAGGTTTGTCATTGATTAAGTCTAAGCTTATTAATTAAATCAAACCAAACCTTATTGATTAAGTCAAAGCACCAGCAAAAGTAGAACCCTGCTTTTGGGGGACAGATGTCCATGGATCTGTTAAATAAAGCAGGATGTCTTAGGGATGTCTGTGTAGGGAACAGCTTTTGAAGCAAGAGATAGCACCTCCCTCTGGCACTCAACTTAGGTTTACTGAAAAGATAGTGGAATGCTCTGGAGCAAATGAGTATGTTGTTATTGTTCAGTTGCTCAGTCGTGTCTGACTCTTTGCAACCCCATGGTCTGCAGCATGCCAGGCTTCCCTGTCCTTCACCATCTCCCAGAGCTTGCTCAAACTCATACCCATTGAGTCAGTGATGTCATCCAACCATCTCATCCTCTGTTGTCCCCTTCTCCTCCCCCCTTCAATCTTTCCCAGCATCAGGGACTTTTCCAGTGAGTCGGCTCTTCATATTAAGTGGCCAAAGTATTGGAGCTTCAGCTTCAGCATCAGTCCTTCCAATGAATATTAAGGATTGATTTCCTTTACAATTGACTGGTTTGATGTCCTGGCAGTCCAAGGGACTCTCAAGAGTCTTCTCCAACACCACGTTCAAAAGCATCAGTGCTTTGGCGCTCAGCTTTCTTCATGGTCCAACTCTCACACATACGTGACTACTAGAAAAGCCATAACTTTGACTATTTGGACCTTTGTCGGCAAAGAGATGTCTCTGCTTTTTAATATGCTATTTTGTTTTGTCATAGCTTTTCTTCTAAGGAGCAAGCGTCTTTTAATTTCATGGCCGCAGTCACCATCTGCAGTGATTTTGGAGGCCAAGAAAATAAAGTCTGTCACTGTTTCTGTTGTTTCCCCATCTATTTGCCATAAAGTGATGGGACTGGATGCCACAATCTTAGTTTTTCGAATGCTGAGTTTTAAGCCAACTTTTTAACTCCCCTCTTTCACTTTCATCAAGAGGCTCTTTAGTTCTTCGCTTTCTGCCATAAGGGTGCTGCCATCTGCATATTTGAGGTTATTGACATTTCTCCCGTCAATCTTGGTTACAGCTTGTGCTTTATCCAGCTCAGCATTTTGCATGATGTACTCTGCATATAAGTTAAAAACACAGGGTGACAATATACAGCCTTGATGTACTCCTTTCCCGATTTGGAACCAGTCTGTTGTTTCATGTCCAGTTCTAACTGTTGCTTCTTGACCTGCATACAGGTTTCTCAGGAAGCAAATGAGTTTACTGCCCATTATAAAGGGTTTGGATTCCCAAATACACGCAGGGTTCTTCTCGTGAAATGCAACCTGTTGTCCGTGCATGTGCCCCCTGGCCCTCTTCACATCACCCTGTGGGAACTGGGGCTTAGGAAACACACAAGAAAAAGCTGACACTCAGCTGCTGCTATTGCTGTGAGTAATCGAGTCCTTTGCCTCTGACCCAAGAGTCTCCCGTCTTCTGCCAACATTTGTGGAACTGTGGCAGGATAAATAATTAGCCTGCAAGACCTGTAAAGGCTCGATACTGTCAGAGTTCTTGACACACACAGTCAAGTGTTTGCTTCAGATGATATAGCTTTAATTCATTCATGCTCCCAGCCTCCAGAGGCCAGCACAGAGTTACCCAGAAGTCTCTGCTATTTCTAGGGTGTGAATTTGCCAGAGAGGTTATTTAGATGCTGTCATAACACGGTAAGGGAATCCCATTAGCATTGTTATTGTTCCGTTGATAAGTTGTGTCTGACTCTTTGGTACCCCAAGGACTGCAGCACACCAGGCTTCCCTTTCCTTCACCGTCTCCCAGAGTTTGCTCAAGTTCATGTCCATTGAGTCAGTGATGCTCAATCGCTGATGAGATCTAACTGTCTCATCCCTGCCACCCTTCTTCTCCCATTAGCATTGCAGTGCATTACAAGTTCTGTAGGTTCAAGTGTGAAAGCTGCTCAGTTGTGTCCAACTCTTTGCGACCCCGTGGATATATACAGTCCATGGAATTCTCCAGGCAAGAATACTGGAATGGGTAGCCATTCCCTGCTCCAGGGGGTCTTCCCAACCCAGGAATCAAACCCAGGTCTCCCACATTGCAGGTGGATTCTTTACTAGCTGAGCCACCAGGGAAGTCCAAGAGTACTGGAGTGGGTAGCCTATCCCTTCTCCAGCAGATCTTCCCAACCCAGGAATCAAACCGGGGTCTTCTGCATTGCAGGTGGGTTCTGTAGTACAAAGATGTTTCCAATTTTGCATCATCTTCAGAGAAAAAGAAGAGTGAGGCTTATTGATCACCTTGCACTGTCTTTTTGTGCATTTGTGTTGGCTAGCGTCACTGCCTCATCCAGAAACTGGGCAGCACCACGAGGCTCCTGCTTCATAACCCTGATGGAGCAACCTGGGCGGGGGCTGGGGGGGCGAACTTCCAGTCCTGCATCGCATGATTGTATATTGTTATAAGTTTTTGCTGCTGCTAAGTCGCTTCAGTCATGTCCGACCCTGTGCGACCCCATAGACGGCAGCCCACCAGGCAGCCCACGAGGCTCCGCCATCCCTGGGATTCTCCAGGCAAGAACATTGGAGTGGGTTGCCATTTCCTCCTCCAATGCATGAAAGTGAAAAGTGAAAGTGAAGTCGCTCAGTGATGTCCGACTGCTAGCGACCTCATGGACTGCAGCCTACCAGGCTCCTCCGTCCATGGGATTTTCCAGGCAAGAGTACTGGAGTGGGGTGCCATTGCCTTCTCCCTTAGCTAAATAACTTTACAATAAAAAAGATTTTAAATACTGAAAAATAAAATGCAACTCACAATAATGACAAAAATAAGTTCCACCATCAAATAAAGAGAAAGAAAATTTTAGAGTCTGGTAAGCACTTTGGTTGTTCTTTCCTCTCCTTTCCATGTCTTGTAAAGACTTTACTTTTTTGCTTTTTTGTGTGTGTGGTCAGTGTGGGGGTTGTTGTTCGATCGCTAAGTCGTGTCAGACTTTGTGACCCCATGGACTGTAGCACACCAGGCTTCCCTTTCCTACACTATCTTCCAGAGTTTGCTCAAACTCACATCCACTGAGTCAGTGATGCCATCCAACCATCTCGTCCTCTGCCACTCCCTTCTCCTTTTGCCTTCAATTCTTCCCAGCATCAGGGTCTTTTCCAATGAGTTCGCTCTTCACGGCAGGTGGCCAAAGTATTGGGTACAGGCGAAAGGCTGTCAGTAACTGCACTGAGAGAAAACCAAAGAAGTTCTTTGAACATTCATTCACTCGTTTAAAAAATATATTGATTTCCTATCTGTACTAAGCAAAATGGGGGTTACAAAAATGTATATGCTCTCATACAAATGAACTTAATTACAAAACAGAAATAGACTTACATACTTAGAAAAAGAACTTATGGTTTCAGTGCGGGAAGGGATAGTTAAGGACTTTAGGATGGACGTGTACACGCTGCTATATTTAAAATGGATAACCAACAAGGACCTATTGTATAGCACATGGAACTCTGCTCAGTGTTAAGTGGCAGCCTGGATGGGAGGGAGGTTTGGGCAAGAATGGATACATGGATATGTATGGCTGAGTCCCTTTGGTGTTCACCTGAAAATACCACAGCATTGTTGATCAGCGATGTGTTAGTCCCTCAGTCATGTCTGACTCTTTGCAACTCCATGGGCTGTAGCCCGCCAGGCTCCTTTGTCCATGGGATTCTCCAGGCAAGAAAACTAGAGTGGACTGACATTCCTTCTCCAGGGGATCTTCCCTACCCGGGTCTCCCGCATTGCAGGCGGATTCTTAACTGTCTGAGTCACCAGGAAAGCTTCTATACCCCAGTACGAAATAAAAAGCTTGAAGTTTGAAAAAACAAAAAAGTGTAATTTCTCATTCTCCACCCTTAAGGAGTTGACCATCATGAGGGAGGTGCTATGCTAAGTCACTTCAGTCGTGTCCGACTCTGTGCAACCCCATAGACGGCAGCCCACCAGGCTCCCCCGTCCCTGGGATTCTCCAGGCAAGAACACTGGGACACAAATAGTTTGGATAATTTGAATAACCCCAGAGGTGAGTTCTGCCCTAGAAGAGTGAGGAATTTCATGTAGGGAGCACACTTCATACCAGGAGGCAGCATTTAACCTGGACCCAAGGCTGGCTGTGGACGGACCTTGCATGTGGAAGGGGCACAGAGGCGTGGGCGCTGGGCAAACGAGTGTGCTGGGAGGAGGGAAGATACTTTTGGATACATAGGTGGAGTCAGGTTGGGTTGAATACCTAAGAAACTGGGACTGTGTTGATTGCTACTGTATGTTTATGTGTGGGACCAAGCGTTAACCAAGTCAGGTTCAGCTGCTCACTGCTTGAAAGCCAGTATCTAAGAGACAAGTGTTGGTAGGAAGGGAAAGGTTGCTCTATTCAGAAAGTCAGCAACTGAGGGAGAAGGTGGATTCATGTTCACAGGCCAACTCCCCATTGCTGATCAGGGAGCAAGAGCTTTTTTTTTTTAATATTTATTTGTTTGTAAGTCAGGTCCTGGTTGCGGCATGCGGGCTTGTCTGTAGTTGTGGTGCATGGCTTTACTTGCCCTGGGGCATGTGGGATCTTAGTTCCCCAGGCAGGAATTGAACCCAGGTCCCCTGCATTGGAAGGCCAATTCTTAACTGCTGGACTACCAGGGAAATCCCAGAATAAGAGCTTTAAAGGAGAGAGTCAGGGGTGTATAATTAGAGGGAGGTGGCTGTGTGCAGAACAACACAGTGAGCTCTGACGGTCATCTTGAGATTGGTCATGCGGTGGTCAGAGCACATCATCTTGTTTTAAGTATAGTTGATCTTCAGTTCCAGGGTTGGTTATTTCCCACATCCTCGAAGCCAGTTCTCAGAGTAGCATAAGATGGAGCAGCTTATGTGATGGCTACAGTCTGGCCATCACGTAGGTAACTTTAACTTCTTCTACTTGGTGGGGGTTGCTGCTGCTGCTGCTAAGTCACTTCAGTCGTGTCCGACTCTGTGTGACCCCATAGACGGCAGCCCACCAGGCTCCCCCGTCCCTGGGATTCTCCAGGCAAGAACACTGGAGTGGGTTGCCATTTCCTTCTCCAATGCATGAAAGTGAAAAGTGAAAGTGAAGTCGCTCAGTCGTGTCTGACTCTTCACAATCCCATTGACTGCAGCCTTCCAGGCTCCTCCGTCCATGGGATTTTCCAGGCAAGAGTACTGGAGTGGGGTGCCATCGCCTTCTTCTACTTGGTGGGGGTTGCAGTATCTGCAAAACAGCTGAAAGGATATAGTTCAGAATACTACCTGTAGCCCTTGAGGAGGAACTAAAAGTCCTTGACTTTAATGACTAAACTTTTAATATGTTGATTGCTTGACTATTTTTCTTTGGTTCTGTATTTTCTCATGCTTCAGATTAAGCTTATTCTTCAAGTAAAATGTTTCTTTTTTTTACGATTTTTTTTTTTTTACTGCAACCATTTTTAAGGTCTTTATTGAATTTATTACAATATTGCCTCTGTTTTATGTTTTGGTTGTTTGACCACAAGACACGTGGGATCTTAGCTCCAGGTTGATGCGGAATCGAACCTGCATCCCCTGCTTTGGGAGAGAAAGACTTAACCACTGGACCGCCAGGGAAGTCCCAACTGAAGTGTTTCTACAGACAAAGGGCAGGCTCCCCTGTGGCTCAGCCGTAAAGAATCTGCCTGCAATGCGGGAGACTTGGGTTCAATCCCTGCGTGGGGAAAATCCCCTGGAGGAAGAAATGGCAATACACTCCAGTATTGTCACCTGGGAAACCCCATGGACAGAGGACCCTGGTGGACTACAGTCCATGGGGTCGAAGTCTCTAGGTCGACCGTGACTGGGACAGAGAGCATGGCAGTGGATGTGGAGAGTCTGACCTGGAAAGGCCCCATAGGGCCCTACACCCTTCCCTGACTCATGGAGAGGGGTTGTGAAGCGCTCTATTTGTGGATGGGGGGGTTAACACAAATCTTTATCTGATTCCTGTTTCACAGTGCCAGTTCAACAATTATAGATTCAGGATTTAATTTTAATGAATTCTTACATCATGCTGCTGGTGTGTAGGCTTCATTCCACTTTGCTAAACATTTTTGAGTTGTGCAAATCTCTGGCGGTCGCGAAATTTTAAAATGGTAAGGCTGGAGAAATGTCTATGGTTATTGGGTGGAAAGTTCACAAAGCCTTATTTAATATCCAATGTTCTCTAACTTAAAGGATTGGGCAACAATTCTTGTCATCCTAGAAGGTAAAAGTGAGGCTTGTTTCTTGTTTCTTTTTTTTTTTTTTAAACAAAAACAAATAGACAAACCTGTTTGTGGAACTTGCTCCATGTAGGTGGAACATGTGAAATCCTTGTCAGGAGAGACATTCCAGACAGAGTAAAATAGTCTGAACTGAGCTCACACACCATGCTTCCCAAAGGAAACTCAAATCTGCACCTTGCTGCAGAGAGAGAGGGCTTATCAGTCACTCCATGAGTCAGCCAGGCTGCTCCACATACTAATTACCTAACATGAAGCAACAAATCGGGAGTAGGTCAGGGGTCACGGTGCTCACGCCTGAGTAATGCCTACCGAGGGGCAGGCATGTAGCTGAGTGCATTCTCCTCCCTCAACCCCCTCCTATCTCAGTGTCCCTGTGTCGTGAGGCTGACAAGGTGGTTTACCCAGGGCCCTACAGGGATCAAGGATGGGCAACCTCCGGGAGGTGGGCTGTGCCCTTTGAGCTTACAGGGCAGGCCAGAAGTCTCCTCTGCCCAGTCCTGCCTCTTCTTGGCACTCACACGAGGATTTCGTGACATCCCTCTGCACCTCCTAAATGGTAATTATAGACGTGAGTCTACACACAATTGCCTTGGCAAGATGCACGGCAACCCCCACGGATGGAGACACCTCTACTGAAAAGGTAGGGAGTCAGGGCGAGGACACAATTGCACAACCTTCACCTCACCCATTTTTTCCACTAAGAATGATTTGTTACTTAGCACCCAAAGCCATTAGTCCTAGCTCAGACTGAACCCAATCTAGTCCACCAGTCTTTCAAACATGAGTTCATTTGAATAGAACCATGCATATATTTGTTGAAAATAGTTTATGCAAGAGTTGTGTTAGGGAATAAAGAGCTCAAATATTTATTTGTGGCTAAGGATATTATCTGGGCAGAGGAGGTGGGTGGTAGGTGTGATGCTCTGAGAATTAGTTAACTAGCATTACCATTTTCCCTCCCTGCACATGTCTAAGCAGGAGAGCCCTAGACCAAGTGAGTGGCTGACTTGGGAAATGCCTCTCACTTGCTGCTCAGCACAGTTCTCACAACAGAGGTTTCATGGCCCTGATGAGTGCCTCAGCCCTTCCTCCAGGCACCCAACTCCAGTGACACTGTTTCCTGGATCCCTTGGAGAGCTGTCAAATGATATCCCCCAAGCTAATGATTGATTTGGTTTTTAAAGAAAATCAGCCAGATGACTCATCAGGTTTAGAGGAAACTGGTCATTTGGTCAGTGAGTAGGGGAGGGTTTGATGAGCAGCTGAAATTTTGATTTTTCTACTAAATACAGATACAGCTAAGTGGATACAATTTTTGGAGAAGGTGGTAGAGAGGAAGAAAACTGATTCTAATAAGAAGTCTAGATCCCAAGAAAAGAAGCTTGTGCAAAGATGTGAAATGGCTTGAAAAACCCTTGAATCTGCTTGAATCTGCTAATAAGCATCCAAGAGTGGGAGGCAAGAAGGGAAACTCAAGCAGGTGAATTCAAGAATGATACGGGGCACAATCGTAAGATTGTGGTATTATTACAGAGTTTATGTGTCATATTACAGAGTTTCTGTTTCATCTACTGTGTGCTGGGGAGACATCAGAGCATTTAAGTGAATAACTAGATCCGATTTTCGTCTGAGCAAGAGCATTCTGACTGCTAAGTCCCACAGAGACTGCAGACAGAGGGGCAAGAATGGCCTCAGGAGACCAGAGAGAGGCTGTAGCAGCGCCCCAGGTAAAGGGTGGTCTGCGCTTTGGTCACAGCTGAGTGTAGAGAAAAGTGACCTGGAGATATATTCTGGAGAGGAAATCCACAGGACTAGCTATCAGGAGGGAGAGAAAAGGAAGAACAAAAATCATTGTTTTGCTTGAGCACCAGCTGGGGTTATATATTTATTGAGATGGTAAAGACTGGGAAAGTAGGAGTCTGTATGCTCAAGGTGGAAGGAGAAAAAAAAAAAAAAAACTTGGAATACTTATAGGAAGTTTACAAGAAGCTACACCTGGGACAAGCCTAGAGAACAATTGAAGAACACACGTGCTCATGGTGGACCAGACAGGGTACTCCCCAGCCTAAAACCCTCTCGCCTAAACCGTCTGTTTCCACCTGGCTGTGCTTGAGTCACATGTGCGCCCTCCAGATGCAGGTGGCCTCCTAACTTATCTCAGGGGCTGGAGCCCCACACCCCACCCCAGGACACAGAATTGACCCTCAGCAGACTGGTCACATCTGGGTGTTTATTGGGCACTGTTTATACCTTCACATTTTTCTGTTTGCAAAGTAACGTATACAGATTGTAAAAATTCACGTAATATAGGAAGCTTTTTTTTTTTTTCCCCCCAGAAAGGTGTTTTTTAAAAGGAAAAAAAATCTTAGAGACTCCCTCCCAGTTCCCCCCCCCACCCCCACCCACCTCCATACCCATATTTATTCTTACTAGAGCAGTCTAGAGATTCCTTGGTGGCTCAGATGGTAAAGAATCTACCTGCAATGAGGGAGACCTGGGGTCAATCCCCGGGTTGGGAAGATCCCCTGGAGGAGGGCATGGCAACCCACTCCAATATTCTTGTCTGGAGAATCCCAGGGACAGAGGAGCTTGGCGGGCTACAGTCCATGGGGTCACAAAGAGTTAGACATGACTGAGTGACTAAGCATAGCACACAGGGATGTCTAACTGGCCAGATCTGGGATCTGAAAGTGGTACATCCTTCCCTAATAGTGCCTGGCCTTGCCAGCAGGGAGCTGGGCATGGGGAAACACAAGTCATGCTGGGGGAAAGCTGAGATGCTGAAATTCCAAGAAGGTGCAGGAACTGCAGCGTCAGGAGGGGAAGGCTGCAAGCCTGTGCTATCTGATTAGCCAACCCCCTCCACTCCCAAAAGGGTTCAGGGGGGTGAATCAGGAAGCCTGCAAATATTCTAACTACTTACTTTTCGAAATCAACATTTCAATTATTTTAAAATAGACAACACGTGTCCATGTAAAAAATAAAGCAAATTTCCAACATTTTTCAAAGAGTCAACAGGAAAAAGGAATTCTCCCTCCCAGCCCTGTTCTGAAGTCTCTCAGGGCAATCCCCGTGACCAGACATCCTGTTTCTTTCCAGGAACTGAGTTGTGTGGAGAGACCTGGCCCCTCCTTTCCACATTAATGAAGCATGGGGCTCCTCTGCCCTACCTACCCTCCTCACCTGCCGTTAAGTCAAAGGCCTTCTATCTGTCCACTGCACAGTGTGTGACCATCAGCGGGCACCCAGCTGCTTACTGGCTCTGCCCACAGTGATGTCGACTAAGAACCTGGACAGAACGGCTCTTGAAACTGTAGGGTTGTTGAGTGTGAGGGCCAGGGGGTTTAGATCTGTGCCAAAAATGTACAAATTTAATACCACATGTTCTTGGTGATTTATGAGCAACCCCACCAACACACTGACTCCTGTTCTCTCTGTCTCTGTCTCTCTCTCTTCCCTCCTTTTCCTCCCTACCCTCCCCCCATAGACCTTAAAACAAGTAGCGTGAAAACCTGATTTGATATTTTTATCTTCAGGCTGGTCCATAGTAGAGATTTTGCCAAGAAGTTCGCTGCTGCATTTATTCGTTACACAAATATGTATTAAGAGCCTAGTTTGTGTCAGGCTGAGTGTCAGAGAGGGAACCCCATTCACACAAGTCTGGCAATCATGCTCCCTGGCTTCTCAGAGCCTACAGACTAGTAGGAGAGTGCGTGCTCAGTCAGTCAGTCAAGTCCAACTCTTTGTGACCCCATGGACTGTAGCCCACCAGGTTTCTCTGTCCATGGGATTCTCCAGGCAAGAATACTGGAGTGGGTTGCCAATTCCTTCTCCAGAGGATCTTCCCGACCCAGAGATCGAACCTGCGTCTTCTGCTCTGGCGGGCAGATTCTTAACCACTGAGTGAACTGGGAAGCCCGTATATCTAGTCAGGGAGGCAGGCTTACAAACAGCTCTGTCAGTAAAGAGTGCTAAATGTTGTGGAGAGGAAACAGAGGGTACCAACGGAGTGATAGCTGAGCAGCAAACAGACCAGGGAATCAGGGAAGGCTTTCCAGAGGAGGTGATATTTTAGCCAAGATATGAAGAATAAGTAGTTAGGCAAGGTAGAGAGTATATTAGGAAGGGAGAACTGTAAGTACAATGACTGGAAGACAGAGGATGGCCCACTGGGAGAAACTAAAAGAAGTGGCATTTGTGTGGCTTCCCTGGTGGTCCAGTGGGTAAGAGTCCATGCTCCCGTGGAGGAGGGCCGAGCCTGATCCCTGATCAGGGAACTAGGTCCTGCATACTGCAAGTAAGAAGCCTGCATGCCACAGTGAAGAACCCTCAAACTGCAATTAAAACCTGGCATAGCCAAAATAAATAAGTATATATGTTTTTTAAAGTGATCATTGAAAAAGAGAAAAGAAATGGCATTTGCTAAATAGATGGGGAAACAATGGAAACAGTGACAGACTACTTTTTGGGGCTCCAAAATCACTGCAGATGGTGACTGCAGCCATGAAATTAAAAGACGGTTGTTCCTTGGAAGAAAAGCTATGACCAACCTAGACAGCATATTAAAAAGCAGAGACATTATTCTGCCGACAAAGGTCTGTCTAGTCAAAGCTCTGTTTTTTCCAGTAGTCATGTATGGATGTGAGAATTGGACTATAAAGCAAGTTGAGCACTGAAGAATTGATGCTTTTGAAGTGTGGTGTTGGAGAAGACTCTTGAGAGTCCCTTGGGCTGCAAGGAGATCCAACCAGTCCATCCTAAAGGAAATCAGTCCTAAACATTCATTGGAAGTGCTGATGCTGAAGCTCAAACTCCAAAACTCTGGCCACCTGATGCGAAGAGCTGACTCATTAGAAAAGACCCTGATCCTGGGAAAGATTGAAGGTGGGAGAAGAAGGGGACAACAGAGGATGAGATGGTTGGATGGCATCACTGACTCGATGGACATGAGTTTAAGTAAGCCCTGGGAGTTGGTGATGGACAGGGAAGTCTGGCATGCTTCAGTCCATGAGGTCGCAAAGAGTCAGACACAACTGAGTGACTGAGCTGAGCTGAGAGATGAACATATTGGATAAGTCCTTGTGCTTTCCCAAATAATACTGCTTGAGTTCAGTTTTCAGCTCTACCACTTAAGTAGCTGTGTGACCCTAGGCAAGTTATTTAACCTCTCTGTACTTAGTTTCCTCAACTATAAAATAGATAATAATTGCACTACTTCATAGGATATAAATGAGACAGTGCGTGCTAAGTCGCTTCAGTTGTGTCCAACTCTTTGGACTCCATGGACTGTAACCCGCCAGGCTCCTCTGTCCATGGGATTCTTCAGGCAAGAATACTGGAGTGGGTTGCTATGGTTTTCTCTAGGGGATCTTCCTGACCTAGGGATCAACCCCGTGTCTCTTATGTCTCCTGCATTGGCAGGTAGATTCTTTATCACTAGTGCCGCCTGGAAACCCAAATGAGACAGTATGTGTGTGTGTATATATATAAAAGGAAAAGAAAAAGGTAATGAGATGGTATAGGTGAAATGGCTTAGAACAGTACACGTGAGCACAGAATAAATCTCAGCTATTATTTAAGTTTGGGGTAGCTGGTTTGGTGACTGGGCGTGGGGGAAGGAGGGGGAGACTGAGAAAGAGGTGGGGGTGAGGAGGAGGACATGGGGCAGTTCTTGAAAGTCCTTTTAATTCCTGTTGAGAGGTTAGGCCTTTTCTCCCACGGGGGAACAAATGCATTTGAGGAGCTAAAGAGAAGCCATGATCACAAAAGGCCTGGGCAAGTGCCTTGCTGAAAGAGCCAGCTTTTGGTGAGCCCCATCCAGTGCCTGCCATGGACAGAGAAGGACAGGCTGAGAACCCCAATACCTGGCCTTGAACTCAAGCTCTATGGGGCAGGTATGGACCAGCAGCATCACTTCTCTGGGTCTGTGCTTTCAACTGAGAAAGGTTTTTTCAGTGACTAAATACGATGAGGGAATTCAGATGCCTCCTTCTGAGTACCCAGCACAAAAGCATAGGTTCAATACTGACTGGTGCCTTTCCCCACGTTCCACAAATAGTTCTTGAGTGTAACAGCTTCAGGGTTCTTATTCTACCCCCTTGAGCAAACCTAGCCAAGGCTTCCTCTTCATTGAGATCTCTGGTCTGGCCAGATGCACCTCTCTGTGCATCCACCTACCCTACTTGGAACCACACTTTGGGGGAAAGGTTCTCTACTGCGGTGCCTCCAGCTGCCGGAGGAGTTCTGTGACACCGCCAACATTCCACACCAACCACAGTGATTTTAATTTGATTCGATGAAATATGCCAATTAGCACTTCTCTGGGGGAAGAGAGATGACAGATTGCACAAGTTATGCCGGAATGTGGAATGTTTTTAAACTCAGAAACAATGGACCTAGAAATTCACCAGCAGTGCTCTCATCATTTGCATGAGTTACATTAACCCTGAAACTGGGCTTCCCTGCTGGCTCAGTGGATAAAGAATCTGCCTGAGACACAGGAGAGTCGGGTTCAATCCCTTGGTCAGGAAGATATCCTGGAGGAGGAAATGGTGACCCATTCCAGTATCCTTGTCTGAAAAGTCCCATGGACAGAGGGGCCTGGCAGGCTACAGTTCAAAAGTTGCAAAGAGTTGGACACGACTGAACACACACATACATACACATAACCCTGAAACGTTTAGTGTTTTATTAGTTTATCTTTGGCACCCAGGAAATATTTAATTCAGCAGTGACACAGACATTTATTGAGGTCTTTCTCCGTGCCAGACCATGGGCTACATGCCAAGGATATACAGATGAATGAGACTCGCAGATTCACTGAGCTAGAACACAAAGCATGTGAGAATATTAGAGTAGAGGTTTGAAGAGAGTTCCAGGGAAGCCTAGAGGCAGGGTTGCGAGGCCCCATCTGCCTAGGTTGTACACTGCACCACTCTGGGACTTCATGCACATAGACTAGAGTTTGGCAAATTTTTTTCTGTCCAGGACCAGGACCAGTAAATATTTTATGTCTTGTGGGCCGTGCTGTCTTTGCTGCAATTTTTCAACTCTGTCTGCTGTTATAGCACAAAGGCAGTAAGAGATAATATGTACACAGATGAGCTTGCCTAAATTCCAGTTAAACTTTATTTATAGGCCCTGAATTGTACCATGAAACATTCTAATCTTTAATTCTTTTTGACCATTAAAAATGTAAAAAATCACCTTAATTTGTGCACTAATCAAAGACTGGTGGTGGGCTAGAATTGGGGTGCGCGCTATACGTGGCTGACGCCTGATGTAGATTCCAATGAGAATGGCGTCCTCTGTGGTTGCACACCATGACGGCCCCGTCTTGCTGCACTCCACATATCCTGTTGGAAGGACTGTATGTGCAGATGAGGTGGGCATTTCAGGAGGAGGGATGCCACGCAGAGGGAACAGCGCAGCTGCACAGCGGGAAACAGAGAGGGTGGGACACAGACGGAGGTTGGAGATGGGCGGTGAAGGGTCTCCAGGACGACACCCAGCAGTTCGGGCTCTGCCCTGTGGGCAAAGGGAAATGGCTCAGTTCTTTAGGCAGAAAATGACACAACCTGAAATTGTATTTTAGGGACTGAAATGGAATATGGACAGACCAGTTAGGAGGCAGACAAATCAGTCAGGGAAGAGAGGTCGAGGGCTTAAACAAGCAGAGGCAGGGGAGTTAGAGAGGAGAGAGATACTCAAAGATAAACTGGCTGCAAATAAAGATGCCATCTTTGTCACCAGCCATCAGGGAAATGTATGTCAAAACCACAGTGAGATACCGCTGCACACTCAGTGGGATGACTATTCTTAAAAAAAGACAGATAACAACAAGTGTTGGCATGGATATGGAGAAACTGGAACCCTCACACACTGCTGGGAGGGATGCAAAATGGTGCAGCCACTTCGAGAAACTGTCTGGCAGTTGCTCACAAAGGAGGGCCGTATGGCCCAGCAATGCCGCTTTAATGCACACCAGGAAAATACAAAACATATGTCCACACAAGAACTTATACACTGGCGTTCACAGAAGCGTTATTCATAATAGTGGAAAGAACCCAAATGTCCACCAGCTGATACACAGATAAATAAGATGTGGTAAATCTGTACAATGGAGTGTTATTTGTCAAAAAAAAAAAAAAAATGAAGTGCTGAGACCCAACATAAAAAACCCTGCAAAACATCATGCCAAGGAAACAAGCCAATCACAAAAGACCACATATTACACGATTCCATTTATGTGAAATGTCCAGAATAGGGAAAACTATACAGACAGAAAGGTTCGTGATGGGCTAGAGCTGAGGAGATGATGGGCAGCAGGGGTTGCAAGGTGATTGCTAAAGGGTACAGGGTTTCTTTTGGGGAGGGGTTGAATAAAATATAAAAATTGGTTGAGAGGATTGTGCAACTGTGAACCTGCTAAAATCTATTGAATGTACACATTGAAAGGGTGAGATGTGTAGGATGTGAATTATATCTTTAAAAAGTTATTTTAGAAGATGAGTACACTATTGTAACTCAAGAAGGATAATTTTCTCTCTGCATCACTCTAAATAAATGATCTGTCAAATGCAATTTAAACCACTTATCATTGGCTTTAAAATACACACAGCTTTTTGTAATTTAGGTTTTTATTTTTTATTTAATTCAATGCACATGTTTTCATCTTCGGGCTGATATTCTAATAATCACTTTTACAAAACTAGAGCACTGTAGCCCATGGGGAATTATACATGCAGTAGATTCAGAAATATGTCCCCCTGGACCTCCTACTTTTCCTTAGTCCTCACGGCCATCAGCCAAGATCTCTTCAGTTTACTTTTCTGGGGGTAAAGATATAATTCACATTACTGTACAACTCACCCATTTAAATTGTATGATTCAATGATTTTTAGCCTAGTCACAGTATTGTGCAATGATTGTCACAATCTATTTTAAAATAGTTTCATCATCCTAAAAAGAACCTTCTTACCCCTTAGCCACCACCCTTCACTCCCCCATCCACCAGCTCTAGGCAACCATTAACCTACTTTCTATCTGTATAGACTTACTTATTCTGAACATTTCGCACAAACGGAATCATACAATGTATGGTCTTTTGTGTCTGGCTTCTTCCACTTACAGATTTCAAGGTTCATGAAACCCCGTAGTATGTGTCAGTATTTCATTCCTTTTTACTGACAAATAATATTCCATTGTATGGCTTTTTAATTTATCCATTCATTCGTTCATGGATATTTGGTTGCTTCCACTTTTTGATTATTGTGAATAAAACTGCTGGGAATATGTACCAGTTTTTGTTTAGATGTACATTTTCATTTCTCTTGAACACATCACCAGGATGGGATTGTTGGGTCACACCTAGTCAGTTTATAAGATGATAGTAATGGTATTGGTTTAGACATTCAGCAGAAAAGGATCTCATTGTCTGCTGACCATAGTTGTCATATGGTGAGTTTCCTTCCATCCAGGGAAACTCGATCAACCCTAACAACCACATCATGTATATACGGATATACACTTAGCAGAAGACTGCTTGAGTAATATCTCATGGGTGCAGCTATCATTTTTAAGCAGAAGTAAACTCTCAATAGTATTTATATGTCTTAAAGAAGAACCTTTCCACTCTGTCACCCACCCCATATCTTTTAGTTACATTTCATGATAATTACAGTGTGATATTTCACCTTCCAAACAAGAGGAGAGAGGGTACAAATAAGAATGTCTCTTTTGGCTTCTTTTCACATGCTTGTTGTGGTTTGTCTGTTTTTTCCACAAAGGAAGCAAACAGAGCTACTGGTGCAGTAATTTAACCAGACCTGGCTCCCACTTTGGGGGGTTCAGTGCAGCTCTGCACCAACAGAGCTGAGAATTCTAATACAACAACCTCATGACCCCTTTTTTGTGGTTAAAATATATATAACAGAGGGACTTCCTTGGTGGTCCAGTGGTTAAGAATCCACTTTGCAATGCAGGGCACATGGGTTCGATACCTGGTCGGGGAACTAAGATCCCACCCAACGTGGAGCAACTAAGCCTGCGTGCCATACCTGGAAAGTTCATGCGCTGCATGGAGAACTCTCACAGGATACAGCCAAGATCCTGATGCGGCACTGGAGGCCTGATACAGCCAAATAAATACATATTAAAATGCATGTATAACTCAAAATGTGTCATTTAAACCATTTTAAAGTAAATTAAGTGGCATTAATTACATTCACAATCCTGAATGTTCATTGGAAGGACTGATGCTGAAGCTGAAGCTCCAATACTTTGGCCACCTCATGCGAAGGACTGACTCATTAGAAAAGACCCTGATGCTGGGAAAGATTATGGGCAGGAGGAGAAGGGGACGACAGAGGATGAGATGGTTGGATGGCATCACTGACTCAACAGACATGAGTTTGAGCAAGCTCCAGGAAGACGGTGAAGGACAAGGAAGCCTGGTGTGCTGCAGTCCATGGGGTCGCAGAGTAGAACACGACTGAACAACAACAGTTAATTCACAATGCTGTCCAGCCATTGTTGCTGTTGTTCGGTTGCTCAGTTGTGTCCAATGCTTTTCAATCCCATGGACTGCAGCACGCCAGGCTTAACACTATTTCCACAACCTTTTCCATTACTGCAAACAGAAACTCTATACTCCTTAAGAAAAAACCCCCTTCTTCTCTTTTTTAGTCCTTGGTAACCTCTGGTCTACTTTCTCTAAGAATTTGACTAGTCCCGATATTTCATGTGAGTGGAATCAAACAGTATTTGTCTTTTTGTGTCTGGCTTATTTCACTGAGCATCATGTTTTCACGGTTAATCCAGGTTTTAGTGTGAATCAGAACTTTGGACACATTCCTTTCATGGATAAATAATATTCTACTTTTTGGATATACCAGATTTTGTGTATCTGTTGGCAGACACGGGCTGTTTCTACCTTTTGGTTACCATGACTAATGCAGTAATGAAATTGGCGTTTAAGTATCTGAGTCCTTATTTTCATATTTTTGGAATGCATACCTAGGAGTGGAATTGCTGAGTCATGTAGTAACTCATATGCTTAACATTTTGAGTAAATACCGAATTGTTTTCCACAGCTGCTGCACCATTTTATTGATACAGTTTCATGAGCAATGCACAGTGGTTCCAATTGCTCCATATCCTCATCAACACTTTAAAACTCAGGTTTTAAAAAGTCATTATAGTCATCCTAGTAGATGTGAAGTGGTACCTTACTGTGGTTTTGATTTGCTGCTGCCTAATGACTACTGATCATGGCATCTGGTCCCATCACTTCACAGGAAATAGATGGGGAAACAGTGGAAACAATGTCAGACTTCATTTTTGGGGGGCTCCAAAATCACTGCAGATGGTGACTGCAGCCATGAAATTAAAAGACGCTTACTCCTTGGAAGGAAAGTTATGACCAACCTAGATAGCATATTGAAAAGCAGAGACACTACTTTGCCATCAAAGGTCTGTCTAGTCAAGGCTATGTTTTTTCAAGTGGTCATGTATGGATGTGAGAGTTGGACTGTGAAGAAAGCTGAGCGCCGAAGAATTGATGCTTTTGAAGTGTGGTGTTGGAGAAGACTCTTGAGAGTCCCTTGGACTGCAAGGAGATCCAACCAGTCCATTTTGAAGGAGATCAGCCCTGGGATTTCTTTGGAGGGAATGATGCTAAAGCTGAAAGTCCAGTACTTTGGCCACCTCATGTGAAGAGTTGACTCATTGGAAAAGACTCTGATGCTGGGAGGGATTGGGGGCAGGAGGAGAAGGGGACAACAGAGGATGAGATGGCTGGATGGCATCACTGACTCGATGGACATGAGTCTGAGTGAACTCCGGGAGTTAGTGATGGACAGGAAGGCCTGGTGTGCTGCGATTCATGGGTTTACAAAGAGTCGGACACGACTGAGCGACTGAACTGAACTGAACTGAACTGAACTGAATGACTACTGATACTGAGCATCTTTTCATGTACTTGTTGATCAAGTGTTTATCTTCTTCAGATAAGTGTCCATTCATATCTCTCTTTTGCTGATTTTTAAATTGTGTTGTTTGCCTCTTTGCTGGTGAGTGTTAAGAGTTCATTACATATTCTGGGTATTAAGTCCTTATCAGATAAATGATTCGCAAGTATCTTTCCTATTGTATAGTCATCTTTTCAATTTCTTGGGACTGTCCTTTGATGAACAACAGTTCTTAATTTTAATGAAGCCCAATTTATTTTTCCTTTCATTGCTTGTGACTTTGGTGTCACATCTAAGAATTCACTGCTACCTCCTGACTCTTATGTAAGAGAAGCAGGGCACACAAATGTCCCACAAAAGAATTAACATAACAGAAGTGACAGGTCAACTGACTATCTATAAAGAAACTATTTGAAAAACACATCTTTCTACTGAATATTGGCTGAAAAGAGTATGTATGTTTTCTAGGTCAATTCTGTGGCTCTCTATCAGAGTGGACAATTGGACAGGTGTCTGCTCAGCCCATAAATCATTGTTCCTTCTACAAAAACGTCCCCCTGCAGCATAGTCCTCTACATAGATGGCTCCCTGGAAGCCACGTTTGTACCCTGTGATCCCATCCCCCTGGTTAGGACCCACGCTGGGCAGTCAGCTTCTCTCTTGAGAATTTCTACTTAAGACTGAGAAATGTTGCATTATTCCAGGGCATTATGAGGCAGCCTGATATGCTGCCATTTCTGCTTCACCCCCTGCCTTTGGGTCCATGTGAGATCCCTTATCTTTACAATAGGTATTTCTTCTTTGCAAGTTTATTTGGGTATATTTTATACCACTACGATATTTTGTGATAATATTTATGTCTTCTTGGGCTTCCCTGATGGCTCAGCTGGTGAAGAATCCACCTGTAATGTGGGAGACCTGGGTTGGGAAGATCCCCTGGAGAAGGGAAAGGCGACCCACTCCTGTATTCTGGCCTGGAGAATTTCATGGACTGAGTGACTTTCCCTTTGACTTTTCCCCTTCTTGGTCAGTTGGTTTCTCTTCCTGCAAAGACACCATGTGCAGTTGGGTTTAAACTATGAAATTGGAGTTGGGAAGAGAGTAGGACCTGGTGGGCACTGCAATCAGACAGAGGAGGATGTGAAAATCCTCTTCTTTCACCTTCAAGAGATCCTGGGAGAAAGGCCTTAGAGGCCAGGTGAGAAGGTTGGGTCCTTCCTGTTTCCTGCCCATTGCGTCTATCCCCTGAGTGAGGAAGAGGGGGCATTTTAGGCTCATTCAGTGGGGAGTGGGGAAGCCTCAGAGCACAGGGGCCCACGCTAGGCTCTCCTAGTCAGAGTCTAGGAGGTGCCAACCGAGAGGAAAATGCTGTCCTCTCCATGTTGGCACCATTTTAACATGACAAAGGAGAAATAGTGAGGATGCGGCTCAAAACGCAGCTATAACAACTAGCTTATGGCAAGGCACCTTGGCTCTCCAAGGCATGGCCTTCGGGAACCCGTGTCACAGGGAGGATATGCAGAAAGCCTAGGACAGCCTGTGGCCCATCAGAGGCCTTTGTCTGATGAACAGGATCATAAACACTAGCAGTAGAGACCAGATGGACAGTCACACTTCAGGGCTAACCAGTCCCAGAGGGCAAGGCAGAGGAGGTACCCAGCTCCAGAGACTAGTAAGCATCTCCGAGGCACTTCTTGGGTGAGACTAACCTTTCTGTCATATGCAGGACCCAGGGACACTCAATACCAAGGCACCATCCTGGGGAGGAGAAGCGAGTGTGCCTCAAGGGAACGTGAGATTACAGATCTCGGCTCCTATTGTCTAGCCTAGACTAGACAGAGCTCTGTCTCTCACTTGCACTTCTCTGCAGGGTATGGCCACATAAGACACTGGAAAGCTAAGGAAGACACATTTTCTTTGAATATCTGAGTGTTCTATGAAGTTCAGTTTAGACTGTACTATAGTAAAAACTCCAGAGTCCAAAATCTACAGAAATTGCTATCAGGAGCCAGAAGAGTAATCCAAGGGAGACCAAGTATTGACTTCCTTTCCCCATTCCTCATCCTGCCTTCCTCCATCAATAGGTAGCAAAGGGTCTGGGTCAGGCCCTTTGCCAGGCTCCAGGGATCCCAAGACTGTGACGTAATTCCTCTTGTGTGGAGCTCATAGTTCTGAGGGAAGACAGAGACTGAGTTTCCAAACTAGGTGATTAATGCCACACCAAGGTGTCCATGGGGCTGTGGGAGCAGAGAGGAGAGACACTCACAGTGACCTGGGCAGGTGTGAGGGGAGGTATATGAGCTTCCAAGGAGGAGAGCATGCTCCGTGGTTATAGATGTTCGTGGCTGTGCTAGACACAGTTAGTTATCTGCCCTAAAACTATTCTCCCCTTCTAGCTTCCTTATAAAACCCCAGTTTCATTTTGGGCTGCCTGTGCACCCATCCTAAGCCCCAGGGCACCAGTGCTTCTGTTTCTATTGTCCAACAACCTATTTCCCAGGCCCTCTTGGCTTGTAGCTGTGGCCTGTGACCCAGATCTGGTCAAAGAGATACACCACAAAGGGAGCTTCTGCAAAGCTCTGCCTCCTTGATAAACCGGCTAGATTTGGCCGGTGCCAGCCCTTCCCCCTTCTGCCTGCCCCAAATGTGCAGCTGATACCTGGAGCTGTGGATTCATCTTGCAGTCATGATGATGAAAAGTCAAAATGCTAAGAGAGCAAAGAGCAAAAGATGAAAGAATCTGGCTGCTCAAAGATCTTGCTAAACAGTCTACCAGTACTGGACTATCTACTTCCAGATTTCTTATGTGGAAAAATAAAACAAACCTCTGCTAATTGAGTGCTTTTAAAAGTATGACTGAAAAAACATTCCTAACTGACAGTGTCTCAGAGGAAAGACCTGAGACCTCATGCAACATTTGGGGCCTGACTACCTTAGAGCTGGTTTTCTTCTTGTTCACCTTAAACAAAAATCTGGCAGTCTGCAGTCAGTATTTGGTGATTGAGCCTGTTGCTGCTGCTGCTGCTAAGTTGCTTCAGTCGTGTCCGACTCTGTACAACTTCATAGACGGCAGCCCACCAGGCTCCGCCATCCCTGGGATTCTCCAGGCAAGAACCCTGGAGCGGGTTGCCATTTCCTTCTCCAATGCATGAACGCGAAAAGTGAAAGTGAAGTCGCTCAGTCGTGTCCGACTCTTAGCGACCCCATGGACTGTAGCCTACCAGGCTCCTCCGTCCATGGGATTTTCCAGGCAAGAGTAGTGGAGTGGGGGTGCCATTGCCTTCTCCGGATTGAGCTTGTTAGGAGGTAATTAATGTTAAATGAGTCCTAAAGGACACCCCATTAGGACTGGTGTCCTTATAAGAGGAGAACAAGAGGGACTTGCCTGGTGGTCCAGTGGCTAAGATTCCACGTTCCCAATGCAGGGGGTCTGGGTTTGATCCCTGGTCGGGGAACTAGATCCCACATGCCACAACTAAGAATGACCCAGCACAGCCAAATGAATAAATAAATAATATCTTTAAAAGAAGAAGAGGACAAGACACCAGGAGGGCACACACACTGAGGTAAGATGGTGCGAGGACACAGAAGAAGGCCTCCATCTGTAAGTCCGAGAGAGGGGCCTCTGGAGAAACCAACCCCGCCAGCATCTTGAGCTCAGACTTCAGCCTCCAGAACTGTGAGAAAGCACATTTCTGTTGTGTAAGGCTCCCATTTGTGGTATTTGATTATGGCAGCCCTAGGGATCATTTCACAAAGACATCCTCTCTGAAGAAGATATAGTGAAAAGTCAGTCCTTTTCAACAATAGCAGAAACACACCCTCGCTGCCCCGTCTTTCTTTCTTAATTATGAATGGAAGATCATGGATCATATCACTAGGTTTCTGAGGCAAGCTGCAGCTCGTAAGGGAATAACCAAAAATTAAAAACTAGAACAGAAAGAAAAAATAGACAATCCAATAATCAGAAAAAAACATCTATGTAATCATTTCAAGAATACACTCAGAGAGATTCAAGACAATATTATAGCAGTAGAACAAGAAAAGGATGCTATGGAAAAGGATCAACTGAAGAATAAGAAGACATTTTAAGGATTAAAACATTATCACCAAAATAAAATAAATTATTAAAGGTGGAAAGCAAAGTCAGTAAAGTAAATTATTAAAGGACAGAAAGTAAAGTGTGGTAGAATGTCAAGCTATGTGAGAAAAGAAGAATTCAAGAGAAAGGAAAAAGAAGAAAAACAGAAAAAAATAGAGAGAAACGAAAAAGGAGGAAGATAATTCCTCCAAGTGGAATCAGGATCCAGATTTTTAGATTGAAAGCACCCACCATGAATGAAAAAGACATTCTAGTGAAATGTCAAAATTGCAAGGAAACAGAAAGTTCCAAAAGTTTCCCAAGAGAGAAAACAAGTTAGTTAAAAAAAAGAACAGAGATCAGTCTGGTTTCAGACTTCTTAGTAGTAACTAAAATTAGAGAAATACTTTCACGGTTGTGACAAAATATTATTTTAAACCTGGAATTCTATATCCAGTTAAATATCTAGCAGGTAAGAGCAAAACAAAAAACTTCCAAACAGGCAAGTTCTCAGAAAATTTAACTCCCACAGTTCCTGTCATAGGAAGCTATGTGAGGATGTATAACAATAAGTGGGAAAATGGGGTGTTGGGAAATAGTAGCTCTAATTCTGGAAGCAGTGAAAGGAAGACACAGTATTGCCAAGAAGGAAATCGTTTAGCTCAGAGCAGAAAGATGGTCAGAGGCATCTGGAAAAATGGAGGACTTCAGTTGAGACTTTTATTTATTTTTTTTTTACTTTACAGTATTGTATTGGTTTTGCCATACATCAACATGAATCCGCCACGCCACGGGTGTACACGTGTTCCCAATCCTGAACCCCACCCGCCACCTCCC
Source organism: Bos grunniens (assembly GCF_055505025.1). Classification (NCBI taxonomy): domain Eukaryota; kingdom Metazoa; phylum Chordata; class Mammalia; order Artiodactyla; family Bovidae; genus Bos; species Bos grunniens. The sequence goes on from NC_141182.1 coordinate 16,991,914, forward strand.
TCCCTGTACCATCTCTCTGGGTCATCCCAGTGCACCAGCCCCAAGCATCCTGTATCCTGCATCAAACCTGGACTGGCGATTCGTTTCTTATATGATATTATACATGTTTCAATGCCATTCTCCCAAATCATCCCCCGATCCCTCTCCCACAGAGTCCAAAAGACTGTTCTATACATCTGTGTCTCTTTTGCTGTCTCTCATACAGGGTTATTGTTACCATCTTTCTAAATTCCATATATATGCGTTAGTATACTGTATTGGTGTTTTTCTTTCTGGCTTACTTCACTCTATATAATAGGCTCCAGTTTCGTCCACCTCATTAGAACTGATTCAAATAAATTTTTTTTAATGGCTGAGTAATACTCCATTGTGTATATGTACCACAGCTTTCTTATCTATTCATCTGCTGATGGACATCTAGGTTGCTTCCATGTCCTGGTATTATAAACAGTGCTGCGATGAACTTTGGGGTACATGTGTCTCTTTCAATTCTGGTTTACTTGTTGTGTATGCCCAGCAGTGGGATTGCTGAGACTTTTATTTTAATGTAAAAGTATGATAGACCCATGGCTTCCCTGGTGGCTCAGGGGGTAGAGAATCCACCTGCTTTGTGCAAGAACTGGGTTCGATCCTTGGGTTGGGAAGATCCCCTGGAGGAGGGCATGGCAACCCACTCCAGTATTCTTGTCTGGAAAATTCCATGGGCAGAGGAGCCTGGTGGGCTACAATCCATGGGGTTGCAAAGAATCGGACACGACTGAGTGACGAAGCACAGCATAGCACGTGATAGACACATAATGCAAGGGATACAAAATCTAAGTCAGTTAGAAGCTCTAGGAAAAAAGAATGATAGTATAAGAAAATTATGGTCCAAACCGGAAGCAAACAAAAAAGAATGTAACATAACTATATCCAATTCCATGGAAAACCCAGTAATTTTTTTTTTTATTACAGAACCCTACTGTTTACTGAATTGTATGCTGCTTCCCACAACTCCTTTATATTTCCCATGTCTCCTAATCCCTACAAATGCTTATGAATATAAACCGTTTTTTTTTTTTTTTGAGCTTGTCCCCTCTGCACCTTTGTGTTCAGGCTACTTCCTCAGCCTGAGCTAGTCTTCCTTCTCAGTCCAACAATTGCAAGCCCAGCCCATCTTCTGGCTCTATGGCAAAAACTGCTTCCTCTGAGAAGTCCTCCCTGATTCCCCCATCTTTCTGGATCTTGCACTGTTTGCTCACTCCTCTCATCAGGCATCTCTTGGTCATTTCTATCTGATACATCACCCTCTTTGTGATCCTGTGGGCTTCTCATCCTATTTCACTGATATCTGTGTCCTCCGCAGCACTCAGTAGGCCCCAGGGCATGGCAGGTGCTCCTTCACAGCTGCAGTAAAAGAGAAATAAGGCTTCTCGGGACAAAGTTGAAGTGAAGATGAACTCCAGGCAATGCCTTCAGGGCAAAGGTCCAGATGAAACCGGGACACTGCTTTTGCTTCCAGACGCACTCATCTTCTGCTTCATAGACTCACGCCCAGCCAGTTCCTCCTCTTCCCACTTCTCAGCTGGCTATTTTGGCCCAACTTTCACTTTAGCACGATTCCACTATCCCCCGGCCTGGAGACACTCCCTCTGCCTCTCTAGCAGCTGACCCTTGCTTCACCAGGCGTTTATTTTGCCTCCAGGGTTGCAGAGTCTGAATACTGCTCTTGCAAAACGAGCCACTGGCAGCAGCTGTGTGACCTTGGCATGTTCCTTTACCTCGCTTACTTACTTACCTGCTTAATTCCTCATCCTCATCAGTGGGAGCAGCTGCCCCCTGGGGCTGCTGTGGAGATCAGATGAGCTCAGACAGGAGACGGTCCTAGCCTGGTGCCTGACACACTGAGTTTTCAGCGAATGCTCCCAAAATAAAAAGAGGAAGAAAACCCAGCTTTCGTCACTTGTTTCTATGTTGCCCAAACCTGGTCCTGGACCCATTCTCCCCATTTCGTTGTTTAGTAAGTCCTGCTTGGAACAATAATACAGCTGCCACTGCCAGGAGAGCCCCTGCCATCACTCAGCCAATGAGCCAGACCCTTGCAGATAGCTAGGCCTGGGAGGGCGAGGGCTGCTTCCAGGATTCTGAATCCATGGGTGTTGCCTTTGCCCAGATAGACAGCTACAAACCTACAGTGTTATTTTTTTTTTCTTTTTAAAAATGTACTAAGTCATGCATGAGTAGAAGGTTCTGAGGGATTGGAGCAGGCCCCGCTTCCTGGAGGCCCTCGCAGGCTCCTGGTGTGGCCTTCCAGCGAGGGAGGCTGGGAAAGCATTGAGGTGCCCACAGGGAAGGAGTGTCCCGGGCACTTGTGCTGCTTCAACACCAGGTTAGTCTGCTCCTTGGCTTCCTGCCACTCCCTTCTGGCCCTCTCTCTAACCATGGCCATTTTCAAGGAGAAACTGACTGCAGAGTCCCAGGCAAAATACTGGAGTTCAGCCTTGGTGCGTCCTCTCCTCGGAGGGATTGCCTCCCTCCTTGGTTCTCCCACCTGGAGGGCAATTCCCACCTGTAATTAAAAGTGGGAGCTGAGTGCCAGCCTTTCAATTCTCGGTGGCACTGTTCAGAAATAACAGAGGGAATTAGGTCTCATAAAACCACCTACTTAAGTGGCTTTAAATTAAGTCCCACTGTGTAGTTTCTCTGTTTCTTTACATCCTGGTTGTTAATGAGAGGCCCCACTGGACAGATGAGAAACACCTTTTTTTGAAGAGCCAGCAGAAAGGAGTCAGCCCTCCTTACCAAGGAAACCAGCCAGGGCTAGCACTGCTCAGAGAAGAAGAAGCAGGGGAAAGAGCAAGGTCAAGGCCGGGACTGTTAAGACACGGTGGGTTTCTGAAGGCATGCACACTATTGATACACACCTAATCCTCCTTCTTCCCCTGTATCCTACTTGGATTTTCAAGTGGATGAAGCTGGGGCTTTAGCTGACGTTCATCACCAAAAGACCTTTGTATCTAATTGGTTTCTGCAGAGCTTCTTAGTAAATTTTGCAAACACTTGATTAGCTCACTGCTATCTCACTGTATCAATCAGGATCCAGAAACTATACTAGATCTTTCAACAGAGGGAATTTAATATAAGGAATTGGTTATACAGGACATGGAAGAGACCAGAAGCTAAACAGGAAATAGTGAAGAGCACAGCTTAGCAAGAGCAGGAAGCCCCTTACCCTGAGGCTGAGGACTGAGAGCCCAGCAGAGCGTGCTGGCTGGCAGACACTGGGCCAGGCGAGGCTCCTGTGAGCTTTGGCCATGTGGATATAAAGCCGCCCTGCAGGAGTTGGCTGAAGTATGAATGTTGGAGCCACAGAGGAGACACGACCATACTTTAGGTGCCACCTAAGGCAGAGCGAGAGGGAAAAAAATGCCCGTCTTCTCCCCTCCTCTCGCACTCCAGTCTCCTACCAGCTTCTCCCATGGGGCAAAGCTATCTGGAAGCCACTGGGCATGGGAAATGTACTGTACAGAGAAAAGGAGAGTTAGGAACAGACCTGGGAGCAAATAATGGTCAGAGTCTCCAAAAAGTCAATTGCTAGGTGAAACAGCTAGGAAATAGGGAAGCTCGGATAGAGCAGGGGAATTCAGCCAGCAGTGTGGGGCTAGAGCCTGTTCAAAGCCTCACTGTACATGTGTCCTCAGTTGTTCACTTGTGTCCGACTCTTTGGGACCCCATGGAAGGCGGCCCACCAGGCTCCTCTGTCCATGGAATTCTCCAGGCAAGAATACTGGAGTGGGTTGCCAGTTCCTCCTCCTCAGGATTTTCCCAACCCAGGAATTGAACCCACTTCTCCTGAGTCTCCTGCATGGGCAGGTGGATTCTTTACCACTTGATCCGCCTGGGAAGCCCCAAAGCCTGACTACTGTGTCCCAAAGCATGGGTGAGACACCAGAGCTGAGGAAGGTGGCAAACAGACCAGGAAAGGCATCAGGGAATAACACAATCTCATGTGAAAAAGCTGGTCTCTTTTTAATCCTCTTTCCCATGTTGGACAGCTTTAAGGAGATAGTCTCTCTTCAATGCTAACAGATCTTTAACGTCTCTCTGATGCATGCTCTTCTCTCATCTTAAGTTCTGAAGACAGGGACCTCAGGTCTAATTCTCTGGCTGGCGTAATGATTATGTTGACCCGCTCAGATCCCCTTGACCCAGTTGTCACTGAACACCCAGCTGCTGAGAGTGTTGCAGCTCACAGTTTACACCCTTCTCTTGGAAGCTGCCTCACCTGGAAATAGGTGAAATGTACCATCACCCCTGAGGCCATCTGCAGGCAGTGACTGATGGATGCAGGAGACAGGGCCCAATGTTCATGCATCAAGGCCATCGTGCCATTCGTGGACAGATCTCCTGGGACCAGGCGAGGCCAGACTTCAACTGAACCCACTCTTTTATGTAGCCGCCTTCTGTTTCACGCTCCTCCTTCATCAAGAGCCCTCCCTTGATCAAACACTTGCACACAAACTTAAAGAATTCTAAGATAGCAGGCAAGAGGATCCAGCTAGAATTTAATAACTTTTTTATTATCCTTTTTCATATCTTTGCCTGGTTGACTTATGGTACACTACAAAGGTTTTACATTTATGGTAATTTTAATTTTAAATATTTAATTTAAAGAAAAATATTAAATAAAATGTAGTACAGTTTGTACACACGTGTTCATAGCAGCTTCATTCATACGACGCCCCCACCCAGACTAGAAACAGCCCAGTATGTTTCAACTGGTGAAGGGAAGAGCAAATTAAGGGGACTCCATACTCAGCAGTGAAAAAGAATGAACTAGTAACACATGTTACAATTTGAATGACGCTCAAAGGTGTTATGTTAATAAATCATTACAGGGACTTCCCTGGTGCTCCAGTGGTTAAGACTGGGCACTTCAGTGCAGGGGGTCCAGGTTCAATCCCTGGTCAGGGAACTAGATCCCACATGCTGCTACTAAGATTCCGAATGCCACAATTAAAGATCCTATGCGTGGCAAATAAGACCTGGTGCAGTCAAATAACTTCAAGAAAAAATTACAAAACACTGGTACTCTATGATTTCTCCTTGTATGAAACTTTGAAAAGGCAAAAAAAAAAATAGCATATTAGTAGTTGCTAGGTGTTAGGGGTGAGGGGTGGAGAGTGTCTGCAAAGGAGCATGTGGGAACTTTTGGGGGTGATGAAAATGTTCCATGTATCATGATTCTAGCAGTGGTTACATACTGTTTCCATTTATCAAAACTTATGAAGCTTACTTAAATACATGAATTTTAATAGAAATTAAACCTTAATTAAGTCAATTTAAAAATTAGAACAGGTTGAATATGGGCACAGGAGAAATCGTGACGATTGTAGGAGAAGAGCTGAAGTGGATGAAGATGGCAGTGTTTCAGAGGGAGTAATCCCAGTCTTCACCGTGTCACTCCCTGGCTGGTAAACAGGCCTGGAAGGGTCTGTTGGTTGGGACAGAGGAGCTGCCTCACCATACTCTCTGACCCTCGACCGCAGGCTTGATGCTTGTGATGGGTGCAGACAGCTGGGGGAGAGTGGTGGGCAGAGCCTTGGTTCTTTCTCTCTCCTTCCCCCATGAACAGGTAGAGGAAAAAGCAAGGCACCCCTGCCTCCGCAGAGTCATACCTTTTTTGATCCTTCCATTGTTGTTTTGTTTTAAGCAAATATCCCTAGCAGGAGAGGAAGGAAGAGGTTCCTAAGAATGGTGACGAAGAAAGGTCTTCTCCTGCTCAGGCTTTGAGATGAGGTGGAGAACAAGGAGAGGGGTTAAGGGCTTGCCTGGTGGTCCAGTGCTTAAGAATCCTCCTTGCAATACAAGGGATAAAGGTCGGAATCCTGGTCGGGGAAGATCCCACATGCCATGGACCAACTAGGTCTGTGTGCCACGACTACCGAACCTGAGCTCTAGCGCCCTGGAGCTCAAACTACCGAGCCTGAGATGAAAGTACGGAAACCCACGTTCCCAACAGCCGGCGCTCCGCAGCAAGGGAAGCCGCTGCAATGAGAAGCCCAAGAACCACAGCTAGAGCATCGCGCTCGCCTGCCACAGCTAGAGAAAGCCCTTGCACAGCAATGAAGACCAAGCCCAGCCAAAAATAAATTAAAAAACAAAAACTTTTTTAAAAAAAGAGTGGTTAGTGGCAATGGAAGTGAATGCAAGTGACCACCTTGGAGAATCTGATGGACGATGGGACAGCCCCCAGGTTACTCAGCCAGGAGTCTCTGCTCTCAGCCTTGGTCTTTTAACCTCCGAGTTTTGTAAAGATGGCCCTTCTCTGTCTCCCCTTTCTGTTCTGGCTTTCTCTGATGGAAGATCAAGCTGAGCAGGGGTGGGACGGCTTTACTCAAGCAGAGGAGGCTGCTCTGAGAGTCCCGTAAATGTTGACTTTGTACAAAGTCAGCTTGTCCAAACATCATCCATCACTGTGAGCCATATTTCATTGGATTAAATGGCTTCTTTTCGCAAAGAAGGACTTGTACAAATATTTACCCTGCATCTTGTAAAATCATATGGAAATCAGATAATGATGTTGAAAATAGAAAAAGTGAATTTCCAGGGAGAATATGACTGAGATGGTTGTGCTTTCCTGTGTAGCCTGTCTGGCTCTGGGAACCTCCTTGTCCACCCTGGTCTCTAACCCTCACTCTGAGGCATCCCCACCGCGCACCCCCTCCCCTCTTCCCCCAGTAACAGGCCAAGGGCAGACTCCATAGTCTATTTGGATGGAGAGATTTTAAGTAGACTCAGCTCATTTTTCACCCAATGGGTTGTTTTTTTTTTTTTAATTTGCTAAGAAATTCCAGAAAAGGGAGTATAAACACTTGTGTGACTATAGGAAATCTGTTGCCAGTAAATATTAATAGAAGATAATATGAAAATAATTTTGGTAGTTTTCTAAGGGATATGCATAATGCTAATAATTTCCTGTATTAGTTTGTCAGACATTCACAGAGTGTACACACTGTACACTATACTTTCTAATATAAATACCACGGATATACTTTTTCAGGTATGCATCCCTTTATTCATTCAATAAATAGTACTGTTTACTATTACTGCACTGAGGCAGTCGTTGGGTAGAGAAGAAGGGGAAATAGCTCAAGTCCTGTACAACTTTATCTTAAAAGAGGCAATGATGGGGAATTCCACCACAGGGGGCATGGGTTCATCCCTGGTTGAGGAACTAAGATGCTGCGTGTCGAGTTGTAGCCAAAAAAAAAAAAAAAAAAAGCGACAAGGAAGGCTTCATCTATTCTGTTGTTCCTTCCTATGTTAATTCACTCCATATTTTTTCTTTTATAAAACATTATTTTATGGTCTTTTAAAAAATTGGAGTATAATTGATATAACATATTAGCTTCAGGTGTACAATATAATGGTTTGATATCTATATATATGGGCTCAGATGGTAAAGAATGTGTCTGCAATGATGGAGACCCCGTTTCAAACCCTGAGCTGGGAAGATCCCCTGGAGAAGGGAATGCAACCCACTCTAGTATTCTTGCCTGGAGAATTCCAGGGACAGAGGAGCCTGGTAGTCTATAGTCCATTGGGTTGCAAAGGGTTGGACATGACTGAGCAACTAACATTCACTTTTTATCTGTATATATGGCAAAATGAGTGGCACAATTAAGTCTAGCTAACAGGTCACCATAGACAGTTTCAGATTTTTTCCCTGTGATGAGACCTTTTAAGATCTACTCTTAGAAACTTTCAGATATGCAATACAGTATTAACTATAGTCACCATGCTATAGATTATATTCCCAAAAACTTATTTATTTTATAACTGGAAGTTTGTGCCCTTTAGCCCAGCTCATTCACTGCCCCATCCCGCGCCTCTGGCGACTGTCGATCAGTTCTCTTTTCTCTGAGCTTTGTGGTTGTTTCTTTAAATTCCACATGTAAGTGAAATCATACGATATTGCTTTTTTCCTATCTGACTTATTTCACTTAGCATAATGCCCTCAAGTTTCATTTATGTTGTCCCATACAGCAAGATTGCCTTCTTTTTTATTGTTGAATGAAGATCTGGTGTGCATACGTATACACATTTTCTTCATCCACTTTTCCATTGATAGACACAGGTTGTTCCCATGTCTTGGCTATTGTGAATAACGATGCTATGAACACTGGGATGTGGATATCTTTGAGAGTTAGCATTTTCATGATTTTTTGAAGATAAATACCCAGAAATGGAAACACTGAATCACGTGGTGGTTCTATTTTTAAGTTTTTGAGGAAGCTGTGCACTGTTTTCTATAATGGTTGCATCAATTTACAAGCCCATCAACAGTGCCCTAGGGTTTTGGGTTTTCTTTTCTCCACACCCTCATCAGCACTGACATCTGGTCTTTCTGATAACAGCCATTCCAACAAGTGTGAGATGATATTTCATGGTGGTTTTGATTTGTTTTTCTCTAATGATTAGTGACATTGAGCATCTTTTTATGTGCCTGTTGGCCATCTGCATGTTTTTGGGAAAATGTCTATTCAGATCTTCTATCCATTTTAAAAGTAAATTGTATGTATTTTTGCTATTGAGTTGTAAGAGTTTTTTTTTTTTTTTTTTTTTAACATATTTTGGGTATTAACCCTTTATCAGATATATGATTTACAAATATTTTCTCCCATTCAGTAGGCTGTCTTTTCGTTTTACTGATATTTTTCTTTGCTGAGCCACATTTGTTCCTCTGTATCTACTCTGGGCACTAAAATGCAGGGGTGAAGTACCTCCTGTCCTGGACAAGCTCACAGCCTGGACACATCCTAGAATCTCTCCCCAGCTCTGTCTTCATGAAGTCGCTCAACCTTCCACCCACCAAGGGGAATGAGGGGCACACACAGTGTGGTGTGAAACAGTGGCTGAGAAGATGTGCAACTGATCTGTGAGGTGCTCGGCACCTGGACTGGCCGGGGTTCTGGCTCCGGGGATCGTGGAAGAGGTCAGCTCTCAGCGGTGGCTATTTCCCAGGGGCCCCTTGTATTATTTCCCCCTTACTCATCTTAGTCGTGTTTGCAATTGGTTGTCTAATGACAGCAACGTGCATTGAGTATTTTCCAGAACAGTGTCTGATACGCAGGAAGTGCTCAATAGATATTTGTAGCTTGACCTCTCCCACCTTCACAGAGCAACAGAGGCTTCCTGGAGGAGGGGGGCTTTGGGGCAAGGTTTTTGAGGGAGTCTGAGGGGCCTTGGTGTCCTGGTACTAGGAGACACTATTTAGAAAACTGCCAGGTTGCAACAAATGCTCAAAAGAAGCGTCTGTGATGATGGCCGTGACAGTGCCGATGACGGTGATCAGCTGCAAGCAGCTAAGAGGTGGGCTGCCTGAAGCAGACAGTGCCAATGATGGTGATCAGCTGCAAGCAGCTAAGAGGTGGGCTGCCCGAAGCAGACAGACGCTGGGGCCAGTGGGCTCCAAAGGAGGCATCCAGCTCTGGACTCCTAAGGGATGCTTCTGAAATCCACGCACGAAGATGTTTCTCTGCTTTTCTCTTGCAGGTACCCTATCCTGGAAGCTCACACAAAGGATTATCCAAGAGCTTGTGGAGGTGGGACTTCCCTGGAAGCTCGTGGTGGGGTTCCAGGTTGCCTGGCTGCCGAGGAAGGCTGGAGGGCAGTGGCCACTGATGGGGCAGAGCTTCGGGGCCGGCACTTCTAGAAGTAGGGCACTTCCCAGTTCTCTCTCTGTTAGTGGATGTGGTTCTCAAGTTACTTCTCTCTATGCCTATGATGGGGGGTGGTGGGGGTGGGGCTCTACTTGTCCTTCAAGTGACTTAAAGGAAGGAGCTCCTTGCTCTGCAAGATGATGGAGGAATTCCTGGCTCTGCTGCTATTTATAGTTGAAATGATATCATGCGGCCTAAAGTCTCTAGCATTTCCCTTTCTCACTTCCTTCTTGTGCACAGACTTCCTTTAGTTTAAACCTTGAACTCCTGATGTCAATTTCCTCATAAATTTCCAGAAGCCCCAGGAAAGTCATTTGGTCACATCATAATTCAAGCTGACGCTTATTGAGGTCTGACTGTGTGACAGGCATGAGTCTAAAGCATTTTTATATGTGTTCCTAATCCTCACAACAGTTCTTTGAGGCAGCTACTATTATACGATTAGCATTCTCCCTTTACAGACGAGGAAGCGGAGGCTCAGTGTATGCAAATCATCTCTTACCAGTTATTATGTGGTAAATGGCCAAAATAGAGCCCAATCTCATCAGGACGAACATTTAAATCTCCAAAAAAGGCAGCTCCTGTTTCTTCTGGATATTGGATTGAAAGAAAAGTAAAGAAGACAAAAAAAGCTGTCACTTTGCTTGGGACAGCTAATTAGAGGATGTTTGTTGGTGGCTGTGTTGCAGGAAGTGGGACCCTTTCCAGGGCCCAAATGGGGCCCTTGTCTAACACTCGGAAATGAATTGTCTGAGGAGACACACGTGCTGATAAAGCAAGAGATTTTATTGGGAAGGGGTGTCCAGGCGGAGAGCAGTAGGGTAAGGGAAATCAGGAGACCTGCTCTGCCTCGCGGCTCACGGTCTCGGGTTTTATGGTGATGGGATTAGTTTCCAGGTTGTCTTTGGCCAGTCTTTATCACTCAGGGGCCTTCCTAGTGATGCAGGCATTGCTCAGCCAGGATGGATGCCAATGAGGGGGATTCTGGGAGGTGGTCGGACACGTGGTATCTCCCTTTGACCTTTCCTGAACTCTCCTGGTTAGTGGTGACTTACTAGTTCCGTATTCCTTACCAGGACCTCCTGTGGTAAAACAACTCACGAAAATAATTACTATGGTGCCTGGCCAGGGTGGGTGGTTTCAGTCAGTGTGCTTCCCTTAACAGTTGGAGGAAATGTTTTTTTAATATGAAACATAGTCCTGAAACATGGCTTCATTTTTAGCAATAATCACAAGCAAGATAACTCTTCCTTGTTGGTGATCTTCCATCATCTCAAGGCATAGTAAGGTGGCCAAGGAAACGAAATCTCTGACCACCGGACTGAGAGCCAGAGGAGCCAGTGATGGACTTGCAAGTTAGCTGACTGCCAGTTGCCCCAACAGTTTGGTCGCATCCATGCCCTGTCCCATTATCCGTCACTCATCACCCTCGGCACAGCAGCCTGGGTGTGGCGAGGCCACCTGCAGAGAGCACTGATGCCGGAGATTGCTCTAGGCAAGGGCTGCAGCCAAGGGCCGGAGAGGTTTCACTTTGCTTTGTTTTCATAATTAGAGAGGGAACCAAATGAAGAGACAAATGTCTGGCACAGAGCAGTACAAAGAGGATCCCGGGGCCCCAACAGCCAAGAATCCAGACCCACCCATGGCCCTCTTGCCCCATTCAGGCAGCTAAGCCCAGACTTGCTGGATGCCTTGGGGAAAAGATGTGATGAAAGTGGAGGAGAAAAATGTTCTTTCCCTGACGTTTGAGTTTCAAAAGCCTATATGCCTTTAGACAAATAGAATAAATCTGATGTTTAAAGATGGAAGTGGGTGCATGATAAGTAAGATCATCAACCCCCCACCCCAGGCAGATGGAATGTCACAGGTTGAGGGAGGGGACAGGGGCAGGGAAGGCCTGCAGTAGATACTAATGGTCTCCATGGGGGCCTTGACCTTGGGTTGGAGGCAAGACTCCCAGCGGTGACCAGAGCACCCAGTGCCACTTCCTGGGAAGAGTTCGGGGGAGGAAATGACACTCAAAGAAAGGACTGTGGCCACGGGCAGCTTCCTAGAGTAGGGGGCTGAGAAATGATGCTGGGCCCCCCAGCACTGAAAGAGGCCTGGACCCAGAGCACTGAAGAGCGCGTGTCCCCCCACTGCAGCCCTGAGGAAAGATGGAACACGGGCCCTCGATAATACGAGGTCCTCGGTAATTCCCCCAGAAATTAGAGATGACACTGAACAAAAAGGCAAGCACTCCAAGTTGCTTGAGATGACATTTCTGCCACCTAACAAAACAGAGGCTCAGAACAAAACTATACTGTATAAAAAAATAAAAGTTTTTATCCTATCTCTATGAGAAGATGGATGTTAGCTGAACCTCTTGCAATAATTTTACAATATATGTAAATTAAATCATCATGCTGTATATTTAACTCATACAGTGACATATGTCAATTATTCTTATTAAACTGGAAAAAAATGCAAAATAATACAGGATGAAAAATGAAGTCCAATTTTTTTCCAATTGGGGATCCCCTAAACACCCTCTTCCTCCCGTCCACCCCCAGTTTGGAGACTAAGGCTGGCCTGCCACATCCTATTTTGAAGGCATATTGTTCTCACAGACTGCAGACATCATCATTCTCAGCAACATTTGCTGGTTTTGTATCTTCATGAAGGTCCCTGGGGAGTGGTCTACACAACAACAGGTTTCTTGTCACTTTGGGGAGCCCAGTGACTCAGAATCCCCCTGTGGTCTGGGAAGGCCTGCTGACATCTTGCAGTAGAGAGACGCGGCTTCCTCCAGAATGCCCTTTGCACCTCCTTGCCTCCCAACTCACTTCACTTATATTCAGTTTGGAATTTCAATCCTAGACAGTAAATGTTCGATGCTGGGGATATCAATTAAGAGGCTAGAGTCCACGAGTCTCAGCTTGTTCTCCAGGGCTTGCAGTTACCTGGCCTCCACCGACTGCTCCAGCTTCATGGATTGACTGGCCCCCATCTTGGACTAGACACTCTGATGGCAATATTGCAGACAAAAGGCTCTCAGGCATGCTCTCCCGCATGTCTCTGCCCCCATCTTTCCTCCCCTGTTGGCCACCATCCTTCTATCTATCCCTTGGCAAGCAGCTCCTGAAATTTCAAACCAAGCCCAAATACCACCTCCTTTGTGAAGTTTCCCCAGGTAAAGCTAGCCACGCCCTTTTGTGGTGACCTCACTGTGCCTGCTCCAGATGGCTACCAGGGATGGCTCCATCCTGCACCATCATAGTGAACTTGTCAGTTTTCAAGCAGTTTCCTTCCATTCCAAGGCTTTTAGAAGGAGATAGAGAGAAGGAAAGAGCAAGGAGGGGAGTGGGGAGAGAGAGATAAACAGGCCAACAAAGAGGGTTGCTTACTATTGTGCAGTGTTTGTGTGTTTATGAAAATACCCCAGCTCCCCTATCATCACCAAGATTTCATAAAAGCAAGGCAATATTCATACAAAAGGCAATTGGAAGGTCATGACCTCAGATTCAAGGACAGTGCTTCAGAGAAAGGAGTCTTGACAACTTCTACATTTATATACACATGTTGTCTTTATATTTCTTATTTGTACTTAGGCCCCAGGGTGGGGACCAACTTTTGACATCTTCTAGAGTGTGAGCCCTAGCAGGGTGCCTAGCAACCTGTGAGCTCATAGCTCCAGCTGCTGCAGTTTCCCTGGCAACCAGAACCCTAGGGACGTCCTCCAGATGTTGCCTGAGACATCCTGCCCCCTTGCCTCAGTTCCAGTTGATGAGTGCAGCTGACTGGAAGCTGAGAATAACATCAGGAGATGCCTGGTGTTTTGTACTGAATTCCATTTAATCAGGGATTTTCTCAACTGATAAATGCCACTTGGATTGGGAGCCTCAGTCTGAGAATGGCTCCAGGGCAGGACCGTTGGATCTGATATGGCTTCCCCAGCCCCAACAACAGGAGCCCTGAAGTGGTCTCCTGAACTCTGCTCAATAGCCAGGGAAGGCAGTATGGGAATCATTGTCTGAAATCTATAGTTTACTGTCAGCCAAGGTCCCCAAATACTTTGGCCACCTGATGTGAAGAACTGACTCATTGGAAAAGATCCTGATAATGGGAAAGATTAAAGGCAGGAAGAGAAGGGGACAGATGATGACATGGTTGGATGGCATCACTGACTCAATGGACATGAGTTTGAGTAAACTCTGGGAGTTGGTGATGAACAGGGAAGCCTGGTGTGCTGCAGTCCATGGGGTCGCAAAAAGTCGGACATGACTGAGCAACTGAACTGACTGCAGGTTCCCAACTTAGAGTCCCAACACCTATGCTCCTTTTCCTAGTCTCTTCCCAAGATTTCATACAGCTGTTGAAGTCCCTCTCTTATAACAATTACTTGGTTGAAATATTTTGTAAAATCCCTTATTGTTCTGAAATGTATATATAAGTGGCCTATATGTATTACATATATTAAAATAATGGCACTTTATAGTAAAATAAAACAATAAGCTTTCAAACAGGTAAATGCTCTGGCCAAACTATGCTAGTAGAATGAATGAAACGGATGCTTGTGCCTGTGTGTGCAGTAGAAGAACAGAGCTAGGGAAATCATGCTCCCTGACTTCATGCTATACTATAAAGCCACAGGAATCAAAACATCATGGTTCTGGCACAAAGCCATCAGCCAATGGAACAGGGTAGAGAGCCCAGAAATAAACCCAGCCACTTATGATTAATTAATCTACAACAAAGGAGGCAAGAATATACAACGGAGAAAAGACAGTCTCTTCAATAAGTGGTGCTGGGAAAACAGGACAGCTGCATGGAAAAGAACGAAATTGCAACATTCTCTAACACCATCTACAAAAATGAACTCAAAATAAAGACCTAAATGTAAGACTGGATACTATAAAACTCCTAGAAGAAAACATAGGCAGAACACTCTGACATAAATTGCAGCAATATTCTTTTGGATCCATCTCTTGAAAGTAAAGGAAATAAATGCAAAAATAAACAAATGGGACCTAATTAAACTCAAAAGCTTTTATACAACAAAGGAAACCATCAACAGGACAAAAAGATAACCTACTGAATGGGAGAAGATATTTGCAAATGATATGATTGATAAGGGATTAATATCCAATGTATATTAACAGTTTATACAACTAAACATTAAAAAAAAAAACAGCCTGATTAAAAAATGGGCAAGAGACCTGAATAGACGTTTTTCCAAAGAGGAAATGCAGATGGCCTACAGGTTCATGAAAAGATACTCAATATTACTAGTCAGGGGAATGCAAATCAAAACCGTAAGGAGAAATCATCACACACCTGTCAGAATGACTATCATCAAAGAGGGCAAACAGCAAACGCTGGTCAGGCTGAGGGAGAAAGTGAACCCTCACACGTGGCTGGTGGGAATGCACATTGGTGCAGCCACTGTGGAAAACATAAGGAGGTTTCTCAAAAAACTAAAAACAGAACTACTATATGACCCAGCAGTTCCACTCCTGGCTACATATTCAAAAGAAACGAAACACTAATTCAAAAAGACCCACAGATGCCAGGATTTACAGTGGCATTATTTACAATTGCCAAGATATGGAAGCAACATAAGTATCCATAAACAGCTGCATGGATAAAGAAGAAGTACTATTCAGCCATAAAAAAGAATAAAATTTTGCCATCCACAGTAATATGGATGGAATTGGAGGATATTATGTTAAGTGAAATAAGTCAGAGAAAGAAAAATACTGAATGACATCACTTATATGTGGAATTTTAAAACTACAACAAACCAGTGAATGTAACAACAATAAAAAAGCAGACTCACAGATAAAGAGAACAAATTAGTGGTTACCAGTGGTGGGAGGAGAGGGGCACTATAGGGATGGGAAGCGGGAGGTACAAGCTATTGTGTGTAAGGCAGGCTACAAGGATGTATTGTACAACATGGGGAATTCAGCGAATATTTTGTCATAACTGTACACAGAGTATAACCTTTAAAAATAGTATAAAAAATAAAAAATTGAGGCATAGGGAAAAAAAAGGCTTTCAATTGTCCTGGGCAAACTAAGTCAGTAGAATTAGTGAAGTGGATGCTTGCCCCGCTGTGTGAAATCAGCATGAGTGTTTGTGATGTTTTGTGGTGTGATATTTTGATGTGTCAAACACCCTGAGCTGTGCTGCTATGGTGATGGGAATTTCTGAACCGCCTTGGTAAATTAATGCACAAAACAATACACCTCGCCTTGATTTATGCAGGTGTTGCAATCCCAGAAAACTCAATATGGGTTAAAACTGCAAAAATACTTGCTGTTTATATGTAAACATGTAAATCATATGTAAAATGAATTTATAAACAGGATTATTAACAGCCGTTTCATCTGTTGTGTTGGCCAAAATGTTCGTTTGGGCTTTCTATAACATCTTACAGAAAAATCTTTGACCAACTTTTTGGCCAACACAATACCAGGCTGTGTGAAGGGGCAATTCAAAGTTTGATCAGAGGAGAGACTGACTATTTCACAGTCACTGTGACAAAGCAAAACTTGATCTCAGGCCCAACAAAAGTTTTCACACTGTTTTTGTTTGTTTTGCAAATGAAACCGGGACACAGTGAGATAAAATGACTCAGGAACTTGCTAGCAGCCCAGCCTGGCCCGGGCCTGCTGCCTCCTGACCCCAGCCCGGTGCCCCTCCAGCCACAGTGGGTTCTGCCTCCTCTCTCTGGAGCTCAGCCTTCCCTGGGGGTCCCGTCCGGGCTACCACAGAGGCTCAGGGAAGGTCTTCACTACCTTAACCAGGGCAATTCTGACTATATTTTTTGTTTTAAAACCTTTGCTTACTAATTGCTAACACATTTTGTACATTACAATGAGATTGCCCTGAATTCTCACAGCCACCCTGTGGGGAAGTGTTAGGTAGAATCCCATTTTACTGATGAAGAGCTGGAGGTGGGGGTGCTTGTCGGGGGTCCCACAGCCCCAGGCTTCTCTGATTTCTGAGGCTGGGCCCCATCCACTGTGCAGGCTGCCTCCCGCTCTTGTATGCACCTTCCGCTTCTGTGTGAAATTTCTTTGAAAAATGAGTTTTACTCTGGAGCAGCAGTCCTGAGGAGGTTACGTGTTCAGAGCCTGAGTCACTCTGTGGGAGAAGTTTGGACAAGACGGATCTTCCAGTGTTGAAGGAGCCCCCTCTACAGAGCTGTGGGCCAGAACCCACTGTTTTTAAAAAAGATTTTATTTTTATATTTACAGAAATTATATTTAATAAATGTATCATCTAAAGCAAATCTGCCTTACAATTTTTGTATATTTGATAACATACACATTTATATATTTAAAACAAAACGGGATAAGAACCCACTCTAGACATGATTTGGTAAACCTCAAGTTTGACCAAGTCGGGGATGCCTGAACCCAGTTCTTTATTTGTAATGATGATGAGTGGCATGAACTTCACTTCACAACTTACTGAGCCCTCTCCAGCCACTATCTCTTTTAATTCTAACAATCCCTCTGGGAGGTCTGTTGATGCTGTCTGATTATTCTCGTTTTATTGAAAAGGAACCTCAAGTTCAAAGCGGTGACGTTACTTGCTAGCTAGGGAGCCGCCACGATGACACATAGCTTAGTGTGCCCACCCCGAGTCTTCCCCAGCACCCCGGCCGCTTCTCTGCACATCACAAGGTGCAGCTTGCCTGCTCCGAGTGAGTGACTTCTCAGCAAAGTTTCTGGCTCCTGTCAGTGACCTCTGGCCTCTGCAGAGCCTGAGGATGTGGGCAGAGCCCCAGCCTCTGCCAGGGGCTGGGTGTTGGCAGGGCTCCAGGGAACCCTTCCTGCCAGCTCCTGTGACGCCTGCTGTCTCTTAGCAACTGTTGGTGGAGTCAACACTGAAGGGGCTTCCAGAGTGAGGCTGGATCCTGTTTCAGAGCTTCTGAGGGCTCCGCAAGGGAACTACCCTTTCCCTTGCCGATGGGTGCCCCTGAGCCTAAGGTCAGCCTTGTAGGACTTGGACTGTCAGCTCACGCCTTCTCCTCTCCTCACTGCCTTCGTGGACCCTGCCCTGCAGCAGGGCCTGAGCTCTGGGCAGCAGAGGGCTGTGTGCTCCTCCCAGGCCTCTTCTCCAGGCGCCAGGGCAGGAGGCGTCAGATCTGGGGCACTCCTGGCATTCTAATCCACCAAGGATTCCAGCAGGTGCCAAGTCTCTGGTATCAGGGGAAATGACCTCAGAGCTTTGGACCTGGCTGGCAGGCCACCGCCTGGGCTTAAAGGTCTCCGGGCAGGCACCTGTCACCCAAGCTGGACGGTTTCATATCCTTCCCCTGCCTCAGACCTTCCAGAAAGGAAGCTGAGGGTTCTTGGGAGGAAAGACAGGCTTCCGAGACAAGGCAAAGCCTTGACATTTCAGAGCCCCTTTTGTGAGTGTCCAGCTCCCCGATGTCTGAAAACAGCTTTCCCCTGGGGTAAAGGAAGGAGAAAGAGACCTGTTTGGGAGGTGAGGGTGGGTAGCCCTCTCTTCCCAGGATCTATCACTACCCCTCCCACTGGGTGAGAAACTGCAATCAGGGCTGCTTTTCAAGTGGAGAGCTTCCCAGGGCCTCTACCTCCTTCTCTCTGTCCCTACCTCCCCCCGCACCCTGCACCCTGCCAGCGCAGAGTGTGGACCTGCTCTGTCATGACCATTTTTTATAGCTGAGGAATCTCAAGTTCAGAAAGGTTCTGGGTGATCTGTCCAGAGCCAGGGACTAAAGCTGGTCAGAGCAGAGTTTGTTCTCAAATGCAGACTTCCCAATGTTTCCCAAAGCATCAGGCCATTTATCAGCTCCTTGAAGAGAATTATTGGTGTGTTTAGATTTCTGTATTCATCCATTCATCGCCAGCATTTGTTGGCTGGAGTCTGCGGGGAGTCAAAGGTGGAGAAGGCCTACTTCCAGTTTCAGAAGGAGAAGGGCTTGGGGATCAGAGGGAAAGAGAAGACAGGTCCCGAGGCATAACTGATGCTGAGATGCAGGAGGGGATAGCCGGACCTGCCAGGAGGAGCTGCCTTTGGGTGCAGGATCTGTGTGGGCTTCTTGGAGGAGGATGGGGCTCTGTAGGAGCTGTGAAGACCTTTCAGAGTCTTGACATGCCTCAGCTTTGGGTTAGCACCATGTAGGCTGAGGCTGGTGCCCAGAGGCATGTGGAAAGAGACTCAGGAAGGAAGCCTTGGTGCATGCGTTGTGCCTGGCTAGAGTGGGAATCGGCTCCAGCATCCTGGGCTTGGCTCTGAAGAACAGGACATGGTGGATCCCCGGTCAGTGTCCTGGCTAGGCCCCAGACCCCAGATAGCCTGGAAGCCCTTTCCTTTCCTGTGGCCATATGTGGGTGCCCTGCCAAAGGCTGGTGGGAGGCTGGCAGGTGATCCCAAATGCCTGACCAGCGGGGGCTTCTTCAAGGCCCCAGTTTCTTCCCAAATGACATTTAAGCAGGGCTTGGAGCTCAGGGGACCCTCAGGAGAGACAAGGTATCCCCATCAGCAGAGTGCAGTGGGGCCAGGCCACCTCTGGACAAAGCCGGCCCTGCCACTTAGCAGTTCTGGGCATCTGGGGCAAGTCACCTAGCTGTCTGGACTTCAGTTTCCTCCTCTGTAAAATGGGGTTGCAGTCATGTCTGCCTCATGGGCTAATCTTCAGTAAGCAACCAGCACGCAGCAGGTCCACATAAAGGCCAGCAGTTACTTAAGGAAATAGATCACATATAATGGGGACCTAGGAAATGTCAGAAGATTGAATCAAACACGTTTCCCCTTTCTTTTTGTCCTCCAAATCATTGCTCTTTCCCTATAAAGCTACTTGGGATCAGAAAGCTTTGCCTCTTGGAAATAAGAGGGGAGGCCAGGGCTGTGGGCAGGAGATAATGGCTGCTGTATCCTCATGGGGTCTTGCTCTGACCCAGCTGAGTGCAAGGTCTGGACAGTGAGGCGTTGCCCTGGAATCCCAGGACAGCTCTCCAAGGGGCTGGGGTGATGGGCTTGTCAGTTACTTGCCCTTACAACATACTTTCATTTTAAAAAGGTTTAGTTTTTTGTTATAGAAGTAGTGTATGTTTGTTAAAAAAAAAAAAAAGCTTCTATTGAGCTTATGCTATAGCAGGCTCTGTTCTAACATTTGTCTTTATTCACTTAGTTTGCACGACAGTTTTACAGGTTAGGTGCTATCATGTCCCCATTTTATGGATGAGTAAATCAAGGCACAGAGAAGCTAAACGACTCTCTCAGAATCACATGGCTAAGAAGTAACAGTGCTGTGACCACAGAGTTCCCTCTTTTGACCACTATACTATCAGGCTCTGGGGTCACAAAGAGTTGGACACAACTTAGCGACTGAACAACTATCAAGCCTTATTGTACATGTATGAAAATACAGGTAGGTAAAAATAAAGATAACCTGTACTCTTAATATCCAGAGATACTTGCTACTATTGCTAACAATATAGCAAATAGTTACACACGAGGTATGAAGTAAGACAAACTCATGTTCAAATTCTGGCTTTACTGTTTATATGTAACCTTGGCCTAGAAAACAGATGAAAATATTTTTATAATCTTTGGGACAGGGAAAGTGTTTCTTGGCATTGATATCAAAGACACAAAACAAAGGAAAATTTCTGTGTGACATGACAGAGCACAAAAAAAAATGTAAAGTTAAACTGAGAAATAATAATTGCTTCATATGTGATAGAAACATTGTTAATCGCTTTACCACCTATGAAAGAGTCAAAAAGTGAGACGTATACCTCACTAAAAATGAGAAATTCTTACAAAAGAAGAACTGCAAATGACGATAAATGTCGATTCAGCCTTGCTTATAAACAAAGAGATGCTAATGAAAATGACAAGATGGTATTTTCATACATCAGATTTGGCAAGGGTTAAAAAGACAGACTGGATTTCCCTGGTAGCTCAGAGGGTAAAGAATCTGCCTGCAGTGCAGGCTGCCTGCAAAGGGTTCATTCCCCGGGTCAGGAAGATCCCCTGGAAGGGGGGATGGCTACCCACTCCAGTTTTCTTGCCTGGAGAATTCCATGGACAGAGGAGCCTGGTGGGGTTGCAAAGAGTCAGGCATGACTGGGCAACTGAAAAGCAACAACAAAAAGACAGGCTATAAGCAGTGTTGGCAAGCTTATAGGGGAAAAGATCCTCTGCTAGACTGTGGTGGGATAAATGCTTATAGCCTTTCTGGAGACAAATTGGAAACACTTCCAAATCCTTATCCACAAGTGCATCTTTGGCTTAATATTTTAACTTCATGTCATTTATTCTTTTTTTTTTTTTTGCTGGAGGGGATGATGTCTGCATTTTCTTGAATTTCAACTTTCCTATTGGGGGTACTGGGAAATAGGAAGGAGAGTGACTTTCCCCAGACCCTGGAGTAGACCCAGGCCTGTTTCCATTGTAGTCTGTGCTACTCCACCCTTTATTGAATCTTGTTAAGTCTGTGCAAGAGCTCCATGTGATACCAGCCCATGGGGTTTACAGGCACTGTATGTGTTTATAGGACTACATACCTGATGGCCTCCTTAGGAAGCAGACACCGGAATGACCCCCACTGGGCAGATGGGGAGACTGGGAAGGCCCTGAGAGGTACATGGCTTGTCCAGGGCCCATCCCTGGTGACGAGGACAAACCGAGTCTGAACTCAGCTGTGTCCTCAGACCTCGGGCCCTGGCTGCACCCAGGCCTCCCCAAGGCTGTGGGGCCAGCTGTGTTGTTACAACGCATGGACATGGCAAGGGGTGAGGGGTGAGCAGTCCTCAGCCCACAGGTACCTTTGGGGAGCTTTGTGTAAGGACACCCGGGTGTAAGGAGACCTCAGGAAGTGACCTCACTTCCCTGGCAAGACAGCCCAGTAGAACTTGGAACCTGGATAAACAGGCACCTACTTCTAGAGAAGCTCACTTGGTTGGAGAGGAGGAAGGGACATTGTGCTGTGTCCCCGCGTCTGGTGGCCGAGGCCTCAGGGAAAGTCGCAGTGAGAGTGTTTCCTGACGCTGCAGACACCGGGTCAGGTCTCACCTCAGACGCCTTTGGCCATTTGCCCAGAGGGAACACAGGGAGGCCCAGGCCAGGCCACCACTCCGATCCCACCAGGGGAACCCCAGTGGGTCGGGGTTTCTGTGGGGTGGGTCTGCCTCAAGCAAGAGCAGGCTGATGACGGGTCAGAAGCCGGGTGGGCCGGGCATGTCCACACCCCAGGTCCTACCTGGACTGATTTTTATGTATGCTATCACATAGGAACCAGATTCTTTTTTTTTTTTTTCTATATGGGTATTTTGTTCACCCAGTAACATTTACTGAAAAGCTCATCTTTTCCCCACTGCAGTGTCACCTTTTGTCCTAGCTATCTGTATATACATGCGGGCTGTTTCCAGACTCTTCTCCCCCATATCTTTGTGTCAATACCAGGCTACTTATTACTGTAGTTTAAACTCTCCAGCTGTGTTCTTTTTCTTCAAGATTGTCTTGTTTCCAGACCTTTGTATTTCCTATGAATTCTAGAATTGGCATGTCAATTTCTAACCTCCTTCACCCCTAAAAACAAATCAAAACAAACTAACAGAAAACCTACTGGGATTTTAATTGTGGTTGCATTCCATGGCTCAGAGGGTAAAGCATCTGCCTGCAATGCGGGAGACCTGGGTTCTATCCCTGAGTCGGGGAGATCCCCTGGAGAAGAAAATGGCAACCCATTCCAGTATTCTTGCCTGGAGAATCCCATGGACAGGGGATCCTGGACAGCCCACAGGATGGCAAAGGACATGACTGAGCGACTTCACTTTCAATCTATGGATCAAGTTAGGAAGAACCAACATCTTAGAAATGAGTATTTCAAGCCGTGACCGTAATATATCCTTTCAATTTTGAAATTCTTCTTAGTGTTCCTCAATACAGTCTTGTAATTTTCTTTGTAGAGATTCTGCACAGTTTTGTTACATTTATTCTTTTGTATCTTTTTATATCCTTGATGCTATTGTGTATGGTATTTGAATTTTTCTTCAATTTCTAATCAGATAGAAATGCAATGGATTAAAAACATTTTTACCCTTGTACCTAATGACCTTGCTAAATTCACTGTTGATTGCAATAGTTTATCTGTAGATTTGTTTAGAACGTCTATGTCATCTGTGCATTATGACCATTTTTTTCCTTCCTTACTGATCCCTGTGCATTTTATTTCTCCTCTCCTTCCTCACCCTCCCCTCCTCCACCTCCTCCTTCTGTCTCTTCTTCTCCCTCCTCTTCTTCTTTGTAACTATTGCACTGGCTAAGACCTCCACTACAGCGTTAAATACAAATGGTGATCATGGGCATCTTTGGTCTCATCCCAGTGGAATGCTTTTAATGTGTCACCATTAAGTACCAGATTTGCTATAGAATTTGAGGTGAAAGTTTACATAACATAAAATTAACTAATTTCAAGTGAAAAATTTAGTGGTATTTAGAAATTCACAATGTTGTGCAACCACCTCTATCTAGTCCTGAAACATTCCCATTTCTCCAAAATAAAGCCCCATACCCATTAAGCAAGAACTCCCTGTCACCCCAAAACCCCCGCCTCTGGCAACCGCCAATCTATATTCAGTTTCCATGCATCCGCCTTTTCTGAATATTTCATGTAAGTGGAACCATATGTTATCTTTTGTGTCTGATTCTTTCAGTTAGCATAAAGTTTACAGAACTCATTCACGTTGTACCGTGTTGTCGTACTTCATTTCTTTTTATGGTGGAATAATATTCCACTGTGTGTTCTCAGCAGAACTGATGGACATTTGAGTTGCTTTCATCTTTTTGGCTATTGTGATGAGTGCTGATGTGAACAGATTGTACAAGGATTTGTTTGAGTTGTTGCTGTTCAGTTACTAAGTCTTGTCCAACTCTTTGCAACCCCATGGACTGCAGCACACCAGGCGTCCCTGTCCATCATCAACTCCCAGAGCTTGCTCAAACTCAGGTCTATTGAGTTGGTGATGCCATCCAATCATTTCACCTTCTGTCACTCCCTTCTCCTCCTGCCTTCAGTCTTTCCCAGCATCAGGGTCTTTTCCAGTGAGTCGGTTCTTCGCATCAGATGGCCAAAGTATTGGGGCTTCAGCTTCGGCATCAGTCCTACCAATGTATATTCAGGGTTGATTTCCTTTAGGATTGACTGGTTTGATCTCCTTGCTCTCCAAGGGACTCTCAAGAGTCTTCTCCAGCATCCCAGTTTGAAAGCTTCAGTTCTGTATTCAACCTTCTTTATGGTCCAACTCTCACATCTGTACATGACTACTGGAAAACCATAGCTTTGACTATATGGACCTCTGTTGGCAAAATAACATCTCTGCTTTTTAATACGCTGTCTAGGTTTGTCGTAGTTTGAGTACTTGCTTTCATTTCTTTTGAATGTATACATATGTATAATTATGTGGGTTTTTGTTTGTTTGAATCAACAGTCTGTTTTTCATAGAGGCTATACTATTCTACATTCCCACCTTGCAAAGTCTGAGGGTTCCAGTTTCTCCATATCCTTATCAACACTTGTTATTTTTCATTTTTAAATTATAGTTATCCTCTTGGGTGTGAAGTGTGCTGTAGATTTTTAAAAACATGTTCTTTATCAAATTAAGAAAGTTCCTGTCTGGCATAACATCTTTTTGTAATATTTTTCAAAAGTGTTAGGGCTTCCCTGGTGGCTCAAATGGTAAAGAAGCTGCCTGCAGTGCAGGAGACCCTGGCTTGATTCGTAGGTCTGGAAGATCCCCTGGAGAAGGGAATGGCTTCCCACTCCAGGATTCTTGTCTAGAGAATTCCATGGGCAGAGGAGCCTGGTGCACTACAATCTATGGAGTCGCAAAGAGTTGGACATGACTGAGCAACTTTTACTTTCATTTTCAAAAGCATTAAGGTCATGGAAGACAAAAACACCGAGGAACTCTCTCAGGAACTGCCCTCACTGCTTACCGTACCTGAGAGAGTCCAGTAAGCAGCAAGGGCAGTAAGTAGACATGACAAATAAATGTAAGGTGGAATCTCGGGTTGGATCCTAGATCAGAAGAGGACATTAATGGGAAAATGGGCCACATTTAAATAAGATCTATAAATTAGATCATGTTGTATCAGTGTTAATTTTCTGATTTCAGTAATTATACTATGATTATATAAAACGGTAAGATTAGGGGAAATTGGGTTAATAGCATATGAAAACTATTATTTGCAACTTTTGTGCTATTTTTGCAACTTTTCTGTAAGTCTAAAATAGTTCTTTGTAAAAAACTTTTGTTCCTAGTTTAGTATGTGTTTATTGTGAATGGGATTGAATTTTAGCAAACACATTCTCTGTATCTATTAACGTTTTATGCAATTTTCTCTTTTATTTTACTAATGTACTGAGTTACAGTGATTGATTTTTAACTGTTAGATCGATCCTTCATTTCTAGAATGAGTCCAACTTTGGTTTGATATGTTACTCTTTTTATATGTAACTGAATTGAATTTCTCATTTTGTTTTTTTTAGAAATTTAAAAAAATTAATACAATTTTAAGGATTACTTTCCATTTACATTTATCAGAAAATATTGGCTGTATTCCCTTTGCTATACAATACAACCTTACAGAACATTTTACACCCAGTACCTTGTACCTTCCACTCCCCAACCCTGTGGTGCCTCCCACCCACTGGTAACCACCAGCTTGTGCTCTGTATCTGTGGATCTGCTTCTTTTATGTTGTATTTCCTAGAATGGTTGTATTTTTAAAATTCCACACATCAGTGATATCACTGAGTACTTGTCTTTCTCTGTCTGACTTGTTTCACTTAGCATAATGCCCTCCGTGTCCATCCATGTTACTGCAAATGGAAAATTTTCACTTTCTGTTATTATTGAGTAGCATTCTGTGGTATATGTCTGCCACATCTGTATCCATTCAGCTGT
Organism: Bos grunniens; assembly: GCF_055505025.1. Taxonomy (NCBI): domain Eukaryota; kingdom Metazoa; phylum Chordata; class Mammalia; order Artiodactyla; family Bovidae; genus Bos; species Bos grunniens. The sequence continues at coordinate 17,017,556 of NC_141182.1, forward strand.
TAATGGACACTCAGGCCGCTCCATATCTTAGTAATTGTAAATAATGCTGCGCTATGAACACTGGGATGCATTAGTGTTTTTGTTTCTTTCAGATATATACCCAGGAGTGAAATTACCAAGTCATATGGTAGTTCTATTTTTAGCTTTTTGAGAAACTGCATACTGTTTTCCATAGTAGCTACACTAATTTACATTTCCTTCAACAGTGTTTGAGAGTTCCCTTTTCCCTTCGTCCTGTCAGCATTTGTTATTTGTGCTCTTTTTGATGATGGCCGTTCTGACAGGTGTGAAGTGGTTTTTCCTTGTGGTTTTGATTTGCGTTTCCCTGACGATTAGTAACGCTGAGCATCTTTTCATGAGCCTGTGGGCTACCAGCATTTCCTCTTTGGAAAAGTGTCTATTCAGGTCTCTTGCCCATTTTTTAATCTGGTTGTTTGGTTTTTCGATACTGAGTTGTATAAGCAGTGTATATACATTGGATATTAATCACTTACTGATCATCTCATTTGCAAATATCTTCTCCCATTCACTACATTGTCATTTCACTTTATTAATGGTTTCCTTTGCTGTGCATAAGCTTTTAATTGGGTCCCATTTGTTTATTTTTGTTTTTATTTCCTTTACTTTCAGGTGATGGATCCAAAAGAATATTGCTGCAGTTTATGTCAAACAGTGTTCTGGCTATGTTTTCCTCTAGGAGTTTTATAGTATCTAGTCTTACAGTTAGGTCTTTAATACATTTTGAGTTTATTTTTGTGTATGGTACTAGAGAATGTTCTAATTTCATCTTTTAAAAGTCATGTTTCCCCAGCACAACTTATTGAAGAGACTGTCTTTTCTCCATTGCATATTCTTGTCTCCTTTGTAGATTAATTGACCATAACTGGCTGGGTTTATTTCTGGGCTCTCTATCCTGTTCTGTTGATCAATGGTTTTGTGCCAGGACCATAACGTTTTGAATATTATAGCTTTGTAGTATAGTATGAAGTCAGGAAGCTTGTATCCTCTAGCTCTGTTCTTCTCTCTCGAGATTGTTTTGGCTATTTGGGGTCTTCTGTGTTTCCATACAAATTTTAAATTGTTTGTTCTAGTTCTGTGAAAAATGCTATTGGTATCTTGACAAGGATTGCCTAGAATCTGCAGATTGAGTAGTAGGGCCATTTTAAAAATATCGATTCTTCCAATGTGAGAACAAAGTATATCTCTCCAACTATCTGTGTTATTTTCAATTTCTTTCATCAGCATCTTATAGTTTTCAGAGTACAGGTTTTTGCCTCCTTGGGTAGGTTTATTTCTATGTATTTTATTCTTTTTGATGTGATGATAAATGGGATTATTTCCTTAATTTCTCTGATAGTTTGTTGTTACTTTATAGAAATACAACAGATTTCTGTATATGAATTTTGTATCCTGCAACTTTATTGAATTCACTGATGAGCTCTAGTAATTTTCTAGTGTCTTCTTTGGGTTTTTCTGTGTATATTTTCATGTCATTTGCAAACAGTGACAACTTTACTTCTTTCTTGCATTTTTGGATTCCTTTTATTTCTTTTTCTTCTCTGATTCTGTGGCTAGGACTTCCAAAACTGTGGTGAATAAAAGTGAGGGAAGTGGGGATGCTTGTCTTGTTCCTAATCTTAGAGGAAATGCTGTCAGCTTTTCAACATTTAGTAGGATGTAACAGACTGGTTCCAAATAGGAAAAGGAGTACGTCAAGGCTGTATATTGTCACCCTGCTTACTTAACTTATATGCAGAGTACATTATGAGAAACGCTGGACTGGAAGAAACACAAGCTGGAATCAAGATTTTTGGGAGAAATATCAATAACCTCAGATATGCAGATGACACCACCCTTATGGCAGAGGGTGAAGAGGAACTCAAAAGCCTCTTGATGAAAGTGAAAGTGGAGAGTGAAAAAGTTGGCTTCAAGCTCAACATTCAGAAAACAAAGATCATGGCATCCGGTCCCATCATTTCATGGGAAATGGATGGGGAAACAGTGGAAACAGTGGATGACTTTATTTTTCTGGGCTCCAAAATCACTGCAGATGGTGATTATAGCCATGAAATTAAAAGACGCTTACTCCTTGGAAGGAAAGTTATGACTAACCTAGATAGCATATTCAAAAGCAGAGACATTACTTTGCCAACAAAGGTCCGTCTAGTTAAGGCTATGGTTTTTCCAGTGGTCATGTATGGATGTGAGAGTTGGACTGTGAAGAAGGCTGAGCGCCGAAGAGTTGATGCTTTTGAACTGTGGTGTTGGAGAAGACTCTTGAGAGTCCCTTGGACTGCAAGGAGATCCAACCAGTCCATTCTGAAGGAGATTAGCCCTGGGTGTTCTTTGGAAGGAACGATGCTAAAGCTGAAACTTCATACTTTGGCCACCTCATGCGAAGAGTTGACTCATTGGAAAAGACTCTGATGCTGGGAGGGATTGGGGGCAGGAGAAGGGGACGACAGAGGATGAGATGGCTGGATGGCATCACTGACTTGATGGACGTGAGTCTGTGTGAACTCCGGGAGTTAGTGATGGACAGGGAGGCCTGACGTGCTGCAATTCATGGGGTCACAGAGTTGGACACGACTGAGCGACTGAACTGAACTGAAGCTGTTGGTTTGTTATATATGACATTTATTATGTTGAGGTATGCTCTCTCTATGCCCACTTTCTGGAGAGCTTTTTAAATTATTATTATAAATGGACATTGAATTTTGTCAAAATCTTTTTCCACACCTGTTGACATGATCCTTCAATTTGTTAACATGGTGTGTCACATTGTTTGACTTTTGAATATTGATAAATCCTTACATCCCTGGGATAAATCCCACTTAATAATGGTATATGATCCTTTAAATATTTTGTTGGATTTAGTTTGCTAGTATTTTGTTGACAATTTTTGCCTCTATGTTCATTAGTGATACTGGCCTGCAATTTTCTTTTTGATTTATTTGTCTGGTTTTGGTATAATGGTGATGCTGGCCTCATAGAATGAGTTCAGAAGTGTTTCTTTTTCAGTAGCTTTTTGGAAATAGTTTCAGAAGGATATGTGATGTGAAATGAAGTGAAGTTGCTCAGTCATGTCTGACTCTTTGCGACCCCATGGACTGTAGCCTACCAGGCTCCTCCATCCATGGGATTTTCCAGGCAAGAGTACTGGAGTGGGTTGCCGTTTCCTTCTCTGGAGAATCTTCCCCACCCAGGGATCGAACCCAGGTTTCCCGCATTGTAGGCACATGCTTTACCATCTGAGCCACCAGGGAATATGTAACTCTTTTCTAATGTTTGGTAGAATTCTCTTGTGAGGCCATCTAGTCCTGGACATTTTGCTGGGAGTTTTAAAATTATTGACTCAATTTTATCACTGATGATTGGTTTGTTTATATTTTCTATTTCTTCCTGGTTCAGTCTTAGGAGATTGCACCTAAGAATTTGTCCATTTCTTCTAGCTTGTCTATTTTATTGATGTATAGTTACTATTAGTAGCCTATTATGATTCCAATCCCAAAGAAAGGCAATGCCAAAGAATGCTCAAACTACCACACAATTGCACTCATCTCACACGCTAGTAAAGTAATGCTCAAAATTCTCCAAGCCAGGCTTCAGCAATATGTGAACCATGAACTTCCTGATGTTCAAGCTGGTTTTAGAAAAGGCAGAGGAACCTGAGATGAAAGTGCCAACATCCGCTGGATCATGGAAAAAGCAAAAGAGTTCCAGAAAAACATCTATTTTTGCTTTATTGACTATGCCAAAGCCTTTGACTGTGTGGATTACAATAAACTGTGGAAAATTCTGAAAGAGATGGGAATACCAGACCACCTGATCTGCCTCTTGAGAAATTTGTGTGCAGGTCAGGAAGCAACAGTTAGAACTGGACATGGAACAACAGACTGGTTCCAAATAGGAAAAGGAGTTCGTCAAGGCTGTATATTGTCATCCTGCTTATTTAACTTATATGCAGAGTACATCATGAGAAATGCTGGACTGGAAGAAACACAAGCTGGAATCAAGATTGCTGGGAGAAATATCAATAACCTCAGATATGCAGATGACACCACCCTTATGGCAGAAAGTGAAGAGGAACTCAAAAGACTCTTGATGAAAGTGAAAGTGGAGAGTGAAAAAGTTGGCTTCAAGCTCAACATTCAGAAAACGAAGATCATGGCAACCGGTCCCACCACTTCATGGGAAATAGATGGGGAAACAGTGGAAACAGTGTCAGACTTTATTTTTCTGGGCTCCAAAATCACTGCAGATGGTGACTGCAGCCATGAAATTAAAAGACACTTACTCCTTGGAAGGAAAGTTATGACCAACCTAGATAGCATATTCAAAAGCAGAGACATTACTTTGCCAACAAAGGTCTGTCTAGTCAAGGCTATGGTTTTTCCTGTCGTCATGTATGGATGTGAGAGTTGGACTGTGAAGAAGGCTGAGTGCCGAAGAATTGATGCTTTTGAACTGTGGTGATGGAGAAGACTCTTGAGAGTCCTTTGGACTGCAAGGAGATCCAACCAGTCCATTCTGAAGGAGATTAGCCCTGGGTGTTCTTTGGAAGAAATGATGCTAAAGCTGAAACTCCAGTACTTTGGCCACCTCATGCGAAGAGTTAACTCTTTGGAAAAGACTCTGATGCTGGGAGGGATTGGGGGCAAGAGGAGAAGGGGACGACAGAGGATGAGATGGCTGGATGGCATCACTGACTCGATGGACGTGAGTCTGAGTGAACTCCGGGAGTTGGTGATGGACAGGGAGGCCTGGCGTGCTACGATTCATGGGGTTGCAAAGAGTTGGACATGACTGAGCGACTGATCTGATCTGATGATCTTTTGTATTTCTGTGGTATTTGGTTAAGTTCTCCTTTTAAATTTCTGATATTATTGATTTGGACCCTGTCCCTTTTTTCTTGGTTGTTGTTGTCATTCAGTTGCTAAGTCATGTCCAACTCTTTGCAACCACATGGACTACACCAGTTCTCCCTGCCCCTCACTATCTCCTGGAATTTGCCCCAATTCTTCTCCATTGAGTAGGTGATGCTATCCCATCATCTCATCCTCTGCTGCCCTTTTCTCCTTTTGCCTTCAATCTTTCCCAGTGTTCGGGTCTTTTCCAATGAGTGGGCTCTTCACATCAGGTGGCCAAGTATTAGATCTTCAGCTTCAGCATCAGTCCTTACAATGAATATTCAGGGTTGATTTCCTTAAGGATTGACTGGTATGATCTCCTTGCAGTCCAAGGGACTCTCAAGAATCTTCTCCAGTACAATTCAAAACATCAATTCTTTGGCATTCAGCCTTTTTTATAGTTCAACTCTCACATCTGTAAATGACTACTGGAAAAACCATAGCTTTGATTATAAGGACCTTTGTCAGCAAAGGGTTGTCTTTGCTTTTCTTAGTTTGCATCAATTTTGTAAACTTGTATTTTTCTAAGGATATTCTATTTTATTTAAATTTTCAAGTTCATTGTACCTTGTTTATAATATTCCTCTATGTACTATATTTCTAATGTATGGGATTTGTAACAATGCTCTTATTTGTTCCCAGTATCAATATTTTGTGCCTTTTCTATTTTTATTCTAGATAAAGGGCTTATTTGTTAGGGGCTTATAAATGTGAATTTCTTAACATTCTTTTTTGTATATTTGTTTTCAACTTCATTAATTCTCTGTTGTTATCTTTAGCATTTCCTCCCCTCTACTTTTCTCTGCATTTAATCTGTTATTTTCTAACTACTTGATCTGGATACTTAGATAACTGATTTATAATATTTTTTCTTATAAATACATGTATTTGGAGCTACATGATTTTCTCTAACTATGGCCCTAAGCAATACTCCAGAGGTATTGATTCATGGTTTTTATAATTCCTTTCAAAATACTTCCTAATTTTAATTGTAATTTCCTTTCTGATCTGCTAATATACTATTGATAACTGTGCTGCTTAATTTGTACACCCTTGGGGACTTTTCTAGTTTTTCTTCTGTAATTCACATCTAGTTATTTCCGCTGCAGTCAGAAACACACATCCTATATGATTCTAATTCTCTGAAATTATAAAGAATTGCTTTGAAACCAAGTATGCCCTCCTTGTGTCTAGTAAAATTTGTTTCTTAATGTTTATTTTGACTGATATTAGTATAGACACTCTAGCAGCCTTTGGGTAATATTTACATGGTATATCTTTCCCTATCCTTTTATTTGAAATCTATTACATCTTTGAATCTAAATTTGTCTCTTATACAGCATTGAGTTGGGTTATTAAAAAAAAATTTATTATGCCAATCTTTTCCTTTTGCTTGACATGTTTAATCCATTTATATTTAATGTAATTACTAATAAAATAGGATTACTGACTGCCATTTTTCTACTTGTTTTCTATATATTTGTATCTTTTTTCCTGCTACTTTGCAATTGTTGATGCCTTTGGCATTAAATATTTTATAAGGCACCATCTTAGTTCCCTTCTTGTTTTTTTACTCTTCTTTTTAAAGGTATTTTTTTGGTGTGTTTTCTCTGAGTATTGCAATTAACATCTTAATTTAAAACAATCTAGCTTGGATTAATATTAACTTCACTTCAATCTTACACAAAACATGCTGCAATATAGCAAAGTATCTTTCCCCTCCTTAGTGCTATTGTTATCACACAAATTACATTTTTATAAATTATAAGCCCACTTACTATATAGTTCTGTAATTATTGCCTTGTGTGATTGTCATTTAAATAAGAAAAGATAGTAAGTCAACTATATTTCAATAAAATTTTTAAAAAATAAATAAAATTTATAATGACTGTGTGGATCACAACAAAATGTGGAAAATTATTAAAGAGTTGGGAATATCAGACCCCCTTACATGCCTCCTGAGAATCTGTATGCAGGTCAAGAAGCAACAGTTAGAGCTGGACATGGAACAACAGACTGGTTCCAGATTGGGAAAGGAGTACATCAAGGCTATATATTGTCACCCTGTTTATTTAACTTATTTGCAGAGTAGAGTACACCATGTGAAATTCCAGGCTGGATGAAGCACAAGCTGGAATCAAGATTGCCAGGAGAAATATCAATAACCTCAGATATGCAGATGATACCACCCTTATGGCAGAAAGTGAAGAACTAAAGAGCCTCTTGATGAAAGTGAAAGAGGAGAGTGAAAAAGTTGGCTTAAAGCTCAACATTCAGAAAACTAAGATCATGTCATTTTGTCCTTTCCTTTCATGGCAAATAGATGCGGAAACAATGGAAAGAGTGTCAGACTTTATTTCCTTGGGCTCTAAAATCACTGCAGATGGTGACTACGGCCATAAAATTAAAAGACACTTGCTCCTTGAAAGAAAAGCCATGACCAACTCAGGCAGCATATTCAAGAGCAGAGACATTACTTTGCTGACAAAAGTTCGTCTAGTCAAAGCTATGGCTTTTCCAGTAGTTATGTATGGATGTGAGAGTTGAACTATATAGAAAGCTGAGCCCTGAAGAATTGATGCTTTTGAAGTGTGGTGTTAGAGAAGACTCTTGAGAGTCCCTTGGACTGCAAGGAGATCCAACCAGTCCCTCCTAAAGGAAATCAGTCCTGAATGTTCATTGGAAGGACTGATGCTGAAGCTGAAACTCCAATATTCTGATCACCTGATGTTAATACCTGACTTATTGGAAAAGACCTTGATGCTGGGAAAGACTGAAGGCAAGAGGAAAAGGGGACGACAGAGGATGAGATGGTTGGATGGCGTCACTGACTCAATGGACACAAATTTGAGCAAGCTCTGGGAGTTGGTGATGGACAGGGAAGCCTGGTGTGCTGCAGTGCATGAGAGTTGCTAAGAGTCGGACAGGACTGAGCAACTGAACTAAGTGATAATGATTTTCCAAAAAGTATCAGAGAGGAGTAGACAAAATTTACAAACAAAATACATTTTTACTGTCTTTTACATTTATGTATGTAATCGCTTTCACTGGTATCTATATTTTTTGTGTATTTTCAAGCTGTTGGCAAGTGTTCTTCCATTTCAGCCTGAAAAATTCCCTTTAGTATTTCTTACAGGGCAGGTCTACTAGTGATGAGTTCTCTGAGAATGTCTAAAGTTTTGAAGTATAGTTTAATTGGATATAGAATTCTTGATTGATAGTCTCCCTCCACCTCCAGCATAGTGGATGTGTCACTATCTGCCTTCCACCTTCTGATAAGTCAGCTGCTAAACTTTTTGTGAATCTCTTGTATGGGATGAGTTATTTTTGCCTTGTTATTTCTAGGATTCTCCCTTTATATTTAGAAAACTTGGCTGTGATATATCTAGGTATGGATCTTTTTGAGTTTATTTAGAGTCAGTTCAGTTCAGTTCAGTCGCTCAGTTGTGTCCGACTCTTTGTGACCCCATGAATCGCAGCACACCAGGCCTCCCTGTCCATCACCAACTCCCGGAGTTCACTCAGACTCACGTCCATCGAGTCAGTGATGCCATCCAGCCATCTCATCCTCCGTCATCCCCTTCTCCTCCTGCCCCCAATCCCTCCCAGCATCAGAGTCTTTTCCAATGAGTCAACTCTTTGCATGAGGTGGCCAAAGCACGGAGTTTCAGCTTTAGCATCATTCCTTCCAAAGAACACCCAGGGCTGATCTCCTTCAGAATGGACTGGTTGGATCTCCTTGCAGTCCAAGGGACTTTCAAGAGTCTTCTCCATCACCACAGTTCAAAAGCATCAATTCTTCGGCACTCAGCCTTCTTCACAGTCCAACTCTCACATCCATACATGACAACAGGAAAAACCATAGCCTTTCCTTAATTTTTTAATTTTTAACACATTACTGACTGGAGATGTAGTAACACCACAGGTGTTAGCTTAGGCAAAAATCCCCTGGTCAATAATGTGTTAAAATTAAATTTGGGAAGTTTTTTGGCCATAATTTCTCCAAATATTCTTTCCACCCCTTTCTCTCTATTCCTTCCTCCTGTGGGTTCCATTATGTGTATATTGATATACTTGATTGTGTCCACAGGTCACTGACATTCCATTCATTTTTCTTCATTCTTAGCTTCTTTCTGTTCCTCAGGCTGGATGATCTTATTGACCTATCATTAAGTATGTTTATTCTTTCTTTTATCAACTCACATCTGCCGTTGAACACCTCTAGTGAATTTTTCATCTCAGTTATACTTTCAGTTCCAGAATTTCATTTTTTTTAAATAATTTTTTTCTTTTTAGTGACATATTCTATTTGGCAAGACATCATTTTCATACTTTCTTTTAATTCTTTAGGCATGGTTTCCTTTAGTTCTTTGAACGTATTTATAATAGCTTGTTTAAAGATGTATAGTAAGCTCAACATCTGGACTTCCTCAGAGAGAGTTACTTTTGACTGCTATTTCCGCCTGTCTATGGGCCTTACTTTCCTTTTTCTTTGCATGCCTCATTAATTTTTGTTGAAAACTAAACATTTAAAATAATGTACTGTAAACATCAGATTTCTCTTCTTTTCCAGGATTTGTTGTTTCTATTGTTTCCTTAGTGACTTTTCTGAATTAATCTTGTATTCTTTGTCATGTGTAGCCATTGAAATCCCTGTTCCATTGGCCTAGTGCTCAACTAATGATTAGAGATTTTCTTAAAATCTCAGAGGCCGCCCCCCCACCTTGCCCCCACCCACACCAAATCTCTCAGTCTTTGCAAAGGGACTCTTTCTGTGTGTGGGATCTTAGTTCCCTGACCAGGGATCGAACCCACATCCCCTGCATTGCAAGGTGGATTCTTAACCACTGGACTGCCAGGGAAGTCCCTCCTCTTTAAGAGTTTTCTTTGTCCTTGATTTTCAGCAGTTGTAATACAGTGTAACTAAATGTGTTTTTCTTTTTTTAAATTAATTTTATTCGTTAAATTATTTTATTTTTGGCTGTGCTGGGTTTTCATTGCTTTAGGCGGGCTTTCTCTAGTTGCAGCGAGTAGGGGCTACCCTTCATTGTGGTGCACGGGTTTCTTACTGTGGTGGCTCCTCTCCTTGCAGAGCACAGGCTCTAGGCACATGGGCTTCAGTAGGTGTGACACGCAGGCTTGGTCATTGGCTTTAGAGCACAAGCTCAGTAGTTGTGGCATTTGGGCTTAGTTGTTCCTTAGCATGTAAAATCTTCCTGAATCAGGGATCAAATCCATGTCCCCTGCATTGAAGGGTGGCTTCTTATCCACTGAGCCATCAAGGAAGTTCCCAAATGTGCTTTTCTATATATTTATTCTTCATAGCAGTCATAGGGCCCTTTGAATCTATGATATGATTTCTATCACTCATCCATTTACTCTTCAAACAGTGCTGCTTTCCCTTTTTACCTTTTTCTCTCATTATGAAATTCCAGTCCCATGTATGTTGGCCTTTTTTTTTTTTTTAAACCATATCCAGTGTCTCTTAAATTTTTTACTGAATGCTAGGCATTGTGAATAAGAAATTGTACAGATAATTTGAGGCTCTCATGGCATTCTTTTCCTTCGGAGAGAATTTACTTTTGCCTCTAGCAGTTAGTTTGAATATGTGCAAATTACCATAATCCAGTCTGAGTCTGAGTTGGTTTGAAACCAAGTTTTAATCTTCAGAGAAATATTCCCTGCTGGCTCAGATGGCAAAGTGTCTGCCTACAATGTGGCAGACCTACGTCCAATCCCTGGATTGGGAAGATCCCCTGGAAAAGGAAATGGCAACCCACTCCAGTACTCTTGCCTGGAAAATCCCATCAGCTACAGTCCATGGGGTCGCAAAGAGTCAGACATGACTGGGTGACTTCACTTTCTACTTTCTTTAGTCTTCAGAGGAATCAGCCTATTTCCATTTCACCTTTGTTCCTAGGTGTGGCTCTCTTCTGGGGTGCTAATTGGAGGCCATCACTACTTATGAATCAGCCACGACGCCACGAAGCCAAGGGGAAGCTTTAAAGGCTCTTATCCCTGTGGCAGTTATTAGCTCTATGGTTAATGCCTCAAAGAGGAGCTTGGCGTAATGTTGGGCTCACTTCAATGCTCCCACCTTTTCTCAGTGTCTTTAAGCCCTAGCTGTCTTCAAACAACAACAAAAATATGTAAATAAACTTTTTATTTTGAAAAAAATTTTAATTACAGAAGACTGCAAAATAGTAAAGAGTTCTCATATATATCCTTCACCATTTTCCCGATGATTATGTCTTGCCTAACCTTGCTACATTTGTCAAAACTGGTAATTTAAAATTGATATAATACTATTAAGATTTCACTGGGTTTTTCATGGGTTTTTCTCTGTTCTAAATACCTAATCCAGGATACTATATTATGTCTAGTTGTCATGTCTGTAACACTGTCTGCAACCATTTTTTCAGACTTTATTATTTGTTTTTCATAACCTTGATAGTTTTGAAGAGTACTAGTCAGATATTTTGTAAAGGGTCTCTAGACTTGGGTTTGTCTGGTGTTTTCTCATGAATAGACTGGATTCTTGCTTTAGGGGGAAGAATACCACAGATTCAAAGTACTCTTATCATTACATCATATCAGAGGGCACATGTTATGGACTAAATGTTTGTATCCCCCTAAATTCATATGCTGAAGGCCTAGCCCCAAATATAATGGTATTATTTGGAAGTGAGGCCTTTGGGAGGGAATTAGGTTTAGATGAGGGAGGGGCCCTCATGATGAGATTGTGGTGTTGGAGAAGACTCTTGAGAGTCCCTTGGACTGCAAGGAGATCCAATCAGTCCATTCTGAAGGAGATCAGCCCTGGGAGTTCTTTGGAGGGAATGATGCTAAAGCTGAAACTCTAGTACTTTGGCTACCTCATGCGAAGAGTTGACTCATTGGAAAAGACTCTGACGCTGGGAGGGATTGGGGGCAGGAGGAGAAGGGGACGACAGAGGATAAGATGGCTGGATGGCATCACTGACTCGATGGACTTGAGTCTGAGTGAACTCCGGGAGTTGGTGATGGACAGGGAGGCCTAACATGCTGCGATTCATGGGGTCGCAAAGAATCGGACATGACTGAGCGACTGATTTGAACTGAAGACTAGACAAAAGAAATTTTGCTTCCTCACCCTCTCTCTACCAGGAAGAACCAGCAAGAAGGTGGTCATCTACAAGCCAGAAACAGCTCTCAATAGGAACATCATCTATCAAAATCTTGATCTTGGACTTCCTGCCTCCAGAACTGTGAGAAATAAATGTCCATTTAAGCCACACAGTCTGTGTGTTGTTGTTGTTGTTAATATCAGCCTAAATTACAATAGTACATGATGTCAACATGATTATTACTAGTGATGTTAACTGTGATCATTTCGTTAAAGGAGGGCCTGTCATATTTTTCCAGTGTAAGGTTATGCTTTTTCCCTTTCTGTAGTACATTCGTTGAAAGTGTGTCTCTAAGAACAGTCCACACTCATGGAACATTAAATTCATGGAGAATTAGGGGAAAATATTTACTTGTCTAATTATTAAAATATTACTTGCCACAATTATTAACAGTGATTATGTCTGACATGTGTGGCAAGTGGAATTATATACATATACTGGGGAGGTTTTCATTTTCTGTAGTCCTGTACATTGGCATGTATCCAGAAAGAATGAAGGGATGGAGCCAAAGCAAAAACAATACTCAGTTGTGCATGTTACTGGTGATAGAAGCAAGGTCTGATGCTGTAAAGAGCAATATTGCATAGGAACCTGGAATGTCAGGTCCATGAATCAAGGCAAATTGGAAGTGGTCAAACAAGAGATGGCAAGAGTGAACGTCGACATTCTAGGAATCAGCGAACTAAAGTGAACTGGAATGGGTAAATTTAACTCAAATGACCATTATATCTACTACTGTGGGCAGGAATCCCTTAAAAGAAATGGAGTAGCCATCATGCCCAACAAAAGAGTCCAAAATGCAGTACTTGGATGCAATCTCAAAAATGACAGAATGATCTCTGTTTGTTTCCAAGGCAAACCATTCAATATCACAGTAATCCAAGTCTATGCCCCAACCAGTAATGCTGAAGAAGCTGAAGTTGAACAGTTCTCTGAAGACCTACAAGACCTTTTAGAACTAACACCCCAAAAAGTTGTCCTTTTCATTGTAGGGGACTGGAATGCAAAAGTAGGAAGTCAAGAAACACCTGGAGTAACAGGCAAATTCGGCCTTGGTATACGGAATGAAGCAGTGCAAAGGTGAATAGAGTTTTGCCAAGAGAATGCACTGGTCATAGCAAACACCCTCTTCCACCAACACAAGAGAAGACTCTACACATGGACATCACCAGATGGTCAACACTGGAATCAGATTGATTATATTCTTTGCAGCCAAAGAGGGAGAAGCCCTATACAGTCAACAAAAACAAGACCAGGAGCTGACTGTGGCTCAGACCATGAACTCCTTATTGCCAAATTCAGACTGACATTGAAGAAAGTAGGGAAAACCACTAGACCATTCAGGTATGACCTAAATCAAATCCTTTATGATTATACAGTGGAAGTGAGAAACAGATTTAAGGGCCTAGATCTGATAGAGTGCCTGATGAACTGTGGACTGAGGTTCGTGACATTGTACAGGAGACAGGGATCAAGACCATCCCCATGAAAAGAAATGCAAAAAAGCAAAATGGCTGTCTGGGGAGGCTTTACAAATAGCTGTGAAAAGAAGAGAAGCGAAAAGCAAAGGAGAAAAGGAAAGATATAAGCATCTGAATGCAGAGTTCCAAAGAATAGCAAGAAGAGATAAGAAAGCCTTCCTCAGCGATCAATGCAAAGAAATAGAGGAAAACAACAGAATGGGAAAGACTAGAGATCTCTTCAAGAAAATGAGAGATACAAAGGGAACATTTCATGCAAAGATGGGCTCCATAAAGGACAGAAATGGTATGGACCTAACAGAAGCAGAAGATATTAAGAAGAGGTGGCAAGAATACACAGAAGAACTCTACAAAAAAGATCTTCATGACCAAGATGATCACGATGGTGTGATCACTGACCTAGAGCCAGACATCCTGGAATGTGAAGTCAAGTGGGCCTTAGGAAGCATCACTATGAACAAAGCTAGTGGAGGTGATGAAATTCCAGTTGAGCTATTTCAAATCCTGAAAGATGATGCTGTGAAAGTGCTGCACTCAATATGCCAGCAAATTTGGAACACTCAGCAGTGGCCACAGGACTGGAAAAGGTCAGTTTTCATTCCAATCCCAAAGAAAGGCAATGCCAAAGAATGCTCAAACTACCACACAACTGCATTCATCTCACACGCTAGTAAAGTAATGCTCAAAATTTTGCAAGCCAGGCTTCAGCAATACATGAACCGTGACCTAGATGTTCAAGCTGGTTTTAGAAAAGGCAGAGGAACCTGAGATCAAATTGCCAACATCCGCTGGATCATGGAAAAAGCAAGAGAGTTCCAGAAAAACATTTCTTTCTGCTTTATTGACTATGCCAAAGCCTTTGACTGTGTGGATCACAATAAACTGTGGAAAATTCTGAAAGAGATGGGAATACCAGACCACCTGACCTGTCTCTTGAGAAATTTGTATGCAGGTCAGGAAGCAACAGTTAGAACTGGAAATGGAACAACAGACTGGTTCCAAATAGGAGAAGGAGTACGTCAAGGCTGTATATTGTCACCCTGCTTATTTAACATATGCAGAGTACATCATGAGAAACGCTGGGCTGGAAGAAGCACAAGCTGGAATCAAGATTGCTGGGAGAAATATCAATAACCTCAGATATGCAGATGACTCCCCCTTATGGCAGACAGTGAAGAGGAACTAAAAAGCCTCTTGATGAAAGTGAAAGAGGAGAGTAAAAAACTTGGCTTAAAGCTCAACATTCAGAAAATGGAGATCATGGCATCTGGTCCCATCACTTCATGGGAAATAGATGGGGAAACAGTGGAAACAGTGTCAGACTTTATTTTTGGGGGCTCCAAAATCACTGCAGATGGTGACTGCAGCCATGAAATTAAAAGACGCTTACTCCTTGGAAGGAAAGTTATGACCAACCTAGATAGCATATTAAAAAGCAGACACATTACTTTGCCAACAAATGTCCATCTAGTCAAGGCTATGGTTTTTCCAATGGTCATGTATGGATGTGAGAGTTGGACTGTGAAGAAAGCTGAGCGCTGAAGAATTGATGCTTTTGAACTGTGGTGTTGGAGAAGACTCTTGAGAGTCCCTTGGACTGCAAGGAGATCCAACCAGTCCATTCTGAAGGAGATTAGCCCTGGGTGTTCTTTGGAAGGAATGATGCTAAAGCTGAAACTCCAGTACTTTGGCCAGCTCATGTGAAGAGTTGATTCATTGGAAAAGACTCTGATGCTGGGAGGGATTGGGGGCAGGAGGAGAAGGGGACGACAGAGGATGAGATGGCTGGATGGCATCACTGACTCGATGGACGTGAGTCTGTGTGAACTCCGGGAGTTGGTGATGGACAGGGAGGCCTGGTGTGCTGCGATTCATGGGGTTGCAAAGAGTTGGACACGACTGAGCAACTGAACTGTACTGAACTGTACATTGGCATATTTTATAATAAGTGTGTATTTTATTTTAAAATCAGTTTAAAAAAAACAATAATGGTTTCTCCATTTTGCAAAAATGGCAGAAAAAGGGACTTCCCTAGTGGGTCAGTGGTTAGGGCACCATGCTTCCATGGCAAGGAGTGCAGGTTCAATCCCTGCTTGGGGAACTGAAATCCCACATGCCACATGGTACAGTCCCAAACAAAAAAGATAACAGAGAAAAACATTTTTGTTACAATGATCTATGACTATGTGTTAGTGAAGGAAAAAATAATCGTTTATTGTCTGGATTACTTGGCCCTCTGGTTTACATATTTTCCTATTAGTTGCATTTTTGGATGTCTGGGGCACAAGGAACTGTATTTTTGGATCAGTATGCATGATGCCAAAAAACCGGGAGTCTGATATTCAAATTCTGGATTCATTCTTTCTGACTAAAACGTTTTTCTCTATATCTCTGTTTCCTTGTGAGAAAGAGGAGATAATCATTATACTCACCTCAATGGAGAAATTTATTCCTGTTGTGAGGAATAAATGAGACAATGAATGTATAACACTTTGCATAGAGCCTTGCCCACAGCGTGCTTAATTCACACTAACTATGATTATTATTAGGCACCAAGTGGAGACTCAGAGGGGAGCCAACTTTGAGCTTAGTCTTCCTGGACCTTTCTCTTTACTGTATTTCCCGTTAGAATTCTGCTTTTTGTCATGAATCTTTCAGAGCTAATTCTCTCTATAATTTGGGTTGCTAAGCAATAGTGCAATTTTCCATATTGGCCAAGCTTTCTAACATATGTAAGTGAAATAACGGAGCCAGGAACAGGTCCAGGCCAAGGGACTTGCTTTGCACTCTTTGTTCTGTAACAGTGGAGTTTTTTCTTCCTTTAATCAAATAAACAAGCAGCCAATGCTCTTTAGTCTCACCACGATCTCTCCTCGTCAGGAACTAGGTCTGATCCCCCAAGGGCCTGGAGCTGAGCCCAGTACCTGGAGGTGTCAGGCTGCGGTGACTGAGGATGCTGACGCATCTGAAGTCAGCAGGTGCTGGGACAGATGATGCCCCATGTGCGCATTAGCGGAGGCACCAGGGGACCAACCGAGAGCTACATTTGTTGTGGAAAAGCACTGAACACCCGCTGCAACGTGATCAGCTGATTAGTTCACCAGGAGCTTGTTTTGTTCCTATTATGGAGACTAATCATGTGCTGTTTGGATGTGTTAGATGTTCCAGCTCCAATAAAGACATCAGTGACCATGAATACATGAAACATATTTGCATTTCCAAGTAGTAGGTTGAGATTTTATCATTTTCCATTTCCCCAGCAGTGTCTCATTCTCCTGAAGCACTCCTTCCCTGCTTGTTGGCTTCTAGGCCCAGGATTTCATTCAAACGAACCAGTTTTCAGGCAGAGAAACAAAAGGAAAACCGAACAGCTTCATTCACTTCCAAAAGAACGGAAAAAAGAAACGAGGTTTCCTCCCTCAGCCTGTGATGACTATAGACAAGTCTGTTGTGTTCCAGGCACTGGGCTAGGAGTTTTGTACACATGACCTCATTTCCTCTTCCCCACAAGCTGGCAAGGTCACCATTGTTTTGTACTAATCCTGGGCCTGGGTGCTCTGTGATTGGATCCAGCCTTCATATTTGCTGTCCCCTCCTGACTTTCCCTCTTTGGGTTTACAGAAAGTAAAAATAGGAATTGCCAATTCTTTGTCTCTTAAGTATGAAATTTTTATTCCAAAAGATTGCTTCTTGAGCATCAACACTGTGTTGGTCCACACAGTGGGTCTGCCTGGGTCTCCCCTTGCTCCTCCTCCCTCTTCTCTTCTCGTTTCAGTCCTCTGAGCTATTTTTACTCACAATACTTCTGACAACAAGTGTGTGGTGTCTTAACCACACTGCCTTTCCCGCTTGGGTCCTACTGAGGCAGGAGATAGATGGGCTCCTGGCTGAGCAGCTGGAGTTTGTCCCCTAAGGACAGATGCTCCAAGATAATAGCAGGAGTGAGAGAGGAGCAGAGCTCTGCCCAGAAAAGAGATAAAAGACCACATACTCCTCATTCTAGAAGTCAAGGTGGCCTTCCTGACTACACATGTGTAGAAATGCTCCTTGGAGGCCAAAAAGGGAGGGGGTATCACCCCGTAGTAGGGGATGCCCATCTGCTCATAGGCCTCTTTGCTAGAATCCCTCTTGGCTAAGAGATGTGTGCACACTAGGGGAGGACCCTGAGGTAAACCAAATACTGACTCAAAGCCAGGCAAAGCAAGATGATTGGCCAGAAAGGAAATCTGGAAGAAGTGCCCCGTATAAGTGATTCCAACTACCTTAAGGGTTTGACTCGCTTTCTCTCTGAGCCCACTCATGTCTATCCAGATGTGTGTGTGTGCATGTGTTAGTCACTAATTCGTGTCTGACTCTTTGCAACTCCATGGACCATAGCCCACCAGCCTCCTCTTTCCATGGTATCCATGGACATGGTATCCATGTTCTTGTCCAGGCAAGAACACTGGCATGGGTAGCCATTCCCTTCTCCAGGGAATCTTCCTGACCCAGGGATTGAACCTGGGTCTCCTTGATCGCAGGCAGGCTCTTTACCATCTGAGCCACCATCCACATGTACCGTACTTTTATTCCTCCTAGTAAGTACTTTTGTTGTTGTTGTTCAATTGTTAAATCATGTCTGACTCTTTGTGACCCCATGGACTGCAGCACACCAGGCTTCCCTGTCCTTCACTATCTCCCAGAGTTTGCTCAAACTTATATCCATCAAGTTGGTCATGCCATCCAACCATCTCATCTCTTGTCACTTTAATGTTTCACTACTTTCCATCTCTATATGGAAGTTCATTTCTACACAGCTGATGGGCCAGGGTCTTGTCACTGACCACTGGTCCCTGGTGGTCTAGTGGCCAGGATTCAGTGCTCTCACTGCCACAGCCTGACTTCAGTCTTTGGCTGAGGAACCGAAATCCCGCTTCAAGCGCCTGCAGGCCTGGGCCACCCGAGACCACTGCAAATCGGTTCATTTCTGACACCATCTATTTGGAGTCAGCATCAGATTCTTCAAGTTAAGGGCTCAGTCCCACAAGACTGTTCCCACTTCAGATGCCAGTTACAAGTCTCAGGTAGTCACAAGTACTTTTGACCAACAGCTGTAAATTTAGAGGGTTTCCATAACCCCTTCCTCAAGTTTCATAATTCACTAGAACAATTCACAAAACTCAGGAAAACACTACTTACAATGAGCAGTTTATCAGAAAAGATTAAACTCAGAAACAGTTGTGAAACCGTTTATCTCCGTTTGGGACTGAAACCCAGCCAAAACCCACAGTACCTGGTTTCAGGACTTAATGAAACTCAGGTTCTTGGTGTCTTATTGCAGGAAAAATTCAGTGAGAGACAAAATGATAGGTAAGAAGTAGATTTATTCAGAGTCAGAGAGAAGCACACTCCATAGACAGTGTGTGCCATAGCAGAGGGTGATTGCGGCCACAAACTGTGGCATGATTACTTTTTATGGATTGGGTAATTTCATATGCTAATGAGTAGGAGGATTATTCCAACTATTTTGGGGAAGGGTGGAGATTTCCAGGAATTGGGCCACCACCCACTCCTTGGTCTTTTGACAGTGCCTAGGAAAGATGTCCTTTTCATTATAGGGAACTGGAATTCAAAAGTAGGAAGTCAAGAAACACCTGGAGTAACAGGCAAATTTGGCTTTGGAATACAGAATGAAGCAGGGCAAAGGTGAATAGAGTTTTGCCAAGAGAATGCACTGGTCATAGCAAACACTCTCTTCCAACAACACAAGAGAAGACTCTACACATGGACATCACCAGATGGTCAACACCAAAATCAGATTGATTATATTCTTTGCAGCCAAAGATGGAGAAGCTCTATACAGTCAGCAAAAACAACACCAGGAGCTGACTGTGGCTCAGATCATGAACTCCTTATTGCCAAATTCAGACTGACATTGAAGAAAGTAGGGAAAACCACTAGACCATTCAGGCATGACCTAAATCAAATCCCTTATGCTTATACAGTGGAAGTGAGAAATAGATTTAAGGGTCTAGATCTGATAGATAGAGTGCCTGATGAACTATGGACCAAGGTTCATGACATTGTACAGGAGACAGGGATCAAGATCATCCCCATGGAAAAGAAATGCAAAAAAGCAAAATGGCTGTCTGGGGAGGCCTTACAAATAGCTGTGAAAAGAAGAGAAGCGAAAAGCAAAGGAGAAAAGGAAAGATATAAGCATCTGAATGCAGAGGTCTAAAGAGTAGCAAGAAAAAATAAGAAAGCCTTCCTCAGTGATCAATGCAAAGAAATAGAGGAAAACAACAGAATGGGAAAGACTAGAGATCTCTTCAAGAAAATTAGAGATACCAAGGGAACATTTCATGCAAAGACAGGCTCCATAAAGGACAGAAAAGGTATGGACCTAACTGAAGCAGAAGATATTAAGAAGAGGTGGCAAGAATACACAGAAGAACTCTACAAAAAAGATCTTCACGACCAAGATAATCACGATGGTGTGATCACTGACCTAGAGCCAGACATCCTGGAATGTGAAGTCAAGTGGGCCTTAGGAAGCATCACTATGAACAAAGCTAGTGGAGGTGATGGAATTCCAGTTGAGCTATTTCAAATCCTGAAAGATAATGCTGTGAAAGTGCTGTACTCAATATGGCAGCAAATTTGGAACACTCAGCAGTGGCCACAGGACTGGAAAAGGTCAGTTTTCATTCCAATCCCAAAGAAAGGCAATGCCAAAGAATGCTCAAACTACCGCACAATGGCACTCATCTCACACGCTAGTGAAGTAATGCTCAAAATTCTCCAAGCCAGGCTTCAGCAATATGTGAACCATGAACTTCCTGATGTTCAAGCTGGTTTTAGAAAAGGCAGAGGAACCAGAGATCAAATTGCTAACATCCACTGGATCATGGAAAAAGCAAGAGAGTTCCAGAAAAAGATCTCTTTCTGCTTTATTGACTATGCCAAAGCCTTTGACTGTGTGGATCACAATAAACTGTGGAAAATTCTGAAAGAGATGAGAATATCAGACCACTTAACCTGCCTCATGAGAAACCTATATGCAGGTCAAGAAGCAACAGTTAGAGCTGGACATGGAACAATAGACTGGTTCCAATTAGGAAAAGGAGTATGTCAGGACTGTATATTGTCACCGGCTTATTTAACTTATATGCAGAGTACATCATGAGAAACGCTGGGCTGGATGAAGAACAAGCTGGAATTAAGATTGCCAGGAGAAATATCAATAACCTCAGATATGCAGATGACGCCACCCTTATGGCAGAAAGTGAAGAGGAACTAAAGAGCTTCTTGATGAAAGTGAGAGGAGTGGAAAAGTTGGCTTAAAGCCTAATGTTCAGAAAACGAAGATCATGGCATCCAGTGCCATCACGTCATGGAAAATAGATGGGGAAACAGTGGAAACAGTGGCAGACTTTACTTTTTTGGGCTCCACAATCACTGCAGATGGTGATTGCAGCCATGAAATTAAAGGATGCTTGCTCCTTGGAAGGAAAGTTATGACCAACCTAGACAGCATATTAAAAAGCAGAGACATTACTTTGCTAACAAAGGTCCATCTAGTCAAGGCTATTGTTTTTCCAGTGGTCATGTATGGATGTGAGAGTTGGACTATAAAGAAAGCTGAGCACCGAAGAATTGATGCTTTTGAACTGTGGTGTTGGAGAAGACTCTTGAGAGTCCCTTGGACTGCAAAGAGATCCAACCAGTCATACTAAAGGAGATCAGTCCTGGGGGTTCATTGGAAGGACTGATGTTGAAGCTGAAACTCCAATACCTTGGCCACCTCATGCAAAGAGCTGACTCATTTGATAAGACCCTGATGCTGCGTAAGATTGAAGGTGGGAGGAGAAGGGGACAACAGAGGATGAGATGGTTGGATGGCATCACCAACTCAATGGACATGAGTTTGTGTAAACTCCAGGAATTGGTGGTGGACAGGGACGCCTGGCATGTTACGGTTCATAGGGTCGCAAAGAGTTGGACATGACTGAGTGACTGAACTGATCTGAACTGAACAGTTGGAAGAGGTGCACAGGTCAAGAAAGGCATGGAAGAGGTAGGGGGAGGAGGGAGGGGGCAGGGAGGAGGTGGGAGTGGGGAGGACCACCCTCCTAGCACACTGACATGTTTACCAACCTGGAACCTCTCTTAACCCTATTATTTAGGGCTTGTATAGGGGTTCTATTAGGGGAAGCACACTGACTAAAATCACCCACCCTGGCTAGGCACCATAGTAACCATTTGCATTAGTTATTTTACAACAGGAGGTCCTAGTAAGGAAGAGTTCAGAAAAGGTCATAAGGAGATGCCATGGGTCTGACACTTCTGAGAATCTTTCTTGCCTGGAGAATTCTATCTTGGCTTAGCAATGTGTGTGCCACCAGAAAGGATCCTGAGTCAGAACGATTGGCCAAAGACAACCTGGATATTAACCCCATCACCATGAAACCTAAGACTTTGAGCCATGTGGCAGAGCAGTTCTCCTGGGTTCCCTTAACCTACCACTCTCTGCCCCTTCCCAACTAAGTCTCTTGCTTTGTTAGCACGTGTGTCTCCTCTAATGATTCATTTCTTAGTGTTAGACAAGAGCCTCATTTTGGCCCTGGAAGGGGTTTCCCCTTCCTGCAACAGTTCCATCATGTAGGCATTAATGATTATATTTGACCACTGGTGATTAACTCAATCTCTAGTCCCACCCTGTCTTCCAGGAGATCTGGAGGTGGGGCTGAAAATTTGGAAAACCCAGAAGTGGCCACAGGACTGGAAAAGATCAGTTTTCATTCCAATCCCAAAGAAAGGCAATGCCAAATAATGCTCAAGATCAGATCACATCAGATCAGTTGCTCAGGTGTGTCCGACTCTTTGTGACCCCATGAATCGCAGCACGCCAGGCCTCCCTGTCCATCACCAACTCCCGGAGACACTCAGTCATCGAGTCAGTGAATCCATCCAGCCATCTCATCCTCTGTCGTCTGCTTCTCCTCTTGCCCTCAATCCCTCCCAGCATCAGAGTCTTTTCCAATGAGTCAACTCTTTGCATGAGGTGGCCAAAGTACTGGAGTTTCAGCTTTAGCATCATTCCTTCCAAAGAAATCCCAGGGCTGATCTCCTTTAGAATGGACTGGTTGGATCTCCTTGCAGTCCAAGGGACTCTCAAGAGTCTTCTCCAAAACCACAGTTCAAAAGCATCAATTATTCCGTGCTCAGCCTTCTTCACAGTCCCAATTGAACTCATCTCACACGTGGCTCAGAGGTTAAAGCATCTGCCTGCAATGTGGGAGACCTGGGTTCGATCCCTGGGTTGGGAAGATCCCCTGGAGAAGGAAATGGCAACCCAGTTCACTATTCTTGCCTGGAGAATCCCATGGACGGAGGAGCCTGGTGGGCTACAGTCCACAGGGTCGCAAAGAGTCAGACACGACTGAGCTACTTCACTTCACTTCTTCACTTCACATGCTAGCAAAGTAATGCTCAAAATTCTCCAAGCAAGGTTTCAACAGTACGAGAACCATGAACTTCCAGATGTTCAAGCTGGATTTAGAAAAGGTAGAGGAACCAGAGATCAAATTGCCAACATCCATTGGATCATCAAAAAAGCGAGAGAGTTCCAGAAAAATATTTACCTCTGCTTTATTGACTATGCCAAAGCCTTTGACTGTGTGGATAACAACAAACTGTGAAAAATTCTGAAAGAGATGGGAATACCAGACCACCTGACCTACCTCTTCAGAAACCTATATGCAGGTCAGGAAGCAACAGTTAGAACTGGACATGGAACAACAGACTGGTTCCAAATAGGAAAAGGAGTACGTCAAGGCTGTATATTGTCACCCTGCTTATTTAATTTCTATGCAGAGTACATCGTCAGAAACGCTGGGCTGGTAGAAGCACAAGCTGGAATCAAGATTGCTGGGAGAAATATCAATAACCTCAGATATGCAAATGACACCACCCTTATGGCAGAAAGTGAAGAGGAACTCAAAAGCCTCTTGATGAAAGTGAAAGAGGAGAGTGAAAAAGTTGGCTTAAAGCTCAACATTCAGAAAATGGAGATCATGGAATCTGGTCCCATCACTTCATGGGAAATAGATGGGGAAACAGTGGAAACAGTGTCAGACTTTTTTTTTTTTTTTTGGCTCCAAAATCACTGCAGATGGTGACTGCAGCCATGAAATTAAAAGATGCTTACTCCTTGGAAGGAAAGTTATGACCAACCTAGATAGCATATTCAAAAGCAGAGACATTACTTTGTCAACAAAGGTCCGTCTAGTCAAGGCTATTGTTTTTCCAATGGTCATGTATGGATGTGAGAGTTGGACTATGAAGAAAGCTGAGCGCTGAAGAATTGATGCTTTTGAACTGTGGTGTTGGAGAAGACTCTTGAGAGTCCCTTGGACTGCAAAGAGATCCAACCAGTCCATACTAAAGGAGATCAGTCCTGGGGGTTCATTGGAAGGACTGATGTTGAAGCTGAAACTCCAATACCTTGGCCACCTCATGCAAAGAGCTGACTCATTTGATAAGACCCTGATGCTGCGTAAGATTGAAGGTGGGAGGAGAAGGGGACAACAGAGGATGAGATGGTTGGATGGCATCACCAACTCAATGGACATGAGTTTGCATAAACTCCAGGAGTTGGTGGTGGGCAGGGATGCCTGGCATGCTGCGGTTCTGGGGTCGCAAAGACTTGGATGTGACTGAGTGACTAAACTGATCTGAACTGAACAGTTGGAAGAGGTGCACAGGGCAAGAAAGGCATGGGAGAGGTGGCGGGAGGAGAGAGGGGGGCAGGGAGGAGGTGGGAGTGGGGAGGACTACCCTCCCAGCACACTGACATGTTTACCAAGCTGGACCTCTCTTTACCCTGTTATTTAGGGCTTGTATAGGGTTTCTATTAGGGGAAGCACACTGACTAAAATCACCCACCCTGGCTAGGCACCATAGTAACCATTTGCATTAGTTATTTTACAACAGGAGGTCCTAGTAAGGAAGAGTTCAGAAAAGGTCATAAGGAGATGCCATGGGTCTGACACATCCGAGAATCCTTCTTCCCTGGAGAATTCTATCTTGGCTTAGCAATGTGTGTGCCACCAGGAAGGATCCTGAGTCAGAATGATTAGCCAAAGACAACCTGGATATTAACCCCATCACCATGAAACCTGAGACTTTGAGCCATGTGGCAGAGCAGTTCTCCTGGGTTCCCTTAACCTACCACTCTCTGCCCTGGGTGCCCCTTCCCAATTAAGTCTCTTGCTTTGTCAGCATGTGTGTGTCCTCTAATGATTCATTTTTTAGTGTTAGACAAGGCCTTATTTTGGCCCTGGAAGGGGTACCCCTCCTTCCTGCAACAGTTCCATCATGTAGGCATTAATGATTATATTTGACCACTGGTGATTAACTCAATCTCTAGTCCCACCCTGTCTTCCAGGAGATCTGGAGGTGGGGCTGAAAATTTGGAAAACCCAGAAGTGACCACAGGACTGGAAAAGATCAGTTTTCATTCCAATCCCAAAGAAAGGCAATGCCAAAGAATGCTCAAACTACTGCACAGTTGTACTTATCTCACACGTGGCTCAGAGGTTAAAGCATCTGCCTACAATGTGGGAGACCTGGGTTCGATCCCTGGGTTGGCAGGATCCCCTGGAGAAGGAAACAGCAACCCACTCCACTATTCTTGCCTGGAGAATCCCATGGACAGAGGATCCTGGCGGGCTACAGTCCACTCGGTTGCAAAGAGTCGGACACAACTGAGCGACTTCACTTCACTTCTTCACTTCACACGCTAGCAAAGTAATACTCAAAATTCTCCAAGTGAGGTTTCAGCAGTACGAGAACCATGAACTTCCAGATGTTCAAGCTGGATTTAGAAAAGGCAGAGGAACCAGATATCAAATTGCCAACATCTGTTGGATCATTGAAAAAGTGAGAGAGTTTCAGAAAAATATCTACCTCTGCTTTATTGACTACACCAAAGCCTTTAACTGTGTGGATCACAACAAACTGTGAAAAATTCTTAAAGAGATGGGAATACCAGACCACTTGACCTGACTCCTGAGAAATGTGTATGCAGGTCAAGAAGCAACAGTTAGAACTGGACACAGAACAAGAGACTGGTTCCAAATAAGGAAAGGAGTATGTCAAGGCTGTATATTATCACCCTGTTTATTTAACTTATATGCAGAGTGATAGGGCCACATGGGATCTCATTGATAAGATGGCTTGTTATGTCAGCTTCACAAACAAAGAATAAATCACAGTGATCTGTGAGACTGACCAAATTGCCCAAATTGCACCCTGTTATCTCACTGGTGCCTGTTTTCAAAAAGCTGCGAGACCATCAGATTCCAGAGCTTCAGCTATGTGACCATCCCTTCAGAGAATTTTTTCACTGGTGGGGTATAAGAAGGACTCCATCAGAAAGAGAGAATGTTGGTTCTCCTTAAGAGCCAGTCACCCTCTCTTGTCCCTCTAATAAATTTCCTTTTTTGCCTGACTGCCCAGCTCACTCTCTTTTTCTGTGCACTCTCCTTACTTTCTGGTCCCAAAATCCTGGAGGGAAGATCCACTGCAACTGGGTGGGCTCCTCTCACGAGCCAACCTCCAGGGGTCCCCTCCCTTGGACCTTGACGAGAAACTGAGACGAGCTCCAGGATGGGATGCTCCACTTGCCTTGCTGGACTGACATGCACACACCAGCCCACATTTCATCCATCAGTTACAAGGAGTGAGTGAAATCCCATTCCCTTGGATCCTCTCTCACCTCGTTTCCAAGTTCTAGTGTTGCAGGAAGACCCCTTCCAGGGCCCAAAACTGGGCTCTTGTCTAACACTCGGAAATGAATTGTTCAAGGAGACACATGTGCTGACAAAGCAAAGAGATTTTATTGGGAAAGGGCACCCGGGTGAAGAGCAGTAGCGTAAGGGAACCCAGGAGAACTGCTCTGCCGCATGGCTCGCAGTCTCGGGTTTTATGCTGATGGGATTAGTTTCCGGGTGGTCTTTGGCCAATCATTCTAATTCAGAGTCTTTCCTGGTGGTGCACGCATCGCTCAGCCAAGATGGATGCTAGCGAGAGGGATTCTGGGAGGTGGACGGACACGCGGTGTCTCCTTTAGACCTTTCCTGAACTCTTCCGGTTGGTGGTGGCTTATTAGTTCCGTATTCCTTATCAGGATCCCCTGCCATAACACAACTCATGCAAATAGTTACTATGGTGCCTGGCCAGGGTGGGCGGTTTCAATCAGTGTGCTTCCCCTAACACTAGCCCTAGGCGGGAAGATCCCCATGGCTCTCGGCCTTGCACCCTGTCTGACTTTGACATAGGGGACGCCCATTTCAAAGCAGACTATTACTCTCTGAGAAAGTCCTGAGAGTGGGGACGCCTTTTCTCTCGGAACTTTCTCCTCGCTTTCTCTCGCCCTTGTCTAATCTCCTTATTCAACTGCAAGGGGAAATTCTCAATCCCAACCCTTAAAATATACTCTTCTAGGATGCCTTCTCGGAAACCTAAAAGCTTTGGGCTTCCAAGGGGAGATAAGACCAAAAAGACTTATTTACTATTCTGACACTATCTGGCTACAATACACACTTGATAACAGGTCCCAGTGGCCAGAAAATGGAACTCTTGATTATAATACTCTCCGTGACCTTGATAACTTCTGTTGCCACAATGGCAAGTGGTTAGAAATCCCTTATGTTCAGGCTTTCTTTGCTGTTTGCTCTTGACCCTCTCTCTGTGTGAATCCTGTTCTACTTCTCAAATACTCTTAGCCCACTCTGGGCCACATCCTCCTAAAACAATGTCTCTCAATCCCTGTTTAGACTTTTCTTCTTCTTCCTTCGACCATTCAACCACAGCCCATCCACTATCACTCCCAATCCCCTTGCAGCCGCTCCAGATCCAGTTCCACAACCTCCACTGTACGTCCCCTCCTCCCTCCCTCCTTCTCAAGCACAGTTCAGTTCAGTTCAGTCGCCCAACTCTTTGCAACCCCATGAATTGCAGCATGCCAGGCCTCCCTGTCCATCACCAACTCCCGGAGTTCACTCAGACTCACGTCCATCTAGTCAGTGATGCCATCCAGCCATCTCATCCTCTATCGCCCCCTTCTCCTCCTGCCCCCAATCCCTCCCAGCATCAGAGTCTTTTCCAATGAGTCAACTTTTTGCATGAGGTAGCCAAAGTACTGGAGTTTCAGCTTTAGCACCATTCCTTCCAAAGAAATCCCAGGGCTGATCTCCTTCAGAATGGACTGGTTGGATCTCCTTGCAGTCCAAGGGACTCTCAAGAGTCTTCTCCAACACCACAGTTCAAAAGCATCAACACTTCAGCGCTCAGCCTTCTTCACAGTCCAACTCTCACATTCATACATGACCACAAGAAAAACCACAGCCTTGACTAGATGGACATTTGTTGGCAAACTTATGTCTCTGCTTTGAATATGCTATCTAGGTTGGTCATAACTCTTCTTCCAAGGAGTAAGCATCTTTTAATTTCATGGCTGCAATCACCATTTGCAGTGATTTTGGAGCCCAGAAAAATAAAGTCTGACACTGTTTCCACTGTTTCCCCATCTATTTCCCATGAAGTGATGGGACCAGATGCCATGATCTCCGTTTTCTGAATGTTGAGCTTTGAGCCAACTTTTTCACTCTCCACTTTCACTTTCATCAAGAGGCTTTTGAGTTCCTCTTCACTTTCTGCCATAAGGGTGGTGTCATCTGTATATCTGAGGTTATTGATATTTCTCCCAGCAATCTTGATTCTAGCTTGTGCTTCTTCCAGCCCAGAGTTTCTCATGATGTATTCTGCATATAAGTTAAATAAGCAGGGTGACAATATACAGCCTTGACATACTCCTTTTCCTATTTGGAACCAGTCTATTGTTCCATGTCCAGTTCTAACTGTTGCTTCCTGACCCGCATATAGGTTTCTCAAGAGGCAGGTCAGGTGGTCTGGTATTCCCATCTCTTTCAGAATTTTCCACAGTTTATTGTGATCCACACAGTCAAAGGCTTTGGCATAGTCAATAAAGCAGAAAGAGATCTTTTTCATTGCTTTTTCCATGATCCAGTGGATGTTGGCAATTTGATCTCTGTTCCTCTGCCTTTTCTAAATCCAGCTTGAACATCTGGAAGTTCACGGTTCACATATTGCTGAAGCCTGGCTTGCAAAATTTTGAGCATTACTTTACTAGCGTGTGAGATGAGTGCAATTGTGTGGTAGTTTGAGCATTCTTTGGCATTGCCTTTCTTTGGGATTGGAGTGAAAACTGACCTTTTCCAGTCCTGTGGCCACTGCTGAGTGTTCCAAATTTGCTGGCATATTGAGTGCAGCACTTTCACAGCATCATCTTTCAGGGTTTGAAATAGCTCCACTGGAATTCCATCACCTCCACTAGCTTTGTTCATAGTGATACTTTCTAAGGTCCACTAGACTTCACATCCCAGGATGTCTGGCTCTAGATGAGTGATCACACCATCGTGATCATCTTGGTCATGAAGATCTTTTTTGTAGAGTTCTTCTGTGTATTCTTGCCACCTCTTCTTAATATCTTCTGCTTCTGTTAGGTCCATACCATTTTTGTCCTTTATGGAGCCCGTCTTTGCATGAAATGTCCCCTTGGTATCTCTAATTTTCTTGAAGAGATTTCTAGTCTTTCCCATTCTGTTGTTTTCCTCTATTTCTTTGCATTGATCGCTGAGGAAGGCTTTCTTATCTCTTCTTGCTACTCTTTGGAACTCTGCATTCAGATGCTTATATCTTTCCTTTTCTCCTTTGTTTTTCGCTTCTCTTCTTTTCACAGCTATTTGTAAGGCCTCCCCAGACAGCCATTTTGCTTTTTTGCATTTCTTTTCCACAGGGATGGTCTTGATCCCTGTCTCCTGTACAATGTCATGAACCTCAGTCCATAGTTCATCAGGCACTCTATCTATCAGATCTAGACCCTTAAATCTATTTCTCACTTCCACTATATAATCATAAGGGATTTGATTTAGGGCATACCTGAATGGTCTAGTGGTTTTCCCTACTTTCTTCAATGTCAGTCTGAATTTGGCAATAAGGAGTTCATGGTCTGAGCCACAGTCAGCTCCTGGTCTTGTTTTTGTTGACTGTATAGAGCTTCTCCCTCTTTGGCTGCAAAGAGTATAATCAATCTGATTTTGGTGTTGACCATCTGGTGATGGTCATGTGTAGAGTCTTCTCTTGTGTTGGTGGAAGAGAGTGTTTGCTATGACCAGTGCATTCTCTTGGCAAAACTCTATTCACCTTTGCCCTGCTTCATTCTGTATTCCAAAGCCAAATTTGCCTGTTACTCCAGGTGTTTCTTGACTTCCTACTTTTGAATTCCAGTCCCCTATAATGAAAAGGACATCTTTTGGGGGTGTTAGTTCTAAAAGGTCTTGTAGGTCTTCATCAAACCGTTCAACTTCAGCTTCTTCAGTGTTACTGGTTGGGGCATAGACTTGGATTACTGTGATATTGAATGGTTTGCCTTGCAAAAGAACAGAGATCATTCTGTCATTTTTGAGATTGCATCCAAGTACTGCATTTCGTACTCTTGTTGACCATGATGGCTACTCCATTTCTTCTAAGGGATCCCTGCCCGCAGTAGTAGATAGAATGGTCATTTGAGTTAAATTTACCCATTCCAGTCCATTTTAGTTCGCTGATTCCTAAAATGTGGACGTTCACTCTTGCCATCTCTTGTTTGACGACTTCCAATTTGCCTTGATTCATGGACCTGACATTCCAGGTTCCTATGCAATATTGCTCTTTACAGCATTGGACCTTGCTTCTATCACCAGTAACATGCACAACTGAGTATTGTTTTTGCTTTGGCTCCATCCCTCACCTCCCAAATCCCTCCCCAGCCTGTGCCTGAGATAAGCTCTGAGACCTCAGCCCCACCCTCTATCCTGAGGGTCCCAAGGCTTTACCCCAACCTCCCTAGATCCCCTCCCCATACTGGTCCAAACAACTTTAAAACTGGAAACTTCACTGCAGGACCCCGTTCCTTCCCCAGCTCCACTCCTCCCTTTATGGGAAGTAGCTGGAGCAGAAGGCATGCTCAGGTTTATGTCCCATTCTCCCTCACCGATCTATCTAGATTGAAAAGTGTCTTGGCTCCTTCTCTTCAGACGCGGATAATTATCTAAAAGAATTCAAGTATCTGACCCAGTCTTATGACTTAACCTGGCATGATATTTACATCATACTTTCCTCCACTCTTCTCCCAGAAGAGAAGGAACGGGTATGGTAAGCCTCTGAGGCGCACGCTGATGAGATACACAGGACTACACACGGCTGTCCCCTGAGATGATCCCAACTGTGATTATCAGGCAGGGAGACCTGGGTGAGCAGCCCATAATCATATGATGGCTTGCCTCATTGTGGGCCTTCAAGAGGCAGGGCATAAAGCCATCAATGTTGATAAGCTCCAGCAAATAACTCAAAGACTAGACGGAAACCCAACACAGTTTCTAGCCTGGTTAACGGAAGCGCTACAAAAATATACAAAATTAGACCTCACTTCAGCAGAGGGCACCATTGTCCTTAACACCCATTTTATCTCCCAGTCATCCCCAGATATCCAAAGAAACTAAAAGAGGCAGAAGAAAGCCCTCAAACCCCTCAATGAGGCCTTTTAAATTTAACCTTTAAGATTTTCAATAACCGGGAAGAACAGGCAAAGCTAGAGAAGGCCCAACGAGATTAGGCCAGATACCACCTTTTAGCCACGGCCCTACATGGCTCCAAGCCTCCATCAACCAACAAAGAAAGGAAGCCCCCTGGGCCCTGCTTCAAATGCGGCAAAGAAGGCCACTGGGCCCACTCATGCCTAAAGCCAAGGCCCCTTCCATGTCCATGTCCCAGCTGTGGCATAAAGGGACATTGGAAGGTCAACTGCCCAAAACCCCCTCCGTGGATCTGGACATCCCCTCCTGGTCCCAAGCAGAAGTCCTCTGACCCAGCTCTGCCCAGCCTCCTCGGACTCGCTGCTGAAGACTGAAAGTGCCCAGGGCTCCAGGCCCCAACTCTCATCACCTCTACAGAGCCCAGGGTAACTCTTACAGTGACAGGTAAGCTGACCTCCTTTCTCATTGCCACGGGGGCCACTTACTCTGCTGTGCCTGCCTACTCCAGAAAAGCCAAGGTCTCTCAGGTCTCTGTTATGGGGGTTGATGGTTTAATATCTACACCACAAATAACTGAGCCTCTACCTTGAACACTTCCAGATACCCCATTTTCCCATTCTTTTCTCATACTCCCAAAATGCCCCAATCCTTTTCTTGGGAGAGACCTTCTCTCAAAATTCAAAGCCATGGCAACCCACTCCAGTACTCTCGCCTGGAAAATCCCACGGACGGAGGGGCCTGGTAGGCTGCAGTCCATGGGGTCGCTAAGAGTTGGACACGACTGAGAGACTTCATTTTCACTTTCACTTTTCACTTTCCTGCATTGGAGAAGGAAATGGCAACCCTCTCCAGTGTTCTTGCCTTGAGAATCCCAGAGACCGGGGAGCCTGGTGGGCTGCCGTCTGTGGGGTCACACAGAGTCGGACACGACTGAAGTGACTTAGCAGCAGCATTACTATCCCAAGCCCACTCTCCGATCTGGTTACTGCTCCTCAATACCCACCATTTATGAAGTTCATCTATAACAACAGGCTCCTTTCTGTTTTTCCAGACAAAACTCTACGAACAATTCTTACCCCCAACTAGGAACTATACCGCCACACCTCTGTAATCATACTTCACATCTCTCCTTCCTTCAGGCCGATCTGTCTATCATGGCTCAGGAACTGCAGGACATTCTCTTCCTTTCTCAGGGAGGCTCCCTTCTGCATATGGTGTAAATACTCCTCTTGTAGGGGCTACACTGGAGAGTTCACTTTCAGAGACCACTAACAAGTTCCCAGAAAGACTCCTATTTGTTATCGATTTCAGCTGTTGTCTTCTTACTCCTGGAATATTTTTCTTATGTGGAGCTACTACTTATTTTTGTCTTCCCACTAACTGGACAGGAACATGCACCCTGCTATATCTGGCCCCAGATATTTCTATTGCTCCTAACAATCAGACCCTTCCTATCCCACTAACTCATAACCGAACCAGATGGGCAATTCAATTCGTTCCTCTATTAATCGGTTTAGGAATAGCTGCTGGGATTGGGACAGGGACCACAGGATTCACAACTTCTTTAAATTACTATCAAAGCCTTTCTAAAGATCTCCTTGACAGCCTAGAAGACGTAGCTAACAGCCTTATCACTATCCAAAACCAGCTAGATTCCCTGGCAGCCGTGGTCCTCCAAAACAGAAGAGGATTAGACCTCCTCACAGCAGAAAAAGGAGGCCTATGCCTATTTTTGGAGGAAGCCTGCTGTCTCTACACCAATAAATTAGGCGTTGTAAAGGAAACAGGAAGAAGTCTGATAAACAGGGCCTCGAGAATACACCAATACCTCAGTAATTCATGGGAAAACTGGTTAAGCAATTGGAATTGGATGCCTTGGTTCATACCTTTTCTAGGCCCTCTCCTTCTACTTACCCTTATTCTAACTTCTGGCCCATGTTTAATGCATCTTTTTTCAAAAATTTCTTCAGGACCACTTACAAGTCTTCACCAACCAAACTATCTGCGAGCTACTTCTGACTCACTCAAATTATCAAAAACTTTGACCCCACACAAATACCCTTGACCCACATTCCAGCCATTTCTTATCTCACCTCTTCCTGTCCCACAGGAAGCAGTTATAGAAGATTGACCTTCAGCCCTTATCCTATATCAAAAAGGCTGGAATGATAGAGCCCACAAAGGGTCTCATTGATAAGATGGCTCATTATGTCAACTTCACAAACAAAGAATAAATCACAGTGATCTGTGAGACTGACCAAATTGCCCAAATGGGATCCTGTTATCTCACTGGCGCCTGTCTTTTCAAAGCTGCAAGACGACCAGATTCCAGACCTCCAGCTACGTGACCATCTCTTCAGAGAATTTTTTCATTGGTGGGGTATAAGAAGGACACTGTCAGAAAGGGAGAACGCTGGTTCTCCTTAAGAGCCAGTCACCCCCTCCTTTCCCTCTAATAAATTTCCTTTCCTTGCCTGACTGCCCGGCTTGCTCTCTTTTTCTCTGCATTCGCCTTACACAGAGTACATGAGAAATGCTGGACTGGATGAAGCACAAGTTGGAATGAAGATTACTGGGAGAAATATCAATAACCTCAGATATGCAGATGACACCACACTTATGGCAGAAAACGAACTAAAGAGCTTCTTGATGAAAGTAAAAGAGGAGAGTGAAAAAGTTGGCTTAAAACTCAACATTCAGAAAACTAAGATCATGGCATCTGGTCTCATCATTTCATGGCAAATAGATGGGGAAACAATGGAAACAATGACAGAGTTTATTTTTGGGGGGTCCAAAATCATTGCAGGTGGTGACTACAGCCAAGAAATTAAAAGACGCTTGCTCCTTGAAAGAAAAGTTATGACCAACCTAGACAGTATATTAAAAAGCAAAGACATTACTTTGCCAACAAAGGTCTGTCTAGTCATGGCTATGGTTTTTCCAGTGATCATGTATGGATGTGAGAGTCGGACTATAAGAAAGTTGAATGCCCAAGAATTGATGCTTTTGAACTGTGGTGTTGGAGAAGACTCTTGAGAGTCCCTTGGACTGCAAGGAGATCCAACTAGTGCATCCTAAAGGAAGTCAGTTTTGAATATTCATTGAAAGGACTGATGCTGAACCTGAAACTCCAATACTTTGGCCACCTGATGCGAAGGACTGACTCATTTGAAAAGACCCTGATGCTGGGAAAGATTG
This sequence comes from Bos grunniens, assembly GCF_055505025.1. Classification (NCBI taxonomy): domain Eukaryota; kingdom Metazoa; phylum Chordata; class Mammalia; order Artiodactyla; family Bovidae; genus Bos; species Bos grunniens. The sequence goes on from NC_141182.1 coordinate 17,051,953, forward strand.
AAGGCAGGAGAAGAAGGGGAAGACAGAGGATGAGATGTTTGGATGGCATCACCGGCTCAATGGACATGAGTTTGAGTAAGATCTGGAGTTGGTGATGGACAGGGAAGCCTGGCGTGCTGCAGTCCATGGGGTTGCGAAGAGTTGGACACGACTGAGCAACTGAACTGAATTGAATTGAATCAGTTGACCAATTGCTTGGTCTTTCTGATGGTCAGCCCCCATCCCCCCAACCACTAGTCATGTCATTAGCATATGAAAGACATTGATCACTCTGGACTTTCCAAGGGTCTTAGGAGCTGTGCACCAGGAACCTGGAACATCACAGCTAGATTCTCCCAGTCAGCCACAAAGGGCAGCAGAAGCTCTGGCTCTGAGAGTGAGATACTTTGGGCAGCTTAGGCCCTTGACTCCAGCTGCCTTACGCTTCTCTATATGTGTCAGTCTTCTAGTTTCTCCAGAAAGGTCCCCTGTGACTTATTCATCAATCCAAGTGTGAGAGTTCAGTTCAGTTCAGTCGCTCAGTCATGTCCGAATCTTTGAGATCCCATGAATTGCAGCACGCCAGGCCTCCCTGTCCATCACCAACTCCTGGAGTTCACTCAGACTCACATCCATCGAGTCAGTGATGCCATCCAGCCATCTCATCCTCTGTTGTCCCCTTCTCCTCCTGCTCCCAATCCCTCCCAGCATCAGAGTCTTTTCCAATGAGTCAACTCTTCGCATGAGATGGCCAAAGTACTGGAGTTTCAGCTTCAGCATCATTCCCTCCAAAGAAATCCCAGGGCTGATCTCCTTCAGAATGGACTGGTTGGATCTCCTTGCAGTCCAAGGGACTCTCAAGAGTCTTCTCCAACCCCACAGTTCAAAAGCATCAACACTTCGGCGCTCAGCCTTCTTCACAGTGCAACTCTCACATCCATACATGACCACAGGAAAAACTATAGCCTTGACTAGACGAACCTTTGTTGGCAAAGTAATGTCTCTGCTTTTGAATATGCTATCTAGATTGGTCATAACTCTTCTTCCAAGGAGTAAGCATCTTTTAATTTCATGGCTGCAGTCACCATCTGCAGTGATTTTGGAGCCCCCAAAAATAAAGTCTGACACTGTTTCCACTGTTTCCCCATCTATTTCCCATGAAGTGGTGGGACCAGATGCCATGATCTTCGTTTTCTGAATGTTGAGCTTGAAGCCAACTTTTTCACTCTCCACTTTCACTTGCATCAAGAGGCTTTTGAGTTCCTCTTCACTTTCTGCCATAAGGGTGGTGTCATCTGCATATCTGAGGTTATTGATATTTCTCCCGGCAATCTTGATTCCAGCTTGTGTTTCTTCCAGTCCAGCATTTCTCATGATGTACTCTGCATATAAGTTAAATAAGCAGGGTGACAGTATACAGCCTGGACGTACTCCTTTTCCTATTTGGAACCAGTCTGTTGTTCCATGTCCAGTTCTAACTGTTTCTTCCTGACCTGCATACAAATTTCTCAAGAGGCAAATCAGGTGGTCTGGTATTCCCATCTCTTTCAGAATTTTCCACAGTTTATTGTGATCCACACAGTCAAAGGCTTTGGCATAGTCAATAAAGCAGAAATAGATGTTTTTCTGGAACTCTCTTGATTTTTCCATGATCCAGCGTGTGAGAGTAATTTCTCTCTAATTGCAGCAAGCACGAGGTGGATGGCAAAGTCAATTTTGGTGGGAATCAGACAGCAGGGAGAATGTACAAGTAGAGCTTGGCTTCTGCAATGTGGGTTGAGACCAGAAGCAGACATAGGAGTAGGTGATTAAAATGGAAGTTTAAAAAAAGACAAGTAGACCAAGGGAATAAGACATCTCTGTCCTTGGTCTTTAGTTGAAATACTTCCTCAATATTCTTTAGAGTAAGAACAAGATCTACTTTCCTCATGAAAAAAGCAAGTGGACATGTCATCCTGAGTTTCTATACTGGCAATTCACAAGCCTGTATGTACACTGAGTTTAAAACAGTTCTCACAGACTATCATAGACACCTTTTAACACATTGATCAACACTACCTCCCAATCAAAAACCACTTGGAGCAGATAGAAGCTTCAGAAATTCTGAGTATCCACTTAATCAAACAACTTGGACAGACCAAATGGCTTGTAAGATGCTCTCCCCGAAATTCATGTGCTGAAAACTAATTCCATTGTAATGGTATTTGGAAGTGAGGCCTTTGGTAGGTGATTAGTTCCTCATAGCAGAGCCCTCATGAATGGGATTATCACTGTGAGTGAAAAACAGTGCCTGCCATATCAGTAAACAAAGGACATTGCTGCCATCAAGGCATCACGTTAGAGCCTCGCCAATGGTGAGCTTAGCAGAGAAACAAGATGCTCACCATTTAGTAGTCATCTGCTGCAGCTGCCCCAGACAGTGCACCCTGAGAAACACTGAGACACACCCTGGGAAAAACTCAGGATATTGGCCCCAGATAACTGAGGTGCATATCAAATGAATGGTCTCAGTGAATCCAGATTCTTGCATTTTCCCATTCATAGAAAAGCACTAAATTCCTTAACTTGAGATATCTGGTTGTCTTTGATTAACAGCAATCTTTTGATGTTTCTATTACCTGGTCTTTGTTGCAAAAACTCCTATATATCTTGGCTCACCCCCTCCCCCTCAAGCCCTTGCCTGTTTGGAGCAGTCTCTCAGAGCTATCTGAGATGCTGTGTCCTGTGCTTAAGTCCTCAGAAGGTTCGCCAAATAAAACATAACTCTCAACTTTTAGATTGTGCCTTTTCCCCCCAGTCAACAGTGTCTTTAAAGGGAGACCATAGAGCTCTCTTTCCCCTTCTCTATGTGAGGACTCAGAGAGAAGACAGCCATTTATGAACCAGACACTGAATCTTCTGGCACCTAGATCTCAGACTTCCCAGCCTTCAGAACTATGAGAAACGAATTCTATTGTTTATAAGCCACCCAGTCTACGGTGCTTTTGTTATAGCAGTCCAAACTGATTATGATATAGGGCAAAATAAATTAGTCTGTTACTTTCCTTATTGAACAAAATCTTGCTGCTGCTGCTAAGTCGCTTCAGTCTTGTCTGACTCTGTGTGACCCCATAGACGGCAGCCCACCAGGCTCCTCTGTCCCTGGGATTCTCCAGGCAAAAACACTGGAGTGAGTTGCCATTGCCCTCTATCTTAGTAGACAACATCTCCATGGGTACATACTTTGGTTCAATCAATATATAACATTTTGTCTAGTAAACAATGCTGAAAATTCACATAGGCATTATAACTACCTTATAAAACATACCATGCTAACATTTCCTTTTCAGGACTCAATAACTTTTACAGTCTCAGCTTCTTCAGAAAGGCTGAGATTATGAATTTTCCCTCTGAACTCCTCACTCCATGGTTACCCTTCCAAGTGAGCGTCCTCCCCCAGGCTGGCCTCTTTCCCTAGCTCCACAGAACCCTCGGGTCTTGAAAGCATCCTTGCTTCTTCACCACAAGATGCTTCAAGCCTTCTAATTGTCTGGTAAGTCCCATCCACCCCCACCTCCCATCAGGAAGGCTCTGATTCCTTTTGGCAAAAGATGGCATCAGAGTCCTGTGGACTTTAAAAAAATGCACAACCTAAATTTTGAGAGTTATGTTGTATTCAGGGCTCTTACTGAGGACTATAGTCTGGGAATCAGCCTCTCAGATAGCTCTGAGAAACTGTTCCAACAAGATAGGGGAGGAGCCAGGATACAGTTTTTCTGAAAAACAACAACAAAAACAATCATGTTGCTGAACATCAAAATATTATTGCTAATCATAAAAAACAGACATATCAAGTCAACAGTTTTAGTGTTTTTCTAAAACACTATGCAAGGGTCCAGGCTTCTTGAAATTATTGCTTTGATATGCATCATAACTATTCAGGGCCAGTAGTCTGTTTTTCTCCATCCTGAATTCCCCTCAGGCCATGCTGTGGCAGATAGCTGCAGCGGCTGATGGTTTAATTACAGCAAAAGTTTTTTGTTTATAAGCCTAAACTCTGGGTCCTGGGGGTGCACCTTATGTTATCTGCTCTGACTGGGTAACCCCAGAGCCACCACACAGCTTTATTTCATTGACAGTATAGGAGTTTCACTAAAGCCTTTCCCATTGTACTTTATATAAGAACTTTTCAGGTTTTATTTCTTCCTTCTATGTTCCCAGCTTTCTTCTTCTCTTTAGATACCATGGTATATGTCACATTGAATTACTTGTATGCAGGGTATTAGTTACAAGGCTCTGCAATGATTCTGTAACATCAGTTATTATACACATATGGCTTATATTATTATCAAGCTCTTGAATTAACATCCCTAAGGCCATGGTTTTTCCCAGTGGTCATGTATGAATGTGAGAGTTGGACTGTGAAGAAAGCTGAGCGCCGAAGAATGGATGCTTTTGAACTGTGGTGATGGAGAAGACTCTTGAGAGTCTCTTGGACTGCAAGGAGTTCCAACCAGTCCATTCTGAAGGAGATCAGCCCTGGGATTTCTTTGGAGGGAATGATGCTGAAGCTGAAACTCCAGTACTTTGGCCACCTCATGTGAAGAGTTGACTCATTGGAAAAGACTCTGATGCTGGGAGGGATTGGGGGCAGGAGGAGAAGGGGACGACAGAGGATGAGATGGCTGGATGGCATCACTGACTCGATGGACGTGAGTCTGAGTGAACTCCGGGAGTTGGTGATGGACAGGGAGGCCTGGCGTGCTGCGGTTCATGGGGTCGCAAAGAGTCGGACACGACTGAGCTACTGAACTGAACTGAACTGAACTTTACTCAGTGTATTAGAAATGCATGAAACAGTGACATAGAACAGTGACAATTTCTCCTAGGGTTTTGTGCCTTTCTTTGATAAAACTATCCTATTAAAATGTCTCACAGGGAATTCCCTGGTGGTCCATTTATGGAATGGATAAATTTAATTCAGCTGACTACTAATTCAAATATCTACTACTGTGGGCAAGAATTCCTTATAATAAATGGAATAATCCTCATAGTCAACAAAACAGTCTGAAATGCAGTACTTGGGTGCAATCTCAAAAACAACAGAATGATCTTGGTACATTTCCAAGGCAAACCATTCAATATCACAGTAATCCAAGTCCCCAACCACTGATGCCAAAGAACTGAAGTTGACTAGTTCTGTGAAGGCCTACAACATCTTCTAGAACTAACACCAAAAATAGATGTCCTTTTCATCATAGAGCATTACAAAGCAAAAGTAGGAATCAAGAGATACCTGGAGTAACAACAAGTTTGGCCTAGGACTACAAAACAAAGCAGGGCAAAGGCTAGCAGAATTCTGTCAAGAGAACACACTGGCATAGCAACACAAGAGATGACTCTTCACAGTCAATACCAAAATCAGATTGACTATGTTCTTTGCAACTAAGGACAGAGAAGTTCTATACAGTCAGCAAAAACAAGACCTGGAGCTGACTGTGGCTCAGATCATGAACTCCTTATTGCAAAATTCAGGCTTAAATTGAAGAAAGTAGAGAAAATTACTGGGCCATTCAGGTATGACCTAAATCAAAAACCTTATGATTATGCAGTGGAGGTGATGAATAGCTTCAAGGGATTAGATCTGGTAGACAGAGTGCCTGAAGAACTATGGACAGAGGTTCGTAACATTGTACAGGAGGCAGTGACCAAAACCATCCCAAAGAATAAGAAATGAAAGAAGGCAAAGTGGTTGTCTGAGGACTCTACAAATAGATGACAAAGCTATAAAAAGGAATGTCAGTTCTAATGAAGTGGACGAAACTGGAGCCTATTACACAGAGTGAAGTAAGTCAGAAAGAAAAACAGCAATACAGTATATTAATGCATATATATGGAATTTAGAAAGATGGTAATGACAAACCTATGTGCCAGACAGCAAAAGAGACACAGATATAAAGAACAGACTTTTGGACTATGTGAGAGAAGACAAGGGTGGGATGATTTGAGAGAATAACATTGAAGCATGTATATTACCATATGTAAAATAGATGACCAGTGAAGTTCAATGCATGAAGCAGGGCACTCAAAGCCGGTGCTCTTGGACAACCCAGAGGGATGGGGTGTGGAGAGAGGTGGGAGGGGGGTTCAGGCTTGGGGGACACATGTGCACCTGTGGCTGATTCATGTTAATGCATGGCCAAAACCACCACAATATTGTAATTATCCTACAATTAAAATAAATTAATCATTAAAAAAAAAAAGCTGAGGAAAGAAGAGAAGCAAAAGACTAGGGAGTAAGGGAAAGATATACCCAACTGAATGTAGAATTCCAGCAAATGGCAAGGAAAGATAAGAAGGCCTTCTTCAATGAACAGTGTAAAGAAATAGAGGAAAACAATAGAATGGGAAAGACTAGAGATATATTTAAGAAAATTGGAGATATCAAGGGAACATCTCACTCAAGCAGGGGCACAATAAAGGACAGAAACAGTAAGGATGTAACAGAAGTAGAATAGATTAAGAAGAGGTGGCAAGAATACAAGATCTATACGAAAAAAGGTCTTAATGACCTGGATAACCACAATAGTGTGGACATTCATCTAGAGCTAGACATACTGGAGTGTGAAGTCAAGTGGGCCTTAGGAAGCATTACTACAAAGCTAGTGGAGTGGAGGTGATGGAATTCCAGCTGAGTTATTTCAAATCCTAAAAGATGCTGCTGTTAAGGTGCTGCACTCAGTATGTCAGCAAATTTGGAAAACTCAGCAGTGGCCATAGAACTGGAAAAGGTCAGTTTTCATTCCAATCCCAAAGAAGGGCAATGCCAAAGAGTGTTCAATCCACTGCACAATTGCACTCATTTCTCATTCTGGTAAGGTTATGCCCCAAACCCTTCAAGCAAGCCTTCAGCAGGACATGAACTGAGAACTTCCAGACGTACAAACTGGATTTAGAAAAGGCAGAGAAACCAGAGATCAAATTGTCAACATTCATTGGATCATGGAGAAAGCAAGGGAATTCCAGAAAAACATCTACCTCTATTTCATTGACTACACTAAAGCTTTTGACTATGTGCATCACAACAAACTGTGGAAAATTCTGAAATAGATAGGAATACCATACCACCTTACCTGCCTCCTGAGAAACCTGTATGCAGGTCAAAAAGCAACAGTTAGAACCAGATATGGAACAACTGGCTGATTCCAAATCAGGAAAGGAGTACGTCAAGGCTGTATATTGTTACTCTGCTTGTTTAACTTATAAGCAGAGTATATCATGTGAAATGCTGGGCTGGGTGAATCACAAGCTGGAATCAAGATTTTCAGGAGAAATATCAACAACCTCAGATATGCAAATAATACCACTCTAATGGCAGAAAGTGAAGAGGAGCTAAAGAGCCTCTTGATGAGAATGAAAGAGCAGAGTGAAAAAGCTGGCTTGAAACTCAACATTAAAAAAACTAAGATCATGGGATCCAGTCCCATGATGTCATGGCAAATAGAAGGGGGAAAAGTGGAAGCAGTGACAGATTTAATTTTCTTGGTCTCCAAAATCACTGCAAATGGTGACTGCAACCATGAAATTAAAAGATGATTGCCCCTTGGAAGGAAAGCTATGACAAATGTACACAGTGTATTAAAAAGCAGAGACATCACTTTGCCAAAAAAGTTCAAAGCTATGGTTTTCCAGTAGTCATGTACAGATGAGAGAGTTGGACCATAAAGAAGGCCGAGTGCTGAATTATTGAGGCTTTTGAATTGTGGTGCTGGAGAAGACTCTTTGGAGTCCCTTGGACTGCAAGGAGATCAAACCTAAATGAGACAATCCTAAATGAAAAGTGAGTCATTCAATTGTGTCTAACTCTTTGTGACCCCATGGACTGTTCAGTCCATGGAATTCTCCAGGCCAGAATACTGGAGTGGGTAGCCTTTCCCTTCTCCAGGGGATCTTCCCAACCGAGGGATCAAACCCAGGCCTCCCGCCTTGCAGACAGATTATTTAACAGTTGAGCCCCAAGGGAAGCCTGAATGTTCATTGGAAAGACTGATGCCAAAGCTGAAGCTCCACTACTTTGGCTACTTGATGTAAAGAGCCAGCTCATTGGAAACGGTCCTGATGCTGGGAAAGATCGAAGGCCAAAAGGGAAGGGAGTGGCAGAGGAGGAGATGGCTAGATAGCATCACTGACTCAATGGACATGAATTTGAGCAAACTCTGGAGATGGTGAGGACAGAGGAGCATGACCTGCTGCAGTCCATGGGGTCTCAAAGAGTTGAACATGACTTACTGACTGAACAACAACAGCCAGTGGTTAGAACTTGGTGTTTTCACTGCTGGGACCAGGTTCAATCCTTGGTCAGGGAGCTACACAGTACAGCCACATACTGCAGCCAAAAAGTATCACAAAGGAATACTTCAAATATATTTTCATATCACTGCAAATAAAGTGCCTATTACAGAAATAAAGACAAGCAAGAAAATGTTCTTGACCTCATTTTCCCTTTTTCTTCTCATTTCTTTGTTCTTCTTTACAGAAATATCTTCAGAAGTAATACCTATACTCATGATCTTTAATTCATGTCCTCCCATCCTCTCTGAAACATACTCTAAAATGACATCTGTCTCCACCATTCCAACAGAACTGTTGCAAGGTTACCTGTGACCTTCCCGTGGCCCCATTGAATGACCACTTCACAATCCTCATCTCACCTGACCCACCAGGACCATACGCAGCACACCTTCCCTCTTCCTTGCTTGCAAGGCTTGCTTCACTGGGGTGCTGGGTTTCTGCACTCTCCCAATTTCCCCCTACCTCTCTGATTGCCCCTTCTCAGTATTCTTTGCTAATTCCTCCTCAGATCCTCAACTCTCAAACTTTGAGTGCTCTATGGCTCGGTCCTCGGGATGTCTCATCTCTGCTCCTTTGCCGATCTGAATCAATTCTATGCCACTTATCCCCAGATTTACATCTTCAACTCAGACCCATCCCTTGACATCTTGATGTGTATATCTGAGCTCCTGATCAACAATCTTCTCTTGGATATTTAACAGGCATCTCAGCATTAACAAGCACCCCAAAGAAACTGCTGATCTTCTCCCAAACCTGCTTTTCCTTCGAACTTAACCCAAATAATAGTAGGTAGCACTTACCCAGTGCTTATTCTATGCTTTGCACTGTTCCAAGTGCTTTATGATATTAACCCATTAGGAGAAACAAATAACCTGATTAAAAATAGGAAGTAGATCTAAATAAATATATTTCTAAAGATGACATACAAATGGCCAATAGCTACATGAAAAGATGTTTAACATCACTAATCATCAGGGAAATACCAGTCAAAACCACAATAAGGTACCACTTGTTAGAATGGCTACTATCAAAAAGACAAGGAATAACAAGTGTTGGTGAGGATGTGGAGACAAGTGAACCTTTGTGCACTGTTGCTGAGATTGTAAATTGGTATAGTCATTATAGAAAACAGTACGGAGTGTCCTCAAAAACTCAAAGCTAGAACTATGATGTGATCCAGCAATTGTACGTCTGGGTATTTATCCAAAGAAAGCAAAGCACCAACTTGAAACAGATCTGTATCCCCATGTTCACTGCAGCATTATTTACAAGAATCATGATAATGAAAACCACCTAATTGTCCATCTGTGGATGAATGGATGAAAAAAATGTGATAGATACATATGCTGCTGCTGCTTCGATGTCGCTTCAGTCATGTTCGACTCTGTGTGACCCCATAGACAGCAGCCTACAAGGCTCCTCCGTCCCTGGGATTTTCCAGGCAAGAACACTGGAGTGGGTCGCCATTGCCTTCTCCTAGATATATATGAATATTAGCCATAAAAAAGAAAAAGTTTGTCATTTGTAACAGCACAGATGAATCTTGAGAGCATTATAAAAAATGAAATAAATCAGACAAAGAAATATAAATACTATACAATCTCATTCATATGTGGATTATAAAACCAACCTACTAACCAACCAACCAACAAAAAACACAGACTCATAGATACAGAGAACGGATTAGTGGTTTCCAGAGGCAGGGGTTGGGGTTTGTATGAAATGCGTGAAGGGAATCAAAAGGTACAAACTTCCAATTATAAAATGACTAATTTATGGGGATGAAATTTGTAGCATGAAGACCTTAGTTAATAGTGCTCTATTGTGTATTTGAAAGTTAGTAAGCAAATAGACCTTAAAAGTTCTCATCACAAGAAAAAAATATATATATAAACTACCTCTGGTGACAGATGTTGACTGCACTTCTTGCAGTGATCATTCCTCAATATATACAAATATTGAATCATTATGTGGTACATCTGAAACTAAGAAAATGTTATATGTCGAGTATACTTCAATAAAGACAAATAACACCCCACCCCCGACCAAAAGCCTCATGACAGCTTTATGAGGTAGCTATTATTATTATCTCCATTTTACAGATTAGGAAATTGAAGCGTAGAAAAGTCCATTGACAAGAAGCTAAGGACGCCGGCATCATGTGGCAAAAAGCCCTTCCGGAACAAGAGCTCCATGAGAGCATAAATGTTTATCTGTCTTATTTGTTGCTGTTTCTCCAGGTTCTAGGACAGTTGCTGACACACAGGAGGAGATCAGTGAATGGCTACTGAGTGAATGAAAGAGTGTATTAGAGGGAGTTTTATAGATTTAAATGTACCTGCAGAATTAGTACAATCACAAGGCCTTTAATCAGCTGAACATGTTCACCCGGGCGGAACCACAGTGGTTTTCAGGACAGGCTGTGGGTCACAGTCAGCAGTCAAGGTGCCGAGCTGGCTTCTCTTGGTCCATGGTATATGGAGATCTGGATATACTCTTCTGTCTTACCAGCCTGTTCCCATTTTTAGGCCCTTAAGGAGGGGCTCAGGTGCCCCTGCAGTTTGTATCACATCTGATGAGCTCCTGTGCTTCTCATTCTGTCAGCAGAATAATTTTTTTTCCACGAGTGATCTGCCTGAAACTCTGCTCAGTGCTTTATTTGGATTAATTCAATTCTTTCAATCCTAAATGGTAGGCCCTTTGATGGACACCACTTTACTGAGGAAACTTAAGCTGAGATGTATGAACTAACTCACCCAAGATCGCAGAGTCAGAGGCAGGTTGTAAAGGAATTGATGTACCCCGAGGCAGTCACTGACAAGGGAAGGCAGACCAATTCTGGTGGGTTGCTGCTGCTACTGCTAAGTAGCTTCAGTCGTGTCCAACTCTGTGCGACCCCATAGATGGCAGCCCACCAGGCTCCACCGTCCCTGAGATTCTCCAGGCAAGAACACTGGAGTGGGTTGCCATTTCCTTCTCCAGTGCGTGAAAGTGAAAAGTGAAAGGGAAGTCGCTCAGTCGTGTCCGACTCAGCGACCCATGGACTGTAGCCTACCAGGCTCCTCCGTCCATGGGATTTTCCAGGCAAGAGTACTGGAGTGGGGTGCCATTGCTAGGCTGATGGAAATAGAATAAAATGTCTGGCTGGGTCTCCATCAGGTTCCTGGGACTTTTACCCTGGGGCATGCTGGGCTGAGCTGCTACTGGTCTTCAGCTAGTCCCCAGCTCCCATCCACTGTCTGTACTGATCCAACAGGGTCATTGCACTTGGGGTTATCCCTTTCTCATGGCTCTAGAATTGCCTGGATGCCAAGGATGGGGGAATCACTTTGGTTTGGAAGGCTGGAGGGCAGGGGAAACTTAATAGTATTCTCAACCTGCAGGGTGCACCCACCTTGGGTAACACTTTTACAGGGTTGAACAAATGTTCTCTCCCATTCCACCCTCCTTCCTAATGTCCCCACACTGCAGTGCAAGCTTAACAACCACTGCCAGGACCACCTGCTGAGTAATAATAACTTTTACTGTTTTCACACGTTTCAACTCGGTTTACAATTAGCTGCTAAGAAGTCATGTGGTTCAGACAGCAATCCCCTTTGGATGCAGGTGTGGGAACCAAAACCTTTCACACAAAATGTTAGGAAAACTTGTGACTTTGATAACTAAAAGCACACCAATGCCTCCTTTCTGTTCTCCTTTCCTGTGACTCACACATTCCTGTGACTCTCACATTCCTGTGCACTGGTCGAGGGTGTCGTCAAAAATCACACCAAACAGCAACCTTTTCTTCTTTGGTGGTTTCACCACGGATTTGATCTTTTTATTTTGTTTTCTTTTGTTGTAGCGGAAGTAACAGGCAGTGAGAGAACAAAACAGCCTACTCCCAGTGCCTCTCTTTATCTTAAAGATACTTACTGGATCTGGGCTACTTGGACGACAAATAAAATACCTTTTTCAGAATTGAAAACAAGTGTTTAAACAAAACTCATACACAAATGTTTATAGCAGTCCCATTCACAAGAACCAAAATGTGTTAACAACTCAAATGTCCATCAACAGATGAACGGGTAAACAAACTATGGTGTATATATACACAAGGGAATATTATTCAGGCATCAAAAGAAATGAAGCACTGATACATGCTACAAAATGGATGACCTTAGAAACCTTATGCTAATTTTATTTTAATTAATTAATTATAGCCATGCCACATGGCATGTGGGGTCTTAGTTCCCTGACCAGGGGTTAAACTTGCGTCCTTGGCAATGAAACATCAAAGGGCTAACCACTGGACCACCAGGGAATTCCACTTACACTAATATATTTTTTTTAAAGCCAGACACGAAAGGCTATATACTGTATGATCCCATTCATATGAAATATCCAGAAGAGGCAAATCTATAGAGACAGAAAGCAGATTAGTGGTTGACAAGGGGCCGGGGGAGGGAGAAATAGGAAGTAACTGTTTAATGTGTATCAGTTTTTCTTTGGGTGATGAAAATGATCTAGAAGTTTATAGTGGAGATGATTGTACAACACTGTGAATGCACTGAATGTCACCAATAATAAAGTTTATGTTATGTATATTTTAACACAATTGAAAAAAAACTGTCCTAGAAAGCAAAAGGAAAAAAAATCCTTTTCAGAGATCTTTAGACATTATTTCAAAATAACCCTAAATTCACCAAAGGGAAAACTAGCCAATTAAGATGTCGATAACACAAGTGTACACATTTGTCAAAATCCCTTGAATGTACTTAATATCTGTGTTTCACTGTATGTAAACTTTATCTTAATAAAAATTAGCCAATCAGTAGTAACAAAAAAATGTAACTGTACTGCATACTAAAATAATCTATGGAAATGTGATATTGCACTACCTATAGGCTAAGTTAAATTACACAGCTTCTGGGAGTCCACATATTCATCTACACTGCTGTGTAGAGCTCTTGGAAGTATATCATAAAGTTATTTAAATGACCACTGAGGTCCAGAAGGAATTCACATGTGGAATTGCAATCAGGGTAGACGGTCAGCAGCCTGGAGGTCACAGCATGTTCCTGCTGCAGACACTCACAATAGTAGGGAACTTGCTTCCTGGCCACAGGAAGTCTGAACGTAATTTCACTTAAAGTTCGTCAGCTGTACAGCAGTCGGTAATGACAAATAACCATTGCAGATAAGAATGTTTGCGGTTGTTCCACTGCTAGCTGATCCATCACTATATCCTTAGGTCACCCTGCATGATATATAAAAGCATGTGTTATTATTTCTGACAAATGCATTAACAGATTTTCCTTCTATTTAATTAGAAGCATTCATGACATTCTAAATGGATGCAAATATTTAACAACATTCACCAAATACTTATTAAACATTTGTTGTTGTTCAGTCACTCAGTTGTGTCTGACCCTTTGTGACCCCATGGACTTCAGCACACCAGGCTTCCCTGTCCTTCACCATCCCCCGGAGTTTGCTCAAACTCATGTCCATTGAGTCAGTTTTGCCATCCAATCATCTCATCTTCTGTCATCCCCTTCTCCTCCTGCCTTCTATCTTTCCCAGCAACGGGGTCTTTTCCAATGAATTCGTTCTTTGCATCAGGTGGCCAAGGTATTAGATCTGATAGAGTACCTGAAGAGCTATGGATGGAGGTTCATAACATTGTACAGGAGGTAGTGATCAAAACCATACCCAAGAAAAAGAAATGCAAAGAAGCAAAATGGTTGTCTGAGGAGGCCTTACAAATGGCTAAGAAAAGAAGAAAAGTGAAAGGCAAAGGAGAAAAGGAAAGATATACCCATCTGAATGCCGTGTTCCAATGAATAACAAGGAGATAAGAAAGCCTTCCTAAGTGATCAATGCAAAGAAACAGAAGACAACAATAGAAGGGGAAAGACTAGAGATCTCTTCAAGAAAATTAGAGATACCAAGGAAACATTTCATGCAAAGATGGGCACACTAAAGGACAGAAACGGTATGGACCTAACAGAAGCAGAAGATAATAAGAAAAGGTGGCAACAATACACAAAAGAATTATGCAAAAAAGATCTTAATGACCCAGATAACCACAATGGTGTGATCACTCACCTAGAGCCAGACATCCTGAAGTGTGAAGTCAACTGGGCCTTAGGAAGCATCACTACAAACAAAGCTAGCAAAGGTGATGGAATTCCAGCTGAGCTATTTCAAATCCTAAAGATTAAACATAAGATACATAAAATACATATTAGCATTCAATTCTGTATTCCCCAACTTCACATTAATTAGATTTCTAAGTCATTTTTTTTCATGTAATAGAAAGTTGAGATTGATTGTGAAATCTTTCTGTTCTCAAGGAATTTGATCAGTTTTCATGCTTATCTCTTCCTTGATCATTTTTTTAATACCAGATAGAAATGGGGTTATATGAACAATCCTTTAAAACAGCCTAAGTTAAATGATGCAAGGGGAAAATGAAACTACAAACTCCAGGAAAACAAAAACTGATAAAGGAAAAAAGTTATTATAAAACATTTCTTGATTCTTCAGTGAAATTTCATATTGTCAAAATATAAACCCGTTTATTAAATTTCAATGTTTAGAAGCTACAGAGAGACAACATACAGATATAAATTTGATTACAGAAAAGACAATAAATGCTGTTAATACTGTCAATGTAAAAGTACAAATTATAGAAGTTTGAAAGGCAGAAGGGGGAATAAGAATGCAAAGTGAGGGGGCTAACTTCATCTCACAAAGAAAGACCCAAAAGATATGTAACTAATGTGACTATGTAACTAATGGAATTAGAGGTGAAAGTGTCAGTATAGGACTAAAAGTTGCCAAAGAAGACATCGGATCAGATCACATCAGTCGCTCAGTTGTGTCCAACTCTTTGCAACCCCATGAATCGAAGCACGCCAGGCCTCCCTGTCCATCACCAACTCCCGGAGTTCACCCAGACTCACGTCCATCTAGTCAGTGATGCCATCCAGCCATCTCATCCTCTGTCGTCCCCTTCTCCTCCTGCCCCCAATCCCTCCCAGCATCAGAGTCTTTTCCAATGAGTCAACTCTTCACATGAGGTGGCCAAAGTACTGGAGTTTCAGCTTTAGCATCATTCCTTCCAAAGAAATCCCAGGGCTGATCTCCTTCAGAATGGACTGATTGGATCTCCTTGCAGTCCAAGGGACTCTCAAGAGTCTTCTCCAACACCACAGTTCAAAAGCATCAATTCTTCGGCGCTCAGCCTTCTTCACAGTCCAACTCTCACATCCATACATGACCACAGGAAAAACCATAGCCTTGACTAGACGAACCTTTGTTGGCAAAGTAATGTCTCTGCTTTTGAATATGCTATCTAGGTTGGTCATAACTTTCCTTCCAAGGAGTAAGCGTCTTTTAATTTCATGGCTATAATCACCATCTGCAGTGATTTTGGAGCCCAGAAAAATAAAGTCTGACACTGTTTCTACTGTTTCCCCATCTATTTCCCATGAAGTGATGGGACCGGATGCCATGATCTTCGTTTTCTGAATGTTGAGCTTTAAGCCAACTTTTTTACTCTCCACTTTCACTTTCATCAAGAGGCTTTTGAGTTCCTCTTCACTTTCTGCCATAAGGGTGGTGTTATCTGCATATCTGAGGTTATTGATATTTCTCCCGGCAATCTTGATTCCAGCTTGTGTTTCTTCCAGTCCAGCGTTTCTCATGATGTACTCTGCATATAAGTTAAATAAACAGGGTGACAATATACAGCCTTGACGAACTCCTTTTCCTATTTGGAACCAGTCTGTTGTTCCATGTCCAGTTCTAACTGTTGCTTCCTGACCTGCAACCAATATCTACTCCCCTCTGCTTCTTAGTAACAGAATACCAATTTTATTCACAGTGTCAGTGTGCCCAGCCACAGGCCATGGGTCATTCACAAAGCAATGACTTCCAACACTGGTTGCATACTGGAACTACCAGTTATAATTTAATTGACCTAAGGTAAAGTTTCTTATCTTGACACTACTGACATTTTGGACTGAATAAGTCTGTGCTGTGGGGGGCTGCACTGTGAATTGTAGGATATTTAGCAGTATTCTAGCCTTTCCCCATGAAATATCAGGAACACTGCACCCCTAATCATGACAATAAGATATAGCACCAGACATTGCCAAATGTCCCATGGGGGAGTGGTTGGAAACCACTAAACTAGGGTAAGACCATGTACACATCACTACATCTTAAAATATCCCTAGAAGATTCTAGTACGCAGCTAATGTTGAGAACCACTGATCTAAATAATGATGTCAATCCCTTTTTTTGCAGGTTTCTGTAACTCCCTGGCAGTAGGACGTGGCCACGTGATGTTGTTGCTATTGTTCAGTCATTAAGTCGTGTACCACTCTTTGGCACCCCATGGACTGCAGCACACCAGGCTTCCCTGTCCTTCACTATCTCTCAGAGTTTGCTCAAATTCATGTCCATTGGGTCAGTGATACTATCTAACCATCTCATTCTCCGCCACCCTCTTCTTTTGTAATACCGTTCTGGCCAATGAGATTTAAGTAGAGGTTTGCTAGTGGGAGGAGGTCTAATAAATCGTAGGCTTTCTTGATAAAAGGCAACCAACATAACTTCTGTTTCTCATCCCGTCTCTTCTTTCTTGCTTGTATGCAGATGTGATGTTTGGAGCTGCAGCAGCCATCTTGTAATCAAAAAGAGATAAGCTTGACTGTAAAAACTAGTCTATTAAGTATAGCAGAAAGGAAAGCTAAAGAACCTGGGCCCCCACTGGCAGTTTTTGGCAGCTGAACTAGCAATAAACTGGATTTATTAAGTGAGAAAAATATCTCCATATGCATTTAAGTCACTGTAGTCAGGTTTCTATTATTTAAGTGAAAAGCAATCACAGCTGCTATAGTTTCAAATGTAATGAAGGCAGGAAGTAAAAACGTCTAATACTATATTGGTGGGATGGGGCACAGGAGGAGAAAGAGTAGTATAAACAAGCTAAATACTCATCTCTCATAATAGGAAGTCTAAAGGGATACATCAAAAATAGTTATATGTATCTCAAAAACTAAAAGCATGTGTCCATATAAATACTTGTACTTGAATGTTTGCAGGAGCCTTATTCATAATAGCCCCAAAGAGGAGACAAACATAATGTTCTTCATCAACTGATTAATGAATAAACAAAGAATGGTATATCCATAGAATGGAATATTATTGTTGTTCACTAACTCAGTTGTGTCCGACTCTTTGTGACCCCATGGACTGCAGCACACCAGGCTTCTCTGTCTTTTACCATCTCCCAGAGCTTGCTCAAACTCTTGTCCACAGAATCAGTGATGCCATCCAACCATCGCAGCCTCTGTTATCCCCTTCTCCTCCTGTCTTTACCAGCATCAAGGTCTTTTCTAATGACTGAGCTCTTCCCATCAGGTGGCGAAATTATTGGAGCCTTAGCTTCAGCATCAGTTGATCCAATGAATATTCAGGGTTGATTTCCTTTAGGATTGACTGGTTTAGTCTCCTTACTGTCCAAGAGACTCTCAAGAGTCTTCTCCAGCATCACAGTTTGAAGGCATCAATTCTTTGGCACTCAGGCATTTTTATTGTCCAGTTCTCACATCCATACATGACTACAGGAAAAAAACCAAGGCTTTGACTATACGGACCTTTGAAGGCCAAGTAATGTCTCTGCTTTTTAATATGCTGTCTAGGTTTGTCATATCTTTTCTTTCTAGGAGAAAATTGAAAGTTGCTCAGTCGTGTCCAACTCTTTGCAACCCTATGGACTGCAGCATGCCAGACTTCCCTGTCCATCACCAGATCCCGGAGTTTACTCAAACTCACGTCCATTGAGTTGATGATGCCATCAACTATCTCATCCTCTGTCTTCCCCTTCTCCTCCTGCCTTCAATCTTTCCCAGCATCAGGGTCTTATCAAATGAATCAATTCTTCACATCAGGTGGCCAAAGTATTGGAGTTTCAGCTTCAACATCAGTCCTTCCAATGAATATTCAGGACTGATTTCTTTTAGGATGGCTGGATCTCCTTGCAGTCCAAGGGACTCTCAAGAGTCTTCTTCAACACCACAATTCAAAAGCATCAATTCTTTGGCACTCAGCTTTCTTTTTACAGTTCATAGAATTCTCCAGGACAAAATACTAGAGTGGGTAGCCAATTCTCTTCTCCAGGGAATCTTCCCAATGCAGGGATCAAACCCAGGCCTCCCACTTTCCAGGCAGATTCTTTACCAGTTGAGCCACCAGTAAAACCCAAGCTTCCTGGTGCAAGCGTCTTTTAATATCATGGCCGCAGTCATTGTCCACAGTGATTTTGGAGCCCAAGAAAATAAAGTCTGTCACCATTTCCATTATTTTCCATTTATTTGCCATGAAGTGATGGGATCATATGCCATGATCTTAGGTTTTTGAATGTTGAGTTTTAAGTTTTTCACTCTCTTTTTCATTCACAAAGTGCTTTTTCACTCTCTTTTTTCACCTTCATCAAGAGGCTTTAATTCTTCTTGGCTTTCTGCCGTAAGAGTGGTGTCATCTGCATACCTGAGGTTATTGATATTTCTTTCAGCAATCTTGATTCCAGCTTGTGCTTCTTCCAGCCCAGTGTTTTCTCATGATGTATGCTGCATATACGTTAAATTAGCAGGGTGACAATATACAGCCTTGACGTACTCCTTTCCCAATTTGGAACTAGTCCCTTGCTTCATGTCTGGTTCTAACTGTTGCTTCTTGACCTGCTGTATTGCTGTATCTCACTGTCCACACTGTTCACTGAAGCCAGGGCAGGCAAGGCATGAGCTTAAGAGGCTGGGAGACTCAAGGAGCCATAGGAGCTGCAGGCACGTTTATTCTCTCCTGGCTGACACAGCAGCCATAGCAGCAAACACGCTGTGTTCTCTCCTTTCCTGGCTGACGCAACAAACACAGCTATAATAAAGCAGTAATTCCCATGGCTTTATGGGTGGAGCTGGTACAGGGGTACCACACAAAGTAGCCCACAACCAAGTGAGTACCTCGTGACACACATACGCAGTGCTACAAATGATCTCAGCTGTTACATAGTCATTATTTACAAAACGTGGGGCAAGAAAGCCTGAACATGCCATCTTGGCCAATTTCCTCTCTCCCCACACCTGTGTACAAGTTTCCCTGTATGTTGTTATCTGTTCTCTGCGTAAGGTGGTCTGGTATTCCCACCTCTTTCATAATTTTCCAGTTTGTTGTGATCCACAGAGTCAAAGGCTTTAGTGCAGTAAATAAAGCAGAACTAGATGTTTTTCTGGAATTCTCTTTTTCTATGACCCAATAGATGCTGGCAATTTGATCTCTGGTTCCTCTGCCTTTTCTAAATCCAGCTTCTACATCTGGAATTTCTCAGTTCACATACTGTTGACACATAGCTTGAAGGATTTTGAGCATTACTTTGCTCGCATGTGAAATGAGTGCAATTGTGTGGCAGTTTGTACATTCTTTGGCATTGCCTTTCTTTGGGATTGGAATGAAAACTGACCTTTTCCAGTCCTGTGGCCACTGCTGAGTTTTCCAAATTTGCTGACATATTGAGTCAATATGTCATTATAATAGCATCATCTTTTAGGATTTGAAATAGCTGAGCTGGAATTCCATCACCTCCACCAGCTTTGTTCGTAGTGATGCTTCCTAAGACCCACTTGACTTCACTCCAGAATATCTGGCTTTAGGTGAGTGATCACACCGTCATGGTTATCTGGGTCATAAGATCTTTGTACAGCTCTTCTGTGTATTCTTGCCACCTCTTCTTAATATCTTCCTCCCCTGTTAGGTCCATACTATTTCTGTCCTTTATTGTGCCTATCTTTGCATGAAATGTTCTCTTGGTATCTCTAATATTATTCAGTCCTAAAAAGTAATGAAATATATATGTCACAACATAGATGAAACTTGAAAACATTTTGCCAAGTGAAAGAAGCCAGATAATAAAATATTATATATTGTGTGATTCTATTTCTATGAAATGTCCAGATGAATCAAATCCATAGACACATAAAGGAGATTATTATTTGTCAGCAGTTGGGGAGTGGAGCAATTGGGAATGACTGCTAATGAATAATTTTTGGGGGGAGTGGATAAAAATGTTCTAGAATCAGATAGTGGTGATGGTCACGCAACATTTCATATATACAAAAAAAACCCCACCTAATTGTACTCTTTGAAACAGTGAATTTTGTTACATGTGAATTGTGTGTCAATAGAAAACAAAACAAAAACAAGAACAGAAAAAGCTGTGTAAGTGAAGTATTGGAGATATGGAAGGATTCATGGAAAGGCAGACTTCAAAGTAATTTTTTATTAGGAGCATGAGCAAGAAACAATTGCTTTTCATTATTAGACCTTCTGTATCTTTTTTTTTTTTTCCCTTAACATGTTTGTGTTACTTTGGTACAAGAAAATTTAAAGGAAAAAAGTGGCATAAGAATATTTCTTTCTTTATAGACTTGGCTAAGCTAGTGACTCTAGTAAGGAAGAATTTTCTCTCATTTCCAGGCAGGGTGCCAATTTACATCCCTTTCCTTTCCCTCTGGTCTCTGCCAATATGGTGTCAGACACTGAAAACTAGCTTCAAATTAAGAAAGCGTCTAAGGAAAATAAAAAGCACATTCTTAACTAAAATCACACACTTGTAATTCTTCAGGTCCATGACTATCACGATGTTTTTCACAATGGAGAAAAAGTGAATCTCTAACTCAAAAATAAACTCCACATCTCTTGCTTTACACAAAAATTTTAAAAAGAGCATGTTGAATAGCAAAAACCTATCACCCCAATCCAGAGCTCAGTTCCAAACCAGTAAGGACCAGTGTACGTGGACATTAAAGACAGACCTCTGCAGATGTCAAAGCAAAAATGCAGGCTCCTCCTGGGCGATCTATTTTCCTGAAGAAGGTACTTTGCCCCTGCAAATAACTATGGAAGTTGTATAATCCAAGGCTTTTAATCAATTGATCCTTAATGAATTCACAGCCTGAACTTCTTACAAGCTGCAATTCTAGAAGGAAAAAAAAAGACACACTTTCATAAGATACCCTATGATTTCAGCAGCTGATTGAATGCTTGATGGCTGGGAGTGACCATGGAGTGGGAGGGTGTGTTTCTCCTCACCCCTCACCCCTGATTCTGTCTCCCTGTGACTTCTGCCACATCCATAAGTAGAACCTAAAGCAAATGGATTCAGATGTAGATTTAGTTTCTCCTGGCTACTTCTGGTGTTTGCCCAACCCAGAAGCACAAACGACTCCCTGCTTAGAGTGAGGAGCAAAAATCTCTGGCTTCTAACATGGATGAAGACTCCCCTGAAGTCAGTCTGTGCCATTTTAAATCTTCAGGCCCAGCAAGATTTTTTTTTTTTTCATTCAACCTGCTTTTTATATCACAGTCTCACATTTTCTCTCTACTTTCTTTAAACATCCTGACTCTCATGTGCCTTTGCCACCCCCACCCACCCAAGGGAATTTTTCATATTCTCAAGGAGTTACAGGGGATAGACCGAGGAACTCGGATGCTGTCAATCGGTCCCTCATCTGCCAACCTCACTGCCTGCCTTGGTCTTATTTTCATCACACACCACAGCAAGCAGGCCCAGATTGGAGGATTCTGGTCTATTTTAGTCACTAACCCATATAATGCTTCCCGAGGGCATCGCCATTTGAGTCTAGAAAGCCTATATGAGGCACAGGAAAAATGATGGTAGAATGTCCCATGGTGTGGTTAATAGTCGGGCAGAATTTGGCTCCCATTTCGCACAGCAGCCCTCATAATGAGGAAGAGGGTAACCCCCCTACACACACACCTGGAATGAGTGTCAGGTTGGCTGCGGACAGCACCAGGCTCACCTGCTAGCTTCGTAACAACTGTGAAAACAAGCCTCTCTTTCCCAACGAAAGTGAAAAAGAAAGTGAAAGTCGCTCAGTCGTGTCTGACTCTGCGACCTCATGGACTATAGAGTCCATGGAATTCTCCAGGCCAGAATACTGGTGTAGGTAGCCTTTCCCTTCTCCAGGGGCTCTTCCCAAGCCAGGGACCAATCTAGGTCTCCCGCATTGCAGGTGGATTCTTTACCAGCTGAGCCACAAGGGAAGCCCTACAGAAGCCCTCTTTCCCAATAGTTTCAAAATCGAATCCCCTTGGCTTAGTTCAAGTCATATGAACTAATCACTGTGGCCAAGTCAGAGGATCTTGATTGGCCGTACCCAGGTCACGTGCCTGGAATACAAGAACTGACTGAGTGGGAGGGAAACCAGGGTTGAGTTATCAAAAAGGGTGGGGATGAATGTCAGACTAGAACATTGGCTTTATATATATCTACTTAAAAAACAAGGAGAAGAACTGAGGACATGCTGGGAACATGAAAGACATTCATGGTCCCTAGACAGATGTATCTTTGGGAACAGTCTCTATATACCTTTTTGTAACATGGTCTTTTTCACATATTTATTGAACATTGAGTGTACGTAGTAATCTAAGCCTAGCAAGAAGTGTTGCACAGAATTGGTCTCTTCCCAGGAAGCCATTTTCAGGAGTCTCTCTACCTTCACCTCACATCTCTGAGGCTGACAAGTTGGGGAGGCTGGAACAAGAGCCTTTCACACCCTTTCACCTCTTTGTGGGAGGTAGCAGGTCCCCTTCTGGTGACCTTCCCTCCTGTTCCCCATCCCAGGTTGGCTGGGAATGGTTTAAGGGGGACCTTTCCCATTTACATTTTAATCACAAGACCTGAGAAAGCTAACTCGTGGAATTTCAGACATCAGAACTGCCATGGAGGAAACCTGATCATTTGATGTCAGGCAGCCCTGAGTTTGAGTCTTAGCTTTGCCACTTTTTAAAAGTTTGTGTCTTTGGGAGAAATGTTTAATCTCACCAAGCCTCCAGTTATTCTGAGGATTAATTTAAAAGAATGGCTGTATTTCAAATACTCATCAGGAGATTTGGTTTAGACTCGGCACCCAGTAAGAATGATGTTATTTTCTCATTAATAGTATTTATTTACAGTGGAGTACACTGGGATCTGAACCTGCTTTGCTGATTGACCTCTGCCAAGTCCCTGCCCGTCTCTGGGCAATGAGGCTTGAGCTAGATGTGTTGCCTCCTCTGAGAACCTGGGACTGCCACGTGCAGGGCGTGATGGAAGCCCAATGCCAGAGGCTGGCATGGTGCACCTGTGTGTGTGTGTGTGTTTTCGGGGATAATGAGTATACGTGGGTCCTTTTGCACTGGGTGGATGGAGCTGTTACTCCCAGAAACCCCCAAATCCGTGTAGACAGAGAGCCATGGCAATCACTTCAGTGTTTGGGAAAACCTGGGAGGCAGGCAGGGAGATCAGTGTGTAGAAGACAAAGGTTGAGTTGCCAGTGAGTGCTGGTTGCTCCCTTTCCTTCCCTGGGCTGCTGGGAAGGTGCAAGGCGGCTAGGTGGGTCAGGGTGAGCCCTTAGCAACTCTATCTCCGTGGAAAAGGGAATGGCAGGCTCAGGCCTCCTGCAGGGTGCTGGCAGGCAGCCAGGCCTCTCCCTTGATGTTCCACAGCTAAATTGGGTCCAGCTGTTGCCCTGGAATCTGATATTAACAAATGTGTTCCTAGGGCAGCCCTGAGCTTGCAGCCCAGTTTTGGTAGTTTTAGAGGACCCTGGGCCCACTGGACCCCATGTGGGTCATTCCTTCTGTGGGCAGTGTTCCCCAGCTGGGCTGGTATATGGCCAGGTTATCATATTCATCAAGTATCTGGTCAAGATGATGGGCTGGTCTCTTTCAAAGGTGATTGAATCTCACTTCTTCATCTTGGGAGTCAGCTCCAGACCAGCTTGATTTCTTATTTCTTTTTTTTAAAATTCCACTATCTTTATAATCTTATATATATTACATATATAATACGTATTTTTTCTTAATTTTTATTTATTTATTTTTGGCCACACTGGGTCTTCGTTGTTGGTCAGTCTTTCTCTAGTTGCAGAGATTGGGGGCTACCCTCTAGTTGCAGTGCTCGGGCTTCTCACTGTGATGGCTTCTCTTGTTTCAGAACACAAGATCTAGGTGTACCAGCTCAGTAGTTGTGGCCACAGGCTTTGTTGCTCTGTGGCATGTGGGATGTTCTCAAACCAAAGATCAAACCCATGTCTCCCACACTGGCAGATGGATTCTAAACCACTGGACCACCAGAGGAGTGCAACTAGCTTGATCTCATGTGTCATTCAATGTGCTTTCTTTCACGCAAGGCTCTCTCTCCACCAAGCTTGGGAGCATCAGGCTGCTTAGAGCCAGGGGTTTGGAGTGGGAGTGTGTGTGAATCCAGGAGCCCTGAGGTGATCAGGGTTGACACTCCATTGCATGCCTAGGTTGTGAGCTCTACTGGGCATCCTTCTTCTTTCTCACTCCCTCGAATCCTCCCTCCCTTTTTTATTTCCTGCCTTCCTTCCAGGCCATTATGTGCCAGTACCTAAGTCAATACTCATAGTGCTCCTGCAGGGTAGGTTGTATTATCTGCTCAGAGCTACTGTTGAATAACCTGATGGAGGGCATGATGGCAGAGGCTGGTGGGTCCACAGTTTAAACCCAGGTCTGGCTGACTCCAGGTAGGTGTTTCTTCTACTCTTCTTGATGTGCTTCTCAAGCTCCGGTCTGGCAGCGGGGATAACAAGATGACTCAGATCCCTGCCCCAGGGCACTGGCAGTGCAGGGAACAGTGAATAACCATGAGATAGAGAAGGGGGCAAAGCAGGGCCAGAGATCATGGTGCAGGTTCAAACCCAGGGCCGTTTACACATCCATGTGACTGAAGCCACTTCTGGGCTGCCCTCGGCGTTGATGGCTCTCTGAAGGGGAGCAGGACATGATAGCTCAGTGCAATGTGAGGTTCCAGGTTGGCTGTTGGATCAGGAGAAAAATGTTTCAAAGGACATGAATTAGGGCAATTAATGGTTTTCCCAGTAGTCATGTATGGATGTGGGAGTTGGACCATAAAGAAAGCTGAGCGCCGAAGAATGGATGCTTTTGAACTGTGGTGATGGAGAAGACTCTTGAGAGTACCTTGGACTGCAAGGAGATCCAACCAGTCCATTCTAAAGGAGATCAGTCCTGGGTGTTCATTAGAAGGACTGATGTTGAAGCTGAAATTCCAATACTTTGGCCACCTGATGCGAAAAGCTGACTCATTTGAAAAGACCCTGATGCTGGGAAAGATTGAGGGCAGGAGGAGAAGGGGATGACAGAGAATGAGATGGCTGGATGGCATCACCGACTCGATGGACATGAGTTTGGGTAGGCTCCGGGAGTTGGTGATGGACAGGGAGGCCTGGTGTGCTGTGGTTCCTGGGGTCGCAAAGAAGTCAGACACGACTGAGTGACTGAACTGAACTGAATGACATTTAAATTTGGACTATAGTTTCAATGATTGTAAAGTTTCAATATCAAATTCCCTTAATTAATATTTAAATTGTGATTACATAAGAGAATTTCCGCTCTTAGGAGATACAGCTGAAGCATTTCACGATGGTGGGTCATGATGGCTCTAACCTCCTCTCCAATGGTTCAGCACATACTAGTAGTAAGTATACACATGTAGAGATAAAGCAAAGAGGCAAAATGTTAACAATTGGTGAATTTAGATGAAAGATATACAGGTATTCACTGTACTGTTCTTGCCACTTTTCTGTAGATTTGAAATTCTTCCAGATGAAAAGTTAAAGAAAAGAAGGGGGAATAGTGAGAGGAGGCAGCAAAGGAGAAGAGCAGCAGGGAGAGGGCCGGCTCCTGGCAGCCAAGAGGGGACGTGAGTCCACAAAGGCAGCAAAGGCTGCAGGTAGGTGGGAAGGTGGGGGGCAACTGAAGAGCAAACTGAGGGGCTGCGGAAAGGACGCTGCAGTCTCGGAGATTAGAGAATGTAGGAGAACCGGAGGCACCAGGAGTCGTGAGCATGTTCTCAAGGGTTTCTCCAGAGATGGGATGGTGGATGGCTGGGCAGGCAGGATTGGGCAAAGAACTTCTTAGATTGGGAGAGTCTTAAGCCATTTGTTCAGGAGAGGCTAAAGGGCTGATGGGGAGAGAAGTGATGAAGAGCCAAAGGAGTCCACATTTTATTGCCTTCAGAGCTTTTATCAGTATGGAATTATTTCATCTTAAGATATGTATTATCTTCCTGTGTAAGCCTCATGAAACGTAAGCTCCTTGAAGGCAACCCGTTCACGTTATCTATCATTTGCCCCTTATGTTAATCTTCACTGCTGTATCCCTTGCACACGTCAGGGGCTCAGTGTTTTTGAATAAATGAATGACAGGGTGTGTTTGTGTCTGCAGTTACCATAGCAAGGACCACACTGGGAGTTTAAACAGCAGGAACACAGTCCACTCCTGGAGGCTGGAAGCCTGAGGTCAAGTCTGAGTCGGAGGGCTGGTTCCTTCTAAGGCCAGTGAGGAAGCACTGCTCCGGGCCTCTCTCCTTGCCTCACAGATTGGCGTCTTCTTCCTGTGAATCTTCAAAGCCCCTTTCCTCTATGTGTGTTCTCCTCTGGGTCCAAATCTCCCCTTTATATAACGCCACCAGTCATATTGGATTGCTACTGCTGCTAAGTCGCTTCAATCGTGTCCGACTCTGTGCGACCCCATAGACAGCAGCCCACCAGGCTCTGCTGACCCTGGGATTCTCCAGGCAAGAACACTGGGGTGGGTTGCCATTTCCTTCTCCATTGCGTGAAAGTGAAAAGTGAAAGTGAAGTCGCTCAGTCGCAACTGACTCATGGACTGTAGCCCACCAGGCTCCTCCATCCATGGGATTTTCTATGCAAGAGTACTGGAGTGGCTTGCCATTGCATATTGGATTAGGACCACCCTAATGACTTTGTCTTAATTCACTTTCTCTGCTACCACCCTATTCCCAAATAAGGTCACACTCTGAGGTACTGGTGGTTGGGACATCACTATATCAGTTATGTATTAGTTGCTCAGTCATGTCTGACTCTTTGGGACCCCATGGACTGTAGCCAGCCAGGCTTCTCTGTCCGTGGAATTCCCCAGGCAAGAATACTGGAGTGGGTTGCCATTACCTTCTCCAGGGGATCTTCCTGACCCAGGGAATGAGCTGGGACCTCCCATATTGCAGGCAGATTCTTTTACTGTCTGAGCCACCAGGGGAGGCCAAACAACGAACAGAGGATGGTTATGGGAGGATGCAATTTAGCCTGTAAAGGGAAACGGGAAGGACGGGGGAGGGAGGTGGAAGTGCGTTAGGGTGAGAGGACAGGGGGAAGGCGGGGCCTGGAGGGGAAGCCAGGGAAGCTGGGGGTGAGGCTGGGGCACCCACCTGAGCCTTAAAAGAAAAGACGTTTTTGTTGTGTGTGGCTCCAGAAAGTTGAACTAAAGCCGAAGGGAGAATGTTTGGGTTCAATTAAAGGGAAACCTGTAAGTTAAGAGGTGTGTATGTGAGCTCAGTCGTGTCCGACTCTTTGCTATTCCAAGGACTGTAGCCCACCAGGCTCTTCTGCTCATGGAATTTTCCAGGCAAGAATACTGGAGCAGCTTGCCACTTCCTTCTCCAGGGATGTTCCCGACCCAAGAATCAAACCTGTGTCTCTTATGTCTCCTGCGTTGGCAGGTGGGTTCTTTACCACTAGCGCCATCTGGGAAGCCCAAGTTAAGAGACTGGACCCCGCAAAAGCAGAGGCAGGTGCTCTGAGAGTGGGAAGCGAGCACCCCATCTCTAGGAAGGAGGAGGGATTGGTGGCACACCGGGGCCAGGGAGGCTGGCATTCCAGCCTGCAGGCAGTGGATTGACTTGTTCACGCCTCAGTACTGTGCGCACTGCTTTGCGCCAGGCTTGGGCTGTGCTGAGGGAGCAGCTGCAGACTGACACCCCTAGGCTCTCCGGGGTCTGGGGAGAGGTGACTGCAAAGGTCCTTTCTGGTTCCTTTGCTGCTGAGGTGTGGCTGGTAACGCTGACCACACTTGGGCAGCCCTGCAGGGAGCAGAGGGACAGGAGCACCAAACTAATGAGGCTCCACTCATATATGCCTTGCCCATGAATGCCACCTGGTGGGCCGCTTGCCAATTGCCCCTCAGACCACACCCCAGTGCCCCAACACTGACCCTGGGTGGATCAGGACACCTGGACTCTGTCCAGGTGCGTTGATAAGGCTGGTCTGGGCCACTGTGAGCCTGGGTTTCCTCATCTGTATACATGACACCAGTGGTTGTAAGTTAATGTGCATAGGGGGCTGTGTAATAGAGAAAGCCTGGAACTGAGTCAGGTCATATCTGGATTCTGAATCTCCATTTTCTCATTTCTCAACCTTGTGACTGCACGAGTCACTTAGCGTCAGTAAGCCCGTATCTCATCTGTGAAATGGGCATGTATTGGCCTGCTCCAGGGCTACTCACAATAGCTACTTGACCTCAGTGCTGGGCTCTGGGGCAGCTTTTCTAGTGATTCATTTTGTTATTAATAAGAACCCTTTGTAAGCTCTGAAGGGCTGCACGCATGCCATCCATCGTTATTAATAATCAACTTAAGGTCATGAACTTGAGTCGCTTGGGAAGGAAGTGTTGGGGGCAGATGTTGCCCTGGGGGATCTCCAGTCTGGCAGCATCCTTTTTCCTCTTCTCTGCTGGTCTGAGAAATCAGCTGGTACCAGGAGCGTCAGTAGGAACCAGACAAGCTCCTTCTCTTAAAGGAAGTCCCAGTTCTTGGTTTTCCTCTACCTACTAGATGTTGCCTCTTCCAGAGGGGCTCAACCCCCACCCCATAGCCTCAGCCTCATCATGAGAAAACCTTGAGGCAAATCCCAGCTGATGGACATTGTATAATAAGTATGGCCAGTTCTCAGAACTCTCAAGTTAATTGAAAACAAGGGAAGTCTTGAGAAACTATCATAGCCAAGAGGAACCTAAGGAAACATGGCAGGTAAATCCTGGATGGGATCCTAGAATGAAATAGGAGTTGGGGAAAACTAGGGGGGGAATCTGAGGGAAGTATAGGCTTTAGTTAATCATGCGTTGGCTCATTAGTTGTAACAAATGTGTGAAACATACAAGTTAGATATTAACGATAATAGGAGCAATTGCTTGTGGGAGTGTATAGACTGAATATTTGTGTCCTCCCCAGATGGGATGATATTAGAAGGTGGGGCCTTTGTGGGGATTAGGTCATGGGGGTGGAGCCCTCCTGAAGAGGATTAGTGCCTCATAAGAAGACACAGCTTGTTTATGGTCTCTGCTCTTCTCCAGCTCCAGTACTCTTGCCTGGAGAATCTCATGGGCGGAGGAGCCTGGAAGGCTGCAGTCCATGGGGTCTTGAAGAGTCAGACACGACTGAGCGACTTCACTTTCACTTTTCACTTTCATGCATTGGAGAAGGAAATGGCAACCCACTCCAGTGTTCTTGCCTGGAGAATCCCAGGGACAGGGGAGCCTGGTAGGCTGCCGTCTATGGGGTTGCACAGATTCAGCTACGACTGAAGCGACTTAGCAGCAGCAGCAGCAGCTCTGCTACAAGGGGAAGACAGCTGTCTGCAACCTGGAAGAGGGCCCTCATCAAGACACTGGATCTGCCAGTACCTTGATCTCAAACTCTTCAGCCTCTAGAACTGTAAGATATAAATGTTTATTGATTAAGCTACTGGTCTATGATATTTTTGTTATACCATCCCAAACCAAGACAGGGGCAATATATAGGAACTATCTGGATTATCATTACAGACTTTCTGAATATCTAAATCCATTTTTGAACAATTTATTTAAAAAAAAATGCTGGTTTTTAAAAGAATAAGATTGTCACCAGAATGGTAATTATCTCAGGGAGGGTGGGTATTAAGAGATTTTTATTTTCTTCCTTATTCTTTTGGGTTTTTTTTTTTTTTTGTATTTTTTATACTAAATTTTTAAAACTTAAAGAAAGAAAGGGAGGGAGGGAGAAAGAGAGCAAGGGAAGCAGAGAGGGAGAGAAAGAGAGGAGGGGGGAAGGAAGAAAGAAAGGGAAGGAGGGGGCAGATGAAGGAAGACAGAAGGGAGGAAGGAAATCTAAAGTTAATGCAGTGGCAAACACCAGCCAGCTCATCCATCAGCTGTCTCAGGTGAGAGGCAGGGAGGCCCGGGTCCCTTCCTGCCAGATGAGTCCTCAGAGGTTCAGAGGTGCCTCAGCTGTCCTGATCTTGGGCTCTCACCCCAGGGCAGGTGTGTTCAGGGGCCTGATGAAGCCTTAACTCAGCATGTCCATCCTAACTACAGCAGTATCCTGGGCGTTCTCCTTCACCTTGCCTGGGAAAGCTGCACCCCCGGTGCCCAGAGGGCTGGGGGTCCAGCCAGTGCAGGTAGATGACTCAGGAGTGCTGAGAGGACCAAACGCTCCATCAGTCTGGCCCCGGGGCTTTTCAAGTTTTCCTAAATCCCTCTCCCAGCCAGTGACTCACCCTCAACCCCCACCTACTAGACAGGCAGCTCAGAGCTGCATCACTGACTGTGAGCAGGGAGGGGGCATCTGGCCTCTGAGGTCCAGACAAGCCAGCTCACAGCCCCACCATGCTCTGGGGAGTCCAGTGTTCTCGAGTTTGGGGCAGATTCCCAGAGGCCTCACTTTCTTGTGGTTGGTTTTGGCCTTGGCTGTCCCTTCTGTCTGCTGTCTCTCTTCTGCACTTTGGGGACCTCAGAGAAGCCCTTTGTCAGTTTCTGTGCGAAAAGATAAAAGGACAATCTCACCCAGGGCTCAGGAGTGAGAGCTTGTCCGAGGCATCAAGAGAAAGGGTCACACAGGGGCCACAGCCCAAGCCCTTAAAGTGACCAAGGGCCTTCCTGGCCCTCTCCCCGCTCCTCCCCTTCGCCTCCTCCAGGCCTGTCCTCTTCATGCTCTGATGTCTTCCCCTCACTCTGCTGGGCTGGGGCTCTCCTGCACCCCAGTTCTCCTGTTACCGTCCCATCCTCGCAAAACACACTGCAGACAGCCTGGCTGCTGCTGCGCGCGCACCACGCACCCCTTCCCAGGGACTGTCCTCCGTATTGCTTTGAGGAGCAACGCTGCATCTGCAGTGGCTGGTGTGGCCTGGCCCTGCCTCGCCTCACGTCGGGCGGTCCCAGCTCTGCCCGTGGCCTCCCTGTCCCTCTTCTATGGCCCCTCCTGCCGCACGGTGTTTCTTTATGCTGCAACCATCTTCAATTCTCCACTTGCTGGTGAATCCTCTCATCCTGCAGATTGCTGCTTCCGTGTGGTTCCCTCAGAAATCGTGCATCGTCCACCCTCTGGGCACATCTGTACCTCTCACTTCTGTGTGTGCTTTTCTCATTGTTTCTGGCCTCCGCCAGACCGGAAGCTTCAGGAAGGAAGGGGCTGCATGCAGTTCTACTTTGTTTTATCCCCAAGTCCTAAGTCTGGTGTGTAAATGGCTCTCATGTCAACTAGGATTGGGTTTAACAGTGAGTGACAGAAAACCCAGAATAATAGTGACTTAAAGAAATATACACTCATTCTTGTCTCATGTGATCAAAAGCTGCTGGTAAGGAGTCCCATTGCTTACACCATGATTGTGGAATGGTGACCCCATGTTGGTCAGGAACCCAGGCACCTTCTACCTTGACTTCAGTGCCATGGTCCATGATGGCCACTCTAGCTATCACGGCCAAATTCTAGCCAGCAAGGAGGAGGGAATGCAAATTATGCTCTTTTGTCAGGCTTCTCAGAAGTTTCATACACCACTTCCACTTACCTTCCTAAGTCTCATCACCACACATGCCAGGGAAATGTAATCTATGCCAGGCAGCTGTGTTCCCAGCTAAAAGAGGGGTTCTGTCTAGGGAGAATAACTAGCAGAATCTGCCATGCTGCTGCTGCTGCTGCTAAGTTGCTTCTGTCGTGTCCGACTCTGTGCGACCCCAGTAAATACTTATTGAATGGGGGAATCATTTGATACAGCAGTCCTCTAAGGTAGATATTATTCCCATTTTATAGATGAGTGCACCGAGGCTCAGAGAGGTTAGGGCAACCTTCTAAAGGTAGTAAGTGGGTGGCCCTGGTGTCCTGGGACATTGGAACCAGGTTCAGATTACCTGCTGCCTTCCTGTGGCCCCCTGGACTTTGTCTTACTCACTCTAGGCCCGTTTTCCCATCTATACATTGAGCCTGTGGGTCTCTGGGCTTCTGTGTTGCCACAACAAATCTGAGGTCTCATACATGGGAAGAGCCAGAACCTTGCAGTCCACAGCATGGGGCTCCATCCACGGGCTGGCAGAAGTCTAGACTAGCTCCGTGAGAGCCCGGCCTCCATTCCTCCCTCTGAGGGCTCTGACCCCCCAAGGAGGACCTGCTCCTGACCTCAGCCTCCCCCACCAGGATCCTAAGGCCCCCATGAGCCTTCATCATCCTGTCAACGTTTGCTTCCTACAGCCAACTAGGATACGAAACTCCCCACCAAAGCAGGACCCCAGACGCTGGATCTGGGGGGCCCATTTCTGCCGCTTGCCTAGAGGCTGCCCATGAGTCAGTGGCTGCTGGGAACACTGACTGGTTTCTCGGTGTTTGGTCCCAACAAGCTTTCTTCCACCCGGGCCTGCCTGCTCTCCCCTAGCCTGCCTTTGACATGAGCTGCAGACTGGGGTAAAACACTTCCTTTCTCCACCACCCCAACACATCCACCAAAAAATGCTTTTGCATAATCCACAAGGTATTTGGCCTCCAGGTGCAAGCTTGTCTTGCTGACAGTCTCCCCAGAACACCAGTGAGTTCATCCCCAAACAGTGCTTTCCCACCCTTGCCGCTGTGTATGTGACATCGCCTCCCAAACACGTTTAAACTCCTCTGTTCCATGAGGACTCAATTCATCTCTCATCATTTATCCACCCATCCACTCATGAACTAATTGTTGATTGACTACTATTAATACATACCACATCAGGCTAAATGTAGAGAGTTCAATGATGAAAAAATAAATCCTCATGGCCTAAAGGGAAAGATGGACATTATATATAATAACCTCAATGAATGTTTGATTACAGCAGGAGCTACACCCACTAAAGGAAGGAAACACAGTTCTATGCACTCATTTCTATCACAAAGAATTTTTTAAAATATTTATTTATTTATTTTGGCTGTGTCAGGTCTTAGTTGGGCTTCCCTAGTAGCTCAGCTGGTAAAGAATCTGCCTGAAATACGGGAGGTCCCAGTTCAATTCCTGGGCTCTGAAGAACCCCTGGAGAAGGGATAGGCTACCCACTCCAGTATTCTTGGGTTTCCCTCGTGGTTCAAATGATAAAGGATCCACCCGCAGTGTGGGAGACCTAGGTTCAAAAGATCTCTTGGAGGAGGGTATGGCAGCCCACTCCAGTACTCTTGCCTGGAGAATCCCCTGGACAGAGGAGTGTGGCAGGCTATGGGGTTGCAAAGAGGTGGACATGACTGAGCGACAGCATAGCACAGCGGGTCTTAGTTGCGGTGCACAGGATCTTCGTTGTGGCAGGCGGGCTCCAGAGCGCATGGGCTCTGTTAGTTTGAGGCACATGGATTCTCATGCTGAGGCATGGGCTCAGAAGTTGTGGTACATGGACTTAGTTACCCTGCCACATGGGGAACCTTAGTTCCCCAACCAGAGACTGAACCCATGTCCCTTGCATTGCACAGTGGATTCTTAAGCACTGGACCACCAGGGAAGTCCCTCTGCCACAAAGATTTATTGAAGGCCTTCTTCAGTCAGGCTTTGTTCCATGACAGTGTATCAGAAAATCCCAAACTAGGTTGGGGTCCAATCTGAGTTATTCTGGAGGCTGAGTCAGAGCTAATTAGGAAAGTTAGGAGGGAGCCTGGGGTGGGTGAGTGTGTGTGCAGAGTACTTTAAACTGAGAATGTACAGGTCCTAGAACTTAGTACCTCCCAGAGGAAGGCAGTGGAGCCCAAGGATGGAGAGTGGAATGGGACTGGGCGTGGTGCTTGTTCTGTGTACCACCTGCCGGTCCATCTCTCTGGTTAGATGTAACCTCCCCAGCAAGTGCTCTTCCCTTTTACCCTTGAGGCCCCAAAGATTCACCTGCATGGCCTGTCCATAAGCAGGGAGGAGTTGCTGGAGGGCAGGCATTGGAAAATTCTGAAAGAGATGGCAATACCAGACCACCTTACCTGCCTCCTGAGAAACCTGTATGCATTTCAAGAAGCAACAGTTAGAATCAGACATGGAACAATGAACTGGTTCAAAATTGGGAAAGGAGTACATCAAAGCCATATATTGTCACCCTGCTTATTTAACTTATATGCAGAGGATATCATGCAAAATACCAGGCTAGATGAAGCTCAAGCTGGAATCAAGATTGCTGGGAGAAATATCAATAACCTCAGATATACAGAGGACACCACTCTAGTGGCAGAAAGTGAAGAGGAACTAAAGAGCCTCTTGTTGAAGGTAAAAAAGAAGAGTGAAAAGGCTGGCTTAAAGCTCAACATTCAAAAACTAAGATAATGTCATCTGGTCCCAATCGCTTCATGGCAAATAAATGGGGAAACAACAGAAACAGTGACAGACTTTATTTTCTTGGACTCCACCTGCAGAGGGTGTCTGCAGCCATGAAATGAAAAGATGCTTGCTCCTTGGAAGAAAAGCTATGACAAACCTAGAGAGGATGTTAAAAAGCAGAGACATTACTTTGCCAACAAAGGTCAGTCTAGTTAAAACTATGTTTTTTCCAGTAGTCATGAATGGATGTTAGAGTTGGACCCTAAAGAAGTCTGAATACCAAGGAATTGATGCTTTCAAATTGTGATGCTGGAGAAGACTGTTGAGAGTCCCTTGGATGGCAAAGAGATCAAACCAGTCAATCCTAAAGAAAATGAACCCTGAATATTCAATGGAAGGACTGATGCTGAAGCTGAAGCTCCAATATTTTGGCCACCTGATGTGAAGAACTGCCTCATTGAAAAAGATCCTGATGCTGGTAAAGATTGAGGGCAGGAGGAGAAGGGGGTGACAGAGGATGAGATTGTTGGATGGCAGCATTGACTCAATAGACATGAATTTGAGCAAACTCTAGGAGATGGTGAAGGACAGGGAGCCTGGTGTGATGGGCTCTCAAAGAGTTGGACATGACTGAGTGACTGAACATAACAAAGGCATTGGAAAGCAGAGGAAGGAACTTTGGGTTTCTAGTCTGGCACAGAAGGAGCTTGGAAGTTGCCACTATGTCCTAACAACAAGTTAAAAAACTAAACAAACTGAAAAATCAGCAACTCTTCTTAAGACCATCAGAGAAGTGAGGTTGCAAAACTGGAGACTCAGACAGGTTGGATACAGAGAATTACAACTTATTAGAGCAGAAATGTCTGCAAGAACCAGTGTCAAGGAAAGGAAACCTGAACTGTAATTAGTGAATTGTTGGAGGCTCAATGTGAACAACTCTGAGGGTTAAAAACTCCAGGGGGACCCTGTCATGGGGGATCTACCACGCTTTTGTGAATTTTATCTCCAGGAGCTCTATCAGGGTCTCACAGTGAATGTTGGAGATAAAAAATCCCCTGTGCTCCTGGCAGGGGGAAGGGAAAAGACATCATTTTGAAACATACCACAGCACTCTGTTCTCAACAGGCAAGGAGACTCTATTTGCCAGACCCTGAATTGGGGGTTTTATTAGAGCCTAATCAACCTAATCAATGTATCCAGGAGATAGTGGAGGAAAGAGGAGCCTGGTATGCTACAGTTCATAGTGTTGCAAAGAGTTGGACATGACATAGCAACTGAACAGCAACCACCAACCTGGGAGAAGGGAAATACCTGTCTCAGGCCCACTCTAGCCTTCCATTCGGAGGAAACGAAACACACAACTCCAGCCCCTTCCAGCCATTGTGCCACCTAAGCAGGGGGTGGGGGACAAATGAGAAGCACTGATAGTTCATAATTCAGGGCGCAGGGTCGCCAAAAGACCAAGATTTAATCACAGGACTACAGAATACTTTCCTCCTACATCTCACCGCTACTTTACTAAAGGCCTATTTACCACAGTTCCTTTTACCCAGTATATCATGTCTGCCTTTCAACAAAGAAAATACAAGACACATTAACAGGCAGGAACCACAGTTTGAAGATACTGACAAGCATCAGAACCAGAGTCAGATATGGCAGGAATGTTAGAATTACTAGAACAGGGATTTAAAAAAAAACTATGGTAAATATGGGAAAAGTAGACAACATGCAAGAACAGGTGGGTAAAGTAAGCAGAAACATGTAGTTTTTAAGAAAGAACCAAAAAGAAATGCTAGAAATTAAAAAAAAAAAAAGTAACAGAAATGCTAAATGCCTTTGATGGGCTCATTAGCTAAGGAAAGAATCTCTGAGCTCGAAAGCATGATAATGGAAACTTTCAAAATTAAAAAGCAAAGAGAAAAAAGACGTAAAAAAAACCCACAGAACAAAATATCCAAGAATTGTGGAACAACTTAAAAAGTGCAATGGGACTAGCAGGAAAAGAAAGAGACAGGAACAGAAGCAATATATGAACAATAATGACCCAGACTTTTCCAAAATTAATGTTAGACAATAAACCATGGATCCAATAAGCTCCCAAAACAGCAAGCATGATAAATGCCAAAACAAAACAACACAAAAAAATTACACCTAGGCTTATCATATTTAATCTTAAGATAATCAAAGACAAACACAAACTCTTGAAAGACACCAGAGGGAAAAAATCCTGCTTACAGAGGAGCAATGATAAGAATTACATCTGACTTCTCTCCATGCAATCTAAAAGAAAGTAGAGTTAAATATTTAAAGTGTTGAGAGAGAAAAGACTCCAACCTAGAATTCTGTGTCCTGCAAAATTATTCTTCAAAAGTGAAAAAGAGATTAAGACTTTCTCAGATAAATAAAAATTGAGGAAACTAGTTATCATAGAACTGTCTTAAATATTAAAAGAAGTTTGTCATAAGAAGGAAAATGACATAGGTCAGAAGTTCTGACTTACATAAATCAAGAGCATTAGAGAATGAGAAAGTGAAAGTGAAGTTGCTCAGTCGTGTCCAGCTCTTTGGGATCCCATGGACTGTAGTCTACCAGGCTTCTCTGTCCATGGGATTTTCCAGGCAAGAGTACTGAAGTGGGTTGCTATTTCCTTCTCTGGGGGATCTTCCTTACCCAGGGATCGAACCCAGGTCTCCTGCATTGCAGGCAGACGCTTTACCCTCTGAGCCAGAATGAGAAGGTGGATGTAAAAAAAACTTACTATTTAATTGATCTAAGAGGCAACAACTTGCTCAAAATAATAATAACAACAATGCATTTGAATATATATATATATATATACACACACACACACATTATATATTTTTGACAGCACTGGGGCTTCTCTGATGGCTCAGTGGTAAAGAATCTGCCTGCACTGCAGGAGACCCACTCCAGTATTCCTGCCTAGACAATCCCATGGACAGAGGAGCCTGGCCAGCTGCAGTCCATGGGGTCGCAAAGAGTTGGACATGACTGAGTGACTAAGCAGAAGCAGCAGGACAGCAATGATACAAGGGATGGGAGAGAGAAATAAAAACATTATAATGCCCTTGCAGTACCTTAGGTGAGGTGGTGTAGTGTTGTGGGCTTGGATTAATTGTAATTAATTGTAAACATATATTGCAAGCCCTAGGCCAACCATTAAAAAAAGAAGTATAATTCATACGCTAAGGAGAAAAAATAGAACTATATAAAATGCTCAATTAAAACCACAAAAGGTAGAAAAAGTATAGAAGACAAAGATAGAAACAAAGAGCAAGAGCAACAGATAGAAATCAGTAATAAATATGGTAGATATTAATCCAATTACATCAGTAATCACTTTAAATATCAATGACTTAAATATAATAAATCAATTAAAAGAGATTATCAGAGTGAAGTAAAAAAACAAGACCCAACTATATGTTGTCTACAACAAACCCACATTAAATATAAAAATACATGTAAATTATAAGTAAATGAATGGAGAAAGTTATACCCTTCTAAAAGGTGCTTACTCCTTGGAAGGAAAGTTATGACCAACCTAGACAACATATTAAAAAGCAGAGACATTACTTTGCCAACAAAGGTCCATCTAGTCAAGGCTATGGTTTTTCCAGTAGTCATGTATGGATGTGAGTGTTGCATTGTAAAGAAAGCTGAGTGCCAAAGAATTGATGCTTTTGAACTGTGGTGTTGGAGAAGACTCTTGAGAGTCCCTTGGACTCCAAGGAGATCCAACCAGTCCATCTGAAAGGAAATCAGTCCTCGGTGTTCTTTGGAAGGACTAATGTTGAAGCTGAAACTCCAACACTTTGGCCACCTGATGCAAAGAGCTGACTCATTTGAAAAGACCCTGATGCTGGGAAAGATTGAGGGCAGGAGGAGAGGGGGACGACAGAGGATGAGATGGTTGGATGGCATCACCGACTCAATGGACATGAGTTTGGGTAGACTCTGGGAGTTGGTGATGGACAGGAAGGCCTGGCATGCTGCCGTCCATGGGGTTGCAAAGAGTTGGACACGACAGAGTGAAAAAACTGAACAGTAATCAAAAGAAAGAGTAACTATATTAATTTCTGAAGGAGCACACTTCAGAGCAAGGAAAATTATCATGGATAGAGAGGGGTACCACATAATGATAAAGAGGTCAGTTCTCCAAGAAGACACAGCTATCTTCTGGTATATGAATCTAACAACAGATTATTGAAACATGTGAGGCAAAAACTAATAGAATTACAAGGAGCAAAGGATTATCCACTACTATAGTTGGAGACATTATCACTCCCTAAGAGAAATGTGCAGATTCAGCAGGAGGAAAATCAGTAAGGACATAGTTGGACTCAACAGCACCATCAGTCAACTGGATATAATTGACATCTATAGACTAATGCACCCAACAACAGCAGATTTTACATTTTTCTCAAGGTCACATGAAACATTAATCAAGATAGACCACATTCTGGGCCATAAAATACAACTTAACAAATTTAAAGGAGTATAAATCATGCAATGTCTGTTCTCAGACCATAATAGAATTAAACTAGAAATGAATAACAGAAAGATAGTTGGAAAATCCCAAAGTATTTGGAGATTTAACAACACACTTCTAAATAGCACATGGGTCGAAAAGGAAATCTCAAGAGGAATTTTAAAACATTTTGGACTAAATGAAAATGAAACCACAATTTATCAAAATGTATGGGAAGTAGCAAAGGTAGCGGAGAAGGCAATGGCACCCCACTCCAGTGTTCTTGCCTGGAGAATCCCAGGGACGGGGAGCCTGGTGGGCTGCCGTCCATGGGGTCGCTAAGAGTCGGACACGACTGAGCGACTTCACTTTCACGTTTCACTTTCATGCATTGGAGAAGGAAATGGCAACCCACTCCAGT
The DNA here is from genome assembly GCF_055505025.1 of Bos grunniens. Taxonomy (NCBI): domain Eukaryota; kingdom Metazoa; phylum Chordata; class Mammalia; order Artiodactyla; family Bovidae; genus Bos; species Bos grunniens. The sequence goes on from NC_141182.1 coordinate 17,091,614, forward strand.
GTTCTTGCCTGGAGAATCCCAGGGACGGGGGAGCCTGGTGGACTGCCGTCTATGGGGTCGCACAGAGTCGGACATGACTGAAGCAACTTAGCAGTAGCAGCAGCAGCAAAGGTAGTATTTAGAGGAAAATTTATAGCATTGGATGTATGTTTTAGAAAAGAATAAAGATTTAAAATCAATAAGATAATCGTCCGACTCTTTGCAACCCTATGGACTGTAGCCCATCAGGCTCCTGTGTCCATGGGATTCTCCAAAGGCAAGCTCCTGTGTCCACGGGATTCTCCAGAGGCAAGAATACTGAAGTGGGTTGCCATGCCCTCCTCCAGGGGATCTTCCCAACCCAGGGATTGAATCTACATCTCTTATGTCTCCTGTCTTGGCAGGCAAGTTCTTTATAATTAATGGTCCCTGGGGACCCCCACAAGTCATTATACACTTGTCCAAACCCATGGAATGTCCAACAGCAAGAGTGAACTATGGATTTTGGGTGATAATTTAGGGTCACTGATTGTAATATATGTACCTCTCTGGTGGGGGCATAGGTAGGTGTGTAGGGAAAGGGAGTATATGGGAAATCTCTGTGCTTCCTGCTCAATTTTGCCTTGAACATAAGCTGCTCTAAGACATGAAGCTTATTCATTGATAGAAGAAGGAGGAGGGGTCGGGGAGAGCGAAAAGGTGCAGGAGGAGAGACAGGCAGTACTGTCCCATCTCAGGGCACTAGCAGCAGCCACCCCAACTCCCTGGACTATGGGGGCCACCTCATTCATCCAGCCAACGCTGAATGAGACTGAAGTGCCAGCCCTGGGACAGATCAACATGGATCAGCTCCAGTGTGCTGTAGCGGCTCTCAGTCCTGGCTGTACACTCTAGTCGCCTGAAGAGCTTTGAAGCTGCCCAGGCCCAGGCCACACTCCTGAACAACTGGATCAGAATCTCTGGGGGTGGGATCTGAGCATCAGTATTTAAAGTTCCTCAGGTGTAATTGGGCTTCCCTGGTGGCTAAGATGGTAAAGCGTCTGCCTGCAATGCAGGAGACCCGGGTTCAATCCCTGGGTTGGGAAGATTCCCTGGAGAAGGAAATGGCAACCCACTCCAGTATTCTTGCCTGGAAAACTCCATGGACGGAAGAGCCTGGGAGGCTATAGTCCATGGGGTTGCAAAGAGCTGGACACGACTGAGTGACTTCACTTTCACTTTCAGGTGTAAGGACACAAATGAGCTTATTTACAGAACACAGACAGGAAACAGGCTTCAAAAACAAACGCACACAAATGAGCTTATTTACAGAACACAGACAGGAAACAGGCTTCAAAAACAAATGCGGTTACCAAAGGGGAAACATGGGGGTGGGGTGGGGATAAACTAGGAGTTTGGGGTTAACATACACACGTTACTATATATAAAATGGGGCTTCCCAGGTGGCTAAGTGGTAAAGAATCCACCTGCCAATGCAAGAGATGCAGGAGACTCGGGTTTGACCCCTGGGTCAGGACCTCTCCATTATTTTTGCCCGGAGAATCCCATGGACAGAAGAGCCTGGTGGGCTATAGTACATGGCGTTGCAAAGAGTCGGACATAATTGCATGACTGAGCACGCACTCATGCATATAGAAAATGGATAATCAACAAGGACCTACTGTATAGCACAGGAGCCTCTACTCAATACTCTGTAATAATCTATATAGGAAAAGAATCTCAAAAGGGATATATGTAGATATATAACTGAATCAGTTTGCTCTACACTTGAAACTAACACAACATTGTAAATCGATTATATTCCAATATAAAGTAAAAACTAAATTTAAAAAAAGAGATAGAAAAGTAATAGGGACCTGGCAGGAGACTGGTTTCCAAATTTGAGGAAGGGAAGTTAGGAACAGAGTTTCGTGGTGTGCAGGGAATGAAGTGGGAGTCCGTTCCCCCACCACCAGCCTTCCCCGGGGGCAGGAGGGCAGGGCCCAGTAGCAGAGGGAACCAGACCGCATAGTGGAAAAGCCACCTGGAAGCCAGCAGGGCCTGGTGGCTGCAGATTATCTGGCTGACAGCTCTTCCTGGAGCCTGTCCTAACCTACAGGGGGTGCTGCTTTCTCCAAAGGAGGCACCTGGCCACCATAATAGCCAAGCTGGGGTGCAGAGGGCTAGGACTTAGCTGAGGCTCAGGGGTGGGTTGAAGTGAGGAAAGGCTGTGCAGAAGAGAGACAGAAAGGGAGCCTGGCCTTTGGGGGTCAGACAGACCTGAATTGAATTCCCATTGTGTCTTCCTGGGAGAAACACTTAACCCCCTGAGCCGGGTGAAACAGGAATTCATAAGACATAAGTGGTCATCACTTTGTTGATCATCAGACACATGAGAGGCACTTGAGACATGAGGGTCTGTTATTTGGTCCCAGGAGAGGGTCTGAGGGTGCTGGCATTGCCCTGAAAGCCAGGAGCACTTCCAAGATCCCCAGTTGGAAAGACACCAGGGCTCCAGGCAGAAGCACTGGGTGGGAGGGTGAGTTTTGGTTGAGGGTGGAGTGGGAGTTACCTAGAGGGGCGATCAGTCCATTAAAGGAGAGGTGACAAGGATGAATGAAAGGTCAAGGGGAGAGAGGAGCCTTGGGCTCTAAACTGTTCAGAACCTCGGAGCAGCTCAGGGCTCTGGGAAATCAGTCCTAACAGTAAGGCTTGGCTAGGAGTCCAGAGCAGAACTCCAGCTCAGGGCCCGCCATGCTGAAGACAGACCCGGCCCTGGGAGGGTAGCCCCCGGCTCCTGGCTCTGATCTAAGCTGCCCTTCGTCTTAGGCAGGGAAATATTCAAGTGACCTCTGCTGCCAGGCTTCACCCAGCTTCAGGGATGCTGTTGCCGGCCTGACTCCCACCAGCTTGGAGCCCTGACTCCCCACTCCAGAGCAGCCTGGCTGGATGCAGGTCTTCTGGGATCCCTAGGGCCTCCAGGGAAGGCCGCCTTGTCTGGCATCCAGGGAGGTGACTTGCAGGGGCAACCAGGTGGCTGGAAAGAGCCTGTTGGATTTTGTTTTGTTTTGGGATCGCGTGTGGGAAGACAAGAAATGGCAGCCTTTTTTGGGGAGGCGAACTCTCCCTGGGCAGTGGCTGTCTGAGCTTTGGGAGCCCCTGGGGGTGCTGTCTGCAGCCCTGCCCAGCAGGCCTGGGGGAGGGGCTCCCTTTGATGCCATGGCCTCTGCATGTGGCTCTATTGTCCTGGAATCTCAGAGCAGCAGGGCTGGAGGGGATCTCTGAGATCAGATGGGCCAACAATTCCCTCCACCCTTGGAAAACCTGAGGGCCCACCATGCTGTCCTCTAAGGGCAAAGCAGCAGGAGGATTTATGTAAACATGTAGCCTGGGGTCTGCTCTCCACTGCTGTCTACACTGGAGGATGTCTAAGCATCCCCAGAATGCAAAGGTTGGGTCCATGACTCACCTGAAGCCCAGGGGAGGAAATGAGTGGCTGTCTGATTTCCAAGCAGAGCTCCTCAGAGAGGCTTTGTGGATGAATAGGGGGCTCTTTGGCAGGACTGTGCCAGACGGTCGGCCAAGGAGGGGAGGGGCTGGGCTGTGGGCTTTGAAGGAGGAAGAGGGAGGGTCCCCAGAATGGGAAGCCAGACTTCTGGAGGATGGCGTATTCCCCTCATCCTGGAGAACCAGCTCCAGGAAGCTGCTGGTCCTCTGTGGCCCTACTGCGGGGCCGCACTGTTTTTGGCATGCAGACCTGGGTCTAGAGATGTGGGTCTGTCTTTGAATGGCCCTCATCTTCCTAAACCAGGGCCCCCAGCAAGGAACACCCCAGCTGGGTAGTGGGACCTTGTCCCCGTGGATCCAGATGGCAACATTCTGCAGTTTTTGCACAACCAGAGGCAGGGGAAGACACCTTGAATCATGGCAGATAATCTGGTCTCTGCAACCTTAGCAAATGGGGCCCCAAAAGGATTTAATTTTATTTAGAAAGACCAAGAGATGTCATCACGAAGTGCCAAGAAATACAGTATTCCTTTTACCCAGAGGGCCTTGGGGGATTTGCACCTGTCAAAGAGATTTTACCAGGTTCTTCACCAGATCCAGGTCAGGGGGTTTCTCGGGGCTGCTGTTAGCTCATGCTTAGCTTAGGTTCCCTTCTGGGATCTCCCTCTTTGCCTGGCACTACCTTGGTGTCCCACCCCCTGCCTTCTCCGGGGGTCTTTTTCACACCCCTGGGTGGGCTCAGTCCTCACTCCACTACCTCTAGGCAGGTGGTTCTCAGACCAAGGGGCACGGATGCTTCTGTCTCCTGTCACCCAGTCTTGCCCCATCCAGCCCATCTCCACTCTGCAGCAGATGAAGCCTGTTGGAACATTTGTTTGATTGGGTCACTCCCTGGCTTCACAGTGCCCTCAGGCTCAGAGCCCAAGCCCACACACCCGACCCCAGATCCCCGTGTTCTCTGCCCCACCCACCTTCCTGGCCTCACTTTCTGACCCCGCACACCCTTGTTCTAGGAGCACAGGGCTTCTCCTTGGTGCTCACATGCATTCGACTCCTTTCTACCTCAGAGTGGTCCCTATGCTCTCCCTCTGCCTGGAGTGTTCCTTCCTGGAATCTGGCTGACTCCAGAGCATCCTGCAAGGCTTGCTTCTGGGATGTATTGACTATTTTCCAAAGAAGGCTGCGTCTATATATCATATACATACATATATATATTAATATTATATATATATAAAATAGGCTTCCCTGATGGCTCAGCTGGTAAAGAATCTGCCTTATATGCAGGAGACATAGGTTCAATCCCTTGGTTGGGAAGATTTCCTGGAGGAGGAAAATGGCAACCCACTCCAGTATTCTTGCCTGGAAAGCCCCATGGACAGGAAGCCAGGCAGGCTGCCATTAAAAGGGTTGCAAAGAGTCAGACTGAATAACTAGGCATGAGCATGCTCTATGTATTATATATACCCATCCCTCAGGTTCTTACCAGATGCCACCGATGCTTCTTTTCCAAGGGGTCAGAGTCTCTGTCTTCTGCACTTGGACCTGGCTCCATCTTTATAACTGCTTCAACCAGAAGAAAATGTCAAAGTGACACTATATGATTTCTGAAGATCCTTTCAAAGCCATGCGGTTTCCTCCTGGCTCTTTCTCTCTTGGGCTGTTTGTTCTTAGAACTCAGGTATCATGCTGTGAGGAAGCCCAGGCCTCAGAGAAAGACCACAGGAGTGTCCTAACCAACAAGACAGGCTCACATAGGAGTGAGTGAGCGTTCAGGTAATTCCAGCACCCAGGCTTCAAGTCCTCCAGCTGAGTCCCCAGGCATCATAGAGATAGGCCACCCCCACTGGGTCCTTTCTTTCTACATTTCTGATCCAAAGAAACCATGAAAGATAGTAAAAGATCATTGCTGTTTAAGCCACTGCATTTGAGGGTAATTTGCTATGTAGTAACAGATGCATTGGCCAACTCCGTGGTCCTGCCTCCCCGTCACGTGCACACAGCAGCGCTGTCATGATGGCTATTTGCATGTTTTTGTGAGCGATGCTTCATTTTCCCACTGGAACGTAAGCTCCACGAGGCCAGAACCCTGTCTGCTTTGTCTGTTTTGTCCCCGCAGTGGGCACAGTGCTTGTCTCTGTGTTCACAACATGAGGCTTGAACGAAGCTGGTGAGAGGCAGGGGCTTGCTCCAGCAACCTCTGGGCAGAATGCCGATGCTTCCAGGAATCTCCTGGGCACCGGCAGGTGACAGTGAGTGAGGAGGTGCCCCAGGATGGCTGGGGACCAGTGGGTGGCAGCAGACGGCAGACCCTGATGGCCACTGGAGCTGAGGGACTTCAGGCTCTGGTCCTCTTGGCAGCTCCCCCTCATGGCTGAGGATCCTTTGGTCTCTTCCCAGGGCACTGCACACAACTTGCTGATTCCTGCAGGGGCCTTGGTGCCCCCTCACCCTGGAGTGCTCTGTCCCTCTGCACGCTCCCACAGCCCATGGCTGTTACAGCCTGGCCCAACCTACATGTGTCTCCTCCAGGAAGCCTCCCACCATGGAGTCCCTTATATTTTGGATCACCCTTGTCGCTTGTCACAGGATGGTTCATGCACCCAGTGGCCCCTGGTCAACACTAAGGGGAGGCCGGGTAAAGTCCTCAGACCATTGTGGGGTACACAACAAGAAAATAGCCTCCCCCAGCATCTTCCCTTGAGACCTTTTCCCAGTCTCCTCTCCTCGGTTGGACCTTGCATCCCCCTATCACCATGGCAACCTGCATCTCATGACAAGCAACAACAGCATCGCAGGAGGTCTGGGAGTCACAGGCCTTTGCCTCCATCTGTCCTCAGAGGTTTCTGCCCCATCTCTTACCTCCAAGGTCTTCCGAATGGTTGGATGCCTGCCTGACATCTTGTTTAGGACCAGGGAGAGCACGGTGACCCCTTCTCCTGCATAGTCCCCGTTTTCTTTCTTCTACTTTCCTAGCTTGATGAAGGCCACAGGAAAAAACAAACTGAGATTTACTTTTTGTGATCGTTGCGACAGCTTTTGTGTCCTTTGGACATTCGAGGAGGAGTCATGGTCCCCACCCCACCCTGCTGCCACCCACTGCCCATCAGGAAGCCAGCTAATCCTTCTATTCTGTTCTTTCAAGGCTGTGCTTATACAGACTTGACTGAATCACCAGCCTGGGAGAGAGGGAGGCAGAGTGTTCTGAGAACCCTAGGGGGTTTGTCCATGAATGAAAAAACACAGGAGGGTGTTTGTTGCGGGGCTGTGTCAGGGACTGATCTGGGTAGATTACCCAAAGCAGTGTAAAACTCAGCCCCTCTTAAATGGGGAGCCCAGCACCCTCTACCTAACTTTGGTTCCACAGGACCCTCTTGCTCTTCCCTCCACAAATGGTGACTCTTGCTTGGCTCCTGAGCCGGTTCTCTTCAGTTACTTGAGTCCTCCCATCTCCCGGGCCCTGCATCGCTCTTGCACACAGACGTGCTGCTGAATTCACTCCGCCCAGAGGCCCCTGGGAGCCGGCTGGCGGTGGTGACTCAGGGCAGCCTATTTCCCCAGAGCATCTTCTTAGAAAGGGATGGCCCTGCCCATCCCGGGTAGCTTTCTGCACCACCCCCGCCCCAGCTTCTAACACCTGTCTCTGGGTCGCTTCCCAGCCTTTTCAGCGGGGCTTCCAGCAGCTGCAGCTCGCCTGAGCTTGCAGCGCAGCAGGAGTAAGGGCATGGGAGGGCACCAGAGGACCATGGGATCTCTGGTCTGTGTCCCTCTCCAGGGAACCTCAGAACCATGGCACAAAGGGACTTAGGCACAGAAATGTGTCTTTCTAATGAGACAGTCACAGCATCTGCATCATCCAGTGTCCCTCCCGCGGCCCCACTGGGAGGTGGCAGTGGTTGGCTGAGCTCAGGGGTGGAAACTGAAAGAACTAGGGTGGCACTGAGCCAGGACTGTGCATCCATAGGTTGGTCAGTCACCTACGACGCGGCAAAGAACTCTGACCTGTCGGGGTGGTGTTAGCGAAACCGATCAGATTTGGACTACATTAGAGAAAGCAGTAGGACTGGGCAGCTGGGAGCAAGAGGAGACCAGAGATGCCCCCAGAGAGATCCCAGGGCTGAAGCTGCTGCTATTCACGTGACACCTGGGCAGCTCTGGACCTTGAGTCCTAGTGGGTCACAACTGCACTTCCCTCCATCACTGCCTCTGTCCTGCCCCGTGGCTCCTACCTTGTCCACTGTCTGGCCAGTGTTCAGTGTTTGTTTTATCTGGAAGTTTTATGCTTTTGCATTGAGAGTTGATTTTTGTATATGATATGAGATTTAGGTAGAGGTTTTATTTTTAAAAATTCATTTATCATTGTTGCTGCATGGGCTTTCTCTGGTTGCGGGGAGCAGGGGCTACTCTTTGTTGTGTGAGAGCTTCTCACTGTGGTGGTTTCTCTTGTTGCAGAGCACAGGTTCTAGGCACACAGCTTCAGCAGTTGCAGCGTGTGGCCTCAGTAGTTATGGTCACGGGCTTAGCTATTCCCAGACATGCTGGATCTTCCCAGACCAGGGATGGAACCCATGTCTTCAGCATTGGCAGGTAGATTTTTAACCACTGGACCACCAGGGAAGTCCAGAGGTTTTATTTTTTGGCTTATGGATTTTCTGTGTTGCATCATAAATTATCACAAATTTAGAGGCTTAAAACAAAACACATTTATTATCTCACAGTTTCTGCGGGTCAGGAGTCTGAGCTCAACTTAGCTGGGTCATCGTAGGGTCTCATTGGGCTATGTTCTCATCTGGAGGCTTGACTGGAAAGAATATGCTTCCAAGCTCATCCAAATTGTTGGGGGAATTCATCTTGCTGGTGACTTTCAGCTCCTAGAGGCCACCTAGTTCCTAGAAGTCTCTCTCCTGCAGTTCCTTGCTTTGCAGGCTTTCCAAACACAGCTGCCTACTCCATCAAGTCATCAGGGAGAGCCTCTGGAGCAAGTGGGCAGCAAGATGGAACCTCATACAACATGATGTAGCCATGGGAATGACATCCCATCACTTTGCCATATTCCATTGGTTAGAAGCAAGTCACAGGTCCCACCTACACTCAAGAGGAGGGGTTTACACAAAGCTGTGAACATGAGAAGGCAGGAGTCATGAGGGGCCACCTAAGACTCCATCTGTCACACTGTCATATCATTTAATGAAAACATGATCCTTTCTTCATTGAATTCTGTTTGAACTTTTGTCCAAAATCAGTTGATCGTATTTGTGTGAGTCTAGTTCTGGACACTCTTCTATTCCACTGATCTACCCATCTGTCCTTTGGCCAGAAACATAATGTCCTGAGACTGTAGATTTCTACTAAATCTGGAAATCAGGTAGTGAGATTCTTCCAACTTGGTTGTTCTTTTCCAAGATTGTTTTTGGATATTCTAGGTTCTTTTGCTTTTCAACATAAGTTTTAACCTCAGTTTGCAAATTTTTTACCAAAAAAATCCTGCTGGAAGTTTGATTGCAGCTGCTCTGAAGTGATTTATAGAAGTGATAAATCTATAAAAGTGATTTTAAAATGTGACAAGAGTTGAAAACTGATTTGAGTTCACATTGAAAAAACTCCAGATTTCTAGGTTTTCTTGAAACACAAAAATAGGAAAATGGGACCACACCAGGCCTGTAACAACTGCCGCACGGCAACGGTCGCCGCTGCTTTGTCCAATGCTCTGCTCCAGCAGTGCTGCTGCCCGCCTGGCCCCTTCGGCCCTGGGGTCTGTGGTTCCTGCGTTAAGTTCTGGCTTTGGGGAAAGATGCCCTCTTCAGTACTCTGCATCTGGTTAATATCTTGCAGTCGTTCAGAACTCAGCTCTAAACTCAGGGTTCCTGAGTGACTCTTCTGGACCTGAACAGGGGGAGGACTCGAGGCTGGTGATCTGGGAGTTCCCTGTGCTTTCTCAGTCCTCGGTCCAGGGCTGAGGGGCTTGTTGGTATGATTCACGCAGCTCAAGGTCTCTCTCTCACAGAGCTCCCAGAGGGCAGGGACCACGTCTTCTGGTCACTGCTGTACCTTCAGTGCCTGCCATGGTGTCTGCATGGGGAGAGCTCAGTGAGCGTCCAATTCAAGGACAGATGAGCCCTTCTCCTGGGCTGTAGCTAATGCAACTTTAAGCTGCTCCTCACGTCCCTGCTTCCCCTGCACCCCCACCCTCTTGGTCTCACTTGATGACATTGTGCCTGTGAAAATGGCCCACCAGGATCCTCGTGTCTCCAGCCTGCAAACTGTTAACTTCTAACAAGACAAACTGGACTCCCAGCCTGCGGCCTCCCTGCCTGACCTAAAGGTTTTAGCTGCTTTTCCTTCTTTTCTTTTCCTGTTTTAATTAATTTTTAAATTAAGGCAATATTTATGTACATTAAAACGTAAAAATCTTAATTGTTCAGTCAGTGTTTTGACAGTAGTATACACCTATATACCCACCACTCAAAACAAGATATAAAACAGTTCCAGGGGACTTCCCTGGTGGTCCAGTGGCTTAGACTCCGAGCTCCCAATACAGGAGGCCCAGGTGCCATCCCTGGTCAGATCCTGCATGCCATAACTAAGATCTGGGGCAGCCAAATAAATATTAATATTAAAAAAAAAAGAGTTCCATTGCCCCAGAAAGTTCCCTCAGGGCTTCCCTTCACCACTACTTTCTGATGGCTACTCCCATAGAGTAGTTTTGCCTGTTCTAGAACTTTCTATATGTAATTCATGCAGCATGTACACTCCATCTGGCTTTTCTCACTCAGTGTAATGACTGTGGGATTCATACATCCTGCTGCATCACCTGTACAGCCAGAATGGTATTGTCTGAGTATCTGCTGAGTAATATTCCATCGTCTGGATGTTCCACAACTGGTTTGTCATGTCACCTCTTGGACGCTTGAACTGCTTCCTGTTTGGGTGATTAGGAATAAGGCTGCTATAGATGTTCTTATACAAGCCTTTTTGTGGACATATGTGTTCACTCTCTTCAGTAAATACCTGGGAGTGGAATTGCTGGACCATAAGGTAGACATTGATCTAACTTTTAAGAAACTTCTGCTTGCTTTCTAAAGAAGTCTCAGTTTATTCTTTCTGCTCTTGGCCTCCTGTTCTCTGGACGAGAAAAACAGATCCCAAGAATCAGCAAAGATCAGAGCTGGAGGAGTTTTCAGAGGTCAGCTCCCCACTGCTCACCCTGAAGTGGGGGAGGGGTGAAGTTTGTCCAAGGAAGCCTGGTGAGACCTGAAGAGCCAGAACTGGACTGATGCTTACATGTTAAGTCGCTTCAGTCATATCCAGCTCTTTGCAAAGCTATGCACTGTAGCCCTCCAGGTTCCTCTTTCTCTGTCCATGGGATTCTCCAGGCAAGAATACTAAAGTGGGTTGCCATGTTCTCCTCCAGAGGATCTTCTGGACCCAGGGGTCAAACCCAGGTCTCCTTAATCTCCTGCACTGGCATGTGGGTTCTTTACCACTAGCGCTGCCTGGGACTGGTAGCTCCTGAAAAATTTGCTCCTATTTTCAGCCAGGTTGAGCGCATCTGTTCTTGGAACCAGGTTTCTTGAGAGAAATATATGAATAGAATTGCAAGCTCAAGCTCCGGCCTACTACTCACATAACACTCACCCAGAAGGAGTAATGGGAGATGCAGCCAGGTAAGAGACCCAAGTCACAGCTCCAGCAGGACAGACGCCATACCGCCTTGTGCACAGGTGTGCTCTCCCTGCAGTGCATGTAGGACCTGCTGAGTACACAGGACTAGCTGCCAGACGCCAATGTGCTGAGGGACAGGGGCCTTCCTGGGAGACTTCCTGGAAGAGTGGGCATGGAGCTGATGCCTGGAGAACTATCCCTCCCAAATCTTGCAGCAATCTTACTTCCATGGGTCTGTCTCACAGAAGACCAGTCCAGTAGCAGGGTGGGGGCTCACTTGTTTTACATCTGGGGATATTGATACTCCAAGAGGCAAAGGGACAAGCCCAAGGGAGTTCACAGAAGAGCTGGAACCAGAACTGGTGGTGGTGGTGGTGGTGGTGGAGTTCCTTGACCTGAGAGGAGATGGGCTTGGGGGTGGCAGGGGACTTCTGCCTTCATAGACACCGAGAGCAGCCTGCATGGACCTGGAAGTGTGAATTTCCGCTCTGGACAGCTGGTTGCAATTACCAAGGGCAGGACGACAGGCAGGCGAGGGGCGCCCTGCCTTCAGAGAAGGGTGACGGAAGGCAGGGTGCTGAAAAAATGTCCTGGAATGCAAGCCAGCTGGATGGCTCTTCCTTGAATGTTCCAGCTTTTAAAAAAATGAAACTTTGCTACTTTTCTCTGGTCCACACCAATTGGGCATGTGATTCTGAAGACCTCATACAATTTTTAAAAACAAGAAAAAAGTGCTTTTTCTTGGAAAGCAATGGACAAGTGTTTTTCTGTAGATTCACTTGCCAGAGGGGACTCCTGGGTACTCCTGAGCTCAGCTGGCTGGAAAAGCCCCAGAGTCCATGGGGCCCCAACCAGCTCCAGGGCACGAGAGTGCACAGGAATCCTGGAAGCCGCCTTTCTGCTCTCTCTCCCCTTCTTTTTAAGGGTCCTGGTCTACCTTGTACAGAAGGAAGAGGGTGATGCCTTCTTAAAGCCCACTGGAAGTCAAGGTCGTGGTTACCTTGGTGGGATGGGGAGGGCACTCGGGGCTCCTGGGAGCTCACATGTTCTGTTTTTTGTCTGGATGCTGGTGGCATGGTATGATGGGTTTGGGAACACTCAGCAAACTGCCTGTTTATGACTTGTGTGCTTATCTATATGTCAACCACACTTCAAACAGTTAAAAAAGAAAAAAGAAAAAAAAAACAAAAACAAGGCCTGAGTTAAATCAATAAATGTTAGCTTCATTTAAAAGAAATAATAAAGTTTCAACATGAAAAAAATCAGATTTAAAGTATTTTATTAACAAAAGCTTATCTGAAATCACTTGGTTTGCAAATTTTGCAATGAAACTGCTTTATGAATTACAGTGATCTCTTTCTTGAGCTTTTTATTTCCCTCATGAATTATACTGAATTTAGCAAAACATGCTGCTTGGCACATAATAAAAACCCAATAACTTAATAAACAAATGAATTTGGTTAAAACAAAAAGTTTAAATAAAGGACAAAGGAATTAAGTCTGTTTGATTAATATAAGGCAGACAACAGGCATTATCTTGCAAAGTGGAGATGACCAAAACCAAGGCATGCAGGAGTTAGGGAGGTTATACACTGTCGTGATTAGGAACGAATCTCTGCCCCTAGAAAAGCCAAATTGCCCTTTTCCCAGAGAGGAGCCAAAGTGCCTTTCTTATACCAGGGAAGGCCCTGCAACTCTGCAGTCACAGGCGACTGGACAAAACAGCCCTCGGTCCCCGCTCTTCAGGGAAGCGACAAATGGAGGGCTCGAGGTGTTGCTGCCCAGCCGTCTTGGGGGAAGATCTAGGCGTGAGCATTTGGTGAAAGGCCACCACATGCTGCTAACAGGTGGGGCTCCCGGGGTGTCTCCTGGGAGCCCAGTGGGGATTCCTTGGGTGGAGCCCATCTCCAGTGACCCTCTCTACCCACCGCAGGAGCAGAGCTGGGTCAGCCAGAAACTTAGGCCAACTTTCCGTTCCAAGAGCCAGGAAAGGCTGGGGCAAGGGATGTCTGCAAGGTGCGGGAACAGGCTTGGGAAAGGCTTTTCCAAAGAGTGGACTGTGTACCCCAGCTGGCCCCAAATTCAGAGAAATAAGAAGGCAGAACACATCCCTTAGGACAAATCAAGCCCTCTTCCCTGACGTCTCCAGCCTCCCCTATGGTCTTCCTCTCTAGCTGCTGTTCCCCTGCCCTGAGCGCTCTCCATCCACAGCCCCACCCCCTCCACCAGGCTGACCCCCATCCACCACACTCACACTTCTGTCTCTGGTCTCCTCGCCCAGGTAGGCGGTCAGCCCCCTATCATTGCCCATCCCAGCAGAAAAATCGTACTCAGAAGGGACTAGAGACTGACATCAGTGAGTGGATGCATGGACACCCCACTGTGGCTTCCGGAATCATTCACTGGACAGTCATTCACTGGACAGTTATTCACAGGCGTGTGGACACAAGGGTTCAAGTCTGGGCCCTGCAGGTCTCGTCTCAGAACAGCCCTGCCTCCGTTTTCACATCTGTAGGATAGGGGAATCATTCTTGCCTGCCCCACTGGGGAGCTGTAGAGACCCACCCAAGTAGGAAGATGGTGAACAGCTGTGGGTGGGACTGTGAAGGACACTTGGAAAGACCAGACAAATGGGGTCTGGGTTCAGTCTGGATGGGGCCGTGGGAAGGGAGAGGGTCGAGGCTCATGTCGTCAAGTCACTTCCTGTTGGGAGGGCTCTCAACCCCAGGCCTCAGACTTTCCTGGGAGTCACCTTGACAGTGATGGCGGATATGGAGGCCCCAAGGTGGGTGAAGCTGGGACAGTAATTCTGACAGTAATTCTCAGGTGGCAGTGGCAGACGGCTTCGAGCTGGGTGCTGAGACTTCCGAGGCAGGAAGCCCCCTGATGCCACCAGCGCTGTGGCAGATGAGGGCCTCTTCCCACCAGCTGGCTTATGCCATCAGCCAGTCACCTTCCACTGTCCCCACACAGCACAACTTCCATCTGCTGGTGATGCTCAGTGCTCATGTTCAGGCCCTGGGCCAAGACAGCTGGAAGTGTCAGACGACTAGAAACACTCTGAAGGAAGACACCACCTCTCCCAGCGGGGCAGCAGACTAGATCTGGATGAAAGCTTGCTTCACCTAGTGCCTGGGGGCTGCTGGAGCCCAAGCCCGCTGGCCTCTGCTTGTTGAAATAGGAGGTCTTCATGTGGTGGACTCCTCCTGTCTTCAAGGCATGCACTGACCCCGCTGGGCTCCAAGGCCCTGTCAGCACGTGTGGAGCAGTGACAGGGGTCTACAGGGTGGGTAACGGGTGGCAGGAAGCCCCTTGCTTGGTAGAAAAGAGGCTGATGTGCTAGGAGGTCACCAGGAGCTCCACTCTGTCCTCGTTCAAAACCGTCCCCAGGTTTAAGTAGAGCCGGGAAGTGAGGACACACAGCTGAGCTGGTGGTGGGAGAAATGGCCAAGCCAGCTCCAGCCACTGGTCACAGGAGAGAGGGCCCCATCCCCCTGCTCCCTCTGCTCTCCTGCTCCGAGTGTTGCCTCTGCGGGAACGAGGATTTGTAAAATACCGGAAGTTGGATGAGACGTTGAGGACGAGCCCTTGCTGGAGCCACATGAGGTAAGGAAGGTGGGTGTCAGGAAAGGGAAGAACTGTCAGGGGCCAGGCCCTTGTCTTGGGATTTCATCCTGGTGGGACCAACTCTTCATGGGATGTCGGTTCTCAGTCAGGGGCTCGCTGGGATCCCTGGGCTTCTGTTCACTGATCTCCCCAGTCCGGGTGAAGCCTGGGCGCCAGCGTATTTATGGCCCTTCCTCCAGGTGGCTCTGATGCACATCAGGATTGAAAACCACCCATTGTGAGGGTGGCGCCCTCACTTTCATTCAGAGATGAGGGGACTGGCCTCATCTGAGAGGGTGAGTAACTCCCTCTAGATCACACAGCAAGAAGGGCCAGAGCCAGGGCCCACACACCTTCACTGCTAGGGCTGGGGGAGCATGGGGTACTTTGGAAAGGGCCCTTCTGGCCTCCTCCCCTCCCCCAGCACTGCCCCAGGCACGCAGCGGCTGCTCGGGACAGCTGGGTGACGGGGGAGAGGGGCTGGCAAGCAGAGCAGAGGATTTGGTGCTGGGGTTCCAGCCCTCCACCCACCACTTACCACTGGGCCTCAGGTTCCTTAGCCTTAAAATGGGAGTAAGCGGCAGGGCCCTGACCACCTCAGTGGGAAGGGGCTGCAAGGTGGGGGTGGGACCTGCTGTCGCCGTCGAGGGACCCTCTGGTCTGGGAGGTCGTGTGATCCAGTGTCCGCAGCTTCTCCCGGCCAGCCGCAGGAGGCCCTCTCCTTCCTGCAGCCTTTTTTGGTGGCTGAAACCCTAGACTGATCCCGGAGCCAGACAGGCGGGCAGACAAGCGCATTCTTTTCAGGGGAGGCCCCCTCCCCCTCTCTCTGAGAGCCGCGAGGGGAGAGGGCAGGGCCTGCCCAGGCCTGACCCCAGACTGGGTTTCAGGCTTCGAGGCCAAGTCGGGCTTGCTGGGGACCAGTGGAGGGAGTGGGAAGGAAAGCCCCAGAGGCCACCGTCTGCGGCGCGGAGTCTTGTGGGAGGAGGTGGCAGGGGGGTGATTCCAGAAGCCCTGGGGCTCGGGTGCTGCAGCTCCAGGGCTTATTCTGCGCGCTGATGACCAGTTTCTGGGCAAACCCCCTGCCTGCCCAGGCTCCGTTTCCCCGATGACTGTCACCAGCCCTGGAACCACATATGACACGAGACTGGAACCCGAGCTATAAAAAAGGCTGCTTTCAGTTTCAAAAACCATCAAAGGTCATTCTACTGCTCTGCGTCCCCGTAAAGGAAAAGAAAGGAGGGTATGACGCACACAGAGGCGTACTCCAGACAGCGCTTCTACAGTGCTGGTCAACTTAAGAAAAAAAACAAAAAACAATGTGTTCCCAGCACCTCCCACAGGAACCAGGCTGGACAAGGGCCCCATGTCTCAGGAATGGGGGAGGCAGCTTCCTTCCACAGCCTCCCTCTGGCCAGCGGGCTGACCACCTTGACCCAGGTCACAAGCCCTCTACTCTGGTCACTGGATGGAGGGAGGCAGTCCATCTCGGGTGCCATTCTGGTGGCCAAGTCACCTTGGCGGAGTCTGCCTCTTGGGGAGGTGAAATGGCCTGTAGGAATTCAAGTCCTGCATCCTGGGCATACACACACATGCTTTGAGACACACAGATGAGTCTGAAATGGCCTGCAGGAATTCAAGTCCTGCATCCTGGACACACAGACACATCACACACACACACACACACTTGCTTTGAGACACACACACGAGCCTCCAAGATGGAGACTTCAAAGGAGCGTGGGAGGGGCGGATGAGTCAGGACGCAGCCTGGAGGGGCTGTGTCAGCCAGGGGATCAGCGCTCCCTCACTCTGTGGCCAAGCAGTAGTTCTGCTGGCATCCTCCTGGGTCCCTCCCTGCCGAGACCCCACCAGGCACTCAAGGGCATCGAGCGTTATCAGAGGACTGACGTCCTGCCCGGGGGACAGCAGGACCTCTGCGGCCCTGAGGAGGGTCTGGACCACACTCAGGATGAGTTGGCAAGAACAGAGAACATTCAGCATCCGGAAGACAAGGTCTCTGCCTCTGGGATGGCCTACAGGGTGTGAAGTGTCCGCCGGGCTGCGGGGCAGAGCCGGTCGTGACTGTCACTGAGGTGGTTCTGTCAGGCGCTGCTCTAGGCCCGTTTCTTCCTCGCGGCAGCCCTGGACTAGCAGGGCTGGCCTTGTCACGGCTGTCTTACCAGTGAGGGCATGGCAGAATGTGGAAGGCCTAACTCCCAAGCAGCCGGCCTGGCCTCTGTCCAGATAGGGGACAGAGCAAGGAAATCTACATGAAGGCGTTTGTGAGACACAACCGCAAGAGGATGAAGATGCCCGGGAGGAGCCAGTCTGTGTTGAGTGTGGGGGTGGAGTCTCCTGAGATTCCTTGAAAACTGACCAGGGGGACACTTCTGCAGCACCGATGCACTGGTCTTGCTGTGTGTGGTCAGTCGCTCAGTTGTGTCTGACTCTTTGTGACCCCCATGGACGGTTGCCCGCCAGGTTCCTATATCCATGGAATTTTCAGGCAAGAATATTGGAGTGGGTGGCCATTTCCTCCTCCAGGGTGTCTTCCCAACACACGATCAAACTCGGGTCTCCTGCTTGGCAAGTGGATTCTTTACCACTGAGCCACCTGGGGAGCACTGGTCTTTGGGATCTCCCTAAAGATGTGATGAGCCTCCCTTATTTAATCTGCCAAGTGTATGGACACTGATATGTATTTCACTTAAGAGTCTTTGATTTCAAGGGATATAAACCCAACATAAAGAAAAAGTGAAGTGTGTCAGGGTAACAGGCTTCTGGGGAAGAGTGTGAGTGCCATCATGTTTCCATGACAACAGGAATCACACTGTCATGCTTCCGCTTCTCTCCACCCTGCCTCCCACCCAGGGCAGAAAACAGCCTACATCAGATCTGAGCATGACACATCTTAGCCCCCACCACCAGAGGGGGCAATCACAAGGCGTACTCTGACTGGCCTAGATTGGCCACCGTGTGGGCAGCAAGTCAGAGCACACTGCTTGGCTCAGCCGGGGGCAGGTGCCCATTCCCGGACCTGGTGGTGTTAGAGACTTGACAAGAAGGAAAAATGAAGAGTAGTGGGTTCCAGGGAGCAACTGCAGAGAATCTGATACTTGAAGGCCTTGCTGGCTGCTAGATGCCGCTGTCAAGAAGGCACCATCCTCCAGTTCAACTGAGCAGACTTTATTGAGCACCTATTAAGTGCAAGGCACTGCGCTAGGTGCCGTGGGAAACACAGAGAGTGAACACAGAAAGCCCTGCCCACGAGGAGCTCACAGTCTAGAAAGAGAGGTAAGACAGAGCACACAATCAGCCGCAGCGACACCAACCAGAGCGGCAAGTGCCGAAAGCAAGACAAGTGCTGTGGGGTCACAAGACACCATGAGGCTGCTTCTGCTCAGAAGCTTTAGGCAAGGGTACAGAGGACCCAGGGCCGGGCCTTTGAGGGGGAAGCCATCTGGGAGAAAGGGCATTTTTAGCAGAGAAGAGATTCACTCGGAGTGGGAGCCCACAGGTAACTGAGGAAATTGTGCGGCTGCAGTGAGTGGACAGATGGGCTATACAGAGTGGGCCATCATGTACAACTGGGAGGTAGACTGCCAAGGATACTAAGCTCAGGAAGGTCTAAACTTGATACTCTGGTCAAGAGAGCCACTGGTCACTGCAAGAACAGGGGTGTGCAGAAGCGTATCTTCAGAAGATAAATCTAGCAGCTGTGCAGTCTCAAGGGGGTAGTTAGAGGCGGGAAAGCTGTGAGGTGGGCTGACAGGTCAGAGGCTGATGCCCACAGGGAGGCCATAAGCACAAGATGCGGGGTGGGGGGCAATGGCCAAAAAGGGACAACGGTGGATGCGGGGACCTTGTGGCAGAGTGGGTGGGAAAAGACAAGAGAACAGATGCAGGCAGAGGGTCTGGGGGGCAGTGGGTCTGGGGATGTCTCAGGGCTTCTAGGTAGACCTAAATATGCACTCATAAGGGGCAGGGCTGGAGCTGGGAGTCACTTCAGCAAAGAGGGGGCGGTTCGAGTCAAGGAAGTGTGCTGATCTCTAAGGGTGAGTGTGTCTCAAAATGTGGTCCATGGACCACCTGTGTGGGAACCATCCAGGGAATTTGCTGAAATGGCAGATTTCCACGCTTTGCGCCAGAGCTACTAAATAAACCTCTGGGTAGTGCCCAGTCATCTGTATTAAGAACTGCCCTCCCCATCATGCGTCCCATAGCTGGTCTGAAGTTTGGAAACCACCTGTTGAGCTGGTCTTTCTGCTGAACTGGCCTTTAAGTAAAAGAAGGAAAAGGAATGAAGACTGTTTAGGAGTGAGGGAAATCTCAGAAAATAGGGAAAGTAAGGGTCAACAGATGCAAAGAGTCGGACACGACTGAGTGACTGAACTGAACTACTCCTTGGAAGGAAACTTATGACCAACCTAGACAGCATATTCAAAAGCAGAGACATTACTTTGCCAACAAAGGTCCATCTAGTCAAGGCTATGGTTTTTCCTGTGGTCATGTATGGATGTGAGAGTTGGACTGTAAAGAAAGCTGAGCACCGAAGAATTGATGCTTTTGAACTGTGGTGTTGGAGAGGACTCTTGAGAATCCCTTAGACTGCAAGGAGATCCAACCAGTCCATTCTAAAGGAGATCAGTCCTGGGTGTTCTTTGGAAGGAATGATGCTAAAGCTGATACTCCAGTACTTTGGCCATCTCTTCAGTTGACTCATTGGAAAAGACCCTGATGCTAGAAGGGATTGGGGGCAGGAGGAGAAGGGGACGACAGAGGATGAGATGGCTGGAGGGCATCACCGACTCGATGGACATGAGTTTGAATGAACTCTGGGAGTTGGTGATGGACAGGGAGGCCTGGTGTGCTGTGATTCATGGGGTCGCAAAGAATCAGACAGGACTGAGCGACTGAACTGAACTGAACTGAAGGGTCAACAATGTCATGCTATGGTTACTGAATGTGGACATGCAGATTCAGGATTGGGAAAAGGTTTCCGAATTTGGAAACTGACTGGTCTCCAATGACTTCCCTCGATTCATCCCATGTGATGGGGTGGAGGCCAAGTTTGCAGACACAGAAGTGAAAAGTGGGAAGGGGAAGGAAGGTAGCAATGAACAGAGATCCTTAGGGAAATCAGGTTGTTTTAATCTCAGGATGTGAAATATGTAGGGAATAATGAGAGAGGTAGATAACGAAGAAATGGGGTAGTCAGAGTAACTAACCAAACAAACTATAGCTGGGAGATGAGAGGAGATGGGCTAAGGGACACAGGATGGAAGAGGACAGGTGGGGACATAGAGGGTTGCTGGGGAGGTAGAGGTGGGGAGAAATTCCTTAAGGAAGGCTGTGTCTCAGACATGTGTGGGAGGCAGGCTGGGCCTGAGGTGGGAGTGGTGCCAAGGCCCAACTCCAGGGGGCCCAGTGCCATTTGCCATGGTGGGGGGAAGGGCATGAGACTCAGTGGGGGTGGGGGTTCAGAGCATCATGGATTCTATGTGTGGATCATATTCCACAAATGCCACAATAAGCCTAAGCAATAAAGCAAGATTATCCCTCCTCCTACTGACACCAAAAGCTACAACAGGTCAGCGGAGTCCCTGGTGACAGTCACACCCTGCTAAGCCTGCCAGAACAATGCTGACCCTTCATCCAGGACGGCCGAGCCTTCTTACTGTTTTTCTAGCCACTGGACTGTAGGGTCTCAAACGCTGGCTACTTGACAGAAAGACCAAACCAGTCTTTCTGCTCCCAGGTGGCAGTCTGGGGTGTGGGGAAGAATGTAGGCCCAGAGATCATTCAGCATCACTGCCTACTTATTCTTTTCTGGACAACTTCTCCGAGTCTACTGAAGGAGGGTGGCACCCTCTGCCCTGCCTCCTGCTTCACAGGAATGCCATGGAATACAGGATGCAGAGTCACCTGGAGGAGTTACAGGAAACACTGCTACAGACAGTCCCCAAGGTGGTTCCAAAAACCTACCAGGGGAGGTAGACCGGGAGTATCAACACTGAGCCTAGTATTAAGAGGAGTCTGAGAACAAGTCATGACTTCTTGAAATAATGGTTTGAGAATTGAGCTTTAAAATATTAAATTTAACTATACTTGACAGATTTCAGAAAGAACTGTGGATTCTGTTTCATGTTATAATTTACCAAGGTAAGTCAGTAATGCTTTTCTGAAACTCTTCCCACTTACCTTCCGCACTCTTCCTTCCTGCACCCAAGAAAGAGGAAAGGGCTGGTGGAGCTCTCAGAGACAATACTAAGATCACAGAGGCTTATGTAATTCAAAGGTCAGGTCACTTCTAGAGCCTAGAAAACTCCTGACCTCTAGGCCTAGCCAGCTCTACTCAGCATCAGTGGCGCCTCAGCCCCCCTCCCAGGAAGACCAGTGGGTAAGTCCTGGCAATCAAGGCATGCCCCTTGGGTCCTTCTCTGAACAGCAGCAGTGCTGGATTGGCACGGCCACTTGACCTGGAAGGTAAAGTCACTGTGAGGGGGACCAGGCCTCACACCTCTGCTGTTGTTTTTTAAAACCATCATTTGTGAAGCTGAGGCACAGGAACTGTGACTGAAGTTGCCTTCTGTCCTCCACGTGCACAGCTGGATGACTTGGGTATCCTACCCCCAGCTGACGACCAGCTCCACACCAGAATGCATCTTAAAGGCATCCAAGAGAAAAAGTGACTGAAGTCCGAATCTGGCCACCTGAGGACTCTGGACTCATTCCTGGAGGGATGCAGGATCATATGTGCCTAGAGGGAGCACTGGGGGGAGCCAGCCAGGTCTGCTCATGGCTAACTAAGTCCCTTCACCATGAAGAACGAACTGGTACTGAGTCCTCTGGAATTGTTTCTGGGGGCCACAAGAGATGTGATCTACAAGGCAGATGTGAAACTGATTGTGAGCAGCCTGGGGAAAGAGCAAGTATTAAATACAAAGCCCTTTGAAGGTCCAGAGAACAAGAAAGATGTTAACAGTTAATTATCCAGAAAAAGAATTTTCACTGACACAGAATTTAGGCAACACTGAAAACACAATACTAAGATATCAATTCTGAGACAGACCCATAGGAAGGGCAGCTTAGGAGAACACTAAAGAGATTAACACAGGAAAAATAAATACAGGGCTCTGGGCCCCCACAGAAGCTACTAATGCTATTTATTGGCTTGGGTCATTCTTGAGAATAGAAAACCAGTTTTTTGGCAAAGCTGCACAAACTTCACATGGGGCATCTCCCAAGGCTGTGGACACCAAACTACTGTAATAATGACGCTCTTCACTGAACTTCCTCACGTCCCACTAGCATCTTCAGAAGCTGAGATGGGACTTCTAGAGCCAGTCAGGGACTGAGTGCTGCGTGTCCCAGCCATGCACGAGGGATCCAGTTCACAGCTGTGGACTTGGGCGCGTCCAGACAGAGGGCACTTGGAGCCTCAGTTCCCTCTTCTGCCCGGTGGGAAGGGAGGAAGGGCTGGACTACGTGGGCTCTAAAGGTTCTCCCAGCCGGATACTCCGTGCGTCTAGCTCTGCCCTGGTCATTAACGATGGCTAGGCACAAGGTGCCACCTAGTGGCATCACCTGTCCACTCTCACAAATGGCTCCAATCAAAGACCCCAGAGGAGCAAAATTAACTCACACGGACTCTAATTCCAGGGGCGAGGGTAGAGGAGGCTAGGAGGGTGAGCACACTTCATGTCAGTGGACGTGACATAGTCATCTCAAGAAAATATACTTTAAGAGTTCTTGCTTTCCCTAAGAAAGCAACTTTTTTTTTTTTTTAAGAAAGGCTAATCATATCCATTTGTCAATATTTTCAGCATTAAGGAAAATAGTTTAAAAAACATAAAAATGTAAGTGCACTCAAGAGTAACTGCTATTAAACAGTTCTGAACAGGCAGAAAATGTAGACTTTCCTTTTACAGAAAATGTTAAATCCGTAATAGCAGCATAATGTATATATATAAAAAAGCTGGTTTTGAAAACCCAGATTTTTTTTATACACAAAACATCTGTGTTTTTTTTTCTCCTATACACTACAACAGCATTTCCACTGGGAAATTGGTTTTTTCACATTATGTCACTTCCTGCTGGCACATGCAGATACTAGCTTGAGTGTGTGTCTTCAGCCCAGAGCCCCAGTTCCCAACAGCCTTCAGTCCAATACCATGGCGGAGAGTGCGTTCAGGTCTTTCATGTATGGATGAGCTGCCAAGATCTGGTCGATTTTCAGTTTTTGCTCCGAGTCAGGGAAGATCTTCAGAAGGGCTTCCCTCAGCTCGTTGGTTTCTGCAGGAGATCTCTGTGCTGGCATGGGCAGATTCTGCTGGATGTTGGAAAGGTTGGGCAAAAGTGGGAAGCGGGGTTGCTGAGGAAGCCAGTGGCTGGGTGGGGTGCCCTGAATCCGGGTCGGAGGCTGGTGGCTGGTGCTGGCTGCCTGGGCGCCAGGGACTCTGAAGCTGGGGTCAAACATGCCCACATTTGGCAGGGCGTTGAGTAGGGGCTGCATATCTCTGTGAATGGAAGCAAGCCCTGGTGAGCTAGGTTAGGAGACAAACAAGAAATCTGTCTAAAAATATCTGCTTCTGACTCCAAAACTCAAGGAGCTACTCCCTGGCCTCTGAAGGCAAGAGAAGACTGCAAGCCATGGCAGGGAGGGCAACCACCCACAGACAGGCCTGTGGGGATGCCGCTAACACCAATTCCAGCCCAGTCATGACAGGGAATGCTGGCTCTTTATGAGCCACTCCATTTCCTGGCCTGCTGCTGTGAGGACTGACCCCATCCAGCTGCTTGGCTCTGAACCAGGGTGTACCAGGAAGCTTTCAAAAGATCTGGACTCAGGACCATACTCTCTTGCAGATTCAGATTCTCTGTGGGGCCAGGCTGATGGGGATCTTTGGGCAGAGAGGCTGCCTCCCCAGCCCCTCAAGTCTGAGTGAGATGTTGGTGTCCACAACTTGAATGCACATGAGTGTGTCTAGGGCATCTCTACCATTAAAAAGCCCCCCACCTGATTCTGCTTGCAGTAGAGAAATGGGGCTGCTGAACACTTTTCCCAACTTCAAAAGCTCAGTCCCTCCGTTGGAGGCGGGGGGTGGGGGGGGGCGGGGGCGGAGCGGTGCGGCAGAGGGTGCAATGACTAACTTTGTATTCAATGCGTCTTATGTGAGTAGGCAAGACTGACCCTGCTGCCAGGCTGCTGAGGCTGGAGAAGGAGACAGAACTCTCCTTCCATTAAGTTTGACCCATGGACCCTGATGCTTGCACACAGGTCTGAGGTCTTAAAGCCTAGCAGAGAATTTCCAAGTTAAGACTTTGGAAGAAAAAATAGGATGTATGGCCATTCAGCAGGTGTTCAAAATGGCTGCCATTCTCTTGGTGGAGGTAGGTAGAGAAGCAGGACCTGTGGGAACGGAGTGTGTAATACAACACAAAGGCTCAAAAGAGAAATGATTCACAAGACCTGGGAGTGAAATCATGCCAGTCTCGTGTGCTGAAGACACTTCTGTGTGAGCCACCTGCCCTTTCCAATCCAAACCCAGAATCCCCCAAAGGCCCTGTCATAAACGGAGAGGATCAGCTCTGAAGTCTCACTGTCTTGAAACGCTGGGGGAGCTGTCTCTCACTTCTTTCAGCTTACACCCCTTTCAGCTGAGAAATACACAGAAATGTAGCTTATTTCACTTTTTAAAAAGAGAAAAGGCCTATCACTGGGGAATACGATCTGTCCACTTAAGAATGGACAATGTCCATTCTTGAGAATTCTGAAAATGGAAACATGTCTTTAAACACAAACAAAAAAACCCCAATCTACAAGAAAGAAAACCTAAGCTATCAAATTAATTTCAGACAAACATAGAATACTTGCTTCTCTACTCAGTGAGGTAGATAGCAACAGTTTCCCAGGTAGTGACTCCTGAATAGTAAATAAATTCATATAAGCATAAAACATTCAAAGTAAATGACTTGGCAAAATGAACTGAAAAAGATACTCTCACACACACAAAGAACCTAATTAGCATTCACTAGTAAGTGACCACTAGCAAAATCTGCTCTGTCTTCTTTGGCCTACAGAAAGTCTGGCTCTCCATCCTCTCTTCTGGGATTAAAACCAAATGGACCACAAATGAAGATTTGGTCTCTGGAAGACATTCCACCTGTATTTCACCAGCACTAAATTTACGGCTAGTTTTTAAAATAAAATACCATTTATAATACTCAGGGAGAGAGTGCACTTGCACTTGAAGCACAAACAACTGAAACAAATTTGTAAACACAAGACAATCTGGAAAAGGAAACAAATACCTAAGGAAGACTTCCTTCCGAAGAAATTCTTCTAATCGAGGTCCACTTCTTCCCAGAGGGTCATCAGGAACCATAAATATGTCCCCCACAAAGGTATACTGGAGCAATCTACAACAGGGAGAATAATTACAGTGTGGGAGAAAAAAGTAAATTAAAAGACTGCTTAACCGAATCCATCTGCAACGCAAGAGAGCCCGGTTCAATTCCTGAGTCGGGAAGACCCCTAGAGAAGGGATAGGCTGCCCATCCCTTCTTGGGGTGTTCTTCTATCAGTATTCCCTTCTGTCAGTATTCTTGGGCTTCCCTTGTGGCTCAGCTAGTGAAGCATCTGCCTGCAACGTGGGAGACCTGGGTTTGATCCCTGGGCTGGGAAGATCCCCTGGAGAAGGGAAAAGCTACCCGCTCCAGTATTCTGGCCTGGAGAATTCCATGGACTGTATATGTATAGTGCATGGGGTCACAAAGAGCTGGACGTGACTGAGACTTTCACTTAACCACTAAAGCAAAGAAAACCAAACACACCCCAGTGAAACCACTTTCTCTTTTGCATACAAATACAACAGAGTAAGAAACTTTTACCTACTGGCCCTCTTATTTCTTACCAAGACTTTCAGATTTTTATCTGGGCTTGGGAAGCAGCTTCTTTTCCTAATATAATGTTCAATATAACTTTGAAAAACAAGATGGAAAGACTGTCACCTTAGGATACAATGGGTGCTCAACAAAGGTTTAATTTTTCAATAAATGAGCTCATGAGCAAACCTACTGATGTTCTTTTAAAAAAGGGAATTAGTGTATGAAGAAATACTGAAGGTCAGTTGAATATGATTTATCAAGTCTAGAAAAATGTTTTAAAAAAAGTCCAAATGCCTGATTTGCTGCCTGGATCTTGGTTTCTGCCTTGCTTTATGACTTCTGAAGGCAATGGGTTGGTGTGTGACTGATTCTTCACTGCACTTAAACCTTCTATGCATACACAGATGAATGTCTGATAAATACTGACAATGAGCTCAGGGCACAAATCCAACAGAAACATGTGCTAGAAGATTAATGGCTTGTTAACTGTGCCCAGAAGGTCAAAGACCAATTCTTACTTCAGCTATCACCAAAGTTTCTTAACAGCATATGGGTCAAATGCATATAGTAACTAACTTTCACCTGGGTATCATATTCTAAAACCCTCTTATGATTCAAAAAACATAAATATCAGACAAGAGGCAACCATGAAACCCCCTAGACAGGTAAGTATGTAGTTACACTGGTTATATACCAGTTATACACAATCTCAAGGTATGTCTTTTAGATTTCCGGCATTTATGACTCATCCCTGGCACTACCATAAGACTACTGGTTTTTGGTAAGTACTTGTCAGATGATGCTTGTTTACAGAAAGTCCTGGAAGCCTGTGCTCACTGATCTTAATGTAGCTGAACACACTCAGGGTGTCATCACAAACAGAAAACTTTGTTATTTTGGATATTCAATGTGCTTTCAATTCAGATGACTAAACTTTGATGGTAAAATGCTCAAGAAAAGTATCAGATATTAAAAACTAGAAATATTCTTTCCTTTCCCCAAAGTGAAAACCCAGTCAGCATACTGATTTTGGGACTATCCTCTTGCTGAAATCACAGCTGTTATCAAACTTAGCCTTCATATTTCACTGTTGAGTAAAGCCTGGGGGAGGCCCAATGACTTGCTCAAGTGTCCCTCGGCATCAGGCCATGGTCAAACTAGGTAGTCATTTCTGCTCCATCACACAGTTAACAGAGCTAACTGGACCACAAAGATACGCCTCTTGCCAGGGGACATTGGTCTACAGAAGACACCTGTGGGCACCAGAGCACGTTCACACATCACTTGCTGGTGTTGCTGCTCTGTGCTCAGTCCTCCCGCTTCCTGACAGGGGCCAGCTACCCTGTGGATTGGAAGCATAGTCTTATGATACCTTTGGTCTCCTGAACTGCTTCCAAGGTGGACAAAAAACAAACAGTAAACAACAAAAAACATCTCTGACCAAAGACAAAGAAAAAAGTATTACCTTTTTGTAATTATTTCTCTCCAGGAGACTGACTCGGTCACAAATTCTCTGAAGTTATCATTTGTTACAATTATGCCACCAGTTTTGTCCGCTAAGTGTAGTAGAAACCTATGGTAATATAAGAGTGGTTAAAACAGGCAAGCAGGCAGCCCTGGTTCAGAGTAGCTTTACTATAAAAAACAAAAGCATTTCCTCTTCACAGAAAAATAAAACAATTTAACCAAGGCTGGGATGCAGAAAAGTTAAGCCCCTGTCAAGTGAACATCAACTTGAAATACTGAACACCTGAAATTACTAGAATGATTATAAATGAAGGCCTGGTTTTCATAAAATCTTTTTAAAAAATAATCTTAAGCATAATTTATACATTTTTCTAGACAAGTTGTATTATCAATAGAGTGGTAATATGATAATGCATGAGGACTAGAGAAGGAATGAATCAGAATTGATGCCTGTGAAATCACTATTCAGTTTTCAGTTGCTAAGCTATGGTACTTTGGTTCTAAGATTAGCCTTGCCACAGTCAGCCTTCCATTTTTTTTTTTTAGCCTAATGCACATTTTCTGCCCTGACTTAAGAGATGTCCAGAACTGCCATTAGGTTTAGTCCAAGTTATAGATCCATGCAAATGCAAATTATGAGAAGATATATGGTGATCATATGGGCTTCCCTGGTGGCTCAGAGGTTAAAGCGTCTACCTGCAATGTGGGAGACCTGGGTTCGATCCCTGGGTTGGGAAGATCCCCTGGAGAAGGAAATGGCAACCCATTCCAGTATGCCTTCCTGGAGAAGCCCATGGACGGAGAAGCTTGGTGGGCTACAGTCCACGGGGTCGCAAAGAGTCAGACACGACTGAGTGACTTCAATTTCACTTTTCACTTTCATATGGTGATCAAAAAGTGTAACAAGTAAACATTACAGAGAATTCTATTTCATTATTCGAGATTATTCATGTTCAAACCCTCTCAATGAGAGATCTGTGAGGACAATATGAGTTTCATCCCCTAGTCAGGATGACCACATTTGTCTGAGGCAATGCAGATAATGAAACAATAAATAAGTGAAATCACTGAATTAAAGGTGCAAAACAACTGCTTTTATTATCAGTAGGGGGTACTTAAAAGGAGATCAAAAAAGCCTCATTAGTTTCAGAAATCTTAGGAACCTTGATAAGTAAATATGATTTAGCATGAGTATCTTAAATTATTTCTAATTGGCATGAACAGTGAGGAGTAATGTTTGTCCACAAGTATTAACGAAAATAGGCAGTAAAGCTTCTGGGCGTGTACTGTGAATCAGGACACATGTTCACATCCGCTAAAAACCCAGAGAGCCATATAAATTAAGTGAAAACATAGTTGACATACTTGTGTATGCATTCAAATTCTGTAGGTGTGAGAAGGAAGCTGCTGCGTTAAAACCATCTGAAGGCGCTTCGTGAGCCTGGCAGTCCAACCTGCCTTTTCACGTGAGCTCTCCAGGGTCCCTGCCCAGAATCTCTGGAGCAAGGGTAGTCCCTCCACCCCAATCTCCCAATACTTTCTCACCTACGCCCCTACCCCCAGGTGCTTCCTCCTGCATTCTTTCATGCCATCTCGGATTCTCCCCAGATCTGCTCTCTCATACCAGCCTGGTGAAGGGCAAGGGGTTGTCAGTGAGGAGGCCCTTTGGACCTTTTGCTGAATGTCTGTTCACTCCAAGTTCTCTTCCCCTGCCAAGCTCCTCTTTTCATCTCTCACCCATCTGACCATCATTCACTACCTTGGGTTACAAGCTAAGCACTGTCTTCAACGTGAGGGAGCACTGCGGTAGAACAATGAGGCAAAAGCACCAGGGAGCTGTAAGTGCTGGAGGTCAGATGAAAAAGGGTGAGGGCAGGAGAGTAAAGAGCAGGAGGCCAGCACTTCAGTTCCCAGACACTCGTCTCAGCACCTGCTCTCTGAGCAGTGTACCAACCTAAGAAACGCAGCTTATTCCTTTAACATGAGGGGCAGCTGAGACCATCTTCTATTATATGGAAGAAATACTGAGGGCTCAGGCATCACAATGACAGACTAAGTCACCAGCCAGATATAACCAGGAGGAGACAGAGGAAGTGTAAAAAGCACTCTTGAGGCTGCCACACTAAGACAAGACAAACATTACTTCTAGGAAGTATTTAAAAAGACTACAACTCAATATGGGCTTTTTACTTACAGATTCTCAGCCATGTTTTATTAAAAAAGTTTTTTAACTCAATAGCTTCTTTGGTAATGTCCCTGAGTGTATTAGTATAACCTTAAAGACTATGAATGTTAAAATTCTCAAACTCGGGTCAAGCATGTCCTTTTAAGAGGTAGATTCAGGTGCCTGATGAACTGTCTGGTGGAGCAGGTGGCTGGCTCCTCACCACCCCACACCCACTTTAGAAAGGAAAACAGCCTTTCATACCTGTCATCATGAGAAGCAATTCTTTCTCCAAAGACCATCCGTGCAGGAGTTAAAGATAATATTCCAAGCTCCTGGAGCTGGGTTAAGAAGTGCTGTTCTGTTTATGGAATAAGTTGAATACACATTCAGAAAAAGGCTATCTACCCAGATGTTTGAATAAATGAAAGCATCCCAAATGTTTCACTTGGAGACTTGTGGGTAACTTTTTTTCTATTGACTCACAAAGATTGCATTTTATGAACTTACTGGGAAGGGGGGAAAATCAAGGAAGACATATTCCAAAACAAATGTAATGTAAAAATTGACTTTAGCTATTTTTTAAACTTAAAAATGTTCAACTTATCTGCTTCGTAAGAAGAATAAACCATAAACCTATACATAAAGGATCTTACTATTAAGAACTTTTTCTCCGCTACATTACAAGCAACAGAGGACAAACAGAGTGAGGGCCAAGTCCCTGAGAGAGGGCAGAGGTTGGAATAGAAGAGGGATGCCAGAGAGGCAGACAGACTGTTCTGTCCTGATCACAAGAAAGGTCTGCTTGGTCCCTATTCCAAGAGTCTGTCAAATCTCCCTCTGATTGCTACCCTATCTAAACTCTTCTCTGTTATTGGTACAAATATTTACTGATTTTCATGGGAGTGGGTCATGACAGAGAATAAAAGAGGGCCAAAGCCACAAACGAGTAATAGGCAAAATAGCAGCTACAGGCTCAGGGTAATCACTACTGCATTCCCTATGATGGTACTCACCACTGACTTAGGCTGAAATGTCCTAACACAGTGCTTTATGGCTCTAGAAATGCAAGCACATAAGGCTTACAAGACTCTTTCAGGGATCCTACTGCAAAATGACTGAAATGAGTAGTTCTGCCTCATTCTCAAGGACCCTCTGCTAGGACAAATACACTTCCCCTGAGGAGGGAAGTTGGGATACCTGGGAAGTGTCCTTTTACCATTTCTACCTCAACAGCGACTAAGTTGTATTACTTCCTGCTGAATGTGCTGGGTGGGTCCTGTTCTCACCCTTCCTCCTCCCAGTCTACCTTTATTTCCAGGTAGTCTGATGCATCAAGCTGCTTGGCACAGCCCTTTCACCAATCTTCCTATTAAGACCCAAGAAAAGAAAAACCTTAACTTTCTCTGGATATTTCAGGATCCACAATAAGTTCAAATCTTTCGTGTGTGGCCTGCAGGTCAGCCATGCAGTACCACACAGTGAACATAAATGACTTATATTAAGCTATTAAACAAACTGTTAAAAAGACATCCTATGGGAGGGTTCCAAATTTATCAAATGATCATTTTCAAAAATACTATTTAAAGAGGAAGAAACCTAGCCTCGTAGAAAGACATATTTAATCAACTTTTTAGAAAGTCAAAGAAAATTTTTGTGATATATAATGAAGACTAACATAACTTTTTATATAAACATCCATTAAACTTTCCATCCCTCCCCCAAGTATGTCTTATGCTATAAAACTCTCAACTGATTTTTTTTTTAAACTGGATGCAACAAATTTAGTTTTGTTTTTAAAGCTGCTGCCTATGGCACATGGCACTATTCTAAGTAGTGTGTGTTGCAATTAAGAGCCAACTGATTACCTAATTATTAGTAAACTGGAAAAATCAGTTTGTCTCACCTGTGACATTAGGATCCCGCCTTGTTCTCCACTGTGGAACAAATACAGTGATGTTTCTGTTGCCGAGCTTCCAAAAATATTCAACCGCAATTGCAATTCCACGACAAGAAAAGAACTTTTTCAGACCATGGCTATATGAAAATAAGTAAAATTTATTTCAGTTGAAAGCATGTTTAAAGCATGTTAAGTTTTACCAGGATAAAGTGAAAAAGTAAAATCCACAAACAACAAAAACAATTAGGACAATATTTCCTTTAATAGTTTGCTGCTTTGCAAAGCCAAGAGAAACCACGACAGGAGATGTGACTCAACAGCTTCGTGATTTCGGTTGTATTTTATTTAGTTGATTTGAGTGTGCTTCTGTGGTAGAGGGCAGTTTGAGCTTCGGGGCTATACTTGTTTACTACACCTTTTATGTTTGGTTTAGATGAAGAGCCCATTCTAGAGAGTCCTAGTCCACTGGCCTCCAAGAATCTTTGATGAATGTTAGAAGGAATTTGTGGCCGCAGCAGAAGCAGCTATGATCAGAACGATCCCATGACATGTTCTCACCACCACAGCTTCCAGGGGTTTCAAATACATCTGCCTCCATCCAGGAGGGCTGCATCCCCTCTCTGGACAACTGGGAAGCCAACTCAGTTTACAGCTTCCAGGAAACGAGCTGATGGCAAGGCTCACATGGAACTACCTGGGGGCCATGGCACGTGCTTCTCGTGACGGAAGCAGACAGCAAGGGGAAAGTAATTAAATAAGGGACAGTACTGAACATGAGTGAGCGCCAGACATGCCGCACCACAGAACTGCCAACTCTAAGAGAGGGGCTGGAGCTACATTCCATGTTTACCAGAACATGGTGGCCAGATCGGGCCCTTACTTTGTAACTCATGGTACAGAGGATTAAAAACTGTTTCCCCACCCCAAAACCAATTTCAAAACAAATGAAGAAAAATATTTTAAAATTATTCTCCAGCAGTTAAGGAAAAGCAGAGGTTTTAACCCTTTCAACTAGCCCCAGCGGTATGGTCCCCAGCTAAATCTACGTTTTCATGGAGCAAGAATGGGCTGGACCTGTAACAAGCATCTAACATCCAGAAGAGTGGCTCAGAAATGCCTCCTTTTAGAGGCTAAAACCCACTCTTCTCAGTCAATCATAAATCAGACTCCACAGGCATCAGCTCCACTCCAGGAAATGTACACAAGTAAACAAACCCATTCTTGATGAAATAACTTAGCAGTGGCTTGTTTATCTAAAAGCGTTTAAATATGGCAGGAATGTAGCAATATGACACTTGTTACTGGAAAATTGGCTTGAGGCAGGTAGTTTTTGTACAGAGGGTCTTAGTCTTGAGAGACATGCACTAAAAAAGCTTATTAAGTGCCTTCTTAGCTAATTCATCAGACACAAATGTATATGAACTCTTTTTCCTCTTTTCCTTAAATGTTTCTGTTGACAGCAACAGCAGAAACTAAGTGGAAATAAAGTCTCAGTCCATTCCTTTGGGTCCTGGTGGTTCAGATGGTAAAGAATCTACCTGCAATGCAAGAGACCTGGGTTTAATCCCTGGGACAGGAAGATCCCTGGAGAAGGGATAGCTACCACTCCAGTATTCTTGCATGGAGAATTTCATGGACAGAGGAGTCTGGTGGGCTACAATCCACAGGGTCATGACGAGTTAGACACGATCAAGCGACTAAAGCTTTTGAAGGAAAAGGAGGGAAATGACAGTAGATAAAATTCTACTGCCCTGGAACTCCTCCCAAGCTTAGAGGGGGAAAGTGGAATTTCTAGAAACATTAGCACGAAAACAAAATTCCAGGGGCTTCCCTGGTGGCTAAGTGGTAAAGAATTCACCTGACGAAGCAGAAGACACGGGTTTGATCACTGGTCTGGGAAGATCCCACAAGCCTAGGGGCAACTAGGCTCTTGACCCTGTGCTCTAGAGCCTGGAAGCCGCAACTACTGAGCCCACGTGCCAAAACTGTTGAAGCCTGTGTGCTCGAGAGCCTGTGCTCTAACGCAACAAGAAAAGCTACCATGACGAGAAGCCTGCACACTGCAATTAGAGAGCAGCCCCTGCTGTCCACAGCTAGAGAAAAGCCTGCGCAGCAAAGCCTATCAGCACAGATTAAAAAATAAATGAAAAAAAAAAAAATTCAAAGGGTTAGTTATCCTCAGTGATTAGAGCAAAACATTTTTAATACCCTGAAAAATTTCTAGAGCTGATTCAGGAATAAATAGCAGTTCAAACTTCCGGTAAAGAACATATGGACTAATTCAGAAGACAAAACAACAGAAATAAAATCAAGTAGAGCCAAATTATTGAATTTAAAATAATAAGGTCCCACTTTTATTTTCATATTATAATCAAGCAAAAAATGTGCTGTCTCCTAGCCTCTCTGTAATCACAGAAAAGCAACTTGCTGACAGGTAAACACAGACCAAATGTCTTTTTTGACTCAGAGACAAAGGGTACACATATAATAATACCTCTCTACCCTGGTGAAGGCCAAAGCTCTAGGGCTCCCAGATGCAAATAGAGAATTAACAGATATTAAGCCTGAGAAGCCAGATGTGCAGGCTCTCAAGGGAGATTTAAACTTCTGTTTCCATATACTTGGAGACAAGTTACACCATTGTGTTGTTTTCCTCTTCTGTATTGTAGCAGACACTCAACTAGAAAGAAAAGGATTCAAAGCAGAGAGGAGATGGGTGATAAATACCTGATAAAACAGATTAAAATGCAGGGCCATCACAGAACCAGGCAGGGCAGTGTGCGGAAACAGAGAAAAACCCTTTCTGAGTTACCCAGGAAAGAGGAATTCTTTTCTGTAGCCTCCATTTAATAACAAGAGCCATGGAACCCTGATATATAAGACTACCATGAAAAAATGGTTACAATATATAGGCAAGTGAACGGACAAACCTCATCTACATGGAAAATGATCTATTCAGATAAGTCAGGTGCTCTTTGCTGAAGTTTCAGACTGACAGAGACCAAATGTTATCTGGCCACTGCGGTGATGTCTAGCCATACACCACATACAATTTCCATTTACTCATCGTTTGACTCATTCATGGTGACAAAGGGGAAAAACCAAGTAGAGATATGCATAATCAGCAGCATTAAATGGGGTATTTCGGAATTTCTCACGGTGTGTTAGAAACTGCAGACATCACACTGGCCTGGCAAATAAATGAGGCTTTGCAGAAACCCAGGGATGAGTGGGCTTGAGTGGCTTTAAGAAAGGGTTCAAACCTATTGCTCAAATACTCAAGTTTCCTTTTTAACTACTTCCCCAACTAGCTGGGTCAAGCTAGTGAGGTTTACTCAGCAGTGCTTAAGCAACTCAGGAGTAATGTATCCAATGGCTCTAAGGTCTAAAAATTTAATCTCAACTTCTGTGGGAAGAGGTGGGGTGTACGATGGCTCTGGAGAACTGTATCATGGGTCAAAATTTTGTAGCTGCATAATCTTGGACAAGACTTTCAAGCCATTTCATGTTATGTATATTACAGATAATTTTTACCTCACAAAACTGGTGTAAAGGTTATGTTTTCAAAGATAAAGTCAGTACCTGATATATAACAAGTGTTTCAGTTTTAAGATTCCAAATATTTGTTGAAATGTAATCCAAATTGATTTACTACAGCAACTGGAAGACCAAGCTATAAATAGGTGGTGAAAAGTCATTTAAATAATCCTAATCTTCATTAAGTCTTTAATTCATTCATTCATTCAACACATTGTCACCGAGTGGTTACTATGTGCCAGGCACCATGGAACTTGGGGATAGTTCAGTGAGCCGAATACACATGAATCACTTTTATGGAATTTATAGTCTGTAATTCCCATTTAAACTGAAGCAGCTGATTTAGAATGATAATTTTTTTTCTGACTCAAAAAAATTGAGGTGAAATTCACACAATGTAAAATAATCATTTTAAAGTGAATTTAGTATATTCACAATGTTGTGTGACCATTTGTATCTTGTTCCAAAACATTTCCATCACTCCAAAAAAAACCCCTGTACCCATTAAACAGTTTCTTCCCAGAATAAGAGTTAATTTTAATTACTGACATTTTGAGATCAATCTCCATCAAATTAAGTATAAGTCTGTCTGCCTAGGATAATATATCCTTTGTAAAAGAGTTGCTTTTAATTGAGACATCTATGAATTCAAAGTAAATTAAAATCCTCTCAATCAGCCTGTAGTTTCCCTTAGTGCACTAATCCAGTGGTTTTCAAAAGAAATGGCACTGTACTGAACGAGGTTAGGAATTATGTAACAGTGTTTTGGGGTGTCACAATGGCTTGGGGGCATTATGGGCAAAGTAGGAGGGACCAGATATGCAAAAACATCCTGTTCTGTACAGCCAGTGTGACTATAAATTTCAACAGTAACTCCTCTGAGAAGTACACTAGTTACTACAAAAAGGCTTTTTAAAAGTATCATTATCATTGTTCATTCTATCTTAATTTGCATTTCTTAGTCTTTGAACACCAATTTGGGAAATCTCTCCACATACAGAAAAATGAAAAAGGATTAATATTACTCATAATCGTGACCTAAATTTTATATCATCATTAGGCTCAAGAAATTGTAACAATGAGGAACTGCTGTAGGGCTTGGGCTGTGAGTAATTGAAATTGTACTTTACATTTTTACTTAGATAATGCCATACAGTTGTGGGCCATTTGCTGGGTTCCCCCCAAAAGAACTGCCAAAAGACAAAGTGAGATGGCAATAAACAGCATTATTTGGAAATGAAGACAACCAGATTACATATTTTTACTGCCTATATTCACTTTTACATGTGAAGTGCTGGCATTTTCTTTTCTTATTTTTGAAAGCAAAGAACAGCACCATTCAAAAAATAAAAATCAAGAGAATCTTTATATTTAAAAAATAGATACTAAAATATTAAAATATTTATAGATGGAAATGAGATATCTGAAAATTCCTTCAAAATGGGTGAAAGGCAGCAGGTGGGGCACAGATGAAACAAAGTGAAAGGACAGAACGAGACAGGCCTGAGCTGATAATCACTGAAGCTAGGAGACGGCACATGCGAATCTCAAATGAATGTGAATTCCAACATGTGTGGAATTCATCATATCATCTTCTTGTGAATTTCTCTGAAAATTGTAACAAAAAATAACAAGTATGTAATAAATGCATAATTTAATAATAGTTTTCAATTCATTTTTCAATTTTATCAAGTATTCCTGAAAAATCAGGGGATTAATTGATGTTTTAGAACTCCTAGGAAAGAGGTCATACAAGCATCCAGCAATTCAGGAAAGTACATATGACCCTTAAACAACACAAGTTTGAACACAGGGTCCACTTAAACATGGACCTTTTTTCAAGAGTAAATACTACAGTACTAAAAGATACAGAACAGCTTTATGGAGGGCTGACAATAAAGTTAATTCTGACCATGCAGGGGGTCAACGGCTCCCAACCCCACATCATTAGAGGGCCAACTGTATTTCAACTTCTCCTTCATTCCATGTCCAGGTGCCCCTTTTCTTGAATTGCAGCTACTTAAAATGCTAATCCCTTGGACTACAAAAAGATCCAACCAGTCCATCCTAAAGGAGATCAGTCCTGAGTGTTCATTCGAAGGACTGATGTTGAAGCTGAAACTCCAATACTTTGACCACCTGATGTGAAGAGCTGACTCATTTGAAAAGACCCTGATGCTGGGAGAGACTGAAGGTGGGGGAGAAGGGAACGACAGAGTATGAGATGGTTGAATGGCATCACCAACTCAATAGACATGAGCTTGAGTAAGCTCCAGGAGTTGGTGATGGACAGGGAGGCCTGGCGTGCTGTGGTTCGTGGGGTCACAAAGAGTCAGACACGACTGAGCGACTGAACTGAACTGAACTAAAGACATCTTCAAAATCAGTAGAGTGACTGGTTTTGAAAACCAGAGAGAGATTTTTACCTAGCAGTTGTTGAAACAGCATGATAAAGATGTCCTTTATCTCAGGGCAAAAACTTGTATCAAGTGAAACCAAGCAGGCTGAAACCCATCTGAGGTCAAACAGCTGGTTCCCAGTGGGCGGAAACTCTGACCCCTACATTCTCCTTATATCACACTGCCCCTTAGAGTTCTAAGACAGGCTAAATAGAAATGATCATTTAACTTCTTTAACTATACAAACTTTCAGTAAGAGCAGAGGCCCATAAAGAAACACAAACTGAAGAATTCCTTTGAAAGGAAACTGCTGTCACTCTTATCAACAAAAGTATAACAGAAGTACATCATGCCTATTATCACTGCACATTCTAGGGTAAAGACCTGGCATGTTGTACAGAAAAAGAAAAAGAAATCTCATTTTTGTTTTAAGCTTCATCCTTGTATTCAGAACCCAGTGGTGTTAAGACAGCATTAAGAACCTGAGGATTTAAGTCTCTATACTGCTTATCACTGGGAAATGCAATGTGAAAAGCCAAATTTTCTGTCATTCCCTGTCCTCAGAAATATAGGCTCAGCAGAGTGAAGAAAGAGTCTACAATGCCAGAGAATGGGGTCAACTACACACAGG
This sequence comes from Bos grunniens, assembly GCF_055505025.1. Classification (NCBI taxonomy): domain Eukaryota; kingdom Metazoa; phylum Chordata; class Mammalia; order Artiodactyla; family Bovidae; genus Bos; species Bos grunniens. The sequence goes on from NC_141182.1 coordinate 17,129,329, forward strand.
ATAGTTCCTATAAACACTGCAATTCTGAGACACGGCCAAGAGCCCTATTGAAAGCTATAATTTGAAGAGAGTGGACTTACGTAATCGCAACATTGCTTCCATCTATAACAATGTGCTTCAAATCCGTCCTCCCTGGTTCATTTTTTAATTCCAGCTTGTAGGGCACTTTCAGAGTATCTCGAAATCTTTGAACCCCCGTAACTGAGCAATCAATATGCTCAGAAGGTCCCGCCAACCTAGCATCAGTAACTGAAGGTAACAGCTGGGAGAGCGGCATCGGTGGAGAAAGGGGTGGACAGCCGGGCTTAGACTGAGGAGAGCTACAACACCTCGAGCGGTTTTCACAGGCAGACTTCATACTATTTGGAAGCAAAGGTTCTGCTTGCTGCTGCAAACCATTTTCAGGAAAAACCGGAATTCTGGGCTGGTGACTTGAAGCTCCTCTTGAAACAAAACTGACAACTTCTTTGGGACTTGAAGGGACAACAGCGGGTAAAGGGCCATCGGTCTCAAGGTCTATGTTACAAATGTAGTTCTGATTTGAACTCCAGATTTCTTGTTTCTGTTCTACTGGCACTGTTCTGAAAGTATTAATTTTGCAATTTGAGGTACATGGTTTTGATTCAACTCTGAATGGTAACTGAGAAAAATTTTCCACCGTATTTTGCTGTGTGTGAGTTTGTGTTTTCTTTGGAGTGGAATCTGCTGTAAGCTCATTTATGCTGCTACAGACACCTTTATTTTTGGTTCTGCTGGTCTCTGGATACACAGTACCAGGTGAAAGTTCTCTGTCTCCTTGGAATCTTTTATTTTCTTTTTCAATTTCCTCCAAGAGTAATAACGGTTCAGTAGATGGCCCATACTCCCTAATGACCTTTTCAACAATTTCTTGGGAATAGCCCATGGTTTTAAAAAAGTTCACGAGAATGTTGTACTCCATTTCCTCAGTAGTGTCTTTTACGTCTGGACTTAAATTTTCGGCTTCAGTAGAAGAATCAGAGACGTCAATGATTACACTTCCAGCTAATGTCTTACCATCATGTAGAAGCTCTCCCTCTTCAACATTTTCCAAAGAAAACTGTTTCTTGGTATGCCTTTCTTCAGAATCAGAAAACCTCCTCTTGTGACAAACTCTGTCTTTGGAAAGTGCCTCTTCATCTGGGGTTACACCATTTATTGGAACAAAAAGTACATCTTGTGAACTAGAAAAGACTGTGTCCATTTGTTTTGTGAGCTCAGAAACGGGAGTCCCCGCTTTATTTCTTGCATCTTCCTGCACAACAATTTCATCTCTGGAAATAGTCAGCCCTGTGGCAGCATTCTGTGTAAACTCTGCTTGTGCAGAATCTCTAATTTCAACAACATCATCATCTCCTGTTTCAAATAGATTCTCCTCACCTTGGGTGAGTGCCAAGAGTTCTTTTTTCAAGGAAGTGGGTAAAATTAACAAATCCATTGTGTAACTGTCTGCACGGGCTTCAACGAATTGTTTAAATTCCCTTTTTACCTCTGATTCTTTCTGGCTGTTGGGTAGGTTCTCATTATTCTCAAAGAGCTTTACAAACTGCTGAATGTGACTCCGAGCCATGACCACAGCTTCGGCACTTCCCCTGATGCCAAGGAGACCGATGTCGAGAATGCAGAGATCGGCACAGGTGTCCTGAATCAAGCTCTTCAGAAACAGGCTCTGTGCCCCAACAAAAATGCAGTGCATGGCCTTGGGATAACATTCTCTTTCTTCTAGTTCAGGTTCACAGATTCCTTTAATATATTCCTGTAAAGAGAAGATAAGAAATTAGATCAATTTATAAAACCACTTTACAGCACATATTATGTTACATACAAAATACAAATACCAAACCTTACAAAAGTCAAAAGCCTGCTAATATCTTTGAAAAAAATACCATGTTTTTAAAATAAAAGATATAAGCTGTTTAATTGTTTTCAGAGGAACTGAAAACTCTGCATTTAAGCGTAAAAGGCAGGTATTTGTAACATTTTCAATAGTGTATCTTGCAATGCAATCTTTAGGAGTTTGCCCAGCTGCACAGTTGATAATGACCAAGACTGGATTTATTTACACCTATAAAGAATAAACATCTTTGCTTGCTACAAGCTGTCATTTATTACTACTATGACATAATTCAGAAAGGAGTTAAGTCAAAGGATTTACTCTAAAACAAACCTTGGCTTTTTCTTTGCGACTATTGTTTCCAGATAAAACAGACTGATTTTTGAAGGCATTTAAAACAAGATCAGTTTAACAACAAAAATTTTTCTAGCTGGCTGGAACAATGTATATACCCTATGTAATTTTATGTCTGTTTTCTGTCATTATTAGATGTAGATCTAAATATAAAGAACCAGAGAATGCTGACTAGTACCACCATTCTCAGATATAAAGCTATAGTTTCTAGTGAAATCTGGTACTGAAAGAGGCCTGTACGAGGTAAGAAAGGGAACTGGATTCTTGAGCAATTTGGTTGCCAGTGGAGGGAGAAGTGTGAATCAAGTAAACATGTGAGCCCTCAGACCCACAGTGGAACACAGTTATTAGTAACTTGGGCACTGGAGTCAGTTCCCAGGCTCAAATTGCAGCCATACAACTGGTGACCTTGCTCAAGTTACCTAACCCCTCTCAGCCTGGTTTCTTCAACTATGAAAGAAAGAGAGAGAGAGAGACTAGTGCAATTTCAGAGGTCTGTGAAGAAATTCAATTTAATAATGAATGTAAAGTTCTAACAACAGGGTGTCATAAGTGCTTTCCAAACAGTAAAAACACTGTTACTTTAAATTACCAGTGAAAGCTTTCTGGACAGACAGCCTGGGGATACCCAATCTAAACTTTAAACTAAAATTAGATTGGTGTTATCCAAAATGATGCCATTTAAAAGTTCAATCTATGTAGTTATGAGGCTTTACAAACCCGCACCTACCATGTATACGTGTTACCACGGCCACATAACTTCTACTATAATTTATATACAAATGTGTACATATTCCATGCTTAAACAATTAGAATACAAAATTCCTGATGAGGAGATGAAACATAAGGAATACAAGGAAAACAACAAGGGGAAAAGCTCGACCCAAGTAGTATAATGTTCAGTCATGAGTTCTTTACTTCCTTAGGCTCCTTTGGATAAGCCTGGAATATTTGTGGGCTTGTTAGTAAAGAATAAAAATAGCTGATGCTGGACAGAGGAGCCTTAAAAAAAAAAAAGAACAATTTATTAGAGCTACTTTTGTGAGAGCTGGACTATAAAGAAAGCTCAGTGCTGAAGTATTGATGCTTTTGAAGTGTGGCGCTGGAAAAGATTCTTGAGAGTCCCTTGGACTGCAAGGAGATCAAACCAGTCCATCCTAAAGGAGATCAGTCCTGAATATTCATTGGAAGGACTGATGCTGAAGCTGAAGCTCCACTACTTTGGCTACCTGATGTGAAGAGCTGACTCCTTGGAAAAGACTCTGATGCTGGGAAAGATTGAAGGCGGGAGGAGAAGGGGACGACAGAAGATGAGATGGTTGGATGGCATGACCGACTCAATGGACATGAGTTTGAGTAAACCCCGGGAGTTGGCGATGGACAGGGAGGCCTGGCGTCCTGAAGTCCATGAGGTTGCAAGGAGTCGGACACAACTGAGTGACTGAACTGACTTTTGTACCATGGTAATTGTGTTAAACACAAAATACAGTTATCAACTGTCCTTTTTCCCTAGATGTACAAGCAGTGTTAAATATTAATGTGAGCGTCTTTTTAAGATTTCCAAATGGGCAACATTTTACTATCACTTGTTTGAACTTATGTTGCATGTAGACTGCGGTCTGAAGTTTTTATTTTGAAATTGCAAAGATAACTTTATTTTGAAATTGCAGAGGAAGTTGTAAAGATAGTACATACAAGTTCTGTGTACTCTTTACCCAGTTTCCTCCAATTATTACATAATACATATTAATAACTGCAGTACAAAATCAAAACCAGGACATTTACATTTATACAGTGAGTGCATATAGTTCTATGCCATTTTATCACAAGTATTGCTGTTCAGTCACTCAGTTATGTCTGACTCTTTGCAATCCCATAGACTGCAGCACGCCAGGCTTCCCTGTCCTTCACTATCTCCCAGAGTTTGCTCAAACTCATGTCCATTGAGTCAGTGATGTCATTTAACCATCTCATCCCCTGTCATCACCTTCTCCTCCTGCCTTTAACCTTTCCCAGCATCAGGGTTTTTCCCCCTATTGGGTCAGCTCTTCACATCAGGTGGCCAAAGTATTGGAGCTTCAGCTTCAGCATCAGTCCTTCCAATGAATATTTGAGACTGACTTCCTTTAGGTTTGATCTCCTTGCAGTCCAAGGGACTGTCAAGAGTCTTCTCCAACACCACAGTTTGAAAGCATCAATTCTTTGGCACTCAGCCTTCTTTATGGTCCAACTCTCATATCCATACATGACTAGTAGAAAAACCATAGCTTTGACTATACGGACCTTTGTCAGCTAAGTAATGTCTCTGCTTTTTAATACACTGTCTAGGTTTGTCACAGCTTTTCCTCCAAGGAATAAGCGTCTTTTAATTCACAAGTATAGATTTCATGAAAACACCACTTCAATCAAGATACAGAATTATCACTACAAAGATTTCCTTCATGTTATCCTTTCATAATCACACTGTACTGTACTTCCATCTACTATCCCTACCCTTGGCAACCATTAATCTGTGATTTTGAGAATAAAGACTTACACCATATGTGACTTTTGAGACTGGCTTTTTTCACTCAATGTAACACTTTAAAATCCATCCAAGTTGGTGCATGTACCACCAGTTCATTTCTTGTTACCACTGAGTACTACTCTACAACATGGATTATTTACTTGGTTGCATCGAGTCTCAGCCGTGGGACATGGGATCGTCATGTCACGTGGGATCTTTTGCTTCAGGCGGCACACAGACTCTTCTAGTTGGCGTATGCAGGGCTTAGCTGCTCTGTGGACCTCCCCTGCATTGCAAGGCAGATTCTTAACTAACGGACCACCAGGGAAGTCCTCTTAACTAGTTTTCTAATCATCTGTCTATTGAGGGACATTTCAGTTACTCCTATTTGGGGCTATTACAAATAAAGATGCTCTGAACAATCATGTACAGGTTTTAATGTGGACCTACATTTTCATTTCTCTGAAATAAACGCCCAGGAGTGCAACTGTTGGGTGGTATGGTAAGTACATGTTTAGTTTTACAAGGAACTGCCAAAGTATGTTCCAGAACGACTAAACCATTTTATGTTCCTATTAGCAATGTATAAAAGATCCACTTTCTCTGCATCCTTCCCAGAATTTGATATTGCCACTAGCTTTTATTTTAAAAATGCTAGTAAGAGTTTTTCCCATGTAGTTCAGTTAGTAAAGAATCTGCCTGCAACGCAGGCAAGCTGGGTTCGATCTCTGGATCGGGAAGATTCCCTTGAGGAGGGCATGGCAACCCACTCCAGTATTCTCACCTGGAGAATCCCATGGACAGAGGAGCCTGGCAGTCTACAGTCCATGGGGTCCCAAAGAGTCGGACACAACTTAGCAACTAGACCAAACCAGTAAGAGTGCAGTGTATCTCATCATGGTCTTTGCCATTTCCCTAGTGGCAAGTGATGTTGAACATTTTGCATATTCTGTTTACCATCTACAGTCCCTCTTGGGTGAAGTGTTTGCTCATTTCTTTTAGTTCACTTTCTAAAAATGGACTGTGTAGATTTTACTATTGAACTTTGAAAGTTCTTCATGTATTCTAGACATGAATATTTTGTGAAGTACGAGGCTGGCATTTTTCTCTCCTATAGCTTGTGTTTCATCCTCTTAACAGGATCTTTTGTGACGGGAAACATTTTTCATATTAATGAAGTCCGTTTATTGGTTTTTTCCGTTACCAAGCCTTAGGTCCCAAAGACTTCTTGTGTGTTAGCATCTGAAGGTTTTACATTTAAATCTAGAATCCATTTAGAGTTAATTTTAGTATCAAATGCAAGGTTTAAGCCAAGGTTCATGTTTTTGGTTGTGGATATCTAGCTGCTCTAGCATCATTTCCTGAGAAGACTATCTTTTCTCTGTTAAGTTGCTTTTGTGTGTTCGTCAAATATCAGCTGGCCATACTTGTGTGGGGCTATTTCTGGGTTCCCAATTCTGTTCCATCAACTTATGAATTTATCCCTTCACCAACATCGCACCAATACCACACAGTATCAACTACTGTAATTATACAATGTCTTCAAATTGGGTAGTGACTGCTCCCACATTTTTCTTCTTTTAAAAGTTATTTTCAGCTATTCTACTTCCTTTGCCTTTCCATATCAAATTTTAACTTAATCTTATTTAGCAATTATGTTCAATTTGCACTTTGAGGATAAATTACATCTGTAGACTCTTGCATGAACATGCTGTCTCTTCATTTCTCTAGATCTTTGCTTTCTTTCATCAGTGTTTCGTAGTTTTGAGCATACAAGTCCTATACATGTTTTGTGAGGTTTACACCCAAGCTTTTCATGTTTTTGAGTAACTGAACATGGCACTGCATTTTAATTTTGGTTGCTATGTGTTCACTGCTAATAAACAGGACCATATATCCTGTGACCCTGCTGATCCGATTTCTAATTCCAGGAGTTTTCTATATTCCCTGGGGTTTTCCAGTTAGACAGTTACATCATTTAGATTTTTTTTTTTCTCATCTATATGCCTTTTACTTTCCTACCTTGCTGTCCTAGCTAGAACTTTCAGCACTGTGCCAAAGAGCAGTAATGAGAGGTGGCGTGCTTCTTTTGATCACAATCTATAAAGAAAACATGCAGTCTTTCACCACTAAGTTAGATTTTTGTACATATTCTTTATCATATTAAGGACTGTTGCTGTTCAGTTGCTAAGTTGTGTCTGACACTCTCTGATCCCATGGACTGCAGCACACCAGGCTTCCCTGTCCTTCACTGTCTTCCAGTTTGCATAAATTCACGTCCATTGAGCTGGTGATGCCATTTAACCATTTCATTCTCTGCCGTCCTCTTCTCCTTTTGCCTTCAATCTTTCCTATAGTCAGGGTCTTTTCCAATGTCAGCTCTTTGAAGCAGGTGGCCAAAATACTAGAGCTTCAGCATCAGACCTTCCAATGAGAATTCAGGGTTGATTTCCTTTAGGATTGACTGATTTGATCTCCTTGCAGTCCAAGGGACTCTCAAGAGTCTTCTCCAGCACCACAATTCAAAAGTGTCAATTCTTCGGCACTCAGCCTTCTTTATGGTGTTCCGTACGCGACTACTGGAAAAACCACAGCTTTGACTAGAGGGACTTGTGTTGGCAAAGTGATGTCCCTGCTTTTTAAAACACTGTCTACATTTGTCATAGCTTTCCTTCCAACAATCAAGTGCCTTTTAATTCCATGGCTGTAGTCACCATCCACAGTGATTTTGGGGCCTAAGAAAGGAAAATCTGTCACTATTTGTACTTTTCACCCCATCTATTTGCCATGAAGTGATGGGACCAGATGGTACCATCTTATTTTTCTGAATGTTGAGTTTTAAACCAGTTTTTTCACTCTCCTCTTTTGCCCTCATCAGGAGGCACTTTAGTTTCTCTTCACTTTCTGCCATTAGAGTAGTACCATCTGCATATGCGAGGTTGCTGATATTTCTCCCAGCAATAGTGATTCCACCTTGTGGTTCATCCAGCCCAGCATGTTGTGTGATATACTCTGCATAGAAGTTAAATAAGCAGGGTAATAATTACAGCTTTGTTGTACATCTTTCCCAATTTGGAACCAGTCAGTTGTTCCATGTAGGGTTCTAACTGTTGCTTCTTGACCTGCATCAAGTTTCAAAGGAGGCAGGTAAGGTGATCTGGGATTCCATCTCTTTCAGAATTTTCCACAGTTTGTTGTGATCCACAGAGTCAAAAACTTTAGGGGAGTCAATGAAGCAGATGTTTCTCTGCAATTCCCTTGCTTTCTCTATGATCCAGCGAATGTTGGTAATTTGATCTCTGATTCCTCTGCCTTTTCTAAATCCAGCCTATACATCTGGAAGTTCTCAGTTCATGTATTGTTGAAGCCTAGCTTGAAGGATTTTGAGCATAACCTTACTAGCATGCGAAGTGAGCGCAACTCTACAATAGAACATTCTTTGGCATTGCCCTTCTTTGGGATTGGAATGAAAACTGTCCTTTTCCATTTCTGTGGCCACTGCTGAGTTTTCCAAATTTGCTGGTATGTTGAGTGCAGCAATTTAACAGAATCATCTTTTTGGATTAGAAATAGCTCATCTGGAATTCCATTATCTCCACTAGCTTTGTTTGTAATTATGCTTCCTAAGGCCCTCTTGACGTCATACTCCAGGTCTGGCTCTATCTGACCAACCACACCATCATGGTTATCCTAGTCATTAAGACCTTTCTTGTATAGTTTCTCTGTGTATTCTTGCCACCTCTTCTTTTTCTTGGGGACAGTTTTAGTCATCACCTCCTGTATAATGCTACAAACCTCTGTCCATAGTTCTCAGGCACTCTGTCTACTAGACCTAATCCACTGAATCTATTCATCACCTCCACTGTATAATCTGGGGTGCCATCTGCTCCTGGGCAGCAGATTGGTCCTAAAGCAGCGAGCGGCAGTGAAGAGGTGAGGTGCCCTCTGCTGCTGGGGAGCAGAATGGCCCAAGGTGGCCAGCAGCAGTTGTGGGGCTGGGGAGCCCTCTGCTCCTGGGCGTCCTCCAATATTGGCTCCAGCCTTCTCGGGATCCCTTCCCAGCGACTCCAGCAGGGCCTCTGCCTCGGCCCCTAGGTGGCACACTGACCAACACTGAATGGCCAGTGAAGGTTTACACACTCAATAAGGCAGTGGGACAACCAGTGTGCCAGGCATGCCATCTAGCTACGTGGAGTAGCTAAAAGGCATGTCCCTGCTAGTCAGGGCCTGATAAAACGTGGTCCACTGGAGAAGGGAATGGCAACCACTTCAGTATTCTTGCCTTAAAACCCTATGAAGAGCATGAAAAGGCAAAAAGATACGACACTGAAAGATGAACTCCCCAGGTTGGTAGGTGTCCAATATGCTACTGGACGAACCTGCTGGGGAAGAGCAAGAAAACAGCTCCAAAAACAATTAAGAGGCTGAGCCAAAGCGATGACAATGCCCAGCTGTGGATGTGTTTGGTGGTGAAAGTAAAAGTTTGATGTAAAGAACCTAGAATGTTAGGTCCATGAATCAAGGTAAATTGGAAGTGGTCAAACAGAATACGGCAAGAGTGAACATCAATATTTTATGAATCAGTGAACTAAAATGGACAGGAATGAGCAAATTTAATTCAGATAACTATTATATCTATTACTGTGCATAAGAATCACTTAGAAGAAATGAACTAACTCTTATAATCAACAAAAAGAGTCCAAAATGCAGTTCCTGGATGCAATCTCAAAAACAACAGAATGATCTCAGTTCATTTCCAATGCAAACCATTCAACATCACAGTAATCCAAGTCTATCCCCTAACCAGCAATGCCAAAGAAGCTGAAGTTGAACAATTCTCTGAGACCTACAAGACCTCCTAGATCTAGCACCAAAAAAAAAAGATATCCTTTTCATCATGGAGGACTGGAATACAAAAGTAGGAAGTCAAGAGACACCTGGAATAACAGGCATATTTGGCCTTGGAGTTACAAAATGAAGCAGGTCAAAGGCTAACAGTTTTGCCAACAGAACGCACCGGTCATAGCAAACACCCTCTTCCAATAACACAAGAGATGATTCTACACATGGACATCACCAGATGATCAATACCAAAATCAGACTGATTATATTTTTTGCAGCCAAAGATGGAGAAGCTCTATACAGTCAGCAAAAATAAGACCTGAAGTTGATTGTGGCTCAGATTATCAGCTCCCTATTGCAAAATTTAGGCTCAAATTGAAGAAGTAGGGAAAACCACTAGGCCATTCAGGTATGGCCTAAATCAAATCCCTTATGATTATTCAGTGGAGGTAACAAATAGATTCAAGGGACTAGACGTGGTAGACAGAGTGCTGAAGAATTATGGATGGAGGTTTGTACCACTGTACAGGAGGTGGTGACTAAAACCATCCCAATAAAAAGAAATGCAAGAAGGTCAAGTGGTTTTCTAAGGAGGCCTTACAAATAGTTGAGAAAAGAAGAAAAGTGAAAGGCAAAGGAGAAAGGGAAAGATATACTCAATTGAATGCAGAGTTCCAGAGAATAGCAAAAAGAGATAAAAAAAGACTTCTGTGAACAAAGCAAAGAAATAGAGGGAAACAATAGAATGGGAAAGACTAGAGATCTCTTCAAGAAAACTGGAGATACTCAGGAAACAGTTCATGCAAAGATCAGCACAATAAAGGACAGAAATATGGCAAGGACCTGAGAAAGGCAAAAGACATTAAGAAAAGGTGGCAAGAATACACAGAAGAAACTGTACAAAAAAGATCTTAACGAACCAGATAACCACAATGGTGTGATCACTCACCTAGAGCCAGACATCCTGGAATGTGAAGTCAAGTGGGCCTTAGGAAGCCTCACAAAGAACAAAGCTCATGGAGATGATGGAATTCCAGCTGAGCTATTTCTAATCCCAAAAGATGATGCTGTTAATGTGCTGCACTCAATATATCAAAAAATTTGGAAAACTCCGCAGTGGCCACAGGACTAGAAAAGGTCAGCTTTCATTCAAATCCCAAAGAAGGACAATGCCAAAGATTGTTCAAACTACCGCACAACTGTGCTCATTCCACATGCTAGAAGGTAATGCTCAAAATCCTTCAAGCTAGGCTTCAACAATACATGAACCAAGAACTTCCAGATGTACGAGTTGGATTTAGAAAAGGCAGGGTAAGCAGATCAAACTCCCAATACCACTGGATCACAGAAAAAGCAAGGAAATTCCAAACAAAATCTACTTTCGCCTCACTGACTATGCTACAGTCTTTGACTCTGTGGATTGCAACAAACTGTGGAAAATTCTGAAAGAGATGGGAATACCAAACCACCTTACCTGCCCCCTGAGAAACCTGTATGCAGGTCAAAAAGCAACAGTTAGAACTGGACATGGAACAATGAATTCATTCAAAATCGAGAGGAGTACATCAAGACTGTATATTGTCACCCTGCTTACTTAACTTCTATGTAGATACATCATGCAAATGCAGGACTGAATGAAGCACAAACTGGAATCAAGATTGCTGGGAGAAAGATCAACAACCTCAGATACAGAGATGATACCACATTAATGGCAGAAAGTGAGGAGGAACTAAAGAGCCTCTTGATGAAGGTAAAAGATGAGTGTGCAAAAGCTGGCTTAAAACTCAACATTCAAAAAACTAGGTCATGTCATCTAGTCCCATCACTTCATGGCAAACATATTGGGGAAAAGAGAAAACAGTAACAGCTTTCATTTTCTTGGGCTCCAAAATGACTGCGGACAGTGACTGCAGACACAAAAGACGCTTGTTCCTTGGAAGAAAAGCTATGACAAACCTGGTGGCTTCCCTGGTAGCTCAGTGGGTAAAGTGTCTGCCTGCCATGTGGGAGACCCAGGTTCAATCTCCGGGTAGGGAAGTTTCCCTGGAGAAGGAAATGGCAAGCCACTCCACTACTTTTGCCTGGAAAATTCCATGGACAGAGGAGCCTGGTAAACTACAGTCCATGGGATTGCAAATAGTCGCACACGACTGAGCAACTTCTCTTGACAAACTTAGATAGTGTATTAAAAAGCAGAGACATCACTCTGCCAACAAAGACCTGTGTAGTCAAAGCTATGGTTTTTCCAGTAGTCATGTACAGATTTGAGAGCTGGACTGTAAGGAAGGTTGAGTGCCAAAGAACTGATGCTTTTGAATTGTGGTGCTGGAGAATACTCTCGACAGTCCCTTGGACAGCAAGGTGACCAAACCAGTCAATCCCAAAGAAAATCAACCCTGAATATTCACAGGAAAGACTGATGCTGAAGCTGAAGCTCTAATACTACGGACACCTGATGCTAAGAGATGACTCATTGGAAAAGATCCTGATTCTGGGAAAGACTGAGTGCAAGAGGAGAAGGGAGTGACAGAAGATGAAATGGTTGGTTGGCATCACCAACTCAATGGATATGAGTTTGAGCAAACTCAGGGAGACAATGAAGGACAGAGAAGCCTTGTGTGCCGCAGTTCATGGGGTTGCAAAAAGTCAGACACCACTTAGCAACTGAACAACAGCTACTGTATAATCATAAAGGATTTGTTTTAGGCTGAGTGGCCTAGTAGCTTTCACCACTTTCTTCAATTTAAGCCTGAATTTTGCAGTAAGGAGCTGATGAGCTGAGCCACAGTCAGCTCCATGTCTTGTTTTAGCTGACTGTATAAAACTTTTTCATCTTTGGCTACAAAGAACATAATCAATCTGATTTCAGTACTGACTATTTGGTGATGGTGAAGTCATCTCTAAAAGGATCTCCTGTGTTGCTGGGAAAGGGTTTTTGCTACAACCAATGTGTTCTCTTGACAAAACTCTGTTAGCTTTTGCCCTGCTGCATTTTGTACTCCAAGGCCTGGTATCTCTTGACTTCCTATTTTTGCATTCCAATTCCCTATGATATGAAAAGGACATCTTTTTTTAGTGTTAGTTCTAGGAGGTCTTGTAGGTATTTATAGAACTAGTCAACTTCAGCTTCCTCGGCATTAGTGGTTGGGGAATAGACTTGGATTACTGTGATGAATGGTTTGCCTTGGAAATGAACCGAGATTATTCTGTCACTTTTGAGATTTGTACCCAAGTACTGCATTTTGGACTCTCCTGTTGACTAGGTAGGCTACTCCTTTTCTGCTAAGGGATTCTTGCCCACAGTAGTAGATATAATGGTATCCTATATTCCTACTTGGCTATGAGTATGAACATGAAACTCAAGTGTTGAAACTTGTTAAATGCTTTACTAAATGCACCAATGTAATCATGTCCTGATTTACTTTTTCAGCCTGTTAGCATGATAGATTGCATTAACTGATTTTTCAATACTGAACCAGCCTTGCATCGTGGGATAATCACCATTGGGTCATTGATGTATAATTCTTTTGTAGGTTGATGGATTCTGCTTGCTATTATTTTGTACCACCTTTGTTTGGGTATTGAGAAAACACAGACTGCAAATGAATATAGGAGTCTTCACTCCCCTTGTATTTTCTGCACAAGATTGCATAGAGTTGATGTTAACTCTTAAAAACACCTTGCAGATTTCTCTGCTACAACTTGGGCCCAGTAATGTTTTTTATGAGAATTTTTATATTACTAATTCAATTTCCCTAATAGCTGTAAGTCTATTCAAATGATCTATTATCATATTGGGTAAGTTATGGTAGTTTATACTTTTTTAGGAATTGGCTGATTTCATCTAAGTTGTCAAATTTATGCATGTAAAGTTATAGGATTTCCTTATCTCTGATGTTTGCAGGGACTGTAGTTGACATTTTGCTATCAGTAATTTACGTCTTCTTCGGTATTGCTGAAGTCTGTCAGTTTCATTGATTTTTCCCCCAAGAACAAGCTTGTTATTTAATCAAGTTTATCTATTATTTTCAACTTCATTGATCTCCACTCTTTATTTCATTCCATTTGCTTACTTTGGGTTTATTCTACTCATCTTTTTCCAGTTCCTAGAGGTGAAAGTTAAGATTACTGATTTGAGACTTTTCTTCTTTTCTAATTATGTGTTGTATTTCCTTCATCATTGCTTTAGCTACACAGACCTTGTTTCCATAGTGCAGTGGTTATCACATTTGCCTCACATGAAAGGTCCCCGGTTTGAAACTGGGTGGAAACAGACTTTCTCTTTGGGATTCCCTGGTGGCTCAGAAGGTACAGAATCTGCCTGCAATGCAGGAGACCTGGGTTTGATCCCTGGGTTGGGAAGATCCTCTGGAGAAGGGAGTGGCTACCCCCTCCAGTAATCTGGACTGGAGAATTCCATGGACAGAGGAACCTGGCAGGCTACAATCCATGGGGTCGCAAAGCATGGGACACGACTGACCGACTTTCACTTTAGCTACCTCTCACAAATTTTGATATATATTATTTTCATTTTCTCTTCAGTTCAATGTATTTTAAAATTTCTCTTCAAATGATTCAATATTTGCTGCTGCTGCTAAGTCACTTCAGTTGTGTCCGACTCTGTGCAACCCCATGGACTGCAGCCTACCAGGCTCCTCTGTCCATGGGATTTCCAGGCAAGAGTACTGGAGTGGGGTGCCATTGCCTTCTCCATATCCAATATTTAGAGGTCTGTTATTGAGTTTTTAAGTATCTGGATATTTTCTCATTATCTTTCTGTTATTCTAGTTTGATTCCTTTGTGATCAGAGAACAGACTCCATATGATTTGGTTCTTTCAAATTTGTTAGTTGTTTTATGCCCAGATTAGGTCTATCTTGATATACATTCTGTAGGCCTTGAAAAGAACATGTACTGTGCTGTTGCTGGGCAGAATGCTCTATAAACACTGATTAGAACCTTGCTGGTTAACGGTGTTGCGTTCTCCTATATTCTTGCTGATTTTCCGTCTATTGGTTTTATCATTTGTTGAGAAACATGTTGAAGCCTCCAACTATAACTGTGAATATGTCAATTTCTCCTTTCAGTTCTACCAGTTTTTCATCTTTATTTTGCAGTTATATTATTAGGAATATACACATTTAGCACTGCTATGTATTCTCAGTGAACTGACTCTTCACTCTGAAGGGTATTTTGCCTGAATATTTTATCTGTGTATTGCCACTCCAGCTTTCTTTTGATTAATGTTTACACAGTATATTTTACCTTCCTTTTAATTTTAACTCACCTGTATCAATGAAACAAGTTTATCCAAGACACCACATAATTTGGTTGCTTTTTAAATCCATTCTGACAATCTCTTTTTAAATTGGTATGTTTAGACTATTTAATTTTAATGAAATTATTGGTAAGTTTGGATTTAAGCCTACCATTAGTTTTTTTTCAGCCTGTTCTCTATTTTTAATTCCTTTTCCCCTCTCTGGACTTCTTGTGCCTTATACAAACATTTTTTAGTACTACAATTTAATTTATTGCATTCTTTTTTACTGTATCTCTTTACATAGTTTTTATAATAGTTATGTCAACTACAATATACACTTAATTTTCACAGTCCACTTAAAATCAACATGCTACCACTTCAAGAAGAATGTATAAGCCTTACACCCATACTGTTTTTTATTTCCTGTATCTCTATGTGTTTTGACATCTTGGGAGGCCTTTCAGACATGGGGAGAGATTCCCCCACCTCCAGCCAGGGTTAGTTGATTCCTTGGAGTTGTGGGCAGCCTGCTTAGAGCTTCCTTTTCATATACACAGGCCCATTTTCCTTATCTAATTCATATACCAAGCCTTGTAACAATCCAAGGCCAGGTACCAAACAACTAAGGACAGCTGCTATGCCCCAAAGCCAAGAGGAGTTATCCAGACTCGCCAGTCCTGCTGTCTTCCCCTCACTCCTGCTTCCGCATGTGTGCTCAGTTGCGTGGTTGTACCAACTCTGTGACTCCATGAGCTGTAGCCTGCCAGGTTCCTCTGTCCATGGGACTTCCCAGGCAAGAATACAGAAGTGGGTTGCCATTTCCTTCTCCAGAGGATCTTTTTGACCCAGGGATCAAACCTGCATCTCCTACATTGGCAGGCAGGTTCTTTACCACTGTGGCACCTGGGATTCTGTCTCCTGGATATTGTCACCCTGCTTATTTAACTTACATGCAGAGTACATCATGTGAAATGCTGGGCTGGATGGCTCACAAGCTGGAATCAAGATTGCCAGGAGAAATATCAACAACCTCAGATATAAATGATACCACTCTAATGGCAGAAAGTGAAGAGGAACTCAAGAGCCTCTTATAAGGGTGGAAAAAGCTGGCTTAAAACTCAACATTCAAAAAAACAAAGATCATGGCATACGGTCCCATCATTTCATGGCAAATAGATGGGGAAAAAGTGGAAACAGTGATGGATTTTATTTTCCTGGGCTCCAAAATCACTGAGAATGGTGACTGCGGTAATGAAATTAAAAGATACTTGCTCCTTGGAAGAAAGGCTATGACAAACCTAGACACTGTATTAAAAAGCAGAGACATCACTTTGTTGACTAAGGTCCATATAGCCAAAGCTTCGGTTTTCCACTAGTCGTGTATGGATATGAGAGTTGGACCATAAAAGCTGAGTGCCAACAAATCGATGCTTTAGAACTGTGGTGTTGGAGAAGACTCTTGACAGTCCCTTGGACTGCAAGGAGATCAAACCAGTCAATCCTAAAGGAAATCAATCCCAAATATTCATTGGAAGGACTGATGCTGAAGCTGAAGCTCCAATACTTTGGCCACCTGATGTGAAAAGCTGACTCAATAGGGAAAAAAAACCCTGATGCTGGGAGAGACTGAAGGCAGGAGGAGAGGGTGACCACAGAGGATGAGATGGTTTAATGGCATCACCAACTCAATGGACATGAGTTTGAGTAAAGTCCAGGAGATAGTGAAGGACAGGGAAGACTGGCATGCTGGAGTTGCATGGAGTCGCAAAGAGTCAGACACGGCTTAGCAACTGAACAACAGCAGCAACCAAAAATGCCTAGCAAGGGGGAGACATGCTCTCTTTTCTTGGAAAATGTAAGTAATCAAAATCTTCTTTTAACAGCATTGACTTCTCCATGCCATCACTCTGTCACCTCCCTAACTCAAACTCCTACAGGAACTCATCATATGAGTTCCTTTACCCTTGGTCTACCCTCCTTGTTCTCTTGTATGTTATAGCCATCTCATAAATTACACAAGTATAAAGCTGAAATCCTATCAGACAATGTCATAAATTTCACTTTCAACCACTAACTCAAAGAACTCAAGGGGAGACAGTAATCTATTATATTTACCAGATACAGTGTTATCATTTCTGTCTGAAAAGCTTCCTTTAGCAATTCTTTTGTAGCAGGCTACTGGCAATGATTTCTTAGTTTTTTCCTCAGCCAAGAATGCTTTATCATGTTTTATTTTACTTTCATTCTCAAAGAATAATTTCACTGAACAGAGAATTCTTGGTCCTTTTCTTTCACCACTTAAACAATAATGTGCTACTTCTCTGGCCTCCTTGGTTTCTGATCATTTACTCACTATAGTTGTTCCCTGAACTTTTTTGTCTCGATGCTTTTTTGATTTTTAATATGTCTTCAGTTTTCAGCAGTGTGGTTATGGCATGTCTGGGTGTGGAATTCTTTGAGTTTATTATGCTTGCATTCACAACTTCTTGAATCATTATGTTTACATCTTCTGCCAAATTTGGGAAGTGTTCAGCTATTATTTCTCCAAATATTTTTTTTAGAACCACACTTTGTCCTCTACTCATCTTGTTCAGATTACAAAGTTCACGGAACTCCTCTGTCATCTCCACTTAAAATCTAAGTTCATCCAGAGAGGTGCTATTTAGGTTATTGTAGCTTTCAGTTCTAACCTTTTCATTTGGTTCTTCTTTATGTCTTCTACTTCTTTGCTGAAACTATTTTTCTAATAGCTTTAAGAGTACTTGTGATTAGCCTGTTGAAGCATTTTTATAATACATGTTTTAAATTCTTTGTTAAATAATTTCAACACCTGTGTTGTCTTGGCACTGATGTCCTCTGTCTTTTCTCATGCTGCTGCTGTTGCTAAGTCGCTTCAGTCATGTCCAACTCTGTGTGACCTCATAGACGGCAGCCCACCAGGCTCCCTTGTCCCTGGGATTCTCCAGGCAAGAACACTGGAGTGGGTTGCCATTTCCTTCTCCAATGCATGAAAGTGAAAAGTGAAAGTGAAGTTGCTCAGTCGTGTCCGACTCTTTGCGACTCCATGGACTGCAGCCTACCAGGCTCCTTCGTCCATGGGATTTTCCAGGCAAGAGTACTGAAGTGGGTTCCCATTGCCTTCTCCACTTTTCTCATGAGAGCTGACATTTTCGTGGTTCTTCATATGCCAAGTAATTTTGTATTGTATCCATTTTCAATACTGAGTTCTAGCTCATTTAAATAAATCTGTGATGGAAGTCAGTACTTCTGTTCTAGCAGGTATTCAATCTAGTTAGACTCAGGCTGCAAGAGGTACCCAGTCTTCTGTGAGCTGTGGTTCCAGTATCAGTTCATTTTTTAAAGCCTTTGCAGTGCTCTTTGTATCTGTCCCACAGGTGTGGTACCCAGTGGCCAATCGGGGACCTGGCTGGTGGTTTTCCTATTAGTTCAGTACTCGAAAGTCTTTGCTGTGCTGACAGGGAGTAGATCCACGCATGTGTGTAGCTTGGGGATGAGCCTGGGAGATCACAAACAACTATTAGGGAGTCATTTTTCTGAGCTCCTCCCTCTCTGCCATCTTTCTAGTGCTTTCTGGTTCCCTGGGCTCCTCTTTTCAGTCTTCCAGTCAGAAAGCTAGGGCTTTGGTTACCCCATTTGGTTGCACTTCTGCAACTGTGCCTGGGTCCAGCCAAAGGACAGAGAGGGAGAAAAAGCAACAGGACTGGCCCTATCCTCTCAGGACGACAACCCCACCAATCAGAGGGGAAGGTTCTCCTCCCCCAGAATTCTGGCTTCTGCAAGCTACTGCCACCATCATGGATGTTCAGAACCTGGTATCCAATAGAATGAAGAAAAACATTGGAGTATCTATGATATAGACCTTCACATATCATAGATACTCTATTTACTGTCCCTTGAGTTCAAACTGGAGGGCTTCTCCTGGTGCTCTTTTTGTGCCCTAGTGCCCATTTCCGCTTCCAGGTTAGGCTGTACTGAGTCCAGGCTGAGGCATGACAGAGGGGTAAAACTGGTACACTCACCAATGGTTTGGTTGTACTGTGAACCATGGTCTTCTTTCCTGCTCTGCCTGCTGTTTACTTTTCAGAGTTCTCAAGCAGCTGCTCAGTGCATTTTGTCCAAGTTTTATCACTGTATCAGTTATGAGTGGCAGGGTGGAGTCTTACTCAGAACTGGAGTTGCTCCCTGCTGCCTGCTAATATGTAAATGCTGCTGCCTATTTAGCATAAGTAAGGTTGAATTCACAGGCGTCAAATATGCTGAGACTACTATGCAGCTACTGGATAAGAAAAAGTTGGTTACATCCACTCAGCAACAGTGAATCAACCTGGAGAGAAGTTTCTTCTCCAGATAACAGACTTCTAAAACAAATACCCTCTTAAACAAGGGCTGATTCTCTACTTGATCTAAAAAGGCCGCTTATCAACAGATTCTGCCCAGACACAAAGCTTCCAATCGGTTTTTCAGATTTAATATTAAATATTAAAAAACAAAAAACCTGTCAGAAGAAAGTTTGGCAAACATGAAGACTGAAACCAATAAAGTAGAACACAAAATGGAGAGAAAGTAGGTAATTCAGGGTAGAAAAGAAAACTTCAACAAAATTTTAATTAGTGCTTTCAAACAGATGTAAGATCATAATGAATTCACAAAACAGGAATCAAATGTTTTTAAAAAAAAAAGAAAAGAAAAATCATCAGAATAAGAGCATTAGCAAATTAAGAATATGATGGCCAGGGACTTTCCTGGTGGTCTAGTGGTTAAGAATCCACCTTCTAAAGCAGGGGACGTGGGTTGATCCCTGGTGGGGGAACTAAGACCCCACATGCTGAGGGGCAACTAAACCTGTGTCACGACTGGAGAGCCCACATGCTGCAGCTACTGAGCCTGTGCGCCTAGAGCCTGTGTGTCAGAGAAAACCCAGTGCAGCCAATTAAATAGTCAAATGTTTTTAAAAAGAGTGTAATGGTCAAAATATTAACAGAGTCAATAGAAGAACTGAAAGGCAAAGTGGAAGAGAACCCTCCAAAAGTATCAGAAAAAAATGAGAGAAAAGAAACTTTAAAGGTCTATCAAGGATATCCTAAATCTGAACAACTGGCATTCCAAAAAGACAGGGTGACACTTAATAAAGAAATAACACAAATCATTTCCTTGAACTGAACTATAGAAGACCCCAGGCAAAATTAGTCAAAAAATTACATTAGGTCTTGTTTGGAAGCCAATGCACCCAAACCCCACTTTGAAAGGGTCCAAAGAGTATCCAAACATGATGAGTTTTTAAAGGTTCACTAGAGAAAAACCCTGGGTGCCGGGTGGGAACAGGACATGCATAAGAGAATGACCATCAGAATGTCAAATTCTCAATAGCAATTCTGGAAAATCAGGGGGAAAAGGTTAACAGTGCATTCAAAACTCTAAGGAAAAATGATTTTCAGTCTATAATGTCCACATTACATACCAAATATAAAGCAGAATAAAAACATTTCTAGCATGCTACAGGCTGAAAAAATTACTCCCACAGATTCTTTTCTTGAGAAACTATTTTAAGATGAAGGCCACCAAAAACATGGGAGATGGAGTAATTAGTAAATTCCATCCAAGAGTAGAATAGAAGTCCACAGATTACAGCCGTGCAGCAGATAAGATGTGCAACCAGCTGACTGGAGGAGGGAAAAGGGCTCTAGGGGTGTTCTCCTGGAAAAAGAGACTCAAAGAATAGTTGCTATAAAGGAATATTTATAAACTATTAGAGATGCGCTTAAAGCAAATTTCCTAAGTAGATGAGAAAGGGACAGATAAAAATCCTAAGAAAAAGGCTAAATCAGAAAGAGAACATAATGTAATATATATAGAACTTGCCCTTGCAATGAGTAGTATTCATATATCATAATTATATAAGCTTGCTTTAAGTGAAAAAAAAAAAAAGAAAAAAAAAAGTTGGTGTCTTAGTCTGTTTGAGCTGCTGTAACAAATACCACAGATTGGGTGGCTTATAAACAACGGAAATCTATTTCTCTCAGTTCTGGAGGAGGCTGGAAGTCCAACATCAGGGCGCCACCACGGTCAGGTGAGGGCCCTCTTTCAGACTGTGGACTTCGTGTCCTCATGTGGCGAAGGGCAGTGGAGCTCTCTCAGGCCTATTGTCTAATGGTATTAATCTCATCCATGGGGGTTCTGTCCTCATGACCCAATCACCCGCCAAAAGCCTCTCTCCTATCATCATAGCGGGCATTAGAATTTCAACATTCATTAATTTTGAGGAGACACAAATATTCAGACCAGAGCAACTGAGCAAATGGATCTGGTTTTTGCTTCATCATTTTTCTTAAAGAAAGTGAATAATGTCCAATACTGATAAGAAATAGCAGTATATTATTCATAATTATTTAGGTAAACATCAGAGCAAATAGCTAAAAACAGTAGATGCCATTAGGAAGTTGGGAGTAGGGAAGAAACAAAGAGACTGCTATTCTTCACCATAAAAACTTTCAGTAATATCTGATTTATTTTACCCATGTGCAAATATTATTTTATTACCCTCCCTTCTTCCTATTTCAAAAATTTAAAAGTGGATGTATAACATGCTCAGATGCTGTATGACAAGATTACAGAGGGCCTCAGGAGGGCTCCTGTTGTGTAAGCGCTAGGAAGGCTGGCAGAGACATGCCAATACAAGTAGAGCTGTCTGACATTATCCCCAAATAACCAAAACTATTAATGCAAGACTAACTGCATGGGCTTGAGGAAGAACTGTGCTAGGAGCTAATGTGATAGCTTCACCTACCCAAAACTCCTTTCTGTTTGGGTGTTTCCCAAGAGGAATGAGTAGCTATCCTTGAGATTCAGACTCAATTTTTTTTTCATAAATAATTTACTCTTGGGAAATTACTAAGTAGCAACAATTGATTTTTATACTCCAGGAGTGAGAAATAATGTATACAGGCATACAGTGTTATCACATTCTAGACGTTTGGCCATCAGCTGTATTGATAAGAAAGACTCTGTGGATCCAAGCAGTCATCATTTCCATTTGACTGTATTTGGCATCCGAATATCTCAGTGTTAGTCAAAAACTGTTTTCTTCCATCCTGTAGTGTTAATACTGTTTTACTTTACTCAGGCTTTTAAGGAAAAAGGGGGGGGGGGGAGGAAGAGTATATAATATAATAATATATACAATAGTAACTTCCCTTGCATATGGCAAAATGGATTTCTATTATTCTACTTTCTACAAGTTCAGTTCTTCTTAACTCGATCATAACAATTCATGGATCGGAGAAGCTCCTGGCAACCCCTGCTACTCACAACAGCTAAAAACAGAAAGGATCAAAGTGGCTGTTCCAGAGTATGTGTGCCCTGGGGAAACGGTTCTTGGCACCACTGTTCACCAGCTACCATCTCTTATTATGGGCACACACTTGAAGGACTTTATCAGCTTGTCTCCCAAATCACATACGGTTGAATAAAAGTATAAAAGGAACAGCATAGGGTGCTACCTGCAGAGCACGCAACAGCGAATAATTGACAGCACAGGTGCAAAAATAAGGAAGACACAACGGTTGAAAAACGTAGCAACGTGGGATCATCTGTCATGAGTGCAGAGCTGACACACTCTGGCAGGTGCCAGGAGTGTAACTGTACCCTGGCACAATATAACAGAAGATACACAAGTCAACCACACATCAGTGAGGAAGGAGAAACTATGCAGGCAACGAAGCTTTAATATACTACAGGCAGAGCTCTAAAATCGTTCCAATCAGCAGTTCTCTACTTTGGCTGTACACTTAAGGATTCTAAAGATTTCTTGTAACTCAGGATGCTCCTGCATAAATGGTGCTGTATGTTATCTGTAAGAGAAAAGAAGGGAGGAAGAGTAATATTTTTAGACACTGACACATGATTCCTACAGAATATATGTAAATTAGAAGCATTAAAATGCCTTGAGGAAAACAAACATTTAATACAAATACGTACAAATCTCTAATGGGTCATGATGGAGAGTTCTGACAAAATGTGGTCCACTGGAGAAGGGAATGGCAAACTATTTCAGCATTCTGGCCTGGAAAATTCCATGGACTGTATAGTCCATGGGGTCACAAAAAGTTGGACATGACTGACTGACTTTCACTTTCTTCTAACAACACAAGAGATAATTCTACACATGGACACCACCAGATGGTCAATATCAAAATCAGACTGATTATATTCTTTGCAGTCGAAGATGGAGAAGCCCCATACAGTCAGCAAACATAAGACCAGGAGCTGATTGTGGCTCAGATCATAAACTCCTTATTGCAAAATTCAGACTTAAACTGAAGAAAGCAGGGAAAAACATCAGACCATTCAGGTATGAGCTAAATCAAATCCCATATAATTATACAGTGGAAGTGACAAATAGATTCAAGGGATTAGATCTGATAGAGTGCTTGAAGAACTGTGGACAGAGGTTCGTGACACCGTACAGGAGGCAGTGATCAAGACCCCAAGAAAAAGAAATGCAAAGAGGCAAAATGGTTGTCTGAGGAGGCCTTACAAACAGCTGAGAAAAGAAGAGAAGGTAAAAGCAAAAGAGAAAAGGAAAGCTATACCCATCTGAATGCACAGTTCCAAAAAATAGCAAGGAGAGATAAGAAAGCCTTCCTGAGTGATCGATGCAAAGAAACAGAGGAAAACAATAGAATGGGAAAGACTAGAGATCTCTTCAAGAAAAGCAGAGATACCAAGGGAACATTTCATGCAAAGATGGGCACAATAAAGGACAGAAACGGTATGGACCTAACAGAAGCAGAAGATATTAAGAAAAGGTGGCAAGAATACACAGAAGAACTATACAAAAAAAGATCTTAATGACCCAGATAACCAAGACGGTGTGATCACCAAGATGGTGTGATCACTCATCTAGAGCCAGATATCCTGGAGTCTGAAGTCAAGTGGGCCTTAGGAAGCATCATTACAAACAAAGCTAGATGGAATTCTAGCTGAGGTATTTCAAGTCCTAAAAGATGATGCTGTTAAAGTGCTGTACTCAGTATGCCAACAAATTTGGAAAACTCAGCAGTGGTCACAGGACTGGAAAAGTTCAGTTTTCATTCCAATCCCAAAGAAAGTCAATGCCAAAGAATGTTCAAACTACCACACAACTGCATTCATCTCACACGCTAGCAAAGTAATGCTCACAATTCTCCAAGCGAGGCTTCAACAGTATGTTAACCGCGAACTTCCAGATGTTCAAGCTGGATTTAGAAAAGGCAGAGGAACCAGAGATCAAATTGCCAGAGATCAAACTGATCTGCTGGATCACTGAAAAAGCAAGAGAGTTCCAGAAAAACATCTACTTCTGCTTTATTGACTACGCCAAAGCTTCTGACTGTGTGCATCACAACAAACTGTGGAAAACTCTTAAAGAGATAGGAATACCAGACTACTTTACCTACCTCCTGAGAAATCTGCACACAGGTCCAGAAACAAGTTAGAACTGGACATGGACAATGGACTGGCTCAAAACTGGGAAAGGTGTACGTCAAGGCTGTATACTGTCACCCTGCTTATTCAACCTATATGCAGAGTACATCATGCAAAATGCCAGGGTGGAAGAAGCACAAGCTGGAATCAAGATTGCCGGGAGAATCATCAATAACCTCAGATATGCAGATGACACCACCCTTACGGCAGAAAGCAAAGAGGAACTAAAGAGCCTCTTGATGAAAGTTAAAGAGGAGTGAAAAAGTCGTCTTAAAACTCAACTCAAAAAACTAGGATCATGGCATCCAGTCCCATCACTTTATGGCAAACAATTGGGGAAATAATGGAAACAGTGAGACTTTATTTTCTTGGGCTCCAAAATCATTGCAGATGGTGACTGCAGCCATGAAATTAAAAGATACTTGCTCCGTGGAAGAAAAGCTATGACAAACCTAGACAGTGCAGTCCATCTAGTTAGCCAAAGCTATTGTTTTTCCAGTAGTCATGTATGGATGTGAGAGTTGGACCATAAAGAAAGCTTAGCACTGAAGAACTGATGCTTTTGCACTATGGTGTTGGAGAAGACTCAAGAGTCCCTCGGACTGCAAGGAGATCAAACCAGTCAATCCTAAAGGAAATCAATCCTGAATATTCATTGGAAGGACTGATGCTGAAGCTGAGGCTCCAATACTTCAGCCACCTGATATGAAGAGCTGACTCACTGGAAAAGACCCTGATGCTGGGAAAGATTGAAGGCAGGAGGAGAAGGGGACGAGAGAGGATGAGATGGTTGGATGGCATCAGGACTCGATGGACATGAGTTTAATCAAGCTCTGCAAAGTGGTGATGGACAGGGAAGCCTGGTGTGCTACAATCCATGGGTAGCAAAGAGTCCAAACACGACTGAACAACTGAACTGACTGACAAATCTGTAACAGGTTAAGGTAACATTTTAACCTGTTAAGATAACATGTCTCTATCTGATGAGCAACATTAATAATACTGCTAGAGAATTAAAATAACCATTTTAACCATTTTTCCCAGTGCATTTCCAACATTTGCTTTCCATTCCATCTTTCTTCTCAATTTGATTTCTGAAATGTCTACAAGTTCTTCCCCAGGAGGAGCACCTGAATTGCCCTGCAAAGACTTCCTTGCATGCTCACTCTGAGTGTACTTCTAGGGACAGTGCTAGGAGCCACATTCACCCTAGTGCTCACCCCCATTACAACTGTAAGTCTCTCAAATGCTACAGCTTCCAAAACTGTCAGTTCTCCTGAGCAATTTAATCTTCACTCTTAACCAAGTAAGCTCTTTGGGTCTCCAATGTCATTTCTGTCACTATCCTTACTCTTAGTAAATGAGCCGGGAATGTATGAATTCCTTTGACTGCCTCTCTGCTTTCATCTAAACATTCTACCTTTCATAAACCCTTCTCCTTTTTTCTCCTTCAAAGTCATGCCATTTTCTTAGACCTTGATTCGTCACTCCCCCTTCATCTACCCACCCATGTCCCTCTGTCTACAAACCAGCGTGGGTCTCCTTGATCCTAAAAAAAACCCACTTCCTTCAGCCCAACTGCGCATACATAGAACCACTCTGTCTTTTCCTCTTCACACTTTCTGAAAAAGTATCCCAAACCCCATTCCCCATCAACCCCTTGAAATCTGGATTCTGCCCCCATTCAAACTGAAACCACTTTCCTGAATGACTAAAGCCTATCATTCTGACTATCCCCCCAAATCCTTTGCTGCCTTTCCCTACTGTACCTTAAATGCAGATATTACATAAGGTTCTGTCTTGGGCCTCTCCCTCAATTATACTCTAATAGGCTCTTTTATGTTCCAAAGATAACTTTTACTTCTCTGGCAGTAACTCCAAATGTCCATCTCTAGCCTTTAATACTGTCAGGCTGCAGACTATCCCCTGGGCATTTCTACCTATTCAGTTTCACACATGAATCTAGTCTGTAGGAATCTGATTTTACAATCTGATCATGTGGCAACCTGTCAGGAGGTAACAGGGAGCCACTTTTTGTGGCATGACAGACTACAGGAATATCTGGTTTTAGCTTTTTGTTCTTCTGTTTGTGCAAGAACATGTTTCAGGCCCACTGACAGAATAGCTCTTATGAAACCTGCACCAGTTTTGTGGTTTTGGATTACTTTGTGACCTGTGGCTAAGATCAGGGAACCAAAGCTAAAAGTTTTCTGTGTCTCTAAACAAGCTGGAATCAAGATTGCCGGGAGAAATATCAATAACCTCAGATATGCAGATGACACCACCCTTATGGCAGAAAGTGAAGAGGAACTCAAAAGCCTCTTGATGGAAGTGAAAGAGGAGAGTGAAAAAGTTGGCTTAAAGCTCAACATTCAGAAAACGAAGATCATGGCATCTGGTCCCATCACTTCATGGGAAATAGATGGGGAAACAGTAAACAGTGTCAGACTTTATTTTTTTGGGCTCCAAAATCACTGCAGATGGTGACTGCAGCCATGAAATTAAAAGACACCTACTCCTTGGAAGAAAAGTTATGTCCAACCTAGATAGCATATTCAAAAGCAGAGACATTACTTTGCCAACAAAGGTTTGTCTAGTCAAGGCTATGGTTTTTCCATTGGTCACGTATGGATGTGAGAGTTGGACTGTGAAGAAGGCTGAGCGCCAAAGAGTTGATGCTTTTGAAGTGTGGTGTTGGAGAAGACTCTTGAGAGTCCCTTGGACTGCAAGGAGATCCAACCAGTCCATTCTGAAGGAGATCAGCCCTGGGTGTTCTTTGGAAGGAATGATGCTAAAGCTGAAACTCCAGTACTTTGGCCACCTCATGCAAAGAGCTGACTCATTGGAAAAGACTCTGATGCTGGGAGGGATTGGAGGCAGGAGGAGAAGGTGACGACAGAGGATGAGATAGCTGGATGGCATCACTGACTCGATGGACGTGAGTCTGAGTGAACTCCGGGAGTAGGTGATGGACAGGGAGGCCTGGCATGCTGCGATTCATGGGGTCGCAAAGAGTCAGACACGACTTAGCGACTGAACTGAACTGAAACGAGAAAAAGCATTTATTTCTTCATGGTGTGAATGTGAAATATATTCCTATCTCCAGGAGTTATTAATAAAGTAGATAATAAAGATTCCTAAAGAACTTCTGTTCAAGTTGGTTTATAGAAAACAACAAGCTTTCACATAAATCTATATTACTCCTAGAAAATAAAGAAACTAAACATCTGAACTTATAATGAGTTAACTTCTTAACGACAAAAACAACCTAAAATGCACAGAAGCTGAAACTCCAAAGGCATTTGTTTTTAGAATATAAATTCATGTTTAAGAAAAACAAACCCTGGTGGTCCAGTGATTAGGACTCAGCACTTTCACTGCCACGGTCTGGGTTCAGTCCCTGGAAGAAAACTAAGATAATCCAGGTCATACGGCATGGCTAAAAAAAAATCCTTATACAAATCTATCTGATTTGATCATTTTAATGCTAACTTAAAAACAGATGTCCTTTCTCTGATTTTACCAGTGCAGAGTACAATGCATGCATAAGATTTTCTTTTTCCTTTCATGAAAAGACTGATTATGCAGAAGAAAAATGTACATATTCAACTACACTGAATTATAACTTTTTTATATATATCAGAAGTTATATGTTGCTCAGTACTTGTCAGTTTAAGCATACTTTCCAATATCCTTACTTAACTTTAAGTCCCTGGTTGGACTAACAGTAAATGGTTCCCTAATGGACATTCTTTGGATACATGGCTAATTTCCAAGTGAGAGACGCCAAGCATAGTTTAAACACACACACTACATGTTTTCTTTTTAATATAAGCACAATGTCATTATTGTACCCAACAAGATGAATAATAATTCCTTAGTATCATCTAATACCCAGTCTGTATTTAATGTCTTTTTCCAGTTGTTCTGCTCTAATTAGTCTGATTTTTTCCCACCATAATTACACAATTAAGTCTTGCCTTGCCTAGTACGTCACACATATAGAATTAGCATGCACTTGTTTTGTGTGAGACTGTTCTCACTTGGCATAATATTTCTGAGATTCATGCATGTTACTGAATGTCTGAGTAATTTGTTCTTTTCTGTGACTTTGTAGCATACCACTCTGAAAGTCTTCTACACCTAAACTATCTTTGCTGTTTCGCAAAGGTCACTAGGCAATCAATCACAGAGATTTCTCTTTCACCTCATAAGGATGCTAAAACCATTCCTTTCTTTGGGGCGCTCGGAATTTCTTAAATTGCGAACATTTATTAACTGTGTCAAATCAAAAGGGAAACTTGGTCCACTTTTACTGAGTCTCCTCACCTTTCATGGCAATGTAGTTATTTGCACAGGACTGTGAAGAATCTGTCCTTCCTTCTACTAGGGCAAAATCAGACAAATTCATCATGCAACCCAGGCCATAACTACAAGGTCATATTTAAGAATAAATTTCATTTAATCAGGTATGGCAAGGTTACCATTAAAACACAAGGACTGTGGCATACATGCAATATAAAAACAAAAATCCCTTCCTGGTAAGCCAGAAATTCTAGCATATTTTGGGAATCTTGAGGAGAGAAGAAATCATCCAAATGTATAAAGGCTACAGGTGAAATACGCAGAAACGATTTTCTTGATTTTTTTTTGGTAAGGTTTGCTTCCTAGTTTTAAAACAGAAGAGCCAAAAGGGGCAATTAAAAACAAAAACAAATGATAAGTGCTCGGCTACTGAAAAGGCAACCTAAGGCTCCTTATGAAATTTCCAGAGAGGATAATTCTCTAGTCTTAGCTGTTGCCAATATCTCCTGCCATACTCTACATACAATCAGGCTAGTCTGTAAGTATATGCATTCACGTGTGTGATTAAAAGTAATCCTTGAGGCTATTTATGACTAAAAGGGGCACAAATAACACAAATTACAGAAACTCTGGAATTAAGATAAAAGAATAGCTGCAAGCTCTTTCAATGTCATACCAGAGAGCTATCTAGCAGTTCTGTCCAGTCAAGGGTCATTTAATAGCTGGAGCAGCACCATCCAACAGAACTTCCTGTAGTGACACATGTTCGATACCTGCACTGTCCACATCGGTATTCCACTAGCTATGTATGGCCATTGAGCACCTGAAATACAATGAGGAAATGAATATTTAACTTCATTCATTAGACAGCCAGATGTGGTAACGGCCACATATTGGACAGTGTAAATCCAGACTTCAAAGTATTTTTGTACAGGCCCAAAGAATTGTTTCTAACTTTTAAAGGGTTGTAAAAAGCAAAAACAAAGAAAAATATGAGACAGAGACCCTGTCTGGTTCACAAAGTCTGAAAATTTATTATCTGGCTCTTTATGGAAAAAGTTTGCCCATGTATGTATGCTCTAGGAGTATGTGTTTTTTTGACATACTATCATATTGAAAAAAGCAAGAACACATTAACTTGCAGATTTTTGTCCAATAAAGGCACAGATGATTTCTGAGATAACCTCCAAAATCACAGTTTCACTATCCTGTACAATATGAACAAGTTTTGTATCCAGTCTAGCAGTCTTATTCCAACATTCTTTTTTCAGTACCTCTGATCATATCTTCTGATTCTTGAACCAGTTCTCCTATGCAGCTAGCTACCTCACAGACAAGTTAAATAAATGTTTGATGTGTGCTCACTTTGTATCTTTAGAAATTACACTTAAAAAAAAATGAAACTAAAGTGCTCACTTAAAAAATTCCTATTCATGAAAACAAAACTAAAAAACACACTGGGGATTCAGGGCATATTTTAAGAAGTAGATGACATGATGCAGCAGTCCTTCCTATTGTCTACCACTATCCATGTTCTGCTTCTTTAACAACAGAATCCAGATTTTGTTCAGGGCAGTAATGTATCTAGTTAAAACTGAACATTTCCTAGCTCCTTTTCCATATTGGCCATATGACATCATCCTGGCCAAAAGACATAAGGAAAAGTCTGCTAGGATGTTGTTGAAAGCTATTGTGTCTTCTTTCTTCCTTCTTGAAACAGAGACGTGGTGGCTGGAGCTGCACAGTTATTTTGTGACCATAAGGGAAAGGCCAAAAGAACTGCAGAGGCCTTGACCCTGATAGCTCCTAACTACTACTCAGCTTGAACTATTGTTTAAGGTTTCTTGTTGTGTGAAAGAAAACTAAACCATTTTGTATAGATTTCTGTCACTTCAGCCAAATCTTGATCTATCTATCAGCCTATTAGAGATAATACCATCAGCATTAACCTAAACTATCTTAATTTTAAAAATGCCCTAAAAATACGGTTAATAATGAAACACATTGTGAACTAAACACGCAGGTTCAAGAATGGATATGGATCCTAGGTGACTGGTAGACAGCTTCGAAGAAAAGGTGCCATAATCACAACTGACTTTTACACAGAAAATTCAGATGTGAATCCACACAGCTCTTACTCATCAATTAAGATAACTAATTCTATTAGCACTAAAACTGAACACAATTTTCTCTAAGTTGAAAGGAAACTCTTAAATTAACAAAAGAAATTATTCTGGACTTCCCTGGTGGTGCAGTGGATAGGAATCTCCTCCAAGGCAGAGGACACAGGTTTGATCCCTGGTCTGGGAAGATTCCACATGCCAAGAAGCAACTAAGCCTGTGCACCACTAAGCCAGCGAGTCACAAATACTGAAGCCTGAGCACCCAGAGTCTGTATTCCACGAGAAGCCACCGCAATGAGAAGCCGGCACATCACAGCGACAAGGAAGAGAAGCCACCACTCACTGCAACTAGAGAAAGCGCATACAAAGTAACCAAGACCCAGTGCAGCCAAAAAAAGAGAAATAATTTGGTTTCTTTAAACAAAAGGATTTTCCTATGTTGTTTCCATAAGACATAACTGATTTTTTAAAAAGCAGATCTTTAATTACTGTAAGGATCTTCCCCCATAACTGTTTTTGAAATGCAAGATTTCTAACTTCACCGAACAAAATATCCCTGATTTAATTAAAACCCTACAATACTCTAGCTGGTAAACAAATCAGGAAGAGGAAACTACAGTCATAAGCAATCACTTTGACCCTAGTACGAGCAGTGAGAGTATCCCTTATTTCAACATTCTGGTATAACCCCAAAATATTAACCATTAAAAAGAGAATGAACAAATCACTTTTTCTTAAGAAGATGATTTTCACAACCATAGTCAGTTAAAAATGATCATTCCAGGAAATGCAAAAAGGCCTCCTTTTCTGGTAAAATCGAAACAAAATCTGTCATACCCACTATTACATCTATGGATTATTTCCTCCATGAACAAATCTACTGTTCAAGAATCTGTTCATGAAACCAGATACCAAATTCTTCTAACAAAAAAGGAAATTAAACAACACAGGGTGCATTTTAACCCTCTGAAGTCAGTGAAGTAATATACACCACTTCTACTGGAATTGCATTTTCTTTACCCTTATCTTTCTCCTCTCTTACTCCACAAATATGTGAGCAAAAACTCAGGTGAAGACAATCACCAACTCTTCATAAGACTCTCTCTTTTTTTCCTCCCAAATTAAAAGCAGGTTGGATGTTAAGCTTATTTTACCACAGCTTCTCAGGTGTATTGAGTAATAATTTCAGTGTTTAAGATTGGTAAGTCCTCCAAATTACCCTCCTTATAAGTCCTCCAGATTGATGGTTTTGGTAGGTCACTGGCTATGCTTCATGGTGGCTATTCATCGCCATGAAGTAATGCCTAAAATAACACCAACTGATGGGCAGCTGTAGGTAGCAAATTCAGTACCATAAAGGCTCATGGAGAAGTCATACAACAAGCAGCCATGCTGTTTACTTCCAATCACTGCTGTGTTAACCTCCAGGACAGGCTCCTAAGCTCACGAACTAACTCTAGCACCCAACTCCCTGCTACGGACCTCAGTGCCCTCAGCACTGCATTATCTCTAGATGTCACACTCTATCATCCTTTAGCCTTTCATTTCTTTCTCTAAGTTAAAAAGAATGCTTTCGATTTACCCGTGGCCACTGAGGCACCACCCCTTGGTCCTCAGAATCATCCTCAGAAATCTTCCATATCCAAGATTCTGATCTCTGAGCTGCCTCTCTAACGACCACCTCTAGAATTCTTCGACATTGACTGAACTTGTCCTCTGCCTGCAGGATCCCCTGAGTCTAGGAGGGGACTCAGTTGAAGGTCCTGTCCCTTCCTTGATTCTTACAGTTCTTTATGTCCTTTCTGCCTTCACCTCCCCCCTTTCTGGTCTGAATGTCTCAAGCTATTAGTCCACTGATAGTAGAAGATAAGTCTTACATTATTCTTGGACTGTCCTAGATGATCATTCAGAAACACTTCTTGGGCCCCCATTTGCTATGCTATGCTAAGTCACTTCAGTCGTGTCCAACTCTGTGCGACCCGATAGACGGCAGCCCACCAGGCTCCCCCATCCCTGGGATTCTCCAGGCAAGAACACAGGAGTGGGCTGCCATTTCCTTCTCCAATACATGAAAGTGAAAAGTGAAAGTGAAGTCGCTCAGTCGTGTCCGACTCTTAGCGACCCCATGGACTGCAGCCTACCAGGCTCCTCCATCCATGGGATTTTCCAGGCAAGAGTACTGGAGTGGGGTGCCATTGCCTTCTCCTGGGCCCCATTTAGCCTTCCTCAATTGCACCTTAGACTCCTGCAGTCTTTATGTGCTGGCTTCATCAACATTCTGAGTGCCAGAAATCATCACCTACTTGAGAATTTCTAGATCAAGTGATACAATAAATTCAAACCATCTAATTTTCTCTGGTCCTTACTTCAATTCCAGTACTTTTTTTGTTCCTTTCCAATGCACTTCCAACAGTTCCACTGCATCTACGCTAACTTACTGTACTGTCTTCAGGTTCTTACCCTCCCTCTTTGGGTGTAAACTGGCATCCTATTTTACTAAGACAGTACTGCTGCTGCCACTGCTAAGTCACTTCAGTCGTGTCCGACTCTGTGACCCCATAGACGGCAGCCCACCAGGCTCCTCTGTCCCTGGGATTCTCCAGGCAAGAACACTGGAGTGAGTTGCCATTTCCTCCTCCAATGCATGAAAGTGAAAAATGAAAGTGAAGTCTAAGCCTTCAAATGCCCTCTTTCTCAAATGGAAAAAAATGTGTATCTTTATTCATCTTGTCTCCTACTATCTAAAGCAGAGGTCCTAAAAATGTAATCCAAAAGCTGAACCTGGTCCACTGACATGTTATCCAAGATTGATTTTTATTTTTATTTTTCAGAATATGTACTTTAAAAATATAGTGGTGTAGAACTTTTATTGAGCTGTAATTCACAGCATGTATGGTTTTCAAAACATAGATTAGTTGTCTCTTAAAACAGACTTCCCATTATGAAATGCAGACATCTGGCTTCCTTTGGGTGAGCAGATCAGACATCACCAGGCCCACACTGTGCACGAGCACCCTGGTTCACCAGTTCCTTCCTACCAACCAGCCACTTCCCCATGCAGTCTCCTCACCTGGTCCCAGGGGCTCTTTGATCTAAAGGAAGGATCTAACTCTTTGCACTCTCGGGAGCTGAGATCTCTTCAGCCTCATCTCTCCCCACCAATGCCAGACTCCAAGGACCCCATCCCTGCTTTGCATCTTTGATTTCTTTGTAAATTGGGCAGCTCGTATCAGTGCCTCCACTTCCTCTCTGAAAGTCAATCTCCTTTGTTTCCATGATGTCTGCCACCTTGGACCTCAGTCCCCTCCCACTGGTCCCTTATGCACAATGCCCCTTCTGGTTTCCCTCTCACCTTCAGACACTGCTTCTCTAGCCCCTGTAGTACTGTCACACTGCTATAAAAGCTGCTAAACTCTTGTCCACCAGCAAGTGGTACTAAGCAGCATAAAACAAGTAGTACAAACACTGACGATGCAGGCAATGCTTAGAAATGTAAATCTGACGGCCTCACACCGCCTTGGGCAGAGCAACCCTTCCTTTCCCCTATTAATGTAACACACTGCACATCAACTCTTTAATAATGTTTCCAACTTTATCTCCCATATTAGGCTTATTAGGCTGTGGGTTCCTTGAGGTCAAGAGGCAACCTAACATACTTCTTGGCACCGAAGTTTTAAGTATGGGAAAGCTGATCCCACCAACCTACAGATCAAACAATGTATCTGCCATCCATCCTTTCTGCACTGGGGCTTCAAATCTCTCCCTCAGTCCCTACATACACTTAGTTGCCAGTCCTAGTGAAACCTCCTCACCTATTCATGCCTAGTTCTAAATTGGAACAATGTTCCCTCCACAGTTGGGTCTTAACTGTCTTCAAATACAGAGTTTCAAGCAAATCCTTCCTTTCCCTAAATCCTCACTGACTCCCTACTGATAAGGCCCACTGGCCTGCATTTGGGTCCCTGGAGGGTTCACCTCTCACCTTGACACTTCCTAACCAAACACTCCATGTTTTTCTGGCTTCTAGGTCCTTGCATGCAACCATTTCTACCTGGGAATGTCCTGGTTCTTCAAAGACCAGCTCAAGTGCTACTTCCTCCAACAAATTCCCCTTTGACAAAAGTGGTCACTCCTAGAGCATGTGCCTTTATTAAAAAAAAAAAAAAAACTTCCCAGAACATTATCACTTTCTACCAGAGGCCACACCTCACCTCTCCATGGAGCCCTAACTAAACCTCCACATTCTCCTCTACCTGAGCATTTGCTGAAGAGTAGTGAATTAACATTTTTAAAGCAGGAAAACAACATGAACCATTTGATGAGACCCAGAAAGTTGCAATTAATCAGAGACTCTACTTCCCTGGTGGCTCAGTGGTAAAAAAAAAAAAATCTGCTTGCAAATGCAAGGAGATGCAGGAGACATGGGTTCTAAGCCCTGGGTCGGGAAAAGCCCCAAGGAGAAGGAAATGGCAACCCACCCCAGTATTCTTGCCTGGAGAATCCCATGGACAGAGGAGCCTGGTAGACTACAGTCCATACAGTCTCAAAGAGACAGACAGAACTAAGCACATACACATATCAGCTAAAAAAGCTTCAAAAAGTCCTTCCCCTGAATCTGCCTTCCCCTAAATCTTTTCCTCCACAGCTTAACTTAAAATATTGTAGATGTTGAAGTTTGTTCTCCTATTCTTAAATTTTTTTGGCTGCACTGCATAACATGCAGTATCTTAGCTCCCTGGCAAGGAATGAGCCCATGCCCCTGCCTGCAGTGGACACACAGTGCTAACTACTGAGACGCCAGGGAAGTCCCTCGTTCTTAGTTTTTAGAAATGAAGCAAATTTTTTAAAAATCAAATCTTCTCTTCTCAAAAGAAGGTAAAGCAAACTCCAAAACGAATTAACGAGAACAAAGCCTTTCAGAACGGCATTCAACTCTTACCCATAACTCTCAAGGGGGAAAAAAAAAAGTATTTCTTACAAGTGGGAAGGCTGGATTATGCACAACACACATAACAAAGATAAACGGGCAGGTGACACATACTACCAAGATAAGGTAAGACACACCTTTTCCAATTAGCTTATGCTGAGTTGCACAGCAGGGACAGGCAAGAGGACTGGAGCTGGGAGGGTCTGGCAGGGCTTTTCTGCAGAGCAAAAGCAGTACTTTCCAGTGAGCCATGAGTGAAGCTGAACTTGGAGCAGGCAGAGTACACAATAAAAGCAGTGTAGCAGTCAAACTACAGCTGAGTTTTAAGCTGAGAGATGCTAAGGCAGAAAACTGCAAAAATAAAGTAGGCTTGGATTAATAAGTGTTTTGTAAATCAGAAAAGTTTAGAGTGAAATGAGCTAGGCAATAGGAGACTTCTTGTGGGAAGATTAGTCTCATGCAAGTTGTAGCGGGGAGAGAGGGAAGGCAATGAAATAGAAAGGGCACATACCAAGAAAGAAGGTCTTAATTGCTGCAAAAGTAATGGAAAAGAAAGGAATGAATGCATGGAAGAGACTTCAGAAGTCATAATAGGACTTAGTCATGTCAAACTTTTCAGCCCTGGTGAGTGGGAAGAAACTGAGTAGCTGGAGGAGAAAATCAGGAGAGGACTGGGAAGAAGTTAAACCAGCTGTCTGAAATCAGTAAAGTAATTTAAAAAAAATCAAGAACAGCAAAGTAAACTTGATTCAACATCTGCACTGCTTTAAGCTTGGAGAAGAATCACAGTTAAACGTCCTATCTTCTCTAAACACATTAAAAGCAAGCAACCAGGTTTTTTTTTTTTTCTTTAAGCTAAGAAAAGTCAAGAGTTACAGCTAATCAGATTCTTCAAGGGCATTGTGAAATTTCTGAAGGAGGACATGAACAAAGGATCCCCCCACCCCCAGTGCTCATCATTTCGAAGATGGTATCAAGAACAAGGTCTCTGGAGACAAACTGCCTCTGTCCGAGTTGTGACTCTCCCACTTACTTGATGGGAAAAACTGGAGAAACTTGGCTGGTGGGGGTGGGATAAGGGTGAGGGGAGGATGTACTCTTGCAGTATTTTGGCTTGCGGAGGGAAGGGAGTAGCTGAAGATGTCTAAAGTAGGTATAAGTCTGAAATGCTGATTTAGAGAGAAGGTGAGTCACCTCTCCGAAAGTTTCAGTTTCCCCAGCTGTTACAGACAGGAAGATAATAAAATCTACCTCACTGGATTTTTTTTTTTAAGGGCTGCAACTGATAATCCTTCTGAGGTATTACACATAACGTCTGATGTGCTATAACCATTCGACAAATGTTAGTGGCACACAAAATACGAGGAATCATGCTATTTTTAGCACCATTATTAAACATTCCCTTCTCTTTTTGATGTTCTCTGAGTACTGCACTACTACGATGGTTTTGTCAGATTCTCAAAGGGACTGACATCCCTCGAAGGGTCAGAATCCCTGTAGCGGAGGCCTGGGAAGAGAAAAGTGGCTGAGGTGGTGGGCCCGGAGGTCGCGCGCCCAGCCAGCAGGCCCTACGCACCAGCCCGCGGGCTGAACAACAGGCAACACTCTCAACGCCTTCACTCCGGGCCAGCCTCTGCACATCGCCTAGGCGAATCCTCGCCACAGCCCTTCGAGTCAGGTGCTTTCGTCAACGCCAGTTTACACACAGGGAAACTGAGGCGCCTGGGATGAAACCGCTAACCAAGGTCACATGGTTCGAGAGCCGAAGCTCGGAACGGCGCTCTCAGAACAGCGCCTGGCTACGGTCGCGCGGGGAAGAAGGGGGTGGGGCGCCCAAGGAACCCCCGATTAACCCAAGGCCGCGCGCGCGGCAGGGGGCCGGGCCCGGGAAGGCGATCTCGCGGGGGCGGCGGCCGGACTCACCTTGGCGCTGTGCACCGCCTCCTGCGCCCCGCGGAGCTGCAGCCAGATGCGCGCGGGCAGCGGTTCCTCAGCTCCGAGCGCGCCGAGCACGGCCAGGCTCACGCCGAAGAGGCCCTCGATGCGGCCCCGGCTCCTCTCCAGCAGCGCCGCCTTCTCGGCCGGCGCCGTGAACTCGTCCAGCACGGCCCGGGCCGCCATGGCGGGCGCGGCCTCCCGCGGCGGCGCCGGGGGCCGGCGGCGGCGACGCCCCCTCAGCGTGCTGCCGCTGCACCCGAGCCCGTCAGGCGGCGTCGGCCGTTTCGGCCGCCTAGCCCCGGCCCGCGCCCCGCCACCTGGCCGAAAGGCCAGCTACACCATCCCGCTGCGGCCGCCGCAACTGGGCAACTGAGGGCAGATAGCCCCTTCGCCGCCGCCGCCGCCGCCGCCGCCGCCGCCGCCGCCGCCGCCGCCGCGGGCCGGGCCCCGCCGCCGCGCATGCGCCCCGCCCGCCGCCGTCATTGAGAGTCGCCACCCCCTGGGGGTGGGGGTGGGCGTGGGGGCGGAGGCGATAGAAGTGGACGTCACGCTCAGTCGCCATGTTTGTTGTTGGCATAAGGATGGCGCTCGAGAGGGCCCCGGGTGGTCTTTGGTGAGAGCACTGAGGCTTTTGAGTGGCCTGGTGGCTGGTGAATTAATGGTTTCTCAGATGGGGAAATTGGAGCCCCGAGACAGTACGGGAGACTGACCCAGTGTCACGCTAGGGATTTGGCTTGCTGTCAGACATTTTTAAGCCCAACCTAGGGCTCTAGCAAATTGAGTTATCCAGCTTCTCATGAGTTGATAGATGGTTCTCTCTTCCTCCCTCCTCCTCTCACTCTCCTCTCTCCTCCTCTCCTTCCCCCTCCTCCCCGCTTCCTTTGTTTTCCCTCTTTCCGTTGTTATTTCAGTAAAAATGGTAACAGGAAGAGAAGAAAGTGGGGATAATGTGTATGGAGAATTGAAAAAGGAATAATTAAGGAAAAGTCAAAACAGTGTTTTCTTTTGGGAGGGGAGGAGGAAGTGTTATAAGGAGAGGTACAAGACCTGGGGGATTAGGGGCTCCTGTGTGATTTTTTAATGTGGGACGTGGGCAAGAACACTCTAAACCCTCTTGGGCTTTAGATACCTGGGTTGCTCCCAGGTGGAAGATAAAGTGGTTTCCTTTCTCTGTCCTAAATGTTGTCATATAATAGAGACTTCGGGACTGTGAGCGTATTGCTTGTCTAACCCCACATTTTCTCAGATGTCAATGTGCATAGCAACAGTACTTCTGCTGTTACGAAAATCAATATAGTACCTAAGTGAGCATGCATTATTAGCTATTATTATTGTTAAATTAGCAATATATTTAGGGCTCTATTTTCACAGAAAAGCTTTGTGTGGATTATGCAGCCATATTGAATTAGTGAGCCTGGGGGCCCCCTTGCTCTGTATGGATTACCCCTTGAGGAGAAAGAAGGGGATCTAAACATGTTGCCGTTGGAAAGGCCAAAGGGGAAAGATCTTGGTGAGAGGGATTACCCAAGGTAAAACCTCTCAAGAATCCTGGCTGCTGGGGTTTTCCATATGCCTCAGAAGTTCAGACAGGTGTGGCCCCCTGGTACCCCACCGAAGGATGACTCAGCACAGGGAGGAGAGCCACTAGGCTTAACAGACGCACAACTTCCTGCTCCCCTGGGCTTTCCCTAGGTATCCGCACAGCCCGCCACCTTCATCCATCAGGTGGATGACCTGAGATTGGCTGAGGCAGGTCAGGTGGAGAGCAGTGGCCTCCCAAATAGACTGCACTCAGAGCTGGAGTCAGCACAGCGTGTTATTTCCTGTCTTCTCAGTGTCCTCACCTTAAATGGAGTTGCTATTGTTCAGTGATCTGAAAGGGCTTTCCCCGGGTGGTTCCTGTTTGCTCCCAACGACTTCCCTGCTGGTGAGTCTTAATTGCTTGTTAGGACTGAGAGAGACATTGCTTTGAAAAGCATACTACAGCTTCTTCCCTTTCCCCCACCAAAACTCACCCTGAAACAGCTTAAGTAGTGCATACACACAACCATAAAAGAAAGTTGGGCATTTGGACTCCGTTCAGAAGTCATTCGGTTCGTGTATCAGCAGAGATACAGCTTTGGTTGTTTTTTTTTTTTTTTCCCCCTGGTTAGAAGACTTGCCAGTTCCCATCCTGGTCAGCATTTCCCTTTAGGGAACTCTCAAGGTTTCCTGAGTATAGGGAACAAGGAGAGAGAGAAATCCCCTTTTAAGAAACTCCCTTGCTTCCTGCGGTTTCTGAACCACAACTTCCATCTCTTGGTCAGCCTCGACTACCTGGCTGGTTTCTCTCACCCATGACAACTGGCACCAGGGAAGAGACCTTCATGGAGTCTCTATTCTACATTACAGATGCTGTAGCAGTTTTTCTCTAGTTTCCATAGCAACCAATGAGAGGGTGTTGAGGGAATCACTTCTTTCCCTTTGCCACGTTATCACGGGAGGGGAGGCAGTGTATTCCACTTTTCTCCAGCAGGATTGACTGTGGAAGAACAGACGCAGTGCCGCTTGCCCATGCTCCACCGGGGCAGGAGCAGAACTTGTCAGACCCCACCAATGGCCAACTTTCCGAGAAGGATCTCGGCTCCCAGAGAGGGTGTGTCTGCTGTCTGTGGTTGCTCACTATGTCAGTGACTGGGTGAAGTATTGTCACCTCAGCCACATCCTCCAGTCCAGCTTTGTCAGTAGTAAAGACGACTCTTTGATCTCTACCTGACACCTGCTTTTATTTCTCAGTTCTGAACGCAAGAGGGGTAGAAAGAGTGTTTATTGGTTTCCAAAAACTCCAGCAGTGGTTGCTATTTTTATCGTGCTTATTTTAAAGATGAGGAAAGAAAAGCTAGAGAGATTCTGGAATGTTCCACAGAGCTGGTAAGTGAAGTGGTAGGAATAGGCATTTGAATCTAGGCAGTCTGACTCTGTACTGTGTGCTGTTATGTGCAATGGGCCCCCTTTTCTGCCCTTATGCAAAAGTAATGAGAAATGAAGTATTTCCTGCCATATCAGTAGACAAGGATATCACCGTCTTCAGTGATTGCAGCCACCACTGATGGTGAGCCCTGAGGGAACTCAAGAAGGAAAGAATACCTGCCACCTAGAAGCCATCAGACCTACAGTGAGCCCTGAGGAAATTCAGGATGTGAAAACAGGATACTGACCCCAGATAGGTGAGGTGCATGTCAAAGAAATGATTCCAGTGAGCCTCGACTCTTGCATCTTCCTTTAATTAACAATCTTTTGATGTTCACATTACCTGCCCTTTGTTGCAGAACTTCTATATAACTTGGTTCCTGCCTTCGCCTCCTCAGAGCAGTTCTCTCAGGGCTACTTGAGATGCTGCCTGTCCTAAATATTCCTGCCAAATGAAACTTAACCCTCAGCTTTTAGGTTGTAAATATTTTTCACTTTGACAGTAAGCATGAGAAGACAATAGAATCTCATGTGTGTGTGTTAGTTGCTCAGTCATGTCTGATTCTTTGTGACCCCACTGACTGTAGCCTGCCAGGCTCCCCTGTCCATGGAATTCTCCAAGCAAGAATATTGAAGTGGGATGCCATTCCCTTCTCCAGGGGATCATCCCAACCCAAGGATTGAACTTGGGTCTCTGCATTGCAGGCAGATTCTCTACTGTCTGAGCTACCAGGGAAGCCCACCAACCCCCTAATGTTTCGATCCTTCTTACGTCGGGATGCTGTCAAAATAGACAGACTTACACCTGTCATATTGCTTGGTTCACCCACTAATCTGATAAACAGACTCAAGATGACAGGTCTTGCTGGGTTCTTTACTTTGGTGTAATAACACCCAGGACTTGAGAGTAAGAAACAGGAATACAACTGTGCTTAGCCACACACAAATTTTAATACATTGGCAAATTGTTCAGTGTTTCTGATTTCCCTTGTCGCTAGTTCAAGTCATGTCATCTCTCCCATTGACAGTTGTAGGGTCTCCTTCACAATTCTTCCTGGCCTGTCTCTAAATTTCAGGAGCGATGACTGTTATAAGATTGGGAGAAATTATTTACAAGTATTGATGCTGTGTCTAGAGTTCTCTTCTCGAATAGCAAATTTCGTCAGTTAATCTCATGCTTAAGACCTTACAAGAGCTTTGCAATATGCTCAGAGTGAAATTCAAATTTTTTACCTTGATTTGCAGCACTTGCAAGATCCATCTGCTTGCTCCTCTGCTCCTCTCTCCACTTGGCCTAGCTTACACTTCCTGGGGGTATTTGCACAAGCCATTACTTCCTCCAGCATTTTTTCCCACCAAGTTAACTCCTGCCCATCCATCAGATCTCAGTTCTGGAGTGATTTGTTCCATAATTCATTCACTGGTCTCTCTGATGAGTCAAGTCCCCTGGTCCCAGACTCCCGGGTCACTGTGGCCCTCTCACAGCACTAGGACCAGTTTTTACATGTATTTGTGTGACATGATTGGCCCATGCCCATCTCCAGGTGTCATCAGACCTTCAGTTTCTTGGGGGCAGTGATTTGAGACTGGATTGAGCTGGAGGTAGTCCAGGAATGGTGAGTAGCCCTTCATGGCTGGAGTGTGCTGTGAGGCAGGGGGCACCCACAGGTAAAATAAGGCTGTGCTGTGCTGTGCTTAGTCGCTGAGTCATTCAGTTGCATCCAACTCTTTGTGACCCCATGACTGTAGCCCACCAGGCTCCTCTGTCCATGGGATTCTCCAGGCAAGAATACTGGAGTGGGTTGCCAATGCCCTCCTCCAGGGGATCTTCCTAGGGATCAAACCCATGTCTCCTGTGGCTCCTGCATTGCAAGCGGATTCCTTATCGCTGAGCCAGCGGGGAAGCCATGGGTTTAGGAGGGAGATGACAGTGGCTTGGACCAGGAACACTGGAATGGAGACAGAGAAGGGGAATTTGAGTGGGATTTTGGTGGTGGAATCTTGGCATTAAAATGAAAGGATTTCAGGACTTCCCTGGTTGTCCAGGGGCTAAGACTCCAGTTCCCAATGCAGGGGCCTGTGTTTGATCCCTGCTCATGGAACTAGATCCCACATGCCGCAACTGAGAGTTTGTATGCCAAAGCCAGAGGATTCCAAAAGTGAAGTGAAGCTCGCTCAGTCGTGTCCAACTCTTTGCGACCCCATGGGTTATACAGTCCATGGAATTGTCCAGCCCAGGATACTGGAGTGGGTAGCCTTTTCCTTCTCCAGGGGATCTTCCCAACCCAGGGATTGAACCCAGGTCTCCCGCATTGCAGGCAGATTCTTTACTGGCTGAGCCACAAGGGAAGTTCCCAAAAGATTCCAAGTGCCACAATAAAGATTGAAGATCCCCTGTGCCAAATCTAAGACCCAGTGCAACCAAATAATCAGTTCAGTTCAGTTGCTCAGTCATGTCTGACTCTTTGCAACCCCATGGACTGCAGCACACCAGTCTTCCTTGTCCATCACCAACTCCCAGAGCTTGCCCAAACTCATGTCCACTGAGTCGGTGATGCCATCCAACCATCTCATCCTCTGTTGTCCCCTTCTCCTGCCTTCAGTCTTTCCCAGCATCAGGGTCTTTTCCAATGAGTCAGTTCATCGCATCAGGTGGCCAAAGCTTCAGCTTCAGCATCAATCCTTCCAATAAATAGATAAAAATAAATATATTTTTAAAGTGCAAGGGGCTCTTTCCTGCTTCTGCTACTTCTCATCATGTACTTTTCTGCCTCTATAACTCCTTTGCATTTTTATTTTCTGTGCTATTGAAGCTCCCTTAACATCAATTTAATGTGCTA
The DNA here is from genome assembly GCF_055505025.1 of Bos grunniens. Lineage (NCBI taxonomy): Eukaryota > Metazoa > Chordata > Mammalia > Artiodactyla > Bovidae > Bos > Bos grunniens. Next base: position 17,172,707 of record NC_141182.1, read on the forward strand.
CAACTGCTACAATATTGAGGAGGAGTTATTTATAAAACTCAGTCATCTTAAGTGGGAACACAATTTCTGGACCATATGCTACTACAAATATTGCCTGCCAGCTCCCAGATGCTCCTAATTCACAGTATTTTCCCATCATTCTTTACAGCAGGGTTTCTCAACAATGACACAGTCAATATTTGGGGCAGTTAATTCTTTGTTGCGGGGGCCTATCCTTTGAATTATTAGATGTTTGGTAGCATCCCTGGCCTCACTCACTGGATGCCAGTAGCACCATCCCACCTCACTTGTGACCACAACAAAAGTGTCTCCAGATATATTGCCTGAGGAAGAGTGTGTGTGTTGGGGGGTGGGGGGGAGTGCTAATCCCATAAGTACCTCTAATGAGAATGACTGGGCTATACAACAAGTTCAGGGAAAGCCCTGTCTCTGGGGCTGAGCTAATGGAAATTCAGATTCCATCTCCTCCTGCCTTCTGCATACTCCCTGTGGGACACACACACACACACACACACACACACACACACACACACACACACACACACACATCGAGTGTAATGAAAGCTCGCTGAGTTCCTTTTAATTTGGTCTCCTGTCTGTATCAAATGTGGAACAGCAGAGTTCAAGAGAGTTCTGGTCAGTCATGTGTCCACCAGGCAAGTGGCTGAGCAACTCAGCTCCTATCATTGCATCTCCTCAACCTGTCTGTAGAACATGTTCTTGCCAGGACTACCTGCCTTTAAATACAAGCTTAAATCGCACTTCTTTCGTGAATTCTTATTGGCCTGTTCAACTTCCTGTAGTTGGTGAGGGCAGTTGAATGACTGTTTAATTCATTCATTCCGCAAATATTTACTGAGCTCCTACAATGTGTCAGGCATTGTTCTGAGTCCTGGGATTACAGCAATCAACAAAGCAACATGTCTGCTCTCATGAACTTAGTAGAAGGGAAGAGACAATGAATGAATGAATTATTGAATGATACTGTGTGGGGAAGTAACTGTAGGAGTTTGGCGGGCTCAATATTCCATCTCCCATCTGTGGTAAGCAGTCTTCAATTCTGGCTCTTCCCTCACTGTATGTATAGACTGCTCTTCACATCAAGACTCTGGGCTGGCTCTGTGACTGCACTGACCCATAGAATTCAGTAGGAGTGATAATCCAGGGCTTCTAGGACCAGTTCTTAAGAGTGTTGGCAGACTTCCTTGGTGGCGCAGTGGATAGGAATCTGCCTGCAAATGAAGGGGGCACAGGTTTGATCCCTGGGCCAGGAAGATTCCACATGCTGTGGGACAACTAAGCCCATGCACCGCAACAAGAGAAGCCACCACAATAGGAAGCTCAAGCACTGCAACGAAGAAGAGCCCCTACTCACTGCAACTAGAGAAAGCCCGCTTAGAGCCACAAAGACACAGTGTAACCAAAACTAAAAACAAATAAATACGTTAAAAAAAAAAAAAAAAGATTGTCGACTTCTACTTCCTTCCTATTTGAACACTTGCTTGTGGAACAGCCCTTCTTAGAATTTGGTTACCATGCTGAGAGGAAGCCCAAGCAGCTATATGGAGGAAAGCCAAGACCCTCCCCCACAGCCCCGCTTCCAGGCCCAGCAGACAGCTCCAGATGAGTTCCAGCTACTGGCTAGTGCCAAATACCAACCATGCAAGTGAGGCCATTTTGGACTTCCCAGCTGGTCCATCATTCCAACTGACAACCTGGGAAGCAAAAGAACTATCTGGTCAACCCACAGACTCATGAAAAATAGTACATTCTTAATTTAAGCTCCTGAGTTTGGGGTGATTTGTTGTGCAGTGATAGGTAAAACAAACACATCTAAATCCAACCAATTGGCAGGTCAACATAAAAGCAATAGATACTTAAGCTTATAACTAGCAATGTTGACTGAAGGCTATGTCTAGATGTTGCTTTACTCATGAACTACAGAGTCCAGTGGCTGGCGCGGCTGGATGCCCTCGAGCCTACTCTTCTTCTCCCTCCATCCAGGGCAGGTGGGAAGCCTCTTTTGTGAGACTGAGACCAGAGAAGAGGGCTTGCTTCCTGCAGAAAGGCTGGCTCCCCAAGAAGGGGGCAGAGCCGGGCCTCCTCAGTGTCTTCCCCCAAACTCATCCGTCAGGCAACTCAATCCTTCCGTGGGGAACAGGGAGTGACGGGTAGGGCGACAAGCCAAGAGAGATAGTCTGCTGGTCTCCCTCCACATGGAAGTATAAAAAATGGAGAAAAAGAGTTTCCCGACAGTGACAAGGATTCTGCAAAGGAGAAGCTGTGTTTGTGCTATTTACACAGCTATGGTTTTTCTAGTAGTCATGTACGGATGTGAGATTTGGACCATAAAGAAGGCTGAGTGCCAAAGAATTGATACTTTTGAACTGTGATGCTAAAGAATACTCTTGAGAGTCCCTTGGATAGCAATGAGATCAAATCAGTCAATCCTAAAGGAAATCAGTCCTGAATATTCATTGGAAGGACTGATGCTGAAGCTGAAGCTCCACTACTTTGGCCATCTGATGTGAAGAACCCACTCATTGGAAAAGACCCTGATGGTGGGAAAGATCGAAGGCAGGAGGAGAAGGGGACAACAGAGGATGAGATGGTTGGATGGCATCACCGACTCAATGGACATGAGTTTGAGCAAACTCAGGGAGAAAGCGAAGGACAGGGAAGACTGGCGTGTTGCAGTTCATGGGGTCGCAAAGAGTTGGACACGACTTGGTGACAGAACAACAACAACACACAGGCTGGACAGGGAAGGCCTCTTGGAGAGGCTGACATTTGAGCAGAAATATGGATGGGGGTGCCATGGGGACATCTGGAGAAGAGCTTCAGATATCTATCTTCTAGACAGAGATAGTGGTTAGTGTGTTTGCAGAGCAACAAGAAGACCCGTGTGCCTGAAGCTGGGGAGTAAAGGTGAGAAGAGAAGGTGGGCGGTGGCTGGTGCATGGGGGGCCAAGTGAACCGGGGAAGGATGTTGGATTTTATTTTACATGAGATGGAAAGTCTTCGGAGAATGATCAATATTCCTTGATAAATGAGGTCTCCAAATCACAGAGGCAAGGGCTTCAGCATCCTGGTAATTAGATTTTCCATTTGTGAGAGGCATGGTTGAGCCCGGGAAGTGGGAGGTAGGAGGGGCTGTAGGGTTCAAGTGCTGGGGAGGCCACCAAGTTGGGGGTTGGATGGGGAGCCTCTGGGTGCTCAACCTTAATCAGGTTTAACACCTGGCTGATTAGGCTTTCGGAACAAAATGGCCCAACAAAAGGTGTTTGCTCTGTGGGACCTCTGGTCTGAGCTATATGGGCAGTGGAATTTCAGACAACAAACTTCACATGAGTGCCTGTAATGTTCAGGGTGTTCTACAGGGTGGGAGGGAGGAGGCAGCGATGACTAAAGTGGGCTCTGCTTGTCTTCCTGGAGAAGGAGAGGGAAGTTGATGTCTCCGTAGTGGAAGGGAGGATGCTGTCACCACCATGAGGGAGTGCTGAGGGGCGCTCAGAGGATGCAGACCACATATGAGGAGGGGATTGGCCGAAATTGCTGTGGCGTGGAAGATACACTACACAAACTTATGTGTATATTATATATGCTATTTTTCCAAATACTTCTTGCATGCTTAACCCTACGTGAGGAACTGAGCTGTGCACTCAGCACTTAAAATAGTAGGTGTTCTGGAAATTGTTGATTGGCTGACTCTACACAAACAATTCTATTTAGCCCCCACAAACAACTCTAAGAATCAGGCATCATGCCCATTTACAGATGAGGAATCTGAGACTTAGTTAGGTGAAGGAACTTGTCTGGTTTCCATCATGAGGAACGGATAGAGACAGAACTGGCAGAGCAGGTCTGGAATATTGGAGACTTCTCTGCAGAAGCAGAAGGGTGGAGGCCTGCCTTCATTCCACTCTAACACTCTGGCTGGGCGACTCTAAGGATCTCCTTACCCTGAGATGTTATCTTGCTTTCCATAAGAACTCCAGGGTGGGGCAGGCTCACAGGAAGCCAGGCCTCCACCCTTTTCCTCCAGCTTTCCAGAGTAAAAAATAACTTGCAGTTTCTGGAAATATGTGTGCACTGCAGGAAGGACATGGGCTATCCATCAAGGCTCTCTTTGTTCTGCATCCGGGTAAAAAGTGTAGCTTCCTCTCTCTCCAGCTCCCCCTGCCTCCTTCTCCCCCATCCCTACTTCTGTCTCCTCTCATTCAGAATTCCTGGGAGAGCTTGTGCTGGAATCTCAGTTTTTCCTAAAGTGTGGAAAACATGATGCTGCTGCTATGGCAAAAAATTTTCATTGGGGAACAGCCAGACCTCTAAGTAATCATAATTGTTAAGTATTTATTTTTACAGTCCTGTTTTGGCAAGAAATATTGGGCTTCTAGTTATTATAGCAATAAAATGTTTCCTGTATAATTATATTTAACTTTAAAAAGTGAGTTGATTTTAAGACGGATGATAACCAGATAATAACTTGGGTGATGTGAAGATAACGGCCAGAATCACGAAGAGGGATGTAAAGGGCTGGATGTGGGAAATGCTCATCTTAGTTCAGAACCCAGCACACCTTCCGGTAAGCAGAGATGGGCGAATAGTGGAAATCTTTGAGCCCAGTCGGTGGGTCGTATAGCCAGCTCCAGAACTGGAATCTGGGCTCTGCCCTTCCTCTTGGGGGCCCAGCTGAGCCTCCCTGCCCTGTGCTGAGTTCCCCTTTTCTGCAATGAGGAGGTTGGCACCCTTCCAGCCGACGCCTCCTTCTTTCCCTCTCCTGCCAGCTCTAGAGCTTAGACCAGGAGACGGTGTAACGGGAACCGACTTCACGGTTCACATGCCCACTGGCTTCCTTTATAAGGTCCCTCCGCACCGGGCAACTCTGCTCTCTCTAGGAAAGGCTGGTACTCAAGGTCTTCTAAAGCCCAGGGCGCCACCTGCTGTCTCTATGGCGCAGTGCAACCGCCAATTTCGAGCGCCCTTCCTGCGGAGGCAGAGGATGAAAATCCCAGGGAAATTCCGAGGCGCAGATCTTTTGGGAGCAGGTGGCAAGGCCGAAAGGGAATGCAAAGTAAACAGATCCGGGTGATAGGCAAAAAAGCCTCCCACGGCGGGACGGGCCTCGGAGGGAACCGAAGAAAAGTGGGCGGCAGCAGCAGCAGCAGCAGCCCCGTCCCGCCGTACTTTTCTCTGACATAAACGCTTACACCTGGCACCCGCAGGCAAGCAAGGGGGCACTGGGTCTGTTCCCCACCACATCCACCGTGTGGAGAGAGAAGCTGGGGAGCTGCACCAGAAGCTCAGTAAGTGGATGATGAATGAATTTAATTGGGACAGTGCATTCTTTTTGCTACTTTAAGTGGAGAGGAAGGCGATGCATTACAGAAACGGCAACCCCCCTCTCCACCCCCCCAACCCCCACCCCGGCAACACGCACTGAAATCGTTCCCCAAAGCTCTCTTTCTTAGCAGCCTCAGCTAGCAGGCTGGAACTTCTCTGCATCCAGAGTGACATCTCCATTTCAGTCCGCCTGGGCCTCCCACCTCTTGCCCCCCTCCCCCCAACCCCACCCCCAGCACCCCACCACCTCCACTTAGTGGTAACTTGAGCAAACAGCTCAAAGTCCAGTTAGGTTTTGCAGCTGTAGGCCGGGATGCCCCCAGGAGCACTGGCTTTCCACCTTAGGCGTTCTCTCGCTTTGGTCTGAGTTGTGGTGGGGATGGGAGGGTTTGGCATTTCGATGGAATGAGGGTGGGGGGCGGCGGACGTTAGAATTGGAGTGTTCTGGTCTCACCCGTAGATTATGGGGCAGTGGGTTTGGGTCCCGGAAGTCACCCCTGCAATGATTCTTTGCAGTGTCCTCCAAAGTTTGCACACCACTGCACTGGCCTGAAAGGCACCTCTTTGTCCAGGCTTCTTCCAGGTATGGTGAAAAAATAACTGATTGTGGATGGGAAACTTCCTACGAGGTAGTACACCAGGACATTATGAGAATTTTTATTTAAAACTCACCACTGCCCTTTGAAGGGGCTTCCCAGGTGGCTCGGTGATAAAGAATCCGCCTGTCAGTGCAGGAGATGCGTGTTTGACTCCTGTGTGGGGAAGATCCCCTGGAGAAGGAAATGTCAACCCACTTCAATATTCTTGCTTAGAGATTCCCCATGGACAGAGGAGCCTGGTGGGCTGCAGTCCACGGGGTCACAAAAGAGTCTGACACGGCTTAGTAACTAAACAACAACTGCCCTTTATGTGGGCACCTTCTTTCTGTACATTTTAAAGAAAGAGGAGATCTAAAGCTTAGAGGATTACTTGATTTGCCCCAGACCAGTAAATGGCAGGGGGAGGCTTGGAATTCAGTTCATTTTAATTTCAAGGCACATGTTCTTTTCCCTCAACTTGTCCCAATACAGTGATTTTCTTTATTCATATTATTTGGGTATAATGATTTTAAAGTTAGTTTTTAAAACAGGCAATACAGGTATGTGGTTCAACAATGTTTTAAAAGATTTATTTATTCCTGTGTCTATGGCCGTGCTGAGTTTTCAGTGCTGCACCGGCTTTTCTCTGGTTGCAGTGAGAGGCCTCCTCAGGCTGCTCACTAGTTGTGGTGTGCGGGCTTCTCGTTTGTTGCGGAGCACGGGCTCTAGGGTGCATGGGCCTCAGTGGCTGCAGCTCCTGGGGCTCTAGAGCGCAGGCTCAGTAGTTGTGGCACTCAAGCTTACTTGCTCCAAGGCTTGTGGGGTCTTCCGAGACCGGGGATCGAACCCATGCCGCCTGCACTGGCAGGAGGATTTTAACCACTGGGCCACCAGGGAAGCCGTCAGCAATTTTCTGAAGCATTAATACTAAAACGTATTCAGCACATTGCAAAGCAATGTCAATACACTTAACAGTCCTAACCACTGTGCTTGGAAATTTTAAGATGGTGAATTTTATATGTGTTTTTTTATCTATTCCTTTTTATGTATTTATTTTTTAATATGTGTTTTTTTTAAAACCACAATTTTTAAAAAGAAGCATTCTGTGGAAGGATTCTCTCTTGCCATTGTCCCCTGTTGTCTAGTGACCCCTCACCATGGGTAAGCATTGCTGTCAGTTTCATATAAATCTTTCCTTTTTAAAGCACACAGGAGTAAATACAAATACACCCTATTCCTTTCCTTTTTGCACAAAGAATAACAAACTATACATACCAATCTGCATCTTGTTATTGTCCTGGGACACTATGTCTTGGAGATCTTCGTAAATCAGAACAGCAAGGCCCTTCATTCCTTTTTAAAATTAATTAATAATGAAAAATTTTAAATTAAGGTATAACCAACATATTATAGTAGCTTCAGGTGTACAACATAATGATTCAACATCTGTATACATTAACTACAGTAAGTCTATAAGTTAGTTACAATAAGTCTAGTTAACATCCGTCACCTTACAGAGATTTCTTGTGATGAGGACTTTTAATATTAATTCTCTTAGCAACTTTCATATATGTTCAGTACAGTATTAACTAGAGTTGCCATGCTGTACATTATACCCCTGTGAAAAGTGAAAGCATTAAATGTTCAGTTGTGCTGATTCTTTTTGACCCCAAGGACTGTAGCCCACCTGGGATTCTCCAGACAAGAATACTGGAGTGGGTTGCCATTCCCTTCTCCAGGGGATCTTCCTGACCCAGTAATCAAACCCGGGAATCCCACATTACAGGCAGATACTGTCTGAGCTACCAGGGAAGCCCCATATCCCCACGACATCTATTTTATAACTGGAAGTTTGTACCTTTTAACCCCCTCTGCCTGTATTTTCCACCCTCCCACTCCCTGCTCTGCAGATATGGGTGTGGTTTTTGTTTCTGTGTTAGATTTCACATATAAGTGAGATCATATGATGTTTGTCTTTCTGACTTACTTCCCTTAACCTAATACCCTCAAGGTCCACCCACGTCAAATGGCAGGATTTCCTTCTTTTTTTTTAATGACTGAATAGTGTTCCATTGTGTACATACAAATTCACATCTCCTTTATCCATTCATCCATGGACACCTGAGTTGTTTCCACATCTTGGCTATTGTATAATAAATAATGCCGCACCTCCTTGCCTTTGTTAGCTGCTCAGAGTTGCTCATTGTACAATGGTTGCACTCACCACTCCCCTGCCGATGGGCGTTAAGGTTATTTCCAGTTTCTTGAAGACACAAGAAACTAATAACCCAAAGGAGCCCATTCAGCTTACCCAGAGTTTAAACCATGACATCAGAATAAAATGTACTGTTTAGACTCACCCTTGAAAATGGACAGGCCCACGTTCAAGCCTTGATCCCTTCCCTCAGTAAATCCCAGGTTGGTTTTCCTCCAGTACTGGAATGGATCACGTGATATAGGGTATCAGCTGTGCCTTTAGGGACCTTGTGGTCCAAACCAAGTGTCTTCACACGGTGCAGTCACCCCACACCATGAGAAGCTTATGCCACAGAGGCTCCTGCAGATTCACAGGCCCCATCTCAGGCTCTCTCTGGGCTTGTTGTGAGGCAGGAACTAGACGGGTCCTAGGCTGCGCACCAGAATTCATCCCCTGTGGACAGATTGTCTAAAATAGCAGGAGGGAGGAAAAGCTCAGCCCTGCCCAGATAAGAGGTAAAAGACCACATATTCTTCATTCTCAAAGTCAAGGAGACCTTCCTGACCACAAAAGTGCAGAAAGGCTCCTTGAAGATCAAAAAGGGAGGAGGCGCCACCCCATAGTAGGTGATGCCAATCTACTCATAGGCCTCTTTCCTAGAATCCGTCTTGGCCAAGAGATGCCCATGCACACATGGGAGGAGCCTGCGTGTGTTAGTCGCTCAATCGTGTCTGACTCTTTGCAACCCCATGGATTGTATAATCCACCAGGCTCCTCTGTCCTTGGGATTCTCCAGGCAAGAATACTGGAGTGGGTTGCTATTCCCTTCTCCAGGAGATCTTCCCGAACCAGGAATCGAACCTGGGTCTTCTGCATCGTGGGCAGATTCCTTACAGTCTGAACCACCAGGGATAGACCAAATACAGGCTCAGGACCAGGCAAAGCAAGATGATTGGCCAGAGGAAACTGGAAGAAATGCCCATACAAGTGATTCAAACTATCACAAGGGTGCGGCAAGTCTCTTTCTCTGAGCCCACCCCTGTGAGTCTACCCACGGGTACGCTTTTTCCTCCTAATAAACACTTGTTTCACTACTTTCCATCTCTACGTGGAATTTCATCTCTACACAGCTGATGGGTCATGGTCTTGTCCGTGGCCGTGGATCCCTGGTGTTCTCGTGGTTAGGATGCAATGCTCTCCCTGCCTTGGCCTGACTTCAATCTCTGGCCAGGAATCGAATCCTGCTTTAAGCCACTGCAGGCCAAGGCTGCCAGAGATTAGCTGGGTGGGGTGGTGGGGGGAGTCACCCAAGGTATTAAAGGTTTTTTGTAGGGGGAGGATGCACGCAAGTGAATTCATATACACTGCTCGCAGACGTGCTGGGGTGCCACCTCTTTCAGTGCCACATGGGGTCACTCCATGAGTGCTCTGATGGCCCTTCCACTAGCACTTTCTTCCACTGCTCCCGCTGAACTGTGAGCTCCTAAAGACCTGAAGTGGAGACTCTGTTGTCCCTGCTGTTCTCTCAGCTTTGGAGGAGCCACCTGGGCACAGGCGACATTGAGCCCTGATCATGTCCCGGGTGCCTGCTCAGCACCTTATTCAAGCGCCTCACTTTGTCCTTGTAACAACTCCCTGAAATAGGTGCTATCGTTAGCCTCAGTTTTGAAATGAAGAAAATGAGGCACAGAGAGGTCAGGCCACCTGGCAAAGCCACCCAGCTCCTAAGCGGTAGAGCTGAGGTTGTGAGTCTGGGGAGTTTGGCTCCGGAATCCGTGCTCTGCACTGCTCTGCTGCCTCTGTGGCCTCTCCTGTTTGTCCTGGAAAGTGAAGGAGGAAAGCTGGGCCACGTTTAAACTTTGCTTTAGCAAAAGTGTATTGCGAGCCTCGGATCTGGGGCTAATTAGCTCTTATGACTCTGGGAGAGTTACCATTTTTGTTTCTCATCCATAAAGGAGGGACAGTAGTACTGATTGCATGGTGCTACTGTGAGGCCTTGAAGAATCAGTACCCATCAAGAGCTTACACACAGTAAGAGCTCAGAGTGTATGCTGCTCTCTTCTCCAGGCAAAGGGCCAGGTCCTTTAGGGTCTTGGTACTCAAGGTTCAGCAGTGCAAGGACCAGCAACGTAGGCATCCCCTGAGAGCTTGTTGTTGTTCAGTTGCTCAGTCGTGTCTGACTCTTTATGACCCTGTGGACTGCAGCACACGAGGCCTCCCTGTCCTTCTGCGTCTCCCGACGCTTGCTCAAACTCATGTCCATTGAGTCGGTGATGCCATCCAACCATCTCATCCTCTGTCATCCCCTTCTCCTCTTGCCCTCAATCTTTCCCAGCATCAGGGTCTTTTCTAATGAGTCAGCTCTTCACATCAGGAGGCCAAAGTATTGGAGTTTCAGCATCAGCATCAGTCCTTCCAAAGAATATTCAGGACTGATCTCCTTTAGGATGGACTGGTTTGATCTCCCTGAAGTCCAAGGGACTCTCAAGAGTTTTCTCCAACACCACAGTTCAAAAGCGTCAATTCCTCAGCACTCAGCCTTCTTTAGGGTCCAACTCTCACATGCATACATGACTATTGGAAAAACCATAGCTTTGACTAGATGGACCTTTGTTGGCAAGGGAATGGCTCTGCTTTTTAATATGCTGTCTAGATTTGTCATTGCTTTTCTTCCAAGTAGCAAGTGTCTTTTAATTTCATGGCTGCAGTCACTATCTGCAGTGACTTTGGAGCCCAGGAAAACAGTCTGTCACTGATGGGCTTGTTAGAAATGCAGAATTCCAGGTCCCCATTCCCAGACTAGCTGAATCAGAACCTGCATTTTAGCAAGGTCCCCAGGAGATTTGCATATGCATTAATGTTTGTGAGAGGGGCTTCCCTCCTGGTCCAGTGGGGACCTGCTCCGGATGTAGGGGACCTGAGTCCGATCCCTCGTCAAGGAACTAGATCCTGCATGCTGAACTAAGTCATATGCCGCAACTAAAGATTCCACAAGGAAGATCTTGCATGGCACGACAAAGATCCATGTGCCATGGCTAAGACTCAACCCGCAGCCAAATAAATAAATAAAGGTAAATATTAAAAGGAAAAAAGAAGAAGAAAAGTCTGAGAGTCTGCTCTGCGGCAGTGTCTTTCAGTTGCCCTTTTCAGCCACCCTTTCGGTCACCCTTTTCCCTCAGACTCCTTCCAGGCCAGACTCCTGACCCCTCACCACGGGGTGTGTGTGTTTGGTGGGGGGCGGCTGGACCATCTAGTTTTACCAGCTCCTTCAGCCTTTTCTGAAGCTTGGGGACCAGCCAGTCTTGGGAACATAGTTGTAAGAGCCAGCAGAGATAAATGAATGAAGCAGTTTCTTCATTTTTGATGTGAGCAGATTCTTCACTTTTGGCTGTAGTACCCAGACTTTTTCATCTTTTTCTGTGTGTCTTTCATCCTTGCCCAATCTGGCATTTTGAGAAATTAAGCTTTAACTGTGACTCAGGAAAGAACGGAGGCCAGAGACAAGAGTGCCACCCTGTGGCAAGAGCCTGGCATTACCGCTCAGAATGCCACTGGGGAGAATGAAGTCTGTCTGTGATAACAGGATAGTTGATAGCTACATCCTACTGAGCCTTTCGTATATGTCATACTCTGCGCCAAGTCCTCCTCATGGATTAGCTTATTTGAAGCAGGTACTGTTGCAACAGGTAATGTTGCAGGGCTGCGGGAGCAGAGATGAAGAGGGATGAAGCGATTTGCTCAGGCTCCCTGGGAGGTGAAGGCCGGATCTAGGAGGGAACTCAGGGTAGCCTGGCTCCAGAGCAAACAATTCTTACAGTTGTTTGTTTGTTTTTTTTGAATGCTTATGTATTTATTTGTGTAGGGTCTTGGTTGTGGCACACAGGATCTTCAATCTTCTTTGCAGCATGCAGGATCTTTTTTTTTTTTTTTCCTTCAGTTGTCACACATGATCTTTAGTTGAGACATGTGGGATCAAGTTCTCTGGCCAGGGATTGAACCCTGGCCCCCTGCAGTGGTAGCATGGAATCTTAGCCTCTGGACCCCTAGGGAAGTCCCCAGTTCTAACAGTTTTTGATATATTCCCTCTGTAGCAAGAGAAGGAGGCCTTTCCGGTGTAGACCCCCACATTTTAGACTGTTGTTAGACCTGTGCTATTCTATTTACTGGAGCCATACCATGAGCACTGGGCCAGGAGTCAGAGACCTGGGTTCTGGCATGAGTGCCCTTCTCTCCTACCCAGGAAGTCGCAGGCAAGTCATTCACCTGATCTTTCTGAGTTTGTAGGACAGTGGGTAATACTATTTGAGCTGTTGACCTCATAGAATCTCTCCCTGTTCCACAGGAAGGCGGCATCCACACACTAAGGCGAGAGGCCTCGGGAGAAATCAGCACCGCCAACAACTTGATCTCAGACTTACAGAACTGTGAGGAAACGCACGTCTGTTGTTTAAGCCTTCCAGGCTGTGGTAATTGGTTATGGCAGCCCTAGCAGACTAATATAAGCCCCCAAAGCAAAAACCTCAGTCTAGACAGAGCATGTACAGTGGAAGCTCTATTTGAAAAATGAGAAAATGTGTTATTAACACATATACCCATGATTTCGTGGTTATTATTGTTTAGAGTACACTAAGTTAAAAACTAATAAACTGGAGACTTCTCTGTCCAAATGGCTAGGACTCTGTGTTCCCAAGGCAGATGGCCTGGGTTTGACTCCTGGTCAGAGAATTAAATCACACATGCTGCAACTAAAGATCCTTGCATGCTGCAACTAAGACCTGGTGTGGTCAAATAAATTGATATTTAAAAAATAATAAATTGATATGAAGTTGATTTAAAGAAAATTAGGTTAGTTGGAGTCCAAAGTCAAGTGGGTCTTATGAAGCACCACTATGAACAAAGCTAGTGGAGGTGATAGCATTCCAGCTGAGCTATTTCTCATCCTAAAAGATGATGATGTAAAAGTGCTGCATTCAATATATCAGCAAATTTGGTGGCTCAGACAGTAAAGAGTCTGCTTGCAATGTGGGAGACTGGGGTTTGATCCCTGGGTTGGGAAGATCCCCTGGAGAAGGAAGTGGCAACCCACTCCAGTATTCTTGCCTGGAAAATCCCATGGATAGAGGAGCCTGGTGGGCTACAGTCCATGGGGTTGCAAGGAGTGAGACGTGACTGAGCAACTTCACTTTGTTCTAGCAGTGGCTTCAGGACTGGAAAAGGTCAGTTTTCATTCCAATCCCAAAGAAAGGTAGTGCCAAAGAGTGTTCAAACTACCACACAATTGCACTTATTTCACATGCCAGCAAAGCAATGCTCAAAATTCTCCAAGCTAGGCTTCCACAGTACGTGAACCAAGAACTTCCAGATGTTTAAGCTGGATTTAGAAAAGGCAGAGGAACCAGAGATTCAATTGCCAACTTCCGTTGGATCACAGAAAAAGCAAGAGAATTCCAGAAAAACATCTGCTTCTGCTTCATTAACTACACTAAAACCTTTGACTGTGTGGATCATAACAAACTGTGGAAAATTCTTCAAGAGATGGGAATACCAGACCACCTTAACTGCCTCCTGAGAAATCTGTATGCAGGTCAAAAAACAACAGTTAGAACTCTTTATGGAACAATGGACTGGTTCGAAATTGGGAAAGGAGTATGTCAAAGCTGTATCTTGTCATCCTGCCTATTTAACTTATATGCAGAGTACATCATGCAAAATGCAAGGCTGGGTGAAGCACAAGCTGGAATCAAGATTGCCAGGAAAAATATCAATAACCTCAGATATGCAGATGATACCACCCATCTAGTCAAGGCTATGGTTTTTCCAGTGGTCATGTATGGATGTGAGAGTTGGACTGTGAAGAAATCTGAGCGCCGAAGAATTGATGCTTTTGAATTGTGGTGTTGGAGAAGACTCTTGAGAGTCCCTTGGACTGCAAGGAGATCCAACCAGTCTATTCTAAAGGAGATCAGTCCTGGGTGTTCTTTGGAAGGATTGATACTAAAGCTGAAACTCCAATACTTTAGCCACCTCATGCGAAGAGTTGACTCACTGGAAAAGACTCTGATGCTGGGAGGGATTGGGGGCAGGAGGAGAAGGGGATGACAGAGGATGAGATGGCTGGATGGCATCACCGACTCGATGGACATGAGTTTGAGTGAACTCCGGGAGTTGGTGATGGACAGGGAGGCCTGGCGTGCTGCAGTTCATGGGGGTTGCAAAGAGTTGTACATGACTGAGTGACTGAACTGACTGACCACCCTTATGGCAGAAAGCAAAGAGGAACTAAAGAGCCTCTTGATGAAGGTGAAAGAGGAGAGTGAAAAAATTGGCTTAAAACTCAGCATTCAGAAAACTAAGTTCATGGCATCTGGTCCCATCACTTCATGGCAAATAAATGGGAAAACCATGGAAACAGTGGCAGACTTTATTTTCTTGGGCTCCAAAATCAGTGCAGATAGTGACTATAGCTATGAAATTAAAAGATGCTTACTCCTTGGAAGAAAAGCTATGACAAACTTAGACAGCGTATTACAAAGCAGAGCCATTCCTTTGCCAACAAATGTCCATCTAGTCAAAGCTATGGTTTTTCCAGTGGTCATGTATGGATGTGAGAGTTGGACCCTAAAGAAGGCTGAATGCCAAAGAATTGATGCTTTTGAAGTGTGGTGTTGGAGAAGACTCTTGAGAGTCCTTTGGACTGCAAGGAGATCAAACCAGTGAATGCTAAAGGAAATCAACCCTGAATATTCTTTGGAAGGACTGATGCTAATGTTGAAGCTCCAATACTTTGGCCACCTGATGCGAAGAGCTGACTCATTAGAAAAGACCCTGATGCTGGGAAAGATTGAAGGCAGGAGGAGAAGGGGACAACAGAGGATGAGATGGTTGAATGGTATCACCAATTCAATGGACAAGTTTCAGCAAGCTCTGGGAGATGGTGAAGGACAGGGAAGCCTGGCATGCTGCAGTCCATGGCGTCGCAAAGGACTGAGCGACTAAGTGCAATACAAGGGAATATGCAATAGCAGTTCAGCAGGATAAGGAAGGTATATTCACATGACTGCCGCCAGGGAAACGCTGAGCTGAGGACTGGCTGTTTCTTTGAGAGGCTTAGTGTTGAGTTGTGCCCTCCCCCACAAAGGGCTACATCTCTGCTTATGGGTCTGAATGAAATTGAATATTAAAATGATTGAATACAATGAATGTATCGAAGCTGCTTCAAACTGCCAATTCTACCATAGACTGGATTATACAGAAAAGAGGAAACAGGGCCAAAGAAAAGGACTTGGAGTGTTAGAAAGGGAATTCCTGTGAAATAAGGTGCCTGCTCCATGTGCAGGCACACGCATCGAGGGAGGAGAAAACTGTCCTGTCAAGATCCGTTGAGGAAATAAGCTAAGAGAAAATGCAGGAGGAGTGGGGCAAAATGCCAATCTCTTACAATTGCTTGTGCTAGTCACTTAGTCATGTCTGACTCTTTGGGACCCCATGGACTGCAGCCCACCAGGCTTCTCTGTCCGTGGGATTCTCCAGGCAAGAATACTATAGCGGGTCACCATTCCCGTCTCCAGGGAATCTTCCTGACCCAGAGACTGAACTTGGATCTCCCACATTGCAAGCAGATTCTGTACCATTCGAGCCACTAGGCTCTTCACAATTGACAAAGGGCCCACAGGTCTGTTTTCTTTATTTTTTAAAAGAATTGACTTATTTATTTAATTTATTTGATTGTGCCAGGTCTTAACTGAAGCATGTGGAATCCAATTCTCTGACCAGGGATCAAACCCCAGCCCCCTGCATTGGGAGCGAAGAGTCTTAGCCACTGGCCCATCACAGAGGTCCCAGGCCTGTTTTCTTGACTGGATTCATCGGTATTAATCCCCTGAATTAAGAACTGTGAGTTCTGTGGTTAAGCTGGATGAGATGGGAACACAGAGCACTGTGCTCTCCTGCACCTCCCTTCTCAGTCCCCTTGGTCCAGCTCCAGCCTCGTCACTCCAGCAAGCTGCCCTCTCCAAGTCACCAGGGCTTTTACAGACGAGAATCCAAGGGCCACAGAGTAAAGCGCCTTCCTTGACTAAGGCTGCCCAGCTGGGGGTGGGTGGTGGGTGGTTAATGCTGAGGGGCTTTTGGTTCCTCACTCTAGGTCTTGTTACAACCTAGTATTTTCCTTTCTTTACATATTTGCAAGACTATTTTTTTTTCTTTTTTTTTTTGGCTGTGCCACTGGAATTATATGACTTTAACTCCAGGGATTGAACCCATGCCCTCAGTTGTGAAAGTACAGAGTCCTAACCACTGGACTGTTAGAGAATTGGCTGCAGGACTATCATATGGATGAGACACTCCTCTGTCTGGGTGTCTGGAAAATCTGGACTCATTGGGAGAAAAGGCCAGCAGAGGGTGGAGCTGGCAGGAGAAGGTAGGGCCAGAGGCAAGTTTCAACTCTCTTATCTCAGCAAGGAAATTCTCCTGACTTCCTTATTTCAGTGGCATCATGCTTTAAGTCTCCAGGCCTGAGATATTTTTAAAGCCAGCTTTATTGAGGTATACTATTTGTACAATAACATGCATCCCTTCTCTGTGTGCAGTTCCACGGGCGTTGGCCGCTGTTTACACCCAGGCGTTCACTGCCACCATACTCAGATATAGAACACTGACATCACCCCACACCTCCTTGTGTTCACGGATCTCCTTTCCGCTACTGAAGATGTGATTTGCCATTTCTAGAGCTTCTGTAAGGAGAATCCTGCATAACGTACTCTTTCATGGCTGGCTTTCCTCTCCCAGCATGTTTTGAGACTCATATAGATCCTGTGTGTTCATTTTGTTTCTGACTGGATTCCGTTGTATTTTTCTAATTTGTTTATTCATTTATTTCTTGGTAGGCATTTAGGTTGTTTCCGGTTTTTAGACAATATGAGTGAAGCTGTCATGAACATTCCTTGTTTAAGATTTTGCGTGGGCACGCACTTCCGTTTCTCTTAGGTAGGTACCGAGGAGACATATGATAACAGGTAGCCTTTAAGGAAAATGCCAAACTACATTCCAAGGAGATTTTTTTGCATTTCCATTAGCAATGTATAAGAATCTTGGGTTGCTCCATATCCATACTGTTGATGCGTAATGTCGGTCTTCCCTCCCCCCATTCCGCCCTGCTTTTATTTATTTGGTTTTGGCCATGCTGCACTGGCATGTGACATCTTAGTTCCCAGACCAGGAATTGACCCTGCCCCCACCTCCACCTCTCCCCGCCCCCCGGCCCCGGCACCCCGGCCCCCTCCCCTGCCCATCCCCTGCCAGTGGAAGTTCAGAAGTCCCCAGTCTTTTTAGTATTAGCTATTTTATTGAATGTGCACTGATATCTTTGATTTTAATTTGGACTTTCTTGATGACTAATGATACTGAGTATCTTTTTGTGGGCTTATTGGTTATTTTTATGTCTTCTTTTGTGGTGTGTCTACTCACATTTTTTTTTTTTTTGGCTCAGTTTTTATTGGGCATTGTTTTTTTATTGAGTTGTAGGAATTTTAAAAAATATTCAGTTCAGTCACTCTGTCGTGTCTGTCTCTCTGCGACCCCATGAATCGCAGCATGCCAGGCCTCCCTGTCCATCACCAACTCCCGGAGTCCACCCAAACCCATGTCCATTGAGTCAGTTGGTGATGCCATCCAACCATCTCATCCTCTGTCATCCCCTTCTCCTCCTGCCCTCAATCTTTCCCAGCATCAGGGTCTTTTCCAGTGAGTCAGCTCTTCGTATCAGATGGCCAAAGTATTGGAGTTTCAGCTTTAGCATCAGTCCTTCCAATGAACACCCAGAACTGATCTCCTTTAGAATGGACTGGTTGGATCTCCTTGCAGTCCAAGGGATTCTCAAGAGTCTTCTCCAACACCGCAGTTCAAAAGCATCCATTCTTCAGCACTCAGCTTTCTTCACAGTCCAACTCCTTATCCATACATGACCACTGGAAAAACCATAGCCTTGACTAGACGGACCTTTGTTGGCAAAGTAATGTCTCTGCTTTTCAATATGCTATCTAGGTTGGTCATAACTTTCCTTCCAAGGAGTAAGCGTCTTTTAATTTCATGGCTGCAGTCACCATCTGCAGTGATTCTGGAGCCCCCAAAAATAAAGTCTGACACTGTTTCCACTGTCGCCCCATCTATTTCCCATGAAGTGATGGGACCAGATGCCATGATCTTTAAAACATTATCTGGACACTAATCCTTTTTCAAATATATATACTGTATTTTCTCTCACTCTGTGGCTTGCACTTTCATTTAAAAAAATATCTTTAGAAGAGCAGGAGTGAAAATATTTCTTTTCTTTTGCCAAGTGGATTCTCAAGATTTTATTTTCACATTTTCTTGTGGTGTTTAAGAAGCGGGAAGGCTATTTATTTTGTCACTTAACATGCCCTGGTCCCCAGTCTTCCTCTGGCCAAGTCCCCTTTGCTGTAAGTGTCTCACGGCACTGTGTGGGAGGGAGCCATCTGTCCCCCTGACTCTCTCCCGATCAGTAATGCCAGCTAGGAAGTGCCTTGGCCCAGACATCTTGGCTGCAGAGGAGAGGGACCAAAGATGAGTCCTGGGTCAGCAGGGTAGGCTCCTTCCCTGCTGGGGCCCTACCTTTGCAACATCTGACACTGTGAATCAAAATAGAAACATCCTCTTCTTTTTCTCCTAGCACTTGTGCTGATTTTGTAATCTTATCTTGGTGGGTTTGTGTATCTGTCTTTCCCTGCTTGACTGTCTCTGAGGGCAGGGACCTTGTCTATTTTTATTTTTATTTATTTGGCTGTACCAGGTCTTAGTTGAAACATGTGCGATCTTCTCTCTTCATTGTGGTATATGGACTCTCTAGTGCAGCATGTGGGATCTAGTTCTCTGACCAGGGATCAAACTCTGGCCCCCTGCATTGGGAATGCAAAGTCTTAGACACTGGACAACCAGGGAAGCCCTCCTTGTCTGTTTTAACGTCCAAGAATTTGCAGAATAGTAGTGAGTTTCACAGCCCTACTTGCCTAGCACTGTGGTAAGCAGGCTGACAGTTCCCATTCTCAAAGTCCACAAGGAGTTCTGACTTGCGACTGAGAAGGGTCCCTCGTTTTTCTCTGTCCTTAGACCAGGGCACACATGCTTGTCATTTATAAGCAGGAGTCAGGGAGAACCCCACCTCTTGGCCATGTGCCTGGGGTCCTTTCCTTGGGAAACACTGATTTTCATCTTTCCCCTTTTCCCCTTGTGGATCCCCTGCTGGTCTGTTAGGTGATGAAGGGTCTCATCACACTTATTTGCTCTTTCCCCGTCCTCTGTCTCCACTCTTCTTTTCGTCTTTCTTCTGGGGTCTTTTCCTGCCTGCTGCAACTCCTTGCTTCCCTCTTTCTAGCTATAAGATGTGAGGAAGACCTCAAAGACCCACCAGCAGACAAATTCATTTGTGAAGAAAATAAATTTAAGCATGGATGACTATATGTACAAATTCCAAAAGGATTATTCATTCTTCTCAAAGCAACCAATTAAACGGCAGTCCTTGCCTGTATTATTAACTTCCTTAAAATTTATTGCCATCTGTTACAGTGCAAATGTCAGCCTCAAATTTCACATCAAGTGCACAGGGCTGAGACTTAGACATTCTGGGTGGGTTAATCTCAAGTAATTCCAAAGAACTTCAGAAATGGAAAGTGAAGGCACATCTAAGGAATTTTTGCATAACCCTGGAGGAGTTTTTAATTTTGATGAAGTTTAATTTTATCTTTTTTTTTCTTTTAAGATTTGTGCATTTTGTATCCTATTGAAAAAAATTTTGCCAACTTATTTCAAAATTATCCATGTCTTCTTTTAGAGCTAATGATCTATTTCAGGTTAATTTTTTGTGAATTTTGTGTGGTTGCCTTTTCGTTTTGTTGATTGTTTCTTTTGTTTACAGGAACTTTTTAGTTTGATGTAGTTCCACTTGTTTATTTTTGCTTTTGTTTGCTGTGCATTTGGTGCCATATCCAATAAATCATTGATAAGACCCATATCAAGGAGATTTTCCCCTGTATTCTTCTAGGAGTTTTGTGGTTTCAGGTCTTACATTTAAGGCTTTAAATTATTTTGGATTACTTTTTGTGTATTATAAGAGTCCAATTACATTCTTTTGCATGTGGGTATCTAGTTTTTTTTTTTTTTTTTAACATCATTTACTGCATAGACTATTTCCCCCTATTGTTGTTCTTGGCCCCTTGGTCATAAATTTGTTGACCATATATGTGTGAGTTTATTTCTGGGCTCTCTATTTTGTTTCACTGATTTGTGTGACTACTTTTATGTGAGTACCACACTGTTTTGATTAGTATAGCTTTGTAATATAGTTTTGAAATCAGGCTGTGTGATACTTTCAGGTTTGTTCTGCTTTCTATAGATTGCTTTGTCTATTCAGGGTCTTTTATGGTGTTCTCATGCATTTGGGGATTTTTTTTGTGTGTGTGAAAAATGCCCTTGGAATTTTGATAGGGATTGCATAGACTGTAGATTGCTTTGGGTGGTATGGACATTTTATCAATATTAATTCTTCCAATTCATGAACATAGAATATTTTTCTATTTATTGTGTCTTCTTCAGTTTCTTTTATTAATGTCTTACAGTTTTCAGTGTATAGGTCTTTCACATCCTTGATTAAATTTATTCCAAATATTTATTCTTTGATGAAATTATAAATGGGATTATTTTCTTAATTCCTCTTTCTGATGGTTTGTTGTTAGTATATAGAAACACAACTGATTTTTTAATATTAATTTTGTATCATGCAACTTTACTGAATTCATTTATTAACTCCAACAATTTTTAAGTGAAGTCTTTAGGGTTTTCTGTGTCATATTATCTGCAAATAAATACAGTTTAATTTCTTCCTTTTTCATTTTGATGCCTTTTATTTATTTATTTTTATTTTTTATAGCTTACTTGTTCTGGCTAGGACTCACAGTACTATTTTGAATAAAAGTGGTGAGAGTGGGCAACCCCATTTTAGTCTTGATTTTAGAGGTAACATTTTGAACATTTTCATTATTGAGTGTGATGTTAGCTATGGGCTTATCATATTGGCCTTTAATATGTTAAGGCACGTTCATTCCATCTGTACTCAGTTTGTTGAGTTTTTTTTAATATCATAAATGGATATTGAATTTCATCAAATAGTTTTTGTGCATCTGTTGAGATGATCATGTGATTCTGCTTTCTTAGCATATTAGTTATATTTATTTTTCAATAATTTGTAGTGATTACCCTAGAGTTTGCAATATACATTTATAGTCAATCCAACTTTACTTTCAAATAGCAATTTATCACCTCACAGGTAGTGTAAGTACTTAAAATAATAATAAATTAATCTTAATTTCCCCCTTCCCTTCCTTGTATTATTGCTTTCATTCATTTCACTTGTGACTAAGCATACATAGCATGTATATGTTAAATATATGTAAGCATCCATAATTGAATGCATTTTTGCTATTATTATTTTGAATTTTTTTCATAAATCAATTAAATAAGAAAAATGATTTAAAAATTACCTTCACTAATCCCTTTTTTGATGTTCTTTCTTACTTTATGCAGATTTGAGTTTCTGACATATAGTATTTCCTTTTTCTCAAGAGAATTTCTTTTAATATTTCTTGGAAAGCATGTTGACTGTCAACAAATCCTCTTAATTTTTGTTTGTCTGAGAAAGTCTTTATTTTCCCTTCACTTTTGAAGAATAGTTTTGCAGTGTACAAAATTCTAGGTCTAGATTTTTTGTTTTCTGTCAACACTTAGTATTTCACTTCACTGTTTTCTTGGTTGCCTGCTTTCTGAGAAGTTGGATGTAATGATTATCTTCATAAGGTAAGATTCCCCCTCACCCCTAGGTTCTTTCTTTGATTTTCTGTAGTTTGAAAATGATATACTCATGTGTAGTTTTTTGTTTGTTGTTTTTGTTTTGGGCATGTACCCTGTTTGGTGTTCTCAGAGCTCTCTGGATCTATGGTTTGCTGTCTGACACTAATTTTAAGAAAGTCTCAATTACTGTTCTTTCAAATATTTCTTTTGTTCTTTTGTTCTCTTTCTCCTTCTTCTGGTATTCTCATTATATGTCATGCTACAACTTTTGTAGTTGTCCCACAGTCCCTGGATATTCTGTTCTTTTCGATCTTTGTTCTCTTTACTTTTCAGTTTTGAGGATTTCTATCGATATATCCTCAAGCTCAGAGATTCTTACCTCATCTGGATCCAGCCCACCAAAGGCATTTTTGTTAGTTTCTGTTAGTGTTTTTAGTATCTAGCATTTAAAATTTTTTTTCTTAGAATTTTCATCTTTTTGTTTACATGCCCATCTTTTCTTGCATGCTGTCTACTTTATCAATTATAGCCCTTAGCATATTAGTTATAGTTGATTAAAATTTCCAGTCTGATAATTCTGACAACCCTGTTATGTCTGGTTATCATACTTGCACTGTCTCTTCAAATTGTGTTTTTTACCTTTGAGTATACCTTAACCTTTTCTTGATGGCCAGACATGATGTACTGGATAAAAAAACTGCTGTGGTAGGTCTTTAGTAATACGGTGGTAAGGTATGAGAGGAGGAGGGAAAACATTCTGTAGTCCTACAATTATGTTCCAGTGTTTTAGTGAGACTATGTACCTGGACTGCTGCTGCTGAGTCACTTCAGTCGTGTCCGACTCTGTGCGACCCCATAGACTGCAGCCCACCAGGCTCCCCCATCCCTGGGATTCTCCAGGCAAGAACAGTGGAGTGGGTTGCCATTTCCTTCTCCAATGCATGAAAGTGAAAAGTGAAAGTGAAGTCGCTCGGCCGTGTCTGACTCTTAGCGACCCCACAGACTGCGGTCTACCAGGCTCCTCCGCCAACGGGATTTTCCAAGCAAGAGTACTGGATTGGGGTGCCATTGCCTTCTCCAGTACCTGGACTATGAATTCATAAATGTTTCTGAATTCTCCCCACCATCTTCACCCCTTATTTGGGAAAGAATGGCTCAAATGGTCTGGAGTTGGGTGTTTCTCTTCCTCCAGGTCCCTTGAGCTCTGCTAAACCCCAGCAGGTTCAACTCCGGCTAACTTGTTTCTCCTGAGGGAAGGTTTTATTAAGGCATCCCCTGCTGGAAGCATGAAAGAATTTCTCTCCATTATTTACTGTAAGAACCTGGTGGTTCTCCTGGAGGTAAAACTCACAAGTGTGGGAGCCCCTCTATGACTGGATCCTCCTGAAGTTTTTAACTCTAGAGTTGTCCACACAAGTCTCTAGCAATTAACTAATTATAGCAAAGGTTTTTGTTCCTGTCCCTGCACTTCTTCACACTGGTTCTCACCACAGTTTCCGTTTGTGAGTTTCTGCTGCAGTACACTTTGATTCTTTTTATCTGCCTATCTCTCTAATTTTGGGGACAGAGTTTAGCTTTGAACCCACCTCTCTTATGGATCCAAAGAGAGATGCTAATTTTTCAATTAGCACTGAAATTAATTGAAGTTTTTCATGAACATTGGAAGTCTCCTTTCTCAAATTTTTAGTGGGATATTTTGTGGTTGTTTTTGAGTTGTACTTCTTTATGTGTTCTGGGTTCTAACCTCTTATAAGGTATATGATTTGCACATATTTCCTCTCATTCCATGAGTTGCTTTTCCACTCTGTGGGTAGTGCCCTCTGATGCACAAAGTTTTTAATTTTGATGAAGTCCACCATATGTATTTTTTCTTTTGTTGTCAGTGCTTATAGCCAAGAAATCATTGCCAAATATCATGACACTTTACTCTTATGTAAAAACTCTAATAGGGGTTTTATAGTTTTAGCTCTTAAAGTTTGATTCACATTGAGTTCATTTTTGTTTATTGTGTAAGGTACGGACGCGTCCATCATTGTTCTTTTGCATGTGGATATTTGGATTTCCCAGGACCATTTATGAAGATGCAGTTATTTCCCCATTGTGTAGTCCTGGCTCCCTTTTTGAAATTAATTTGACCACACATATGAGGGTTTATTTCTGGGATCTCTGTTATATTCCGTTGGTCTGCTATTATGCCAGTACTACAGTTTTGAATACTATAGTTGTAATATGTATTGCAATCAGGAAGTGTGAGGTTTATAACTTTATTCTTTTTTTAAAGAATTTTAAAAAGATTGTTTTGACTACTTGGAGTTCCTTGAGATTTTGGATAGACATTTTCGTTTTTGCAAAAAAATTGTTAAGATTTTGATAGACTTTGCATTGAATCTGTAGATTTCTTTGGGTGGTAAGGATATTTTAACAATATTAAGTTTTCCTATCTTTGAACGTGCATTTTCATTTGTTTAAATATTTAATTTCTTTCAGCAGTGTTTTGTAGTTTTCAGTGTGTAAATAATTCACCTTTTTTGTTAAGTTTATTCCTAGTTATTTTATTCTTTTTGGTGCTATTTTAAGAGTCTCATGCTCTACCGACTGAGCTAGCCGGGCAACCATTTTGGTGCTATTTTAAAAGAGATTGTTTTATTAATTTTCCTTTCATATTGCCCATTGTTAGTCTATAGAAATGCAACTGATTTTGTATATTGATTTTGTGTCCTGCAGCTCTGTTGAATCTGTGTATAAGTTCAAACAGTGTAATATTAAGTATTAGGTATTAGTAATATTTAGAAGTAGTATTAGTGCGTAATATTTAGAATTTTCTAGAAAAAGCAAGAGAGTTCCAGAAAAACATATATTTCTGCTTTATTGACTATGCCAAAGCCTTTGACTGTGTGGATCACAATAAACTATGGAAAATTCTTCAAGAGATGGGAAAACCAGACCACCTGACCTGCCTCTTAAGAAATTTGTATGCAGGTCAGGAAGCAACAGTTAGAACTGGACATGGAACAAAAGACTGGTTCCAAATAGGAAAAGGAGTACGTCAAGGCTGTATATTGTCACCATGCTTATTTAACTTATATGCAGAGTACATCATGAGAAACGCTGGACTGGAAGAAGCACAAGCTGGAATCAAGATTGCCGGGAGAAATATCAATAACCTCAGATATGCAGATGACATCACCCTTATGGCAGAAAGTGAAGAGGAACTAAAAAGCCTCTTGATGAAAGTGAAAGAGGAGAGTGAAAAAGTTGGCTTAAAGCTCAACATTCAGAAAATGAAGATCATGGCATCTGGTCCCATCACTTCATGGGAAATAGATGGGGAAACAGTGGAAACAGTGCCAGACTTTATTTTTTGGGGCTCTAAAATCACTGCAGATGATGACTGCAGCCATGAACTTAAAAGACACTTACTCCTTGGAAGGAAAGTTATGACCAACCTAGATAGCATATTCAAAAGCAGAGACATTACTTTGCCAACAAAGGTCCGTCTAGTCAAGGCTATGGTTTTTCCATTGGTCATGTATGGATGTGAGAGTTGGACTGTGAAGAAAGCTGAGCACCGAAGAATTGATGCCTTTGAAGTGTGGTGTTGGAGAAGACTCTTGAGAGTCCCTTGGACTGCAAGGAGATCCAACCAGTCCATTCTGAAGGAGATCAGCCCTGGGTGTTCTTTGGAAGGAATGATGCTAAAGCTGAAACTGCAGTACTTTGGCCACCTCATTCGAAGAGTTGACTCATTGGAAAAGACTCTGATGCTGGGAGGGATTGGGGGCAGGAGGAGAAGGGGATGACAGAGGATGAGATGGCTGGATGGCATCACTGACTCGATGGACGTGAGTCTGAGTGAACTCTGGGCGTTGGTGATGGACAGGGAGGCCTGGCATGCTGTGATTCATGGGGTCACAAAGAGTCCGACACGACTGTGTGACTGAACTGAACTGAACTGAACTATAAGATTATGTCATCTGTGAACAGAGATAATTGTACTTTTCCCCTACTTCCTTTAGATGCCTTGTATTTCATTTCCTTATGTGATTGCTCTGGTTAATATTTCCAATACCTCTATAGTATTTCCAATACTATGTTGAATAGAAGTTATGAAAGTGGGAATCTTTGCTTTGTTTCTGTGTCTTAGAGGAAAATCTTTTCATCCTTCACCATTGAGTATGACATTCAGTTCAGTTCAGTTGCTCAGTCGTGTCCGACTCTCTGCGACCCCATGAATTGCAGCATGCCAGGCCTCCCTGTCCATCACCAACTCCCGGAGTTTACTCAAACTCACGTTCATCAAGTCGGTGATGCCATCCAGCCGTCTCATCCTCTGTCGTCCCCTTCTCCTCCTGCCCCCAATCCCTCCCAGCATCAGAGTCTTTTCCAATGAGTCAACTCTTTGCATGAGGTGGCCAAAGTCCTGGAGTTTCAGCTTTAGCATCATTCCTTCCAAAGAACACCCAGGGCTGATCTCCTTCAGAATGGACTGGTTGGATCTCCTTGCAGTCCAAGGGGCTCTCAAGAGTCTTCTCCAACATCACACTTCAAAAGCATCAATTATTCAGTGCTCAGTTTTCTTCACAGTCCAACTCTCACGTCCATACATGACCACTGGAAAAACCATAGCCTTGACTAGATGGACCTTTGTTGGCAAAGTAATGTCTCTGCTTTTGAATATGCTATCTAGGTTGGTCATAACTTTCCTTCCAAGGAGTAAGCATCTTTTAATTTCATGGCTGCAGTCACCATCTGCAGTGATTTTGGAGCCCCAAAAAATAAAGTCTGACACTGTTTCCACTGTTTCCCCGTCTATTTCCCATGAAGTGATGGGACCAGATGCCATGATCTTTGTTTTCTGAATGTTGAGCTTTAAGCCAACTTTTTCACTCTCCTCTTTCACTTTCATCAAGAGGCTTTTTAGTTCCTCTTCACTTTCTGCCATAAAAGTTGTATCATCTGCATATCTGAGGTTATTGATATTTCTCCCGGCAATGTTGATTCCAGCTTGTGCTTCTTCCAGCCCAGCGTTTCTCATGATGTACTCTGCATATGACATTAGCTGTATGTATATGACCTTTTTGATACTGAGGTAATTTTCTTCTATTCTGAGTTTGCTGAATTATTTTTTTTCCCATACAAGGGTTTGCCAAATGCTTTATCTGTCACTATTGAGAGGATTGTTGTGTGATAGTTTCCCCACTTCATTCATTGTTTTGCATATGTTAAACCATCTATGCATTTCAGGAATAAATCCCACTTGGTCATGTTTTATAATTTTTTCTAATCATTTTAACATGTTGATGAATTTGGTTTGCTAGTGTTTTGTTGAGGATTTTTCAGTTCAATTCAGTTCAGTCACTCAGTTGTGTCCAACTCTTTGTGACCCCATGAATCACAGCATGCCAGGCCTCCCTGTCCATCACCAACGCCCAGAGTTCACTCAGACTCACGTCCATCGAGTCAGTGATGCCATCCAGCCATCTCATCCTCTGTCATCCCCTTCTCCTCCTGCCCCCAATCCCTCCCAGCATCAGAGTCTTTTCCAATGAGTCAGCTCTTTGCATGAGGTGGCCAAAGTCCTGGAGTTTCAGCTTTAGCATCATTCCTTCCAAAGAACACCCAGGGCTGATCTCCTTCAGAATGGACTGGTTGGATCTCCTTGCAGTCCAAGGGACTCTCAAGAGTCTTCTCCAACATCACACTTCAAAAGCATCAATTCTTCGGTGCTCAGCTTTCTTCACAGTCCAACTCTCACATCCATACATGACCACAGGAAAAACCATAGCCTTGACTAGACGGACCTTTGTTGGCAAAGTAATGTCTCTGCTTTTGAATATGCTATCTAGGTTGGTCATAACTTTCCTTCCAAGGAGTAAGCATCTTTTAATTTCATGGCTGCAGTCACCATCTGCAGTGTTTTTGGGGCTCCAAAAAATAAAGTCTGACACTGTTTCCACTGTTTCCCCATCTATTTCCCATGAAGTGATGGGACCAGATGCCATGATCTTCATTTTCTGAATGTTGAGCTTTAAGCCAACTTTTTCACTCTCCTCTTTCACTTTCATCAAGAGGCTTTTTAGTTCCTCTTCACTTTCTGCCATCAGGGTGATGTCAGCTGCATATCTGAGGTTATTGATATTTCTCCCAGCAATCTTGATTCCACCTTGTGCTTCTTCCAGCCCAGCATTTCACATGATGTACTCTGCATATAAGTTAAATAAGCAGGGAGACAATATACAGCCTTGACATACTCCTTTTCCTATTTGGAACCAGTCTTTTGTTCCATGCCCAGTTCTAACTGTTGCTTCCCGACCTGCATACAAATTTCTCAAGAGGCAGGTCAGGTGGTCTAGTATTCCCATCTCTTTCGGTATTTTTCACAGTTTATTGTGATCCACACAGTCACAAGCTTTGGCATAGTTAATAAAGCAGAAATAGATGTTTTTCTTGAACTCTCTTGCTTTTTTGATGATCCAGCGGATGTTGGCAATTTGGTCTCTGGTTCCTCTGCCTTTTCTAAAACCAGCTTGAACAACTGGAAGTTCACGGTTTACGTATTGTGGAGGATTTTTATATCAGTATTTATAAAAGATACTATTTATTTATTTTTTCTGGTAGTGTCTTTGGCTTTGATATCATGGTAATGCTGGCCTCATAGAATGATTGAGGAAGTGTTCCCTTCTGTTAAATTTTTTGGTAGAATTTGAAAACAGTTGTTAGTTCTTTAAATATTTCATAGAACTCACCATTAAAGCCACTTGGCTCAGGGGTTTTATTTGCTGCTTCTGCTGCTGCTAAGTCCCTTCAGTTGTGTATAACTCTGTGCGACCCCATAGACAGCAGCCCACCAGGCTCCCCTGTCCCTGGGATTCTCCAGGCAAGAACACTGGAGTGGGTTGCCATTTCCTTCTCCAATGCATGAAAATGAAAAAATAAAGTGAAGTCTCTCAGTTGTGTCCGACTCCTAGCGACCCCATGGACTGCAGCCCACCAGGACCCTCCGTCCATGGGATTTTCCAGGCAAGAGTACTGGAGTGGGGTGCCATCGCCTTCAAGTTTTAAATTATACATTCAGGTTCCTTAGTAGGTGTAGATCTGTTTAGATTTTCTTGTTCTTTAATATTCAGCTTTGGTAGGGTGTGTGTTGCTAGGCCTTTGTCCTTTACATTGAGATTATTCATTTCTTGGTATACAGTTTTTTGCTTTTTCGTCATACTGTGTGGCGTGTGGGATCTTAGTTCCCTGATTAGGGATCAAACTCAAGCCCTCTGCAGTAAGAGCATGGAGTGTGAACTACTGGTGTATGAGTGTACTAAGTTGCTTCAGTCGTGTCTGACTCTGTGCGACCCTATGGGTGTAGCCTGCCAGGCTCCCCTAACTACTGGACCACCAGGGAATTCCCTGGTATACAATTTTTCATGTTACTCTTTTATAGTCGTTTTTGTTTCTGTAAAATTGATAGTAATGACTCCATTTTTACTTATGATTTTAGTAATTTGAGACCTCTCTCTTTGTTTCTGTTTAATCTAGCTAAAGAGTTGTCAATTTTGTTGATATTTTTGAAGAACCAGCTTTTGGTACCATTAATTTTCTTGTTGTTTTCCTGTTCTCTATTTTATTTATCTCGGTTTTGTTTATCCTTATTATTTCCTTTCTGCTTCTTTTGGCTTAATTTGCTCTTTTCTTTATTCATTCCTCAAGGTATAACTTGTATTCTTGATTTGAGATCCTTTTGTCTTTTGTACAGCCATAAAGATTCCCCTTAGTACTGGTTTCATCACATCCTGTGTTTTGGTATGTTGTGTTTTCACTTTCATTTGAATTGAGATATTTTCTAATTTGCCTTTTGATTTCCTCTTTAGGCCATTGGTTGTTTGCTACTGCTAAGTCCCTTCAGTCGTGTCCGACTCTGTGATCCCATAGACAGCAACCCACCAGCCTCCCCCATCCCTGGGATTCTCCAGGCAAGAACACTGGAGTGGGTTGCCGTTTCCTTCTCCAATGCATGAAAGTGAAAAGTGAAAGGGAAGTTGTTCAGTCATGTCTGACTCTTCGTGACCCCATGGACTGCAGCCTTTCAGGCTCCTCCGTCCATGGGATTTTCCAGGCAAGAGTACTGGAGTGGGGTGCCATCAAGAATGTGTTATTTAATTTCCACATATTTGTGAATTGTTTGGTTTTTCCTTTGCTATTGATTTCTAGATTCATTCCTCTGTAATTGGTAAAAATATCTGGTAGTATTTCAATCTTTTAAATTTTAAGACTTTTTGGCCATGAGATATTATCTGTTGTGGAGAATGCTCCATGTATACTTGAGAAAAATATATTTTCTTCCACTATTGGGTGGAGGATTCTGTATATGACTATTAGGTTCCATTGGTTTATAGTGCTGATTAAGTCCTCTATTTC
Organism: Bos grunniens; assembly: GCF_055505025.1. Classification (NCBI taxonomy): domain Eukaryota; kingdom Metazoa; phylum Chordata; class Mammalia; order Artiodactyla; family Bovidae; genus Bos; species Bos grunniens. The sequence goes on from NC_141182.1 coordinate 17,203,091, forward strand.
TTTTTTCATTTTCTGTCAGCTGTTATACCCATTATTAAAAGTGGGGGTATTGAAATCTCTTCTATTGTAGAATGTCTATTTCTCCTTTCAGTTCATTTGAACTGAACATTTGCTTCCTATATTTTTGAGCTCTTATGTTTGGTAATTGTTATATCTTCTTGGGAAATTGACCCTTTTATCTGTAAATGATGTCCTTCCTTGATTCTTGTAACAATATTTAGACTTAAAGTCTATTTTGTCTGATATTAATGTGGTCATCACTACTCTCCTTTAGTTATTATTTGTATGAATTATCTTTTTCTATCTTTTTTACCTTCATTCTATGTATTCATTATGTCTAAAGTGAGTCTCTTGTAGATATCATGTAATTGGATCGTTTTTCAATCAGTTATTCATTCTATGACTTTTGGCTGAAGAGTGTAATTCATCTACATTTAAAGTAATTGCTGATAGGAAAGGACTTACTTTTGCCACTTTGTTATGCTTTCTGTATGTCTTACAACTTTCCATCCCTCTTTTTTTCATTATTGTTTTCTTTTGTGTTTAGTTTATTTGTTTTTTATTTTTTTCTGTTTTCTGGCCACAGTGCATGGCATGTGGGATCTTAATTCCCTGACCAGGGATCAAACTTGTGCCCCTGTAGTGGAAGCATGGTGTGTTAACCACTGAACCACCAAGGAAGCCCCTAGTTTATTTTTTTTATAATGAAACATTTGATTTTCTTATTTCCTTTGTGTATATTCTATAGATACATTCTTTGAATTACCGTGGAGATTACAAATAACATCCTAAATTTATAACAGTCAATTTTAAATTGGTACAAATTTAATTTCAGTTGCATACAAAGACTACTTCCTTACAGTTTTGCCTGCTACTTTATATATTATTGATGTCACAGATTATATCTTTGTATATTGTGTACCCATCACATATATTTATAATTTTTTAATGCATTTGTCTTTTAAGTCCTGTAGCAAATAAGAAGTGGGGCTCCAAATTCTTAAAGTAGAATCTTAGATAGTTAACTTTAAAGCATTTAAAACCATAAATTTTCTTCTCAGTATTGTCTTAGCTGTACCCTCCACATTTTCATATGTTGTGGTTTTATTTTCATTAGATCCAAAATTTTATTACTATTTTTATGTCTTTTTTTACTCATATGTTATTGAGAAATCTGTTCTTTAATTTTAAAACATTTTGGGAATTTTCCACATATTGTTATTGATTTCTGATTTAATTTCATTGTGATTAGAGAACATATTTTGTATAATGTCAATACATTTAAACTTAGTGAAATTTGTTTTATGACCTAGTACATGTTGCTTCTGTGCTGTGCTTAGTTGCTCAGTCATGTCCAACTCTTTGTGACCTCATGGGCTGTAACCCACCAGGCTTCTCTGTCCATGGGGATTCTCCAGGCAGAAATACTGGAGTGGGTTGCCATGCCTTCCTTCAGGGGATCTGCCAAACCCAGGGATCAGAACCAGGTCTCCCTCATTGTAGGTGGGTTCTTCACTATCTGAGACAACAGGAAAGCTCAAGAATACTGGAGTGGGTAGCCTATCCCTTCTCCAGAAGATCTTCCTGACCCAGGAATTGAACCAAAGTCTCTTGCATTGCAGGTGTATTCTTTACCGGCTGAGCTACCAGGAAAGCCCCTAGTACATATTCAGATCAGATCAGATCAGTTGCTCAGTCGTGTCCGACTCTCTGCGACTCCATGAATTGCAGCACGCCAGGCCTCCCTGTTCATCACCAACTCCCTGAGTTCACTGAGACTCATGTCCATCAAGTCAGTGATGCCATCCAGCCATCTCATCCTCTGCCGTCCCCTTCTCCTCTTGCCCCCAATCCCTCCCAGCATCAGAGTCTTTTCCAATGAGTCAACTCTTCGCATGAGGTGGCCAAAGTACTGGAGTTTCAGCTTTAGCATCATTCCTTCCAAAGAACACCCAGGGCTGATCTCCTTCAGAATGGACTGGTTGGATCTCCTTGCAGTCCAAGGGGCTCTCAAGAGTCTTCTCCAACACCACACTTCAAAGGCATCAATTCTTCGGCGCTCAGCTTTCTTCACAGTCCAACTCTCACATCCATAGATGACCACAGGAAAAACCATAGCCTTGACTAGACGAACCTTTTTTGGCAAAGTAATGTCTCTGCTTTTGAATATGCTATCTAGGTTGGTCATAACTTTCCTTCCAAGGGGTAAGCACCTTTTAATTTCATGGCTGCAGTCACCATCTGCAGTGATTTTGGAGCTCAGAAAAATAAAGTCTGACACTGTTTCCACTGTTTCCCCATCTATTTCCCATGAAGTGGTGGGACTGGATGCCATGATCTTCGTTTTCTGAACGTTGAGCTTTAAGCCAACTTTTTCACTCTCCTCTTTCACTTTCATCAAGAGGTTTTTTAGTTCCTCTTCACTTTCTGCCATAAGGGTGGTGTCATCTGCATATCTGAGGTTATTGATATTTCTCCCGGCAATCTTGATTCCAGCTTGTGCTTCTTCCAGTCCAGCGTTTCTCATGATGTACTCTGCATATAAGTTAAATAAACAGGGTGACAATATGCAGCCTTGACGAACTCCTTTTCCTATTTGAAATCAGTCTGTTGTTCCATGTCCAGTTCTAACTGTTGCTTCCTGACCTGCATACAAATTTCTCAAGAGGCAGATCAGGTGGTCTGGTATCCCCATCTCTTGAAGAATTTTCCACAGTTTATTGTGATCCACACAGTCAAAGGCTTTGGCATAGTCAATAAAGCAGAAATAGATGCTTTTCTGGAACTCTCTTGCTTTTTCCATGATCCAGCGGATGTTGGCAATTTGATCTCTGGTTCCTCTGCCTTTGCTAAAACTAGCTTGAACATCAGGAAGTTCACGGTTCACATATTGCTGAAGCCTGGCTTGGAGAATTTTGAGCATTACTTTTTCACACTAGCGTGTGAGATGAGTGCAATTGTATGCCAGCAAATTTGGAAAACTCAGCAGTGGCCACAGGACTGGAAGAGGTCAGTTTTCATTCCAATCCCAAAGAAAGGCAATGCCAAAGAATGCTCAAACTAGTACATGTTATCTTGTTGCAAATTCCATATGCTCCTGAAAAGACTGTATTCCACAGCTGTTGGGTGATTGTTGTTCAGTGGCTCAGTCCTGACTCTTTGTGACCCAGTGGATTGCAGCATGCCATGCTTTCCTGTCCTTCACTATCTCTCAAAGTTTGCTCAAATTCATGTCCACGGAGTCACTGATGCTATCTAACCATCTCATCCTCTGCCACTCTTTTCTCCTTTGCCTTCAATCTTTCCCAGCATTAGTGTCTTTTCCAGTCATTCGGCTCTTCACATCAGGTGGCCAAAGTATTGGCACTTCAGCTTCAACATCAGTGCTTCCAATGAATAACCAGGGTTGATTTCCTTTAGGATTGATTGGTTTGATGTCCTTGCAGTAGAAGGGACTCTCAAGAGTCTTCTCCAACACCACAGTTCAAAAGCATCAATTCTTCAGCACTCAGCTTTCTTTATAGTCCAACTCTCACATCCATACCTGACTACTGGAAAAGCCATAGCTTTGACTAGATGGACCTTTGTTGGCAAAGTGATGTCTCTGCTTTTTAATATGCTGTCTAGGTTGGTCATAACTTTTCTTCCAAGGAGCAAGCATCTTTTAATTTCATGGCTACAGTCACCATCTACAGTGATTTTGGAGCCTCCAAAAATAAAGTTGTCACTCTTTTCACTGTTTCCCCTTCTATTTGCCATGAAGTGATGAGACCAGATGCCATGATGTTCGTTTTCTGAATGTAAAGTTTTTTACAAAATTAATTTATTTTAATTGAGGGATAATTGCTTTACAATATTGTAGTGTTTTTTTTTTTTTTTTTTTTTTGCCATACATTGACATGAATCAGCCTTGGGTATACGTGTGTTCCCCATCCTGAACCCCCTCCCACCTCCCTCCCCATCCCATCCCTCTGGGTCATCCCAGTGCACCAGCCCTGAGCACCCTGTCTCATGCATTGAACCTGGACTGGTGATCTATTTCACATATGATAATATACATGTTTCAATGCTATTCTCTCAAATCATCCCACCTTCGCCTTCTCCCACAGAGTCCAAAAGACTGTTCTTTACTTTTGTGTCTCTTTTGCTGTCTCCCATATAGGGTTATCATTACCATCTTTCTAAATTCTATATATATGCATTAATATACTGTATTGGTGTTTTTCTTTCTGACTTACTTCACTCTGTATAAAAGGCTCCAGTTTTATCCACCTCATTAGAACTGATTCAAATGCATTCTTTTTTATAGCTGAGTAACAGTCCATTCTGTATATGTACCACAGCTTTCCTATCCATTTGTCTGCTGATAGACATCTAGGTTACTTCCATGTCCTGGCTATTTGTAAACAGTGCTGTGATGAACAGTGGGGTATGTGTGTCTCTTTCAATTCTAGTTTCCTTGGTGTGTATGCCCAGCAGTGGGATTGCTGGGTCATATGGTAGTTCTATTTCCAGTTTTTTAAGGAATCGCCACACTGTTCTCCATAGTGGCTGTACTAGTATGCATTCCCACCAACAGTGTAAGAGGGTTCCCTTTTCTCCGCACCCTCTCCAGCATTTATTGTTTGTAGACTTTGATAGCAGACATTCTGACTGGTGTGAAATGGTACCTCATTGTGGTTTTGATTTGCATTTCTCTGATAATGAGTGATGTTGAGCATCTTTTCATGTGTTTGTTAGCCATCTGTATGTCTTCTTTGGAGAAATGTCTATTTAGTTCTTTGGACCATTTTTGGATTGGGTCATTTATTTTTCTGAAATTAAGCTGCATGAGCTGCTTGTATATTTTTGAGATTAATTCTTTGTCAGTTGCTTAATTTGCTATTATTTTCACCCATTCTAAAGGCTATCTTTTTATCTTGCTTATAGTTTTCTTCATTGTGCAAAAGCTTTTAAGTTTAATTAGGTCCCCTTTGCTTATTTTTGCTTTTATTTCCATTACTCTGGGAGGTGGGCCATAGAGGATCCTGCTGTGATTTATGTCAGAGAGTGTTTTGCCTATGTTTTCCTCTAGGAGTTTTATAGTTTCTGGTCTTATGTTTAGATCTTTAATCCATTTTGAGTTTATTTTTGTGTATGGTGTTATAAAGTGTTCTAATTTCATTCTTTTACAGATGGTTGACCAGTTTTCTCAGCAGCACTTGTTAAAGAGATTGTCTTTTCTCCATTGTATATCCTTGCCTCCTTTGTCAAAGATAAGCTGTCCATAGGTGCGTGGATTTATCTCTGGGCTTTCTATTTTGTTCCATTGATCTATATTTCTGTCTTTGTGCCAGTACCATACTGTCTTGATGACTGTAGCTTTGTAGTATAGTCTGAAGTCAGGCAGGTTGATTCCTCCAGTTCCATTCTTCTTTCTCAAGATTGCTTTGGCTATTCAAGATTTTTTGTATTTCCCTACAAATTGTGAAATTCTTTGTTCTAGTTTGGAGAAAAATACTGTTGGTAGCTTGATAGGGATTGCATTGAATCTATAGATTGCTTTGGATAGTATACTCATTTTTACTATATTGATTCTTCCATGAACATTGTATATTTCTCCATCTATTAGTGTCCTCTTTGATTTCCTTCATCAGTGTTTTATAGTTTTCTATATATAGGTCTTTTGTTTCTTTAGGTAGATATATTCCTAAGTATTTTTTCTTTTTGTTGCAATGGTGAATGGAATTGTTTCCTTAATTTCTCTTTCTGTTTTCTCATTATTAGTGTATAGGAATACAAGGGATTTCTGTGTGTTAATTTTATATCCTGCAACTTTACTATATTCATTGATTAGCTCTAGTATTTTTCTGGTGGAGTCTTTAGGGTTTTCTATGTAGAGTATCATGTCATCTGCAAATAGTGAGAGTTTTACTTCTTCTCTTCCAATCTGAATTCCTCTTATTTCTTTTTCTGCTCTGATTGCTGTGGCCAAAACTTCCAAAACTATGTTGAATAGTAGTGGTGAGAGTGGGCACCCTTGTCTCATTCCTGACTTTAAGGGAATTGCTTTCAATTTTTCACCATTGAGGATAATGTTTGCTGTGGGTTTGTCATATATAGCTTTTATTATGTTGAGGTATGTTCCTTCTATTCCTGTTTTCTGGAGGGTTTTTATCATAAATGGATGTTGAATTTTGTCAAGGTTTTCTCTGCATCTATTGAGATAATCATATGGTTTTTCTCTTTCAATTTGTTATTGTGGTGTATTACTTTGATTGATTTGCAAATATTGAAGAAATCTTGCATCCCTGCGATGAAGCCCACTTAGTCATGATGTATGACCTTTTTAATATGTTGTTGGATTCTGTTTGCTAGAATTTTGTTAAGGATTTTTGCATCTATGTTCATCAGTGATATTGGCCCATAGTTTTCTTTTTTTGTGACATCTTTGTCTGGTTTTGGTATTAGGCTGATGGTGGCCTCATAGAACAAGTTTGGAAATTTACCTTCCTCTGCAATTTTCTGGAAGAGTTTGAGTAGGATAGTGTTAGCTCTTCTCTAAATTTTTGGTAGAATTCAGCTGTGAAGCCATCTGGTCCTGGGCTTTTATTTTTGGAAGATTTCTGATTATAGTTTTGATTTCCGTGGTTGTGATAGGTCTATTAAGATTTTCTATTTCTTCCTGGTTCAGTTTTGGAAATGTATACTTTTCTAAGAATTCGTCCATTTCTTCTAAGTTGTCCATTTTATTGGCATATAGTTGCTGATAGTAGTCTCTTATGATCCTTTGTATTTCTGTGTTGTCTGTTGTGATTTCTCCATTTTCATTTCTACTTTTGTTGATTTGATTCTTCTCCCTTTTTTTCTTGATGAGTATGGCTAATGGTTTGTCTATTTTATTTATCTTCTCAAAGAACCAGCTTTTAGTTTTGTTGATTTTTGCTATAGTCTCCTTTGTTTCTTTTTCATTTATTTTGCTCTAATTTTTATGATTTCTTTCCTTCTACTATCCCTGGGGTTCTTCATTTCTTCTTTTTCTAGTTGCTTTAGGTGTAGGGTTAGAGTATTTATTTGATTTTTCTCTTGTTTCTTGAGGTAAGCTTGTATTGCTATGAACCTTCCCCTTAGCACTGTTTTTACTGAATCCCATAGGTTTTGGGTTGTTGTGTTTTCATTTTCATTCGTTTCTATGCATATTTTGATTTATTCTTTGATTTCTTCTGTGATTTGTTGGATATTCAGAAGCATGTTTTTAGCTTGCATATGTTTGTATTTTTAATAGTTTTTTTCCCCCTGTAGTTGACATCTAATCTTACTGCATTGTGATCAGAAAAGAAGCTTGAAATGACTTCAATTTTTTGAATTTACCAAGGCTAAATTTATGGCCCAGGATGTGATCTATCCTGGAGAATGTTTTGTGTGCACTTGGAAAAAGGTGAAATACATTGTTTTGGAGTTAAATGTCCTACAGATACCAATTAGGTCTAACTTGTCCATTGTATAATTTAAAGTTTGTGTTTCCTTGCTAATTTTCTGTTTAATTGATCTATCCATAGGTGTGAGTGGGGTCTCCCACTATTAATGTGTTACTGTTAATTTCCCCTTTCATACTTCTTAGCATTTGCCTTACATATTATGATGCTTCTATGTAGGGTGCATATATATTTATAATTGTTATATCTTCTTCTTGGATTGATCCTTTGATCATTATGTAGTGTCCTCCTTTGTCTCTCTTCACAGCCTTTATTTCAAAGTCTATTTTATCTGATATGAGTATTGCTACTCCTGCTTTCTTTCAGTCTCCATTTGCATGAAGTATCTTTTTCCAGCCCTTCACTTTCAATCTGTATGTGTCCCTTGGTTTGAGATGGGGCTCTTGTTGACAGCATATATAGGGATCTTGTTTTTGTATCCTTTCAGCCAGTCTTTGTCTTTTGGTTGGGGCATTCAACCCATTTACATTTAAGGTAATTATTGATAAGTATGATCCTGTTGCCATTTACTTTGTTGTTTTTGGTTTGAGTTTATAAACCTTTTCTGTGTTTCCTGTCTAGAGAAGATCCTTTGATCTTCTAGATCTAGAGAAGATCTGTTGAAGAGCTGGTTTGGTGGTGCTGAATTCTCTCAGCTTTTGCTTGTTGGTAAAGCTTTTGATTTCTCCTTAATATTTGAATGAGATCCTTGCTGGGTATAGTAATCTGGGTTGTAGGTTTTTCTCTTTCACCACTTTAAGTATGTCCTGCCATTCCCTTCTGGACTGAAGAGTTTCTATTGAAAGATCAGCTGTTATCCTTATGGGAATCCCCTTGTGTGTTATTTGTTGCTTTTCCCTTGCTGCTTTTAAAATTTGCTCTTTGTGTTTAATCTTCATTAATTTGATTAAAATGTGTCTTAGGGTGTTTTGCCTTGTGTTTATCCTGTTTGGGACTCTCTGGGTTTCTTGGACTTGGGTGGCTATTTCCTTCCCCATTTTAGGGAAGTTTTCAACTATTATCTCCTCAAGTATTTTCTCATGACCTTTCTTTTTGTCTTCTTCTTCTGGGACTCCTATGATTCGAATGTTGGGGCATTTAACATTGTCTCAGAAGTCTCTGAGGTTGTGCTCATTTAATTCTTTTTTCTTTTTTTCTCTCTGCTCCATTTATTTCCACCATTCTATCTTCCACCTCACTTATCCTATCTTCTGCCTCAGTTATTCTTCTGTTGGTTCCCTCCAGAATGCTTTTGATCTCAATTATTGCATTATTCATTATTGATTGACTCTCTTTTTTATTTCTTCTAGGTCCTTGTTAAACATTTCTTGCATCTTCTCAGTCCTTGTCTCCAGACTATTTATCTGTAACTCCATTTTGTTTTCAAGGTTTGGATCATCTTTCATATCATTATTCTGAATTCTTTTTCAGGTAGACTCCCTATCTCCTCCTCTTTTGTTAGATTTGGTGGGCATTTATCATGTTCCTTTACCTGATGAATATTTCATCTTGTTTAGATTGCTGTGTTTGGGGTGGCATTTCTGTATGCTGGAAGTTTGTGGTTCTTCTTTACTGTGGAGGTTCCTCCCTGTGGGTGGGGTTGAATGAGTGACTTGTCAAGATTTCCTGGTTAGGGAAGCTTGTGTCAGTGTTCTGGTGGGTGGAGCTGGATCTCTTCTCTCTGGAGTGCAATGAAGTGTCCAGTAGTGAGTTTTGCGGTGTCTATGTGTGTATGTCTTTGGTGTGACTTTTGGCCGCCTGTGTTTTAATGCTCAGGGTTATCTTCCTGCGTTGTTGGAGAATTAGCTTGGTATGTCTTGCTCTGAAACTTCTTGGCTCTTGGAGCTTGGTTTCAGTGTAGGTATGGAGGCTTTTGGATGAGCTCTTTTTGATTAATATTCCGTGAAATCAGGAGTTCTCTGCTGTTCTCAAGTTTTGGAGTTAAGCCTCCTGCCTCTGGCTTTCAGTCTTATTCTTACAGTAGCCTCAAGGCTTCTCCATTCATACAGCACCAATGATAAAACATCTAGGTTAATGGTGAAAAGATTCTCCACAGTGAGGGACACCCAGAGAGTTTCACAGAGTTACATGGAGAAGAGAAGAGGGAGGAGGGAGATAGAGGTGACCAGGAGGAGAAGAGGTGGAATCAAAAGGGGAGAGAGAAATCTGGCCAGTAATCAATTCCCCGTGTACTCTCCACAGTCTGGAACACTCAGAGAGGTTCACGGAGTTACACAGAGAAGAGAAGAGGGATGAAGGAGATAGAGGTTACCAGGAGGAGAAGTTCAGTTCAGTTCAGTTGCTCAGTCGTGTCCGACTCTTTGCGACCCCATGAATCGCAGCATGCCAGGCCTCCCTGTACATCACCATCTCCTGGAGTTCACTCAGACTCACGTCCATCAAGTCAGTGATGCCAGCCATCTCATCTTCTGTCGTCCCCTGTTCCTCCTGCCCCCAATCCCTCCCAGCATCAGAGTCTTTTCCAATGAGTCAACTCTTCGCATGAGGTGGCCAGAGTACTGGAGTTTCAGCTTTAGCATCATTCCTTCTAAAGGACACCCAGGGCTTATCTCCTTTAGAATGGACTGGTTGGATCTCCTTGCAGTCCAAGGGACTCTCAAGAGTCTTCTCCAACACCACAGTTCAAAAGCATCAATTCTTTGCGCTCAGCTTTCTTCACAGTCCAACTCTCGCATCCATACATGACCACTGGAAAAATCATAGGAGGAGAAGAGGAGGAGTCAAAAGGAGACAGATCTAGCCAGCAATCCATTCCCTAAGTGTTCTTCACAGCCCGGAACACCCAAAGAGATTCACAGAGGTAGGTAGAAAAGAGAAGGGGGAGGGAGGAGATAGAGGTGATCTGGGGGAGAAAAAGGAGAGTCAAAAGGGGAGAGAGCAATCAAGCCAGTAATCACACTCCTAAGTAAAAATGGGTACTGAAGATTGGATTCTTAAAGGTACAGAATTCTAACAAATACCACAAAGCAAAGATTAAAAATCTACAGTAGAGGTTAGACTCTTGAAAATACAATATTAAAAAAAAAAGCAAAATCACATAATTATAAAAAATATATATATGAAATTTGCTTTAAAAATAGGGTCTTTTTTTTGGCAAGGTAATAGTAGGTTATAAAAATGAAAATTAAAGGAGTAATAAAGAACTTAAAAAAAATTTTTTTTAATGATAATAGCAAAATATACCCAGGAATTTCTCTGGAGCTGTTGCGGACAGTGTGAGGTCAGTTCAGTTTCAGATAGTTCCTTGTTCCAGCTTATACTTCTCAAGCTCTATAGGCTCCTTCCAATGTAGTCAGTGCTAACTACAGGGTTTTCATCTGTTGCACCTGTCACTTCTAAAGCGGTTCCCTCTTCTTTGTTTATTTTGGCTTCTTCTGTTTTGCAAGTCTCTTCAATGTCTAATATCCACCCTGACACAAGGGGGCAAAAGTGGTCACTTATTTAGGCTCACTTGTTCAGTTGTGCTGTGGAGGGGTGGGGAGAGGAACACTGTAAACTAATACCATGGCATGTGTGGGGAGTGCTCGCAGTGTCTGGGCCACACTGGGTTTGCCCCTGCTCATGATGTGTGTGCTTTCCCGGTCTACACTGGTCAGGCTTCCAGGTTGTTCTGCAGGGGAACTGTCCAAAGCAGGCCCTGTGTTTCATGCACTTCCCAGGTCTAAACTGCTGAGATTCAGGTTCTCGGGTACTCCACAAAGGCACAGACTCGGTTGGGTCTGTGTTTTGTGCCCTTCCCAGGTCCGAGCAGCTCATCCGACCAGGTGGTTGGTGAGTGCACTCTCCCAGGCATGCAGTGCCTCTTATCACCTCCCGGGTCCCGGCCACTTGGTTTCCTGGTGCGCAGCAAGAGCGCTGTCTCACATGTGCCATGTTTCTCTTCTGAGAAGCTGATCTCTGACTGTGACCCTCCTGGCAGATGTCAACCGTCCAGGGTCCAAAGAAGACTTGGTTAGCAACTGGGAGCTTGCTCGCAGTTTGGTTGAGGATGCCATCTCTGGGGCCGAGAGGACCCCTTGCCTTCCGGCTCTGCCTCCCGCACGCCTCTCTGCCTCCTGCAGGGGGAGGGGCCAGTCCAAAGTCAGCTAGCTCTTCTCTAGTATTTGCTCAGTCCTTTGTTCTGTGAGCAGGCCCCGCAGGGCCTTAGGTTAGAACTTTTCACAGGAACATTCTCTTTCCTTTTTTTTCCTCCTCTCTCTCTGGCTATCCCACAGTTTGGGTTGCTATCTCACATTAGCTCCCTCAGATTGTCCTCAGGGTATTCAGCCCCAGTCCTTACCCTAAGCATGCAGCCCCTGCTTCCCTGTTCAGCCCCTGCTCGCTGCTGGCGAACTGAGCGTCTGGGCTACTTCTCTGCTGGGAATTGTAGTTAGGCGCGTATTCTGTGGGATTTTTGTTTTTCCCTCCCAGTTATGTTGCCTTCTAAGATTCTGAAACTCCTCACAGGCCTGCTGGTGAGAGGGTTTCCCGGTGTTTGGAAACTTCTCCTCCTTCACGACTCCCTCCCCGGGACAGGCCTCCATCCCTAACTCTTTATTTATTTATTTTTTTTAATTTAAATTTATTTATTTAGAGGCTAATTACTTTACAATATTGTATTGGTTTTTCCATACATCAGCATGAATCTGTCACGGGTGTACACGTGTTCCCAATCCTGAACCCCGCTCCTACCTCCCTCCCCATACCATCCCTCTGGGTCATCCCAGTGCACCAGCCCCAAGCATCCTGTATCCTGCATCAAACCTGGACTGGCGATTCGTTTCTTATATGATATTATACATGTTTCAATGCCGTTCTCCCAAATCATCTCCCCCGCCTCCCTCTCCCACAGAGTCCAAAAGACTGTTCTATACATCTGTGTCTCTTTTGCTGTCTCGCATACAGGGTTATCGTTACCATCTTTCTAAATTCCATATATATGCATTAGTATACTGTATTGGTGTTTTTCTTTCTGGCTTACTTCACTCTGTATAATAGGCTCCAGTTTCATCCACCTCATTAGAACTGATTCAAATGTATTCTTTTTAATGGCTGAGTAATACTCCATTGTGTATATGTACCACAGCTTTCTTATCCATTCATCTGCTGATGGACATCTAGGTTGCTTCCATGTCCTGGCTATTATAAACAGTGCTGCGATGAACATTGGGGTACACGTGTCTCTTTCAATTCTAGTTTCCTTGGTGTGTATGCCCAGTAGTGGGATTTCTGGGTCCTATGGCAGTTCTATTTCCAGTTTTTTAAGGAATCTCCACACTGTTCTCCATAGTGGCTGTACTAGTTTGCATTCCCACCAACAGTGTAAGAGGGTTCCCTTTTCTCCACATCCTCTCAAGCATTTATTGCTTGTAGACTTTAGGATCGCAGCCATTCTGACTGGCGTGAAATGGTACCTCATTGTGGTTTTGATTTGCATTTCTCTGATAATGAGTGATATTGAGCATCTTTTCATGTGTTTGTTAGCCATCTGTATGTCTTCTTTGGAGAAATGTCTATTTAGTTCTTTGGCCCATTTATTGATTGGCTCGTTTATTTTTTTGGAATTGAGCTGCAGGAGTTGCTTGTATATTTTTGAGATTAGTTGTTTGTCTGTTGCTTCATTTGCTATTATTTTCTCCCATTCTGAAGGCTGTCTTTTCACCTTGCTTATAGTTTCTTTTGTTGTGTAGAAGCTTTTAATTTTAATTAGGTCACATTTATTTTTGCTTTTGTTTCCAATATTCTGGGCGGTGGGTCATAGAGGATCCTGCTGTGATTTATGTCAGAGAGTGTTTTGCCTATGTTCTCCTCTAAGGGTTTTATAGTTTCTGGTCTTATGTTTAGATCTTTAATCCATTTTGAGTTTTTTTTTGTGTATGGTGTTAGAAAGTGTTCTAGTTTCATTCTTTTACAAGTGGTTGACCAGTTTTCCCAGCACCACTTGTTAAAGAGATTGTCTTTTCTGCATTGTATATTCTTGTCTCCTTTGTCAAAGATAAGCTGTCCATAGGTGTGTGGGTTCATCTCTGGGCTTTCTATTTTGTTCCATTGATCTATATTTCTGTCTTTGTGTCAGTACCATACTGTCTTGATGACTGTGGCTTTGTAGTAGAGCTTGAAGTCAGGCAGGTTGATTCCTCCAGTTCCATTCTTCTTTCTCAAGATTGCTTTGGCTATTCGAGATTTTTTGTATTTCCATACAAATTGTGAAATTATTTGTTCTAGCTCTGTGAAAAATACCGTTGGTAGCTTGATAGGGATTGCGTTGAATCTATAGATTGCTTTGGGTAGTATACTCATTTTCACTATATTGATTCTTCCGATCCATGAACATGGTATATTTCTCCATCTATTAGTGTCCTCTTTGATTTCTTTCACCAGTGTTTTATAGTTTTCTATATATAGGTCTTTAGTTTCTTTGGGTAGGTATATTCCTAAGTATTTTATTCTTTTAGTTGCAATGGTGAGTGGGATTGTTTCCTTAATTCCTCTTTCTATTTTCTCATTATTAGTGTATAGGAATGCAAGGGATTTCTGTATGTTGATTTTATATCCTGCAACTTTACTATATTCATTGATTAGCTCTAGTAATTTTCTGGTGGAGTCTTTAGGATTTTCTATGTAGAGGATCATGTCATCTGAAAACAGTGAGAGTTTTACTTTTTCTTTTCCAATTTGGATTCCTTTTATTTCTTTTTCTGCTCTGATTGCTGTGGCAAAAACTTCCAAAACTATGTTGAATAGTAGTGGTGAAAGTGGGCACCCTTGTCTTGTTCCTGACTTTAGGGAAAATGCTTTCAATTTTTCACCATTGAGGATAATGTTTGCTGTGGGTTTGTCATATATAGCTTTTATTATGTTGAGGTATGTTCCTTCTATTCCTGCTTTCTGGAGAGTTTTTATCATAAATGGATGTTGAATTTTGTCAAAGGCTTTCTCTGCATCTATTGAGATAATCATATGGCTTTTATTTTTCAATTTGTTGATGTGGTGTATTACATTGATTTGTGGATATTGAAGAATCCTTGCATCCCTGGGATAAAGCCCACTTGGTCATGGTGTATGATCTTTTTAATGTGTTGTTGGATTCTGATTGCTAGAATTTTGTTAAGGATTTTTGCATCTATGTTCATCAGTGATAATGGCCTGTAGTTTTCTTTTTTTGTGGCATCTTTGTCTGGTTTTGGTATTAGGCTGATGGTGGCCTCATAGAATGAGTTTGGAAGTTTACCTTCCTCTGCAATTTTCTGGAAGAGTTTGAGTAGGATAGGTGTTAGCTCTTCTCTAAATTTTTGGTAGAATTCAGCTGTGAAGCCATCTGGACCTGGGCTTTTGTTTGCTGAAAGATTTCTGATTACAGTTTCAATTTCCGTGCTTGTGATGGGTCTATTAAGATTTTCTATTTCTTCCTGGTTCAGTTTTGGAAAGTTGTACTTTTCTAAGAATTTGTCCATTTCTTCCACGTTGTCCATTTTATTGGCATATAATTGCTGATAGTAGTCTCTTAATGATCCTTTGTATTTGTGTGTTGTCTGTTGTGATCTCTCCATTTTCATTTCTAGTTTTATTGATTTGATTTTTCTCCCTTTGTTTCTTGATGAGTCTGGCTAATGGTTTGTCAATTTTATTTATCCTTTCAAAGAACCAGCTTTTGGCTTTGTTGATTTTTGCTACGGTCTCCTTTGTTTCTTTTGCATTTATTTCTGCCCTAATTTTTAAGATTTCTTTCCTTCTACTAACCCTGGGGTTCTTCATTTCTTCCTTTTCTAGTTGCTTTAGGTGTAGAGTTAGGTTATTTATTTTACTTTTTTCTTGTTTCTTGAGGTATGCCTGTATTGCTACCTAACTCTTTAGTCTCTCTTTTTATCTTTTATATTTTGTCCTACCTCCTTTCAAAGAGAATGGGTTGCCTTTCTGGGTGCCTGGTGTCTTCTGTCAGCATTCGGAGATGTTTTGTGGAATTTTCTCAGCGTTCACTTGATCTTTTGATGAATTTGTGGTGGAGAAAGTGATCTCTTCGTCCTATTCCTCTGCCGTCTTAGGGCCTCCCTGCATTTCTTTTTCTTTGGGATGGTCTTGATCCCTGTCTCCTGTACAATGTCATGAACCTCCATCCATAGTTCTTCAGGCACTCTGTCTATCAGATCTAATCCCTTGAATATATTTGTCACTTTTGCTGTATAATCATAAGGGATTTGATTTTAGTCATACCTGAATGATCTAGTGGTTTCCCCTACCTTCTTCAACTTAAGTCTGAATTTGACAATAAGAAGTTCATGATCTGAGTCAGAGTCAGCTTATGGTCTTGTTTTTCCTGACTGTATAGAGCTTCTCCATCTTTGGCTGCAAAGAATATAATCAATCTGATTTTGGTATTGACCATCTGGTGATGTCCGTGTGTAGAGTCTTTCCTTGTGTTGTTGGAAGAGGGTGTTTGCTATGACCAGTGTGTTCTGTTGGCAAAACTCTAGTAGCCTTTGCCCTGCTTAATTCTGTACTCCAAGGCCAAGTTTTCCTTACTCCAGGTATCTCTTGACTTCCTACTTTTGCATTCCAGTCCCCTATAATGAAAAGGACATCCCTTTTGGGTGTTAGTTCTAGAAGGTCTTGTAGGTCTTCATAGAACCATTCAACTTCAGCTTCTTCAGTATTACTGGTTGGGGTGTAGACCTGGATTACTGTGATAGTGAATGGCTTGCCTGGAAAGGAACAGAGATCATTCTGTCATTTTTGAGATTGCCTCCAAGTACTGCATTTCAGACTCTTTTGTTGATTATGATGGCTACTTCATTTCTTCTAAGGGATTCTTGGCTACAGTAATGGATATAATGGTCATCTGAGTTAAATTCACCCATTCCAGTCTATTTTAGTTTGCTGATTCCTAAAATGTCAACAATCACTCTTGACATCTGTTCGACTGCTTCCAATTTGCCTTACTTAATGGACCTAACATTCCAGGTTCCTATGCAATATTGCTCTTTACAGCATTGGACTTTACTTCCACCACCAGTCATATCCACAGCTGGGTGTTGTTTTTGCTTTGGCTTTGTCTCTTCAGTCTTTCTGGAGTTAATTCTCCTCTGATCTCCAGTAGCATACTGGGCACCTACTGACCTGGGGTGTTCATCTTTCAGGGTCCTATCTTTTTGCCTTTTCATTCTGTTCATGGGGTTCTCCAGGCAAGAATACTGAAGTGATTTGCCATTCCCTTCTCCAGTGGACCACGTTTTGTCAGAACTCTCCACCATGACCCGTCCATCTTGGATGGCACTACACGGCATGGCTTATAGTTTCATTGAGTTAGACAAGGCTGTGGTCCATGTGATCAAACTGGTTAGTTTTCTGTGATTATGGCTTTCAGTCTGTCTGCCCTCTGATGGAGAAGGATAAGAGGCTTATGGAAGCTTTCTTATGGGAGAGACTAACTGAGGGGGAAACTAGTTCTTGTTCTGATGTTCAGTAAATCTTTAATTGAATTTTCTGTTGATGGGTGAGGCTGTGTTCCCTTCCTGTTATTTACCTGGGGCCAAACTATGGTGGAGGTAATGAAGATAATGGCAACCTTCAAAAGGTCCCAAGCACGCACTGCTATACTCAGTGCCCCCAATGCTGCAGCACATAGGCATAGTGACCTATGCCTCCAGCAGAGACTCCTGGACACTCAAGGGCAAGTCTGGGTCAGTCTTTTGTGGGGTCACTGCTCCTTTATTCTGGGTCCTGGTTCTGTTTGTGCTCCCCCAAGAGTCTATTTCCCAGTCCTGTGTAAGTTTTGGCAGCTCTATGTTGGGGTTAATGGAGACCTCCTCCAAGAGGGCTTATGCCATACCCAGGTCTGCTGCACCCAGAGCCCCCACCCTGTGGTAGTCCACTGCTGACCCGTACCTCCACAGGAGATGCACAAATACAGCTCTGTCTTAGTCTCTGTGTGGTCTCTGGGTCTGGTGTGCTCAAGGTTTGTTTGAGCCCTCTGAGTGTCTCTGGCAGGTCTGGGGTTTGATTCTAAACACGATTTTGCCCCTCCTATTGTCTTGCTGGGGCTTCTCCTTTGCCCTTGGATGTGGGGTATCTCCTCACAGCTGCTCCAGCACAGCACAGCCACCACTCCAGATTCTCAAAGATTCTCTTGATGAGGGTGAAAAAGGGGAGTGAAAAGCTGGCTTAAAACTTAACATTCAAAAAACTGGCATCCAGTTCCACCACTTCACGGCAAATATAAAGGGAAAACATGGATGCAGTGGTAGATTTTATTTTATTTGGCTCCCAAATCTCTGAGGACAGTGACTACAGCCTTGAAATTAAAAAGACACTTGCTTCTTGGAAGGAAAACTATGACAAATCTATATAGAATATTAAAAAAGCAGAGACATCATTTTGCACACAAAAGTCAAACCAGTTAATCTTAAAGGAAATCAACTTTAAACATTCATTGGAAGGACTGGTGCTGAAGCTAAAGCTCCTATACTTGGCCACCTGATGCAAAGAGCTGATTCATTAGAAAAGATCCTGATGCTGGGAAAGATTGAAGGCAGGAGGAGAAAGGGGAGACAGAGGATGAGATGGTTGGATGGCATCACTGACTCAGAGGATGTGAGTTTGAACAAACTCTGGGAGATAGTGAAAGACTGGGAAGCCTGGCATACTGCAGTCCATGGGGTCGCACAGAGTTGGATGTGACTGACCAACAAGTCTGCATAGAAATTAAATACACAGTGTGACAATATACAGTCTTGTCATACTCCTTTCCAAATTTTGAACCAGTCAGTTGTTCCATGTAAGATTCTGTTGCTTCTTGACCTGTATACAGGTTTCTCAGGAGACAGGTAAGGTGGTCTGGTAGTCCCATCTCTTTAAGAATTTCCCACAGGTTGTTGTGATCCACACAGTCAAAGGCTTCGGTGTTGTCAAAGAAGCAGAAGTAGATATTTTTATGGAATTCCCTTGCTTTCTCTATGATCCAATACATGTTGGCAATTTGATCTCTGGTTCTTCTGCTTTTTCTAAACCCAGCTTGTACATCTGGAAGTTCTGTTTCACGAATCTGAAGCCTAGCTAGCTTGAAGGATTTTAAACATTACTAGCATGAGAAATGAACACAATTGTGGGGTAATTTGAACATTCTTTGCCATTGCCCTTCTTTGAGATTGAAATGAAAACTTACCTTTTCCAGTCTTGTGTCCACTGCTGAATTTTCCAAGTTTTCTGGCATATTGAGTCCAGCGCTTTAATAGCATCATCTTTTAGGGTTTAAATAGCTAAGCTGGAATTCCATCACCCCCACTACCTTTGTTCGTAGTAATGTTTCCTAAGACCCACTTGAATTCAGACTCCAGGATGTCTGTCTCTACGTGAGTGACCACACCATTGTGTTTATCTGGGTCATGAAGATCTTTTTTGTATAGTTCTTAGGTGTATTCTTGCCATCTCTTTTTTAATCTCTTCTCTTCTGTTAGGTCCTTGTTATTTCTATCCTTTAGTTGTGACCATCTTTGCATGAACTGTTCCCTCGATCTCTCCAGTTTTCTTGAAGAGATCTCTAGTCTTCCCCATTCTATTGTTTTCCCCTGTAAATGTCAACTGTGTCAAGCTGATTGAAAGTGTTAAGTGTTCTGTGGCCCTACTGATTTACTGTCCAGTTCTATTAATTACTGAGAAAAGCTGTGTTGAAATACCTAGTTGTAATCATGGATTATTCTGTTTTTAATTCTGTTAGTTATTGCTATATATATTTTGAAGCTCTATTATCAATTTGTACTTAAATTGAGTATTGTTACATATTCTCGATAGATTGACTATCATTATGAACTATTCCTTTTAATCCCTGGTAAGTTCCCAACATTTCATGGGAGATAGATGGGGAAACAGTGGAAACAGTGTCAGACTTTATTTTTCTGGGCTCCAAAATCACTGCAGATGGTGACTGCAGCCACGAAATTAAAAGACGCTTACTCCTTGAAAGAAAAGTTATGGCCAACCTAGATAGCATATTCAAAAGCAGAGACGTTACTTTGCCAACAAAAGTCTGTCTAGTCAAGGCTATGGTTTTTCCTGTGGTCATGTATGGATGTGAGAGTTGGACTGTGAAGAAAGCTGAGCACCGAAGAATTGATGCTTTTGAACTGTGGTGTTGGAGAAGACTCTTGAGAGTCCCTTGGACTGCAAGGAGATCCACCCAGTCCATTCTGAAGGAGATCAGCCCTGGGTGTTCTTTGGAAGGAATGATGCTAAAGCTGAAACTCCAGTACTTTGGCCACCTCATGTGAAGAGTTGACTCATTGGAAAAGACTCTGATGCTGGGAGGGATTGGGGGCAGGAGGAGAAGTGGATGACAGAGGATGAGATGGCTGGATGGCATCACTGACTCAATGGATGTGAGTCTGAGTGAACTCCAGGAGTTGGTGATGGACAGGGAGCCTGGCGTGCTGCGATTCATGGGGTCGCAAAGAGTCGGACACGACTGAGCGACTGAACTGAACTGAATAGTCTTTGATCTGATGTTTACTTTGTTTGATATTAACAGAGCCATTCTAACTTTTATTATTATTATTGCTTACACTATATATATTTTACTATACTTTTTACACTTACACTTTGTATTTTAGTCTTTAAAGTGAGTTTCTTGAATTCATCATATAGTTGGATTATGTTTTTCTTTGTTTTTGTTTTTTAAATCCAATTTGGCAAACTGCCTTTAATTGAAATGCTTATACTGTTTCAATTTAATGTAGTAATTTAAAAAACTGGATTTCAGTCTACCAGCTTGATATTTATTTTCTATTTCCCTCATCTACTCTTTATTCCTTCTCCCCTCCTTTCTTGACTTCTTTTGGATTGTCTTCTAACATTCCATTTTATTCTCAGATCAGATCAGATCAGTCACTCAGTCATGTCTGACTCTTTTCGACCCCATGAATCACAGCACGCCAGGCCTCCCTGTCCATCACCAACTCCCAGAGTTCACTCAGACTCACATCCATCGAGTCAGTGATGCCGTCCAGCCATCTCATCCTCTGTCGTCCACTTCTCCTCTTGCCCCCAATCCCTCCCGGCATCAGAGTCTTTTCCAATGAGTTAACTCTTCGCATGAGGTGGCCAAAGTCCTGGAGTTTCAGCTTTAGCATCATTCCTTCCAAAGAACACCCAGGGCTGATCTCCTTCAGAATGGACTGGTTGGATCTCCTTGCAGTCCAAGGGACTCTCAAGAGTCTTCTCCAACACCACAGTTCAAAAGCATCAATTCTTCGGCGCTCAGCCTTCTTCACAGTCCAACTCTCACGTCCATACATGACCACAGGAAAAACAATAGCCTTGACTAGACAGACCTTTGTTGGCAAAGTAATGTCTCTGCTTTTGAATATGCTATCTAGGTTGGTCATAACTTTCCTTCCAAGGAGTAAGCGTCTTTTAATTTCATGGCTGCAGTCACCATCTGCAGTGATTTTGGAGCCCAGAAAAATAAAGTCTGACACTGTTTCCACTGTTTCCCCATCTATTTCCCATGAAGTAGTGGGACCGGATGCCATGATCTTTGTTTTCTGAATGTTGAGCTTTAAGCCAACTTTTTCACTCTCGACTTTCACCTTCATCAAGAGGCTTTTTAGTTCCTCTTCACTTTCTGCCATAAGGGTTGTGTCATCTGCATATCTGAGGTTATTGATATTTCTCCCGCCAATCTTGATTCCAGCTTGTGTTTCTTCCAATCCAGCGTTTCTCATTATGTACTCTGCATAAAAGTTAAATAAACAGGGTGACAATATACAGCCTTGACGTACTCCTTTTCCTATTTGGAACCAGTCTGTTGTTCCATGTCCAGTTCTAACTGTTGCTTCCTGACGTGCATACAAATTTCTCAAGAGGCAGATTAAGTGGTCTGGTATTCCCATCTCTTTCAGAATTTTCCACAGTTTATTGTGATCCACACAGTCAAAGGCTTTGGCATAGTCAATAAAGCAGAAATAGATGTTTTTTCTGGAACTCTCTTGCTTTTTCCATGATCCAGCGGATGTTGGCAATTTGATCTCTGGTTCCTCAGCCTTTTCTAAAACCAGCTTGAACATCAGGAAGTTCACGGTTCACATATTGCTGAAGCCTGGCTTGGAGAATTTTAAGCATTACTTTACTGGCGTGTGAGATGAGTGCAATTGTGTGGTCGTTTGAGCATTCTTTGGCATTGCCTTTCTTTGGGATTGGAATGAAAACTGACCTTTTCCAGTCCTGTGGCCACTGCTGTGTTTTCCAAATTTGCTGGCATATTGAGTGCAGCACTTTCATAGCATCATTTTTCAGGATTTGGAATAGCTCCACTGGAATTCCATCACCTCCACTAGCTTTGTTTGTAGCGATACTTTCTAAGGCCCCCTTGACTTCACATTCCAGGATGTCTGGCTCTAGGTCAGTGATCACACCATCGTGATTATCTGGGTCATGAAGATCTTTTTTGTACAGTTCTTCTGTGTATTCTTGCCATCTCTTCTTAATATCTTCTGCTTCTGTTAGGTCCATACCATTTCTGTCCTTTACCGAGCCCATCTTTGCATGAAATGTTCCTTTGGTATTTCTGATTTTCTTGAAGAGATCCCTAGTCTTTCCCCTTCTGTTGTTTTCCTCTATTTCTTTGCATTGATCGGTGAAGAAGGCTTTCTTATCTCTTCTTGCTATTCTTTGAAACTCTGCATTCAGATGTTTATATCTTTCCTTTTCTCCTTTGCTTTTCACTTCTCTTCTTTTCATAGCTATTTGTAAGGCCTCCCCCCAGACAGCCATTTTTCTTTTTTGCATTTCTTTTCCGTGGGAATAGTTTTGATCCCTATCTCCTGTACAATGTCACGAACCTCATGCCATAGCTCATCAGGCACTCTATCTATCCAATCTAGGCCCTTAAATCTATTTCTCACTTCCACTGTATTGGCTAATTAGCTAAACATATTTTACATATTAAAAAAATATTTATTTATTCGTTTGGCTTTCCTGGATCTTTGTTGCAGCATGTGGGATCTTTTGGGCTTCTCTGGTAGCTCAGATGGTAAATAATCTGCTTGCAGTGCAGGAGACCTGGGGTCAATCACTGGGTCAGGAAGATCTGCTGCAGGGGGAAATGGCAAACCACTCCAATATTCTTGCCTGGAGAATCCCATGGACAGAGGAGCCTGGTGGGCTACCTCCATAGGTTGCAAAGAGTTGCAAAGACATGACTGAAGTGACTTAGCATGCACACAGGCACACATGGGATCTTTTTAGACTTGTGGCATGTGGGATCTTTAGTTATGGCATGCAAACTCTTAGTTGTGTGTGTGGAATCTTGTTCCTTAACAAGGGATTGAACCTGGGCTTCCTGCACTGGCAGTGTGCAGCCTTAGCCACTGGACCACCAGGGATGTCCCTTAGATATTTTTTATGTGGTTGTTTTAGTATTTAAAATTAAATGAACAAAAGTAACATTGCAGACTTATGTACAATATAAGAATCTTACAACGCTATACTTCCCTCTCCTCCTCCCATTCTTTGCACAGATATTTTACCTCTATATATGTTATAAATCCCCAAATATATTGTTATTTTTGGTTCAAACAATTACCTTTAAAGAAATTTTAAAAATGAGAAAAAAGCCTTTAATATTTACCATTTCTGTTTCTATTGTTATGATTTCAACTTCATAGTTCTTTTCTTCTGCAGTGTCTAGCACTTATTTCCATCCAGTGAAGTTTTTCTTATTGTGATTTGTAGTTTTCATGTTTGGTAGGTCCGTTTGATTCTTTTTTTATAATTTCCACTCAGTTCTCACCATGTTAATGTTTTTCTTTAACTACTTAAGCACTCTGAATGTATTTTCAAGAATTGTTTTAGGAACTTGTTAAATATGTAATTTTTGTCATTTATACATATGTTTTTATTGATTTTTTTCTTTCTTTATGGATCACATTTCTACAGATGTCTAGTAATTTTTTATTGAATGCTAGATGTTGCATATTATGCATTGAGTGGTGCATTTTCTGTAATCTCTTAAAGAGTTTTGGACTTTTTTCTGGAAGGCAGTTAAGTTACTCCAGGTTAGCTTGATTGTTTTGATGCTTGTTTTTGAACTATTTAAGGGTGACTTAACACTGACCTTTCCTCCAGGGTTAGTTTAGCTCCACTACTAAGACACCTTTTTTTTTTTTTTGCCTTCTACTAAAGATTCTGTGATTCAGTAAGGTCTCTCCACTATTGCTGGTGAGAACTTGAATGATTCCAGGTCCAAAGTGAGCTCTGCAAATTATTTAGCCTATAGCTCTTTAATGATTATTCTTTCCCCAGAGTTTATCCTTTGCCCAGCTTTATCGAGTTTCACCATATATAGGTTGTTATTTGAACAAAGAATCAAGGGAATCTCTGTGCAGATATTTAGACCTCATTTTGTGATAGTTTCCTCTTTTTTGACATTCTGCCCTACAAATTTTAGATAACTCAGCTCCCTCAAATGCTGATCTTTGACTCCTCAATTCAATAATACCCTCTGTTCTCTCTATTTTAGGTTCCCCTTCCCTTCACCACAATCCAGAAATTGACTCCAGACAGGAAGTTAGGGTGATCATGGAATTTACCTTGTTTATTTCCCTTCTCTCAGGGATCACAGTGTTTTGTTGCCTGTGTCCAATATCTGAAAATATATTTTGTATAGTTTCCCAATTGTTTGTGATGAGGGGTTAGTCTAGACTGTTATTCCCTCACAACTGGAAGTAGAAATGGGGCTGACATTTTTTATTGTGTACTACTATCCCTCTGGTTGGGCTTCCCTGGTGGCTCAGAGGTTAAAGCGTCCGCCTCCAATGTGGGAGACCTGGGCTCGATCCCTGGGTCGGGAAGATTCCCTGGAGGAGGAAATGGCAACCCACTCCAGGACTCTTGCCGGGAGAATCCCATGGAGGGAGGAGCCTGGTAGGCTACAGTCCATGGGGTCGCAAAGAGTCGGACACGACTGAGCGACTTCACTTCACTTTCACATCCCTCTGGCTAAGCCCTTCATTACTCTCTTCCTGATTATTCTAAAAGCTTCCTTCTTTTTACCCACCAACCCATCTGTTCAGGGCATTCATGTTTATTTTAATTTATTTATTTCTTGTTTCATTTTGTTACTCCCTTGCTCAAAAATATTTAGTGACTCCTGGAGTGAATATATGATGTTTTTCCTGCTCTTATGTTTTTTCTTTTGGAAACCATCTCCCCCCACTACATTCTAATGGAAATATACCTCTCTACCCTTTACTCCATTCCTACTCACCCACCCTGGCTGGCCAGTCTTGGTACCTCATTTCACAGCAATAGTGATTGTTCCAGAGGTAGATAATGTCAATCATGGTCTTCTTTGGGACTGATATGTAGATACTGAGACAAAGGGATGCTCTTTTGTCTAAGTGTGTTAGGCTGGGAGAATGTAAATTTGGGACTGTTAAGGACCATCTTCCTTTGCCTAATGGAGAAAGATTTACTGCTGTAGGAGCAAATGAAATCAGCCCGATAGGTGAAGGACAAAGAGACAGAGATAAAGATAGAGAAGATGCAAGACAGAGCATTAAGTCCCTTGATTCACATGTGCGTGAAGGTGGCAAATCCCGACACTAACCAGTTCATTGGAGTAATTAGTTTCCTTTTGCTTAATAGAGTTTGAGTTGAAATTCTCTTACTTATATCTGAAAGAATTTCATTTAGGGCAGTTTTCCCTTTGTTTTTATAATAGATTATAGCTTTACAAAAGCTACTCACTAACCCCAGGAGATTTCCCTGCTTTTGGTACTTTGTGCTGACCTCAGGTGTGCTGTTCTTTGCTTATCAAAATGCTAGGCAGAGCAGCTCTGTGGTACTGTGGAAAGAGCTTAGGCTCAGAGTCAGAGAGATCTGGGTTTATGCTGTTTTGCTTCCTATTAACTGTGTGATATGAAAGGTCAGTTCATATATTTCACTTCCGTCTTCAGTAAAGAGTGGGGAAAGTAGGAAGCCCCATGGTACTGATAAAAATTAGACTTATCCACGAATAACTGAAAATCGAAGATAAGAATACTTTGAAGAGATATTATAGAAGTTTCTTTCTCATGTATCAGTAAATTAAATCTGGTGGTAAACATGCAAGCTTCACAAAGTCAGGAGGGAGTCACTTCTTACCCTCTTTTCCTCCACCATTATAACATGTGGCTTCAATTCTAAAAGTATTCCTGTCTTTATTGAAGTCAGCTGGACCTATGATTCAGACTCCATATATTATTCCCACTCAGGTACCAGGAGAAATGGTTTGAGGGAAAAGATAGGCATTTCTCTATGTTGGAAATTTTTTTTCCTCTCAGAAGGGAGCTTTCCCTTGCTACTATTATTCACCTCTGTTAGCAGAATCTGTCAAAATAGAAAGTTGAAAGCTCTCAGAATCTCCAGTAAAGAGGAGGAGAGAGCAACAGCAATGCAAGATGGCAGCCACCATGAGCTCGGACTCTTTATGAAACGTGAATATACAGCCTTAAAATAGAATGTGGACATAAATACCCAAAGCACTATCCCTTTTGTAAGATTTATAGCAAAAATATGAATGGAGTTAATATTTCTAATGGAGTGGTGGGCCCAAGAGTCATATCCCTGCTAGCAAAATGGCAGAATTCATAGAGCATCAAAGTTGTCCTGCCAGAGCCTCAGCGTCTAATGATGTCTAAAGAAAATGTGAAACTCCCTCAGCCCCTTGAAGGACAGTGTTACAGCAATTAATCAAAAAGAAAAACCACAGGCCCTCCCCTATGACCCCTATTTGATTGAAGCAGTCTTCATTTTCCACAAGTGGTGCTAATGGAAAAGAATCCACCTGCCAAGGCAGGAGTGCAAGAGATGCGGGTTTGATCCCTGGGTTGGGAAGATTCCCAACCCATGAAGGAGGAAATGGCAACCCATTCCAGTATTCTTGCCTGGAAAATTCCATGGACGGAAGAGCCTGGTGGGCTACAGTTCATAGGGTTGCAAACATTTTCCATAGGAGTAAATTTTCTAGATAAGTCTACAGACCTCAAAGTACTGGAAAGAATTCCTCTGTCCATGGAATTCTCCAGGCAAGAATACTGGAGTGGGCTGCCATTTTCTTCTCCAGGGATCTTCCCAACCCAGGGATTGAACCTGGGTCTCCTGCACTGCAGGCAGATTCTTTACCATCTGAGCCACCAGGGAAGTCCACTGGAAAGGAAACCCCCATTCAAAGGCAGTTTGTCTTAAGTTACTGCAAATGATGCTAATTTTTTGTTGATTTGAAATACCTAAGCTGGCATGCTGCAATTCATGGGGTCACAAAGAGTCGGACACGACTGAGCGACTGGACTGAACTGAACTGAACTGAAGTTGTGCTATAAAGTATCATCCTGTCAAGTGTAACCACTTTCCACATAGTTGAACTTCTGGGATCAAGAAGGTATATTTACACTGATTCTCATTATAACTGGTGAGGCACATCTGACTCAACCGTGAAAAGACACATCACATAATCCCCTTGCTGTTGATTACCTGGCCTAGGGTCTCTGCCTTCTCTCCCTTCCCTTCCCCTACTTCCTTCCCTCCCTGCAACAGCCCTCCAGCTTGGGGTGGCTTGTTAGAGTAGATGTGAAGATTTCAGGTCATAGCCTGTGTGACTACTGCTGGGTGTGTGTGTGTGCTTCTTCTGCACCCCCGGTTTCTTTCTTTGTCTTAAATGATGCTCCTTCTTCTGAGCCATCATCCTTTTCCCCACTCTGTACTATCACCCTTGGGCAAAGCATAGACTGTTACCCACTCTGCTCCCTTCAGGAATTCCTGCTGCTAAGTCGCTTCAGTCATGTCCGACTCTGTGCAACCCCATAGACGGCAGCCCACCAGGCTCCCCCGTCCCTGGGATTCTCCAGGCAAGAACACTGGAGTGGGTTGCCATTTCCTTCTCCAATGCATGGAAGTGAAAAGTGAAAGGGAAGTCTCTCAGTTGTGCTAGCTTTCTCCATATCTCCTCCCCCAACTTTTATGAGGGGTGATGACTTTTCCTTCCTCCTCCTCAAGTTCCCTTTTGGCAATGTCACCACCCAACACTTTCCATGACACCTCCTTGCTTTGGATGGACACCATCAGGTAAGGTTGGAAAGAGTCTCTGACCTCCCTCATTTAGTTTTGGAACCACACTTATTTACTCTCCACCAGCCTGGGAAATGAATGTTAGGTTCTCAGCCCTGCCACCCTCTGCTGTCATCATCCGCTGATGCAGGTTTTTCTAGCTCAGGTTTTGATAAAGTGAGAAGAATAGTCACCAGGGTTACTCAGACCTGCCAGCTCTCAAAGTCCTTGGTGGTTAAACTGGAAGAAAGGCCACAGAAGACACTCGTAAGCACACATGATCCCTCTGAATGCATTGTTTTCTTTTCCAGTAATGGCTTTTGCTTTTAAAAATTGAAGATGTTTTAAACAGTGCTCTTGTATGGTCATACTTGCAATCCATTTGGGTTTAGTTTGGAATCTGACAACTGGAACAAAAAGAGCCTTGAATTCAGTGCATACTTTTTTGTTTTGGTGCTGCTGCTTCTCATGGTCCTCAGCATAGATGAAAAAAGAACCCAGTGTGCATGGCAGATCCCTGAAATTCCTGGTAAATTGCTGTGTTTTTCAATTTTCTGTTTAGGACCGTGAAATTCTAAAATGTGGATGCATATCGAAATAAAAGTGATTTGTTGTGTTCTAAGGGTTTTTTTTTTAATTTAGTATTTGTGTAAAATTACCTTTTGAAGCAACAACTATCAAGTCTGAAAAACAATTGATGTTTCCATGAATCTTTTTCTGGGAAAAAACCTTAGTTCTAAGGGTTTAACATCCTATAAGTAAAGATGAACATAACAGTATTCCATAAACAATCTTTTTATTGTCAGACCATTACTTGATTTTAATGTAATAAAAAAGTGTGCACTAATATATATATTTTTTAATAAAAGAGGAGGAGATAGGATCCAAGACTAGGTGGATCTATGATGAGTAACAAGTTTTTGTTTTTTTTTTTATCAGCTGAGAAAGGTGGTGCTTTGCTTAAAATGGTTAGGCTTGCTTACATTTGTGGGGATGGCAAGGAAAGCGAAGATAAAGAGAAGCTAAGTAATTTGGGGACACTAGAACTACGGGCAAAGGGAAGGTCAAAGTTCACGTGGCTGCCTGGAGTCTCCAGGGCCCCCTTCCCATCATCTTCCGTGATTCTCATAGTGCCACCATTTTATGGCCTCTTCCCCCTGTATCTTTCTTATTCCTAGCCTTATTTGTTCTCCGCCCCTCAAGTCACTACCTCCTCCAATATATCTTCATGTTACAACAAAAATGTCTTCCAAGAATACAATTTTTATTATGTTGCTTCTCTTTTTTTGGTGATATCCACTTTCTCCCCCCTCTCCTGACTGCTATATTTTGATTGCTAGGACCTATCTCTTCAGCAGTCATGATCCCTAGGATCCTAGAACAATGTAATTTAAGAAATTAAGACAGCCTTGGGACTTCCCTGGTGGCCTGGTGGCTAAGAACCCACCTTCCAATGCAGAGTTTGATCACTGGTCAGGGAACCAAGATCCCCACGTGCCACTGAGAAAGTCAGCCTGCTTGCTTTAACTACTGAGGCCACGCGCTCTGGAGCCTGTGCCCCACAACTAGAGAGACCCCTGAGCGCCACGATGAAAGATCCCTCATGCCCCAACTAAGACCCAACACAGCCAAATAAATACATTTATCTATATGTTAAGAAGTTAAACTAGACAGTTTGACTCTCAGGAGATTGATACTGATTATTGATACTCAACGTGCAGCATGTCTTTGAAATTAAGCCATGTTGCTTTCACACCTGAGCCACAGAGTCCGGATGGTCTGAGCTATGCTGTGTTAATAACCAACCCTGGGCCGTGTGGGCTGGAAGGGGCTCCTCCACACAGACACTCAGGGAGCCAGAGTCACCACTTTCTTGTAGCTGCATCACGTGGACCCTGTGGTCCTCTCAGTCTCTAAGTGAAAAGAGAGCACTGGAGAGTGCCTGGTGTGCCCCCGAAGTCAGAGGATACGCTACCTGAGGTCGGCACTGTGATAAATGTATAAATATTCGTCTGTTTATTCATTCTGTCATATAGCCTAATGAGAGATAGTGTGAAGGTGAAGTTTGGCCAAGAAGACAAGAAAACCCAAATTCCACTTGTTCTTTCCCCCCCAGAAAAGTGAAGTGGAAGTGAAGTCACTCAGTTGTGTCTGACTCTGTGACCCTATGGACTGTAGCCCACCAGGCTCATCCATGGAATTTCCCAGGCAAGAATACTGGAGTGGGTTGTCATTTTCTTCTCCAGGGGATCTTCCCGACCCAGGGATTGAACTCAGGTCGCCTGCATTGCAGGCAGACTCCTTACTGTCAGAGCCACCAGGAACCCTGAGGAAATGAACAATGAGATGGGAACTGGCACTACCTCCCAATGCAGAGGACTCTGGCAAGCTGAGCTGGACAACACAGGCCAGCCCTTTCGCACAGACACCGTGGAAATGGAGGGCAGTGTGGGTCTTGCTTTGCCTCTGTGGTCCCTCAGTGTGAAGACTGAAGGCTTAATTCTTTTTTTTTAAACTATTTATTTATTTTTGGCTGCACTGGGTCTTCATTGATTTGTGCAGGCTTTCTCTAGTTGCAGGAAGCAGGGACTACTCTCTAGCTGTGATGCATGGGCTACTCATTCTGGTGGCTTCTCTTGTGGAGCATGGACCCTGGGTGCATGGGCTTCAGTAGCTGCTGCGTGTGGGCTCACTAGTGTAGTCACCACGAGGCATGTAGGATCTTCCCAGAACAGGGATCGAACCCATGTCCCCTGCATCAGCAGGCAGATTCTCAACCACTGTACTACCAGGGAAGCCTGATCAGTTTTTAATATAAAGAAGAAAGGCTGACCCATCCCCTCCATCCAGAGCCAGAAGACTGGCAAGAGGGACTGGCAGTGAAAAAAGAAAACACTAGTCTCCAGTGCCTGGCACCAGGCTGACCTAGTCCTGTGTCAGGGCTGGTGCCATGTGGGATGCTGAGGAGGAGGTGAGGTGGCAGGAGGTGAGGAGGGGGCTGGGTATCAGAGCTGGCCTCCTTACCCCTCTCACCACCTAATACGGAGTGTCTCCACTCTTTAGTCCAATAATGTTCACAGATCTATCCAGTCCTTGGAGATCCTTCCTTCCTGGACAAGTGAAGAAGAGGATGCAAAGAGGAAATGGATCTTGAATATTAATTAATTCAAGACAACATACTAGTCAATTAAATTAAAAATTGTGTTGAATAGCACCCATGGGTCAAACATTCCTCCCAGTTGTCATATCAGAACTAGGGTCAAATAGGAAATATCTAATTATATAATAGGCCACACTATTAATTTTCCTAATAAAATATGCATATTTTCAAAATTAAATTTGCTTTGCTGCCACTCATTGAAGTTCAGAGGTAATGACAACAATGATGCTAGGTGGCAGTCAGTTCAGTTCAGTCACTCAGTCGCTCAGTTTCGACTCTTTGCGACCCCATGGACTGCAGCACGCCAGGCTTCCTTGTCCATCACCAACTCCTGGAGCTTACTCAAACTCATTGCCATCGAGTTAGTGATGCCATCCAACCATCCCATCCTCTGTCATCCCCCTCTCCTCCTGCCTTCAATCTTTCCCAGCATCAGGGTCTTTTCCAATAAATCGGTCCTTCACATCAGGTGGCCAAAGTATTGGAGCTTCAGCTTCAGCATCAGTCCTTCCAATGAGTATTCAGGACTGATTGCCTTTAGGATTGACTGGTTTGATCTCCTTGCTGTCTAAGGGACTCTCAAGAGTCTTCTCCAATACCACAGTTCAAAAGCATCAATTCTTTGGAGCTCAGCTTTCTTTATGGTGCAATTCTCACATCTATATGTGATTATTGCAAAAACCAGTTTTGATTAGATGGACCTTTGTTGGCAAAGTAATGCCTCTGTTTTTTAATATTGCTGTCTAGGTTTTCCATACTTTTTCTTCCAAGGAACAGGCATCTTTTAATTTCATGGATACAGTCACAATCTGCAGTGATTTGGGAGCTCAAGAAAATAAA
Source organism: Bos grunniens (assembly GCF_055505025.1). Classification (NCBI taxonomy): domain Eukaryota; kingdom Metazoa; phylum Chordata; class Mammalia; order Artiodactyla; family Bovidae; genus Bos; species Bos grunniens. The sequence goes on from NC_141182.1 coordinate 17,234,618, forward strand.
GTCTGTCACTGTTTCCATTGTTTCCCCATCTATTTGCCATGAAGTGATGGGACCGGATACCATAATATTAGTTTTTTGAATGTTCAGTTTTAAGCCAACTTTTTCACTTTCCTCTTTCACCTTCACCAAGGGGCTCTTTAGTTCCTCTTAATTTTCTGTCATAAGGGTGGTGTCATCTGCATATCTGAGGTTATTGATATTTCTCTCAGCAATCTTGATTCCAGCTTGTGCTTCTTCCAGCCCTGCATTTTGCGTGATGTACTCTGCATATAAATTAATTAAGCAGGGTAACAATATACAGCCTTGACGTACTCCTTTCCTAATTTGGAACCAGTCTGTTGTTCCATGTCTGGTTCTAACTGTTGCTTCTTGACCTGCATACAGATTTCTCAGGAGGCAGGTAAGGTGGTCTGGTATTCCCATCTCTTTCAGAATTTCCCACAGGTTATTGTGATCCACACAGTCAAAGGCTTCGGTGTCGTCAAAGAAGCAGATGTTTTTCTGGAATTCCATTGCTTTTTCTATGATCCAGTGGATGCTGGCAATCTGATCTCTGGTTCCTCTGCCTTTTCTAAATCCAGCTTGAGCATCTGGAAGTTTTCAGTTCATGTACATTGAAGTCTAGTTTGGAGAATTTTGAGCATTACTCTACTAGCGTGTGAGATGAGTGCAGTTGTACTTATAGCAGTGGGTACTGCTTATTCAGTGTTGAATATGTGCCAGTCACAGTGCTAAGTGCAACACACCAGTGAATTCTCACAAGAGACCAAAAATCATGGATGTTACTGCACTCCATTTTGTAGGTAGGTGGACTGGAGTTTACAGAGGTGAAGCGGCTCACCTAAAGACACACAGCAAGTGATAGACAGGGCCCGACTTAAATTAGGGTTTACATTTCTAGTTCCTTCCCTTGCCCCCTTGAGGAAAACACAATTTTAACTTTCAATAGTAAGAATTTTAATAATCATACTCACAATCCTACTAATTCTACTAACATTGCACAAATTTATATGCCAGATACCATTCTAAATACTTTATAGGGGCTCCCTTGCTGGTCCAGTGGCTAAGATGCTGCACTCCCAATGCAGGGCTCCTGTGTTTGATCCCTGGTCCGGGAACTAGATCCCATATGCCGCAACTAAAGATCCCACGTGCCAAAAGGAGAACCAAAGGTCCTGTATGCCTCTAATAGACCCAGCGCAGCCAAAAAGATAATAAAAATACCCTACATATTTATACTAGTTGAATCTTCATACCCAACTGTGAGGCAGGTGCTATTGTTATCCCCACTCTTCGGATGAGGCAGCTGGGCTGGAAGTTTTGAATCTAGTAAGTGGGTCCTGGCTTGAATTGCCCAAACTGTCTGGATAATAATGATGGAATCTTGCAATTATAGCAATTACAGGTATAAACAAATACGTCTCTCTCTCTATGTGTGTGTGTATTTATTTAAAAATATTTATTTATTGTCTTTTTGGCTGCATCAGGCTTTAGTTTCAGCATGTGGGCTCCAGAGCACGTGGGCTCTGTAGTTGGCTGGAGCAGGCTTAGTTGCCCCCTGGCATGTGGGATCTTAGCTGCCCAGCTAGGGATTGACCCCATGTCCCCTGAATTAGAAGGAGATTCTTAACCACTGGACCACCAGGGAAGTCCCTGAGTGTACTTAACAGTTATATACAAGGCCTGAAGTGCTGAAGTTGCAGTAAAACGAGGCAGATTGCGTGGTGGGCTTCTGGAATTCACCTTCCATCTACAGTGCGCGTCACATGGCTACATATGAACGGAAGCTCAGTGAGGCAGAAATCTTTGTTGTTGTTTCCTCGTGTTTCCAACCCTGCTAGCACAGTGCTTGTCATATGGAGGGTCCTCAGTGGCTTGGTGTCTCTTCTGCTATTCCTTTACGTAGGCAGCACTGGGCTGGCAGGTAGAATAGGATTTGAGCTCTGCCCCGACTTACCTTATTAGGTGGGTGAACTCGATCTGTTCTTTCAGCCTCTGTGAGCCTCAGTCTCCACATCTGGGGGATGGAGTGGTCGCTCTGCTGCCTCCCACTCTGAGCTACTGTGAGGATTTGGTGCTAGTGGGCTGGAAAGAGCTGTGTAAACCCTCAGACGCATTGTTTGATTAAAAGCCCTGGCTCATTAGGATGCTTTGGTATAGTGATGAGGACCTTTCAAAGATGGCTGCAGAATGAGATTTTACCAAAAGGATATATGTGGCAAAAAAGAGATAAGACTTGGACGTATCCTGAGAACTGTCAGAGAGTCAGAGTGAGGCATAGTTCACAAACTGGAATGTTCCAAGGTCTTTGTACCAGCGAGGTTCTATTTGGCTCCTTCATTGGAATTTGCAGATATGCCACCTTAAGGTAATGTAACATCTCATAATATTTGCTTTTACCATTCCTGCCATTACTGACATCATTCTTTTTGGTCTCCTGAGTCACTGTCCCTCCCCTCCTAACACCCCTGCAGATATTTTTCTCCTCTGGATGACTGTTGCTTTTGCATAAATTCAGAAGCCCCTGCTACTTCAGGTCATCCCTGCACTGTGTACCCTTAGGAACTAGGCTCTGATCACCAAATAGTCCTGATCGAATTCCTGAGGCTCCACTGTCTCCATTTTCTCTCTCTTAGCAGAGTTTTTCCCTCCAGGACACTGCATGAGTCAGGGTCTAACCCTGGTTCAATCCCCTGTGGCTGAGGGATGGGGCCATGTCTTCTCTGTACTGTCGTGGGTCACTCACTTTTGGGAGACCCAGCCACCATCTTGTGAGGACACTCAAGCAGCCCAGTGAAGAGGTCCATTTATCGAGGAGCTGAGCCTCCTGCTGACAGCCAGCACTAGCTGTTCACCAGACGCAGTCAAGCCTTCCCTCAGCTTAACCCCCAACTGAAATCTTGATGGCAACTTCCTAAGAGGCCTTGAGTCATAATTGCCCAGCTAAGCTGCTCCTTGAATTTCTTGCTCACAGAAACTGTGAGAGGTAATAAAAGTTGACTGTTGCTTTAGGCCGCTAAGTTTTGTAGGAATTTGTTGTTAACTAATATTGAGTCTTAAGGAAAATAGGCGTGTCCAAACAAGACAAGGTTAAGTTATTACAAGGCCTTTGAGTCTCCAAAAATAGGAGGAAGTGCTGCTCCTTTCAATGAAAAAGAGGCCCAGAAAGACCTCGGGTTTTAAGATTTTGAACTTCATCTGGATCCGCCCAGATATCCCTGTATTAAGTCCAGGGTCCCACCCATTTCCAATCAATGCCTAAACTTTTACATATGAGACTTGGTGAACCTGAGAATTAAACCAAGTTGTAATTCTACAACTCAGACAATTAAGTTTGGGTTTGCTTTTTATTGAGGTGAGACCTGCAGCTGCAAAAAATAAGAATTTCTTTTAGGGATACCATCAAAGCTTTCTAGTTCTCTGACCACAACTTAAGCTGAGCATTTAAAGCCCCGAGTTTATCATTTTCTTTCTAATCTCTCCAGTGTAGTTAGAAGCAATTATCCTGCTGTAGGGTCTTTGGAGTGATTATCACTCCTCTAATAGTCAAGGGCAGGAGCCCTTTTGTCACCAAGGCAACTGCTTCAGTGGGTGCTCCATCATGGTCAATTACAGGTGATAATGTGATTAATCATGGTGTCACTGCTCACTAGAGGCAACTATTACTAATATCTGACTTCTCAAGGACCACAGCACTGTTTTCAAGACCAAGGACATGATGACTAAGCCAATCCCAGATCCCATCTCTGAGAATCAACTTTATAGGACTACTTTTGGTATCAAATATTGGATTAGTCAAAATGGAAAAAAAAAAAAAAAACCTCACTAGCTTTCTTTGTTTTATTTAATTTAATTAATTTATTAAAAAAGTATTATTGACCTTGCTGTGAGGCATCTGGGATCTTAGTTCCCTGACCAGGGATTGAACATTCTCCTCCTGCATTGGAAGGGGGAGTCTTAACCATTGAGCCGCTAGGGAGTCCAGCTTCCTCTATTTTAAATTCTCTCTTTTAAAGGGATGGAGGGGTTGGGGGCAGGAGGAAAAGGGGACGACAGACGATGAGATGGCTGGATGGCATCACTGACTCGATGGACATGAGTTTGAGTGAACTCCGGGAGTTGGTGATGGACAGGGAGGCCTGGTGTGCTGTGATTCATGGGGTTGCAAAGAGTCGGACATGACTGAGTGGCTGAACTGAACTGAAAGGGCAAAAAGGGAATCAAAAGAAGTATCAAACGATAGTAATTATTCTTAAGGCTTTAGAAACAAGAACGTGGGGCTATTGGAACCCTAGGTGCCTGGAGGAGGGACACTATGGAACTGGGACTCACAGCTCTGAGAAGGAAGGGCTACCAGCTGGTGTGGGAGGAGAGGATGTGGTGAGTTTTTATCTGGGAGGGCTAGAAGGAGCTGGGAAATGGGGCCAATTGTTGTTGCTGAGGGGAAAGACCTTCTCTTGTTGATGCCGACAGGAAACAGCAAAACAGGAAAGAGCAAGTCCTTTCATCCTCCTGCAGCTTTCCAGTCTCCCTTTAGTGCCCTCCATCAGTGGCACATAACAGGAACCCAGCTGGGAAAGGAGAAATGAGTTTGTAGCATTGAAGCCTCACACCAGGGCTTCCCCAGTGGCTCAGTGGTAAAAATCCACCTGTACTGCAGGAGACTTAGGTTCAGTCCCTGGCATGGGAAGACCCCCTGGAGTAGGAGATAGCAACCAACTCCAGTATGCTTGCCTGGAAAATTCCACAGACAGAAGAGCCTGGTGGGCTAGAGTCCAGGAAGTCGGAGACTGAGTGACTAAAACAGCAACAAAGCCCCACACCACGGGGGACGGTGTAGATGGGTGGGTTTGTTGCTGAGAACAATAGTTTAATAACCTGAACTGGCTCCTGCAAGCCATGGCATGTCTAAGCCCTGACTGAGATGCTGAAGGATAACCCACAACTAAGGGAATTTTACTTAAGACCAGTACTCCCTTAAAACATTGTCTGGAACCCAAGGAGGAGATAGTAGGAGAGACTCCACACTTGTATTTCCTCCTCCTCCCCTCAGTGACATTCTTCACCTTCCTCCTGCTCCCAACACCGTTGAGAACTCAGCTAAATGAAAGACTGCTGGGGTGTGGTTACTTTCTGCCCAAACTGGACCACGTGCATCCCAATTAGAGCTCTGAAGAGTGCACTGCATGGGAACATTTTTGTGCCTTTAAGTAGCATTAGCAAGCTTGCTTTCTTTTTTTAGCACTTAAACTTCCTTTTCTCATTAGCACAGTCTTCTGGAGGGAGAGGAAGGGGCAGAAGAGCTAATTAGTGAACTTGGGTGACTGCCTCCTACCTCTAACCTTTCCCAAACATCTGCCCCCCTGCTAGAGGAGGCCAGCACCTGCTGCTAGCCCACTTTCTCTTTTGAGAAACTATCAGAAAACATTTGCAAATAACTGATTGCCTTAAAATGGGGGGAAAGAAGCACATTTTCCAATTACAGCCTGGTGATTGCTCCGGCTTGTTTAATTAATGGAGTGGGCATCTGTTTGCTCAGGCCCTTTTGAATGTGTTTTCTGAAGTTCCTTAATTAGTTACAAAAAACTGCAGGTGTACTGGCAGGCGAGAGCTGTGGAGCTGGGATGTCTTCCAGAAGAGAGACTCCTTTTTAATGTAAATATTTAGCCATATGATGATGAGGTCCCTTTTAAAGTTCTCTTCCTATTTGGTCTGGGTGCGGTGGTGTTGGAAGATATATTCGGGTTCCATTTGGATTGTTGACAAAATAAATTGAAATGGAAGAGACCAATTTTCATTATGACAGACACTTATATGCAGTTAGGCCATTACCAGGATGACAAGTTATTCTTATGCTGTCACGGTGAGACTGCCGCCCCGTTTTTCAGGCAAAAATGCTGCTGCCTGAGAGAGAGGGGCTGTTGCACATTAATTCTGTGCATCGAATTGTGATGTTACACATGATGGAGAGACCCACCGGGGGCAACGAGAGGGACTTTTGGCCTCCTGGAAAGTGAAGATCCTTTCGGCAACAAGGATATGCCCGAAAGGTCTACCTTCCTCTGACACTGTTCTCTGCCTTCTATTGTTTGCGAGAATCCAAAGATGTTCCCTCTTACGGCAGTAATTACCACCTCTGGATCTGAGAGATGATATTACCCTCTGAAAATGCTGGCAGTTGCATTAGAGTCTGTGATGAGGAAATGTGTGGGTATCAGAGGGCACACTCTGATCCGCTGTAACAAAGCAAGACCATGGCCAGATCTGGGTCACTATTTCCTTAAATAAATCCCCACTGGACCATGCCCACTCCTATTAGTTATGTTTACATTAGGTTATGTTTACCACAGTCAGAGTTGAATAGTTTTGTTTTGTTTTGTTTTTTTTATAAGTTGAGTTGCATTGACTGTATAGCCTGCACGGCCTAAAATATTTGCCATCTGGCTCTTTACCGAGAAGTTTGCTGACCTCTGAACTGTAGGGACTTTGTGATCTTGCAGTGGTCCTCAACCTGTTTGGCACCAGAGACCAGTTTCATGGAAGACAATCTGTCTACAGACTAGGGGTGGGGGTGGGTGGGGAAGGCTCAGGCGGAAATGTGAGCGATGGGGAGCCACAGATGAAGCTTCCCCACTCGCTTTCTGCTCACTTCCTGCTGTGCAGCCCGGTTCCTAACAGGTGCTGGACTGGCGCTCGCCCGGGCACTGGAGACCCCTGGTGTATTGGACGAAGCTCTGGGAGAGGGACTGCAACTTCTGTGGTCTGTCCAGGCCTCCGTTTCTAGAGCTCTGTAATGGGGCTAAACCTTCCTACCCTTTGTGTCTTAGAATGCTGTATGAGGTATAACAGTTGAAACATTGCCTGATGACTTTTTAAAGAATATTTATTATTTATTTAGGCTGCACTGGGTTTTAGTTGCAGCATGTGGGATTTTTTGTTGCGGCATGTGAACTAAAATTGCGGCATGTAGGATCTAATTCCCTGACCAGGGCTCGAACCCGGGTCCCCTGCATTGGGAGCTTGGAGTCTTAGCCCCTGGACTGCCAGGGAGATTCCTGTTGGAGGAATTTTTGTATTTTCTCACTAACAAGCACACACTCAGTAACTGAGAAAATGCGATTTGCTTTGTCTTTCCTTGAGGTCCTGCATCCTGTGAACCAAGCAGAGGACTAATGAGGCGCTTGAAACCAAACCTTTCTTGGACCAGCCCCTCCGTTCTCCAGTGCTGCTCCTCCCCCACACCTTTTGCAGCACGTGTGGGACAAAGGTTCTTTCTGTTCTGGAGAGAAGGTGCACACCTGACTGAATGGCGGCTCACTGCCTCTCTCATGCACACATCTCCCACTCTCCCTCTAGGTCCTCGTTGTTTCTTCTGAGAATCACATGTGGAGGCAGCTCCATATTGTAAATCTTAATTTTTTAATGTTCAAAATGTCTCACAACATTGTCCTTCAGCTTTCTGGTCCAGGACTAAAAGTTTGAAGGCAGACTGATTTCAGCAAAGTCTCTTGTGAGCGTTTGGGCCCAGCTTGGTGAGTGGAAGGACTGCCCGTCTTAGACTTAACTCCAGCCACATCCTGGTGCCCACAGAAATAATACAGTTGAGCAGCCAAGATAAGACAGGCTTGTAGAAGCTGCTCTTAACTAGCTAGGTGACCTTCCACAACTCACCTACCTTCTCTGGATTTCATCTGCCAAATGAACGATTTGGGAAAGATGTTCTCTAACATCGCTGTCTGTTTAAAAAACTACAGTGGCTAAAACTCTGAACTCTCAAAACAGGGGGCCTGGGTTCAATTCCTGGTCAGGGAACCAGACTCCACGTGCTACAACTAAGCGTTTGCTTTGCTGCAGCTAAAAATTCCATTTTGCTGCAACTAGGACTTGGTACAGCCAAATAAATAAATGCATGCATGCGTGCTCAGTCGCTACAGTTGCCTCCGACTCTTTGCAACCCAAAGGACCATAGCTTACCAGGCTCCCTTGTCCATGAGATTCTACGGGCAAGAATACTGGAGTGGGTTGCCATGCCCTCTTCCAGAAATAAACATTAAAAAATTCAGTATATGGAATTCCTATTATCTGAGTAACAGAGTGATAAGCCCATCCAACATCCTATTTCTCTTCTGATTTCATGCACCTGATTAAGTCTGGCCTTTGCCAGGCACTTGTATGTGACAAAGCATGTTGGGATAAATTGGTAAGAAGGGTGTGTGGTCAGGATTCTGCTAGACTGACACCAGATGTGCAAACAACAGAGACTGACTCCTACAACCTTAAGGAGAAAAATGAAACTCTGGGAACGTAATGAGGAGCTTGCGGGATCCACAGGAAGACTGGAGACCAGAGACAGGGGAAGCTGGGTAACTCAGAACACAGCCAGAGTTATGCCCTGGAATAAACTGCTTATTCCTCTGGCTTCCCTGATAGTTCAGTTGGTAAAGAATCTGCCTGCAATGCAGGAGACCCTGGTTCAATTCCTGGGTCAGGAAGATCCCTGGAAAAGGGATAGGCTACCCATTCCAGTATTCTTGGGCTTCGCTTGTGGCTCAGCTGGTAAAGAATCCACCTGCAATGAGGGAGACCTGAGTTCAATCCCTGGGTTGGGAAGATCCCCTAGAGAAGGGAATGGCTACCCACTCCATTATTCTGGCCTGGAGCATTCCATGGACTGTATAGGCTGTGGGGTCACAAAGAGTCAGACACGACTGAGTGATTTTCACTTTTTCACTGAACCTGTCAGGACCTCTGCTCTTCACCTGTGTGGGTTAGAAAGGAGCCTGCTTTGTCACCGCCCTCTCGAGGACCAGCCTGGTGAGCAGAGCATGGACTGGATTCAGCCCCTGTGGTTGTTGTTATTGTTCAGTGCCTAAGTCTTGTCCAACTCTTTGTGACCCCATGAACTGTAGCCTGCCAGGATCCTCTGTTCTTCACTATTTCCCAGAGTTTGCTCAAATTCATGTCCATTGAGTCAGTGATGCTACCTAACCATCTCATCCTCTGCCGCTCCTTTCTCCTGCCCTTACTCTTTTCCAGCGTCAGTGTGTGTGCGAAGTCACTCCAGTAGCGTCCGACTCTGTGCGACCCTATGGACTACAGCCTGCCAGGCCCCTCTGTCCATGGAATTCTCCAGGCAAGAATACTGGAGTGGGTTGCCATGCCCTTTCTCCAGGGGATCTTCCTGATTCAGGGATCAAACTTGCGACTCTTATGTCTCCTGCATTGGCAGGCAGGTTCTTTACCATTGGCATCTTTTCCAATGAGTCAGCTCTTCTTATCAGGTGGCCAAAGTATTGGAGCTTCAGTATCAGGCCTTCCAATGAGTATTCAGAGTTGATTTCCTTTAGGATTGACTGGTTTGATCTCCTTGCAGTCCAGGGGATTCTTAAGAATTTTCTCTAATATCACTTCTTTAGCACTCAGCCTTCTTTATGGACTAACCCCCACTTCCATATGTGACTACTGGAAAAACTCTAGCTTTGACTATATTAATCTTTGTTGAAAAAGTGATGCCCCTGCTTTTTAATATGCTGTCTAGGTTGGTCATAGCTTTCCTTCCAAGGAGCGGTATCTTTTAGTTTAGTGGCTGCAGTCATTGTTCATAGTGATTTTGGAGCCTGAGAAAGTAAAATCTGTCACTGCTTCTACTTTTCTGCCTTCAATTAATATCTGCCATGGAAGTGGTGGGACTGGATGCCATGATCCTTGTTTTTCAAATATTGAATTTCGAGCCCGCTTTTTCACTCTCCTCTTTCACTTTTATCAAGAGGCTCTTTAGTTCTTCGCTTTCTGCCACTAGAGTGGTATCATCTGCATATCTAATATTGTTGATATTTCTCCTGGGAATCCTGATTCCAGTTTGTGATTCATCCAGCCCGGCATTTTGCATGATGTACTCTACATATAAGTTAAATAAACAGGATGACAGTATACAGCTTTGTTGTACTCCTTCCCCAATTTGGAACTAGTCAGTTGTTCCATGTCCAGTTCTAGCTCTTGTTTCTTGACTTGCATACAGGTTTCTCAGGAGACAGGTAAGGTGGTCTGGTATTCCCATCTCTTTAAGAATTTTCCACAGTTTGTTGTGATCTACACAGCCAAAAGTCTTAATACAGTCAATAAAGCAAAAGTAGGTGTTTTTCTGGGATTCCCTTCCTTCCTATGATCCAATGAATGCTGGCAATTTGATCTCTGGTTCCTTTGCCTTTTCTAAACCTAGCTTGTACGTCTGGAAGATCTCAGTTCACATACTGCTGAAGTGTAACTTGAAGGATTTTGAGTGTAAACTTATAAACATGTGAAGTGAGTGCAATTGTACAGTGGTTTGGATATTATTTGGCATTGCCCTTCATTGGGATTGGAATGAAAACTGACGTTTTCCAGTCCAGTGGCCACTGCTGAGTTTTCCAAATTTGCTGGCATATTGAATGCAGCACTTAAAAGCATCATCTTTTAGGATTTTAAGTAGCTCAGGTGGAATTCTGTCATCTCTGCTAGCTTTGTTTGTAGTAATGTTTCCTAAGGCCTATTTGACTTCACACTCCAGCATGTCTGGCTCTAGGTGAGTGCCACACCATCATGATTATCTAGGTCATTAAGACTTTTTTGTATAGTTCTTCTGTGTATTCTTACCACCTCTTTTTAATCTCTTCTGCTTCTGTTAGGTTCTTACCATTTCTGTCCTTTATCATGCTATTCCTTACATGAAATGTTCCCTTGGTATCTCTAATTTTCTTGAAGAGATCTCTAGTCTTTCTCATTCTATTGCTTTCCTCTATTTCTTTGCTTTGGATTGGACTCAGCCCTGCTACGTGTCCTTGTTATGCAGGCAGGGGCCACCCTAGAGCAGGGGGTCAGTGCCAACCCACCCGACCCATTAATATTAACTTCTCAACTCCACTGCTAATGTCTTTGATGATTTCCACTTAGCCTGCATTTTTTGTATGACCACTTTTATTTATTTAAATTGATTTTTTTAATAAATTAATACTTAAAAATAATGTATTGCTGATATATAATAAGTTTCAGGTATACAGAATGGTGATTCATAATTTTAAAGGTTATATTCCATTTATTTGTCGTTTAGTTGTTAAGTCATGTCTGACTCTTTTGTGACCCTGTGGACTATTGCACACAAGGCTGCTCTGTCCATGGGATTTCCCAGGCAAGAACACTGGTGTGGGTTGCCATTTCCTTCTTCAGGGGATCTTCTGGACCTGGGGATCGAACCTGCATCTCCTGCTTTGGCGTGTGGATTCTTTACCCCTGAGGCAGCAGGGAAGTCCATTCCATTTATAATTATTGTAAAATATTGGATATATTCCCTGTACTGTACAATATATCCTATAGCTTATTTATACATAGTAGTTCATACCTCTTAATCTCCTACCCCTATTTGCACCTCCACTCTTCCCTCTTCCCACTGGTAGCCTCCAATTTGTTTGCTGTATCAGTGAGTCTCTTTTTTGTTATATTCATTAGCTTTTTCTATATTAGATTCCACATGTGAGTGATGTCATACAGTACGTCTTTCTCTGTCTGCTATTTCACTATGCATAATGCCCTCTACATCCATCCATGTTGTTGCAAATGGAAAAATTTTCATTCTTTTTTATGGCCGAGTAGTATTCCATTGTTGGAGAAGGCAATGGCACCCCACTCCAGTACTCTCACCTGGAAAATCCCATGGACCGAGGAGCCTGGTGGGCTGCAGTCCATGGGGTCGCTAAGAGTCGGACACGACTGAGCGACTTCACTTTCACTTTTCACTTTCATGCACTGGAGAAGGAAATGGCAACCCACTCCAGTGTTCTTGCCTGGAGAATCCCAGGGACGGGGGAGCCTGGTGGGCTGCCGTCTGTGGGGTCGCTCAGAGTCGGACACGACTGAAGTGACCTAGCAGCAGCAGCAATAGAAGTATTCCATTGTATATGTATACCACATCTTCATCCATTCATCGTTGACAGACACTTAGGGTGCTTCCATAACTTGGCTATTGTAAATAGTGCTACTATAAATACTGGGGTGCATATTTATTTTCAAATTAATGTTTTTGCTTTCTTCTTGTATTACTGCTTTTAGATTTAGAGTTCTGGGCAAGAGCTCTGGTTTATTTTGGCTTACTTTGACTGAGCCTGGTCCAGAGCCAAGCTGTGGGGAAGGGGAACTGTGGTTACCCTCTGGCTCCCATAATGGGACTTGGGGTCCTGTGGTTTGGGTGCCTCTCAGTTTAAGGGGACACTTTCATGCCAGGTAGCCTAACTACAGCCTGTGCCAAGTACAGAATGCGGGTTGTTCTCTGAAGAAGCTAGGGGGAGCCATCTGCATTGTGGTCTGAATGAACGGTGTCTCCAGGTTCTGTGTACACAGCCAATTCCACTCTGCTGTAACCAAATCCAGTGCACACACTCACCTTCTCTTCTCAGCATACTGTGAAGACTGATCCAGCAGCCCCCAGTTCTCTTTGTCTTCAAAGAACATCATGTCAAATTCAGAATTACATGAACATTCTGAATACATCGAACAGGAGCGAGGATTTAATTCCTGCCTCCTTGATGTGATGTGACTTGGTTTAAAATATGCAAATTGTCATTCACACGTTTTCACAAATACAAAATGACAAACGGATCATTTGCCCATTTTCAGAGAGTTTGCTTCACTTAGGTAATCTCTCTTCGACCTTTACAAAATTCGGTTTCCTCTATTCAAAGGAATTTACTCTGGAAACACCACAGGGATATTATGAAAGAAGTTAATATTTAAACTTGCTGTAGACATGTTTATATTTAATGTTCACTTTTGAATGCCAAAAGAGGGAGAGAGATTTCTAGTGATTTTGCTCAGCTAATGTGCCTTCAGTAGTTGTTAAGGGTTTGAAAACAGAATCTAAAGGAGGTTGTTTTCTAAACTCCACATCATGTATAAAGTATATAACTAATGAGAACCCTATAGCACAGGGAACTCTACTCAGTGCTCTGTGGTGACCTCGGTGGGAGGGAAATCCAAAACAGATGGGACATTTGTATACATGTAGCTGATTCGCTTTGCTGCAGAGCAGAAACTAACACAACATTGTAAAGCAACTATACTCCAATAAAAATTAAAAAAAGGAGAGATTGATTTCCTCTAACCAACCTACAGAAACCACATACATGCTTTGCTCTCCTTGGATGATCTGTTTATCTTCATTTTCCTGACTTTAGTAACAGAGAATTCTCTTTCCATTATTTTATCTATAAACCTGTATTTTGACATAAAACCAAGAAGCATTTCCAATCCTTACATTTTAGTTTCTTCACTTCTCAAAGCAAAAAGTAGTTCAATTAAATATCATCAAAGGGCTCCTTTGCGGCAGAGACCTTTGGAAATTGCTCTAACCCTTTAACATTTAGAAAAGCATACTTATAGAAGCAGAATGTCTTTGCAGTATGTGCTTGCTGTTGAGAGAGCGAGAAACTCCCCACATGCTCCTCTGAAGAATGAAGTAATTCTGTTTCAAGTCTGGTCATTAGAAGTAATGGAGGGGTTGCCCAGATGGAGCCTGGAGTGTCATGGGCCCATCAGATCAGACTCATATTAGGTTTTAAATGAGCTACAAGGAGGGTGTCCTCTTCCACTGGAACATCAGGTTGGAGATTTGGGGAGGAATCTTTGAAATCACAAGAAGAAATTTCCTCCAAGCTAAGGGGTGGAGCGTAATATGCCCATCCTCTCATCTATCTATTGAATGATCCATCCATCCAATGATCCTAGTATGTATTCAGTATATATTTAATGAGAACTTGCTGGGTACCAGATGACAGATGTGAATGGCACAGGGAATGGAGAAACAGAATGCCAGAGAAGCAGATTTAGGAACAGAAAGGGATATGGTGGACAAGGGAAGGTGGGAGGGCAGAGTGGTGCTAGGGAAGTAGGTCACTAACAAGAGGAAGTAAGCCAATGCTCTCTAAAATGTGATCTCATTCATCTCACTCTCTAATTATTATTTGTAAAATATTTATTTATGTGGTTACTTTGGGTCTTAGTCGCATCATGAGGGATCTTTGTTGTGGCATGCAGACTCCAGAGCACGTGGGCTCAGTAGCTACCCCATGGTACGTGGGATCTTAGTTCCCTGACCAGGGATCCATCTAGAGTCCCCTGCACTGGAAGGCGAATTCTTAACCCCTGAACCACCAGGGAAGTCCCTCTGATTATTTTATGTGGATTTTCTGCTATATAGAATTTCCATGGCCAAATGCATTCTTGGATGAATTCATTTATTCATTTAACAAATATATGTTGATACAGGGACTGTGTCAGGCTTTGGTATACAGCAGTAGATAAAGATGGAGAAAGCAATGGCACTCCACTCCAGTACTCTTGCCTGGAAAATCCCATGGACGGAGGAGCCTGGTAGGCTGCAGTCCATGGGGTCGCTAAGAGTCGGACACGACTGAGCGACTTCACTTTCACTTTTCACTTTCATGCATTGGAGAAGGAAAGGGCAATCCACTCCAGTGTTCTTGCCTGGAGAATCCCAGGGACGGGGGAGCCTGGTGGGCTGCCGTCTATGGGGTCGCACAAAGTTGGACACGACTGAAGTGACTTAGCAGCAGCAGCAGTAGATAAAGGAAAGACACACTCTCTGGCCTTATGGAATTTACAGTCTAGTGGGAAACAAATATGCCTAAATAAATATCTATTTATAATTGTAATATGGATCATAAAGGAAAAGTAAAAGATACTGAAATAGAAAGCAGTAAGTCAATAATGTGGCATCTGGTATGCAGGAAGTGCACATTAAATATATACTGAAAAAATGCTACAATATTGGATGGATGGACCAATGGATGGATCATTCAATTAGATAAATGAGAGGATGGACATGGAACTCGCCCACCCCCACCCTTCAGCTTGGAGGAAATTTCTTCTTATGATTTCAAAGATCCCCCCAAATCTCCACCCTGATGCTCCCCTAATCCAGTGGGAGTGGACAATCTCCTTGTAGTTCATTTAAAACATAAACATAAAGCTAGTCTAATGGACCACTGAGATTCCAGGCTCCATCTGGGAGACTTTATTGTGATTGGGGGTGAGAGAAGGGATTCTGAACAATTAGATGTACCAACAGGGGCTATCTGGAGAAAATAGGGCAAGAGTGTTCCAGGCAGAGGTAACAGAGAGCTTGTGTGAAGGTCCTCGGGCCAGAATGGAGGGCCTTGTCAGCTGGGCAGGGAGGAGACTGGCTTTTGTTATAAGAAGAATGAAATGACGATGAAGAGTTTAAGATGGGGCTTCCCTGAGGGCACAGCTCCTGGTGGGAACCCTGACATGGAAACATCAAGGATCTTGAATATTTCTGTCCATCTGTGGACAGAACTCTGATGCACTCTGTGGTATCCATGCTAGATACAGGGTGACAACTTCAACAATTCATGTGTTTTGTGTTCTGCAAATGAAAGTTTTATCATTTTGGAAATAAAATGATGTTGAAAAAGCTGCATTGGATGGAAAAAAACCCATTTGTATTATCACAAGACATTTCAACATTCAAAAGTCATTTGATTCGAGAAGTATAATTTCAACCCTCTGGAATTGTAAAGATAATTTAAAATGTTACCTGTTTTTTCATCATTACCTGTTTACTTGTTACACAAGTTTTCTCATGGTGAATAACGAGACTTTGAAGAGATGATTATCAGCTAGTCTTTATCAGGAATAGTGTGTGGCCATTTCAAGCATAAAATATAATGCAGAAAAGTTATATTTACTGAATCAAGCCCAAGTTTCTTTATTAAAATATTTAAAAAGATTTTAAAGGGAAGATTTGTCAAATTTAATAATAAACATGTTCCCTAAATCTTCTCATATTATAATTATATAACATTATGAAAATAAAATCGCCCATTGTACAGTGAAGTAAATCAGAAAAATAAATATCATATATTAATGCATATATATAGAATCTAGAAAAATAGTGCAGATGAAGGTATTTGCAGGGCAGCAATAGAGACACAGCCATAGAGCATGCACTCGTGGACACACTGGGGGAAGGAGAAAGTGGAACAAATGGAGAGAGTAGCATTGAAACATATACAACTACCGTGAATAAAAATAAATAGCTATTCCTGGGTTGGGAAGTTACCCTGGAGAAGGGATAGGCTACCCACTCTAGTATTCTTGGGCTTCCCTGGTGGCTTAGAGTGTAAAGAATCTGCCTGCAGTGCGGGAGACCTGGGTTCAATCCCTGGGTCAGGAAGATCCCCTGGAGGATGCCATGGCAACCCATTCCAGTATTCTTGCCTGGAGAATTCCCATGGACAGAGGAGCCTGGCGGGCTGCAATCCATAGGGTTGCAAAGAGTCGGACACGACTGAGCTGCTAAGCACAGCACAGCACAGTAGGAAGCTGCTACATAACACGGGGAGCTCGGCTCGGCGCTCTGGGATGACCTAGAGGGTGGGATGGGGGGAAGGGAGGCTCAAGAGGAAGGGGCATGTTTATACTTATAGCTAATTCATGTTGTCCAGTGGAAACCAACATTATAAAGCAATTATCTTCCAATTAAATAATAAATTAAAAAATAAATTGGCAGATTAAAAAAAAGAAAAAAAAAACAAAATGAAGTTTTTACCAAATCTTATATAGATATTCCCAGTTTTCCTTTAGTTTACCTTCAGATGCCATATGCATATTAACATTTTCCACATGTGACAAGATGTGCAAAAGGCAGGGACGTCTCCCACCAAACCAACAGCAGCATCCGTCTAACTTTTGTTCTAAATAATTTAAGAAGCAGCTAAGCCATGGCTTGTCAGATATGATATCACAATTCCTCTTTGAATGTCAACATTCTACTAAGCAGAAAGTTCTCAACCTGTGAGCTTAGGTGATAAGTCAGTCATAATGGACTAGGTTATTCTGCAAAACAAACAACTGCCAAATCTCCAGTTTTATTTTTCTACTATGGCACATTGCACTTGCAGGTTGAGGGCTGGGGGAACTCCACTCATTGTGGACGGAAGATCTCTGGTCATAAGGAGGCCAGAAAGCATGCTCTTAGTGTGTGCCAGGACAGAGGAGAGCCAGGACCCAGTGTGTGCACAGCCGTGTGGACTCCTATGGGTGGTTTCTCTGAGTGGGCCTGGTGGTCAGCTTTGCCTACTCTGCCTGTTCTATCTGCTCACCACAGTTGTTCAGAGTCTGGTGCAGCAGACCATGGATTTTACCGTCTCTTGTTCATTGTTCAGTTGCTAAGTTGTGTCCAACTCTTCGTGACTTCCTGGACTTCAGCACATCAGGATTTCTTTTCTTTCACTATCTCCTGGGGTTTGCTCAAACTCATGTGCATTGAGTCGGTGATGCCGTTCAACCATCTCATCTTCTGTCGTCCCCTTCTCCTCCTGCCCTCAGTCTTTCTCAGCATCAGGGTCTTTTCCAATGAGTCAACTCTTCGCATTGGGTGGCCAAAGTATTGGAACTTCAGCTTCAGCATCAGTCCTTCCAATTCAGGATTAATTTCCTTTAAGATTAACTGGTTTGATCTCCTTGCTGTCCAAGGGACTCTCGAGTCCTCTCCAGCACCACAGTTCAAAAGCATCAATTCTTCAGCACTCAACCTTCTTTACGGTCCAACTCTCACATCCAAACATGACTACTAGAAAAACCATAGCTTTGACTAAATGGATCTTTGTTGGCAAAGTGATATCTCTGCTTTTTAATATGTTGTCTAGGTTTGTCATAGCCTTTCTTCCAAGGAGCAAGCATCTTTTAATTTCATGGCTGCAATGACCATCTGCAGTGATTTTGGAGTCCAAGAAAATAAAATCTGCCACTATTTCCATTTTTTCCCCTATCTGTTTTCCATGAAGTGATGGGACCGAATGCCATGATCTTAGTGTTTTGAATGTTTAGTTTTAAGTCAGCTTTTCCACTCTCCTCTTTCACTGTCATCAAGAGGCTCTTTAGTTCCTCTTTGCTTTCTACCATAAGGGTGGTGTTTTCTGCATATATGAGGTTGTTGATATTTCCCCTGGCAATCTTAATTCCAGCTTGTGATTCATCCAGACTGGGATTTCACATGATGTACTCTGCATATAAGTTAAATAAACAGGGTAACAATATACAGCCTTAATGTGCTCCTTTCCCAGTCTGGAACCAGTTTGTTGTTCCATGTCCGGTTCTAACTGTTGCTTCTTTACTTGCATACAGGTTTCTTAGGAGGCAGATAAGGTGGTCTGATATTTCCAACTTTTAAAGAATTTCCCATAGTTTGTTGTGATCCACACAGTCAAAGGCTTTAACATAGTCAATGAAGCAGATGTTTTAGAAGCATTGCTTCAAAATGCTACCTTTGCTTTTCCTATGATCCAACAGATGTTGGCAATTTGATATCTGGTTCCTTGGCTTTTCTAAACCCAGCTTGTACATCTTGAAGTTCTTGGTTCACATACTGTTGAAGCCTACCTTGAAGGATTTTGAGCATTACCTTGCTAGCATGTGAAATCAGGTCAATTGTACAGTAGTTTTGAACTTTCTTTGGCATTGTCCTTTCTTACCAAACAAAGATCAGATTCCAAAGATTGAAATGAAAACTGACCTTTTCCAGTCCTGTGGCCACTATTTAGTTTTCCAAATTTGCTGGTGTATTGAGTGAAGCACTTTAATAGCATCATCTTTTAGGATTTGAAACAGCTCCGCTGGAATTCCATCACCTCCACTAGTTTAGTTCATAGTAATGCTTCCAAAGGCCCACTTGACTTCATACTCCAGGATGTCTGGCTCTAGGTGAATGACCACAGCATCGTGGTTACCTGGGTCATTAAGACTTTTTTGTATAGTTCTTCTGTGTATTCTTGCCACCTCTTTTTAATCTCTTCTGCTTCTGTTAGGTCCTTGCTGTTTCTGTCCTTTATTGTGCCCATGTTTACATGAGATGTTCTCTTGATATCTCCAATTTTCTTGAAGAGATCTCTAGTCCTTTCCTAGGGTACTTTAAGGGGTGATGTGTCCCTCTCAATTGCCCATGAAAAGACTCCTCATAATGGGGTCTGTAACTGGGGCCTCGAGTCTTTAAGCTGGAAAGTGAGCTCTAGGCTTTGAGATCAGGGAAGGGGCTGGCGAGTGGCGGCACTGTCCTCTTCTCAGCCTTGGCAGACAGGGTAGAATTGGAGGCGGGAGTGTCCATCTTTGTCCATCGGAACCTGCCTTGGGGCTTCATACCCTGGGTCGAAACACTCCCTCTCATTCGATCTCCCTTTTGCACATACAAAAGCAGCTCCAGCCTACAGGAAATCTTAATCCTTTGCTTCTCACAGAGATTCTCTGCTCAGCTTGGGCCTCAGTCTGAAACGAGCTTTCAGCTCCAGGCAGGCTGGCTGTTCTACTTCCCACCAGTAGGGGTCACCATTTCCCTTTTGTATTTCTTTGGAGACTAAAGCTGGTACCTTCACAGACCTAACTATATTTTTTCTTTTTTATTTATGGCATTAATCCTGAGGTTAGGGTCGACCTGTGGTGAGCAATAATATGTTTAACCTTTGCCTTCGTGCACTAAGATGTAATTGATCATTTGTGGTCTCATTTCCAGGAGCTGGGAGTCTCGGGTCAGTTTAAGATGAATGAAGATGGGGGACCCTCGTTTTTAGTGATGTGTTGAAGAGAGCAAAGCATAGATATGACTTATTTTATGACTCCACTATCTCTTTCATCTTTTATTTAAAAGAAAAAAAAGTATTTTTCACTGAGTGATTTGTTGCTTATCATTTTACAACCATAGTTGGATCCTGGTAAGAATAATTTCCCTAGAATGCATGTTAGCATTGGTAAATAACTGGTAATTAAATTGGTAAAAAACTTGAAGCAAGTTTACATTGGACATAAAATAAGTATGAAAACGTGGAATTCTAAACCAACTGGTAGCACAGAATTGCAGGTTCTGCACAGCGCACACCGTTGTTTCTCTGATTATAATCTTTTTGCTGTATGTCTGGATTGTAAAACAATATCTAATGTGTTTTAAGGCAAGCCTGTAGAACCATTTCTGGTGAATTCACAATAACTGTGACTGTTTATTGAAGGCCCACCGTGTGTCAGGCACACTAGCTACTGAGATCCTGTTTTCTATGCTCACAGTGTGGAAGAATAGAGGAGTAGGTACCACGAGATTTGATCCAGCTGTCTGGAGAGTAGGTTTTCCTAGACTTGACAGACAAAGAAAGTGAGACAAGGAGATAGTAAGCAGGAAATGAGAAGAGGACAGAACTAATAAGAGGGTAGAATCAGGATTAAAACCCAAGTTTCGGGCTCACAAGGCCCCTGATCTTACCATGATACCACTTTGGGCTCTGAATACTTGCATGAATGTCTTGCCTTTCTGTCCTTTTAAAATTTTGGTTTGTTTTTTCTTATTTTCCAGTTTGAGGCTCTAGACATATGAACTTTTCAATTCCCTGATGTGTGTCTGGACTTTAATTTGGCCTGAGACTTAAGGAACATCCCTGGAGTAGTCCAGTTAGTAGCTTTCTCCTCATAAGAAGAAAACAATATGTGTTGGTATATTTTTAATCTAAGTGGATGAAGCAGCCAGATGAATTCTGCGGGGATTTGATTTCTTCTGTCCGTGGGGAATTCTCCCTCATCTTTGAACAATAAAACTGCTTGTTGAAAAAGAACCTGAGTCCAGCAGGTAAGTAGAGATCCCCAAGTAAGGAAGTTTATCTCCTGGATGGCCAGCCTGCATAGGCTAGTGATGGGTCCTCAGTTAGTGTCCTTGATTGGACTGACCACCCAGATTCTGAAGCCTCTGTGGGCAGGTTCTATAGATTTAGTGACTGCATGGGGCTTCCCTGGTGGCTCAGACAATAAAGACTCTGCCTGTGAGTACTGTTTACAAGAGCTAGGATATGGAAACAACCTAATGTTCATCAGCAGATGAATGGATAAGAAAGCTGTGGTACATATACACAATGGAATATTACTCAGCTATTAAAAAGAACACATTTGAATCAGTTCTAATGAGGTGGGTGAAACTGGAGCCTATTATACAGAGTGAAGTAAGCCAGAAAGAAAAACATCAATACAGTATATTAACGCTTATATATGGAATTTAGAAAGATGGTAACGATGACCCTATATGCGAGACAGCAAAAGAGACTCAGATGTAAAGAACAGACTTTTGGACTCTGTAGGAGAAGGTGAGGGTAGGATGATTTTAGAGAATAGCATTGAAACATGTATATTACCATATGTGAAATAGATGACCAATCTAAGTTCGATGCATGAGACAGGGCACTCAAAGCTGGTGCACTGGGACAAACCCAGAGGGATGGGATGGGGAGGGAGGTGAGCGGGGGGTTCAGGATGGGGGACACATGTACACCCATGGCTGATTCATGTAAATGTATGGCAAAACTCAACACAATATTGTAAAATAATTAGCCTCCAACTAAAATAAATAAATTAAAAAAGAAAAAAAGAATCTGCCTATGATGCGAGAGACCCAGGTTCAGTCCCTGGGTTGGGAAGATCCTGTGGAGAAGGGAATGGCTACCTACTCCAGTATTCTTGCTGGGAGAATTCCATGGACAGAGGAGCCTGGTGGGCTGCAGTCCATAGGACTGCAATGAGTTGGACATGACTGAACAACTAACACTTTCAGGGGGCTTTCTGCAAGGTCATCCCTGGTGTCTGAGGATGACCCTGGTCTCTGGTCAGGTAGATGCATCACCATTAAATCCTGCTTTTCTGTCTAGTGGGGAGAGTGGGTCAAAGGACTCCATCCTTCTATGGTCAATGCTTTCCTATCTCAGAGAATAGCTCTCCCACCTGTCTGCCCTCTGAGGCCAATCTCAAGTCCAGACATCTAGGTTTTGTATCCAACTATGCCCTCAGAGGGACACAGATGCCATTTTCCACCTTTCTGCACCTTGAGCACTGACATCCCAGGAGCTTCTCTCTTTTTAATGAAACTCCGGAGTATAAGATTCCACGGTCTTCTATAACATCATCTGATTGTTCAAATTTATTAAATATTTATCTTTTCTTACAATTAACTTAAATAGTACATGCTGTAATGTCAACCCACTTCCTGTGACTTCCTTAGGCAGAAATCTGAAGAAACTCACTGGTACTTAAAGCATGGATCGACCTGATACTTTAAGGCATGAATACTCAAGGCATGAATCTACCTGATACTTTAATAACAATCAAGAAATCTGAAGTCCTTAAGTATACAAGGTGCCTTCCGGACCCCATGAAATAGACTTTTATTTTTTAAAGACTTTTTTGGATGTAGATTATTTTTAAAGTTTTTATTGAATTTGTTACATAATTGCTTCTGTTTTATGTTTTGGTGTTTTTAGCCAGAAGGTATGTTGGATCCCAGTTCCCCAACCAGGGATTGAACTCGCACCCCCTGCATTGGAAGGTGAAGTTTTAACCATGGGACCATCAAGGAAGTCACTGAAATAGGCTTTTAGCTAGAAGTAAACTAAGGCTCTTCACTTCCACTTTTCACTTTCATGCATTGGAGAGGGAAATGGCAGCCCACTCCAGTATTCTTGCCTGGAGAATCCCACGGATGGGAGCCTGGTGGGCTGCTGTCTATGGGGTTGCACAGAGTCGGACACGACTGAAGCAACTTAGCAGCAGCAAACTGGGGCTCAGAGAAGTTAGAGGATTTGCCTAGATCACACAGCTGGGCACTCAAACTAAACAATAGGTTGGAAAGGCCTGGGAAAGAGGATAGAAAGGATCAGATCAAAATCCACACAACTATTGAGGTAACAGAGGGAGTGAGCAGGAGCCTGTGGAGTGAAGATTAGGAGAGCTTTTCTTGTCTCTTAACAGAAAATTAGTCTCTAGGGCCCTATTCCAATATTCAAGGCCTTTATTCACATCCCTCCAGATAGAGCAATTGCTGCTGTATGCACTGGGTTCATAAGGACTGTTCTAAGGGTGTCTGACTCATTACTGTGCTGTTGTCACATATATTAATCAGAGTTATCCATATATACATATTTTGGGGTGGGGTGGGTGGGGTGGGGCTTCCCTGGTGGCCCAGTGGTAAAGAATCTGCCTGCTAAGCAGAAGACACAGGTTTGATCCCTGGTTTGAGAAGATCCCCTGGAGAAAGGAATGGCAACCCAACTCCAGTATTTTTGCCTGGGAAATCCCATGGACAGAGGAGCCTGGAGGGCTACAGTTCACGGGGCCACAAAAGGGTCAGTGACTGAACAGCAATATATTTCTCTATTTTAAGGAATTGGTTCACATGATCATGGAGGCTTGTCAAGTCCAAAATCTGACCAGGTATGTGGAACGCTGGAGTCTTAGGGAGGAGTTGCAGTTCAAGTTCAAAGGCCTCTGCTGGCAGAATTCCTCTTTCCTTGGGGGAGGTCAGTCATTGTTCTATTCAGGCCTTTAAGTGATTGGATGCCCACTCATATTATGGAGGGCAATCTGCTTTACTCAAAGTCCATCAATTTAAATGTTAATCTCACCCCAAAAGCACCATTATAGAAACACCTGGAATAATGTTTGACCAACTACCTGGGCACCATGACCCTACAAAGCTGACACATAAAATTAGCAATCACATCCCCTTTCCAGGGTCTGTCTTAACTGCTGAACTTTGTGTGGGTCCTCCGGGGCAGGCATGGTCTTTTATCTTTCTTTAGAGTACTCGCTCAGTGATGAATATGCAGCAGGCACTCAATAAATGCATATTTAATTTGATAAAACAAAAAAAATGAACAAAAATCCAAAAGTGCTTTCAAAATGGTATTCAATTTTATTCCTACTGCACTTCTCTAGGGTGGGCACACTTCTCCCTACTTTCCATAGTAAGAGACAGAGACTTACAAGAACATGCCCAGAAATCACAAACATGGTAAGTGGCAGAATCTGGTCCCCAGCTGTGGTCCTTACGCTTTTTGCTTTTGTACTATACTACAACATGCTCTTACGTGATCTGAATGTCAGAGGAGGTGTTCTGGGGTACAAGAATCAGTATCTTACAGAAACAGTTATTCAAAGTTTAGTCCAGCTACCACTGGCAGCAGTATTTTATTGAGATCTACTGTTTTCTTCCCGGGTGGCACCAGTGGTAAAGAACCCGCCTGCCAATCCAGGAGACATAAGAGACACAGGTTCAATCCTCGCATTGGAAAGATCCCCTGGGAGAGAGCGTGGCAAACCACTCCAGTATTCTTGCCTGGAGAATCCCATGGAAAGAGGAGCTGGGCAGCCTCCTCTACAGTCCATGGGATCGCAAAAGAGTCAGACATTATTGAGGTGACTTAGCACCACAACCATCATTTTATGCACATCAATCAGCTACTTACTGAATAGCTATGAAGTGCTTAGTGCTGCCTGAAGGTGGGCAGTTGATTTATTCTCTACTCATCCATTCCTTCATCTTTCCCTCTCTCCCTTCAGCTGATACTTACTGAGCATGTACGATTCATCAGATGCCAGGAGAGGTGCTGGGAACATAACGATGGTTAGGATCTGGTTCTGCCTGCAAGATGCTCACACCTGAGGGGGACCCAGACAGGGGGCCCACCAGCCACAAGGGCTCAACTGCAGCATGCCTCTCTAGGCAGGGGAAGCCTGTGAGCATCATGGCGCCTGACCCCAGCGGGACTTGGCACCAGCAAAAATGCCTTCACACGTGAGGGATCGGCCAGCTGTGGCAGTGGGATAGGTCCCTGGGCTTCTCAGGTGTGACACAGGCAGGAGGTAGAATGAAGAACACTACTGTCTCTTTTGTCCTTTATTTGAGGCTGAAAAAGGCCACATACACAATGCTGGGGGCAGCATTGCCCCCTGACCGCCTGATATCTTGGTCTCCTTAATCATGATTATCAGTAATTGCATCAACATTTATCACCAAATATTCAGAGTCATCAGGTCATCTGGAGCTTTCGTTTCCTTCCATCTTCCCTTCTCAGGTCTTATCACCAAAGCCACACAAGAGACAGCTGGCTGATCGTTCCCCGTCAGCCCTCTTGTCCGTGTTTCTTGTGGGCAGCCCCACCTGCAAAGCCTGCTGTGGGGAGGATGTTTTTCATCATTCACATGAGCCTTGGGGAACCTCAGAGCCTTCTCACACACTCTTCCATATGCTCGGGCACTCTTTACATGGTTGCTCCCCATCCTTTTACATCCTAACTCACATGCTACATCTTTTTTTTTGGCTGTGTTGGGTCTTTGTTGCTGTCTGTGGGCTTTCTCTAGTTGCAGCCACCCAGGGCTACTTTCTGTTGAGGTGCGTGGACTTTTCACTGGGGTGGCTTCTCTTGTCTTTCCTTCTCTTCCCATCCTCCTGGAGCATGGGCCCTAGGAGGCGCAGGCTCAGTACTTGTGGTACATGGGCTTAGTTGCCCCGCAGCATGTGGAATCTTCCCAGACCACGGATCAAACCCACGTCCCCTACATTGGCAGGCAGACTCTGAACAACTGGAATACCAGGGAAGCCCCACATGCTACATCTTTGGAAAGATTGTCCCTTACCTCTTCCTCCCACGTGAAGTAGCTCCTTTCCCATTGCTTCTCACTGTCTCCAATTCTCTGGTTTATTAAATTGTTGGCTGTCTTCCCCTCTAGAATGCCAACTCCTCAAAGGCTTGCCTGCTTTGTTCAGCCTAGCATAGTGTCTTGCAGGTTGTAAATGTTTAACCAAGATTTAGTGAATGGATGTGAGAGTCTTTGGAGCCGTATAGCCTGTGTCTGAACTGCACAGCACCTCTGATGCCTGTCCCTGCTGGAACAGCTCCAGTGACAGGGAGCTCACACCTCCCATTCCTCTCACAGGTGTTCTGATCCAGGGCTGACAGCATACCCCTGGTGGAAAACAGAATATTTATTTGAGGTTGCTCTGCTGAACCATTTATTCTGAACCCTTCCAGCACTTTCCTTATGGGCTGTCTGGTGATGTCTTCTTGCTGCTTCCTGCCCATGTTCCTGAGTGGACTGTGAGCTTCCCAAGGACTTGATATGCTCTTTCCTATCCCTGACAGCACTACGTTCTTAGGAAGTACTTATGCGGTGTCTAGTCATGATTGTTTTAAAGCTCAGAACCTTCTAGATTTGGATAGAGCTCTGCAACTCTCTCTGTCACCATCCCAGCTAAGGTGACAAGCTCACAGTAGTGTAGTGCAGTGGATAAGGATTCGATCTTGGGAATCAGCCAGTCTGAGTTCTCGCTCCGCTACTGTGACTTCAGGTAAGTCACTTAACCTATCTGAGACTTCATTCTTCAGTCTATAAAATGGGCATAACTACAGTACCCACCACCCAGAGTTCACAGATGGAGGAGAATATCTAGGCACATCTGGAGGGTCAGAGGATAAGGAAGAACTGCTGTCAACCTGTTGCCCCATTACATGTGCTTGCTGAACATGGTTTGTTAGAAGCAGGCAGAATCGTGCTGTTCATGAGTGGCAGAGGATAGTGAAAGCGAAAATAATGATACAACAAAAACCACGCTCAGGACTGCAGAGGGCTGCTCAGGGCTATACGGCACTTGGGGCTCTCAATCACAGCCTGAGAGTTCCAGGCAGAATGTGGCCTGTGAGATACTGTCATCTGTAAGACTCTTAGCAAGGTTTCCACCAGGAATAATTAAAGCAAAAACACATGTATACACTTGTAGTCACACAAATTGTCATGTAAACAGTGAAACCTCTAAATCTGATAGTGATAGCTTATGGTGAACGATGTCTGATTCGTGATCTCTGAAGAAGATTTAGCTTTGGGACCAGGGACCAGGCTTGATCACTCAAGAGCTTTTGTGTAGCAGAGTTTTATTAAAGTATGAGAAGGGACAGAGAAGCCTTCTGACATAGACATCAGAAGGGGATGGAGGGTGCCCCACACGCTAGTCTTATCAAGGCCTTATATAATTTTACCAGACCCACTCCCACAACATACATCTTAAATTAACTAACAAGATTAGAACTAACAATGGAAAGGTCTTATCAGATCCACTCCCACAACAAATGTCTTAAGATAACAAGATTAACCAGAAAACCTTCTTGTTAAGGAGAAACACATCCTTGAGCAAGATACATTGTTATATTGACTAAGACAAAGCAATGTAGAGAAAAACCTTTGTCCTTTTCTCCTCCTTGAGAACTCCAGACCCCTATCTCCTCCTCTAGAGCCCCAGATCCATCTTTCCTCCTTATCAACCTACCTAGGAATTGACTCTCTCACAGGGTTATGAAATCTTTGAGGACAATGTTAAGAGGTAACATCCTGGAAACCGTGATGCCTGCAATGCACCAGGTATGGCACAGGAACTTAGAAGATGCTGCTTGGTGGAATGACTGAACCTAGAATTGGGTATTTGAGGGACACGTCATTCCTGTTCCCTCCATGCTCACAGCAGCAACTAACCAGAGTCGGGAGGGTGGGGTTCAACTTTGTAAAAGGATCAGCTGAGTCGGGGGCCAGATAGGAGATGGGCTAGATATTTGATGAGGCTGGATAACTAGAAGTGTGGTCCTGACAGTGCACAGAATCTGGGGTCAGGGGAGACAGGGCAACTGGAGGGATGCTGCTTGGAATCTGAGAATTGGGAAGGACCTACAGAGATCAGTGGTACCAGCCTTTCATTCAGCACATAGACATCTGACCAGCACATGGAAATATGACATACCCAGTTCTTGCAGGGGTCTCCAGTGATGGGGAGCTGCTGTTTTCCTCCCTTTCCTTTTAAAGCTACATTTCCCTGGTGACTCTTTCTTACGGCTGACCACAGTCCCCTTGCTTTATTGGGAGCCCATATCTCATTCTTTGGGCCCCAGGAAAGAAGAGCTCAGCATCCTCAAGTGCTTCATTGACCTCACTTACTGCGATGTCTTTTAAAACAATTTTGTTTATTTATTTATGACTATGCTGGCTGGGTCTTTTTCTGTGCTCGAGGGGTTTCTTTAGCTGCGGCAAGCGGGGACTGCTCTCTAGTTGCAGAGTGCAGGCTTCTCACTGTGGTGGCTTTTCTTGTTGCTGGGTGTGGGTTCTAGGGGGCACCAGCTTCAGAAGTTGTGGCACATGGGCCTACTTGCCCCGCAGCATGTGAGATCTTCTTGGACCAGGGATCGAACCTGTGTCCCCTGCATTGGCAGGCTTCTTAGACCACCAGAGAAGTCCTGCAGTGTCTTTTAAAATACTCTAATCAGAGCTGGGTATGATGCCCAATGTAAGCCTTACTAATGAAAAACTTTCAAATGGACAGGAAAATCATAGTATTCTGGAAGCTCAGCCACCAGTCTTTAATATTCTGACCCAGCTGAAGCTGAATGCTCTAGATGGCCACAATGAAATAATCAAATTCTCCAAAAATGAGTAGGACGTAGCCATGAGGCTCCCAACAGAGCCAGCCATACTGGTTTTAGAAGGTGAGCTGGTACCTTGATATCTGGGGAGCTCCAGGGCAGCTAGGGCTAGGAAAAAGTTTCCAGTTCTGGGGGATGCAGTGTGAACAGTAACGTTTTCTGGGAAAACTCTGTGGGTGATCGGACTGAACTCAGAATAGTGACTCAAGGAGGGCTTTAATACAAATAGTGACAGTTGCAACCAATTATGAAGCTTTAATGAAAAAATTTGAAATGAAGTTTGAAATGATAAAATTTGAAATGACTCACTTGAAAAGACCTTGATGCTTGGAAAGATTGAATGCAAGAGGAGAAGGGGACGACAGAGGATGAGATGGTTGGATGGTATCACTGACTCGATGGACATGAGTTTGAGTAAACTCAGGGAGTTGATGATGGACAGGGAGGCCTGGCATGCTGCAGTCCATGGGCTCGCAAAAAGTCTGACATGACTGAGCCACTGAACTGAACTGAAATGATAAAGTTGGTTTTTTATTTATTTTTCTTATGAAAGTAGCATGTTTTTATTTCTTTTACTTTCCCAGCTTTATTGAGCTGTGATGGATAAATAAAAATTGTACATATTTAGGTTGTACAATGTTATTTTTTCAGTGGTATACTATGTGACAATTTAATATATGTCATGAAACGATTATTACAATCAAGTTAACTAACACATCCATCATTTCACAAGGTAGCTTTTTGTTTTAAAAGCACTTGCATGTATGGAGTGTTCTGCTAAACACTTTATACATATTATCTCATTTACTTCTTACACTAATCTATGATTTAGGCATCATTATTATGCCTGTTTTACAGGTAAGGAAACTGAGGTACATAGTGTAGTAACATGCTTAACAGGTATTCTGTTAAAGACCATACGAGTGCCTATCAACTGGCAGTGATTTTACCCCCAGGGGACATTTGACAAGCCCATCCCCAAGAAAAAGAAATGCAAAATGGTTGTCTGAGGAGGCCTTACAAATAGCTGAGTAAAGAAGAGAAGTGAAAGGCAAAGGAGAAAAGGAAACATGTACCCATCTGAATGCAGGGTTCCAAAGAAGAGCAAGAAGAGTTAAGAAAGCCTTCCAAGTGATCAATGCAAAGAAATAGAGGAAAACAATAGAATGGGAAAGACTAGAGATCTCTTCAAGAAAATTAGCAATACCAAGGGGACATTTCATGCAAAGATGGGCACAGTAAAGGACAGAAATGGTATGGACCTAACAGAAGCAGAAGAGATTTAGAAGAGGTGGCAGGAATACATAAAAAAACTATATAAAAAAGATGTTAATGACCCAGATAATCATGATGGTGTGATTACTTACCTACAGCCAGACATCTTGGAGTATGAAGTCAAGTGGGCCTTAGGAAGCAACACTGCGAACAAAGTTAGTAGAAGTGATGAAATTCCAGCTGAGCTATTTCAAATTCTGAAAGATGAGGCTGTTAAAATGCTGCAGTCAATATGCCAGCAAATTGGAAAACTCAGCAATGGCCACAAGCCTGGAAAAGGTCAGTTTTCATTCCAATCCCAAAGAAAGGCAATGCCAAAGAATGTTCAAACTACCACACAGTTGCACTCATCTCACATGCTAGCAAAGTAATGCTCACAATTCTCCAAGCCAGGTTTCAACAGTACGTGAACTGTAAACTTCCAGATGTTCAAGCTGGTTTTAGAAAAGGCAGAGGAACCAGAGATCAAATTGCCAACATCCACTGGATCATTGAAAAAGCAAGAGAGTTTCAGAAAAACATATACTTCTGCTTTATTGACTATGCTAAAGCCTTTGACTGTGTTGATTACAACAAACTGTGGAAAATTCTTCAAGAGATGGGAATACCAGACCACCTTACCCACCTCCTAGGAAATCTGTATGCAGGTCAAGTAGCAACAGTTAGAACTAGGCATATAACAATGGACTGGCTCCAAATAAGGAAAGGAGTACGTCAAGGCTGTATATTGTCACCCTGCTTATTAAACCATATGCAGAGTACATCATGCAAAATGCCAAGCTGGATGAAGCACAAGCTGGAATCAAGATTTCCGGGAGAAATATCAATAACCTCAGATATGTAGATGACACCACCCTTATGGTAGAAAGTGAAGAGGAACTAAAGAACCTCTTGATGAAGGTGAGGGAGGAGAGTGAAAAGGCTGGCTTAAAACTCAACATTCAGAAAACTAAGATCATCACATCTTGGTCCCATCACATCATAGAAATAGATGGGAAAACAATGGAAACAGTGACAGATTATTTTCTTTAGCTCCAAAATCACTGCAGATGGTGACTACAGCCATGAAATGAAAAGATGCTTGCTCCTTGAAAGAAATGCTATAACAAGCCTAGACAGCATATTACAAAGCAGAGACATTACTTTGCCGATAAAGGTCCATCTAGTCAAAACCATGGTTTTTCCAGTAGTCATGTATGGATGTGAGAGTTGGACCATAAAGAAAGCTGAGCACCGAAGAATTGATGCTTTTGAACTGTGGTGTTGGAGAAGACTCCTGAGGGTCTCTTGGACTGCAAGGAAATCAAACCGGTCAATCCTAAAGGAAATCAGTTCTGAATATTTCATTGGAAGGACTGAGGCTAAAGCTGAAACTCCAATACTTTGGCCACCTGATGCGAAGAACTGACTCATTTGAAAAGACCCTGATGCTGGACAAGATTGAAGGTGGGAGGAGAAGGGGACGACAAAGCATGAATGGTTGGATGGCATCACCGACTCGATGGACATGAGTTTGAGCAAGCGCCGGGACTTGGTGATGGACAGGGAAGTCTGGCCTGCTGAAGTCCATGGGATCACAAAGAGTTGGATATGACTGAGCGACTGAACTGAACTCAACTGGAGATATTCTTGGTTGTCAGATGTAGCTGAGGGGCTTTGCCACTGGCATTTAATGGGTAGAGATTAGGGGTGTTAATATACACCCCTCAATATATAGGACTGGATCCCCACTCTTAACTAGCTTAAAGGGTCAATAGTGCCTCAGCTGAGAAACTTGGCTCTATAAAAGTGACCTACATTAATCCTTACAGTAACCTTGATGAGAAATTGAGGCTCACAGAGATGGAGGCAAATGCCCCAGGTCTCTCAATGAGTGAGTGGCAGAGCTGAGGATTGAAGCTATGTGTGTTGAATTTCAAACCAGACTCTTAATCATGTAGGTAGATGGCTCCAAAGGGGTTGGTATACAGCATTTCTGGGATGGATAAGAGGCTTGGAAAATATGAAACTGGAGCACTGTTATCAAGATGTGGATAAGCTACAATTTAGGGTCTATAGTGGGAATTCAGTCGTGAGCATGGGGGCAGCTGTGTTCATTTTCGAACCCAAGAGGAGGGCACTTTACCCCTTCTGATACTGAGAGGACATCCCCAAAGGGAGCTGAAGTGGATTTTGATTGCAAATTCATTTACCCATTCTGTGTTTATTGAGTGTCAACTCTGTGCTTGGTGCTGGTGATGTAATGGCAAAAAAAGGTCAGTTTCCTGCTCCAGTGGAATATGTGTTCAAGTGGAGAGACAGACAGCATGCTACCCAACAAACACACAGAATGAGTAGATTGCAATTATCCCCCTGAAGAAAACGCATGATGCTGTGACAGTGAATATTGGGGTGGTGGATATTTTACATGTGGAGTCTGGGAGGCCTCCCTGGGGTGGGACCATGAAAACTATAAGAAAGCTGGGACAAAACAGGAGAAAATAACCTCAGGCAGTGGGAACTGCAAGGATAGAGCATGTGGTGGGATTATGCTCAGGGTGTCCCAGCAGCAGATAGAAGGTGTTGGGAGCACCGGTATCTCACACTGCCAGGCTATGACATGTAAAGAAGCTTTCACCAGAGTGTACCGTAATGCGCTGCTTCCTTCATCGAGAGAGTCTTGTTATGAAGAAAGTGTCAGTGGAGCCCAGCAGTGTGCTTAATGATGTAGTTGACCAACGTCCTGGCCCAAGTTCCTCCTCTTATCACAGACAGGTTGTATTTTGAGGATGGTTAGCTGGTCCTGGGACCACACACTGAGTAGTCCTGCAGAAGCAGATGCTGATGGCTTTCCAACTAGATCCGTCACTCTATCCATGCAGGCACGGTCCTGTGTTCTCTTACTTAGAGTGTTCCCAGCCCTGGAGGGACACTCTGCCAGAGCACTGGGAATTAATGTCCCTAGAATGATGCTCAGCAGTGAGGGATGGGACAGGGAGGATTAACTCCCCAGCTTCCTTACTCTATATTGGGACCACTCTGAGATATGTCTACACAGAGGGTCCCCAGGAGACCCAAGCCCCTGTTGTCCACAGAGGTGATCCACTTATTAATGTATCCTGTTACACTTTTCCCACTCCCTCACAATGCTTCTGGGATCATCTAGAGATGATCCCCTTGAACCCGACTCCTTGTCTCAAGGTCTGCTTCTGGGAGAACTTCCACAGAGAGTGTGGCCAGACTGGGATGCACGCAGGGCGAATGGTGCCTGTGGAGGTCAGATAGCTGTGAGGGCCAGATCACACAGGGCCTTGTTGACCATGGCAGGAAACTTGGACTTTATTCTAAGCGTGGGGAACCACTGAAGATCTTAAGCAGGGGAGGAGTATTACATGATCCAGTTTGTAATTTAAAAATCTCTTTAGGTTGTGATTTGTGGAGTGGGTTGGATGGGAGCAGGAATAGAAGCGGGGGACCAGTTAGAAGTTGTTGACAGCAGTTCAGGGAGGAGCTGATGGTGGCTAGGGGGTGTGGTACAGATGGAGTGGTTTAGTCACAAGTCATGTCTGACTCTTGTGACCTCATGGACTGTAGCCTGCCAGGCTCTTTTATCCATGGGATTCTCCAGGCAAGACTACTGGAGTGGGTTGCCATTTCTTTCTCCAGGGGATCTTTCCTGACCCAGGAATCAAACGCAGGTCTCCTGCATTGCAGGCAGATTCTTTACCGACTGAGCTATGAGGGAAGATACAGATGGAAGCACATGCATAGATGTGAGATACATTTAGGAAGATGAATCAAAGGACTTGATGGTGGGTGGGCCATGGCAGGAGAGCGAGGGAGGAGGATCGAGAATGATGCCTTGATTTCCTGATTCCCAGTGTGGACAGAGGGAGCTGGGTGGTATTCTGCCATAGAAGGCACTCAGAAAGTCAGTGATCAGAACGAGCTTCTCTGCTTTAATAGTGCTCCACATTTAAGCCATGCTAGCTGATCTAGGAGTCCACTGCACACAATGAATAAATATGTCCTGTGTGTATCTGGGTAGAATCCCTGAGAGAATATTGAAACCACTATTACAGCCACAAGGAGAAGCTGTTCCCTCTATTTCACCAAGCACAGGGGCATTAAACTTAACAGGCTAAAAAATGAAGTGGAAGGCCAGCCCAGTGACCGCGACAGCTGCTGACGAGCTCACACAGAGAGGATGCCCTCGAAGTGAAATGGGAGATGTGGAAAAGGTAGGGTAGGGGCCTGAGACGAAGACCTCGAACTTCAACAGCCAGAGGCTGCTGAACCACCACCCTCACGCCACTGAACGCCACTGGAAATGCACAAGTATATTTCTCAAGAAGTGGATGCAAAGGGAGGGATTAGAGATCTGGGGCCATGCTTTATTTGGAGTGTGATCTCTCACTTTTATTTTGAGTGTGATCTCTCCTAGAAAATGACATTTGGAACAAACACCAAATGATACCAATATTTTAACAGACAGTCCAAGACTTCATGCCCCGAAGTGAGGATTTCTTTGGAAAACAGTCTCCTTGGAAGCCTCTATGATTATAGGTTTTCAGTCAGTGATGTGCAGAGCTAGCACGGGTTGCCCCAAAGTGCAGTGAGCATCTGGCCACTGGATGGAGGACTATTTGGCAGCATTTTGAGAACAGCTCCAATGGGGAATGTCTAATTCTGGTCTTGAAATTCAAACTGCCTCCATGTTCTCAGTTGATGACACTCACAAGGCAACTGGTTTCTGTATACACTGGGGTACCTGGGCTTAACCACAATCATGATACCTGGATTTTATACCTTGCTTTCTTCACCAGACTGAGGTTCATCTATCTATCCATCATCTATTTATCTATTTGCCTATCTATCATCAAGTGATACTTGATTTTTACTAAGATGAAAATCTGTTTTCATCGTAAAGTTTGGCCACCAGTGAGCATCATCCATAGCAGAGCATAGAGATTATGAAAACATACATTAGGGTTAAATCTGTGGGGTTTAAATCTTGGCTCTGTTCTTTAGCCACTAAGCACTCTTGGGCAAGGTGTGCTGCATTTTCTTAACCTATAAATGGAGTAATACCTCATAGGACTGTGAGGGTTAACTGCATCAAGGCACCTAAAACTTTAGAGCAGCAGCTGGTCTTAGGTTTTAACATGGGTTAAGCACTCAGGGCTTAACATGGGTTGGTGATAATGATGTCTGTATGTTTGGAGTCTGAAGGTATACATTTGAATCAGTTCTAATGAGGTGGATGAAACTGGAGCCTATTATACAGAGTGAAGTAAGCCAGAAAGAAAAACACCAATACAGTATACTAACGCATATATATGGAATTTAGAAAGATGGTAACAATAACCCTGTGTACGAGACAGAAAAAGAGACACTGATGTATAGAACAGTCTTATGGACTCTGTGGGAGAGGGAGAGGGAGATGGTGGGAAGATTTGGGAGAATGGTATTGAAACATGTAAAATATCATGTATGAAGCAAGTCGCCAGTCCAGGTTCGATGTACGATACTGAATGCTTGGGGCTAGTGCACTGGGACGACCCAGAGGGATGGTATGGGGAGGGAGGAGGGAGGAGGGTTCAGGATGGGGAACACATGTATACCTGTGGCAGATTCATTTTGGTATTTGGCAAAACTAATACAATTATGTAAAGTTTAAAAATAAAATAAAATTAAAAAAATAAAAATAAAATAAAATTTTAAAAAAATTAATTTTTAAAATTGAAGTATAGTTGATGTACAATATTATATAAGTTACAGATTTACAATATAGTGATCTACAATTTTAAAGGTTATACTCCATTTATAGTTATAAAATATTGGCTATGTTCCCCCTGTTGTACAAATATATTCTTGTAGCCTATTTATTTTATACATAATAGTACCTCTTAATCCTCTACCCTTATTTTCCCCCCTCCTCCTTCCCCTCTCCCTACTGGTAACCAGTAGTTTTTTCTCTGTATCTGTGAGTCTGCTTCTTTTTTGTTTTATTCACTAGTTTGTTATACTTTCTTTTAGATTCCACATATAAGAGATGTTATGCAGTAGTTGTCCTTATCTGACTTATTTCACTTAGCATAATATCCTCTAAGTCCATCCATTTGTTGCAAGTGGGACAATTCTGAGCTGGGCAGTGTCCTCACCTTCAGGACTCAGCATCCTCAACTGTGAGTGTTCCTGCCAGATGAACTGTTGGATGGTCCCTTCGATTGCCTGTGACCCCACAATTCAGAGACTTCCCAATATGTGGCATCCAAAACCTGCAGACCCACCTGCCCAGGTCCCTCAGAACCTTTTAGTAACCTTGGGACAGGGGTGGGGAGAGCTATAAAATACTTTATATATTGTTTTAGGTCACTTTGTAAATAATATTTCCATTGTTCTGCAAAAGGAATGTGTATCCTTTATGGCAAAATTGAAAAAAGTCTAGAAAAGAACAAAGAAGAAAATGAAAACCATCAGTATCTACCACCAAGAAATAGCCATGTTTAACAATACATAAGCCCAGGGCTGTTTTTATGGAATCATTAGTAGCTGTAGCTATTTAGTATTAATTGTGTGTTTTATTAACATATTTTACTTCCTCTGACCTCATTTTATCCTCACCACAGCTTTGTGAGATGAGTATCATTTTTGCCATTTATAGATAATAAAGTTGAGATTCAGAGTACATGTGACTTGCTCAGGGTCAAACATTCTCTTTGGTAAACTACTTCTGCCCTTTAACAATATATTATATCCTTAAACTACTAAAAATAGAACTTCCATATGACCCAGCAATACTACTACTGGGCACATACCCTGCTGCTGCTCCTGCTGCTAAGTCACCTCAGTCGTGTCCGACTCTGTGCGACCCCATAGATGGCAGCCCACCAGGCTCCCTGGTCCCTGGGATTCTCCAGGCAAGAACACTGGAGTGGGTTGCCATTTCCTTCTCCAATGCATGAAAGTGAAAAGTGAAAGTGAAGTCGCTCAGTCATGTCTGACTCTTAGCGACCCCATGCATTGCAGCCTATCAGGCTCCTCCGTCCATGGGATTTTCCAGGCAAGAGCACTGGAGTGGGGTGCCATTGCCTTCTCTGGGGTACATGCCCTGAGAAAACCATAATTCAAGAAGACACATGCACTCCAGTGTTCACTGCAGCACTATTTACAATAGCCAGGACGTGGAAAAAACCTGCCTGTCCATCAGTGGATAAAGACAATGTGGTACGCATATACAATGGAGTATTAGCCATAAAAAGGAATGAAATTGGGTCATTTGTAGAGGCGTGGATGGACCTAGAGTCTGTCATACAGAGTGAAGTAAGTCAGAAAGAAAAACAAATACCATATATTAATGCATGTATGTGGAATCTAGGAAAAAAATGGTACAAATGAACCTATTTGCAGAGCAGGAATAGAGATGCAGATGTAGAAAAGGGACATGTGGACATGGAGTGGGGGTAGGATGAACTGGGAGATTGAGATCGATGAATGTGTACTGCCAAGTGTGAAACAGATAGCTAGTGGGAGCCTACTGCAGAGCGCAGGGAGCTCAGCTCAACCTGTGGTGACCTAGATGGGCGGGATTGGACAGAGGGGAGCACTGGGAGGAGACTCCAAGAGGGTGGGGATATATGTATACATATAGCTGATTTGTTTCGTTGTACAGCAGAAACTAACACAACATTGTAAAGCAACTATACCCCAGTTTTAAAAATATAAGTGTTTTTACTTATGTGGTTAAATATACTTCTAAAACGTGATTAAGGCAAACCAATACAATATTGTAAAGTTAAAAAATAAAATTAAAAAAAATAAAAAAAAGAATTTCAAATATTTAAGTTTGCAACTAAGTAATTCACTCACATGGTTAAAAAATAAAAAGGTTTACAGTGAGGTGCTTTCACTGATTTCTGTCCCCATCTGACTACTCTCACTGAAAACTGTTGCTCATTTCTTGAATCTTTTTCCAGAGTCCGCTTATGATGCTACAAGGAGGTAGGCATATAGGTTTTTATTTTCTGCAAAAGGTTGTACGCTATAACCGTTGTTCCACACTATAAACCTTGCTTTTCCACTGAACAATGTTTCTGAGAGGACTTTCTATATCAAGTATATACAGAATTACCTCATTTCTTTTTGTCACGCTACAGTAATCCATTACTTGAATATGCTGCAATTTATTTAACAGGCACTATTGATAGGCATTTGAATATTTTCCTTAGTATTTACTATTTCAAGTAATACTTTAAAGAATAACATTGTAAATGAACTGTTTTTCACTTTTCAGAGGCTGTATGGTATTCCTGCTGAGTGACATGTTGCAATTTATTTAACCAATCCACTATAAATAGATGAACTGTCATCTTTCTGACTCAGGGATCAAACTCACATCTCCTGTGTCTCCTGCATTGGCAGGTGAATTCTTTACTAACTGTGCCATGTGGTGATAAGGAACCCATCTGCCAATACAGGAGATGTAAAAGACATGAGTTCAAACCCTGAGTCGAGAAAATTCCCTGGAGAAGGAAATGGCAACCCATTCCAGTATTCTTGCCTGGAAAATCCCATGGACAGAGAAGCCTGGAGGGCTATAGTTCATGGGATCACAAAGAGTCAGACATGACTGAAGTGACTTGGAACACACATAAATAGATATCTAGGTTGTTTCTGGGTTTCCCTTATTGTAAATAATGCTGATGTGACATTCTGACTCATGAACATTTGTGCTATTACTTTTAAGCTTTCTCTTAGGAAAATACTAGTAGAATTTTTAAGGTATTTGATATACATTGCTCATTTGTCTCCAGGAAAAGTTGTGCCAATTGCCAGCAGCAGTGTCTGAGAAGGTGGAGTCCTGTTCCTCCTAATAGGATACTTTTGGGAGATGGCAGCTAGGGTGGAAGAACAGTTGTTCAGACCATGGCCAAGGGCAGCTGGATTGGGAAGGTCCTTCAGACTTCTTAATTGAGAAAGAATCCATGCTCAGAGAGAGGAAGAGCCTTGCCTAAGCCCACATGGATGGTGTGGATGATATGGGCTGGAGTTGGAACTATTTTGGGATTCCTGAATCATTGCGCAGGCAGCATAGCTCTGTGGTTAGGGACATAGATGACTCAGTTTGGAATTCTCCCAGAATTTTGTTAGCTGTGTGCTCTGGGGTAGGTTAACAAACCTCTCTGAAGCTCAGATTTCTCATCTGTAAAATAGGACAAACCCCACTTAATTATGGCAAGGAATTAAAGGAACACAGGGGCTAACCCACACTTATTAGTATTTTACTAAAGATAGTCATCATCATTATCCATTTATTCATGGTCTCTCTAAGTTGATCCAAATAATGACAAGCAGCTTGGGAGATATTTGTAGGTACCATGTCAGACTCAGGCTGCTGATTGATAAGTAGATTTTGATGACTGCAGGAATGTCTTAATTTTCTAAGGGTATATGAACCCATTCTGTTGTAAGCCTTTTCTCCAATCCTTGATGTTCTGGCGGCAGAGGGCTTGGAGAAGAGCAGGCACAGATAGGGTCTCAGTCTACCCAGTTTTTCTTTGCTAATCTCCCAGAAGCTTGGGCCATACTGGCTGGAGCTGCACTGTGCTTTGTGAAAGCCTCCTGGTAATGTAGGACTGGTCCACTAATATCCATCCATTTAGCAAATGCTTATTAAGGGTCCACTATGTGTCATGTGATAGTGATGCAGTGTTGAGCAAAAATGTGATCTATGATTAAATGGAGCTTAGCATATAGTAGGGTATATCAGTCTGCTAGTGCAGTGTAACAAACAACCATGGCATTTCAGTGGCATGCAGCAATAAGCATTTATTTTGCTCTGTGTCTATGGGTTGATTTCAAGTTTGGCTGATCTAGCTGGGCTCCTCAGGGAAGTTCTCAGTTGCAGGTCAAGTCTGTCTAATCCTCATGACTCCCACCCTCCTTGTGCTAGTGGGCTCACTGGGCATGTTCTTCACATGCTGATGGCAGAAGCACAAAATATTTCAAGGTCTAGCCTCAAAACTGAGTCATCATCACTTCACTCCATTTGCCTAAATAGATCATGTGGCTGAGCCCGAAGTCAGGAAATGAGACTGTGAAATTATGTAACAAAACATGCATACACAGGGAGGGTTGAGTAATTAGGACCAATATTCCAGTCTGTCACAGGCTAGAAGAACATTAAGGAAATAGTGCACAATTATATAATTATAAACTATGACACATGCCACTGAGGGAAATTCCTGAATGTGAAGAGAAATCTGACTGGTTAGAGACACTAGGGGAAACGTTACAGAGGAGGTGATGATTAAGATGAGAGTCTAATCAGAACCTAGAAGGATGTCAACCTAGAAGGAAGACAGAGTAGGAGAAGATATCCAGGACAATGAAGCATCAGGTGCAAAGTCCCCAGGTCAGGTGGAAGCAAGTGTGGCTGGAGGGTATGAGAGGAAGTTTGAGATGTGGGCTGGGCCATGTCCTTTAAGATTTTGGTCTTTGTCCTAAGAGTAAGTCATGTCTTGAAAGTGAGGAGTATTGGCTTCCTGTCATGATTGTTAGCATTGGATTCTTGTCATGACTGTTCCTTAAAAAATTTATTTATTTATTTATTTGGCTGCACTGGGTCTTAGTTGTGGCATGCGGGATCTAGTTACCTGACCAGGAGTCAAACCTGGTCCCCCTGCATTGGGAGTGTGCAGAATCTTAGCCACTGGTCCACCAGGGAAGTCTTTTGACTCTTCCTCTGCTGGGCGTTATACTCACCCCATGGACCGGAGAAGGTCAGTTTTCATTCCAATCACAAAGAATGGCAACGCCAAAGACTGTTCAAGCTACCGCACAATTGCACTCATTTCGCATGCTAGCAAGATAATGCTCAAAATCTTTCAAGCTAGGCTTCAGCAGAAGACGAACTGAGAACTGCCAGATGTACAAGCTGGATTTAGAAAAGGCAGAGGAACCAGAGATCAAATTGCCAACATCCACTGGATCATAGAAAAGCAAAAGAATTCCAGAAAAACATCTGCTTCATGGACTATACTAAAGCCTTTGACTGTGTGGATCACAACAAAGTGTGGACAATTCTTAAAGAGATGGTAATACCAGACCACCTTACCTGCCTCCCGAGAAACTTGTATGCAGGTCAAGAAGCGGTAGTTAGAACCAGACATGAAAAAACAAACTGGTTCACAATTGAGAAAGGAGTACATCAAGGCTGTATATTGTCACCCTGCTTATTTAACTTATATGCGGAGTACATCATGTGAAGTACTGGGCTGGATTAAGTTCAAGCTGGAATCAAGATTGCTGAGAGAAATATCAATACTCTCAGATATGCAGATGGCATTTCCCTAATGGCTGAAAGGGAAGAGGAACTAAAGAGTTTCTTGATGAGAATGAAAGAGGAGAGTGAAAAAACTGGCTTAAAACTCAACATTCAAAAAACTAAGATCATGGCATCTGGTCCCATCACTTCATAGAAATAAATGGAGAAACAATGGAAACAGTGACAGACTTTATTTTCTTGGACTCCAAAATCACTGTAGATTGTGACTGAAGTCATGAAATTAAAAGATGCTTGCTCCTTGGAAGAAAAACTATGACAAACCTAGACAGCGTATTAAAAAGCAGAGACATACACTTAGTCATGTATGGATGTGAGAATTGGACCATAAAGAAGGCTGAGCACTGAAGGATTGATGTTTTCAAACTATGGTGCTGGAGAAGACTCTTGAGAGTCCCTTGGACAGCAAAGAGATCAAACCAGTCAATCCTAGAGGAAATCAGTCCTGAATATTCATTGGAAGGACTGATGATGAAACTGAAGCTCCAAAACTTTGGCCACCTGGTGTGAAGAGCTGATTCATTGGAAAAGACCCTGATCATGGGAAAGACTGAGGGCAGGAGAAGGGTGTGACAGTGGATGAGATGGTTGGATGGAGTCACCAATTCAATGGACATGAGTTTGAAGACACTTGGGGAAATAGTGGAGGACAGGGAAGTCTGGCATGCTGCAGTCCATGGAGTTCCAAAGAGATGGACATGACTTAGTGACTGAACAGCAACAATATTCATCCCTTTCTTATTCACAGTCCTGTTCATCCCTCAGTATGTACCGGGAATATCAGCTCCATGAAACCCCTTTAAGTTTCCCTGGGCAGCCAGTTGCTGTCTCTCTGGATCCCCCTCTACTGGGTATGGATGTCTTCTGTGATAATACTGGCCTACAACTTTGGTGGTTTATCTCTCTTGCAAGGCTGTGGGCTATTGGGAGGCTGACACTCTGCTGTATTTCTCTTTGCCCCTCCTGTACTTGGCAACAGGCCTTGGCTCAGATTAATTACCTGGGAAATGTTTATTGTTTTGAAGATTAAATACAATAATGCATACTATGTGAAGTTTGGACACTGTGCTACATTATTATTATCCACATCATCTGAATGGTGCCATGTCATCTTCCCTGGTGGGAGGGACAGTCTTATTGTAAGAGTGGGCTCTGGCCTAGTGGGTGATACAGAGGTTGCAAGCACATAGATTGCACAGAGAACCCAGGAAAGTAAAACAAACAAGCAATGAAAGGCTGGGGTTAACAGCCAGGAGTGGTGAGGTTGGGGCAGACTGTAGAGGGAGTGCCCCACCATAGGGAGCAGTCTCTATTCAGCTCTGCCAACCTTGTCTGTGCAAGAATGTGGGTTCCAGTTCCAGATTTGATTATTTCCAGATCTGATTATTTTTAAAATTAGTTAATTTATTTTAATTGGGGGCTATTTGCTTTACAATATGGTAGTGGTTTTTGCCATACATTGACATGAATCAGCCACGGGTGTACATGTGTCCCCCATCCCAAACCTTCCTCCCAACTTCCTCCCCATCCCATCCCTCAGGGTCATCCCCAGTGCACCGGCCCTGAGTGCTGTCTCATGCATCAAACCTGGACTGGCGATCTATTTCATATATGATAATATACATGTTTTAATGCTCTTCTCTCAAATCATCCCACCCTAGCCTTCTCCCACAGAATCCAAAAGTCTGTTCTGTATATCTGTGTCTCTTTTGCTGTCTTGCATATAAGGTCATTGTTACCATCTTTCTAAATTCCATATATACGCGTTAATATACTGTATTGGTGTTTTTTCTTCTGACTTACTTCACTCTGTATAATAGGGTCCAGTTTCATCACCTCATTAGAAGTGATTCAAATGTGTTCTTTTTAATACCTGAGTAATATTCCATTGTGTATATGTACCACAACTTCCTTATCCATTTGTCTGCCAATGAACATCTAGGTTGCTTCCATGTCCTAGCTATTGTGATCAGTGCCACAATGAACATTGCGGTACATGTGTCTCTTTAAATTCTGGTTTCCTCACTGTGTATGCCCAGCAGTGGGATTGCTGGGTCATATGGCAGTTCTATTTCCAGTTTTTTAAGGAATCTCCACACTGTTCTCCATAGTGGCTGTACTACATTTGCATTTGCATAGTTTGCATTCCCACCCACAGTGTAACAGGGTCCCCTTGTCTCCTCACCCTCTCCAGGATTTATTGTTTGTAGACTTTTTGATAGCAGCCATTCTGACCCGTGTGAGATGGTACTTCATTGTGGTTTTGATTTGCATTTCTCTGATAATGAGTGATGTTAAGCATCTTTTTATGTGTTTGTTAGCCATTTATATGTCTTCTTTGGAGAAATGTCTGTTTAGTTATTTGGCCCATTTTTTGATTGGGTTGTTTATTTTTCAGGAATTGACCTGCATGAGCTGCTTATATGTTTTTGAGATTGTCAATTGGGCTTCATTTGCTATTATTTTCTCCCATTCTGAAGGCTGGCTTTTCACCTTGCTTATAGTTTCCTTCATTGTACCAAAGCTTTTGAGTTTAATTAGGTCCCATTTGTTTATTTTTGCTTTTATTTCCATTACTCTGGGAGGTGGGTCATAGAGGATCTTGCTGTGATTTATGTCAGAGAGTGTTCTGCCTATGTTTTCCTCTAGGAATTTTATAGTTTCTGGTCTTACATTTAGATCTTTAATCCATTTTGAGTTTATTTTTGTGTATGGTGTTATAAAGTGTTCTAGTTTTTCTTTTACAGGTGGTTGACCAGTTTTCCCAGCACCACTTGTTAAAGAGGTTGTCTTTTCTCCATTGTATATTTTTGCCTCCTTTGTCAAAGATAAGGTGTCCATAGGTGAGTGGATATATCTCTGGGCTTTCTATTTTGTGTCATTGATCTATATTTCTGTCTTTGTGCCGGTACCATACTGTCTTGATGACTGTAGCTTTGTAGTATAGTCTGAAGTCAGGCAGATTGATTCTTCCAGTTCCATTCTTCTTTCTCAAGATCGCTTTGGCTATTAGAGGTTTTTTGTATTTCCATACAAATTGTGAAATTCTTTGTTCTGTTCTGTGAAAAATACCATTGCTAGCTTGATAGGGATTGCATTGAACCTATAGATTGCTTTGGATAGTATACTCATTTTCACTATATTGATTCTTTGATCCATGAACATGGTATGTTTCTCTATTTGTGTCATCTTTCATTTCTTCATCAGTGTTTTATAGTTTTCTATATATATGTTTTTTGTTTCTTTTATGTTTTATTTTTTAATTTTTTTAATTTAATTTTTTAACTTTACAATATTGTATTGGTTTTGCCATATATCAAAATGAATCCACCACAGGCATACATGTGTTCCCCATCCTGAACCCTCCTCCCTCCTCCCTCCCTGTACCATCCCTCTGGGTCGTCCCAGGTAGATTTATTCCTAAGTATTTTATTCTTTTCATCACAATGGTGAAAGGGATTGTTTCCTTAATTTCTCTTCCTGTTTTCTCATTGTTAGTGTATAGGAATGTGGGATTTCTGTGTATTAACTTTATATCCTGCAACTTTACTATATTCATTGATTAGCTCTAGTACTTTTCTGGTGGAGTCTTTAGGGTTTTCTATGTAGAGGATCATGTCATCTGCAAACAGTGAGAGTTTTACTTCTTCTTTTCCAATCTGGATTCCTTTTATTTCTTTTTCTTCTCTGATTGCTGTGGCTAA
Organism: Bos grunniens; assembly: GCF_055505025.1. Taxonomy (NCBI): domain Eukaryota; kingdom Metazoa; phylum Chordata; class Mammalia; order Artiodactyla; family Bovidae; genus Bos; species Bos grunniens. Next base: position 17,279,248 of record NC_141182.1, read on the forward strand.
AACTTCCAAAACTATGTTGAATAGTAGTGGTGAGAGTGGGCACCCTTTTCCTGACTTTAGGGGAAATGCTTTCAATCTTTTGCCAGTGAGGATGATGTTTGCTGTGGGTTTATCATATATGGCTTTTATTATGTTGAGGTATGTTCCTTCTATGCCTGCTTTCTGGAGAGTTTTTATCATACATGGGTGTTGAATTTTGTCAAAGGCTTTCTCTGCATCTGTTGAGATAATCATACAGTTTTAATCTTTCAATTTGTTAATGTGCTGTATCACATTGATTTGTGAATATTGAAGAATCCTTGGATCCCTGGGATAAAGCCCACTTGGTCATGATGCATGATCTTTTTCATATGTTTTTGGATTCTGTTTGCTAGAATTTTGTTAAGGATTTTTGCATCTATGCTCACCAGTGATATTGGCCTGTAGTTTTCTTTTCTTGTGGCATCTTTGTCTGGCTTTGGTATTAGGGTGATGGTGGCCTCATAGAATGAGTTTGGGAGTTTACCTTCCTCTGCAATTTTCTGGGAGAGTTTGAGTAGGATAGGTATTAGCTCTTCTCCAAATTTTTGGTAGAATTCACCTGGGAAGCCATCTGGTCCTGGGCTTTTGTTTGTTGGAACATTTTTGATTACAGTTTCTATCTATATGCTTGTGATGGGTCTGTTAAGATTTTCTATTTCTTCCTGGTTCAGTTTTGGAAGGTTATACTTTTCTAAGAATTTTTCCATTTCTTCCAAGTTGTCCATTTTATCGGCATATAATTGCTGATAGTAGTCTCTTATGATCCTTTGTATTTCTGTGTTCTCTGTTGTGATTTCTCCATTTTCATTTCTAATTTTGTTGATTTGATTCTTATCCCTTTTTTTCTTGATGAGTCTGGCTAATAGTTTGTCTATTATATTTATCTTCCCGAAGAACCAGCTTTTAGTTTTGTTGATTTTTGCTATAGTCTGCTTTGTTTCTTTTTCATTTATTTCTGCCCTAATTTTTATGATTTCTTTCCTTGTACTAACCCTGGAGTTCTTCATTTCTTCTTTTTCTAGTTGCTTTAGGTATAAAGTTAGGTTATTTATTTTTATTTTTCTCTTGTTTCTTGAGGTAAGCTTGTATTGCTATGAACCTTCCCCTTAGCACTGCTTTTACTGATTATCTCATAGGTTTGGGGTTGTTGTGTTTTCATTTTCATTTGTTTCTATGCATATTTTGACTTACTTTTTGATTTCTTCTGTGATTTGTTGGTTATTCAGAAGTGTGTTGTTTAGTCTCCATATGTTTGTATTTTTAATAGTCTTATTGCATTGTGATCAGAAAAGATGCTTGAAATGACTTCAGTTATTTTGAATTTACCAAGGCTAGATTTATGGCCCAGGATGTGATCTATCCTGGAGAATGTTCTGTGTGCCCTAGAGAAAAAGGTGAAATTCATTGTTTTATGGTGAAATGTCCTATAGATATCAATTAGGTCTAACTGGTCTATTGTATCATTTAAAGTTTGTGTTACCTTGCTAATTTTCTGTTTAGTTGATCTATACATAGGTGTGAGTGGGGTATTAAAGTCTCCTACTCTTATTGTGTTGCTGTTAATTTCCCCTTTCATACTTGTTAAATTTTGCCTTATGTATTGAGGTGCTCCTATGCTGGGTAGATATATATTTATAATTGTTATAACTTCTTCTTGGATTGATCCTTTGATCATTATGTAGTATCCTTCTTTGTCTCTTTTCATGACCTTTATTTCAAAGTCTATTTTATCTGATATGAGTATTGCTACTCCTGCTTTCTTTTGGTCTCCATTTGCATGAAGTATCTTTTTCCAGACCTTCACTTTCCGTCTGTATGTGTCCCTTGGTTTGAGGTGGGTATCTTGGCATATATAGGGGTCTTATTTTTGTATCCAGCCAGTCTTTGTCTTTTGGTTGGGGCATTCAACCCATTTACATTTAAGGTAATTATTGATAGTAAGATCCCATTGCCATTTACTTTGTTGTTTTGGGTTTGAGTTTATAAACCTCTTCTGTGTTTCCTGTCTAGAGATCCTTTAGCATTTGTTGAAAAGCTGGTTTGGTGGTGCTGAATTCTCTCAGTTTTTGCTTGTCTGTAAAGCTTTTGATTTCTCCTTCATATTTGAATGAGATCCTTGCTGAGTATAGTAATCTGGGTTGTAGGTTTTTCTCTTTCATCACTTTAAGTATGTCCTGCCATTCCCTCCTGTACTGAAGAGTTTCTGTTGAAAGATCAGCTGTTATACTTATGGGGATCCCCTTGTGTGTTATTTGTTGCTTTTCCCTTGCTGCTTTTAATATTTGCTCTTTGTGTTTGATCTTTGTTACTTTGATTAATATGTGTCTTGGGGTGTTTCGCCTTGGGTTTATCCTGTTTGGACTCTCTGGGTTCCTTGAACTTGGGTGGCTATTTCCTTCCCCATTTTAGGGAAGCTTTCAACTATTATCTCCTCAAGTATTTTCTCAGGCCTGTTCTTTTTGTCTTCTTCTGGACCTCCTATGATTCGAATGTTGGGGCATTTAACATTGTTCCAGAGGTCTCTAAGGTTGTCCTCATTTCTTTTAATTCTTTTTTTGTTTTGTTTTCCTTTCTGCTTCATTTATTTACACTATACTATCTTCCACCTCCCTTATCCTATCTTCTGCCTCAGTTAGTTATTCTACTGTTGATTCCCTCCAGAGTGCTTTTGATCTCAGTTATTACATTATTCATTATTGATTGACTCTTCTTTATTTCTTCTAGGTCTTTGTTAAACATTTCTTGCATCTTCTCAATCCTTTGTCTCTAATCTATTTATCTGTAACTCCATTTTGTTTTCAAGATTTTGGATCATCTTTACTATCATTATTCTGAATTCTTTTTCTGGTAGACTCCCTATCTCCTCCTCTTTTATTTGGTTTGGTGGGCATTTATCATGTTCCTTTACCTGTTGAATATTTCCCTGCCTTTTCATTTTGTTCAGATTGCTGTGTTTGGGGTGCCCTTTCTGTAGGCTGGAAGTTTGTGGTTCCTCTTTATTGTGAAGCATGCTCCCTGTGGGTTGGACTAGTGGCTTGTCAAGGTTTCCTGGTTAGGGGAGCTTGCATCTGTGTTCTGGTGGGTGGAGCTGGATCTCTTCTCTCTGGACTGCAACGAAGTGTCCAGTAGTGAGTTTTGGGGGTGTCTATGGGTTTGGTATGGCTTTGGGCAGCCTGTCTTTTAATGCTCAGGGCTGTGATCCTGCTTTGCTGGAGAATTAGCAGGGTGTGTCTTGCTCTGAAACTTGTTGGCTCTTGGGTGGAGCTTGATTTTAGTGTAGGTATGGAAGCTTCTGGATGAGCTCTTGTCTATTAATGTTTCCTGGAGTCAGGAGTTCTCTGCTGTTCTCAAGTTTTGGAGTTAAGCCTCCTGCCTCTGGCTTTCAGTCTTATTCTTACAGTAGCCTCAAGACTTCTCCATCTACACAGCACAAATGATAAAACATCTAGGTTAATGGTGAAACAATTCTCCACAGCAAGGGACATCCAGAGAGGTTCACAGAAGTACATGGAGAAGAGAAGAGGGAGGAGAAGATAGGGGTGACCAGGAAGAGAAAAGAGAGAGTCAAAAAGGGAGAGAGAAATCTAGTCAGTAATCAATTCCCTAGGTGCTGTCCACAGTCTGGAACACCCAGAGAGATTCACAGTTACGTAGAGCAGAGAAGAGGGAGGAAGGAGATAGCGGTGACCAGGAGGAGAAGTGGGAGAATCAAAAGGGGAGACAGAAATCAAGCCAGTAATCCCACCCCTAAGTGAAAATGGATACTGAAAATTAAATTCTTAAAGGTAAAAAATTGATAACAAATACCAAAAAGCAAAGATTAAAAATCTAGAGTAGAGGTTAGACTTTCAAAATGCAATATTAAAAATACAAAACAAAATCAATCACAAAAATTATTTTAAAAGAGCTCTGAAATGTGCTTTAACAATAGGGTCTTTTTTTTTTTTTTTGCAAGGTAAGAGTAGGTTATAAAAATGAAAATCAAAGGATTAATAAAGAACTTAAATTAAAAAAATTAAAAAGTGATAATCAGTTCAGTTCAGTTCAGTAACTCAGTTGTGTCTGACTCTTTGTGACCCCATGGACTGCAAAATGCCAGGCCTCCCTGTCCATCACCAACTCCTGGAGCTTGCTCAAACTCATGTCCATCGAGTCTGTGATGCCATCCAACTATCTTATCCTCTGTTGTCCCCTGTGCCTCCTGCCTTCAATCTTTCCCAGCATCAGGATCTTTTCAAGTGAGTCAGCTCTTCACATGAGGTGGCCAAAGTACTGGAGCTTCAGCTTCAACATCAGTCCTTCCAATGAACACTCAGGACTGATTTCCTTTAGGATGGACTGTTTGGATCTCCTTGCAGTCCAAGGGACTCTCAAGAGTCTTCTCCAACACCACAGTTCAAGAGCATCAATTCTTGAGCGCTCAGCCTTCTTTATAAGAGTCCAACTCTCACATCCATACATGACTACTGGAAAAACCATAGCTTTGACTAGATGGACCTTTGTTGGCAAAGTGATGTCTCTGCTTTTTAATATGCTGTCTAGGTTGATCATAACTTTTCTTCCAAGGAGTAAGCATTTTTTAATTTCGTGGCTTCAGTCACCATCTGCAGTGATTTTGGAGCCCAGAAAAATAAAATCTGCCACTGTTTCCATTGTTTCCCCATCTATTTGCCATGAAATGATGGGACCAGATGCCATGATCTTAGTTTTCAGAATGTTGAGTTTTAAGCCAACTTTTTCACTCTCATCTTTCACTTTCATCAAGAGGCTCTTTAGTTCTTCTTCACTTTCTGCCATAGGGGTGGTGTCATCTGCATATCTGAGGTTATTGATATTTCTCCCGGCAATCTTGATTCCAGCTTGTGCTTCTTCCAGCCCAGCATTTCTCATGATGTACTCTGCACATAAGTTAAATAAGCAGGGTGACAATATACAGCCTTGACTTACTCCTTTTCCTATTTGGAACCAGTCTGTTGTTCCATGTCCAGTTCTAACTGTTGCTTCCTGACCTGCATACAAATTTCTCAAGAGGCAGATCAGGTGGTCTGGTATTCCCATCACTTTCAGAATTTTCCACAGTTTATTATGATCCACACAGTCAAAGGCTTTGGCATAGTCAATAAAGCAGAAATAGATGTCTTTCTGGAACTCTGTTGCTTTTTTGATAATCTATCAGATGTTGGCAATTTGATCTTTGGTTCCTCTGCCTTTTCTAAAACCAGCTTGAACATCTGGAAGTTCACAGTTCATGTATTACTGAAGCCTGGCTTGCAGAATTTTGAGCATGAGTTTACTAGCGTGTGAGATGAGTGCAATTGTGTAGTAGTTTGAGCATTCTTTGGCATTGCCTTTCTTTGGGATTGGAATGAAAACTGACCTTTTCCAGCCCTGTGGCCACTGCTGAGTTTTCCAAATTTGCTGGCATATTGAGTGCAGCACTTTCACAGCATCCTCTTTTAGCATCTGATATAGCTTGAGTGGAATTCCATCACCTCCACTAGGTGATTATAGTAAATATATACCTAGGAATTTCTCTGGAACTGTTGTGGGCAGTGTGGGGTCAGTTCAGTTTCAGATAGTTCCTTGTTCCAGCTTGAACTTGTTCTCAAGGTCTATAGGCCCCTTCCAATGCTTAGTCAATGTTAACTACAGGGTTTTAATGTGTTGCACCTGCCACTTCCAGAACGGTTCCCTCTTCTTTGTTTGTTTTGGCTTCCTCTGTTTGCAAGTCTCTTCAGTGTCTAATTTCTGCCCTGACACAAGAGGGCGAAGGTGGTTACTTATTTAGGTTCACTTGCTCAGTTGTGTTGTGGGGAGGGAGGAACACTGCAAACAAATATCACTGGTGTGTGTGGGGAGTGCTCACAGTGTCTGGGCCACACTGGGTTTCCCCCTGCTCACAGTGCTTCCTGGGTCTACACTGCTAAGGCTCCAGGGTGCTCTGCAAGGGCACTGTCCAAAGTGGGCCCTGCGTTTTGTGTACTTCCCAGGTCTAAGCTGCTCAGGTTCAGGTTCTCAGGACTTGGTTGGGCATGCGTTTTGTGCCCTTCCCAGGTCCGAGCAGCTCAGGCGACCAGGTACTTGAGTGCACTGTCCCAGGTGGGATGTGCGTCTTAATCACCTCCCCAGTCCCGGCCACTTGGTTTCACAGGTGTGCTGCGAGAGCACCATCTCAGGTGTGCAATGTATCTCCTCTGGGGAGACTCCTCTCAGGGTGTGACTCTCCTGGCAGATGTCAGCTAACCAGGATCCCAGGAAGATGTGGTTAGCAACTGGGAGCCTGCTCAGTTTGGTGGAGGATGCCGATCTTTGGGGCCAAGATTGCAGCAGCCCCTTGCCTTCCAGTTCTGGCTGACACCTGCCTGCCTCTCTGCCTTCAGGTGGGGCGGGGGGCGGGGTGTACGCAGCCGACTAGCTCTCCTTTGGTGTTCGCTCAATCCTTTGTTCTGTGAGCAGGCCAGGCTGTGAGTTAGAGCAGTAAGAGGAGTAAGCCACAGTTCCTACCCCCAAGAGTTTGTGTTTAGGCAGGGAGCAGGACAAGACAATGGCAGGAAAGAGACAATTTGACATGGGACTGGGCCACTCACTAGCTGTGTGATGTGGGTAAGTTACTTGACCTTTCTCGTCACCATGTTTCCTTACCTGCAGCGTGGGATTGTTGTGAGTACATGCTGCTGTGGTGGAGAAGGGAATGCAATCCACTCCAGTATTCTTGCCTGGAGAATCCCATGGCCAGAGGAGCCTGGTGGGCCACAGCCCATGGGGTTGCAAAGAGTCAGACATGACTGAGAGACTAAAACTAACACTACTGCTACAGCTATGGACTGAATTGTATCCCTTCGAATGCATATGTTGAGGCCCTACCCCCTACTATGGCTGTATCTGGAGAAAGTCTTCAGGAGGTAATTAAGGTTAAATGAGGTCATAAAGGTGGATCCCTGATCTATTAATAGTAGTGTCCCTATAAAAAGAGACATCAAAGAGTTCACACACTGTCTGTATCTCTGCCTCTTCCTCTTTTTGTCTCTGCCTCTCTCTCTTGGTTTGTAGTCTTTGTCTTTTATCCATATGAAGGCACAGAGAGAAAGTGCAAGCTAGGAAAAGAGCCCTCACCAGGAACTGAATCCTGCTGGATACTTGATCTTGGGTTTTCCAGCCTCCAGAACTGTAAGGAAATAAATCTGTGTAAAGCCACTTAGTCTGTGGTATTCTGTCATGGCAAAATGAGATGCTAAGCCCAAGCTAAGACATACACAATGCCAGGCACTATCCGCATCACTAGGCACATCATCTCATTTAAGCCTTACGGCCAGCCCCAGGAGGCAAATTCTATTAACATTCCCATTTTACAGATTAGGAAAATAATAGTAGTAGTACTGTCTTTGAGCACTTATTAAATTTCTGGTACTCTTGTTAGCACTTGCATTTACTTTCTAAATGAATGCTCTCAGTTCAGTTCAGTCCCTCAGACTCTTTGTAACCCCATGGACTGCAGCACACCAGGCCTCCCTGTCCATCACCAACTCCTGGAGCTTGATCAAACTCATGTCCATCGAGTTGGTGACGCCATCCAACCATCTAATCCTCTGTCATCCCCTTCTCCTCCTGCCTTCAATCTTTCCCAGCATCAGGGTCTTTTCCAGTGAGTCAGTTCTTCGCATCAGATGGCCAAAGTATTGGAGCTGCAGCTTCAGCCTCAGTCCTTCTAATGAATATTCAGTACTGATTTTCTTTAGGATGGACTGGTTGGATTTCTTTGCAGTCCAAGGGACTCTCAAGTGTCTTCTCCAACACTACAGTTGAAAAGCATCAACTAAATGCTCTGAATACACCCCAAAAATATTATTATTATTCTCATATTACAGAAGAAGGCACTTAGGTTTATAGAATTAGGGAACTTGTTCAAGGCCACAGAGCTGGACGTGATGAAGCTGGATTCACATCCAGGGTGTTTCAAATCCCTGTAAGACAGGTCCCAGAGCCAGGAAGGGGTGTAGCCACTGATTTTAGATCCATTGCATTAGTCTGTGTTGCTGAGGCTCCTAACATATAAAAAGGATGGTCCTTCCCCCCTCCCTCCCCTCAGGAATCATAGCAGTGACTCATAATTGTCAAGGGTTACAATCAGTAATTTAGAGTTTTCTTTCCAAGCCACACGCAGACCCTCTAAAACCTCCATGGGAAGAGCATCATTACAGCTGCCCTTCGCGTTGATATAGTCTCAAGGAGAAAACCTGTTCCCTCACACGCTCTTCCTCACTGTCTCTCTCTCTCTTAAAAAAGAAAAGAATTTCCTCTCCAATAGTCAAACTAGATAAGCATGTTAAGCTGTGAATAGAAGATTATTAAAGCAGTCCCATAGTCAGTCTTCCAGCTCACAATCTAATTAGCTGGAAGAGGCCCCTTGGAGTCTACACCAGAGAGATCTCCTAAGGCCCCAGAAAGTCGTCTAATGAGAGAAAATGGAACCATCGGAGGGAAGGGAAAGGCTCGTGTTTGTGTGTCTGTGGGAGGGAGAAGACTCCAGCTCCTGTGTATACTTCAGTAATCACTTCCCCGGTACCCCTGGCCAGAGAATGAAAAATGTAATCACAAGGCTCTCAGCTAACACAGCCTGGGCAGTTGTCACCCTGGAGCCTGGTATAGAGGACACCTCCTAGGGTTTTCCAGAGAGAGGAAGATTGGTTTTCTTTAGAGCTACTGCAAGCCCCAGGTAGCCAGCTTCTTCTTACCACCTTAATAGACCAGAGAGGAAGAAGCAGACTAAAAATAACCTGTGATTGTGTTCGGGAGGCCTCTTACTCTCAGAGAGTCGGAGATCCGTAAGTGACCTGTGAGAGAGGATGGGCCGGTCAATCAAGTGTTCTCTGAGTCACTGCTCTGTGCTCCAAGAACAGCAGGAAGCAGAGCCCACCCCTGAGGACTTTGTAACTCTGAGCTCAGTTCAATCATGCTGCCATTTGCTCCCTCAACAAGTATTGACTGGGAGTCAACCGTGAAGCAGGCACTGTGTTAGGCACTGAGATATGGAGCAAAATGAGCCCTTCTGATTCTGGAACCAGAGACAGACAACATAAGGAAAACGAGCAAGACCAATGCAGGACGTGAGAAGTGTGCTGGGTAGGAAGCGAGAGTGGAGTTTGTATGACAGATTGTGTACAGGAATTTGTGATGTGCTATACAGATCTCTCCTTTCAGGGCCGAGGCACTTGTTCAGCAACCTTGGGCTCTGTGGGCTTAGATGTTCTGGTTCCCAGAAGGGGATATTGCCAACAGGGAGCCACAGCAAGAGTGCCATACACCTCAAGCTATGGTTGCTGCTTCATCACTTCAGCTCCTGATAATGGACTCCGATCATCAGTAGAAGGCGGGCTGCTATTAAATAGTGGAGGCAGGGAAGAATGTATTTATTATCCAGGTGATTCATAGGGGCATCTCTTGCCCAATTTTGTAAATAGATGAGTAAATGCAGCAGCTAAGGCCCAAAAAGGGCATGATGATAGCAGCTCAGACCTGTCACGAGGTAAGCTCACCATACTTGTGAGCAGCAAGAGAATCTAGAATGAGTCGAAGAAGGTGACCCAGAGGGCAGCTGGGATGGTGTGGTCTCAGTTCATCCCATGAATCTTCTCTTGGAAGTTTGCCCCTCCCCCACCGTAAGACACCAACCAGAATTCTAGTGAAGCTGTCCACAGAACTGAGCAAATGAAGGAAGCAGATCTGAGCAGCACAATGAGTCTTTTGTAGCAGATGCTATCATGTGCCACTAACATTCCCTCTTTAGGACACAAGCTCCTGTTTCCCAGTTGCTAGGAGTTGCTAGCTGGTAACTCTCAGCAGAATCACTCCCTGGAAACTGCCCTCCAAGAGAAAACTCCCTTTCCCAAGGTCATGTTTCCTTCATGAGGATAGCTTGTGTCTTAGAACCAGCAGTGCAGAAGTACAAAGCCCAGGCCCCTTGGCTCAGCTCTAGGGCTCCCAGGGTCTAGAGGTCTTTGTTGTGAGGGTCACTTGAGTCTTTGTTGCGAACATATTTCAGCTTAACTCCTCCCTCTGCTCTGTCCTGTTTCCTTCACCCCCAACAAGTGCTGGTTCCAAGGGAGGCCCCATAAACTTTTTGCAAAGAGGTCTTCAACTCAGTCTGTTTCCTAGAGAATCCACTCAAGATAGTAAGTGACTGATGGAGAATTAAGTTATACAGTGTTGCCAGAAGACCTCTCTGGAAGGGTAGTATTTGAGCCAAGTCCTGAATAATGTGTCTGTGTGTAGGGGGTGGGCTCAGCTTTGAGAATATGCTTGGGGAAAATATCTCTGGAGTAGAGGGTAGTTAATATTGATACAAAGTCTGTGATATGGGAAAAATCTTGATGTATTAAAGGAATAGAATGAAGGCCTGTGGGGCTTGAAGGTAGTGGTGGAAAAGGCAATGAGAAGGTAACCAGGCCAGGGCTTATAGGGCCTTACATGTTGCAGTGAGGAGTTTGGGTTTTATTCTAAAGGTGATGAGAAGTCATCAGAGGGAGTCACAGAGAGGAATGAAAGGATCCAATTTACATTTTAAAAAGATCACTCTGGCTACTCTGAATTCAATTTCATCAGGAAGACAAGACTAACTGACACGGAAAATTAGAGAATAACCTCAAAGCAATATGATTCTGTGTCTATAAAGGGAATGCCTCAAGCTCTTTAACATGAGTGTCTCTCATATTCATTGAATACTCATTGAACAATAATAATAGTTGAACAACTATTACATACCAGATACTGTACTTGGTTCAGAGATACAAAAAATAAACAATATAAATAATATCCTGAACCTCATGGACATAGTGAACAAACTTGTATTCATAGTGAACAAACTTGAATAAAGTGCTTAATTGGGTGACACGGAGATCAAGCAAGTCACTGGGAATGCCATATAAGGGAAGACTTCATGGAGAAGATGTGACTTGGATTAGGTGGGGAAATGAGTAGGGAGCACCCAGGACAGATAGAACAAACTAATATGACAGCAGTGGTGAGCATGATAACAGTATCAACAGTTGCCACCTATTGAGTACTTACTATATGCCAGGCATCATGTTAAGAATTTAGCATCTTTTATTTATTTATTGGCTGCAGAGTAAGGCATGCAGAATCTTAGTTCCCTGACCAAGGATGGAACCCATGTCCCTTGCATTGGAATCATGGAGTCTTACCCAGTGGGCCACCAAGGAAACCTCTAGTCTTTTATATTGTGTAAGGAATACCATATGGAGTAAGCCAATATCTTTCTCCTGTTTTACAGATGATGAAACTGAGACTCCTGGAAATGTTTGTTCAAGGTCACATACTTATAAAGAGGCCGATCTGTATTTCACTTCATGTCTGATTAATTCTAAAACTGAATGCTATGCTCTTGAGAGAATCCTAATTGAGCAAAAGTGGGCCTCTGGTTATACATTTTCTGGTGTATACCTCTGGTTATAACACCACCCTTTTCAGGATGAGTTCTGTGGCAAGACTTGCTTCTCTTCTGTTGTGTGGATATATCTCTTGACTCAGTGTTTCCTTTTCTGCCTATGACTCTTTCCTTACCTCCTATTCTGTCTCTCATTTGGCAGAGACTGCTAAATGGTCACACATATCTGTTTTCTTCTCTTTATGGCACATGGTTTAATGTATTTCCCAACATCTCTTACAGTTATAGGTAGTAATGTGACTGAATTCTGGCCAATGGAGCATGAATGGAAGTGACGTGTGGCACTCCCAGGTCTGCCTTCCAAACCTCCCTCTCATACTTCTTACTTGTTTCTCTTTCTGGATGTCTTGGGAGCCACTCATTGAAGATATCAAAGCCACTCTCAGCTTGTGTCTTTGAATAACTGTGAGTAGAAGAGCCTACTCCCTGACCTAGATTGCAGTGTTTTATTTATCTGAAATAAAATAGGCCACTTATTTCTATTTTATCTAGTAGAAATAAAATTCTATTGTGTTCAATCATGGCATGATTATAACATATTTGTTACTGCCGCCACACCCACACTAACACACACCTGCTTTCTGTCATTGCTTCTGAGGATCTAAATTTCCTTTCAAAGATCATTCCAGCCTCCCCCCGCCCTGCAAGCTTTTGGCTATTCTAATGGTAATTTGGGCCATTTTAATAAAAATGAGTTAAGCCAAGGAGGCTACAGATGTAATAAAAACGAGTTAAGCCAAGGAGACTACCGATAAAAATAAAAGAGTGAGTAAATGAACATTTAATATTTGTACTAGTTTAGTGGTGATGTGATAGTGGGACACAGGCATGGAATAAGGGAGAAATAGACACAAAGAAAGAAGAGAGATGGGAGGAAGAAAGAAGAGATGGGAGGAAGAAAGAGAAGAGGAAATAGAAATATGAGAGAGAAGACATGGAAGAAAGGACACAGAATCAAGAGGAGAGAGGAAACAGGTGAGGATAAAGAGATGGGAAAGAGTAGATTAAAAACCCTGAGGGGGAAGAATTGTTACTCCTAAAGGTTCAAGAAGATAAGGCTCTCCCAGGATGACTTTGCCAGGAACTCATCACACTCAACTTCTGATACTGAAAGAGGGTTCTTTCCTGGTATGTGACTGCATATCTAGTGCACCAGGTCGTTACCCTCTCACACCTGCAAATATTCCTGAATAGCTATTGTGCTCAGTAGCCTTGGTTTTTGTGTCAAACCTGAGATTAGCTCCCAGTCAGCTCTTAAGGAAGTTTCCTCCTGGCAGGTAAAACAGACAAAGGATAAAGGTTACATCAGCAGGAGTCAACCTGAGCTTCAGCAACTTTACATCGAGAAAGCAGTAGCTGGGAGTTAATTAGGCTTGATGTCTTTTCCACTCCTACCTTCCAACTTCTTTTTCCTGAATAGTTTGAAAATGGATTACAAAGAAAATTGGAGTGATTCTCAGGACAGCTAAAGGGGTCTCAGGGCAGTTAGGAGAAAAGTCTCCTGGAAGCAGTTTCGTTCTAACAGGCCTGTTAAAAGTCAGACATTTGTCAGGACCATGGACAGCTCCAGAACGGCCTGTGGGAGGTCCTTGGAGGTGCCCATGAAGGTGGCTTTAGTAACATGAGCCCAGAAACTCCTGGAGAGCTGACTCCTACCGCCTTCCACCTTATTTAATTATGCAATGGTCAGCAACCCTTACATTTTAATTAGGGAGTCACTGTAATGAAGCTATCCTGCTTCTGCCCGGGCAGGCCTTGCTCATTCTCTCCTTGCTCCGAAAGGGTCTTTTGTACTAATTGGCTATTTGGTACCTAGATCTTGACAGTATGATATAGGTAGTGATCCCCTTGCTTTCCTTCTAATGCATTCTCTGGTCTCTTTGCCCTCCTCCGTTTTGATTTGCCTAATTAGTGCTAATAATTTAAAAGCTGCATAGCCCTCTTTTGATCCTGCTGTCGATGGCAGACAGAAGCATTCCATTAGCAGATATTAAATAGCACGAATATGTAGTGACACGCAGTTGGAGCTGGCTTGCACACAGTTCCAGCCTGGGACCCTGGAGCTGCCTTACACACACACACACACACACACACACACTCACCTCATTCATTTTATTCCTGGAGAAAAAGTTGTTCTAGGCAGTAGCACAGCTTAGAGTGCTGGTTGAGGCCCCTTTTATCATGGGCTGGCCTTGAAGACCACATGATTTATTCCACATTTCAGGATTTTAATGATTAATTCATGAATGTATCTGCAAGAATGCCAAGGTCTCCTATAATGAAAGCCCTTTTTCCCCCTAAAGTTGTTTGTTTTCATTTCAAATCAAAGCAATCTGTCTTGAGCATCCATTTCTCTCCCTCTTCTCTCCTTTCACCCTGAAAAGGGGGGAAAAAAACAGAGCTCATTTCATTGGGGTCCTGATAACATTTTGACAAGTAATTGAATTCATTTACATTTATCAAAATAAACAGTTACGTCTTCCATCTTCTCTCTGTTTAGACGGATGGGTCTCTCACCTCCAACAGGCATCAGTAAGCTCGAGGTCATGTGTGTGTGTTCCCAGGTATTCTGACATTTTTGCTGGAATGTAAAGGGGGTGTTCAGACTGAGGGATCCTGAGTGAATTCTCAGCAGGACCTTTGCTAGAACCTAGGAGGGCAGATATTGTAGCTCTCAGTTTGGCCTGGACTTATAAACCATAAACCAGTAGGATTCCATGGTTAAGAATATTTGTTCTGGAATTGAATTGATTGGGTTGTAATCCTAGTATCATCAATTTCCCACAAAGTGTGTGACTTTAGGCAAGTACTTACAATAGTAGTAGCTACATCATAAAGCTGTTATGAGGATTAAATGAGATAATACAGTATAATGCAAAATGCTTGGCATAGCAGCTGACACATTATAAGTGCTTCAAAATGTCAGGGACAGTGATGAAGAAGAAGATGGTGGTGGTGGTGGTGGTGCTTGAAGAGCGTGAGATTCTATTGGTGAGCCTTTATGTTCTGTGCAAGATGAGATGGTGACTCTATTGCTGTAAAATTCAGATAAACTCTGATGCCTTGGAACACTGAAGTTAACTGAAAAAGAATTCCTGCCATTAAGACTGTTTCTGAGAGACTTCTTCATTTTTAAGGAGTTATTATGTTTTCCTAAATAGCCTCATTACCTTAATGCTGATGTTTTACAGTCTTAAAGACAAGCAAAATAGTCTGGAAGTGTGCAATAAGAGTGGGCAATCAGAACAAATGCTTGACTCTACATAAGGAACCAGTTCTGCTCAGTCACTGCATCCTGGGCCAAAGCAGACTGACCTCTTTGAAACTGGAGGGCAGGCAGTCACAGTAAGGAATGGAATTCAGGATCCCTAGGATTGCAAACAATGTCCTTTTGGTGGCCCTATTAATTAATAAACTCTATTTTTTTTTTGAGAAATTTTAAGTTCACAAAAAAATGAGGGCAGAGTAGAGTTTCCATATACCTCTTATCCGTACCCAACATCTCCCATTATCTACATTCTGTACCAGAGTGGTATCTTTGTCAGACTTGATGAACCTTTATTGATCCATCATTAGCACCCAAAGTCCATAGTTTACATTAAAGTTCACTCTTGGGTTTAAACAAATGTATAATGGCATGTATCCACCATTATATTATACAGAATATTTTCCCTGCCATAAAAAACTTCTGTGCTCTGCCTATTCATCTCTCCCTTCCTCCTACCTAACCCTTGGCAGCCACTAATCTTTTTAATCTCTTCATTGTTTTGCCCTTTCCAGACAGTCCTGTAGTTGGAATCAGACAGTACGTGCCTTTTCAGACTGACTTCTTTCACTCAGAAATATACATTTAAATTTCCTCCATGACTTTTCATGGTTTAATTGCTCATCTCATTTTTTTCTTTCTTTTAGCAATTAATAATATTCTATTGTCTGGATGTACCACAGTTTATTTAATCTGAGGACATCTTGGTTGCTTCCAAGTTTTGGCAATTATGAATGAAGCTGCTATAAACTTCCATGTAGGGATTCCCATGTGGCTCAGTGGTAAAGAATCTGCCTGCCAATGCGGAGATGCAGGAAATGCAAGAGATCCCTGGGCCTGGTAGATCCCCTGGAGAAGGAAATGGTTATCCACTCCACTATTCTTGCCAGGAAAATCTTAGGGACAGAGGAGCCTGGCGGGCTACAGTCCTTGGGGTCGCAAAGAGCTGGGCATGACTAAGTGCATGCAGAACTTCCATGTGCAGGTTTTGGGTGGATGTAAGTTTTCAATTGATTTGAGTAAATACCACAGAGCATGATCACCGGATCTTATGATAAGAGTATGTTTAATTTTAAAAGGAATTGTCAAACTGTGTTCCAAAGTGAGTGTACTATTTTTGCATTCCACCAGAAAATATATGAGAGGTCTTAGTGCTCCACATCCTTGCCAGCATCTGGTGGTTTCAGTGTTCTCAATTTTGGCCATTTTAGTAAGTGTGTAGTGGTGTCTCATTATTTTAAAAAATTTCAATTCCATAATGATGGGTAATGTAGAACATCTTTTCATATGTTTACTTTCCATTTATGTATTTTCTTTGGTAAGATGTCTTTGGCCCATTTATAATTGCATTATTTTCTTTTTGTTGAGCTTTAAGAATTCTTTGTGTTTCCAGGATAAGGTTTTTTTTTTTTTTTATCAGATGTTTTGTCTGAAAATATTTTCTCCCAGACTGGCTGGTCTTCTTTTATGCTCTTGACTTGTCTTTCACAGAGCAGAAGTTTTTAATTTAAATGAAGTTCAACTTACCATTTCATGGACCTTTGGTGTTGTGTCTAAAAATGTCTTTGCCATACTCAAGATCATCTAGGTTTTCTCTCATGTTATCTTCTAGGAGTTTTGTATTTTACATTTAGGTCTGTGGTCCACTTGAGTCAATTTCAGCAAAAGGTATAAGGTCTGTGTCTACAGCCATTTTTATGTATGTGGATATCCAATTATTCCAGCACTATCTGTTGAAAAGACTACCTTTGCTCCATTGCATTGCTTTCGCTCCTTTGCCAGAGATTAGTTGGCTGCTCAATGTTACGTGGCAGCCTGGATGGGAGGGGAGTCTGGGGGAGCATGGATACGTGTAATGGATACATGTATATGTATGGTTAAGTCCCTTCACTGTTCACCTGAAACTATTACATTATTAATTGGTTATACACCAATACAGAATAAAAAGGTAAAAAAAAGATTTGTTGAGTATGTTTATGTGGGTCATTTCTGAGATTTCCATTTCTGAGATGTTCCGTTGATCTATTTATCTATTTTCTCACCAATTTCACACTGCCTTGATTGCTGTAACTTTGTAATAAACGTTAAAGTTGGGTAGTGTCAGTCACTTGATTTTGTTCTCCTTCAATATTGAGTTGCTTTTCCATGTAAAATTAAGAATCAGTTTGTTGGTGTCCACGAAATGACTTGCCAGGGTTTTGACTGATATTGTAGTGAATATAGAGATTAATTTGGGAGTAACTAACATGTTGAGTCTTCTGATCCATGGACCTGGAATATCTCTCTATTTATGTAGTTCTGATTTAATTTCATTTATCCGAATTTTGTAGTTTTCTTCATTTAGATATTCTACATATTTTGTCAGATTTATACGTGGCATTTCATTTTGGTTGATGCTAATGAAATGGCAATTAAAAATGATTTTATTGATTTTTTTATTTTTGGCTGCACTGAGTCTGTTGCTTTGTGTGAGCTTTCTATAGTTGTGAAGAAGGGGGCTACTCTTCCTTGTGGTGCTTGGGCTTGTCACTGCGGTGGCTTCTCTTGCAGAACACAGCTTCTAGGTGTGTGGGCTCCAGTGGTTGTGGCGTGTGGGCTCTTGGGAGTGGGGGCTTCTGTAGTTGGGCACAGGCTCAGTACTTGTGGTGCACGGCCTTAGTTACCCTGTGGCAGGTGGAATCTTCTGGACCAGGGATTAAATCTGTGTACCCTGCATTGGCAGGCAGATTTTTATCTACTGCACCACCAGAGAAGTCCTGGAAATCTGTTTTTACTTTCAAATTCCACTTGCTCATTGCTGGTGTGTAGGAACACAATTAATTTTATGTTATCCTTGTGTCCTGCAACTTAGTTATAATCACAGATTAGTTCAAGGAAGTTTCTTTTCTTATTTTGGTTATTAAATGTCTTGAATTTTCTACCTAGTTGATTGCCATCTGTGAAGAAAGACAGCTTTATTTGTTCCTTCTCAATCTGTGTAGCTTTTGTTTCCTTGTCTTGTCTTATTGCAATACTAGGACTTCCAGCATGTTGTGGAAAAGCAGTCTTTTCCACTGCTTTTCCATTCTTGTTTTGTTCCTTATATTAGTGGGAGAGTTTCAAGTTTCTCATCATTAAGTATGATGTTAGCTGTAGGTTTTTGTAGGTATTCTTTGTCAAGAAACTTTCCTTTTAGTTCTAGTTTTCTGAGCATTTTTACCATAAGTTGATGTTGAATTTTTGTCAAATGATTTTTTTGTATCTATTGATATGATTGTGTGATTTTTCTTTTTAAGCTATTGTTGTAATAGATTACATTAATTAATTTTATAATGTTGAACAATTCTTGCATATTTGGGATAAATCTCACTGGATCCAGGTGTTTAATTCTTTTTGTTTGTTAGATTCAATTTGCCTAATATTTTGTTGAGGATTTATATCTAGGCTCAAGAAAGAGATTGATCTGTAGTTTTCTTATTATGTCTTTGGTATAGTTTTGATATTAGGTCAGTGCTGGGCTCATAGGATGAGTTAGGAAGTATTCCTTCTGCTTATATTTTCTGTAAAAGATTGTAGAAAATTGGTATAATCCCTTTCCAGACATTTGGTAGAATTCACAAGTGAATCCATCTGGTGCTTTTTGTTTATTAATTAGTTAAAGGTTATTAAATATTGATTCAATTTATTTAATAGATATAGGCCTAATGAGATTTTCTATTTCTTCTTGTGCATTGGCAGATTGTGTCTTTCAAGGAATTGGTCCATTTTATTTAGGGTACCAAATTTATGGACAGAAAGTTGTTCTTAATATTCCTTTACTGTCCTTTAAATGTTCACAGGATCTATGGTGATGTCCCCATGCCATACAGAGACGTGAATCAGTCACGGTGTACATGCGTCCCCCCTGTCCTGAATCTCCCTCCCACCAGTCTCCCCATTCCATCCTTCTCAGTTAATTTGGGTAGAGTCTTGTGTGCATGCTAAGTCGCTTTAATTGTGTCCAACTCTTTGCGACCCTATGGACTGTAGCTCACCAGCCTCCTCTGTCCTTGGATTCTCCAGGCAAGAATACTGATGTGGGTTGCTATGCCCTCATCCAGGGGATCTTCCCGACTCAGGGACTGAAACCACGCCTCATGTTTTCTGCATTGGCAGGCGGATTCTTTATCACTAGTGCCACCTGGGAAGCCTGGATAGAAACTCACTGATTTTATTAATCTTTTCAAAGAACCAGCTTTAATTTGGTCAGCTTTTCTGTACCGATTTCCTGTTTTTAATTTCATTGATTTCTGCTCTCAGTCAGTTCAGTTCAGCCACTCAGTCATGTCTGACTCTTTGTGACCCCATGGACTGCAGCACGCCAGGCTTCCCTGTCCATCACCAACTCCTGGAGGCTACTCAAACTCGTGTCCATTCCGTCGGTGATGCCATCCAACCATCTCATCCTCTGTCATCCCCTTCTCCTCCCGTTTTCAGTCTTTCCTAGCATCAGGGTCTTTTCCAATGAGTTGGTTCTTCACATCAGGTGGCCAAAGTATTGAGTTTCAGCTTCAGCCTCAGTCCTTCCAATGAAATATTCAGGACTGATTTCCTTTAGGATTAACAGGTTGGATCTCCTGCAGTCCAAGGGACTCTCAAGAGTCTTCTCCAACACAACATTTCAAAAGTATCAATTCTTCGGTGCTTAGCTTTCTTTATAGTCCAACTCTCACATCCATACATGACTACTGGAAAAAACCATAGCTTTGACTAGATAGACATTCGTTGGTAAAGTGATGTCTCTGCTTTTTAGTATGCTGTCTAGGTTGGTCATAGCTTTTCTTCCAAGGAGCAAGTGTCTTTTAATTTTGTGGCTATAGTCACCAACTGCAGTGATTTTGGAGACCAAGAAAATAAATTCTCTCACTGTTGCCATTGCTTCCCCATCTATTTGCCATGAAGTGATGGGACCAGATGCCATGATCTTAATTTTCTGAATGTTGAGTTTTAAACCAACTTTTTCACTCTCATCTTTCACTTTCATCAAGAGGCTCTTTAGTTCTTCTTGCTTTCTGCCATAAGGGTAGTGTCATCTGCATATCTGAGGTTATTGATATTTCTCCCAGAAATCTTGATTCCAGCTTTGTGCTTCATCCAGCCTGGCATTTCTCATGATGTACTCTGCATATAAGTTAAATAAGCAAGGTGACAATATATAGCCTTGACGTACTCCTTTCCCGATTTGGAACCAGTCTGTTGTTCCATGTCCAGTTCTAACTGTTGCTTCTTTTTTTTAAAAATTATTTTATTTTATTTAACTGTACAATATTGTATCAGTTTTGCCATATATCAATACCATTTATTGTGCATATTTTGAAAAACATGACTTGGCTTATGGTAGTGCCAAATTTATTTCATCATGAGCCATGTCACTGTGGTTTTCACTCTGGAGGAGTAAAAAATTATAGAGAGGTCTTCCTGATCTCTGGTTCATTGCTGTGTTGTGTTGTGTGTTAGTCATAGAGATTGACATCAAAGGAAAGCTACGATCAGTCACAGACCCATGGACTTTCAGAGTTGGTAAGGGTCATTTTACAGGAGGTCAAACTGAAATCCAGAGAGTGTAAAGTATTTACTAATGCATGGGCTGCATTAAAGAAAAGCCATTTTTAACACTCGATGCATGTGATGTAACCATCAACTCTCTTCCATACAATCTTGACCCCTTGAGAGCTGGAACTGATCTTGCTCATGTAGGACAGTGTGAGGCCCAGTATTGCTGCTGCTGCTAAGTCACTTCAGTCGTGTCCGACTCTGTGGGACCCCATAGACGGCAGCCCACCAGGCTCCCCCGTCCCTGGGATTCTCCAGGCAAGAACACTGGAGTGGGTTGCCATTTCCTTCTCCAATGCATGAAAGGGAAAAGTGAAAGTGAAGTCGAACAGTTGTGTCCAACTCTTCGAGACCCCATGGGCTGCAGCCTACCAGGCTTCTCTGTCCATGGGAGTTTCCAGGCAAGAGTACTGGAGTGGGGTGCCAATGCCTTCTCCCAGAGGCCCAGTATTAAGACTCAATAAATATTGAGTGAATTAGTACACACATGCTAAGGAGCAGATGATGAGTCTGATAGTTTGTGGACTCCAAATTCAAAGGATTCTATGGAAGAACATTTCACAGAGAAAAAAAGCGACACCATTTCCTGAATTCAGACCTCACACACAACCAAGTAAAGACTGTCTGGAAGCCACAGCATGCATGGAGAAGATGAAGGATAATGAGGTTGGATGATGAATCATATACAAAGGTTCTTGAGTGCAAGAAATAGAGAACTGGACTTGCTTTGGTTTGAACCATAAGGATATTTATTGACTCATGAAACTGGAAGTTCAGTGCAAGGTGGGCTTCCCAGTTCCCTGTGGTTCTGCTGCATTTTCTCATTTCCCTACTGTTTTCCAGGCTCTCTTTTCCATGGAGTGGCTTCATGTTCAGGTGGGTATGGAGAGGCTGCTGCAGTTACCTCTCACATCTACACATGGTGCTGACAAAGACCAAGGGAGGGAGCTTCTGGAAGCTCCTTCTAGAAGATGGAGGGAGGGCTATGTCCTTGCTTTCTCTCAGTCTGTTCTCCGAATAGCAACCAAAGCAATCCTGTGAAAGTGTAAGTCAAGTCATGACATTTGCTCAAAACTCTGTGGTGTTTCCCATCTCCACCTGTAAAAGCCAGAGTCCTTCTCAGATCTACAGAGGCCAACTGGATATGCCAAGCATCATGTCTTTGCCTTCCTCTCTTACTCTTGTTCCCTTTGTCTACTCTGTTCCAGCCACACTGGTTTCCTTACTGTTCTTCCAAAACACTGAATCCATTCCCATGTTAGGACAATTTGCCTGAAGTGCTGTTTGCAGACTCCGTTGGGATGACTCCCTCACCTCTGTCAAGCGGCCTTCCCTGAGAACCTCAATTTAAAATGCAGCCCCTGGACTCTCTCTCTCCTCTTCCCTGCTTTAGTTCCCCTTGCTTCTCTCAACACTGCCAAGTATTACACATCAGTTCAGTTCAGTCACTCAGTCGTGTCCGACTCTTTGTGACCCCATGAATCACAGCTCGCCAGGCCTCCCTGTCCATCACCAATTCCCGGAATTCACTCAGACTCACATCCATCGAGTCAGTGATGCCATCCAGCCATCTCATCCCCTGTCGTCCCCTTCTCCTCCTGCCCCCAATTCCTCCCAGCATCAGAGTCTTCTCCAATGAGTCAACTCTTTGCCTGAGGTGGCCAAAGTACTGGAGTTTCAGCTTTAGCATCATTCCTTCCAAAGAAATCCCAGGGCTGATCTCCTTCAGAATGGACTGATTGGATCTCCTTGCAGTCCAAGGGACTCTCAAGAGTCTTCTCCAACACCACACTTCAAAAGCATCAATTCTTCAGCATTCAGCTTTCTTCACAGTCCAACTCTCACATCCATACATGACCACAGGAAAAACCATAGCCTTGACTAGACGAACCTTTGTTGGCAAAGTAATGTCTCTACTTTTGAATATGCTATCTAGGTTGGTCATAACTTTCCTTCGAAGGAGTAAGCGTCTTTTAATTTCATGGCTGCAGTCACCATCTTCAGTGATTTTTGAGCCCCCCCAAAATAAAGTCTGACACTGTTTCCACTGTTTCCCCATCTATTTTCCATGAAGTGATGGGACCAGGTGCCATGATCTTCATTTTCTCAATGTTGAGTTTTGAGCCAACTTTTTCACTCTCCTCTTTCACCTTCCCCAAGAGGCTTTTTAGTTCCTCTTCACTTTCTGACATAAGGGTGGTGTCATCTGCATATCTGAGAAGCTTGTGCTTCTTCCAGTCCAGCGTTTCTCATAATGTACTCTGCATATAAGCTAAATAAACAGGGTGACAATATACAGCCTTGACATACTCCTTTTCCTATTTGGAACCAGTCTGTTGTTCCATGTCCAGTTCTAACTGTTGCTTCCTGACCTGCATACAAATTTATCAAGAGGCAGGTCAGGGGGTCTGGTATTCCCATCTCTTTCAGAATTTTCCACAGTTTCTTGTGATCCACACAGTCAAAGGCTTTGGCACAGTCAATAAAGCAGAAATAGATGTTTTTCTGGAACTCTCTTGCTTTTTCCATGATCCAGCGGATGTTGGCAATTTGATCTCTGGTTCCTCTGCCTTTTCTAAAACCAGCTTGAACAACTGGAAGTTTGTGGTTCATGTATTGCTGAAGCCTGGCTTGGAGAATTTTGAGCATTACTTTACTAGGGTGTGAGATGAGTGCAATTGTGTGGTAGTTTGAGCATTCTTCGGCATTGCCTTTCTTTGGGATTGGAATAAAAACTGACCTTTTCCAGTCCTGTGGCCACTGCTGAGTTTTCCAAATTTGCTGGCATATTGAGTGCAGCACTTCCACAGCATCATCTTTCAGAATTTGAAATAGCTCCACTGGAATTCCATCACCTTCACTAGCTTTGTTCGTAGTCGTGCTTTCTAAGGCCCACTTGACTTCACATCCCAGGATGTTTGGCTCTAGGTCAGTGATCACATCATCATGATTATCTGGGTCGTGAAGATCTTTTTTGTACAGTTCTTCTGTGTATTCCTGCCACCTCTTCTTAATATCTTCTGCTTCTGTTAGGTCCATACCATTTCTGTCCTTTATCGAGCTCATCTTTGCATGAAATGTTCCCTTGGTATCTCTTGTTTTCTTGAAGAGATCTCTAGTCTTTCCCATTCTGTTGTTTTCCTCTATTTCTTTGCATTGATTGCTGAGGAAGGCTTTCTTATCTCTCCTTGCTACTCTTTGGAACTCTGCATTAAGATGCTTATATCTTTCCTTTTCTCCTTTGCTTTTTGCTTCTGTTCTTTTCACAGCTATCTGTAAGGCCTCCCCAGACAGCCATTTTGCTTTTTTGCATTTCTTTTCCACAGGGATGGTCTTGATCCCTGTCTCCTGTACAATGTCACAAACCTCCATCCATAGTTCATCAGGCACTCTATCTATCAGATCTAGGCCCTTAAATCTATTTCTCACTTCTACTGTATAATCATAAGGGATTTGATTTAGGTCATACCTGAATGGTCTAGTGGTTTTCCCTACTTTCTTCAATTTAAGTCTGAATTTGGTAATAAGGAGTTCATGGTCTGAGCCACAGTCAGCTCCTGGTCTTGTTTTTGTTGACTGTATATATATATGTGTGTGCTCAGTTGTGTCAGACTCTGCAACCCCATGGGCTATAGTCCACCAGGCTCCTCTGTCCATGGGATTTTTCGGGCAAGAATGCTGGAGTGCATTGCTATTTCCTTGTCCAGAGGATCTTCCTGACCTAGGGATCAAAACTGCATCTCATGGGATGCCTGCTGATGCAGGATTCTTTACCACTGCAGCCACCTGGGAAGCCCAATATATATTATGTATAATTGTGTATTATATATATATATATGCATATATATGTATATATATATATAATGATTTATTTTGTTTGTTGTATATCCCTCTTCACAATGACAGTGATTTTTAAGAAAAAAAATTTCCTGAGTTTTGTATGCCCATTGCACCTACAGCAGTGCTTGGAACATAGTAGATGCATAGTAAATATTGTTGAACAAATAAAGTTCCCTCCCCAGCCTCTCCTTTTCTTTCTTAGGCTCAGATTTGATGAGCCAGTCATTGCAGGGGGTTTGGGATTACTTTGAAAGCAACCAGGTTCATCTCTGGAGCTGGAGGTGGGATTAGTTTTCCACGAAGAACTTGGCTGCACGCACACCTGAACAAAAATTGTTCTGTCAGGAAGGAAAATAAGGGAAGGGGTGTTGGCTGAACATCCACAAATGTCAGTACAGCTAGTTCTAGACCTTTCTGAGACCTCAATGTGGACTCCTGTGCACTCCCTGCCTCCTGTCAAAGGGTTTTCTACTGACCCAGCAGGATTTAAAGACCTTCCCTCTGGAATGTTGAGAAGGGATGAAGCGGGGTGGGGGGACTGTGGCGGTAAGAAAAGTTACTTCAGAGAAGCAATGAAAAACACCACTGACAAGCCACAAGACAATCTGCAAAATGAGAAAATCACATACACACCCCAGATTGCAAAACCAAAAGTGCTAATGGCAATGCCTAACAGGACTTTTCTTGAATGACAATCCAATTTTTCCATTGTGGCAGAGAGACCCACTGAAAAATAGAAACTCCCCAGCCCAGACTTCTAGGTGCTGAGGTTTGTGATAAGAAGTTGCAAGAAGCCCATTTCTGCCTGGAAGTGTCCACAGTGCTCAACAAGGATCTCTGGTCTACAGGGCCCGAGTCTGCCTCAAGGGCCCGTGAGCTCATGGCAAGCTCCAGTACCAGCAGCAGCTAAGAACACTTTGTTCTTGCTCAGAGAGAGGATCTTAAGCTAAGCTCAGATGGGGAGTGGCCTCATTTGGCACCTGAGAGTGTACAGGTATGTGTGCTCTTTGGTTTGGCAGTGGGTTAGCCAACACCTGCTGTGTGGTAGACTTGATTCTAGGCACTGAGGATACACAGTGGTCTCTACAAAGGCAGCCAGGGTGCTCTTAAAAAAAATGAAAACCAAATCCAATAACACTTAGAATAACCTCCCAATTCTGTACATACCTCGCACCCACCTCACCAGCTTGGATGATTGCTGTACTCTAGTCACCCTGGGACTTGCCTGGTGGCTCAGATGGTAAAGCGTCTGCTTACAGTGCAGGAGACCTGGGTTTGATCCCCGGGTCAGGAAGATCCTCTGGAGAAGGAAATGACAACCCACTCCAGTACTCTTGCCTGGAAAATCCCATGGACAGAGGAGCGTAGTAGGCTACAGTCCATGGGGTCGCAAAGAGTCGGACACAACTGAGTGACTTCACTTCACTTCAGTCACCCTGGCAGCCTTCTTTCTGGTTCTCTCATACTCCAAGCTTCTTCCTGCCACAGGTCTTCTGCACATGCTTGTCCTCTCCTGGAGCACTCCTCCTTGTGGCCTAGTCATGGCTGGCTTCTCATGATTCAGATCTGACTCAATACTGTGCTTTTGAGACACCTTCCTTACCTGTCTAAGGATGCATCATCACACACCAGAGGTGGCATTAAACTTTTCTAACCCCAGGGATGGCACAATCACTGGTTAATCCAAACAGATGTTAGCCATGCACCACTGGAACAGCTTCATTTTTGCAGACTGGCTGAACACCACCAGATCATGTGCCACACATGGCCCCTATCAATGTATTTCCTTCAGAGTATCTATCACTCTCTGACATTGTCATGGTTTTCTTTTCAACTTTTGCTCCCCTACTTTTCTTCTTCTTAATTGCATGTCTTAGCAATGTCAAAAGTTTTTCTGTTTTATTCCTGCCTTAGGGCATTGACACTGCTTAGTTCAGGTCTGGCATAAAGAAAGTGCTGCATGAAAATCCAGAATTGTGAAATGAAAGACCAAAACACCAGTCATCAGGCGGTTTACATGCTGGGAGCTGGTATTAATGGTGGCAACATTATAGAGGTGTGCATACCACTGAATGGCTTTAGAATTTCAAATTAGGAAACCAGAATTTCTTTGGAATTTGAAGTAACTCTAAATTGGGGGATAGAATGATGATGTTACTGTGGGTGCATGAGGCGGCAAGCTGCACAGGTTCTGGGGAGATACATCAGGAGCAAAGGCTGGATACAGCCATGGATACAGCCATGAGTACAGGGGTCCCACTGGACTGGCAACGACCCGTGAAGACACTCATGTCTCTGCAGTGCTGGCCCTTTTGTAGAGCCTGGTGCAAATTGGCATGAATTTGGCTCTTGATTGGTCAAATGCTTTATTTAATTATCTTACCTACCTAGAATGTAGCTCAGTTGGTAAAGAATTCACCTGCAATGTAGGAGACCCTGGTTCGACTCCTGGGTTGAAAAGATCCCCTGCAGAAGGGATAGGCTACCCACTCCAATATTCTTGGGCTTCCCTGGTGGCTCAGATGGTAAAGAATATGCCTGCAATGTGGGAGACCTGGGTTCAATCCCTGAGTTTGATGGCAACCTACTCCAGTATTCTTGTCTGGAGAATCCCCATGGACAGAGGAGCCTGGTGGGCTACAGTCCATGGGGTTGCAAAGAGTAGGACACGACTGAGCAACTAAGCACAGCACTTAGAATGTCTCATTTAATTCTCCACAGTACCTTTGTGAGATAGGTGGGTGAAATCAAGTTCATCTTGCAAACTAAGAAATGGAAACTCAGTGAGATTGAATGACATGCCCAAGGTCACAGAGACAAAACCTAAGCCTGGTCTCTCTGTACCCCAGTGAAAGCTTCTACTACTAGGGCCATGTGTCTCCTGCCTTGTGTCCCCCTGTGCCCCCTGGACCTTGCTGTGGAAAAGACTCAAGTGAGATTTCCTATCTTCATAGACTCAGTAAAGAAAGTGGACACAGCCACGGAACTTCCTTCTGACAGTGTATGTCAAGATAGCAGCTCTGCCAAGCTCTCTCTGAATGACCTTGGGCAGATCTCCTCCCCTTGCAAGCCTCAGCCTCCTCATCTGTAAAATGAAGGGCTTAGATAATGGCCTTAAGTATCTTCCCAGCTTTGATGTAGGATTCTGTGATGTCAAAAAGAAGAGATATTGTATTATTATGAATTGAAAAATAATTATCTTTTATGCTCCACATGTAACTTTCTACTTCTCAGGCTACCTGTTATATAGTGTCAACATTGCCTCATCTATCAGACACTGTTGTAATAAAGATGCAATTTGTGGCTGCAATTTCCATTTTATGGCAATATCTGATTTACACGAGGTATTTTTAAAGCATGTCACTTGTAACGTGTGTACCTGCCAGGAGCCTGCTCTCCCGTAATGACTTTCTAGCGAGGTCAGAGAAAGTGCCCAGATTTAGGTAAACACACATCAGGCAAATTTTCAACACTAAAGTCTCCCTCTCATGTTGGGGAGGAATGTTGCATCCCCCTAGGGGATGATGACAACTCTCCCATATTCAGACACAAAAGTCTCTGGCTTGGTGGGTAGAGATTACTGGAACTTTTCTGACAGATGCTCTCAAATTCTGACTGGGGGAGAGAGGAGTTGTTCAGAGGCCTGTGTGTACACTAGGTGGGGGATCTTAGAGGTCAGTTTGCCAATAATCGGTCAGCTGAGAATTCACTCAATGACCAGTTTGCCGTGTCCAATTGATTATTTTGATACAAAATTTAAGGCAAATATTGGAAGCGCAGAAGCAGTATGAAAGGCAGGAATATCTAGGGAAAAACAATTCTAACTTGGTGAATTTTTATGTTTATTAGTCTTTAAAAAAAAAATTCTAGGTTATTTTGCAAGTTAGCTTTTGACTGACTGACTTGTGGAAAGTTGGTCTGTTTCCGCAAGGTCAGTCCAGTCAGTTGGAGGTCTGCAACTTTAACCTTCTGATGCTGCAGAGGCAGATTTTAAGACCACTTAGTCCATTTATCTGAAGCCAGGGAGAGCATCCCTGAGCCAGCTCAAACCACGGAAAAGAGAGAGTGATAATAAGTCCAGTTGTATGTGATGGGTGTAAGTCTTGCCTTGCGCACCTTGAGTGAAAAGGATTTTGAGGAATCTTTCTCTTTAATTCTGGCAGGCATTTAGTGGCCTTTGAAGCAGAGCCAAGCAGGCATGAGCTTCTGGGAAACCTGATCCTCTTACAAGCCTCTGAAGCCCTTTCAGCCAGCCCTCAAACACTGCTGCTCCCATATTATGCTGTGGGATTTTTGAAAAATGAAACTCCCATCATTGTTCATGCAACAATGATGAAAGCACCCAGAGGCCAGGAAAGACAAGGGAAGTGAGCATATCTTTGTATAAGGCATCTGCTGACCCAGCCTCTGAGGTCCAGTTAAACAACTTGACACGGTGACTGCAACTTGGTTAAGCAACTTGACATGGAGAAAGGTTGCTTGAGAAGGGGGTGAACTTATGTCCCAGAGACCTAGCCACTAGTTCAGAATCCTCCCAAAGGTCACTTAGCCGGTGAGGATTTTCCCTTGAACCTTGTCTGGCCTGTGTGGTTTACCCTTGATAAGGACTCAATTCTGAAGCTTACAGCTCAAGTCTGCAAGGCCCAACCTCTTTGCTCTAGCTCCAGGGCCAACACAGTGCCAGGAAAGGAGGAGAGGCTCAATAAACACTCATGAATGGATGGTGGCCTTGAAGAGCAGGCAGCCAACACGAGGCTTCCTTTCCTCCTCCTCCTCCTGCCTGCTTTGTCACAACTGAGGGCTTTCTCAGACCAGGTGCAGATCACAGGGAATGACAAAACGGGATTCGTCATTCCTGAAATGTAGCCTATTTCTGGATGGTGGCGTTGTCCTTCATGCTTTTGAAAATGCCACTCTCTTAGCCCGGAATTCCCGTTCCTCCTTTTCCATTAACTTGTCTGACCTTCTCATTCAATACCCAGCTCAGATGTCACTTTCTTGGGAAAACTTTCCCAGTTCTACCAGGCGTGGATTACTTGTAACTATAACTGGGCACATCATCTCTCCACTATAAAATCTTCAAAGATAGTTACTTCATCCTTATTCTTATTTATTCACTCACTTGTTTAGAGACAGCATAGTATAATGTTTAAGAGCGTGAGCGATGGATTTAGAGACAGCATGGATTTAAAGGCTAGCTGTGACACTTACTGGTTATGTAATTTACAGTGAGTGACTTATCCTCTTTAAATCCTATTTCTTATATGTAAGAAAGACACAACAGTACTATTCATCTTCTAGGGTTATTGAAAAAATTAAGTGCATATATTATTTCTTGGGTACTTATTACATGCTGATAATAGTAATTATTATGATTATTTATTCAACAAACATTTATTGTACAAATACTGGGTGCCTGATATTCTTCTAGGTGCCACTTACAAGATCTAACCAGATGTTTAGTACAGAGTTTGGGCTCAGCTAATGTTCACTGAATGAATAAAGACTGAACAAGTCATTTATATTTAGTTTTTAAATCTGTGTATTAGTCGGGCAGGCTGGATAATGGTATGTAATAAACACCACCATCATCCCAAATCTTAGTAGCTTAATTGAACAAATTGTTCCTTTTATACATTCAGTGTGGGCTGGCTGAGATGATCTGTTCATCAGGGGTCAGAAAACCAGGCTGACCATGGTCCCATCTCAACAGATGCTTCTATGATCTCTGTAGCAGAAGGAAGAGAACGATGGGTTCTCTCTCAGAGGTTCCACTTGAAAGCAGCACACGTCATCTCTGCTCGCATTGTCTTGGCTAGAGCAAGTAACAAGGCCCTGCATGACTTTAAAGGGCAGAGAGAATTGCAGTTGCAGTCCTACCCTTTGCCCCAAAGGAGAAGAATCAGAATATTTGTGAATATCCTTCAGGACGATCATAGGCTGGAAGCCGATGGTACAGTCTTCTCACTAACACACAGCCATCTTTGGCTTACAAAGAACCCCCAGTTCAAGGTCAGTATCAGTAGTTACCCCCAAGCTTCCGGTTTAGAATTAAATTTTCAAATTAGGTCTTTCTTTCTTCTCACTTCCCCGTTCAATTATATTTTAAGCAGATGGGTGATCCTGTCAGCTTTAAAACAACAGAGAAAAAAAACCCAAATGTATGTAAAACATCCCACCATCCAATTAAATTTCTCTGCCACTCCAAGATTTGGGCTGTGATGCTGATTTATACTTAGAAAAAATAAAAGCAGAAGCTCAAATTCAAGAAACTTGCAACATGTTTTCATGTTGTTCTCCATGGCTGATGTGTAAATGAAAAGAATGTTTTTATTTCCCCCATGTCAAACACCTTTATTTCTGTTGCTTGATGGCTTGGAACGGGATTCTGTTTCAAGACAATTAAAAGCAGCTTCTAAAAGCAAACCCAGTGAAGCAGACCAACGGGAAGATGTACATGGAGGGTTAAGTGGGACAAATCTTAATCAAGTACTTATGGATCTTTGAAGAACCTTGGCCAAGCCTCTGGGCTCAGCCTGAGGCTCCAAAAGTAACTCCTCTGGGCTTGGCCTGAGGCCCCAAAAGACCTTCATTGCAACCCTACAGATCCCCCCATCCCTGCCCAGATCAAATGAGGGTGCATTAGCTGTTTCTGTGTAATAACATCTCCTGAGAGTCAGGAATCCAGGAGTGGCTTAATTGAGTTGTTCTGGCTAAGGATCTCTTGTGAGACAGTGGTCAAGTTGTCTGTTGGGGCTGCCACCATCTGAATCCTGGGCTGGGCTGGAGGATCTTTCCATGCATGTGGTTGTTGAATGACCTCAGTTGTTAGACAGAGGCTTCAGTTCTGTGCTGTGTGCTCCTTTCCACAGAACCATTAATGATGTATTTGTTGGCATCCTCAAGTGATCTGATAGATGATAGATAGATAGACCCCTCAAGATGCAGTCATGTGCTCAGTTGCAGTCCTGTCTGACTCTTTGCAACCCCATGGACTGTAGCCATCTGTCCATAGGATTCTCCAGGCAAGAATACTGGAGTGGGTAGCTGTTCCCTTCTCCAGTGGATCCTCCCAACCCAGGGATCAAACCTGTGTCTCCTATATTGACAGGAAGATTCTTTACCACTGAGTCACCAGGGAAGTTCAATATGGAGTCATAGTCATCACCTACTTTTGCAAAAGACATATTTCACTTCTCCTATGTTCTGTTGGTCACATAGACTGACTCAGGTGTAGTTTAGGGCGAGAACACACAAGGATATGAATATCAGGAGGTGGGGATCATTAGGAATTAATTTGGAGGCTGGTTACCACATGAGGGATGCCCGTGCATGCACGCACATATGCACACACTCATGCACACACACAGACACATATTTAACCAGTAAATAAGAGAACAAACTTTATATACTATGGCCAAGACCTGGGGTAGGTAATTTTCATCGATTATCTCAGTCCTCACAATAACTCTATAAGGTAAGTGCTCTTATAATGCTCATCTTCTTGATGAGAATGACAAAACTGTATTTCTAAGAGGTTAAGTAGCTAAATGTTGTCTGGTAGGAGGTGGCAGAGCCAAGGCACAAAATGAAGTCTGTCTGATGCAAAACACTTCCTGGAGCCATGTGACTACTGGGTAAGGTGAGGATGGCACAGTGTGGTTTTGACAGTGGTCTCTGAAATTAACTCCCCTGGCCTCAACTCTAGATACTGCTACTCACCACGTGTGTCGCCGTAAGCGAGTTACCTGACCTCTCTTAGCCTCTACATTCTCATCTGTAAGATGGGAATGTATTTGATGATATCCACTGCATTCAACTGTGTGGAGATTAGGTCGGGTAACAGCTGTGCACCACCAGCTATGAGGCGAGTATTCAGTAGGTGCTGGGGGTCATGGTTATGAGCTCTGGGCTCTGCCCCCCAAACTAGATTAAATCCTTTCTCTCCATTTTACTTCAGATTTCTCAAGGAGTGAAGGCCGTAGATTACATGTCCCAGATCACTTCCAATTCATAGTTCATGAAACTTTTTTAACATAGTATTTATCTGAATATTGGAGTTGTGCTAAGCAGTGTGAAACTAAAATATTCTCTAATTACGGTATACTGAGCAGTTGAGGTTTTCTTGACTTTAGCTGGAATTTAATGAAAATGGGTGGTAATTTTCTCTTTGATATTCTGTATTCGAAGTATCAAAAGATGGCCTTGAGGTGGAGGGGAAAGCATGCCAGGCTGAGGACTCTGCTCCCGGAGGACTTTGACTGGCTGTGTGACCTCAGAGAAAGCTCTTGACCTCTCTGTTCTTATGCATGTTCTTTATTCCAGATGAGGGCAAAACCCCTGTTTTGCTTTATGATCAAGTGAATTTGGGACACACAATAAAAATGAAGCGCATTTTCAGTAATGAAACTCCTAAGGGGACGCTGAATCCAAGAGGCTTTGGAGGATGGTTTCTTGTGTCCTTCTGGGGCCTGTGAGCACACAGGGGCAGAGGGGCCAGGCCAATTATCTTCTAGAGAAAAATTGCAGTTTGGAAATTCTGAGGACCTTTTAACACATCTTTTTCTAAAGGATTTCTCAAGGCGGAGGTATAAATGTGTCCAAGGCAGTGACAAAAGAACCTTACATTGTTTTTAACCTCTGGGGGCAGAAATGCTGGCTCTCTTGGACTGAATTTTGTCTACTCAGTAGAGAGAAGAAACCAAGGGGAAGCAGAAGAAGGGGAGGGAAGGAAAATGAAGTGCGTGCATGTGTGTGTGTGTGTGTGTGTGTACGTGTGTGTGTGTGTGTTGTGTGCATGTGTGTATTTTCCCTCCTTTTGTTCACCCCTCCAGGTCAGGCAGGCGGTTTGGAATCAGCTCTTACGTTGGCCACTTTGACCACTCTTGCTACATGGATGTTGCAGGTGCTGTCTCCAACCAGTGACTCCAGGCTGTCTCTGCTTCTGCCGCTATCCGATTAGCACTTTGTTATCCATACCAATACTGTGGGTCAATGCCACACTTACGTATATATTTTCATACTTTTCCTATCATTGTTCTAAATGGGCTTCCCTGGTGGCTCAGTAGTAAAGAATCCACCTGCAATGCAGGAGATGCAATAGATGCAGGTTTGATCCCTGAGTCAGGAAGATCCCCTGGAGGAGGAAATGGCAACCCACTCCAGTATTCTTGCTGGGAAAATCCCATGGACAGAGGAGCCTGGTGGGCTACAGTCCATAGGGTCACCAAGAGTTAGACACGACTGAACACACATATGCGTCATTTTTCTATATTTCTCTATTTGGTTCCGAGGGTAGTTTGATGAGCTAAACACAGCAAGCACTGTCTTAACTAGGTATACAGTTTCATGCCATTTTAAAATTCCTCTCACAGATTTTAAAAAATAGTTTATACTAATTGGAGGATAATTACTTTATAATGTTATAATGGTTTCTGTCATACATTGACATGAATCAGCCACGGGTGCACATGTGTCCCCCCATCCTGAACCCCTCTCCCGTCTCCTTCCCTACTCTAACCCTCTGGGTTGTCCCAGAGCACCAGCTTTGAGTGCCCTGCTTCATGCATCAAACTTGCCCTGGTCATCTATTTCACATATGGTAATATACATTTCAATGCTATTCTCTCAAATTGTCCTACCCTCACCTTTCCCCACCTAGCCCCAAAATCTGTTCTTTATATCTGTGTCTCTTTTGCTGCCTTGAATATAGGATCATCATTACTGTCTTTCTAAATTCCATATATATATGTTGATATACTGTATTGGTGTTTCTTTTTCTGGCTTACTTCACTCTGTACACTAGGCTCCAGTTTCATCCACTTCATTAGAACTGACTCAAATGCATTCTTTTTTATAGCTGAGTAATATTCCATTGTGTATATGTACCACAACTTCCTTATCCATTCATCTGCCCATGGACATCTAGGTTGCTTCCATGTCCTGGCTATTATAAACAGTGTTGCAATGAACATTGGGGTACATGTGTGTCTTTCAATTCTTGTTTCCTCGATGTGTATGTACACCAGCAGGCTTGCTGGGTCATATGGCACTTCTATTTCCAGTTTCTATTGAGGTATCATCTCACACTGGTCAGAATGGTCACCATCAAAAAGTCTACAACAATAAATGCTGGAGAGGATGTGGAGAAAAGGGAACCCTCTTACACCCTTGGTGGGAATGCAAACTGGTACAGCTAATATGGAGAACACTGAGGAGATTCCTCTCACAGATTTTTAACTAAAATTTTTATTAAGATAATTGTAGATTCCCAACAATTGTAAATAGTACAGAGGGACTCTGTGTACCCTTTACCCAATTTCTCCCAATGATAAGCATTTTCCAAAACTATTGTACAATATCAGCCAGGATATTGAATCTCTTGTGATTTCTAAGAGAATTTTTAAAATGTGCTCTCAAGAAGGTGAGGGGGACAGAGTGTGTGTTCCCCACCCTTGGGCTCTGCTGGCACTGTTCTTATGGAGTAACATGATGGTGACTCAGCTCTGCTGCAGGGTCCTGGATGGCCTCCCTGGGACTCAGTTTCCTCATCTGTAAAATGAGGGGGTGGGATGAGAAGTTCTCCAAAGTTTCTTCTATTTCTACCACGGTGTGATTTTACACATGGCTCGGGACAGTCCTGGGGCCACATTGCATTTCCTCCATGGACTCTTCCCCACATGCCTGGGCCCTGTGATTGGATGTCACAGACACCTGCTCCTGGAATCTAGGGCTGTGTGTGTGATTGGCTTTCCAGGTCTAAGGAGACCTTTCCATTCCATCTGTGGATGGTCCAGGTTTGGGGGCCAGACCCCAGCCAGCCAATGAGCGTGCATTGTGGGATGTTTGTTGGGACAACGGGGGTGCTTAGGGATAGGATGGAGACTTGGAGCTTGAGGCAGTCAGCTTACCCCCACGAAGGAAGCGTTTATTCAAAACTGGGTTGGAACAGAGCAAAGTGGAGCTGATGGATGCAGAGAGAGGGCGGAGCACAACCCGAGTCCAGAAGTGTCCTGAAATACTGAAGGTCACATAGCCATTGTGGAGCCTCACTTTGCCCATTCAACCCAGGTGAGTAAGGGTTATCTTCAGGAAGAGGAACCATCTACTAACTTCATGCACCTGGTTCTGTGGGGTGGGGGGCTCTGAAAGAAGGCTGGATTAGAGGGAAGAGAGTTTGCACCACCGCAAGCTTGGAATTAATCAGGAACCAGAGGGTATTTCCTTCTCTCTGAGGATCTGGGAGGAGGTTACAGGCATGATCTCATTGGTTTTCAGCTGTAATTGAGGGAAGTCACTGTGATACACACGTGGTTTCCCCATTCCTGGGAGGAATCAAGTTACAGTGGATCCTGGGCTGCTCCTGCCTGCTCCCACGGCCCATTACAAGGTACTGAGCTCATCTGATGCTTCAAGTCATGTTTGGTGGTGTCTCCTCTTAAGCATTGTGTAGGGTGACTCAGATCTCATCTCTGAGCCATTCATCAGGGAGACAGTGATTTATTGAGATGGGACAAGAAGGTGATAACTCCAGCTGCTGGTCCAGGCCTCATTAACACCAAGCCTCTTAGAGTTCAGCTCTAAGCACAGGTGGGTAGAGGTCATGGCCAAGGGGTTCTCTCGCCTCCTGCTCCACCCTCTGGAGTCTTCGGAAAAGTCTTAGCACTCACTCTGGTGGGAATGGTATCCTCAGAGCAGAGGGTTTCAGCTAGGGATGTCAAATAGTTTCACCTGGAAAAGCT
Source organism: Bos grunniens (assembly GCF_055505025.1). Lineage (NCBI taxonomy): Eukaryota > Metazoa > Chordata > Mammalia > Artiodactyla > Bovidae > Bos > Bos grunniens. Next base: position 17,315,147 of record NC_141182.1, read on the forward strand.
TAACTCTGTCCAGCCATCTGTCCACTGCCTCTTCTCATCTCTATTTATTTAAATAAATAATGTGAGCCTAAAGGGAAACAATTAAAAAAATGAAGCTTCCTCATCTGTAAAATAAACATAATAATAACACCTACTGTAGAGAGTTGTTATGATAATTAAATGAATTACTGTATGTCAAGTGCTCAGCACAGCGCTGGTTCTTATTATAAATATAACTCTTATACTTCCATCCCTAACCACCCAATTCCCTTCCCATTACAGGTTCTAGAGATCATCTCTATATAAAGATATAAGTGTATATAAACCCGGCTTCCCTGCAGACTCAGTGGTAAGGAAACTGCCTGCCAATGCAGGAGATGTGGGTTTGATCCCTGGGTCAGGAAGATCCCCTCGAGAAGGAAATGGCAACCTTCTCCAGTATGTGCCTGGGAAATCCCATGGATGGAGGAGCCTGGTAGGCTACAGTCCATGGAGTCACAGAGAGTAGGACATTTCTTAGCGACTAAACAACAACCACACACAGACACACACACACACACACACACACACACATTCCTCAAGGTGATAACACTGGAGCAATTTCTCAGAACTTGTTTCCAGTCCCCTGCTCTGGCCAGACCACAGGCGTTTCTAGTGCCAGCCTGGGTTGGGAAACTCAGGCTTGGAAGCCAAAGAAGATTCTGGGGAACATCAGGAAATCAGAGTGGAGCCACTAAGGGAAGAAGCGAACAACCATGTTTCCACAAGTGCCTAAGCCAGGAGGACTGCCTGGAGGAGGCCAGGAGGACTGCCTGGAGGAGGCCATGGTGAATGAAATATGCTCGATGTAGCTGTGAAAGTCACAATCAAAATAAGAGTAACAGAACTGGGGGACACTGGTTAGGGCTTATCGTGTTACCTCAGCACTCTGGTTAGAGTCCCAGGCTCAGGACAGATGGCACTACGTTCCACTTCCCTGGTGGCTCAGACGGTAAAGCGTCTGCCTGCAATGCGGGAGACCCGGGTTCAATCCCTGGGTTGGGAAGATCTCCTGGAGAAGGAAATGGCAACCCACTCCAGTATTCTTTCCTGGAAAATCCCATGGATGGAGCCTGCTAGGCTACAGTCCATGGGATCGCAAAGAGTCGGACACGACTGAGTGACTTCACTCTCACTCTCTCTCTCTCCACAGCCCTGAGAGCAGCAAAATGGCCAGCAAACTCCTTCCCCAGGACTTACTAAGACGTGGTAGAAATGCTGCTGCTGCCTCCACTGCCATGCTCCCCTCCCAGGTGTGAAGACAGGTCTGGGGAATCTCTAGGATTCCTGACTGATAGTTCAATGGGGGTGACACATCAATTTATTTTCCCTCTTTCCTGGGTTGGGGGGTGGTCTCACCTGGGTGCAACGCTAAGCAAACTCTCTCTCTCTTTCTCTTTCGAGACAAGCATCGCACTCATAGGCAGGACTCTGGCTGAGCTGATGAAACCTGTGGGTCCTCTGTGGCTGCCAGTGGAAGAATTCATGGACAGCCTGGCAAGTCTCCCCGGGAATGTGAAAATGTACAGAAGCAGAGAGACTGGAACCAACACCTGGCCAGACATGCTGAAGGTGAGAGGCTGCTGGAGCAGCCTGTCCCAGTGGATACAGCGAAAGAGGGTTGTAGAGCTGTAGGCACTTTGCACCACTGAGTGGCCAGGATGCATATGCTTCCTCGGGGCCCAGAGGATGCTGCAGAAGGCAGGCCAGCTTGGGTATTCTCAGCAGTCCTTGTCTGAGGATACTGCCCCTCACTGAGGAGCCTTGGCAGCAAGAGGCTGTACAGAAGGAGCAGGGGAGTTGCAGGGGGGGGGGTGCTTTGAGGGCTTGTTGGAAGAGGTCAGCCAGAGGGCATTGCCCATGTCAGGGAATAGTGGAGGGACTCCTTGACATCCTCCCCATGAAACCCTACAGTACTCAGATGCAGCTGTAAAGGTTTGATGGGAATGAGAGTGTTCCAGTAGCTTCAGTGAGGGGAAAAGACTGCTTTCCTCTCCCTGCTGATCACAGTAGGAGCTGGAACACATAAGTGGGGCATGGGCCATGAGAGTGGGCTGTTCTCACCAGTTCTGGTGCCTCCCCCACTGCTGGGGACTGAGTAAATGTCCTTGGGGGGAGCCCAAGGACAGGATTCAGGGTGAATACTTGATAAGTGGCCTCAGGATGCTGCCAAGCAAGTGGGGACAGAGATATTGAGGGGAGGAAGCCAATCAAAGACTGCCTGCCACACTAAGTAGTTCCTGCTGTGGGCCACGTGGCTAACACCTCCCCTGCGCTTTCCACCAGGGGCCCAATGGGCATGCAACCTGCAGCTCCCCTGTCACTCACTGAGGGTTGGACCCACACCCGATAGTGTCATGTGCATGGCGGGAAAGTCCATGAGCTCCCAATATGTGCCAGAAACATGAGTGCCAGGGGTGGGCATTGACAACCTCTGCTTCGGGGGATGGGAGGAGGCTGAAACAGGATACGAGATGAAAGATTTGAACCACACTGAATTGGACTGGGCAAGACTGGAGGGTTTCCATAACCAGAAGTGACCCAGAAGCTGTGGGATCAGCTGGGAAGCTCGACACGGGACAGAAATGGGAGATGCAGGTGAGCATATGTGAGGCAGGAGCAGGAGAAAAGGAAAGGTATTTCAGGTTGCTTGCCAAGTCCAGACTGAGAACGGTGCTGACTTCCTGCATTAAGTGTGTGCTTAGTGCTGTGAGAACAATCCCAGATGCCCATCTCATTTAATCACTTCAAGGGATGACCTTGCTATTATTCTCATTGTGAAGATGGATGGGCTGGGCTCTGGGAGGCTAAGCCATGTCAAAGCTGCTCAGCTACTTGGCAACAGAGTCAGGTTTGTCTCCAGCCCCACGCTATGTACCACTGGGGCAGAGACTCCTGGGGGCCTGTCTCCTGTCCATTTCCTGTCCATTTCTTAGGGACCGAGCTTTGGTGTTCTTTCAGGTGCCAATGCATCTGCCTTCATGACCATACTTTCCAGCCTCTTTGGAGCCAGGGCTGCCAATGAGCTGTAGGCAGAGGCTTTTGGGTGGGACTTCCAGGGCAGCTCCTTAAGAAATAACTTACATGTAAAATGAGCCCTTTACTCCTTCTTCTTTTGCTTCTTCCCTGGACCAGGATGTGATGTTCAGGGCTCTAGCAGCCATGTGGGACAATGAGGTAACTTTGAGAATGGGCACCACATAAGAAGGGATGAAGGGCTGTGGAGAAGAATGTTGGCAGGAGCCTGGGTGTCTGGCAACTCTGACCCAGATCACCCACCTCATCAGCCTTTTACAGGCCACTGTCCTTTTTTATCTCTGTTATTGGCAGGTGGATGCAGCTTCTGCTGGATACAATCATGGAGCTATCACATTTTCACAGTAAGAAACGTGTGAGACATACAGTACCTACAGAAGATATTTATTGAGGAACTTATACGAGATCAGCCCTGAATGGAAGGCCCTGGGGAAGCACTCTCTTCCTTCTCTCAGATACCAGCACCTCCCCACCCCACCACACCGGGTCAAGTTCAGTTCAGTTCAGTCGCTCAGTCGTGTCCGACTCTTTGCGACCCATGAATCGCAGCACGCCAGGCCCCCCTGTCCATCACCAACTCCCAGAGTTCATTCAGACTCATGTCCATCGAGTCCGTGATGCCATCCAGCCATCTCATCCTCTGTCGTCCCCTTCTCCTCCTTCCCCCAATCCCTCCCAGCATCAGAGTCTTTTCCAATGAGTCAACTCTTCGCATGAGGTGGCCAAAGTACTGGAATTTCAGCTTCAGGATCAGTCCTTCCAAAGAACACCCAGGGCTGATCTCCTTCAGAATGGACTGGTTGGATCTCCTTGCAGTCCAAGGGACTCTCAAGAGTCTTCTCCAACACCACACTTCAAAAGCATCAATTCTTTGGCGCTCAGCTTTCTTCACAGTCCAACTCTCACATCCATACATGACCACTGGAAAAACCATAGCCTTGACTAGATGGACCTTTGTTGGCAAAGTAATGTCTCTGCTTTTTAATATGCTATCTAGGTTGGTCATAACTTTTCTTCCAAGGAGTAAGAGTCTTTTAATTTCATGGCTGCATTCACCATCTGCAGTGATTTTGGAGCCCCCAAAAATATAGTCTGACACTGTTTCCCTGTCTATTTCCCATGAAGTGATGGGACCAGATGCCATGATCTTCGTTTTCTGAATGTTGAGCCTTAAGTCAAATTTTTCACTTTCCTCTTTCACTTTCATCAAGAGGCTTTTTAGTTCCTCTTCACTTTCTGCCATAAGGGTGGTGTCATCTGTATATCTGAGGTTATTGATATTTCTCCCGGCAATCTTGATTCCAGCTTGTGTTTCTTCCAGTCCAGCGTTTTTCATGATGTACTCTGCATAGAAATTAAATAAGCAGGGTGACAATATACAGCCTTGACGTACTCCTTTTCCTATTTGGAACTAGTCTGTTTTTCCATGTCCAGTTCTAACTGTTGCTTCCTGACCTGCATATAGGTTTCTCAAGACGCAGGTCAGGTGGTCTGGTATTCCCATCTCTTTCAGAATTTTCCACAGTTTATTGTGATCCACACAGTCAAAGGCTTTGGCATAGTCAATAAAGCAGAAATAGATGTTTTTCTGGAACTCTCTTGCTTTTTCCATGATCCAGTGGATGTTGGCAATTTGATCTCTGGTTCCTCTGCCTTTTCTAAAACGAGCATGAACATCTGGAAGTTCACAGTTCACGTACCGCTGAAGCCTGGCTTGGAGAATCTTGAGCATGGCTTTACTAGTGTGTGAGATGAGTGCAATTGTGTGGTAGTTTGAGCATTCTTCGGCATTGCCTTTCTTTGGGATTAGAATGAAAACTTACCTTTTCTAGTCCTGTGGCCACTGCTGAGTTTTCCAAATTTGCTGGCATATTGAGTGCAGCACTTTCACAGCATCATCTTTCAGGATTTGAAATAGCTCAACTGGAATTCCATCACCTCCACTAGCTTTGTTCATAGTGATGCTTCCTAAGGCCCACTTGACTTCACATTCCAGGATGTCTGGTTCTAGGTGAGTGATCACACCATCGTGATTATCTGGGTCATGAAGATCTTTTTTTGTACAGTTCTGTGTATTCTTGCCACCTCATCTTAATCTCTTCTGCTTCTGTTAGGTCCATACCATTTCTGTCCTTTACCGAGCCCATCTTTGCATGAAATGTTCCCTTGGTATCTCTCATTTTCTTGAAGAGATCTCTAGTCTTTCCCATTCTGTTGTTTTCCTCTATTTCTTTGCATTGATCGCTGAGGAAGGCTTTCTTATCTCTTCTTGCTATTCTTTGGAACTCTGCATTCAGATGCTTATATCTTTCCTTTTCTCCTTTGCTTTTCGCTTCTCTTCTTTTCACAGCTGTTTGTAAGGCCTCCCCAGACAGCCATTTTGCTTTTTTGCATTTCTTTTCCATGGGGATGGTCTTGATCCCTGTCTCCTGTACAATGTCACGAACCTCATCCCATAGTTCATCAGGCACTCTATCTATCAGATCTAGTCCCTTAAATCTATTTCCCACTTCCACTGTATAATCATAAGGGATTTGATTTAGGTCATACCTGAATGGTCTAGTGGTTTTCCCTACTTTCTTCAATTTCAGTCTGAATTTCACAATAAGGAGCTCATGATCTGGGCCACAGTCAGCTCCTGGTCTTATTTTTGCTGACTGTATAGAGCTTCTCCATCTTTGGCTGCAAAAAATATAATCAATCTGATTTCAGTGTTGACCATCCGGTGATGTCCATGTGTAGAGTCTTCTCTTGTATTGTTGGATGAGAGTATTTGCTATGACCAGTGTGTTCTCTTGGCAAAACTCTATTGGCCTTTGCCCTGCTTCATTCTGTATTCCAAGGCCAAATTTGCCTGTTACTCCAGGTGTTTCTTGACTTCCTACTTTTGCATTCCAGTCCCCTATAATGAAAAGGACATCTTTTTTGGGTGTTAGTTCTAAAAGGTCTTGTAGGTCTTCATAGAACCGTTCAACTTCAGCTTCTTCAGCGTTACTGGTTGGGGCATAGACTTGGATTACTGTGATATTGAATGGTTTGCCTTGGAAATGAACAGAGATCATTCTGTCATTTTTGAGATTGCATCCAAGTACTGCATTTTGGACTCTTTCGTTGACCATGATGCCTACTCCATTTCTTCTAAGGGATTCCTGCCCACAGTAGTAGACATAATGGTCATCTGAGTTAAATTCACCCGTTCCAGTCCACTTTAGTTAGTTGATTCCTAGAATGTCGACGTTCACTCTTGCCATCTCCTGTTTGACCACTTCCAATTTGCCTTGATTCATGGACCTAACATTCCAGGTTCCTATGCAATATTGCTCTTTACAGCATCGGACCTTGCTTCTATCACCAGTCACATCCACAACTGGGTATTGTTTTTGCTTTGGCTCCATCCCTTCATTCTTTCTGGAGTTACTTCTCCACTGATCTCCAGTAGCATATTGGGCACCTACCAACCTGGGGAATTCCTCTTTCAGTATCCTATCATTTTGCCTTTTCATACTGTTCACAGGGTTCTCAAGGCAAGAATACTGAAGTGGTTTGCCATTCCCTTCTCCAGTGGACCACATTCTGTCAGACCTTTCCACATTGACCCGCCTGTCTTGGGTGGCCCCACAGGCATGGCTTAGTTTCATTGAGTTAGACAAGGCTGTGGTCCTAGTGTGATTAGATTGACTAGTTTTCTGTAATTATGGTTTCAGTGTGTCTGCCCTCTGATGCCCTCTTGCAACACCTACCATCTTACTTGGGTTTCTCTTACCTTGGACATGGGGTATCTCTTCACGGCTGCTCCAGCAAAGCGCAGCAGCTGCTCCTTACCTTGGACGAGGGGTATCTCCTCACGACAGCCGCTCCTGACCTTGAAAGTGGAATAGCTCCTCTAGGCCCTCCTGCGCCTGTGCAGCCACCGATCCTTGGATGTGGGGTTGCTCCTCCCGGCCCTTCCTGCGCTGTTGCAGCCTGGCACTCTTGGCCGCTGCCCCTGACCTCAGACATGGGGTAGCTCCTCTTGGCCGGCACCCCTCGTGCATGGGGTCCTTCCGGCTTCCGCCCCTGACCTCAGAGGTTGCATATCTCTTCTCGGCCACGCTTGTGCACCGTCACAGCTGCCCGTGCTTGTGCGCCATTACAGCTGCCCGCGCTTGTGCACACCAAGTCAAAGCTCTGGCCAATTTGACCATGAACCTGACAACCTGGTGATGTTTCATGTTTCACTGTTTAATTTTTTAGTGGATGAAATTCCTCCAGGACAGCATCACGTTTTAGAAATTGTGTGTTCTCCTCTGCATGTGCATTTCGGGAATTCTGTGTTAGGCACGAAAGCTATAGAGATTCTATTGGCGTGAGGTTCTGGAGGAGTGGAAGGAGTGATGAACAGGCCTTTGGGACTGATGGTAAGAGTCCTGTGTGCTAAGTTGCTTCAGTCATGTCTGACTCTTTGGGACCCCATGGGTTGTAATCCGCCAGGCTCCTCTGTCCATGGGGATTCTCCAGGCAAGAATACTGGAGTCAGTTGCTATTTCCTCCTCCAAAGGATCTTCCTGACCCATGGGGTGAACCCAGGTCTCCTGTTTTGCAGGCAGATTCTTTACTGTCTGAGCCACCAGGGAAGCTCTTAGGGGCTCTATTAAATAGACCCTCAAACTAGAAAGAGGGAAAAAACTCTGATGGGTGCACCCAAAGTTAGGAAAACAACTCTGAGTAAAAGAAGCAGACATTTGGGGGAATTTTTGATTTTGAGCAAGGAATATTTTTGAGTAACTCAAAATGTCTAACTCAAGGTTGATGTCATTCATATAGTGGCTACCATCCCTCTCTTGGTGTGTATTAGGGTCTAAGAATTTTGAGCAAGAGATTGGTATATTGGTCAGAACTCTATGGGCTGTGAGCATAAGATTTACACATTTCTTTCATTGACAAAGTTACCTGGAGCCATAAGGCAAAGGGAATTCTGGAAAAAGTAGCTCCCAGTTTTAGAAGGGAATGATGTGGTACCAAACTGACTATAGGCAGGTCAGCTTAAGAATGCAGATTTTTTTTGACTGTCCATCTTTTGCTATTTTGTGCTATCTTTCACAGAAGACTTATATAAGAACCTGATTCTTGATTCCAAGGCATCAAACCAAACTGAGGTCTGCAAGGCTAATCTTGCCTTGAAAAAAGCTGAAAATGATATGGTAAATCCCCCCTAAGTGTGTTAACTAGATTAGGGTACCAATGGCATGCAGGACATTTTCCCTGGTCTCTTGGATTAAGTAAAGTAGGCAAGAATGGAAATAATGTGCATTTCCACCAGCAGTGTAACAGGGTTCCCTTTTCTCCACATCCTCTCTAGCATTTATTGTTTGTAGACTTCGCAGATGGCCATTCTGACTGGTGTGAGATAATACCTCATGGTGGTTTTGATTTGCATTTCTCTAATAATGAGCAATGTTGAGCATCTTTTCATGTGTTTATTAGCTATTTGTATGTCTTCTTCGGAGAAATGTCTGTTTAGGTCTTCTGCCCACTTTTTGACTGAGTTGTTTGTTTTTCTGGTATTGAGCTGCATGAGCTGCTTTTATATTTTGGAGATTAATTCTTTGTCAGTTGTTTCATTTGCTATTATTTTTTCCTGTTCTGAGGGTTGTCTTTTTACCCCGCTTATAGTTTCCTTCATTGTCTAAAAGCTTTTAATTAGGTCCCACTTGTTTATTTTTGTTTTTATATCCATTACTCTAGGAGTAATCATCTTGCTGTGATTTATGTCAGAGAGCGTTCTGCCTGTGTTTTCCTCTAAAAGTTTTATAGTTTCTGGTCTTATGTTTAGGTCTCTAGTTCATTTTCAGTTTATTTTTGTTTATGGTGTGAGAAAGTGTTCTAATTTCATTCTTTTACATGTAATTGACCAGTTTTCCCAGAACCACTTGTTGAAGAGACTGTCTTTTCTCCATTGTATATTTTTGCCTCCTTTGTCAAAGATAATATGTCCATAGGTGCATGGATTTATCTCTAGAATTTTTATTTTGTTCCATTGATCTATATTTCTGTTTTTGTGGCAGTACCATACTGTCTTGAGGACTGTAGCTTTGTAGTATAGTCCAAAGTCAAGAAAGTTGATTTCTCCAGTTCCATTCTTCTTCTCATGATTGCTTTGGCTATTCAGGGTCTTTTGTGTTTCCATACAAATTGTGAAATTATTTGAACAGTGTGGAGATTACTTAAAAAAAGCAACCAGGAATAAAACTACCATATGACCCAGCAATCCCACCACTGCGCATATACCCAGAGGAAACCAGAATTGAAATAGACACATGTACCCCAGTGTTCACTGCAGCACTATTTACAATAGCTAGGACATGGAAGTAACCTAGATGTCCATTGGCAGATGAATGGATAAGGAGGTTGTTATACACAGTGGAATATTACTCAGCTATGAAAAGGGATGCATTTGAGTCATTTCTAATGAGGTGGATGAACCTCTAAGTTCATCCTCTGTTCATTCACTCTGTTATACAGAATGAAGTAAATCAGACAGAAAGACAAATACTGTGTATTAATGCATATATATGGAATCTAGAAAGATGGTACTGATGATTCTACACACATGGCAGCAAAGGAGACACAAACATAAAGAACAGACTTTTGGACTCAGCAGGAGAAGGAGAGGGTGGGATGATTTGGGAGAATATCATTGAAACATAAGCATTACCATATGTAAAATAGATAGCCAGTGAGAGTTTGATGTATAATGCAGGGCACTCGAATCCGGTGCTCTGTGACAACGTGGAGGGATGGGGTGGGGAGAGAGGTGGGAGGGAAGTTCAGGAGGGAGGGGACTCATGTATGCCTATGGCTGATTCATGTTGATATATGGCAGAAACCATCAATATTGTAAAGTAATTATCCGCCAATTAAAATTTTAAGAAAGAGTGAAAACAGGATACCTCCACTGCCCAATGGCCATCATCACCTGGCCTGACTGGGACCTCCAGGGAGTGGGTTTCTGATAACTCAGAGTTGCTTTCCTTCTGACCCCATTAACACAGACACCCTATATGAAGTGATGGGTGATGCTTGGGTGAGTGCGGGCTCTTATGAGCAGTGGGTGACTTTACTCATATGGGCTTCTGGTAATCATGATGAATGGTATCACTGACTGACTGTTTTGTGTTTTGGAGAAAAGAAAAAATAATAAGATAAAACATTCATGACTCAGGCAGTCTTGCTGACAAGCTGGTCTGCAGTGAGAAAACTCAAGAAATTAGACTTGGAAATAGCTTGAAAGCACCTTCAGTATGTTTCTGTGGGGCAAGTGCAGGTGTATCTCTGGGGTTAGTTCTGATTCTTTGACCAGCTAATTTTAAGTGGCTGTATCTTGAAAGAAGTCATGGTGACATTTTGGGACTCCTGTTGAATTTTTAGATTAGTCACTAAACACAATTGCAAGTTCTGTCTCTTTAGAAGGACTTTTAAGATTAGAGTAAAATAACAAAATGCAACAGTCTTGGTCTGAGTTCCCAAGAAATCAGGGCCTGAGACAAAGGCTTCCCTGTTAAGGTAACTTATTTAGAACTGTGATTGTAGGGAGCAGGAGCACAGGGCAGGGGGGTGAACAGGGAAAGAGGGGAAACCCACACAATGATGGGTTATTGAGTTGGCTACCACTATTGGCAGGTCATAGCACTTGATTTTGCTAGGACTTTCTGAGGACCTTTATGGAATGTGCCTGAGGACTCTTTGCCCAGAGGACCAAGGAGGGAAGCATTTATTCATTGGCTTCAGGTTCCCACTGGTCAAAATAGGTCCCACAGAACCTTGCATTTCAGGTCATGGGTGTTAAGCACACAATGGGTTTCAGTGGGTGCTCCAGGCAGGAGCTGAGATGTACTCAGTGCAAACCCAGGGGGAGTCAGTGGTCTGAATACAGCTGCTCAGAGATGGCCACAGCCTAGTTGAAACCAGTCTCTGCATCAGTGATTAGAGGGAGACATGCATTTGAGAAGGTTTTCAAGGGGATACAAAAGGTATCCAAAACATCCAAACAATAAGCATGTATTGACTGTTCTGGATAGTGGGTGTAGGGGTGGTCTGGGTAGAATAGGTAGAACGGTGATGTGGTAAAGCCTTCACTTCTTTTGTTGCTGTTGTTCAGTCCCTCAGTCATCTCTGATCTTTGCAGCCTCGTGGACTGCGGCACGTCGGACCACCCTGTCCTTCACTATCTCCCAGAGTTTGCTCAAACTCATGTCCATTGAATTGGTGATGCCAACCAACCATCTCTCTCTGTTGCCACCTTCCCCTCCTACCCTCAATCTCTTCCAGCAACAGGGTCTTTACCAATGGGTCCGCTCTTGCTCTTCACATCAGGTGGCCAAAGTTTTGGAGCTTCAGCTTCAGCATCAGTCTTTCCAATGAATAGTCAGGGTTGATTTCTTTTAAGACTGACTGGTTTGATCTCCTTGCCATCCAAAGGACTCTCAAGAGTCTTCTCCAGCACCACAGTTCAAAAGCATCAATTCTTCAGTGCTCTGCCTTCTTTAAGGTCCAATTCTCATATCTCACATGACTACTGGAAAAACCATAGCTTTGATTATACAGATGTCAGCAAAGTGATATCTCTGCTTTTTAATACGCCATCTAGCTTTTTTTTGTCATAGCCTCTCTTTCATGGAGCAAACGTCTTTTAATTTCGTGGCTGCAGTCACCATCCACAGTGATTTTGGAGCCCAGGAAAATAAAATCTGGCCCTGTTTTCACTTTTTCCCATCTATTTGCCATGAATTGATAGGACCAGATACCATGAACTTAGTTTATGAATGTCAAGTTTTAAGCCAGAATTTTCACTCTCCTCTTTTACATTCATCAGGAGGACCTTCAGTTCCTCTTCACTTTCTGCCATTAGGGTGGTGTCATCTGCATATCTGAGGTTGTTGTTATTTTTCCTGGCAATCTTGATTCCAGCTTGTGATTCATCCAGCCCAGCATTTTGCATGATGTACTGTGCATACACGTTAAATAAGCAGGGTGACAATACACAGCCTTGATGTACTCCTTTCCAAATTTGGAACCAGTCTGTTGTTCCAAGTCTGGTTCTGTTGCTTTTTGACCTGCACACAGGCTTTTCAGGAGGCAGGTGAAGTAGTCTGGTATTTCCATTTCTTTAAGAATTTTCCATCAGTTTGTTGTGATCCATACAGTCAAAAGCTTTAGTATAGTCAATGAAGAAGAACTAGATATTTTTCTGGAATTCTCTTGCTTTTTCTATGATCCAATGGATGTTGGCAATTTGATCTCTGGTTCCTGTGCTTTTTCTAAATCCAGCTAGTACATCTGGAAGTTTTCAGTTCACATACTGTTAAAGCCTAGCTGAAGGATTTTGAGCATAACCTTGCTAGCACATGAAATGAGTGCAATTGTTTGGTGGTCTGAACATTCTTTGGCATTGTCTTTCTTTGGGACTGAAATGAAAACTAACCTTTTCCAGTCCTGTGGCTACTGTTGAGTTTTCCAAATTTGCTGGCATATTGAATGTAGCACTTTAGCAACATCAGCTTTTAGGATTTGAAATAGCTCAGCTGGAATTCCATCACCTCCATTAGCTTTGTTCATATTAATGCTTCCTAAGGCCCACTGGACTTCAGACTCCAGGATATGTGGCCTTAGGAAAGTGACCACCCCATCGTGATTATCCAGGTCATTAAGACCTTTTTTATACCATTCTTTTGTGTATTCCTGCCACTTCTTAATTTCTTCTGCTTCTGTTAGGTCCTTGCCATTTCTGTCCCTTATTGTGCCCATCTTTGAATGAAATGTTCCCTTGGTATCTCTAATTTTCTTGAAGAGATCTCTATTCTTTTCCATTCTATTGATTTCCTCTATTTCTTTAAACTGGTCACTTAAGAAGGCTTTCTTATCTCTCCTTGCTATTCTTTGGAAATATGCATTCAGTTGGGTGTATGTTTCCCTTTCCTCTTTACCTTTCATTTTGCTTTTCTCAGCTATTTGTAAGGCCTCCTCAGACAACCAATTTGCCTTCCTTCATTTCTTTTCCTTTGGGATGATTTTGGTCACCACCTCCTGTATAGTCTTATGAACCTCTGTCCATAGTTCTTCAGGCACTCTGTCTATCAGATCTAATCCCTTTTTTATTTCCCCCTAAATCATGTTTTCATAGGGAAAGAGGGTGTGCCACAAGTACCCTGGGAATCTCCTGTGATTGGGAGCTAAGTTTTCTAAAACTTCTATATTTTTTTTCCCTTATCATCCTGGCTTTGCCTTGTGCTTATAACCTTGGGAGAAGGTGCCCTGGTGCCACCCCCTCTTCCAAGGGTAGGCTTTTTTTCCCCAGTCATTCTTCTCCCTTGGCTTTTGCCATGAGGAAGCTGATGTGAGGAGAGAACTCAGCAAATATTTAAGTAAATATTTATGGAATGACATGAATGAATACAGAGTTAAAAATAGAACACTTTCTTATTCTACTGGACTAGATGTACGATCAAACAAACCTGAATAGATTTTGCATAGATTAAACGTCACCTTCCTGACCTCCCTGATGAGTCCAGCTCCTGGTTCTGTTTTTTTCCAGACCACCATGTATATTCACCTGCTGTAGTCCTTATTTTCCCTTGTACTTATTTAAGGTTTGCTCGAATGTGGACTCCTCAAGGGCAGAGACCATTTCTTGTTCATCTTTCTGTTGTTAGCACTGAGAAAAGTCTCTGGTGCCTGGATATCTAGAATTAATTAGAATCTGACTTTAGTTTATATAAGTCATGATATTTTCAATAATGTAATTAAAATGAAGAAAACCATCTGAAGAGTAAAATGTCTAAACGTATCTCCCAGCTCAGTGACTTTGGGCAAATCACTCAACTCTTCTGTGCATCAGTTTAAGTGAAAAAGGAGAGATTAGACAGTTAGTGCAGTCCATGGGGTCGCGAAGAGTTGGACACGACTGAGTGACTTCACTTTCACTTTTCACTTTCATGCACTGGAGAAGGAAATGGCAACCCACTCCAGTGTTCTTGCCTGGAGAATCCCAGGGATGGGGGAGCCTGGTGGGCTGCCATCTATGGGGTCGCACAGAGTCAGACACACCTGAAGCAGCTTAGCAGCAGTAGCAGCAGCAGCAGCAGGAGATCTATGGTGTGCCTGCTGCCCTTCTGCTTTCTATGCAGAGGAAATGGACATTTCTAATGGATCATGAACCCTTCTCATTGGGTCCAGACGTGCGTTTATTATTCTTAATCTAACAGGCATTCTTTGTTTAATTGTGCTTCACAGATATTGTGTTTTTTATAAAAGTTGAAGCTTTGTGGTAACTCTGCCTCAAACAAGCCTATTGGTGTCATTTTTCCTACAGCACTTGCTCACTTTGTGTCTCTGTGGTAAATTTTGGTAGGTTCTACAGTATTTCAAACTTTTAAAGTATTATTATATTTGTTTTGGTGATCAGTGGTCTTTGATGTAATTGTTGCAAAAGATTATGACTTGCTGAAGGGTCAGATGATGGTTAGCATTTTTCTGGGCAATAAAGTATTTTTAAATTAAAATAAGCACATTGTCTTCTTTTAGACATAATGCTATTGCCTACTTAGTAGACTATGATATAGTGCAAACATAACTTTTATATGCACTGGGAAACAAAAAATTCATGTTATGTGTGTTATTGCAAGTCAACCAAAACTGCACTATCTCTGAGGTATGCTTGTATAACTGGAAGTTTCTCTGATGATCTTAGCTGCCATCAGGCTGAAATCAGTTCTTTGGAAGGTTTTAGGCAGGAGAGAGATAAAATTTGATTTATGTTTTCAAAGATCATTCTGATCAATTAGTAGAAGCTGCCCAGAGTCATGTATCTTCTCTGAAACTCTAGCTAAATTATTAATATAACAACAAAGACCAAAGTGCATGATTGATCTGATAGGAAAGCAAATGTCAGTGACATAAATGAAACTGTAGCAAACAGGGAAATCCTGTGAGCTCATGAAATAGTTTCCCTGGGAGGAGGAATCTTGAGTGTGTAATTAGGCCTAATAATTAAACCAGGTCAAATTCAGGGATAGGAGATCCTGTCTTGGGTCTGAATGAAGCAAAGGACTGCAATGGAAAACCACATAAACTAGGATGCTTGCAGGGTTGATCTGTAGAGATAAGGTTCTCTAGATGAAATTCCACCTACCAACACAGGGAGAGAAGAAAGCATGTCTATGTTTTGCTGTGGGTGAAAAACATTATCCTTGAGAATTCAGAATCTCTACTTTCTGCTTTATGCAAATTTAGGATCCAAATCTATTCTTTCCAATTTTTCTGTAAAACTTAAGCTGAAAAATTAATATATGAAGTGACTCTAAGCCAATGTTATTCGTGGGTACCTGGCAGAAGTAAAGCAAAACTCCTGTGGAGGAGCACTTCCATTTGCTAAACCATAGGCATTCCACCAAGTAAGAGAGATTAATGATGAGTCCACAATCCACAGTTACAAAACCCACACAGAAACAAACCCACATGCGTTAGAGAGCCAACAGACAAAACAACATTAAGTAATTTTATATTTGTTTAAGTGTCTGAGACATAGTATTACGTAGATGTCTAGATAGAGAAGTGGATGGATAGATGAATAAATAAATATTAATATTAAAACACCAAGAGCACTGGTTACCAGAGAAATTCATAGAATAGTTTATAAGTAAGTATACTTAAAACTTTTAAAGATGTAAAAGGTATAAAAATTTACAAGAATGTTCATTACAGCATTATTTGCAATTGGAAATAATTGGAACTCAATCTAAATATTAACCAATGGGAAAATGGACAAATTGTGTACACTCAAATAACGAATGAATGAGTGAATACTATACATGAGTTAAATGAACAAACTAAAACTAAGTTTATTTAGTTCAATATCAAACACATAATATTAAGAAAAAAAGAATAAATTTTATAAGGATTTCTATGATTTTATTTACAGTTTAAAATCACCCATGCATAGTAATGTTGTATTACTATATATTGTTTGTGGGTATATATATATATAATAAAAATATAAAACATAAATATGCATGATAAACATCTAAAATCAGGATAGGGTTTACTTCTGAGTATGAAGGGGTAGGAGGGGAATAGAATTGTCTCCATTCACCTTATTTCTTAAGCTAGGTGGTAGAAACTTAGTGTTTGTTAAATTATTCTGTATACATTTTTTAAGCATGAGGTAATTATTCATCACAGTAATCACAAGAGAGAACTAGTGATTGATATTTATTTATCCATAAAAGATATTATAGAAGAGCACAGAGCAAATCTAATAAAGTAATGGAAATAAATAGCAGAGATAAGAGCAAAAATTCATTAAAAAGAATGTAAAGAAACAATAAAAGAGAATGAAATAAAACAAAAACCAGGTTTTTGAGAAGCTTAATGAAATAAACCTCTGATAAATTCAATCAACATAAAAATAGAGTATACAAATAAAAAGTATTAGTATTAAAAGGAGACATAACTACTGATTCAGTAGAGGTGAAAAAAATCAGAAGAGAATATTATGAGCAACTTAAGCCAATGCCATCTGAAAACTTACACATGGATATCTTTTAAGAAACTGACTCAAGATGAAACATTTGTTTTCTTTTTCTTTTCTTTTTTTTGTCGCTCAGTCATGTCCAACTCTTTACGACCCCATGGACACCAGGCTCCTCCATCCATGGGATTTTCTAGGCAAGAGTACTGGAGTGGGTTGCCATTTCCTTCTCCAGGGAAGATGAAACATATATGTTACCATATATAAAACAGATGGTCTGTATAGTCAAAGCTACGGTTTTTTCAGTAGTCATGGATGGAATTGAGAGTTGGACCATAAAGAAGGCTGAGTGCTGAAGAATTGATTCTTTAGAACTGTGGTGTTAGAGAAGACTCTTGAGAATCCCTTGGACAGGAAGGAGATCAAACCAATCCATCCTAAAGGAAATCAATCCTGAATATTCTTTGGAAGGACTGATGCTGAAGCTGAAGCTCCGATACTCTGGCAGCCTGATGTGAAGAGCTGACTCACTAGAAAAGACCCTGATGCTGGGAAAGATTGCAGGCAGGAGGAGAAAGGGACGACAGAGGATGAGATGGTTGGATGGCATCACTGACTCAACGGATATGAGTTTGAGCAAGCTCCAGGAGATACTGAAAGGCAGGGAGGTCTGGGATGCTGCAGTCCACAGGGTTGCAAAGAGTCAGCCACAATTAAGTGACTGAACCACAAATGGGAAGTTGCTGTACAGCACAGGGAGCTCAGCCTGGTGCTCTGGGACAATCTAGAGGCGGGGGAGGTTCAAGAGAGAGGTGACATATGTATACTTAATCATGTGTTGTATGGCAGAAGCCAACACAATATTCTAAAGCAATTATCCTCCAATTAAAAATAAATTTTAAAACAGAAAAACTAACTAGACTTATAATTATTAAGGAAATTAAAATAGTGGAAAGTCTATTCATTTAAAAAAGTCTCTAAGGTGAATTTATAGGCAAGTTTTGTAAAAGATCCCCTGGAGAAGGAAATGGCAACCCACTCCAGTATCCTTGCCTGGAAAATCCCATGGTCAAGGAGCCTGATAGGTTACAGTCCATGGGGTCGCAAAGAGTCGGACACAACTAAGCAACTGCACTTTCTTTGTAAAACTTTGAGGAGCACATACCAATTTTGTATAATTTGTCCCACATAATAATAAGGATGAAGTACTTCCTAACTGATGTTATAATAATGATAACACACCTGAAAAGGGTAAAAACCTTTAGGCTTCACTGATAGGATATCTTTGTGGGATGCTGCAATCCCCTCACCAGCTTAGGTTTACAAGGCTGCCCCTGAGTCGGCAATAAAAGGCTATTGAATGTTCTACTTAATCAAACAAAGTGCCACGGAAAAGGGCAGACATGGGGCTGACGTGTTTGCTGTGGTGTCTCAGCCTCTTGCGTGCAGATTTGCTCTTATAATAAGCATCCCCACGGCTGTGTTAGAGTCAAGATGATTGACATTTCCAAGTGCTCACTGGCTAAACAGGCATGTTACAGCTACTTGGAGAATTTCTCACGCAGAACCGTGTCTTTCCCGGTAACTTCTGCAGGGTGGGGAGGAATCTCTGTATATCTTTCTCATTTGTTGCCCTCCTCATTTGTTTAAAAGCAGTATGTTCTTAAATATACTATTGCCTTATAACTGTAGTTTCCCCCTTATCGTCTTGCTTACTCCACACTTATTTCTTTAGGAAACATTTGTTTTTAAACAAACAATAATAGTAATAAAGAAATTATAAACATAACTTCAAAAATGCCAAAGAAGTTGAGCAAAATAATTTGTCACTAATACATAAGTTAAATGATAAATCATGACCAAGTAGACTTTATTTCAGAAATATAAGGAAGATTTTTACATTCAAAAGTATTACATGTAGTTTATCACACTACAGTAAAAAGAAATGTCTTATGATCACCTAAATGGATGGAGAAAAAAGATTTAATAAAAATTCAATACATAATATAAATTTATAATGGACTAGGACTATAAGAAACCATCCTGAATCTGATAGTATATTCTAAAAAATTATAATGGTCATAATTAATGGCAAAATTTTTAGAAACATTCCTATTTAGTTCAGGGATGATATTTTATTGGTGGGCTTAGCCATCATAATTAAATAAGAACACATACAAATATGTTTAAAAGAAAGTAACCTAACCCTCATAATTCAAAAGTTATATAATTGTCTATACAGGTAATCTAAGAGCATCTAGATTAAAATCATCAACACTAACAGGAAAGTTCAACAGGTTTCCTGGATTTAAGATAAATATATAAAAATCAATTATATTTTTAGGTACTAGGAGCAATTAGAAAATGAAGATTTTAAAAAAGATATCATTTTGACAAATGTGATAGTTATCCACCACCATCACTCCCCAAATTTCCCGTGTAATTATAATTTCTCAGTCCCATATCCTCATCCCCAGCTTCTAATGCCACTGATTTCTTTCTCTATTATTTTTTATTTTCTCAGAAATTCAAGTAAATGGAATCATACAGTTTATAGTCTTTGCTATCTAAGTTTTTTTTTTATACATGTTTTTGCATGTATTAGTAGTCTCGTACTTTCTATTCCTGGATAATATCTCACTGAATGGATGTACCCTAAATTTTTATATTCAATTACCCATTGATAAATATTTAGTTATTATTATTAATAATAAACTCGCTATAAAGATCTGTGTACAGGTCTTTGTGTGAACATGTTTTGATTTATTTTGGGTAAATAGGAATAGGAGTTGCTGCTAGAAACAGGCAAAGTATTTTCCAAGGTGACTCTAGCATCTCCTACCAGCAACATGTGAGAATTCCAGTTGCTCTTTGTCCTTGCCAACATGTTGGGCTGCCAGTTCTTTTTTTAGCATTCTGTTGAGCGTATAGTTCTACCTCTTTATAGTTTTAATTTGCATTCCCCTAATGACTCATGTTGCACATTTTTTCATATGTTTATTTGCTGTTTGTATATTTTCTTCATTGAAGTGTCTACTCAAATTCTTTCCCACATTTTAAAACTTCCATTTTAATATTGAATTAAATTCAATATATTCTTTTTATATTCTAGATAGAAATCTTTTATCTGGTATGTGTTTTGCAACTATTTTCTTTTTGTGTGTGGCTTGTCTTTTCATTTTCTTATCTGTCTTTTGAAGAGTGAATATTTTAATTTTCATGAAGTTCAATTTTTCAGATTATTTATGGGTTACTATGTGACCCATAGTGTGTGATATCTGTAAAATCTTTACCTCACCCCAAATCACCAAGATTTTCTCTTATTTTCTTCTAGAAATTTTAGAGTTTTAGGTTTTATGTTTGGATACATGATTCATTTCATGTTTTTTTAATGTGGCACAGGTTCATGTTTTTGGATTTGGATTATTCCAGCACTATTTGTTGTAAAATCTATCTTTTCCCTATTATCTTGGCAAATTTGTCAATCAACCACATAATGAGGGTCTATTCCTGGACTCTATTCTGTTCTATTGACCTATATGTCTGTCTTAACATCACTACCACACTGTCTCGGTTACAGCAGGTTTATGCTTGGCGGGTGCTCATTGCTTTTGTCCTGTCTGACTCTGCAATGCTATGGACTGTAGCCCTCCAGGATCCTCTGTCCAGGGATTCTCCAGGCAAAAATACCAGAGTGGATTGCCATCCCCGCCTCCAGGGAATCTTCCTGACCCAAGGAGCATAGCAAGTGAATTCTTTTAGGTTTAAATATTTATTGAATTCTTTAGCGCTGAGCCACCCAGGAAAGCCCCGCAGCAGGTTTATAACAAGTTTTAAAATCAAGTAGTGTGAGTTTTACGACTTTGTTCTTTTTCAAGATTGCTTGGATCATTTTAGAGTCTTTGCTTTTCTATGTAAATTTTAGCATCAGCCTGTCAATTTCTACAAAAATGACCTTCTGGCATTTTCATTTGGGGTAATATTGAATATGTAGATCAATTTGAGGAAAACTGACATCTTAACAATAACGAAACAACTGAGTCTTCCAATTCATGAGCACATATTCCTATTTATTTAGGTCTTGTTTAATTTTTCTTATCAAGTCAATAAGTTTCAAAAGCTTTGTTATGCACAAATAAATAACCATAAACATCTGCTCTGTTACTATTTTATACTGAGACCTTAGAACATTTTCTGGTATTCAGTTAATGAATGCTCAGTGAATATTCTTTGAATCAATAAAGAGTTCATATACAAGATATTTTGAAAATATGTTAATATCTACTCCGCAAGATTGTTGAATGAAAGAAATGAGTGAAAAAAGTGAGAAATGGTTTTTGAGTGCTTGGCACAGTCGGCACTTGGTAAGATTAATTATGTCAAAGGAAGAGAAAGGGTAGAAGAAATACTTTGATATTGCTTTGGTGATCCTGTGTTTTCCAAAGTGAAGAATGGAAGATTAACAAGGATTTTGAAACAAGATAAATGGTAGAGTTTGGTTTTGAGAAATATCTCGATCCAAATTGGATAAACTAAATATTTGCACACGTCTCCTTTTCGACCTTTTATAAAATATTTATTTTTATTTATTTGGCTGTGTGGGGTCCTGGTGGTGGCATGTGGAATGTAGGGAACTCTGAGCTGCCTCATGGGAACTCTACGTTGCAGCATGTGGGATCTAATTCTCTGACCAGGGATTGAACTCTGGCCCTCTGCATTGGGAGTGCAGAGTCTTAACCGCTGGACCACCAGGGAAATCCCAGCTTGTTGATCTTTGTGGAGTCTGAGTCACTGGGTAGATGTCGATACTTCAGAGCAAAGCAATTCATTATTTGTGGTCCAACAGTGAACAGCTCTGCTTACCTTTTGTGGAGAATGACCATTGTAGTAGGTCAGGATCAACTGGAAACATTTCACAGCACTACTCTTCTGGCTGTCTGGGCCCTCCCACAATGGCCCATCAGAACATTCCAGAAAGCCCCGTCAGAACTGGGCAATTGGGAAGCAGTATGGCAAATAGAGCACAGGCACTGAAGTTACATGGACTGAAAGCTGAGTCCTGGCACCGCAATTTTATTAAAGTATGACCTTGGGCAAGTTACCTATGAACTCTGAATCTCAACTCCCTTATCTGTAAAGCAGGGGAAATAAGAACTACATCAAGAACTTCTCAATGTAGAATGTAATTCTACACTGAAAACTACAGTAAGAACTTCTCAATGTAGTTCTTATTTTCCCCACTTTACAGATAAGGGAGTTGAGATTCAGAGTTCATAGGTAACTTGTCCAAGGTCATACTTTAGTAATTGGCAACCCACTCCCGTATTCTTGCCTGGAGAATTCCGCAGACAGAGGAGCCTGGCGGGCTACAGTCCATGGGGTTGCAAAGAATCAGACACAACTGAGTGACTAACACACAACACACACATGCGCGCGCACACACACACACACACATAAAATCACTCTATAAAACTCTGGCTAGAGCATTCTATGAAATTCATGCTTTAAGCTCAGTGATCTATTGAATAAGTAGTTTTTACATCATTATGGTTTCCTGGGTTGTTGATAAACATCTGGTTAAATAATGTCTCCTGAAAGCAACAATAATAAGCAACTATCCAAACCAGAAAAAAGCAAACGTACCTCCCTTCCCCACCAATAAATAAATAAATAAATAAATAAATAAAGTCCCAATCAACAGCAGTAACATGGGTCTCTAGACTCAATACTCAGCAACTTTTTTTAGTGAGGTCCATAAACAAATTTTACTCCCCTGTTAAATTTTAGTGCCTTTGTTTTTCCTGCAAGTCATATGGCCCTTTTTACTTCATTCTTGGAAGCACTGTTATTAACCACTGGAGCTGGATAGATACCATGAGGGGGCCACCAGCATGCCACTTCTGTCTACCTTGCCAGGGATGCTGAACTGCAGGTGATTCTTTCTTTGGGGATCACAGGGAGGGTGAGAAGGTGGGGAGGTCTGGGGACATATTAGTGAGCTCTTTCTGAGCAAATCCCAACGGAAGCTGGCACGTTTCAGAGTGTTTTCTGAATCACTCTTAGCAGTCCTTGGAGTAGATTTACAAAGAGACATATGTTCTCAGTATTTGACTAAACACAGACAGGCACTAAAATATGGTATGCTCACAAGTTGTTTACAGGTATTGAATTTTAAATCACCGACACTCTTGGGCATCTATTCAAAGAAGAATTCAGGCTCTCCATGCTGTCATCTACCTCTTGTAACACAGGCACAAAAGAGACCCTTGATAAATGCTTGTGGAAGGAGTAAGGAAGGGGTGGGAGAAGGAGGAAGAACTAGAGGTTGAGAAAATAAAGAAACAAAAAGGATGGGACAATTATTAAGTTGCACCATATCCCTTTAAGAGAAAATGTTACAGTCACGCAAGTGTTCCCAGGAACCACACCTAGAGTCGCTACTTGTATCCACAGTATCTCCCTCTCCAGCATGAATCTGGACCTTCCTTTTGCCAGATCCACATTTCCTAGCTTCCTCTTAGAGTGGCTTAGTGGCAGGTTTGGCTCTGACCTTTCTTTCATTGCCGTTAACCTCCCTGAGCTTTGACCTTACTGTCTCGAGAGGCTTATGCTTAGGAAACTCCTTTGGGACTTGGTGGCTGGTGTTCCACCTCTGGCCTCACCCCTGCCCCGGGCTGACTTCTTCCAAGGGATGCTTCCTGATGTTGAGGTACCACAGCCTCATGGGTGATGCCATGAGCACAGCTGAATTTCCTGAAGGGTCTGCAGGCTCAGCTGCTGGGAACAGTCAGTTTTTGATGAGAGAACCCTCTTGAAAGAGGGGCAATCTGAGACAAATTAATGTCCCTCAGCTAGTGTTTCCATGGAAAAGAATGATGAAAACATAGGTGAGGACACTTATAAAAAAAAAGCAAACTACACCACGAACCTCTACCCCAGACAGCAGTTCCTACCACCTGCCAGTCTTTATTTCTTCTCCCTTTAAAACACAATTGTGGCAACTTCAATTACCAGTCTTAACAAGATTCAGGGAATGACCCTAATTAGTTAATTGACTTTAAAAGGATGAATGATGTACTGGCCAAGAATAAACTGTATAGCTAATTTACAATATTGTCTTAGTTTTGAGTGTACAGTGAAGTAATTCAGTTATACGTATCTATCTATCTATCTACTCTTTTCCATTATAGGTTACTCTAAGATATATAGTTCCATGTGCTATACAGTAGGTCTTTGTTTACCTATTTTATATATAGTAGTGTGTATATATTAACGCCAAACTCCTAATTTATCTCTCTCTCCCCTCAGTTATGAACTCTTGAGATTGACCCCCCGAGGGCATGAAATGTGCCTCACCAAGCATTCCTCCACCCCAACTGCAGACAGTGCTTTTCCTCATTTCCATCTGGGAGCACCCATGCCCAACCCACTGAAGGCATAGCCTGTTGATCAATAGCCACAGCTGAGCATCCACCAAGCATCAGATCTGGTGTCAGGTCCTGAGCCAGAGGATGAACATGGTCTTTCAAAGAGCTGTCCTCGCAGCTCTGGAGCTGGTAGAAGGAAGCAGCCATTCGCTCCCCTCTCTTCTTGTGGTACTAGTTCCTCCTCTCTTGGGCAAATACTATCTTCTCTGCCTCCCACCTCAGACCACTCAGTTCTGGTGGAGCCGTTGCCTGCCTGGACATGCCAAGTAGAGCGCTTCCATGGAGAAATCTGAACTGGAAATAAGAGAAGAGCTTCATCTTTATTGTTTTCTGGCAGCAACCCTGGGGACTGTGAACTCAGAGCTTTTGTTCTAGTCTGGTAGGGAGAGCCATGTGGGGAAATGAGGCAGAGAGGCCAAAGGCAGAAAAGACTCCATGTTCACTGATTAGTAAATCATTGTAAGATGGTGCAGAAACCAGTTGTATTAGTTTCCTATTGCTGCTGTAACAAGTTAAAACAATTAAGTGGCTTAAAACAACACGACTTTATTCTCTTATGGTTTTGTCGATCAGAAGTCTGCGGCAGGCTTCATGAACTAAAATCAAGGTGTTGGCAGAGCTTCATTTCTTCTGGAGGCTGAAGGGAAGAATCTCCTTCCTGGCCTTTTCCAGTTTCTAGGTGCTGCCTCTATTCCTTGGCTCATGGTCCCTTCCTCCATCTTCCAAGTGCATCCCTGCTACCTCTGATTCCATCATCGTATCTCCTCTCTCTGAAATTCCTACTCCTACTTAGAAGGACCCTTGTCATTACATTGGGCTGACCCAGATAGTCTAGAATAATCTTCCCATTTCAAGGTGATCTCAAAGTTAATTAGCAATTTTGACTCTGTCTACAACCTTAATTCCCTCCTGCCATGTAACATACATATTCACAGGTTCTAAGGATCAGGATGTTGACATCTTTTGAGGCCATTATTCTGCCTATCACATCAGTAGATAACAGTAGAGCCCAAGTTAATATCCCTCAGGTTGCAGAGATGCAGAGAAGGGGATGAGGAGGTTAGAAAGAAAACTGAATAAAGTTTCCAGGGCCAAAGGTATCATTTATTCACATGTGAACTCAAGCTTCAAATCACTGTATATTTTCCCCCTGCAGGCATACATTCTAAAATGTGCAGGCTTTTATCATTCAGTTCCCTAGGCTGTAGAATCTTTCCAATTTATACTCATTTCAAAGATCAGGACACTTTTTTTCTGTCTTATTTCCTAGCATCCCCAAACGCTGTGATTCTTCCACTTACTGTAAGGTTCTGCAGCCAGGTCTGCAGTTCCCTGGTGACCTGCAGATGTCCTTACTCTGATCCTGGGGCTTGCTTACAATCTCCTTAGCTATTTAGGCCTCATTTCCCAGCAGTGGGTGTTCTGCCTGCTCTAAGTGGAAGCAAACCTGAGTCCAGCAAAACGAAGGCTGAGTATGTGCCTGCTTTCCTTCTGTTTCGGGAAACATCGCATCACTGGCCCCCAGCTGTTTGTTCCTTGTAGGTTCGTCTTACTCCAAACAAGCTTTTAGACTCTCTGTTCTCTAACTCTTTTACACACACATTTTGTTCATGAGAAGAGCTCTTCCTGACACTGTTAAGGTTTTTCCATTCTTCTGTATTTGTTCTTGGTTACTTGCTCTTTCTCTTTTATTGTGTGTATGTCCTTCTGATAGATGTGTCTGGTTTTTTGCCTCTTGAGTAGCTGGATGAAGTGAGGGAAGAGGAAACAGTTTATTCTGGGTGTCCCAAGCTCACCTCCATAGACTAGAAAGCACTCAATGCGAAGTATTAAAGGTAGCAGGGCCCTACTGACTGGATGCTGAGAATGCTTAATATCCATCATAGCTAATATTTGTTGAGTGCTTACACAAGACACCATGCTAAATGCTTTATGTATATTATTTCTTTTAGACTTTCAACAACATTAAGTACAATTAACCTCATTCTATTGACAAGGGAACGGAGGCACACACAGGTTAAATAATTTGCCTAATGTCCCAGAGTTGTAAAGTGACACCATTGAGATGGAAATTTAGGCAGCCTCCTATGGGCTTAACTGTCTCCCCCTCCCCTCAATAAACAAGAAGATGGGAGAGGCATCCATGGCCCCTGTTTCCTGTTCTTAGCAGATACCCTGAGGCCCAGATGCTCTTCCTGGGGGTGGATAAGTTTGAGATGCTTGTAGCATTAGTGAGTCACCTTGGTCCACGGCTTGTTTTGAGCTAAAGGTGCTTGTTTTGAGGAAAGTCAGGTTGACTGGGTCTCCCAGCACCCAGTAGGGGCATGGTGTCAAGGAAACCACAGCTGATCCTGTGGTTGGTCTTCTTATAGCATTTCCCCCTCCATTCATCAGAATGGGACAGAGTGGGGCCAGATCTTCGTTGGTCCATCTCTCCCATCAGAGATGGCAGCTGGATCCTTATGGCTCATTTACTTTAAAGATCCACTTGGGGACCAAATAATTACTGACTTTACATACTCATCTTGCTTAGAGGAGACAAAATTGATTAGCATCTGTATTAGTTTCCTAGGGTTGCCACAGCAGATAATCATAAGCTGGGTGACTTAAAACAACAGACATTTATTCTCTTATAGTTCTGGAGGCCTGAAGTCCAAACCCTAAGTGTCAGCAGGGTTGGTTGCTTCTGGAGGCACTAAGGGAAAATCTCTTCTGTGTCTCTCTCCTCACTTTTTTATTTTTGAATTAAAAAATTTTAATATAAAATCTCCCATTCTTTTTTTTTTTTAACTTTAGTATAGTCAATTTACGATGGTGTGTTAGTCCCAGGAAGGGCTGGGGCTTGGGAAGGTGGGAGAGGGAATGTTTGAAGAATGTACCTCAGGTGAGAGGTTTCTCTCACCTACTCAGTGTGGGAGAGGGGCTGCTTCCTCCTCACCTCAGGCCAGGAAGGAGGAGATTCAGAGCACTGTTTGGTGGCATGGTGTAGGTCTCTTGAGTGTGCATGCTCAGTTGTGTCTGACTCTTTGTGACCCCATGGAGTAGCCCCCCAGGCTCCTCTGTCCATGAGATTCTCCAGGCAGGAATACTGCAGTGGGTTGCCATTTCCTTTTCCAGTAGGTCTCTTAGAGTTTGGCAAATATAGGATGCTGACGAGACTTATTCTTGGAGTCTAAAGGTGAGACTGTGACTGGTGCCACCCGCTGTGGCAAAGAGGAGAGTGCCTCCTCGGTTTCCAGGCTGTGCTCTCCGTAGGTTGGTGTTAAGGAATGTTTTTTTCTGAGAACCAGACGTGGACCCTGTGGAAGGCGGCCAACCTAATATCATCACCATGGGGCTTCCTGGAAGGGTGCAGGGACCCTAGCCAAAAAAAGGGTGTATTAGTTTCCTGTTGCTTCTGTAACAAATGACCACAAACTTGGTGGCTTAAAACAATATACATTTATTTTTCTCAGTTCTGTACGTTGGAAGTCTAAAATGGCCCATGGGAAGAAACGTGTTCCTTCCAGAGGCTCTGGGGAGAATTCATTTCCTTATTTTTCCAGTTATCTTGAGGCCATCTGCTTTTCTTGTCTCATGGCCCCTTTCTTCTGCCTTCAAAGCCAGCAGTGTAGCATCTTTCCCCCTCTCTGACCTCTGCTTTTGTCCTCACATCTTCTCTCTGACTGTGACCCTCCCACCTTCCTCCTGTAAGGACCCTTGTGGTGACACTGGGCCAGCTCAGGTAATCCAGGATAATCTCTCCATCTCAAGATCCTTAATTTAATCACATCGCCGAGTCCCCTTGCAATGTCAGGTAACATGCTCACAGGTTCCAGGGAGGATTAGCATGTGGACATCTTTGGGGAGCTGTCAGTCAGCCCAGGACTGACTGGGGATCAGTCTTGGGTTGAGATCTGATCTGTTACCTGGAGGAGAGGCATTGCCCAAACCAAAGGAGAGGAATCCAAGAAGTGCCTGCAAAAGCGGAAGTGGGGACCGGAGACTACACTGGATGGCCATGGTACACCAGTCATTCCGAGGGCATCACACTTTAACTAACTAAGGCACATAATGACTCAGACGTACGAAAAAAGTCTCTTGTCCTTCATCACTTCTCCCCCGGGCACATTTCTGGAAGAGGGAAAAAGTGTCCTAGGTGCTGATTTTATTTATTTATTTATTTTTTGAAACTTTATTTTTAATTTTATTTTATTTTTAAACTTTACAATATTGTATTGGTTTTGCCAAATATCGAAATGAATCCGCCACAGGTATACATGTGTTCCCCATCCTGAACCCTCCTCCCTCCTCCCTCCCCATACCATCCCTCTGGGTCGTCCCAGTGCACCAGCCCCAAGCATCCAGTATCATGCATCGAACCTGGACTGGCAACTCATTCCATATATGATATTATATGTATTTCAATGCCATCCTCCCAAATCATCCCACCCTCTCCCTCTCCCACAGAGTCCAAAAGACTGTTCTATACATCAGTGTCTCTTTTGCTGTCTCGTACACAGGGTTATTGTTACCATCTTTTTAAATTCCATATATATGCGTTAGTATACTGTATTGGTGTTTTTCTTTCTGGCTTACTTCACTCTGTATAATAGGCTCCAGTTTCATCCACCTCATTAGGACTGATTCAAATGTATTCTTTTTAATGGCTGAGTAATACTCCATTGTATATACGTACCATAGCTTTCTTATCCATTCATCTGCTGATGGACATCTAGGTTGCTTCCATGTCCTGGCTATTATAAACAGTGCTGCGATGAACATTGGGGTACACGTATCTCTTTCAATTCTGGTTTCCTCAGTATGTATGCCCAGCAGTGGGATTGCTGGGTCATAAGGCAGTTCTATTTCCAGTTTTTTAAGGAATCTCCACACTGTTCTCCATAGTGGCTGTACTAGTTTGCATTCCCACCAACAGTGTAAGAGGGTTCCCTTTTCTCTACACCCTCTCCAGCATTTATTGCTTGTAGACTTTTGGATCGCAGCCATTCTGACTGGCATGAAAAGGTACCTCATAGTGGTTTTGATTTGCATTTCTCTGATAATGAGTGATGTTGAGCATCTTTTCATGTGCTGATTTTAAATTATGGAAACAGAATAGATCTCATGATTGAAAGAGCCCAGAAAACCATGGGGCTTGATAGAGGTTCATCCTGAGACAGGAAAGAATGAATCAGAGTCCAAAGAGAGATCCCCAGTGATGGAGGGATGTAGGCTGCAGCTGGTTTCTGCTTGTACATTTGTATCTAGCTCTGCACTCTTCAGGAGCCACCTGGAAGCAAGGAATGACTGGCTCGTCCTTCTTCCCTCCCAGCCCGATGGAAGGAAGGGCCCTTAGGAGATAGTCAGGAACCATGAGCTATTGGAAGACATGGCCCAAGTCCATTTAGAAGTTTTCCACCACTCTCTCCTGGTGATTCCAACACTGTCTGGTTCCATCAGCAAATTACGCCCTGTGCTCAGTCGCTTCAGTTTTGTCTGACTCTTTGTGACCCCATGGACTGTAGTCCCCAGGCCCCTCTGTCCATGGGATTATCCAGGCAAGAATATTGGAGTGGGTTGCCATTTCCTTCTCCAGGGGATCTTTCTGACTCAGGGATCGAACCCATGTCTTTTATGTCTCTTGCATTGGCAGGCAGGTTCTTTACCACTAGCGCCACCTGGGAAGCCCCAGAAACCACTAAATGAAGTGATAGAAACATTCGCCTGCAGCACATGCAGGTGATAGAGAAGGGGCGTCAGAATCCAGAATAAACCTTACCTTGGTGGCTGACGTCAGCTGCTACTTGGTCTGCCTGTCAGAAATAGTCTGTGTCGTGGGTGGTTAGTGAGCCATTCTAGCTTGTCACCAGTGGGCAGAGTAATGACACCTTGAATTAATTTATGTGAAGAACCAAGAGCCACAGATATTCACACCTCTGTCCCCATGGAGGAGGCTGCTGTCGGGAGCTTCAGGAGGCTGGGGAGGTTAATGATGAGGAATGCAGGGCCTGCAGCCAAACTCACCTGGATTTGAATTCTGATTTGCCCATCTTATACCTGTGTGACCCTGGGCCAGTGAGCACCTCTAGAGTCTCAGATCCTCTTGTGGTGAAGGGGGAAAAAAGGATAGTTCATATGAAATGCTAGTACAGGGCCTGGCAGAGTCAGTACTCAGAATATGTTGTTATTACTACTATTACTGGGGTAATCAAAAGTGTCCTGGAAGAAGACTTGGGGTTCAGGTTCAAAACCTGATGTCGTATGGAAATAATAATTGTATAGAAATAATAGTTCATGTTTATTACACACTGAAAAGGTACTGAATAACTTGTTAAGTATTGACATCAGTCCTCTCATTTAGGCCTCAAAACCATTGTGAGAGGTGGGGATCTTCATTCATCCAGATGTTGTGGGTGAGGGAGCTGGTACACAAAGGGATGAGGAGCTTGCTCAGAGTCCCATGGCAGCAAGACCTCCAGAGTCTCCACTCTGAACTAGTGTGTGCAACCAGCCCAGTCCCTTCCTTCACTGCTCCCAAGGCTGGCTTTGTTTTCCAACGTACTGTGATTTTTTTTTAAATTTTCAATTTGAGGACAATTGCTTTACAATGTGGTTTCTGCCATACAACAACATGAATCAGCCATAAATATTCATATGTTCCCTCCTCTTAAGCCTTCCTTTCACCCTTTTAGGTTGTCACAGAGCATAGGGTTGAGCTTCCTGTGTTATACAACCACATCCCACTAGCTATCTCTTTTATATATGGTAATATATATGTTTCAACGCTACTCTCTCAATTCATCCCACTCTTTCTCCCTCTCTCTATGGCCACATATCTGTGTCTCTATTCCTGTCTTACAAATAGGTTCATCAGGTACTGGGATATTTTAAAGGCTATTTTGAGGCATTAAAAACTGATATTGTTGTTAGTGTGACACTTTTATTTTTAAGAACCTTGCTAGTCGTCAAACTGGCAGAGATGCTTCTGCCTCAGGGCCTTTGCACTGGCCATTTCCTCTGCTGAGAGCACTCTTCCTGCTGATCTCTGCATGGCAGCCTCCCCTACAGCCTTCAAGTCTTCACTGAAATCTTATCTAGTCAATGAGGCCTACCTTGCTACCCTCTTTATAATCATATCCGTCTCCCTTCCCCTAATCTCTCCATACGCCATTAGTACGGTACTCGTCCCCTTCTAACATACCATGCAATACGTTTATTCACCATGTTCCTTTTTATTGTGTAATTCTTCTCTTCCTGCCGCACTGAAATGTGCTCTCTGTTAAAATGTGCCCGTTTGTTCTGTGATGTGTCCCAGGTGTTTAGGTCAGTGCCTGGTGTAAAGTTGTTGTTGTTCACGTGCTAAGTTATGTCTGACTCTTTGCAACCCCAGGAACTGCAGCACTGCAGGCTTCCCTGTCCTTCACTATCTCCCAGAGTTTGCTCAGACTCATGTCTATTGAGTTGATGATGCCATTCAACCATCTTGTCCTCTGTTGCCCCCTTCTCCTCTTGCCCTCAATCTTTCCCAGCATCAAGGTCTTTTCCAATGAGTCAGTTCTTTGCACCATGTGGCCAAAGTATTGGAGCTTCAGCATCAATCCTTCCAGTGAATATTCAGGTAGGCATTCAATAAATAGTGATTAGTTGAATCAGTAAGTGAAGATGACCCTTTAACCACACTCCCCTCCCCTGTTTAAAATCCTTCCCAGGCATCTTGTCCTACAGGTCACTCATGGGGTAGAACAGCTTTTTGTGGGTTCCATGGTCATCTCTGGCTACCATAGTCAGTCTGGGCCCATCTGCTTCCAGTGGGCACCCTGCTGGAGGGGGTTTAGATTGGGGGGGAGATGAAGAGGGGGATATTGAGTAAATCTGGAGGGAGGGGAGCCTGATGTCGCCTGATCCCTCTCTTCCCTGAGGACTGGACTCCCTCCCCACTCCTCCCCTTCCTTCTTGCAGCTGGCTCCACAGTCTCAGGGCCCAGCCTGCCAATTCTCCCTCCCCAGTCACCCACTGGAGAAACCCAATGCAATGGTTGGAAGAGCCTTGACCTTTGGCTCTGGCCTTTCTCAGGGGAAGAGCAGCTGATGCCCAAGCATACCAGTGGCTGGCAACCGTCCACCATTTTCTTCCTGCACTGCAGCCATAAGTTCTTGTTCCTGGGCCTCAGTTTCCCATCCGACAAATGAGATGGATTATATTGTCTCTTCTGATCTGACTCTGTTCTGCCAGGATTCTAGGACTTGATTCCAAAGCTTCTTTGTTCACAAAGTTAGCCCTTTTCTTCTCTGGCTCCCACAGTACCTTGCTGGTCACCTGGGCTCGTTCTTACCAAGGACATGGGCTATAGTTGTCCCTCCATCTCCCTCTTCCCTGCTGTTGATGTTCAGTCACTCAGTTGTCTAACTCTTTGCACCCCCCTGGACTGCAGCATGCCAGGATTCCCTGTCCTTCACCATCTTCCAGAGCTTGCTTAAACTCATCCAACCATCTTGTTCTCTGTTGTCCCCTTGTCCTCCTGCCTTCAGTCTTTCCTAGCATCAGGGTCTTTTCCAATGAGTTGGCTCTTCGAATCAGGTGGCCAAATTATTGGAGCTTCAGCTTCAGCATCAGTCCTTCCAATGAATATTCAGGACTGATTTTCTTTAGGATGGACTGGTTTGATCTCCTTGCTGTCCAGGGAACTTTCAAGAGTCTTCCCCAACACCACAGTTCAAAAGCATCAGTTCTTTGGCATTCAGCTTCTTTATGGTCCAAGTCTCATATCCATACATGACTACTGGAAAAACCATAGCTTTGACTAGATGGACCTTTGTTGGCAAAGTAATGTCTCTGCTTTTTAATATGCTGCCTAGGTTGGTCATAGCTTTTCTTCCAAGGAGCAAGCGTCTTTTCATTTCATGGCTGCAGTTACCATCTGCAGTGATTTTGGAGCCCAAGAAAATAAAGTCTGCTGTAAAGGACTGAATTGTGTGCCCCTCCTTCCCCAATTCATGTGTTTACCATGCCTGTGTCAGGAGATAGAGCCTTTAGAGAAGTAATTACGTTAAGTGAGGTCATGGGGTGGGTCCCTGATCCAATAGACTAGTGTCTCTATAAGAAGAGGAAGAATCAGCAGAGATCTCTGTAGGGGCATGCACAGAGAAAATGTCTATCTGCAACCCAACGAAAGAGCTCACCCCAGAGATCAATCCTGCTGGCCAGGAGTCTTGGACTTCCTGTCTCCAGAACTGTGACAGGATAGATTTCTACTGTTTAAGCCACCCAGTCTGCGGTATTTTGTTATGGCAGACAGAGCAGCCTGATAAACCTGCTTTCCTAGTCTGTCTGCTTCCAGAGCATGGGGGCTGCCTTCAGTCCATTGAGGATGTTCTCAGGCACATGTGCTTACCTTCTCCCCCCACCCCGCCCCCCCGCCTCCCACACTCACCCCCTGACCCTTCCTCCCCCATACCATTCCTGGTAGATGGTTGAAGAATAGAAGAAAAGACATGCAGTCAGAAGACTGATTTTGGAAATATATACTAATAGTCATTCCTTCCCAAGATATTTGCTAGGCTGGATCTTGTGTAAATGCTGCTGTTGAGTGCTGTAGGGAGGACAGCAAGGAGATCAAACCAGTTAATCCTAAAGGAAATCAACCCTGAATATTCATTGGAAGGACTGATGCTGAAGCTGAAACTCCAATACTTTGGCCACCTGATGTGAAGAGCTGACTCCTTGGAAAAGACCCTGCTGCTGGGAAAGACTGGAGGCAGGAGGAGAAGGGGACGACAGAGGATGAGATGGTTGGATGGCATCACCGACTGGATGGCCATAAGTTTGAGCAAACTCTGGGAGATAGTGAAGGACAGGGAAGCCTGGTGGGTAAAGTCCATGGGGTGGTAAAGAGTCCCACGTGACTGAGCAACCGAACAACAACAACAAGGGAGAAGAGGGAGGCTGGGAGTGAAGCTAGAGGTTCTGGGTTCAAGCCCTGTTCCCCACTTAGCAGATGGGGCCCTGGAGACAGGTCCTTAACTGCCTGACCTCGGTTTCCTCAACAGTGAAACAGGAATAACACTCTCTGTCTCCTAAGCAGGTATTAAATGGTGCATGAGACTAGCCGTGTGTTAGCACATAGGACTGCTCATCAGTGAGAGTGAGTTTATATTAGGAGTATTAGTGATTCCTATTCGGGGGCCCTGGGCCTTCGGTCCATGGGTGAGTGGGACCTCCATTTGTTATCAAGTAGGGATTGAGGCGGAGAAGGCAATGGCACCCCACTCCAATACTCTTGCCTGGAAAATCCCATGGACGGAAGAGCCTGGTGGGCTGCAGTCCATGGGGTCGCTAGGAGTCGGACACGACTGAGCGACTTCACTTTGACTTTTCACTTTCATGCATTGGAGGAGGAAATGGCAACCCACTCCAGTGTTTTGCCTGGAGAATCCCAGGGATGGGGGAGCCTGGTGGGCTGCCGTCTGTGGGGTCGCTCAGAGTCGGACACGACTGACGCGACTTAGCAGCAGCATTCCTTCATCGATTTAACTTATGTTTATGGAGCACCCGTTAAC
Source organism: Bos grunniens (assembly GCF_055505025.1). Taxonomy (NCBI): domain Eukaryota; kingdom Metazoa; phylum Chordata; class Mammalia; order Artiodactyla; family Bovidae; genus Bos; species Bos grunniens. The sequence continues at coordinate 17,349,670 of NC_141182.1, forward strand.
TGATGGTGAATCTGCTTGTACTGGACATACTGCGGTGAACTTCCTGGATCTGAATCCTGCCTTCCTGCAGGGCGCGGTCCTGATGACCTCCGCGAGCCAAGCTACTAGATCCCATTCACTCCTCTAACAACCCATGGGCTAGCGGTGTCACCGGGTCCCCGAGTGTGGAGACCACACTAGGCCCCAAGCGGCCCGCGCCCACCCTGGGTCTAGAAGCAGATGGGAGAACTGAACCCCGTGCTGCGCCCCCCTACCCCCAGGCGCCGCGCCCACCGCCCCGGCCTCCCCGCGGCTCGCGCAGGCACAGCGCCCGGCGGGCGGGCTGCGGGGAGCTGGCCGAGCACGTCTCGGCGGTAAACAAGGCGCTGAACATGCTCCGCGGTGGACCTGGCCGATTTAGACACTCAGCCCTAATTGCAGGGAGCCCGGGCCGCGGCACCCGCGCGGGGCAGATGTGCCTCGTCGCCGCCCGGCCCAATTGCTCCCATTTATCCCGGCCTCGCCTGCCCGGTGGGAAGCGCGCCGCCAGTAAACGCCCGTGTCCTCAATCCGAGCGGCGGGGCGACGGGATCGATGGCCGCCCCTCCCGTCATCAATCCCAGAGCTAGGAGACGGGTCGATGCGTCTCGACCTTCGCGGGTTCCCGCGGCCTCCCCGGGACTGGATGCCGCTGGCCCGTCGCGCAGAGGCCGCGCGGTGCCGCGTCGCCCCGGGCCGGCTCAACCCGGCTCTGGGGGAGCCCTCGGGCAGTGGGCGCGGGGACAGCGGGCCGGGGACACAGCACAGGGCGGGGGTGGTGACCCTGCGGCCGCAGAGAAGGCTGCTTTTGCTGTCTCTCACCGCCCCCTCCCTTCCCCGCTCACCTTGCCCCATCGCCTGTCCACGCCTCATCTCCATCTTTCTCTCCCACACGTCTCATCTCTCCTGTCTCTTTTCTTTCCCGCGCTCTCCCCCCACCCCCACTCCACCTTCTGTCTCCCTCACCTCTCCACTCTCTCTTCGCCTGCCCTTGCCCCTCCTTTTCATCCCCTTGTAGTCTCTTCTGCCACTCCTGAAGGCCTCTCCCTGCCCTCCGCGAGTCTCTCCATCACTCTCGGACTTGCTGTCCCCGGGCGGGTAAGTTTCAGAGGTTTACCCCGCCCCTACCCCATCCCCACAGTCCCCTCCGCCACGCGCCATCCCATTTAATGTTGCTTGCTTGATTGAAAGGCTGTAGAGCCAGCCCTCCAGGCAGAGGTGCTGGTACCAGGCACTGGGTAGTAATTGCTTACTAGAGGGTGGTAAGACCCTCTCGACCCTTCAAACAGAATCAGCATAATGTCAGCAAAATTAAACTCAGGACCTCTAATTACCTCCTCATTTCACTATTAATGTTTTCATTTGAGCTCATGTCGAATGAGTCTTTGTCAGAGAAAATCAGCAACGCCAGTCCCACAGACAGCCAGAGAAACGCAAAGAACCCAAAACAGAGGAGGGAGCTTTTTGTTTAGACCCCCAAACCTTTGAAAACACCATGACTGTGTGAGCCCACTCCACCCCGCCCCCCATAATTCTTTCTTCACGTATGTGTGTGTTAGTTGCTCAGTCGTGTCCAAGTCTATGTGATTCCATGGACTGTAGCCCACCATGCTCCCTTGTCCATGGAATTCTCCAGGCAGAAGAATACTGGAGTGGGTTGCCATGTCCTTCTCTAGGGGATCTTCCAGATCCAGGGATCAAACCCAGGTCTCCTGCATTTCAGGCCAACTCTTTACCTTCTGAGCCACCAGGGAAGCACAGTCTCTCTTCATAAGAAGGAGGTCTTCCAGTGCACAGGATCAGTACTACCACAGCTGCTAATGCTCTCCTGCCTGAGGAGTCACACTCCGCTTGAGGCATTATCATCTTCCAAAGGGTTCTGTCTGCTCCCATCAGAAGTCTGATTCTATGGGGTTTTTCTGCGAGCCATTACTTCAGAAAGTTCAAATCCCCATCTCCCTTTTGAAACCTTAAAATACTAAGCTAAAGCTGCCGTTCCCTTGGGCTGTGTGCTCTCCCAGACTGAGAGTGGTGTGTTCCATTACCTACAAATCTTTCAGATTCAAATAGGTGGGAAGGATGCTTCTGATTAACCTGCAGGATCCTCTGCTGTGTTCAGCCCACCTTCCTATCCTGAGTGATTTCTGACTTTGTTGAAAAACTAGTCGAAAAAAAGAACCACAGTATTAGTAGATTAAAAGTAGCTTAAAATTAGAATTGTAATAAGCGAACTTTCCTCTTCCTCCCTACCTCTTCCTCCCCTATTTTTAGCTGGACTTCAGGAGTTTTACAGCAAGGAGATCAAACTAATCAATCCTAAAGGAAATCAACCCTGAATATTCATTGGAAGGACTGATGCTGAAGCTGAAGCTCCAATACTTTGGCCACCTGGTGCAAAGAGCCAGTTCGTTGGAAAAGACCCTGATGCTGGGAAAGATTGAAGGCAGAAGGAGAAAGGGACGACAGAGGATGAATGGTTGGCTGGCATCACTGACTCAATGGACATGAATTTGAGCCAACTCCAGGAGATGGTGAAGGACAGGGAAGTCTGATATGCTGAAGTCCATGGGGTCCCAAAGAGTCGGACATGACTGAGCAACTGAACAACAACAGGGGTTTTACTATTTGTGTGTGAGGATGGGAGCAAGAGAGACTCTGCCTCACTGTTACAAAAGGGCCTCAAAATTAGACTTCTGATATGGTCTACTGATAAATAGAGTCTGCTGTAAATTCATGTGATGACTTAGTGTGAATTGCAGAAAGACCTCTCTTTCACAAGACACTTTACTGCCAGCTGTCAGAAGATTGTCATGAAAACTGTGCAAATCTATGATAACTATGAGGAAAATGGTGCCCTTGGAGGCCTCGCTCACAGTCAGAGCACGTCCATCCCTTCAGCAGCAACGTGTGTGTCATTAATGGAGCACAGAGCTGGCAGTGCTCTGTGAATTAATGTTTTAAATCAACTGCATTTGTTCTGTGATTAGCACCAGGACACTGGATTAATCCCTTTGTGTGAAAACATTTGCTTGTTAAAGGTATACATTAAGAATATCTCATCATTTTTATAACCATCTTCTGGCATTTATTCATTTAGTTCAACATACCAGAACTCTTACAAAATTAGTTTAACCTCTTCTAACCTCTCAGGGGCCCTGGGAGCCAATCCTGAAGCCAATCTAGCATCCATTGCCTTTCTGTATTCCCTTTGGAGACCACCTTTTCTCAACTCAAGAACTTCTGGTCATAGTGGGCCCAGACCTAACTGGCCAATCAGACTATTGGATTTTTCTTGAGATGGTCATGTGACCACATTTCCCATTGCGTTTGAATTTCAGAACTTTGTTTTAGACTGCTGTGGAGCACTCTTTGCTATGTGCTTTTCTGCTGGGGCTGCTAAGGCCTTGAGTTCCTGGCAGCCGTTTTGCCACCATGAGGTGAGGATAGGCTGTGAGTGGATCCAACACGGAAGACTGAGAGATGGAGAGAGAGAGAAGAATTAGTCTTTCATACCCCGCTATTAATTTAAGCCAGGGAGAATTGTCCTTCTAGCCTAAATGAGAGTGCTGGAAGGGGTTTTAGAGGTCAAAACCTCATTTCACAAGAGGAAAAAACCCAAGGCCTAAAGACCAGGAAGCCAGAAAAAGCCAGAGCCAGCCAGAGAATCCAGTATTCCCTGTTCTCTTGTCCACAGGAAGTTTGATGGCCATGGTCCTGTGATAAAACAATTGAAATCTAGGCTTTTAATTAAATTAAACTCATTAGACATTTTGGGGAGCAACTCCTATTTCATACAGATATATGATAAGTATCTGTCAAAGGCCAAATCGGTGTACTGTGTCAGGCACTGTGGGTGCAGTGGTGTGCCAAGGCTGACTCAGAGTCAGAGCTTGTGGGCTGCTGAAAGGGGCTATGTGCCTTGTCCACTGCCCAACTCAAGGAGGATCAAGGGCCAGAATCTCATATTGTGCAGAGCACAGCAATATGGCATCTCTGGGGGCTCAGTAAACAGGTATTCCTGAATATTGTCAGCCCGGTGGATGGGAATGCAGAGCTTGACGTGGTGCCCCCGCCCTGTAGGAATTTGCTCTGTCACCTGGGACAGCCCTTCATAAGGTCTAATTCCCTGACTTTAAAAACAATGAGAAGAGTGCCATGGGCACATGAGGAGAAGCTATCTCATGCCCTACTGAATGCCAAGCTTCCTTAATAATTTTCGGTGATTGGGAAGAGGGGGATGGTGAGTGGGGAAGCCAGAGGGGAACTGATGGAAAAGAAATGCTGTGGCCAATTAGCTGAAATGTTACAGTCAGTGCATCGCTGCCTGACGGGCTCATTAAGCCACAGAACTCTTTGACAGTTTTTGGTTGTAGTTAAGAGCCGACGTGGACCCTCCACTTTGCGTGTGTGTGCAGTCGTGTGCTTCTGCGTGTGCCAGGCTGTCTGTGCCTCTCAGCCCCCTGGGTGCTCCCCCTCCTGCCCTGCTTGAGGGTCTGTGGCTTGTGCTGGCCGTTCCCCCCTCAAGTCTTTCCCAAATACCAAATGATTTCCCTGCATGCGCAGATCCTATTTTCCCCTTGAAAGTTTAATCTGAATGCTCAATGTTCAGTTGCCAAAGGCTGTGAACTAATTTCTCCTGTCATTGCCACTTGGTGAAAATGTCATCATTAGTGAGGCAGGAGATGTTGAAGAAAGGCGAGAAGGGGAGAGGAGGTTGGGGAAGAGGGTCCCAGACCCTCTTGGAGACTCCTAAATGCCACAGCATTCAGAGACCAGTGCTGGGCGATGGTGCCGCCCAGATGGAGGTCCAGCTGCATTCAGGGGGCTGACCACAGGGCAGTGTTCCCTGGGTGCAGGGGAGCTCGCTTGGCTGGTATGCCCTGGAGACAGGCAGCCAGAGTCCCGGTGACCTCTATAATGAGAAACATTCCTAAACGCGAGCTCTGCCTTTTGCAAAATCACTGTTCCCTCTGTGACCTGGTGTGGCTTATGTAAGGGTCCTTGCAAGAATGACTCCTTGCAACTGGGCTGGGGAGCCTTTACGAACAAATCTGCCTGCTGCCTATGCCTGGTCACTTAGAACTCAGCCAGCTGCCAGGGTCAATGCAAAGCTAAGTTCCGCCCTCAAAAATGCTTCCTGTCCTGCCGTGTCTGGTCATGTTCGTGTTTCTCGTCCCTTTCCATTGTTTTTGCATCCCTGCTGTACATTTTATGTAATTTTCTTTTGTTTAAGAACATAATTTTGAAATTAGCAAATAATTTCATTAAAAACCTACTAAAAAGATTTCTGATATACATTGACTCTTTCTACCTCCGTCCCTGACACACACAGTTCTGATTTCTTTGTGCTAAATTTCATAAGTCATCTCATATTCAGTTTGGGAATGAATAATTTACAAACTTAACAGGAACAAATACTGATTGGGTGCAGCAAGAAATGTGCCAAGCACTCTCTTCACAATTCTTCCCATTTTATCTTCACAAACAGCCCGATGAGATAAACACTATGGTCTCAGTTTCCCGATGAGGGTCAGAAATAGTCAGTGATTTGCCCCAGGGTTCATAGTGCGGTAAATGGTTGAGCTGGGATTTGATCCTGAGACTAACTGACTTCTAGCACTTGTGATATTTATAACGCATTCCTGTTAGTGAGTTATAATCAGAGCTAGGTTATAAACAGCTCTACCCCAAGCGTTGATAACAATGGTTGGGGCATAGGTTGTTGCAGTTAATTCCTTTTGTCTCTAGGCCTCAGCCCCCTTATCTGTGCAATGGGTATAATATTCTGGGTCCTGCCTCCTCCACCAGTTTATTGTGGAAACTAAATTGGATAGTACATGGATAAAGTGGTAACAAAACAGCATTAGTCAGTGTGAGGAACATAAATGAATGGCTTAGAGTCTTCCCAACATCTTCCTAGCAGTCTTGGGCCTGCAAGCTATCATAAGAATCATGACCTGGAATAAGCCTCGGCTAGGATCTGGAAGTCCAAGTCCAGGGCTGAGGAGGGGATGTTGGGTGGTTGGAAACTTCCTTGTCTAGAACCTACATCCTCTCACCCATTGCATAAAAACTGGTGATCTTGTTTTTAAAACCTGCCTCATTTCCCTGCTGCCTCCAGGAAAGAAATTACATTTCTGCAGCAAAGTCTGCTTCCATATCTTCCCATTGCCACCCTTCCAAGCTGGTGGGCTTGTGTCCTCTTGGACCTGTAATGGAGGAGGGAAAGAGACCTGTGTACTTGGTTGGCAAGCACTGTTAAGGCGTTCCTTGACACCTGGATCTTGTCCTGGGCCCGTGGACAGGTGGGCTCCTCAGGGGCCGGCACAACCATCAGAACATGGCCTCATATTGCCTCCTGGCTGAGGTGGTGGTCAACTCTGGTTGGACAAGTAGAGCAGTGACCGGGACCCTGGGACCACTGACTGCCTCCAAGGCTAGTCTTGAAAGATGCCAGGAATGTATTTTGTACGATTACTTCGGCCTTTCTATGCATCTGCTGCTCTGAGTAGCTTCCGAGATGCCCAGCCAAGGCCCCCATCAGGCTGAGAGTTTTTTCATCAGGCAGTGAAGTGCCCTCCCCTCCTGGCCTGCATCTAGAGTTAGGGACCCATCTTCCTGTGTCAAATGCAGAGTTCAGGGCTTCCAAACTTGTTCCCTAGGCCCAGGGGCCCACTGTGCCTTCCTTCTGCACCTTTATTGCTTCTTTGATTTGAGAGCACTTACCCCAAACGCTTTTCCAAAAAATGGAGCAAAAGGCAGCAAATGGAAATGGCTGTTCATAGGGAATTTTATAAGACGTCAGAATTTTTTCACCCAGACACAGACCAGTCCCTGAGATGCCTGTGAACTTTGGGATCAAGGTCTGAATCATGACCCCTGGGGGCTCTGTAGTTGCAACAATACTCACTGAGCACCTTCTATGGGGGGAAGCCTTGGCTTGTTGCTGGGAGACAGGATTGCCTTTAAGGAGTCCCCGGTTTCACAGCTTCCTGAGGGGTCAGGAGTGAGGGCCTGCTCCCAGGAGCTGACTCTGTAAAGGAGAAAAGGTTGAGAGGCAGGTAACTATCATGGCATCCTCTTTCTTTTTCTTTTATGTCAGCTTTACAAAGGTTATTTCCCCCTCATTATCTCATTCATCGTGACCTCTCAATAACTCTGTGAGTAATCAGGAAAGGGATTTATCCCCATTTTACGGAACTTAGGGTCAGAGAGGCCAAGAGATCTTTCCAAGGTCACTGGCCCACTGTGCAAATTGAAGCCAAGATTCAAATGTATTTGTCTGACTCCAAATTTAACCGGTGCATCTTCCGAGGATCAGTGCTTCACCTGGATATTTTGTGAATAATGCAAGCTATTGGAGTGTTTGCAGAGGTACAGAAAGAGAGAGAGCCTTAGGACAGGGGTAGCCCAGGAAGGCTTCTTGAAGGAGGTGGGTCTGGGCTGGCCAAGGAGAGAATCTGGCCACGCAGAGGGTGAATGACCTCTCAAGGTTGCTCTTTGCCCAAAGTGTCTGATTTTGCAGGATCCAGATGCTATCCTCTCCTCTCTCTCCACCTCTCTCATCAGGGACCAAAAGGCTTGAAATTAAAAAGTCATCATGTGCTGAAACAAGGCAGCTTCAGGCCCTGGGGCCTTGTCTATGAGGACCATACTTGACGGTGCCTGTTCACAGCCTGCCTGGGCTAAGGGGATCAGAAAGTCACTACCATCTGGCTGCTGAGCCAGGCTGGTCAAAGGAAGGACACAGTGGTTTGGCTGGGGTCACTGTCACCCTGGCTCAGGCTGGAAGCTCCATCCCCGACTGGTTTGTACCTTGACCCCACTTCCTGCCCCTTCTCTCCAGCTGCTCCCTGACCTGCATCCCACCCTTGACTTAGGCCTGAGGAGGGTTACTGAGAAAGTCTGTAAACATAGCTACTTTCATTTCTGTGAGAGAAATTTCCATAGCTTTTGCTGACCTTCCTGTGATGATGGTTCGCAGAGTGTCTGCTCTGGGCCAGGTGTAGTGTCTGTGCTGGGGAGGCAGAGAGAGGTCAGACACTCTTTTCCTTTGGAGGAAACTGTGTCTGGTGTGGGATTATATGACAGGGACTAACTTAGCTTGTTTTGCTTGTTGCTCCTGCTCCACATCTGAAGAAGGGTGTGGGTTTCAGATCTGGGAAGCAGAAGAGAAAGAGTTGGGGGTACAGGGTGGGAGGCACCAACTCAAATGCTTAGAGATCCAGGCAGTGAGGTGGGCCAGGTGGGGAATGTGGGGACCTGGTGACTGCAAATCCCACCCCAAAGTGGGCATCACTCAGCTCTGGTCACCTGTCTGCGTGGAGGAAAGTGGACCCAGATTGCCGCATCTCTGGATTTTTCAAGAGAAGCTGGAGATGTGGATTTTTAAGTATATGAAACTCTGAAATAATTGATAAAAATTCAATTAGTTATTTAAAAACATGGCATGGTGCACACATACACATGTACGTATGTGTACAGGTCAGTTTTAGGCCATGAGTCGTGACTACATCTCTGCGGTAGAAAGAGGAAGTCCGGGGGAGCTCTCTGGTTGCCTAGTGTTTAGGATTCTGGGCTTTCACTGCCATGGCCCAGGTTCAATCCCTGGTCAGGGAACTGAGATCCTGCAAGCCTTTTGGCACAGCAACTGTCCCCCCAACTTCTTCCTTCCAAAAACGTCTGGAGAGTGAAGGAGGAAAGGATTGGGAGAACATAATCAGAGATGCTATGTTGATTTACAAAATAAAGGGCGAGGAATGAAAAAGTAAGAGAAAGGAACACTCTGCATCTTGGGGTTGGAGGGAAGATTTGGGGTTTTGCGTGAGAGACACTTGAAGGAGGTAGTCAGGTGTGAGAGATATCTGAAATAGAGGAAAGGATTTTGATCAAGATTGCTTTGGGGTTATGAATTAGATACTTTTAATGTACTCCAGTCAAAATTGATATTCCTCTATGGAATTTTCACTTGGCTGTTGGCTGAATTTTTTTTTTTAATGTAAATTCTTACAATCCTGAATGACATGGAACCACAGCTTATATTTAGGATGTAAGTATCACGTAGTATATTCAATGTCATGACTTATCTGGAGTAAGTTTGGTGAATTCATTATAATGTGCTTGGTGGGATAGAGGAGAACAGAATAAATCAGTGAGGGTGATTCTGCCAGCCTTTCCAGCCTGTGTTCCCGAAGGAAGCATAAAAGGAATCTCCGAGCCCCTGTCAGCCTCAGCTCTCATACATTTCTCATGGTGTGAGCTCTCTGTGCTGAGTATGATTTGGGTTAGGTGTGTGTGTATGTTTTGTTCAGTATGGATCCTAACCACAAGTCAACCATTTCACTTAGTACCTCAACAACAGAAACAGATTTCTTCCCAAACTGAAGGAAAACAGGACTATTGATGGGTTGATGAATATGCCGTGACGGCATCCTTCTGAAGGATGTTCAAGGGTGATTTTGAGCCTGAGTGACTTTTGCCTTGTGTGGTGACTTTATAACCTACTCTTTGCACGATATGTTATGTGTTGGCTATAAAATCATAAAGAAAATACTGTGATTGTCCAAGGAAAGTGCTGACTATCTTTAAAGATGTGGTGGGGTGGGGTGGATAAAGGGAGGGAAAGGTTGAGGAAGGCTTTACAGAAGATGTAAAATTTCTCTAGGGCCTAGGTAGAAGTTTGTCAGACTTGAAGGTGTAGAAATGGAAATTCAGAAGAGAGACATTCTAAGCAGTGTGCAAAGGAAAGAGAGGAAAAAATATTGACTGATTTGGGGACTGGCATGTCATTTTCTATGATTGGAGGTGATAACTGGGGGGACAACTCAGGCTATGGCCAGATTATTCAGATTATTACACCATGCCAAGAAGTTTGGAGCTTTATTCCATGGATTGTATTTCGAAGCAATGGAAGTGGTAGGTTTTCCAGACTTACCTAGCGTCCAGTCAAAAAGGGAGGCATATACATGAGATGGCTTTGAAGGTTCCATCCACCTCTGTGACTCCGACTCTGTTCTCCAGGTCTTCTCTCTTCCAAGGAGGCTTCCCAATTGTGCATTCCAACAGGCAGTTTCCTTGTTTATATGATTGTAGTATTTCCCGTATGGCCCTCTCACGCAGCACATGTACATTGTTTATTTACTCATCTATTTATACTTCATTTATTCAGCACATATTTATTCTATGCTTTTCTCCATTTTGGGTATAATGTTAGGCTTTGTGCATGAAAAAGATGAAGGAAATGGCAACCCACTCCAGTACCCTTGCCTAGAAAATCCCATGGACAGAGGAGCCTGGTAGGCTATAGTTCATGGGGTTGCAAAGTGTCTGGACATGACTGAGTGATTTCATTTCTCCATTATGGGTATAATGTTAGACTTTGTATATGAGAAAGATGAACAAGATGGACATAACCCTACTCTCAGGGAGCTCATGTTACAGGAGGGAAGCAACATTGCACAAATAAGGATGTAGTTTCCAGAGACTTATAGGCATTTTAAGAAAATATCATGAGATGACTTGATTGCTTCTGCGGGGTAGAAGACCAAAGACGATTTCCCCAAGAAGTGATTTTGTTTTTCAACTGAAAATAAAAGACAGGTAGAAATTAGGAGTAGAGGGCAGCAACAGTACTTCAGGGGGAGAGAACAGTGTGGGCCGAGGCCTTGGGGTGGGAAGGACTTGTGGGATTTGAGGAGCTGAAGAAAGAGGAGCATGGCTGCAGTGCGCAAGGGGATGAGGGAGAAGACAAGGCTGCAGAAGCAGTTCTGGCGGACTCCTGGAAGGACTGTGAGGTCTTCCTTTGATGTAACAGGAAGTCGACGAAAACATTTGACATGGTACTATCTATGTTTTACAAAGATTACTCTGTTTGCGCTGAGGAGACTGGCTAGGAGGGCCAGGAAACAGAGGGAGTTTAGGGGTCATTACAAGGATTCAGGCTGGATTAGGTGTGGCAGTGGAGATAGCCAGAAGCGGACGCATTTGATCAACACTTGTCTGGTTAGCTATAGGAGATGAGGGAGACGGGGTTGTCAAGGGCTTCGGGCCTGTGTGTATATACCACAGACCACCAGGTGGTCAGTAATTTCAGTGGTTCCTTCACCTGTAGGACTACTGATTTTGTATATTACAAAGACTTAGTAGATTCTTAAAAACAAAACAACTTTACTGAGATATAGTTCATATACCGTACAATTCACGAATTTAAAGTATACAATTCAATGGTTTTTCCTGGACTTACAGAGTTGTACAGCCATTCCCATAATCAATTTTAGAACATTTTCATCATCTCCCAAAAGAAATTCCCTACCCATTAGCAGTCACTCCCCATTTTTCCCTCCTTCTCACAGCCCTGGGCAACCACTAATCTATTTTCTATCTCTATGGATTTGCTTAATCTAGATATTTCATAGAAATGGAATCATAAAATATAAGGCTCTTCCTGTCTGGAAGTATTCTTTTACTTAGAATAATGTTTTCAAAATTTATCCACACTGTAGCATGTGCTAATTCATTCCTTTTTATTACCAAATAATTTCCTGTTGTATGGATAGACCACATTTCATTTATCCATTTTGTTAATGGATGGACTTTTGGGTTGTTTCTACTTTCTGACTGTTAAAAATAATGCTGTTAATGGCAACCCACTCCAGTACTCTTCTTGCCTGGAAAATCCCATGGATGGAGAAGCCTGGTAGGCTGCAGTCCATGGGGTCGCTAAGGGTCGGACACGACTGAGCAACTTCACTTTCACTTTTCACTTTCATGCATTGGAGAAGGAAATGGCAACCCACTCCAGTGTTCTTGCCTGGAGAATCCCAGGGACGGGGGAGCCTGGTGGGCTGCCGTCTATGGGGTCGCTCAGAGTCGGACACGACTGAAGCGACTTAACAGCAACAGCACTATTTAAAATAGCCAAGGCTTGCAAACAACCTAAGTATCCATCAATGGATGAATGGATAAAGAAGATGAATGGATAAAGAAGATGTGGTATATATACAGTGGAATACTACTCGCCATAGAAAATGAGAGAATACTTTTTGCAGCAACATGGATGGACCTGGAGATGGTCATACTAAGTGCGGTAAGTCATTCGGAGAAAGACAAATATTAATATATGATATCCTTATATATGAAATCTAAAAAATGATACAAATGAACTTACAAAACACAGAACAGACTCACAGACATAGAAAATAAACTTATAGTTACCAAAGGAGAAAGACTGAGGGGAAGAGGGGTAAATTAGGAATTCAGGAGTAATATGTACAAACTACTATATATAAAATAGATAATCAGTAGGGACCTACTGTATAGCACAGGGAACTATACTCAATATTTTGTAATAAACTATATGGGAAAAGAATCTGAAAAATAATATATATGTATACACACACACACACATATATATGTATATATATATACTTACCTGGTGACTCAGTGATAAAGAACCAACCTGACAAGCAGAAGATGTGGGTTCGATTCCCTAGAGAAGGGAATGGCAATCCATTCCAGTACTCTTGCCTGGGAAATCTTGTAGATAGAGGAGCCTGGCAGGCTACAGTCTATGGGGTCAAAAAAAGAGTTGGACATGAATTAGCTACTAAACAGAACCAACAAAATATATGTATATATGAATCACTTTGCTGTATACCAGAAACTAACACAACATTGTAACTCAACTACATTTCAGTTAAAAAAATTATCCTTTGGAAAAAATAATTCTGCAATTAGGTTCATTTGTACCATTTTCCCATATAAATGTGTTAATATACAATATTTGTTTTTCTTTTTCTGACTTCACTCTGTATGACAGACTCTAGATCCACCCACATTACTAAAAATGACCCAGATTTGCAGGGCAGGAACAGAGAATATAGACACAGAGAATGGACACGCTGACGCAGGGAGGGGAAGAGCTGCTGCTGCTGCTGCTAAGTCGCTTCAGTCGTGTCCAACTCTGTGCGACCCCATAGACCGCAGCCCACCAGGCTCCCCCGTCCCTGGGATTCTCCAGGCAAGAACACTGGAGTGGGTTGCCATTTCCTTCTCCAATGCATGAAAGTGAAAAGTGAAAGTGAGGTCGTTCAGTCGTGTCTGACTCTTCATGACTCCATGACTGCAGCCCACCAGGCTCCTCCGTCCATGGGATTCTCCAGGCGAGAGTACTGGAGTGGGGTGCCATTGCCTTCTCCGAGGGGAAGAGCAGGGTGGGCTGAATTGGGAGAGTACCACTGACATATATATACTACCATGAGTAAAACGGATGGCGAGTGGGAAGCTGCTGTATTTCATTGGGAGCTCAGCTCAGGGCTCTGTGATGGCCTAGAGAGGTGGGGTGGGGGCGTGGGAGGGAGGCACAAGAGGGAGGGGATATATGTATACACATAACTGATTCACTTCGTTAGTTCAGCAGAAACTAACGCAACTAGTAAAGCAATTATACTTAAATAATAAAATAAAACAATGCTGTTATGAACACTTCTGTACACGTTTTTGTGTGGAAATATGCTTTTACTTCTCTTGGATGTCTACCAAGTGGAATTTCTGGGTCATATGGTAACACTGTTTTAACTTTTGAGAAATTGAGAGACTTTTTTCCAAAGTGGCTGCACCATTTTACATTCCTACCAGCAATATATGAAGGTTCCAATTCTCTGCATCTTTACCAACACTTGTTATATTCTTTTTTATTATAGCCATCCTTGTGGATGTGAAGTGGTATCTATCTCATTATAGTTTTGATTTGCACAACCAGTCCATTCTGAAGGATATCAGCCCTGGGTGTTCTTTGGAAGGAATGATGCTAAAGCTGAAACTCCAGTACTTTGGCCACCTCATGCGAAGAGTTGACTCATTGGAAAAGACTCTGATGCTGGGAGGGATTGGGGGCAGGAGGAGAAGGGGACGACAGAGGATGAGATGGCTGGATGGCATCACTGACTCGATGGACGTGGGTCTGAGTGAACTCCGGGAGTTGGTGATGGACAGGGAGGCCTGGCGTGCTGCGATTCATGGGGTTGCAAAGAGTCGGACACGACTGAGCGACTGAACTGAACTGAAAGTGAAAGTGAAGTCGCTCAGTCGTGTCCGACTCTTTGCAACCCGTGGACTGTAGCCCGCCAAACTCCTCCGTCCATGGGATTCTCCAGGCAAGAATACTGGAGTGGGTTGCCATTTCCTTCTCCAGGGGATCTTCCCGACCCAGGGATCGAACCTAGGTCTCCCACATTGTAGGCAGACGCTTTAACCTCTGCACCACCAGGGAAGAACTGAACTGAACTGAATGGCTAATGATGTTAAGCAGCTTTTCATGTGCTTATTGGCCATTTACACATTTTCTTTGGAGAGATGTCTATTCAGATTCTTTGGCTATTTTGAATTCAGTTGTTTGTCTTTTAAGTTGTAATAGTCCTTTATATATTCTAGATACAAGTTTCTTATCAAATATATGATTTTGCACATATGTTATCATTCTGTGGGTTCTTTCCACTTTCTTAATTGTGTCCTTTTGAAGCACAAAAGCTTTTAATTTGGAAGAAGTCCATTTAATTCAGTTTTTTGTTGTTGTTGTTGTTGTTGTTTTATTGTCGTATCTAAGAAATAATGGTCTAATCCAAGGTCACTAATATTTACACCTATGTTTTCTTTAAGGAGTTTTATAGTTCTTTAAGGAGTTTTATAGTTTTAGCTCTTAGATTTTGATTGATTTTGAGTTAATTTTTCAATATGGTATGAGGAAGGAATTTATTCTTTTACATATGCAGATTTGTTTGTCCCAATGCCACACCCACTGGAGAGACTATTTCTTCCTCATTGAATGGTCTTGGCCAAAAATCAAATGGCCCATGTATGAGTTTATATATGGACACTCAGTTCTATCCATTGGTCCATATGTCTATTCACGTGTTAGCACTACAGTTTTAATTACTGTAGTTTTAATTACTGTAGCTTTGTAGTAAGTGTTGAAATCAGGAAGTATGAGTCCTTCAATTTGTTCTTTTTCAAGATTATTTTGGCTGTTTGGGGCCCCTTAAAATTTCCTATGAATTTAAGAATCAGCTTTCCTTTTCTACAAAAAATTGCCATTGGAATTTTGAGAAGGATTGTTTCAGATCTATAGATTGCCTTAAGTAGTACTGATATCTTAATATTAAGTCTTCAGGTTCTTGAGCACTGGATGTTTTCATGTTTATTAGTCTCTTTTAAACTTTCTTTCAACAGTGTTTTGTAGTTTTCAGAGTATAAGT
The DNA here is from genome assembly GCF_055505025.1 of Bos grunniens. Taxonomy (NCBI): domain Eukaryota; kingdom Metazoa; phylum Chordata; class Mammalia; order Artiodactyla; family Bovidae; genus Bos; species Bos grunniens. The sequence continues at coordinate 17,364,939 of NC_141182.1, forward strand.
TTCACACTTCAATTAAATTTATTGTGAGGTATTTTATTTTTTAATGTTATTGTTAGTGAAATTGTTTTCTTAACTTAATTAATTTAATTTTCAGATTGTTCATTGCACGTGTAGAGAAATACAATTGACTTTATGTATCGATCTCATATCCTGAAACCCTGCTGAACTGGTTATCAATTCTAATAGCTTTTCAGTGGATTTCTTGAGATTTTCTGTATATTAATACAAGATCATGTCATCTGGAAACAGAGACAGTCTTGCCGCTTCCTTTCCAGTTGGATGCATTTTATCCCATTTTCTAATCTAATTTCCTTGGCTAGAATCTTCAACATGATGTTGAATAGAAGTGCTGAGAGTGGACATCTTTACCTTGTTCCTGGTAATAATTTTTTTTTAATGAAATTCAATTTAGATGGCAAGTTTCTTGAAAGCATCTTAAATGAAAAACAAACTCCTAGGGAAAGAAAACAGAAACAAAAGCATGATACTTTGTAGCCATGCATATTCTACTCTGGAAGGTTTATCTGTCCTGAGATTTCTCCATTATGGTGCCTCATTGTTCAGTGACCTGGCAGACTGTATTACCCTGAAACAATGGAAACTGTGCTGCATGGGTTGGCCCAGAAGCCCCTCAAAGAAGGACTTGTTATCCAGTTGCTGGGGAATGCAGTCACTCTACGGCCTCCAGCTATCAGTCCATTCAGGGATTATTTGAGTTGCCTTGCCCAAGATCACACCTCTTCCTTGGTGGTTTAAAGGCATGATCGTCTTGCCCCACGTTGGCCCAGCTCCTTCATTCTTTCTGATGCTCTTAATAATTGTCCTCCTCTCTTCCCCAGTAGCATATTGGACACCTTCTGACCTGGGGGTGGGGGGCTCATCTTTTGGTGTCATATCTTTTTGCCTTTTTATACAGCTCATGGGCTTCTCATGGCAAGGGTACTGGAGTGATTTTCCATTTCCTCCTCAAGTGTTTTAAAAAGCTAAGACATCACTTTGCTGACAAAGGTCCATATAGTCAAGACTATGATCCTTCCAGCAGTCATGTACGGATGTGAGAGTTGGACCATAAAGAAGGCTGAGCACCAAAGAATTGATGCTTTTGAATTCTGGTGTTGGAGAAAACTCTTGAGAGTTCCTTGGACAGCAAGAAGATCAAGTCAGCCAATCATAAAGGAAATCAACCCTGAATATTCATTGGAAAGACTGATGCTGAAACTGAAGCTCCAATACTTTGGCCACCTGATGCAAAGAGCTGACTCATTGGAAAAGATCCTGATGCTGGGAAAGACTGAAGACAAAAGGAGAAGAGGGCCGCAGAGGATGAGAAGGTTGGATGACATCACTGAATCAATGGACATGAACTTGGGCGAACTCTGGGAGATGGTGAGGGACAGGGAGGCCTGGCATGCAGCAGCCCGTGGTGTTGCAAAGAGTCAGACATACCTTAGCGACCAAATAGCGGCAACTTCTTGCCCCAACTCAGGACAATTCTGAAGATCATTCCAACTCTATAGCTCCTAGTAGGCTTGGCCAAGCCTGTTGTTGGACTTATATTGCACCTCAACATCTCTCTTCCTTCCTCTCCTGCTTCCTTCTTCTCCTTCCACTGGCGTTCCCACCACTTCATGTGGTGCTGTGTTTGCACTCAGTCGTGTCTGACTCTTTAAGACCCTATGGACTGTGGCCCACCAGGCTGTTCTGTCTATGTAATTTTCTGGGCGAGAATACTGGAGTGGGTTGCCATTTCATACTCCAGGGGATCTTCCCAACCCAGGGATTGAACCCGTGTCTTTTGCATCTTCTGCATTGGCAGGTGGATTGTTTAACACTAGTGACACCTGGGAAGCCCTATTGGTAAAGAATCTGCCTGCTAATGCAGGAGACATAAGAGACTCGGTTTTGATCCCTGTCAGGAAGATCCCCTGGAGTAAGAAATGGCAACCCACTCCAGTATTCTCAATGGAAAATTCCATGGACAGAGGAGCCTGGCGGGCTACAGTCCAGGGGCCTCAGAGAATCAGACACGACTGAGCGACTGAACACACACACACTTGTTGCTCCAACTCAGGACAATTCTGAAGATCATTCCAACTCTATAGCTCCTAGTAGGCTTGGCCAAGCCTGTTGTTAGGTTTATATTGCATCTCAACTTCTCTGTTCCTTCCTCTTCTTCTTCCTTCCTCTCCTTCCACTGTTATTGATCCCAAAGGCGTCCCTTCATAGACACCTGGCATGCTAAATTCCATATCAGAGTCTGTTTTCTGAGGAATCCCACCGATAGCACTCATGCCTGCCTGTTTCCATGTTGATGGGACACAGAGCTCAAGTATCTACATAGGGAACTGTGTCATAAGAATAGCATCTCTTGGGAGATTTAAATAACTTTTTTTTCCCATGTGTAGGCCCTGGGTCATTTCTTTTTTGGGAACCAGTAATAACACTTTATGCATTCCTGGAGTGATTTTATACATTTATATTTATATAAATACATTATGTATTCCTGTGGTGACTTCTGTTGAGAACCAGATATATGATCTTCTCCAGGATGCTGACTAAGGAGTGATTCCCCTAGAATGGTTGATCCTAGCCCATGCTGAGCTTCACTGCTAATTTTGTCCAGGTTAATATTTTTTTTTTTTTTTTAGTAACTCTAGCTATTGTAGGCTAAAAAATGACTGCCCAGAGATATCAGGACCCAGTCCCAGGAACTATAAACATTATCCTCTAAGAAAAAAAGTCTTTGCAGGTGTGATTAAATTAAGGGTTTTGGCATTATCTGATAATCCATTATTCTGGATTATCTAGTGAAAGTATTAATAGCTCAGTTGTGTCTGACTCTTTGCAACCCCAATGACTGTAGCCCTCCAGGTTCCTCTGTCCATGGAATTCTCCAGGCAAGAATACTGGAGTGGGTTGCCATTTTAGTCTTCAGGGGATCTTTCTGACCCGAGGATCGAACCTGGGTCTCCTGCATTGCAGGCAGATTCTTTACCATCTGAGTCACAAGGGAAGCTCTGGATTATCTAGGTGGATCCCAAATCCAATGACAAGTATTATTAATATATAAGAGAAGGAGATTCAACACAGACAGAAGAGAAGGTTATATGATTACGGAGCAGAGATTGCAGTGATGTGACCACAAGTCAAGGGAGGCTAACAGTCACCAGAAGCTCGAGGAGGTAAGGCACAGATTCTTCCCTAGAGACTTAGAATTGGGTGTGGGCCTGCTTTGATTTCACTGGGTGTGTCCAAGTGAAACTGATTTTCAACTTTTGGCTTCTAGAACTAGGAAAGACTAAATTGCTGCTCTTTTAAGCCATCAGATCAGATCAGATCAGTCACTCAGTCGTGTCCAACTCTTTGTGACCCCATGAATTGCAGCACGCCAGGCCTCCCTGTCCATCACCAACTCCCGGAGTTCACTTAGACTCACGTCCACCGAGTCAGTGATGCCATCCAGCCATCTCATCCTCTGTCATCCCCTTCTCCTCTTGCCCCCAATCCCTCCCAGCATCAGAGTCTTTTCCAATGAGTCAACTCTTCGCATGAGGTGGCCAAAGTACTGGAGTTTCAGCTTTAGCATCATTCCTTCCAAAGAAATCCCAGGGCTGATCTCCTTCAGAATGGACTGGTTGGATCTCCTTGCAGTCCAAGGAACTCTCAAGAGTCTTCTCCAACACCACACTTCAAAAGCATCAATTCTTCGGCGCTCAGCCTTCTTCACAGTCCAACTCTCACATCCATACATGACCACAGGAAAAACCATAGCCTTGACTAGACGAACCTTTGTTGGCAAAGTAATGTCTCTGCTTTTGAATATGCTATCTAGGTTGGTCATAACTTTCCTTCCAAGGAGTAAGCATCTTTTAATTTCATGGCTGCAGTCACCATCTGCAGTGATTTTGGAGCCCAGAAAAATAAAGTCTAACACTGTTTCCACTGTTTTCCCATCTATTTCCCATGAAGTGATGGGACCGGATGCCATGATCTTCGTTTTCTGAATGTTGAGCTTTAAGCCAACTTTTTCACTCTCCACTTTCACTTTCATCAAGAGGCTTTTGAGTTCCTCTTCACTTTCTGCCATAAGGGTGGTGTCATCTGCATATCTGAGGTTATTGATATTTCTCCCAGCAATCTTGATTCCAGCTTGTGCTTCTTCCAGTCCAGCATTTCTCATGTTGTACTCTGCATATAAGTTAAATAAACAGGGTGACAATATACAGCCTTGACGTACTCCTTTTCCTATTTGGAACCAGTCTGTTGTTCCATGTCCAGTTCTAACTGTTGCTTCCTGACATCAAGTTTGTGGCAATTTGTTACAGCAGCTTCAGGAAACAAATCTAGTGGTCTTTACTTATCCTTTCCCCTCTGAAGTGTCTCTATACTCCTGAAGCAATACTGAAGACAAGGAAAGTTCTATAAGTAAGATCTCCAAAGAGCTTGTGGAGAAGAGAGAACCCCACCATTTCCTGGTACAAGGTCCTCCGAGGCAGCTATGCAGAAGATGTGGGTGTACAACTTCTTGATGTTGGGACAGGTTGCAGCTAAAACCAGGGATAAAATAACAGGTCTGGAGGCTCTGCAGGATGCAGGCTCCTTTTAAATCTTTCACAAATAACTTAGATGTTTCTCCTTATGATTGGGAGTTGAATTCACCAAGACAAAGTGAACCAGGCCACGTGCGTGCATGCGAGTGTGCTAAGTCGCTTCAGTCGTGTCCAACTCTTTGTGACCCTATGGACTATAGCCTGCCAGGCTCCTCTGTCCATGGGATTTTCCAGGCAAGATTACTGGAGTAGATTGGCATGCCCTCTTCCAGGGAATCTTCCCAACCCAGGGATCTACCCTGGTCTCTTATGTCTTCTGCCTTGGCAGGTGGGTTCTTTACCAATGTGCAACATCATCCTAATTCTTTCCTTTATTTGTGTACATTTTGTCTCTTTGTTACATTATTGTCATATACCAGGGACCCTGTTTCTAGGAAAACTGAGTGACGTACAAATGCCTTGGCTTTACATAATCTTTACTTGGTCCAATCCAACTTTATCTTGGGGTTGATCTTGGGTCCCCTCATTACAGATGCACAAATACAAATGTTAGGCATTTCCCCCTCTTTTCTGTTTATTTTTTTCACCCAAGTCTTGGTGTCCTGTACACTTTTCCCTCAGTTTACTCTCTTAACTAATTTGATTTCTACTAAACTTGATAACTTTCTTCACTTTGGTACAATAGATTTCTTATGGATCAGTACTGTTAACACTTTTCATCAAAGACAGTGAAGGTTTGCTTAAAAAATTCACAGATGATAAAAACTGTAAGGCAGAGCTTTCTAATTCAAGTATAGGGTGGCAGAGTCAGGGTTTAGAAAGATTTATGATTGTTTGGAAAGAGATATCCAAACCACCATACTAAGAATCTCGCATTTAGTTTCAAAATGATCAATTGTATATGTGTAGGAAGGGTGAGACTTTATTTTCCAAATGAAAGTCATTTATATGAAACGGATCTGGAGGATTCAGTTGAGTCCAGTCTCAATATAAGCCAATTGTGTGATGTGCCTGCTAAAAATCTTGCACAATTGTAGGCTGCATTAATAGGAGTATAGTGACAAGACTGAGGGAGGAGATTATGTTTTGGACTGGCCAGGTTGCTTGTGTTCTCTTCTGGAGTTGGATGAGTATGATATATAAGAAGGGATGGAGTTAAGAGGATAGAGGATTTGAAACATAAAGAGTGAGGAATCTGAGATGGTTCTGGAGAAGAACAGACCAAGGGCAGGCAAATCACTATTTCAAGTTCCTGAGGGACCAACTGTGTGAAGGAGACACAGCTAAGGGCAGCCCTGCCCCAGGACCAGGGCTGGGCAGATCTCAGCCCACAGAGGTGTCCAGCCAAAGGAGGAGTTGCTCTGAGCTGTCTGGGGTCTCCGTCTTTCTGTAGAGGGAGAATGAACATCTGTCAGAAAAGCTCTGGAAAGAATGCCTGCATTTGGAAAGAGACTGGACCAGATGAGCTCTTTCCAGCACTGACGGTCCTGGGTTCTTTGATGTCCACTCAGGTCTCACGTGAACTGTGTAAGGGAAGCAGAGTGGTGATACGATTTCTGTTCTGGAGGTGAGAGTCGAAGCAACTTGTATTGCAGAGGAGTGACTGAGCTGGGATTGAAACTCAGGCTGACTGGTTCCCAACCCACAGCTCTGTCCACAAGACTGAGGTTTGCCCTAGAAGTACCATATGGAAAACTGATGATTATCTACACCTGATGTGAAAGTCTTAGTGAAGAACCAGAATCCTCTGCTGGGCCAGGCCCGGGGAAAGGAGAAGGTCCTCTTTCTCTGGGGAGGGAAGTTGCCACTTGCTCTGACTTTCTGAAATTCAGGTTTGCTCTGCCCACTCTCTGCCTCCACTTTCCTGACTGAATACACCAGGATGTATAGGAAGAACAGTGACTGATTTCATGTTACCCCTCTCAGGAAGGGGACACCGCAGAGTAGCCAGAACAAGTGGACTGGACACTGAATGGTTGCTGGTGTGAGCTGTGTGTTATGTTGGGATTCATGACCTCCAGTGGAGAGGATTTCGATCTGGGGTCAGAGATGAGGCTTGACTACTTGGAGCTTTTTGTGTAGCAATCTTTTATTAAAGTATAATAGACATAGAGAAAGCTTCTGACATAGACATCAGAAGGGGACAGAAGGAGTGCCCCCTTGATAGTTTTTAGCAAGTGTATTATGTCTTTTATGTGATCTCCTTCATGGATCACAGCCTTGTCATGGTGAAAGGGGCTTGCATAATTCAATGAAGCTATGAGCTATGCCATGCAGAGCCACCCAAGATGGACGGTTCATAGTGGAGAGTTCTGACAAAATGTGATTCACTGGAGAAGGAATGGCAAACCACTCCAGTATTCCTGCCATGAGAAGCCCATGAACAATATAAAAAAGAGATAAAAAGTATAAAAAGAGATAAAAAAGCAAAAAGATATGGCATCAAAAGATGAGGCCCCCAGGTCAGAAAGTCTCCAGAATGTTACTGGGCAATTACTAATAGCTCCAGAAGAATGAAGAAGCTGGGCCAAAGTGGGAAAGATGCTCAGTTGTGGATGTGTCTGGTGGTGAAAGTGAAGCCTAATGCTGTAAAGAACAGTATTGCATAAACCCTGGAATGTTAGGTCCATGAATCGAGGGAAATTGTACATGGTCAAGGAGGAGATGGCAAGAGTGAACACTGACATCTTAAGAATCAGTGAACTAAAATGGATGGGAGTGGACGAATTTGATTCAGATGACCGTTATCTCTACTACTATGGGCAAGAATGCCCTGGAAGAGAGGGAGTAGCCCTCATAGTCAACAAAAGAGTCCAAAATGCAGTAGTTGGGTGCAATCTCAAAATGACAGAATGATCTCGGTTCATTTCCAAGGCAAGCTATTTAACATCATAGTAATCCAAGTCTATGCCCCAATCACTGATGCTAAAGAAGCTGAAGTTGAATGGTTCTATGAAGACTTATACGATGTTCTAAAACTAATACTGAAACAGATGTCCTTTTCATCATAGGGCGTGGGAGTGCAAAAGTAAGAAGTCAAGAGATACCTAAAGTAACAGGCAAGTTTGGAGTACAAAATGAAGCAGGGAAAGGCTAACAGAGTTTTGTCAAGAGAACATACTGATCAGCAAACACCCTTTTCTAACAACACAAGAAATGACTACACATGGATATCACCAGATGGTCAATACCGAAATCAGATTAATTACATTCTTTGCAACAGAAGATGGAGAAGCTCTATACAGCCAGCAAAAGCAAGACCTGGAGTAGACTGTGGCTCAGATCATGTATTCCTTATAGCAAAATTCAGGCTTAAACTGAATAAAGTAGGGAAAACCACTAGACAATTCAGGTATGACCTAAATCAAATCCCTTATGATTATACAATGGGGGTGACAAATAGATTCAAGATATTAGATCTTGAGTGCCTGAAGAACTATGGATGGAGGTTTGTGACATTGTACAGGAGGCAGAGACCAAAACCATCTCAAAGAAAAAGAAATGCAAGAAGGCAAAGTGGTTGTCTGAGGAGGCTTTACACATAGCTAAGGAAAGAAGGGAAGCAAACAATCAAAGGAAAAAGGGGAAGATATACCCAACTGAATGAAGAGTTTCAGAGAATAGCAAGGAAAGATAAGAAGGCCTTCTTAAATGAACAGTGCAAAGAAGTAGAGGAAAACAATAGAATGGGAAAGACTAGAGATCTCTTCAAGAAAATTGAAGATATAAAGGGAACATTTCATACAAGGAAAAGCATGATAAAGGAAAGAAACATCAAGGACCTAACAGAAGCAGAAGAGACTAAAAAGAGGTAGCAAGAGTACATAGAAGAAGTGTACGAAGAACGTCTTAATGACTTGGATAATCGTGATGGTGTGGTCATTCACCTACAGCCTGACATCCTGGATTCTGAAGTCAAGTGGGCCATAGGAAGCATTACTATAAACAGGGCTAGTGGAGGTGATAGAATTCCAGTTGACCTATTTAGTATCCTAAAAAATATGCTGTTAAAGCACTGTACTCAATATTTCAGCAAATTTGGAAAACTCAGCAGTGGCCACAGGCCTAGAAAAGGTCAGTTTTCCTTCCAATCCCAAAGAAGGGCAATGCCAAAGAATGTTCAAACTACTATACAATTGTGCTCATTTCACATGCTAATAAGGTTATACTCAAAATCCTTCAAGCTAGGCTTCAGCAGTACATGAACTGAGAACTTCCAGGTGTACAAGCTGGGTTTAGAAAAAACAGAGGAACCAGAGATCAAATTGCCAACATTCACCGGACCATAGAGAAAGCAAGGGATTTCAGAAAAACATATTTCTGCTTCATTGACTACACTAAAGTCTTTGACTGTGTGGATCACAGTGAACTGTGGAAAATTGTTAAACAGATGGGAATACCAGATCATCTTGCCTGTCTCCCGATAAACCTGTATGCAGGTCAAGAAGCAACAGTTAGAACCTTACATAGAACAAGACTGGTTCCAAATTGGGAAAGGAATATGACAAGGCTGTATATTGTCACCCTGTTTATTTAACTTGTATGCAGAGTACATCATGCAAAATGCTAGGCTGGATGATTCACAGTCTGGAATCAAGATTGCTGGGAGAAACATCGACAGCCTCAGATACACAGATGATACTGCTCTAATGGCAGAAAGTGAAGAGGAACTGAAGAGACTCTTGATGAGGCTGAAAGATGAGTGTGAAAAAGCTGGCTTAAAACTCAACATTCAAAAAACTAAGATCCTGACATCTAGTCCCATCACTTCATGACAAATAGATGGGGAAAAAGTGGAAGCAGCAACAGATTTTATTTTCTTGGGCTCCAAAATCACTGTGGATGGTGACTACAGCCATGAAATTAAAAGACGCTTGTTTCTTGGAAGGAAAGCTATGACAAACATAGTCCAGGCATTAAAAGCAAAAGACATCACTTTGCCAATAAAGGTCTATGTAGTCAAAGCTGTGATTTTTTTCAGTAGTCATGTATGGATGTGAGAGTTGGACCGTAAAGAAGGCTAAGCACAGAAGAATTGATGCCTTTGGATTTTGGTGCTAGAGAAGACTCTTGAGAGTCCCTTGGACAGCAAGTAGATCAAATCAGTCAATCTGAAAGGAAATCATCCCTGAATATTCATTGGAAGTACTGATGCTGAAGGTTAAGGTCCAATACATTGGCCACCTGATGTAAAGATGCGATTCATTGATTGGAAAAGACCCTGATGCTGCAAAAGATTGAAGGCAAAAGGAGAAGAAGGTGGCAGAGGATGAGATGGTTAGATAGCATCACTGATTCAATGGACATGAATCAGAGCAAACTCAGCTAGTGAAGAACAGGGAAGCCTGGCGTGCTGAAGTCCACAGGGTCTCAAAGAGTCGGACATGACTTAGCAACTGAACAACAATGAGCGAGGGATGTTGGACCGGGCCGGTTCACTTGACGATGACCACATCCCTGACTCATCAGCCCCTGATGTCTCTGCCTCCATGTCCCTTCGTTTTCTCTTGCAGGTGGGTGTCCTTCACGGGAGAGGACTCTTGTGGCCTTTGCTGTGCAAGAACCAGCTGGCTGAGAGCTGACCTTCCTGTTGAGAGCATGCACATTAACCCAAGTCTTAGCCCTGAGCCTGGCAACATGCAGAGGCCATGAGGTCGCGTCCTTGGCATCCCTTTTCATCCTCTGCTCCTTTGACCCCAAGCATGTATTTCACATCTGACTCCCAGCCCCGGCAGAACCCGTCCACCTCTTCCATAAGACAGCTAAGGGTTGTCAGTAGGCTGCAAATGAGCAGCCCCGATTGCTCAGGAAAAGATATTACAATTTTATCTCCTTGTACTGTTCAATAAAACATTAGTATCTCAGCATTTTTATTTAACAATAGGCAACCTTAGGCCAATAATTATGCAACAATTATAATCATAAAAACTGTCCCCTGCTGCTCACCTAGAAACATGAATATATTAAACCAAGACTAACCATCTAAAAGGCAAGCAGCAAAGCCCCCTCATTTTTAATGTCCCTGCAGTGCACCATGGGAAGCTAATAATTCACCCTCTAATTAGTATCCCTTCTGCTGCTGTTGGCGCAAGGACAGACAAAGAGGGAGCGGCTTTGGTACAAACTCGCCTCGGTAATCTTTAAACATCGGGATGCTCTGCGGGTTGGCAGAGCCGAGCGGGGCCAAACGGGGTGTGCGGTTAGAGGCGGACAGGAACGCACCTTGTCCTGACAGGGTGTTCCTGCCCTAACGAGCTCCAGGCAAGCGCCCCGCCAGCCCATCCCCAGACCCCTTTGCTTTTGAGCCGTGCCATTTCTTCTTGCTTGTCCTTTATTAAATGTGACCATGGGAAGGGATTGGAGAGGCAGCGCTGGTAGAGAGGGTGGACACGGAAGGAGTGACAGCCTGTCTGAGGGTCCCTAGGCTGGGACTGCCCTGGAGGGCGAGGGAGCCAGTGGGCAGTGATGGGGAAATTCCAAGGATGCCATCTGCCCTGGAGAGGAAGGCGTGTGTGTCTCCCCAAGTACCCGCTCCTCGCCTAACCCCTGAGTGAATGCTCTGCTTTACTTCATTGCCTCTGACCCCAGCCCAAGAGGCCATCCTGCACACAGCCCTCTGAGGGGTCATGGGGTCGGGTAGAGCTTCTTCGGGATTCCCTGGTGGCTCAGTGGTAAAGAATCTGCCTGCCAATGCAGGAGATGTGGATTCGATCCCTGAGTTGGGAAGAGCCCCTGGAGAAAGGAATGGCTACCCACTCCAGCATTCTTGCCTGGAGGATCCCATAGACAGAGGAGCCTGGCGGGCTACAGTCCATGGGGTCGCAAAGACTCAGACAATACTGAGTGACGAAATAACACACAAGAGGGCCTTTTAAGGACTGCAGAGTCCCTTCTTGCTAACCCCATCACTGTGCAGGTGAGAACAACCAAAGGTTAAGTCAGGGAACAGTCACCAGGCGTGACAAACATGTCTTTTCAAGGACCCCAATGTTGGCAGTAGGAGGGAGTGATGGGGACTGCAGTGAACTGAGGCTTACACACTCCGTTCACAGGGGCACCTGCTACCTGATTCTAGCTGGTTAGCAACATGTTTAGACCTTGGGCCTCTTGTGGTTCTTTGGATTTTGTAAGAGAAACCAGAAATCTATAATTTTTTAGGTGAGACCTTCTGAAGTAAATACTTTTTAACACTTTAGAATTATACAATTGTATAATTGTTTCTTGTTATTTTATTATTATTATTTTTTAATGCAACGTGCTTCTCCAAGCCAGACCTAGCCTCTTTGCTCTCAGTGTGAAGCTTCTGGGTCACAGACCACCATCTGTGGGCCCATAGCCAGATGACATGGATTTCTCTGAGTCGAGTTCTGGATCCAATTTGACCACTAATTGGCCTTCTCGGCACCTTGCTTGTGTGGCCCGCCAATCGGGCTCTCTCGCTGGAAGGGTGAAACTGGTGTGGGAGAGAGCCGTGGAATAGCCGGCTACAATTAGGCAGCCAGGATTAAGGCTAGTTTTAAAAAGATGGGGCATTTTGCTCTCCATCATCATCAGCTCATTAAGTTTCCCAATTTGACAGCTGAAGCATTCCTGAGGCTGGCCAAAGCCAGATATTTTTTTTTTTTTTTCCCTCTAGCACCAGTTGAGAGACAGAGAGTACTGAAGATTTGGTAACCAGGTTCTTTGTGATCTGAGATGAGAGGGCAGCAGCGGCTGAATCATGAACTCCTGGGGTACTTGAACTGATTCTCTCGAGCACCACCCTCCGTCCAAAGACCCGGCCCTGCAAGAGGAAATGGATGGAAGAGAATTGAGCCAGGAGGTCAGAACTGCTTTGCTTGCAAAGGGGAGACGCCCCCAGGCTTGTGTTGGAGCATCCATTGCTGCCAAGGTCTTCTTGCCACCGGCCTTCACCACATCACTGCTTTTGATGGCTGCCCCAACCATTACCAACAGGAGTGTCTGGGTCATCATCCAGGGTGGGCCAATCCAGGAAGAGGGCCCACAGGAACCTCAGTAAATTATATCAAGGTTGAGAAGACATCAAAGAACCTTTCTTGAGTTCTAGGGCACCAGAAATTTGGAATATTGTTAATGAAATGATTTCAGCTACAAGGGAATCACTGATTTTCTTTTTCCGGGGACACCCTAGCAGAAGGAGAATGTCTTTTATTTGACTCTTTTGTTTTTCTGAAATAGCAAAAATGAAAACAGGACTGGAGCTCTCCTCCTGGCCCAGGGAAGAGTCTGTGTCCTGAAAGATGGTTGGAGTGGCAGGGACAGCTGCTGCAGTAATTGGGTGTTAAGAGAACCTCCTGGGCGTGCTGTGGCTGATCTTTTGGCAGGAAAAGCTGAGGGCTCTGTTCTTAGGGAGCAGCCTGTTTTATGCAGGTGTTTTTTTTTCTTTTTGAACATTAAATTAAAAAAAATCACAATAGGTTTTTATTCAGGAGAATATCTATTGGTAACACAATAGATAAATATCTTTATCACATTCTTGAGTTCATATTTCAAATATCTACTATGAAGGGAATGGAGGAGAACTAACATTTATTTACTGTTATTAGGGTTTTAAGTTATATTTTCTTATGTAGTTTCTCAGTTACATTTTCTCACTCAGTTACTCATTCATTACATTTTCTCATGATGTGGATATTATTCTCCCCATTTCCAGATGAGGAAACACTTAGAGACATTAAGTAACTTGGCCCAGGTAGCACAGCTAGTAAGACAATGGAGTCAAGTTTCAAATATACGCAGAAGAGACTGTAACCGTGCTCTCCCAACATCTCAGATAGTCTGCCCTCTTTTCATCCTGCAAGTTAGTGATTTTCGACTTGGAACATGTTTCTGAATCGGATTCTGGTCTTTCATCCTAGAATTACTAAATTATAAGTACACCAGGACCCAGGTATTTATTTATTTATTTAAGGCCTTGCAAGTACTCCTGATGTACACCTCCAAGTGAGCTCTGCTGGTTTAGAAAGAGGACAGAGATCTGGAATCAGGAGTTCTGGATCTGAGCCCTTCCTGATGCCCCTTCTCACCTCTCAGCCCCACCCTGTCTTTAAGTGAGCTCAAAAATGCATTACTGTGGAAGGAGTCAAATGAGATTCTGTCCATGTAGGTATTTTGTAAACTCCAGAGTTGCTATGCAAATGTTGGTCATCATTCTTGTAGACACTCTGAGACTTGGGCCTGATCTTTCCCTCCAGAGTTATGCAAGTTCAGGGTCACAGTGGAACTCTTAGTCAAGAGCCCTTGTTTGAAAATCTGACAACCTTGCTTCTTCTTCCCGCACAGTTGTTTGTTGATGATTAAATTATTGTAAATTAGTTCTACGTGTAGCATAATAAATGTCATTAGCATGACTAATCACACACCTGATTATACAACCCACTTCTCCTCCCCCAATTTATTTTCTGCTTCCCACACCCAATAAATCCAGCGTTGATGTAGAGCTCTTGTTAGGGCTGATGGATGGTGCATGGGGGTGTTTGCTGGGTGTGGGCTCAAATTCCACCCATGACCGGAAAGAGCTTTTGCGAGTAGCCACAGACCAGGGCGGAGATGCGCAGGACAAAGGCACCAGGTTTCCGGCTGCTTCTTTGGCTTATCTTCCAGGTGCTACTGTTACTGTTGTTGTTGTTATTATTTAGTTCCTACTACTACGACCATTTGTTGAATTCCTTATGTTTCTTTTTTTTTTTTTTGGATTCCTTATGTTTACAGCGCTGTGTTAAACCCCTTTAGGTTTGTTATTTTATTCATGGAGATATTGTTTTGTTTATTCCCTATGGAAAACTTACGATGGGTCTTACCACAATTGTCCCCATTTTAAAGAAAAGAACACTGAGAGAGAAATTAGGTAACTTGCCCGCACCATCCAATTAGGAAGTGGCAGAACCAAGGTTTGTGCTCGTCTGCCTGGCTCGTGAGCGCATGCTCACTCCAGTCTCCTGCACTGACTCCCTGTGCAGAAAGGAACTGAGCCAGGCTCACTCTCCTGGTGGGTTTGGGCGATTTAGGGGCTTGACGAGTGGTGGAGGTGGGAGAACCAAAGTGTCAGCACCCATATGGGGAGCTGACAAGTGTGTTCTCCTGGTTGTTAAGGATTTGGAGTGGGTGGTGACATGGTGATGTTGTTGGCAGTGGTCACCTGTCGCCTGGCGGGTGATGGTAGGTAAGAAGATACAGTTTGGTGCTGTGCAAAGAGCACAGGATCTTAGTAAGAAGACCCTGTCCTAGTCCTTGCTTTTCCTATTTCCACTTGCCCTTAGGCTTGTCACATAACCCGTCTGGACCTCAGTTTTCTCATCACAGGGCTGTTTTGAGGATCAAATGAAATTAAGGCTGTGAAAGCAATTTGTAAGCTGTGAAGTGATTTCCATATGCAAAGAACTATTTTTACCCTCCTTTGCTGAATGAGGGCAGCCAGAATAGAAGACCTACAGCCTCAAGTCTTACACAAGTGGAGATTCATGATTCAGTTAAGCAGACGATGAAGGTGGGGACAGCCGGGCAGGTGGTCCACACTGGTGTGAGACGCCAGCTCTGGAGAGGATTCACACCCTGTGGGCCTTTCCTGTGACTTTGTTAATCAGAATGTTCTGTGCTTTACAGAGAAGAAGCATTCTTAAGATTAAATTTCTGTAATGATAGTAAAAATGAGCCCCCTGAATTTGAATGTACAATAATGAGTTGCTTTTTTTTTTTTGCTCAGCACTAAACCTTCCAGCCTAAAGACAACTCAGCCAGGCCTACTGGGTGGAGTGAATAACACTGGGAGAAAAACTGTCCTGTACTTGGGCATTGTCTTTCTTCCCAGAACAGCACCCCACAGGTCCCTGTCCTAGGTTTGTCCTGTGTGTTCACAGCTTAAAGGAATTGCTAGGCTGAAGGGCAGAGCAGAGGGCAGGAAATAAAGAAGTGCTGTCCATGGTAGTAGGAGTTATTCAGAGTTGGACTAGTCTGGCAGGGAGCATGAGATACTCAGTGCCCAAAGATCCAGCATAGTCATGGCAACTGTGGGGCCAGGGCGGTGCTCCTCTGTCTCACCTCCCTAGTCCTCCTATTCTTTGATCATGACAGACATCACTAATCGATAATAGCTTTCTTTCCTGTTGAGCCCCAGAACTCTTCAGCTCTGCATCCTGAGCAGCCATCCCCAAGAAACTAGAGCTGTCATGAGTAAAGAAACCCAGAAGATTCTGCTCTGGAGCAAACCACTCATTTCGAAGAAGAGGAGGTCTCAAGTCCCAGAGGTGGAAGGAGAGTTGTGCAGGATTTATGGCAGAGGTAGAACCAGAGGCACTCTCTCCACTTTACATCCTGGAAACTCTAGTCTCTTGTTAACCTGTCCATACCAAATAGAGTCATTTATGTATCAGTTTTGAACAGGCACCCTAGGAGAAGAAAACACCTATAGTACAGTGAAAGCAAAGGTAAGAATGTATGTTAATTACCTTCCACTGAATAGCAAACCATTTACAATATCTTAAAACAAGGACCATTTATTGTTTCTCATGAGTCTGTAGGTCCATTAGCAGTTCTGCTGAGCTGGACTGGCTGGACTGATCTCAGCTGGACTTATTTATGCCTCTGCG
Source organism: Bos grunniens (assembly GCF_055505025.1). NCBI lineage: Eukaryota > Metazoa > Chordata > Mammalia > Artiodactyla > Bovidae > Bos > Bos grunniens. Next base: position 17,381,095 of record NC_141182.1, read on the forward strand.
GTCAGCTGATGGGTCAGTTGGAGGCTGGATGGTTCAGGATGACTTCATTTGGGGCAGCATGTCTCTCTTTCACATGGCCTCTTGTCTTCTAGCAGGGTAGCCCAGGCTTACTGTTGTGGCAATGGCAGGTTCCAAGTTGGGGAGGCTAAGGCTCAGAACAGGCATGGTGTCATTTCTGCTGCATTCTGTTGGCCAAATGAACCTTCTGTCCAGCTGAACCTGGACCAGGGTGAGGGGAGCAAGGCACCTAGGGCACACATTTTAAGGTGGCACACACTCTTGGGTGTTGACCTTACACACACATGACCCCGAGAGTGAAAGCCTCCTTAAATTTTGAGCCCTAGACCCCTTGTTTGCCATATCCTAGACCCAGCCTTGGTCAGAAGGCCAGGCCAGATTTAAGGGGTAAAAAACAGACCTCACCTCTTAATGCAAACTCACATTGCAAAGGTTACAGATACCTTTGTATCTGTAGGAAGGGGAAGAAGCGAGGCCCTCAACCCAATCAATCAACAGAAGGATATTGCAGACCCTCGATTACCAGGGTGAACCCAAGGCTTCACAGAGAACAGTCAACTGAAGTTTATAGCCCTTAACTTCATGACGATTTTCTCCCATCAACTCAATAGTCAGTTATCACAAAGAAGCCTTCATCCCATCCCTATTTGCTTATTCCTAAACACTTCCCCAGTACTGCACTAGTTAGAATCAATTGCAACACTGCAGGGCCTTGGCATCCCTGGGTTTAATCTAAAGTCAATGGCAAGGTAGTCAATGTGATGTGAGGACTGCTATATACAGTCATGGATTTTGTGTGTGTATATGTGTGAGCACTCAGTCATGTCTGACTCTTTGCGACCCCATGAGCTGTAGCCCACCAGGCTCCTCTGTCCATGGAGTTTTCCAGACAAGAATACTGGATTGGGTTGCGATTTCCTTCTCCAAGGGATCTTCCTGACCTAGGGATCGAACCTGCATCTCTTGCGTCTCCTGCATTGGCAGATGGGTTCTTTACCAGCCGAGCCACCAGAGAAGTCCATAGATATCAATTATTTCAAAATTGATTTCCAGTGATACTTTGGCACAGAGTTGAAGTTTTTGTTTTAACAGGATGTATAACTTTAACATATTTGCTAAAATCTTTGCTGTGTTCTTTCTCCAATAAGATTCTAGGAATTTACAGAACTCATAGGTTTTAAATTGAAGAAATTTCTGAAGGATCCAGGTATCTGAGTGCATGTTTATATTTGGATCTGAAAAATGTGGATCCTTTGGGGCCAGAGATATTGTCAATAGAAACAGCACCTGGATTTACTGCTGCAGCAGTTAGAAGCTATTTTCTGCATGATGATGGAAATCTTGCCACCTGCTACATTGTTATTACAGCTGAATTTAAGGTCACTCTTTAGCCAAGAGTATCATGCTGGGTCAATAGGAGATAAATTGGTCAGGCTACTTGCTTGAATAATGGCATCAGCCATGGTATGATGTCCAGGATCTGGGTACTGCATCCAACTCTGGTTCGTTTTTCAAGGAGGCCTAGATTTGGTCTTTAAATTTTGTCTTTCTTTGCTATTTGACCCTCACCTCCTGATAGAAAGCCTGTCTAAAACTGAACTCTAATCAAGCCATGTTCGATGGCTCTTAATTATCTCCATGTTCCTGGCCCTGCTCCTTTTCTCTAGCCTATTTCCTTATGCTTCTTTCATACAGAACATTCTCCAGTCAAAATGAACCTGTTTTTCACATGTGCCTGTGGCCTCCCCTTGCCATGCCATGCTTACTCTGTCCCCCTTCCTTGGAATGCCCCTCTCCATCTCTGTAAGTGCAGATTCTATCAATTTGCTTAGACTAAGATTAGGTTCTACCTTTTTTATGAAGTGCTCCTTAATCTCTTTCTAGAAGTGATTACTTCCTTTTCTGAGCTCTCATGACCTTTTAGGATATTAAGAATATGGTTGGGCTTCCCTGGTGGCTCAGTAGTAAAGAATCCTGCCAAGTCAGGAGACTTGGGTTCGATCTCTGGGTTGAGAAGATCCCCTGGAGAAGGGAATGGAAATCCACTCCGGTATTCTTGCCTGGGAAGTCCCATGGACAGAAGAGCTTGACAGACTACAATCCATGGGGTTGCAAAAAGTCAGAGATGACTTAGTGACTAAACAACAACAACAAAACTATGGTTAAGGATGGAGTCTTTGGAAGTGGCTCAGCTGGTAATGAATCTGCCTGCAATGCAGGAGACCTGGGTTCGATCCCTAGGTTGGGAAGATCCCCTGGGGAAGGCTACCCACTTCAGTATTCTGGCCTGGAGAATTCCATGGACTGTGTAGTCCATGGGGTTGCAAAGAGTCAGACACAACTGAGTGACTTTCACTTTCACTTTTAGAATCAAATGCTGTTTGTTGCATGAACTTGAGCAATATTCTTTACTCTTCTGTACCCTAGCTAGAAAATGAGATTAATAATATAATCAGTTTATAGGTTGTGGTAAGAATTGAGCACTTTTGTATGAGATGATTTCCAATAACATCTGGTGTATGGTATTAACTTTATTGTTGCTATTTTAAAGTACGCAACACTAGTCACTGAGTATCTACCAGTCTCATGTAAAGCATTGGAGATGTACTGGGAATGAAGGACATCACTCTTGCCTCATAGAGATTTGTCTAACAGGTTAGAGACACCAGTTGAGGTGTGTATTGTAATGACTGGTATATTGATTTTTACCTTCTTTTCCAGACCATGAAGTTCATGGCTACTCTCTTATATTTTCCTGTAACTTTTGGGTGCCCAGCATAGTGTTTCATGTACAGTAAATGGTGTGCCAATGAATTAAAGGTGGCTAATAGCAAAATCTCTAATTTCTTGAAGAGATCTCTAGTCTTTCCCATTCTGTTGTTTTCCTCTATTTCTTTGCATTGATCGCTGAGGAAGGCTTTCTTATCTCTTCTTGGTATTCTTTGGAACTCTGCATTCAGATACTTACATCTTTCCTTTTCTCCTTTGCTTTTCACTTCTCTTCTTTTCACAGCTATTTGTTAGGCCTCCCCAGACAGCCATTTTGCTTTTTTGCATTTCTTTTCCATGGGGATGGACTGTGAAGAAAGCTGAGAAATGAAGAATTGATGCTTTTGAACTGTGGTGTTGGAGAAGACTCCTGAGAGTCCCTTGGACTGCAAGGAGATCCAACCAGTCCATTCTGAAGGAGATCAGCCCTGGGTGTTTTTTGGAGGGAATGATGTTAAAGCTGAAGCTCCAGTACTTTGGCCACCTCAGGCGAAGAGTTGACTCATTGGAAAAGACTCTGATGCTGGGAGGGATTGAGGGCAGGAGGAGAAGGGGACGACAGAGGATGAGATGGCTGGATGGCATCACTGACTCGATGGACATGAGTCTGAGTGAACTCTGGGAGTTGGTGATGGACAGGGAGGCCTGGCGTGCTGCGATTCATGGGGTCGCAAAGAGTCGGACACGACTGAGCGACTGAATTGAACTGAACTGAATAGCAAAATCAGTCACCAATTCAGGCTGGAGATTTCCCTACAAATAATCGTTGGTCATGGACTCTGGATCACATTGGAAAGATCTTGAATAGAACACTTTCGTTGGAATCCTGAGTCAGGGACAAGGCCTGGCTGAGGAGCTGCTTGGAAGTAGGGACCAAGGGCAGGAGTCCTACCCCACAGTGTTTTGGAGCAAACTGCCCTCAATCCTGCTTGCTGCCATGAAATAAATCCCTTGTTCCTAAAACCTAAAATGCACAAAACAGATGCAATGGGAAACATATTAGTTTGGGAGCTGGAACATCTGGATCTCAGTACAGGCTCTGTTGCAAAGCATCTGTGTGACACTGGACAAACGTCTTCCACATTCTGAACCTCAGTTTCCCCATTGGAAAAACGGAGTGGTTGGTTTAGATCAATGGTTTTTAAACTCATCCTCTTCCTTCTCAGTCCTTTTATTTGTTCCCTTCTTTTTCCTCTTATCCTAATGCAACCTAAGCCATTTTTATAATAAATTCAAATTCAGAGATGTTCTGTTTGAAATGAGACTGGAAATCCCAGAGCTTCTGACATTCAACTCTCTTTCCCTTCCCTGCTTCCTATATTGGTCCAAGAAGCACTCATAAAAATCCCTGGGGTTCCAGTAAACCCTGGCCTCTTAGCTCTTGGGGCCCTTATGCTTTAGCATTCTATGACTCAGGGCAACAGAACCCAAACGCCTTTAATTAAAATCATTTCAACTTATCCCCATTAACTATGATTGATGCTCCTACCGGAGAATAAGTGCATTAATGCTATAATTATCTGTTGAGGATGTTTTATTGATTCTGCAATGATATTTTAGTCAGTTTGTATTATTCGCTTTCTGACTTAAGTCAGGAAGAAATGACTATTGGTGAAGAAATTAATCATCTAAATCAAATTGTCATTGATGCTTCTAGAAATAAAAACCTAGCATAGGACTATCCATGTCTCTTACAGGCTGATTTTCATCGCTATGATGATTGATAAAGCTGGCTGAAGAGGCTTCAGTTTGCCCCTCTAAAGTTGCAGGTGAAATATCAGTTCCCCCTTGGACTTTTGTAAAAGTCTTTTCTCCTGCTTAGCCTTCTGGAATCCATCCTGGGTTGGAAGATGACTCTAAGGCCGTGAGATCCTAAGGATTTGTGAGTTTCCAGGTCCTCAGGAGCTTCTCTGAGCAAGGGCACTTTGGCTCCTTTGTCATGTGTGATAACAGCAGGGAAGGTCTGAGAGGGTGAGAACCTCAGATTTGGAATCTGTTTCAGTGAGAAGCCTTTTAATTGCCAGTGACAGAAAACCTGATGCAAACAGACCCGAGCCAAGAGAGAGCTGGCTCTCCTGAGCAGAAAGTCCAGTGGAGGACCAGCTTTCCACGGGGTCTGGTCTGAGCTCAGGTGATGCCACAAGGCCTGGGTTCTCTGTGGCTTGGTCTGGTTTTCTTATGCATCTGGGCCTTATTTTTTAACTTTGTGGTGGCAAGAAAGGGGCAGCAACTCCATCTCTTCAGTTCCAGCTACTTGCCCCATGGGGAACACTGCCTGTTTCTCTCCTAGACCCCCAGGAGAAGATGCACCGTACCTCACTGGCTGTAGGTATTTCCCTCTCATATGAAATATTAGTGGTCATGGAGTGGCTGCCACATCCATGGTCCTGCTTGGCCCTGATGGGCTGCCCACCATGCGCCGTCTCATTCAGGCTGATGAACAGCCCCCGGCTGCAGAAGAGGAGGGACCCGAGCTGGCCCATACAGTCAATCTGAAGCTTCTACTCAGATGTGGTATGCCACGACCACTTATATTCTCCTGGCCAAAGATATTCACATGGCTAAAACAGTATCATAGGGGCTAGGATGTATACTTTTCCCATGGAGAGAGAGGTGAGTGAGCATTTGCAAATGGTGATACGATCTTCCATAGCTCCCAATCAATAAAGGCTGAGAGGGGAAAGGGGGTTTTCTCAAGAGAAAACCAGGGTGCAATTTTCTGGAAGAATGGTAAAGATCAGTCATCCTTCTCTGATATATTATAATCCCCACATCCAATGACCGAAATTCCTGGACTGCCCAAGGTAACACCCATCTCTTCTGGTGAAGGGACAGATAACCTGCAGAGGCAAACTCTTCTATATTTTGATTGGTTGCCCATCCCTCCAAGAAAAAAAAAAGTAGTGAAAAATCTTTCTGTAGCTCAAGTTACTGGTATGGGCTTATACAGTAGAAGAGTGGGGACAAAGATGAAAACATAAAGACCTCGTGACTCACTTGGGGGGGCTTTACTGCAAGGAAAAAGAAAGAAGCAGGGTGTAGAAAGGATAAGCAAAATAGAAAACCACCCTCTGAAGAGCTCTCCATGATAATCTGTGCCAAGCAATGAAAATGCTTCCCATTAGTACATCATTTAGACCAGAGTGATAGATCTGTGAGTAAAGGCAAGAATCCTGATGGGGGCAGAGGGCGAGTCCTTGATCAATGGGAACATGACTGACTTCTCTTTCATATGTCTTTGAATGAACTATTTACTTGCACTTGCTTTTAATTTACTGGCCAACAGTTAGAGACAGCTAACAGGCCAACAAGCTGGCATGATGCACCCAATTATCTCCTGAAAATGTATTTCTGTGATTGGAACTTTAATTGCAGCTTAAATCAAATGCTCATGAACCCAGTCACCATCGAGAGAATGAGACCAGCTAATGAAATAATGAGAGCTCTGACTCCAATTCAGAGGTAGAGAGACATGGGGAAAGAAGATTGTTCCTTTTTAAAATTTCCTTCCTTTTTTTTTTTTTTTTTCAATTGCTTTTGAAGACAGTGATGTCATAAATCCCACCATGAGGCAGTGATGTTACAAAATGGGCAGTGTGTTACAATCAGATCACAAATGGAACATGAGCCTGTTTTGTTTCCTGGGATTCACTCTCACATTTACCTGCATGGGTTTGTGTGGACGCCAAGGTTTGCACTTCTGTAAGTCCAAATTCAACACCTATAAGCTTTGGATTTCAAATTCATGAAACAAGCTCCCCTCTCTAAATGCTGTTGTCTGTGATGTTGGATGTGAAGCCTTGCTGCAGGGTCACATGAGGAAGGAGCCCGAGTCCCTGGGACTGATTCATTTATGCAGATGTGGCTTATGTGTAGAGCCCAGAGCTGTAGGCTCTCTTCCCCGCTAACTCACGGTGCTTAATTCAGATTACTTCCCTTTTTATGAAGAGCCGATTTGCCAATTATCCCTAAAGTTGTTGATTAGGTGCTTTTTACCTAAGATCCTGTGCCATGGGCTATGCCCTTCTGAGGTTCATTTAGTTTCCTCTGAAAGATGATAGTGGTTTGTCTGAGAATCAGAAGCGTTCCACTATTTTCCAATACAAGCAAGTCCTTTTTTCTTAGAGGTCTCATACCTTTGGCTTTGCGTCTGGACAATGTGGATTATAAACAGCAATGGCAATGACCATAATAGCTACCATTTATCTAGTGAAGTGGCTGTCTTTCCAGCTGCAAATTAGAATCTCCTAGGGAGCCTTAAAATGTACTGATGCCCAGGTTTCCACCCCCAGAGGTTCCAGTTTCATGAGTCTGAGCTGGAGACTGGACATCAATATTTTTAAAAGCTCTCTAGGTGATTCCAATGAGCACCCAGGATTGAGACCCATCAATTTCATGTTTCCAGTGGGCCAGGGACTGTGTAAAGAGATAGACACACAGTCATAGGAACTTGGATGGGGTAAATATTTTTAATCCCCATTTTATAGACAAGGATATTATGCCCAGAAAAATTTAGTAACTCATGTAAGATCACTCAGCTAATAAGTAGTGATGGCAGGTTATGAGGATTATGTTCTCCAAAGTGCAGGAGTGATGTAGGCACAGGATGGTTGAATTGTTTGAGGTGTAAAGACCAGAGAAGAGGCAGCATGAAAACTGATGGGAGAAATGGGCAAACAGCAGTGTCTTCCTTTCTTAGAGACAGGTGAGAGGTTGCCCCTCTCTGTCCGTGAACAGGCACGCAGCTGGTGCAATGAGCATACACACTGTGCCTTTTTGCTGTCGTGGTTCAGTCACTAGGTTGTGTCTGACTTTGCAACCCCATGGACTGCACAGCACAAAGCAAAAGATCGTACCTGATTTCTATGGAGAACAGCTTACCCAAGAACTTGAGAAATGCCTGAAGAGAAACCTCAGTGTCCTCCATCTCTCTTTCCAAGACAGCTGATATTTGTCAAATAGATATACTTTCCTTCCTCTGCCATATAGAGGAAGAAACCACACAGGAGATTGGCCACCGCGGTTTCTTAACCCTCTGTTGTCAAACAGACTCTCCCTGGTACTGGCTAAACATTTTGCCTTTTGTCTTACTCTATTTGTGTTCAGTGCTTTTCACTATTATTTCTTCCCCCCTGGTCTCCCTGTTAGGATATGCTGGCTGAACGAGCGTGCATATGTTTTAGAAACACCTAGGCCGTGGAGTTTTGCCAAGAAAATGCACTGGTCATACCAAACACCCTATTCCAACAACACAAGAGAAGACTCTACACATGGACATCACCAGATGGTCAACACCGAAATCAGATTGATTATATTCTTTGCAGCCAAAGATGGAGAAGCTCTATACCATCAGCAAAAACAAGACCAGGAGCTGACTGTGGCTCAGACCATGAACTCCTTATTGCCAAATTCAGACTTAAATTGAAGAAAGTACAGAAAACCACTAGACCATTCAGGTATGACCTAAATCAAATCCCTTATGATTATACAGTGGAAGTGAGAAATAGATTTAAGGGCCTAGATCTGATAGATAGAGTGCCTGATGAACTATGGAATGAGGTTCGTGACATTGTACAGGAGACAGGGATCAAGACCATTCCCATGGAAAAGAAATGCAAAAAAGCAAGACCATTCCCATGGAAAAGAAATGCAAAAAAGCAAAATAGCTGTCTGGGGAGGCCTTACAAATAGCTATGAAAAGAAGAGAAGCGAAAAGCAAAGGAGAAAAGGAAAGATATAAGCATCTGGATGCAGAGTTCCAAAGAATAGCAAGAAGAGATAAGAAAGCCTTCTTCAGTGATCAATGCAAAGAAATAGAGGAAAACAACAGAATGGGAAAGACTAGGGATCTCTTCAAGAAAATCAGAGATACCAAAGGAACATTTCATGCAAAGATGGGCTTGATAAAGGACAGAAATGGTATGGGCCTAAAAAAAGCAGAAGATATTAAGAAGAGATGGCAAGAATATACAGAAGAACTGTACAAAAAAAGATCTTCACGACCCAGATAATCACGATGGTGTGATCACTGACCGAGAGCCAGACATCCTGGAATGTGAAGTCAAGTGGGCCTTAGAAAGGATCACTATGAACAAAGCTAGTGGAGGTGATAGAATTCCAGTGGAGCTATTCCAAATCCTGAAAGATGATGCTGTGAAAGTGCTGCACTCAATATGGCAGCAAATTTGGAAAACTCAGCAGTGGCCACAGGACTGGAAAAGGTCAGTTTTCATTCCAATCCCAAAGAAAGGCAATGCCAAAGAATGCTCAAACTACCACACAATTGCACTCATCTCACACGCTAGTAAAGTCATGCTCAAAATTCTCCAAGCCAGGCTTCAGCAATATGTGAACCGTGAACTTCCAGATGTTCAAGCTGGTTTTAGAAAAGGCAGAGGAACCAGAGATCAAATTGCCAACATCCACTGGATCATGGAAAAAGCAAGAGAGTTCCAGAAAAACATCTATTTCTGCTTTATTGACTATGCCAAAGCCTTTGACTGTGTGGATCACTATAAACTGTGGAAAGTTCTGAAAGAGATAGGGACACCAGACCACCTGATCTGCCTCTTGAGAAATTTGTATGCAGGTCAGGAAGCAACAGTTAGAACTGGACATGGAACAACAGACTGGTTCCAAATAGGAAAAGGAGTTCGTCAAGGCTGAAAACGAAGATCATGGCATCCGGTCCCACTACTTCATGGGAAATAGATGGGGAAACAGTGGAAACAGTGTCAGACTTTATTTTTCTGGGCTCCAAAATCACTACAGATGGTGACTGCAGCCATGAAATTAAAAGACACTTACTCCTTGGAAGGAAAGTTATGACCAACCTAGATAGCATATTCAAAAGCAGAGACATTACTTTGCCAACAAAGGTTCGTCCAGTCAAGGCTATGGTTTTTCCTGTGGTCATGTATGGATGTGAGAGTAAAGAAGGCTGAGTGCCAAAGAATTGATGCTTTTGAAGTGTGGTGTTGGAGAAGACTCTTGAGAGTCCTTTGGACTGCAAGGAGATCCAACCAGTCCATTCTGAAGGAGATCAGCCCTGGGATTTCTTTGGAAGGAATGATGCTAAAGCTGAAACTCCAGTACTTTGGCCACCTCATGCAAAGAGTTGACTCATTGGAAAAGACTCTGATGCTGGGAGGGATTGGGGGCAAGAGGAGAAGGGGACGACAGAGGTTGAGATGGCTAGATGGCATCACTGACTCGATGGACGTGAGTCTGAGTGAACTCCAGGAGTTGGTGATGGACAGGGAGGCCTGGTGTGCTGCGATTCATGGGGTTGCAAAGAGTCGGACACGACTGAATGACTGATCTGATTTGAGGCCGTGGATGTGGGGGCTGAGAAGGAAACAGACACGGGCTATTGTTTTGCTCATCTCTATGTTCCTCTTGTTCCACATGCCAAGAATCACCTCTCGGGGATAGGCCAGCAGTTTTAGAATCTGCTTTGTTTACTTATATATCTCCTTGTACTGTGCCTGGCACATAGTAGGTATTCAATAAGTATATCTGAATGAATGGATAAGTAATGAAGTGCAAGGAAAACAGAAAGTCATAGACTCACCAACTCAGGGATAAGAACGTCAGAAGACATTAGAAACAAATTCTCCTAAGACTCTCCAGTACAATGGTATCAAGTTGAAGTGGGATACAGGATTGTCTAAAATGTCCCATATTTTATCTTCCATCACTTCTCACATCCACTTACAAGTAAGATGGATTAGTGTTGTGGATCATTGTGATTCAGTATCTATGTGTAGCAAGAGAATAATACCTCTCTTAAAGAGTTTTGGGAGAATTAAAGGAAGCAACACATATAAATTGCCTACAATAATGCTCAATGAATGCACTGAACCTATAAGTGCTTAATGAATGGAAGTTAATAATGATACTGGATGCTTGGGGCTGGTGCACTGAGATGACCCAGAGGGATGGTACGGGGAGGGAGGAGGGAGGGGGGTTCAGGATGGGGAACATGTGTATACCTGTGGCGGATTCATGTTGATGTATGCCAAAACCAATACAATATTGTAAAGTAAAATAAATAAATAAATAAATAAAATACAAAAAAATTATTATCAAGAAGTAGGGTGTGACATGTCCCCTTGACCTTGCATACTAGGGATGATTAATATAGGAACTTTTGGTTAGTTATCTGTATTTTTCTAAGTCCTCTTACTCCCATTTACCATTCATTTTCTTTTTTCACTACCCATATTGAAAACCTGCTTAGCCAGACTCTGAGCTAGACTCTGGAGATGGGGTGTTCTCCAACACAAGGCAGAGTGTTCCAATACACTTGATGCTTCCTGCAGAGATGACAGTCCACATCCCAGGAGCCTCCCTTGTAGATGCTCCCACTTCTTTCTGGCCAGGGGAAGACCTGGCCTTTTGTCACACAGTCTATAGTGTCAGTAACTTGACTTAGCTTGATTGGTGGCATCTATAATCGAGGAGCTGGAGAGCCACTGTGGAGTGCTCTTTCCTTATGACCTTGTTTGGCTCACTTCTCTTTACTCAGAACTCCATACAAATGGTGCTTCCCAGGGAAGAATTTCTGCATTCCCAATCACTCCATGTTACATCACCTGTTCTATTTCCTTCATAACACTTACCAATGTCAAACATGATTTGATTCATAAAACATTTTATTTGTTTATAGTCTATCTACCCTCCTAGAATATAACCTCCACAAGGTCAGGGATGATATGCACCCTTTTAATAGTTGGTACCATTACATTTAGAATGGGACTGGCATATCATCATTATTTGCTTCATGTTTGTGGCTGACTATCTCCAGACTCCCAGAGGTTACTTTGGGCATCTCCCAGAGCTTCTGGAAGGTAGAATTTTCTTTTTTTTTTTGAAGGTTGATACGGGATTCATCTGACAATAGAGTCAAAGAAAGCAGCCATAACCAGCGGAGTTGACAGTGTCCTTTTAAGAGCTGGCATGGAACATTTGATAAAAATACAGTGAGAGATCAGAGCACAATGAATCATATTTAGGAGGAAATCTCTTTTGAAAAGCCTAGGGTAGGTCATGTTTTTTTCATGCTTGTCAACTTGGCTGAATAATTTGCTTAAAATAAATGGACGAGAATGGTAAGTTGCTATGTAAGGGAAATGAAACAGACTCCTGGCTTCGTATGCCACACGTCTCAGCTTCTGAAGGGTCTGGCTTGGGTGGTGGTGAGCTTTGAGGGTGGGGAGGTGGCTCATGCATTTAGACAGGTTTAATGTCTTCTTGGCTTTAGCACAAGATTTCTGGGGCATCAGCACATTAGCCAATTTCCAATGCAAACAGATTTGATCCATCACTGATATTACAAAAAAAAAAAAAGCACTACCTCTCAGATCTGTCAGGTTCTCAAACATGAGCCAAATGAGTTAATATCTTCTCATTGTTGTCTTTATTAAGCCTTTGTTAAGCCAATCTTGAATAATGATGTGTCTCTGTCAGAGGGCTTTTAATAAAGTAAGTGTTCCTTTATATAACTTCTCTAGGGAGAATGCTATGCCTTTAAAAACACGGGGAGCCACAATGTCCAAAATGTAAGCAACAAGGCTAACCCCAAGTGTTGGGCCTGGGATTTTAGCAGTAGACCAGGGAACAGCTCAGTATTTGTGGCACAGACTCTGGAGGCAATATGCACAGGAAGCTAGAGCTGGATGTCCTTTAGGCTATGGAGGGGAGGATGGATGTTCTGGTGACGGGGGCAATGCAGGCTCACTGCCAGTCTTAGCACGGTGGGAGGTTCAGGTTTTGATTCAGTGCCAAAGCCATGGCAGAGGGACAAATGGAGAAAAACCACAAGGACTGGCCTAGTTCTCCTTGCCTCCACCTGTCTACAAATAGGGATGCAAATTTCTGGGAAACCCACATTTGGTTTATTGGCAATTCACAGCTTGCACACCAGGCTCAACCTGGACAGAACCCAGTTTCCAAAATTGTCCCTCCTCCTTCCTTTCATCAGAACCCACTTGCTATCACCTAACTATTTTGCTGTAAAGAGCTAAATAATAGATAAATGAATTCAGCTTTAAAACTTATGTTGTAGGTAGCTCATAAGATGGCTTCAGGGATTTTTGCCTCCTGGTACTCAGTCTGTGTAAACCTGTCTGCTTTTAACCAGTAGAATACTTCAATATCAAGGGAATGCCACTTCTGTGATTAGGCTAGGAATGATGACTGTACATCTTACTAGCAGACCCTCTTTATTTCTTTCTCAGCTTGCATGCTCCTGGTGAAGCCAAAAGTCAGGATGGAGAGGCCCTTGTGGCAAGAACTGAGGCCAGCCTCTGGGTAACAGCCAACAGAAAACAGGAAACCACAAAGAATTGAATCCTGCCCCCAACAAAGGTGTAAATTTAGAAGTAAATCCTTCCCAAATGAGCTTTCAGATGAAACCTCAACCCTGGCTGATATGTAGGTTATAGTCTTGTGAGACAGCAGATGTAGAGGGCTCAGTTAAGCTGTGTCTAGATTTCTGACCCACAGAAACTGTGAGATGATAAATGTGTGTGCTTTTAAGCCACTGAATTTGTGATTATTTGTTCATCAATAGAGAACTTGCATGACTGACAAAGGCTTAGTGGTCTATGTATTCCAGAGGGGACACATGTCCATGGACTCCATCACAGTAAAGCCAAAGAAGCACATCTCTGATGGTGAGACTTGGTGGTGGGCAAGACGGGCAATCCATGGGGTATTAGCAAGGAGAGATTGTGGGAAGTTCCTGGAGCTTATTTCTGATTTGTCAGAAGACTAACGCTTCACTCAGTTGCAAGGAACCATGGAATCTTTAGTTTTTCCTTCTAAAGAAAACCTCTCAAGTCCTAGCCATCCTATCCCAGTGGGGCTGGCATGATTTGCCTTTTTGGGTTTTCATGCTGACAAGGGTTTTAAATGATTTCCCACCCATCTGCTTGGCAAATACCAATCCATGACCTCCCATGCTCTTTTAACAATCAGTTAATACCTCTCCTTTAAAATGGAAGGCATGCTCTGGCCAAAGCATGTGCCAAGAGCAGTTAAGAGCGTGGTCTTAGGAGCTTCAGTTATGCTTCTCCCACGGTGAGCTGAGTGAGATGACCTCTCTGTGCCTCAGTTTCCTCGTTGCAAAATAGATTTAAAATCATACCTATCTCCATATGGTCACTAAAAAGATTAAATGTAAATCTCTTAGAGTACTCAGTGAAAATTAAGGCGTAGGTACTCAGTAAGTGTTAGAGGTTATTATGGCTTTAACAAATTCTCCCCTTTGATGCTTGCCTGGGCCCTAGGCTCTGACTATAGAGTACAGGTCCCACACCTAGAGGTGATCCTTGTTTCAAAGTTATAGCTTGTTCACAAAGGTGAGGATGTTCCTGTGTCCCAGGGTAACTGCCTGTTTCCAAAACACCCCACTATCCTCCTTCAGGGATTCAGGGGAAACCAGGACATCATGCCAGCTCTGCCCCTCACCCCTGTGACTTGAGTGGGTCAACTCTCCTTTCTGGACCTTGGTTTCCTTATCTTCTGGATAGGATTAAATGTAGCCCACTGTTCCCTTAGGGATGGTGGTGAAAGCTCAAGGGATGAGAATCTGAGCTGGACTAACCCACTCCAGTATTCTTGCCCGGGAAATTCCATGGACAGAGGAGCCTGGAAGGCTGTGGTCCATGGGATCCTGCAAAGGGTCAGACACAACTTGGCAACTGAGCATGCAAGAGACTTTCTGAGACTCTGAAATGGAGTTAGAAAGCAAAATTGGAGAATGAAGCTGAAGGTCAGGGGAGACTCCAAGGAGAAGGCAGGAAGCACAAAAGAAAATCTCCAGGCTGTACAAGTCCCAGGCTTCTCATCCTGGCCTTCCAGAGCAAGTGGTGGTGGCTCCATCTCCTGGCAGGACAGTGGGTGCTTAAGGCTGAGTCTGTGTCCTACCCATTTCTTTGTTGGAATACAGGAGGTAGTTGGCTAATGTCTGTTGTGTGGATGTCCCGGTGATTAAGCAAGATGGCGTGTTTTCTAAGTACCTCTGGCCCTCACATGACAAATGTGTTCCTTGGAAGCTTAGAGACCCCTGAGAAGTAAAGGCCTGGCCTATGAACCTTCTGGTCTGGACTTGGGTTTATTCCTGCCCTGCTGAGGCCACATCATGATTTTCATTCCAGTAGCAAGCCTGTTCGTGTCAGAGGCCCAGGCCCAAAGGGGCAGTGGGTGGTCCAGGCATACTCATCCAGTCCTGCTCTTGGAGGGGGAGAAATGGAGCAGTCTGGTGACCCAGAATGCCAAGGCCATTCTCAGGCTAACTCAAGGTAAGTTAATGCTGATGGTTTCATCTGCTTCAATGGGTCACTCAAGAGCCAGTATGTAAGAACCTAGGGTTTCCAGATGACAGTCCAAAGTCAGAGAGAAGGGTTTCCTGACTTGATGCCCGACAGTCCCTTTGGTGCCTGTGGGGGTCCTAGGCAAATGGCCTATGATTTTTTCCCCAGCCCTCATCACACTGATTACTGCCACCTGGGGGTCCTGGGAGGGCAGAATATGGCTGATCCATCTGCATCCTTGATGCCTGGGCCTGGGGGTAAGTCAGTGCTAAATGAGGAAATAAACTCATGAATGAATGCACAGAAGAGTGCAGAGGAGAAAATTCAGATATTCTGGAAAGGGTACTAGTGTAGAAGCTGAGAGTCCCTTTCTCCCATGTGACCCTGGGCCAATCACTTCCCTTTCTCTGATCCTTAGTTTCAACCTCTGCAGAGAAGCGAGCCAGCCTAGACTAGATTACCCCTTCAGGTCCCGAATGTGTTTTTTTGGCCAGCACTGGATTTCAAAAAATATGAAACTTGCATGTCTTTAGGCAGGGCACACACACTGCCCAGCTGTCCACAGGAGAGGCTTGCCCCAGTACTCAATGCTTGTTTTACATGCTTAAGTGAACTGCTGGCCCCCAAGGACATCTGGGTTTGTTACCTCTGGACCTGACTCCTCTGGGAGCATTTTGGCTTTGTCATGCTAGAATTCTATTAAAGCAAGAGGGAAAATAAATGGAGTGAAAGAGAAGAAAAAGGGCAGAGGGAGGGGAAGAAAGAGAGAAGAAACAGGAGAAGGTGAGGGAGGAGGAGAACAGTGAAGTGGAGAGAGAGGTCACCTAGGAAGGAAAGTTCCATTCAAGGTTTACGCCAACATGTCCCTTCGGTCAAAAAAGCAAGCAAACAAACAAACAAACAGAAAACACAAAACCATGGCTACCTTTGAAGGAAACAGCATCAGAGGAAAGAAGAAAACTCTGGCCTGGGGGAGACCTCCACTGCTCAGGAGAACTGACCACAGGCTGGGTCTGGGGATCAACTCATCTCTCTTCCATAAGGACTCCGTCTCCTTTGAGGACCAGGAAAGCCCTCAGATTTGACTAATCTTGAGAAATGGCATAGACCTGGCCTCTGGGGCTCCTCACAGCCATGGGGTCCAGGCTGTTTCTAGAGCCAAACCCAGGAGGAACCCAAAGCTGGGAAGGGCAGGGCCCAGAAGTTCTGCAACCCTGGCCATGGTCCTGAATTATTAATGTTCATTTCAGTTATCCTTTGGTTCAGCAGAAATATGACAAAGCAATCTCAGATAATGAAATCACCCACACTTTCTGCTGTTCACAGCAGGCTTGCAGGGGCAAATTCTGCTCCCACCTTCACAGTGTTGATTGAGTTACACATTTCTGGGTGAGGTTGTGACTCTCCTTGTGTTATTGATCATTGTGTAGAACATAGATTAGAGTGACCTGAAGACTTTCCTTTCAGCAGGTCAGTGACTGTTCATGGTCAGCCAGTAGAAGAGGAACATTTACAGAAGCAACTTTCACTCCAAAGAGGGTTTCTGGAGGGTGTTAGGAGGCCAGGCAGCCCTGGTCTAGCCTGCAAAGACTTCAGTGTTCTCCCTGATCCTCCCTCTCAATGTACTGCCACTGGACCCTCACACTTTGAATCGTGCCCTTTTATGGCATCTCAGAACTCAGCACTTTTACAGGAGAAGAAGGAACTTGCCCAGGGTTACACTGCTCTCTTTTTATTTCTTTCTTTATCTCTTTTCTACTATCTCCCCATGACCCTTTGATGTCAGTTAAAATAAATTCAGAATCCCAAAAAAAAAAAAAAAAAAAGAGAGAGAGAGAGAGAAAGAAAACAGAAAATAAAGTTACCATCTTTTACCCAGAAATGGGCTTCCCTGGTGGCTCAGATGGTACAGAATCCACCTGCAGTGCAGGAGACCTGGGTTCAATTCCTGTGTTGGGAAGATCCCCTGGAGGAGGGCATGGCAACCCACTCCAAGACTCTTGCCTGGAGAATTCCCATGGACAGAGGAGCCTGGTGGGCTACAGTCCATGGGGTTGCAAAGAGTAGGACATGACTGTGTGACTAAGCACAGCACACATCCAGAAACAGCAGAACCTCAGATCAGGTATAGCAGACGTTTGTCAATGGGCAGAATCTGCCACTCAGTCAGGGTTTATTTCTTCATGGTGATCAAATCATCTACTTGGTGACTGAAAACATCAAATTTAGTTGATTACATTTTAAAATTGGTTAATCACATAAAAATCTAAAGGTATTGAACTCTTTCGAAATAGAAGATCTGGCTATTCAAGCCCATGGTATCAATTGTCCAATGATGAAACTTGAGAGTATTTTATTTTTCTCTAGTTCTTTGAACATTGCCAATGTATGCAACCTTCTAAAACTGATTAACTAGCATATACCACACCCTAAACTCAAAAGGAGGCTAGAAGATTTTGGTGGGTTTTGCCATAAATTTAACTGGAATTCATATGATACTGTCTCTAGAGGTGGTTGCCATCCAAGTGTTATTTCCTTTTGAAATAGTAATAGCTAGTTAACCATTGTTGAGATCTAATTTTAAACCTTTATAGGAGATAAAAGTACCCTTATTCAAAGAATAAAAATATTTTACAGGCCGCAGTAGGTCAATATCACCCTGAGAGGGGATGGAGAGTGTCAGGGTTCTCCAGAGAAATAAAACCAACAGAATACACACACACACACACACACGTATACAGATTTGTTATCAGGAATTGGCCCATGTGGTTATGCAAGCAGAAAAGTCCCCTGCTCTGCCACCTGCAAGCTGGAGGCCCAGGAAACCTGTTGGTACAGTTTCAGTGTGAGCTCAGAGGCCTGAGAACCAGAGATGCTCATAGTGTATGTCTCAGTTCAAGGGCAGGAGGGGATCAAAGCTCGGGTAGCCAGGTAGATGGTGAATTTGGTTCTAGTCAGGCCTTCAGTAGATTAGCTGTGGAGAGCCATCTGCTTTACTTAGTCTACCAATTCAAATGCTAATCTCATCTGGAAACACTCTCATAGACATGTCTAGAATAATGTCTAGCCAAATATCTAGGCATCTCGAATCCTGGTCAAATTGACACACAAAATTAACCATCGTAGACAGGAAGATTAAATTGAAGATGAGGGCTTCCCAGGTGGCACTAGCGGTAAAGAATCCGCCTGCCAATGCAGGACATGTAAAGTGATGCGGGTTAGATCCCTGGGGTGGGAAGATCCCCTGGAGGAGGGCTTGGCAACCCATTCCAGTATTCTTGCCTGGAGAATCCCTTAGAGGAGCCTGGTGGGCTGCAGTCCATGGGGTCACACAGAGTTGGACATGACTGAAGCAACTTAACTTGCACACGTGGTATGGAACACACATATATGATCAGTCAAGATTCTCCGGGTCAGTCTGATGGTGCTTTGGCCCTGCTGGCGACAGTGGGTGCGTGCACGCATGCTCAGTCACTTCAGTCATGTCTAAAGATTCTCTGGGCCAGTCTGATGGTGCTTTGGCCCTGCTGGTGACATTGGGTGTACGTGTGCTCAGTCATTTCAGTCATGTCCGACTCTTTGTGACCCTATGGACTGGGTAAAGCTATTGAGTGACACTTCATAGTTCCTTGCTATGTCATTCATGAAGAGTTTTGGAATGTTCTACTTAACAAATCCCGATGGTCTAATCCTGGTATTCCCTCTTCCCTACTTGGGCCACTAGGGCTGAGGACATCTTTGTGGAGCTGATTTGAGCTCCATCATGTCTGGGATGGGGGAGCCTGGTGGGTTGCCGTCTATGGGGTCGCACAGAGTTGGACACAACTGAAGTGACTTAGCAGCAGCAGCAGCAGAAGCACGTCTCTCATTGGGCTTCTCTGATAGCTCAGTTGGTAATGAGCTTGCAATCCACTTGCAATGCAGGAGACCCTGTTTCGATTCCTGGGTTGGGAAGATCCGCTGGAGAAGGGATAGGCTGCCCACTCCAGTATTCTTGGGTTTTCTTATGGCTAAGCTGGTAAAGAATCTGCCTGCAAGGTGGGAGACCTGGGTTCGATCCCTGGGTTGGAAAGATCCCCCAAAGAAGGGAAAGGCTACCCCTCCAGTATTTTGGCCTGGAGAATTCCATGGACTGTATAGTCCATGAGGTCGTAAAGAATCAGACATGACTGAGTGACTTTCACTTTCATGTCTCTGGGGTCAGGGCCGAACAATTGGCTTGCACTGAGGCAAGGTTTATTGGTTGCAGTGCCTGCCCCTACCTTGTGGAATATGAAGATAGAATGGCAATAAATACACATAACATCACCCTTTTGAAAGCTCCAGACTGGATCTTCAGCTCCCTGACATTTAGTTCTCAAAAACAGCAGAGGCAAACAATCAAACATGCACACAGAAGACAAGAAAAGACAATATCCACCAAAAATTGGGAGATAACTCACAGTTTTCCTGGAAGAATCTCTTTGGAGGTCATCTTGTCCAGCCCTGTGCCTCCTCCAGGCAGATTGACCCTGGCTCCACCTTAGGATGATGAAAAACTTCCCTCTTCTCTACATCTTGGACCCCATGACCCTCTGCAGGTCATGGGCGGGATAACCCATTATTCTGACAGGAAAGCCCTGGGGTTTGCTTTGGGGCTGTGAGCGTCAGCACCAGGTCCTTGGAGGCTCCTCACCTGTGTCTCCCCTCCCTGACAAATGTCTCTTTATCGGTTGCCAACAATTAGCTTCTCAGAGCACCTCTGGCTTTATTTTCTCCCCATGAACATTATCTATTTGTCCAATTCATCCCAAAATAGCCTGGCCCAGCCATCCCATAATACCCCTATCCTGTGTCACTCAAAATGGGGGCCCGGCAGGAGCTTTGAGCCCTTCTTCCTGTCCTTTCTCTTCTCTAATAAGCAGACCCCGGGCTTCAGTCAATGCCTCTCTTCCAGATTCATGAGTTGGCTGCTTCTGCAGCAGCCCCAGATCCTGGCAGATAAATCTCCCCCAGAGCTGTCAACACAGACAGAGGGGAATGGCTCAACTGGGTCCTCAGAGAAGCAACTGTAGAGACACCAGATTTATCACCCACCCTGTCCCTTAGGGCATCTCCTCCTTGACCTTCAGGATGAAGCAGGGCCAGTGCATGGTTTTTGCTGCCAGAAACTGAGACGCCAAAGGCACTGCCTCCAGAGATGCCCTCCTGGCTTGTCCTTGGTGACAAGTGGAGAGCCTGATCCTGACGATGGGAGGTGAGGCCCCTTTAGCTCCCCAAGGAAGGAGCGGCTGCACTGCTGGCCTTGCTGGGAACATGCCGCCACTGGAGGGAAACGTGTTGATTTCCAGCCCCGCTCTCCAGGGTCACTCTGGGTTAATTTTAACTGCTTCCCTGCCCCTGGATGGGCCACACATTTTTCCTCCTTAGTCATGTCCAAGGCTCTCTTCTCATGCAGCCCCAGTGCCTGCCCTAGCAAAATTGAGACATGTGCTTATGACAGTGTGTTTCCATGAAGACGGATCGCTCTCTCTCCAAGGTCAGAGCTCCCGCTGGCCAGGCTCTCTGGCAAGCGATTCGTCAAGCAGGGCAGCGGGCAGCCGGCAGTCAGCTCTAGGGCCCCTGGCCGGTCGACTCGTCAAAACCTTTCAGAGGATTACTGTGCCCTGTAGAACTTTTCTCCTTCCACAGTCTGTCTGTGTCTCCCCTGCCACTCCCACACCCCCACCCAACACAGAGGGAGGAGTTGTTGGCACAATATCGGAAATTATGACAGGGACCCAGAAGGCAAAACAAATCCTTCTGCAGAAGCTGGGAACTTTTTCTGTTATTTTGCAAGGCAAGAGCCGTGGTCCCTTGTGAGGTTGAAAAAACAACAGCGAAGACGTGGCCTGCTGTGCCTGTCCGTTTCCTTGTCTGGTTCACACACCTGTGAGCCAGCCTGCATCTCGTTCTCCGCCAACCCACAGCCCAGTGCTGGCTTTTGTTAATTTGTGAATTTATTCTTTTTTAAATGCCTCCTATTAGCCTGGTACTGGGCATGTGGTTCCTATCCCCATGGAGCTGGCTGTCTTGTAGAAGACAAGGCATGATGAAAAAGCGAAAGAAATAAATGAGAAATAGTGGATTGAGAAAGTGTTCCAAAGGTTACTCTGGGAGGCAACCTCGAAATGGTGCCCAGTGATCCCATGTGCTAATAGGCCCTGTTTTAAAGTTGTCCCCTTCAGGGTGGCCTGGGCCTGGTGACACTTCTGAGGAATGGAAGGTGGCAAAAGTGATGGGTGTCACTTTGAAGATGATTAAAACAAGCGACTTCTGTTGTGCTTGCCCCCAGTGTCTCTCTCCCACCCCTCACTCTGATGGAAGGCAGCTGCCTGTGTGTAGCCCTACCAGAGGCCTGTGCAGCAGGAAGCTGCAGCTTCAGTTCTCGAGCCCTGTCAATGGCCTTGTGAGTGAGCCTGGAGGTGGCTCCTTCTCAGGTTGACCCTTGGGGTGACTGCAGCCTCAGTCAACACCTTGATTCCAACCTCTCTGGGACCCTGAGCCAGAGACCCACCTGCGCGCAGTCAGACCCCTGGCCCACAGATACAGTGAGATATTGGATGCTGGTTGTGTTAAGCAACTGAGTTTTGTACAACAGTGCTATTCAGGGAGTTTTTGAATAGAGATTTATAGAGGAAGGCCTATGGAAGTGGGGTGGCTGGGAAAGGCCCCTCTGAGGACACTGCGTTTAAGGTGAAGATTGAAGGATATGTAGGATGTACAGAGTGCCCAAAGAACAGCATTGCAGCCAAAGGGAGCAGCATGTGCAAAGGCACTTCGGCAGGAAAGGGCTTGGATTCTTTTGAGTTGTGACTGAAAAGTCAGCGCCTGGAAGTTAGGCTCATCCCCTTATTTCCACTGTCTTAATTTCCCAACTCAGCCTTGAAAAGTGGGCATTATTATCCCATTGTTGGGGGAAACTGAGGCAGAGAGCCATTCTGTCACCAAGTTAAGGTCACACAACTAGAAAGGGAGTGGGGCTTGGAGTGAAGCCTATGTTTTCCTGAATCTCAAACCTACTTGTGTATTGGCTCATGTCTCTTAACACTGCATGACTTCTTCCAACTGTTTCTCAGAGAGCCTCCCCACCCCTCGCATTCTCCTACTGTGTCCCAGGAACTCCTGGGCCCCTCATGATGTAGCTCACAGCTTGGAGGGAGAGCTAGACAAGACAGTGAATGCTTTCCAGGGCTTTATCCTTGGTTCCTCATATAAACCCTGCAGATCAGCTGGGGTGGGGCAGGATTATCCTTGTACTGATTTACAGACTGGGAAAGGGAAGCCCAGAGGGCATAACGGCCAGCATAGGGTA
This sequence comes from Bos grunniens, assembly GCF_055505025.1. Taxonomy (NCBI): domain Eukaryota; kingdom Metazoa; phylum Chordata; class Mammalia; order Artiodactyla; family Bovidae; genus Bos; species Bos grunniens. The sequence continues at coordinate 17,403,535 of NC_141182.1, forward strand.
CCTTGTTAGTGAGGGTGAGATGACATCTGGACGCCAGGGCTTCTGACTGCAATTCTCATGCTCTTTCCTCCACTCACACGATCCTGATTCACTCAGGAGCCTCTGAGAAGGGGGTGGAGTGCTTTTGATAGTCAAGAGACTTTTTTTATAACCAACTCTGCTGTCAAAGTAGACTTGTATGCATCACAGTGGCTCAGACTGTGGTACATATATAAATGACAATTCTCATGAAGCAGTTGAATATGGAAAACTTATGTATGATACAGAGAAGTCTTTAACTGTACAGTTTTCACTACTGGCTTCATTTATAATAACTAGAGTTTCTGGTTCATTAATCCTAAGATCTCAAGGAAAAACCCAGACTCACAGGGCTGCATGTATCTCCCCAAATGGGCAATTTACCTCTTTGTGCCTAACTAACTCCCACCACACTTGGGTCTTAACTTCAATGTCACTCCCCCAGAAAGGCCTGGCTTGAGTCCCAACCCCAGTTCAGGCTGTGCTCCCTCACGGTGCCTTGCCCACCTCCTGCTCAGCTCTGACTACTTGCTCAATAGACATGAACTCAGGGTCCATTCATCCAGTGTGTATCTCCTTCACTCAACGTAAGCCTCACTCAGTGTGTTCAGAGTTTACTGTTGAATCTCAGTCTAGCACAGTGCTTGGGACACAGTGGAATCTTCTAAGTTTTGTTAAGTTAAAATGGTGCCATTAGGACTTCCCTGATCGTCCAGTGGTTAAGAATCTGCCTTCCAATGCAGGGAATGTGGTTTGATCTCTGGTCAGAGAGCTAAGATCCCATATGCCTGGGGCAACTGAGCCTTTGCTTTGCAAATACTGAGCTTGCATGCCACAATTAAGATCTGCTGCAGCCAAAAAAAAAAGAATTAAAAAATTATATTAAAAAAAATGATGGTGTTGACTCATCACAAACTGTGGGGTAAATTGCTGAATTGTGAGCACGAGAAGGGGGAGAAATATTTTTAGAGTAGGGGTGACATTGCATGTGAGCAACCGGAATATAATAACAGCAAAAATTATAATATTAATATGAAAAGTATAATAGTAATTATAAAATTTATAACAGTAATATTTTTGAGTGCTTTATGGAGTGTGTGTAAGTATTTCAAGGGTAGTTAGTTTAGTTTAGTTAGTTTAAGTAGTTTCAAAGAATAACTTAGAGGCAGTTATTCTGCACACAAACATTCTCATTTGCAAGTGATAAGGTGACAAAGTTGTCTTAGTTTGTCTGGGACTGTCTTATTTCTAAAACTGAAAGTCCAGCATCCTAGGGACACCCCCCCGCCCTACCCCCAGGCTCAGGCAAAATGAAATCAATGGTTATCCTAGCAGAGAAGGGGAGGCAATCTTTCTGCCAAAAAGAAAAAAATAGAATTTACAAGAGAGGAGAGAGGAGGGAGAGAAAAAAATCTGCAGTGAGTCTAGAAACAGCGAATCTTGTTTGCATCTATCAGGTGTGTGTGTGTGTGTGTGTGTGTGTGTGTGTGTGTGTGGAGAGGAGGTGATAAACTGATTAGTTAGCAGCTAGAAAAGAGGCCAGGTTGTGCACCTTGTCCTTGAGAAGAATAGAGAAGGATATTAAAGAAGACAATTTTAATTGTGTATGTTTCTGTGGAAAGCTTGTACAGCGGATGTGGCGGGTGCTCAGGTCATGTCGGCTGGGTCCTTCCAGCAGACCAGCCCCTAAGCTAGGCCAGCTCTGCGCCACTTCCCTTAGCAGAACTTCTCAGGAACCTGTGGGAAAACTACAGTGTAGCCAAACCCCAGGCTTTGGGGATGCAGTGCTGGGGAGGCTTTAGTTCCAAGATGAGAGAGAGGAAATGGCAGCTAGGGAGGCAGAGTGTCCATTTTCCCCGTGTTTCAAGTGAAGAGCTCCAGTCCTCAGTTATCTGTCTCCAATAAATGTCACTTTGGGTCATCAGAGCATTCGTAGACACTCAGTGGTCACTTCTGGTACCCATGGTCCCTTGGAAGTTCAGCGCCAAGGCACAGGCAGCTGAGGGCTACATGACTGGGTGCAAATTCTAGGGGCTTGTAACTCTTGGCTGCAGAAACACTCCGTGTTCTCAGGCAACAGATAATGAAATGTGAAAATGAATTTCTCAAGGACTTGAAGACACATCCTGGGTCCTGAAGGATGAAGGGGATTTCTTGTTGTAACAAAAAGTGATCCCAAGTCTGTGTGGCTCTCAGGGGCACCCATGAGATGAGAATGTTTGGTGTGCAAGGCAGGGTGTGGGCAGGAAGACTGGGGTCTCCATTCTTGACTGGGACCATGTATTTGTTTGCTTATTAAAATCCATTCCTTTCTTCATTCTTTTATGCATTCTTTCATTTCTCATGAATTCCTTTATTCTTATGTATGCACGGGTTCACTTACTCCTTTATCAGTGCTCATTCCCCACCCCACCACCCCCACCCCCATTCTTATGTTTTTACTGAACACTTACTATGTTGTCAGAGATGTACTGAGTTTTCTGGGCCAGAAGGGATCCCTGCTTCCGGGGGCTGAGTCATGTGGCAAGCCTTGGATGACGCCTGTTTCACCGCATCTTTGTGAAGAACTCCTGGATGCTCAGAGTCACTGGGAGGTTCAGTAGAGTCTATGGGCCTTTGGGTGATGCCTCCAGGGCCTGGACCCCTGTGGGTGACCAATGAGACGGTTCTGGCCCCAAAGTAGATTTTCTCTGGGTTGAGACAATGGAAAGACAGGTCCCCGTTTCTTGGTATGGTTGGCCAGGCTTACAAGGCAGTGACGAGGCACATAGGATCTGATTATATGGGCCACCCAGTTCTTTCTTGCTTGTCTACACAACCTCAAGAATCTAGAGGTCCAGAAACAAGATTCTTCTTCTTTTTTAAATTGGAGTATAGCTGCTTTACAATATTGTGTTACTTTCTGCTGTACAGCAAAGTGAATCAGCCATGTGTACACACATATCCCCTCTTTTTTGGGATTTCCTTCCCCTTTAGGTCACCACAGAGAATTCAGTAGAGTTCCCTGTGCTATACAGTCAGTTCTCATTAGTTACCTATTTTATAATAGTATATAAATGTATATACATATTTTATACATGTATATACTTGTATATATACATGTATATTTATTTATATACATGTATATATGTCAATCCCAATTTCCCAATCCATCCCACTTCCCGGATTTTATTTCTTTATGTCTCAAAATACCTATAGGAAACCAAGCCAAGTAGGGGTTCAGGAACCAGGCAACAAAATTCCCAGAAAGGTTGCCCAAGGTCAGATGTCCTGTCTTCATAAGCACTGTTGAGCACTCAACTCCATGGTGGGAATCATGTGGGACCCAAGAAGAAAGAGACAACTCAGTCCGTGCTTTTGAAAGATGCCAGGAAAAAACATGGAGCTTTCCTGGTGGCTCAGAGGTAAAGAATCTGCCTGCCGTGCAGGAGATGCAGGAGATTCGGGTTTGATCCTCAGGTCGGGAAGATCCCCTGGAGGAGGAAATGGCAAGTATTCTTGCCTGGGAAATCCTATGGACAGAGAAAACTGGTGGGCTACAATCGATAGGGTCTCAAACAGTCAGACTTAACTGAGCACAGGGAAAAACATGAAACCCCAAAATAACCAACACTTGTATATCATTTACAAACAGTTTTTACATGGCTCTTCTTGTCTGCTTCTCACCTGGACTGTGTGAGGAGGTGAGATGTTATTACTTTCATTTCACACGTGAAAAGAGTGCTGGAATTGTCCACAGTCAGCAGAGTCAGACAGCAGAGACAGACAGCAGGATCAGAATTTGAACTGGTATCTATTTTGTTCCGTATCACATGTCTGCACCATGAACCCGCACCACAGCATGTAACCTGTGAGAGCTGAGGGGTGGCCTCCTTAGATGCAGGGAGAGGTCACTGTCACGAGGTGTGGCCGGAGGGTTTGGAATTTCCTTTGGATTGAGTCAGAACTAGTCATGAATTTACCCTTGTTTTCACTTTCTATCTTCTTTAATATATCAGGGGGTGGGTTTTGTCTGCTAGCTCTCACCTCTACCTGGGGAATGGGAAACACAGCTTTTACTCCTCAGTAATATCAAGACTTGGGCATGAGACCTGAATGGCTCAGTGAATTTAATCATTCAACAAGCAGCTTTGCCTAAGAGCAGAAATAAGAACTGACGCAGAGTCCTCTCTATGGGTAAATATAATTAGCCTGGCTATTATGCTCCAAATCCTCCCTAAGCCCCTACACTCAGGTGGCAAAGGGAACCTGCTGGCTTTTGGTGACTCTTAAAACCAGGAACCTTTGCTGGGGCTGCAGTAATTTGATTTATCTCAGAAACAAGCCAATGTTACAAGGCTGGGCTTGCAATTTCAATATGCAGAGATTAATTTACATGCAGAGCTAATTAAGCAACTGAAACACCCACTAATTGATTATTACATGAAAAAGAACACATCAATTTGGACAAATACACTCTATAAGGTTGTACAATATTTGCAAACTTAATTGCCAAGTGGAAATTCCTTTTCTAGTGGCTGATAAATTTAACCAATTAACCTTTGCTGGGATGGTCTTTAATTCTTGGAGTCCAGAGGCACTCATCAGGAAAGCTTCAGTCTCTGCTTTTTCAAGCTCTCAGTCAGAAAAGTCAGTGGCTCTGGGCTGTTTCTGTGCTTGACACAGGCCTGGTTCATAGTAAGAGCTCATAGTAAGTGCTGTGAATAAGGGCCCAAAGAGTCTATAGCAATTATTTCCCTTTTATTCTTTTTTTAACATTTATTTATTTACTTTTGACTGTACTGGGTCTTCATTGTTGCACATAGACTTTCTCTAGTTGTGGCGAGCCAGGGCTACTCTCTAGCTGTGGTACATGGCTTCTCATTGAGGTGACTTCTCTTGGAATGAACAGGCTCTAGAGTGCATGGGCTTCACAGGCTTAGCTGTTCTGCAGCACGTGGGATCTTCCTGGATCAGGGATGGAACCCATGTTCCCTGCATTGGCAGGTGGATTCTTAACCACTGGATCACCAGGGAAGTCCCCCACCTCCATTTATTTTTTTATTATGAGAATTATTCTAGATCACCCTTCTGGAAAGCATATTAATACAATCTTTTCCTGACTCAACCCTTTTGTAAAAGCTACATGGCATTCACAGAAGCCTACAACTAATCCAGTCACAAAGTTAGCAGGGGGTGGATTTTGGCCTTGAACTCAGGCCTTCTGACCCCAGGTTCAGTGTTTTGTTTTGTTTTCTCTCTCCATTTCAAGCCCTTTCTTGGGTTCCAGTAACTAAAACTGACTGTCTGCAGGGCTGGAATGAAATAGTCACTGGAAGGCCATGACATAATGGGTCCAAAGGACTCCAGCTTCAAAGTCTCACTCCCAGTGATTTGACACAGGGCTGGATCCCATGTTAGAGAATGAACCCTATGATTGAGGAGGAGATGGATCTTTAAGTCCCGTGTCAAAGTGCAAAGACCTCTTCAAAGAGTTGCCATCAACCTCTCCCAGTCTCTATATCCCTAGCGAATGTGCCCATGCCAGGTAAATTCACTTTTTAGATGGAATCACAGGCTACGAGGATTCATAGGTACAGGATATGGGACAGATACATCTTAACAGGCCAGATAGATGGCATAACTGTCTGGGTCTGTGGCCCAGGAAAGAATGATCCTGATGGAGTGGGGGTCCTGGGTTGCTAGAGTCCCCAGAAGGACACTGGTACCTTCAAGATTTTGAAGCAAAAAGGGTAAAGATTATGGGCAAATGGACAAGGGAAAGATGTGCATTTACTCCTCATGTGGGTGTTGAGAAAGCTGTGCAATGCCTCCAGGCCTCTGTTTCCTCATCTGTAAAATGGGAGTCAGGAGACTGCTCTTTCAGGTGTGTGTAAGGCTTACATAAGCCAGCACTAGAAAGCTCTTAGCACAGTGCCAGGCACTTAGGGACTGTTGGGCATCTGGAGCTCTTCCTGCAATTGTTCTGGGCAGCTTATTCCCTTAGCCCTGGACAGACTCAGAAGGCCTGTGTTCTAGTCCCAGATCATCTACCAACTCACTGAGGGCCCTGTGTCGATACTCTCCTCCTTCAGCTCTCACTCCCTTCTCTACAAAACAAGGCCATAGAACTGGAGGATTTCTAAGGGCCACTCTAGCTCAATTTAGTTCAGTCCCTCAGTCATGTCTGACTCTTTGCAACCCCATGGACTGCAGCATGCCAGTCTTCCCTATCCATCACCAACTCCCAGAGCTTGCTCAAACTCATGTCCATTGAGTTGGTGATGCCATCCAACCATCTCATCCTCTGTTTTCCTGTTCTCCTCCTGTCTTTAACCTTTCCCAGCATCAGGGTCTTTTCCAACGAGTCAGTTCTTCACATCAGGTGGCCAAAGTTTTGGAGTTTCAGCTTCAGCATCAGTCCTTCCAATGAGTATTCAGGAGTGATTTCCTTTAGGATTAACTGGTTTGATCTCCTTGCAGTCCAAGGGACTCTCAAGAGTCTTCTCCAACACCACAGTTCAAAAGCGTTAATTCTTTGGAGTTCTATAGCTAACTTATTCCTTGCTCGGTGATTTGCTTGGTGACTATGTCTTGCGAGCACACTGTGTGCCAGACACAGTGCTAGGCAGTGGGGATATAGCTTGGAGAAACAATGTCTCTGCTCTAAGGGAGCTCATGTTCCAGTGAAAGAAGGAGACAGAAAACAGGTATGTGAGATAATTTTAGATAGTGATCTGTTACGTAAAGAAAAGCAAGAGGATCTGTGGTCATCAGGCTTTTCTTTTTACTTCCCAAGATATATGAACAGTACTGACAAGTTTAAGGGGAAAAAGGCAAGGGCAGTTGCTTATTGGCAGGATTCGAGATTCTCACAAAGTCTGAGGAAGATCTGAGCCCCAAGCCCAAGGAAATCTAAGAACCAGATTAGCTCTGGGACGCCACAGCCAGCTTCCATGGAGCCCCCTTTCTGGAAGGCTCCTAACAAGTTATCCCCATTAACTGTTCCTTTGATCTGCTCTGTATGTTATTTTCCACTTTCTCTCTTTCTGTCAGTTCTGTTTCCCATGCTGTGTAGTGGAAGATGTAGCCAAAAGCCACATGTTATTTCTTTCTCAATCACAGCCCAAAATTCCCAGGGGAGGGACTCTGATTGGCTCTCCTTGGGTCAGGTGTCTACTGTGAACCAATCAGCTGTGAGGTGAAGTGTGTGTATGCTATTATGAAAACATGGCTGCTGTAAACATAGGGGAAAAAGACACGAGGAACAGTTTTCAGAAAGTTGGGGTCAGATGGTGACGGGGGCTGGGGAGTTGTCAATCCAACACACAGATTAACCAGGCTGTGATGCATGGAGACGTTCTTACATCCAATTTACTCTGGATTTGAAGGTACTTCACAAGGGAATCCAAAGACTGGCTTCTGATCCCAAGTCTCCGCTCACCGGATGCCTGACCTTAGATGGGACATTTACTCTCTCTGAACCTCCAGTGGAAAGTGGGATAGTAATACTAGAATAACTATGAAGTTCAGAGGAAAGCAAGGATAAGAAGAGAATTTCAAAATTCACAACACTGGAGGCTGTCAGAGAAGGGTGGGTGCTTTAGAGATGAGAGGAAGGAAACTTACTGGAGAATTCTGCAGGAATTCTTCCCTGGAGGAGTGATACTTGTTTGATTCCTTCTCCAGAAGCTTCACATTTGGAGCTCTTTGTCTGATTCACTATCAGGACATATGCATCCATGTTTACAACCAGCATAGGTCATTCCCAGGATGCAGGTTATAGGCAGATTTATAATTCTACCAACTCAACCTGGCAGCTAGACACAAGTCCACCCTCCTGCCCTGCCGCCCCCCACAGCCCCACCATGGAGTAGGACATAAATTTTCCTGAGTCAATGGAGTCAAGCTATTTGGTGCTCTCATCTGCACAGAGCTTCACAGGCAGCAGGGGAGGGAGTCTGGTCCACTCTTTTGATCCAGTCCTGCTCTTCACAGTGAAATTCCAGCTTCGTCTCTACTCTTGATAAGTCATCCTAGACTCCTTTCTCAACCCTGAGTTCTGTGGGTTCTTCTCCAGGGTATCTCTCCCCTATGTGCAGGCATGCTAAGTAGCTTCAGTCATGTCCATCTCTTTGAGACCTTACAGGCTTCCAGGCTCCTCTGGCTATGGGTTTCTCCAGGCAAGAATACTGGAGTGGGTTGCCATTTCCTCCTCCAGGGGATCGTCCTAATTCAGGGATCAAACCATCATCTCTTACACTCCTGCATTTGCAGGCGAGTTCTTTACCACTAGTGCCATCTGGGAAGCCCACAGATGGTAGGAGGGCCTTCACCTCATGTGGTGATTACATGAATCTATACATATGTTAAAATTCACAGAATTGTCACAAGAAAAGAAAAGAAGTCAACTTTACTATATGATACTAAAAACATAAAATTAAAAGACCCCTTTGGGCAAAAATTCAAATTATTCGAAATGATTTTAGAGCATCTCAGGTCTAGTTCCTGCCTTCTTCACCAGTTCTGCCTTCGGTCTTTCTCCGGATGTTTAACACAGCACTCCAAATGAACTATGCAGTCTTGCCTCCTTGGCTGAGCCTTCTGCCTTACTGATGTCATAAACTCCTATTCATCCTTCAAAACACTGCTCACAGTTGGTCTCCTTTGTGTAGCTTTCTTTCTTCTTCCCAACAAACAGATTTAGGAACTCTGTTCTATGCTACTTCTGAATATTGTAAATTCTTTTACTATTGTAGGTTACCCTCATTGTAATAGCCTATTGTCAGCTTCTTTGTGCAGGGCACGACTTTCCACTTTCTGTCTCTGGGGGTTTCATTCAGCAGTGTGGGAATCAGCTTGGCTCATGCTCTAGCAGAGCTCAGAATGGGTGATTACTGTCTGGGGCAACACTTCGGTGGACAGTTCTGGGAGGTGGTATGGACACTCAGAGATCCCAGTGGACTCGAGCCCTGGCTGTCCATTGGAGCTGTTGTAACAATACACCATTTTAATGACTTTTCCTCCTTCACTGGGCCACCCTCTTTGTTCCTTCACTCTTGCTTGAGATCACCTCCCAAGTTAATGACCTGCGTAACATCCTTGTTTTGGACTCTATTATTGAGGGAGACCAATCTAATACACTTCTTTTTCTATTGTAGGGGAGGAGAGAGGATGGGTCTGAGTGATTTGCAAGAAGAAATTTCCCAGCAGGGCTCCTTTCTGAGTCAGGAGACCACGGCTCTGTCCCTCTCTGTTGAGGAGACCTTGGAAAAATCTGCATCTGTCTGAGCCTCATTTAGTTCTGTGCTGCAGCTTAGACTTTCCAGAATCTGAGCCTGGGGCACAAAATATTTACTAGGTCCCAATTTCTGAGAAATAAGTGGGGAGAAAGCAGGAACAGATGAAGAAGTGAAACTGCATTGGAGATCTGACTGAGCATTAACCAGCCCCATCCAAGAGGCACAGGCTGCCTGGGAGACTTGCCTGGCAGAGTCTGTATGCCCCAACCTCACTCAGCTACTGGATGTGACACCGGCACCCCTGGGCAGTCTGACCAAGGATGAGGCAGCTCCCTGCAGCTGAGGCAGAGCCTGAAGGAGTGACAGGGTGAGGCTGTCTGTGGGCCATACTCTCTGCAGTTGGGATGCAAGCCCATCCTTGCAGGGCCATCTGGGCAGCACATCTCCATATCTGCTTCAGGACCCAAAGGGAAACACCTATGGGCTCCAGGCAGGTAATGCCAGTGAGCAAGGTGGGCTGAGTGTGATGCAACATGGAGTAGTGGGGACTGTGGTGGCCTGCAGTATGCATGCGTCTGCGCTCAGTCGCTTCAGTTGAGTCTGACTCTTTGTGACCCTATGGGTTGTAGCCTGCCAGGCTTCTCTGTCCATGAGGATTCTATCTGGGGAATAGCCGCTACTCAACTCCATCTGACTTGTACAAGCAGGCATATTGTTGCCAAGCTCAAGAGACTCTAGGCATTTCAAGTTTTACATAAAGTTTCTGGTTCTTAAACCACCATGTCATTAGCTAACTCGTAACACCTCTGAATGCCTCTGTGTTGGCCTCTGATCTAGAGGACTAGCTTCCATCTTGGGTGGTCCTGGGGGCAGGAGAAAGACTGAGGTGTTTCTGGATGGGCCCAGAGCCATCTTGCAGAGCTGGGGAGCTCTTGGGGTTAAAGGCTGGGCAGGGCCTGGGAGGGACACAAGGTTTCCCTGTGTGGACATCCACAGGGAAGACATCTGCAGGCACGTCTCACTCAGTACATATGACTGAGGTTGAAACCTTGGGTGCTTGCATTAGATGTGAACTGGTCTCAGGAATGGGAAGCGGTCCCTGTTGGGGCCCCAGATGCCTGGCTTCAAAGGCTCTGGGATCTGTGGCCTGTGCACAGTGAGACCACATCTGTTCCCATGCACCTTAATTACACCACAGATGGGGCTGGTGGAGCCGGAATTGTGTGTTTAAGGTAGTGTCTCTAGTCCTGTCTATTCATCCTTGCTAATATGGCAGACCAGGTTTTTAATTCCATGGAGTCAGAAGGCTGGAATATGATTCCCCTAGTGAGTATCACTGGCAGATCTCTGCTTGGAGGGAGGGAGCAGCAGGACCTGGGAGACTGAGGGGGGAAGGCATGACAGGTCTCAACAAAACCCCGCAGTGCCCTCTGGGTGGGGGCTTCCGAAGTCACGGGGGACTTGGAGTGAGTTCCGGAGCATACTGGCCAGGGCTCATGCTGCTGCAGCTCCCTGGCCCAGCCTCCTTGACTCTCTCCTGGGAAAGACTATGGATTCTCTGGCCAGGGGCTCCTATAAGAGTCAAGGTGAACTCTCCCTTCCTCATTCCTGTGCATGGACAGGCAGAGTGAGAGCTGAAACTACACTGGTTATTTTCCAAAGGTCAGATTAGGTTATGGTTGTGGTTTCAGCTGCCCTAATGACTTACGGGATTGAGGACTCACCAAGAGGAATCCGGGCCTTGTCAAATCCTCTGGACTCCTGAGTTTGAATGCTGCTGAGAAGACGAGAGGGATATTGTTTGGGGGAAACTACTTTGTGCAGGATGGAAGGGACCAAAGTGTTATGTGTTGTAACAGTTGTCTACCCCTGCATAAGAAACTATTTGAAAACTTAGTGGCTAAGAATTATAGTCATTTACTTGCTCATGATTCTAGAGGTTACCAGTTTGATAAGGGTCTCCCCTGTGGCTGCACTCATGTAGTGGCTTGGCTGGGGCTGGGTGATCTAAGATGGCCTTATCACATATCTGGTGATTGGTGCTGGCTGTTAGCTGAGTCACACTTTCCCAGCAAGTTATTCTGGCCTTTTAAATGTGGTGGCTGTTCCAAAAGTAGCAAGAAAGAAAATGAGCCCCCTTGTACAAGATTATGCTTGGGTCATTCTTGCTAATGTCCCATTAGCCAAGGCAAGCTACATGGCCAAGCCCAGATTCAATGTAGGAGAGGCCTATTCGAGGTTGAGGATATGGAAAGACAAGTTTCACAGGGTCTTTTACTGTACTATCTACCACAATGTGTTCAGGAAGAAGTGGGGTATGATTCCTACTTTGTTCATTCATTCATTTAAAATAGATATTTATTGAGTGTCAACCAGATGTCAGGTATCTGTGGGCACAGGGATTTCACAAGGTGAACAAGACAAACACCCCTGCTCTCATGGATTTTACAATCTAGTTGGAGAGTCAGATGATAAAATACAGTCAAATGGCATCTAGAGGAAGAGAGTGAGTCCAGGGCTCCCTAGTTCTGGAAGTTGTGGACAAATACCCTGGCAGGACATGACATTTGCAGAAAGGAAAGAACCCCGAGTGCCCTGGCAAATGTTGGGCCAAAAAATACAATGTCTGACCCAGAGAAGGGTGGCTCTACTGACTGGACCAGAGGGAGATGTCGCTGCTTTATCAAGGGAGAGCCTCTGCTGTCCAGAGGCTGGGGTGAAGCTGAATCTGGCTCTGTGAACAGTTACATGGAATCCACAGCTTCAGATGGATCTGGCCTGAGCAGGACCCCTCCCCAGCATCCACATATCAGCAGACCTGGGAGGGAACCTACTGTCTTTCTTTCTTGTCCCCCAAGCTAGAAAAGGTGAAAAAGGGCAGACCTCAAATCTAGACCTTGTACTCCTTTCTCGTCTCTGAGCAGCTCAAGTCTGGCTGGGGGAGTGAAGAAGAGGGGTTTTGAATTAAAGCCAGAGATTAAAGGGGAAAAATTACAGGAATGAGTCTCTAGTATTATTAGAATAACTGGAAGTGGCAGCAAAGTTATGGAGATGGACCAAGGCATCATGAGTGACTCTCTGGATTTAGACTGTGAAAGGCTCGATGTCTAATACTCTGCTTTCCTGCCTGTTGTTGTTGTTTATTTGCTCAGTTGTGTCCTGCTCTTTGTGACTCCATGGACTTTAGCCCACCAGGCTCCTCTGTCCATGGAATTTCCCAGGCAAGAAATTCCCGTACTGGAATGGGTTGCCATTTCCTTCTCCAGGGGATCTTCTCGACCCAGGGATCGAATCCACACCTCCTGCATTGGCAGGCAGATTCTTTACTACTGAGCCACCTGGAAAGCCTCTCCTGCCTGTTACCACAGAGGGATCATCTGGGCCCCAGTATGAGACCGACCCTTCCAGGTGTGCACCGAGTCCTGCTCCTTCTTGCCTCTCGAGGGACATCGCTCCAACAATCCTTTCCTCCACCTCCTACTGCAACAAAAAATCTCTCTACTGGGGCTTTCTCTGAAACATGCAAGCCGTGCTGTTATTTCCCTCAGTTAAAATCATACCTGACCCCTTCTACTGTATCATCTACAACTGTTTCTTTTCCCACCTCTGTAGCACGACCTGTTGTCTGTGCTTACTGTCTCCAGCTCTTTCCCTTCCCTTTCACTTAAACCAAACCCAGTCTGATGTTTCCTCCCACCACCACCCCACAAAATTGCCATTGGCAGGACCATCAGCGACTTCCATGTTACCAAATCCAAAGGTCAATTCTGTGTTCTCATCTTGGTTGAATGGTCAGCTGCATCAGTCACAATCGCCCCTCTCTTTGGTACACTTTCTTTCTTTGACTCTCAGGAAATCACACTGTTACTTTTCCTCCTTCACACTTTTAACTTCTTCTCACCTTTTTTTCTGCCTCTTCCTCCTCTCACAATCTCTGAATGTTGGAGGTCCCAAGACTCAGTTCTTGGCCCCCTTGCCTTGTGTGTCTTTCCTTGGCTTCACCAGGTCTTAAGGTTTCAAATACCACCCTTATGTCAGTGGATTCCCACTTTATTTCTCCAGCCTGGACCTCTCTCTTTCACTCAAGGCAAGTGTCCCCCACTGCCTACTTGATATTCCCACCAGGATGCTGTAGCAGATAGGAGAGACTCGGTTATGCTTTGCTAATGATGACCTCGAGTCTCAGTGGCATATCACAAAAAAGTTTATTTCTCACTCATGCTATGTATCCTTCACGCTCTGCACTATGTCATCACTCAGGACTTAGGCTGATGCAGCGGCTCCCACCTGGAACATTGCTGATCACAATTTTAGGGAAATAGAAAACACAGCAAACCATAAACTGGTTCTTAAAACTTCTGCTCATATTTCATTGGCCAAATCAAGTCCTATGGTCAATCTTGACAACAGTAAAGTGGGGGAAATATAGCAAACATTTGTGGCAATTGCACAGTTTATCAGAGATGCCCAATAGACATCTTCAACCCTTCTAATCGTAAACTTAACTCCTTCCTCTGCAAACCTACTCTTCTCACTTGTCTCCCTCTCAGTCTATGTTGATTCATTACTTCCAGTTACTCAGGTCAGAAATTTTGGTGTCACTCTTGATTTCTCTGTTTCATATTCCCTAGTTAATCCTTCAAGTTGCATCTTCACAATATATCCAGAATCTAACTTTTAGGCATCAACCACTCTATCCACCCAGTAACATCTCATTATTGGATGATTTTGACAGTCTCTTAATATCAGGCCTCCCTGCTTTCTATTCTTTACCTTCTCCCAACCCCCATTCTCTAATAGCCTAGTCTGAATTGAATAGCCAGAGTGGTTCTTTAAGAATACAAGTTAGATCATTCCTTGCTTCTGCTTGAAATCCTTCAATGGCTCCAAATTTCCCACAAAATAAAACTCAGATTCTTCCACTGGCCCATGTGGTCTGCTCCCTGCCCCTTCTCTCACATCTTTCCTTACTCTTCTCAGCATCACTTATACCAGCCTCCTGGTTGCTCCTTCATCAAGGTCCTTGGCAATGGCTGGTCCCCAGCTGGGAATCCTCTTCTACCAGATGCCACGTGGCTGCCTCTCTCCCTTCCCAGCTTACTTTCTCCATGAGGCTACCCTACCACCTAGTTGAAATTTTCATCCTCTCTTTCAGAATCTCCTAATCCCTTAACAGTTTTTACACTCATTTATTATATAATTTCCTCATGCTGCTACTGCTAAATCGGTTCAGTCGTGTCCGACTCTGTGAGACTCCATAGACAGCAGCCCACCAGGCTCCCCCATCCCTGGGATTCTCCAGGCAAGAACACTGGAGTGGGTTGCCATTTCCTTCTCCAATGCATGAAAGTGAAAAGTGAAAGTGAAGTCGCTCAGTCGTGTCCGACTCTTCGTGACCCCATGGACTGCAGCCTAGCAGGCTCCTCCATCCATGGGATTTTCCAGACAAGAGTACTGGAGTGGGGTGCCATCACCTTCTCCCAATTTCCTTATGGATTATGTTTATTATTGGCCTGTTTTTATCATTAAAATGGAAGCTCCTAGAAGGCAGAAATATTTTGGTCTGTTTTATTAACTGTTGTATGTCAAGTGTTCAAAACAGTGCCTGGCACGTGGTAGCTTGATACTTGTCTATGGAATGAATTGAATGAATGAATGAGTGAGAGAATGAATAGCAGTACACTGTGATGAATTTTTGATAGGGGACAATCTTCTTAGTTCCAAAAGGATCTCAGGACTTGAAAGTCATAGTGAGGTGAATTCAGATTAGGATTGATTTTAATTCTCACTGAGTCTCCGGGTAGAAGGGGGACCACTTCTACCTTGTATGCAAGATTTTAGATGACCCGTGGAAGAATGTGTTTAAGAATTACATGCTTAACTAATTATGACAGGTGATCCAGTTTTTCATCAGGAGCAATTATATTGTAAAGTTACATTTTGAAAGTAAATAAATATCATATATTAATGCATGTATGTGGAATCTAGAAAAACAGTACTTTTGAACCTATTTGCAGGGCAGGAAGAGAGGTGCAGTTGTAGGGAATGGACGTGTGGACATGGAGGGCGGGGAGGTGGGATGAACTGGGAGATTGAGATAGACGTACATGCACCACCATGTGTAAAGCAGCCAGCTAGTGGGAACCTGCGGTACAGCACAGGGAGCTCAGCTCGGTGCTCTGTGGTGACCTAGAGGAGTGGGATGGGGGTGAAGTGGGAGGGAGATCTAAGACGGAGGGGATAAGTACATATACATATATGGCTAATTCGCTTCATTGAACAACAGAAACCAACACAATTTTGTAAAGCAACTATACCCCCATAAAAAAGTAAATGAAATACATCAAATTAAAGAAAAAATAATTTTAAAAAAGAAGGTACAGATGGTAAGTGGATATGGCAAAAGCTGTGAAGACGCCATGCAAGTGAGGGACATTTGGGAAGCCCCAGGTCCTACAGAGGAGCAAGTGAAGAGCTGCGGGGAGGAAAGCGGTGGCATTGATGGACACGGCAGAGTTAGTAAGGGCTCTGGGCAGGGCTGGACCCCAGGAGTGACTGGGACCCCCTCCCCTCAAACATGTCCACCTGTTTCCTGAGCCTGGGCTCCTACGAGTTGCTGGATCCTGGAGGAGGGAGGCCCCAGAAGCAACACTGCTTGGAAGAGGAGTGTGCAGCAGCAGCAGCAACAGCACCTCCAATCTATTACCGTCAAGTTATAATTGCCATTTTCCTGAAGTGTGGTTTGCCTCATTAGCCTTGAAATAAACATCTTATATTTTTGTCGCAATTTCCATTCTGGCTTTGTTTCTACTGACCTCATGTCTTCCTTGTGCTTCATCCTTTTCTGCTATGTAGAATGAGGTGGGCCAGTGAGCAACGGACCGTGTTGTCACCAAGATGCTTGATATTTATGCTGAGTCGCTTCAGTCGTGTCCAGCTTCAGTCGTCTTTTCAACCTATGGACTGTAGCCTGCCAGGCTCCTCTCTCTATGAGATTCTCCAGGCAAGAATACTGGAGTGGGTTGCTGTGCCCTCCTCCAGGGGATCTTCCCGACCCAGGATCAAACCTGCGTCTCTTACATCTTCTGCACTGGCAGGCAGGTTCTTTACCACCAGCGTCACCTGGGAAGCCCTGATATTTATGGAGCCTTCAATTCAAAAGGCCATCCTGAGAGATGCCAGGCCCAGCCCAATGGGAGAGAGAGACAGAGACAGAAAGACATAGTGAGAGATGCTGCTGAAGTACAGCGGTCTCCACACCTCTTAAAGCCATTTGAAATTTTCAGTGTCCTGCATTCTTCCCCATCCCTCACCCCAGGAAACAGGAGGAGCCACAGTTCCTACTCTGTGGCTACTCTGTTCCTACTCCTTCTACTTTACTTTGCTGTCAAAGATTCCACTCCAGTCAACCCTATGCACTTTTCACAAATAAAAGATAACATGAAGAAGACAGATGACCTTCATCAGCCTCTTGACCTAAGTAGGGCATCTCTAGCTTCTCATGGTCACTCTTAAGCCAACTTTCCTTCAATTTTTCTACCCTTAGGAGCTGCCCTAAGACATTTGAGCAAATTGGGTTCCATCCATCCATCCATCCATCCAATGCATTTGATGGTAGTTACTAACCCTGGTGGCTCAGCAGAAAAGAATCTGCTGTGATGCAGAAGATGCAGGAGACTTGGGTTTGACCCCTGGGTCAGGAAGACCCCCTGGAGGAGGGCATGGAAACCCACTCCAGGATTCTTGCCTGGAGAATCCCATGGACAGAGAACCCTGGCAGGCTACAGTCCACAGGGTCACAAAGAATCAGATACAACTGAGCGACTGAGCATGCACGCACACATGCACACTGAGGTCTTTGATCTCTGGGGTGAGTTAGTATGGAGGAAAGGCTGGAGAAGTTACATGAGGTCAGTGTTCACAGCCTCACAGCTGACCTGTGAGGAAGGTAATATGCAGCTTGCTTTCCCCTTGTATACATAGAAAAGGTGAGGTTAAGGAAAGACAAGGATGTGTCAGAGTCACAAAGGATGAGTCAGCTCAGAACCCAGGTCTGCAGTGTTCCTCTTCCTCCATCTGGGTGGGTGAGTTTAGGATGGGGAAGAGCCTGGGGCAGGCAGTTGACCAGCTTTTTCTGGAGGAACATACGGGGCATTTCCCTTGCCTTAAAGTTGTGTTGCCTTATGCTATGTCTTCAGTTCAGTTCAGTTGCTCAGTCATGTCTAACTGTTTACCACCCCATGGACTGCAGCATAGCAGGTTTCCCTGTCCATCACCAACTCCCAGAGCTTGCTCAAATTCATGTCCATCGAGTTGGTGATGCCACCCAACCATCTCATCCTCTGTCGTCCCCTTCTCCTCCTGCCTTCAATCTTTCCAAGCATCAGGGTCTTTTCCAAACAGTCAGCTTTTCACATCAGATGGCCACAGTATTGGAGCTTCAGCTTCAGCATCATTATGCTACATGGGAAAACTGACTATTTAACCACACGCAGATGCATATTAAGCCCCTTCTACTCCTCTTGGCAGGCGGAGGTGTGGGTAAAAATCTCATTTCTGATGTAGGTCTTTGAGATTATAGGTAAAACCTCAGTTAGCTCTAAATTATCCACATGTGACCCAGAGAGAGAAGGGTCACGTTGTCTGAGTCTCCAGATCTGCTGGGTACATGTTCTGGGCTGGTCTCCAGCCCAGGTATGTCAGATACACTAGGAATTTCAGGTTCACGTGACAGACACAAAGCTTGACCAGGAGTTTTCACCTAGGGCCAGGAAGGATTCTATTCTTTTCATTCTGTCCCTTGCTCTGATGGATACAGTCTCATCTGTTGGGCTGATGCAGAGGGTCAGACTAAGCAGAGACAGTAGCTAAAAAGCTGCCTGTGGAGCAGGAGAAGTGGTTAAGAGGGTTTTTCTGATTGCATGGAAGGCAAAAATAGGAGAATGACATGCAAACACCTTATTTAGAGTAATTGTTCACCTCCTTACCACTCTCTGCCACATCACTCTCATTTCTATTGTCTTCACTACATTTGTCCTGCTCTGAAACTTCTTCTTCCTTTTCTTACTAGCTATTGTCTCACTAAAGTGTATGCTCCATGAGAGCAGGGTTCTGGTCTACACTGACCACATCTTCTAGAACAGCATCTGGCCCAGAGGTGCCTGATAGATATTCACTGAAAGTACAAACAAGGAAGTGATTATCTTAGAAAGGTGCTGAGGGAAGTCACCTGGGAAGCAGGGCAGATAATGGACATGGCCATGGATGTGGCTGAACTTAACAAGAATCAAACAAACTCAGAGAACCACATAGGGTGGTGCCCAAGTTTATGGACTTTGGATTTTGACCTAATATCAAGTCCCAGCTCCTCGTTCCAATTTCCTCATCTATAAATGGGTTAGGAGTATTTCTTGGAGTACCTGCTCTGTGCCAGGCTCCATGCTGAGTTCTGGTGATCTAGAGAAATCTACTGCCCCTGTGGACTGAACCCAGGCAGATGTCCACTCCTGTAAGTAAACAAAGAAGCACATCCTTTGTAAGAGCTGAAAGGGAAGAATAACGTGGATGACTCTCCTGGGTGGTCAGAGCAGAGCTGGAGGAAGAGCTGAAGCCTGCCTGAAGGTGTGTGCAGAGGGCTGTCAGATAACCAGAAGGGCAGGTACCAAGAGGCCAGGAGCTACAGTGTTAGAGGACTGTAACTATATGTCACAGCATATACGAGATGTAGTGGGGCCAGGTGCAAGAGATGAGTGTGAAGAGAGAGGCATAGGCCAGATATGTCTCATAGGGTTGTGAGGATTCCAGGGATCATTCACTCCTTCACTTATCCAGTACATTTATTGAGGGCTTTCCCTAGTGGCTCAGATGGTAAAGCGTCTGCCTACAATGCGGGAGACCGGGTTTGATTCCTAGGTTGGAAAGAGCCTCTGGAGAAGGAAATGGCAAACCACTCCAGTACTCTTGCTTGGAAAATCCCATGGACGGAGAACCCTGATAGAACCCAATAGTCCATGGGATCGCAAAGAGTTGGACACGACTGATCGACTTCACTTTCTGTCTTTCACTTTCCACAGGTCAGGAGTTATACTTAGCACTGAGGATACAGTGGCAGAAAAACAGACAAATCCCCTTAAGATAATCTATGCTACTAGAGAGCTAACATACAACATGACTAGTTACCCCTGCCATATGGTATATATGAAAGTTGTTAAGAGGATAAATCCTAAGAGTTCTCATTATAAGGTGACTTTTTTTTCTCTTTATTTTTTCTATTTCTTTTTATTGTATTTATATGAGATGATGGGTGTTTACTAAATATATCCTGGTAATCATTTCACAACATCTGCAATTCAAATCTTTATGCTGTACACCTGAAACTCATACTGTGATACATGTCAATTATGCCTCCGTAAAACTGGAGAAAAAGAGCATCTGTGAATGCAATGGGGAGGGGTTTTGCAGTTTTACTGTAGTGTGGGCAGGGCAGGCCTCAATGAGACTTGAAAGGAGGTAATTCTCATAAAGATATCAGAGATTTCAGCAGCTTGCTGGTATACAGCAGGGCGTCAGTAAGCAATTAGTCCAATAAGCACGACAGTGATGATGGTAGTGATAAGGCTGGTGATGATGAGGATGGTGGTGATAGTGATGACGGGTGATGGTGATAATGATGGAGAGGATGAAAGAGAAGGAGGAAGAGAAGGGGGAGGAGTCAGGAGCTGGAAGTTCTTTGTAAAGCACTCTTTCCTGACCAGTCTGTCACCAGGAAGGACTGTTCTTCTCTCTTTTTTGCCCATTAGTGCCTCCTCCAGCCATTGGGCCTGGCAGGGTCTCAGGAGGCCATTTCCGGCACCAGAGAAGTTGCACAAATGGTGGCCAATTCTTTCAGAAATTCATCTTCCAAAAATTGCTTTCCATCCATTTTGCTCCAGTTCCATTTTATTTATTACCTAGCAGTGAGCAGATGGAGCCATTTTTTCTCGGAGCTGCTTGAAAGAGACGCATGGCAATTGTGCAGCAGGCTTGGGAGCTGATTTATGGGCTTTGTGCCCCAGGAGCCAGGCCGACACCCCTGCCCATACCTGCAGCTGGCAGAACTTAACACTGTCTGGCTTGACTCCCTGTGGGCTTCCATGTGGGGAGGTGCCTTAGGTGCTGACACGTTTCCTGGTCAAAGGCACCTCATCTGCTCCCATCCTGTGCCCGAGTTGAAGTCCCTCCCTCCAGGCTGCTAACCCTGGTCTCACCTCAGTGAACACACGGGAGAGAAAATGTTTCTCAAGACAAAGGCAATTTCCTCCTGCCAAAGGAAACACCCGGCCACATCTTTAATCATCTGAGCTTTCAGAGAGCTGCTCCGTTGGGCCATTTAGAAGTTATTATAGAAGCTAATTTCTTCTTTGACATTTTCTATTGAATTTTTAGTTCCCTCATTCAAACTTGAAAAGATTATGACCCTATAATGTGGCCTATAAACCCACATTATAACTACCAATTGGACCAAATCTTTATCTTTCCTGGTGTGTGACTAAGCAAGTTGTTGGGCTTCTCCAAGACTTAATTCCCATATCTGTAAAACAGGATGGCTGTTGGCGGTGTGGATTCACTGAGGTAATACATGTGGACCACTTAGCTCTATACCAGGTATATGATGAATGTTCACGAGATGTTACCTATCAATGTGCGTGAGTGCTAGTCGTGTCCGACTCTTTGTGACCCCATGGACTACACCCCACCAGGCTCTTCTGTCCACAGGCTTTTCAAGGCAAGAATACCAGAGTGGGCTGCCGTTCCCTTCTCCAGGGGATCTTCCTGACTCAGGGATCAAATCTGAGTCTTTTGCCTCTCCTGAATTGGCAGGAAAGTTCTTTACCACTAGCGCCCCCTGGGAAGCCCTACCTATTAATAGTATTGTTTAAAAATATGATTGTCTTTCAGAGTTAAATTTCCTCTGTCAATTTGTAATCTGTGGGCCAGCTGAGTTTCTACCCACGTGATTTAAGACAAGTATTTTACTGAAACGGATCCTCATATTTTATGAAGTGGGAATAGCCACTTCCTTCTAGGGCTTCCCTTGAAGCTCAGACAGTAAAGAAACTGCCTACAATGCAGGACACCTGGGTTTGATCCCTAGGTTGGGAAGATCACCTGGAGAAGGAAATGGCAACCCACTCCAGTATTCTTTTTTTTTTTTTTTAAACTTTACAATATTGTATTAGTTTTGCCAAATATCGAAATGAATCCACCACAGGTATACCCGCGTTCCCCATCCTGAACCCTCCACCCTCCTCCCTCCCCTCCCCTCCCTCTGGGTCGTCCCAGTGCACCAGCCCCAAGCATCCAGTACCATGCATCGAACCTGGACTGGCTACTCGTTTCATACATGATATTATACATGTTTCAATGCTATTCTCCCAAATCTCCCCACCCTTTCCCTCTCCCACAGAGTCCATAAGACTGTTCTATACATCAGTGTCTCTTTTGCTGTCTCGTACACAGGGTTACTGTTACCATCTTTCTAAATTCCATATATATGCGTTAGTATACTGTATTGGTGTTTTTCTTTCTGGCTTACTTCACTCTGTATAATAGGTTCCAGTTTCATCCATCTCATTAGAACTGATTCAAATGTATTCTTTTTAATGGCTGAGTAATACTCCATTGTGTATATGTACCACAGCTTTCTTATCCATTCATCTGCTGATGGGCATCTAGGTTGCTTCCATGTCCTGGCTATTATAAACAGTGCTGCAATGAACATTGGGGTACACGTGTCTCTTTCCCTTCTGGTTTCCTCAGTGTGTATGCCCAGCAGTGGGATTGCTGGATCATAAGGCAGTTCTATTTCCAGTTTTTTAAGGAATCTCCACACTGTTCTCCATAGTGGCTGTACTAGTTTGCATTCCCACCAACAGTGTAAGAGAGTTCCCTTTTCTCCACACCCTCTCCAGCATTTATTGCTTGTAGACTTATGGATTGCAGCCATTCTGACTGGCGTGAAATGGTACCTCATGGTGGTTTTGATTTGCATTTCTCTGATAATGCCACTCCAGTATTCTTGTCTGAAGAATTCCATGGACAGAGGAGCCTGGTGGGCTACAGGCCATGGGGTCACAAAGAGTCAGACACACTCCAGGACTCTAGAAAGAAAAGAAAAAAAAAAACACTATATGTATAAGTTTCTCATAAAACTTAAATCCCTGAATAAAGGCTGGCAACTGCCATCATTTTATAAATAAAGTCTGCATTTATTTTCAAGGTAGATCTATTGCTAAACAGAGACATGCACCTCCTGTGGCCCTCTGCCTAATTTCACACAGGATCTTGTGGCCTCTCCTCCAGTGTCTGGCAGCTTTGGGTGACAGGGACCGACTGAGCCTTCTCCCCTAAACATCCCCTGGATGCTTCTCCTAAACAGATTCAGCTGGGTGGCTCTTGATTCAGATGACTTCAGCATATATGGGGGGCTTATATGAATCCCCTGGGCTTTCCTGGTGACTTAGCTGGTAAAGAATCCACCTGCAATGTTGGAGACCTGGGTTTGATCCCTGGGTTGGGAAGATTCCCTGGAGAAGGGAATGGCAACCCACTCCTGCATTCTGGCCTGGAGAATCCCATGTATAAAGTCCATGGGGTCACAAGGAGTTGAACACGACTGAGCGACTTTCACTTTCACTTTAGGAACCCCCCACTTAGCGATCAGAGTCGGAGTCTTGGCTGTTACAAGATTAGGAAGTGGTTAGCTTCCTATTTTGTTTCCCTTATATGATCTCCTGGCTTTTCTCCCAACTGATATCTAGACTCTATTTTGCTATTTACTTGCTGACTTTAAATGATACTGGGCCCAGGGAGAGACCTAAAGAGCCTTCAGGCTGGGAACTTCTGAATCTTCAGTGTTTTGGAGGATACTGGCAACGGTACTATGCCCCAAGCTCCCAGGACAGGAGGCAAAGTTTGCAGTTGGGGCAGAATATGGGGAACTCACCTGTATCGGTCCTCCTTGTGGGGTTCTGTTCTTCTGTCTCTTCCTCCTGAATTTTTAATTTAATTTTAATTCATTTAAATAGCCACACTGTGACTGGGGCTATCATACTGAACAGCACAGTTCTTGACAGTCTCTCTTTTATTTTATGGAGTTAGTCTTTGCCCAAGAGGAATTCCATGAGGGCCTCTAAGGTGCCGGTGCCTGAGCCAAGCCCTGCAGGGAACACAGGGGAAGAGCGGGCTTAATACCTCCTCCATGCCTTGGAAAAGTTTCATTTCTTACCTGGGAGGAGAGAGGGAGATGGAACAATAGAAAGTGGAAGCAAATGTTGGGAGAAGAAACTGCAGATGCTGTTAGTCTTGTCTGCCAAGCAGAGAGTAAGTTCCTAGAGGGCAGGGGTTGGCTCAGCCCGGGCTGAATGCAGTGATTACCTAATAATGACCAGTGTGCTAAGAGGGGCACCGTCTTTAGTTAGGGGCCCCTCAGCCATCCAGGCAGCTGGGTTTGATGGAAGGTAGGAACTCCGTGGAGTCGAGCCTGGTCCTATCTCAGGAGAGGACGCATAGCCCCTCAGAGCTACTGTCTAATCCCTAGAGAAAGCCCTGGGTTCCCAGCTCCAGCCTGCTCAGCAGCAGCAGTCCCCATTCTCACAAGGAGTGAACAGTGACATCCAAACTCAGTCCCTTTCTGTGACTCGTTCTGGAAGGGGAGTCTGACTGAACTCTCTGGTGGACACCAGGGCCACATTCCAGCCTCCTTCCCTGATGGCTGTCATCACTGAGAAAACATTGAGGCCAGGGGTTTGCTGGCCTCTCTGGGCAGGGCATGTGGGTTCCGTCCCTGTGTCTGGAATGAATGGTTTTCCTGAGTCACACTCTGCCCCCATGCTCCCTGAGAGTTGTGCCTCCCTCCACTTTCACCCAGAAGAGTTCGGAGACAGTCTCCACTCTCCGGACAACATTTCTTGCTCCATGAATATCAGAGTCAGTAATTTTTTTTTTTCTTTTTTGGTTAACAATTATTGTGAAAAATTTCTATAACTTGTGCAGGAAGCAAATGGCTATAGCATTTATTTAATGAACACTCATAGTGTTTTCTATGTGCCAAAACTGTTCTATGTGCTTTACAAATATGAATGTGCCTCCAATTTATAATAATGCCAGGAGGCAGCTCTATTTATAATCCTGTTCTGAAGACTGAGGAAGCTGAGACACTAGTAACTTAATTAACTTGCCAAGGTGACATAGACAGTGAATGGCAAGCCAGCAGGTGAACCTGTAGGGTGACCAACCTTCCCAATTTCCCCGGGCCTGGGGGTTTGCCTGGGACATGGGACTTTTCAGTGCTGAAACCAGGACACTGCCAGGTAAGCCAGGCGGAGCTGGTCATTCAGTACCCTGGGGAAGTCTGGCTCCAGAGTTCCTGCTTTTAATCTGCATCTGCTTAGTGTGGCAGAAGATCAGCGAATCAGAGGTAGTTGTCCTAGAGACAGACAGATATATATAGCTTTGTCATGTTTGTCTTATATATATATATTTATATATATATATATATATATATACACACACACAGATTTGTCCTATAGTTCCATTCGATAGATAAGAAAACTGATATCTGGCTGATATGCATGCAGACCTCAGGGAAGTCAGAAGCAGAACTGTGACTATATTTTGATCTACCAAGTCCCAGTCCTACGATCAATTCATAGGTTCCTGGAATGTCTTTATTCATTTAAACCCCATATCTGTGGGAAAGGGATTCAAAGTGACTTATAGGAAAGGATGTGATAACAAGTTGCCAAAATACAACCAGCAGAAGAAAATCAAGACTAAAGTTTAATGCAAATACATCAGTTCTAGTAGATGATTTGACCTTGAGCTTCCTGGAACCCACAGTGAAAAAGGAAAACCCTTAGAGTTTTCTCTAAGGAGACAGGGTTGTCATTGTTTATAGCTGAATTACAATCTGGCTGAGCACCAAAGAAGCATACTTTCAGACTGTGGTGCTAGAGAAGACTCTTGAGAGTCCTTTGGACAATAAGATTAACCCAGGCAATCCTAAAGGAAATCAATCCTGACTATTCATTGGAAGGACTGATGCTGAAGCTGAAGCTGAAGCTCCAATACTTTGGCCACCTGATATGAAGAGCCAACTCATTAGAAAAGACCCTGATGCTGAGAAAAACTGAAGGCCAGAGGATAAGGGGACAACAGAGGATGAGATGGTTGAGGGCATTACTGATTTAACGGACATGAGTTTGAGCAAGCTCCAGGAGATAGTGAAGGACAGGGAAGCCTGGCATCCTGCAGCCCATGGGGTCGCAAAGAGTCAGACAGGACTGAGTGACTGAACAACACAGCAAAAGGATTCTTAGGTAGGAACTACTTAGTAGGAGAAGGTGCTTAGTCCTAGAAGGTATGTGAAGGCTTCTACCTGTAAAGGTAGCTGCCCGTTATACCAACCCTTTCTAAAAGCCAAGGTATCTGGTTGAGCACAAGTCAGGAAAGTGATCCAGAAAGTGGTTGAGCTAAGGTGGTCCAGGTTTGAAGGTCTCTGATGGCTCAAAAATAATCCCAACAATCTGAGGCAGGGGTGCACCTCATGGAACAGTTACAACCTATGGTTTAAGGGCCTGGCGGCCTGCCTGCCCCTCTCTGGCTGCCCCCATAGCCCGAAGTTTTCCATGGAGCCACAAAATCTCTGGAGTGATTTCTGTCCTGCCTGAGGACAGACGTAGGCCTTTGGAAGCCTGACTGGCACTTCCCTAGCCTGGAGGGGCACCCTGAACTTTAGGGTAGGTGCCCACCAGCACTGCTCCATCCCACTCTGTATACCAGAGCCCAGGTCCCAGGTGGGCAAAAGTGGGCACTCCCTGGTCCCTTTGCCTGTGGTGGGGGGAGTGGCTGACTGCTCAGCTAGGAACCATCTGATTTCATTCTTATTAGTTTCTCATCAGGACTTTCACTGGCTTTTCTTTTAAACAATTTCTTGGGTTTCTTTCAAGGTCGAGGAGAAGGAGGCCACTGAGGGAGGGGGGAGAGCCCCACCCTAATCAAATCTGAGCAGAGACAGGATAAAAATTGACCTTCATTTAAATATGTAAACAAACACTGCCTTGGTAACTTCCAGACGTCCTTGGCTTGGGTCGCTGAGGAGCAGCCCAAAGTGATTCATCTGCCAGGTCTCTTCAAGGGAGGAAAAACTTTATTCTTAAAGGCTTTTTACACTTGAATAAGTGCTAAATAATAATAATAGGCCAAGACTGAAAGAAACTCTTTTCCCTGGAAGGGTGTCATCAGAGGCAGGATGAAGAACTGAAGAACTCCAGTTTGGGAGGGGGTGACAAAATCTGGGTTGATGAATGCTGACATTCTGAATAAAATCACTCCGTGCCTTCACCTAGGTCAAGAAACGACATTGTTTTCCTGAGCTGTGGCGACAGCGAGGTGACAGAGATTAATAGCTTGGTATTGACTGAGCAACTTCTAGTTCCTTATCTCTGTCAAGTCAAGGCTGTGTCCAAGGGCTGAAAGTGTTATTAGACTTATAATTGCAAAGACATTTAAAGGGTTTCCCCTTAAGGGACTATGAAATCCAATAAACCTTTCACAAAACCTCCAGCTCCAGAGTACGAAACCCGTCTGGAAGAGAGGCGCGCTCCCAGCCAAGCACCGGGAAACCTTGAAGCCGCCAGCATTGAATAATGTTTGATTTATGAAGTTGGTTTTGAATTTGTATCAGTTGTTTTATTAAAAATATATGAAAGGAAGTTTTAAATATGAGCAAGGCCTGTAGGCACTCCTCTGCACCCGGGAGCCGCCGTCTGGCCCAGCCTCTTGTTGCCTCCTGGCTGGGTCCCTCCATCCAGGAGGGCTAATTTGCGGGGTTCATTTGGCCTGCTGGGGTTAAGTCTCAATTTCTCACCTGGGTTTAGAGGCTGACGACGGGAGAGGCCGCAGGTGTGGACTCAGTGGGTTTCAGATGCTATCTATAAAGGTGGTCCCGAGACACCGCTCAGCTGGGTTGCATTTCCTTGTCCATAGCAGCAGCATTGACCTCTTTAAGAGCTGTCCCTGCTTCCTTTCAGGAAGGCTGTGGCATCAGGGGATGCAGGCAGGGCGAAGGTTTGTAGGAAACCCGTTTGGGATGCTGGATGTAGGGACGGGGGACTAAGGGGCAGGTTAGGACTCTGGGCCTCCGTTTTTCCATCTGTCAAATGACAGAGTTGAACAAGACCCGCCCCCCTCCACCAATCCCCCATCCCTGCCCATTTACCGCCCAAGGGTCACCGCTGGTCCTAATGTCTCTTGGAGCTGTGAGAGGAGCCCACTCAACAGGGTAGGACCTTCAAGCCCAACCCCTCGTCATTCCATGACCAGAGGAGTACCCCAGAGAGAAGAGTGCTCATGAGGACAGGGGTTAGGGCAGCGGCCCAGTGGGCAGGGCAGGCTGCTAGTATCAGGAATGAGGTGTGGATTGTTGAAACATGTTGGTTTAAAAAAAAAAAAAAACTGCTTCCAGGGCCAGTCTAGGCAGGAGCCAGCACACAAACCGAGTGGGCGTGGGGGGCTACGGGCATCTGCAGACATGGGGGTGGCACCTGCCTCACCTGGGACTCAGGAACATCCCTACAGGAGGATGCTCCTCAAGCTGTGGGGTACCCGCTGCCGCTCCCCTCACCCCCCAGGCTTTCAGTGAGGTGCCTGGGGAGTCAGAGGAGGCACCGAGGCCCCTGGGGACCAAACTCAGTAGTCCTCTCTCCAGAGCAGGTCTCTCTGTTCTCTCTGCCCCCTGCGGTGAGGAGGAGGCTAGCCTGCCGAGGGTCCCAGGGCCCTGCCTTTGTCCCACCGGTTCACTTGGATCCCTCCTCAGCCCCCCTGGCAGGCCCAGAGTGGTGTTTGATAAATACTGGTTCAGCGAAGAGATGAGGGCCACACTTCAGTTCCCAGTCTCCCTTCTACACCATCAGTGCTGGCAAAGGTGGCCATCCAGCTTGGCAATTCTGCCAAAGGGCTGTAGGCACCTGCCAAAGTTGGAGAGGGAGCTCATTTCCAGTTTGGTCTGCCTACACATGGGTGGTTTGAAGGTCCTGAGTGGCCTCACATGCTCTAAGGCTGTGCCCCAGTGGGGAGGCTGGGGGAGGGAGAGGAGAGCCCTCACAGGCCTCAGGGAGGGGCCCTGGGAGCCCTTCATGGGTGGGCGGCAGTTTCTCCCTCTCTGCACCTCCCTCCTGCAGTGAGGGGAAAGCCTGGGCCTCCTGGGGGCCCCGCATTCACGGTCATCTCACTGTTCCATTAGCTTCATGCCGCTGCCTGGCACACTGTGTATAAGTATGTGTTGAATGAATCAATGAATAAATGAAGCTATCCATCAATTCCAACTGCACCCGAAGGCATTAATTCCACCCCAGGTGGCTGGCCAGACCATTGGCTTGGCCGCGGAGCTGTGGGCATCGCAGACACTGCCAACTCTGGACCATGGTGTGGCCTGCCTCCATCTTCTTAAACTCTGTCTGCAGGTGTTATAATTCTCACCACAGGCCTTCTCAACCCTTGGTCTCCCAATGCCTTGCACTTACCCTCAAGACAGTTTAGCAACCTTCTCGGAGCCCTAGCCACATGCCAGGCACAGCCATGGGAGATCCCAGGAAGGGCAGGGATTATTAGATAGCCAGACAGACCTGGCTTCAAATCATGACTCTGCCATTTTTCAGCATGGACAAGTGATTTCATCTCTCTGAGCCTCGGTGTTCTCATCTGTAAGATGGAGACAAATATTAAGATCTGCCTTAAAGGGCTTTCCTGGAAATAAAGGGGGCTTCCCAGGTGGTGCTAGTGGTAAAGAACCTGCCTGCCAATACAGGAGACCTAAGAGATGCAGGTTTGATCCCTGGGTCGGGAAGATCCCCTGGAGGAGGGCATGGCAACCCGCTCCAGTATTCTTGCCTGGAGAATCCCACGGACAGAGGAGCCTGGTGGGCTACAGTCCATGGAATCACAAACAGTGGGACACAACTGAAGTGACTTAGCAGCATGCGTGCACAAAAATAAAAGAGGCTGAAGCATCACACATCTGACAACATGCTGAGCACTTGATGTTTAAGGCTGCAAGGTATGTACCACTGTCATCCCAGGATCCCCACTTGACATGTGAGGACATGGAGTCCGAAGAGCTTACCTTGCTTAACCGAAGTTGTGTAGCTCATGAGTGGCTGCATGGGGCTTGGCCCAAGTCTGGCAGAACTTGAGTCTGATTGAAAAGCCCACATTTATCATCAACTTGTTCCAAACTCCAGATGCCTGTCATGGATATTTTGCCCCTTGATGCTTTGAAGGGGAGCAGGCACTTTTTCCTGACTATCAGTTCTGGCCACTAATTGAACACATAGTTTGTGAGCATCTCTCACTTAAGGCCCTCACCCTGGGGCTGGAGAAGCAGGCTTGAATCAGATAGACCCATGGAGGGTAACAAGCCTGCTCTGAGGCATTCCTTCAAACCACAGAGGACTGACTTGGTGGACGACTGCCCTAGGGGATGTACGACTGCTCTGGGTATTGGAGGACCACCCCAGGTGATGGAGTGGGCGCCAGAATGTGCAGTCACCTCACCCATCATGTTTATAACCCAAGGCCAGGGACTCCTCGCTTTCCTTAGACTTGGCAGGCAGAGAGTGTGTCTCCTGAGGCAAAGCCAGGTGAGGCAGTGGTCAGGTTGCACCTGAGCCGGGGCCTAAGAGGGCCAGGTCCTGAGTCCAGGCTGAAAGCTAGTGCTCTTGGGTGGCACAGTCCTCTGGGAAGCAGGCAGGAGAGGTGAGGGAGAGCAGACTTCTGGCCCTTCCTCTAGCTCTGGGCACTGGGCCCTCCACTCAAGGAGTAGCCATATCAGTCAGCAATGCTGGTCTCAGGGAGGATGGCAGAGGAGGCCTGCTATCCAGGCTTCTGGGGTTGGGAGGCCTTTCAGAACTCTCCACCTGCTGCCAGGGCTGTGCCATTCTGTAAACAGATGGCCCCAAGCCTCCTCTTTCTCATCCTTCTCCCTGCTCCCCTCATTGTGCATGATTATTTGTTGCGGGGGAGGCCGGGTGCTTTCCAATGTCCTCCATGCCCC
The DNA here is from genome assembly GCF_055505025.1 of Bos grunniens. Classification (NCBI taxonomy): domain Eukaryota; kingdom Metazoa; phylum Chordata; class Mammalia; order Artiodactyla; family Bovidae; genus Bos; species Bos grunniens. The sequence continues at coordinate 17,433,865 of NC_141182.1, forward strand.
GGCAGAGCTCCTGGCCTTGCAGTTCTTATTAACTCTCCTGCATGCTCAGGCTCACCTCATCTCTTCCTGCACCAGCGAAGCCCTGGGGCCCTTGCACCTTGAATGGAAATAGTCCTGGGAGGTGTCACTGAAGATACTGTCACCTCTCAGCACATAGCACCCTGCCAACCTTTGTTCAGCAGCCTCGTAACATATGAACTTTCCACCCTGCCTCCTGGCTGGCAGCTTCGAGCCCTGTAATTCATGAGAGTGTTCTTCCCTGCCTGCTACTAGTTCAGGCTGACTCAGGCTTTTGCAGAGATGCGCTCTTGGGACACTGAATCTGTGGGACTGTAGGCTGTTTGGAAATTGGTTTTGAAGGTTGGTCTTCAACTGTCTGTCAGGCTTTGTATTTTTCACCTGCTTTTGATCAAACTTGGGCAGAAGTTAACAGTGCTGTGGGGCTTCGGAAATTGGAGACAACAAGGATTCGGAGGAACAGAGGAGACTTCGGGAAGCACAGAAGGATCTACAGACCGTCCGCCTTGAGGAGGTTCTCATCTTACCCAGCAGCTCACACGCTGTCTGCAGACTCAGATCACCCAGCTTCCTCTGCCCCAGGTGAACCCCAGGAGGAAGGTTCATTTGGAGGGCAAATCAACCTGCTTCACAGAAGTTTCACTGTCTCGTGCGTCTTTCCAGGGGATTTCCCAGGGCTCAGTCAGCTTACCGGTGGAACTAGCTTACACAGATGTTCCAACGCAGGAGGCTGAGGAGGTCTCCTTCTCTTTCTAGAACTGGACTATCCTTTCACTGGAGTGAGGCCATCAGGATTCTTCCAAGGAAAATGATAGAAGCCCAAGTTAGATTGATTTGACCAAAGGGAGAATGAATTAGTCTCTACAGTTGATAAGCAACTGTGGATTCAGGCAGCAGAATTCAAGACTCGAGTGTTTATTTTGGAACTTCAGTGTTCTTTTCCTCTGGGCTCACTCATCTCAAGCAAGCTGGTCCCCAGTGGTGCCACCGCAGCCCATGATTTACATCTTTTTCTTGTTTGCTCTGGTGGACTTCTGGATACTGAGTCTCCCTGGACCCACCTAGGCTACGTGCCTGTCTCTGAGCCAATCATGCAAGCCTGGAGTGGGCAACAAGCTGATTGGTCACAACTGGGCATGTGCCCAACCTGGAGTTGGGTCAATGCCATGTAAACCACATGGATTCAGAGTGGGGTCCAGGCAGGGGAACAAAGCTAACATCCATTAAAGGGCCACTGCAGACATTTGAACTTCCCAGCTGTTCAACCTTTGCTGATGCCATTTCTTCCACCTGGAGCTGTTGTCCCTCCTTCCCACTTGGCTTCCCTACCGTTTACCTCCTGCCCGCTCATGTCGAGTTAGCTGTCAATTTCATGTCAATATTTTACTTGGAGACAATATATTACTTTCCTCTTTCTGTGTCTCAGTTTATGCAAAAAGAGAGGTTTAGAATAGACTCCATGGATTCTTCTAGCTCTTAAATATTAAGCTTTTCAGGAGCTTCTAGCTCCTAAATATTGAGTTGAAGGGCCACCTCCTCCAAGCAGCCCTCTGGTATGTCCTCCACCTGCATGGCTCTGATTTTGCCTTGAGTCTTGGCTATTAGGTTACACATTTTGTCTTCTTATCCCATGAGTTCCTCCAGGGTAGAACTGTGTGTCATTCATCCCAGATCCCCTGACAGTATCTTGCACACAGTAGGTGCTCATAGACGCTCAGGAGTTAGACCTGGGTAACTTCTATATTTGATTCTTCCTCTATATTAAAGAAATGAAGAAATACCAAATTAGGGCAACAAAAAATTGTATATTTTAAATGTTTTCTTTGAACAAATTAGTGCTTTAACACTAAAGCAAATGTAACACAATAATTTACTACCCTGTTCCCATAAAATACACGTCTAAATAATTTTGATTAATGCAAAATAGCAGAACATTTATGGCAAAATAATGACACTTCAGAACTTTTGATACAACAGATAGTGTCATACCAATTACAATCTGAATGATAGCTATGCGTCACTCATAATCCCCCGACTTAATTCTGCTTTCAGTGTTCTACCACAGGTGGCAATGTCCTACAATGTAATTTGCTATTCACAAGATAATTACGGGATTTATTTTTAAGAACTTAATTCACAGTGCATGCCAGGTGGTGGGGTCGGGCGAGGGGACCCATGTTCGAAGCTGGAGAATGAGGGTCTTATTTCCATCCTTTTGTGTGTCCCTGTGACTTGAGGTATAACGTCCTTTGGTGCAAATGGAAAGTCTGAGTTTGAGGCCTTTTGTGAATCTGCAGCCACCCCCACCTCCCCTTTCTTCTGTCCATACCCGCAGATCAGCGGTGCGCTCACCGGGCTTGTGGACTCGCCTTTACTGCCACTATTTCAGAGGCCTGACAAGGCAGTGGAGACCTGAGGACTGACAGGCAGGGAGGGCAGTGCTGGGACCGGCTGGCACGGGCACATTTGGTGGCTGTGATCACACTGCGGGTGGCTGGACAGCCTTCTTGGCCCATGCATATGCATGGACCAGCCCTGGGGAACTGGGGAGTTGGCCGGTCTCCAGGAAGGGCACCATATGGAAAGTGTGTGGGTTTTCTTTTTTTTTTTTTTGAGACTACCAAAACAAAAGAAGTAAAAAAGGAAAAAGGAGAAAGGAAAAGAAAACTTTAGAGATAGGGTCATACAAGGTTAATGATTAAAAGAGGAATAAAGATCAACGAACCGCTCCAGCCCCCAAGGCCCAGAGACAGAAACTGATAGGGAGATGAGGGGCCGCCCCCAAGTCGAAAGGCGGAAGGGGAAGCCAGGGGTCTAGCACAGCCCCCTGGAGAAACACCACCTTTGGTTCCTGAGTCTCCTCTGGGTCTCCCTTGGAATTTCCTCGCAGGACAGTGTGGTGATATGTGGTTTTATGTTTCTGGATTCTTCTAAGAATCAAATAATTTCCTGGCAGTTGATGTTTTGTATAATCAGTTCTCAAAGCTAACACCCAAGATGATTCCTTTTAACTATATAAGATTTCAAATTCCCCTATTGGCCTAAATAAAAATAAAAATGTCTAACTGTGGTAAAATAATCCTAACATAAAATTTACTAAGCTTCATCATTTGGGGGGGATGATGCCATTTTTATTGACAAGGGAATATTCGCACAATATATTCTTTTTTTAAAGAAAATTGTGGCAATAAAACACAAAACATAAAATTGACCCACCCAACAATTTCCAGGTATACAGTACAATATTGTCAACCATTGCCATTGTTGATCTCTTTAGACTTCCCATAACAGATCCCCAGAACATTCTCCTATTCTGCATGTCTGAAACTCCACGCCTACTGAAGAACACCTCCCATCTTTCTCTCTCCCAGATGCTGGCAACTACCAGTCTACTTTCTGCACTATGAATTTGACTATTTTATATACCTCACTTATGGAATCACGTAAGATTTGTCTTCTTATGACTGATATATTTCACTTACTGTAATGTCCTTAAGTTTCATTCATATGAATGTAGCATATGACAAAATTTCCTTCTTTGTTAAAGCTGAATAATATCCCATTGTAGATATACCAAATTGTCTTTACTCACTCATCCATCAGTGAATATTTAAGTTGTTGTCACATCTTGGTTTTTGTAAATAATGCTTCAGTAAACACGAGAATGCACATATCTCTTTGAGATCCCATTTTCAATTCTGCATACATACCCAGAAATGGGATTGTGGGATCATATGGTAGTTCTATTTTTAATTTTTTGGAGGAGCCTCCGTACTGCTTTCCACAGTAGCTATACCATTTTACATTCCCACCAACAGTGAGTAAGGGTTCCAGTTTCTCCACGTCCTTGCCTCACCTTGCTGCTGCTACTGCTGCTAAGTCGCTTCAATCGTGCCCGACTCTGTGCGACCCCATAGAGGGCAGCCCACCAGGCTCCCCCGTCCCTGGGATTCTCCAGGCAAGAACACTGGAGTGGGTTGCCATTTCCTTCTCCAATGCATGAAAGTGAAAAGTGAAAGTGAAGTCGCTCAGTCGTGTCCGACTGTTAACGACCCCAGGGACTGCAGCCTACCAGGCTCCTCTGTCCATGGGGTTTTCCAGGCAAGAGTACTGGAGTGGGGTGCCATTGCCTTCTCCGTGCCTCACCTTAGCCAGTTTTAAGTGTACATTTCAATAGAGATAAGAATATTCACATGGTTGTGCACCCATCTCCAGAACTCTTTCATCCTGCAAACAGCTTACACAATTGGGATTGGTCACTATGACTTGCTGGAGAAAGAAACGGCAACCCACTCCAGTATTCTTGCCTGGAGAATCCCATAGACAGGAGCCTGGCAGGCTACAGTCCATAGGATCGCAAAGAGTCAGACATGACTGAAGCAACTTAGCATGCACTATGGCTTCCAATGAAAGAGCTCTAATTTATACAACCCCAGTGAAATGCACCCCAGTTTCCTGGGGCATCAACATGTCACCACATTCTTAGTTTGTAGCAGTGGGTGGATTTGGTGGTTGTAGGAGAAAGCATGGGCCTAGGATTTCTTTTTTAATTATTTATTTCTTTTTGGCTACCCTGGGTCTTTGTTGCTCTGCACAGGCTTTCTCCAGTTGTGGTGAGTGGGGGCTACTCTCTAGTTGCGGAGCATGGGCTCTGGGGAACATGGGCTTCAGTAGTTGTGGCTCACAGAATGTGGAATCTTCCCTGTAGCAGGAATTGAACCCATGCCCCCAGCACTGGCAGATGGATTCTTAACCACTGGACCACCAGGGAAAAAAGAGCCCTAGAATTTCTGAGTTGGAGTCCTAATGCACCTGAGAAGTTGGAGAAGACACTTTTTAGGAGGAGGAAAATGATAACCCAGGGTACCTTGATGTGTGAGGTCACACACATAGACCTCTGCCACCTTGCTGCCCTGGAGAACACCTTTTTGTCTAACAGAAACAAATGCTCATCCTCTTAGTCCACTGGCTCCAATCACTTGTTCAAAACATCAGTGTCAGGGCCTTGCCTCTTCCCTCGGGATGGGGGATTCTTCAGGAGGACATGGCTTGGGTCCAGATAGTTCCCAAATTTAGAGGGGGAAGTAACTATTTGTTTTGGGACAGGCACTGCTGGTGCCCCCTTGCAGACTTCCCAGGCCAGCAGAAACGCTGCTTCTGAGAGCATCTGATATACTATTTCCATTGCATTTCCTCTTCTTTTCCTTCTGGAAGGGCTGTTGAAGGTCACTTGGCAAACTGAAAGTGTGTTGTAATAGAGAGTTCTTCCCTGATAAAAGAGGTAGTTTGGGGGAATGAGTGCTTGGCTTGGTGATTTTAGAAGCCCTGATTTGTCAAAGCCAAGAATAGCCTTGTAATAATAAAGGGAAAAAATTGCTTGCGATTCCAAAGGGAGTCATGATTTAGTGATAGTCCCAAAGGAAAATTAGGGTCTGTGTGTGACGGCTCCTCTCCTTCCTGCTGCCTCATGAGACACGATTACTCATTCGTAATTTATTAGCTAATTATGCATGGGCAAAGGAGTATGAATCACTTCATTTAGATGATAGCAATTAGTGAGGGCTTGTTGCAGTTCTTTCTGCCGGGGGTTCTCTGTGTGTTTAGACAACACAGGTGCTGCTGAGTCTGGGACTTCTCTGTGGAGGAGGTCCTTCATTTCCCCTGCCCTGCAATCACTTCACTCCCATCCTAATTCCTCCCCTGACCTCCTCTGACTGTGCCACTTTCTGGTTTATCTTCCTTTCTTCTCTTACAGCCTCTACAAATTGGGGCAATTCACCTTACCTCTCTGGACCCCATCTGTAAAATGGAATCATCTATTTTCCCTGTTCACGTGCAGGAGCCTAGATGGATGATGGAAATTTTAGACCATGGATTTGGTATTTCTGTTTGTTTGCTTTGCTCCCAGAAACCCCAGAAGGTTGGGGAGGTGCCAGCCCTTAGACACCACCAATTCCACTGCTCCATGCTCACTGTAGAGAAGCCTTGTCTGTGTGCACAGAGATCCAGGCTCCAGGGTGCTCTTTGCACCATGGAATTTACTAGCAAAGCACAGCAGACAATTCCAGGGTCCAAGAATAGGAGAACAGCTAAATAAAATATGCTGTATTCAAATGATGGATACTACCAGTCAGTTACAAGGACTGACCTAGATCTCTGTATGTCAACATAGATGGTGGCAAACTGCTACCTAATATATACAGCAGGATCTCATTTATGCCAAGAGATTCATGTAACATAATTTTATATACATTCTGTGAAGTATCTTAATCAACCAATCAGTTGAGCAACCAATCCTCCATATATATTTGTATTCTGGTGATGGATAAAGCAGGTCCAGAACAATATATCAAATTAATAGCTTAAAAGCATCCAAATATGGATTAAGTTCCTCTGGGCACTGTGCTGTCCAATCCCAAGTCCTTGATCACTTCCATGAAGAGTGGGAGCTGGATTTGGGAGGATGACAAGGAGGACTAACTTTATCTGAATGTTCTAACTCAAAAAATGTTAATTAGGCAATTACAAACTCATGATGCCCCAGCTTCACATGTCCTGCTCAGGACCCCGGAAGCCCTTCCCAGCCCACTGCCGCCCTTGCCTCAGACCCCCACCTCCCCAGCTCCGCTCCTCTCTTTACACTAAGACGGATTTTAATAAACTTGCTGCATGTGGAAGAGGATTACTGCTTCATCTGATTTCCGCTATTTGAGGTCCTGGGGGAAGGAGAGCCTTGTTTAACTCAATTCATAACACTATTAATCCAACCATAAAACTTCCGACGATTTGAAAGGAGAGAGGAGAATTCATTACAGCCTGTCTCTAAGCGCCACATCCTTCCTCTCACAGGCCAGCAGGTGAGGCTCTGGGGGCCGTCTCTCCAAAGTTCATCTCAGAGCAGAGTCCTGGCACATAGTCAATTGAGGGGATATGGTGTCAGAGCTCTCACCCCTTGCCCCTCCTTCCACACTTTCCACTGTGGGGCTCAGAGAAGTTGAGTAAGTTGCCCCAGGTCACAGAGCTAAAACAGCAAGAGACTGGGCCATTCCCACTCTCCTAATTTTACATCATCCATTGAGAAAACCATTTTAAATGTGCTTTTATAGGTTTGCATACAATCATTCTACTTCTGGACATCCAGCTGGAGGAAGCCATTCTAAATATGGACAAAGCTACATCCCTAGTATGTTCACCAGTATAATTCATAATTTTAAACCCTAAGTCAGGCTAGATGTGTGCCATTAGGAAAATAGTCTGCCAATAAGGGAGAATGGCATTGAAACACGTATAATATCATGTATGAAACGAGTTGCCAGTCCAGGTTCGATGCACGATACTGGATGCTTGTGGCTAGTGCACTGGGACGACCCAGAGGGATGGTATGGGGAGGGAGGAGGGTGGAGGGTTCAGGATGGGGAACACATGTATACCTGTGGCGGATTCATTTTGATATTTGGCAAAACTAATACAATTTTGTGAAGTTTAAAAATAAAATAAAAAAAAATATGGAAAGAAGGGAAATAAAAAAAAAGGAAAATAGTCTGCCAATAAGTCATTACTCAATGGGTTATTATGCTTTAAAAAACATTTCAAAAGATTCAAATACATGGCTAATACTTACAATGTACTGAACAAAAAACAGCAGGATGAAAATGGCATACATAATGTTGTTTGATTATAATTTTATAAAAATACACATTATAGGAAAAGATGGAAAGAAACAGAACAAATTGCTGCATAAAGTCTTGTCACTGTTTTCTCACAAATTTAATAATAAGCGATTGAATGAATGTGCTTTAAGTTATTAGAGTGGGATGTGATCTGTATTTCTATTTTCTGATTCTGTTCCCACCAAATATTTCATAATGTGGTAACCCTGGTTTTTAATCAATACATTAATTGTCTTAGGTCAGTTTCTCTGTAAATCAGACTTTGAGAGAGAAATTTGCACGTAGAAGTTTTCACGGAAGAGTCCCCAGGACCAAGATCTGTGCGGGGTGAGGATGACAGAAGTGCACAGCAGGGGAGGCTGGGCTGCAGGGCAGTTGCAGCAAAGTTCTCAGTTAAGCTGGTGGGGACCTCTGCAGCTGGGATGGACTTCAGATGCCCTGAAGTGGGATAAGGGGACCAGCCTCCATGCCCACACAAGGACAGGAACTGGGAAAAGGTGTATCCTTGGGAAGGGCAGCTCCCCTCAGCTGAAGGTAGTTCCTAGTTGGGGAAGGGTGGAGGGGAGCTCAGCTCTGAGCCATCAGCAGACAGTGTCCACACATGAGGGAAGGTATTCTTGGTCCTGAAAGAAGGATCTGGGGATGCATCACAGCATCTAGCACACCTGCCAGAACACACATGAGCCTGACAGCCAAGCTGTAAGTTAGGGCAAGTTGAATGGGACTCATTTTATTGGTGGAGGAAACTGAGGCATAGAGCACCTATGAGATTTTTCCAGTTCACAAAGGAAGAGAATGCATTTATTTAAGAATCATGTGAGCAAGGCCACGACAAGAAGTCAGGTACTCTGACTCCTAGACTGTCCACTGATCCACCCTGCCTGAGGCATAGGCTTGAGAACTCTGCCGAAAGGGTCAGGGTTTAGGGCCAAAGAGGACCTGGGAGGCTGGGCTGTGCCCTGGAGGGTCTGAGTCAAAGAACAGGGCTTCCTCCACGAAAGATAAAGGTGTCTGCTGGCCTCTGGCAGGCTGGCTAGAAGGGACCAGGAAAGCCCATCATTTCACAGGACCCAAGAAGAATAAGTTCTGGTCCCTCCAGGCCTGGGTACCGAGAGCAGGCTGCCCGCCATCCCTGAAGGAGCATCTCCAAGGACCTGGGGCCAGAGCCGGGGTAAGTCAAAGAGCAACTTGATTCACTGGCCAGTGGTTCATACAGACCGGGGTTCACTGGCCAGTGTTTCATGCAGATCGGGAACATAGCAGTGAATGTGGCAGGTGGTCCCTTCCTGCATAGGGATAGAGTTCTGTAGGGCATCTTAGACATGCAGTGAATTGTATGGCTTAAGAATCCAGCCTGGTGGGCAGGCAGCCTAGATTTGAAACCTGGCTCCCACACTCACAGGCTGTGAGAACGGGGGTGCATTTCCCTTACATGTCCTCAGTGTCCTTATCTGGGAAAATAGGTTGATGGCAGCAGAACATGTCTTCTATGTCCTTTCCAATCCATGTTCATGCACATCATCTCATTCAGCCCTTAAAACATCCATGCAAGGTGGCCACTTGGAAATGTATGCCCACTGAGTGCTTGTGGTGATGAAATTTATCCCAACCCCAGGGACTGATGCTTCCAATTCCCATTCCTGGTACCTAGATGTTCTGTCAGCTAGTGGCTCTTTCATTGGCAAGTAAAGCTGCTCACACAATGCCACACCACCGTGGCCCAGACAAAGACCCCCTTACATACTCACACACTGCTTCTGACTGCCCTTCATCACTGGAGCCCCCCTTGCACCCCAGGGTGAAGTCAGACTTGGCAGAGTGAGGGGTCTTTCCTGGGGCAAGCCTACCCCCTCTCCCCATACCGGAAAGATGTCTAAGAGTTCCGATTCCCTCCTCCTATGCTGTTGTTGGGACTGCAAATCAATGCAGCCACTATGGGAAAAAATATGGAGTTTTCTTAAAAAACAAAAAAACAGAGTTACCATATGATCCAGCAATCCCACTCCTGGGCATATATATGTAGAAAACTCTAATTCAAAAAGACACATGCACCTCAATGTTCATAGCAGCACCATTTGCAATAGCCAAGATAAAGAAGCAACCTAAATGTCCATTGACAGGTGAACGGATAAAGAGGTGGTACATATATACAAGGAACACTGCTCAGCCATAAAAAGAATGAAATAATGCCATTTGCAGCAACGTGGATGGACCTAGAGATTATACTAAAATGAAGTCAGTCAGATACACAAGGAACACTACTCAGCCATAGAAAGAATGAAATAATGCCATTTGCAGCAACGTGGACGGACCTAGAGATTATACTAAAATGAAGTCAGTCAGAGAAAGATATATTTTATATGTAGAATCTAAAATGGGATACAAACGAACTTATTTACAAAACAGAAACGGACTCACAGACGTAGAAAACAAACTTATGGTTACCAAAGGGGAAAGGCTGGAAGCGGGTAAAGCCGGAGTATGGGATTAGCAGATACAAACTACTTTATACAAAATAGATAAACAGCATGGTTCTTTCGTATAGCTCAGGGAACTTTATTCAGTATCTTGCAGTAAACTCTAACGGGAAAGAATATAAAATGGAATATATATATATATATATATATATATATATATGAATCACTTTGGTATACACCAGGAACTAACACAACATTTTCAATCAACCATACTTCAACTAAAACAATAAAGAGTTTCAGTTCCTTGACTCCAATAAATATCACCGACACTCACCAAAGATGTTAACCTCTGCTCCTGTGTGGTCAAATGATTAATACTCCTTAAAATTTTAAGATGAATTCTAAATATAAACATAACTCAGTAGTGATAAAAATGCAGATAACACAAGAAGGTAAATCATGAAAACTACACACCTCTTTTCTCTCACCTCTAACCACATATATCTGCCCCTTCAGAATTTTGTTCCCTGGGAAAATTAATAATTTCCTATGGTGGCACTAGCTGTAAAGAACCTGCCTGCCAATGCAGGAGACATAAGAGACGTGGGTTCGATCCTTGGGTCAGGAAGATCCCTTGGAGGAGGAAATGGCAACCCACTCCAGTATTCGTGCCTGGAGAATACCATGGACAGAGAAGCCTGGTGGGCTGCAGTCCATGGGGTCACAGAGAGTTGGACATGACTGAAGTGACTTAGCACACAGCGCAGTGATCCCTACCAGCCTACATAGGTATACTACTTAAAATGTATACAAATGGGTTATAATACAGGTACAGCTCTGCATCTTACCCTTTGACTTATTAATATCTCTTGGAGTCTACATATCAGTACATATAAATCAATTTGATCTATTATAATGGACATACTGGGCTTCCCTGGTAGCTCAGATGGTAAAGAATCTGCCTGCAATGCAGGAGACCCAGGTTCAATTTCTGGGTCAGGAAGATCATCTGGAGAAAAGAATGGCAACCCACTCCAGTATTCCTCCTTTGAGAATTCCATGGACAGAGGAGCCTGGCTGGCTACAGTCCACAGGGTCACAAAGAATCAGACACGACTGAGCAAGTAACACACACACAATGGACATTCTATCAATTCTAATTCTTTTAAAGGCTATTACTTATTTCTAATTCTCTTACATTTTTCATTTAATTCTTTCTTTTTTTGATGGGCTCACCATGCCTTATATAACCACACAACACTTGATGACTGTTCCAGTTTTGGGGACACCAACAATGAGCACTTTGAACATATAGTTTGGAGAGCAGCATATCCTTAGGATAACTCCTAGAGATATTTTGAGGTTACTTAAAAAATAAGTTTTCCTTATCACATGCTTCAGTGTTTACCCTCAAGATGAGGAAGTATTTTGCTGGAGACCATGAAAATGTCACTGTTGGCAGGGTAGGGGTGGTGGGTGAATGGGGTGGGGAGTAGGGGAAGGTACCCCACAAGTTTTTATTATATCTGTGTTGTGAGGAAATGCTTGCTGAATCCTATCCCCATATTTTGTGGGAGATTCAGAAACAGACACAGTGTGGACCATCCAAAGAATTGCCCATTGTTAGGTAGCAAGTCATTCTCTGCTTCTTTCAACTTGGAAGGATTTAAAGGGCTAGTGATGCCTGATGACAAACCTACCATGTAATTTGTAATCAAGTCACTAATTGGCCTCTGTGCCTCTTGCTGCTGTCTGGCAGTAAGATGTGACCTGGACACGCTTTTTCTAGTTCTTTGGTAGGCAGGTCACTCAGCAATGCAAGTCTCTTTGCATGTAGGGCGATTCCCAGGGGCAGGGGGCATGGTAATATCAGCAGCTATCGATAACATTTATTGAATACTTAATATGTGCCAGATGTTGTTTTAAGTGCTATATGTGAGTTAACACACTTAATGCTTAGGACAAACCTATAGTGTAGGTATAACTATTATCCACATCTATATAGGAGGGAACTATGCTCATTATTAGTGCTGTTCAGAAGATTGTTTCTTGCTTTTTCTTCTAAATATGTGATGAGTTTGCATATTCCTGCCCACTTGAAAGTTAGAGATAGCCATGTGAGTTGTTTTGATTAAAATAATGTGAGCATAAGTGTCATGCTGGTTTCCCTGGTGGCTCAGTGGTAAAGAGTTCGCCTGTCAGTGCAGGATATGTGGGTTCAATCCCTGGGTCTGGAAGATCCCCTGGAGAAGGAAGTGGCAGTCCACTCCAGTATTCTTGCCTGGGAAATCCCATGAACAGAGGAGCCTGGTGGGCTACCATCCGTGGGGTCACTAAAGAATCAGACGTGACTTAGTGACTGAACAGCGACCACAACGAAGCGTCACGCATTTCTTGGAGGTGGAAGCTTTAAGAGCCAGTGGGTGATCGGGTCCTTTCCTTCTGTCACAGAGACTGGCAACGCTCTGAATGTCAGGTACTCAGTCAGCGGGGCCCCAAAATGAGGACTGAGTAGCAGAAAGCCCCGGTGACGCATGATGGACGTGGAGTATGAGCGCAAAACAAATTTTATTATTTTTAATCACTGCGGTTCTGGGATTGTTATCATAGGGTAACCTATCCTATTCCAACTGACACAGGAACTGAAATCAGAGAGATTAAGTTCCTCAAGTTCACACAGCTAGTAATGAGAACCAGACTTGAACCCAGATACCGTGACTCCAGAGTTTGACTGCCTTTCCCACTCTGGCATATAGCATACCTACACAAGGTCTCCAAGTTGGAACTTAAAAGGTAGAATCCAAAGCTCTTTCTAAAGTTCTGAGTGCCTTTGGGAATAGGGCCCCAGAATGTCAGGTTGACAGGACCTCATCATCTGGGCTTTTCAAATTGTAAGTGACAGAAACTCAACTTACATTGGTATTTTTACAAGCATATATCTAAAAAGTCTATGGCTAGAATTGGCTTAAGAACGGAGCTTCAGACAATGCCTCAGGACACTGTTCCCCTGCCCCTCATCACTTTACTCTGCTTCCATCAGTTTGGGCTTCAATCTTAGGCAGCCTCCCACTTGAGGGGAGCAAAGAGGCTATCCTCCAGCTTAGCGCCCCAGAAGAGATGTATTTTTGTCCTTCCCACCTTAAGGGAGGTTTTTAAAAAAATTATTTATTTTTTAATTGAAGGATAATTGCTTTACAGAATTTTATTGTTTTCTGTCAAAAATCAACATGAATCAGCCATAGGTGTACATATGCCCCCTCCCTCTTGAACCTCCCTCCCATGTCCCTCCCCATCCCACCCCTCTAAGTTGATACAGAGCCCCTGTTTGAGTTCCCTGAGCTAAACAGCAAATTCCCATTGGCTATCTATTTTACATATGGTAATATACGTTTCCATGTTACTCTCTCCATACATCTCACCCTCTCCTCTCACAGGGAGTTTTTAAGGACTGGGTGAAATGACGTGTATGAACGTGATTATGAAAGAAAGGGAAGTATAAACACTGGTCTTGAACCGGTTAGTGTTAACTGATGAGAGTTTAAGTGCTTCCTCTGTCACTGGAGATGGGGAGAATATATGGCACAGAGGGTAAACCCTGCTGCGGAGATCAAGTTGAGGTTCCAGCACACAAAACCCAAAGGGACTATTACATCCCAGCCAGAGAGGCAGGAACTAGTGCCCATGGAGTGAGGATATGGCACAAGGCATGGCATTGGGAAGTGGCAGCAGCTGTAAATTTGAGCTCCTGGGTATGGCAAACACCAGGTGGGGGCTCCACAGATTAAGATCTTTCTTGTTTAGGACTGGTGCTCCATCCCAAAGGGGCAGCCTCCAGTGGGCTTGTCTTTATGCTGCTGCTGCTAAGTTGCTTCAGTAATGCCCGACTGTGCGACCCCATAGACGGCAGCCCACCAGGCTCCCCTGGGATTCTCCAGGCAAGAACACTGGAGTGGGTTGCCATTTCCTTCTCCAATGCATGAAAGTGAAAAGTGAAAGTGAAGTCATGTCTGACTCTTAGTGACTCCATGGACTGCAGCCTACCAGGCTCCTCTATCCATGGGATTTTCCAGGCAAGAGTACTGGAGTGGGATGCCATTGCCTTCTCTGTGTCTGTATGACTAGACTCTAATTTGCCTGGGGAGGAAATATGTGACCAAGTTGAGCCCATCAGGTCCTCCTGGGACTAGAACTCTTAGTTCAGAGACTCAGAAGCTTGAGCATCATCATTCCTTTATTTGTAAAACTTTATTGAGCATCTATTAAATGCCTGATATTGTCCTAGGTACTGGAGATGTAGATTATTTTTTTATGGGTCAACACAGACTTTTAAAGCTAGATTTATAAGGACACAAATAAATATAAAGTTATCAGATCATAACCACTATAAAGGAATAAGAGTGTGACAAAGAATGAGCAGGTAATCAGGGAAGCCTTCTCTGAGAAGGGTCATTGCAGCTGAGTCTTGAGTAAGAACTTATTCATGGGAAGAGGCAGAAAAGGGGATTCCTAAAAGGAGGGCAGAAAGTCCCCTAAAGGTGGAAAAACTTGGCATTACGTAGGGTTAGAAGGAAAGCTGGTGTGGCTGGAGGATGGTGAGCAAGGTGGAGAGTGATAAGTGAGTCTGGAGAGGTCTGCAGGGGCTGGCTCATCAAGGACTTACTTGATTGCGATATCAAAGGGGTTGGCTTTTATCATACATGTTCTAGATTGAGGAGCTGAGTCCTGTTAAGGCCAGGGCCTTATGGAGAAGGGCAGCCAACACTGCTTAGATGCCTGGAGCTGACCAGACTCCTGCCCTTCAAGAGCTTTGGCTCCTCAGCAATGCCTAACAGAGTGAACCAGGCCCCCTGCCTCTCAACATCCTCTGTTACACTGTCTTCATTTAGAGAAAATGTCACCAGAGCTAGCTTCTGCGGGAGCTAGCTTATCTTTCCTTCTATTGCAAGCATCTTGTCTGATGTACAAAGGTATCTTTGATCAGCTTCCAACCAGAGCCGGGAAGGGGAATTTTGTGTAGGTAATCCATTGAGGGAATATGCTCAGAAGAAACTTGTAATGGAGTGAGGAGGGCAAGTGTAGTGTAGGGAAAGATGCAACGATGTGGTTTCAGCTGACATCTAGCCTCAGCCTGAGCCCTCTGAAGGCTCTGGAGCATGAATAGCTTCACAGAGTTGCAGTGTCTTGAAGCAAGGTGACTAGGTTTTGTATTGCTGTGCCAGTCATTGCCTGCAGGCCCCCAGGCTTCTCTGGGTGAGGTGGTTCCCACTGGTCAAGGGCAGTTCTCTGGAGGAAGGTGCAGCTATGAGCCCTTAGCAGCCCAAACATGCAGTGTACAGGTTTTTAACTTGCCCAGTGCTGGGGATTTGGGTAGTGCACCAAGAGCACTTTATATAAAGGGGACAGTGTGTTTCCTCGGAGGGAAGCTTGAAGCTGGGCCAAAGATCCAGGCAGATACAGAGGAGATGCTTCAGACCCTGGCTGCAGAGGCCAGTTAATCCCTGGACTCTACCTGTTGCTTAGCTGGGGGTGATACTGGACTTTCTGCCCTGGTTAGGACTGGAATGAAGACAGCGCACACCTGAAAATGCCCAACCTGGACCACAGTCTGTGATAAAGGCTCTGTACATGACTTCTGCGCTGCTGGCCAGCCTTGTCTGGAATGAGGCTCACCCATTTTACAGATGGGGTCATGGAGGCGGAGAGGGCTTAGAGAGGTTAGGTAGCTGGCCTCAAGTTAAACAGTTATTTAGTTGGTGGAATTTGACTAGTGCTGGACCTGGACCATCACAGCATCCAAAGGAGTGGGACCGGAAAAGGTGGGTAGGAAGAGTAGCTTCATTTGTTGAGGTTCTCTGGGGCCAGTCTTGTGTTGGGGCATCTCTGTTCACCTGGGACAAATTCTAGGCTTGGCTTCGCACTTACTGTGTTCTTATTTATCTTTCTCTCAGGCCAAGGAACCCAAATTACATTTCTTTCCAGCTCCCACAGATGCCACATTTCTCTCCTCAGGCCATTGCTCATCCTCCTCCCCCGCTCCAGCGACTTACAGAGTCCAGTGTCAGCATGTGCACAGTAATGGCTACAATGGGAGCTCTGGCTCACCGCTCATTTCTGCCAGGCCCAGCAAGACCTTAGCTGTGACCGGAAAGCCATTTGCAGGGAAGGTTTGGGCTGGTGGGCGGGGTGGGTGGCTCAGAGTTTTCTGTGAGTAGACCAGCTCCAAAATTTTTGCCATATCTTCATAAACTTCAGGATATCTTCTACTTACTTAAAAAATTGGCTTATATTTATTACTTAGAGACATATTTTTTATAAAGGGACTTTATGACCACTACCATCAATAGAAGACAATACTTACTTGCCATAACTATGTAACTTTAAAATTACTAAAATGCCTAATAATTAAAATCATTTTTGTGGCTCAACTGTGGAATATATTTTACATTTTAGGAAACACTGGCATAGTTGAAAAAAGTACAGTTGGAAACTGGATCCTGATTCAAGCTCTTCTATCAACGTAACAACAATGGTAGCAAGAATGAGAATAATGTTCAACATTTATCGAGCACATGAGTCAATCATTGTGTTAAATATTTTCTACAGATCCTCATATTCCTAGTTTGGGGTCCTGAGAAGCAGTCCCTAAAAGGAGGATTTGTGTAATGATATTTTAAGGACCTGCTCTCAGGAGAGGCAGTAGGGAGTGGCAAACCTTGGGCTATGCTTTGGTTTTAAAGAACCAGCGGGGAAAGCATTAAAGGCAGAGAATATTCTGCTCTGCTAGTTTATAGTAAAAGCACATCTCCTTTAGTCAGGCATCTTTTGATTGTGTCAGAGACCCAGGTCAGTATGGAGTATAGCTTAATCCAAAGGAATTATTGCCTGTTTAACTAAAAATGCCAATAATGGCTTCAAGCAAGACTGAATGTCCTCAGAGTTGTTTGCATCTCTGATCTCAGCTATTATTAATAATGTTGGATCCTCCCACGATGCAGGCTCTCCCCGTATGGTGGCCCCAGGTTTAACTCAAGCCAGATGCTAACCACAGTGGAAGGAGACAAGCTCTTTCTCAGAGTCATCCAAAAACCCGAGGGAAGGCTTTCATTGGCTCAGGGTAAGTCACATGACTACCCTTGAAACAATCGCTCTGACGGGGAGGTGTGCTCTGATTGGCTAACCTTGGTCACATGCCTATCCATGGATGCTGAGGAATGGTCATGCTCGCTTGAACCCCAAGTGCAGAGGTTGGGAGATAGAGACATACGTAAAGGAAACGCTGGCCAGCAGAAAACAAATGTCCAGCTCCACCTGTCTATGCGCTGAGCCAGGTTTGCTCTGCGGGTCAGGAGAGAAGTGCAGAGGACAGCAATGAACTGCACACTTTTAAATGTGCTGACGGCATTCCGGGAGGGGGTTCCCACTGGCAGCCCGGAATGCAATCAACTTGCAGCTTTTGCCAACCCCAGCACCTGTCATATTTCATCTTCTTTTAAATATCTTCAAGGATATGAAAGTCATAAAAGCAAACCCAGGTAGGGTCAGAAGTCGCGGGCTCCTCTGTGCAGAGGGCTGTCAGTTTTTGGCTCTGTACTCTGCCGCATATTTGCATGGACCCATTGGAGCTGAGCACAACCCCAGTAAATATTCAAATGAGGCTCAAGGGTCTGAGTGGAAATAAATCACAACTGCTTGCCCGCCCCCAGGACGTACTCAAAATAACAAAGTACTGTGGCGATTACCTTCTTCATAATTGTTATATATTTCTTTGACCTCGCAGCAGCTAAACTTGCCTTTTAAAGAAAAAAAAAAATGTTGTTTCTGAGCAGGAGAGAAACATTTTAATGAACGCCACAGGGTTTACTGATCACCATTAATGAGTGAAGAAGGAGTGTCCTGCAGGAAATGTCTGTCTATCTTTAGAAAGCAGCCCTGGATGATGGAGAGAGAGAGGGTGATGAAGTTGTGCGTGCGTCTGCAAACTAGAAAACAAATTCGTCATGTCTTTCAGGCCGTCTGTAATGGACACTTCAGAAGCCGCCAAAACCCTTTTGCCCCTTTGCTTGTGTCCTCCCCTTTCAATAGTGGCGGTTAAACTGAGATTTACTGACTTCTATTAAGAGTTGCTGCAGAAATATTCAAAGAAATGAAACTCAACAGAAACATTTCAATCTCTCCGGGCCTCTTCATCCACCATTGTAGTTTGGAGAGTGCTTAATAGGAAAGGCCCATTCTTACCAGTGCACATCTTGTGTGTGTGTGTGTGTGTGTGAGTGGGTGGGTGTCCTTGGTCTCTGCACCAGAGCTAGTAGTGACCAGTTTTGCTCTTAAAAGTCAGTGACCTGCGCTCCTGAAATCAATTGGAAATCCAAAGAAGTAAAAAGCAATTTAATGCAGCCAGCTTGTTTGCTTCTAGAAATCAGAACGTTCTTGTTAGCTTATTAAAATTAAGAGCAGGAAAAAGAGCAGTCTATTAACTACACATAATAAATGACACAAAGTATGCTTCAGTTTTATTTTAAAGAACTGAAGGGAATGAGGGTGACAGAGACAGATAGGAAAAGATACGTATAGTGATGCACTTGAAATAAGCAAAGGACCACAGAGACAGGTGAGGAAGTAGCGACCCAATAATTCACTGGATGCTTGTGAAGGGCAAAGACCTTTACACTAATCATCTTATTAATGTGTCCCGTAATCCAGAGGTGGAGATTGAATCCCTTTTATACAGATTAGTACAATGAGGTTTGGAAAGGTTAAGGAATTTACTCAAGACCACATTGTTGCTAAGTGGAAGGGCTGTAGTCAACTCCAAGCAGCTCAGCTCCAAAGCCTTTGCTCTGTAGCACATCTGGACCACTCGTTTGTTTTGAATATTGCTGTACAAGGGATTATGTATGTATGTGTATAAGTGTTCATCTTAATAAAATCATATATATATATTGTTTTGTCTTGAATGGTTAATATATTCACATGGCACAACAATCAAAGCAGTGTAACAAGATTACAATGAGAAATCTGTGCTTGTTCGTTGGGGGAGCCTCTGGCACCTCCCCGCCTTTGCTGTGCTCTTCCCTGTCTTGGAGGCCTTCCTGCTCTCCTCTGCTTACTGGATGCTTACTTACCTTACTGAGTAAGGATGCTTACTCAGATCCCTGGTGAGAAGGGAAGAGGGTCACCTCTTATGCTCCTCTGGCCAGGACAGAGTTCCTGGGGGGAGGAGGTGGTGGTGATGAGCCTAACTTTAAAGCCTTTATAGTATTTGTTACTCTCCTCTATAACTAAGAAGAAACAGATCTTAGAGGCAGTGCTTTCAGGCACCAATCACTTAACTGGGATTTAACAACTCTGGAGTGTTTAAAAATGCATTTTTATGATTGCTTTCTTTGCGGTGGCAATATTGGTTTTCCCACATCATTAGTGAAACAAAGTTACCTTTTGGAACTAATTTATTTCAAAATAAGATAATTTAAGGAAGAATATAAGTAAACAGTCATGCAGGTGGTACAAGGAAATGCCAAAATTGTGAGACTGGGATGCCAGTAACTAAAAGGCTGCCTCCATCTTTAGAGTTCAGTTCATGTGCGTTCAGTCGCTTCAGTCGTGTCTGACTCTTTGCGACCCTATGGACTGTAGCCTGCCAGGCTCCTCTGTCCATGGGATTCTCCAGGCAAAAATACCAGAGTAGGTTGCCATGCCCTCCTCCAAGGGTCTTTCCAACCCAGGAACTGAACCCACATCTCCTGTGTCTCCTGCATTGCAGGTGGATTCTTTACCTACTGAGCCACCTAGGAAGCCCTTAGAGTTCAGAGCCAAGTTCAAAGGACACTTTATTCATGGGGACTTACTTGATCTTGTTCTTTGCAGTATTACCAGCTCTCCCATGTCTTATAAGAGCTTTCAGCTCACACTCTGAGTGTTCTCACTGGACCCATATCCTTCAGCCCAGCTCTGAATCTTTTTATCCCAATTAGGAAAACACTCAGTTCTTTTGATCCTTATTCAAATGACATGGTTTTGGATTCTTTCCATTGAATCACCCTCTTCTGGATGAAGATCACCTTGTCAATGTTCCTCTGAAATCTGATACTTCAATGTAGCTCCTGTGGTCACCTCTATTGATGTAATCCAAAAGTATGTGTGTGTGTCAGATACAAACTTCTTCCCTCAGTAAAATATGGGTAAAATAGCCTGCTTTTTTCCCCTTCAATAACACATCACAAGCATCTTTTCAAAGCAGTAAATACAAATCTGCTGTATCTGTTAATGGCTGTATAATAGCCGATTGACTGAATATGCCATGATTTACTTAAATGGGGCTTTAGCATTTTCCCCAAATGTCCCCAACTACAAACTACAGTGTAATGAAACTCAAACCAGAATTTCTGACAAACCATTGCCATTATGTCGTGGAGGGATTTCCCTGGGATCCTATGCAATCAGCCAACCTTTCCTGAGTTCCCCTCCTCTGTTCCAGGCACTGTTGTAGAGACTGGAGATGGGCATCCAGGCAGATCATTGCAGTACTGGGTGCTGGAGGGTATTCACTGGGGTATGTGTGAAATGTTCTGGGAGTAGGGAGAGAGCACTGGCTAGTCCTCTCTCAAGAAGGTTGAGGATGATTTCATCAGATGGTACATGCATGCTGAGTCACTTCAATCCTGTCTGATTCTTTGATACCCCATGGACAGTAGCCTCCCAAGCTCCACTGTCCATGGGATTCTGCAGGCAAGAATACTGGAGTAGGTTGCCATTTCCTCCTCCAGGGGATCTTCCTAACCCAAGGACTGAACCAGCCTCTCTTACATCTCCTGCACTGGCAAGCAGGTTCTTTACCACTAGTGCCGCCTGGGAAGCTCCCAGATGGTAGGAGGGCCCACAACTCAGAGTTTAAAATAAAAAGTGGGAACCAGTTTTGAAAGAGTGAATTCGGCTCTTGGCCCTGTTGAAGCCACTCTGGACATCCCCCTAGACCTAGGACCAAACTTTTGAACAACTCAGACCACCAGGAACAGCTCAAGTCCTTAGGCCACGACTTTTGATAGAAGATTGATTCTCTTGGCCATTTTTATTTACTCTTCCTGGGAACCATGGTCTTGCCCTTTCTGTGGTCAGGGATCTCGGGGACAGATTGAAGCCTTAGGCAATATGGGGTTAATTAGTGAATCGTTCTCACAGTGAGTCAGGCATATAGAACCTGCTTTTATTAACCCCTCCCCACTTCCAGTCTGTTTACCATGTATGATCTCCTCCAAGCCCATCTGATTGGTTCTGCCTGTTTGCAATGACTGACAGGCCACTTATTACTCCTGCCTGCCCCTGCCTGGCACCTCAGGAGGCTTTTATTAGCCCTTTACCTGGGTGAGTTTGGGCTTGGAAAACACCTCTCCTTAAGGCAATCTCAAGATTATGTTTTCTCACCTGAAATAACCAGCACATTTATTGTTTTTGAAGGAAAGCAAAATCTCATAATTGAAGTAAAAAGATGAATATGCTTCTGGTTTTTCAAAAGTGTATCTCAAAGCAGGAGAGTGTTCACTCACCTCGGGGACTGTACACTGAGTAAGAGAGAGGAGTTCTATAGCTGTAACTCACTCCTGGAGGACTCTCTCACCACAGCCCCCATTTGTTAAAACATCCGCCTAATGGTTATGGACGATGCACTTGCAAATTGCTAACCATTGGGTTGAAAAGCACTTAAAATTCTGGACCATCATCAAAATCCCTCACTTATAAGGCAATAACACTTACCTGGAAAAACCATCATCCATGAGCCCCTTCACTACAGTGCAGAAAGTCGGATGAAGATGGTTTTCAGCAAATTGACAAACTGAGCTAAACTTTATTTAATTTCAGAAAGGATGGATCTGGAAATAACATTGCTGGTTTCACGTGCTGGAAAAATCGATGCTATGATTTTTTATCTTCTTCCTTTCTACTCCCTTGCCAGGGGCTGGTATAATAAGTCATTTGGACTGGCCAAACAAATAACCAGCCCGAGACCCCAGGGACTCATCTTCGCCACCCTCC
Source organism: Bos grunniens (assembly GCF_055505025.1). Taxonomy (NCBI): domain Eukaryota; kingdom Metazoa; phylum Chordata; class Mammalia; order Artiodactyla; family Bovidae; genus Bos; species Bos grunniens. The sequence continues at coordinate 17,455,997 of NC_141182.1, forward strand.
AGGGCTCCAGTGATGGACAGGCCAGAGGACTCCAGCTCTTCCTTCAGGCACTCCTGTTCGCATTTGGCAGGGCTTTCCCCTACAAAGGAAATATTAACAGCATGGTATCTGCTTCTGTGGGTCCGGTACTGTTCAAATGCTTTCCATGCATTATCTCAATGAACCTTAACTACTCTCTGAATTTAGGTACATTGGAAAAATAGCCTCTGTTTCACAGATTCACAGGTAAGAAACTGAGGCCTAGAGAAGCAAAATCTTTCATTCAGGTGACTCTCCTAGAACAGGGAGCCAGGATTTGAATCCAGGTAGATTGATTTCAGAACTTGGCTATTAACAGATGGGACGGCAGGTGGAGGTGTGGGTGCCCCTGGGGGCAGAGCTGCTGGCTTACTGCACACTGTGCTAGGGGTGGCAGAGATGGGGCTTGCCAGGATCGGCTGGGGTCCAGCTGTCCTCCAGCTTCAATGAGATGAATTTATCTGACGGATGCTATTCTTTGTGCAAGGAAAAAGGAGTAAAAAGGCCCACTACCTAGGGAATCTTCTTTTGTCCCTAGAGAAGCCCAGGGAGACTGCAAGGGCCTCTCTTCTCCCTGGAGCTCTTGGTCTCCAAGACAACCACCAGGCCGAGTGGAGAAGAGCCCTGCCTACTGGGAGGCCACTTCCAGGCACATAGCTGGGAGCTAAGCACAGGCAGCCTGGCTGGATGCAACTGAGAGATTGGGGCCTTTGCAGGGTCCTGGTCTCCCTCCCCAGCTTTAATTTGCCGTAGAAAATCCCCCAAATGAGTGGTCTCCAACATCCAGTCTCAGATTTGGGCTTTGTTTGGAAGCTAGCAAGAATCAGCTCACCAAAAATCAATCTGTCAAACAAGCAACACACCAATCATCACCTCACCCAGTAACTGAAGAATCCATCAACATTTCATCCTAGGCTGCCTTGTACCCAGAGACTGTGAAACCCTAAAGTAACTGAGTCAGGGCAGTTCTCCATAGTTATTTTGCACCAAAAATCAGAACTGGGCATTCTTCTGCAAAGGCAGGGAAGACTGGGCGTGCTTAAGGAAAAGCCCACTTGCTGTCGGAAACAACAGGAGGACTGGGGGAAATTATAATTTCCCATCAACAAAACCTCCATGAGCTCAGTAAATTGGCAGTTCGATGAGTTGCCTTATCTGGGGCATGGACCAAGGCTCCTGTGCTTGAGTTCTGGTCCCGAGTTCCTGAGTTCTCTTCTGAACCTCATGCTGCAAGGGAGCTTGAGGGGGATTTGATTTCACAGAGCATGAGCCTCAAGACAGTGACCTGAGTGCAGAGGGGAGCACTTTCTTAGAAGGGACTCCAGTTTTCTCAGGTAGAGAATTGGAGATTCAGGATGGGGCAGTCTGCAAACGAGGGCCTGTTATATTCCATGATTGCAAATTCTTTGATTCCAATTCTATGATGACAAATTCGTCCTGTGTGTGTGCCTGTATGCTAAGTCACTTCAGTCAGTGTCTGACTCTTTTTGACCCCATGGACTGTAGTCTGCCTGGCTCCTCTGTCCATGGGATTCTCCAGGCAACAATACTGGAGTGGGTTGCTGTGCCCTCTTCCCGGGGATCTTCCTGACCCAGGGATCAAACCCATGTCTATAAGTCTCCTGCACTGGCAGGTGGGGTCTTTACCACTGGTGCCGCCTGGGAAGACCTCAAATTCCTCCTACAGCATGTTAAATAAGAAAATCATTACAGTGAGACAAGTACTTTGGGAGTTAAAAGTACCAGATGAACACATCCAGTACTTGGGGTCCTTGACTAGTCATGGTGGAGAACAGGACTTGGTAAACCTTTTCTGTAAAAGACTTGATAATAAATATTTTAGGCTTTATGTTGAAACCACTCAAACCTGCTGTTGTAGCAAAAACAGCCAGAGACTGTATGTAAAGGAAATGATGAGCACTACTGTGTTTCAATAAAACTTTATTTACAGACACTGAAACTTAAATTTTATTTAATTTTCATGTGTCATGGCATATTTTATTTTTATTTTGATATTTTTCAGTCATTTAAAAGTGTCAAGGTGGGCCTTCCCTTGTGGTCTAGTGGCTAAAACTCCTCGATCCCAAAGCAGGGGGTCCAGGTTCTATCCCTGGTTGGGGAACTAGATCCCACATGCTGCTATGAAGACTTAAGACCCTGGGTGCTGCACTAACAACCAGCACAGCCAAATAATAAATAACAATACTTTTTTTTGAAAAGATGTCAAGCCATTCCTAGTTGACTGTTCAAAAATAGGCAGTGGGCCAGGTTTGGCCTGTGGACCACAGTCTGCTGATCCCTGGTGTAAGGATCTCAGAGCAGAAGATATGCTAAGTTCCCAGCCCTTGGATGCCTGATGTCATCAGCCATCTGCCTCACCCCTGCTTGGAGGGCAGTAACTGTTGCAGGGGCAAAGGTTGGTCTCCAGCTGGTGAAGCATCATAGTTTGCTTGGTCTTGCTGGTATATTCTCTTCCCGAGAGTCATCCTCCCCACCATCCCACCTCAAGCGGCTCACCTTCTACATCAAAGTGGATGAAAGGTCTTCCTTTGACCCTCCTGTTTCCAGTTCTGATCTTATCCCAATTTGTAAGGAGTATTTTTCCGTTGGAACTCTTGACTTTTTGAGTTTTCTTTCTGAACCAAAGGAAAAAAAAAAAAGGAAAAGAAAAGATGCAGGTACCCTGGACCCAAGTATGTGTGTCCCCTAGAGTTTCAGTGGGAACCAGACTGCCCCCAAGGGCCCCTAGGCAGAGCTCATTCCATGTCTCCTTGACTTGCGCATCTCCAAGGACAGCATCTCACTACCCAAATTGCTGGGGGCTCTGAAAGCACTTCCCCCAAGTCTGCTGGTATCCATCCCCCAGGAAGTTACATCATGAAGTGTCACCTTTAGAGGATATGGAACTTCTCATATTCCATCTCACCTGAGGGTCCAGTACGAAACAGCATAAAGACAATTTTCATGCAAGTAAATACCTTGCATGGATAAAAGTGATTGAACTGGGTTGAATAATCAGCTGAGCTGATCATGAGAAAACAATAATACCCTGTCTCTCCCCTCGTTTCTCCTAGTCCTGCTCCCCAGAGGCAGGCACTTTTAATGAGGAAATTTTAGTTGAAATATACCCTACAAATGGAAAAATTATATATAACTTAAATGTGTGGCTGATTATTTTCATAAAGACAGTCTTGTAAGGAGCACCCAGATCAAGAAATGGAGCATGACCAGCACCCAGAAGCCACTATCCACCCCCAATTCAAGGCTACTCATTCTCTTAACCATAGGAAATACGTGCATACGTGCTAAATCGCTTCAGTAGTGTCCGACTCCGTGCGAACTCATGGACTGTAGCCCACCAGGCTCCTCTGTCCATGGGTTTTTCCAGACATGAATACCAGAGTGAGTTGCTGTGCCCTCCTCCAGGGGATCTTCCTGACCCAGGGATCCAACCTACATCTCTTATATTCTCTGGATTCGCAGACAGGTTCTTTACCTCCAGCGCCACCTGGGAAGGCCATAGGCAATGGAAGCAACCACTGTAATGGCTTCTGTTTTTAGTTCTGACAGTTTCCTCCGTATGTCTAAATAATATAATTATACAGTTGTTTTTGGTTGATCAATTCTGGACACTGTCGTTCAACTTCTTTCTGTGATAAAAAAGTTAGCTTCCTTATATCGGCCTTCGGTTTATATCTTCTCTCCTCCAAAGACAATTATATCACTGTTTTTCCTTACTCATCATCTAGGCAACTTCAGCCACTTTTTAAGACTTTCATTTGTTTCACTCATCACAGACAATATCATTTGCTTTTTAATTCCCTCCAAATACTTTCCACACATTCAGACATGCTGTATCTTTACTTTTAAGTTGGATAACATATTTTGCTCTGTAACCATAGTTTCGCCTGTGTAGTTTGTCTGTAGGTTAAAGTAAAATTTTAAATCCAATAAATAGTGTTTAGGTGATTCTTATAATATTGTTTCCTGGAGAACCAGCATCCTAGGATTGCAGTCCACAGGCTCAATATCATAGTTCCTGAACCACTCAAAGAAGAATATTCCTGCAGTCCTGCCTTACTATTTTCACATTTATTCTATGTCCATGGAAGAGAGATGGCATGACTTTAAGGCCATTGACTGTCAAGAAGGCAACCTTTGGTTTTAGTGATACCAGGATAAAATGCACACGTGTTGTCCTGCTAGGTGGTAGCCTTGTGTTCTGTTGCTATTAAAATCAACTCCACTCAGAGTGTCTACTGTTACTCAGAGATCTCTGAAAGACTGGTGCTCCAAATGAGCAGCAGCATTTAAGACGAGGGTGGTGTCAAAAGCCTACGTGTTCTTAAATGCGGGTAGTCATAAAGTCAGTAGTTAATTGACTTATGTGAGCACTCGGTTTTAGGAGGAGGGTGGCTCTGAGTGAAAAATACAATATGTGGAGGGGTTTAATTTTTTTTGGATTACCCTTTACCAGGTAGCATGTAATTGCATTAGTAATCGGAGTCCTTCAAGCAGAATCTCAAACAAAGGATTAGTGGGAAGGAAGATGGAAGAATGCTGACTTCACAATAACTCACTGCCTTCCTAACACGATTATATAAATAAATTCAAGCAATATTTTCCAAGACGCTGGAGCCTGATCGTAAAGGCGTGAGGGGGCCCAGGGCCTCCACATGGCCCCTGGTTGGCGGGCAGTAACTGATTGCTGTGGTAGGGAAGGGCAGTCCCCAGGTGGTGAAATATCCAATATCTCTGAATTATCTGTCAGCACTCAGAAATTATTGAAGCCGGGCTGACTCCTCCAGTGGGGAGCAGGAACATCTTGGCTTCATTTGGCTGAACAATGGGGTTAAAATGGAAACCCCCCACTGTGACCTCCCTGCAGCCCATGTGGGCCCTTCAGTTAGCTGTCAGCAATGGGAGCCGTGCAGCGCTGGCTCCAGACACTGCTAACTTCTTGACCCCTGGAGCCAAGGAATCCTCAGAGCTGAATTTCAGGCTCCCATCTCGCCACCAGCAGGGGATTAGCTAATCCAACCTGCTGTGTTCTTCTGACAAAGGCAGCAGGCACAATGGGTGAAGATCCGGATCACACATCAGAGAGCCGTGACGTGCTGTCCTCATTGTTTGCCTGAGAGTCTTTGAACCTCTGTTTTCACTTAAGCCCAGACACTGCCCTGGAGGTCTCAGTTACTCCATTTGCTGAACTGAGCAAGAAGCCAGGGTAATGGAACAAGGCACTTTCCTCCTGATTCTCCTAGACCTCTGTCTAGTTGCTTAAAAGAAAGATTGTAATCAAAAATGCTTTGCAGCTGCTCTCAGCAAAGAGTATTTAAATCTTGATTATAAGAAACTCTGGTTCCATGAATGCTCCATGGGAGGTGGAAAGTCATACTAGATATAGGGCAACTATCTCTAAGGCTTGAGGGTGGGAACTGCCAAAGCAGCTAAATAAGTCTTCAAACCTAACCTTATTAGTTGTGTATCCTGGGCAAACCACTTGATTTCTAAACCTCAGGATTCTAATCAATAAAATGCGAGTAATTATAATTCCTTTGTTTTAAGGATCCCCTGGAGGAGGAAATGGCAAGCCACTCCAGTATTCTTGCCTGGAGAATCCCATGGGCAAGGGATTCTGGAGGGTTCTAAGAGGAGCCTGGCGGGCTGCAGTCCTTGGGGTCACAAAGAGTTGGAGACAGCTAGGCAACTGAGCCCACACAGGGGTCAAATGAAACACTGGAAGGAAAAATTCTTTGCAGGCTTTATGCAAAGGAGAGGGGGCTATTGCTATCTTCTTAGCTATGCTCATTGGCTTATAGGCTGAGTTTCAGTCAGAGGAGTTTCCTTGGGCTCCTCGATGAATTTGACATTCCTCTGGCTCTCTTCATCCAGTTCTCTACCTGCCATGTTCTTGCCCGTCCCTGCCCGTCTGACTTCAGCCCATCCCTCAAGGTTTCCCATCACATTTCCTTGGTCTTTGTGAACATCCTTTTCTCCCACAGCCTGGTCCATGCGTGGGTGGGTCCACAGCAGAGTGTCAGATGATGGGGGTTGCGCCAAAGAGGAGCCCAAAGGAAGCTGGTAGGTGTGGCTCTGCCAGTCTTCAACGATGAATACAAATCATCACGAGTCTGAGAACTCCTTGAGGACAGAGATAGAGATTTATAACTGATCTGTTGGGCCATCCATTAATTTAAAGTAGGTGTCACTAACACAGGACTCTGAGCCCACCCTGCACTTGAACGAAGCTTGAGTCCTCCTTACATTCACGCCCTTGGCACTTCAACTCAGCTCCCCAGTCCCGGCTCTGCTTTTATGTGCCAGGTCTAGTGGGGAATTCGGAGGCAAATAGTATGCCTAGCTGCTACTATCTGTTAAGAAGGACAAAGCAAGAATACAAACATCAACACAAAGGAGTTTTCATTTAGTCATTTATGCAGCAAATATTTACTGACTTATTCCATGCACTTTGCTGGACACTGTGGATTTAGGGTGGGATGAGGTCACTGTCATGCCCTTGCTGAGCTCAGAGCACAGTGGAGGACACATCTGGGGATAGTTACAGTAAAGTGTGATGGGGGCCATGGTAGGAGGTGCTGGGCTGTGCAGAACACCAGTGAGACCATCAGTACATAACAGAAAATCGGGAAGGCTGCTCAGAGGAGGCATGTCCAGCTGAGACCTGAGAGATGAGAGGAGCTGGCCAGTTAAGGGGTAGAGAGAGGTCCAGGCAGAGGCAGTGGGATATGCAGAACACATGTGGGCAAATGAAAATAGTTTGCTGTTGCAGCAGCTGAGCATAGGACAGGCAGTGGGGATTTAAAGGGTGATAGGCCATCTAAGTGGACCCCTGGAATTACCCTATAAGATAGGCACTGTTGTCATCATACTGATACTACAGATGAGGAAAATGAGATCACAGAGGTTTGGTAGCTTGTCCAAGTCACACAGCTGGTAAGGGCTAGAACTGAAATTTTGATCTTGATTGGTCTGTTTCCAAAGCCGTTTCCTTTAAGCATGGGAGCTAAGGGAGGGTTCTCTGGGAGGGGTGGTATGGCATAATGGTGAAGAATGTGGGCTAGACTGCCTGCTTCCATAAAGGAGGAGCTGTGTAACTTTGGGTGAATTACTTAACTGCTCTGTGCTTCAGATTCCTCAGTCAACAAACAGGGATACTAATAGTATCTACCCCATGAGGTTGGGCTTTCTGAGAATCAAATGAGTTAATACTGTGAAGTGTCTTCTGGACAGTTAATATATAATAATGGCCCAATTCTAAAGGGCTTTGGAAACAGACCAATAGTTAGCTGCTATTATTAGGCTGGATTGAGAATGAGAGACTAAAACAAAGGTCACATCTTCGTTTGGAGGCCACTGGAACTGTGGGACTGAGGCTTGTGGCTATGGGGTGAGGGAGAGGGACAGCGAGCAGGTGAAATGCCATATTCCCCTCAGGCCATTGGTCTGGGGGCTGGGGCTTAGCCATCTTCTGGGCTGGGTTTTTTTGTCCCTTTAAACTGCCCACAGCCTGGAGGGGACACGTGCTGCCTGCAGAAAGGTTGGTGGCTCCTGAGAACAATATAGATTTCTTTTGTGAGCTTCAGGAAACCACATCCCAGTGAATGCTACAGTATTGACTCGAACTGCTGGGACGTGTGGTTGCCAAGGGCAATGCAATCAGCTTCTTGGCCCATTCCTTCTCCCTGTGGCTTCCAATGCCTCTGTTTCCAGCAGAGTGGTTGAGGGCCCTGTCACTTCCAGGACTTTCTGTTTTCTTTTCCGGAAGATGGGGAAGCAGTGTTAGGATCTGGTCAGAGGTGGGCTGCCTGCAGGGCCAGTCAGGAGCTCCCCGATATGGGGTGAGGAGACGGCTTGCCGAGTCCTGGGCCTCCCATGAGGCCAAGCAGCTCCAGCTTCAGTGCCGGGGTGGGGGGTTATGTGGTGTTGTGAAAGAGCATCACCCCATCATCCCCTGGTCCCTCCTCTTTTAGGCCATAGCCTCCCTGGCCTAGACACCCACCCACTCCTGTGGGTGACCTGTCCAACTTTTGTCTGTCTCATCTGCCAGAGCTTGCAACAGAAAGAATTCAGAAAAGACAGAAGGGCTGGAGATGGTTGAGGCAGTTAGAATAGAGTTTGGGGAACAGGGGGCTGGATGGGAAGCAGGGAGGATGGGGCGTGCTTTCCGGGTGGATAGCGCATTTGGAGCACTCAGACAGCAGACTCTCCATCTACTTTTCTCGCCACTATAGCCCCAGGTCCTGGGAGCGAATCAGAGAAAATCAATGTAAAATGATGGATTAGACCCAGGATTGGGAGACTTTGGTTCTTGTTTTGTCTTTAACATTACCTTGTTTTGTGACCATGACAAGTTATACCCACTCCTAGAACTTAGAGTATGGTCAGTGCCACACAAACCACAAGACCTGAGGTGAGGATGGGAGTTGTTCCACAAAGAAAAACTGGGGAGCCGTTATGAGGGGCAAGAACATGGATGATGGAAAGACCAACACACACACTCACACACACACACACAAGCACATGGACTCTCATTTCAGAGGATCATTGCTCCTCTGATTCTTTTCCCAAACCCTTCGCAAAAAGCCAAGTTGCTCACAGTAACAGCCATGAATCAGTATGCCTTAGGAGGTTCTGAGTAGAACCCAGAAATCAAGCTTCTCAGCTCAGTGGTGGATCTTCTTGCTACACACACGAGGAGAGATCCTTAAAGTTCCTCAGAAGCCTGGAAGTGATTCCCCAGCATCAGGTAATATTCTAGAGAAGTAGGGAAAGACCCATTGGTGGACTTATGTATCTATTCATTGTCAAGTATTCACAGAACGTCTTCCCTATGCCAGGATCTGGGGTTGGTGAAGTGTATGAGTCAGGTTAGGCTAAGTTCTGCCGGAATAACAAACACTTCCCATATCTCTGTGACTTGACAAAAGCTTGTTTCTTGCTCACGCTGGGTTGTCCTCATCGGTTGGCTGGGGGTTTATTGTCCCTACTTCCTATCAGATCAAGCTGATGGAGCAGCTGTCCTCTGGAACACACCTTTCTTTGTGGCCAGGGCTGTGGTGCTTGTGAGACACTTAGTGGGTTTTGGAGTGAGAGGTGAATGAGGTCGGGAGTGAAACATAGAAAAATGGACAGTGGTGAAGGCCCTTGAGCACCTCGGGCTATTACTTCATCTTGTAGCCCTTCCTCAGAATTGGTCTGGAGCTGAACCTCAACTTTCCTTTTTGTTTTCCAAGATCAGAACAGTCATTTGCTCATAACAGTGCCGGGGACGTGGAAAGTTTCTGGTCAGCAGTGATCCTGACCATCAGATCCTGCTTGGTGTGGTCTGATCTAAAAAAATCTGTGTGGTTGGGGAGAAGCCATAACTACAGAAGAGATAACTGGAGTGCACTCTGCTTAGATTTAAGCTCTCACCATCTCACTATAATTAAGTGCCAAGTGGTTATTAAACAATACATTTACAGAATTCTGACAACCGTGGAAGAACTGTTCCTCTCCTACAGTGAGTATTCCCCAGTAAATACACTTGTAATACTCCACTGGCTTTTAATTAACCCGACTAGCCTATAAACCATTTATCTTTTGAAATGACGGTTGTTCCATGTGCAATACGTGTCAATAGATAATTAAAACGTTTTTCTTAGAGAATTAACAGGGAGATGTGATCTATGCATTTCAGAACCTTTTTATTAAAAATGTTATTTATTGAGGCTTAAACACCTGTTACTTGGTAGCTATATAGCAACCATGTCTTTTTAATACCAAAATTAAACAGGCACTGCAGACAGAATGCGCAAGGTTAGTAAACCTCTTGGGTCATAATTAAACAGTACAAGTCATAAACGTTCAATTCTTGTTTAGGAAACAAACGCCCCAATCTGTCTTCCTTTCCATCAAGAATTGGGAGGGTGTGTCTTTGTTCTTCCAGGAACAGCCTGGCTGCGTGGCTGTTTCAAACGCATTTTTTTTTTTTTTTTCCAAAGAATCAGAAGTTTCTTCTAGAAATAACAGCTACAAAGCGTTTGGGAACCTCAGAATGAAAGACAATGCAAGACTGCTTTGGTGAATATAGACTTTTCTAGAACTAGTGGTTGGTCAGAGCCCCATGCCTGGTAGACCTGAGTCTGGGGATGGCCGCCCTCAGACAGAGGCTGTGCCATCCACTGGTACCAAGCAGCCTGGCAAGGGGGCCCTTTCCCACGTCTCCTGGCTGCCCCAAGCTGCCCACCTTGGAGAAGCATCAAGCCTGCCTCTTAGGCTAAAGGCCTGGTTTGTTGTCCCATTTGCCACGAGCCCTAGAAGGATGCTGAAGTGCTAATCCCCAGTACCCGTGAATCTGACTGTATTAGTTTGCAAGCGCTGACATAACAAAACACCACAGCCTGGATGTTTAAACAGTAGGAATTGATCCTCCAAGTTCTGGAGACCGGAAGTCCGAGATCGAGCTGTTGGCAGGATTGGTCTCTCTTTAGTTTGCAGAAGCCACCTTCTTCCCGTGTCCTCGCCTGGCCTTTTCTCTGTCTACACGTGTTGCTGGCGTCTCTTCCTCGTCTCACAAAGACACCAGTATTGGATCAAAGCCCCACCCTTGTGACTTCATTTAATCTTAGTTCCTCTTTAAAGGTCCAATCTCCAAAGACAGTCACATTGAGGATTAGGGTTTCAATGTATGAGATTTGGAGGGGACACTTATTTGGAGTGACCTTATTTGGAAATAGAATGATCAGGTTAAGATTATAAAGCTGAGGATTCACACTAGGATGGGTCCTCGTCCAATATAACTGCATCTTTACAGAATGGGGAAATTTGGACAGAGAGACACGTACACGGAGAGAATGCCATGTGAGGATGAAGGCTGAACTCTGGGGGAGGCATCTGCGAGCTAGGAATGCCAGAGACTGCCAGCAAACCACCAGAATCCAGGGGAAAGGGTGCAACAGGGTCTCCTTCACAACCCCCAGAAAGTACCAGCCCTGCTGACACCTGGATCTCAGACTTTAAACACCCAGAACTATGGACAACACATTTCTATTGTTTAAATCCCCCAGTTTGTGGTGCTTTGCCATGGCATCCCCAGGAAATAAATATACCCCCTGACAAAGAACTCCTATCACACTCTGATTCTCCTGTCAATCTTCCCTGGCTTCTCAAGTCACCCTAACCCCACGGAGGACAGAGCCTCAGGCATTTAAAGGGACTGAGTGGACTAACATGAGATGTACAATATTGTCAATTAGGGTGACGGAAGAGGATATGACATACTATCATAGCTTCAGTTGTGTCCAACTCTTTGCAATGTTATGGACTGTAGCTCTCCAGGCTCCTCTGTCCCTGGGATTCTCTAGGCAAGAATACTGGAATGGGTTGCCATGTCCTCCTCCAGGGGATCTTCCCAACCCAGGGACCGAACATGTGTCTCTTACGTCTCCTGCTTTGGCAGGTGGGTTCTTTACCACTAGCGCTACCTGGGAAGCCCATAACATTATCATTTCATCCTGAATCCCATTTTTGTGTTTATTTTATCATGTACAAACTATTAGTATAGTAGTACATGTATGTGATTTATAAATAATCATGTGCACTTGTATCAGGGTAGGGAGGGCTCCATGTTCAAAATGTTTTGACTATAGGGTTGTGTTATCATTCAACCCAGAGACCACTGTTTCAATGTGGGGAGTCAGTGCTGAAGAATTAGACCAGAGGGCTCCTGTTCCGGAGGATTTCATGTGGGAATCAGAAGAAAAGATTTTGGAGCTCTAAAGAGAGTTCTTAAGGTTGTACAAGAAGATTCAACAAACAAAAGATTGGAGACAAATTGTAGGTTTCCCCATTGCCCTGGAGCGCTGCACTTGGATTACTTACGACGTCACCGTATGTCTCACAATGTGTAGTATTTTGACCTACTTCATTTGTCTCACCCACTTCATTTGTCTCAAGGTCCTCTGAGTCTCACATCATGTGTGTCCACGGTGAGGTCCCAGTGGGTGATTCACGGTGCTCTATGTGGAGAGGAGATGGCAGGGCCCAAGCTGACACCGGGACACTGGGAGCCTTTCTCTTTAAGCATCTCCATCCTGAGAGTGACAAGTGAAGTTCAGGGGGGAGGGGAGAGAGGAGAGTGAGACAGAGAGAAGCAGGAAGGCAGACCTCAGGGGGAGAGGCAGGTAAACAGAGAAAAATACAATGGGAGGGGGTCTGAGAGACAGAGAGATCATTGGAGGGCTGAGCTAGGAGGCAGAAAGTTGGAAGCAGAGGAGAGGGAAGAAACCATAAGAAAAATTCAATACTTGCAAAAGGTTGTGCAAACACTTAGTAATTTTCTCATACGTCGTAATTTCAGTTATGTCGAGGGCTTTACTTAGACATGATTCCAATCTGTATTATCCCACTCTTTTAAATAAACTTGCTTTACATCTGGAATTTTGGACATTAGAGGTTCTAGAGTGTGCTGTGCCCTCAGGCTGGGAAAGGCCATATTTTTGGGGTGGCCTCAGAGCACCAAGTTTTGGAATCTGAAGCTCTGGGTGTAAACTATTAAGCTGCCCGGGGGGTGTCCTGGTCCTCTCCCCCCAGAAGCTGAGAACACATGTTCTCTCTGTCCTCATAGCTGCCTTGATTCCAGGAGAAAGGACAGAGTGAGAGAGGAAGGGCTCTGGGTGTGGATGCCTCCCTTCCTCTCCTCTCTGTGTTACCATAGTATCTCGTTTCCTTGGTTACCGGTGGCCAAGGAAAGGACACTGGGCAAGTGCAGGATTTTGATGGAGCTTGCTAAAGAGAGATGTCAGCACAGACCTTGTCTCATTTAAAAGAACACTCGTTCTGAGATGTTGCTCAAGAATGGGGGTGGGGAAGAAATAGGTGGTTCTCGTGAAGCTGGAATTTAGAAATTTCACTTCACTGGATAGAAAGGAACCACTTAAAAAATAACCTTGAGGAATCAAAGCCAGGGAGGCCTTACCCAGCTTTGCACATCGCTGGAGATCTGGAATTGGCAAGAAGGCTGTGATGCTAATTAAGAAATGATTTCTGCAAATGCTCACTTTAACTGCTCCCAGCTTGGACTAGCTCAGTAACTGGCTTGCTATTTTCCCTGGATAACTAAGCACCCTCAGGGAATATAGGGATTTGCCACTTCCACTGTGAGTGTCAGGCATCAGTCTTTAATGGTCCCAAGAGGCCACAGAGACCTACGAAGTCTCTCCAGGGAGCCTCTAGATTTTTTTTTTTTGACAGCTAAATGATGTGGAGGAGAGCAGCCCTCGATTTTACTCAACTTTTGAGAGTCAGTCAAGATATCTCTCCCTCCTATACGTTTGTCTTGACTTTTCCCCCCACACTGGTGCCCTCCTTCGAGAACCCTAGGAATTACATTTGTCATTGAAAATTTTATCGTTGAATTTACTACATCGCTCACTACCTGTATGATTATTGGTCTTTCTCCTCTGCCAGGTTTTGAATTTTCTTACTCTTTTTAAACATTGTTTTATTTTGAGAGAGAGAGGTAGGTAACACATAAAGGTGTCAACAAATTAGATCAGTATAAAAGGATCTGTGATAAAAAGGCTCCCCCAGCTGGAGTCCCCATTTGTGGCCCGCTCCCTCAGGGCAGCCATCATTTCCACTTTTTGTGTGTTTGTCTAGGGAGTGGATGCAGAAATGAGTGTCTTTTTCTGTCTCCCTCCCTATTTCTCCTTCATCCTTTATCTTCCTCCCTCTGTCTCTTTAATCTGAATGATATAGTCCACACTATTCTGCTTGTTACATTTAAAAAACAATTAGCAACCTATCTTGAAGATCTTTCTAAGTATGTATAGAATTTTAAAAATGCAATGTAGCATTCCACTATATGAGTCTACCTCTTTTCTCACTCATCTTGGATTTCCGAAGGCTTCCAGTACAGACCCAGCCCGTAGTAGGTGGTCAATGAGCATTTGTCAGATTTTTTATTCATGAAAAAAAAAAACTCTCTATGCTAAGAGATCTTAATTAGTGCATCGGGGATATGAAAAGGTCAAGTACGTGGAAGGAGTTCCCCCCAAAATAAGGCATGTGTATCTGGTGGGAGTAGGCTAGTGCCTGTGGACTTGCTGGGGGAAGAGGAAAGTAAAAAGACGCTAAAGGGGCCCCAAATGGAGCTAAACGTAAGAATCCAACTTTCTGGGACTTTGCTTGATGCGCAGGTGGTGTCTCAGCTGGTGTTCTGTGAATCCTGTCCATTCTTCAGCTGATATTTTGACTGTGGTCTGGATTTGTTCCCTCTGCTTTTGTTTGTTTTCTTTATGGGCAGAGACAATGTGAACGCTCTCTGGCTGTCATCCGCGGCTGATGCTAGCTTGCTTTGTGGCTCAGAGCTGCCGTGGTCAGTTGTAGGCTGTCAGGATAATGATGTGGGACATGCCACGCGGCCTCACACTCCGGGCACCTTTATGTTTTCTAGGGGGATGAAGACGCCTGGAAATGAGGGCTCCTTCTCTCACTCTCTGTCTGCACTAAAGCTAATAGTTTAGGGGAAGCCGTGTGCACTGCAGTTTGCTCCTGAGAGCCTAGTGTCCTGAGTTTATCCTTCACCCACACCTGCCATTATTTTGTCCCCACTTTGAAGCAGACAGGTATCCAGGAAGCTTGAAGGAGGCTGTGCTTGCTGGAAGAGGTGACAGAAGGGTGTGCTGTAACAACTAAAATTCAGTTCAGTTCAGTTCAGTCACTCAGTTGTGTCTGACTCTTTGTGACCCCATGAATCGCAGCATGCCAGGCCTCCCTGTAAATCACCAACTCCCAGAGTTCACTCAGACTCACGTCCATCGAGTCAGTGATGCCATCCAGCCATCTCATCCTCTGTCGTCCCCTTCTCCTCCTGCCCCCAATCCCTCCCAGCATCAGAGTCTTTTCCAATGAGTCAACTCTTTGCATGAGGTGGCCAAAGTACTAGAGTGTCAGCTTTAGCATCATTCCTTCCAAAGAAATCCCAGGGCTGATCTCCTTCAGAATGGACTGGTTGGATCTCCTTGGAGTCCAAGGGACTCTCAAGAGTTTTCTCCAACATCACAGTTCAAAAGCATCAATTCTTCGGCACTCAGCCTTCTTCACAGTCCAACTTTCACATCCATACATGACCACAGGAAAAACCATAGCCTTGACTAGACAGACCTTTGTTGGCAAAGTAATGTGTCTGCTTTTGAATACGCTATCTAGGTTGGTCATAACTTTCCTTCCAAGGAGTAAGCGTCTTTTAATTTCATGGCCGCAGTCACCATCTGCAGTGATTTTGGAGCCCCCAAAAATAAAGTCTGACACTGTTTCCACTGTTTCCTCATCTCTTTCCCATGAAGTGATGGGACCAGATGCCATGATCTTCGTTTTCTGAATGTTGAGCTTTAAGCCAACTTTTTCACTCTCCACTTTCACTTTCATCAAGAGGCTTTTTAGTTCCTCTTCACTTTCTGCCATAAGGGTGGTGTCATCTGCATATCTCAGTATTTCATGTTGCCTTGACATCTGGTAAAATTGAGATGGCCTCCAATGGTTTAACTACAAGTTCTTCTCCTAAGGCTGCTCCCAAGGACACCATCCCCCCTCAATAACCCTCCTTATCAGAGGACCAGGCATAGTTTCTGCTTATCCCTGGGTGGTGGTTTCAGTCCCCTCCCTGTCAATGGAATTATTCAGACAGAAACCACGTCCTCCCCGGGGATCCAAGGAACACCTTTTGGTACTGCAGAGCCTGCCTCTCACAGCGCCTGGTTGTTCACTCTGTTCCTGAGTGGCCCGGCACGGTGTGCAGTGTTCCCCTCCCCCGGCCTATGAGTGTGATGACTAATAAGAGGCTGCGTTGATCTCATGTGTCCTGGATCGGGTATTGTGTGTTCATCCATCCCCACAACTCTAGGGTGGGAATCCCGGAATCCTTCCCTCCCTCCCTCACCGACAAGGTGAATGGGGCTTAAAACAAAGGGTGCCTGATTCGGTCTGAACTAAGTGCCTCAGCATCATCTGAAACACTTGTTAAAAATGTGCTTTTACACCCAAGAGTTTCTGAAGGTTCTGGAGTGGTGCCTAAGAATCTGCATTCTAACAGGCCCAGGTTATTCCCATTTGGGTGATATCCAGCTATGACTTCCAAAACTTCTCCTTGCAGTCTGGATGTTGATAGGGAATCCGGGGAAGTGTAGGAAATACGATGTTTCACCGCCTTTGCGTAGTCTCTTTTGTCTTCCTGCTTAAAGGTACCCCTGCCCCTACAAGGTGGGTCAGGGCTTTCCAGTTCCATCAACACTTGGTTCTGGAGGTCAGAGCCAATAGTAGTGAAGCATTTACAAGCTTGTTCTCCTTTTAATAAAATCTGGAAGGTTAAGTCACAGAGTCCCACCAAACAGGGAGCTTGGAGGAGCCTCATGGGAGGACGAGGGTGGGGTGGGGAAGTATGAGAGATGGCTCAGTTTGGAGTCTGGACTTCTTCTTGAAGCTCAAAAGTTACCTTGCCTGGCTGGGCCAAGTAGGGAACAGGAGACTTCTCTTTCAAGATCTCTATTAATAGTTGAGTCTAAGTTTATAGGAAGTCACAGAAGAATTTGACATAGATAGCCACTGGGTACATATATGAATTTGTTCATTCACTTTATATTTATTGATATCTTACTATGTTCCAGGGAAGCATTGTGTCAGGGGCTAGGTAAACAGTAGTGAATTAAATAGACATGGGCAGATGAATGGATAAGAAAGCTGTGGTACATATGCACAGTGGAGTATTACTCAGCCATTAAAAAGAATACATTTGAATCAGTTCTAATGAGGTGGGGAGAGGGTGGGATGATTTGGGAGAATGGCATTGAAACATGTATAATATCGTGTATGAAATGAGTCACCAGTCCAGGTTCGATGCACGATACTGGATGCTTGGGGCTGGTGCACTGGGATGACCCAGAGGGATGGTATGGGGAGGGAGGAGGGAGGAGGGTTCGGGATGGGGAACACGTGTATACCTGTGGCGGATTCATGTTGATATATGGCAAAACCAATACGATATTGTAAAGTTAAAAAATAAAATAAATAAATAAATAAAAAATAAGTAGACATGGAACTTAGCTGGAGGGAGCTCACAGATTGGTGGTGCATATGTGCTCAGTCACTAAGTCATGTCTGACTCTCTGTGACCCCATGGACTGTAGCCTGCCAGGCTCCTTCTGTCCATAGGATTTCCTAGGAAAGTATACTGGAGTGGGTTGCCATTTCCTTCTCCAGGGGAACAGACTGGTGGAGAAAGGCATTAAAGAAGGAACTAAGTGAATGCATAATACTGATTTGTTAAGGGCTATAATGGAAAAGATGCTTTGAAGGTCTTAGTAGGATACTTTCATTTGCAATAGGAGAAACCCAACTCAAAATTGTCTAAGCAGAAAGATACATTGGCTCAAGTAACTGGGTCTTTATCTCACTGCCTTTCTTTTGTTAGCCTTCTTCTCTTGGGCTTCCCCCTCACCCCACCCCCACCCTTGCCAAGGGTCCTGGTTTCCAGCAGCCCTGTGGATATGTCTGCATGGCTTGTAATCCAAGAGGAAATAGAACTTAGCTCTCAGTGACCTTTGTAAAATTCCTGAGAGAGGACTTTGATTGGCAGCCCAGGAGTCACTTGCTAAGGTCTGTAACTAGAGGGTAGAGAGACTTGAGTTCTACCTGAACCCCAGGGAATGGGGAAAGAACAATTCCCCAAAGGTATGGAGGTTAAGGGTGGGAAGAGAGAATTATGCAGACAAGGCAGTGTCCAAAAACAGAGAAACCTCACTGATTCGTGGAGTTGGGAAGGGCCTTTCTTAGAAAGTGCTATTTGGATGAAGATGTCCTTTCTCTGTTTCTGAAAAGGTTTGATGCCTGAGAGGTACAAAGAGGAGAGGGCCAGCATATGTGGACTGTTCTTTACATCTGCCAGTCATTTAGGGATGGGAAGGCATGAGAGGGTTCCTAAATGACTATTAATATAAGTCAGCAACCGTTGAGCTACTCCAGGGCAAATCATTCTGAGTGGGGTGAGTGGCCTTCTTCCCCAGAGGCAAGTGGTGGCCGAGATTACATCTGACGATGGTAACTTCAGCACTTTGGCAGGGACTGGGACTGGTGGTACGTCTCTCTGGGTTGATACTTGGCTTACTTTTCTAAAGAATTCATTTTATAATTTTATTTCTCCCTTTTATTAAAAAATTAAAGGGTATCTACAATACACAATGTTTATTTCAGAAATAAGTTAAAATCAGATAAGCAAAGGGCGAAACAAGAATCACTCTAAATCTCACTTTCCACTTGGAAACATTTTAATGTATAGCCTTCTGCTTCTTCTCTTTCCTTACTCCCCTTCTCTCTCTCTCTCTCCACATATGCACACATATATGTGTGCCTACATATATATGTGTGTATACATATTTATATATACCTATATATGTAAGATGGACTCAATTATAAAATATTCTGAAATCTGAATGACCTATCATATATCATTCTTAAGCATCTCCCTCAGTTTATTAGGAATATTGTTCTAATGGTTTTCTTTTCTTGTAATATATTTGTCAAGTTTTGGTTTTAGAGTTAAACCAATCTCACAAAATGAATTGGAAAGTATTATCTCTTCTTTCTTCTGAAAATTTTTATAGAATTTGTGTAATTTCTTTCTTAAAATTTTGATAAAATTCACAAGTAAAGCTATCTGAGCCTGGAGTTTTCGCTAGGGGAAAAGTTTAGATCAAACATTCAATTTCTTTAATAGATATAAGGTGAATCAGATATTTTATTTGATAATTTTTGTCTTTCAAGGAATTTGCCCATTTCACATGTGCTTTTCAATTTAATGGTATAAAGTTGTTCATAATATTCTCTCATTATCCTTTTGATTTCTATAGGATCTATAGTGATGTCTCTTCTGATATTGGTAATCTCTCTTTCCCTCTCTTTCTTCCTTTCTTTCCCCTACCCTTTCTTCCTGTCAGTATAGCTAGGAATTTTAAAATTTTATTTGTCTTTTCAAAAAACTGACTGCCAGTTTTATTGATTTTAACCTTTCTTTTCCTTTCTAATATAAACATTTAAAGGCATGAATTTCCTTCTAAGCACTACTTTAGCTGTATCACACAAATTTCAATAAGTTGTGTTTACATCATTCTTAATTTTAAACATATTTCTTGTTTTCCTTGTGATTTTTTATTTGACTCCTAAGCTCCTTAGAAATGTGTTATTTAGTTTCCAAATATGTTTTCATTTTCAAATTATTTATTTGTTGTTAATGTTTTAAAATTTGATTTCATTTGCTCAATTTGATCAGACTACAGACATAATGTGATTTCAATCCATTTAAATTTACTAAAGCTTTTTTGTTTGATTTTTATGGCCCAGCCTATAGTCTATCTTGGTAAATGTTTTTTAAAAATGCAATATGGATTCTACTGATGTTGGCTGTTACATTAAAAAAAAATTTGGCCACACCCTGCGGCATATGGAACCCTAGCTCCCTGACCAAGGATGAAGCCTGCACCCCTGCGCTGAATTGAGGGTGGAATCTTAACCACGGGGCCTCCTGGGAAGTCCCTGGCTATTGCATTCTATTAGCACCTGCCAGTCGAGCTGGTTGAGAGTGATCTTCAAGTGTTTTGTATCTTTATAGATTTTTCTGTCTACTTATTCTATCAATTACTGAAAAAGGTGTCCTAAAATTTCCAACAGTAACTGCGAATGTGTCTTTTTCTCCTTTCATTTCTGTCAGTTTTTGCTCATGTATTTTAAGTTTTGTTACTAAGTGCATTCACATTTAGGATGGCTTTGTATTCTTGATGAATTGACCCTTTTATCTTTCAATAGGAAGAATCAAGAACACTTCCCGATTCAGTTGGTTAACAAGGCTTGTATAACATTGATATTAAAACCAGATCAAAACATTACAAGATAAAACTATAGGACAATATCCCTGATGCACACAGACAAAAGCACCCTCAAGAAATACTAACGAATTGAATCTAGCAATATATAGACAGTATAATGCATTATGTTAGCTTGAGTCCTCCAGGAAACAGATGATGAGATAGAAAGGACTGCAAGAAATTTATTTGGGGGTAACATCTGTGAAAGAGCTTTTGAGGTGGCTCAGTGTTAAAGAATCTGCCTGCTAATGCAGGAGATGTGGGCTCAACCCCTGGGTAGGAAAGATCCCCTGGGGAAGGAAATGGCACCCCACTCCAGTATTCTTGCCTGGGAAATCCCACGGACAGAGGAACCTGGCAGGCTACAGTCCATGGGGTCACAGAAGAGTCAGATACAACTTAGCGACCACCACCAAACACTTGTGAAACATAAGGGACGAGAGCACAATTCTTCAGGCAAAGCTCTCAAACCATGAAGCAGCTCTGATACCTGTGAAAAGAAAGGGAGAAAGTAAGCTTGGTCAGGAAGGTGCAGCTCTAACAAAGCCTTGACTAGCCATTGAAGCTCTGTAGAGAAGATTGCTCATTAGAGAACTGCTGTGTTTGGTAGAATTGGACAGATCTCAGGACCAATACTAGAGCTTCCCCAATGACAGCAGTAAAGAATCCACCTGCAGATGCAGGAGACACAGGTTTGATCCCTTGGGTCAAACCCCTGGAGGAGAAGATTGCAACTCATTCCCATATGACATTCAACAAGTCATGAAATGAATAATGAAAAGAAATAAAAGGTATGCAGATTGGAAATGAAGGAGTAAATCTTTTTACCTTACAGATGATATGGTCATCTATATAGACAAATCCCAAGAAAATCCTAAAAATGTTGTTGGAAAAAGTGAATTTTAGAAACAGTACAGGATAGAAAGTAAAAAACCAAAATATCAATTGTTTTTCTATATACTAGCAATGAACAATGGGAAACTGAAATAAAAATAAAAAGACAGACAAAACTTGGGTGTAAATCTAATAAAATAAGTGCACAATCTGTACACTAAAACAATTTCTGAGAGAAACTAAAGATTAGCTGAATAAATGGGTATAGCAGCATTTATAGGCGAGAGACTTATTGTTAAGGTGTCAGTTCTCCCCAAAGCAATCTATAGATTCGTTGTAATCCCAGTCAAAATCTTAGTAGCCTTTTTAAAATTTGATAGGCTGATTTTAAAATGTATATGAAAATGCAGATAATTTAGAATTGCCAGCATGATTTTTAAAAATAAGAAAAACATTGGAGGGCATTCACTACCTGATCAGTATAATACACCTGTTGGAACTTGATAAGTTACACTTATCAAGACAGTATGGTGTTGCATAAAAAAATCAACATATAGATTAGAGGAACAGAAGGGAGATTCCAGAAATAAATTTGCACGTATAAAGCCAACTGATTCTTGACAAAAGCACCAAAGTAATTCAGTGAGGAAATGCTAGTCTTTTCAACAAAGATGTAGGCCCAATGTGATAATTGATGCAGAAAAATTGGATATCAGTGTTGAAAAAATAAACCTCAACCATTACATATAAAATTTAAAACATAAAGCTAGAAATTATCATAGGCTTAAACATTGAAATGAAAATTATGACGTTTCTAGAAGAAAATATAGAAGGAAAATCTTTGCAATTTTGTTAGGCAATACTGTATTAGACAGGATATAAAAAGCACAAACCATAAAAGTTGGTTAAGTCAGACTTCATAAAAACCCAAAAGGTACCCTTTGGAAAAACACTCTTTAAAAAAGGAAATGTAAACCAAAATTGGGAATTAATTCACAATACATCCATCTGGCAACGGACTTGTATGTGAAATCTTTAAAGCACCCTCACAATATAATACTAAGAAGACAGATCATCTAATTTTAAAATAGACAAAATACAGACATTTCTCCAAAGAAGACAGATGACCAACAAGCTCATTAAAAGATGCTCAACTTTGCTTATTAAAGAAGCGCAAATCAAAACTACCATGTGGAATCACCTCACACCAGTTCAAATGGGCATTATGAAAAGGTCTACAAATAATCAATGCTGGAGAGAGTGCAGAGAAAAGGGAACCCTCCTACACTGTTGGTGGGAATGTAAATTGGTGCAGCCATTGTGGAAAACAATATTGAGGTTCCTTAAAAACTAAAACCGGAGTTATCATATGATCTAGCAATACCATTCATGGGGCATATGTAGAGGAAACTCTAATTTGAAAAGATACCTGCACCCCAATGTTCATTGCAGCTGTATTTACAATAGCCAAGATATGGAATGATCTAAATGTCCACTGACAGATGAGTGGATAAAGAAGATGTGGTACATATAGACAGTGGAATACTACTCAGCCATAAAAAGAATGAAATACTGTCATTTGCAATAGCGTGGATAGACCTAGAGATTATCATATTAAGTGAAGTCAGTCAAAGACAAATATTACATGATATCACTTGTTTGTGGAATCTAAAAAATAATATGACTGAATTTATTTGATAACAAAAATAGACTCATAGACATAGAAAACAAACATATGGTTACCAAAGGGGAAAGAGGAGAAGGGATAAATTAGGAGATTAGCTAGGAGTATGAAATTGAGCTTCTCTGGTAGCTCAGCTGGACAAGAATCTGCCTGCAATTCAGGATACCGTGGTTTGATTCCTGGGTCAAGAAGATCCCCTGTATTGATGTTTTTCTTTCTGGCTTACTTCACTCTGTATAGTAGGCCCCAGTTTCATCCACCTCATTAGAACTGATTCAAATGTATTCTTTTTAATGGCTGAGTAATATTTCATTGTGTATATTACCACAGCTTTCTTATCCAGAATGGAGACGCATGTACACCTGATTCATGGCAATGTATGTTAAAACCACTACAGTATTGTAAAGTAATTAGCCTCCAGTTAAAGTGAATAAATTTAGAAAAAAAAATAAAAAGAATGTCCTTCAGAAAAAAATAAAAAGAAGATCCTCTGGAGGAGGGATAGGCTACCCACTCCAGTATTCATGGGCTTCCTTGGTGTCTCAGATGATAAAGAATCTGCCTGTGATGTGGAAGATCTGGATTCAATCTGTGGGTTGGGAAGATCCCCTGGAGGATGGCATGGCAAGCCACTCCAGTATTTTTGCCTGAAGAATTCCTATGGATGAGGAGCCTGGGGGGCTACAGTCCATGGGAGTGCAAAGAGTTGGACATGACTGAGCGACTAAGCACAGCACAGCACATGAGATTAATAGATATATACCAATATAGAGGAAATAGATAAATAGCAAGGATTTACTACATAGCACAGGTAACTATACTCAAAATATCCTATAATAATCTCTAATGGAAAATAATCTGAAAAGAAATATATCTCACAATGAGATATAACTATACAACCATTAGAGTGACCAAAATGCAAAAGAAGGACAATACCAAGTGTTGGCAAAGTTGTAGGGCACCTGGAACTCCCCTGCATTGTTAGTGAGAATGTAAAATGGTACGATCACTTTGGAAAACTGTTCAGCAGTCTTTAAAGTTTCTTTATTTCGTTGCAGTATAGTTGCTTTGCGTTAGTTTCAGCTGTATAGCACTGTGTTAGTTTCAGCTGTATAGCAAAGTGAATCAGTTACACAGATACATATGTCCCCTGTGTTTCAGATTTCCTTTCCATTTAGGTCACCACAGAGCATTGAGTAGAGTTCCCTGTGCTATATAGTAGGTTCTCACTAGTTATCTATTTTATATGTTTTAGTGTATATATATCAATTCCAACTCATCCCACCCCTCCTACTTTGGTATCTATAAGTTTATTGTCTACATCTGTGTCTCTAATTCAGCAGTTTTTAAAACTAGTTTAACATATACTTACCATATGACTCAGTTATTTCACTACTAAGTATTTACCACGTATGTCCACAAAAAAAAAATCCCCAAAAGAAATATTCATAGGAGCTTTACCCAGAATAGCCCCAACTAGAAATAACCAACCAACAACCTAAATATGCACCAACAGCTATACAATATGCATAAAATGAAATGCCGCTCAACAATAAACAATGAACTACTAATACAGATAAGATTGATGAATCTATAAAACATTATGCTTAGCTAAAGCAACCAAACACAGAAGACTGCATATTATATGATTCAACTTAGATAAAATTCTGCATTCTAATAGTAATTGCAGAATAATTCATAGGAGCCAAGACATGGAAACATCTATTGACTGATGAAGGATTAAGGGAAAAGTGGAGTATGCATACAATGGAACATTATTTGGCCTTAAAAAAGAAGGAAATTCTGCCATTTGCAGCATGGATGAATCTGGAGGACATTACGTTAAGTGAAATAAAGTAGGCACAAAAGATTCCACTTATACGAGGAATCAAAAACAGTCAAACATATACAGGGAAGAGTTGAATGGTGGTTGCCAGGAGCTGGGAGACAGGGACAGAACATGGAAAGGCATTATTCAAAGGGCATAAAGTTTCAGTTATGGAAGATGGATAAGTCCTAGAGATTTACTGTACAGTATAGAGCCTATATTTAACAATGCTGTATTGTACACCTAAATACAATTAAGAGGGTGGCTCTTATACATTCATATTGCAAAAAGTAATAATAAATAAAGAAGGTGGGACAAAACTTTTGGCGGTGAGGGATAGGTTTCTGACATAGTTTGTAGCGGTGGTTTCACAGATGTATTGTTGCTGTTCATTTGCTCAGTTGTGTCTGACTCTTTGCGACCCAGTGGACTGCAGCATGCCAGGCTACCCTGTCCTTCACCATCTCCCGGAGATGTATAATTATTTCATCAAGTGGTATATATTAAATATGTGTAGTTTTTTGGTAGGTCAATCATAACTCAAAGAAGAGATTCTAAAACAGACACTAATCTACAGTGACAGAAAACGGATTCCTATTTGCCTACAACTGAGAGGTTGGGGGAGACTGACTGTCAAGATCATGAAGAGACTTCTTAAAGTGATGGTAATATTATGTGTCTTGACTGGGGCGAAGGTCTCATGTGTATATATATTTGCCAACTCATAGAATTAATGAGTATGTTTTATTGCATACAAGTGAAACCTCAACAAAGTTACTTTGATTAAAAAGAGGCTCCTTAGTGTTTAATTATATGGATTTATTGAGTCAAGTCTTTAATAAATTTTCTACTCCTGGATATTTAGGCTGTTTCTGAGTTTTCATTATTTAAAAAATACCGTTATGCACATATATGCACATGCATCTTAGGATATATATTCAATTACTTTTTTAGGTTAAATTTTAAAAATCAAATCAATTGGATCACTCGATATGTACTGATAACATGACCTCTATAGGTGTTGAATCAAATTTCAGTCCCACCAACCACCAATGAAACACAGAAGGGGTTGAGTGAGGATGGGGATTATCCCATCCAAACCTACCCCAGATAAAAAATCAATATTCAGAGATTTGGCCATAGGGTCATCTCTGTCTTGCTTGTTAGAAAATCTGCCTCTTTGCCTTTATTTAGTCCAGTAATCACAGGTGTGGTTATTCTGAAAATATCACGGAGTCAAGCACTGATTCACTCTGGGAGGAGAGGGTTGGAGGTTGAGAGGGATTCTCTGGAATTAAGAGCCTTGCTTCATAGGATTATTTTAAGTTGTAGTTAAATATATGTATATAAAACATTAAAATTTCCACTTTAACCATTTTTTAAAAGATTATTTAAAAAGAACAGTTTTAGGTTCACAGCAAATTTAGGAGGAAAGTATAGGGTTTCTGTATACCTCCTGCCCTCACATATGCATAAACTCCCCCATTATCAACACCCCCACCAGAGTGGTATATTTGTTACAATCAATAGAACCTACATTGATACATCATTATCACAGAACAGTTTATATTAAGGTTCATTCATGGTGTTGTACATTCTATCGGTTTAGACAAATACATATGACATATCTCTACCACGGTAATATCATTGGAAGTAGTTTTATACCTTAAAAATCCTTTGTGCTCTGCTAATTCACCGGTCTCCTCCCACCCTTAGCCACTGCTAACCATTGATCATGGGATTATTTTTAAACATGGGAGAATAATCAAACATTAAATTTGGAATCCAGTGTGATAAGAGCCATGCCAGAGGGCCAGAAGAGGCCACGCTTGATATAACTGTTGAACAGAGGGTGGTTGCTGCAGGCTCGGGCAGCCTGGGAAGTGCAGGCTGCAAGCCCAGCTCTGCCTGTATTGGAGCAATGTGCCACAGAGGCCGGACCTAACCTGGGGAGGAAGGACCTCCCTGAGGAGGCAGAGTGGGGAGCAGACCATGTGTGCCCACATGCGAAAACCTGCATTCTGACCACCCTTAGGATGGACCGCTGGAGAAAGGGAAGGACACCTGAGATGTGCCATTAGCACCAGCTCCTGTCTGCACCCAGATCTGACTTTAGGAAGAGCAGATGGTAAAGGCCTTCCATCTCCATGTCTGACTGCTCGTGTTCCCAGCGTGTTCCATCATGGTCACTGTCAAGGTTAAGAGCATAGGCTCTTGAGTCAGACTGTGCGTTCAAAGCTCTGTCCACTTCTTACCGGTCGTGGGACTCTGAGCCATAAATGCTGCCTCTCTGTGCCTCACTTCCCTCGTTGTTAAAAGGAAGATAATAGCAGTGCCTGTTGTTGTTTAGTTGCTAAGTCGTGTCTGACTCTTTTGCAACCCCATGGACCACAGCCTGCCAGGTTTCTCTGTCTAGGGGATTTCCCAGGCAAGAATACTGGAGTGGGTTGCCATCTTTCCAACCCCAGGACTGAACCCGCATCTTCTGCACTGGCAGGTGGGTTCTTTGCCACTGAGCCACCAGGGAAGCCCAATAGTGGTGCATATGTCTTGGCTTATTGTGGGGATTAAATGAGTCTATCTATGTAAAGGTTTTAAAGTCCTCAGTAAAGCGTAGGTGTTCTAGTTACCAGTCAGCCAGCAGACAGTGTGCCTGGGCCAAGCCAGGATCATTTTAGGGTGCTGGGGATCCAGCATGAAGAAAACAAATTGATATCTCCTGTGAAGGTGATTGCATTCTAGTGAGTTGTAACAGAGGAGGAAACAGAAACTCAGGAAAAGACCAGATATGATAAGTGCTGTCATGGCGGGTGACTGAGGATGGAAGGTTCTTTAGGTTTCCATTGGATGGTTGGCAAAGCTGTCTCAGGGGAAGGGCTTCTTAAGCAAAAATGTGAAGGATGAGAAAAAGCCATATAAAGTTCTGGAGGCAGAACCTTACATCAGCACATGCAAAGGTCCTGAGATGGTCTTGCTATGATGCAGAACAGGCAGAAGCCTGCGAGGCTGGAGGGCAGTGAGTGAGGAGAGATGAAGAAAGAGCGACCAGAAACCCCATCTGCTGCAGCCCTGAGTAAGGAGTTCAGACTCTTTAGTGCTTTCACAGAAATACTCTAGAGAGACATGAGGCAGGAAACGGGCGTATCTGATAAACTAGATGACTGTGATGTTCTCGCTGCTTCCTCAAATGTCTTTTTGTCACATTCTTAACAGCTGGTCATGCCAACCTATTACCATAAATTTAGTCAAAATGCACCACTTAGGAATAACGCTCTTGGGAGTAGCCTCTTTCCTGAGCCACCCTCCTTCTGTCCCCACCCTGCGCTACTGTCCAGAGGCAGGATGTTGGGCCACAACCAGGACAGTCTTGTCAGCTGCCCTGAGGATGTAGGAATCCCACTCACTCTTCAGTCATCTGCTGTTTTTTGAGCGATTCTCTTGTGTACTGAACTGAGCCGGAGGCTGTGGACAAGAAGTGGATGCTGAGGTCTCTGCGCACGCCCTAGGGGGAGCTTGGTCTAGTTATGGAGTTAAGACTTACCTGAAATAATTAGTAAGTGGTTTCAAAGTGAAAGTCGCTCAGTCGTGTCCAGCTCTTTGCAACCCCATGGACTGTAGCTGCCAGGCTCCTCTGTCCATGGAATTCTCCAGGCAAGAATACTGGAGTGGGTTGCCATGCCCCCCCTCTAGGAGATCTTACCAACCAAGGGATTGAGCCCAGGTTTCCCATATCGCAGGCAGATTCTTTACCATCTGAGCCACCAGGGGAACCCAAGTGGTTTAAGGCATGATCAAAATTCATTGTTAGATTGGATGGCTTATAGGCAGCCGAGGGTTATAGGAGTTCAGAGAGCCAGCAACACAGATGACAGATTTTAGAGGTCCCGTAGACCACGGCAGCAGCCAGGGCCCCTGGTAGAAGATTCCCACAACTGCAGTTCTGCCAAACCTCTGGGAGAAAACAGATCCTCTGGGGTAAACCCAGAAGAGACTCTGACAGCAGCTACCTCACGGGGAGACACACACACACACACACACACACACACACACACCTCTTTAATACGTATGATCCTGGTAGAAGTGA
Source organism: Bos grunniens (assembly GCF_055505025.1). Classification (NCBI taxonomy): domain Eukaryota; kingdom Metazoa; phylum Chordata; class Mammalia; order Artiodactyla; family Bovidae; genus Bos; species Bos grunniens. The sequence goes on from NC_141182.1 coordinate 17,484,364, forward strand.
AAAGTTCACAGCTGAACAATACCACCCTGACCTTTAAATGTCTTCAGGTAAATAGCAGTGAGCCGGGTGTGGGAGTGGGAACCTTCAGCTGGAATTTCCGAGTTCTGACGACTGGCCCTGCAGCTTGTGCTACTGACCTGATTTTGGCATGTTCAGAAAACTTTTCTCTAAATCAACCAACCAGCCAGTTAACCAACTAGCACTTAAAAAGTTTTATGTAATTTTAATTTTTTTCAGTTTTCTTGAGATGTAGTTGACCTACATCACTATATAAATGCTAGTTTAAATCACTGTTTAAATACGAGTTTGACTTACATACATTGTGCGCTAATATTATGTAATAATTACCACAATGAGCTTAGTTAATATCATCCATCATTTCATTTAGATACAATAAAGAGAAAAAGAAAAGAATTTCCCTGTGATGAGAACTATTAGAATTTACTCTCATATATCCCAGAGCACGGAGAACTGTAGTCATCGTGTTTACATTATGTCCCTAGCACTTATTTATCTTGTAACTGGAAGTTTGTGCTTTTTGACTCCCTTCATTCAATTCCCCCTCCTCCATCCTATCTCTGAATACGATCTAGTTTTCAACTTCTTTGTTTTCTGCTTTTTAATATTTTTCATTTTTAGATTCCACATATAAACGTGATTATTCAATATTTGTCTTTCTCTGTCTGATTTATACACTTAGGATAATGCCCTCTTAATTCCTCCAAGTTTTTGCAAATGGCAAGATTTCTTTTTTTCTCAAGGCTATCTGATATTACATTCTATCTGTGTATCCATACCACATCTTTTTTATCCATTCATTTGTCAATGGACACTTAACAACCAGTACTTACTGAGCTGTCTGCCTGGTGACACAGGTCTGGTGTGTGTATTCAAAGAGCTTACAGCCAACTAGGAAATGTGCAATGTACATCCAGTAACCACCAAGTGGTGGGGTGATAAAGAGCTTGGTTCCAGACCAGAAAGTCCCAAACCAGAATTTCAAAGCCCATCTGCTATTTACTTGTGAGCTTCAGAAACCACACCAAAAAGCTCTACCTCTCCATCAAGAAAACAAGACCAATAACAAACTCTTTCTTTCAGTTTAATGTGAAGAAGAAGCACAAGTCCTGGAAAATAGGATACATTCAATAAATGTTTAGTCTTTTGAAAGTACTGTTCAGTAACTGTTACTCAAATTGCTATGCTTATATATTAGTGATAGTAACTGCGTGTTCTTAGCTTGGCTCCTGCAAGCAGCCTGAGTTGGGGACCATGTGTGGAAGGTTCAGTGGGGAGTGTTCTTAGGAAATATCCCTGTGAGGGGGTGAGGGTGGCAGGAATGGGCAGGTAGTAAAACAAGTCCTACAGGGAGCTCTGGAGCTGGGTGGCCCTTCGGATGGTCCCACTTAGAGACAGGGGGTGGTCTTTGTATTCTTACATCAGCCAGTCTTTGGCCATGCATGCATGCTAAGTCACTTCAGTCATGTCCAACTCTTTGTGACCCTAGGGACTGTAGCCTTCCAGATTCCTCCATTCATGGGATTCTCCAGGCAAGAATACTGGAATGGGTTGCCATGCCTGTCTCCAGGGGTTCTTCCTGATCCAGGGACAAATCTGCATCTCTTACATCTACCTACATTGGCAGACTGATTCTTTAGCACCACCTGGAAAGCCCTCTTTGTCCATGGGCAAGGGCCAAACCCTGGGTGAGGCAGGTCTCTGAAGTTGAGGGCTATTCCCAGAAGGATGCACTTTGAGCCACAGCTTCTGGGATTCCCAGCAGCCGGAGGCAGACGGGATCTGGACCAGGCATTCAGAGTGCTCTGTGATGTGTCACATCAGATGGAACTCTGGAGTTCATGGATTTGGACTTTCATTCTTGACTGGCAAGGAGCCTGTCATGTGACCATAAGTAAACCATGTTCCTTTTGGGAACCAGAGCTTCCCCAAGATGACATGAAATTGTTGGTCTGAAATTACTTCCACATCCAGCACTCCATGGGCTGAAGCAGTCAGAGAAGTTTTCGTGGAGGAAGAGTGACCTAAGCTGGATCTAAAAGATGACCAGGGTTTGGCTAAGGAGAGCAAGGAGGAAAGGATGAAGAACCAGCTAGGATTCTGTGCAAGGAACCCTTCCAAAGCAACTTTTCAGCCTCAAAACTAGCCCCAACCCTCTCTGGTTCACAGATTTTAAGCTCCTTGAAGTTGGGGTCCATGTCTTGTTTGTGGTGGCCTATTGAGGGTCCAGTACAGACATGAGCACCAATCAATGCTGAATTATAAGGCATCAGGGCTCTGCTTCCCATTACCTCCCCTGAGTCCTTATAGAAAACATACAACAGTGGGGACAAGCCCTTCCCCATGGAGAGCCTGTGATGAGCTGCTGGGCAGAAGACAGAGCCTGGTGGGAGCTGAATCCTGGGACTGTGGAAGAAGTTCCCTGCTGTGCACCGCTCCGTACTAAAGAGGAGCTCCTAAGAAAAACCAGCCCTCCCTTCCCTCTCCCCTTCCCCACATCCTCCAGTATGGAATGGGAGTTGATGGAAAAATGCTCACCACCCAGCCATCACTGGACCCAGGCCTCTGTTGGCTTTGTAGGGACCACTGCAGACATGCTAAAGTCTCCCCCAGACTGGATCCCTCCTTTCTGTTTTGATTTAAAACCTCTCACAGTTCCAACTTCAGCTTCCAAAGGTGGCCTTTCAGGAGTTAACCAAGCCCATCTGCATTCTCCCCAAGTCCTCCCCCCCCACTTTTCTTCCTAGGATTCTGAGATGAAATCGATGCTCCCCACAGGCTGGGCTGAGCAGTTACTCTATACCCTGAGAGCCTGAGCCTCCCTTCCCCCTCTGGAGGAGCTCTCCTCACCAACTCCTGCACTGGCAGGTGCTCAGCACCACTTCAGCAACACTTGGGATTACTTCTAACCACAGATTACACCCCCTTCTCTTGGCGACTCAGATGGTAAAGAATCTGCCTCCAATGCAAGAGACCTGGATTCAATCCCTGGGTCAGGAAGATCCCCTGGAGAAGGGAATGCCAACTCCCTTATTTTTGTTATTCCCTTATAGTCTCACTTCAGTATTCTTGTCTGGAGAATTCCATGGACAGAGGAGACTGGTGGGCTACAGTTCATGGGGCCACAAAGAGTCAGACATGACTGAGTAACTTTTACTCACTCACAGATTATACCAGGAGGAGTCACTGCTAGACCAGACAACTCAACCACTGACCTGTTTTAGGCTCAAGGACTCAAATCTCTCTTTTGTCTCTCTTCCTTTGATGATCATCCTTACAGCTCATTAATTTAATTCAATTCCACATATTCTAAAGGAAATCAACCCTGAATACTCACTGGAAGGACTGATGCTGAAGCTCCAATACCTTGGTCACCTGATGTGAACAGCCAACTCATTGGAAAAGACCCTGATGCTGGGAAAGATTGAAGGCAGAAGGAGAAGAGGGTGACAGAGGATGAGATGCCATCCAATCACCGATTCAATGAACAAGAACCTGGGCAAACTCTGGGAGATGGCAAGGACAGGGAAGCCTGGCGTGCTACAGTCCATAAGGTTGCAAAGAGTGAGACACAACTTGGTGACTGAACAACAACAGCAGTGATGTACTGTGATCTTCAACAGGTGCAGGGGATGTGGAAACAAGTCAGATGCAGTCTCTGCCCATAGGTCCGGTGTACAGAGTACAAGAGGGGACTCCAACTTGCCATGTCTACTCACTCCTGTTGTAGATGAGATTCCAGTCCTCAGGACAGTGTAGGCACCTAAGATGACTTCAAGTAGTATTTTTGAATGAATAAAAGTGCAGCAATGTGAAGTGCTCTATCATGAACAGAGAAGACAGACTTTGAAGAGTTAGGACTTGAAGATTTAGGAGTTGAACTCTGAAGACCTAGTTCAAGTTCAAGAACTTCTACTTGCTAGCTGTGTGGTCTTGAGCTCATGTCTTGATCTCTCTAAGGTAAGTGGGGCTAATAATATTTATTTATTTACCAGATTGCTTCAAAGCTCAAATGAGGCAAGATGAAATAATTGATGTGAAATGATTGATGTCAGTGCTCTTTAGTGGGTGGTGGGGCAGATGAGTCAATCTTTCTGTTTGGGAGAGTCAGGAAAGGATTTCAAAGGTAGCATTTGAGCTGGGTCTTGAGAAGGAAGACTGAGAAACAGAGATTATTTTTCTTTTAGGCAAAGAATAGAGTGAGAAGGGATATTTGAGAATAGAAATTTCATGAAGATCCTGGGAATTATTATTTATTACAATCTCAGAGAGGCAGGCTTCAGTGGCAAGTTTTCAGGGCCCTGTGATCTCCCAGAAACCATCTCTTAGCTGTGTTCAGAGCTCCAGAGTTTTACAAAGGCCACTGGCTGCTAATTGCAGCTCTGTCAGCTGCGATGGACTTTGCAGATGAGGAAGGGGGTGTCTTGGCGCATCCTGGTTGCTGTGGTGTTGCTTTCATAGGGTCTGACAGTCCCCTCTTAAAGACTCAACCTCCTGTCTGTCTAGATTAATTGGTCGGTAGCTGTGAGCTGGACAAGCCTATTTTTACTGAATGTGCCAGCAAGACTTACACCAAATTAACATTTGAAAATATTATTAGAACAGCAACTAACATCACAAAAGAAAGTGAGGCTGTGTATGTGTATCTGACTCCTCTTTGAGACTGTCTTCTCATTCCATTTCCCCTGGTGAACAAGGTTCTCTAGACCATATCTATGCTCTTTAGAGATAGGTGGAGAGCTGGAGGCGCCTTTATCCACCAGCCTAGTCTTCTTCTCTTTGAGGTTCCTATAAGAGGGAGCTGTGTACATGAGGGCAAATCATAGACATGAAGATGGGTCTTGCTTCATTACTGACTAAGCTAGGGTCTGCGTGGAGTTTTCTGAGACGTGTAACTGCTGAGAACTGCTAACAGTAACAGAGGCCAGAAATACAGTTCTTAAGCAAGGTGGGAGTTTCTCCCTGCAGTGCAGGAAGCCTGGATGTGGGCAGTCTAGAGCTGGAGTGGCAGTTACACCATTATCAGGGTCCCAGGCTCTTTTCTTTCTGCTCCACTATCTCATGCCACCATCATTGCAGCTGTCCTTGGTCCTGAAGGGCCTTGGGCTCCCGTAGTCATAGCCACATACCAGCCAGGAAGCAGAGGGAAGAAATGATCAAAGGGCACACATCATCTGCCACCTGCTCAAGTGCATACCTCTTGACTTCCTACCTGACATGTCTGCATACAGCCCCCTGCCACACCATGCTGCAGGAGGCTAGGGACAGTGGCCTCTTGGCTGGGCATGTCAAGTCCAGAATAATCTTGGAGTCTGTTACTAAGGAAGAAGGGAGAATAGATATCATGTGAACAAGCAGCCTTCTTTGCCACAACCTGGAATGGCCCCACCCAGGTCAGTGAACCACGTGGAGGCAGGAGGATGGTTGGACCTGCTCTGAGGAGGGAGCCCTGCAGGGGAGCTGAGCATCCAGGCCACAGGGTGCAAGGAGGAGCTTCATCACAGTGACATGTAATGCACATGGGTCTTGTGTGCTGGACCCTGCAGGCGGTAGGCTTTTCTCTAACCGTGATGAACTAGAATGAAAGCATGAAGCATGCGTGCCCTGCTCTAGAGAACATCATGCGGCAGTCACTGATGATCTCTGTGCTCCAAAGATGGCACAGCGGATAGACTGCCCCCAGCACCATGCCACCGCCCTCCTCTTTATTTATTGTGCATTCCCCCAGCTGTTCCTGATTTAGGGAGTCTTTGGGTGGCTTTAGGGGGTACTTGAGGAGAGAGCAAGGGCCTTCATTCCAGGAGACCCTAGGAAAGGAGAGGAGGTGCAGTCCTGGCCTACCCATTCTCAACAATTACAATCCAAAGAAACTGACATTTTGCTGGAGCAGAATTGAGAAATGCTCAAGTTATGCAGAAACCAGGCAGGAAACCAAGAGCAAATACATTGCCCAGGCATGCTCTTCCCCTTGGGAATTGGAATTGGGGTGATTTTCCCTAAGAATGCTTTCACCAGGACCTGGATTTCTGGTAAGTCCATCTGGAGTGATTTGGTACAAATTCAAGTTTTCAGTCAACCTAATGCTAACTGAATTTAAATAAAAATAACCTTTTTGATTTCTGATTATAAAAGTTTAGTATAGTCAACATGGCTTACCTGTACAGAAGGATTATGGGTGCTTTTGTTTTTGTCTGTATTTTCTTGTATTATGTTAAATATCTCCAAGCCAGTCTTCAATACTATGTGAACCATGAACTTCCAGATGTTCAAGCTGTATTTAGAAAAAGCAGAGGAACCAGAGATCAAATTGTGAACATCCATTGATTGGATCATTGAAAAAGCAAGAGAGTTCTGGAAAAACATCTACTTCTGTTTTATTGACTATGCCAAAGTCTTTGACTGTGTGGATCACAACAAACTGTGGAAAATTCTGAAAGAGATGGAAATACCAGACCACCTGACCTGCCTCTTGATAAATCTGTATGCAGTTCAGGAAGCAACAGTTAGAACTGGACATGGAACAACAGACTGGTTCTGAATAGGTAAAGGAGTATGTCAAGGCTGTATATTGTCACCCTGCTTATTTAACTTATATGCAGAGTACATCATGAGAAACGCTGGGCTAGATGAAGCACAAGCTGGAATCAAGATTGCCAGGAGAAATATCAATAACCTCATATATGCAGATGATACCACTTTTATGGCAGAAAGTGAGGAAGAACTAAAGAGCCTCTTGATGAAAGTGAAAGAAGAGAGTGAAAAAATTGGCTTGAAACTCAACATTTAGAAAACTAGGATCATGGCATCTGGTCCCATCACTTCACACAAACAGACAGGGAAACAGTGGAAACAGTGGCTGACTTTATTTTTGGGGGCCCCCAAATCACTGCAGATGGTGACTGCAGCCATGAAATGAAAAGACGTTTGCTCCTTGGAGGAAAAGTTATGACCAACCTAGACAGCATATTAAAAAGCAGAGACATTACTTTGCCAACAAAGGTCTGTCTAGTGAAGGCTATGGTTTTTCCAGTGGTCATGTACGGATGTGAGAGTTGGACTGTAAAGAAAGCTGAGCACCGAAAAATTGATGCTTTTTGAACTGTAGTGTTGGAAAAGACTCTTGAGAATCCCTTTTACTGCAGGAAATCTGACCAGTCCATCCTAAAGACAATTAGTCCTGAATATTCATTGGAAGGGCTGATGCTGAAGCTGAAGCTTTGGCCACCTGATGTGAAGGACTGACTCATTTGAAAAGACCCTGATGCTGGAAAAGATTGAAGGTGAGAGGAGAAGGGGATGACAGAGGATGGGATGGTTTGATGGCATCATTGACTCAATGGACATGAGTTTGAGTAAACTCTGAGAGTTGGTGATGGACAGGGAGGAGTGGCGTGCTGCAGTCCATGGGGTTGCAAAGAGCTGGACATGACTGAGCAACTGAACTAAACTGAGCTGAAATGGATTAATTACATATTTTTTTAATAAAGACTGATTATCCAAAACTTTCCCTGGTGGCTCAGATGGTAAAGATTTGGCTGCAAGACAAGAGACCTGAGTTCAGTCCCTGTGTTGGGAAAATCACCTGGAGACTCCCATGGACAGAGGAGCCTGGTGGACTACAGCCCTTGGGGTCACAAAGAGTTGGACACGACTGAGTGACTCCTACTTTCACCTTTCTTAAGAGGAAACCTCTTGTTAAGTAACAATGTAGCATGAAGATGTTAATAATTGTAAGGTAATAATAATAAGGTAATAAAAATAATAGTAATAATAACTGGCCATTCATCCCAAAATATTTCCTTGTAGAAAATTTGGAACATACAGAAAAGTGGAAAGAAAAAGTAAAAACAATCTCATATAGTGCCACAGTCCAGAGACAGGCATTGCTAAGTTTGGTATGTTTTAATTTAACCTTTTTAATATGCACATATATCTTTGCTTCTTAAATAACCGTCCCTATTATGCACTATTATATACTCTTAAGAAGAGTTTACACCATTTCGTGAGGATTTTGCCATGTCCTTAGGCATGTCACGCACTGTGTAGGCTGAATGTAGAGTATTTTTTTATTCAGATAAAACAAAACTGCTCTACCCAGTCCCTCTCTTGTTGGGTAATTATGATGAGTCTAATTCGTTTCCATTCCAAACAATGCTGCCTTGAATGTCCTCAAACACAAATCCTGGGGGACAGCATGGATTATCTCTGCAGATGCATTTCTCGAAGAGGAATCATGGTTAAAGGCGTGCACATTTCCAAGACTTTGAACATGTGTGGCTAAATCACCAAATTCTCCATCAGAAAGTCTGGGCCAGTATTCATTCCTACCATTGATGTACAGACTGCTGGGTTCCCCTAAGGCTGGGGTAAGCTGTAAAGATGATCACCCTATGATTCAACTGAATAGGCTGATTCACCACACTTAAGGGTCAGGTAGGGAGTGAGGAGCACACCTGTGGGGGTGGGTGGGACTGCCGGCTCTAGGTTGGTCACCTATAATCGTAGGCTGGTGACCTCAGGGATCTGAAGACATTCATGCCACCGGTCCAGCCCTCTAGGAGCTCACAGGGGATGGGAGGCCAAAAGCACTCCAGCAATTATCAGGCAGGGCTTAAATTGTTCAGGTATGTGACTGAGGTGAGCTCAGGGACCCACAAGGGGATCAGGAAGTGGGGCTTCCAATGACACTTGGTCATGTCTTCATTCAGGCTACTATAGCAGAGTACAGACTGGATGGCTTAAATTAGGAGTCCCCAACTCGTGGTCATGGACCAGGCTGTGGCCTGTTAGGACACTGGGCTGCACAGCAGGAGGGGAGTGGGTTATCTTCCACGAAACCAGTCTCTGGTGCCAAAAAGGTTGGTAACTGCTGCCTTAAACAACAAGTGTCTCTCTCACAGTCAGGAGGCTGGAAGGCTGAGATCAGGGTGTCAGTATGGCTGGGATCAGTGTGCCAGTATGGCTGGGCTCTTGGTGCAGACCCACTTCCCGGTTTGCAGATATCTGTCTTCTTCCTGTGTCCTCACATGGTGGAGAGGGAGAGAGATCTCATGTGTCTTCTTGTGAGGGAACTAATCTCATCACAATGACTCCACCTTCGTCCCAATTCCCTCCCAAATGCCCCATCTCCAAAATCCATCACATTTCAGCTTAGAGTTTCAACATACAAATTTTGGGAAGTCACATACTTTCAGCCCATAGCAGGCCATTAGGGAACAGCGAGGGTCGGGTGAAGTTTGTGTGCACACGTGTGAGTGAGTGAGTGAGGTCCCAGCAGAGGGAGCAGCTGGTGCAAGGCTCAAGCAGAGAAGGGAGGCACATAGAGCACCATGCTGCCAGGCCTGGGAAGGCATCATTATCTCTGGGTGCCATGACCTGACCATGTTCCTTACTAGCTATTACTTTGCATCTCTCCAAGCCTTTCTTTATCTATCTGCAGAATGGACATCGATAATGTTAACAGGCTTCCTTTGACTTCACTCTGGGAAATGGTTGGCATCCTGGAGGGAACATAAATCATGGGCTCACCTACCATATAGCACAGGGAACTTCACTCAATACTGTATAACACCTAAATGGGAAAAGGATTTCAAAAAGAATAGAAACATGTATATGCATAACTGAATCACTTTGCCATACACCTAAAACTATCACAACATTGTTAATCAACTATACACATACACAGTGGAAAAGTACTCAGCCATTAAAAAAATGAAACAGTGCCATTTGCAACAACATGGATAGACGAGATTGTCATACTGAATGAAGTGAGTCAGACAGAGAAGGAGAAATATCGTATGACATTCCTTTTATGTGGAATCTAAAAAGATAGTGATACAGATGAACTTGTTTGCATGACAGGAACAGACTCATGAACTTGGAGAATGAACTTGTGGTTTCCAGGGGGAGGAAATGGGGGAAAGGGATGGTTGGAGAGTTTGAGATTGGTGTGTACACACTGGTATTTTAGAATGAATGGCCAACAAGGACCTACTGTATAGCACAAGGAACTCTGCTTAAAGACCCAGGGCAGCAGCCTGGATGGGAGAGGAGTTTGGGGAAGAATGGATACATGTATATGTATGATTGAGTCCCTTTGCTGTCCACCTGAAACTATCACAACACTGTTGATCAGCTATACTCCAACAGGAAATAAGAAGTTTAAAGAAATCAACTATACTCAATATAAAACCTGTTTGTTTTTTTTTTAAAGCATGGGCTCAGCCAGATACACTGGCATTCTAGCCCCAGCCGACATTTCAGTTTTGTGTGTGTTCCAGCCGCTTAAGTTCTCCCAGCCTATTTGCTTTCCTGTGAACTGAGATAACAATAGTAGCAACCGTGGTCCTCTTGGGCTTCCCAGGCGGTAAAGAATCCGCCTGCCAATGCAGAAGATGCAGGTTCAACCCCTGGATTGAGAAGATCCTCTGGAAAAGAAAATGGCAACACATTCCAGTGTTTTTGCCTGGAAAAGATCCCATGGACAGAAGAGCCTCGAGGGCTACAGTCCATGGGGTTGCAAAGAGTCAAACACGACTTACTGACTGAGCAAGCATGTGGCCCTCTTGGGTGGTGGAGACACTGCTTGGAAGTGGAAGATAAGTGGTAGTTGTAGTTCCCCCTCCTTCCCAACCTGTGAAACATATACTGAACGCCTACTACATGCCTGGCCCTGTCCTGCAAGAAAACACATCCTCTGCTCTCAGCTCTGCTCTAGCAGAGAGGAAAGGATGCACAGGAGCCACTGGGCTGTGATGCTGTAAGTGCCACAATTAGCAGAAGAGAGAAATCAGAGATATACAAGGAAGGCATTTGCCTGGAGGAGTCAGAAAGCGTTTCAACAGCCCTCGAAGAACTTTGAAAAGGTAATCTCTTTTCTTTCTATTCTTCTGTGGAAGACTAAAAAAAACAATACTATTGGAAGACTAAAAAAAAAAAACTGTTGAATTATTTCACTGTTATGATGACTGTTGATAATCTTGCTGGAACTTTCAAAGGTTGGCAGTGAAATAAGTCAGTCACAGGAAGACAAATACTACATGGGCCCCCTTATATGAAGTATCTATAATAGTCAGAATCATAGAAGCAGAGAATAGAATAGTGGTTGCCAGGGGCTAGGGAGGGGGTTGTTCAACAGGCATAAATTTTCCATTAAGCAAGATGGTAAGTTTTAGAGACCTGCTATTATGACATAGCACCTGATGACAAAAGTAATTTTAAAAATAATAATTCAATGATGATAACAACCAACCTATATTGAAAATATACTGTGGGAGTTCCCTGGTGATCCAGCGGTTAAGAATCCACCTGCCAGTGCAGGGGACAAGATTTCAGTCCCTGGTCCAGGAAGATCCCACATGCCCAGGAGCAGCTAAGCCCATGTGCCACAACTCCTAAAGCCTGAGTGCCTAGAGCCGATGCTCTGCAACAAGTGAAGCCGCCGAATGAGAAGCCCACACACCACAACGAAGAGAAGCCTCTGCTCAGCACAACCAGAGGAAGCCCAGGCACAGCCAGGAAGGCCTAGCGCAGCCAAAAGTACATAATAAAATAAAATGTACTGTGCTCCCAGTGTGCAAGACCTACGTCAGAGTTCTACCCACTTTACGCACTTACCCCCTGCCACACACAAGCACTAGAAGGTTCCACACAACTTCTGACTTTCAGATCAGCAAGGTTCACATTGTACCCCAGTGTCCACTGCCCAAGGACATGGGGCTAATTCCCTCTCAGGGAAGCCCCAGCTGAGCCCACATCAGGTGTCCATCAGAGAAAGCTAACCACCCTTCCTTCCCGTCTCAGCATGGCCACCTCCTCTCCAGCCACACTGGCCAGCTGTCAGTGGATGCTTTGAACAGACCAAGGTCTGGGGTCTCTCAGAGGATTTATACTTGCAACTCCCTCCCTGGAATGTTTTCCATCCTATGCCTTCCCCCCTTGACTGTCCTACTCATCCTCAGGCCTCAACTTAGGGATCTTTTGTTCAAGTAAACCTTTCCTAACCTCCTCTTCTCAAATGAGATCTCTTCCATTATGAATTTTCGTAACATGTCATGTTGTTTCCTTCACAGCACATACCTCAGCTTGTGAATCTAACATCATCTCTGGACCTGTTTTGCTGAACTCCTCCTCTCTGGTGAGGTTATGGAGTACAGGATAGTGGCTATTTTGGCTGCCACAGGCTGCCTTCCTCCCAGCACAGTGTTGAGCACAGAGCCAAACTCACTAGCTATCAGTTGAATAAATTTTTGGAAGGTCAGAAGGGGCAGACCATGAGTCATTTAAAAGACTCCATCTCTACTACTAGTTTCTAGAGTTCAGACTTAAATATAAAGGTCATGGAAGAAAACTGCTGAACTTTCTAAAAGATTGATCAAGCTACCTGGAAATCAAAATCAGATTTGGGGGGTCTAAGTGGGTACATTGACTCGTAGCTGTCAAAGGCTATCAGGGTTGCAGCAGCTGACGTAGGAGACTGTGAGTGACAGCTCAATGAGAAAGAGGAGAGCTGGGCGCTGCCTCCATGTACAGATCATCTTGGAGAAAAGAAAGTGGTGCTATTGAGTTGTCTTCATTGGTAGAAAAACCCAGTCCACCAACGTCAAGACTGGAAATGCAGGGGCACCGTTTTTTCATTGGGCGAAGAGATGGTTCTGGAAGTTTGCAAGGATACAGCCCCGTCCTCGACCAACCGGGGAGCTGTTTGAGGGCTCCACACAATAGAAAGCTGTTCAGTGCAGCTATTAGCTCCGTTATGATCCTCATTTATGATTTTATTTACTTAATAATTCAGTCTTTCGTGTCATGAATTTTTGAGAGAGACATTCAATTAGGAATTATGACTGCAGTTTAGAGAAATATATGGCCTCACTTCTGAGGTGGGTGCCAGCTTTCTTTTATGGGTGGGCCTGGCTATATTCCAGAACATTTGGAAGGAAACAAATTTTAGCACTTTTTTTTTTTTTCTCTTTCTCCCTCAAAGCCTGGGAATTGCGCCAGCTAGAAAAACCTTCCTATGTCCCCTCAATTCTAGGTATGGTGTTATGTCAGCAGCAGACAGAAAAGGCAGGTAGGGCTCTGGTGATATATCCCAAATAGTTCACCTGGGAAAGTAGAGATCCCACCACCTCTGTGTACCTCATCAGACCACATGCAGGCATGAGGCCCTCCTTCTTTAATGAGATCTTTCTTCCAGATATTCTCAGTCCAGCGTTCACTTCTCATGCTTTCCGTCTCTCCAGACCCAGAGAATTCATCATAAGCTTGCCCGCAGGAATACTTACAACTCCACCAAGAACCCCAAATTTCCATCTGAGCTGTAGGTTGTTGGTGTTCCTTGGGTACAAGCAATAGGAATGTACTCTAATAAACAGAGAGGAATTTGTTTGCAATTCACATTATCATTGGAAGACTGGAGATCCAGGCTGAGGAAGTGAGGAAGAAGGGGACTACGATGGCAGGAAGGCTGGACCACCTCTATCTTCTAGTCAAGGCAGAGGAGTGTCAACCACCGTAGCTATACCATTCAGCTCAAGATGGAAGTTTGAAGGGAGAATAAGTGATTGGCTGAGCCTGGCAGGCAGAGATCAGGGCATTTTGATTGACAGTCCCATCATACTGTTGAATGTTAAGGTAGTTCTCCCAAACAAAACAGGATGTCATTGTCCAGAAAAGGGGGACATGTTTCAGGCAGGCAGGCCAAGATCCACACAAATCCACTACAGCTGGGAGGGATCCGGACACCATGCCACCCAAATGAAGGTGTTTGGGCTCTTTTGCCTGGAAACAAAAAGACCTGGTATTCGGGCCTAGCTTTAAATTCTTAAACAGGTGTTATTTATATTTTTTTTCTCACTCTTTTACAATGATGACAAGTGGACAGAGTTATTATCCCCATTTTATTGATGAGAAGACTGAGAATCAAACTATTGAGTAGTTTGCAAAAGGGCAAATCTGCTTCAAACCCAGGGTTGTTGGACTCTCAAACCTAAACTGACAGCAGAATTTTTCTTCTTGACTCTTCAAGGACAGAGTTAAGAGCAATGGATAGAATGGGCAGAAAAAAAAAAAAAAAACAGGCAGGGCTTGGCTGAATATCCAAATATATATATATATATATATATATATATATATATATATATATATTTTAACAGAGCTGTCTAGCAGCTCTTTAGAAATAATGATCTTTGTGGAATGGATAAATGCTATTTTTGTTCCCCAGCCCTGTCCCTCTCTTCTTTGGGTAATTTGGCTTTGAAAATGACTTCAGGAATCACCTTGGTTGGGTGGGCATTTTAGTTTTTAATCCCTCATCGGGTTGACAGAAGCTAATGTTTTTAAGCACTTATTTGCATCAATCAACCCATTTTATACTCACACAAGCTTTAACAGGCAGAAACACTAGTTATTCTACTTACACAGAGCAGGAAGCTGAGGTTTCCAAGGTTACATAGGCAGAGCAGAATCTAAACCCAGGCCCCTGGTTCTAAAGTCTATATTATCTGGATTATGATGATGTGGGACTTCAACTAAGGTAAGCCAAGCCACCTTGAAAACGGTGTTTGGGAAAAGCAGGGAGGTCACATGCTAGCATCTAAGGGATGAAGTAGATACTTGGGGAGATGTAGAGAGGAGGAACGAGCAACATTGTGAGAAGGAGACATAGCTTTGGACACCAGCTGTCCAGTCCCAGACTCTGTGTGGTTCAGCTGCTCTTGAGTTTCTGTCCTCAACCATTCATATCCTTTCAGGGTCCTTATTACCTGGGCTGGTTTGAATGAGCCTGTTTCTCACCTCCATTTCCCCTGTTCACAACTGTTCTATGATGCACACCTCTGCCCAGAGGCAGTCAACAGTATCTTCCCACCACCCACGGCTGGGGCCAAGAGGTAGGTGATGAGGCACCCCCAAAATCAGGAAATCTCAAGACAGGATCATAGAATGTCTTAAGTATTCTAGACTGTGAAACAGCTCTCAAAAGATCCTGCCTGGCAATGGCATTTTTGTTTGGTGAAAATTTATGGAAATTTAACTCACTCTTGAAAAATCAAGACCTTGCTTCCTGGTAGCAAAAGTCTGGTCCTCAGACCTCTACTTCCCTCCAGGCAGAGCAAGCTCACAGACCACCTGCTGGGGATACTGCCAGGTCCCCATCTGAAGTATCATGGGCTTCCCCAGACTGCTAGTCCATCCTGAGGCAATTAGAGACGGTGGCTGGTCAGCTTCCCTTGGAAACTCTGTTCAACAGAAGAAAAACTGTGTCTATCTCACAACTTCATCCTCTGATTTGCAGCACAGGATCCTTCTGGTCCTGGGAGTGAGGGACTGTCCATGGTGCAGAAAGGTAGGGGGAAAGGACTTCTCAAAGTCTGCTCCTCTGAAGAAGGTCTCCAAGGACAAGAATCTTGTCTGTAGGGGGTTAGAGCTTGCCTGCAGCCAGGGAGAATTACCTGGTTTATGGTCAGGAATAGTGACAGGCTTTATTTTCTTGAGCTCTAAAATCACTGCAGATGGTGGTTGCAGCCATGAAATTAAAAGATGCTTGCTCCTTGGAAGAAAAGCTATGACAAATCTAGATAGCATATTAAAAAGCAGAGACATTACTTTCTGACAAAGGTCCATCTAGTCAAAGCTATGGTTTTTCCAGTGGTCATGTATGGATGTGAGAGTTGGACTATAAAGAAGGCTAAACACCAAAGAAACTGATACTTTTGAGTTGTGGTGTTGGAGAAGACTCTTGAGAGTCCCTTGGACTGCAAGGAGCTCAAACCAGTCAATCCTAAAGGAAATCAATCTTGAATATTCATTAGAAGGACTAAGGCTGAAGCTGAAACTCCAGTACTTTGGCCACATGATGCAAAGAGCCAGCTCATTAGAAAAGACCCGGATGCTGGGAAAGACTGGAGGCAGGAGAAGGGGGATGGCAGAGGATGAGATGATTGGATGGCATCACTGACTCAAAGGACATGAGTTTGAGTAAGCTACAGGAAATGGTGAAGGACAGGGAAGCCTGGCATGCCACAGTCCATAGGGTTGCAAAAAGTCAGACATGACTGAGTGACTGAACAACAATAAACAGCCATAAATGCCCATTAGCACTGCAAACCAGTAAAGAAGACAGAACAAGCCACTAGCATCTTATAGCCACCTGTTGTTCAAGGACCCTCCTGTGACTTGAATATTTGAGTAGTTCAGAACAGACTCTGTCCTCCCCAAGCCCACCCAAGTGCTAGAGTGCCAGCACTGAGTGATTCTTTGTCCCAGCTCCTTCCAAGGCGAGTTTCCCAAAGGAAGACTCTTGTACGGGGTGGCAATGACACATTTATGCCAGGGGTTGAGGAAGGCACTTAGAGAAGCTGACATGAGATAAACAGCTACCTGCCAGGCCTGGTGTCAAGCTCTTACCTCTCTACATCCTCAGTGCAGCCCTAACAGAGAAGGCTCTTGCTACCCTCCCCCCAACCCCCTGGATAGATGAGGAAATTGAAGCTCAGTAGGATGATTTATTACCCTGGGGTAGAGCTGGGACTTGGAGTGGTAAGTCAGTCACCAGAGAGATGCAGCCTTGTCTTCTATCCCACAGGTCTTCCTGTCCCTGTCCTCATTCAGGATAAGATCTTGCTTTCTTTTATTGGTTCAGCAATTCCCTTCTTCTGTGGCTCTTCTCTTTCCTTCTCCCCTCCTGCCTGTGCCCCTAACAATCCTTTCTACATCCCACCACACATTTCCTAAACTGCCTGCCTCTCTCTCCCTCCCACTCCCTTTGTCACTGGGTGCCCCAGGAAAGGGACAGGAACACAACAACCCAGACCCTCAAACTCATCTTGGCCCCCTCCCTTCCTCTCTTACCTGAGTCATTGATTACAGCTTCCTCTCTGTACCCACCCTATGACAACTCTGGATGGAGTTCTGGATTTTTGACGCATCCATTCATTCACTCATTGATTTCGTTGAACAAAGTTTGAGGGACTTTTATGGATCAAGCCTTGTTCCATATCTTGGAGATTCTGCATCAACTAAGCTGGAAAAGATTCTTGTCTTTTCAAGTTCAGATTTGGGCAACATATCATGGACAAGAATATAAATAATTGAAGAAGATAAATAAACAAGACCATGGCGAGTGTCTTGAAGGTCAGCTCCAGCACAATGGGATAGGGAGAAGCTGGGGAACTGTGACCTCAGATGGAGTAATTGTCAGCATCTTTCTGTGGGATGACTCAGGGTCCAGGGCCCTAGACATTCCCATTGCCACACTGAGTGGGCCTGAGCAGGGCATGAGCTTTTTTAGAGACTTCCTCCCTGCAGACACTTCTTTCTCCCTTAGGTCAGCCAGGAATCCTTATGAAGACAGTGAATTAGAAACTGGACTTAATAAAACCTGGCGAGAGAGAGAAAGACTCTTGACTCCATCTGTTCTGTCCAGGAGGGAGTGCTGGCTCATCCTTCCCTTCCACGGGGACCATTCTCTCCTCTCCAGGAGTTGTGGTGAGTTGTCTGCCTGCAAGGTCACTTGTTGATGAAGCAGAAAGTCAGCTCCCATTCTTGGCACCTGTCTGAATCAGCCTCAGGCCACCCCATTGCCTGGTTCTCACCTTTGCGTTTCTAGGTCCTATCTTATAACTGTCTCCATGGACTTTCCACTAACATGTATCTGTAATCACATTTCATTTATCCTGTAGGGTTTCCTGAGATCAAGAGGGATTGAGGTGACTGTCATAAGGGAACTGTCTCTAGGGTAAGAGTTGCTTCTCTTTTCTCTGGGAACCTGTGAAATAATAAGAAATATGGGTGGCGCAGTGGTCAGGAGTCTGCCTGCCAGTGTAGGAGACACAAGAGACATGGGTTCGATCTAAGAAAGATCCCCTGGAGAAGGAAATGGCAACCCACTCCAGTATTCTTGCCTGGGAAATCCCACAGACAGAGAAGCCTGGTGGGCTACAGTCCATGGGGTTGCAATGAGTTGGACACTTTGAGTGACTAAATAACAACAGATATACACTGACATCTGTCCTCAGTTTCTGAGACAGAGCTCCCAAAACCCTTGTAAATAGAAGTGCTAGGGGAATCTTTTATTCTTAGTATTTTATTCTGGTTCCTGACACAGAGCTCCTAAATCCCTTGGAATTTCCTGGGGGATAAAGTAGTGTTTTGTTTTAATGTGACTCTTGGATGCTTCCTGGGTAAGGGTGCTTGGATGGTTCCTTGGTCACCAGAAAGAACAAGCCATGATTAGAAGCTTGAAACTTTCAACCCCACCTCCTATTCTCCAGAAAGGGGGAAGAGACTAGAGACTGAGTTTGTGATCAATCATTCCTATGTAATGATGTCTGCATAAAAATGGGGTCTGTAGAGCTTGTGGGCTGGTGAACTCACCTACATGCCTGGAGGGTAGCACACCCCAGCTCCACAGGATCCTTCCAGATCTCATTCTATACATTGCTTCATCTGGCTTTTCCTCTGTATCCCTGACCATGTTCTTTATTTCCTTATTTAATAAACTGGTAAACATAATAAGTGCTTCCCTGAGTTCTGTGAGCTATTATAGCAAATAATCAAGTCCAGGGGGTGGGTCATTGGAATCTCTGATTTGTAGCCAAGCCAGACAGAAGTTGTGGGTAACCTGAAGACCCACTACTGGTGATTGGCATTTGAAGTGGACACAGTCTTCGGGACTGAGCCCTTAACCTGTGGGGTCTGTGTTAACTTTGGTTAGTGTCAGAATGGAATTAAATTGTAGGACACTTAGATGATGTCTCAGAGACCTGCTTGGTGGGGGAAGTCTCATACACATTTGGTTACTGGAAGTGTCAGAAGTGAAGTGTTCTGTGTGAGGAGCAATGGAGAGACACATAGGAGAGGTGAGTTTTTCCTTTCCAGACTTTTCCTCACTTCCCACAACAACATTTCTCACTCTGAGAATCTGTGTTTATGGCTGCTGCATCCCCCTCCACCCACACCTCCCACCCTGCTTGGGACCATTAGACTGATGTTGACCATTAAGGCTGTACTCTGGGGTCTGAACCTAAGAAGCCATGAACTAAAAACATCTATTCACCTTCAAAATCCCAAACTGTATCTAAACCAACTCAGACTTCTTTTTCTTTTCATAGATTTATGAACAGAGCCAAATTAATTTTACTTTTCAAATATCAGCAGAAGTCCCTAATATACACTGAGCCAATTTGACCTTATAGCAAGCTTGAAAATTTTCTGATGCTTTTGAGCCAGGTCTTCAAAATAGTCTCAGAAATCAACCCAAACAACTCTTGGCCCTGGGTCATCAGGCTGGTTTACTGGGGCCCCAGCTCAACTTGTGCCCTTTGCCTGCAGCCCAGAGTTTGATGCTGTATGGGCCCTATGCACCTCTTTGCGAGGCCTTCCAAGGAGTGGAAAGACCCTGAATCACCATAGTACCAGTTCTAAGCTGGTCCCCACCAGGGAACGTTACAGGTCAAAGAGCCTTGGAGACTTGGATAACACCCTTTCATGTTAGAGCAAGGGGAGGAGGTCCAGAGTGTGTGGGGCCATCTCATCTATTTTCAGATGGATGCATTTGTTGAAACTTCCTCCTTCCCAGTGGTTCTCAATGTCAGCTATGCACCAAAATCATCCAGGAGCAAAGGAACATTTCTGACCAGAGAGGTGATTTGATTCCTAGTTCAACCAAGAAACAATCAGTTGCCACCAAATGGGCCAAGGCAAGTGCTGGGTGTGACAGGGGTTGAGCTGATTTTGTTAAGCTCAGAGCTGCACGAGATGAGTCTGGGCTGTCTCTGGTCCTTCCCTTCCCCCAGTCCCAACCCCAGTTCCCAAAGGGCTTGGTCTCCGGTATCCTAACTGCTGCAAAATTCTTGACTTTCAGGGAAAGCGCAGTAAAGCCATGTGAGTTCAGAGCCTGTAACTGTCTTGATCATCTGGTGTCTTCAGTGCCTACACACTGTCTAGCACACAGAGGCACAGAGTAAACACTGTGGATGAGTAAATGAGGGAGGGAATGAATGAGCAAGCAACATGTGCATAAGAACAGAAGTTCCCCAGACATGGGAAGACCTGGGATAGCTTCTTCCCCAGGAACATTGTATATTGCAGGGTTCAGATATAGATTTTTAATTTATTTAGGAAAGTGACGGTATAAGATGGATTAGAGTCAATTGTGATTCCCCTGTATTCCAACCATCTGATCTTATATAGTCTGCCCAAGCCTCAATTTCCATATGTGAAAAGAGGGACCATAATTATCCCTATGTCAAACTGCATGAAAGACAGTTGGCACAGTGCCTGACCCACAATAATCACTCAAATGTCAGCAGTTATCAGTATGATTAGAAAGGGATTGTTTGTGTGTAGGTATATCTGTATATCTGTACCTAGTTTTAGAGCCATTCCACACTCATAAAGTTCAGGATTAAGCAATTGCTGTGTTTATCCTACAGATACTGCTGACTGTCTCTGGCTCCCTTTACAGCTCTGACTCTTTGCCCAGCTTGTTTTCAACCCTGAAAGAGTTACAGTCCATGTGTTAAGTGTCACATCGACACTTTCTCTTTGGTTACCAGAGTTACAGCTTATCAACAGCTCTCTTCAATTCTCCATGTCTGTTTTCTATCACTTGTCTCTCAGAAACATCCACTTGGCAAAGCTCTCAGCTCTCCCTCTCTCTCTATTTTTTTCTCCCAGTCACCTGATGTTATGTCTGTCTCTTCTGTTGTTTTCTCCCTAGCTTACTCTCCTTCATTTTCAGGAAGAACAAATTTTCATCTCATGCACCAGCTCAGATACCCTGGAGAGCTACATTCAGGCTTTGAAATTCATGTCTGGGGGTCAGTGGGACAGAGCACCATGATTGATTAGTGATGTCTGCCACTGGGATGGGAAGGGTAGGTAGAGCTGTGTGTGGTAACCATTTGCCATTCTTATTTGGGTAAAGGAAACACTATGACTCATCTTTTTAAAACCTAACTATAAATCTTCAAGCAATATCAAATGTAGGCTGAAATACAAAGTTAAATCATCTAATACAGTATACACAATTTGGACAGGTGCTAAAAAATGATTTCTTTTCAGTCTCTCTCTTAGCCAGAGGGAACATCTATATCCTTCTGTCTTTGGGGAGCTAGGAGGCCTTAGTAAAGAATGTTGTTTCTCCTCTCTAGAAAGCACAGGCTACAATAGAAAAATCATCCCATGTCTAATATTAAATTTGCTGAGAAAACTCAGGTATTTGTTTGGTTAGAAAAAGAGCCAATGGCAACCTGCTCTAGTATTCTTGCCTGGAAAATTCCCTGGACAGAGGAGCCTGGTGGGCTACAGTCCACAGGGTCACAAAGAATCAGATATGACTGAGCACACACACAATATTAAATTTGCCAAGAAAACTCAGGGATTTGTTCAGTTAGAAGAGCCAGGATTTCTATGCCATGGTACATGAGGCCTGTATCGTAAGGCAAGTATCATTGGCCTAAGACCCATCCTCAGTCAGCTGCTCACTTCCCGAAAGGCCTTGGTAATTTTCTTTACCTTAGCTCCCCCTCATCTCCCTACTTTAAAGGAGGAGGTATCCAGGTTAGGGTTAACTTGTGGGCAGAGAGCTTAGTGATGCCCATACCAAAGTGCTAAAGCTGGTACCACGTTTCTTGAGCATCTTGCCTGTGCCTAGGCTGGGTGGTGGACACCCATGTCAGGTCAGCTTCTGGAACTGACTCCTTCTGCTGGCCCCAGGAATACACCAGACATGAATAAAGCTGCTGCCGAGGTCTGGATACCCTGTCCTGTGCCTGAGTCTCAAGGTTTTCTTGCTCAGAGCCCTTTTGTGAAGAGACGAAGGGCTAGCAAAGTCACCACCACCCCCACTGTCTGCCTGACCACTCTTCCTTCCTTTCAGGCAGCTCCCCTAGGCTGTCTTGCCAACAACAATGAAGCACCTACGATATCCTTTACAGTGAGTAAGGCCCCAAGCAAGCTTCCCGACCACTCTGGGCCTCAGTATTCTTGTCTATAAGAGGGAACCTATGCTATGTACCTATATTGTGGGGTTGCTTTACAGACTGGAGGGGTTAACGACCTGAAGCTCTTAGACCAGTGCCTGGCATATGAAAAGGCTTCAAACGTTAACTATTGGGAGTTCCCTGGTGTTCCTGTGGTTAAGACTTTGCCTTCCACTGCTGGGGTTGTGGATTTGATTACTTGGAGAGGAAGCAAGGATCCCACATGCTTAATGGCCAAAAAGCAAAAAAATAGAAACAATATTGCAACAATTTCAATAAAGATTTTAAAAATGTTCCACATTAAAAAAAAAACAAACTTTAAAAAATGTTAACTATTATTATCATTTGAAGTGCTTTTCTACTAGTCCCATTTGACTCTCACAGCACTATGAGATCAGCTGGGCCAAAGGGTTAGATTCCTCATCATAGGAAGCAACTGAAGTTCAAGAGAGTGAGGGTCCTTGTCCGGGGCACCCTGCCAGCAGGGGTGAGCTGGGCCAGAGTCCAGTTCTTTTGAATCCACGTCCAGGACTGTGCAATGGTACCTGTGATTTTTAGTGTTGACCCCAGATCACACTGGTGACTGATTCTACTTTGCCTTTTAATTTTTTCACACACACAAAAAATGACTTTATAAACAATTTGAGCTCTTGACCATTTCGAAGTCAGATGAGCGTATGTAACTCTTATGTAAATGTGTTGAGTATACACCTAACTGTTACTATTGATGATTGTCATCCTTGGGAAAGAGGTGAAGGCAGTTCATTGTTTATGCCTGTAGTGGAGTTGCACCATTTTCACGGGCTCTGAGATCCTCCCACTTCCTGTATGACATCTCCCTGACTTCCTGTTGATCATCCCCCATGTTATGGGGCAAGGGATGGGGCTCTTAGTTTCTACTCTGCTTGTTTCCACCAGAGTAATGTTCTTTGTCCTCCATCCTTCGCCAGTAAAAGGAGTGACTTGGTTTGGTACATGTGAGGGAAGGAACTGGCTTTTCTCTGCTCAACCTCTTCCTCCTGCTTCTCTCAGGGATCACACAGCCCCTTCTCTTCTAAGCCATGATTTTACAGGTCAGAGCCCTAAGAGGGAGGGAAAACTGTAGTTACCACTTCTTTCTGTGATAGTCTGGCAGGTTCTGGGATGCTAGCATTTAGAAGCTCACTGTTGCTGAACTGCTGAAACTATCTTCTCCAAACTTAGTATTACCAGTAATAACTGTGGTTTCTGAGCTGTGTCTACCTGACCCCTTGTCCATCTCCCAGTTGTTCTCAACTCAGAGAAAAACAGGAATGTTATGTACTATCCCTCAGATAACCAACCAACAGCCTCCGCAGCTCACAATCTCCTCCCCAAATCTGGGTGGCATGTGGTCCAGATGGCCCATCAGCATATATCCATCCCTCTGGCCACACTGATTGGTTCAGAATGGGCACATGATCCAAGCTGACTCAATAAGTTGCTATCCCTGGATGGTTATTAGATTAATTGTACAAAAGAAATCATGATTTCCACTGGAATTTCTCAGAGAAGACTACAAACCAAAACTCACTGATGAGCTTCTTTCCACCACAGAAAAGCCTGCCTGATAGAACTGACTCAGAAGAAAGTGGAGCTGAGAGATAGAGGGGATGGGGACCAAATTACAGTGGCCAAACATCTCCTCTTTTGCTTGAACTGATGTGACTCAATCTTCACTACCTGCAATCAGGGGTTTCTCTGGTGGCTCAGATGGTACAGGAGACCCAGGTTCGACCCCTCAGTTGGGAAGATACCCTGGAAAAGGGAATAGCTATCCACTCTAGTATTTTTGCCTAGAAGATCCCATGGACGGAGGAGCTTGACAGGCTACACCCTATGGGGTCACAGAGAGTTCGACATGACTGAGCGGCTAACACACTTTCACCTGCAATCAGAGAGCCTTGATTACGTGATACTTCTCTCGCAGTAGCTTGGCAGACAGCAAATCTGATCTCATCTTGCTGATGAGACACTCTGTCACACCCTATCTTTGATGTTGACCACATTTATACACGTATCAACTTCCACTAATACTTCTATGGCTGGCCCCAATAAGTGTCCTGGAGGGGCAAGTTTGAGCCCATCTATTGAATGGACTTGGTAGAGTTTAGTGTAATAATTAATCACAGAACTTAATGCTCATGTGGCGGTTTTTATGTTTAGCACATTTTATGTAATTCTAGAGCTAATTGCCAGTCAAACACATTAGAAAGGTGTCCACACTACTCTCTATGACCTCCTGCCCTAAACTTCAACAGAGGCCATGGGAGAAAGAGCAGTTTCAATCCAGCCCCAATCATCATCATGTCATTGCTGCTGCTGCTAAGTCGCTTCAGTTGTGTCTGACTCTGTGCGACCCCAGAGACGGCAGCCCACCAGGCTCCCCCGTCCCTGAGATTCTCCAGGCAAGAACACTGGAGTGGGTTGCCATTTCCTTCTCCAATGGCATTGCTAGTTTTCTTTTGTTTTTCTTTCTTTTTTAGACAAAGTCATCTCAAATGGCAAGCATAAACCAAAGGATGTGGTGGAGGGAAGTGCTCATAGTCACATGTAAACTGGTCAGGGTATGATTTCAGAGGGGGCCTCTTAAGATGGGTGTTAACCCCATCTTACTGATGGGAAACCTAGGCTCAGAGACATGAAAAAACTTGTGTGGGATCAAAAAGTTTCATGACTACTTGATTCTAAAGCCCAGACTCTTGGCTATTGTGTTGCCCCATCCCTCTGGGCAGAGAGTCTTGGGCTCCAGTGGTCAAACAATGATTCCATCCTGCCTGGGTTCTACGGCCCTTTTCTCCATAAGTCATATCAGCTGGAAGTAAATTCTCTCTCCTCTGACCTTTGAGATTTTCCTGTCTGGATTTCTTCTTTGGTTCTCGGCCTGTTTTGTAGTGAGGCATCTTCTCTTCATTCTCATCCTAAAAACGTTGTGATAATACTGCTGAGAAAATCCAAGTTGGTAGATGTGAAATCAGGCTTCCCTAATGGTAAAGAATCCACCTGTTAATGCAGGAGATGCAGGTTCAATCCCTGGGTGAGGAAAATTCCCTGGAGAAGGAATTGGCTACCCAATCCAGTATTCTTGCCTAGGAAATCCCCTGCACAGACGAGCCTAGTGAACTACAGTCCATGGGCTCACAAAAGAGTCAGACATGACTTAGAGACTAAACAACAACATCAGATGTGAAATCAGTACAGACTCAGTTCTAGCACTAAGTGGGATCATGAAGGTGATAACCTAGACCTTTTCTTTACTGCTGGTAATGCATATGCATATGGTACCTGCTGGGCCTGAAATCTTCACTACTCTTATACATTATACCTGGAGTTGTGAAATGATAAAACTTTTTGGAGGGGCAGAGGTGAAGAGCAACTTGTCACTGTTTATCAAGCTTTAAAGTACATACACAGCATATTAGTTTGCTGGGGCTGATGTTATTTAAAGAACCAACAACTGGGTGGTTTAAACAACAGAAATGTCTTGTCTCATAGTTCTGAAGGCTGGAAGCCCAAGATCAGGGTGTCGGTGAGGTTGATTCCTTCAGGGGCTATGAGAAAGAATCTGTTCCATGACTCTCTCCTACCTTTTTGTTGATTTGCTGGCAATCTCTGGCATTCCTGGCTGGCTGAAGCAGCCTCCCAGTGTTTAACTTGATCTTTATATGGCATTCTCCTCTGGGCTTCTCTCTGTGTCCAAATGTCTCTTTTTAATAAGGATACTAGTCATGTAGGGTCGGACCCACATTGATAACCCTTCCTTAACTTATTATGTCTACAATGACCTCATTTCCAAATAAGTTCACATTCTAAGATACTGAAGGTTAAGTCTTCAATATATGAATTTGGGGAAGGGAACACTGTTCAATCCATAACACCTGGAAATTTCACTTCTAGGAATCTAGCCTGGCAATCTACTTGTATGGGTTCACGAAGTATTGTAGAAGATGTTTGGCAAAGGCAAAATTAAATGTTATGCCTTAAAAAACAAGGAGGTAGATCTGTTTGTATTACTATGTTATGCTTTCTCAGGCATATTATTAAATAAAGCAGCATCTTGTAAAAGGTGGTGTGATCACAAAACAGAACAAAACCCCTGATTTATGTAAGCATACTTAGAGATGATCAGAAGCATGATACAGATGATCAGAAGCATGCATGAACACAACAGTTGTAAGCGCTAGTGAGAAGAGAGGGAGCAGAGGATGGCTCGAGGGCCCTTTGGGGTTTTCCAGCTGACTTTGATCACCTGACTCTTTTCTGATGAGAAATGCACTCACATTTTACTTGAGGAATATAAATAAAAATTGCGTTCTTTCCACAGTCAGTGGCCAAGCTGGACCCAACGAATGAAGTTCTTAAACCAGACGGTTCCCAGGGTGTCTCCATGGCTCCATGGAGAAAGTGGCCTTAGAACCCAGGCAGGATGGAATCATTCCTTGCCTCTGGGCACCGAGTCCCTGCTGGAGGGGTGGGACAGTACAAGGCCAAGAGCCTGGGTTTGTGAGCCAGGCAGTCATGAGTGCTACACATATTCTTTTACATCTCTGAGCCTGGGTCCCTCACCCATTTCAACAGGGGGACCCCTCCTGAAACCACACCATTTCCAGAAACCTGTAGTAGTATTTGCCCAAATTTCATCTAGATTGAGCCAGATAACAGGTCTAAAATCTACCTGAAGCACTTTTCAAGCTCTGGCCCAGAACTCTGTCATCTCAATTTGTGAAACCCTTTCAGAAAAAGCAAGATTCTTGAGTTGGGCCTTAAGAAATGGGTAGAAATGAGAAAAGGGTGGAGAGAAAGGAGATGTGGCACGGTGATAGGAGAAAAAGAAATATTCCCTCCCACGTCTCCACACAGTCCCCTGCCTCTTCTATATTTAATTCCCCCTCAGGCTAAGTCTTTGCCTCTTCCTTCCACACCCCCCATTACCTATGTATATACTTGTGTGCAGTCTTTTTATTTGGAGGAAAGATTGGTGCATGTGTGTACGTATGTATTTGTGAGAGAGAGGGAAATGTGGAAAATAGAGGAGTAGGAGAGAGAGAGAAAGAATTGCTGATTTCTATTTATCTCAGACTGGTTAATAAATGGAGAAGTGGAATCAAAACTAATTAACTAGATATTTTGATTCCATGAGCTAAGTCACAAATACTGCTCCTAAATGACCAACTTTCAAAGAGTTAGAGTCCAATAAAATTCCCTTAAAGTGAACGTTATACAAATAGGCTTCTGATCTCTCTTTCAGGATTCAGAAAGACCTTCAAGGTCTCAGTGTTTCTCAGGGTCACCGTTATAAACAGTTTTGGTTATTTGAGTGTCTGGGTGTTTGGATCTGAATAAAAGGAAACTGGCATTTCTGCCTTTCTCATCCAGCGATCTGGTGGGTTACAGCTCTGTCTGCTGCCTGTGTAATTAATCGTAGGACTTAGCTAATGCCTCCTAAATTAATGCAATTATCAGTGTCTCCAAATAACCAGCTTCGTGCACTGCTATCAGAACACACTGTTGATAGATCTGCAGCCAAAGCAGGGACGCTCTGAGACTGGAGTTGGGAGCAATTTTTAATTAACTTGTTTCTCATATTGCAAAGGTGAGAAAAATACCGCTTCTCAGTAGCTCCAGATTAAAAGAATGGGAGAGGGGGTGTGTGCTTGGGTAGAGACTCAGGAAAATAATAGCTACAAGGTATTTTTGTTCCAAAGCCTCCATGTCCATGCACTGTTTTATTATTGCAGTTGGCCAGGGCTCAGCCCCGAACCCTCCAGCTTGCTCTCTGCTCTCATCACAGGACTTCTGTCTAAGGAGCCTGTGCTTTAATTTGATCTGGGTTGAAGTGTGGCTCAGAGAGTCTCAGGAGCAGGGCAGACGCTTCCTGTCCTCACCTCTTCCATCCTGAAATGTTTCATTAAATGCGGAGTTCTGGAAATAAGATAAGGTGAAAGAAAGAGCATTTGTTGGTTTGGATTTGTTTTATGCTGCGACTTCCCTTCTTTAAGGTTTGTATTTCCAGAACCCCAGCCTGGTCTCTTGGCATGGGCTGTGTTGTGTGGCACAGTTTTTCAATGTGTTTTGCTAGACGTAAATCTGCAAGATGGTCCTTGGAAAAAAGACACAAATGTCAAATACATTCAGAAAATACTGTATATCCTAGCATGATCCCCCAGCCTCCACATCAGCAGATTTCCTATGCACAGTCATAGAAGAAAGGTTTTGGAAAATCCTGCATTCGGCAAGTATGTTCCATGTTCCTTGTTCAACTCAGTCCTACCCAACATAATTGACCACAGACCTGTGTACTTGGATTTCAACTCTATTAGCGTGGGGCAGAAGGAGTGTTAGGTGGAATCCAGCCAGGACACACCTGCTGGAGAAAGAACCTAGGATTGGGGTCCTACCTGGAGACCTGTTTTCCCCATTCTCTGTCCTTGCTTACTGCATGGCCTTGGCAAGTTTCTTCCCTTCTCTAGACCTCAAGCTTCTCTGGTGCACAAAAATTCCTTGCTCTTGGCATCTTTGACTCTGCTAGACCTATAGACCAGTCAACTAAGTTAAAAACCAAGGGATATGAAGAAATAAAGAAAGAGGGAAAGAAACTGATTTATGGAAAGAGGAAAATGACTAGGCTTCATGAAGAGACCATCTAGAGAAAGATGCTTCTCTCTGGAGATGGTTTAAGATTAGGAGTGAAAAATGAAAGATGATCCTTCATTTTTTCTAGATTCCAATATATACATTAATATATGACATTTTTATATTTCTGAGTTACTTCTAGAAAAACGGTTCAGATGAATTTGCAGGTCAGGAATAGAGATGCAGGGATAGGGAACAGACATGTGGACACAGTGGGGGAGAAGTGGGTGGGATGAATTGGGAGATTTAGATTGACGTATGTACGTTATCCTGTGTAAAATAAGTAGCTAGTGGGAACCTACTATGTAGCATAAGAAGCTCAGCTTGGTGTTCTGTGATAACCTAGATGGATGGATTGGAGGGAGGTCGGAGGGAGATCAAAGAGGGAGGGATATATGTATACATATAGCAGAAAATAGGAGTAGGCAATGGCACCCCACTCCAGTACTCTTGCCTGGAAAATCCCATGGACGGAGGAGCCTGGTAGGCTGCAGTCCATGGGGTCGCAAAGAGTCAGACGTGACTGAAGTGACTTAGCAGCAGCAGCAACAGCAGAAAATAATATAACATTGTAAAGCAACTGTACCTCAATTAAAAAAAAGAAGTTGATCCTCCCTGAAGGAGGGCTTCTGATTCACCCTCCATGTCTGTGATGCCAGTAGCCTTCTGAAAAGCTCTTGTCTCATGAGGAGCTACTGGTTTTGCTGCCAGTGTTCCCACTGCCCACCCACTGTTCCCCTCCTTAGCACCCATCCATATCAGTCACCTCCTGGTCAGGGCACAGGCCAGGAGAGAACACGACTCGCCCTGGCGGGAGGGACCCTGGCCCCACATCGTGCCTTTCCCATAGCATGAGGCTGCTCCTCTTCCAGGAGAATGCTGTTTGCACTGCAGTGGAAAAGTCCTACCCCAGAGGTCAGCCAACTTGGCTTCAGGCAACTCGGGAGCAAAAGCATTACATTACCACAGTTGAAAATAAAGGATGAATAATTTTCTGGGTGACTCTTGTTATAACCTCTTTCATGTGCCCACAACCAGGGTATGTATGGATGCAAACAGAGGGAAGAAAAGACCAAAAGACTGTTTGCTTGGCAGACTCTCTTCCCACTTGGCTCAGATATGTCCTTCTGGGGGACGGGTCTGGTAATAATCGCCATCTTATTATTATTATCATATAAGTTTCAGAGGTACAGCATTATAATCTGACATCTGCATACACTGCTATGTCTTCAGCATCACAAGACTAGTTACCATACACCGCCCTATAGTTGACCTCCTCCAACCATTTTACCTACCATCTGACTCTGTTCCTGTCTGGTATCATGTGAACTGTTCTCTGTATCTGTGAGTTTGTTTTATTTATTTTTTAAATTTATTTGTTTAGTATTTTTAGATTCCATGTACGTGTGAAATCATATGGTATTTGTTTTCATCTGTCTGATTTATTTTACTTAACATAATACCTTCAAGGTCCATCCATGTTATCACAAATGTCAGGATTTCATTCATTTTTATGGCTCAATAGTATTCTATGGTGCATATATACTGTATCTTTATCGATTCATCTGTCAGTGGATACTACAGAATGTTCACATACCTTGGCTACTGAACATAACGTTGTGATGAACATAGGGGTGCATATCTTTTTAAATTAGTGTTTTTGTGTTTTTCTGATAAATACTCAGAGTGGAATAGGCAGATCATGTGATAGGTTTACTAATTTTTTTGAGGAAACTTCATACTACTTTCCATTGTGGCAGCAATCAGCTTCTTACTAAACATCTTAAATAAAACCCATTTCATTATAGATAAAAACTTCTTTTAAAAGACTAACTATATAAAGGCTTTGTTGTGGGCCACACTCTTGAGGAGGACCATCCATGAGTGATCTTACCTACTCTTCCTGCAACCCCATGTGGTCGGTACTATAATTATCCTTTCATAGAGATCAGGACCTAGAATCCAGAGATCCAGGGACTCTTCTCATTGTCTGCCTGCTTAGACAGAAGCTCTAGCCTGGGCTCTTACCCTCATCTGATCTACAGGATCCAAATGCCCCATGGATGAATGGGAGAGGTTTTATCTTGATTGGTCCTCTTGGACTATAAAAGTTCTGAGATCTCAGATTACCAGCTCTGTGTTCAGATCTCTTCATTAAACAGTCACTGCCTGCTACTCCAAACCATGGTCCTTTCATCCAGGGTGTGAGTGAGAGATGCCCCCTGGATGAAGCCTTCAGAGTCTCTGCTATAGCAACAGACAAGTAGGACCCACTGTCCTCCAGGTACACCATTCCCTGCAGCCCTACCTCCTTCTGAGGGTTATCTCCAGGGATCACCTGCTCAACTCCACGTGACTCTGGCACCCTGGCCACAGCAGGTTGGATCAGTGAGGGTAGCCAATCCCCAGGCAGGCCTGGAAACCAAAGAAAAGTTGATGTGCAAGCTCTGCCTGCCAGGGCTTCTTATGTTGCTACTGCTCAGTTGCTCAGTTGTATCCGACTCTGTGCGACCCCGTCAACTGCAGCCCACCAGGCTCCTCTGTCCATGGGGTTCTCCAGGCAAGAGTACTAGAGTGGGTTGCTAAACCCTCCTTCAGGGGATCTTCCTGACCCAGGGATCGAACTCCTGCATTGCAAGCAGATTCTTTACCACCGAGCCACCAGGGAAGCCCAGGGCTTCTTACTCTTTATGGTAATTAGCTGTATCTGTCATATCCTCCCTTTTGGGGACTTAGAACTTGACTCTAGAGATTGAGAATTTGAGAGAAGGAGGTGAGGTCCGAGAAAGAGCCATGGAGAGAAAGTCATGGGGGAACAGAAGACATAGCAAAGACAAGAGGTGGTGGTGGAAATGGCGGCAGCCAAGATGAGAGTGGATGAATCAGCTCAATGGAGAGAGAGAGAGAGACAACTGGGGATGAGGTACTAAAGGATGAGCTAGATGAGGAGGAAATAGGAGATCCAGGTGCTGGAGTTGCCCCCTACCAGTCCCTGCCTGTCTTGAGTCCTGGAGTGGGGCTGTCCTTTGTAACCTCCCCTGCCCTGCATCTCAACTTGAATGTGATGTAACTTCTGTGAGGGGCTAGAACACGACTCTGGCCCTGGAAGCCAAAAAACCCAAATGAACTCACCTCGTGATGCTAAGACTCTGCTAATGACTTCGGCTCATTAGGGAACTGGTCACTCTTTCCTGTCCAGCTGAATCACTTCTCCAGAGCTCTTCCTGTCCAGTCCTCATCAGAGCAGCCCTAGGAGCCTCTCAGAAGCTCATCCTCATCTCCTGCCTCTCTCCCTCCCACTTGCCTGCCTCTTCCCCCATCTGTCTGTCTTGGTTTTTCTCATTCTCTCAAATGAGACTTCAGAGCTGCTCAGTGGGACAGTGAAGCAGCGATGCTCTTTTAAAACTCTGTCTGACAAAGGTGTGGGAGGATTTTACTTGATAAAGAGAGAGTCAGAGAGAGGCTTTCCTGGAGAAACCTGTCAAGGAGATTCTTATACCAACCTGTTTGTCCTGTTGGCTGGACTGTCAGTCTTTGGTAAAAAGAGAGAAGAAAATCTCTAATTGTGCTCAGCGTGCTGGAGGCTCTTGTTTCATCAGTCTCCCCTTTGTGTGTCCCAGGGCCCCTTTTAAGAGAATCAGAGCACAGTGGGTCTGAGGTGGGCTTGATGCGTTGGGACTGAAGACACACACGTCTGGGATAGAGCTCTCAATGATGACCCCCATCCACTGACTCAGCATTTAGGAGCAGCGCTTGCGGGGACATAATATCATCATTTCTCTGGGTCTCAAAAACCAGGCAGATTCTCCTACACATTAGGCCACTAATGGCTACTCAGTAAGCCACAATTTCCAGGGTCTACAAAACTTCCCAACACCCTGCCACCTTCAATCTTCTTGACTTTTGAGCTTATTTAGGGGTTTTCTGGCTGCCAGTGACAGAAATCATTCTGGCTGATCTAAATGAAAAACAAGAAATGTATTACAAGGCTATGAGGTTACTCATAGGAACAGCATGACCATAAAGCTTGGAGGAGACAGAACTAGGCCAGTCCTGGTAGACAAGTTGTCTGTTCAAGGCACTTCTGGTAGGATGAATCAGCAGCAGGTATTCTCTGTCCTTGTGTCACTCTTGCCTAAGGCTCTAGTGCTCAAGAAGGAGAGGGACTAATTGTCTGGTGGGAGGGATGTGCCTGGCATTTTCTGGATCTCTCAGGTGGCTTGCAGTAAGGCAGAGGGACAATCAAAGTCTGTCATCAGAGACAGAGGGCATGGGCACTGGACAGCCACAGTCTCTCGACACCACAGATCCTGAAGTTCTACACCTATCTGTGTTCTATCCTCCATGCTCTACTCTTTCATTTGCTGAATTTGGCACTTGACAGCATTCCTCTTGAGTTTTCAACCCAGGTCTTGATTCATTAATGCATTAATTCATTCATCCAACAAGAATATCATGCACTGGGTTAGGAACTTGGACTCCTTTTTCCGGAGCATCCTTTGTGGTCCCCTCCAGTTCCAGGCTCAGTGAACTTTCCTGACTCACTTATCTCAGTCCATCTCTTTGACTGGTATCCAAGTCTGGCCAGTTCTAGGCCCATATGATGTGGGAAGGGAGGTTTAGTGCTACCTTTAGCCTTTAGCACTAGGGAGTGAGTCAGCATGTATTCAATTGGACCGATGAGTTTGGGTGAGAGGATGCGAGAGAAAAGATCTGGGACCCTGATGAAGGCAGCTCAGCTGGGGGATAGCGATGTGCTAAATCATGGGGTCTCAGGCATCTAAGTGGAAGTAGGGGAACATTCAGATACAAGGGAAGATACAAGTGATGGAGAACTAGCCAGGGGCCTAGCTTTGTATCTTAACTGTTCCATCGACCAGCTGAGGAATCTCAGGTCCCTAACAAGTTTTATCTTCCATGTCCTGCCCAGCTAGAAAAACCCCAGGCTTTGGATCTGGTGGATTCCTTCCACACCCATATTGTGCTGGATTCACATCTGCTCTTTATGTCACAGGAAAAGATTCCAGTAGTCTGTCACCTAAATCACAGGAGATTTATGACTTTCAACCAGGGAGAAGCTTGTAACAAGAGGAAGTTGTCCATGCATGTGAAGACGTGGTCCAGAACAGTGTCCTTGGGTTCTTGTCAGGGGGTGTCATGTGCCACTCCCCCACCCCTTTTGTGGCAGTCCCTGAAGGCCAAGCTAGCAGACTTCTGACCCTTGGCATGGACCTTAGAAAGAGGACTCAAAATTGTGTCCTCGGAGGGAGAATAACGTTTATAGACCTGGACTCCCATCTCCTATAGTTTGTTAGCATCAGTTTGATCATTTCTCTAGAAGTGGAAGACTGTCATTCACTAGAACCATGGACTCTTACACGCTTCTCAGTCCAAAGTGGGAGTGGAATACAATGATTACTCCTCATATGCACGATTAGGGCAAGTCGGCCAAGTAGGGTGCTTGCTGGACCACAGGAAGTTGGAAACCAGGACTTGGCTGCTGCCCTTTGCAGTGCTGGTTGGTGATACCACCAGATCTAGGAGAAAACAGGGAGCTACAAGGCAGGTGCCGTGCAGAGAACTAGCTCTCTGTTCTGCCTTTGAGTGAGACACTTCTCCAGTGTCTCCTGAGCCTATGAACCAGGGCTGTTTCCTGGAGCTCAGACACCAATTACCGGGGCAAAGGGTGTGTGATGGGCATAGCACAGAAAGCATTTGGAATGCCAGATGCCAAGTTTTAAAATTGCACTTGGGTGTTTGTGCTGAGTGTTAAGTCCACAACCCGTGGAGAACTACAGCAAGTCACTCGACTTCTGTCTTAGTCTGTTTGCTATAAGAAATACCAGAGACTGGGTGGCTTATTGATGATGGATATTTGTTTCTCACAGGTCTGGAGGCTGGGAGTCTGAGACCAGCATGCTGGCATGATGAGGTTCTGGTGAGGGCTGTCTTCCAGATTATTGTGTCCCCCATGGTGGAAGAGACTAGCTCTCTCTCTAGGGCCTCTTTTATGAGAGCCTTAGTCTCATTCAAGAGGGCTTGCCCTAATGACTTAGTCACCTCCCAAAGGCTCCTCCTCCTAATACCGTCACCCCGGGCCTTAAGTTCTCAATAAAATTGGGAGGCACACCAACATTCACACCATAGCAGCATCTGTCAACATCTAGAAACTGTAGCTACCTCTCTAGGTTGTAGTACTGACTCAAAGATCAAATAGATAGGAAAGAGTCCTGAACATTCTCATGGGCCATATATATGTTAGTTAGTATGGTTATACAAGGATAAGCAGAGAGAGCGTAAACTTGTTTTATGTTTCCTCACATTTGGGAGAAAGTCTTCCTCCATCAGCATGAATTCTTCTCTGGTTCGTCCCTGTGCCCCTGGCACTAACTCTAGGGGCTCCAGTGTGGAAGCCACCTTTTAGTCTGTGTGCCTTCCTGTATCCTAGCCAAGGACCAGGAATATGAGAGGGGGACAGTAAACACCTTAGAATGAACTGTGAATATTCACAGGGAAGGCAGAATAAAGAGTACAAAATAGTACTGCCATCACAAACAAGACTGCCATCACAAACAAGACTGCCATCACAAACTCATACCTTCGTGGGTCACACAACTAACTTTCATGAGTCAAGTGTGTTAGGTAGGTGATAGGGAGTGGTGGGGACTGTGGTGAACTGGAAAGACCATGCCTTATCTCTTGGGGGCAACTTCTCTTAATTGTCGCCATGAGGGAACGTGGGCTCAATGAAGTCAGGTCTTCTGAGTATTTTGAAAGCACCCTGAAATCTACATTTTAAGAGGTGATGATTCCACATTTCTAAAGTGTTGACAACTAATCCAAATACAAAAAGAAGACAGAGCATTGTGTGGAGTCCTCAAGACGTACCTGCTGGCCAGGTTTGGTGTAAGAACCAGCCCTCCGAGACCTCAAATTATCCTGACCTGTTTCTTTCACAGGTAAGGAGACAAATGTCCAGGGATGGGGAGTGACTTGCTGAAGGTTGCAGAGCTGCTGACCACAGGAAGTTGTGATAGGCAGGGAGGCAAGTGAAGCACTTGGGAGCATCTGCTTGCCTTCTGGGGAGGCAGACGCCTCTCCTTCTCTCCCTGGTATCCTGGAGCTTCCCTACCCAGACTGCTGGAAGGAGGCTCTGAAAACAGCGGCCAGTGTCTAAGATCTAATTGTCATGAAGAGGTTGCCTGCATGTTCTCTGCATTAACCATGCTAATGGTTGAGCCTCATCCCCTTTTAGGGATTCAGTACTGAGAAGTGGAGCAAGACGAAAGGACAGAGCTGTGAAGCTGAAGGGGAAAGGGGCTTAGTCCAGAAGCCTTGGCCATGGCAGTCCGAACAGACCACCTTACAAGCCTATTAACTCTGCAGACAGACAGAACAGGGGTGAAAAGAGAGGAAGCCCCAGCAAAGAGCAGAGGAGGAGGCCTCGGAGCTATTGCCTGGGGCCCAGGGGTGGTTTGTTTGCCCACAAATCCGAAAGGGATGACAAGCGGATCAGCCGATTGGCTAAGGATGGCTTGTTAATTAGGAACTAAGAGCAGGCCTGGAAGCTCAGAGCTGTCTGCGGGTTTGTGGGAGTTTGTTTGCTTTGTTTTATTGAGTGGGTGGCTCAGGCCATCATGATAATAGAGAGCTGATAAACAGAGATAACACAGGAAATCATTTGGCTTCAGCTCAAAATGAGAGCTGGAGATGAGGATTTCAGTGTTGGAGGAAGAACGACAGCTGTTCTAAAGCCTGTGCAAAGCAGGCCTGGTTTCAGCTAGAACAAATCTCTGGGCCCAGGATCCCACCCTAATGCCCTCACTGGCTTCAGCCACCTACTCCTACAGCCTCCGCATTCACGTCCCAGTGGAAGCTGATAATCAGGTGTGGGGATGTATCCTTGGGGGAGCTGGTCTACTTCGGGGTCCTCTCTAAGAAAACAAGAACACAAATTTACCTAGGAAAGTGAATATTGATTTACAGTGAAAGAAATACATTATGATGAGAAAGAACCCTTGAAATACTGACAAGCCCCACAAATATCAGAAGAATGAGAAGATAACAGTGTTCGGATGAACCACTAGCACAGCTCTAATATGGGCTTCCCTGGTGGTTTGGTTAGTAAAGAATCTGCCTGCAATACAGGAAACCTGGGTCTGATTCCTGGGTTGGAAAGATCCCCTGGAGAAGGCAATGGCAACTCACTCCAGTATTCTTGCCTGGAGAATCCCATGGACAGAGGAGCCTGATAGGCTACAGTCCATGAAGTCACAAAGAGTTGGGTACAACTTAGCAACTAAACCACCACCACCACCTCTAAAATACTTTTTGCATTCTTTCCATGTTTTGGCTTCATCATCCTCTGGTTGTCTCTTTAAATGACAATAATTAGGTAATATGATTTTTCTAGAGAAAGGATCAGAAGAATAGGAAGGTCCATTTGGTGAAGACAAACAATTTTGCGTTCCTGTGTCTGAGGATTAGAAGTGTGCTCCATAGGCTGGTTTCTAGCTCTGTTCATTACCTCACTTTCTTCTGGTGTCAAGCACATTGGACACATTCTTCTAGTAATATGACCCTTGGCCTCGTATTTTCATGTTGTCAGTAAGAGTCAGAGGAGGAATATCCCTGGACGCCGTTTCCACACCAGAACAGCTGGCTGTAGCTTAATGTTAAATGAAATTAGCTAGAAATAATATACATCTATCCACTGTACTCATGCTAAGCGTAGCTTCAATCTCTGCTTAGCCAGAGTTCAAAACACCTGCAGCTCACCAACCCTGCCTGATGGGAGCATATTGCGGGGGAAAGAAACAGCAGTCACAACAGGTGTGGTTCAAGAATCCTACTTTTGCACATCTTACAATAACATCTGAGCATGTCAGCCATGGGCAGTGCCTCTCCTAGAGCCTTGGAAGAGGCCAGTGTGTGTCATAACCCAGGAACTTCATTGGCTTCACAGTGATCATACTTTCCCTAATATCTGGATCCTGCCACGCCTTTTTTTCTGCCTCTCCTTCATCTCACAGCTCCTCAGGTTTGGCAGAGTGGAACTCAGGTTTCCAGCCCTGACACAGCCTGGCTGTGTCACTTTCAGGAAACCACCAGTCCTGTCTAAGCCACAGCCCCCTTGACTGGTTGATGGGAAAACTCCAGTCACAAAGAGAAGGCAAGTTTCTCCTTCTCATGGGATGGAAGGCATACAAATGACCAACAAACACATGAAAATATGCTCAACATCACTAATTATTAGAGAAATGAAAATCAAAACTACAACGAAATATTACCTCACACCAGTCAAGAATGGCTATCATCAAAAAAACCCCACAAATTATAAGTACCGGAGAGGGTTCAGAGAAAATGGAACCCTCCCACACTGTTGGTGGGAATGTAAATTGGTGTGGCCATTTTAGAGAACAGTATGGAGGTTCCTTAAAGGACTACAAATAGAGCTACCATATGATCCTACAATCCCACTCCTGGGCACATATATCAGGAGAAATCCATAATCCAGAAAGACACATGTACCCCAGTGTTCAGTGAAGCACTGTTTACAACAGCTAGGAGATGGAAGCAACCTAAATGTTCATCAATGGATGAATGGATAAAGAAAATGTGGTATATACACACAACACAAAATGGAATATCACTCAACCATAAAAAAGAATAAAATGGTGCCATTTGCAGTGACATGGAGGACATATTGTCATACTAAGCAAAAAAGTCAGGCAGAAAAAGACAAATATGTGATATCACTTACAGGAGGAATCTTATTTACAAAACAAGAATAGAGTCACAGATATAGAAAACAAACTTATGGTTACTCCAATAAAACATTTTTTAAAGTAAAAAAAAAAGAGATGAGTTTGGAAAGGGAGCCAGGTCCACATAACACAGGGCCTTAGATTGAGGTAGGGAGACAGAAAATAGCAGTTTTATACAAATCAGGCTGAGAAGCCACTGGAACAAATTAGGACATGATAGAATCTTCTGTGAATTTTAAGAAGATAATGCTGTCTGCAAGAAGATTCTTTTTTTTTTTTTTTTAATGAAGTATAGGTAGCTCACATGGTAAAGAATCTCCCTGCAATGCAGGAGACCTGGGTTCAATCCCTGGGTCAGGAAGATTCCCCTGGAGAAGGAAACGGCAACCTACCCCAGTATTCTTGCCTGGAGAATGCCACAGACACAGAGCCTGATGGGATACAGTTCATGGGGTTGCAAAGAGTTGGACACGACTATGCTGTTAACACACACAGCTGATTTACAATATTGGGTAAATTTCAGGTGTTCAAAAAAATTGTTCAGTTATCATATATGTGTTCAGTTCAGTTCAGGTGCTCACTTGTGTCCAACTCTTTGTGACCCTGTGGCTGGCAGCATGCCAGGCTTCCCTGTCCATCACCAACACCCAGAACTTGCTCAGAATCATGTTGGTAATTCCATCCAACCATCTTATCCTCTGTCGTCCCCTTCTCCTGCCTTCAATCTTTCCCAGCATCAGGGTCTTTTCCAATGAGTCAGTTCTTCACATCAGGTGGCCAAAGTATTGGAGTTTCAGCTTCAGCATCAGTCCTTTCAATGGATATTCAGGACTGATTTCCTTTAGGATTGCCTGCTTGTATCTCCTTGCTGTCCAAGAGACTCTCAAGAGTCTTCTCCAACACCACAGTTCAAAAGCATCAATTCTTTGATGCTTAGCTTTCTTTATGGTCCAACACTCACATCCATACATGACTACTGGAAAAACCATAGCTTTGACTAGATGGACCTTTTTTGGCAAAAGTAATGTCTCTGCTTTTTAATATGCTGTCTAGGCTTGTCATAGCTTTTCTTTCAAAGAGCAAGTGTCTTTTAATTTCATGGCTGCAGTCACCATCTGCAGTGATTTAGGAGCCCAAGAAAATAGTTTCTCACTGTTTCCATTGTTTCCCCGTCTACTTGCCATGAAGCGATGGGACCCGATGCAATGATCTTCAGTTGAATTTTAAGCCAGCTTTTTCACTCTCCTTGTTCACTTTCACCAAGAGGCTTTTTAGTTCCTCTTCATTTTCTGCCATTAGAGTGGTATCATCTGCATATCTAAGGTTGTTGATATTTCCCCCAGCAATCTTGGTTCCAGCTTGTGCTTCATCCAGTCCAGCATTTCTCATGATGTACTCTACATATAAGTTCTCTGTCTATGAAGACTCTTTTATGTGGGTTTAAGAGTAAAGCCAAGAGATCAATCAGGAGACCATTGTGTCAGCTATGCTGAGAGATTATGGTGACTGGGCTGGGGTTGTAGAAGTGGAAATGGAAAGAAATGGTGGGATTCAGGATATAGGTTGGAGCAAAGCCAACAGAATTAATACTTGGAGGGAAATGGAGGATTCAGGATGAATTTTTTTTTTTTTTTTTTTTTTTGCCTGAAGATCTGGATAAATGCTGGTACCATGTAAAAGCTGAGGAGCTTTGAGGGTTTGGGGTTCCATGTTGGGGCATCAGATTAGGGAGATGAATTAGTCATTTACTGCTGTGAAACAAATTACTCTCAAACTTAGTGACTTTCAAAAACAATAATTATTTATGATCTCCCATAGTTTCTATGGGTCAGGCCTTTTGGAGAGGCTTAATTTGGGGTACTGGCTTGGGGTTTCTCTTGAAGTTTCAATCTTCTGAAGACTTGACTGATGCTGGACGGTCTGCTTTTAAGGTGTTTCTAATAACAGCTGAGAATTTGGTGGGAAGTCCCTGCTCCTCACCACAGAAGCTTCTCCACAGGGCTTCTTGAGTGTCTTCACAACATGTTGCCTGGCATCCCCCAGAGGAAGCAAGGTATAAGCTACAGGGTTCCTCCTGGCTTAACCTTGGAAGTGATACATGGTCACTTCTGCAGTATCCTAATTGTCACAAACTATTCAACATAGGAGGGGACTACACAAGGGCATGAGACAAAATACATGCTCTTTCTTTGCATGTGCGCTGGACTCCTTCGGCAGTAAATGACAGAAATAAAATGTGTTGGTTCACAGACCTGGAAAATCCAGTGGAGTACAGATGGCTGGATCTAGGAGTTTAGATGATGCTATCAGGACTCAGTATTTATTCTGCCCTTCTTGTGGCTTCCATTCTCACATGGATGAGCTCCTGAACATGCCAAGATGGCTACAGCCTCACCAGCTTTATATCCTTACAACGTCAATTCCAGCTGACAAGAGAGTCTTTCTTCCCCAAAGAGTTGAACAAAAAGTTCTGGGCCTGATGCCCCTTCCAACTGACCAACTTAAATCCTGGGTCCCACAGTGACCTCATGGAGATGGAAAGCAGGGCCAGACACCTCAAAGGGTTATTGATTAAAAGTGGGAGAGAGCTACTCCTATGCTCAGCAGACACAGGGTGGCTGAAATCAAGCGTTCCCCTTAGGGATCTCAGTCTAGTGGGAGACTAGATAAATAAGTACATGAATAATTAGAGTACAGGTGAGCAAGGCAGTGCTAGAGGGGGCAGAGTGTGCTTCCAGAGAACATAGGAAGGGCACATTAGGTGGGTTATGAAGGATGAATAGGGATTAATCTGAGGAAGGCAAAAGGGTGAAGGGGTTCCAAGCAAAAGGCACAGAATGAGCAAAAAAGAGTCGAGAAATAGCAGAGTAGAAATAAGAGGAGAATTACAGCCAGTTCTCTGTTTCTAGAGAGTTAAGGCAGAAGCGACAGAAAAATGATCTAGATAGGGGAGCTTGGGCCACAGAGAACTTTGCATGCCACTGCGGGGAACCTGGACTTTCCCTTGGGGCACTGGTGAGCCTGGGGCAAGCAGCAGATCACCCCATCAGCTTTCCATCCTCAGTAGGTCTCTCCAGCAGAGGGTGGACGTGGATCAGAAGGGCTAAAGCCTGAGCTTGGGGAGTGGGAAATGAGGAGGTGGTGGTGGTGGTCTAGGCAGGAGAGAAGTAGGTCTGAAGGAGAGAGGGGCCAGTGAGGCTGACAGCAGGAGACACATTTGGAAGGGAAGTCACAGATCTGGGCCAGCACCAGTGATTGCCTGGAAGAGAGAAGGAACACTCCTGGGTTCCTTGGGCTTCATGATGAGCAGAGAGATAGAAGGGGTTCTGTTCTCCAGGAGCTGGTCCAGCCCTCAGTGCCCATCCTGGAGGAGTCCTTGCATGTGTCCCAAAGAGAACGTACAACAAATTTCCCTGCTGTACTCTTTGTAATTGAAAAAATTAAAAGGGGTACAACTTAAGTGTTCTGTAGTAACAAATAGCTAAATTAATCTTGGTATAACCAGTCTGTGGAACACTATGCAGCATTTTAGAAGACTGAAGTAAATATTCAGGTGTGGAAAGATGGCCTTAACATATCAAGCAGGAAAAAAGTGAGTTATCTAATGATATGTAGAATATCATTAGATATTTAATGTAGATAATTCTATGTAGAATTCTAGATATAGATAGTCTATGTAGAAATCTACAATCCTATGTAGAAAACAAAAACAAACACATATATCTACATATATGTCTATGTATCTCTGTGTGTAAATCCATTTTAAAATGTCTGGCAGCATGTAAGTCAAATGACAATGGTGTTGACATCCAAGCAAAGGATTGGGGATGGAAATGTGGTTCAGGGGGCTATAGCTCTATCTCCAAAGTTTGAATGTTTACAGTAGGATACTGTTGAGTTGAGGGACCGTTGGACCCCACGTCTTGAGCCCACCAGGCAGCTGGATATACAGCTCTGAGGTCAGAGAAAACCCAGATTGGAAACTGGGTCAGCATGCGCAGGTTGCAAAATGCTGTGCTTTCAGACACTCTCTTAAACAAGACTGCGTGGTTGTAAGAAACAGAAACCTATTCAAAATACTAAAGCAAAAATGAAAAGCTACATCCTGAGGACAGAGAGCTGAGAC
Organism: Bos grunniens; assembly: GCF_055505025.1. NCBI lineage: Eukaryota > Metazoa > Chordata > Mammalia > Artiodactyla > Bovidae > Bos > Bos grunniens. The sequence continues at coordinate 17,526,909 of NC_141182.1, forward strand.
CCCAGTGCAAGAAGCGTGGCCTCGGCAAAGTCTAGAACCAGGAGCTGCAAAGCTATCAAGCATCAAGGCCACTTTTCTCTTTCACGTGCATGCTCCCTTTGGTCTGGGGAGAGCTTTTTAAAGAACTTTTCCCTGCCCCAAAGCAAAAAGTTGGCTTAGTTGGGGTCTTTCCATCCTGTGCAAGCTGCAGGATTCTAGACAGCATAAACTGGGTCTCTAAACTGTACAGTTTCACCATCCATGGGGGTGAAGACCCTCGGAATTCCACCGATAAAAGCCAGGCTGCTGCCTCCACCCTTGTCCACCCTGATGACAGCAGTCTGTGTGGCTGTCCACAGGGGTGTCACGTGGAGCTGCCACCCTCCCCATCACCAGTTCAGCTCCCCCTAGGTTATATCTGCTCTTCTGGCAATATCTGGAGACTAGAGGGAGGCATCAGGAAAAGGAGAGGAAAAGCTGCCAGAGACTTTCCTGTGGCTCGCTGCTAATAAAGTTCATTAGACTGACAAGTCTCTCCATTTTTTAACTGACAGCTTGTGTCCTCCTTTTGATTTATCATCACCACACCTACCTGAGTCAGGAGTAGAGATTAGCCCAAATTAAAGCTCAGCGACTCAGGAGAGCTGAGACAGGCGAGCATGTGGGGGAGGAGGGTGAGGGGGTGGGGGAGCTCCCAACATCTGTGAGAAGGTGAAGGAAAGCCAGGGCAGACTTTCTAGGTGCCAAAGACGGAGGTCGCAAGGACTGACTTTCCTGCTCTCCACCAACGAGGAGTGAGGGCTTTACTGCTCTCATTCTGGCTAGGGAAGAAAGTCCATAAATAAAGCTTGCTGATGTTGTGTGTGGCTCTGTCAGTCTCAGGAGTGTAATAAATCTTAACCAAGACCCATCTCTGCAGACACCTGGAAACGTGAGCAAAATTATCTGCAATATACAATTATGCATTCTGCCTTTGTAGGTTTTCAGAAACACAGCAGCTGAGACCATAACCCAACAGCTTCTAAGTGCAGTCTTGCCAGAGATAAAAAGGAATGCTACACTTAAGTCCCTGGGAGAAGTCGGGAACCCCCTGAAGACCCTCCATTGTGGTCCTGTGTCTGCCTACAGTACCAAGACTTACCATTTAAACTGCAAAATTTGGCAATTTAATCTGTGCTCTCTGTTGCCCCCAGAAGCCCAATTCCCAAGACCTATTAGAAACTCTTCAAGGAGTAGATAGTGAGTGCCATGTCACCAGGGGGTACTCAAGTCTGGGTTAAGCAAACACTTGGAGGAAATTTGAGTAATAACTCTTTAAGACTCCTTCCTAAGTGAGTTTCTGAGATACCAGACTGGGAAATTCCTGGAATAAATAAGTAGAACATTGATGTTCACAGAGGTGGCCTTTCAGGAAATAAACTCTAGGCTGTCCTATGATATATCAAGGATCCAGGGCTGATGGTCCTGTCCTTGATAACAGGGACCTGTGTCAATTTGTAGTCACTCCATTGTAACTTAGTCACCATGAGCTCAGGCCACAGGAGATACTCAATGAATGATGGCTAAGTGAAAAATGGGCCAACCAAAAGAGTGAAATTCAGAGCTAGATTGGTAGAAAGCTGGTCTAGAGAATTTAGACCTCTGTAACTGAGTTCTTGCCTCCTGCTTCCAAATGCCTTCTTGAAGTCTTCATGTGGATGTCAAATAAGGATCTCAAACATCAAGACACCCAAGACAGGACTTGATTCCTCTCCTCTCTTCCTCATCTCAGGAGTAGGTAAACAGCTCAAGGCAAAACCCAAGAGTCATCTTTGGATCCTACCTTTCTATTTCTCTATTACGTAATGTATCCAGTATGTGCTAAGTCACTTCAGTCATGTCCGACTCTTTGTGATCCCATGGACTATAGCTCACCAGGCTCCTCTGTCCATGGGACTCTCCAGGCAAGAACACTGGAGTGGGTTGCCATTTCCTTCTCCAATGCATGAAAATGAAGTCGTTCAGTTGTGTCCGACCCTCAGAGAGCCCATGGACTGCAGCCTACCAGGCTCCTCCATCCATGGGATTTTCCAGGCAAGAGTACTGGAGTGGGGTGCCATTCCCTTCTCTGTTCTAAAGCATAAATCAGAGCAATTTTTTCCATTACAACTTCAACTTCATATTATAAAAGCCCATGAGTTCTTATATGATCTGTGTTTTGACTAATACTTCTTTTCCAACTCTCCTTTGACTCACTACATTCTGGCCACACAGAAATGATTCTTTATTCTTCCAACTAAACTTGCTTTCATCCCAGGGCCTTTGCACTGGCAGTTTCCTCTGCCTGAATGGCTTTCTTCCAGTTCTTCACACGGCATGACTGGCTCCTTCCTTATATTCAAAATATCAGCTCAAATGACACCTCCTCTTCCTTGTTTTTTCAGAAATGCTATTCCAACCTAGAGTAGCCCCTTTTAAGATGTTCTTTATAGCAGTTTCACCACCTGATACTCTTATTCATTTATTTGCTTATATGTTTACTTTCTGCTTTCCTATGCTAGCATATAAGCTCTATGATCTAGTCTACATCACTGACCATTGTGTCCCCAGGACTTAGAACAGTGGTTGGTACATAGTAGGCACTCAGTGAATATTTTTGAATATTCATATAGCCTGGAAAGTAATTTCTCTGATTAAAGCAGTCAAAGCTGCGGTCTTTCCAGCAATCATGTATGGATTTGGGAGCTATGCCGGGAACTGTGATGCGGGTCCTGGGTTGCATGCACTCCCCAGGTCTAAGCCGCTCAGGTTCATGTTCTCGAGTACTCCAAACAAGCTCAGATGGTTGGGCCTATGCTTTGAGCCCGTCCCAGGTCCAAGCAGCTCAGGTGACCAGGTGTTTGGTGAGCGTAGTCGCCCCTAGTTGAAGGCTGCAGCTTATCGCCTCCCCCGTCCCAGCCGCTTGGTTTTCTGGGTATGAGAGCTAGACTATAAAGAAGGCAGAGAGCCAAAGAATTGATGCTTTCAAACCGTAATGCTGGAGGAGACTGTTGAAAGTCCCTTGGACAGCAAAGAGTCAAACCAGTCAATATTAAAGAAAATCAACCCTGAATACTCACTGGAAGGGCTGATGCTGAAGCGCCAATACTTTGGCCACCTGATGTGAACAGCTGAGTCATTAGAACAGACACTGATGCTATGAAAGATTGAAGGCAGAGGACAAGACGGTGGGTTGGATGGCATCACCAGTTCAGTGGACATGAACTTGGGCAAACTCTAGGAGACAATGAAGGACAGGGAAGCCTGACATGCTGTAATCCATGGGGTTTCAAAGAGTCAGTCACAACTTGGTGACTGAGCAGCAACAACAATAATAACAAATGGAGGATTTGTGGCCACATTTCTTATTCCTAAAGGAGCCAGGAGCTATTGGCTTGGTGAACTGAGCTTGACCTTGGTTTCAGGAGAATCATAGTAAGGGGTCGTAAGAGCAAGCCCCGCCCCCTGCTGTCCAACCTCTCTGGGCCTTTTTTACCCTGTCAAAGTTCTGTTTTATGGAGCTTGTTTTTTACCACCTTTTCTTACCCTCTTTCTGGAACAGGTCTTTGCTTTGGGTTTCCAAAATGTATGCCTTGAATTTTGAAGCTGATTTGCCTGCCTGCAAACCCAGATCAGACACAAGGAAGCCTAAACTACAAAAACAGCCAGAAAGTTGAGTTTTCATCAGTGAAGATAAAACTTGTTGTATTGATTGGGGTAAGGGTAGGAGAGAAGAAGGGAGCGAAAAACAGCCAAGAGCTCTCATGCCTGTGTGATTATAATCAACTCAGAGGTTTAGCTTTTCTGTTTCATTACACAAGGGAAGAAAGAAAGAATCAACTTAACCCCACCTCCACAATCTAACACACCTGCAGGAAATGTAACTCTAGCTTTCCAAACCTTTTTTTTTTAAACTATTTTTCTTATTAAACTTGCTCTGGGTGAGTCTCCATTGGCCTATTGATTTGAGTATTAGACTGTGTATCAAAGATATGAAAATACAAATTGTTATTTCAGAGAGAAATAACCATCTCTATATTGTTTCTGTCTCTGGGGTTCTGAATATTCCCTGAGGTTACCAGGCTAAATAAAATCAGAAAAAAGGCGTCTTCTTGGCAAATGTGAAGTAAGTAGATTCTCTGAGAGGATTCTGTGCAACCTGTTGGTGCTGATGCTGAGGGGCCCAATAGCAGGTCAAAGGTTTTTCTACTTATATCTTTTTTAACCATTGACTCTTGTTAGGAAGGGATTTGCTTCAAGAAATTTCCTGGATATGTTGTTTCAGCATTTAAATCTTGGTAGTGGTCTCTATGGGCTTCCCAAGTGGCACTAGTGGTAAAGAAACCACTTTCCAATGTGGAAATGTAAGAGACGTGGGTTCAATCCCTGGGTCAGGAAGGTCCCCTGAAGGAGGGCACAACAACCCACTCCAGTATTCTTGCCTGGAGAATCCCATGGGCAGAGGAGCCAGGTGGGCTACAGTCCATAGGATTGCAGAGTCGGACACGACCGAAGCAACTTAGCACCGCACAGCAGAGTGGTGTCTGTGTGGAGTCCTCCCCCTGGTTAGCCACTGCACTGAGAAGCCCCTTCGGTCATCTCTTCTACGTGTCATGCAGTTGACTTTGGCCAATGTGAAATCAACTCCTAGATGATGCAAGAGTTAGGGGCATCAAAACTACGATGAGGTATGAGCTCATTGTCTACAAACAATAAATGCTGGAGAGAGTGTGGGGAAAAGGGAACCCTCCTACATTGTTGGTGGGAATGTAAATTGATACAACCACTATAGAGAACATTATGGAGTTTCCTTAAAACATTACAAATAGAGCAACCACATGATCCAGCAAACCTACTCTTGGGCATATATTCAGAGAAAATCATAAATCGAAAAAATACGCACACCCTTATGCTCACAGCAGCACTATTTACAATAGCCAAGACATGGCAGCACTCTAAATGTCCATTGACAGAGGAATGGATAAAGAAGATGTAGCGTACTATACAATGGGGTATTACTCAGTCATACAAAGCCTAAAATTATGCCATTTGCAGCAACATGGATGAACCTAGAGAGTATCATACTAAGTGAAGTAAGTCAGACAAAGACAAATATCTTATGATACCACTTCTATGTAGAACCTAAAAAATATACAAATGAATTTCTTTATAAAACAAAGACAATCTCATCAATCTCAAAATCAAGGTTATGTTTACCAGAGGGGAAAGGTGGGTGAAAGGGATAAATTAGAAGTTTGGAATTAACACACACACACTGCTAAATATAAAATAGATCATCAACAAGAACCCACTGTAGAGCACAGGAAAGTGAAAGCTGCTCAATTGTGTCTGACTCTTTGCCCTCTCATGGACTATACAGTCCATGGAATTCTCCAGGCCAGAATACTGGAGTGGGTAGCTGTTCTCTTCTCCAGGGGATCTTCCCAACCCAGGGATCAAATCCAGGTCTCCTGCATTGCAGGCAGATTCTTTGCCAGCTGAGTCACCAGGGAACCCCGAAAATACTGGAGTGGGTAGTCTACCCCTTCTCCAGCAATCATACTAGGTGAAGGGTCTTCACTTAGTATGACCCTTAGTTCGACCCAGGAATCGAACCTGGGTCTCCTGCATTGCAGGCAGATTGGGGTCTCTACTTAATACTCTGTGATAACCTAAAAGGGAAAAGAATTTGAAAAAGAATAGATATATGTATATGTATGACTGATTCACTTTTTTGTACACCTGAAGCTAACACAACATTGTAAACCAACTATACTCCAATATAAAATTTTTTTAAATTACATTTAGCAAAAAAAAAAAACGTGAGGGACAGAGGGGAACAGAGACTGCAATGGAGGAAAAGTGGGAGAGAGGGAAGAAGGAGCTGGTGGATTTTCTGCTGATTCTTAGAGAGCAAGTCAAAGAGCTTTCAGACAGAGGTGGAAGATGGTTCAATCCAGGGGTCTTCAAGACTGCACTAGTCCATGACACTGTGATAGTCTTGCTCCTTTATTTGAACTAATTTAGACCGAGGCTCTGTGTGTGGGGCAACCGTGCAGATCGTGACCATGAAACAAGCTGTCTGGCTGATGTGCACACGGGACCAGAACGTAGCTGATGCTCTGCTCACCACTACGCCGTGCAGCCCTAGCTCAGAGCTGTGTCAGTCCTAACGAAGGAGTGCCTTTTAAAATAATCCTTTTTATAATTGTCCTCTCACAAAGACGCAGTGTGTTCTGCAGTTGCTCTGAATTTACAATTCCACCTTTCATGCCCAAGCAGTTTGCCTTCATCTCACCTTTGCAGAGTACCCAAACCAGGACGCTCCTCACCTTCTTCATGTCAATATAATTCCTGCCAGTGGGTTTTTTTTTTTTTATGTCAAATATTATATTTTTCATCTCTGGAGGCTCAGTTTGGGTCTTTTTTATATTTTCTATGTATGTCCTGAATATACTCATGCTTTTTTCTACCTTCTTGAACATATGAAATATATTTATGTTAGATATTTTAGTGTTCTTGTCTGTGATTTATATCATCTATATAACTTGGGGATCTATTTCTATTGGCTGATTTTTCTTTTCATTATTAGTTGTAGTTTCCTGATTCTTTGCATGTCTGGTAATTTTTAACTGAATGTAATTTATGCAATGGCACCCCACTCCAGTACTCTTGCCTGGAAAACCCCATGGACAGAGGAGCCTGGTAGGCTGCAGTCTATGGGGTCACTAAGAGTCAGACACGACTGAACGACTTCACTATCACTTTTCACTTTCATGCATCGGAGAAGGAAATGGCAGCCCACTCCAGTGTTCTTGCCTGGAGAATCCCAGGGACGGGGGAGCCTGGTGGGCTGCCGTCTCTGGGGTCGCACAGAATCAGACACGACTGAAGTGACTTAGCAACAGCAGCAGCAGTAGACACTGTGAATTTTACCTTGCTGTGTGTTGAATTATTTTTATTTTCTTAATGTTTTTGAATTTTGTTCTGAGACTTATTTAAATTATGTGGAAACAGTCTGATCCTGTTAAGACTTCCTTTAAACTTTGGATTCTACAATTTTTTAAAGAAAGTGTTGGTTGTTCAGTCGGGTAAGACTCTTTGTGATCCCATGGACTATAGCCTGTCAGGTTCCTCTGTCCATGGGATTCTCCAGGCAAATACGGGAGTAGGTTCCCATTTCCTTCTCCAGGGGATCTTCCCTACCCAGGGATTAAACACAGGTCTTCTGCTCTACAGGCAGATTCTTTACCATCTAGCCACCAGGGAAGCCCCCACAAGTCTTTAGTATAGAGCTAATTTGACCTTAGTAATGAGGCCATGTCCTTCTGAGTACTCCACCTGAAGCCCTGTGTATTATGAGATTTCTCTATTCTGGCTTTTAGGAATGAGAACTATTTTCAGCGCTGTTTGGCCTCTGGAAATTATTCTTCTTGTTCATTTGTACTGGTTCTTTCCCCAGCCTTGGAGAGTCTCCCTACACGCACATGCAGTTCTGTGCTCTGCTGAACACTAGAGGGAAGATTTCTGGAGTTCACACTGTGCAGGTCTCTCCTTCATAACACTCCGCTCTGAAAACCCTGGACCCTTTGGCTTCTCCAAACTTCTACTTGTATCTCTTCAACTCAGAGAGACCACCGGGCTCTGCTTTGGCTGCCCCTCCCTGTGCTACATCCTGGAAACTAGATTCAGGCGTCACATTTTGTTTTCCCTTTCTCAGAAATCTTGCATCATCTGTAGTGCAATGTCTGAAAACCATTGTTTCATATATTTTGTCTGGATTTTTAGCTGTTAAACGTGGGAGGATAAATCCATTTTCCATTGCTTTATCTTGGCCAGAAGCTAAAGTGTCTCATCAATTTATAAAATGATTTCTCTCATCCAAATAGATACTGCTTTTCACAGTTTGAAGTACCTTTTTTGTGTGTTTGCTTTGACCACAACCAGGTGGCTTCGGTAGGGCAGATGTGACATACCCATTTTAAAGGTAGAAGAACTGAGGGCCAGTGAGTTAAACGTGCCTGCCTGAGAAGCTCACACAGCAGGCAAATGGCAGAGTTGGTCCTCAGAACCCAAGCCCCCCACGTGCTCGTGTCCTACTGGATACTGCACATCTCTCTCCTCTTTAGGTCTCATTTACCACTCACCTCCCCAGAAACTCAGTCCTGATTACCCATGATAACCAGTACATCAATCACACATGGTTTTAGAGAGTGAATTTCTCAACACTCTTCTTAGGGGCTCAATAAATATTTGTAGAATGAACAGAAAAGACAACAATTCCCCAGGGACAAAAACTCTTTGACCTCCAAGGGTCCAAAGAAAGATTTTCTTGGACATATGTTCTTGCTGTCTCATGTGCTCCATTAAGATTCTCAGTTCCAAAGTGACAGAAAACCTGGCTTAAACTGTTTAAAGCAAAATTGAGAACTGATCGCCCTACCTGATTAGGTTGGCTTCAGACATGGCTGGCCTCATGTGCCCAAACACTCCCTGGTCACATCTTGGCTCTGCTCTCCTGCATGGGCTTCACCCTTGGGCAGGTTCTCCTCATGAGGTACCAAAGTAGTATCAAAGTGGACTATGGGCCCAGCTCTGTGAAAAGAGAACTTCTACGGCCAATAGTTCCAAAGTTTCAGAGTTTACCCTTATTGGAAGAGTTGAGATCATCTCCTCACCCTTGAGCAGCTCGCTGTGGCCAAGGCGAGGGAATGTGGTGATTGGTTAAGCCTACCTTCAGTGCTGATGTTTGGAACAAGTGGGCATGTAGTGTTAGTCACACCTAAACACATGGATGGAAAGTGGGGAATGGGCCCTACTCTAGTGGACAGTTAAGTAACCACTGCAAGAAGAAGGGGAGAATGGGTTTGAGCAGGCAGAAACAATAGCTGTCCACTGAGGGCTCTCAGGTGTGTGTGTGTGTGTGTGATGGTGGGTAATCATTACCTAAGACTTTCTCTGATAAGAAATGCTTTCTAAGTGTTTCTAGGACCATATAACCAAGTGGGACCTCTTTGTAAAGACTCCTGGGGCACAAGGAGGGAAAACTATCCAGAGGAGGAAGTGCATTCCTGGAGGAACTGATGTCCATTTCTGGGCTCCTGGCTGTCCACATATAGGATCAAATCAGATATTTTATAGCTCAGCCGAGACTTTACTATCTGACCCACTTGTGGAGGTGAAAGTTTAGGGTTAAGTGGGAAAAGAAAATTCTCAGGCAACTCATTTATTCATAATCTATGTGCTGAGAACCTACCACGTGCCCACATGCCAGACACCAAGTGAGCTGTGCTTGGCTGGGCATTGAGGCTCATTGGACAGCAGGCTTGGGAAGCAAATCTCTGTGGGGCTTGAAGTTCTGGCCCAGAAAGAGGAGCAGGCAGGCTGCCTCCCCCAGGAGTCTGGGAAGAGATATGAGTGGTTGTTGTACTCCTCTAACCTCCAAGACCACCTTGTGGATCTAGCAGTGAGGATAAGATCATGGTCAATGATGTGGATCAGAGCTTATGTTCTTAGATGCTGGAGTTCCCTTGCTTCTCCGGGAAGGTGTGCACTAAAACCTGGGAGATCAGAGCATCAGGAGTGGCCCTGCCTCTATTTATTGATTCTCGGTGGCCTTGTAGCTCTAACATCCTCCCCACTCCCTACTCCCTCTTCAAGATCCAGCTTGAGTGCCACTTCTTCTAGAAAGCCTCCCTGGATCCCAATTAAGTTCTTTCCTCCTATTTCCCATAAAACTTTGACCATATTCCTGGCTTATTTCAAACTCCTCATTGTAGGATTGGTGATAATGATACTACTAATAATTGAGGATGCTGCTGATGATAATACAGATGCCACTTACCAAGCAGGTAGTACCTGCTGAGGATTGTACATGCATTATCTGATTCCATCCTTACTATGCCCCCGAGGTAAGCATTGGTGTCACCTCATTCTGCTGAGAACAAAACAGCAGCACCAGGGATTCCCTGGTGGTCTAGGGGTCAGGATTCAGCACTTTCACTGCCATGAGAGAGTTCAATCCCTGGTCAGGGAACTGAGATCCTGCAAGCTGTGAGGCACAGCCAAAACAAACAAACAAACAAACAAAAATCCCCAATATCTTTGAAATGAAAGGAAGAAAGAAAGAAAACAGCAGCACCAAAACCAAAGAGGCTGGATTGTTTGCTAAAGAAATGCAACTGATGTCTACAACTACTTCCTGGCCAATCACAGACTAAGCCAAGCTGGGGTATTGAGCATCCTAATTCCAGAGCTCTGGTTATAACCTCACTATACTCCTCCTATGGAGAAGGCAATGGCACCCTACTCCAGTACTCTTGCCTGGAAAATCCCATGGGTGGAGGAGCCTGGTGGGCTGCAGTCCATGGGGTCGCTGAGGGTCGGACATGACTGAGCGACTTCACTTTCACTTTTCACTTTCATGCATTGGAGAAGGAAATGACAACCCACTCCAGTGTTCTTGCCTGGAGAATCCCAGGGATAGGGGAGCCTGGTGGGCTGCCATCTATGGGGTCGCACAGAGTTGGACACGACTGAAGAGACTTAGCAGCAGCAGCATACTCCTCCTAGGTGATGTGATGCCCATCTTCCCCAACAGCCCAAGTTCCTGGAGGAAGACCTGGTCTTGCTCATCTTCTGTCTCCCACAGTGCCCAGGATACTGGTTCAGCACCTAGTGGGTACCAAGAAAACCATCCCTGAGTTAAGTGCCTGGATCTGTGGCCTATATAATCTGAGATAGAAATGCATTGTTTACATTGAAGCTTCTCCTCTCCCAGGCTCCTCCTTTCCTGCATGGAGACTAATAGCTCATGTAAATAGTATTAATCTTCTGGAAGAGCCAGCTGCCTTGGCAGAGGGGCCACAAGGCTCTCAGCTCAGGATCTCCCTGTACGGGAGAGTTGGCTGCAGCATCTTGGCTCAGCATGGCCCTTCTGCACCTCGTGTCATTCATCATCCGTGGAACTAATGGCCTGTCACTGTTAGAAACATGTCTCTGCTTTTGGCATCAGCATCTTGAGGGAAGAGTTTAGTGGACTTTCACTGGGGCGGGCCAGCCAGTGTTATGAGCTGAGGCCTACAGGCCTAAATCGACAGCCCAGCTCATGAAGAGTTAAGGTGTGGGTTAGTGACAGAAACCCAACTCAAGATGAGTCAAGTACAGAGGATGAACTGTCTTGTGTAACTGGAGGCCTGGGGAGGTCTCCAGAGGCTCGAGTGATGTTGCTTTTTCTCTGTCTATCTCTCATTTCTTCAATCCTCTCCATGCTTTGGACTCGATTTCTCCCACCACTGATGGACTCTTTTCTTGAAGTGCCAGGAGAGTAGTCTTTGCCTTATCCAGTTCTAGGTTAACATCACCTAGTTCTGGAATGGGTTTCCTTGGTGGCACAGTGGTAATGAATCCACCTCCCAAGGCAGGGGATGAAGGTTCGATCTCTGGGTTGGGAAGATCTCCTAGAGAAAGAAATGGCAACCTTTTCCAGTATTCTTGCCTGGACAGAGGAGCCTGGAAGGCTACAGTCCATGGGGTTGCAATAGAATTGAACATGACTTTCCCTGGTAGCTCAGATGGTAAAGAATCTGCCTGAAATGCAGGAGACCCAGGTTCAACCCCTGGGTCAGGAAGATCCCCTGGAGAAGAGAAGGGCAACATACTCAGGTATTCTTGCCTGGAGAATTCCAGGGACAGAGGAGCCTGATGGGCTATAGTCCACGGGGTCACAAAGAGTTGGACATCATGAGCAACTAACACTTTGGCGACTAAACAACAACAATTTTGCCATGTCAAAAGAAAGAGTGCTCCACCAGCTACTGGAGGAAAGAGAAATCCTCAGTGGTGTCTGACTGAGCCACCTCTGGGCAGCGATTGTTGTGCATGGGGAGGGAGACTGTGATAAGTCCGGCCTGTGTCATGTGCCCGTTCTTTGATCCATGGGGTAGGGCAGTGAGATTGGCAGCCCCTCTGGAGCACATGGAGCAGGAAAGGGAATTCGCCAGTAGAAGCGGTTGGCTCTTGTGGGACGGAAGGGCTGTGGCAGACGAAACAACTGATAGCCCTTCTGGAGCCTGGAGGTGCCACAGGGCTGGTGGTCCTGGTTGACATGATCCCAGTCCTGGGGTCTGAGCCTTTGGCTGGGGTTGCTCCAAGAGCTGCCAAAGACCTTTCTCCCTTTTAGCAGAAGGACCTTTGGTCTGCTTTGTCCTCATACCCTCTCTGGCCTACCACTCAATATATAAAGAACTTGCCAGGTCTTCACTGTGGGAGGAGGCTTTAAATAACTGTTGATTGTTTTGAGATCCTTGTAGATTCACAGGTAGTTGTAAGAAATCATTCAGAGGTCACCCATACACTTTGCCTGGTTCCTCACTGTTAACATCTTCTAATAATATCACAACTGGGATGTTGATATTGACACAAAATGAAATAAAATTTCCCTAAGCTTGGCTTTTCCCAAATGCTTTCCCTTTAAAAAAACAAAACAAAACAAAACAACCTCCTCTCCATCTGTGAGCAAGAATATAAAGATGAGAAGACTTATCTATAATAACCAGCATATAAAAATTTCAGAGAGACCTGTGTGTGTGTTCAGTCATATCTGACTCTTTGTGATCCCAGGGACTGTAGCCCGCCAGGCTCCTCTGTCCCTGGAATTCTCCAGGCAAGAATACTGGAGTGGGAAGCCCAAGTGACACCTGACCCAAGGGTTAAAACAAGCTGAATTCTGGTGTGGGAAGTCTAAGATGGAATTAGTTTATCAAGGAGTTTACAATGAAAGTCAACACCAAGGCTGGAACCCCTTCCTCAAGGTGGGAAACTGAGTTTCTTAAACTCTCTTCTCACTTTCTTGGCAATGGCTGAGCTATCATTTCCATAGAGCAATTCCTGGGGAGGTGCAGACTCTGAATTGCCGCCTGCCCTCTTGTGGTTCTTGCAGACCGTCCATTCAGCAGACAGGGCTGTTCCCACACTGTACTAACCCACCCCACTGTCTCAGTTTCCTTCCATCTAGAGATAATATTCAAATTTAACAAGCTCTGGGACAGGAGCATCAGGTGATCCAAAAGTGTGTATCGGTTATAGCACCCAGGCCCTCCTCTGCCAAGTGTTAACTCTTCACCTGTTGGGCTGTGGGGAAGTGTGGGACTCTTGGAAAATGGCCCAAGGCAGCTGGGGTTGCACTTCTGGGAAGTGCAAGGTGATAACTATTTACAAATGATAATGGAATTATTTTTAACGTCTTAACAGCTGATACAGCTCCACTGGTGCACATGGACTGGGTATCTGCCCTGCTTCTCCCCTTATTCCAAACATTTTTTATTGCTGGGTTGTAACTTCATACATGTCAGGAACCACGTGTGTGTCTTGGTTACCACTGGATGTAGTGCCTGGCACTGTTGAGTAGGTGCCCCATAAATACTAAGTGAATTGGTCCATGCATGGTAAGTCCTGCATATGCCAGGAAGCTACCTTTGATCACTTTGTGAAATAATTTTTCTCCCTGCTCTGACATCTTTCTATAAGGTAGACCAGAGCAATGAGTAAACAATAAATAAGAACAAAGAGAAGGACATCACAAGGTTTCAGTCTAGGAGGACAGTCTTCTTTTTCTCTTCTTTTCCTTCCTTCCCTCCCTCTTCCATTTCTTTTTCTTCAACAAAGTATACTTGGTTCTAAGCTGTGGGAATGGAGTAGTAAACCAGACAGATAAAATACATACTCACACAGAACTCATATTCCAGGAAATTGGAGAAAACCAGAAAGTGCAAGAGCCATCAGGAAAAGCTGCATAGACAAAGGGAGCTTATAAAATGAGTAAGGTTTGGGTGTTAGGAACAAGGGATAAGAGGACTATGAAGTGGGGCAATAGTAGGAGCACTAGAATAGAGGTGGGAATAAATACCATGAGTGAGGATGACTGCGAGATCAGCTGAATTGGCTGGGAGTGGTTTGCCTGCAGAAGTAGCGAGGTACTGAAGAGGGAGACACATGCATGAACTAGTCATGGCTCGATCACCAAGGGTCCCACATGGGGGAGGAAATGGGCATGTGAACGATTGTCAGATAATGTAATCTGTACATTACAGATTTAGTAGGACTAAATGCGGAAGGCGCTCTGGAGTGTGTGGGGCAGAGGAAGAGGCGGAGGACAACAGAGCTGGAAGGGGAGGGTGGCCCCAGATTGGGGCAAGCGCTCAATGCCTTGAAGACAAGGCACAGCAGTCATCAAAGGGTTTTGAGCCGGGGAGTGACAGGATCAGGTGGATTCTGGGGAATCATCAGGGCTGACTGTGAAGGGCAGAGCCCTGGGAACAAGCTGATCACAGGGGGATCATTGAGGTAGTTCATTTGAGGGGTGGGGAAAGCTAGCCAGGGCTGTGACTATAGGATGAAAAGGCAGGGCAGGCTGTGGAAGCATTCACAGCCACAGTGAGAGACTCGCCATATGTGGGGGATGGGGAAGAGGGGAGGGTTTGGGATGACTGCAATTTTTGGCTTGTGGGATGGAGTGACGAGTGATGGCAGAAAGCAGATCTAGGAACACTGGGTGCTCCGTCAGTTTTGAGGTAGTGAAGACAGCAGTGATGGGATGTGGTGGACAGGAAGGAAGTAAAGAGCTGTATTTCAGACCTGCTGACTTAGAAGTGCCCTCTGGACCTCCCAACGGGGATGGTCCAGGGGTAACTGATGGTGGGATGGAACAGAGACAGGGAAGGCTGATCACAGCCCTGGAATGAAACCACTTGTGTAGGAAAGAGAACCACTGCCTCTGCCCTTCAGGAGCTCGAGGGGGAGAGTGTGGAAGGGCAGATGGGGCTCTGTAAGCCATTTCAAGGTGCTGTGCCCATCTTCCGAGCTGCTATGCTGTGACCTCTAATTGGGGCCCTCAGTTCTTCTCCCTCTGACTGTCTCTAGACAAAGCCATGTTTTGTATCTGCCTCATCCTGATGTCCCCAACCTCCCAGCACCAATTAATGTATCAGTGGGCCTGGGGAATTTTAACCCAAGATGTTGCTTCTGCTGGGAGCATCTGGCAACATCTTGAATTTTATTTGGTTTCTTCTTTTTCTCCCGAGGAACATCCTGAAGGGAGCAGATGGCAATAAGAACGGGCAGATCGATGCTAAGGAAAGTGGCCTGGTTTGCCCTTGGATTTTCAGACTCTTGTTCTTTGTTCTTGAGAGTGGTTGGTAGAGGTAAGCTTCTAAGGCTAATTATCTGTGTGTCCCCAATATCTCTGGGGGAGTTGGAGCCTATTTGTTTGGCTTGTTTACAGCTATATTTCCAGACTTTAGGGCAGGACCAGGTCTACTTGCAGATGCTCTAAAAACGTGTTCGTTTATTCAGCAAATATTTACTGAGTGCCAACCAGGTGGCAGGCACATTTCTGGATATTATGGATAAAGCACAGAGCAAAATAAAAATGGGAACCCTTATACAGCCTACATTCTAGTCATTTTGTTGACTGGACACTGACAATTAAGTTTTCTGATCTCTCCTTTATGCCAGGCAGTGCTGGGGATGAAGTGGTGGTTCTGCCCTCCAGGGGTTAATATTCCGGTGGAAGGACAGATTCTCACTGGATCTGCACGTCAGTTAAGATTCCTTGTTTACAAGCCACAGGAACAGATGCAGGTTATCTCCAGCAAAGGATAATTTATTGGAAGGCTATTAGGGAAGGGAGGCATGGCAGGTTGCCTCATGCCAGAACCATCTCCCCCTTTGCCTTTCTCCTGGGTGACAGATCCTTGATTATGGACCTGTGTTGACAAAATTAATCCACCTTGATACTGCTAAACCTTTGAACTGCTGGTCATATGAAGTGATAAAATCTCTGTTTTATCCAAAGGCTGTTACTTGTAACCATGAGCAGGCTAACTGAAAAGAAATGGCAGGACAAGGCTTAGAAACAAGCAGCAGCCTAAAAGTTGGAGCAGATCTAGAAGCAGGACACAGAAAAACAGCATTCTCATGGCCAGAATGAATTACCCATCCACCCAGAATACCTACATGGGCAGGCAAGATTTTCTCTGTTTAGAAATACACTTATAATTGAGGCAGAAAATTGGTTCTGGGAGACAGCATTGAATAGCTGAGCATTAGACTCTCTAAGGGGCTTCCCAGGTGGCTCACCTGCAATGCAGGAGATGCGAATTTGATTTCTGTCTCAGAAAATGGCAACCCATTCCGGTAATTTTGCCTGGGAAACCCCATAGACAGAGGAGCCTGAGGGGCTACAGTCCATGGGGTCACAAAGAGTTGGACATGACTCAGTGACTAAAGAGCAAACAAACATACTCTCTAAGTGATCTGAGTTGCTTTAAAGGACACCTGCCTCTTTGGAGATACAGTGCAGTGAAGTGGGAAGAAGATTGAGCAAAGATTTTAGGCTTAACTAAAAAAATTTACATAAAGTAAAACCACACCTCCCTTTGGGGTGTACAATTCTATGAGTTTGAACATACAAACACCAGTATCATCAATACACAGGACAGTTCCCTCTCTGCAGAAATTCCATCACACTGCCCCATGTGGTAAAACCCTGACCCTATCCTAATCCCTGGCCACTGCTGATCTGCTCTCCATCTTTATCATTTCGTTTTTCACGTGTCAGGTAAATGGAATCATGGTGTGCAATTCCTTTCAATCAGCACAATGCCTGTGGGAGGCATGTTTTGCAGGCATCAATAGCTTGTTTCTTTGTTGGGTAGTATTCCATGATATAGATGTACCAATGTTTCTTTGAAAGTGTTAGTTGCTCAGTTGTGTTCGACTCTTTGCGACCCCTTGGACTGTAGCCCGTCAGGCTCCTCTGTCCATGGAACTCTCCAGGCAAGAACACTGGTGTGGGTAGCCATTCTCTTCTTCAGGGGATCATCCCAATCCAGGGATTGAACCTAGGTCTCCTGTATTGCAGGCAGGCTCTTTACCATCTGAGCCATCCGTTCACCCACTGAAGACTGTTTAGTTTGTTTCCAGTTTGGAGTGATTATAAACAAAGATACTGTAGACATATTGAGGATTTTGTCTGAGGACAAGCTTTTACTTCTCTGGGTAAATATTTAGGACTGGGATTACTGGATCATACGGAGAAGGCAATGGCACCCCACTCCAGTAATTTTGCCTAGAAAATCCCATGGACGGAGGAGCCTGGTGGGCTGCAGTCCATGGGGTCGCTAGAGTCGGACACGACTGAGCGACTTCACTTTCACTTTTCACTTTCATGCATTGGAGAAGGAAATGGCAACCCACTCCAGTGTTCTTGCCTGGAGAATCCCAGGGACGGGGGAGCTGGGTGGGCTGCCGTCTATGGGGTCGCACAGAGTTGGACATGACTGAAGCGACTTAGCAGCAGCAGCAGCAGCATGATATGTTTATGTTTAACTGCCAAACTGTTTTCCAGATTGGCTGTACCATTCTACATTCCAATCATCAACTATGCGTCCTTGGCAGCACCTGGTAATAACAAGATTTGGATTTTTTAAAAAGCTATTCTAATAGGGGAATGGTGGTATTGCACTATGGTTTTAATTTGTATTTCCCAACAACTTATGATATCGATTATGTTTCCCTGTGTTCATTGGCCATCCACATCTTTTATTTGTGAAGTGTCTATTCAAACACTTTGCCCTCTTTTTGAGTTTTCATTTTCTTATTGTTGAGTTTGAGAGTTCTTTACACATTCTGGAGTCAACACTTACGTAATTTGCAAATATTTTCTCTCACTCTGTATCTTGTCTTTTCATTTTCTTAATGGTGTCTTTTGCAGAGCAAGAGCTTTTAATTTTAATGAGGTCCAATTTATCTTTTTTTTTTTTTTCTTTTGTGATTTTGGTGATCTCTTTGTATAGCCCAAGGTCACAAAAATGTTCTCCTATATATTCCTTTAAAAGTTGTTATTTAGATCTGTGGTCCATTTTGAGTTATCTTTTGTATAAGGTATGAGATATACACTAATGTTCCTCCTTCCCTCTGTCCCTCCCTTCCTGTTTAATTTTTTTCATTTGTTCTTTCTTTTGATATATGGGTGTTCAGTTGTTCCACATCATTTGTTGAAAAGACTACCCTTTCTTCATTGAACTGCCTTGGCAACTGTGTAAAAAATCAATGGGCTATACTTGTGTGGGTCTATCACTAGCTCTCCATTCTGTTCCATTGATCTATGTGTCTAACCTTTGGCCAATAAACACCATACTATCCTGTTTACTATAGTTTTGTAATGTCTTAAAATTTCATAGTATGAATTCTCCATTTGTTTTTCTCTTGTATTAATTGATTACTCTAGCTCCTTTACTTTTCTATATAAATTTTATTTTTTAATAAATTTATTTATTTTAATTGGAGGTTAATTACTACAGCCATAGTTCTTGGAATTTTGATTATAATTGCATCAAATATCTAGATCGGTTTGGGAGAGAATTATCAGCTTCTTAAATACGTTGAGTTTTGCATTCATGAGCACAGCACTGCTCACCAATCATTTGGATCTTCTTTGAATTCTTGCATTAGTATTGTATTTTTCAGCACACATATCCTACACACCTCTTTGTTAGATTTATAGCTATTTAGCTACTTTATATTTTTGGAGCTATTGTACATGTTATTGTTTTAATATTTCAGTTTTCAATTGCCTACTTCTGGATTATAGAAATACAGTTAATGTTTTATATGTTGCCCTTGAATCTATCTCATGACCTTGGTAAAATCACTTATTAGTTCTAGGTTTTGTGTTTTACAGATTCCCTTGGGATTTTCTTAGTAGCCAATCACTCTGTCCATGGAGACAGTCTTATTTCTTCCTTTCCAATCTCTATGACCTTTCTTGTTTTTGTTCTCATTGTCTGGGATAGGATAACTAGTATGATATTGAATAGGAGTCAGGTGAGTAAATGGATGTTCCTTTCCTTGTTTGCAATTTTAGGATAAAAGCATGCATGTTTTCACCACTGAAACTGATGTTAGTTGTAAGGTTTTTGTGGATATTCTTTACCAGGTTAAAGAAGTTCCCTTCTATTCCTGGTTTACTGGAAGTTTTCAGCATGAATGGATATTGAATTTTTAAAATGCTTTTTCTGTGTCAATTGATATGTTGTTGCTGCTCAGTCACTCAGTCATGTCTGACTCTTTGCGACATCATGAACCCCAAGCATGCCAGGTTTCCCTGTCCATCACCATCTCCGGGAGATTGCTCAAACTCACGTCCATTGAGTCAGTGATGCCTTCCAACCATCTCATTCTCTGTCATCCTCTTCTCCTCCTGCCTTCAACCTTTGCCAGCATTAAAGTCTTTTCTAATGAGTCAGCTCTTTGCATCAGGTGGCCAAAGTATTGGAGCTTCAGCTTCAGCATCAGTCCTTCCAATGAATATTCAGGGTTGATTTCGTTTAGGATTGATTGATTTGATCTCCTTGTAGTACAAGGGACTCTCAAGAGTCTTATCCAAAACCACATTCAAAGGCATCAGTTCTTTGGCACTCAGCTTTCTTTATGGTCCAACTCTCACATCCATATATGACTACTGGAAAAACCATAGCTTTGACTAGTCGGACCTTTGTGGGCAAAGTAATGTCTCTGCTTTTTAATATGCTGTCTAGGTTGGTCATAGCTTTTCTTTTAAGGAGCAAGCATCTTTTAATTTCATGGCTGCAGTCACCATTTGATTTTGGAGCCCAAGAAAATAAAGTCTCTCACTGTTTCCATTGTTCCCCATTTATTTGCAGTGACGGGATAGGACCAGGTACCATGATCTTAGTTTTTTTAATGTTGAGTTTTAAGCCAGCTTTTTCACTCTCCTTTTTCACTTTCATCAAGAGGCTCTTAAGTTCTTCTTCACTTTCTGCCAGGAGGGTGGTGTCATCTGTGAATGAGGTTACTAATATTTCTCCCGGCAATCTTGATTCCAGCTTGTGCTTCATCCAGCCTGGCATTTCGCATAATGTACTCTGTATATAAGTTAAATAAGCAGGCTGACAATATACAGCCTTGACATACTCCTTCCTCAATTTGGAACCAGTCCATTGTTAATGTCATTCTAACTGTTGTTTCTTGACCTGCATATAGATTTCTCAGGAGGCATGTGAGGTGGTCTGGTATTCTCATCTCTTGAAGAATTTTCTACAGTTTGTTGTGATCCACACAGTCAAAGGCTTTAGCATAACCAATGAAGCAGAAGTAGATGTTTTTCTGGAATTCTCTTGCTTTTTCTATGATCCAATGGATGTTGGCAATTTGATCTCTGGTTCCTCTTCATTTTCTAAATCCAGCTGATATAACTATGTGGTATTTCTTCTTTAATATGGTAACATGAAGATTGTAATGATTTTCAGATGTTGAACCAGCTTTGCATTCCTGGGATAAACTGAATTTGGTTGTGATGTATTCATCTTTTTTTGTATATTGGTGAATTCAAGTTGCTAATATTTTGATGAGGATTTTGTGTCTATATTCACGTGAGGGATCTTGGTCTATAGTTTTTTGTATTATCTTTTCCTACATTTTAGTATTACGGTAATATTGGCCTCATAAAATAACTTGGGAAATGTTCTCCCTTCTTCTGTTCTCTGGGAGAATTTATATAGAATCTTCTTTAAACCTCTGGTGAATTCAGAGAAAAACTATCTGGACCAGGAATTTTCTTTTTCAGAAGATTTTAAGCTATTATTTTAGTTTCTTATAGATAGGATTGTTGAGGTTACCTACATTTTCCTGGGCAAGTTTTGTAATTTCTGGCTTTCCAGGAATTAAGCCATTTCATCCAAATGATCAAATTTATGTGTATAGAGCTGTTCATGGTATTATCTCATTAAGCTTTTAATGTTTGTATAGTCTATACTGACAGCCCTTCTTTCATTTCTGATAATGGTGTTTGTGTCTTTTCTATGTCTTTGAGAGTCTGGCTACTGGCTTGTCAATCTTATTGATGTTTGTAGAAAAACAACTTCTGTTTTCATTGATTTCTCTATTTTTCTGTTTTTAATTTCATTGATTTCCACCCTTACCATTATTTACCATTTCCTTCTACTTGCTTTGGGTTTCTTTCTTTTTTCCTAGGGTAAAAAATAAGGTTATTAATATGAGATCTTTCATTTAGAAAATAAAAGCACTTAATGCTATAGTTTCTAAGTACTGCTTTATCTGCATCCCATAAATTTGATATATTGCATTTTATTTTTGTTCAGTTATTTGTTCGAAATATTTTCTAATTTTGCTTGAGTTTCCTTTTGGCCCACAAATTATTCAGAAGTGTGTTGTTTAATTTCTAAATATTTGAGTCCTTTTTCCAGATATCTTTGTTATTAATTTCTAGTTTAGTTCCAGGGTGCTTAGGATTTGGATCTCATGGGCCTAAAGCTGGAGATAGAAATTGGGGCAACTTTGGGAGGGTATCTTGATAACTGTAGGAAAAACCTTAGGAATGTTCATATATTTGCACCCAACACTTCCACTTCTTTGCTTGTATCCTGAGGAAATGATCATGAATGCACACACATATTTGTGCAATCCTCCGAATTTAGAAAAACCAAGATGCCAAACAATAGGGTTAGGGGACTGATTAGCTAAAGTGTAGTTATCCAAACAATGAAATGTTATACAGCCTTTGAAATTTATTCTGAGGAAGAATGTGGAGTGCCATGGGAAGGAATGATGATCCATATTAAGTCCTTCATTTTCTGTCATGTCCCCATTGGGATGTAAGCTCAATGAGACAACAGACATTGCTTCTCTTTTTTATTCCTCTTTTTACAGTACAGGCACATAGTAATACACATAAATATTTAAATAAATAAACTAGTATGAAAAATTACATTTTATCATCATTGTATTATATAATTATTATAATTTATTGTACATATGTATATAGTATACGTATGTATGTACACATCTATGAAATTTGGTCTTCTCTTTTTTTTTTTTGAATAATTTTTGTTGTTGTTGTGGACCATTTTTAAAGTCTTTATTGAATTTATTACAACATTGCTTCTGTTTCCATGTTTCGTTTTTTTTGGCCATGAAGCATATGGGGTCTTAGCTCCTTGACTGGGGATCAAACCCACACCCCCTTCATTGGATGGCAAAGTCTTTACCACCAGACCACCAGGGAAGTCCCTGGTGCCTCTCTTTTGATGTGAGTTGCATTCCTGCTCCTACTCTCCCTTTAAGTTATACGAATTCCTCCCCCACTTTCCGTGTGACTCCAGATCCATTTCGCCCAGCTGTTCCTCTTCACTTGTGAAACAATTCCTGTTTGGAGGAGGGAAGTTTATAGTGATCAGATATTATAATGATGACCTCACAATTAGTAGGTATAAGTCACCTCATTTTTCTGAAGGACAAGTGTGGACAAATGTGAGTTTCTCCTCAAGGCTCAAGGTGAGTTCATGTCATAGGGAGATCTCGGGTCAGGGTATTTTCTCCCAAAGACCTTCCCTTCCAGTGCCCTGGGCTAGCAGCCCTGTCCTTCCAGAGATAATGACTCCAGGGCATCCGGGGCCCCTGATTCCACTCGAGGCTGTGCGCCCCGCATCAGAAGTGTCTGGGTTTTCTGCATCACATGAAATGCCACCGCGGCCTTGCATTCTTGCTGGTTCTTACATTTCCCAAATACCAAAAGGCCACAGTCTGCCATAGCAACCAACAGTCTGAGAAATGTAATTGCTTTTTAAAAAAAATATTGGGCAACTGGGCCACTTGTGCTTTGCCACTCTCTAGCTTTTGTAAAACAACACAAAGTACTGCAGGAGACACCCGAAGCCCCTCAGCAGGACTCAGTGAAAATGAAATGGGCATGGGGGTGACCCAGTCAGAGATCGGGTTCTGTCACCGTGTGAATGCAGGCACATGAATGCATCTCTGCATTCACCTGCCCCACCTGTGAAAGTGGGCATTAAGATGGTGTCACAGCTGAAAGACGGGCCCCTCGTGTCTGGCAGATAGTGAGGGCTCGGTACAGAGGGTTTGTTGTAACTTGACAACTGTGGCTGACAACCATGCTCCGAATTACCTCTTAAAGGACCCCCTTTCAAGGGAAGATGAGACCATTGGAATCAAGCTGAGCTCTACCTAACTCACACCTGCCTCACCTGTTTGGCTTGTTTTCCTTTTGCCTGTTCTTCCTTCCCCACTATCTTGCACATCTCAATGGCCATTGCTGATGGCAGAGATCTGCAGCTTCTCTGGCCTCCTTTTGGGATAAGAGTGTAGGGAGGTATAAGTAGGACTTTTCACCTCCAGGTTTGTTCTGTAGGACCCTTGCCAACCTGAAACTGACCACATGAGGTGGCACTGGATGTCAAGGGAGGACTTTACCTTGTAAGTGATCCCCTTTCAAGGGAAGAGCATATCCTTGGAATGCTTGGTGAAGTTTCTCTGGAGCTTGGAACTTGGGAGACCCCTTGACCCTGAAGGGGACTTTGAAAAACTAATTGTCCATGTCCACTAGAGCTTTCCTGGGGGCTCAGATGGTAAAGAATCTGCCTGCAATGCAGGAGACTTGGGTTCAATCCCTGGGTTGGGAAGATCCCCTGGAGAAGAGAATGGCAACCCACTCCAGTATTCTTGCCTAGAGAATTCCATGGACTGAGGAGCCTGGGGGGCTACAGTCGGGATCACAGTCAGACACAACTGACGGACTAACACTAGAGGTTCGGTGGACAATGTGGACCTTGGGGCCCAAGCCCTTGGCCTGACACCTACCTGGGTGGTGTCCCCGCCCCTTCTCCTAGTCTCTTGGGTCTCCATCCGTGACAACACGTGTGTGTGACATGGGCATCTGCTTTGTTTCCACCCTCCCACCCAACCAGGAACTTCCTGAGAGCTAGAAACACCAATCCACTCTGACGTCTCTCTCTTCCCAACTCCGAGTTTAGTAATCAGCCACCGGAAGCAGCAGTGGAGGATGAGGTCATTTGAATCCCGTACTGATAGTTGTTTTGTGCAAAGGAAAGTGATGCTCCCACCCACCCACACACACCTGAAGATACCTGTTCTTCCAAGAGAGCGTTGGCTAAGGGTCTTTGTTCTTCAGCACAGAGCGAGAGAGTGGCATCACATTTGAGTGGCTTGCCCATTCTCTCCGCCTGCCTCTGAGTGTCTGAGCAAAATGTTCTGCTTTTGATTGTCGCTCTTCAAACAGCATAGTATTGTGCTTCTGCCTCTTTTTAATAAAGAAAAACAAGGAGGGGTTTTGTTCATGCAAAATTAACATACATTCAAACTGCGTTTCTTTGATCCAGTCTGGACTCTGATCTGCGCCGGCCTTTTTATTTTCCCACTGAGAATGTACGGCTCAGGAAGGATTAGGGAGGGAGAAAACCGCTTACCACTTCCCATTTGATTAACACAATTTAATGCGGCAATAATGCCGGGGAAGTTCATTACTCGGGAAGGGCTCTGATGCGGCTGCCCACGGTGTCTGGGGACTGACTCTTTTTATTTAAAATGCAATCAAGCACCTACGGTGAGACAATGTGTGAAATCCTGCTTAAGCCGGGAAAGGTGGAATTTCCATTTAGTGTAGACAGACAAAAATCCTTTCTGTTTGTATAGCTTTTGATAGTTTTTCATTCCACCTACAAATATTTAATGTGGCTTATTAAGTTCAAGACCCTGGGATGAGAAAAAGAGCAAAGGACCCTACCCTCATGGTGCTTACAGCCTAGAAGAGAAGAGGGCCTTTAAGCCAGCGTGAGTGCACTGGTGAAGAACATCAAAAGAGGCAGGGCAGGGGTGTGACAGCAAGAGAGTCAGTAGAATGGCAATCTGTCTGGCCCACCTGGAGGAGGTGACACGTGAGCCCAGATCAGAAGCATGAGTAACAGTCGATTTGGAATGGATGACCAGGTGAGGGGCAGAGCTTTTGAGGCTGAGAAATAGCCTGTGTGAAGCTGTGAGGCAGGCAGCAGCCTGAGCTGTGAGCAGAGCTCACAGGTGGCCACCATCTGGGCAGATGGAGGGTAGGAAGTAGATGGGGGACAGGGATGGACAAGAGTCCATCGACATATGCCAGCATGCCTGCCTCCAGTTCAGCTGCAGCCAGGTATGAAGGGTGGAGGGTCACCCTCTGGCCAGATGATTAGAAGTCTGTCGTCTCCATCTCTGAGGATCCCCAACTCCTCAATGGCTTAGAAGGCCCAGGCTTAAGGCCCAACCCTGTGTCTCCTCAGATCTGTGCCCTTGGTCATGTCATTTGGCTCACCTTTGCCTTCATTTCTATCTATAAAATGTTGTGGTCACTCTTTGCTTGCCTCACAGCACTATTGCATAAAAGAAATAAAACAGGAGACAAGCAATTTCAAGACATTCTGGAGAATATCAGAGCTCCTGGCATCAATCATTAACGGGTCAAAATACACAGGACGTGACTGGTGAGTTGCACTGAAATTGGGAAGATTCTGTCCAACTTCTAGGAATAAGACTGAGGTCTGCGGAGGAACGGTCTCCCTGAAATATTCCTCACGTTAGTCATGAGCAGGTAGGTTATTCTGCAGTAAATACAACCCCTATGTCCCTGGCTTAGTATCTAAAAAGTTATTTCTCATTCATATAAAGTCAATTCAGTCCTGGGCAGCTGTCCAGGGCAACTGGCCAGTGTTCTATGAGTTTACGACTCAGGCTGAGGGAGCCTCACCCAAAATTGTAGGGTCATTGTGGAGACAGCACACCAGCTCTTCAGTGCTTCCCCCGGAAGGGACATATGGTACTTCCACTCTGATTCCAGTGGCCCAAAGAGGTCACGTGGCTGCACCCCAGCTCAGGAATATGCAATGCTGCACTTCTTTGTCCCAATAGCATGTGTCCTGCCTGACAGCACCCTGCTTCTCTGCTTCTCCTTAGCCACTCTCCTGCTTTTGCTCCCAAAGAATTTATCATCTTACAACTCACCACATACTTTATCTCTTACATATATTATTTATCGTACCCCATCCCTAGAATCTGAATGCCACAAAGTCAGGGATCTTGCTCGATTTTATTCTTGATATTTCCCAAATATCCAGAATGGTGCCTGGCATGTACAAGGTGCTCAATAAATATTTGCCAAATGTCCAGAGGGACCTCCCAGTAGTACCTGAGTTCTCCAGTATCTGTGGTGCAGAAAATGGGAAAACTTTTTTCTAGATTATCATGTTCCATCAGGGGATCTATTGGAGAAGGAAATGGCAACCCACTCCAGTGTTCTCGCCTGGAGAATCCCAGGGACGGGGGAGCCTCCAGGGGAACTATACTCCTCCAAAAATGTGGTATCTCGTGATCAGCGTCTCTGCCTATCAGGATCTTAAAGATAAATAAAAATAACAAATTGAGGCTCAGAGAGAGGCATTGTTTCAAGGCAGAGGGTGTCACGAAGAACAAGGAAAGCCAGAGGAAACAAGAGGAGGCGGGTGGCAGCCAGGGGTGGGGAGCTGCATTTTCACTCGCTGATCACCCATGAGTGGGAGAGGAGAACCAGCTCTCTCGTGCTTCCTGAATGGCAGTGGCAGAGGCTGTCTTGAACAAGAACAAATTGTCCTGATCCGTGGATCTGGATCAAAGAATTCAGGGAGAGGCTAGATAGGAGTCCTGGAGAGGGAAATGGCAACCCACTCCCGTATTTTTGCCTGGGAAATCGCATGGTCAGAGGAGCCTGACAGGCTTCAGTCCAGGGAGTCACAAAGAGTTGGACACGACTTAGTGACTAAACAACAGCAAAGAGAGGCATCAGACACATGGAGCCACTGGGCTTGACTCCATGGCCAAGGGGGAAGAGGCCAGCCTGGAAGGCTGGTAGAGGTTTCCTCCTCGCTTTCTGGCTGTGGCAAATTCAGCTTTCTCACCCTGCAAATACTGTCCCTGGCAACCTTAGGAGTGCACTTTACTTCCCTCTTGCAGGCAGAAGTCACAAGACACGTCTGTAATTAGCCTCCACTGTCAGGGAGAAGAAACCTGTGTGAGCCTCTTCTAACTGGCTGAAAGCCTGGCCTGGCCATAGAGCCACCCGGGTCACACTGGGTAATGGGGACTCTGTGCTACGCCTGCAGGAAGTTCTGTCTGCCAGGCCTCTAATAAACTCTTCACGGCAGCCACTCACACCTGTGGACCTTTACCCTCTGGGGAGGCCTCCCTGTGTCCCAGCTATTTCTTTGCCACCTTGAGAGTTCAGGCAAGAAGGCAGAGATTTGTTGCAATTCGATACATATCGGAGATGCAAAAACACATGACTTGGCCACCATCTCCCTTCAGAAGATAGGAAGACTGCTTATGTCTGGTGTTTGCCCTCTTCCTCTCCGGTCTCTCTGCAGTAGTGATTACATTCTCACTTCTTTCTTTCTTTTGATGTTTCATCTGTGATGGTGGAAGAGAGATGTGGGCTTGTGGTTTTGAGTCGGGCAGCACGTGAGGATGTGGTAATAACGAGATGGCTTATGCTGTGTGATGCTCTGACCTTTCCAGTGGGCCTCCGTGTGTAGGTTTTATCCTCACAGCTTCCCCGCCAGGAAAGCCCGATAAGGAGGATTGTCTTTCTATTTGCAGATGGAGCTGTTTGAGCTCCAGAAAGGAGCAGGGACTTGCCTCAGGGTCCAGGGTGAGATTCAGATTTAGTGAGAATCCAGTTGGCCTGGATTTTTGTTTTTTAGAGTGTTTGACAAATATTTAGGCAGTTGCTACCATGTGCCAGGAGTTTTTCCAGGGGCTGGTGAGAGAGGCCGATGGAAAGTTGGGTTTCTGCTTTCTGGAGTTTACATTCTTGGAATCCATCTGAAAATAGAGGCAGATTTAGAATGTTCACATAGTTGGTGCAAAATGGTTGTTTTTTCTTGATTTGATTTTTAAAACAAGGCTTAGGGTACAGTGTTCTCACTCTGGGCCTGTCTCTGTCTCTTTCTCCCCCTTCCTCTTCCTATTGTTTTTCCTCTTAGTACTTGCAGAGATCCAAGTTCACTGCCATAGCTATCTACTCCTTTTCTTTCTTTCCTAATGCTTTCAATAACTTTTGATACAATGCACCACAGGCTTTTTCTTGCACAGGAACAAAAGGTGAAATGTTAATATGATTTTATTTGGGCTCAGATTGGATAAGGAAGACCTTTTGTATCCTACCTTCCATCCTCAAGTCGGCACTCGTTAATTAAATCGAGCCTGTGGAAAGTGACCTTTGGGGAGAGGGGTCTCCTGAGAGTAGAATACGTTTTAATCAAATATGGGCAATAAATAAATAAACAAACAAGAAAGGAGCTATTAGATAAAGAAACACCCCGAACACTTCCAGATGAAAGCCCTTGACAGAAAGGTGACTTGCTTTTTCCTCTGGTTGAAAGTGCACACTTAGAAAACTGGACTTCTTGGACAAGATCATTTACCACCCCCAGCCCAGAAACCCTGAGGACGGGGGAGAACCCTGCTGATTCTGCACTTGCAGACCGCCCCCATGGGTTTCTGCAATCAGATTGAGAGAGGTTGCCCGATTTCCCTGAGTTTATGCCTCACCTGGCCACGAGGGGGCGCAGACGAGTCGCTTTCTTCTGCTTGGAGAAGCAAACCTGGGAGGCCTCTCACCTCTAGGCCAAGTGTGGCCGGTGACTCGGTCTGCTGGGCTTGGGGGCCCTGAAAGGGAACTGAATATCTCTGCCCGTGGAGGAGGCTGGTTCACCCCAAGTCTGAAAATTCTCTGCCAGGAGCAAGACAGATCCCAGCTGTATATGGAAGAAATGAAGTTTGGAGCATTGAGGTGAGCATCCATGTGGTCTCTGAAGGCTCTGAGATTTACTTTGTGTGTGATTTTAAGTGAGCTATTTAGCCTTTTGAATCTCAGCTTCCTAACCTATAAAATGGGGATATAGTATTATAGGGCTGTTAAGAGTCAATAAAATTACAGACATAATAAGTTGAGTGTGAACGTGACAGGTACTCAATACAGGATGGCTATTATGATACCTCTGTCTCTCCCCAATCCCTAGCCTGCCCCCTTAAATGTGCTGCCTGCAGGGAATCCAGGCTTATCGCACTGCCTCCTCTCCTTTGAGTTTTTTTACAGAAAATCATGATGAAGTGTATGATAAGTCTTTTAATGGAAATCATCTTTGAATGTAAAATATATGTATTCATGGGTTCATGTAACTTTTGCATGCCTACCATGGGTCAGGTACTCTGCAAGGTGCTGGACATAGAATGGAGAACAAAAAAGCTGATCCAGCACATGCTATCATGGAGTTTCCAGCTCAACCAGTGCTGTCTGATAGAACTTCCCATAATGATAGAAACATTCCTCATCTGTGCTGTCCAATATGGTAGCTGCCAGCCACATGTGGCTATTGAGCACTCAAAATGTGGCTAGTGACATGAAGTGGAGATTAAATTCAATGGCATTTAATTTTAACTGATATAAGTTAAGAGTCGGACACGACTGAGCGACTGAACTGAACTGAAAATAGCCATACATAATTAGTGGCTAGACTATTAGCACGGGTCTAGAAGATAAATGTGAAAATGGTTCACACAGGCTGTGGCACCCAGTCAGTACTCGTAAGTGCACATTTCCTTTCCTTCTCCCCACTGTGTGGCCCCTGGTACCCTGTGTGTAACTCCTGTGCTGCTATTACACCTTCTTGTGGATGAGTGAGGTCATGCAAATAGACTCTAGAAAGGCAGTACTCCGGTTCAGAGTACTTCATGCCTGCTTGGCAGGATTTTGCACACATCAGGTGAGGCAACGTGGTATGGGGGAGGGAACATGCTTTGTAGCTAAGTGGGAATGATGGAAATGATGTTAAAGTTTGGCTTCATCACTCACCAGCTGCAGGATGGGAGCAAGTTAGTTGACCTCTCTGGGTCTCAGCTTTCGCTTCTGTGAATTGGGATAATGATCACTATTTGGGTAGTTGTGAAGACAGATGAGATCACACAGGAAATGAACCTATGACACAAATGGTCTTCAAAGATGAGAAATCCAATTGGAAGCCAATTAGGGTCAACCCATGATGCTGCGTCTTCTCTGGACATTCCCAGCCTGACAGATACACCCCTTGCAGTGTGACCCCATTGTCCTGGTATTATTGATTGGCAGTGGCCACAGGACTGGAAAAGGTCGGTTTTCATTCCAATCCCAAAGAAAGGCAATGCCAAAGAATGCTCAAACTACTGCACAGTTGCACTCATCTCACATGCTAGCAAAGTAATGCTCAAAATTCTCCAAGCCAGGCTTTAGCAATACATG
This sequence comes from Bos grunniens, assembly GCF_055505025.1. NCBI lineage: Eukaryota > Metazoa > Chordata > Mammalia > Artiodactyla > Bovidae > Bos > Bos grunniens. The sequence continues at coordinate 17,557,096 of NC_141182.1, forward strand.
AACCAAGAACTTTTAGATGTTCAAGCTGGATTTACAAAAGGTAAGAGGAATCAGGGATCAAATTCCCAACATCTGTTGGACCATCAAAAAAGCAAGAGAGTTCCATTCCAGAAAAACATCTATTTCTGCTTTATTGACTATGCCAAAGCCTTTGACTGTGTGGATCACAACAAACTGTGGAAAATTCTTAAAGAGATGAGAATACCAGACCACCTTACCTGCCTCCTGAGAAATCTGTACGCAGGTCAAGAAGCAACAGTTAGAACTAGACATCGAGCAACAGAGTGGTTCCAAATCGGGAAAGGAGTACGTCAAGGCTGTATATTGTCACCCTGCTTATTTAACTTATATGCAGAGTACATCATGAGAAATGCTGGACTGGATGAAGCACAAGCTGGAATCAAGATTGCCAGGAGAAATATCAATAACCTCAGATATGCAGATGACACCACCCCTATGGCAGAAAGTGAAGAACTAAAGAGCCTCTTGATGAAAGTGAAAGAGGAGAGTGAAAAAGTTGGCTTAAAACACAACATTCAGAAAACTAAGATCATGGCATCTGGTCCCATCACTTCATAGCAAACAGATGGGGAAACAATGGAAACAGTGACAGACTTTATTTTGGGGGGGCTCTAAAAATCACTGCAGATGGTGATTGCAGTCATGAAATGAAAAGACGCTTACTCCTTGGAAGAAAAGTATGACCAACCTAGACAGCATATTCAAAAGCAGAGACATTACTTTGTCAACAAAGGTCCATCTTGTCAAAGCTATGGTTTTTCTAGTAGTCATGTATGGATGTGAGAGTTGGACTATGAAGAAAGCTGAGCACCGAAGAATTGATGCTTTTGAACTCTGGTGCTGGAGAAGACTCTTGAGAGTCCCTCAGACAGCAAGGAGATTCAAAAAGTCAATCCTAAAGGAAATCAGTCCTGAATATCATTGGAAGGACTGATGCTGAAGCTGAAACTCTAATACTTTGGCTGCCTGATGTGAAGAACTAACTCATTTGAAAAGACCCTGATGCTGGGAAAGATTGAAGGTGGGAGGAGAAGGGGATGATAGAGGATGAGATGATTGGATGGAAGATAAGCCAATCATATTTGTTTCAAGAGATTTCAAAAGTATAAGATCTAAAGGGGCAGTTCAGTCCTTCTCTGGTGATGGGAGCCAACAGAAGTGAGGCCCAAACCTATCTGCACCAAGATTCCTGCTCCCCCAGGCAGAGGGACTGATCTGCAGCAGGGAAGTATCAAGCCAACACATGTAAAGAGAAATAGACTTAAGAAGTGGAGAAAGAGAGAGCAAGAGAGAGCAAGCAAGCCGACCCTGGGGATATTCTTGCCCTGGTCCAACTGGCCCTGAGAGCCGGCCAAAGCCTTTGAGCTCCTGCTGTTACATGAGGCTACTTCCTCACCCTTCTCAAACATTCTCCTTCCTGACAGAGTCTGTCTGGGCTGGGTTTCTCTCACTCACAACAAAACAAGTTCTAATTAAAACAGTAATCAGTCCAACACTTTCTCTTTCTCCTGCCCATCTGCATGCCATCAGAACTTGGTCTTCAACTTCGCCCTTATCCTCTATTTCCACATCTGCTGTGGGGTAAGGCAGGACTTGGAGGGGTTTTGGGGCAGGTGGAATGCTGTGTCCCTGGGAGTTAATTAGTACTGTTGGAGTCCTTTCTGGTAATGTTTATAGATGTTGCCTCAGAACAATTTACTAGCGAAAGAGCAAACGCAGGTGTCTCTGAAGAGGTCCTCTGAGAGGCGGTCCAGCACGTGGAGCAGGGGGTGTGCTGAACTGGGAGCCAGGGGACCCGGGTTCAAACCCCTGCCTGGCTGTTCACGAATGTGAACTTGGCAAGTCAAGGCTCGGGCCTAAAATGGAGAAGATAACACGTGTCACGCCTGTCTCACGGTGGGTGTGTATTTGGATGGAAGAATTCATGAATTCAATGATCCTTTGTTGAGTTGCTGCCCTGAGTCTGGCACCGCATGTTCATGCGGAGTACTTTGAGAATTGTATACGCCCTCATCTTTCTTCTTTACAGCACCCTTGGGGAAGAACTGAGAGGGGTGGGGAATGAGGGTATTCCTACCTGCCCTTTCTCCAGACCCCTGATGGGCTAAGGACTCAGTGGATTCGTAGCAGCCTCCTACCTACATGAGAGCTTGGCAATTTTCCCCTGAAATGTCACAGCAGCCGGACATTTCACGGCTCAGACCTTGGGCTCACGTTAACCTGAGCAACCCACGTGGGGAAGCACCTCCCACCATTCCTTTCTGTTGAGCATCAGGGCCTCTTTCCCTTCCTGAGGATCCAGAATCAGCATGTGTGCTCCTCACACCACCCTGCCAGGTTCCCAGCTGGCCAAAGCCTGGGGCAACTGTGGCCTTCGGCACTGTGACATCTTGACTTTACAGATTCACAGTTTCTGGAACCCTTATTTGAGCATTCCTACTCACTGCCTTCGTGTCCCAGACTCAGGTGAGGTCATCTGAACTGAGAGCCAGCAGCCCTACCCGAGTTCTGATCCTAGCGGTGCTCTCAGACCTCGGGTAGGTCTTTGCTCCTCGGAGTCCCCATCTATAAAACTGGGATGAAAATACCTGCCCTCCTGACCTCACAGATAGAAAATTAGATTAGAGATTTGAAATACAGAGAAGCACAATGTGACTGTAAGGTATTGGTATCAATTTTTATATAACCTTAAAAATCTTATTACAAAATGTTATCTGTTCATTGGGGGAAACTTCAAAAATGTAGATAAGAAAATGATGAAAATAAAAATAGCCCATAATCACATCACCTAGAGAGAACTGCTGTAAATAATTTAACAGATATCATGCTAAGATCTACATCTATCTACTTGAAATGGGACAACTCTCTTTGTGCTATTTTGTAGCTTGATTTTTCACATAACATGAATCCTCAGAGGTATGCTTTGCCAGAGATTAAACATGTGGACTTTCCTCCCTCTATTCAGAACTAGTAGCCCACCTTGGAGTTGTCGAAGGTCATATCCTCCATCCTCCAAAGAGTAGATGTAGACAGTTTGGGTTCCTTGGGGAGCCTCCTTCAGGAGGAAAGGCCATGGCCTAGGGTCTGTGGAACGAAGGTTATGCAGTCAGACCCTTGGTGCTTTGAGGATAAAGAGGGAGATGGTCTGTCCCACATGGGAGGATCCCTGGGAGGTAGAGATCGGTGGCTCTGGTCCTAAGAGGTGGTGAGAAATGGGTCCAGGACTGACCCGGGATCCCAGGAGCTGCCCAAGTCTCTGGAGGTGGTAGGCTGGGGAGGAAAATGAGCTGCCCACTTGCACACCCAATTCTAGGGAGCCCTAAGCCAAGCCTGGCACCCGAGGGCTGCTGTTGCTGCCCCTTACCCAACAGGGATTTAGACTACAGAGAGTTGCAACAGTCAGCCAGCATCCTGGGTGTGAGCAGCTTTCAATGTAGTGGGAGGATGGTCTATAGCAGAAGTGGCCTGATCCACCTCTAGAATTTTCTTAACATGGATAGCTGGGTGGACCACCTACAATTCCTAGGAAAAACCATGGTTGGAAGAGGCCTTCAGAGAGAGACATTAACTATTCTGATCATAAAAGTGAAGGATGAGCAACTAATCAGAACAGGAAAAGAGATGTCTCCATTTGTAGTGGGTTGAATGGTTCTCTCACTATAGTGGGTTGATATGTTCACTTGGGACCCATGAATGCAATCTCACTTGGAAAAAAGAGTCTTTGAAGAAGAAATTAATAAAGCATCTTGAGGTCATATCATCCTAGATTTAAGATGGGGCCTAAATCCAATGACAGGTATCCTTACAAAAGCAGAAGGATATTTGAGACGTAAAGGAGAGGAGACTTTCCCTTTAGTGACCTCAACTGAGGTCAGTGCATGCTAAGTCGCTTCAGTTGTGTCCGACTCTTTGCAGCCCTATGGACTGTAGCCTGCCAGACTCCTCTGTCCATGGGATTCTCCAGGCAAGAATACTGGAGTGGGTTGCCATGCCCTCCTCCACGGGATCTTCTTAATCCGGGGTTGAACCCACATCTCTTACGTCTCCTGCATCGGCAGGCAGGTTCTTTACCACTAGCGCCACCTGGGAAGCCCCAGCAGGAAGGGTGGAGTTTGGGAAGTTAGAGCCCCAGCATCATGGACCGAGTACAAGCATGGGTGTAGAGCTAGAACTCCGCAGGTGTGATAAGTGGTTCAAGAACTGTGGCCGCATCTGTCTCCAGTCCTGATTCTGCAGGGTCCTATGGACCCTGTGAACCCCGTTTATGCTTCCAGTGGATCTATTTTTGTCCAGGCATCCAGAGTTGTTTTCTGTTGCTTGTAACCAGGTGGAGCTTAACTAGCAGGTTATAGATACTTAACCAGCAACCTGAAAGTTGCAGGTTATTGCTAGCAGGGAGAGCTTAATAACCATGTGTTCCTCATATAATTCCATGAAAAAGGTTGATAGAAAGTGTGATACCCATTTTACAGATGAGGAAATTGAGGTTTGACGAGATCAAGTCTCCTACACAAACCTGGTCAGTGGCAGTGCCAGGACCAAAGTCTTTCCCTCTCATTTTACTTACCTGACCTGCTAAGTCCAGAAGACAGAAGAAGTTCTGAAGCTCCTGGGCTGGTGATGCTCTCCACTTGCTGCAGAAAAGAAAGTGGAAGATCTATGGACATTCTTTACACTCAGCCAGAGCAGTGAGTCTGTTTACACAAAGTGTCAGTTTGCGCATTACCTTGATGGAGGAGAATTGTGTGTAACAATTTTAAGTTGTTGGAGAGGTGGCAATTGAAGGGAAACAACTGGCCTTTAAATTTCTTCCCAGAATGACTTTGAGCCGAGGCAGGGAGACAGAGAATGTGGCTTTCCCTCTGAACCATCCCCCCTTTCTTCTCCAGTAATTTCTCAAATGTCAAGATAAAACCCGGGAAAGGCTGCTCCCAGGAGGGCTCTCCCCTGGGCTTTCCAGGAGAGGCAGGACTTCAGTACCTGAAATGAGTCTCTTTAGGCATCCTGAAAGTTGGCCATAAAGACACATTGTAGGGGAAGGTGCCTGCAAGGACTCTGAAATGGAATAAAAATCTCTTCGAGGTTTAGAAAATAAAAAACGACTGAGACACCGCTCTATTGATTTTCTTTCTCTGATCTCACACCACTGGGTGAATAAATTATTCTTGGAGGTTTTGTACAAATTATTCAATAAAGTCACAAGCAATGTGTCTGGTAAATGTGGTCTGCTCTGATTTCAAGTGCCCATGGCAGCCTGCGGCAGGAAGTGCTAAGGTAGAAGAGATCTTGGGGGGCACAGAATTCAACTCTGACCCCCTGGTGTGAAAAATGGAAGGCAGGGTGACTGGGAGATGTGCCTGGGGCCACAGAGTGAAATTAGAACGTGCAGCAGTGACTGCACGACGCTGTGTCCAAATGGGAAGGCAGATAAGATTAGGAGCCTCGATAGGTACCTGTGATAGTTCACTCTGCGTGTCGACTTGACTGGGTCACAGGGTGCACAGACATTTGGCCAAATGTTATTCTGGATGCATCCATCTGTCAGATGTTTCTGGGTGAGATTAACATTTGAATCAGTGGACTGAATAAGCAGATGCCTTCCTTAACATGAGAGGAGCTTCATCCAATCCTTTGAAGAACTGGCTGGAACAGTAATGGTGAAAAGAGGAACTCCTGCCTGACCGCTGAGCTGGGACATGGGTCTTTTCCCACCTTTGGACTTGAACTGAAGCACTGGCTCTTCTTGGGTCTCCAGCCTGCTGGAATTTGGAATAGATTGTACACCATCATCTATCCTGCTTCTCAGGCCTTCAGACTCAAACTGGAACTACATCACGGCATCATCTGGGTCTCTAGCCTGCTAACTGCCAATTTTGGAGCCTTCTCAGCCTCCATACTTGTGTGAGCTGATTCCTCATAATAAATCTCTTTATACATACATACATACATGTATTCTTTTGGTTCTGTTTCCCTGGAGAACCCTAATACAGTGCCCATGAGTAGGAGAGAAAAAAAGAAAAAGTGATGATTTACCCAAAAGCTTGACATCTGGAAGAGCTAAAAGAAATATTTAGCATCCTTACCTGAATTCACAAATGGATCATTACCAAAGGGCCAAGATCTGTTTTCTCCATGGACTCCCTCTTTTGTCTGTTTTCATGTAGAAGAGCAATTCTGGCTGTTGAAATTGCTATGCTATTTTTTCAGCTACACAAGAAGGTCTATAGCAGAGGCTGCATAAAGATAGGTTTAGGCTGGCATTGCCCTCAGATGTATTCTGTTTGGCCCACACTGTGGGTTTTTTTCTCCCACATTATATTTTTTGTGGTTCTTTTTAACGTATAATGTTTTAAGCATTTTAAAACTTGTATTTTAAAAGCCGAGGGATTTTACATAAAAATTCCACTTTTATTGTTTTAAAAACAAAAAGACAAGATTCCACAATGACCACATTCAGCTGTCATGAAGCAACAGCTGTACTTTCAGTTTTTATGAGTGTCAGAAATTCCCCACAGCCCCCCACCATTCCCAAATGTCTCCCCGATGCTGAAGCTAAGGATCAGCACCATTTGTCATCATGCTGTGCTGCCCAGATCAATTATCAAATAATTCAGAATGTCTTTGAGATAAAGACATTGATTCAATTGATTAACATTTCTTTGCTACTGACTATTCCTAGGAGACTGTTGGGAGGTGGCAATACAAAGTCGGCACGGCTTTTGCCCACAATGAGAGGCAGTCACAGAGAAAAGGTTTCTATATCCATGTCTCAATTCACATCTCTTATACCCTTATTAAGTATGCAGGTTGCTGGTTTGGCTAAAGCAGGTATATGTATTGAGAGGAGCTAGGGTGGGGTTAAGAATTAAGGTACTGTCAAATTGAGGAGCTTCTCAGGTGATTCAGTGGTAAAGAATCTGTCTGCCAATGCAGGAGACATAAGAAACATAAGTTCGATTCCTGGGTCAGGAAGATTCCCTGGAGGAGGTGAAGGAGGAAATGGCAACCCCCTCCAGAATTCTTGCCTGGGAAAACCCATGGACAGCAAGGTATGGTGCATGTGGTCGCAAAGAATCGGACATGGCCGAGCACAGATGCGCACACACACTCGGTGTCAAATCGAGGTAAGCTGCTGCAAGTGGGAGCTTTAACCGTGGTTGTGGAAGTATTATGGAATAGTTTCTGAGTGGGAGTATGGCATGATAATAAAAAAAGAAAAATGGTGGCAGAGACCAGTTGTCCACCAAGCCACCCCTCTTCTGGATACTCAGACTACATTTCCCAGCACTCTCTGCAGTTAGGCAAGACCATGTGGTTGAATTTCAGCCAATATGAGTGGGAGCAATAGCATTTTTAAACCAGACACTCCCAACTCTCTCAAGTGACAGCTTCCATCTTCTTTCCCCTTTCAACAGCTGAGTATTGAGATTCTGAAGCTGTAGCCATATCATGCAAAGATCCTAGAGCCCTGAATTCACTGTGTAGAGGGGATACCTATGTTAGATTGTGATGTGAATAAGAAACAAGTTTTTACTGTGTTAAGCCACTGAGATTTGGGGATTTATTTATTATCATTTGCTTAACAGTGGCAACAATAATGACAAGAATAATTTGTTAAGTGCTTACTCTGTGTTAGGCATTGATCTAAGTGCTTTACATACATTATTGGATTAATAAGTCTTTGCAATTCTCTAAGATAGGCATTTTTATTAATATTTCCATTTAACAGTGAAGAAATTGAAATATGGAGGGGTTGAATGACTTGCCCAGGATCATATAGCTACTAATTGGAAATGATGTTTCCAATGCTCCTCTAGAGCAGAGGAGAAGCAGAGGGAGGAGAATTCAAGGAGGTGGAAAACCATTGGGAAAGCCAAGTAAAATGACTTGGAGTTACACACAGTTCCCTGAGCTGGGGGTGTTTGGAGACTCAGGATGCAATCATAAGATAGCTGCCCACACCCATGACAAAGTCCTGCTTCCAAGCAGGGAAATTTAGGTGCCAAAGGAGGCACACACTCTTCTAAGCTGTGTCTTTAGGCTGGAGGACTCTTTAGCATCTCCAAAGAGCCCTTGTTCCTCTTCGGCTTCTAACACAGCCAGCACATAATTCCAACAGAAGCACCTCACAGGGGAAAGTTTCCTGGGCGTGGAGATGGTGTTTAGGTGGGAGCATCAGATGGGGCCCAGAGGCCTCCCCGCTGTGCCTGCTCAGACCAGAGAGGAGGGTGGGGGCTCAGGCAGGGTCCCTGGCCCTCAGGAGGCTCCAGGTGCTGAGTTCCAGGCGCCCTGCTGGGTTCTCTGTGAAGAGCCGTGACTCAGAGTTCCTTGCATCTGAAGAGGGTTTGCTGCCAGAGGCTGTATCCTCCCCCTCCAACAGGTCACCATGACCCAGACTTTATGCTGCAGCATTGGAGGAGGCGGAGGAAGCCTGGAGCCAGCCTTCTCCTGGGGCAGATGCCCTTCTCTGGCAGCCCTAGAACTCTTCCAGGGGAGCCTGCGTTGGCCCAGGCAGGGGGTACACCTCCCCACACCAGTATCCTCCATGCCTTGGTATTTAGGACAGCAGCTGACAAGATTTAATTGGGCACCTATTTGGTGGTGGTCTCTGCCCTCAGTGCTGGGGAGTGCAGACTTGGTCCATAGGTGGACAAGGACTTTTCCTTTCACTGAAGAGATCATCTTCTCCTGTGAGGAGACTGCTAGAAAGGAAGAAGATAGGCGGTAAGATCCTTTCAGATGTGAGGAACATGGTGGCATGGAACAGGGGTTGGGGATATCAGGGAGCGAATCTCTGAAGAGCCGCATTTGAGTTGAGAACGGTATACTGAGCAGCCCCAGGAAGAACAAGGAAAGTGTCCCAGGTAAGAGGGACAGCAAGAACAAAGGCCTCTTCTGCTAAGGAACTGGCTGAGAATGAACTTCGAGGGTTTAGGCAACAGCAGGGAGGTCAGAAGGGCTGGAGGAACAGCAGAGGTTGGAGGTCACCAGGGTCCGGACCCCGCAGCTATGTGGGTCACAGGGCAGAAGGAGCACTGGCCTCTCCTTTGGCTCCTCTGAAATCCTTGGGGACCAGGACCGCCCATTGTAGGTACCCAGAGAAACTTGCTCCATTGCTAGCTTCAGGGGGTTGGGTGAGGGATGCCCAGGAACATTCTCAGGTGGGGGCAGAACAATGAAGCCATGAAGGATTGAGAATCTTCAGTGAGCTGTGCCCAAATCTCTGTGGTCAACATTCCGACGATTCAGTCTTGCTGCTGCTGCTGCTGCTAAGTCGCTTTAGTTAGTCGTGTCAACTCTGTGTGACCCCATAGATGGCAGCCCACCAGGCTCCCCCGTCCCTGGGATTCTCCAGGCAAGAACACTGGAGTGGGTTGCCATTTCCTTCTCCAATGCATGAAAGTGAAAAGTGAAAATGAAGTCGCTCAGTTGTGTCCGACTCTTAGCGACCCCATGGACTGCAGTCTACCTGGCTCCTCCGTCCATGGGATTTTCCAGGCAAGAGTACTGGAGTGGGCTGCCATTGCCTTCTCTGAATTCAGTCTTAAGTATGTTCCATAACTTGGGCTCCAGTTTTTTCTCATCTGTAAAAGGAGAATTGTTATATACCCACTCTTCCCAGGCATTGTGGGCGGGTGGAGAGGGGTGACCTAAGTGAATTCTAGCATGGAGTAATTCTCCCTAAATATTAGCCCTATTTGTTGGTCACATGTGAGGCTTCTCAGGTGGTGCTGGTGGTAAAGAACCCACGTGGCAATGCGAGAGACATAAGAGATGAGGGTTTGATCCCTGGGTTGGGAAGATCCCCTGGAGAAGGAAATGGCAACCCCTCCAGTATTCTTCTCTGGAGAATCCCAGGGACAGAGGAGCCTGAAAGACTACAGTCCATGGGGCCGCAAAGAGTTGGACATGACTGAAGCAACTTAGCATGCACCCCACATTGGTTATATTTAATGGGCTGTGTTAGTTATTGAGGGTTTTATAAGAGAGGTAAGTTCTTTATTTCTGTTGTCCTTTTGGAATATCTATAAACAGAATCTGACTGTGTCCCAGGCTCTGTGCTAATAGATCTAATGAAATCCTTGGGACGCAAGGAGTAAGAACTACTCCGATCCCGTCTCTCAGGTGAAGACATGATATCCAGAGAAGTCAGCTGACTTTCTAAGAGCCCCACAGCTGGCACACTGCAGAGCCAGAATGGAAGACACAGGAGAGGCGGACTTTGGAGCCCCTTTGTGCGGTGGTCTCTGTAAAAATTCTCCTGTCCCTTTCTGGAGACTACCCATATGGCACCCTTCTCTCCCCAAACCCAGAGATGACACTCAGACATGTATCTCTCCTTAAGGATATATGACTGAATCCACCAAGGCCAGGCACACATATCATCTCTGTCACTGTGACCCCATCTCATCACCCGATGCATCAGCCCAGACTCTGGGGGCCAAGGTATGATAGCCCAGCAGCAGATCTGGGACTGGCCTGAGTGCCCTGACTTCAGTTCAGCCCTCTTCCAGAACACCATGCTGGGGCTGGAGCAGACACTCCCAGAATCGTTGAATTTGTCTGGATTGAATTGAGATGAGGATGGCTTTCAGATCAGGAAGCAGGGGAATCTACTGAGAGTAATCCTGGACTCTCAGTCCCAGAATCGTCCTTGTCTGCAGGCCTCAGTTCATCAGCAGTGGCTTCACTGTCATGACCGGGCTTGGGTTGAGCCAGGCCTCGGGGAAAACCCAGCCAGGAACTGCAATGTAGGAGTCCGCTCCACAAACACAAGCCATGACCACATCTCTGGCCTGCCTGCCAAGCCTCCTTCCCTCCCCATGCCGATGCCTCCCCCCAACCCCTCACCTCCAGCACCAGCAGGAACTCTCACTTCTCTCCTGGCCCCCACCTTGCTGCCATCTGCCGGGCCGTGCACTGGCCTCGCTGTGCCTGGGAGTGGGCACCGTGCCATGGCAGCACACAGGCCTGCATGCCGGGTGGCCAGGCGAGCATGTGTGAGCCCTGCGTGTGCTGTGAGGCTGCTGCACGGCCAGGCTCCTTGAGTGGGGGGCTGGCTGTGTGGCCATGCGGCATGATTGGCAGGTGGAGTGGGAGAGAGGGCCCGTGAGGGGATGCAGCTGCTTGAGTAGACCCCCAACCTGAGTTGGGAGTGGGGAGGTGGAGGGGCTGGGAAATTACAAAATGGGCCCTGTGTTGCTGCTGAATCAGGTCTGGCGGCCCATGGAGGGATGTGGAGCCTCTTTGCAAACCTTGCTTTAGAAACAAAAGTAACAAAAGCTCAGCCATTCATTGAGCACTTACTGCATACTGGGCACTCTGCCAAACCCTGTCCTTGATAGATGGCACCAAGAGTCTTCACCATAACATGAGCTCAGGAGGTCTGGTATTGTCCTCACTCTACGATGAAGGACACGGGGCTCAGGGAGCGAAGTTGGCAGCCTGAAGTTACGTTGGGGTAAGTGCCAAAACCGGGACTCAGCCCTAAGTCTATTCCACTCCAAATACCCGTTTTGTCTCCGGACCGTGCTGCACCCAGCACTTCACTCCATACTCTGGAGGCTCCTGCTGCGTCTTCTGCAGTGGTATCTATGGAGCACTCCCTGTTTGCTTGAATGGGTTGGATATTCGGAAGGGAGTGAATAACACTGTCAACCTTTCAGCTGATTACTATCTCACTGGGAGAGTTGAAATGAACTAAAAACCAAGCAGAACCACCAAACCAATTGCAAACCTGACTGACAGAACCGTCAGGAAAGCTTTAAAAATGTGTTTCAGACTTATCCTGGCTTCCTAAACCCAAGTCTAGGAGACGGTGCTGGCATCTGGACTGCTGGAAGGTTCCTGGGTAATTGTGATGGGATGAAGAGTCCATGATGCTCAGACTCAAAGGAAGAAATTATTTTTGGAAGTTGGTGTGGTCAAGGAGGGCTTCCCAGGTGATGCTAGTGGTAAAGAGCCCGCCTTCCAATGCAGGAGACATAAGAGACAAGGGTTCAATTCCTGGGTCAGGAAATGCCCCCAGAGGAGGGCATGGAAACCCACTCCAGTATTCTTGGCTGGAGAATCCCATGGACAGAAGAGCCTGGTGGTCCATAGGGTCACAAAGAGACACAACTCACATAGTCTAGGAAGGCTATCTACAACCTAAATGTCCATCAGCAGAGAAATGGATAAAGAAGATGTGGTGCAAAATATGCAATGGAATATTACTCATCCATAAAAAGGAACGAAATTGGGTCATTTGTAGAGACGTGATGGATCTAGAGACTGTCACAGAGAGTGAAGTAAGTCAGAAAGCGAAAAACAGATATTGTCTATTATTAACGCAAATGGGTGGAATCTAGAAAAATGATACAAATGATCTTATTTGCTAAGTAGAAATAGAGACACAGACACAGAGAACAGTGTGTGGATACCAAGGGGCAAAGGAGGAAATTGGGATTGACCTATGTACACTATTGATCCTATATATAAAACAGGTAACTAATGAGAACCTACTGTGTAGTGCGGCAGTGACCTGAATGGGAGGGAAGACTAAAAGGAGGGGCTACATGTGTATGCATAGCTGATTCACTTTGCTCTACAGTAGACACCGACACAACCCTGTCAAGGAACTATACGCCAATAAGAATTAATTTAAAAAGGAAGGCTTCCTGGAGGAGAAGCTCCAGCATTGTGGTGGGTTTTGAGGGGTATTTCATGCAGGGATGGGGCAGGGACAGAGCGGCACAGGCCTGGTAGCTCCCGCGGGGAGAATGAAGAGGTCTCTTCAGTCAGAGGGCAAAGGTACGGAGTGGAGAGCTTGGAGACAAGGCCAGGACGCAGGAAGGTGGTCACCACTGTAGGTGCAGACACCAGCCTGAGCCGCCTGTCTATTCACACAATGAGCATTTACTGAGCGCCTACTGTGTGCTGGGTTCCATCTCACACACTGAACCTGTAGATGAATCAGAGGGGAAGTGACATGTTGGTTGCAAATAAAGACACGAGAAGACAGTGCTGCACGCGGAGCTGAGGGAAGGCCACTGGAAGGATGAGCAGGGGTTGGGTGAGGAGGGGAAGCCAGCCATCAGGGAAGAGCACGGAGGGTGGGGAATACAGATGCTTCACCCGGAGGCAGAGTGTGCTGGGAGGGTTCCCAGGGCTTCTCCAAGAGCAGAGTGGCCAGAGCAGCGGGAACCAGGGTGAGAGCTGGGAGGAGAGGCTGGCAGGTGCGCAGAGCTAGACTCCACATGCTTTGAAGACCGTGGGGGGGCGGGCATTTAGATTAAAGTTTAAAACCTTGTGCTTTGCCAACTTTAGGACCAGATCATGTCTGCCGACTGAGGCTGTGGGCTGTGGGTGTGGGGACCAGAGATGGGCTGGGGGGACTGGAGCTGGTGGGGGAGGGGGCCTCCCTACTCTTCCTCTGAGATATAAGCATCCTTCTCCCCTTCCTCACCTTCTGCCCAAGCCCCCAGGTTTCCCTCTTTCTCTCCTGTGCTCAGTCTGGAAATCAATCTTGCTGGTCCCCTCCTCCAATGAAACACCCACTCTGTCTACACAGTAATCCACTCCAAGCTCCTGCCCTGGCTCCTGAGTTGGGTGCCATTCAGGCAGGAGACTGTCAGGATGCCCACCCCCGGGCCTGAATCCCTGTCCAGGCCCTTCAGTCCCGCTTACCTTGCTCCGTGCCCGAGATTCCAGGGAAGACGTGGCTCTGACAGCGGCTTTGTTCCATAGAAAGGCCACTGTGATTGATTCGTCTCCTTCACACTCACAGTTTATTATACAATTGGCCCAGTGCTGCAACAACAAGAAACTTAGTGTTTTTAAGTAAAAGTTAATTGATTGAAATTAGGCAGATGGCAACAGCTGCAGAATGGCAAAAGAAAAAAAAAAGGGTACTACTTATTTAATTGATAAAGCTCAAGTTAAATAGGGTATGGCTTTGGAAACCACTTAGTTTGGAATTATGGGAGCTTTGTGTGTATGTGTGGGGTGTGTGTGTGTGTGTGTGTGTGTGTACCCGTGCATATGTGAGTGTAGACATGAGAGGTGAGATTCCACATTTTTCAGCTCTCAGAATCTAGAGGTTCAGCTGGTATAATTGCCAAGCCCGGAGGTAGCCTCTCCATCCGATTCTTCAACCCAGGGATATGCGGAAATGCTTTTTTCAACAGATTTTCAAATTCTAATTTCTTCCTGAAACATTTAATTCTCTTTCCTGCCTAAGCAGCAATGTCAGTGAGAGGGACCACCAGGAAAGAGAGCCAGGATCCATATCATCATCAAGAGCATCAAAAGCCAGAACACTCCTCCTCACCAACTTGGGAAGTTGACATTTTGGCCAAATCTCTCTTATCACTCTATTTTGGTGACACCACCGAAGAGCCAAGGCCAGGATTAGCAAAACCAGGGGCACAGGGGCTGTGGCTACAGAGTCCAGCGTTTCCACTGTGATGAATGAGAAACGAGTCTTAACAGATATGCCAGAAGTCACGCATGGTCCACACCTGGAGGTTCTGCAGGTCTCAGCCTGGTCCTATCCTCTGCAGAAGACAGAGATTTAGAGCTGGAGCTGATAATGACTGACACTGATTGAGCATTTCAGCAAGCTTTAACACATCCCCTCCTTTTGTCTGTATGTAGAAACAAGAAATCACAGAAGCTATTTACATAGTGAATCCCTTTTCAAATATTTTCCTTCAATCAAACCAAGGCCATTTCCATAAATATTGAATTAATCACATGTGGTCTCCTTATAAACTCAAGCTTTCATTATTTTTCTGGGTCTTTTCATCTCTTTTCCAGCCAATTCCCTCACAAATCCTATGTTCCAGGTCTTTTTCTCCTGGTCTTCTTTCTGCCCTTAACATGCCTAGGCTTTGAGCCTGCCTTTGAATGGGTCCTCCCTTTGCCCAGAATTTGGAATATTCATTTTTATTTGATCATTTGACTTCAGCCCAAATTTCAATTCGTCATAGAGCCTTCCACCTTAACTAAATCAGAATCTTCTCCATTCTTATTGCCTCACCACATAAAGAGTGATATCTTTTTTTTTTCCACTGGCCACTATGCAAATTTTCATGTTTCTGTTGACTCCATGTCTATTGTTACCCTGAAACAGGAACTTGGAAACTATGGCCCAAAGGATAAATCCAGCCCATGGCCTATTTTCAGTATATCCCAGGAGGTAACAATGTGTTTTACATTTCTTAATGGGAAGGAAAAAAAGAAAAGTGATATTTCATGATGTGAACATTATATAAAATTCAAATTTCAGCTTTCAAAATCAAGGTTTTTTTAAAATCGAGTATAATTGACATATAATGTGAAATTAGTTTCAGGTGTACAGTGTAACGATTCTGCATTTTTATATACTGTGAAACGATGTCTCATTAACATCCTCAAAATTAAAGTTTTATGGGAGCACGGCATGCCTGTTTATTCCTGTACTGCCTGTGGCTGTTTTCACACCAAAATAGCAGAGTTGGATGGCTGTGGTAGATACCGTATGGACCACAAAGCCGAAAACACTTCCTATCTGACTCTTCAAGTTTGCTGACCTCAGGTCGAGAATGAGCTGCAAGGAAGCATGGGCCCTGCCCATCTTGCTCTCTACTCTCACCAAAGTCCTTGCTCCACAGTATTTGTTAACTGAATTTGCTTTTTTCCATGAATTTTAAAAATTTGTTTATTTTTAATTGAAAGATAATTGCTTTACAGAACTGTGTTGTTTTCTGCCAAACATCAGTGTGAATCAGCCATAGGTATACATATGTCACTTCATGAATTTGCCTTTTCATGCTGACTCAATGTGTTCTTTAAGATTCAGCTGAGTCCCCGCCCTCAGAAGCCCTCCCTGATGAGCTCCCCAAAAGGCTAGGATGAGTCCCTCTCCTGGTGCTCTTGGCATCCTGGGCAGTTGCTGGCACAGCACATGGTCATAACAACTGACATTTGTAAGCCTTTGCCATAGGCCTGGGCACCACCATGTCACTGGTTTTGATTGCATCTTTTTTGGTCTTCACACATCCCAGTGATGTAGCTACTCTTATTATACCCATTTTAGAGATGGCAGAGCTGAGGCACAGAGGTTACTAGCCCAAGGATATACAATTTTAGGCAACAAACAGGAACATGAGCTTGGAGAGTCTGACCCCAGAGCCCATTTGTAATGACCACTCTTGTAATTTTGTTCTCTGTTGCCCCACTCATATGCGAGTTCCTTGGGCATAGGAGCTATGTCTCCCTCCTTTCTGTGTCTCAAGACTTGATTGAGGAAGTGCCCCCAAATGATGATGCAGTAAATTCATTTCTGCTGCATTAGGGACTCACAGGTTAATTCACCATCCAAGTCCCCATTCTTCCTCTTCCACTCATGCACACTTTGTTCATTCAAATCCTTCTTGCCTTGAGAGTAGTCAACAGCCTCACTGGACTCATGGGGAAACCAAGGCTCAGAGAAATTAAGAGAAATGCCTCAAACCAGTGAGCGCTTGAGTCAGGGTTAGAACCCAGAAGTCCTGCCTGGAAGTTTCCCCAGACCCAGCTCTTTGATCTGTGAAAGGAGAGATTATCTTTCTGGCAGGCAGATCAAGTGCATCCCTTAGTCTTGTCTTGTGAGGTTCTCTGTTACCAAGAATTAAAGTACGACCAACCCCCAGGCAATTTGCCTATGATGCCCTTGACTGTGATCCTGCCTGACAGGTACTACCAGGCACATGTTGCAATCAAGTGCCAGGCTGCCTCCCCACCCCGTTCCACCCCCTCCCTCCCTCTTTCCGCACACTTGCTCCTGCCTCCAAGGGCATGGCTTCCTGACCAGCCAGCCATGCTCTAAAGCACAAACAGGGTAGGAAATGAAAACCCCGGGAAGAGCAGATGATGCGGGCGGGAGGTGGGGGCACCTCCACTCAGTGCGATCTGCTCGGCTCCCCAGGCTGGCAAGAAAAACTTAAACATTATTTACTCAACCATGTGTGAGTTAAAACCAATATCTGCCTGCCATCTGTTCAGCCGAGTGACCCCTCAGAATTTGATGGCCCCCCATGACGTCAGCATCATTCCTTCTCGCTGCGTCCTGGCTCTCTCCCCTCCCCAGGCTCCAGGATGGGAAGAGAAGGCTTCATGGTGGGCAGGGACAACTCCTCACAGCACATTCCAGACATGTGGCCATGGATGCTATTGTTAAACCTCCCGGCTTGGTGTTGGGACTGCTTTTGCCTTGTGAGTCTTCTTTCATATTCGCTGAGGTTCAGTGGGAACCCCAGATCCTACCTCATCCATTTCCAGTAGCCCTGGCTCTGCTAGCAACTAATGGTGTAAGCTTGGGCAAGTCCTTTCCTCGCGCTGAGCCTCAGTTTCTCTACTGAGGGCAGAGACCAGCTCCTCTTCAAGGTTTGATTTATCCATAACATCTCTCTGGACACCCCTCCTTGTTTTAGTCTCTAAGTCGTGTCTGACTTCTTTGTGACCTCCATGGACTGTAGCCCACCAGCCTCCTCTGTCTGTGGGATTTCCCAGGCAAGAATACTGGAGGGGTTTCCATTTCCTTCTCCGGGGAATCTTCCTGACCCACAGATTGAACCCATGTCTCCTGCTTGGCAGGCTGATTCCTTACCACTGAGCCACCAGGGAAGCCTTGGGTATGCCCCATTTCTAAATCAAGACCCTCACACCAGACATTGCCAATTTCTTCTTCTCCAGGAAGGTTCTAGTTCCTGCTGCACCCATTTACCTGTATCTGCAGAGGAAGGCTCCCCATCATGATGCCTTCCTGTTACCTGGCAACCATCATCACCATGCAGGGCTCTGTAAGCCCGCCAGGCCCTGTCTTCCAGCATGCATGTACACGCTAACACACAGGGGCTGGTGAGGAAGAGACCTTGGAAGCACAGAAGAAGGCTGTGACGCCTGGACAGGAATCAGGAGACACAGGCAAAGAGCACTGAATTGAGAATAAGAAAACCTGAGTTCCAGCTTCCCGACACTGAGGCCAGATTGCTGTGTGCCTTTGCAGAAATTCCTCCCCACTCTGGGCTGCAGTTTCCCCTTTTGTGCAGCAAGAGCTGTGCGACTGACTACCAGCTTCCCAACTCAAGTTGTTTTGCACAAAAAAGAACTGGGCCCTGGCATCTTGGAAAACATGTGGAATATAGCCTCGTATCTACAGCCTTTATCATAACTCTGCATGCAAAGGGGTTAAGGCAGTGGCTGAGGCCAATCAGATAGTGGCCTATGACCTGCAACTAATGTGTGATAGAAACAGCTTGCCTCTGAGAGCCGGCCGGGTGCATCTCTTCCCAACACTGTGTTCTGCTTTGAAAGCTTGAAATTGGCCATGGTGGGAGGGTTTACTCCCTGGAAACTGGCAAATGCTACAAATCAGGGGTTGTAGCTTTTTATTTTTATTATGAGAGCTGTTGTTACTCATTTATCAGCTCACCTACTGCCTCCAGCCCCTCGAGACAGCCTACAGTGGGATTTCTCACTAAGGGCAGCACTTCCTTCTCTTCTGAGTTTCCTCCAATGGCATCCACGCCTGTGTGTCCTGTGGAGGGTGATCTGCTGCCCACTTTCCTGCCAGGTGGGCTCCCAAGAATGCAGATTCAGGATGAGGAGAGAAGAGGAAGGGACACGTGGGGTGCCTGTCTTGGCATGCCTGTCTGTGGCAGCCAGGATGCATCGCACAAAGGCATTTATGTACTACCCAGGAAGACGCGTTAATACTAGGGTGTTAAAATATGTAAATAGCATAAACATGTACCACATCCTAATTACTGTTTTGCATTATCAAGTCATTTACTCTTTATGACATTTTACGACTGTTCAGCTGTGTCAGCAAACACTTAGCAGAACCTCCTACCATGGATGAGAAAACACATTTCTTGGGCTCCGGCTATGGAGGAGGGTGGGGACAGGGAGTCGGGGAGGCAAAACAAAGCCTTCTCGCTCCAGGTGCCTGGGTGGTGGAGGAAGACACCCATTGTCGGAGGCTCTCTTTGTGTGAACAACATATGTTCCTGCTTCCTGGCATTTTCCCTGTTGTTCTCTCATCCTGCTTCTCGTGGAGGCAGATTTATACACAGGCTAATGAGAGCTGACATTTCTTATGCTGGTTGCTACACTGGCTGCATTGATTTAGTGCAGCACAGGCGTCAACCAATCGCAAAGCCTATCTCCTTGAACCCTTCTTTAGAGACACGTCACTGTCACGGTTGGAGGAGCAGCCTGCTCTGTGAAGCATAGTGGCTTTCGGGGTATCCAACCTGGGTCCCAGCACTGAATTCTCCTGCCCTCAGGGCTCTTTCCAGTTTTGAAGAAAGGAACTTTCTTGTTATCACAGAAGGGTCTGAATTTGATGACTACTTAGCTCTCTTTAAAGAGTTAGTTTAAACTGGGGGTCTCAGTTTCTGTTGATAAACATTTTAATTGTCCTTTGCAATGCTAAAAAAAATGGTTTTACTTGCCAGTTTTACAAAATTGAGACAGTTTATGTAAAAGTTCAGATTTTTGGCTTCTCTGAAAAAAATCTGAAAACCTGGCAATGCCTGTCTGATGTTACTGTGGGAAAGCCATCAGTTAGAGGTGTGTGGCGATGGGTATAACAGGGTGGATAGAAGTCGGTTTCTAGCTTCAGATGGCCTGGTTCAAATCCATGCCACACAGCCTGATTGCTGTGTGACTTCGGGTGGTTTATGTAACTTCTCTGTGCTTCCATTGCCTTATCTACCAAAAAGAGGATAATCCCCACATCAGCCAGTTATAAGCATGGGAAATAGTGTCTTGCACTCATTAAGTGGTATGTAAGGTTGATTTATTATGACCAGTGGCTTCCCTTAGGTAGGGTACGTGCTTCTCCTGTGTTAGACCACAGAAATTTCCTGGGTTAAGACACAAAACACAGTCCAGGGTCTGACGAAGCTATCAGCCAGCAGTGACACTGAGAGTGAGCAGACGCTATCCTTTTGCAAAGCCAGAACAGAAAGGAGAAGGGGAATATTCTAATCCTGCTCCTCACGTTGTCACCGTTAGCAGTTTACACCTGCCAGGGTCCAGTGTATTCTCCAGATGACACATGGTTCTGCTTTGGAGATTATTAAAGATCGGTGTTGCTAGCAGGAAGAAGAGAGGTGAATGGAAGTAATTTCCATTAAAATGGAGTTGGGAGACAAAAGGCACACGGAGAACTATTCTGAGCCCAAGGCAGGTGACATGGGATTCAAAATTTAATGAGCCTTAAATGCCATTGGATGAATATAGCGGGAGATGCACAGTTACATCAGAAAGGGCCCACACAGTTGCATGCTTTCCCATAATATTCAATTTTTTAAAGGCTCCTTAGAACTAACAAGCTAAAACTCAGTCAAATGAGGGAGTCATAACCATTTGCAGGTAAGTGATTTTTCGGCTGCACAGGGAGACCTACCTGGCGGCTGCTCTGTCACCCTGGGCTTGGGGACACAGGCCTCTGCGCTTGCCTGGATGTCCGCGTGCGGTGGGCTGACCATTTGCTGATGCCCTGTGTCATCTGCCGCCCCTTCCCCACGCCCCCCCCAGGATGCCGCTTCAGCTTCGCAGCGGGTTGGGGTCTGCGGGTTGTAGGTGCCAGTTGCGTTCCCTGCAGGGTGCTGCTGAGTGGCCGGGCTCACAGACAGGGCTTGCATTTGTCTAACGCGTAAACGGGGGAACCAAATTCATTTCACAGCTGAGGGTGCTCACCTTGGAAAAGGCCAAGGAATTTGGGAAAAGTGAAGCCCCTTCAGACCCCTTAGACACCTACCAACTTGGAAGCAAAAGGCCCTGCAGCAGCATGAATTCCTGAGGACCTTCCTGGCTTCCCCTGAGAGTTCCTGGGCAGCTTTCCAGGTGTGTTAGTGCCTGTGACACCGACAGCCAAGGTTGGGTTTTCCTGGGCCGATTACACGGAGGAGTGATGCAGGCTTGTCGTACTCAAACAATTTCCACACCTCCCTGCCCTACACATTGGCCATGACAATCCTAGTCCCCCAAACTTCAGGCATTCTCATGCCCCTGCCCTGATTTTTGCCATATCTCTTTGTCAGTACTTACTTAGTCAATTCAAGCACCTATGTTAGCCTCAGTATAAGCAACAATATCTGTGAAATCACAGATTTGACATGTGGGCTTTATTTTTTCTACTATACATTCAAATAAATGCATGAATATCAACATAGAAAATGTTTCTTTGCATATCATCTAACATTATCTTGTGATCAACCAGTAACAAATGTGTGAAACTTTGGAACACTGCTCTGGAGGCATTGGGAAGGACTTATTATGGCAGAAAAACTTGGAGGGATTGTGACACAAGGTTGAATTCAGAGCCTGAACGTGAAAGAGGCAATCCCCTCGGATGGGGTTTGGAGATGCATTTTCACCCCAAAAGAGACTTGACCCATCTTTCAAGTGAAAGATAGCCAACATATTGTATTTAGAAATCCAGACAGGAAAAAAAAAAAAAGAAAGAAATCCAGGCAGGATAGTGAGGCATAAAGAAGAGTAGGGAGGGGTGGGCTGACAGATGGGCACTGGTTTCCTTTTGGTGGGAGGGCTGTGTTTGACAAAGTGTCCCTCAGGAGGCAAGAAGGAAGGTTCATGCTGTCCTGCCAAGCCACTGTCTCTCAACCACAGGACCCTAGGGTGAAGGGTCTTAAGGCCCATAACAGTTTGGTCGGGCTGCCATGACAAAGCACCACAGAGCAGGGACTTGAGCAAGAGAATTTACTTTCTCACAGTTCTGGAGGCTGGGAGTCGAAATAGCAGCAGGGTTGGTTTCTGCTGAAGCTCCTTTCCTTGGCTTGCAGGCAGCTGCCTTCTCCATGTCTTCCCAAGGCTTCCCTCTGGTTTGTGTGTGTGTGTTCAGTTGCTTCAGTCGTGTCCGACTCCCTGCGACCCCATGGAGGGTAGCCCACCAGGCTGCTCTGTCCATGGGATTCACCAGGCAAGAATATTGGAGTGGGTTGCCATGCCCTTCTCCAGGGCATCTTCCTGACCCAGGGATTAAACTTGTGTCTCCTGCGTCTCCTGCACTGCAGGTGGATTCTTTACACTGAGCCACCGGGGAAGCCCCTCTCTCTGGGTTTATCTGTGTACAAATTGCCTCTTTTTATGAAGACACCAGTCATCTTGGGTTGGGTTAGGGCTCAATCCAAAGATCTCATTTAGCTTTAATTATCTCTAAAGACCTTATGTCCAAATAAGGTCACATGCTGAGTTACTGAGCATTAAGACTTCAACATGTGAATCTGGAGGGGACACAACTCAGCATAACATGGTCTTTGGAAACAAGGACATGAAATGATGTGTTAGAGCCTCATTTGGCTGCTTAAAGTAATGGGACTGTTACACAGCCACCTGAGCCCAAGAAGGGCAGCGAGCTTTTGGCATCTAGGAACTGCTATTGTCAGCTCCGTGGTTCAGCAGGCTTCAGGGACCCCATGTCTGGAGTCTTCCACACCAGGGGCTGTGCTTCATTTCCTTTGCTTTTCACTACTAGTCTGCTTCTGATCTTCAGCTTCCCTGCTTTCTTTGTGGGTTCTCTTGTCCATCCGCATGCTAGCAGCCTGCTGGGCAATCCACTGTTTCCTGATTCATATTCCAGACTGGTAGAGTCTGGTCGAGATGACAACTATACTAGCTTTTTTCTCAAGTTTGACCACTCCATATCTCCCCAGCCCCATGATGAATGGGATTACCCCAGACACAAGCATCATGGTCAGATCTGTTTCCTCTTGAGAATGATAGTGACTGGCAGACACCACTACTGGTGTGAAGGAAATCATCTAGTAGTATGAATCCCTCCCATCAATATTTCCAATTGTTATCTCATAACGCTCCCCACTGGGACAGGAGACCGTGGACCCTCCAGACTTCAAGAGAGGGATGTCTCAGGAACTCCCTGGCTGTCCAGTGGTTAGGGCTCCATGCTTCCGCTGCAGAGTATGCATGGGTTAGATCCCTGGCTGGGGAACTAAAATTCCACATGCAGTGTAGTGCAGCCAAAAATTTTTTTAGAATTAAGAAAAGAAATAAAAAGCATTTTAAAAGAGAGTATTCTTACCAGAATCAGAGCACGAAGGAATCAGATTCATGGCTAAGGTTCAGGCTTAGAACAAAGATTTAGAAGAATATTTGATGGTTTCAGGCAGGATTTGTTGCCTCAAAGGATGTAAAATTTTTCTAATCAGACAGAGAGAATTGGACAGAAGTAAAAAAGGATAGAAGCTGGTGTCTTCCTAAGAAAAGATTCCCCCATGCCAGGGAACCTGAGACCAGACGGGGCTCAGCCTCCCTTCTCGGATGGGACCTCTCACTCAGAGTGCTCAGAGCCCAGCCTAGAGAAGGAGAGCAGAGCTGAAAGCTACAGGCCTGTCTAGGCAAGAAAGGCATGAGGCAGCCTCTCAGCATTTCTTGGGGTTTCAGAGTAAGGATGGACAGCAGCCAATCTGACCCCCTCCCTTGACCCCCTCCACCACCACCTTGAGAGGAGCATGCAAGCAGCTGAGAGCAGGAGCCAGGCTGGGAGGGGTCCTAAAATCCAGAGTGAGGGACGCCACAGGCTCAACCTGTGTGTTTTGACAACAGAGAATCAGGGAACGTGGTACACTACTTTAAAGGACATCAGTGTGGATAAATGACCACAAAGGTCCAGAGCTCCTTCACCCCAATCTCTTGGTACCCCACCCCTAGAACTCAGCAACAATCCGGGGGAAGAGGGAACTGTCACAGCCTAAGTTTCCACTACCTTATTGAATGGAGACATAACATGATGATTAAGTTCAGGGTATCAGTTTCCTCTTGCTTCTGTAACAAAGACCACAAACGTAATGGCTTGAAACAACACACATTTATTATGTATTTTATAGTTCTGTGGGTTATGAGTCTGACATGGCTTCTCACTGGACAAAACCCAAGAGGTCTGTGGGGCTGTCTTCCTTCTGGAGATGCTAGGGGGAGCTCTGTTTCTTTGTCTTTTTCAACTTCTGCCGACTTCCCATGATCCTTGACTTGAGGCCCACTTCCTCCATCTTCAAAGCCAGCAATGGTGGGCCAAGTCCTCCTCACACTCTGGTCTTCCATAGTCACATCTCCATTGCTGCCTCCTTCTTGCACTTTTAAGGGCCCTTGTGATTACACTGGGACCACCTGCATAAACCAGCATAATCTTAAAAGGCAGCTGACTAGAGATATTAATTCTGTCTGCAATCTTAGGTCCCCCTTACCATGTAACCACAGGGTCTAGAAACTAGGACGTGGATATCTTGGAGGTGCTATTATTCTGCTTGCTGGATTCAGTGATTTGTTGCTGCTCAGTTGCTCAGTCATGTCCGACCCTTCACGACCCCATGGACTGCAGCATGCCAGGCTTCCCTGTCTTTCACCATCTCCTGGAGTTTGCTCAAACTCATATCCATTGAGTCAGTGATGCCATCCAACCATCTTATCCTCAGTCATCCCCTTCTCCTCCTGCCTTCGATCTTTCCCACCATCAGGATTCAATGAATAGATAAGTAAATATGCATTTTTTTGCTCACCAAACTTGGTGGCCTGAAATTGCAGTCATGACACTGATGTGTGTATCTGTGACAAGAAGAGACTCTAGTTCTGAGGTTAGAGATGAGGAAGAGTCATGAGGTTTCATCCCCAACCTTGGAAAGTGAGACCCTGAACTTGGAGTCACAAAAGCATACAATCTTGCCGTTCAGTCACTAAGTCATGTTTGATTCTGCAACCCAATGGACTGCAGCATGCCAGACTTCCCTGTCCTTCACTATCTCCCAGAGTTTGCTCAAACTCATGTCCTTTGAGTAAGTGATGCTATCTAACCATCTCATCCTCTGTCATCCCCTTCTTTTCCTTCCCTCAATCTTTCCCAGCATCAGGGTCTTTTCTAATGAGTCAGCTTTTCACATCAGTGGCCAAAGTATTGGAGCTTCAACGTCAGCATCAGTCTTTCTGTTTTTCATGAAGCGATGGGACCAGATGCTGTGATCTTAGTTTTTTTTTGAATGCTGAGTTTTAAGCCAGCTTTTTCACTCTCCTCTTTCACCCTTATCAAAAGGCTCTTTAGTTCCTCTTCAGTTTCTGCCATTAGAGTGGTATCATCTGCATATCTGAGGTTGTTGATATTTCTCCTGGCAATCTTGATTCCAGCTTGTGATTCACCCAGCCCAGCATTTTGCATGATTTACTCTGCACATAAATTAAATAAGCAGGATGATAATATACAGCCTTGATGTGCTCCTTTCCCAATATTGAATAATATATCCAATCTTGGGGCTGTAACAATCTAGGATTGGGAGGGATCAGGGAAGGAATCTGGTCCAATCTCTCTGGGACAGGAATCTGCTCCATATTCTTGTACCTCCATTTTCACCTCCCCCATCTGGTCCAGCACACCATCCATCATTTCCCTCCTTCACCAGCCTCCCAAGTTGACTGCCTGCTTCCACTCCTTCCCACTTGGTCATTTCATCACACAGCAGCCAGAGATCTTCTAAAGAGGCAAGTCACATAGAATCACTCCGTAAGCCATTCCTGTTAGGATACAGTTCAGACTCTGCACTCCGTACTATGGCCCACAGAGCCCTATAATATGACAGCACCTGTCTCTCTGACTTTATCTTCTGCTGCTCTTCCCCTATTTGTGTTCTAGCAGACTTGGTCTTTCTCTGTTCTTAGGTCACGTTAAGGTGGTCCTCTTCCCTGGATATGGAGCACACACATTCCCTTTAACTGGAAGTGCTCTCCCCTGGATCCTTCTGAGGTTTCCTTTCTCACTTCACAGAGGTCTCTTCCTTAGACAGGACTTCCCAGGGTCTTTGTTTACTTTGTCATATGTATCACCACGAGTCTTCTTTGCTTTCTCTGTATTCTATAGAACAGGGCTCCCCAACCTTTCTGGGACCAGGCACCAGTTCTGTATAAAACATGTTTTCCATGGACCGGGGTCAGGAGATGGTTTGGGGATGATTCAAGCACCTTACATATCTTGTGCACTTTATTTCTATTATTATTACATCAGCTCCCCCTCAGATCACCAGGCATTAGATCCCAGAGATTGGGGACCCCTGTTAGAATGTAAACTTCATGAGGGCTGGAACCCTGACAACTGTATTTATCACTGTATTCCCAGCATCCAGTATATTACCTGGCACATAAAAGATTCTCTGTAAATATTTGTTAAATGAATGATCAAATGAATGAATGCCCAGTAGGCCTCAGGCACAATTCTGAAAACTCCCATTGCCAGGAACTACTGCCGTATGTTATTAACAAATTGAACATTTATTTCACTTAGAATTAGGAAAGCCATATGATTTATTTCTATCAACAGAGAAACATGCAAATTTAGTCCATGGTGTCTTCCCAGAGTAGGTGTTGGGAGACACTGGGCCAGCCTGAGTTTGGGGAAGACTAATCACGTGTCAAGCACATGGGTGCCCAGAGGGAAGCAGAGATGAACATGACGTGACACCATCCCTCAAGGAAAATCAGCCTGCTAGGGTGAGAGAGACACATACACACATTTTCCTGTTTTTCTGACACAAGCAGAATGACATGAAACATGAAATATGGATAAATCTCGGAAGGAACAAATGAACTTTGGCACCTTTGCTGTCATTGAATTGGAGGCCTGTGTCCCCTGTCAGCTGATTTCAACAGGAGGATATTAATTTTACTGCTTAATTACACCAGAGCAAGCCAGGATTTTTTTTTTTTTTTAATGTGAATTCCCCTCTGGGTTCCTGATATTTGCCTTATGTTATTGCCAAGCACTGGAGAGGAGTAACAAACAGAAGAAGGCTCTTAATATTTGGAATTCTCAGCCCTGCTGTGAGTTATTTGCTATTCCATTTGGAGCTGGAGGAAGCAGACCCTTCAGCTGTTCCCAAAACCTGTGAGCTGAGCTCCAGGAACCAGGGAGGGTTGGGCGAGGCCTCCAGACAGTATCCTAGACTTTGCAAAACAGCAGAAATTTTCTCATCTGAAGCTTTCCACCATCCCATGTGAAGGAGATTATGGCTCCACTGCTGTACAAACGAGAAAACTGAGGCACAGATTGGAAATGGGACTTATTTGCCTAGAACCAGACAGAGCAAAAATGGCACCAGAAATCATGTATGCAAACTCCAGCCTGACACGTTTGCCACCAAACACAAGTTTTCTGCCAGGATATTTACTTCTGTGCCAAATCACATGACAACACACTGCATCTCTTATCCTTTACAAATATCATTGTTTTTTCCATTGACAGCTTCAGGTTAGCATATGTGTTTAATTAACATTTCTAATTAAAACCATAATGTGTAACAATCAGATGTTTTCCAGAAGTTACATTATTCCGTGTCTGAAATGGTGCCAGTTTGCACATGCTAGGTAAATTATTTTAATTTTCCTAGTGAGATCTTCTGATAAATGTTTATAAAATGGAATCCAAGAGACTGGACTGTTTTTGCTGCTTGTTGACTTTGTAAAAATAATCTTGTAGAGTCTTTATTCTTCATCATATGTGGACACTGAAGTCTCTGTTCCACTTACTGGTCAGATAATGATTGGGCAGAGATATTCTTAAATGCCCAGAAGCAAAAAGTTTTCCAGTCTTTGAAGACAGACTGCGTGTGTTGGGGCACGCATTCAGTGATCATCTGGGCAATTCACAACTGTGTTGGAACCTTCACTTCTTGTTTGCACAGTCTCAAGTTCAGCCAGAAGTGAGAGTTTAGGGGTTTCTTAATTCTTAGTTTTCTCCTGAGCCATGAGAATTTGCATGGCTTTCTGGATTCCCAGGAAGAGGTTAGAGCTTTTCAAAAACTTTATTCCCTAAAGCATCTCCTTCCCCAGCCTTTCCTCCCAAGTTTTATGGTTGGTCTACTGTTTGCCACAAATGTAATTCAATGCCTCAGGCAGGAGAAGCCAAAACATTTGCCTGTGAGTGTTTGTGAGAATTGCCCCCATGTAGCTGCTTTAGTTCTAGCTGGATACTGAATTAGGCAAGGTACAGGCAAGGCTTTTAAGCTTTTAAGCTGGTTTTCCAGGGAACCAGCAGACTGGTCAGAACTAATTGTTAAAATTCTCTCTTTTTAAATTTTTATTGAGGTATAGTTGATTTGGACACGACTGAGCGACTTCACTTTCACTTTTCATTTTCATGCATTGGAGAAGGACATGGCAACCCACTCCAGTGTTCTTGCCTGGAAAATCCCAGGGACGGGGGAGCCTGGTGGGCTGCCGTCTATGGGGTCGCACAGAGTCGGACACGACTGAAGTGACTTAGCAGCAGCAGCAGCATAGTTGATTTACAGTGTTAATTTCTGCGGTATGACAAAATGATTCAGTTATACATTTATATATTCTTTTTCATATTCTTTTCCATTGTGGTTTATCAGAGGATACTGAACGTAGTTCCCTATGCTATACAGTAGAACCTTGTCGGGGGAGAGGGGGAAGGATCAGAAATTTGCGATTAGCAGATGCAAACGATTATATACAGGGTAGGTACACAACAAGATTCTGCTGTAATTGTCATCATTCTTGAAGTTTGTTCTGCTCCTCTGGACTGTTACTGGGAATATGGGCCATTGTTTTCAAGATTACCACTGTATTGGAGAGCAGGAAATGAACCAGGGTCAGTTACAACATGATGAGCTCTCCTTTTTTATAAATAGTCAACTACTTTTCTTGATTAAGCTTTCACCTGGTTTTTGTAAGGTTTTGTTTTCCAGCTCAGTTGTCAGAAGTTGATTTTGACTAATTTTTTCCAGTTCTTTTATTAGTTTTATGGAGTGGTGTACTTTTGAAATCCTTATTCCATTGTTTTTGCTGCTATCACTACAGTACAGAGATTTTAAAGCAATGTATTTAATGGGTACATAATATTTACAGTGATTTACTTAACCCCTATTATATTGATGGGCATTTATCAATTGTTTTAATTAAATCATTTATAGCACTGCAACACGTACATTCACCTTCACTCACATCTCTAATTGTAGGCTAGATTCCTACAGTGAATATGTAGGTGAAAGAATATAAATAGTCAAGATTAATGATATATATTAAGAAAATAATCTCCAAGTTGATCTATTAAAAATAAGACAACTCTAGAACTTCCCTGGAGGTCCAGTGGTTAAAACTTCACACTTCCGCTGCAGGGGTTTTGAGGTCATCCCTGGTCAGGGAACTAAGATCCTCCAGGTTGTATGATGTGGCAAAAAATCCCCAAAGACAAAATACAAGGCAACAGGACAAGAAAAGATGCTCGCATCATGAATTATTACAGAAATGTAAATCAGAACTACAGTGAGGTATTACCTCACATGGTCAGAATGCCCATCATCTAAAGATCTACAAACGATAAATGCTGGAGAGGGTGAGGAGAAAAGGAGTCCTCTACACTCTTGGTGAGAATGTAAATTGATGCAGTCACTATGGAGAACAGTATGAAGGTTCCTTAAAAGAGCTGCCGTATGACCCAGCAATCCCGCTCCTGGGCATACATAGGGAGAAAACTTTAATTCAAAACGATGCATGCACCCCTCTATTCATAGTAGCACTATTTACAATAGCCGAGGTATGGAAGCAACATAAATGTTCATCGACAGATAAATGGACAAAGATGTGGTGTATATGTATGCAATAAAATACTATTCAGCCATGAAATAGAATGAAATATTGCCATTTGTAGCAACATGGACCTGGAGATTATCACACTAAGTGAAGTAAGCCCGACAGAGAAAGACAAATACCATATGATATCACCTACATGTAGAATATAAAAAATGAAATGAATGAACTTACTACGGAACAGAAACAGACTCACAGACACAGGAAACAAACTTATGGTTACCAGTGGGGTAAGGGGTCGGGGAGGGACAAATTAGAAGTTTGGGATTAGCAGATATAGACTACTACTACTAGTACTACTAAGTCGCTTCAGTCGTGTCCGACTCTGTGCGACCCCATAGACGGCAGCCCACCAGGCTTCCCTGTCCTTGGGATTCTCCAGGCATGAACACTGGAGTGGGTTGCCATTGCCTTCTCCGGATAAATACATATGGATATCTGAATCACTTTGTTGTATACCAGAAAAATAACACAACATTGTAAATCAATTATACTTAAAAATAAATTAATAAAAATAAGAGGCCCCAAATGGACTCACTTATGCTAAATCCATGTCACCAAACCAATAATTACAGTTTTGGCTCTCTCAGAAATAGAATCTTAAACCAGCCAATCAGGAATTAACTGACCAACATTAGTTAGATAATCTACTTGCTAAACCCTTACAAGGCAATAACCTTGCAAAAACCAGTCCATTATTGTTGGCCTAGTACAGCTTGTTTCTTATCCCTTCTGCTTATAAAATCTCTTGACTGTATTGCTTTTCCGAGTTCCTTTCTATCTGCTAGATTAGATGCTGTCTGATTCATGAATTGCTGAATAAAGTCGATAAGATCTTTAAAATTCACTCAGTTGAATTCTGTTTTTTAACAGATTGTATCATTTTTACTTCCACCAGCCACGTTTGAAAGTCCCCAGTGAGTCTTGCCTTGTCCCCAGTGAGTATTATAACTCAAACCATTTAAGTACAATTGATCGGCAAAAAATAGTACCTCATTGTTTTGTTTTACATGTCCGATTATCAGCAAGGCCAAAATACTTACAGTGTTTATTTGATGTTGTCATTTCTTCTTTGGTGGATTTCTGGTCAATAATGTTTGCTGTGAGGTTTCTGCCTTTTCATTTATTTATAAGAGCGATTTAAGTGGTAAGACTATTAGCCCTTAGTTGTAATAATTGTAAATATTTGAAAATACAGGGCTCTAAAAGCACTTTTAATTTCACATATCCAGCAAGTTCTCTTTGCTAGCTCTTGTTCACTGTATCATGGTGTGTTACTGTCGTAACAAATTCCCACAAGCTTAGTGGCTTAAAGCAACACAGATGTATTCTCTCACAGTTATAGGGGTCAAAAGACCTAAAGTCAGATGTCTGCAAGCAAGTCTGGTTTCTCCTTAAGGCTGGGATGGGAGAATCTGTCTTCTTGCCATTTTAGCTTCTAATGGACACCTTATCGGAGAAGGCAATGGCACCCCACTCCAGTGCTCTTGCCTGGAAAATCCCATGGACAGAGGAGCCTGGTAGGCTGCAGTCCATGGGGTCGTGAAACAACTGAGCAACTTCACTTTCACTTTTCACTTTCACTTTTCACTTTCATGCACTGGAGAAGGAAATGGCAGCCCACTCCAGTGTTCTTGCCTGGAGAATCCCAGGGATGGCGGAGCCTGGTGGGCTGCTGTCTGTGGGATCGCATAGAGTCAGAAACGACTGAAGCGACTTAGCAGCAGCAGCAGGACACCTTATATTGCTTGGTTTGGGGGTCCCTTTTCCATATGCAAAGCACATGACTCCATCTCTGCTCCTGCCACACATCACCTCTGCTTCTAACTTCTCCTACGTGCCTTTCATAAGGGCCATTGTGATTACACCAGGTCTACTCAGAAATCCAGGATAATATCCCAAACTCAGAGTTTTTAACTTAATCACATCTGTGAGGTCTCCTTTGTCATATTTTTCAGTTTTATTTACTTTTATTTTAAATAATTTTTAATTGGAGTATAGTTCTTACAATGTTGTATTAGTCACTACTGTACAGCAAAGCAAATCAGCTACATATATTCCCTCTCTTTTGGATTTTCTTCCCACTTAGGTCACCAAAGAACACTGAGCAGAGTTCCCGTTAGTCATCTATTTTATACATAGTATCATGTCATATATTTTAGTCAGAATTCTCCAGAGAAGCAGAATGAATGAATGGGATGTGTAGATAGATAGATACATGATAGATAGATAGATAAAAGGATTTGGGCTCACGTGATTTTCAGGGCCAGCAAGTCCCAACTTGCAGGATAGGCTGTAACTCTTGAGACCCAAGAAAGAGTTGACATTCAGTCAGAGTCTGAAGACCGTCTGGAGGTGGGAATTCTTTCCTTTTGAGGGGCTTCAGTCTCTTTCCTCAGTCCCCCAACTGACTGGAAAGACCCACCCACATTATGAAGGGTCAAAAATCTACTTACCCAAAGTCTACCACGGAGAAGGCAATGGCACCCCACTCCAGTGCTCTTGCCTGGAAAATCCCATGGGCGGAGGAGCCTGGTAGGCTGCAGTCCATGGGGTCACTAAGAGTCAGACATGACTAAGCGACTTCACTTTCACTTTTCACTTTCATGCATTGGAGAAGGAAATGGCAAGCCACTCCAGTGTTCTTGCCTGGAGAATCCCAGGGATGGGGGAGCCTGGTGGGCTGCCCTCTATGGGGTCGCACAGAGTCAGACATGACTGAAGTGACTTAGCAGTAAAGTCTACCAATCTAACCGTTAATCCATCAAAAATTATCTTCACTGCAACATCTATAATACTGTTAGGTCAAGCAACACACTTAACATATAAAATTAACGATCACAGCACATAAAGCTTCAGGGATTAGGTTATGGACATATTTGAGGGGCCTCATTCAGCCTATTACAGTCTGCTAGGAC
This sequence comes from Bos grunniens, assembly GCF_055505025.1. Classification (NCBI taxonomy): domain Eukaryota; kingdom Metazoa; phylum Chordata; class Mammalia; order Artiodactyla; family Bovidae; genus Bos; species Bos grunniens. The sequence goes on from NC_141182.1 coordinate 17,589,675, forward strand.
TATGTTTTTGAATGAAAAGACAATATTCTCTTTTGAGGAAAAGTAGATATAATTTAGACTAACTACAACATTCCAAAACTCTCCCATTCTCATCAGAATTTTACAGTAACATAAGGGAATTTTCCCATGGTTCCTTTTACCTTCATTATGTGCAGTTTTGAGGAGAATTTCATATCATATTATCCTTAGTAATAAAAAGAAAGATCTGCTTCTCTGATTAAAGCCCTTTTTCCATACTTTTGAAGAAGAAAATCTTTCTCTCTTTCTCTTGAATTGCTATTCTCCCTTGGCAGGAAATATTTTATCAGTTCAGGCTCCTAATTGGATAGAAACATGGCTAATGTGGTGCTTTTCAGGGGCAGACAGGAGACCTTTAGGTTTGGGGGACTAGAGACACACTTAAGTAGGAATCTGTTCCCTTTGGTCCCTCAAAATATTTGAAAATGACTGTGAAATGGGAGTAATAGGAGGATTCTCAGAGAATGGTTCCAAGCTGCTAGAACTTCAATCCTGAGCTGCCTATTCCCTCCAAAGACAAACAAAAGCAAGACTCAAAGGAGTGACTGCTTGAAAAAAATCTTGCTTCTGTTAAAACATAAAATAACATCTATTGCTATTATCTGAATGATTACTTCTGCCTTGCCCCTGAAAATCTTTTGCCAAAGAAATGGTAATCGCAGTGGAAATCTTTACTCCTTTCAATACAGCATTTTCTCAAGCCTTGGATTATAGGAGATTTGGTTAGACACCCACACCCTCGATCCACAGCTGAGAATTTGTAACTCATCCCCCGGTTACATGGACTAAGGAGCCCTGATTGGAGGGTATCATGGATAATTCCCCAGGTGCTAGTCTGTGGAATAAACATAATAATGACTGATGTCTTTTGAAACTTACCTGGTGCCAACCCACACTGGTGGCTCAGTGATAAAGAATCCACCTGCCAATGCAGGAGATACAGGTTCAGTTCCTGGGTCAGGAAGATCCCCTGGTGAAGGAAATGGCAACCTGCTCCAGTATTCTTGCCTGGAGAATTCCATGGACAGAGGAACCTGGCAGGCTACAGTTCATGGGATTGCAAAAGTGTCAGACACAACTTAGCAACTGAACAATAACAACAAACCCACGTGTTGAGTGCTTTACAGGCACTGTCTCAGTTCTGCTAGATAATATCCTTCCCAGGCAGAACCCATTATACAGATGAAGAAACTGAGGCTTAGGCTCTCATCTAAGCAAGATTCCATATCATTGGAATTCAGGCCTGTATGATAGCTGAGCCATGTTTAGCCTTATCATGGATTTAATTGTGCCCTCCCAACTCTCAAATTACATGTTGAAGTCCTAATCCCAGTACCTCAGGATGTGGTACTTTATAAGTACCTTACTTGGAGATAGGATCTTTAAATATGTGGTTAGTTAAGATGAGGTCTTTCTGAGTAGCGGGGGCTGCCTAGGCCGATGACCAATGTCCTCATAGAAGAGGGAAAGTTGACCCAGAGACAGACACGCATAGAGGGAAGACAATGTGAAGATGCTAGGGGAACATGGCCATCTACAAGCCAAGGAGAGAGGTCTGGGCAGATGCTCCTCACAGCCCTCAGAGGAAGCAGGCAGCTGACACCTTGATCTTGGACTTTCAGCCTCTAGAACTGTGAGTCCACACGTTTATGCCATTTAAGCTACCTGGTCTTTTGTTACAGCGACTTCAGAAAATTAATACAAACTCCTAAACCACGGTATTTTTAAATACTGAATCTCTGCATGATGGGAGGTCTTGATTGGCCTCTGGCCCCCAAACATGCAACTCACCATTACAGGGGTGTAAGTGAGGCAGGGGATAGGTGGGCACCAGGCACTTACAATCTGCCTCCTGCTCGCTCTCCAAAATAGAAATAACAGAAACAGGGTGAAGAGTCAGGCTTTGTTTCCTGAGGACATCTTATGTTAACAGTCATGGAAGGAACAAAGAGGGGCTAAACCCTGTTTGAGTAAAGGATCACATATTCCTGCTCTTTGACGCAAGGGAGACACTACATATGCACAGAAAGGCTCCTCAGGTTTAAAAGACAGGGATGCAAGGCCATAAGGATTTTTGCTATCCCCACCTCCCTAAATGTCCTTTCACTGAAATTCATCTTGGCTGAGGGGTGCATGCATGCCTAGGGGAAGGTCTTGAGTCAAATTAGCGGGCTGGGCAGGTGGTGAAATAAAACAATTGGCCAAAGGGAAGACAAAGACCCTGAAAATTGCCTGGTGGTAAAGGATTTAAACTTCTCAAAGGTGTAACTCTCCCACTGAGCCCGCCTGGCTGTCTTTCTGCACATACTCTCCTTTTTCCAACAAATGCTCTGCTTTTTTCTTCACCTTCTGTCTCCTCATCAGAGTTTTCTTGTCGAGGCAGGCAAGGACTGGGGATTTAGGCTCAAGTCACTGGCCTTTATGGCCTAGCTAAGGCTTCTGTTTTTCACCCAGGTGGCCAGAGTCCAATTCCTAGTCGGGAAACTAGGGTCTCACTTCCAGCTACTTCTCACTGCTTACCTCAAGCTACCAGTGGCTGCTGTGCTGATTTCAGATTTCGTCTGAAATCAAAAGGATTGGGGTGAGTGCCTGACATGCATTCCTTCGTTTCCATGCTGGTGCCATCGGATCTTTGCACTGCTCTGTCATCCTCTGATTTCGATTGAATTGTGGATGCACAGGGCCACGGCCCAGAGAGGGTAATGACTCACTGAGAGTTGCACAGTGAGCAAGTAGAAGTTCCTTGGCTCCCTCTCTCTGCAGTGGCCTCTCTCTTGGGTGGAACAGGGACTCTCCTAAACAATGTGAAAAGCCCTCCCTGACCTCAGGTGGCACGAAAATTCTACAAAAGTTAAGTCATGGCCTGAAGAGTCCTGGGAGGAGATGCTATAGGGTCTAAATCCTCAGCATGCGTGGTTGCTGCTGCCTAACTATTTCAGCAGGCAGGAATAAAGTCCTGGGGAGAATGAACTGAGATGGTTGAGCTTTGATGGGGCTGGAGGGAGAGAGAAGAGAGGCAGGATCTGCCCGGTTGGAGCATCAACCCGTGTTTCACAGAAGGTCTTTGGTTGAAGGTGAGGAAACAGGAGCAGAGGAGCTGAAAAGCACCGAGGCACACTCACCTACTTCCCAATTTGCCTGAGCAGGTCCTGGCATGGGGTTAATTGCCCACTTTTCCTACCCTGTACCTGGAAACCTTCCCAGTCTGCACATCTGTCAGGGCTGGGCAGCGCCCCTCCCCTGCAGGACACATCCAAGGGAGGGCAGGGGACGACCAGCAGACTCCCTCTCACCGCTCTCCCGCCGCAACAAACACCTGCCCCCGCCCCCGCCCCTGCTTGTGAACCATCTGGCCCAGGACCATCTGCTGGGGCAGTGGGGTGTTCTGAACAGCTCCACAGCCCTTTGTCAGTTTGGATGTTTAACTCTCCACTTGGCTCAGCTAATAGGCTCCCAAAGATCCAGGGCTTCCCCATCGAGGCAGGAGGAGCTGGCTCAAGTTTCCCAGGATGAAGGATTTAGGAGAAAAACAAGCTTGTTCAAGCTGGGCCCGCTCCACTTTCTGCAGCGATTTCAGTGTTTTCATACCTTTGTCTTTTCACCTAACTCCTCAAATAGCCCAGCGAGGAAAATGTCATTATCCCCATTTTGTAGATGAGAAAACCGAGGCTCTGAAAGTCACCATGATTAATTAAAGACCTAAAGTTCAAACCCCAGCTCTGAGGGAAGCTTGTCCGAGTCCTCTTCTGATGCCTCTGTGAAGAGCCAGAGAGGAATTGCAACAGGAAAGAAGATGCCCTCGCAAGTCTGTCTCAAAATTCATCACACTGAGGGTACTGAGTGCCAGTTCCTAGCGGGGGATGACGGTACTCAAAAAAGAACACCCTGCCCCTCAGGCACACTCCTCACAGCAGGGGACCCACAGGCACCATTCATCACTGTGTTTACAACGAGGGCTGGCATCTGGAGTTTAAAAATGATGGTTTGCACAGGTCACATCATAGCATATTTTTAATTTTGTATTTATTTTTTATTCTTAATTGCATATTAAAAAAAAACCTAGAGCATTAAAAAAAAAAGCACTACAATCACCAAAACATGATAAGTGGCATCACTGAAGTGTTGCTCCAACAAGTACTGAGAGATGGAAGCTCTTGTTTTCTGCAGCAACACGCAGAGCCATCCTTGGCATTTGCCTCTTTCATGAATCCAGTGAGCTCACCGAGAGACACGTCATGTGCCCATGGAGACAGGAAGCAGAGGCAGAAGCATGGTCAGCACCTTCAGATGTCATTATGTTGTTTGATTCCAGTGATGTGTGGGGGAAAAGCTGTGGACTCGATGCAGTGGAGGCACCCTGAGACGGGAGGACCACGGTCACTGGAGCCCTGCTATGTGACTGGTGATGCTCTGGCTGCTTACATTATCACCTCCTTCATTCCTTCAGTAACACTGTGATGTCAGTGCCATTGAAGCCGAATCTGGCTTCTGTATCCTGACATCAAATGTCATCTCAGAGACAGTTTTGGATGAAGCAAAAAAGAGTAGCTTTATTTCTTTTTCAAGCAAAGGGCACCCCACAGCAGCTAATGCCCTCAAAACTGTGTCCCGACCTGGAGGGGATAGTGAGAAGTTTTATGGTAATGATTCAGAAAGGGCTTATGGACATTCTTCTGGTTGGTTTTTGGTGAGGTAAGTGGGAGTCAGCATCACCAACCTTCTGATTCCAACTGTCTGGGCTCTACTTGCTTGTGGGCAGCACTCTGTTAATTTCTCCCACCTGGTAGGGGGTTTCAGTATCTGCAAAACAGCTCAAAGATATTGCTGTGTATATCCCTTGATGTGGAACCAGGACCTTGCCCCAAGGCTGCACTACAGTTTCTCTTGACAGTTCCCCTCTTGTCTCTGTATCCCCTCCCTTCCCTAATTAGCAACTGTTTGAACCTGCTCCTTGGAAATCAGGGAAGGAAGGTCGGGGGGGACCCGAATGAAGCCTATTTCCTGTAATAGAAATAGGATCCTGCTCTGTATCACCATCCTAGTCCAAGGTACAGTTGAGGAAAGGGCTGAATCCTCACCTAGAGGCCACGTGTCTGTCTAGTCAGTAATCAAAAAAGGACTTGAGCCCAGGCTGTCTGATTCCAGAGCCTGGGCACACGATTGCTGAGTCGTTGAAGAGGCTGGCAGCCAGGAGGTCTCTGCAGCTTCAGGTGTGGCTGACAAAGGCTGCCTGAGAATGTCCACAGGTGAAAAGCTTGGTTTGGAGGGAAGCCTGTGGTTGTCAGCCACAGCTGGGTGTTAGAATAACTGGGAAAGATTTGCTAAACCTGGTCCTGAAATAGGGCTTCTGATTTTTGGGAGGTGGGGTCTGCCCATTGGAATTTTTAAGATCTCCCCAGGGTTGGGGACTGCTGTTCTAAAGGAAGGGAAAGGATTGGGAGAGCATTCGTTTCCCCCATCAGGGGTTGCCCTGCCTCATTTACTTACCCATGCAGGTAATCAGACTTTACTTAAGTGATTTTTATGCCTGGCCTAGCTCTCTGATTTGGGTGTAGCTAGGACTAGGTGAAGAGGGGCTTCCACTGTGGCTTCCACTGTGGCTCAGCTGTAAAGAATCCACCTGAAATATAGAAGACACAGGTTCGATCCCTGGGTCGGGAAGATTCGCTGGAGGAGGAATTGGAACCCACTCCAGTGTTCTTGCCTGGAGAATCCCATGGACAGAGGAGCCAGGCAGGCTACAATCCATGGGGTCCCAAAGAGCTGGACACGACTGAGCGTCTAAACCACCACCACCACCAGGACTTGGGGGAGGGGTGGCTAATGGGTTGGGGAGGACAGGACACAAGGAGGGACGGGTGCCTGGGGAGGCAGCACAGGGCTGAAATTCAAGAGTTAATGCATGTGCAGCAGCCAAGCCTCTCAAGGCACGGGGAAGAAAGAGGCCCCTCTGCCCGCTGTTGGAGCAGAGAGCAGATGTGGAGGATTTAATGGCTTACGAGCTGGGAGCAGCTGCCAGGTGACTTGGCTGAGTTATGGGTCCAGGCTGCTCCTTCCCCGGCCTGGCCCAGTCCTGCCAGGGAGCCAGCTTTGGAGAAGGATGTGAGCCCCTCAGAGCCTTGGAGTGCGGTGGGAAAGGAGGTCAGCAGAAACTGCTGAAGGGTGGGGATGGGGCGTGGTGAGCCCAGCCCTGGGCTGGTGTCCGTCCCCTGAGATTCCTGGTTTGGACCATTCACTCTGTGAGGTTGGGCAAGACTTTCCCCTTTCTGGCCTCATCCACAAACTGACCAGAGGGACTCTGCCATCATTCCCAGCACTGACCTCCCCCAAAACTCTCAAGGTGAAGGTGGAGGAGGCTGTGGGACTTCCGTCGTGGTACCTGCAGGAAGAGGCAAGGGTCAGGCTCAGCAGAGAGGATGGTAAAATAGTCACTGTTGTCATCATGCATAGTTTAATTGCTAGGGTTTACTGAACACTTCCTGTGTACCTGGCACTGTGCCAAGGGCAGAACAGGTTTTACTTTATTTATTCTTTGCATTCTGCAAAGTACTTAATGTCACTATCCCTATTTTACAGATGAGAAAACTGAGGCCTGGGGAGAGGCTACATGGCAGAACTCTGACTCAAACCTGATGTTGCTGGATTTTAGAGCTGAGCTCTGGGCACCCATGGCAGTTCTTTCATGGGTCTTGCATGGTGGTTAAGAGCCCAGACTGGAGACAGTCAGCCCGGGCTCAGATTCTGGCTCTTGCACTTCCTGGAGGAACCCTGTAGATTTCAAGCAGAACTCGGAAAATGTAAATAATTAATGCTTGATATTGTTCAGTTGGTTCCAGAGAATGAAGCTGTTGGATTTGCGTCTCCCAAGCTATCCTCATTCTTGGGCAGGACAATATCCAAGTGTTCACTGTGTCCCCAGGGGTGACCAGAGACAATCCAATGGGCAGAGAAAAGGGGTGGGGGGTCCTTTGCCGCCACAGCTTGTGAGCTGTGAGCAGGAGGGCTGGGACCAGCGGGCCCACGTGTGTGGAGAACGCACATGGGGCGACCGCGGGAGCACACGAGACCTGCACTTCTTTGTGCCCCTAAATCAGGCCCTTGCCCCGAGGGTGTCCAGGCCTGTGCTTGTTTGCCGGAGGCACATCCCAGCTTCCTGGAGGGGAGCTGTTGTGGCCCAAGAATGAGTCGATCGGGGGGCTCTGTGGTCTGCGGTTCACTAATACGAAAATAGATCTGTTTCCCAGCCCTTTTATTCCACACACAAAGGGATCACCGGCTGCTCTGGCTTTCTCTTTCCAACAACAATGATGCTATCAATACCCTCCCGGGGACATCTTTATTTGAAGGCTGGGAGGTATGAATTTTATCATTGCAGATAATCCTACCGCTTTACAAAATATTCTAAACAAAGTGAGCCACTCCAGCTGTCTGCTAAGGCTGGTTTTCTAGAATCCGATGGGCTTTTATTTGACGAGTCCTCCCAGCACCGCCCCCAGCTCTTCTTCACGGGTCTGAATGGCCTTTGCCAATGGAGAAAGCCTTTCTGGAAAGTTGTGAAACTTGATTTCAGCCCAGAAATGAGCCCTGTGTGGAAATGATGGTCTTTTTGAACAGCTCTTCTAGGACACAGCCTCGATTTCCGTGTGCTGGAATTTGTGACAAGTAATATCACTTGCCCTGATTGAGTTATAAAATCTGAGGCTCAGAAGGGCCAGAGAAATCACCTAGAAACTAAATTCTAATCTAACCTTGCGTTTTACAGGTGGGAAAACTGAGGCCCAGAGGGGGGAATAATGTGACCTATCTGAAGTCACAAAGCTAGTGGGCGGCAGAGAAAGGTCTGTGCTCAGGCACCTTCCTCTCCAACCCCAGTGTCTCCTAGGCTTGTGACATGTGCTACTGATGGTGGCCAAAGTGGTTCCTGGTGGCATCAAATGACATTAAATTACATTGATTTATTTAGAGATAAAATTATTCCCTTTCAGCTTTACTTTTACTCTTGATGGTAGCGGGGAGAAAAGCTTAGTTTGGTATCTTTGGCACTTCCGTGACAATATTTCTCTCTCTTCATCACAATTACAGACCAGATTTCTGTTTGAGACTAGGTAATGATATCTGGTTTGTATTTAATAACACTGTTTTGTTTTCATTACGTTTATTTGTAATGTTACCACCTAATATGGCTCAATTCCCACTGAGGGTTTATTTTGAATGACTGTTTTCAAATAACTGTATTTTTCATAAATTAAAAAATACTGTTGTTTAAGCTTTTTAAAGTGAATTCATGTATGTAATTAACAATGTAGGTGGTCTGTGGTTGTGACAAAGCTCCTAAAGGCAGCAATGTGAAAGCCTGAAGTTTGGAAACTATTAATAACTATTGCTTTGTACCTGGTACTTCCTATAAATGGCTTCAGGGCTGAAGTCCATTGGAAAGAATTTCCAGAAAAGGGTGCTGAACTTGAACTCATTTATCTTGCCTGCGTAGGTCTCAGCCTTGCTGAAGTATTCTATTGGACTTTGCCCCCACCCCTTGTTCCTGACCATTTTCCTCTAGTAGAAGCAGGATCTTGCCCATTGGAAGGGCACATAAACGGAGGCTTGTTGATCACAGCGCTGGCCTGAGGGTCCTAGCTCCGCCCCTCCCCTCACTACATCCAAGCCATTGCCCCCCTGCCATTGACTTTGTCTTCAACTGCACTTCAGAAAGCTCAGGCTGAATGAATAATCTATGCGCCTTTTACATTTTTGATTCCTTGTTTTTTAACTGCGAGGTTGTCATGGGAGTTCCAGGGTCAGGTTGCTGTTGTTCAGTCGCTCAGGCGTGTCCGACTCTTTGTGACCCAATGGAGTGCAGCAAGCCAGGCTTCTGCATCCTTTACCCTCTCCTGGAGTTTGCTCAAACTCATGTCCATTGAGTTGGTGATGCCATCCAAATGTCTCATCCTCTGTCATCCCCTTCTCCTCCCGCCCTCAATCTTTCCCAGCATCAGGATCTTTTCCAATGAGTCGGCTCTTTGCATCAGGTGGCCAAAGTATTGGTGCTTCAGCTTCAGCATTTGTGCTTCCAATGAATATTCAGGGTTGATTTCCTTTAGAATTGACTGGTTTGATCTCCTTGCTGTCCAAGGGACTCTCAAGAATCAGGTTGGAAGCTTTCAAATCCTCTTTCTACTCTTTTTAGCTATGTGCCCTTGGGCAGGTTTCTTAGTCTCCCTGGGCCTTGGTGTCTATATTTCTAAATAAAGGATGAAGAGGTGGAGCCAAGACCAGGAGTGCTGTGGGCATCTCAGACTCATCCAGGAGATTCAAGTGTCCCCAGGGCACCTGATGAGCTAATCAGACAGGTGGTGGAGAACCCTGGAAAGCTGGCTGGTTATTCAGACAGTGGCTTAGTTTGTCACCGCTGCTGTGAACTTCCCTGAGGGTAAGGTCCCCACAGTGCATCACAACACTGTGAGTGTTGGGTGAAAGAATTAACTGGGTTGGGTGGGTTCAGACTGGATTGTATTGGAACAAGAGATTCTAATCGTCTATCCATTCAGAAGATTCCTTTTTAGCATCTGCAATATGACAGGTGGCAAGGCTTTCTGTGCACCAAGGCCAGCTCCAATGACAGCTCTACCTGGAAAGGCTCTTGGATCCACTACTTACTATGTGATCTTGAAGAAGTTACTGAATGTCTCTGGGTTTCAGCTTCCTCATCTATTACAAAAAATGGGTCTAATAATGGGAGTCACCTGGTAGAGGGGCTGTGAGGAAAATACAGTGTGGAAAATTCCTTAGGAAAGTGTGAGCACAAAGGGTAAATCCGTACACTCTGTGCCAGCCACTGTGACCCCGGGTGGTGCTGGGATGGAGTAGAGTCAAAAGGATGCAGTCCTGCCCTCATGGCAATGACAGTCAAGTAGGGGACAATGGACAGAAAACAAGCAGACGAAAACATGCATTTAGAACTTGTGGCAAGTGCCGTGCAGGAAACAGACAGGGTGTTAAGAGACGATGATGCTAAGGGCTATTATTATACTCTTCGATGTTGGCATCAAGTCAGACCTGTCTGGGAAGACTATTTGAGTGAGACCTGAAGGATGAGACTGAACCAGCTACAAAAAGGACTGAGCAGTGATTCAGACCGAGTGAGCAGCCTATGAGGAGACCCTGGGCTGAGAACCAAGGCAAGGGTGGTGTGCACAAGCTGGAGAGTACTAGGTTCTCTCTCCCTGGAGTATGCAGGAAAGGAAATTTTCTAAGGCCACACAAGATGCTCCTCTTTATCTGGGATTGACTCCGTCACATCGACTCAGAAGCACCATAACTGCACCTCCTAGGAAAGGACGCATTCATTCTGGTCTGTTGTGACCTGTCATTGTTTACCTGCTCTGAGGCTGGAGAGAAGCTTTCTCCATCAGACAACACTCATAATCCTGCCATTTTGCTAAAGACAAAAAGCAGGCCTGGGATGTTCCTGGTGATCCAGTGGCTACGACTCCGAGCTCCCAAGGCAGGGGGACCCAAGTTTAATCCCTGGTCAGCAAACTAGATCCCACATGCCTATTGACTTAAAAAAGTAGTCACAGCCTGAAAGTTGAGCATTATATTTTATTTGGGGGGAATTTTTAGGACTTCAAGTCCATGAGACGGCATCTCAAATGACCTGAGAGAACTGCTCCAAAGGGGTAGTGGGGGAGCCAGGTTACATAACAGTTTGCAACCAGGGGCAAGTAGCCTGAGCATCAAAAGATTATTGCTAACATAAGAAAATCAGATATCTCAAGAAACTTAGCACTTTTCTATGTTTGGGAAGATAGAAGAGTCTGGGTTTACTGAAATCATTCCTCTCCTATGCATCTCAGCTCCCTGGAGCCAGCATCCTGTGATTTGATTTTTCCCTTCCTTAGTTCCTCATTCACCATAGGGAGTGGCAGCAGATTGAACTGTGATTGTTCTTTCTGGGTGTCGCCCAGGCTCAGAAATTCACATTTGGAGGGCTGGAAGAGCTGATGGCTGTGACGTCTTTGTCTATTGATATGGCAGGAAATACTCCATTTCACGTGCCTCAGCTAAAGATCTCCCAGGTCAAAACAAAGATTGAAGATCCCCATGTGCCGCAACTAAGAGCTGGCACATCCAAATGAATAAATACGTATTACAAAAAAAAAAAAAAAAGAAGCAGGCCCCATGGGGAGAGATGGAGTTGCGTGAAAAGTGCTGGTCCCCAGGGAGGCCAAGGTTCTGGGGACCACACAGATGGCCAGGGACAGAGTAAAGGGCCAAAACAGAAGAGTAGATAGTTAAACCCTCTAGGAGATCATCAGTAAAGAAAGAAGCATGAGAGGCCCCTTAAGTTAATGATCACTCAAGAAAGCAAGTTTGCTTAACCACAAAACCAAGCAGGCTTCCTTAGCAACAAAACATGCCACAGAAGCATGAGACATGCCTCCAAACAATAAAATAATGGTGGACTAAGATCTGCATCCTTCCCAGGAAGCTCAGTAGGTTAATGATTCCTAGGACATGCTCCTTTGCATACACTAAAACAAAAATATGAGGAAAACATGATTAGTATACTGAAATCTGATATGATTTATTATATTTTAGTATGTTACCACCTTTTTTGCTCATATACATATAGATAGATGGATGATGAATAGATAGGGATATATGCTTTATTACAGGCAGATGGCTACACCATTTCAACCCTAACAGCTTGGTGGAAGCTTGCTTGGCTTCTAGTTTGGGTTTGAGCACCGCCCTGAAATTCTTATGGGTTGAGGCCAGCTGAAGCTATACCTCCACTTGTGTGTGAAGTAAGGAGTAAGGACAGCTGACGCTGGTCCAGTACTCAGGACTCATCCAGAATATGTACTTTATTGGTGTTTTCTTGGTCAGCCCTTATCACACTAAGTATTACAATATCTCATGTTAAAGATGGGGCAACTGAGGCACAAGAAGGTTGAGTAACCTGACTGGGGTCCAACAGGCTGTCAGTGGCAGGGTCAGAAGACACACTCTGATGGGTTGGTGGGAAGGAAGCCAGAGTCAGCATCATCCGCTTTCAGGTCCAACTGGTCTGGAGTCTACATGCTTGTGGGCAGCCTGCCACTGTTAATCATGAACTTCTCCCAACCAGAAAGTGTTTCAGTATCTGAAAAACAGTGCAAAGATATTGTTGTGCATACTCACTGATGGATGGGGAAACAGGACCTTGACACAAGGCTGCTCTTTTTTTTTGTAGTTTTTTTTTTTAATTAATTGGAGGCTAATTGCTTTTATAATGTTGTGTTGGTTTTGCTATACAAAAATTTGTATCAGTCATAACTATATATATTTGTCCCCTTCCTCTTGAGCCTCCCTCCCACCCACCCAACATAGCAGCTTCCCATTAGTTATCTATTTTACACATAAAAATGTATATGTAAATGTCAGTGCTACTTTCTCAATTCACCCAATCAAAAGTACAATGAGGTATCACCTCACACCAATCAGAATGTGGGTGTCATCAAAAAATTTACAGACAACAAAATGCTAGAGAGGATGTGGAGAAAAGGGAACCCTCTTGCACTGTTGGTAGGAATGTAAATTGATACAGCCACCATGGAAAACTAAAATGTGCTGGGATGGGCAAATTTAATTCAGATGACCATTATATCTACTACTGTGAGAAAGAATCGCTTAGAAGGAATGGAATAGCCCTCACAGTCAACAAAACAGTCCGAAATATAGTACTTGGGTGAAATCTCAAAAATGACAAAATGATATCTGTTTGGTTCCAAGGCAAACTATTCAATATCACAGTAATCCAAGTCTATGCCCCAACCACTAATGCTGAAGAAGCTGAAGTTGAAAGGTTCTATGATGGTCTATAAGACTTTCTAGAACTAGCACCAAAAAAAAAAAAAAAGGATATCCTTTTCATCATAGGGGACTGGAATGCAAAAGTTGGAAGTCAAGAGATACCTGGAGTAACAGGCAAGTTTGGCCTTGGAGTACAAAATGAAGCAGGGCAAAGGCTAACAGAGTTTTGCCAAGAGAACACATTGGTCATAGCAAACACCCACTTTCAACAACACAAGATATGACTCTACAAATGGACATCACCGGATGGTCAATACTGGAATCAGATTCTTCACGGCCAAAGATGGAGTAGCTCTATATAGTCAGCAAAAACAAGACCGGGAGCTGACTGTGACTCAGATCATGAACTCCTTATTGCAAAATTCAGACTTAAACTGAAGAAAGTAGGGAAACCACTAGATCATTCAGTTCAGTTCAGTTCATTTGCTCAGTCATGTCCAACTCTTTGCGACCCCATGAACCACAGCACACCAGGCCTCCTTGTCCATCAATTCCCGGAGTCCACCCAAACCCATGTCCATTGAGTCAGTGATGCCATCCAACCATCCCATCCTCTGTCATCCCTTTCTCCTCCTGCCTTCAATCTTTCCCAGCATCAGGGTCTTTTCAAGTGAGTCATCTCTTCACAGCAGGTAGCCAAAGTATTGGAGTTCTAGCTTCAAAATCCATCCTACCAATGAATACCCAGGACTGATCTACTTTAGGATGGACTGGTTGGATCTCCTTGAAGTCCAAGGGACTCTCAAGAATCTTCTCCAACACCATAGTTCAAAAGCATCAATTCTTTGGTGCTCAGCTTTCTTTAGAGTCCAACTCTCACATTCATACATGACCACTGGAAAAACCATAGCCTTGACTAGATGGACCTTTGTTGACAAAGTAATGTCTTTGATTTTTAATATTCTGTCTAGGTTGGTCCTAACTTTCCTTCCAAGGAGTAAGCGTCTTTTAATTTCATGGCTGCAACCACCATCTGCAGTGATTTTGGAGCCCAGAAAAATAAAGTCAGCCACTGTTTCCACTGTTTCCCCATCTATTTCCCATGAAGTGATGGGACCGGATTCCATGATCTTAGTTTTCTGAATGTTGAGCTTTAAGCCAACTTAAGCACAGCAGCTGTGACAGATGGCACAGAAGCACGGCTGAGAGGAGCTACCCCACATCCAAGGTAAGGATGGCTGCTGTGCTTTGCTGGATCAGCCATGAAGAGATACCCCATGTCCAAGGTAAGAGATACCCAAGTAAGACAGTAGGCACTGAGAGAGGGTATCAGAGGGCAGACAGAAGGAAACCACAATCACAGACAACTAGCCAATCTGATCACATGGACCGCAGCCTTGTCTAACTCAATGAAACTAAGCCATGCCATGTGGGGCCACCCAAGATGGACGGATCATGGTGGAGAGATCTGACAGAATGTGGTCCACTGGAGAAGGAAATGGCAAACCACTTCAGTATTCTTGCCTTGAGAACCCCATGAACAGCATGAAATCAAACCCCTTACAATTATACAATGGAAGTGACAAATAGATTCAAGGGAATATCTGATAGATAGAGTCCCTGAAGAACTATGGAAAGAGGTTTATGACATTGTACAGGAGGCAGTGGTCAAGACCATCTCCAAGAAAAATAATTGCAAAAAGGCAAAATGGTTGTCTGAGGAGGCCTTACAAATAGGACTTCCCTTGTGGCTCAGCTGGTAAAGAATCCACCTGCAATGTGGGAGACCTGAATTTGACCCCTGGGTTGGGAAAATCCCCTGGAGAAGGGAAAGGCTACCCACTCCACTATTCTGGCCTGGAGAACTCCATGGACTGTGTAGCCCATGGGGTTGCAAAGAGTCAGAAATGACTGAATGACTTTCACTTCACTACAAATAGCTGAGAAAAGAGAAGTTAAAGGCAAAGGAGAAAAGGAAAGATATTGCTATTTGAATGCAGAGTTCCAAAGAATATCAATGAGAGATGAGAAAGCCTTCCTCAGTGATCAATGCAAAGAAATAGAGGAAAACAATAGAATGGGAAAGACCAGAAATCTCTTCAAGAATATTAGAGATACCAAGAAAATATTTCATGCAAAGATGGGCACATTAAGGACAGAAATGGTATAGGCCTAACAGAAGCAGAAGATATTAAGAAGAGGTGGCAAGAAAACACAGAAGATCTATACAAAAAAGGTCTTCATGACTCAAATAATCATGATAGCAAGATCACTCACCTAGAGCCAGACATCCTAGAATGTGAAGTCAAGTGGGCCTTAGGAAGCATCACTATGAACACAGCCAGTGGAGGTGATAGAACTTCAGTTGAGCTATTTCAAATCCTAAAAGATCATGCTGTGAAAGTGCTGCACTCAATATGCCAGCAAATTTGGAAGACTCAACAGTGACAACAGGACTGGAAAAGGTCAGTTATCAATCCAATCCCAAAGAAAGGCAATGCCGAACTGCCACACAATTGCACTCATCTCACACGCTAGCAAAGAAATGCTAATAATTCTCCAAGCCAGGCTTCAACATTACGTGAACCAAGAACTTCCAGATGTTCAAGCTGGATTTAGAAAAGGCAGAGGAACCAGAGATCAAATTGCCAACATCTGCTGGATCATCGAAAAAGCAAGCGAATTCCAGAAAAGCATCTATTTCTGCTTTATTGACTAAGTCAAAGCCTTTGACTCTGTGGATCACAACAAACTGGAAAATTCTTCAAGAGATGGGAATACCACACCACCTTACCTGCCTCCTGAGAAACATGTATCCAGGTCAAGAAGCAATAGTTAGAATCAGACATAGAATAACAGACTGGTTCAAAATTGGAAAAGGAGTACATCAAGGTTGTATATTGTCACCCTGCTTATTTAACTTATATGCAGAGGACATCATGCAAAATGCTGGGCTGGATGCATCACAAGCTGGAATCAAGATTGCTAGGATAAATATCAATAACCTCAGATATGCAGATGACACCACCCTTATGGCAGAAAGCAAAGAGGAACTAAAGAGCCTCTTGATGAAAGTGAAAGAGGAGAGTGAAAAAGCTAGCTTAAAACTCAACATTCAGAAAACTAACATCTTGACATCCAGTCCCATAACTTCATGGAAAATACATGGGGAAACAATTGAAACAGTGACAGACTTTTTTTTTTTTTTTTGGCAGAGGGTTGGGGGAGGGCTCCAAAATCACTGCAGATGGTAACTGCAGCCATGAAATTAAAAGATGCGTGCTTCTTAGAAGAAAAGCTATGACAAACCTAGACAATATATTAAAAAGCAGAGATATTACTTTGCCTGCAAAGGTCTGTCTAATCAAAGCTATGGTTTTTCCAGTAGTCATGTATGGACCTGAGAGTTGGACCATAAAGAAAGAATGCCAAAGAATTGATGCTATTGAATTGTGGTGTTGGAGAAGACTCTTGAGAGTCCTGGGACTGCAAGGAGAGCCAACCAGTCAATCTTAAAGGACATAAGTCCTAAATATTCATTGGAAGGACAGATACTGAAGCTGAAGCTCCAAATCTTTGGCCACCTGATGTGAAGAGCTGAGTCACTGGAGAAGACCCTGATGCTGAAAAAGATTGAAGGCAGGAAGAGAAGGGGACAGAGGATGACATGGTTGGATGGCATCACTGACTCAATGGATATGAATTTGAGCAAGCTCTGGGAGTTGGTGATAGACAGGGAAGTCTGGTGTGCTGTAGTCCGTGGGATCACAGAGAGTTGGATCACAAGGAGTCAGATATGACTGAGTGACTGAACTGACTGACTATGGAGAACTATGGAGATTCTTAAAAAAAACTAGGAATAAAACTACCATATGACCCAGCAATCCCACTACTGGGCATATGTCCAGAGAAAACCACAGTTCCAAAATACACATGACCACCATGTTCATTGCACCAGTATTTGCAATAGCTAGAACATGGAAGCAACCTAGATGTCCATTGACATATGAATGGATAAAGAAGTTGTAATATAAACACACAATGGATTGTTACTCAGCCGTAAAAAGAAACACATTTGAGTCAGTTGTAGTGAGGTGGATGAACCAAGGCTGCTGTTGACTACTTATTTCTCCCTGATCTTGCATCCCCTCCCTTTCTTGTTTAGCAGCTGTTTAAATCTGCCCATTTCAACTCAAGGAAGGTCATGGAGGCTGGGGGGAAGGCTATTTCCTATAATTAAGGAAATAGGGGACACAGAAAGTCTTTGTGCCCAGAAGCCCCACTGGGCCCTGCAGAGAATCATCTGGGGCAGGATAAGGCAGAAAAGAGAGTGTCTAGAGGAAATCATGCCAAAAGAGACAGGTGAGGGGGTGGGACCTTTGTGTCCACAGTAGAAGGGAGCTAGCTTGGAAGCTGTTGAGGGCAGATGAGAGGCCCCCTGTCTTTTCCTGGCCTTGTGAAAAGCCAGGAGTATTCTGATCAGAGTTCCACAATAATGTGCTATTATATATATATATATATATATATATATATATATATGTGTGTGTGTGTGTGTGTGTGTGTGTGTGTGTGTGTTTGTGTGTGTGTGTATAAAAGAATAAATAGTTGAATCTCTGTGAAGTGTCTGGTCATATATTTAACTTTCAATATGTTCTCACTGAAATCTGTTAGGAATTCAGCTTTCCTTCTCTGAATGTGAACCTTAGTACTGTACTTGGCTACTCAATCCCCATCTGCCCAGTGTCCACTGAAACTGTCCTCGGTGGACCCCACCTGGTGGAACCTGCTCAAGAGAAATCTAAGAGGTGCAGTTTCCCCTGACTGCCAAGCCATTCAGTACTGTGGACAGCTCCTCTCTTTGGTGACTGGTAATTCCATCTCAGATTTTTTTTTAATCCATTCATCTGTTTTTTTTTTTTAATTTTTTAAATTTTATTTTATTTTTAAACTTTACAATATTGTATTAGTTTTGCCAAATATCAGAATGAATCTGCCACAGGTATACATGTGTTCCCCATCCTGAACCCTCCTCCCTCCTCCCTCCCCATACCATCCCTCTGGGTCATCCCAGTGCACCAGCCCCAAGCATCCAGTATTGTGCATTGAACCTGGACTGGCGACTTGTTTCATATATGATATTATACATGTTTCAATGCCATTCTCCCAAATCTTCCCACCCTCTCCCTCTCCCACAGAGTCCATAAGACTGTTCTATACCTCAGTGTCTCTTTTGCTGTCTTGTACACAGGGTTATTGTTACCATATTTCTAAATTCCATATATATGCATTAGTATACTATATTGGTGTTTTTCTTTCTGGCTTACTTCACTCTGTATAATAGGCTCCAGTTTCATACACCACATTAGAACTGATTCAAACGTATTCTTTTTACTGGCTGAGTAATACTCCATTGTGTATATGTACCACAGCTTTCTTGTCCATTCATCTGCTGATGGACATCTAGGTTGCTTCCATGTCCTGGCTATTATAAACAGTGCTGCAATGAACATTGGGGTACACGTGTCTCTTTCCCTTCTGGTTTCCTCAGTGTGTATGCCCAGCAGTGGGATTGCTGGATCATAAGGCAGTTTTATTTCCAGTTTTTTAAGGAATCTCCACACTGTTCTCCATAGTGATCAATGGAACAAAATAGAAAGCCCAGAGATAAATCCACGCACATATGGACACCTTATCTTTGACAAAGGAGGCAAGAATATACAATGGATTAAAGACAATCTCTTTAACAAGTGGTGCTGGGAAAACTGGTCAACCACTTGTAAAAGAATGAAACTAGAACACTTCCTAACACCATACACAAAAATAAACTCAAAATGGATTAAAGATCTGAACGTAAGACCAGAAACTATAACTCCTAGAGGAGAACATAGGCAAAACACACTCCGACATACATCACAGCAGGATCCTCCATGACCCACCTCCCAGAATATTGGAAATAAAAGCAAAAATAAACAAATGGGACCTAATTAAACTTAAAAGCTTCTGCACAACAAAGGAAACTATTAGCAAGGTGAAAAGGCAGCCTTCAGAATGGGAGAAAATAATAGCAAATGAAGCAACTGACAAACAACTAATCTCAAAAATATATAAGCAACTCCTACAGCTCAACTCCAGAAAAATAAATGACCCAATCAAAAAATGGGCCAAAGAACTAAATAGACATTTCTCCAAAGAAGACATACAGATAGCTAACAAACACATGAAAAGATGCTCAACATCACTCATTATCAGAGAAATGCAAATCAAAACCACTATGAGGTACCATTTCACGCCAGTCAGAATGGCTGCAATCCAAAAGTCTACAAGCAATAAATGCTGGAGAGGGTGTGGAAAAAAGGGAACCCTCTTACACTGTTGGTGGGAATGCAAACTAGTCCATCTCAGATTTTTATTTTATTTTATTTTTAAACTTTACAATATTGTATTAGTTTTGCCAAATATTGAAATGAATCTGCCACAGGTATACCTGTGTTCCCCATCCTGAACCCTCCTCCCTCCTCCCTCCCCATACCCTCCCTCTGGGTCGTCCCAGTGCACCAGCCCCAAGCATCCAGTATTGTGCATCGAACCTGGACTGGCGACTCGTTTCATACATGATATTATACATGTTTCAATGCCATTCTCCCAAATATCCCCACCCTCTCTGTCTCCCACAGAGTCCATAAGACTGATCTATACATCAGTGTCTCTTTTGCTGTCTCGTACACAGGGTTATTGTTGTCTCAGATTTTGATGGCAATGATGCTTGCCTGTTTCCACAACCTTGTCAACTGTTAAATTGTGCAGAACCCGCAGGCCAGATATGTAGAGATTCACTCTCCTCCTCCAGCACTTTCTATGGGAATGCTGCAGGGCACGCTGGGAGCATTCCTAGAGGTGGTTTGGAGGGGAGATGACTTGTCCTCCCATTTGACAACTTATCTCAAATAAGAAGGCTGGTCCACTGACCAGATGCAGAGGGAAAGAGCTTGGGAGCTGCCTCTAAGGTTTACAAAGAAGTCTCTCAAGGCACTCCTTGGTGTTAAAGTGCTGATGCCTCTGCCGGGGGTCAGGTTCCAGTGTTGTTGTTCAGCCTCTAAGTCGTGTCCACTTCTGCAACCCCACAGACTGTGGCATGCTAAGCTTCCCTGTCCTTCACTGTCTGTCAAGTGTTCATGTTCAAATTCATGTTCATTGAGTCAGTGATGCCATCCAACCCATTGTCCCCTTCTCCACCTGCCCTCAGTCTTTCCCAGAATCAGGGTCTTTTCCATTGAGTTGTCTCTTTGCATCAGGTCACCAAAGTATTGGAGCTTCAGCTTCAGCATCTGTCCTTCCAATGAATATTCAGGGTTGATTTCCTTTAGGATTGACTGATTTGACCTCCTTGCTCATTTCAATAAGCTAATATTTTTTGAGATTCTGATTTTCAAAATTTTAATTTTCCTACCACTTTCTACTGCAACCCCAACTCTCACCATCAGAAACTTTGGTGAATGTTGAGTGTTTCTGCATTTCTGATTGCTGGAAAAGAGCCAACCCAGATTTTAATTTATGTTTAGTTGAATTTTCCAACACCAATTCCTTCTCTCAGGATGGTTGGGTATGGGAACACCTGATACTCAGAGGAGAGAAAACCTATATTTTAGATGGTTCTGTCTCATATTTTGGGTGCCTGGGACCATGTCTGAGGAAATATACATGTTTCACACAATCTCAAATGTTTGTCAAATAAAATAATTTATTCAACAAATATTTATTGAACACCTAATATGTGTCAAGAACTTTTCTGACCACTAAAGTGGTATATATTCTAGTGAGGCATACAGCCACAATCAAACTTTAAAAAAATGAATTGAAGGGACTTCCCTAGTGGTCCAGTGTGTCCAAGACTTCACTCTCCCAAAGCAGGAGGTCAGGGTTCAGTCCCTGGTTGGGGAACTAGATTCCACATGCCTCAACTAAATATCCCATAGGCTGCAAGGAAGATAGAAGATCCCACATGCTGCAACTAAGACTGAGTACAGCCATATAAATAAATAAAGATTTTTTTAAAAAAAATGAATTGATAAGATTACTTCTGAAAGTAAAAGTTGCTATGAAGAAAATGAAATAAGACAAAGTATGTTAAAGCTTCTACTAAACACTCTGACTCACAGTAAATGCCTGGCTTGGGATGAATGAAATCAAATTTTTCAGTTCAAATGTGCATCCTTGTGGCACATGGGAAAGAGAGTGGACTTTGAAATTAAATGGCTTGAATTGGACTCTAGCTCTCTCACTTAGCTCCTACGTGCCTTTCATCAAGTTAATTAACTTCTCTGTGCCAAGTTCAAGGTTGGGACTAGGGTGTGGCAAGAGAGACAGGTAAGAAGCAAAGTTTAAGGAGGAACATGCTATCAGAGTCCTGTAAATATAGACGGTCACTTGCACAACCCTGAGGGCAGTACTTCCTTAAACTATGCATCTTGGGTACCCCTCTTGCCTCACTGCTGTCCTGGCCTTGTCTCCATGTTTAAAGTGGGGGAAGTAATTATACCTACTTCCTATAGTTGTTATGCAGAGGTCCCCAACCTCTGGGATCTAATGCCTGATGATCTGAGGTGAGGTTTATGCAATAATAATAGAAATAAAATGCACAATGAAATTAATGTGCTTGAATCCTTTCAAACCTTCCCCCCACCCCTGGTCCATGGAAAAATTGTCTTCCACAAAACTGGTCTTTGGTGCCAAAAACGTTGGGACTGTTGTTATAAGAATCAACTGAGATATGAGAAGGGAAATGAGACTGTCTTGCAAACTGGCAGCTCCTGGTGACTATGAGAGGAAGGGAACTGCCAGGATCAGGATATGCCCAAGTAGCAGTTGGGACTCAAATCCAGCCACTTTGTCTCATTCCGCACTGCTGGGACCTAGGGAAAAGTGGGAGGACTTCCGTTTGCCGTTCATTCTCATGAGCACCAAGATGTGTGCTCACCATTGGACTATGTGCTGAGTAAGTTTCAGCACCATGGACAGAGCAAAGCCCAGTGACCACCTCTGGAGGAGAGCATGCAGCCGAAATGGAAGGGCTAGCCAACTCAGCACCTCTCATTAGGACCAGGTTTTCAGCCTTCCTCCAAGCAGATCAAGTGAACCACAGAGGGTCGGCCTCCAGAAAGCCAGAGCCCTCCCTCCCTAGACTGGGCAGTGGAATCTCCCACGAAGCCACCCTGCCAGATACGGTCCAGCGTGGGGTTCCTAATGAAAAATGGCTGGACTATTAGCGCTTTGCAAATTAAGGGTCCTTTCATTTATTACTGTGCTCTGCCAAGGATGAGCATTAATTTTTTTCTCAAAGCAAATTCACTGGAAACAGACAGTTTAGAATTTATGCTTGTAATGATGGCTACATGGGCCATTAAGACCACCTCTAAGTGAGCTTAATTTGTAGCAGATAAATGTATATGTCTACATATTTTTCAACATAGTTTATGGTGCATCTTGCACAGCTGCGCCCAACTGATTAAATCCTCACAAAATTTAAATAGGAAACCCATTACGTAGACAGTATTATAGCCATTCATCATGGAGGCAGTTTCAGGTTAACTCTTTAAGTGCCAAACGGGAGGAGTGCCAGGAATTGGGTGGCTTCTTTGGTTGAGTATTCAAGGTCTTGTTCTCCTGACCTCTTTGTTGCCTCTGCCTTCCTAAATTCTGGGGAAGTTTCTATCTCGCTGGGTAGACTCAAGGTGAAGTTTTTAGCATGGAAGAAGAGACCCTATGCTCACCTAGGCAGATGGACCCTTGCTATCTGGTCGTAATAGTCTTCCCCGCCCCATGGACAGATAACATGATGATCACACAGCCCTGGACAGAGCATCCAGGCCATAGCAGCCCACCTTGGTTGTCTGCACCAGCCACTGAACCTGCTTCAATCTCAGCTGGTAACACAAAAGCAGCAACAGATAGCAGGGGTACATTAATGACCAGAGCATGAGCTCTGGCCTCAGGTGAACATGGGGTTAAGTTCCAGCTGTGAGGCTGCTGGCAGTGTGCCACCCCGGGCACCTTATTAGAGAGCTGAGTTGTGCCAAGTGCTTAGCACAGTGCCTGGGACATCATCAGTGTTCAATGAACAGAACTTTGTTATCATTATTGTTACTGTTTGTAGTAGTCACTGTCATTGCCCCAGGGGCAGCCTCCTTGGTGCCCACTATTCCAGTACACACCACCTGCAGGCACCTGAAGCTTTTTACCTGAAGAAATTTACACAACAAGTAAATGGTCACTCAGCTCCTATGTGCCTTTCGTCAAGTTACTGAACTTCTCTGTGCCAAGTCCAAGGCTGGGACTAAGGTGTGGCAATCCTTCCAAGGTTGGTAGGAACCCAAGCTTCTCTAAATTCAGGCTCCTTCCATGACTTGCATTTTCAGTTTTGAAAGCAATCATATAGGAAGAATCCTTTTAAAACAATAAATAGTGCCAGAACATTTTTCATTAAGATTCTTGAGGTTCTTGCTCTAAATGTATTTTCAGGATGAGGGTTGGTGGGGGGGGGATGGTTTATAAGAATATAAATGATCAACACTAAATAAAGATACCAACGTTTCTTGAGCCCTTTAAAGTTACTTAGATCTGAGTTCAAGTCTGTCTCTAATACTACCTGTGAGCTCTGGGACAGATTCCTTAATGTCTCTGAACCTCAGTTTCCTTCTCTGTAAAATGGACACAGTAGTATGCATATTCCTATAAATATTGTGATGGTAAGATGAAATGGCCCATATGAAGCCTAATAGGGTTTGGCATTGGGAATAGAAAGATGCAAGGACCACTGATGCTGACTTGCTGGCAGCTTGAAATAGACAATAGGCTTGAATACAGGGAAACTTGGATCCAATAAGATGCCTTCAACAATTGAAATATATTCTCATTGTTACAAAAGAGGGTAACCTACCTTTGTTTCTGTGAGACTTGATTGTTGGAGAAGGCTTCACACAGGTTGTAATGTCAGAGCCAAGCTGCTTCAGAGGTGGGGAAGAAATGAAGTTTCCAGGCTAACAGAAAAAAAGGAGGGCATCCTGGGATCGGAAGTAACAGGTGCATAGCTGGGCAGAGCTGGGAGTCTTTTAGAGCCTTTGGTCTTGCTAAAGCATCTTGCAAGAAGAAAGGAGCATGGAGGTGGGGAGATAGGCAGCCTTGGGACCTTGAAGCTTCTTGCTTGCCGTCATTTGAAGCAGAGACTTTATCCTGAAGTTAACAGAGAGCCTTTGGAAAGTTTTAATCAGGAGTGTGATGGGACCGAATTTGCATTTTAGAAGGATCTCCTTTGCCGCCACGCGGAGAATAGCTTGAAAGGGAGTAGGAATGGTGGCAGGGGGAGCAGTTAGGGAACAATGGCAGGTGTCTCATTAGCAGCGCAGATGAGGGGCTAGGACAGGGGGAATGGGAGTGGGAGACTCTTCAGAAGCAGAATCATCAGATTTGGTGATGGATTAAAGGCGGGGGTGAGAGAGGTGGCTAAGAGGATGCTGGATCTGCAGCTTGGTGCCAGACAAGGCAAGAGGGGGACCAGGCCGGCTGTGGGGGCAGGGCATGACAGCAGGGCCAGTGGGAGCACGTTTTGTTTTAGGTGCCTTCGGGGTAAATTTGAATTTCTATGTATCGATCTCACTTCTAGCAAGGATCTCTTGGCCCCAAACATACCTCCCAGGAGAAGAGAAATTGATGGATGAGTAATTTGCTCTAAAACCCCAGCTGATGACTGGTGGCACCCAGCAAATCTCCTTCCTGGAAACTGCCTTTCAATACAGTGGGCACTCTGACTGGCTGTTTATTAACTCTGGGGTCACAAGGAAGCAGCGTGCTTCAAAATGTGACCAATTAAGAAATAAGCTTAGATGCGGGCCTGTCTCTCTCTCTCTCTCTGTGTTTGAAAGGAATCAAGTGAAATGTTCTAAGTGTTCAATTTCACCTGTCAGAGTTACAGTTGTCATTGACAGATGCCCAGTTCTCAGGATCTGTAGTTTATTAGCACATCACCCCTCTTCTAAAGAACTGTGTGATTCTCTCGCAGGACACCAGTCAGGGGTGAAAAGGGAAGCTTTCCTTTCCCTCTCTGTTATATATATATTTTTCTATCTTGAATAAATGGGCCCCAGGAGCAGACTCAAGGGAAGGCACACTAATATTTAGGTACACTGTATGTGCCAAGCATTGTGCTAATAGCTTTATTACAGTTAGGGATGATGAGAGCAACAGTAATCACCATCTTTTGTGCTTATTCTTTTGTGCATTATCTCATTCAATACTTTCAACAACTCTTCCAAGCAGATCCTATGATTATTCCCATTTTACAGATGAGAAAACTGAGGTGGGACTGGTTAATAAACAAGTTCAGTACGTGGCAGAGATGGGATTCAAGCCTAGGACCTCTTGACACTGAAGCCATGTCTTGCTGGCTGCACCGTGACCATGAGCTCTCTACAAACATTTGGCTGCCTGAGTCCCATGGGTGCCATTGCCCTCACTAGGTACTGACTGAGTGGCTGAAGGGTGGGATCTATCATGTTGCAGCGAACTGCCCAGACTAGGGCCTCATTAAACATGTCTGCTGGGCTGGTGTGACCCAGGCTCTCTCTGCCATTCTATGCTTGTCTGGCTCTTCCTCCTACCTAAACTATTGTTTATCTTTCCCCTTTCTTCAACTTGGCCCAGTTTCACCTCCTGTCAGAAGGACCCCTGATTAATTTCTTTGCCTGGTCCTTTGGGGCATCTCAGCCCAGATTGGTCAACTGCAATGCCCATCCATACTGGTCTAATGTGGCTTCTTCAGTCCCCATGTCTATCTATCTGTCTGCCTGTCCTTGA
Source organism: Bos grunniens (assembly GCF_055505025.1). NCBI lineage: Eukaryota > Metazoa > Chordata > Mammalia > Artiodactyla > Bovidae > Bos > Bos grunniens. The sequence continues at coordinate 17,615,334 of NC_141182.1, forward strand.
GTTGGTGCCCTACTCTTTCAGCCCAAGGCTCACTTATAATATTTTCTCCAGTGGCTAAAATTCATCACAGACAACTAGACATCGCATTATATGGGTATTTTATCTTAGTCAAAACCTGGTTTTTGCCACATACAAATGGTGTGATCTTTGGTGAGGTAACTGAACTCTTTGTTATCAGTTTTCTCATCTGAAAAATAGGAGGAGGAGTAGCACCACTCCTCAGAGGATAATTTTGAAGCTTAAATGAGATGATGAGTGGACAGTTCTTAGGATATCACTTGGCACCATGTAGGTGCTCAATAAATGGTAGCTATTATTATCATCATGGGGTCAATAAGGAGTATAGAGCAACTCTATGTTGATAATAAGTACCATCCCTCACAAATGCACCATACGTAGCAGTTTCTGAAGAGGTTCTCCATTCATTGCCTTTTTTTGACCCATATGACCACGTTGAAGAACAGAAAGAGAGAGAGGGCGAGATGGACAGAAGGAGAGAGGAAAGAGTTTATCACCAACTTGGGTGCTTGTCAAGGCTGGAAGGAAACTCAGGGCTCTCCTGGGGTTTATGGACGGGCTCTAGAAGATTTATGAACCTCTAAAATCAAATGTACATTATATATGCCTTTACATTTATGTTCTTGGGAAAAGACCCCACTGCTTCATTAGATTCTCAAAGGGGCCTATAGCTCCCCCAAAGCCTTAGAATCATTGATCTAATCCAACTGCTCACACTGGTCCCAGAGAAGGGGAGGGACATGCCCTAAAGCCCATGAGTTAGGCACAGTGAGGACCTAGGGTCCTGCTCCCAGATCAGGGCTCCATGTACCTCACAGACTCAGCCCTGCCTTGGCAGTGTCAGCTGGGGACAGTGGGACCCTTGATGAGGGCAGCTTGGCTGAGGCCACCAAGGCAGCAGGAGATGAGAACCTCAGGGCAGGGGACCTAGAGCCCATTAGGATCTGCTTGTTGTGTGAGGTGGACGCTAATTGCACTGCCAGGGAGTCACTGACTGACTGTGGGGGCCACAGGGATGAGCTCACTGCAAAAACTCGGGAGCTGCAGATGACTTTGGGAAGGAAGGGCAAGAGGGCCTGGCCTGGCTCTGGGACTGGGTTGCCAAGCAAAGGCCAGAGCACAGCTTTTCTGTCATTTATGTTTATCGTGTGTGTGTGTGTGTGTGTGTGTGTGTGTGTGTGTGTGTGTGTGTTTGGGGAAAGAGAGAGGAGGAGGGTGAGTAGGAAGCATTCATTAAAGATCGCACATACACACACATGTGCGCACACACTCACACACATATTCACACTGGAATTTAAATGTTAAGGAATTGAGCTGCTTTCTAAGAAGAGTCTTCTACCTGCCTCCCACCTGAAGAGTCAAGTGTGAGGGAAACAGGTTTTGGTTCCTGCAGAAAGGAGCTTCTAGGAGGCCTTGGGAGTGTTTCAAACCCCTTAGGCATTATGATGATGACCATACAGTAAAAATAATCTTTAAATGCAGACAACCAATTTCCAATGTTCTTGCTCATATGTTTTCCCACTTAAAGTCTCAACTCGTGGGGCATGGTACATGTTTAATATTTATACCACATCCAGATACCTGATTTGTTTGCCATTTTAATGTGATTCTTATGATGGTAAACATGGCAACTAAAAATTAACATGACTGCAGATTTGAGAAATTGTGTTTGTGTGTAGAACACAAAGGTGTTAAAGGTTTGTAATTGGCTATTGATTTGGACCTCATGAAAAAGATTATGTGTATATATTCAGAAAATTAACACACAAAAGTGTATGGTGTGTTTGTGTTTTAATGTACACATGGCCAAAATTTTAAACAGTGAAAAAGAATGTCAAATCAAAAGTGGACAACTGTTCTCTAGCTTCCTAAGAAAGACCCATCCTCCAGAGGTTTGAGTAGCCTCACTTCATAGTCCCAGAGAGGGTAAGCAGTTAGCTTAGAATTACCCCGCTGGACCAAGGCACTAAAACCTCATTCCTGGCCATAGGTGCAGCCTATGGGTGCATTCACAGATTTTTGGGTTAAGTATGAACCAACTGAAACAGTGTGGCCTGGACTCACCCCCAACAAAATACAGATAAAATTCTGTGTGTGCCTATATGCATGCACTTTACTGAAGAAATGGCTCACATTACTTTTAAAACCAGATATTTAAGGTAAACCTTAAGCAGCCAAGACTGAAAACCATAGCATTAGATGCAGTGACTTAGGAAAAACAATAGTTGTCACTGTTACAGTTGTCATTCTAAAGGAATTTAATGAGAAATTTTAAGCTGTTTATTATTTTAATTTTGGAGAATATTTTGATGCTTCTAGATAACTCTGGACGAGTGGTTCTCAAGGGTGATGCCTGGACCCGCAGCATTAGCATCTCTTGGGAATTCCTTAGAAATGCAAATTCTTAGGCCTAACTCCAGAACGACAGGGTGGGGAACTGCAGGGGAAACCCAGCCATCCATGGTCTAATAGGCCCTCCAGGAGAATCTGGTCTTCACTAATGTTTGAAGGTTACTGTTCTCGGTCATCAATTTTGGGAAAATCTGGTTTTCTAGTTTGAAATGATTCATCGATGTTTCTAAAAAAACCACCTAGGTATAGGATTCAGTTTGAAAAGTAAGATTTTGTTTAGGATCCAACAAATCAGTGCAGGTGGCTTAAATTTGAGGTCAGTGCTCAAGCTGACTGTGTTCCAGCCCTGCTTCCTTTCCAATCCCTCCTGCAATTGCCAGCTTCCCACGAGGCTCAGTGGTAAAAGAATCTGCCTGCAATGCAGGAGACACAGAGATGTGGATTCCATCCCTGGGTTGGGAAGATTCCCCTGGAGAAGGAAATGGCAACTCACTCCAGTATTCTTGCCTGGAAAATCCTGTAGACAGAGGAGCCTGGTGAACTACAGTCCATAGGGTCGCAAAGAGTCAGACACGACTGAGCACTCACACACTGCAGTTACAAATTACCTCCGAAACAAGTGCCCTCCCCGCTCCACCCCATCAGAGACTTGCTAGGATGTCAGCTAAAGGTGCTCTCAGAAAGCTGCAGAATATAGCCCAGACACTCTACCAGGGCTGGAGCAGGAGAGCTCAGCAGGAGCAAATGCCCTTAAACCACCTTCTAGACAGCCCTGCCTGGCTATGTTGAGTGCTGCTAGGTTATGAGCTGGTTGAGGATCTGGCAGCAGGCTGAGAAGACCTGCCTCTTGTTGCATGGCTGTCATCAGCAGAGCCTTCCATGCCAATCAGGCTGCTTGCCCAGAGTCTCCTCCTTATGTGAATCTTCTTCAGCCCAATCCAGTTCTCCTCTCATTCACTTTTGCCTTCTAAACCTTCTTTGGAGAATCAGCTCAGAGTTTACCTCCTCCAGGAAGCCTTCACAGACTTCTCCAGCCCATCTCCCTTGTCTAAGTGCCTGTTCACATCACCAGTATGTCATGATTTGGGACTTCATTGTGTTCTTTTAATTGTGGATCTGGGTTCATCAGTTTCCATTGGTTGTTTAGTTCATTCACTCATGCCAACTCAGACATTCAATCAAACACATTTTGCTTGTCTTCAGACCCTGTGGTCAAGACTAGGAATAATTCAGAACCAGCTCCATCTTCCAGGATCTCATAGATCAATAAAAATAACAGCAGCTACTACCTTACCACAACCTTGCTACGTGCATTAAAGTGTTACCTATCTGTTCACACCCACAATCTGAAAGTGTCTTATTTCCTCATTTGTTTACCTCTTTATTTACTGTCTCCTCCACCAGAATCCACCTGCAAATGCAGGAGACACCAGTTCGATTCCTGGATTGGGAGGATCCACTGCAGAAGGGATAGGCTACGCACTCCAGTGTTCTTGGGCTTCCATTGTGGCTCAGCTGATAAAAAATCTGCCTACAATGCGAGAGACTGGGTTCAATCCCTGGGTTGGGAAGATCCCCTGGAGAAGGGAAAGGCTACACACTCCAGTATTCTGGCCTGGAGAATTCCATGGACTGTAAAGTCCATGGGGTCTCAAAGAGTCGGACATGACTGAGCGACTTTCACTTTCACCGCTAGAAATGAGGCTAACATGGAGTAGAATTGCTTGGTCACAGAGTAGGTATAGAGGTAATTTTATAAGAAACTACCAAAGAGTTTTCCAAAGATCTAGTGACATTTTGCACACCCACCAGCAAAATATGACAGTTTCCATTGCTTCACATTGTTTTCAACGTTTTGTGATGACAGATTTTTGATGTTATAAAATAGTGAGTATGGAGTAGAATCTTATTAGAATCATAATTTGAATTTCCCTGATGACAAATGGTGTTGAACATCCTTTCATGAGCTTATTGGTCATTCTCAGGGTGTTATATTTAACTATTGAGTTCTAGGGAAAAGAACACATTTATAATTCAAGTCCTTTGTCAGAAATACAAATAACTTCTCCTAGTCTGTGCTTTGCTGCTTCTTTCTGTTTGTGATGTCTGTAGGTAAACAGACATTTTAAATTTTGATAAAGCCCAATTTGCCAATTTTTGGGTTTTTTTTATCATTTGTGCTTTTAAGGTCCTCTCTGAGAAATCTTTGCCTACCTCAAGGCCTTGAAGATCTTCTCATATGTTTTCTTCTGGAAGCTTAGAGCTTTAGAGGTTGGACATTTACATGTATGCCTTTGATCAAGTATAGATTAAATTTTTGTATGGTATGAGGTATGGTTGAAGTTAAAATTGTCCCATACAGTTATCAACTTGTTCCAATACCATTTGTTCGAGTCTTTCTTTTCCTTCATTGATTGTTTTGATAAGTTTTTGAAAAATCAGTTAACTGTAGATGTGTGGTTCTGTCTCTAAACTCTGAATTATGTTTCATTGTTCCCTACTCTGGTCAACTACCAATATCACACCGTTTCTTTCTGTAGCTTTTTAGCAATTCTTTAAATCAGGTAGTGTCAGTCCTCCAATTTTGTTCTTTTTCTTATTTTAGTACTTAAGACCTTTGCATTGCACAATAATCACAGTAGATTTGATTTTCTATTTGTTTCCATTTCCCTTCAGTTTGAAGAATTACATATAAATAAAATCTACAGTATATAGTCGTCATGTAAAACTTTTCATTCTTTTTTTTTTCCATGTAGCTTAAGCTTTCTGAGAGTTATCCACACTTTTGTATGTATCAAGAGTTTGTTCATTTTTCTTGCTGTGTACTCTTCTGTTGTGGGAGATATCACTGTACTTTTAGTCATTCTACAACAGTAAAATGTACACCTGGGCTGTTCTCCAGTTTTGGGATATTATGAATAAAGTTGCTATGAATTTCCTTATACAAGTTTTCCAGTGTGTGTGTATGTGCGCACGCACGTCTCTGTGCACACTTTCTTGAGGGTAAATAACCAGGAATAGAATTGTTTGGTCATAGTGTTTGTTTGTAAGAAGCTTCCAGCACATTTTTCAGACTGGTTGTGCTATTTTATATTCCCACCAACAATGTTTGAGAGTCCTGATTGTGCTGTGTGTTTTCCAGCACTGAGTGCTGTCAGGCTTTATTGTATATATGTTTACACGTTCTGGTTTTAATTTTCATTTCCCTAATGACCAACAATCTTGAATATTTTATGTGCTAATTAGCCAGCTATGTATCTCCTTTTGTGAAATGTCTGTTCAAATATTTTGCTTATTTAAAAAATTTTGGGTTTTAAAAATACTTGTTATACACATTATTTTTATATTTTGGATACCAGTCCTTTGTGAAATATACATATTTTTCCCTTGTTTGTTATTTCTTTTAAGTATAGCAGTGTGTACATGCCAATTTCAAACTCTATAAATGTTCCTCCTGACCCAGGTAACTGTAAGTTCATTCTCTAAGTCTGCCTGTTTTGTAAATAATTTCATTTATATTATTTATTTTTAGATTCCATATAGAAGCAAAATCATGTGATATTTGTCTTTCTCTGTCTCACCCATTTCACTTAGTATGATAATCTCTAGGCCCATCCATGTTGCTGTAAATGGCATTATTTCATTCTTTTTAATGGCTGAGTAATAAATGTCTATCAACAGAGAAATGAATAAAGAAGCTGTGGTACATATATATAATGTGAAATGTATTTATGAGAACTTTTTCCCCCTAGATCTGTGGCTTACCTATTCAATTATTTAATGGTGTCTTTTGAAGACAAATATTTTAATTTTGATGACATCCACTTTATCATCTTTTTCTTTTCTAATTATTGTCTTTTGCTGTTGTAAACCACAAAATCTTGGCTTACTCTCAGTGTTTTATTAGTATATCTTCTTTCAGATGTTATGGTTCATCTCAAGTTAATTGTTATATATGATATAGAGTCCTTTTTTCCTCATTTTGCTAATCCAGTTGTTTCAAAGCATTTGCTCACAAGACTTTCTTTCCCATTGAATAATCTTGACACATTTATCTCAAGGTGGTTGGCTGTATAGGTAGTGCTTGTTCATTTTAAAAAACACTCATTTTACTTTCTGTTCTTCACACTGAGTAATTATAATTTCTGTTTATCTATCTTCATGTTTCATGACCCTTTATTCTGTAGTTGTCAATCTGTTGTTAACCCCATCTGGGGAATTTTTTTAAGACAAATACTCTAACTCTCAGTTTTATCATTTCTATCTGATAATTTTTCATAGTTTCCATTTCTCTGGTGAAATTCATTTCCTTGCTATTTTATCCATTTGTTCTTTTGAGTGTTTGGATATATTTATAATAATGATTTGGAGTCCTTTTGTTAATTTCAATACCTCTGCCATTTAAGAGTCTGTTTCTATTGATTACCAATTTCCTTTTTCCCAGTTTTGTTGATATATAATTTCTATATTACACTGTATAAGTTTAAGGTGTACAACATACTGATCTATATATATATTGCAAAATGACTACCACAAGTTTAGTTAGTATCTATCACCTCTCATAGTTAACAAATTCTTTTTTTCTTTTGATGAGAACTTTTGAGGTCTCCTCTCAACTTTCAATTATACAGTATAGTATTGTTAACTATTTGCCTACCAATTTCTGGATTATGGGTCACAATTTTCCTGCTTCACTTGCCTAGTAATATTTTTTTTTATGCTGGATTATTGTGGATAATACCTCTTAGGGAAGCTGGATTATACTGTTTTCCTTTAAAAACTTGAGTTATTGAAGACATTTAAATTACTGGTGAAACCTCTTGATCTTCTTTGGCTTTATTTTATTTTTTGTTAGGACCACTCTATTTCAATTTCATCATTAGTCATGAGATGTTGCCCTGACTCTATGGCAGTGTTCCTCAGTTGAGGTGCATTTTTCCCTCAAGGACATTTTGCAATGTCTAGCGACATTCTGAGTTGTCACAAGTAGGGTGGATGTTATTGGCATCTAAAAGGTAGAGGTCAGCATTGGTGTTAAGCATCCTACAGTGCACAGTGTAGCTCCCCACAGTGAAGGGTTATCTGCTCCAAATGTTGGCACAGTAGTGCCAAGGTTGAGAACCCCTGCTCTAAGGTGTGATCCTCACCCTAGTATATGCCCTTTCTGCAATCTTAACTGAGATACACACTAGAGCTTCTAAACTTTAGCAGAACTGGAGCTCCCAATCCAGCAGAGCCTCTGGCATTTCCATCTAGCTCTCAAACTCTTAGCAGTTGCTCTCTAACAGGCCTCATCAACTCTTGCTCTGGACTCTGCAGGCCCAGGTTTCAACCAAGATGCCTCAAGACATGCCCACATCAACTTCTGGGGTCTTTCCTCTCCACAGTTCTCCTTTAGTGTCTACTCCTCAAATCCAAGCCACTTCAGCAGCCCAAACTCCGTACTCTGCTCAGCTCAATCAGATCACTTGGATCTCTTTAGGTTTCCCCTCTCTCTGATTCACTTTGGAAAGAACTACAGGTCAGAAAGTCAGAACAAACACAGGTCTCTTCTTCTTGAATGTTTCATTTCTCGCGTGAATCACAGTTCTGCACTTTTGTCTGGTGCCAGGAAGGAGTTGCCTCTCTTATTTTATTCATTTCTATTCTGATGATGGTGAGAGTGCTAGTAAGGAATTTTTACAAACACAGCTTCCCTGAGCCTTATCCTGAGTGACTGTGACTCATTGGTCCAGGCTGAGACCTGGGAATTTCTATTTTAAAAATCCTAAAAAGATGCTGATTCAACCCTTAGCTTGGGACTTATCACTCTAAGCCTCACAGGGACCATACTAGAGAGGAAAGACATTTTTCCTCTCTCTAGGATCTCATAGCCTTCCACTTGGCTGAAAGGATTGCATTACAGATTTGCTACTTTAAATGTTGCAGGGGAGTGGTCTTTCCACAAGCAATACACTGTATACACAGGAGCCACATAACCTGAGAGGAGACTTCATCTATAGTTGAGGCATCCTCAGCCCTTCATTCCTCTGGCTCTTCCCTTTTGGGAGCAGATTCCAAGTGCTACATGCCCATTTGTTCTGTGTCTGGGGACCTGGAGGTCTTTGAGGTTCTTCTCCAGATGTGGCTCCTGCAGCCATCAAGGCTTCCCTGAGGGCTCTGGGGACCCAGAGCTGAGACAGAGCAGATACTCTAGGTTTACTGTTTGCTTGCTTCACAGTTAATGGTAATTTATGAGTTTTAATCATTATGCCACACAGGAAAAATACGACTGGGATTCATTTCAATAAGGAAATCCATCTATTTTTATACCTTGGCCCTTATCTCTGTAGCTTCCTCTCCAAACGATCTGTTCCAGAAGCCTCATTAAATGTTTAGAGAGGAGAAGTTCTCAGGCAACCTTTTCTCTTTACCTCAAAGAGGTACCCCTAAGAGCTGAGCTCCAAACTATCCATAAATTCCAACCATAGTGGCTTTCTGTAGCCCTGTATGCCAGAGAACTTTGCAGAATTAATCTGGATTAATGCACTCAATACCAATGCATTACATGAGGCCAGTTCAGGATTTTATAAACATATTTTAATCACTATTCATGTTCGGTCCTTGTTTTCTTCACTCATTCATCAATCTATTAATTTATTTTTATGTTAAGCCATGTGCATAACCACAAAACAAAGATTTATCCTCACTCTATGCTAGGCACTGTGCCTGACTCCAAGAACCTGGGGATTGACAAGCATTCATTTATTCACTCATTTATGCCATAAATGTTTATTGAGCATCTACTATGTGCCAGGTAGCTTGCTTGGCATCAGGGACTCAAATGATAAGGAAGGTTATTGTCTTCATAGTTTATTTTGTAAATTGGAGAGGATGCAAATAAGATAATAAGAAAATAAGATCACATTAAAAGTACCAAGTGCTATGAAGGAAGTAAGACAAGTCGAAGGAAAAGGGAACGATCAGGGCAATAAAGGAAGGCTTCTCTGTGGAGGTGACAGTTGAGCTGAGACCTAGATGACAAGAATCAGCTGTGCGAGGAATTAGATGCAGAATGTTTCAGGCGAAGGAAATTTCAGATGCAAAGCCGCAGAGAAGTACAGTGTGGCTAAAACACTGTGGATGAGGGAGAATAATGGCAGGAGATGGAGCTGGGGAGGTTGGCAAGGGCTAGATCACATGGGGAACATGTGGGAAGAGCTTTGAATTTTCCACAAAGGAAACTTATCTTTTCTCCCATGTGTTTGTATGTATGTAGTTTTATCACGATGAACTTATGGGTATTTATTTTATACTATGAGATATAATCCAGTATTACTTTATTTTTGCTAAAATTTGGCCTTTGGGAGCTCTTTCAGTTGGCTCCTAAGTCTGTTTGACATACACTTTATTATTGTGGGTTTTTTAAGTACCTTCTTACTTTTCAGGATGCTCCAGGCTAGATTCTTTATCCCAAGAACAAATTTTGGATTTATTCCATCTATCTACATCTGGCTGCCTTATATGATAAGCTTTCTGTGACCAATCCCTTTGAATCTTTCTTTTCATGATGGCCCCTTCCTCTTCAGTCCAACCAGTCTAATCTGATGACAACCACAGTACATTTGTTCACAGGGCAGGCCTTTCCCTAGTCTCTCGCCCTTGAGAAGATTGCATCATTGTCCTCATCTCTTCAACTCACCCTGTTTCCATTCCTTTTGCCACATGAAAGTGCCAGCTCCTTTCAATAAACAGGCGGAGTATATTTCCACCTTGATGTTGGGCTAAACCACGAGACTTATTTTGGCCAAGAGAGTGAGGCAGAAGTGACTGTGCTAGTTCCAAGCCTAAGTCTTAAGAGGCCTTGTGAGTTTCCTTTTGTTCCGTTGTACCATCACTTGGAGAAGGACATGTGTGGGTTAACTATTTATCCCATCCTACAGCTTAGAGTAACCCATTCAAGCTAGCAGAGACCCCAGCTGACCTGTGAACTAAATAAACACTTACTGTTTTGTACCCCTGAGAATTGGTGATTGTGTGCTACGGAGGTTATTATTAACCAGCAGGCTGATAATCCTTCAAAGCTTTGGCTTAGTGCCACCACCTCCAGGAAGCCTTCCCTCACATCTAGGAGCTCTACTCATCTTCGCTTTTTTAGTTGTTGTCATGCCTTGCAGACATTTTGAGATATAATTTGTGGAATAAAAATAACAGTAATAATGGTAAGTACTAAGCATGTGCTAGGTACTAGACGTTCGTGCCAGTATATGAACTTGCTCATTGAAATCTCAGAATAATCCTAAGAGATCAGTACTATTATCCAGATTTTACAAATGAGGAAAACGAAACATGGTTAAATTAAGAGATTAACACAGTTTATCCAAGGCTATGCAGTTAGTAAGCAGTAAGGCTAGATTTGAACACTGCTTCCTGACTTCAGAGCTTGCCCTTCTCACTTAACCGCTGTGCTACCTCTTGGTTTGTTTTAGTACTTAGGACCTTTAGATTTGAGTTTCTATTTGTTTCTATTTCCCTTCAGTGTGAATACATATAAATAACATCTATAGTACACAGTCTTCATTTGTTTTTGCTTAGCTTCAGCTTTTTGAGGGTCATCTATGTTTTTGTATGTATCAGGAGTTTGTCCATTTTTATTGCTGCATAGTATTCTATTTTTGGAGATGTCACTGTATTTTTAGCCATTCTACAGTAGCAGAATGGACTCAATGGTAGAATGGACACCTGAGTTGCTTTTCATTTTTTTGGATATTATGAATACGGTTTCTATGAATTTCCTATGAACTCTAGCCACAAGCTCCCATGACTAGCATTACTATAAACACAGGATTACAAGGGGAAGAGCCTCATGATTGGAACTCCTTCATGTCCCTGTACTTGGGGCCAGGTCATCTATATCACAGTCTGGAGTCGGGGAGGGGTGGTTCAAGTGGCAGGGAGAAAGGCAATTAAGAGATGCTTATTCACAGAGCACCCATGGGGGGAGAGAAGGTCTAAGGAGATCTAAGGAATTTGGAAGATATCTACATCGATGTGCCTACTGCCCTGCCTTAAAGAGCTGAGGATAAGGACAGAATGAGTAGGATTTCTCTGGTGCCTCAGATGGCAAAGAATCTGCCTGCAATGCAGGAGACCAGAGTTTGATCCCTGGGCTGGAAAGTTCCCCTGGAGAAGGGAATTTCTACCCACTTCTCAAGGCAAGAATTCCATGGACAAAGGAGCCTGGCAGGCTATGGTCCATGGGGTCACAGAGAGTCAGACACAACTGAGCAAATTTCACTCACTCACTCTCACAGAATGTGTAAAAGATAGGGAAATAGCCTCATAATTGTGCTAAGAGGTGAAGAGAAACAGACTCAAACAATCAAGCAACTCTCCACAAATTCTTTGAAAGACATTTAGTGGTCCACACCCGTGTCTGTATCTCCAGTCTTTCTGGTGGCTCCCCCTTTACTCCTGGAGGAGGGGCCACAGGAAGGGGGAAGGAGGCAGGTTGCTTTGAGAAGCTCTTTGTGTATGCTGCAGAGATGACTGACCTTACACGCATGCGCTTGGATGCGCATGCACTCCTCCCCCACCCCCGCACCCTGACACACAGCATTGTGCACAGATGCCTGCAGCATCCATGGGAATTCCGAAAGTCATGATGAAGCCATGCCAGCATCTCACCACATCTTAGTTATTGGCAAGGAATCCCAACAGGACAATTAGGATTAATTGAAATCGGCCTGATTGATTGGTCTGTATGAACTTTCATCAGAGCAGCCCTGTGATGTGGGCAGAGGTAAACAGCTGATTCGGCTCTAATGGATCCAGGTCTGGAAGAAGAAATGCAAACAGAGGTCAGTTCTCTCAAGTGGGACAGATGTCAGGGTCAAACTGCCAGTGCCCTTCACTTGACCATGGTTTGAATCTCAGCTGCTATTGGACAGGCCTGGGAGTTCCAAGTAAAGAGCCTTGAGTTTAGAAGTGTCTTGCCTTCCATGCAGATGTGGTATTGGTGTGGGATCTGTCTCTCTAGCTCCATTTGCCTCTGCCCCTGGCTGGTTCTTGGTTGTCTAAGCTTCTTAGAGTTCCTTGAGCAAGTCCAAATTTCTAAGTTTTTTTTCCTTTGCTCTGATTGTATAGTCCTGTACCAGTGCTCTCAGAGGTTAAGATGCCCATGGAAAACAATGGGATCATGTTAAAAATCAGATTCTTATTCAGCAGATCTGGGATGGGGCTTGAAATCTTGCATGTGATTATGAGATGCTGGTGTCTGAACCACACTTTGAGAAGCGAAGTCCTCGAGCACTTCTCCCCTTTGATTCACATCGATACCCCAATTTCTACCTGCTGCTGCTACTGCTAAGTCGATTCAGTCATGTCTGACTCTGTGCGACCCCATAGACGGCAGCCCACCAGGCTCCCCTGTCCCTGGGATTCTCCAGGCAAGAACACTGAAGTGGGTCGCCATTTCCTTCTCCAATGCATGAAAGTGAAAAGTGAAAGTGAAGTCGCTCAGTCGTGTCTGACTCTTAGTGACCCCATGGACTGCAGCCTACCAGGCTCCTCCATCCATGGGATTTTCCAGGCAAGAGTACTGGAGTGGGTTGCCATTGCCTTCTAGCAAACTCCTATTCAGTCTCAGAAACCCAGCTTCAACATCACATCTCCCAGGGGATTATTCTGACACCTCTTCCTACTCCAGTGTGAAGATGCCTCACACGGTGGTTACTTTCATTATGATACCCATCCTGCTCTATGGTCCTTATACTTACTGGTTATATTTTTATCTCCCCCACTTGACTTGTGTCCCTAAGCCACTGGGAGGATTTTATTCACCCCCAGTGCCCAGCAGAGGGTCTGGAATGCAATAGGCATCAATATGTGTTTGCAGAATTAATTTGTATACAGTGGTCAACTTGTCTACACTCTTTCTTCTTTACTGTCTCTGCATCAGTCTTTCATATCATTAAAAATGGCTTGGGACAGGGGTCACTGAGTCCAAACTAGATTCAGAGTTTCACTATTAATGGAATTATGCACAACTAATTCTTACTTATGCTTTATGCCTTCTAATTAATAATAGCAAATAATAAGTGGTTTTTTTGAATATTTAGTGAAAATCTTGTACCACCAAGCTAAATGTCATATGCATATGATTATGAATCACCTGTGAGGTAAGTATTATGCTCACCTTACACCCATGGAAACTGGGACTTAAGGAGGCTTTGGATAAGTTGTACAAGGTCAAACAGCTTGTAAATGGCAGAGTTGGAATTCTATCCCAGACATTCTGAGGCCAATCCTCACTCTGTTAACTGCTGTATGGTTTTGTCCAGGGCTCCTGGGACAACTAGAATATGCCCACAATATGCCTCTGGAATGTGCCTTAATGTTTTCTTTCTCTTAAAGCAAGAAGGTATATGGAAGGGAATGTGACTTTCCTGAACTACTTGGAGTTCCCAGAAAGTCATTGCTATCACCATGGATATTTTGATCCTCTTACCTGATTATCAACACATTTGGGCCATCTCTTTAATGGCCTTGTCAAGAATGTCTTTTGAGTTATGACATTCTCCCTTAGATATGTCAGTAAAACAAGATTATATATTCTTCAGCTAATGTTAATATAAACTGATTATTTTGTCAAACACTATTGCATGTATTTACACTAATATATGTAAACATTTAACATGTTTTTATTCATTTAACCCTCACAACAATCAAAAAAGTAAACATTAATATCCCCCTTTATTCTTATCCCCATAAGAATATCAAGGCACAAAGTGATTATATACTTTGCCTGCTTTGGCTAAACTGGTGTTTATTAAATAGTCCCTTTGCTTAATCTTCTTTTTGTTTCCTTCTCAAAAATGGTGACTTCTGAAACTCCTTAGCTTTTCTCTGATCTGCACCTAAATTAAATTTTCAGACTTATTTCCTGCCACTTGCTCCCTTCACATGTCCTTGTTACAGTGTTCTCTCACTATTACCAAGACAACCTCATGGTTTCTGGCCTCTACAGCTTTGTCTTCCTATTCTCTCTACCTATACTGCAATTTGGAGAAGGCAATGTCATCCCACTCCAGTACTCCTGCCTGGAAAATGCCATGGACGGAGGAGCCTGGAAGGGTGAAGTCCATGGGGTCGCTGAGGGTCGGACATGACTGAGCGACTTCACTTTCACTTTTCACTTTCATGCATTGGAGAAGGAAATGGCAACCTGCTCCAGTGTTTTTGCCTGGAGAATCCCAGGGACAGGGGAGCCTGGTGGGGTGCCGTCTATGGGATCACACAGAGTCGGACACGACTGAAGTGACTTAGCAGCAGCATACTGCAATTTAAAAGGCTGAGAGATTTGTAGCACCTAGTTGATAATTCCCATTATGTACCAATCATAGACAGTTGCTTTGGTGGCTCAGTGGTAAAGAATCAATCATAGCCAGACTTGCAGCATAATTATGCATGATCTTTGTTCTGATCAGACTGTGAAATGAAGCGTAGGTCCGTGTCTTAGTCCCCTCTGTATCCCTCTCATTACGCACAGCACTGACATGTAAGTTTATGGCAGAGAGTATGAGTGCTCATCGCTGTCCATGGGCTTTGCTACACTTCAGACTCCCTTGCAGCTTGCCAGGGTCATGTGACTGCATCTGGGCTAATAGAATGTGGATAAAAGTGATGCAAGTCACTCCCTAGTTGAGCCCTTACAGTTAGTCCACACAATCCTTCAGTCCTTGCTTTCCCTGCCACCATGGTCTGAGGAGCCCTTGTTCTGATGGCATAGCTACAAGATAGGAATTGCCTGGATCCCAGTGTCACTACCTGGAATGGAGCTGAGTAGCAAAGCCACCCAACCCACACAGGACTTTGAGTGAGAACTAACCCTCTATTGTTTCAAGCCACTGAGATGGGAGAGGCTTGCGCTGCAGGAGGCAGCAGCAACTACTTTACTAACAGAGGTGGTGTGTCATACCTGCCTGTTGAGTGAATTAATGCCCAAGAGACAAACAGGCATATCAGACATGTATTTGGCTAAGTGGTATTACTTTTGATAACGTATCTTACTTCTACTCACACATCTGCAGAAAGAGAAGAAAATGCAATATGAAAGCAAACCACAGAACAAACATAAGGTGATCTGTTTTATGTTGATATAGGCAGTGCTTACAGTCATTATTTACAAATACATCTGTCTCTTCCTTTTAAAAAATACACTTTACTTATAATCAAGAAAACTAAAAGCAACAGTGAGAAAATATTCAACCATTACATTGGCAAGATGGCCATTAAATTGGCAAAACTACAAAGTCTTAGACCATGGATAATTAAAATATATCCTACCTTTTCAAGTATAGAGGATTCCAGGTTTGGGTGATTGCCCAATAATTTCATCCTAACTTGAATGCTGCTTGGACCCATTAGCCATGGATTACTTTATGCCTCTGGCATGTCTGTATTGGTTTGTTTCCTTGCATATATTCATAGAGTGATTCTAGATTTGAGGCTGCAAACCAATGTGGGGCTGTGCAAATCCTCTGCTATAAAGTCTGTAAGTCTGTAAATTCTCTGTTCTGCATTTTCCCTTTGGTGCTGGAGAAGAGTATTTAATGTCATTTCTTCCCAGGCTCCACTAAATCCCAATTGGAAATCTCTGGATGATTAGAAATGAGCCTTTCTCTCTGGAATTGCTCCAAGCCTATCGTCAAAGAAGTCATGGCTCATCTTGCAATGCCCCATTACACATGTCTCCATACCCAGGGAGCAGGTCTTCTTTTAATGTCTTGTTAGTTTGGAAGGAATCAGGAGGAGGGATTCCTGGGGACTGCCTTATTCTGGGCTTCTCCCACCTGATCAGTTCTTAGTTCATGAGTCCTCAGAGGACAGTGCTAGTCCATTAACAATCCATCTGGAATCCAGGAAACGATGAGAACTGTTTTGAATCTGAGCTCCTTGAGTAAAGCACATTGAACATGGATCAGCACAAGGGTGAGGTTGGGGAGAGTGTTGAATGAATGAATGACTAAAATGGCATATTATATCAGTTTAATATTTTGCAGCTCATAAGCCACTTTGGACCTATCCTTTTATTTAATTCTCACGGCCACCACATTCACAGCTAGACTCAAACTTCTTGCCACCATCCTGGAGACCCACCATCATCTCACCCTGCCCACCTCTTTGATTTTCTCCTACAACTCTTCTCCTGGCCCACAATTTGGCAGCCACCCTGAGAAAGTTCCTGATTCAACACCTCTGCCTGGAATGCTCTCTCTTAGATGATTTCAGGGTTCACTTCTTAGTTCAACTATTTCTTGTTCAGTGATGCCTCTCCTGTCTATTTTTCTAAAAGAGCACTCTCAACTCTTTCACACACATCACTCCAGCCTGCATTTGCTCATCTGTAAAATAGGGCTTATAAGAGTACATAACTGTTGTAAGAATCAAATTAAATAATTGACGTAAAATGTTTAACCCAGGGACAATCCATAATGAGTGTTCAATAAATGATACTGTGGATGTTGTTGATATTCACTTTCCTTCCAACTCTCCTGCTTTGACAGCTTTTACTTTAGTTAAATTAACTCCACAGGCGCCTATGTCATGGAGAAGGCAATGGCAAGCCACTCCAGTACCCTTGCCTAGAAAATCCCAGTACCCTTGCCTAGAAAATCCCATGGACGGAGGAGCCTGGTGGGCTGCAGTCCATGGGGTTGCAAAGAGTCGGACATGACTGAGCGACTTCACTTTCACTTTCATGCATTGGAGAAGGAAATGGCAACCCACTCCAGTGTTCTTGCCTGGAGAATCCCAGGGATGGTGGAGCCTGGTGGGCTGCCGTCCATGGGGCCACAGAGTTGGACACGACTGAAGTGACTTAGCAGCAGCAGCAGCAGCCAATGTCAACTTCCAGGTGAGAAGAATGTCCTCTCCCCCTGGTGTTATAAAATGAGAATCTTGAAAGAGGCAAGGAGGCAACCAGGATTGGGAAGACCACCTCCCATATGTTGAAGACATTGTGATTTCCAAAACTGTTTCAGTTTTGTCATCAGATCATTACAGCAATGCTTAAAGGGTGATTCATTTGGGGGAAATTATTCTGTCCTAGTAGATGACACAAATGAAATCCAGAGAAGGAAAACAATTGGCAAAACTCTCCACAGCCCAAGGAAAGAACAACAGGGAACTCAAACCTCCAAAAGAGATCTGAGTCCCTGAAGAATATTTTTCTAAAAGTCTAATTTTCCTTGACATGATTCTCACTCTGCTTTCCCCGGAGCCTACATCTGGGGCAGAGGAAATGGTGTGTGCTCAGCCAGGTTGGGGCACTGGGAGATGCCCAGCTCCAAGTTATTTCCAAAGGACCAAGCACACGCTCACACATGCTCCAGACCAACCTGGCTTTGTGTCAATATAAATGTATTTAATATTAGTATTTTCTTTTCTTTGGAAAACCATGTGTTTTGTTTTGTTTTGTTTTTTTTTACTAACTGTATTGATTGCAGTTATGTTTATCTTGGTGGAAAAGTAATTATCTCATTGGAGTCATCTGTGTAGAGGTAGTGAGAGGGCTGGGGGAAGACAAGATATTAGCTAGTTTATTAGCAGGTTTGTCTTTAGGAGCAGCTACATCTCTCACCAAAATCCTATTTCCAAGCAATGTTAGTTATAAGGCTGGTACTGACATCCTGCGGCTCGTTGACCATGCAGAGGACCAACCAGAAGGCTCTGAAGGCACAGCCCAAGCCTTTTCCAAAAGGCATCCTGCTCAAGGAGCAGAAAGGAAGCATGGAGATGGAAGCTCACCAGCATGCCATCTTAGACAAGAGGGTAAGGTGGGACTTCCTCATCAGGAGGACTGTTCCCGCCCAGCACCACTGCTTGAGGGTCAAGCTACAGGGAGGAGAAGGGTAGGAAGTTAGACCTCTATGATGCTCCTTAGCCCTGCAGTTCTACGAAACTAAGACCCATGATTGTGATTCAGGATTTGCATTTACAGCTGAAGACCCAGAGGACCCATTCAGACTGTCCTTATGGAAACTTTAATAAATAAAGAACATTTTACACAATCTGTCTTCAGAATTCCCGGTGTAGCTCTTAGCTTGTCCTTTCTCATATAGAGTCAGCACCCACCTCCTTAGTGCCACCCCCATTGTCTACAGACCCCTTATGTAGAGAAGTAGAAGCAAGACTCCTCCCTCCATCTGAATACTCTCCTTTGAATACATGATGACAGTGCTCCTACTCTCTCAAGTCCCATTTCTCTCTATTGAGACTTAAAGGATGAAACAGCCACTGCTCTGTCTTTTCAGGCACCAATCCAATGGGTCAGTGTCTTTCCTACTCTGTGGTGTCCATAGAAGCATAAGCAGCTATTTTCCTCATACCTTTATTTAGCAAAGATTTGCTGAGCACATGCTATGTGTCGGGCACTATGTTAGGACCTACTGCAGAGCAAAGCAGACAGAATCACTGCTGTTGTGGGGTTGCCAATTGGAAAGAGAACACCCAGAGAATTACCAAATGGATGCATTGTTACAACTGCGCAATGTGCTCTGAAGGAAGGCTGAACGGTGTGTGCAGTGTATAACAGAGGGCCTGCCTTGGTCTGGTGGGCAAGGTTCAGAGATTAAATAGAAGATATCCAGGGAAAATGGAAGTGGAAGAGGACAATCTCAGGAAAGTTACCTTCAAGAGACAAGACTGGAGCTATCATGGAAGAGAAAATAAAGCCTTTGTGGTTGCAGCAGACATAGGGTCCTCTCTGTGCAGCTCAGAGGGGTAGTGGCTATGGAAGCAAGAGACAGAACCCAGTTAAATCTGGCTTAAGAATAAAAGAGACAGTAGCAACTCACACAACTGAGAGTTAGGGGATCTGAGGCGGAACTTGACCCGGGTGTACAGACCAAGCCAGTTGAATGCCTGTCTTTCCAATCCATGCTTTTTTTTTTCCTTGTCACTGGCTTTGTTCTCAAATAGGCTATCCCCAATTGGTAGCAATCTGGAAACTGGCACCTCCGTGCCAACTTCCACTAGCTCACCCACCCCCAAGGAAAGGGCACTTTTTTCATTTTAAATTCCAGGAGTGATTCTCATTAACTTAAATTAGTTGTAGTTGCAACAGTCTAACTGGTCAGTTCCAGCACTAAGGGGATAGGGTTGACAACCCTGAGACCACAGGCATTGAGAGTGGAGGGAGTGGTTCTTCAAGAGGAAGAGATGGCTGCTGAGTCCACAGAGACGGGAAAGAGGAAACAAGAACGCTGATGTCCTCTATCACCTGCTTCTGTGAGCTAAGTGTGATGCTGCTATAGTCAGAATGGAGATTGGGCAAATCCACATGGCAGCCCTTTTTCCTTTTTTGGAGACCTAAGCCCTTATTGTCCCTGCCCCAACATGGTCTTCCATCCCATTTGCTCTGGATGGCAGTTCATGCCTTCTCCCCCTCAAAGGGTTCATTCTGAAGAGTTCTCATCAGAATATCTTCTCACACCAAAGGAACTGTCCATCATGATGGAGTCCCTTGTCATAGGGCAATGGAATGTGGGAGTGCCCACTCTAATAGCCAGTCCCTTGTTCAGGGGTACGAGTGGATCCTAATGAGTAATCTTTCTCAAGGGAAAGTTTCTCAAGGAAACTGCTGTGAGAAGACAGATAACAGGCAATAAGGGTGATGACAGAGAATGAATTGCTGGTTTGGAACAAGTGGAAATATTGTTCCAGGTCAAGGTGAAATGGAAGTTTGTGTTATTTTAAAACCAGGTTTTCCCCTCTCTGTCTTGCAAATGACTAAGAGAATGAATTAATACATATAGAAGCAAAGGCTCGTAGGAAGTGAAATTTCTTTATGGAGAAAATCTCCTTAAGATGCAGCAGAAAGGGAAGGGTTTTTTAATTTTAATTTTTAAACTTCTTTTGTATTGCATTATAGCCAATTAAAAAATTTATGATAGTTTCAGGTGAACAGCAAACGGACTCAGACATGTATATACATATGTCCATTCTCTTCCAAACCCACCTCCCACCCAAGCTGCTACATAACACTGAGCAGAGTTCACTGTGCTATACAGTAGATCCTTGTTGATTATCCATTTAAAACATAGCAATGTGTACATGTCCATCCAAAATTCCCCAACCATTCCTTCCCTCCATGGAAAAGGGAGGTTTTTTTTTTTTTTTTTTTAAAGGACCCTCCATACTATTCTTCAGGGCTTCCCAAGTAGCTCAGTGAGGGAAGAACCTGCCTGCAATTCAGGAGACATGGGTTGGAAAGATCCCCTGGAGGAGGAAATGGCAACCTACTCCAGTATTCTTGCCTATAAAATTCCCTGGGCAGAGGAACCTGGTGGGCTACAGTCCATGGAGTCACAAAGAGCTGAACACTGCTGAAGCAACTGAGCACGCACGCACGCATACTTTTCTCTATAG
The DNA here is from genome assembly GCF_055505025.1 of Bos grunniens. Classification (NCBI taxonomy): domain Eukaryota; kingdom Metazoa; phylum Chordata; class Mammalia; order Artiodactyla; family Bovidae; genus Bos; species Bos grunniens. The sequence goes on from NC_141182.1 coordinate 17,636,115, forward strand.
TGGCTGTATAAACCCAGAGATGTGATACAGAGTGACGTGAGTCAGAAGGAGAAAAGCAAATATCACATAATAACACGTATATGTGGAATCTAGAAAAATGGCACAGATGAACTTATTTGTAAAGCAGAAATACAGACATAGACATAGAGAACAACATTATGGTTACCAAGCGAGGGAAAGGGAGGGTAGGACAAATTGAGAGATGGGAATCGACATATATAAACTACTATGTGTGAAGTAGATAACTTATGAGCTCCTACTGCATAGCACAGGAGATTCTACTCAACGCCGTGTGGTGACCTAAATGGAAAGGAAGTCCGTAAAAGAGGGGATAAATATATACATATAACTGATTCACTTTGCTGTACAACAGAAAATAACACAATTTTGTAAAACAAGACTACTCCAATATACGTTTTAAAAATAAGATGTAGCACAAAGGGAAGTTGATTTAGTAGGAAAAGAGCAGAAGACTTCTCTTTGGGATTCTGTTAGTTTTCGTATTCTCCCTGGTTTGAAGTTCGCAGTGTCCTCCTCAGGTCCCCTTATGCTTGGAGTAGGGGACAGATGTTTTAAGATCAGGCAAATTGAGAGCTAAGTCGGGAAGCTGCCATCTACTAGCTGGGTGACCAACTAATCTGCTCAAATCTGTTGAGTCTCAGTCTTATCTGTGAAGTAGAGGTCATAACTCCTAGTTTTTACCATCACAACATTAATGATTGAATGAAATTATCTGTGTAAAATATAAGGCACAAAGTTGGTAACTCTCAGTATATATTACTGATTGGATGGGGGACAATAACTTACATTTGTTCAGCATTATGCCAAGAGCTTTCACTTATTGTTTTAAAATATAGTGTATTGATAGAAAATTTGGGGTATGATAAGTTCAACAGATCAAGAAATGATGGTTGTTGAAAAGATAGTTTGTTACTCACAGTTCACAAGAGATGGGGGCACACCACACCACAAAGGCCACACAAGGGAGCGCCAGGGTCGGTTAGGAGGGAGAGGGAGAGGGGGACCCTGTGACCGGAGCCTTCACTGCGGTTTTTGCAAGAAGGAAAGAGAAAGTCAGGACAAGCAGGTTTAGGATCTGAATGATTTCAGTGGACCCTGGAATATAGGGGCTGTTCTAGTGGTCTGGTGCCTGGCCCTTGGTGATTAGGGCAAGAGTTTAGCCTGGAGTATGAGAGCTTGATGAAGGAGCGGATTGAGGGTGTGGTCTCTGGGTAAGTTGGTTTTTATTTGAACAGCCCACCCCCAAGAGAGTAGTTTACTACCTCTAGGTACTGGCTCACCCTGGGTGGGGCAGTTCCATGAAAGTTAGCAAGGCTCCTGGTGTCAAAGCATCAGAATACAGCAAATAAAAGACCAGGTCTATGAGGGATGCACTGTATTATGTATATTATTTTACTATTAATTATTATCATTTGACAATTTCATCATAGAAAGTAAAAGCCAGTTCTAGAGCCAGACTGTTTGGGTTTGAGTTCGGTCATCTTGGCCCACTTACTTTGCCTGTACTATACTCTAATCCTCATCTTTGGCTTGGAGATAAAGGCAAAACCTCACAGAATTGTTATAAGGCTTAAAGGACTTCATAACATAAAGTGATGAGGCAATGCCTGACACATAAGAGTGATTATTTGTACACACTTTGCAGATGGATAAAATGAGGTTTGGAGGTGATGTGATTTGCTCTGATGGTGTTGGGATTAGAAGGCTGTTATTCTGCCTTCTGAGCCAGAAGCCACAAGCCCCCCACATCTTATCTCTAGGAATTTTGTCTGCAAGGTGCCCTGTGTGAATAGAGGAGTCTCCCCACCCACTGGGTGGCCCAGCTGTCATGCCCTAGGAAAGCAGACATCCTGTATGGTGAGTAGCTGGGTCTGCGGTTATTTTGAACCATTCTGTCACTCTGGTAGCTTAAGTAACACAAGACCTTGGCTCTAATCCAGGATCACTCAGCTGCTAACTCACTGGACTCCCGCTGGGGGGAGATTCTACCCCCATCTAGGCCTCAGTTTCCCCAGTAGGACTAGCAGCCTCCAAATGGCCCTTCTGGCTCTCAGTATGAGATGCTGTAAACTAGTTATTCATATCCTCCTTGTCTAAGGTAATAGAGTTGGGTATTTTCCTTTTCTCATAATGGTGGCTCACTTTGTCAGGAGGGTTGAGAGCTGGTCTTGCAGGCTCACAGTTGCCTCAAGGCAGTTGGTCCATTCCTGAGCACCAAGCACTCTGAATTCAGCCAGTTAAGCTGCAAAAGCCAAAACACAGACACGACTCTCGGGGGCCCCTTACAAATGGCTGAGCTGTGTAGCTTAATGGAAGGCTTTCCAGGCATCACAGAGATGACTGTGAAAGGCGAAAGCTCTGAGCTATCACAGACCCCTCCCCTTTGACCCATTAGCGAGCCAAATGGGTGTTTTTGGCAATGATTAGACTTAGCTTTGTTAGGTTTTATTGGTTCTCTTTGCTGTTTTCCCCCAAATCGGTCATAATATTGGGTTCTCAGGAGTTTGCATCTCAGGCAAAAATGGATACATGTCAAGTGCAAGAGGGATTCCTAATAAATACTAAATTCATAAAAGGGCTTTACATAAACCCTCAGAAGATGTCTCAGAGAGAAACTGAGAAAGAAATTGCTGAACAGGAAGATGTGAGCTCTCATTGGCTATAAGCTCAAACAATAGACAGGACAACACAGTGGCTATGCAGAAGCAGCATCAAATGGGGTACGGTAACCTGTTCAAGGGAGGTCATGGCTCCGCTCTTCTCTGATTGTCTGTCAGTTAAGATTCTTTGATAGCAGGTGTATGAAAACTTGACCCAACTGGCTTAAGTAGAAAAAGAAAAAAATGCATTGATGAACTAAATTATCCAGAATTAGACTTCAGAAGTTGCTTGATTCAGGATGCCAATGCCAGGCCTTAATCTTCCATTCTACCTCCCTACCCCCACCCTACTTCACTCGGCTTACTGGAAAGGAGGTCTATTCTCAGGCAAACTCTCCTTCTGCGGTCTTTAGCTGCCTGATGGAAATTCTTAAATATGGACTTCCATATTTCCAGTTGAATTCAGTGGTAAAGAACGAGAATCTTAGCCCAGCATCCCAACCAGAGCCCATCTGCATCTCATTCAGACTGGATCATGTGATCATGTCTGGACAAATCACAGTGGGGAGATGGGATGCGCTGACTGACTTAAACCGCACTGGTCCAGTGATCTGCCTCTCAGCTAGAGGTGGAATCCAGATACTGAAGCACAGGTCGGATACAAAATGATAATTCACAAATAAGATATTTTGCTCCGTGTTGGGCTCTATATTTGGACTTCGCAGGTGGTGATAGTGGTAAAGAACCTGCCTCCCAATGCAGGAAATGTAAGACATGAGAACTTGATCCCTGGATGGGGAAGATCCTCTGGAGGAGGGCATGGCAACCAACTCCAGTATTCTTGCCTGGAGAATCCCATGGTTAGAGGAGCCTGGTGGGCTACAGTCCACGGGGTCGCAAAGAGTCAGATGCAACTTAGCATGCACACACACAGGGGCTTTATGTTTAATGGGAGACCTGAAGGAAATGAAGCAGATCCAGGAAAAGAGTGATAATGGTGATGAAGGAGATTTCAAATCTTGCCACATAGAAGAGAATTGGAAGAAATGGGATTTCTTCCCCCAGAGAAGATAAGGCAATGGGGAATCATAAAAACTGTCAGCCAGTGCTTGAAGTGCTAGGGAAGAGCTTGACTCACTCTGCTTCCGTGGCTGGGGCTGGGGGTGAGGGGAGACCTTATTTACACATACAGATTTTGGCTCCATTAATCACAGGAATCAGGTCACTATTACCTCTTGCTCAAACTGCTTCAACAGCCACACAAGTGTTTCTGTTATTGCCCACCTGTTCTCCTCCAATTCAGCACCCGCCCTACGATCAGAGTAACTCTTAAAAGTCTAAATCAATGGTCAATTAAATCTGATGTGATATATTTATACACTGGAGTATTACACAGTCATATAAAAGAATGAAATAATGTCATTTGTAGCAACACAGATGGACCTAGAGATTATCATATTAAATGAAGTAAGTCAAAGTAAGACATATATCATATGATATGGTTTATGTGTGGAATCTAAAAGAAATGATACAAATATATGCAAAACAGAGATAAACCCAAAGGCATAGAAAACAAATGTATGGTTTCCAAAGGAGAAAAGGGAAGAGGGATAAATTAGGAGGGATTAACATATAGTACATGGGGTCACAAAGAGTTGGACATGACTGAGTGACTAAGCACCACAACAATGCATAAAATAGATAACCAACAAGGACCTACTGTATAGCACAGTATTTTGTGATAATCTATAAGGCAGCAGTCCCCAACACTTTTGGCACCAGAGAACAGTTTTGTGGAAGACAATTTTCCATGGATCGGAGTGGGAGATGGTTTTAGGATGATTCAAGAGCATTACATTTGTTGTGCATTTTATTTCTGTTATTATTACATTGTGATATATAATGAAGTGATTATGCAACTCACTATCACTTGCTACTTGATAGGGTTTTCATATTAGTCTGCAAGTGATTGATTTATTGTAGTCTCTGTGCAGTTAAACCTCTTTGCTCATGATAATCTATATTTGCAGCCACTCCCCAGTGCTAGCGTCATCACCTCAACTCCCCACCTCAGATCATCAGGCATTAGATTCACTTAAGGAGCTCACAACCTAGATCCCTCGCTAAGGAACTAAAATGGAGTTCTCAGTAGGGTTCACGTGCCTATGAGAATCTAATGCTGCTGTTGTTCTGATAGGAGGTGGAGCTCAGATGGGAATGTGAGCAACGGGGAGTGGCTATAAGTACAGATGAAGCTTCACTAACTCACTTTGCTGCTCATCTCCTGCTATGTGGCCTAGTTTCTAACTGGCCGTGGATTGGTAGCAGTCCATGGCCCGGGAGTTGGGGACCTCTGCTATAAGGGACGGAGAAGGCAATGACACCCTACTCCAGTACTCTTGCCTGGAAAATCCCATGGATGGAGGAGCCTGGAAGGCTGCAGTCCATGGGGTCGCTGAGGGTCGGACACGACTGAGTGACTTCACTTTCACTTTTCACTTTCATGCATTGGGGAAGGAAATGGCAACTCACTCCAGTGCTTTTGCCTGGAGGATCCCAGGGATGGGGGAGCTTGGTGGGCTGCCATCTATGGGGTCGCACAGAGTCGGACACGACTGAAGTGACTTAGCAGCAGCTATAAGGGAAAAGAATCTGAAAGAAAATAGATACATATGTATAACTGAATCACTTTGTTGTACATCTGAAACTAACAGAACATTGTCAATCAACTATATTTCAATAAGAAAAAGTCTAAACCAATTGATGTCACTCTCCTGCTTAACAACTTTCAATAGCTCCCTGGTCACAATCAATTAAATCTCCTAAAGTGGGCTTACTTAATCACTCTCTGTTAACCTCTTGGGCTTATCTCAGAGCCTGTTCTTCCTCACTCCGAAAACTCCAAGCACACTCCACACTAGATACTTCTGTTTCTGCCAGACCTTGTCCACCTCAGGGCCTTTGCTCTTGTGCTGTGCTCTGCCTGCAACAATCTCCTGTCCGGCTCCCACATCACTAGCCATCTCATTAATCGTGTCTCAGCTCAAATGCTCACTCTCTACCTTAGGAGGGTTCTCCTGAGCAATCTGTGCTAATTCATCACCCCTCCTCACCGCAGCCATTCTGTTACCTTTCTCTATTGTACACAATAACAGACACCCCTCACTTTCTACAACTATTCTATTTATACTGTTTTTAAAAATTAACTTATAAACTACCTTCTCCCATTGAAGATTGAAACTCTCCAAAAACAGGGATCTCTTGTTCACTGCTATATCCCAGATGCCTAGAAAAATAACTGGACTCAGAGACTTTATCACACAAATGCACAAATGGATTGTTTCTACTGCTGTTTAGCCACATGAAGTGGTGGGTTTCTAACACTTGAGCATATCAGAGCAGACTGAGTGAGTTTGTATCAGAGATGGATTTCTGCATTGCATGGGGAGCACTTCCCAGAGCTCCCGGATGCAAGGAACCTGTGATGTGCCCACAACAAGTAAATGACAGCAACCTTAGATGTGATTCCTCTGCTTTAGCCACTTGCTAAAAGGAAATTTCTTCCAGTTTCATACCTTTGGTTCTGGGCGTTTTTTAATTAAAGACACTCTTTGAGGAAATGGGCTAATCCCGCCAGTACCTGACTTTCTAATTCCCTCTTTTTCACCGTGAAAGGAAGGCATATTGGCCACTCTGGCCCCAACTGAGTTGTTTTCCCAGAGAACTTTCAATCCTTCTATGCACAATAATGAAATATGATACCAAACAGGCCTGTGTCAATAAATCTACAGGAGAAAGGTCAGGTTTACATCACTGGATGGGATTGGCAAATACATTTGTTCCTGCAATGTCTGTGTTTTAAATGCCACCCTCCGATGAACCTGGTGCTGAAACACACTTTGGAGTTTGATGAGATGTCAGTTTTGCTCAGCCCTGATCAAATAAGATGAATGAAAGTGAAACAAGAACAAAAATATTACTTCTGTCACTTTTATAATGCATTACAGGAATTGGGTCAGTCGGGGAGATTTCTCTTAAACAAATACCAATCCCTGCACAATGTCACCCATGGATCTGGTAGCAAGTGGACAATGATCACTTTTGCATTGAAAAGGGCACACAATTGGATGAGCAAAGACCAGGGCAGCACCCCTGTTAATACCACCTCCTCCTTCAGATCTTCAAAACCCACCCATCCTCCTTCATTCCTACTTCAAATAATACCATATGAGAATATGGATTTCTTCCTGTACTGAGCAAACATGGTTAAAGAACAGGATGGACTTTCTCCTGCAAGGAAGAATTAAAATCATTAATTGTTCATTTGTTCAACTTAAAACATGTGAACCAAGTTAAACAGAGACTCAGAGACCTGTCTGACCCAGTCTGAGAGCCACGAGGTAAGAGAACAAGACAAATTATGAGATCTGGGATGGGAAGTCACAAAATAGCAGTTAGTCAAAAGGAGCCAAATGCCAGGAACCAGGAAAAGTAGATGAGGCCACAAGAGACAATGAATAGCTGTAGGCACCATGGATGATGTAGACTAGGGGTTGCTGAGGGCCATCTCTGCCTCCCTGGGGGGTAGCCTGCATGAGGCCAGCACAGAGCAAACCAAAGCCAAGAGAGGAATGGAGGTGAAGTCCTAATGACTTCAGCACCTGGATCCAGCCTTGACTGCAGCCCTATGCTCCAGACTTTTCATTTATATGAGGCAATACTTTTCCCTTCATGTTAAAAATTTAAATAAAAAAAATAAAATGAAGACATGGGTATTTATCTGCCTGATTATGCTGCAAAGGATCTTGGAGCACTACATAGGACCTCACACCATCTGTGCTGGAAAGGAAGCGCTGATTCTCCCTAACCGACATCCCTGGATTGTGCAAAAGTACCCAGGAGAGCCCTACACCTCTGCTTCCATAGGTTCTGTGCACTCCTAGGCTAGACCAACACAGAACCTGGAGGCAACTGCTAACAGCTGGGTCCCAAAAGGACTATTGTGCTGCTTTTATCATCTTTATTCAGCTCTTTCCAACTTTTGAAATTCACCAAGAATTACTGTTGAAAGAAAATGATTCCTATGCCTTGTGAGCAGAAAGATCCCCAAACTCTCGCAGGATAATACCTCTCTGAATGATAATACACAATTGATTGTTTTTCTTCGCTATTTGCCTTTCACCTTTCCCAAGTTGATATGTTAGATTTATGGAATTTTCTGTTATTTCATTCAACTGATATTAGACCCGAAGGTAAGGGACCATGTGATGCCTCTGATGCTAAGATGTTCAGGACCGCCTGCATCTTCTGAGCTGGTGGGTGGAGTAACATGAGCTGTTCCAAAATCAAAGAGAAAACAGAAGGGGCTGTGAACAAAGGTGAGGGGAAAATGTCTTGACTCCCCTGATAATGTTACTCCCACTGCCCAACTTATACAGTGGCTTTCAAAGAACTGGCTGAGACTGGGAGGTCTGGTTCCTGGGCACATGCAGGAAGTTGACTGAGGAGTACCCTCAAAGAGCAGCACTTACTGGGGAGTGAAGGCAGTAGGAACAGGTAGAGGATGGAGTTGAATTTCTGTACAGAGCTTTGGAGCTGAGTTGGCTCTTCATAGTTGTCTCAAGATAAGAGGACTAGGCTGTTAGAGCTGTATCAGAAAGTCATTGGATATAGGCCACACATCCCTTCTCCAGATGGTGTGTGATATTGGTTGAGGGCAACTCCTGGAGAGGGACTCAGCTGATACCATTGGTCTCCAAAATTCCCAGTAGTTGGAGAATGAGAGCCCCAGTCCTAAAGGGAAAATCTGGGTAGTACACCAAAAAAACCCACTAAAGACCATTATTCTAGGACCATTGTAACATTTAGATATACTTTATTTATATAACAAGTTCCTGGGACAGTTTCTCCAAGATTCTGATTGGTCAGTTTTTCTGGGGAAATTCACGAGAGGAGGGTTAGTGGCAAGAATTACAATCCTGCAGTTAGAGCTGATTACAAGGCACAGCTGATCCTCACTCCTCTTCTCCACCCCATCCCAGATCCCCCTCATCCTTGGATTAGCACATCTGCTGGCCTGGTGGCTTACTTGGGTGACCTAGGCCCTCATTCCTGAGGAGGCCCCTATCTTAACCAGGTTAAGGAAGCTGTGGTTCAACATTTTCCATCAAAACTGAGAAACAAAGTACTGAGATACTCCAACAGATCACCTGGATACCATACAAATTCTTTTCTGCTGCCATTTTTTAATGCCAGTGTGACCTCCGTCAGATGCTCAGGGTCAATATTCCTGCTAGAATGGCCTCCCTTATGTGATTGGTTCTCTCTTTGCTTTGGGCTTCCCTTGTGGCTCAGTTGGTAAAGAATCCAATTGCAATGCAGGAGACCTGGGTTCAATCCCTGGGTTGGGAAGGTCTGCTGGAGAAGGGATAGACTACCCACCCCAGTATTCTTGGGCTTCCCTGGTGGCTCAGCTGGTAAAGAATCCGCCTGCAATGTGGGAGACCTGGATTTGATCCCCGGGTTGGAAAGATCCCCTGGAGAAGGGAAAGGCTACCCACTCCAGTATTCTGGCCTGGAGAATTCCGTGGACTGTATAGTCTTGGGGTCGCAAAGAGTCGGACAGGACTGAGAGACTTGTACTTGCTTGAGAAGTCCAAAGTGACTAAGCACCAGTCATACCTTAAAGTTGAGTGAGCCTCATGCTGTGTCACTTACTGAAAACATTCATTCCCCTTCTCACAACTAGGACCACTAGCCTCACAGAGTGCAGAATCATGGGGACAAGAATACAAATTCCCCCAGTGGGTTCAGTTGTGAGGGCATGGCAAGTAGGAAAATTCCTGCTCCCACTCCTTAGTTCCCAGACCCATTGGGAATATAGCATGATAGAAAAATGGCCATTGATTCAGGGTGACCGGTGTGACCTAGAGGATGATGCCTCCATCCTCCCAGGGTAGCATCATCAAACTGGTACCTCAGCTATACTTTCAAAAGGCCTTCCCACGTCTTCCAGATGGTTGCAGTTTTGATAGGACTAGAAGATCATATGGTCATGGGCTCATACCCATACCTCTTTTGCTATAAAGTGAGTCCTTTATAGGGGTGGTATTTTGGGGAGTAGTATTATTTGGGGTAGTATTATTGGGAGCCCATGTCAATGAGGGCCTTCCAAGAGGCACTAGTGGTAAAGAACCCGCCTGCCAATGCAGGAGACGTAAGAGATGTGGGGTTTGATCCCTGGGTCAGGAAGATCCCCTGGAGAAGGGAGCAGCTATCCACTCCAGTATTCCTCCCTGGAGAATCCCATGGACATAGGATCTTGGTGGGTTATGGTCCACGGGGTCACAAAGAGTTGGACACAACTGAAGTGACTTAGCACACACCCATGCATGTCAATGAACTAGGCACTCAGCCTCAGATAGAGGTACTGCCTGAGGTCTCAACAGCAGAAATGGCAAACTTCTACCCAGAATATGTGTGAATTCCAGAAATCAATGTCTCTTCTGGGTAGAAGGGGTCCAAGGAGTCAACTTCCCACTGGTGAAAGGTTGTTTTCCTTAAGGGATGGTGCCATATTAGGAACTCAGTATTGGTCTAGTTGTTAGCGAGTTGACATTTGGCAGTGTCAGCAGGTAGATCAGCCTTGGTGAATGGGAGCCCAGGTTGTTGGGTTCATGCATACCCTCAGTTCATGTACTGCCATTATGGCTACTCCACCTCTGTGCCCATTGTGCAGCACTTGGCCAGCTAGTGGCAGAGGCTGAATGATGTCATTTGTTGAGGACAAGGCTTTCTGTTTAGTTGATTGTTCAGTAGCTTGTCCGTGATGAATCTAAGGAGCGTTAATATGAGATAGAAAAACCTGACACTTCACATTTGCATGTTTATATCCACATGCCTCCTTCTCCAACCAACCTGATCCTGATCTTTCAATTTTCCTCCTTTTAGATGCCTGACCTAGCTCTTTCCCACTGTCCAGCAGCCCACACAATTCATGCCACTTTTCACTCAAAGTGGATAATCCAGTGCAATGTCCAATATTCCACCAATTGGGAGGATATCTGTCTCATTTCTGTTTTATGTGAACACCACTAAATGGGGCTATTGTTTATCAGCAATCCATTTTCAGCTCACACTGTCATCCCAGGCCAGTGCATCTATGAGCCAAGTTCAGCGATTTCTTCCTCTGCCAGCTGGTCATGAGGAATTCCCATGTGGCTATATATATATATATATATATATATATATGAACTGAGGGAGCGATGCCTGCAATAGTTATGATGATGTGGGAATTATGGGCCACACACTTATGCGGCCTACTTGTGCCTCTGTCCCCGATCATGGCTGGATGTACTTCTTCAATGAGACAATGGATTGCTCATAGTTGGTTGGGTGTGACAGAATCCAGTTCACAAAGTTCATGCCTAGTTCTATGATCACTTTATATCCCATGGCCATGATGTCTGCCAGAGGCCTGCAGCATGCCAGAAGTATTCCCTGGATGGTGTATAATTCTCTGCTGCACATGTCATGGCTTTTCTCTTGAAGCTAAGGTTCTACAGACTTGACATGAGTTCCAGATGGAATCCTGGGAACCACTACAGACACCTCTGAAAACTCAGGGTCTGCTGGGTCATATGGCTGTTTGCACCACAGCCTGAACCCACAAAAGAGCCCTTTCCTGCTCTTGGCCCTACTCAGAATTGGCAGCTTTTCATGTAACCTGATAAATAGGTCATAGCGATATTCCTAAGAATAGAATATGTGGCCTCCAGGACCCAAAATGATCAACCAGGATTTGTACTTTCTTGGTGAAAGGAGGTAGGAGATGCAATTTTTTTTCTCTTGGGATTGGATGGGATAGGTCAGCATTCTTCCAACCTCTGGATTCCCCCAAAAAACTTACCTAATATGGTAGGTCCTAAATATTTGTAGGGTTTGTTTTCCACCCTCTTGAGAAAGATGGAGGCATGAACTCATCTGGTATGATTAACATGATGTCATCAATAAAGTGACTGATACAATATCCTGCTGAATGTCTGGATGGTCCATATCCTTTTGAGCTCCATTATAACACAAGATGGGCATATCTTGCCCCAAGCAAGTCTTGCCCCAGGCAAGACTGTAAATGTAAGCTACTTCCTGTCTCAAGAGAGTGTCAACTGTTTCTTATACTTTACTTACAGGAATGGAAAAGAATACATTCATTCACCAAATACACAGCACAATACCTTGTAACTGAGACTGAGTTACTCTGCTTTGGCAAAGATCCCGCAGTTAGCACGACAACTTTAATTAGGATTACTGCCTACCTGAGTTTACCGTTATACATTTTCATCCTCCCAAGTTTTGTCTGGTTTTTATAGGGGCCAAGCCTGTGAATCAGAATATGATGGGGATGACTTTTTTAGGCTGTCACTGATTTCTGTCATTCACATTCTGACATTTTTTAAAAAATTAATTTATGTTTTATTGAAGGATAATTGCTTTACAGAATTTTTCTGTTTTCTGTCAAACCTCAACATGAATCAGCCATAGCCCTTCTCTTTTGAACCTCCCTCCCATCTCCCTGCCCATCCCATCCCTCTAGGTTGATACAGAGCCCCTGTTTGAGTTTTCTGAGCTAAACAGCCAATTCCCGTTGGCGATCTATTTTGCATATGGTAATGTAAGTTTCCATGTTACCCTTTCCGCACATCTCGCCTTCTCCTCCCCTGCCCGCATGTCCATGTCTCTGTGTCTGTTTTACCCTCTTGGGGAATGGGATGGGGGGCAGTGTCAGGTGCTTCCACTTGGCCTTTCCACTGTGAGGGCTCTTACTCTACAAGCTTGGGAAGTAGTGTGGTAGTGCTGACTATTACCTAACATAACAGCTCTCATTACACATTGGGGAACTGGGGAAATGACTCTTTGATGGGACTGTGGACCCAGTGGATCCAATATAGCCTAGACCTGGGTCACAACTCCAGCGAACCCCAGGTGTCCCACTTTAATAGGATAGTGTGATGGTGCTTCGAGTCCCTGTAGAAGTAATGCTAGAATGGGTAGCCATTCCCTTCTCCAGGTAATCTTCCCGACCCAGAGATCAAACTCAGGTCCCCTGCATTTCAGGCAGACTCTACCATCTCAGCCACCAGGGAAGACTTTTAATTGTATAGGTTGAGCAATATAGTTGACTGTCCATCTACCTCACTCATAGGAATGCTGAGTTTTATTAGCAATGCCCATAGCTCTCTGAGAATCAAGTCTCTCAGCTGTCACTCTGATTTGATTGTACCTGCCTTGTATCTTACAAGTGAACACTGCCGCACCACAGCAGACACTGCCTTCTCTGGTGTCTGAATATTCTACCACCCACATTGTTATCAAGGAGCCCAGTTCTGATACAGCATTTTCCATCACTACGCTGGACTACAGAGGTTAGCCATCACTGTATTACTCAGCAATGTGCATACCCCTCTTACCAGCACAAGCCTTATCATTTTGGCAAACAGTGTTGTCTGCTTTCACCTACCAAACAGAGCTGGCTGAAGGAATATTTTGGCTTTATCTAATATAGCCACTCTAGGTTGACTGCTTCCCTAAGCCTTTTGATCCCTTCATTCTGAATTGCCTCAGAAATTCTGGCATTTTTGTTTACTACTTATCTTTATACTATCCAGGGCTTCCCAGGTGGCACAGTGGTAAAGAATCATCTGCCAATGTAGGAGACACAAGAGATACAGGTTTGATCCCTGGGTCAGGGAGTTCCCTAGAGTAGGCAATGAAAACCCACTCCAGTATTCTTGCCTGGAAAATTCATGGACAGAGGAGCCTGGTGGGCTACAGTCCATGAGGTTGCAAAGTCAGAAATGAGCATGCATGTTTATTCTATCCATGTTTACATTCTAACAATGTGTTACTATCTTTAATGTGCCCATATTGATAAGTTCTCCCTTACCCAATTGCCGCCTCCATCTAGGATCCTCAGTATCAGGTAGCATTCTTACTCTCCTATCCTGCCAGGAAATGTTTACTAGGTCCTGAAGCTCCTTCAGGTTATAGGTCTGTGCTCTCTTTGTAAGCCCAGTGGTTCCTTTGCTGAGTTAGGTTGTAACTTAGCCCTGGTAATTTGTCTGGTGGCAAGGAGATAAGGTGAAGGTGGATCCTGAGGGGGGCATGTTTTCCTGTGAGGCAGAATCCTCTACATCGTCATCAAGCAAGTCAGACCTGCTACACTTTGCCAGGGGCTGGGGGTGGGGTAAGGGAGAAAGGACAATTTCTTTCATCACAGAATGTTCTAAGGGATCTATGGATTCCAACCTTTGAATGTCAGATGTTAGCACATCCCACATCTCAGGATCCCACTCCTTCCTAACCCTGCCTCTTGCAGGGCTCATTTGCCTAAATTCAGATACCTGTGAATCTTGATGTTTTGGTAATTAAACGTGTGGCTTGGTCCTTAACTTTTATAGCCTTTGGCTGCAAAGGATGAGAAACTCTTTCACAGAAGACACCGTCTGGTTTTCAATTTAGCCTTTAATTGGTAATCAGACAGCCTTAGCCATTCGTTGTACTTTTTCCAGTGCATAGATTATCACAAGAGCTATCTAATCCCAATCCTTATAGTTAGTACTTCCCTTCCAGTTCTCACAAGTCTGAGATACGGACGCTTCCAGCAGTTGCTCTTCCACCATTATCTGATCCTATAAACGCACTAGCATTTACAAATGCTGTAGCACTCAGTGGGTTATCCACGCTCTGCCCACAAGCAGAGGGGGGTGTATCATTGTCAGCCAGTTAGCAGGCTGACAGACCCCTCAAACCCAGCTCCAAAACCCCATCTTAGAGTCTGCTTCTTCACACTGCTCTTGGCACCAACTGCCTTCGGTTGGGCTTCCAGGGACACAGACTGAAATGGAAATGTGCCCACAAGTAGTTCATTCAGGAGTATCTTGAGGACCGTATATGCTGGAGAATGACGAGTAGGATTGGGTGAAAGGATGGGCTTAAAACGAAAGATCTCACATGTACATTACCATATGTAAATGGATGACAAGGACAAGTTTGATGCATGAAGCAGGGCACCCAAAGCTGGTGCTCTGGGACAACCCAGAGGGATGGGGTGGGGAGGGAGGTGGGAGGGCGGTTCAGGATGGGGGGACACATGTATACCTGTGGCCAATTCTTGCTGATGTATGGCAAAAACCATCTCAGTATTTTAAAGTAATTATCCTCCAATTAAAACAAACTAATTTTAAAAATAAAATGAAAGATTTCAGCTAAATCCCAGAGGACTTTGAAACTGGGGTCACCCCCCCTGTCCCACACTGAGGTACATTTTCTAGGCTATGACCTTGGGTTCGATGGCTCTTTTCATCTGGGGGCAATCCCATAAAAACAACTCAGCTGAGATCTGTCTGCCAACAACTCTGCCAACAGCTCAGGCGAATGAGTGCCTTAGTCCTAAGGAAGCAATTTGGGTGATACATCACATCATCCGCTACAGACGGGATTGTCAGATGTTTCACTGAGATGTTGTCTTGTTTTCCTTTCTTGCATACATTAAGTCTTATTCAAAGTATCAATTTGAGGACTGGGCTGAAGACATCCTTGTTACAGGGTAGTTCACACAGGCCACACAAACTGGATAAGATCTCCTAAGAGTTTGTAAACCAAAACAGTCTGGTTGTTTTATAATTGTGGCAGTGACTTTTATGGGTTTAACAAAACCCATTTCTTTCTGGGACACAGTTGGATTACATGCACCATCTGTGTGCCTGTCAGGCATGGTCATGCACCAGGCCAACAAGATGTACACAATGTGAAGTTCCCTACTTGTCCTGGTCCATAAAAACCATTGCAGATGCAAGCTTCTCTCTCTTACCCTGTCTTTCAGGACCACAGAGGACACTAAAGCTATAAGGTAGAAACATTCTGTGCCCCTGGTGACTTTATGAAATGTCACCAACCAAATACTCATAGTGTGTTATATGATTGAGATATAAAATTCTGTGTTTGGCCACTGAGGTTTAAAAGTTGTTTATTACAATGACTCACATGCCTGGACTAAGACAATAAGTTATCCCAGGAAGCCAAAGCCAAACAATAAGGATTGTTGTGCTAGTAACATAAAACCTAATGGAAAAACAGAAAAAGTTAATCCACGTATAGCTTTATTCTGAACATCTGGATCTCACTGCCCACCTCTCCAGAGTCTCTTGGTCTCCTTGACTACATTAGGCAACAAAGTGGTGTGTAGTCCTGAGTCACTCAGTGAGTTCAAATGCCCCTGGGAAAATCACTTCACTTCTTTGTGCCTTAATTTTCTCATCAACACAATGTACATAGCATTAGTACCTCCCTCCTAGGGATCCTGTGACATTTCAGTGAAGACAGTGGGGCAAAGTGCTGAGCACTGTGACGGACACATCAATAAACACAAAATACAATGTTCACTGCTGTTGACAACCACCTTTCAGCCTTGGGAAACACTGTGAGGTCAGAGTGGTTGGGAATTCAGGTCTGTAAAGTTTTCAAAGACCCCTATAAGAAAAATAAAAGCCCAAGCTGGACCTCAGATCTTGCAATTCCTGGTTCCTTAATATCCTCTGCATCACAGTCACCATCCCTGTACTCCTCTGCCAGTTGTTTGCATTCACAACGCTCACTGTCCCCCAGAGGCAGAATTGCTGCTTTGTGATAACCTGTCTTTTTGGAGGAAGGTTGCCGTGGCAGAGCTGATGCTGAGCTGAGAGCTTTTACTGCTCAGGTGCTATGTCACCACATTTGTCACCACGGGGCCTGCGGGAAAAGTGTGCTCATCGCTGACAGCACCTCCCTTACCCCACTCCCATCATTCCTCCTCCTCCTAGAAGCCAGTTCTGCACAGAGACCAGGGCACCTCCTTAGTACCTGTTTCAGGAAGCAGTGCTGGAGTCACACAGGAAGACTCTCCCTGAGATCACACTCAAACCATTAGTGCTTACTGTACCATAATATCTCCCCAGACGACAACATTAGACACAGGGTGGTATAGCAGGAGGGGAATGGATGTTCAGGTTCTTTCAGGTGCAAATCACATCAACCCAACTCAGATTAAATGTGATCCCTCTTGATGGATAGATAGATAGATACAGACAGACATAGATACATACACACACTGGTGCTATGGTTTAAATGTCTGTGTTCCTCTCCTCTTCCAAATTCTTACACTGAGCATCTAATGCCCCACATGATGGTATTAGCTTCTGGGGCTTCAGTCATGAAAGGGATCAGTGCTTTATATAAGAGGCTTCAGAGAGAGCCGTAGTCCCTTCCCCCATGTGAGGACGCAGTGAGGAGGCACAAGCTATGAATCAGGAAGTGGGCTAGACAGTGAATTTGTTGGCACTTTGATCTTGGACTTCCAGCCTCCAGAACTGTGAGATATAAATATCTGTTGTCTATAAGCCACCCAGTCTCTGGTATTTTGCTATCGCAGCATGAGCAGGTAACTGGTTGAAATCTCTGCTGGATCCTGGGAGCTCAAATGGTTCCTCCTCCTTTTCTTCCTTTAGAAGGGGAGGTTGTCTGTTTTCAGTCATTTCAATCAAAGTCCCATAACTGAATCTTACTGCCTCCAGTCAGATCATGTGGTCTTCCTGGAGCCAATTACCGTAGTTAGGGTGTGTGGTACTTCCATTGGCCAGGCCTGGGTCACAAGCTCCCCTCTGGGACTGGAGTAAAGTCAGATACATTCTGAAGCAGATGGACTGACAATGGGAGAGGTGTGGTTCTGTAAAGGATGGTTAGGAGCAGTGTTGCTGGAAGGAAAAGAAGAAACTGGCCAGGCAGAAAAAAATAGATGCTCATTACACCTGGGATTTGTCCATTATGTCTGGAGTCTGGTATTCAGTCCTACCTTTAGTCACTTCTAGGGACTCAAGCAAGTTTTTTTTTTTTCTTTTGCTGTTTATTGAAGGTTGAACTTTAGCTCTTAAATCATAAGCTTCTGTACTTTTAGTTACTTCCTAGGCTTGTATTACCCATTGCAAAGTTCAGAAGTAACTGAACTTTGCATTGGGGTGCAATTGTTGTGTTCTTATTGTAGGGTGGAAAATAGAGGAATCAAGTTTTTAAACTACCTCACATCAGGTGGTATCATGTAACTTTTTCTATTTCTCTTTCATCTTAGGAAATACCTCCTCTTTAAATATCAGAGCTGGTGTTGGTTTTATATTTGCTTTGGGTAACTGTCCCCATGGGTGCCTCAGTTGGGTTGCTGTTTTAGAACTAGCAGTACTGCCTTAGAATGATCTTTATGACAAAAAATATTCTGTATGCTTCTAAAATTCAGGCAAGCTGTTTAGATAAGAGAAAGATTATTAAAAGGTATGGATGTTTATTGTTAATACTTTTTACTATATAATAAAAATGATAGTAAGAATAATCGCTTATCATTTCTTGAGCATTTCCTAGGTGCCAAATATTATACTGAACATTTTACATGCATGATCTTATTTTATTCTTTCAAGTCTGGGTTGTCCAGGCTCTTGTCTCTTCCTCCCTTCCCCTATCCCCATCAAAACCATCCTTTTCTACCAGCGACTCTATCTTTTCCAATACATAACCCACTCTCTTCTTTGTCTTCTCTGACTATTTTTCTTCCAGATTCATCCATTGCTTCCAGTAAGATCACAAGAAACCTCAAAAGATACCTGGATAACACATACTTCTTTTGAAAACAGGAGGTCAGGGGAATAAACCAAATCCATTGCTCCTTGGGCCACTGGTGACTCTCCTCAGACACCAAAAAACTGTATTTATTTGCAGGGACAGGGCAGAAAAATCCAGCACATGGGCATGTAAGGACCCTTGAATAAAGACAGCAAGGCTGTGAAAGTGTGAGGCTGTGCCAACCTCTGGGAGTAACCCTTTCCATGCTGTGTGTCCATGGAGCTGGGCAGGGCCAGTAGTCAAATGAGATCCCTGCCCATGGGAGAACAGACTCTCCAAGGAATGCCAGAGGGATCTCCTGGGCTTAAAACTAATAAACAAGACAAGTTTGAGGCAAATAATTTAGCTAGATGTCCTCAGTGCCCGACATTAATATGTTTGTATTTGTATGCCAGCAGGCCCTTAATAAACACATTCTCTTTTGTCCCTGGAAATATTCTGTAAATAAATAACAAGATACCCCACTTTTGCTGACTAATCATTTTTCCCTTCTTTCTCGGTGCCAGTTGCACTTTATAAATGACTTTCATTTATAGTGCATTATGTTTCCTCGTATTGCTTGCCTCTAAATCCCCATGCAATATTTTGTGTCCTTTCCCATGATACTTTAAGGGTCTTTAACCTTTTCAGAGGAGTGTGTGCATGTGCAAATGTGTGTTTGTATGGTGAGTATATGTGTGGGTTTCATAACATCACCTACTTATCCTATTCTATCATTTCTAAATGGATCGACTGAAGTATGTAATTTTTGCTAAGTGTCTTATAACTGTTATGTTTCCATTAATATCAGTTATATTTGCTTTGTGTAAATTGACCTCTGGATGACTGAGGCTAGAGCAAATTGATCCCTTTGGTGTGAATGTGGAAGCAGAGACTGAGGTGGGGCTGGGAAAAATCCATGGCTGAAGCCAAAACAGATGTTGTTGATCAGATTTGTCATTCATGTCAGTGTAATTCTCTTTGAAAACTCACTTGAAGTTTTCCCCAGAAAACACCAAAGTGCACTATTCGACATAAGGCAAAACAATAACTGCTGTTTGTTGAGCACATACTGTATGCAAAGTCTTCTACTAGCACAGTATCATTAATCTCCACAAAGACACTCTAGCAAGCAGACATTATTGTTATTCCCATTTGATAGATGGGGAAACTGAAGTCTAGAGAAGTGGAATCTTTTCCCAAAATAACACAGTTTTAAAAGCCTTTCAATCTGATGCCAAAACTTGCTTCTGAAGCAAGTCTGGCCAGTATAGCCAGAATCTGATTTCTAGACTGTGGGAGAGTAAGAATTTTGCAAACAGTTCCACAACATAGGCTCTTTACTTCTGGCTTGGTGCTAGGCTGCCCACAAATTCACCAGTGGTGTACTGCTGCTTCTTCTGTGGTGGATCTGAGCAGGGTGATGAGGCCATGGAGCTAAATGCAACTGGCCCTGGTTTCCAAGAGTTTCATAGTGAACTTCTAGATAAGCCAACAAATACCCCCTCCACATTGCAAGATGGGGGTCCATTCATTCATTCATGCAGCAAATATATATTAAACTCTGTGCAGGCACTATTGTAAACATTGGGACTACAAGGCAGACAATAGCTCTGAGCGGATGCTAAAGAAACGTTGTGACCCCATGGACTCTAGCCCACCAGGCTCCTCTGTCCGTGGGATTTCCCAGGCAAGAATATTGGAGTGAGTTGCCATTTCCTTCTCCAGGGGATCTTGCCAATCCGGGGATCAAACCTATGTCTCCTGCATCTCCTGCATTGGCAGCTGGATTCTTTACTGCTGAGCCACCAGGGAAGCCCTATCCAATAATAAAGGAACTTTGCTTTACTTTTCTATCATGGATGTAACCCATTACCACACATGTAA
Organism: Bos grunniens; assembly: GCF_055505025.1. NCBI lineage: Eukaryota > Metazoa > Chordata > Mammalia > Artiodactyla > Bovidae > Bos > Bos grunniens. The sequence continues at coordinate 17,656,301 of NC_141182.1, forward strand.
GGGCTTAAAACAACATTCATTTTTTATCCCACAGAACTGTAGGTCAGAAGTCCAAGCAAAAATCTAGGTATCACAGAGTCAAAATCAGGGTGTCAGCTAGCTAGGTTCTTATCCAGAGGCTCTGATGAGAACCTTCTTGCAAACTCACTCAGGTTGTTGACATAATCTCATTCCTTATGGTTGTAGGACTGCAGTGTCTGTGTCCTTGCTGACTGCTAGCTGGGGACCACACTGTTAGCTTCTCAAGTCTGCCCACATTTCTTCTCTCAGGCTTTCTCTCAGACTCTTGAGCTTTGAATCTGTCTGACCACCTCTTTTGCCCTTACTCTCTGCTATTACAGGCTCATGTGATTATACTGTGTCCATGTGGAAAATCCAAAGTAATCTCTCTATTTTAAGACCTAGTGGCTCAGACCATAAAGAATCTGCCTACAATGCAGGAGACCAGGGCTTGATCCCTTCGTTGGGAAGATCCCCTGGAGAAAGGATTGCTATCCACTCCAGTGTTCTTGCCTGGAGAATTTCAGGGCCCAAAGAGCCCAGAAGACTATAGTCCATGGGGTGACAAAGAGTCGGACACAACTGAGTGACTAACAGTTGTATTATAAGTACAATGTTCATAACCATGATACCAGGGGACAGAGGTCATGTGAACCAAAATCCTGCCTGATACAGACTCTTATAGAAAAGATAATATCACAGGCATTCACCCAGCAAATGCTGTGTACCCGTTATACTCCAGGCACTGACCTCAGTGCTGATTATATAACAGGGAACAAATAGTAACCCCTAAGCTCCAATCTCTTGAAGCTTACATTTGAATAGGAAAAGATGCCAATAAACAGGATAAATAATAAAATATGTACTATGTGAGGTATTGCCATGTGCTAGACTTCCCTGGTGGCTCAGACGGTAAAGCGTCTGTCTACAATGTGGGGAACCCGGGTTCGATCCCTGGGTTGGGAAGATCCCTTGGAGAAGGAGATGGCAATCCACTCCAGTACTATTGCCCAGAAAATCCCATGGACAGAGGACCCTGGTAGGCTACAGTCCATGGGGTCGCAAAGAGTCGGACACGACTGAGCGACTTCACATTCATTCATTCATCAGTTCAGTTCAGTCATTCAGTTGTGTCCAACGCTTTGCAACCCCATGGACTGCAGTATGCCAGGCTTTCCTGTCCATCACCAACTCCTAGATCTTGTTCAAATTCATGTCCATCAAGTTGATGATGCCATCCAACCATTTCATCCACTGTCACCCCCTTCTCCTCCTGCCCTCAATCTTTCCCAGCATCAGAGTCTTTTCCAGTCAGTCAATTCTTCGCATCAGGTGGTCAAAGAACTGAAGTTTCACCTTCAGCATTAGTCCTTCCAATAAATATTCAGGACTGATTTCCTTTAGGATTGAGTGGTTGGATCTCCTTGCAGTCCAAGAGACTCTCAAGAGTCTTCTCCAACACCATAGTTCAAAAGCATCAATTCTTTGACACTCAGCTTTCTTTATAGTCCAACTCTCTCATCTATACATGACTACTGGAAAAACCATAGCTTTGACTAGATGGACCTTTGTTGACAAAGTAATGTCTCTGCTTTTTACTTTGCTGTCTAGGTTGGTCATTGCTTTTCTTCCAAGAAGTAAGTGTCTTTTCATTTCATGACTGCAGTCATCACCTGCAGTGATTTTGGAGCCCAGGAAAATAAAGTCTGTCACTGTTTCCACTGCTTCCCCATCTATTTCCCATGAAGTGATGGAACCGGATGCCATCCATGATCTTAGTTTTTTGAATGTTGAGTTTTAAGCTAACTTTTTCACCCTCCTCTTTCACTTTCATCAAGAGGCTCTTTCATTCTTCTTCACTTTCTGCCATAAAGGTGGTATCATCTGCATATCTGAGGTTATTGATATTTCCCCCAGCAATCTTGATTCTAGCTTGTGCTTCCTCTAGCCCAGCATTTCACATGATGTACTCTGTATACAATTAAATAAGCAGGGTGAAAATATACAGCCTTGACGTACTCCTTTCTCTATTTGGAACCAGTCTGTTGTTCCATGTCCGGTTCTAACTGCTGCTTCTTGACCTAATACAGATTTCTTAGTATGCAGATAAGGTGGTGTGGTATTCCCATTTCTTGAAGAATTTTCCAGTTTGTTGTGATCTACACAGTCAAAGGCTTCGGCATAGTCAATAAAGCAGAAATAGATGTTTTTCTGGAACTCTCTTGCTTTTTTGATGATCTAAAAAATGTTGGCAATTTGATCTCTGGTCCCTCTGCCTTTTCTAAATCCAGCTTGAACATCTGGAAGTTCATGGTTCATGTACGGTTAAAGCCTGGCTTGGAGAATTTTGAACATTATTTTGCTAGCATGTGAGATGAGTGTGATTGTGCAGTAGTTTGAGCATTCTTTGGCATTGCCTCTCTTTGGGATTGGAATGAAAACTGACCTTTTCCAGTCCTGTGGCCACTGCTGAGTTTTCCAAATTTGCTGGCATATTGAGTGAAACACTTTCACAGTATCATCTTTTAGGATTTGAAATAGCTCAACTGGAATTCCATCACCTCCACTAGCTTTGTTTGCAGTGATGCTTCCTACAGCCCACTTGACTTCACATTCCAGAATGTCTGGCTCTAGGTGAGTGATCACACCATCATGGTTATCTGGGTCAAAATAATCTTTTTTGTACAGTTCTTCTGTATATTCTTGCCACCTCTTCTTAATATCTTCTGCTTCTGTTAGGTCCATACCATTTCTGTCCTTTCATGGAGACACCATGAACAGTATGAAAAGGCTGTATCCTATGAACAAATCAGAGAGGAAGCTAGGATGGCATTGGTAAGATGTGGTTGCAGTTTGAATAAGATGGGTCAGGGAAGGGATCATGCATAAACTGACTTGTGAGCAGAGACCTGAAAGAAGGAAGAGAGCAAACCAAGCACATAACTGAGAAAGAAGTTTCTAGAAATAAATATCAGTAAATACAATAGTGCTGAAATGGGTGTGTGTGTTCACAGAATAGCAAGGAAGGCTGTGTAGCTGAAACAGTGAGGGGAAGAATGGGCTAAGAAGGGATCATAGAGATAACAAGAGCCAGGATAATGAGTCCTCCTGGTGCTTAGGATATAGCTGAAAGTGATGGGAAGTGCAGTATGGAGAGGGAGGTGGGGATTTAATATCTGTGATCAAGGACAGTGCATTTACCCTCTATTTCTGCTTAACAAAATAGCAGGTTAAAACCACAAATGTTTGATTTCTCAGTTTCTATAGGTCAGGAATCTGGAAGTGGTTTATCTGGGGTGAGTCTGACCCAAGATCTCTCATAGCCTGGAATCAAGCTGTCAGCTGACTGGGGGAAGCTGGGGGATTTGCTCCCAAGCCTGCTCACACAGCAGCTGGCTGAAAACTTCAACTCCTGCTAGGTAGGTCTCTCCACAGGACAGTGGGAATAGCCTCTCGGCATGGCATCTGGATTCCCCCAGAGCAAGTGATCTGAGAGAGAAAGGGGGCTGCCACACTGCCTTCTATGATCTAGGCTTGGACACACACAAGCACACCACAAACATACACAAACACACCTTCTCACCTTATTTTATTCTTTAAATGCAAGGCACCAAGTCCAGACCCCACTCACTCAATGGAAAGGGACTACGTTGTAAATACCAAGAGGAGGATATCACTGGGGCAAATCTTGGAGGCTGGGTACCACAGATGGCTTCTCAAGAAAAAAAAAAAATAATAATGATATTTGATCTGAGAGCTCAGTGATGGGAGCAGATGAGGGAGAAAGGGCTTCAAGCAGACTTTGGTTCTGTTGATTCTAACAAATCCCAGACTGGTGATGAATCTTCTGCCTCTTCTGACATTTCCCTTCTTATTCCCCCACGTTGTTTCCAATCAGGCCACTGATGTTCAGACTTGGAGTCACACGCCCCAGGGTGTTTCTGACCCTGTTCTTTACTTAGTCTGTTCTTCCACCCAGTGGACCACTGCCCTCTTCCCCACTTCCCAAAGCCCTGACCACACTTCAAGGCCTACTTGAGTCATTGCCTTCTCTCAGAAGCTTCCTCTGATGCTCTAGTCCATTCTGTCCCCTTTGTCCAATCACATAAATGCCTTGCGAACGTCATATAGAAGATATAGCTGAATAGAAATGTCTGTTCCCTTTCTGTTTGCTGCTTACATTTCCAATTCCATTGTAAACTCTCAGAGGGCAGGGGAACTTTTTTTTTTTTTTTGCCTGCTATTTCTAAAGCCTCTTGACCCAGTCAGAGTTCTGGTAGTAAAGATCGAAGTCGGTAACTTGAGGAGTGTTAATAAAAGGACTAGTTTACAAGGTTTAGAGAAAGTATCATGGGGTGGTAGAGTATCAAAAGCTAGGCTCAGCAGGGAACTGTCCATTTGGCCTGGATCTGAAGCAGGAGGGGAGAAATGGTGTCCCAAACTAGAGAGAGGAGCATAGGGAAAGAACCACTTGGCAGGAACTCTGATCTGAAGAGCCTAGCCCACAGTGACCTGACGGGGAGAGAGGTGGGGGAGTGGGGAAGATAATACACTAACTTCTTCCTCCTTCTACCCCAGCATCTCCACTGGCAGCCCCTATCAGCCAAACAATATGAAGACAAGAAATGTGGTTCCTACAGGTCACATGAGACATGGAACAGAGCAGGGAAGGGAGGGAAGAATTTCAAGAAACTAATTGGACTTCACTCTGCTTCTACTGCAGGGGCATGGGTTCAACCCCTGGTTGGAGATTTCTGCAAGCTTTGAAGTGTGGCTGAAAAAAAAAAAGAAATTTCCCTGGTTGCCTAGTGGTTAAGATTCTGGGCTTTGTCTGCTGTGGTCCAGCGTGGAGCCCAGAGAGATCCTCAGAGAAGTGAGATCCTGCAAGCCTTACAGTGAGGCCAACAAAGATAACAACATAGAGAAGAGAGTGGGAGCCCCCTGCCACAAAGCCCCAGAGCCAGGTCCAGATCTGGGCTGGCAAATACTGTCTAACCTTCTGGGGCTTTGCCTGATGACCTCCTGGAAACTGCTTGTTTCCCCACTGTCTCCTCCCAGCCACATCCCCCTTGAGAGGACATCTGCCTCATCTGTAACCCCTTTCCTCCATGCTGGCTCCCTTTCTGCCAAAAGGTGCACATCTGATCCACTGACTTTCTGATGGAAATATCCTAGGAAAGCAAACTGTATTAGTGCTGAAATAGACTTTTCCCATGTTCACAGGGTGGTAACAGTGGAAGTACCGTCCTCAACTCCCCATCCCAGAAGAGAGTAGGTGACTCCTTGACTGAGGAATCCTTTGAAAGGGGAGGAGCACTGGTCTTCATGATAATAGATCTGCTTTTCCATCTGGTCTACTTACAATGCTGGGAATTTATAAAGCCACTGTTGAAGTTTAAGCAAAACTACAATAAAGTGTCACCTCACACCAGACAGAATGGCCATCATCAAAAAGTCTTGGACATAATCACACTGCTATGTTTAAAATGGATAGCCAACAAAGACCTACTGCATAGCACATGGAACTTTGCTCAGTGTTATGTGGCAGTCTGGATAGGAGGGGAGTTTGGAGGAGAATGGATACATGTATATATGTGGCTGTACACCAAAACTAACATAACATTGTTAATTTGCGATATTCCAACACAAAACAACAAAAAAATTTTTTTAAGTCTGCTAATAATAAATACTGGAGAGTGGAGAAAAGGAACCCTCCTACACTATTCAGATCAGATCAGATCAGTCGCTTAGTTGTGTCCGACTCTTTGCAACCCCATGAACCGCAGCACGCCAGGCTTCCCTGTCCATCACCAATTCCCAGAGTTCACTCAGACTCACGTCCATCGAGTCAGTGATGCCATCTAGCCATCTCATCCTCTGTCGTCCCCTTCTCCTCCTGCCCCCAATCCCTCCCAGCATCAGAGTCTTTTCCAATGAGTTAACTCTTCGCATGAGGTGGCCAAAGTACTGGAGTTTCAGCTTTAGCATCATTCCTTCCAAAGAAATCCCAGGGCTGACCTCCTTCAGAATGGACTGGTTGGATCTCCTTGCAGTCCAAGGGACTCTCAAGAGTCTTCTCCAACACCACAGTTCAAAAGCATCAATTCTTCGGTGCTCAGCTTTCTTCACAGTCCAACTCTCACATCCATACATGACCACTGGAAAAACCATAGCCTTGACTAGACAAACCTTTGTTGGCAAAGTAATGTCTCTGCTTTTCAATATGCAATCTAGGTTGGTCATAACTTTCCTTCCAAGGAGTAAGCGTCTTTTAATTTCATGGCTGCAGTCACCATCTGCAGTGATTTTGGAGCCCAGAAAAACAAAGTCTGACACTGTTTCCACTGTTTCCCCATCTATTTCCCATGAAATGATGGGACCAGATGCCATGATCTTAGTTTTCTGAATGTTGAGCTTTAAGCCAACTTTTTCACTCTCCACTTTCACTTTCATCAAGAGGCTTTTGAGTTCCTCTTCACTTTCTGCCATAAGGATGGTGTCATCTGTATATCTGAGGTTATTGATATTTCTCTCAGCAATCTTGATTCCAGCTTGTGTTTCTTCCAGTCCAGCATTTCTCATGATGTACTCTGCATAGAAGTTAAATAAACAGGGTGACAATATACAGCCTTGACGTACTCCTTTTCCTATTTGGAACCAGTCTGTTGTTCCATGTCCAGTTCTAACTGTTGCTTCCTGACCTGCATACTAATTTCTCAAGAGGCAAATCAGGTGGTCTGGTATTCCCATCTCTTGAAGAATTTTCCACAGTTTATTGTGATCCGCACAGTCAAAGGCTTTGGCATAGTCAATAAAGCAGAAATAGATGTTTTTCTGGAACTCTCTTGCTTTTTCCATGATCCAGCAGATGTTGGCAATTTGATCTCTGGTTCCTCTGCCTTTTCTAAAACCAGCTTGAACATCTGGAAGTTCACGGTTCACATATTGCTGAAGCCTGGCTTGGAGAATTTTGAGCATTACTTTACTAGCGTGTGAGATGAGTGCAATTGTGCAGTAGTTTGAGCATTCTTTGGCATTGCCTTTCTTTGGGATTGGAATGAAAACTGACCTTTTCCAGTCCTGTGGCCACTGCTGAGTTTTCCAAATTTGCTGCCATATTGAGTGCAGCACTTTCACAGCATCATCTTTCAGGATTTGGAATAGCTCAACTGGAATTCTATCACCTCCACTAGCTTTGTTCGTAGTGATGCTTTCTAAGGCCCACTTGACTTCACATTCCAGGATGTCTGGCTCTAGGTCAGTGATCACACCATCATGATTATCTGGGTCGTGAAGATCTTTTTTGTACAGTTCTTCTGTGTATTCTTGCCATCTCTTCTTAATATCTTCTGCTTCTGTTAGGTCCATACCTTTTCTGTCCTTTATCAAGCCCATCTTTGCATTAAATGTTCCTTTAGTATCTCTAATTTTCTTGAAGAGATCTCTAGTCTTTCCCATTCTGTTGTTTTCCTCTATTTCTTTGCATTGATCAGTGAAGAAGGCTTTCTTATCTCTTCTTGCTATTCTTTGGAACTCTGCATTCAGACGTTTATATCTTTCCTTTTCTCCTTTGCTTTTTGCTTCTCTTGTTTTCGCAGCTATTTGTAAGCCCCCCCCGCCCCCGCCCCAGACAGCCATTTTGCTTTTTTGCATTTCTTTTCCATGGGGATGGTCTTGATCCCTGTCTCCTGTACAATGTCACGAACCTCATTCCATAGCTCATCAGGCACTCTGTCTATCAGATCTAGGCCTTTAAATCTATTTCTCACTTCCACTGTATAATCATAAGGGATTTGATTTAGGTCATACCTGAATGGTCTAGTGGTTTTCCCTACTTTCTTCAATTTCAGTCTGAATTTGGCAATAAGGAGTTCATGGTCTGAGCCACAGTCAGCTCTTGGTCTTGTTTTTGCTGACTGTATAGAGCTTCTCCATCTTTGGCTGCAAAGAATAGAATCAATCTGATTTCAGTGTTGACCATCTGGTGATGTCCATGTATAGAGTCTTCTTTTGTGTTGTTGGAACAAGGTGTTTGCTATGACCAGTGCATTTTCTTGGCAAAACTCTATTAGTCTTTGCCGTGCTTCATTCCGTATTCCAAGGCCAAATTTGCCTGTTACTCCAGGTGTTTCTTGATTTCCTACTTTTGCATTCCAGTCCCCTATAATGAAAAGGACATCTTTTTGGGGTGTTAGTTCTAAAAGGTCTTGTAGGTCTTCATAGAACCGTTCAACTTCAGCTTCTTCAGCGTTACTGTTGGGGCATAGACTTGGATTACTGTAATATTGAATGGTTTGCCTTGGAAATGAACAGAGATCATTCTGTCGTTGTTGAGATTGCATCCAAGTACTGCATTTTGGACTCTTCTGTTGACCATGATGGCTACTCCATTTCTTCTGAGGGATTCCTGCCTGCAGTAGTAGATATAATGGTGATCTGAGTTAAATTCACCCATTCCAGTCCATTTGAGTTCGCTGATTCCTAGAATGTCGACATTCACTCTTGCCATCTCTTGTTTGACCACTTCCAATTTGCTAGATTCCTGGACCTGACATTCCAGGTTCCTATGCAATATTGCCCTTTACAGCATCGGACCTTGCTTCTATCACCAGTCACATCCACAGCTGGGTATTGTTTTTGCTTTGGCTCCATCCCTTCATTCTTTCTGGAGTTATTTCTCCACTGATCTCCAGTAGCATATTGGGCACCTACTGACCTGGGGAGTTTCTCTTTCAGTATCCTATCATTTTGCCTTTCATACTGTTCATGGGGTTCTCAAGGCAAGAATACTGAAGTGGTTTGCCATTCCCTTCTCCAGTGGACCACATTCTGTCAGATCTCTCCACCGTGACCTGCCCATCTTGGATTGCCCCACGAGCATGGCTTAGTTTCATTGAGTTAGACAAGGCTGTGGTCCTAGTGTGATTAGATTGACTAGTTTTCTGTGAGTATGGTTTCAGTGTGTCTGCCCTCTGATGCCCTCTTACACTATTAGTGGGGATGTAAATTGGTAGAGCCACTATGGAGAATAGTATGGAGGTTCCTTAAGATTCTAAAAACAGAGCTACCATGTGATCCAACAATCCACTTCTGGGCATATATCCAGAGAAAACCATGCTTCAAAAGGATATATGCACCTTAATGTTCAGTGCAGCACTGTTTACAATAACCTCACCAGGGAAGCAACCTAAATATCCATTGACAGATGAATGGATAAAGAGGTTGTGGTACATGCATACAGTAGAATACTAGTCAGTCATTAAAAAGAAGGAAATAATGCCATTTGCAATAATATGGATGTACCTGGAAATTATCATCCTAAGTGAAGTAAGTCAGACAGAGAAAGACAAATATCAAATGATATTGGTTATCTGTGGAATCTGAAAAAAAAATGATACAAATGAACTTATTTACAAAACTGGAACAGACTTATAGACTTAGAAAACAAACTTATGGTTTCCAAAGGAGAAAGGTTGGGAAAGGATAAATTGGGAGTTTGGGATGGACATATACACACTACTATAGATATAATAGATAACCAGAAGGACCTAATGTATAGGACAGGAAATTCTGCTCAGTATTCTGTAACAACCTAAATGGGAAAAGAATTTGGAAAAGAATAGGTAGACATATATGTATGACTAAAGGCTCTTGCTTTTAATTAGGCAGCCTTGTTTCCGTTCCTAGAGTGATTGGGTTGAATCTATCAGTGGGGACTGATGTGGTGAGTAAAAGAGCCGCCAGACACAGTGGAAATGCAGCCCCCATGTGGGAGGACTTGGAAACAGCTGCTTTGGCAGGACATGGCCATTTCAGTGATCGCAGACCAAACAGAGGCCTCCAGATGCAACCCTGAGATCAGAATGTTGCCAGGATGGGTCTGCTTCCAAGAAGAATAGCTGCAGACCCCAGACTGTCTCCTGGCCACTGCAAGCAGAGAGCAACTGACAGGAGCCTAGAGACCATCTTCCCAACTGCTGGGCTTGGGTCCAAAGATAGGGCTGCTCCATGGTGTAGTTTTTACCATAGCCCACAGGGAAACCAGAAAAATGACAAGTTAGTTTTTTTTTTTTTTTATGACTAAAATAATTCAATTTAAACAGTTGTTTTAAATTTCATATTCCTGTTGATATTATTCCTTCTCTCTTTACCTGATATGGAAATGTCTTTTCTTTAACAAGAGTTGGTAATAGTAGACAGTTGTTGTTTAGTCACTAAATCATGTTCAATTCTTTGCCACCCCATGGACTATAGCCCACCAGTCTCCTTTGTCCATGGGATTTCCCTGGCAAGTATACTGGAGTGGGTTGCCATTTCTTTCTCTGAATAGTAGACAGTAGGGTTTTATAAAAACATATTACTAATGTTCTAACTTGAACCCCCACCCTGAACATGAAAAAATATTATAGATCTTTGGAATTCCCAAAGATCTATAGCTTTTTTTTCAAAGCTATGTTTTTTCCAGTAGTCGCATATGGATGTAAGAGTTGGACTATAAGGAAAGTTTAGCACCGAAGAATTGATGCTTTTGAACTATGGTGTTGGAGAAGACTCTTGAGAGTCCCTTGGACATCAAGGAGATCAAACCAGTCAATCTTAAAGGAAATCAGTCCTGAATATTTATTGGAAGGACTGATGCGCTGAAGCTGAATCTTCAATACTTTGGCTACCTGATGAACAGAACCAACTCATTGGAAAAGACCCTGATGCTGGGAAAGATTGAAGGCAGGAGGAAAAGGGGACAACAAAGGATGAGATGGTTGGATGGCATCACCGACTCAGTGGACATGAGTTTGAGCAAGCTCCAGGAGTTGGTGATGGACAGGGAAGCCTGGTATGTGATAGTCCATGGGGTCACAAAGAGTTGGACATGACTGAGCGACCGAACTGAACTGAACTGAACTTGGAATCCCCAAGACTGGGAACTCTTGATCAACTGATGAGTCCAAGTGCCCATGTTCAGTTGGGGAAGATGAGATTTTTAGACTTAAAACAGGTCCTGGAAAGCTGGTTGAAAACTCTGCCTTTAAACAGCCTTGCTGCTTTTATTTATCCTCACCATGTGGTAACTTGGCCATGGTAAGATCAGTGGTGGCCTCCTCCATGCAAGTCAGCCCCTCCAGGCAATCTGGGCAGCATAACATAAGCATTTTCACACATATAAGTCTCAGCCATTTCCCTTCCAACTCTCATTTTCCTTTGATTTTGCAGGGATTCAGATGATACCCACAACTTTTCCTCCCATTTTTAAGATCCATGTTTTACTCCCTAAGAAAAGACAAATACAAGATTTGAAGTTGAGTGGGCATGGCCATTTAACCACTAGTAACTTGTCACTGGCAAGTGATCTAGACTCTCTGATTCTCCAGTTTCCCAATAATTTACTTTCTCTCCACTAGACTAAACCCCCATGTGGGCAGGGACCATGTTGGTCATGTTTGCAATTGTATCTGCAGCATCTAACCATGTCTGGCATATACTTATCACATAGAAAATATGTAATCACTGAATCTCATTCTATAAGGGTTTCAAGGCTGCATTTCTTTATCTGTGGGATGTGGATGATAATGATGCCTCCCACATAAGATTCTAGTAATGCTTTTCAAAGTCTTTGCAAAAAGACAAAATTGCAGATACAAGGGATCATGACAGGGACATTCCAACCCAACCAGGGAATAAGATTTTCTGAGACTCGGTCTTGGGAGGTATCAGCTGAGAAGTAGAATTCATGGAAATCCAGAAAGGCCCAGGGATGGCCCTACAGAGGTTCCCAGAGTGGCTCTCCTAGAAAATAAATGAAAGGGCATGGACTGAGCACAACCTGGCTCTCTCAGACCCAAGCTGCTTTACACAGGTGTCTTTCCTATCAGGAGACACTTTCACAAAGTTGGTATTTGTGTCACACAGGGAGATTTCAAAATGCTGTTATTTGAAAACATGAATGTGTAATGTCTCCCTGGAAATCTACACCTTCTCAGTGAAAGATACAAGTGCAGTCCGAGACAGACATGTTTAATTAGTGTGCAAACTTGACATTTCCAGTGTTTGGACTAGTCAGAGGAAAAGCCAAGAGCAAACGGAGATTTTTTTCTTCATCCCCTCCCCCCTAGCTTGCTGACAGAGAATAATTTATTTGGTTGGAATAAAAATGAATGTCTTTACAATAACAATAAAGAAAAAAATCAGAAGATCCAAGGGTGGGTTTTAAATAATTGTCACTACTAAATATGAATCTCCTGCATCTTCATTCCTGCTGTCCTTGGGTCTCTGCTTGATTCAGTGGCATATCTCCTCCTCCAGTCACTTAGGTGCTGGGCCCCAGAGGCAACTTCACACTGCTCTTTTCATCATCCCCCACATCTGAGACCTGCAATTCCATTTTTAAAATATCTAACAGACCTGAGTCCTTCTTGTCTTTCTCATGTCCATGATTGATTGCAATAGCTTTCTAATGGGTCCTTTCTTCTCCCTTCTCCTTTCTCCCCACCCTAAGCCACCCCACATTTCTGCCAGAGCAAGCTTTGTAGAGCATGCCTCCATTCTCTCCCCTTTATCAAAATTGTCAGTAGTTGCTCATTTACTCAACCTTTCACATGCCAGGCACTGGGCATTGATGGTGACTGATGTTTCCTTAAGATGAAGCCCAAACCTCTAAGCTGGTATTTTGTCAGACCCTGATATGCCCTTCTTGGTTTGCCCCTTCCAGTACCCTCCTACTTTCCATTCTAGACTTGTCCACCATCTAGAATTTCCCCCACACTCGGTACATCCCATGTTCAGGTATATCTTGATTGAGAAACTTCTGTGCACAGTGTTGGACACTTATCCACTTTGTCTTTTATCACCAACACACTATTTACAATAAGGCCAGGGTTCTCATTATTTACAATAAGGCCATGGATAATGCCTTTGCTTATACAAATTCCCCAACCACAATGCCCTTATCCCCTCAAGCTCCCTTATTCTTTTTTTAAAATAAATTTCTAAATTTTCTAAAATACATATTTATATATGTATACAAAAGCTTTTCTACCATGTTTGATAAAGGCTTGAGAAAGAACAACAACAGACAGAGAAATTGAAAAATATAAACCAAATGAAATGGAAGCACTAAATATGAAATAGAAAAAGTGAAACAAACTAGATAAAAATAAAAAATCATCATATATATATAGTCCAGCTGTTTTTAAACAAAGCTGCTCATTAGAAACACATCTGGATCTTTGGAGAAGAATAGTAATACCTGGGAGAAGGAAATGGCAACCCACTCCAGTATTCTTGCCTGGAGAGTCCCACGGACAGAAGAGCCTGGCAGGCCATGGTCCATAGGGTCGCAGAGAGTTGGACATGACTGAAGTGACTAAGCACACATTCACGCAGCAATACCTGGGCATTTGTGTTATTCAAAAAATTCCAGAGTAACTCTGTTATGCTTTTAAAAAGGGATTACAAGTTTTTCTATTAAATTGTAATTTTAGTGATATAGAATTCTATTATTTTCTGTTGGCCAATCATGATACAATGGTATTAAGCAAATAATAGTTGCATAATCACAGTAGTAAAAGAAGTTTATCATGTTTTCATTATTGATAGCCAGACAAAAAATAAAAGATAATTACAATTGCAAGCCATAGTGTAAACATGATTAACCTAACAACATAAAATAATACATACAATTTGGAAAGTTAAGTAGAGTGTTGTGGTAAGAGGAAGCACATACATGTGAGTGTTCTCATCCGCACAGCCAATCTATGGCTTCGGTTGGTGTATTAAATCCATTTACATTTAAGGTAATTATAGATACATATGATCCTATTATTATTATATTATATTATATATATATATATGATCCTATTATTATTAAACAAAAGTTCATTGTTTGGGGATTATTTTGTGTAGGTCTTTTCCTTCACTTGTGTTTTCTGCCTAGAGAAGTTTCTTTAATATTTGTCATGAAGCTGGTTTGGTGGTGCTGAATTCTCTTAACTTTTGCTTGTCTGGAAAGATTTTGATTTCTCCATCAGATCTGAACAAGAGTTTTTCTGGGTAGAGTATTCTTGGTTGTAGTTTTTACCCTTTCATCACTTTAAATATATCATGCCATTCCCTTCTGGCTTGCAGAGTTTCTGTTGGAAATCAGCTGATAACCTTATGGGAGTTCCCTTGTATGATATTTGTCATTTTTCTCTTGTTGCTTTTAATTTTTTATCTTTGTATTTATGTTTTGGTATATTCCTCCTTGGGTTTATCCTGCCTGGGACTGTGTGCATTTCCTGGACTTGGTTGACTATTTCCTTTACCGTGTTATGAAAGTTTTCAGCAATTATTTCTTCAGATATTTTCTTGGGTCCTTTCTGTCTTCTTTTTCTGGGACCCTTATAATGTGAATTTTGGTGCATTTAATGTTGTCCCAGAAGCCTCTTAGGTTGTCTTCATTTTTTTTTTCATTCTTTCTTTTTTTCCCCTATATTCTGTTCTGTGACAATGATATCCACCATTCTGTCTTCCAGGTCACTTATCCATTAATCTGATATTTATTCTTTCCAGTGTATTGCTCATCTGTTTGTTCTTTAGTTCTTCTTGGTCTTTAGTAAACATTTCTTGCATCTTCTCAATCTTTGCCTCCATTCTTTTCTGAGATCCTGGATCATCTTCACTATCATTACTCTGAATTCTTTTTCTGAAAGATTGCCTATCTTCATTTGGTTGTTATTCTGGAGTTGTTGGTTTTTTTTTTTTTTAATATCCAGAGAGATGGTATTCTGGAGTTTTAACTTGCCTCTTTATCTGGGACAAAGCCCTCTGCTTTTTTCTTCCTGGTTAAATTTCTGTGATGTGGTTTTGGTTCCAGCCACCACAGGACTGTGGCTCTACTTGCTTTCTCTCTCTTCCAGCTTCCCTTATTCTTTAATGGCCAAGTTAAATGTCACACCTGATAACTCGTGACTGGTATTAATATCACCCATCTTTAAGTTAGTGCAGCACTCCCTTAAAATTCCTTTATACTACCTGTTACACTTTGCCATGTATGGCAGATATTTCTGATGGCAGAAATTGATCATTGAGGGAACATATCAACCACAACCCAATAAGGGGAAAAACACTCCAATATGTCAAAAAGAGGGAACCTTAGTGATCACAAAGGGTGTAAGAATAGATAAATCAGACAAAGGGTGGCAAGCTAGCCAAAGATTAATGATAACAAGAAGCTGCTACTACCACAAGACTGGGAGGACAGTGGAGAAGGTGGGGTTACTGGACCCTCAGTGACTCTGCAGAAGCTGGAAATGTAGCAGGTCATTCACTGAGAGCATGAGTTTCAGAGGAGATACAGTCATTAACAGGGATGTTGCTAAAGGCAGTAGAAGGGACATAGCCTGGCTCTTCTCTTCCTCTGATCATTTGACTCCATCAGTGTCATCTGACTCAACAAGTGCTGCCTTTGCGGAGCCCTGGGGGAGGTCAGCTGGCTTGAGAACCTGGGTTGCCCTGCCCTGCAGAGCAGGGCAAGGGTGGAATAGTATAGTTCCAGTCCAATACCTATTACTTCTACAAGTAGCACACTTTATTAAAACAACAGCATGATCCATTAGCTCACTTTCAATATGAAAAACCTTACATAACACTTTTAAGAAAAGGCACCCCACTCCAGTACTCTTGCCTGGAAAATCCCATGGATGGAGGAGCCTGGTGGGCTGCAGTCCATGGGGTCGCTAAGAGTCCAACACGACTGAGTGACTTCACTTTCACTTTTCACTTTCATGCATCGGAGAAGGAAATGGCAACCCACTCCAGTGTTCTTGCCTGGAAAACCCCAGGGATGGGGGAGCCTGGTGGCTGCTGTCTATGGGGTCGCACAGAGTTGGACACGACTGAAGCGACTTAGCAGCAGCAGCAGCGGCAGGTATAGCTTATTTTTCTCATTGGCCCTCTGTTACTAGCAGTTCTTCACCTAAATCCAGTCTCTTTGAGTCTGCATGGAGAGAAACCACTTTGACATTTCCAAGGCATTCCTCGCCAAGCTCGGCTCTTAGTTTCTGGGAGTGGCTTCCTTTGCCCTAGTGAGATGCAAGTTCATCATTTTCCACCACTGCTCCTGGACCTTAGAGGCTTTCATTTGCCTCCTTACATTTCCCTCCCCTGGCTCTAAGCTCTCAGGTGTCTCATGGTGGGGTGCTGGGGGCTGGGAGGAAGCACTCCTCTAGTGGCAGTAGAGTGTAAAACTGAGGCTATAGGACCTCAGGTTTGTGTTCAAATCCACCTTCCTATCCTTTCTGGTTATTAACATTAAACTCTGACTTGATCTCTTGAAAGTCACATCTTCCTCATCTGAAGCATGTTGACAATAAGTGGCTCTTGCCTCATGGGGTTATCATGAGGATTAACTAAAATGATTTACTGAGAAAACTAGGTACAGTGCCAAGACTATATATATTTAGTATCTATGAACTATTACTTTTTTTCTCTCAACAGCATCACATCATGGAAGACAATGGATAGTGTAGGTGTGGCAGTCAGCTCTGGGTCCTCAACAACTTGGTTGTTTAATCAAGTAAACAATCTTCTGGTAATCATGTTTTATGTCACTTAGTCTAGTTAAGTTCCCATTCTTTGGGATCATAGTCTTGGACTATCACATCTGGTAGACTGTGAAGTTCTCTCACAATCTAAAGATTGCCTAGTTCTCTCTCACTACATGGAGAGAAACTAAATCCCTGAGTGAGTAAATTATACTTTGTGAAGTGCCTGTGTATGGGTATATGTGTCCCTAAAGAAGAAGCAAGGAGAAAATATACAAATATCTATAAACCTATCACTCAGAGATAACTCAGTTATCATTTTTACATATGACTAGTCTCTTCTTTGTAAATGTATTACTTAAAAAGAAAAATAGAATTGCAGTGTACTCACTGTTTTTAAAGATTTATGTATTTATTTTTGGTTATGCTGTGTCTTAATTGCTGTGCCTGGACTTTCTCTAGTCGTGGTGAGTCGGGGCTACTCTTTGTTGCTATGCATGGGCTTCTCATTGTGGTAGCAATGTTGTGGAGTACTGGCTTAGTTTTCCTGCTGCATGTGAGATCTTCCCAGACCAGGAATCAAACCCATGTCCCCTGCACCAGTAGGTGGATTCCTAACCACTACCAGGGAAGCCTAATGACTATTAAAGTAATTAAAGTTATCCTTTTCCCCCCCAAGTCACACCATCTTCAACATCTTTCCGTGTCAGTATACACCTTTTTAGTGGCTGCACTGGTGCACTGTATATGTTGTGTACATTCATAGGCTTCAGTTTACTTTAGCAAATTTCACTTTTAAAGATTTCCTTCTGTGGACATTTGGGATGTTTCCAACTTTTCACCATCATAAATAATGTCTCCGAAATGCTTCTGAAGAAGACCAAACACCTCCTTTTCCCTGAGCATGTTAAACACATGGGCTAAAATGGATTTTTCATTTTAGGATTGAATTTTCAAGCAAACTTTGTGGTTTCTTTATGAGCTGCCTGCACACAGCAAAGAGTTTTCCTAGCTGCTGTTATTTTATTCCATTCTTGCAGCAAGGCCAGGAGGTCAGAGTCTGCAGGTCAACTTGCAAAGTTTCTGCGAGCAAATCTGGAGAGTAGGTTTAGGACCTGCTGACTCTTTTGGCCTTTGACCAGATGGAATCTATCCAGGTGTTCCCTTCAAGTTGTGGGTCAATGTTAGAGGTGCAGAAGCCTTCTCCATAGTACCACAAATGCCTTATTAAAAATGATGCATGATGTCCCAAGCTGGTTCTAGGATGTATGATGGCATCTTCTGCTTTTCTAAGACCTCTTTGTGTTATAGGAGACTTCTGAAATGTGATCCCTTGAACTGAGAGCATATCTGCTTCATTGACAATGCTAAAGATTTTGGCTGTGTGGATCACAAAAAAACTGTGGAAAATTCTACAAGAGATGGGAATATCAGTCCACCTTACTTGTCTCCTAAGAAGCCTGTATGCAGGACAAGAAGCAACAGTTAGAACCGGACATGAAACAACAGACTGGTTCAAAATTAGGAAAGGAGCACATCAAGGCTGTACATTGTCACCCTGTTTATTTAACTTATATCCAGAGTACATCATGAGAAATACCGGGCTGGATGACTCACAAGCTGGAATCAAGATTGCTGGGAGAAATATCAACAACCACAGATACACAGATGATACCACTTTAATGGCAGAAAGTCAAGAGGAACTGAAGAGCCTCTTGATGAGGGTGAAAGAGGAGAGTGAAAAAGCTGGCTTAAAACTTAACATTCAAAAAACTAAGATCATGGCATTCAGTCCCATCACATCATGGTAAATAGATGGGGTAAAGGGGAAATGATTACAGATTTTATTTTCTTGAGCTTGAAAATCACTTCAGACAATGACTGCAGCCATGAAATTAAAAGACGCTTGCTCCTTGCAAGAAAATCTAGGACAAACCTAGAGAGCATATTAAAAAACAGATACATCACTTTGGCAACAAAGATCAGTATAGTCAAAGCTATAGTTTTTCCAGTAGTCAAGTACAGATATGAGAGTTGGATCATAAAGAAGGCTAAATGCTGAAGAATTGAAGCTTTCAAACTATGGTGCTGGAGAAGACTTGAGAGTCCCTTGGACAGCAAGGAGATCAAACCAGTCAATCCTAAAGGAAATCAATCCTGAATATTCATTGGAAAGACTGATACTGAAGCTGAAACTCCAATACTTTGGCCACCTGGTATGAAAAGCCTACTCATTGGAAAAGAATATGGTTCTGGGAAAGACTGAAGGCAGGAGGAGAAGGGGGTGACAGGGGATGAAATGGTTGGATGGCATCTCTGACTCAGTGGACATGAGTTTGAGCAAAATCCGGGAGATGGTGAAGGACAGGAAGCCTAGTGTCCTGCAGTTCATGGGGTCTCAAAGAGTCAGACATGACTTAGTGATTAAACAACAACTCTCATGCTGATCTCTTGGATTGAGAGCAGCCCCTTGGAGAACAGATCAAACTCTGCAGATTAGAAAGAATTTAGAAGCCAGTGGCTAATAATGCTCTTTGGATGAGTCCAACAAGGTAGTGGCATTAGATATTTGTCAATTCATCTGATAAAATCCACAAATCCCAAGGAAAAGTGACATAGTAATCTGTGAATAGTCAGTACCGCTCCACTAATATTTCTTTTTGCAAAGGATCCTGTATTAGGTTTGTCCTGTATTAGTTTGCTGTGGCTGCCATAACAAAGTACCATTGACTTAAACAACAGAAACTTATTTTCTTATGATTTCAGAGGCTGAAAGTCCAAGATCAGGGTGTTGACAGAGTTGGTTTCTTCTGAGGACCATAAGGAAAGGTATAGGCTGTCTATTTGACTTATAGATGACCATCTTCTGCCTATGTCTTCACATGGTCTTGTCTCTATATGTGTGTGGGTCCAAATTCCCTCTTCTTCTCAGCACACCATTCCTATTGGATTAGGGCCCACACCAATGACATTATTTCAGTTTCGTTATCTCTTTAAAGGCCTTAACTACAAATTCAACCACATTCTGAGATACTAGGGATTAAGAGTTCAGTATATGAATTTGGGAAGGATGCAATTCAGCCCCTAACAGAGTCTAACTACATAAATTTACACAGAATGATCTAAAAAAAATTGTTGCATAGAAAAGGCAAGTTGCAGAATGATACATTCTATGTGCTATCATTT
The DNA here is from genome assembly GCF_055505025.1 of Bos grunniens. Taxonomy (NCBI): domain Eukaryota; kingdom Metazoa; phylum Chordata; class Mammalia; order Artiodactyla; family Bovidae; genus Bos; species Bos grunniens. Next base: position 17,676,007 of record NC_141182.1, read on the forward strand.
ACAAAAAAATTTTGAAGCGTATATATTAATGTCATACCTTTGTTTATGAATTCATAAATAATAGAGACATGGACAGAAAGGATAAACACAAACTCTATAGCAGTTGTTCTCCCTGTGGAAGGAGAGAGAGATGGACTCATGAAGGTTTAAAAAGGTAAATTTGACTGTGTCTATAATGTATTTTAGAGCATTTATGACAAAATATCAATATTTGTTCATTCTAGGGGGTGATTGCACATATGTTAAGCAGAATATTTTGTATTCTTCTGCATTTCTTATATTTCCTATTTTAAAAGTGGAGAAAAGAGAACATTGAAGAAAGTCTTGTTCTACTTTGGTTCTCCAGTGTCTTGGGGGGGTGGGTGATAAGTTTACTCTAGTTTCTTTCTTAAGGTTGGTAGAATATATGACCCTCAAGTGTGTGAATACTTCATGAAAAAGGCTCTTATCATTAAGGGTCTAGTCCCTCAAAACATGACTGCATAGGCCTCTAAAATAGAACTGTAGAAATCAACAGGATGGAGCCTGACCCCTTTGCAGCCTCCATACAGAAAGATGGCTAAGAGCTCTTCACAGCCTTTTTACTTTCCCAATATAACTTCCTCTTCCTTCCATCTCAAGCCCTCCGAACCCCCACCTCCTTCCTCTCCTCCATGTATACCAAGTGCCTGTGAAGTGTTTACCAGCCTCAGGTGGGAAGAAGGCTCGCTGCCCCAAAGATTTCAGAAGGGAGCAGTGGAATAGCCTGCATCCAGGGAGCTGCCAGGGAGGATGACTTCCCAGTTCTGTGAAAGGGAAAAAGTCATCATACCTAACATGCTTAGGTAAACATTTGGGAAATACAAAATTTTGTAAGTACTGTCTTTTCTCCATGTTCTCTGTTTTTGTATTTCTGGGTCATGCTGAGTTCAAGGGAAATTTTGTGTGGTAGCCTAGTGATGAGGAGCTTCTGAATAAAGAGTGGCTTTGGGGGGTGGGGGCTGGGGAGAGGTTCTGGGTTGCTCGATTTGGAGATGGCCATATTTTGACATTTGTAGCCATAGTGTTAAAATGTATAGTGTCCCAAAGAACCAATCCTTCCTTGGTCCCAGCTGCCACAACCTCACCCAAGCTCTGAGGGGTCCTGCAATGCAACTCAGCCACCAGCCTCATCCCTTTAGAAAGCCAGTGAAATCTTTGTGCTTCTTCCATGACTAGAGTCAAGAAGGCTTGAGAAATGCTAAGGGCAAACCTCTCATTGCTTATATAATTCCCTCTACTCGTCCAGGCTACAAACTGTGAGGAACTATGTTGTTTCATCTCCACACTGAACATGAAGCTTTTTCTTAGGGGGCCTGCAGTATTTCCAGACTGAATCCATAGAAATAAAAAACAAGTTATCCAGTTCAAAAATTTTCTCTAACATGGTGAGGAATGAAGATCAGAGTCTGAGTTAGCTAGGCCTATCTATTGGTTGATAAATAAGGCAACGCTTGAAATTTAGAATATGTGTTTCCTCTTGACAACTATGGTCTTTAAAATGTTATCTTTCAGACTCAAAGCTAACCAGGAAAATAAGAAGTACAGGAAATGAATATGCATCAGAAACTACTATTGCTATAATGCATACAAGAACATCTTGGAGAGTAGGGACTCAGCACAATCTAAGTGAAGAGCCAGTGGTCCCATCAATGCTTGTTAAACTGAAGGAAAAAAAAAAATAAAGGATATTCCACTCCACCTCACTCACCTCCTGCCCTCTGCCATACCAGTGTCACTAGAAGTATACCAGATGGCTGAAGTATCAGTCGTAAACTCTACCTTATTGTCTACTCAAGTCTAAATAAATTATCCTGGGTTGTTTCCTCTATGCCTCTCCTTCATTCACCTAATAGAAATTTGTCCAAGTGCTTTAAAATGTCACACCTGAAGTTAGCTCAGCTTGAAAAGTTTAAAAATAGTCAACTCAAGGAACAAAGGTGTTTACCAGAAACACACACTGTTAACAGTTCCTCCTAGACACATTTCAAGTTCCCACAGGGTGGCAGAGTTTATATATGAACAGGGACCCTCCCACTTCCTTCTCCTGCTCTCTGCCAGTCTTCAATATCAAAAATCCTTTCTTCTTGGGCAAGTCAGTTATGCTCCAGTCCTAGGAAGATGAGCACAAGATAAGTTTCTCTTCTTGCATCTGAATCCTTGACTCTTTGTCAAAATCTGATTGCTTCCATCTCTTTCATTATTGATGATATAAAAAACTACAAGTTTTGTCCTAACACCTATCATGCTGTATTACAATCTTTGATTGTTTTGCTTATAGATAGGCAGTGTAGTAATTAAAAGCAAAGGCTTTGGAACAGGATTGCTTGAGTTCAGACTCCTGGCTCTGATACTTGCTGCTGCTGCTGCTGCTGCTGCTGCATCGCTTCAGTCATGTCTGACTCTGTGCGACCCCATAGACGGCAGCCCACCAGGCTCCCCCGTCCCTGGGATTCTCCAGGCAGGAACACTGGAGTGGGTTGCCATTTCCTTCTCCAATGGATGAAAGTGAAAAGTGAAGGTGAAGTCACTCAGTTGTGTCAAACTCTTCATGACCCCATGGACTGTGACCTACCAGGCTCCTCCACCCATGGGATTTTCCAGGCAAGAGTACTGGAATGGGGTGCCATCACCTTCTCCACTGATACTTGCTAGGTGTGTGAATTGAGGCAAGAAATTAAACTCTCTTTTTCCTGGTTGCCTCATCTATGCTGCTGCTGCTGCTAAGTCACTTCAGTCATGTCCAACTCAGTGCGACCCCATAGATGGCAGCCCACCAGGCTCCCCCATCCCTGGGATTCTCCAGGCAAGAACACTGGAGTGGGTTGCCATTTCCTTCTCCAATGCATGAAAGTGAAAAGTGAAAGTGAAGTCACTCAGTCGTGTCCAACCCTCAGCGACCCCATGGACTGCAGCCTTCCAGGCTCCTCCATCCATGGGATTTTTCCAGGCAAGAGTACTGGAGTGGGGTGCCATTGCCTTCTCCATGCCTCATCTATAGAATAGGAATAATAAGAGTTCTTTCCCATAGGGTTGTGATAAGAAGTAAATGAATTAATATATGTTATCCCTTGGAATAGTACTTGATAGGCAGCACACTTTATATAAGTGTTTACTAATACTAATATTTATCTGGATCCTTTTCCTAATTGCAAGTACTCTAATGGGTTGATGACTTCAGAACCATGGACAGGGCCTGACACAGACTAAAAAGCTTTGTTATAATTTTTGAAGCCCTTTAAAAAAAAATACTTAATTCATTTATCTGACTGTGTCAGGTTTTAGTTGCACCACATGGGGATCCTCGTTGCATCATGCAAGATCTTTCATTGCAGCATATCAACACTAGTTGTTGCACACAGGCTCAGAGCGTGCAGTCTCAGTTGCTCTGCAGCTTGTGGGATTTTAGTTCTCTGGCTAGGATCGAACCCACATCCTACGCATTTCAAGATGGATCCTTAACTACTGGACCACCAGGGAAGTCCCGAAACCCTTTACAATGACATGTTTAGCATAAATAGGTTTTGGGTAAACAATTGAAAGAGCACAGTTTCACCTTTTCGGGGTCATCTCTGCACCCAGCACTCCTACCATCTGTCCTCAAGTGCACTTACTTTCTGCTCACCCTTTCTCTGACTATTCCCAGTACCAGTCATATGAACCAAATCCTGGTCATCATTTTGGATTTATCTGGAATGGTGGTATGCGACAGGGCATGGAGGGGCATTTTCACAGCCTGGAGATGCTGATGTTTATGTATGCTCAGAAGTCTCCATCTCATGAGACCTTCCTAGGCAATCCAATCTAAATGACAACATTTCTTACTCCTCTTCCATGCTTTAATCTTTCTCCTTAGCATTTATTGCTATTTAACATGTTATTTTTTTAAATTTTACTTGCATACCTTTCTTATGATCTGCCTTTGCCACTGGAATGTAAAGTCCATGAGGGGAGCCATATTTATCTTTTATTTACCTCTGTATCCTTAGATTCTAGAGCAGTGCCTGATACATAATAGGGTTTGATAAATATTTTTGAATGATTACATACACACCTGCTTTTAGTAACATAATTAATACAAGGCAAATTGGAAGTGGTCAAACAAGAGATGGCAAGAGTGAACATCGACATTTTAGGAATGAATCTGAGAACTAAAATGAACTGGAATGGATGAATTTAACTCAGATGGCCATTATATCATGGTACATCATGAGTACATCATGAGAAACGCTGGTCTGGATGAAACACAAGCTGGAATCAAGCTTGCCTGGGGAAATATCAATATGCAGATATGCATATGACACCACCTTTATGGCAGAAAGCGAAGAAGAACTGAAGAACCTCTTGAAAGTGAAAGAGGAGAGTGAAAAAGTTCACTTAAAACTCAACATTCAGAAAACTAAGATCATTGCATCTGGTCCCATCAATTCATGCAAATAGATGGGGAAACAGTGAAAACAGTGACTGACTTTATTTTGGGGGGGCTCCAAAATCACTGCAGATGGTGACTGCAGTCATAAAATGAAAAGACGCTTGCTCCTTGGAAGAAAAGCTTTGGCCAACCTAGACAGCATATTAAAAAGCAGAGACATTACTTTGCCAACAAAGGTCCAACTAGTCAAAGCTACTGTTTTCCCAGTAGTCATGTATGCATGTGAGAGTTGGGCTATAAAGAAAGCTGAGCATCGAAGAACTGATGCTTTCGAACCATAGTGCTGGAGAAAACTCTTGAGAGTCCCTTGGGCTACAAGGGGATCCAACCAAGCCATCCTAAAGGAAATCAGTCCTGAATACTCACTGGAAGGACTGATGCTAAAGCTGAAATTCGAATACTTTGGCCACGTGATGCGAAGAACTGACTCCTTGGAAAACACTCTGATGGTGGGAAAGATTCAAAGCAGGGTGAGAAGCGGACAACAGGGGATGAGATCGTTGGATGGCCTCATCAACGCGATGGATATGAGTTTGAGTAAGCTCTGGGAGTTGATGATGGACAGGGAAGACTGACGTGCTGCAGTCCATGGGGTCGCAAAGAGTCGGACACAGCTGAGCGACTGAAATGAACTGAACTGAATTCATACAAACCTCCTGAGCTAGAGATATAATTTTGTCTTTATGCATACACCTAGTTAACTGCCCTCCTCCAAGTCATAGCGTGCAACCTTAAAGTAGATCAAGACTGCCAACATGTTGTCATCGGGATAACAGAGAGATGATCTTAGTAAGGTCTAAAAGCAGGAGGAAAACATTCACTTGACATTTAACAGTCCATTGAAACAGCAACCTGATGCAGAGAATCAGTGCATTTCCAGCAGCTGCCTGCTTCCTTGCCAGTAAATGTTTTCCTTGGTTCTGTGTTCAGACGTGACCCTACAATAGAACATGGCAGACTCTGAGGGAAACATTAGCTTTCAAGTCCAGGGCCACCCACACCTCTATGACGACATGTAAGGAGAGACACTGTGAGACTCTAACTGGCTGGCATACAGGAACTCTTGTTTGTTAAGTCCCTACTATGTTTCAGGTGCTCTACCAGGGATCTTATAAAAATGATACCACTTAATCCTCAAATACTCCATGGAGTAATAAGCATCCTGAGTACCAATTCATAAGTAAGAAAACAGTAAAAAAAATTTTTTAAAAGAAAGAAAGAAAACAGTGATTCAGGCACATTAAGTTACTTGTCAAGGCCCCAGAGCAGGTCAGTTACAAAGCCAGGGTTTTAATTCAAGCCCAAGGCTTTTCTACTACATCACATTTTCCTCCTCTGAGTGTGAGGTACTGTGGCTGCCTGTTCTCATGGGGCCAAGGATCAGGTTAATCACTTCTACTCACAATACACTGGTCACAAGTAGTCCACAGACTATACCCAATCAAAAGGGACTCATGAAGTCAAATAATACCATGTTCCAGAAACAGGGAAAAATCAAAATATTTTGCAAAAAGCATTGATGACTGCATCAGTTTCTAAAGCACTAGCAGCTCAGCAAAATCTGAGGTGTGGACTGTGCCCTTCATGGCTGAGAATGGATTTCCCACTGATTTGTTCAAAGCAAATAAAGAGTAGACATAGTTCCTGCGCTCAGGCATCTGTGGACTTTCCACCTACTAAATGTGTTTGAATTGAAACAAATATATTTTAATTTTATAACAGGGATTTAGGCTCAGTCAACACTTCCATGGATGGATTATTACAATCAAGCACAGCCTGAGCTACAAGCTAACAAAAAGCCGTGCTTCATATCAGAAGGGTGAGCCTTGACCTATCCATTGGTCTTCCCAGACATCTTCATTTACTAGTAATACCACTCTCCAAAAATGGACAGACAAGGAGCTTGGAGTGGTTATGAATTTTCCTGTGTTTGATTAAAACCCCATTTTCAGTGCTGAGGTCAAGAGAGTCCCTGCTGCAGCCTTTGAAGCAATAACCGGCTGCCTACAATGAATGACAGCAATCTGGCTTGAGGCCGAGGGATGGCGGCCATGTGGGATGAGGTCACAATGATCCAGCCTCTTATGTAACAATTCCGCAGTCACTGAAAACCTGCTTTGTGTATTAATATTAGACCACACCTCAATAAGAGGTGTAGAGAAGCTGTGGAAACAGAGAACAGAGACCCAGTGGAACAGAGCTGGGGTGCAGTGGCTCTGTGGAGGAGCCACTGACTGCCCTGGAGCAGGAAGTTGAAATGAACCTGAGATGAGCCTGGTAGACAGCTCATGGCCAGGAGGGCCCAGAGACCACTTGCTTCTCTCATCCAAAGGGCCAGTGGAGTGGGGGTGGGGTGGAGCTGTTCCTTCATTCTCTGTGACATTTGGAGGGTGAGCTCTGTTCCACACTATTAGCCTGTGGCAAGCATGCGGTGACATGAGACTCTGCTCCATCCCCCAGCCCATAAAGCCTGCCCCTGCTGCACAGTGAAAATTACAGCTTATATTACAGGGCGCGTGTTGGGGAAGTAGCCGGAGGTTGCTGATACCATCAGAGTTCAGGTATCTTTATTGCGAATTGTGAAATGAAACTGTGTTACCCATGTGCCCAAATTTGAACGAGAAAGCTTTCCTCCCCAAACAAAGAAAAAAAAAAAAAACAATAACTGGAGCTCTGATTTTTCTTTTCTGTAAAATTATTGTAGCAAGCTGTAGCCAGGAATCTAGTACTTTTTTTTTTTCCACTTAAGAAAGAGCAAGTTTTCCCCAGAATAAAGTGGCAGGCACTCTAAGGCCCAAAGGAAAAAGATCATCATTGCCACAGCAGGCCTCTAGGGCAGCAGCTTCAGGAAGGGTTTCTGGAAGTACCAGGGTACCAGAGTGATACCAGGAAGGATGCTTGTTAGTCTCTCAGTCATGTCCAACTCTTTGTGATCCTGTGGACTGTAGCCTGCCAGGCTCCTCTGTCCATGGAATTCTCCAGGCAAGAATACTAAAGTGGAGTGCGTAGGGGAACAATAATGGAGATCCAGGGGTCAGGACTCAGAAGCCCCACTCAGTGCTACATGCAGCACCTCTACTTTAGTCATTTAAAATACTGGGGGGATAGGGTGGGGAGGGAACCTTCTCTGGTGATATAGTGGCTAAGACCCTGCACACTCCCAATGCAGGGGGCCAGGGTTTGATCCCCACTCAGAGAACTAGATCCCACATGCTGCAAATAAAGATCCTGCGTGCCACAACCTAGACCTGGAATAGCCAAATAAATAAAAGAAAGAAATATTTTAAAATATATAAAATATTAAAAATAAAATCGGTCTGACTATGATTTTGTTAGAATTATTTTTGTTTGTTTTTCACAGTTTTAAAAGTTGTTTTCACTAAGGAAAACCCTGGTAAAGAATCTGCCTGCAATGCAGTAGACACAGGAGATGTGGGTTCAGTCCCTGGATCAGAAAGACCTCGTGGAGGAGGAAATGGCAACCCATTCCAGTATTCATGCTGGGAGAATCTCATGCACAGAGAAGCTTCATTGATTACAGTCTGTGGGATCGCAAAGAGCCAGACATGACTGAGCACACACACAAACTGTGGTGGACAACATCAGAAAAATAATGGTCTCTGAAGGGTATTGGCAGAAATTATCTGCAAAGGGACATGAAATACCCCATATCATAACAGGGGTTTGGGTTACATGGGTGAAGGTATTTGTCAAAACTCATCCAGTAATACATGTAAGATTTATGCATTTCACTCTGTAAATTCTCAAAAGAAAAAACCATAAACAAATATTGAACTCTAGTTGATAATATGCATGCTGCGGTGTTTAGGAGAGAATGTACTGATGCTTGCAATTTACATTAATGCCCCCAAAACAAAGCTGGGTTGCTGGATGGAGAGTGGAATGGATTGGCAGATAGACATGTAATATAATAAAACAAGTAAAGTGTCTGGTAGAATCTAGATCATGGGTGTACTGATGTTCACTGAAAATTCTTTGGATTTTTCTCTATGTTTGAAAATATTCATAATAAAATACTGAGGAAAAGATAACTTTTATTAAATGAACATTTTGCAAACTTTGCTGATTGGAATCCCCTGGAATATTGCTTTTAAAAGTGAAACTTCTAGGAAATTTTCTTAGAGATTCAGCTTCAGTAGAGCTGGGGTGGAGCCTCTGCTCTCTGCGTTTTTAAGCAGCCCTCTCAGGTGAGCCTGATAATGGGGCATGTTTGAGGAACATTGCCTTAAGTTAACTTTCCCCTGTGAAATTGATATTGAATGTGGAAAAAAAAATATGACCAATGGAATGTTGAGTCACTAGGCCCTGGCTACCTCAATCAGACCAGAAACCTCACGTTTATCAGGGTCATTACGAAGTGCGATGAGTTTGGAAAAACACCAATTTTGGAAACCTCTGCTCAAAGAGAAAAGAATATCTCAGTGAAGTTCTGGCTGGACCTGTTCCTAAAATTCCCTCCAAACGTATGATTAAGTTGTAAGTTAGGGGGATGAAATGGCTAGTTGACTACCCTTTTCCTGTGGAGCTGAGACTCTCATTGCAGGGGAACATCTCTGGCTTTCTCTTGGGTCCTCCTAAAGCCTTAAGGAATGAAAGCCAGCCTGAAGAAGGAGAGAATTACACCTCATGCCTTCACCACCCACAGAACACTGATTAACACTGACATCGCATGTCTACTCCCTCTCCATAGGGCATTATGCTATGGCCAGGCTGCAGTGGAGGCCGAGGCACAAAGAAGAGTGTGACTCAGCAGCTGCCCTCAGAGAGAGTCTGCTCCAGCTGGGGGAGCCAGACTAGCACAGATGAACCAGGGAGTGGGCAGAGCCCCCAGGTTAGTGCTGGATGGATCCTGATGAGAGGAGAGCTGGTGAGTGCTGGCACAAGCAGGGCAGCCTCCTGGAGAACACGAGACCCCATGTGCACTCAGAGAACTGGGCAAAGTTGCTTTACAGGAAGAAGAGTAGCAGAAAACCAGAGGAGTCTGTGCTGCTGGTAGCATGACAGTCTGAGCACATAAAAAGCAGAAGTTTCTGTTAGCAGTGTATGTTAATACAGAGTGAAGTGTCAAAAATGCGCAAGGAAAAAAAACACAAAGCAGCTCTCCTCTTGGAAGGAGGAAGAAACAAAAAGAGGGGTGGGGCTAAACTGTACTAGCTTATTTCCCAAGAGATGAAGAAACAAAGAATAAAAAAGAAAGATAGACTCACTTTGATCTTCATTTTATAATCTCCCATTGATGCACTTAACAGGTGATCTTCAAACCCCCAATTTTGATGAAACCTGCCAAGATGTTGCAGGGAACTGCAGCAAACAGCGCTGTAATGCCCACAACCAGCCTGATGATGTCATTAGCAGCCTCCCAGGGTCCAGCACCCTAACTGCACCACTGTCTCTTTCTTTTTCACATCAAAAGTGATATGAAAGATGCTGTTATATCTGTTTGCATGAGCTCTGAATGATAAAAATTAAGGTCCAAACTTAGCTCCTACTTTCAGGGTTGGCATCTCTCACCAGACGGTGGGTTCTAGAGCGTAGGTGAAAGTCAAGTCAGCCCAATTTGCTCTTTCAGTTCAGTTCAGTCTCTCAGACGTGTCCGACTCTTTGTGATCCCATGAATCGCAGCACGCCAGGCCTCCCTGTCCATCACCAACTCCCGGAGTTCACTCAGACTCACATCCATCGAGTCAGTGATGCCATTCAGCCATCTCATCCTCTGTCGTCCCCTTCTCCTGCCCCTAATCCCTCCCAGCATCAGAGTCTTTTCCAATGAGTCAACTCTTCACATGAGGTGGCCAAAGTATTGGAGTTTCAGCTTCAGCATCATTTCTTCCAAAGAACACCCAGGGCTGATCTCCTTTAGAATGGACTGGTTGGATCTCCTTGCAGTCCAAGGGACTCTCAAGAGTCTTATCCAACACCACAGTTCAAAAGCATCAATTCTTTGGTGCTCAGCTTTCTTCACAGTCCAACTCTCACATCCATACATGACCACAGAAAAAACCATAGCCTTGACTAGACAGACCTTTGTTGGCAAAGTAATGTCTCTGCTTTTCAATATGCAATCTAGGTTGGTCATAACTTTCCTTCCAAGGAGTAAGCGTCTTTTAATTTCATGGCTGCAGTCACCATCTGCAGTGATTTTGGAGCCCAAAAAAATGAAGTCTGACACTGTTTCCACTGTTTCCCCATCTATTTCCCATGAAGTGATGGGACCAGATGCCATGATCTTCGTTTTCTGAATGTTGAGCTTTAAGCCAACTTTTTCACTCTCCTCTTTCACTTTCATCAAGAGGCTCTTTAGTTCCTCTTCACTTTCTGCCATAAGGGTGGTGCCATCTGCATATCTGAGGTTATTGATATTTCTCCTGGCAATCTTGATTCCAGCTTGTGTTTCTTCCAGTCCAGCGTTTCTCATGATGTACTCTGCATATAAGTTAAATAAGCAGGATGACAATATACAGCCTTGACGTACTCCTTTTCCTATTTGGAACCAGTCTGTTGTTCCATGTCCAGTTCTAACTGTTGCTTCCTGACCTGCATATAGGTTTCTCAAGAGGCAGATCAGGTGGTCTGGTATTCTCATCTCTTTCAGAATTTTCCACAGTTTATTGTGATCCACACAGTCAAAGGCTTTGGCATAGTCAGTAAAGCAGAAATAGATGTTTTTCTGGAACTCTCTTGCTTTTTCCATGATCCAGCAGATGTTGGCAATTTGATCTCTGGTTCCTCTGCCTTTTCTAAAACCAGCTTGAACATCTGGAAGTTCACGGTTCATGTATTGCTGAAGCCTGGCTTGGAGAATTCTGAGCATTACCTTACTAGCGTGTGAGATGAGTGCAATTGTGCAGTAGTTTGAGCATTCTTTGGCACTGCCTTTCTTTGGGATTGGAAGGAAAACTGACCTTTTCCAGTCCTGTGGCCACTGCTGAGTTTTCTAAATTTGCTGGCATATTGAGTGCAGCACTTTCACAGCATCATCTTTCAGGATTTGAAATAGCTCAACTGGAATTCTATCACCTCCACTAGCTTTGTTCATAGTGATGCTTTCTAAGGCCCACTTGACTTCACATTCCAGGATGTCTGGCTCTAGATGAGTGATCACACCATCGTGATTATCTGGGTCGTGAAGATCTTTTTTGTACAGTTCTTCTGTGTATTAGCAATGGCTTAAAATCACCAGTTAAGTCCAGTACTCTGTGCCATGTGGGGTCAGCTCTAAGTAGAGACTTACACACCTCAGCCTGTATTTATGAACATTTGTCCTTTAAAAATGGAAACCCACTAACAGTGGCAAGTGGTATTTGAATGATTGCAGGCTTCTCATTCCAGTCTTATTCCTAAGCAAAAAAATCACTAGAATCACTTCAATTGCTTTTTTTAAAAAAATATTTTTTCTAGCAACATCTGGGTAGTCTCCTTAACATAGAGAAGATTCACATAGGTTGTGGCTTCACTGCTTCCCTGAGCTAAGTATAAATGAACAGGAAACTCCTGAAAATAATGGCAATGACCCTACTCCTCCCACCCCAACAGGCATGACATACAGTGTTAGTCTTTGTGCTGCATCTTACGTTCGAGAGAGCAGCTGTGTATCCAACACCAGTGTAAGTGGCAACTGATAAACACATAGATATTCCAATCACTGGTCCTACCGGGAGAAGGGGTGTGAGTAGTAACTGCTGAAACCTGAGAGGCAGCGGGAGTGTGGGAGATGGGGAGTCCACACTTAAAGCACCCTGTCCTCATGATCCAGTCAGCTCATAGGCCGGAAAAGGAAATGGATTGGACATCCTCATGCTTGTCCTCCCGGATTCCTGCTCACTGTCACTCAGCATCTCCTTAGACCAAAAATTGCAAGCTGGTGGCTCACAAATGCTTTTTTGTTTTTTGAAAATTTAGCTACATTTACATCATCATTCCCATTCCAGTCTTCTCTTGAAGCATCAGGGGACCTAACAGCTCTGGGCCTGCCTCACCTTAGCAACAAGATGCTGAAACTGTGTAATAGCACCCCCTTCTCTGAAAGAACACTCTTTGATACAGAAAAATATCCATTCATCCAGATAAACTTGTCTTTGTTTTTTTTTGGTTTTGAATCAAGGCAAATTGGAAGTGGTCAAACAAGAGATGGCAAGAGTGAATGTCGACATTCTAGAATCAACGAACTCAAATGGACTGGAATGGGTGAATTTAACTCAGATGACCATTATATCTACTACTGTGGGCAGGAATCCCTCAGAAGAAATGGAGTGGCCATCATGGTGAACAAAAGAGTCCGAAATGCAGTACTTGGATGCAATCTCAAAAATGACAGAATGATCTCTGTTCATTTCCAAGGCAAACCATTCAATATCACAGTAATCCAAGTCTATGCCCCAACCAGTAATGCTGAAGAAGCTGAAGTTCAACGGTTCTATGAAGACCTACAAGACCTTTTAGAACTAACACTCAAAAAAGATGTCCTTTTCATTATAGTGGATTGGAATGCAAAAGTAGGAAGTCAAGAAACACCTGGAGTAACAGGAAAATTTGGCCTTGGAATATGGAATGAAGCACAGCAAAGACTAATAGAGTTTTGCCAAGAAAATGCACTGGTCATAACAAACACCCTGTTCCAACAACACAAGAGAAGACTCTATACATGGACATCACCAGATGGTCAACACCGAAATCAGATTGATTATATTCTTTGCAGCCCAAGATGGAGAAGCTCTATACAGTCAGCAAAAACAAGACCAGGAGCTGACTGTGGCTCAGACCATGAACTCCTTATTGCCAAATTCAGACTGAAATTGAAGAAAGTAAGGAAAACCACTAGACCATTCAGGTATGACCTAAATCAAATCCCTTATGATTATACAGTGGAAGTGAGAAATAGATTTAAGGGCCTAGATCTGATAGATAGAGTGCCTGATGAACTATGGAATGAGGTTCATGACATTGTACAGGAGACAGGGATCAAGACCATCCCCATGGAAAAGAAATGTAAAAAAGCAAAATGGCTGTCTGGGGAGGCCTTACAAATAGGTGTGAAAAGAAGAGAAGCGAAAAGCAAAGGAGAAAAGGAAAGATATAAGCATCTGAATGCAGAGTTCCAAAGAATAGCAAGAAGAGATAAGAAAGCCTTCTTCAGTGACCAATGCAAAGAAATAGAGGAAAATAATAGAATGGGAAAGACTAGGGATCTCTTCAAGAAAATCAGAGATACCAAAAGAACATTTCATGCTAAGATGGGCTTGATAAAGGACAGAAATGGTATGGACCTAACAGAAGCAGAAGATATTAAGAAGAGATGGCAAGAATACACAGAAGAACTGTACAAAAAAGATCTTCACAACCCAGATAATCACGATGGTGTGATCACTGACCTAGAGCCAGACATCCTGGAATGTGAAGTCAAGTGGGCCTTAGAAAGCATCACTACGAACAAAGCTAGTGGAGGTGATGCAATTCCAGTTGAGCTATTTCAAATCCTGGAAGATGATGCTGTGAAAGTGCTGCACTCAATATGCCAGCAAATTTGGAAAACTCAGCAGTGGCCACAGGACTGGAAAAGGTCAGTTTTCCTTCCAATCCCAAAGAAAGGCAATGCCAAAGAATGCTCAAACTACTGCACAATTGCACTCATCTCACACGCTAGTAAGGTAATGCTCAGAATTCTCCAAGCCAGGCTTCAGCAATATGTGAACCGTGAACTTCCAGATGTTCAAGCTGGTTTTAGAAAAGGCAGAGGAACCAGAGATCAAATTGCCAACATCTGCTGGATCATGGAAAAAGCAAGAGAGTTCCAGAGAAACATCTATTTCTGCTTTATTGACTATGCCAAAGCCTTTGACTGTGTGGATCACAATAAACAGTGGAAAATTCTTCAAGAGATGGGAATACCAGATCACCTGACCTGCCTCTTGAGAAATTTGTATGCAGGTCAGGAAGCAACAGTTAGAACTGGACATGGAACAACAGACTGGTTCCAAATAGGAAAAGGAGCACGTCAAAGCTGTATATTGTCACCCTGTTTATTTAACTTATATGCAGAGTACATCATGAGAAACGCTGGACTGGAAGAAACACAAGCTGGAATCAAGATTGCCAGGAGAAATGTCAATAACCTCAGATATGCAGATGACACCCCCCTTATGTCAGAAAGTGAAGAGGAACTAAAAAGCTTCTTGATGAAAGTGAAAGTGGAGAGTGAAAAAGTTGGCTTAAAGCTCAACATTCAGAAAACGAAGATCATAGCATCCGGTCCCATCACTTCATAGGAAATAGATGGGTAAACAGTGGAAACGTGTCAGACTTTATTTTTCTGGGCTCCAAAATCACTGCAGATGGTGACTGCAGCCATGAAATTAAAAGACGCTTACTCCTTGGAAGAAAAGTTATGACCAACCTAGATAGCATATTCAAAAGCAGAGACATTACTTTGCCAACAAAGGTTCATCTAGTCAAGGCTATGGTTTTTCTTGTGGTCATGTATGGATGTGACAGTTGGACTGTGAAGAAGGCTGAGCCCTGAAGAATTGATGCTTTTGAACTGTGGTGTTGGATAAGACTCTTGAGAGTCCCTTGGACTGCCAGGAGATCCAACCAGTCCATTCTGAAGGAGATCAGCCCTGGGATTTCTTTGGAAGGAATGATGCTGAAGCTGAAACTCCAGTACTTTGGCCACCTCATGTGAAGAGCTGACTCGTTAGAAAAGACTCTAATGCTGGGAGGGATTAGGGACAGGAGGAGAAGGGGACGACAGAGGATAAGATGGCTGGATGGCATCACTGACTCAATGGATGTGAGTCTGAGTGAACTCCGGGAATTGGTGATGGACAGGGAGGCCTGGCGTGCTGCGATTCATGGGGTCGCAAAGAGTCGGACACGACTGAGCGACTGATCTGATCTGATAGTTTCGTTTGCTTCCCTTGTGGCGCTAGTGGTAAAGAACCCACCTGCCAATGCAGGAGACATGAGATGAGGGTTTGATCCCTGGGTCAGAAAGATCCCCTGGAGGCGGGCACAGAAACCCACTCCAGTATTCTTCCCTGGAGGATTCCATGGACAGAGGAGCCTGCTGGGCTACAGTCCATAAGATCACTGAGAGTTGGACACAACTGAAGCGACTTGGCTGCACACACATAGTTTCTTTACAGTGTGTTAGTTTCTGCTCTACAACAAAGTGAATCGGGTGTGTATATATATATATATATATATATATATATATGCATATGTCACCTTCCTCTTGGACTTCCCTCCCACCTCCTCCCCTCCATCCAACCCTCTAGGTCACCCCAGAACACTGAGCTGAGCTCCTTGTGTTGTACAGCAGGTTCCCACTAGCTATCCATTGTACTTGTTTTTATTGTCAACTTGCCACTGATGGCCTGGCCTAGGAGATCCTACTCTGCCTTGGTGGTCAAAGAGTTGGTGGACATGTGGGCAGAGACAAGTGGTTCTTGGATACATTCTCTTGGTAGTTCTGCCCCCAAACAGATAGATACTGAGCCACTTCCCTGGGGCAGGGGCTGGCAGGTGGGGAAGGCTAATCTCAGATCTGACCCGTGACATCACACCAGCCATCAGGGAGCGTTGGCCGTGCAGGTTTCTGCTAATGGAGGTTGAGTATAACCCTCAGTCCCAGCGGCTGAGACTGACACTCTGTTTCACAGAGGAAACTGACAAAGGTAAAGACACAACACGCCTCAACTGGGGAAAGAGACAGATGCCACGCAACGCCTCGTGCTTTCCCTGCAAGACTGATCTTCCTGTGAGGAAGGCATGCTTCTGGGCAGGCAAATTTTTCCTAAACTCGAGGCAGATGGAGGTGAGGATCACTGAAACGGAACTGTTGAACTAGAGCGTTTGCAAATAGTTTAGCAACTGCCTAGTTCTCCCTTCTCCCACATCTACCTACAATTTTAATTTTCTCATTAGTGCTTGAGAATTGTTCTGTAAACAGCACAGCCCCTAATTGACTTCTGCAGCGAGACACAATTCAGTGGACGCAGGTTTACAAAAGCACTTGTTTCACTAGATTTCGACAGGGATAAGAATGATATGCTTCCCCTTGCTATAGCACTCTACACTTCCCAGAGCGCTTTCATGTCTGTTGGCTTTATTTCTCATACTGTGGGGAGGGTGGGGAGCTGCATAGGAGCTGTGGAAATTGAGGCACAGGTAAGCTGAGTGACAGGACAAAGGTCACACTGCTGGTGTGTGTCCCAGCCGAGACCAGGATTCAGGGTCTTCTCTCGGTTGTCTGTTTTCCTTGCAGATTTCAAAACAAGCAGATTAATGAGGCTTGGTTGCCATGGGTACAGCGGATGCTTCCCCCACTCAGTGCTTATGCTGTGACAGATTTTACCTGTGGCTGCAAACAGCCCCAGACTGGAATGAATTCCAGCCAGTGGTAACCCTTGGGGCAGGTGGGATGCCTGGAGAGGCCCTGAATGAGCTGTCACTGGCCCCCCTCCCTTGCACACTGACAGAGGCTCCTAACCCCTCCCTACTGTGACATTTCTCAGCATCAGAACTCAAGCAGACAAGCTCCGCTGGGCTAAGACAGTTTGGGCAATCAAAGTCTGCGGCTGTGATGGAGGCCTGGCATTTAAGTCTATTGATCAATGACAGAAGTAAAACACAAGGCGAAAAATGCACCAGGAGATCTTATTGTCAGAGCCAAATAGAGGCTTCTCCTCTCTGTTTTGAAGGCAGCTGAAAAGAGAGAGAGAGAGGAGGAGGAGGAGGAAAAACAACCACAAAGCCAGGGAAAAGTGGCACTTCGAGATTTTGATTGGTTTTTAAAGGTTTGAGGCACGGGCTGCTAAGAGCACAGGGCTCACCTGAGGGCATGGTGGGGGGCAGTCATGGGGGAGTTCTTGATCTTCCGATGGAGCTGTTTGTTTTCAGCAGTTCCAAATGGTGTGGCTGCACACCCTTAGGTGACAACTTTCTGCCCTAAGTGCAAGACAGGCCACATGCCGTCCTGAATGCTATAGAAGTGACCCAGTTGTAGGTTTTCACAGTCTCCGAAAGTGCCAGCCCCAAAGAAAAGCTCAGGCTCTGTCCACCTTTCAGGAGAGAAGAAAGGGCATCTGTCCAAAAAGGGAAAGAAAGGGACAGAGGAAGCAAGGGACCCTCAACACAGGGAGATGGAGAGGCAGGATTCCTGTTTTGTTGTGTGTCCTGGGTATAGTCAGTCCTCCTCTCTGAGCCTCAGCCTACTCTCTCCTAAAAATATAAGGAGACAAAGGTAATGCCCTTGAAGATTCCTTCTGATCCCATGAAACAACTTCAATAATTTATCAGCCTGCAGAGCCCAGGCTGGAGCAGCAGAGAGCCAGGCTGAGCCTGGCAAGTGCGAGAGTCTGCAGTCTGCGCAGAAGTGAGCCTTGGGAGTGAGGGAGCCCAGGCAGCTCACTAAAGCCCCTCAAACTTTAGTGAGCATCATGCACCACCACCCTGCCTGTGTGGCTCTTTAGAGCTCCTATGTAGGACCCAGGAAGATGCATTTTTATGACCTGGCCATTCTAGGTAATTCTGATGTCAGGAAACTGCATCCCACACACTGAGTGACATTGACATGGCTGCTAAGGACATGAGCTCAGGATTCGGAAAGCTGGGCCTGGTCTCATTTCTGTCATTCTCCAGCTATGTCCCTGGGTTTAGCTTCTTAATCTCTCTGAGCCCCAGTTTCTTCATTTGTATGATGGGGATGGCAATACCCACCTACAGCGTGATTGTGGAAATTAAACGAGCTAAGGTGTTCAAAGCCCTTAGTTAAAAATCACATGTTGTCAGTTCTCAGTAGTTGATGCCACTTTTATTATTGTCATAATTGTGATGATTATTGGAAGGGGTTTATGCAGGGAGCAGGTCACCTGGCAGATCTGATATAAGGACTTAGTCTAAGTGTAAAAATTGTCCAGTAGTCCATAGCCATTTTTATTAAAACACAAGAAATTCTTGAAGATGTACAACTCGAGTTTCTGACTAGACAATTTAAGATCTTTTACTTTTACCCGCCCAATCCTACTTCTCAGAGAAGGCAATGGCACCCCACTCCAGTACTCTTGCCTGGAAAATCCCATGGACGGAGGAGCCTGGTCTGCTGCAGTCCATGGGGTCGTGAAGAGTTGGACACGACTGAGCGACTTCACTTTCACTTTTCACTTTCATGCACTGGAGAAGGAAATGGCAACCCACTCCAATATTCTTGCCTGGAGAATCCCAGGGATGGCAGAGCCTGGTGGGCTGCCATTTATGGGGTCGCACAGAGTCGGACACGACTGAAGCGACTTAGCAGCAGCAGCAGCAGCAATCCTACTTCTGGCCTGTTCTTGAAAGTTCTCATTCAGACATTCTGGCTTAAGGGAAGGAATTCTGAAGTCTCTCCCACTAGAGGAAATGATCTTCACCTCTTCCCTCACCACGTGAACCCACTCATCTCCAGACACTCTGGCTCAAAGCTGTCTTTGGTCTTGGGATGCAGCAGATCAAGTCTTTCCTGAGATGGGGCTGAAAGTCAGAAGGAAGAGAACAGAAGTGGGTGGTGAAGTCCTTTAGACATTGAGTGGGTGTCCCAAACTCAAAAGCTTACTGAGCCTGGGCAGTTATTGCTGATGTCTGAAGCAGCCCTGGAGACGGGGTACTGACAAGCCAGAGAGTGGATACTCCATGTAAAAGGAGGAGTGCCTACTGAGTGCCAACTGAGTTGCTACAGGGGGAGACTCTGCAGGGGGAGACTCTGGCTTTCCAGAGATGATTTTTTGAAAGAAGATATAAATTCATTTTTTTGTATGTGAAATCTCCTTATTTGTAAATGTTGTCAATAAAGTTTGGGTGCTGTTGTTCAGTCACTGAATCATGTCCAGCTCTTTGAGACACCATGTACTGCAGCACACAAGGCTTCCCTGTCCCTCACCGTCTCCTGGAGTTTGCTCAAACTCATGTCTGTTGAGTCAGTGATGCCATCCAAGCACCTGTCCTCTGTCGACCCCTTCTTCTCCTGCCTTCAATCTTTCCCAGCATCAGGGTCTTTTCCAAGGAGTCAGTTCTTGCATTAGGTAGCCAAAATATTGGAGCTTCAGCTTCAGCATCAGTCCTTCCAATGAATATTCAGGATTGGTTTCCTTTAGGATTGACTGGTTTGATCCCCTTGCAGTCCAAGGGACGCTCAAGAGTCTTCTCCAACACCACAATTCAAGAGCATCAATTATTTGATGCTCAGCTTTCTCTATAGTCCAACTCTCACATCCATATATGACTACTAGAAAAACCATAGCTTTGACTAGATGGACCTTTGTCAGCAAAGCGATGTCTCTGCTTTCTAATACACCATCTAGGTTCATCATAGCTTTTCTTCCAAGGAGCAAGTGTCTTTTAATTTCATGGCTGCAGTCACCATTTGCAGTGATTTTGAAGCCCAAGAAAATAAATTCTGTCACTGTTTTCAGTGTTTCCCCATCTATTTGCCATCATCAAGAGGCTCTTCAATTAATTAAATGAAAGTGAAAGTGAAAGTCACTCAGTCGTGTCCAACTTTTTGTGACCCCATGGACTATACAGTCCATGGAATTCTCCAGGCCAGAATACTGGGGTGGGTAGCCTTTCTCTTCTCCAGGGGATCTTCCCAACCCAGGGATTGAACCCAGGTCTCCTGCATTGCAGGTGGATTCTTCACCAACTGAGCCACAAGGGAAGCCCAGTCAATTAAATATTCCTTTCTGAAATTCATGTCAAAGATTTGGAAATCTCTACCTCCTTCAGGAAGACTTCTTCTCTTCATTTAGGTAACCATGATTTTCCCGCCTTCCCACCTTCTGGCATCTCCCCTCCCCCCAGCCCTCTGTGTTTGACCCACCCTAGTTCCTCATCTTCTCTTGTTTGAGTTATTTCATGTGTTTTCTAGGAAGCTTGGGCTTCGCTACCAGAGATCCCTATGTTTGAATCCCAGCTTTATTAATCACTAGTCTCATGGACTTGTCCATGTCTCAGATTCCTCACCAGTAAAATGGGGATCATTGTAGAGTATATGCCATCGTGCTGACCTAAGGGTTCCAGCACAGGGCTTGTCCATCACAAATGCTCCCCAAGAGGCTGCTCTTTGAGTACAGGGACTATACCTCCATCTCCCCAACACTGCACAGGGCTCAGTGCAAGATAGCACTGGTTACTTGATTCCTTGTTAAATATTGGGATATTTTTTTTAAAAAGACTTTTTTTTTTTGAGCAAGTTTAGGTTCATAGCAAAATGGAGAGGAATAGAATTCCTATTTACTCCTTGCCCCCATTCATGTATAACTTCTTCCTTTATCAACATCCCCCATTAGAGAGGTATGTTTATGACAATTGATGAACCTACACTGATGCATTATTATCATGCAAACTCCATAGCTTATGTTATGCTTCACCCTTTGTGTTGTGCGTTCTGTGGGTTTGGATATATAAATAATAACACGTAACAACCATTGTGTGGCTTCCCTTGTGGCTCAGACGGTAAAGAGTGCCTGCAATGCAGGAGACCCAGGTTCAATCCCTGGGTCGGAAAGATGCCCTGGAGTGGTAACCCACGCCAGTATTCTTGCCTGGAAAATCCCATGGATAGAGGAGCCTGGCACCCTACAGTCCATAGGGTCACAAAGAGTCTGGACATGACTGAGCGACTTTGACACATTTAAATGACCATTGTAGTATCATACAGTGAAGTTCATTGCCCCTCAAATCCTCTGTGACCCACTTATTCATCCACTCCCCCCCCAACCTTTCCTTTTTAACCCCTGACCATCACTGATCTTCTTACTGTCTCCATAGTTTTACATTTTCAAAGCACTGTAGAGTTAGGATCATACAGTATCTTTTCAGATTGGCTTCTTTCACTTAGTAACATGCATTTAAATTTCCTTCATGTCTTTTCATGGCTTAATAACTCATTTCTTTTAAGTGTTAAATAATATTCCATTATCTGAATGTACCACAACTTTTTATCCATTCACCTACTAAAGGACATCCTGGTGGCTTCCCAGCTTTGGCAGTTATGAATAAAGCTGCTATAAACATCTGTGTGCAGGCTTTAACATGGTCATAAATTTTCAATGACTTTGAGTATTTACAAAGGAATGTGATTACTGAATTTTGTGGTAAAAGTATGTTTCATTTTTTAAGAAACCACCAAATTTTCTTCCAGAGTGTCTGTACCATTTTACATTCTTACCAGCAATGAAAAAGGGTTTCTCTTGTTCCACTTTGTTGTCATTATCTGGTGTTGTCAGTGTTCTGGATTTTCACTGTCTTAATAGATATGCAGTCAGATTTTGTTGCTGTTTTAATTTGCATTTCTCTCCTGACATATGATGTGGATCACCTCCAATGCTTATTTCCCATCATCTTCTTTGATTAGGTAACTGTTAAGGTCTTTGGCCCATTTTTTAAATCAGGCTGCTTATATTCTTACTATTGAGTACTAAGAATTCTTTGTATGTTTAGGAAAACAGTCCTGCATCAGACGTCTTTTGCAAATATTTCCCCCCTATCTGTAGCTTGTCTTTTAATGTTCTTGACAGTGCAGAGCAGAAAATTTTAACTTTAATGAAGTCCAGCTTATGAATTCTTTCCTTTATGGATCATGCGTTTGGTGTCATATCTAAAAAGTCATCACCAAATTTAAAGTCATTGAGATTTTTCTCCTGTTATTTTCTAGGAGCTTTGTAGTTTTGCATTTTATATTTGGGTGTGTGATCCTTTTTGATTTAATTTTTGTGAAGGGTATAAAGTCTGTGTCTAGATTCTTTTTTTTTTTTTGCATGTATAATAGATGTCCAATTGTCCAAAATGCAGATTTTGGATACTGTACTATGCAACTCATTGCATATAAAGAAATGGAGCACTTCTCTCTAATCAGAAATACTAGAAGTGCAGGGAATGTGGGTTTTTGCAGCACTGACAGCCCATGATATGAGCTCTGGTTGCCTTAGCATCCTTTGGAAAAAATAAGAAGAGTCAGAAGTGACCTCAAGACTGTATCTTTGCACATTGTGTATGTTCATAAGGTAACATAGGAAAGCACTGGAAACTTCAGTTCTAATCAATCAAGGAAGGATTCCCAGAACATTCCCTTCAAAGGCAAACGGGCTTCTACTGATGGTTCGCTGCTTCTGTAGCCTTTGACTTAAAGATATTGGAAATTTAGCCTCTTAAAGATGTGCAAGTCAAGCAAGCATGCAGAAAAACTATTTGCAAGAGACTGCAAGCAAACATTAAACATTTGACTAAAACATACCAGAGAAGGCACATGAAATCAGAATTGCAGATTTTGCAAGACTCCTTCCCTTAATGATCCAACCAATAACTGGGGAAAAGAGTACCACCGGAAGAACATCACTGACTCTTCTTGTCTAAATGAAATGGAGAATTAAACCAAATATCCAGATAATTCATATCTGCTATCACAGAGCTGGGTTGGTAGAAGAGAGTGGGAAAGAAACATAACTTTAGGAGAAAGGAGACAAGGGTTGTGAGGTTCAATACTGCATGATCATGTCTTCTGTCAGATGAGTATTTATGCACTGGACGCTCAAAGTTAGGCTTACTGGTTTGGGTAGATTAAAGGGATAACAGTCCTTATAGATGAAAACATGGCTCTAAACAGAGCCTCCGGACAGCTTTAACTGAAGTCTATGCTGCTATTCAAAACGTGGGTTTCATGACCATTCTTCAGATTCAATCAGTACGTGATCTACTGGTCACACCTGGTTCCCAGGACCCGATTTGCTTCAACGCATCATGCCGTGTGTTTGATCAGCAAAGATTTCCTGTTTGTAGTCCATTTGTCTCAGAGAAAGGGTTGGCTCAGTCCAGTCGTCCTAGCCTTATCTCTGGGAACTGCCTTTCTTCTACAGGGATCATCCTCAGGCAACTATGTTCAGAATATATGACCCTGCCCCTTCGGTTCAGCTGACTGCGCCAAGGGGACACTGGACCAAAATGTGCCAAATTCTCTCTCCCAAAAAATTCTAATAAGGAGATAGGAAGTATGGATAATAAATTGACCCATGTCAATAGCAACTTGCTACAGAGATGATCTATATATTGACCAGAGTTCTTTTGTTACCAGCAAAAAAACTGACTTCACTCATTTATTGCAATGAATATTTATTAGAATATGGATAACTTGAAGAATTATTGGGAAAGCTAAAAATCCGGAAAAGCACAGAACCAAGACAACCCTGAGACTTTAATAAATGGTAACTTCAGGAATCATTTTATGGGGAAAACAGGTTGCTCCTTGTATTATGACCAGAATAGGTGAGTTTCAACAGTTTTGAATCTCTTTAAATTTCTTATCAAGATTCAGATTCCTGGGAGCGAACATCTAATTGGCCTGTCTTGGATTCGGTGGCTTCCCAATTCGCTAAGGCAGTATGTGCTAAGCCACTTCGGTTGTTTCTCTTTGCAACCCTATGTACATGTAGCCTGCCAGGTTCCTCTGTTCATGAGATTCTCCAGGCAAGATTACTGGAGTTGGTTGCCATGCCCTTCTCTGAGGGATCTTCCCAACCCAGGGATTGAACCCGGGTCTATGAAGTCTCTGCACTGATAGGTGGGTTCTTTACCACTAGCATCACCTGGGAAGCCCAGGTAGGACCCTAATTTATAATTCCACCAGGCTGTACTCGAAAGAGAAATTATGTTTTTTCAAAAGGAAATTGGAGTGATGGTGGAAAGAGAGATGAATGTTGAACAGTCAAAACCAACAACATTCAGTGTCAACGAAGATGTCCTGCTCCACCTTTTTCTAGAGATGAGACTATTCTGTCTTTCTAGGATTCCATGAGAAGCCCTACTACCCTTCTAGCAAATTCCTTTTTCTGTTTAAGCTGGCTTGAGTGGTTTACATTACTTTCAATCAAAACTCTTAACTGAGACCCTGCTGCTCCATTTCTGCAAGAAATGAACCTCAGCTTTGGGCCTCACTTGTATTGACCTATGAAAGACACCTATGTATTGATTGGGCAGTCCGTAAGAAATCAGTGATCAGAAATAGTGTAAACCAAACGAGCTGTGCATGGTGGCCTCGGATCAGTGTCCCCAATCTGTTCATTTCCATTCACTGAGACTTTCCATGCCCAGCCATGCCCTCTTCTCCAGCTCCTGAGTAGATAATAGAACAACTTTTAAATACAACAAGGGGTGTGATGTTGGAAATGCTCTCATAGAAAGCCAACCAAGCCGTGGAGCCATGGTAACAATGCAGATGCATGCTTTATTACCTTGAACCCTAAAGGAGAGAAGATGCTTATTGAATCCCATGGCTCCCAGGCTAGTTAAAGACAAATATCTCAGGGCAAGGTTATTCTGCAGTTCATTTTCCTTGGAGAAAGAAAAGGAATTTCTCTCTATTAAACTGAGTGAATGGGCAGGGCAGCTCTCTGGACCACAGAAATAGGGGGAGGGTTCTATAAAGATTTCACAATTCCTTTCTACAGAGATGCTCTTGCTTGAAAGAATAATATTATTATTATAATAGTAGCAGCAAGAGTAATACTAATACTCAAAGCTTTAAGCAGTTGCTATCTCAGTAGCACTGTACTAAGTGCACAAGATTAGTGTTTTTCCCCTAATGGTGTTGTTGTCTGTCTTCAAAAAGGAAAACAGTCATGTGATGTGAGTAGATTCCCTACTCACACAACTCTGATAACCTTGTCTGAATTTCTTCTTGGTCACAGCATTTCCTCTGTGTTTTGTGATTATTAAAGTCAATGAAAAATGTATTCACTGGCCTAGTGTTGGAAAATTACAATGGAGGAAGTGCATAAACAAGAGAAATAAGGCATGTGCCTGCCCTCAAGGAGCTCACAGTTCAGTTCAGTCGCTCAGTCGTGTCCGACTCTTTGTGACCCCATGAATTGCAGCACGCCAGGCCTCCCTGCCCATCACCAACTCCCGGAATTCACTCAAACTCACCTCCATCAAGTCAGTGATGCCATTCAGCCATCTCATCCTCTATCGTCCCGTTCTCCTCCTGCCCCCAATCCCTCCCAGTATCAGAGTCTTTTCCAAAGGAGCTCACAGATGAATGGAAAAGACCAAGGAAAAAAAGGTAATAGGTAAATCACAATATATTACAGGTTCCCATTTATGTCTTTTCCAGTTCTCTGGCTATAGAGAGCAGGTACAAATGAGAAAACACGTCCTTATGGTGTGGGAAGGGCAGGGAAGAAAATAACATTAAACTTGCTTGAGGGTTGAAAAGTAGTCTGGGTGTTGCTGTGCATGTGTGCTAAATTGCTTCAGTCATGTCCAACTCTTTGTGACCCCGTGTACTGGGGCCCACCAGGCTCCTTTGTCCATGGGATTCTCCAGGCAAGAATACTGGAGTGGTTTGCCATGCCCTCCTCCAGAGAATCTTCCCCATGCAGGGATTGAATCTGCGTCTTCTGCATTGCAGGTAGAGTCTCTACTGCTGAGCCACCCGGGAAGTCCCTGCAAGGTGAGTGAAGTGTTTATTACCTCTCCTGGTCTTTCTTGAGGATCCAAGACATTTCATCCAACTTGAAACCCTCTCTCTTATGCTCATCAATGTCATGTCCTGGACAGGACATTGCACCTAGTAGGTGCTCAATAAAGCACCTAGTAGGCACCTGAACTGTTCAAAGAATGTCAGGTCCCCAAGTCAGATTCTTCTCCGTTGTTTTAAAAATAAAATTCAACAAGTTGTGTTTTGCTGTGAAAGGTATAGACTGGCATGTTTAAGATAAAGTGTAAATCATTCTAAGTTTGGACTGTGTGAAAGACTCTGAGATTCCTTCCTTTTTGGGAGGAGGGAGAGAAAGTGGATATATATAGACTGATGCAATTAATGATGGAATTTTCTTAAGTGAGGCTAAACTTAAAACAGTACAATCTTCTTGCTCATCCTCTGGGAGTATAGGCTTCCAAGATCCTATGTTGGTTAAGCATTCTGACCTCTTGACCTCAACTCCACCACTTTTTTCCTGCTTTCCACATGGCCACATGGGCCTCCCTAAGGCTCCTCACAGAAGGATAAACATTCCTTATCTGGCTTTGTTGCCATTAGTCAGACATGTCTCTAAAAAGCAAAGTAACGTGGAAAGGCAATAGGATGCCAGATGTTGCCCTCTCCTAGCAGAGTGTTCTTGGGCAGTAATGCCCTTGGATTGGGGCTCAGTTTCCTCATTAGATAAATAGGAACTGTAGGTCCTGACCACATACTTCACTGAGCTGTTAAGAGGGCTAACTGAGATACTATGTATGAGAATGTTTTGAACATTTTCTATATTTTTTCAAATGCTTTCTTTTCCGTTTTATTAATTTATTTTAATTTAAATTTATTTCAATTGGAGGCTAAACCAATA
The DNA here is from genome assembly GCF_055505025.1 of Bos grunniens. NCBI lineage: Eukaryota > Metazoa > Chordata > Mammalia > Artiodactyla > Bovidae > Bos > Bos grunniens. The sequence continues at coordinate 17,702,839 of NC_141182.1, forward strand.
CATTTTATTTATTTTTAAATTGGAGTACAAATGCTTTACAATGTTGTGTTAGTTTCTGTTTTACAACAATGTGAATTGACTGAACTGAACTGAACTGATACATATATCCCCTTCCCCTGAGCCTCCATCCCACCCCGCTAGGCCATCACAGAGCACAGAGTTGAGCTCCCTGTACTATACAGCAGCTTCCCAGTAGCTGTCTATTTACCACACTTTGCTGTTGTTCACTTGCTCAGTCATGTCCGGCTCTTTACAACCCCATGGACTGCAGTATGCCTGGCTTCCTGGACCTTCAGTATCTCTCAGAGTTTGCTCAAACTCATGTCCATTGAGTTAGTGATACCTCCCAACCATTTCATCCTCTGTCACCCCTTCTCCTCCTGCCCTCAATTTTCACAGCATCAGAGGCTTGTCCAATGAGTCAACTCTTCACATCAGGTGGTCAAAGTTCTGGAGCTTCAGCTTCAGCATCAGTCCTTCCAATGAATATTCAAGGTTGATTTCCTTTAGGATTGACTGGTTTGATCTCCTTGATGTCCAAGGGACTGTCAAGAGTCTTCTCCAACACCACAGTTCAAAAGCATCAATTCTTTGGCACTTGGCTGTCTTTCTGAACCAACTCTTACACCCGTACATGAGTACTGGAAAAAATCATATCTTTGACTGTACAGATCTTTGTCAGCAAAATGATGTCTCAGCTTTTTAATATGCTGTCTAGATTCATCATGGCTTTTCTTCCAAAGAGCAAGCATCTTTTAATTTCATGGCTGCAGTCACCATCCACAGTGATTTTGGAGCCCAAGAAAATAATTTGTCACTGCTTCCACTTTTTCCCCATCTATTTGCCATGAAGTGATGAGACTGGATACCATGATCTGAGGTTTTGGGGGGTTTTTTTGTTGATGTCTTTTTCTTTTTTTTTTAATTTTATTACTATTATTATTTTACTTTACAATATTGTATGGGTTTTGTCATACATCACTGGGATGACCCAGAGGGATGGTATGGACAGGGAGGTGGGAGGGGGGTTCAGGATTGGGAACACGTGTACACCGTGGCAGATTCATGTTGATGTATGGCAAAACGTTGAGTTTTAAACCAGTTCTTTTCACTCTCCTCTTTCACTGTCATCAAGAGGCTCTTTAGTTCCTCTTCGCTTTCTGCCATTAGGGGTGATGTCATCTCCATATTTAAGGTTATTGATTTTACACATGATAGTGTATATATGTCAACACTATTCTCTCAATTCATCCCACCCTCTCTTCCCCCCACTGTGTCCAAAAGTCTATTCTCTACTTATGCATCTCTGCTCCTGCCCTGCAAATAGGTTCGTCAATACCATTTTTCTAGATTTCATATACATGTTTTAATATATGATACTCATTTTTCATTTTGTACATTTTAAATTAATTATTGTTCTAATACTGTCTTGTCTGGATTAATTTATAAGGTTAGAGACCTTCAGAAGCTCAGGTGGAGGACTGAGAATATTAACAATAGAGGATGAGAGAGTGATTTGAAAAGAGTAGGAGAGAGGCTAGGTCTCTACCTATAGCTCATAACCAGAGAATAGGGGTTCACAGTTGGACCCTAGAATCTTAAAATAGTATAAAGAGTATATGTAAATGTGAAGACATGCATTTTTTCTGAGTTGTGGAGCCTCAGATTCTCAAGGATGTCTATTATTTACAATGTTGAAGAGTTGGTTTGTGATAGTGGGAGGCACATTCTGAAAAAGCACAGCTCATTGAATGGTATTAGTAAAGCAAAAGCAACTTTAAAAATACATTTAAAATTTTTTAAATTAAAAAGATTTATTGAGAAATAATTGAAACATAGCAGTGCATAATTTTAAGGTGTACAGCATAATTATTTGACTTACCTACACATGAAATGATGATCACAGTAAGTTTGGTGAACACTCATCATATCACATAGATACAACATTTTCAAAATAGAAAAAATATTTTTCTTTGTAATGAGACCTCTTAGGATTTATTCTCTTAACAACTCTCCTATAAAACATACAGCAGTATTATTTATCTTTATCATGTTGTATACTACATACCTCGTACTTATTTATCTTACAGATGGAAGTTTTACCTTTTAACTGGCTTCATTCAGTTACCCCATCCTCCTCATCCCCTGCCTCTGGTAATCAAAAACATGATCTCTTTTCCTATGAGTTTGAATTTCTTTTGAAGTATAATTGATCTGCAACATTGTGTTAGTTCTTGTTACACCACACACTAATATGATATTTCTATACATTTTAAAATGATCACCATGATGAGTCTAGTTTTGATCTGTTACTATACAGTGGTATTACATAATTATTGACTATACTCCTCACACTGTGTACTTTATGTCCATGCCTCATGTATTAGCAAAAGTAAATTTGAGCTGGAATGAGGGGAAGAAGGATGCTCTCACCAAACTGGCTCCATCGTTATTTTGCATGGACCATCATTATTTTGACTGAATCCCGACAATCAATGTAATATTTTATTCCTGGATCAATTAGCTTCTGCTGCATAACAAATCACCTCAAATCTTAATTGCTTAAAACAATAAGCATGTACTTAACATATGATTCTGTTGGTCAGAAGTTTGGATCAGATTAAGCTAGGTGATTCCTCTGATCTCAGCTGGTCTCACTCTGGAATCAGCAGTTAGCTATCAAGCTGTCTGGGAACTGACTGATCTAGGGTGGCCATAGGTGTGTGGCTCGTGGCTTGTTCACATGGCAGCTGGGCAGGAATCTAAGTGAGCATGTGGAAGCCACTTGGGGCCCTGGCTCAGAACCAGCTACCATGACTTCTGTTGCATTGTATGAGTCAAAGCAAGTCACTCAGCAATCCCATATTCAAAGGAAGGATTTCTGATCTTGATGGAATGGGATATAAATCCATTTTGAAACATTGATTGGGCTTGCCTGGTAGCTCAGATGGTAAAGAATCTGCCTGCAATGCAAAAGACCCAGGTTCAGTTCCTGGGTTGGGAAGATCCCCTGGAGAAGGGAATGACTACCCACTCCAGTATTCTTGCCTGGAGAATTCCATGGACAGAGGAGCCTGGCAGGCTACAGTCCATGGGATCATACAGAGTCAGACAGGACTGAGCAACTAACACTGCAGCATGGATAGATGGAAGTATGAAGGATTGTGGCTCTTTTGGAGGCAATCAGCCGCCACTCCTAACCCCAGTAGCCAACTTTGGTCCCTTTTATTAATAGAAATGCTGATATTCTTAATGTTATACCAGTTATTTTGACAAAAAGAAAAAGCCTCAGGTAGAAATTGCATGTGGCACAAGGGGCCCAGAGACAGAGTAATTTACCCAAGGTCATAGAGCAAGTGAACAGAGCAGCCAGGCCAAGTACTGCCTACGTCATTTCTGTTCTGTTCTCAGCTACTTTGCACCACACCTCATTCAGCTACACGTTGTTTCCTAACCCTTCAGGACTTCTACAAGCAAGAATCTACATCTGTGCTTCTCAAAATGTTTGCGATGAAGGGCCAATTTCTACTGCTGTTGCTTTTTGTTGGTTTTATTTCTAATCCATCATGGACTTTCACTAGTATGAAGCTCCTGCCAGGAACAACTCATCAAGTCAAACTGACAGCATTCAAACTGCTTTATACTCTATTGAGTAAAGTGAGGCCCCTGATCACACACTTGGCTGTCACTGCCATGTCAAAACTTCACTTTCACTTTTCACTTCCACACACTGGAGACAGAAATGGCAACCCACTCCAGTATTCTTGCCTGGAGAATCCCAGGGAAGGGAGCCTGGTGGGCCACCATCTATGGGGTTGCACGGAGTCAGACACGACTGACATGACTTAGCTGCAGCAGCAGCAGCCATGTCAAATTGCTACCACATTCTTTGTTTGTTTGCTTTTAATTAATGTGTTTATTTTAATTGGAGGATATTGCCTTCAGTTCAGTTCAGTTCAGCTGCTCAGTCGTGTCCGACTCTTTGCGACCCCATGAACTTCAGCACACCAGGCCTCCCTGTCCATCTTCAACTCCCGGAGTTCGCTCAAACTCACGTCCATCAAGTCGGTGATGCCATCCAGCCATCTCATCCTCTGTCGTCCCCTTCTCCTCCTGCCCCCAATCCCTCCCAGCATCAGAGTCTTTTCCAATGAGTCAACTCTTCACATGAGGTGGCCAAAGTACTAGAGTTTCAGTTTTAGCATCATTCCTTCCAAAGAACACCCAAGACTGATCTCCTTTAGAATAGACTGGTTGGATCTCCTTGCAGTCCAAGGGACTTTCAAGAGTCTTCTCCAACACCACAGTTCAAAAGCATCAATTCTTCGGCACTCAGCTTTCTTCACAGTCCAATTCTTACATCCATACTAACTACTGGAAAAACCATAGCTTTGACTAGACGGACCTTTGTTGGCAAAGTAATGTCTCTGCTTTTGAATATGCTATCTAGGTTGGTCATAACTTTCCTTCCAAGGAGTAAGCGTCTTTTAATTTCATGGCTGCAGTCACCGTCTGCAGTGATTTTGGAGCCCCCCAAAATGAAGTCTGACACTGTTTCCACTGTTTCCCCATCTATTTCTCATGAAGTGATGGGACCAGATACCATGATCTTAGTTTTTTGAATGTTGAGCTTTAAGCCAACTTTTTCACTCTCCTCTTTCACTTTCATCAAGAGGCTTTTTAGTTTCTCTTCACTTTCTGCCATAAGGGTGGTGTCATCTGCATATCTGAGGTTATTGATATTTCTCCTGGCAATCTTGATTCCAGCTTGTGCTTCTTCCAGCCCGGCGTTTCTCATGATGTACTCTGCATAGAAGTTAAATAAGCAGGATGACAATATACAGCCTTGACGTACTCCTTTTCCTATTTGGAACCAGTTTGTTGTTCCATGTCTAGTTCTGACTGTTGCTTCCTGACCTGCATAATTGCCTTACAATGGAATATTTGTTTCTGCCATAGACCATCGTGAATCAGTCTTAACTGTGCTATATCCTCTCCCTCTTGAGCCTTCCTCTCACCTACCCCATCTCATTCTTGTAGGTCATCACAGAGTGCCAGTCTGGGCTGCCTGTGTTGTACAGCATGTTCCCACTAGATAACTCTTTTACACATGGTAGTGTATATATGTCAGTGCTAATCTCAATTTGTTCCACCCTTTCCTTTCCCCTGCTGTGTCCACAAGTCTATTAAATGCTTGCTCTTGTTTTCTGAAATTCTCTTACTGCAGGTGGGTAACAAGCATTTGGCAGAGTGATGTCACACCTTGAACAGCATTGCTCTGTATCCATTGTCTGACCTTATCTCCATCATGTCCCGAGGAGGTAGGAAAACTGGGATTTTGTGGTCCATTTGAATCAGATATGAAAAACTGTCCTAGAAAAGCAAAGTGTCTATCGAAGGTCTCCCAGGGCCCTGGACACCCTGTCCAGTACTCTTCTCATCTTGCACCATATTCCTCTGCCTCCCTAAATTACATTTCAAAGCAAGCAAACATGCTTAAAGAAATCAGCTTTCTCTTCACATCCCAAGTCCTAAGCTTACCCTGAGTTACTGAGGTTGATAAACGTTTACCTTTTACATTGGGGATTTATGCATTATTTACATAATCAGATGCTCCCCCCGCCCCATGCTCAGAGAAATTAACTCAAAATGCAGTTAGATGATAATTCACATTTAAACACTTAATGGGTTCTTCATCACTCCCCTAAGTGTGTGTGGGTCCTAGGGTGGTGATGAGGAGTTTTCTCCCTGGTGCTTTGCAAAAGAAAGTTGCCGAGGCAGCAGAACCACAGGCCCTGCTTACATGCAGAGTAAATAATTCTCCTTGGGCTGACACGGGCAAAGTCAGAGAATGGGAAGTGCAGGAGGGCGGCAGGCCTGCCACTTGAAGATGTCTCGGTCCCATTTCTGCCATTCTGGAGTGTTGCATAGCTGGGGCATAGAGCATTCACTAGCCCTGTGGGCCCTCCAGGTGGCTCAGGGAGCACACCTGCTCCTGCTTCTCCTTTCCTATTCCATATTTTAGTCAAGGAGGAGAAGCCTTTGGGGCGGAGATCCTGTCTGTCTGCCTTGGGTCCTAGAAACTATATGACTCTGGTCTTAGAGGGGGCAGAGTCCTTAGAGGGGCCCCTGAGTCCTCTTTGGGTCTTAGGCTTTGTGGTCCTGAGTGTAGCCTTTCACTTTGACTTAGCAGACCTTATGATCTTCAGACTCTTGTGCAAGTTTCAAAGAGGATGGAGGGGTCCATACAAATAGGGCCCCAGGAGTTTACATGTCACTAGAAAATCCCATGGACGGAGGAGCCTGGTAGGCTGTAGTCCATGGGGTGGCTAAGAGTCTGACACGACTGAGCGACTTCACTTTCACTTTTCACTTTCATGCATCATAGAAGGAAATGGCAACCCACTCCAGTGTTCTTGCCTGGAGAATCCCAGGGACAGTGGAGCCTGATGGGCTGCCGTCTATGGGGTCGCACAGAGTCAGACACGACTGAAGCGACTTAGCAGCAGCAGCAGCAGTTAAGTCTCAGGAGTGTCAGACTGACAGCAAGACACAAGCAGATTTCTTGGATGTGAGAGTTCAGCAAGGGAGCCTGGACCCTTAGGATCCTAGAAGTCCAAGTCTAGTGGGGGAGGATTTCTCACGCATCATTTAATCCAGAGTTTGCTAACTGTGCTCTGTATCTTCATTGTTTTATATATTTTCTTTGAACAAAAGGTTCAATATCTTTAAGGGGTGGGAAGCCAAAAGAAATCATTGAGTTAGTCCCACCCCTTCACTTCTAAATACAGAAACTGAGGCTCAACATGGAGTGTACCATGTGACGGAAGCGCTGATGGTTTTTCCCTCTGGCCAGGACTTTGTCTACCACCCTCTTCTGACACTCCAGTTGCTCTGTTTCCAAAGCTTTTCCCACACTCAGTTGGAAGATGGACCTGTTTAAATTGGCAGAGGCCCCCTAACACTTTGGAGAGCCCTCTTTGCTGCCTCGAGGTCTTACACATTCCCTCTGTCCTGAATGCTCCTGCAGATGCTCACTCAGCTGGTGCTCTGGTGGCACTGAGATCTTCTTGATCTAACATGACCTCAGAGAGTAGTTTTTTACTCCCTTCCCCTTACAAAGTGCATTCTTTCCCATCCTACAAACATGTGCTAGGTACCTCCTTCCACATATCCATGCTTTGTTTTCTTAAATGTTTAATAGCAACTAAACTTGTATATTTATTCATGAGATTAGTTAATACTTATCTCTCTTAACAGAATGTAAAGTCATGAGATCAGGCACTTTCTCTCAACTATCATTTTATCCTCAAGTCCTAGTTTACTGCCTGTCCCATAGTAATTAATCTTTGAATGAATGAAAGTCTATCTTCATTTTGTATACCAAGGTACAAGACCTTCAGAGTAATATCAATTTACTCCAGTGTTCAGTGGTATTTGTCACCACAAATTGCCCCTGATCACACTCATGAAGGCATCTACGTGAATCCCTCATCTCTAAGATGCTCACAGCTGAGCTCTCTGGAAATATCTCATCTGATTTGATGGCCATAGAAAAAGCATCCAAACCCACTTGGCCTTGGTTTCCTGGGTAACCAAGGTTGTGTGCACAGATACACATGACCAAGCAGGACTCTCCCAGGGATATAAGCATTGAAGACTCAGATACTAGCTGCATGTTTTTTGCTCTTTCAAGGAGCCATTGCCTGAGGCCAACAACCAGTTCAGTGGCTTCATCTCTGGGGCCAGATTCAAACTCTTAGGGGACAAAGTTACCAACACAAGTGCAAATTTTACATCCAAGTTCAAAGAATGCTCAAGCTCCAATCTGTGCAAGATGGAGCAGTATGTTAATTCATGTTTTCTTGCATATGTGCTGTGCTATTGAAATCAGACAAAAATTAAATAGCACATTCTTCTACACATGGACAGAAAGTCATGTCTAGTATTTTAAACTAAATACATCCCCTTTCATTTTGCCTTTCTTTTTGCTCAAGAAGATAGACAAGGCCATGACCACAATTCCCTTTACCCCATTAGCCTAATAACTGATGCCACCAAAGTCTCAAGTTCCAGCAATACACAACTTTCTGAAGTATAAAAGTTGCACACTGGGGGATCATGGGAACAAGAATGAATAATAGGCTTATTGTGATTGGTCAGGTGCTTCCCTGGTAGCTCGGATGGTAAAGAATCTGCCTGCAATATAGGAGACCTGGGTTCAGTCCCGTGGGGGGGTGGGGGATGGTCCCCTGAAGAAGAGAATGGCTACCCACTGTAGTATTCTTGCCTGGAGAGTTCCACGGACAGAGGAGCCAGAGTGGGCTACATACAGTCCATGGGGTCGCAAAGAGTCAGACACGATTGAGTAACTACATTTCCACTTTTTACTATGATTGGCCAACATAGTATGTCTCTTAATTAATTAGTAGCTGTCATTTAAAAATCAAGAGTTTCTCATAGAAATTCAGATTTCCAGGTCCTTTTTTAAAACTGGAAGATTTGAGGAGAACAAGATGGCGGAGCAGTAGGTGGATGTGAAGTACATTTCTCTCCACGGATACATCAGGAATACACCTTCAGACACAGAAGTGCATGCAGAACACCAGCTGAGAATGGACAGAAGTCCCCGAACAGTGGAAAAGAATATATAGAACTACACAAAACTTGGTAGGACAAAGGAACCAGGGGGGAAAAGGGAGTGTTAGTAGGACTGGACCTGCCCTTGGTGGGTTGGGGAACTGAAGCAGCAGTCCAATCCCCACATCAGGGCAATTGTCTGAGTCAGAGGAGAAACATTTAAGGCTGAGAGTGAAACAGCTGATCTGTGGTAGCCTAAATGGGATGAGAATCAGATAGGTCTTGAGGCAGCCATACATACCCTGGACAGGGACACAGGTCCCCTGGAAGGTGCAGTGGCTGAGAACTGGAGTTTAGGGATTGGGGAGCAATCCCAGGGCAAGGGCTGTTGTTGACTGTGGAAAGACAGATCAAGGGGATGTGAGGGAGGAGGTGTGGGACCTGTGGTGGGAAATGCCTGTGGAGGAAAGCTGGGCAGCCATGGAAGCAACGTAATACTGCTGAGTCATGTGTAGTGGGTGGAGCCATCACCATAGCCTCTCTCCCCACATGCCAGCATCAGCAGCTGAACAATAGAGAGGCTGGCCCATCATACAACTGACACACTGAACTACAGAGTAGGACCCCACCCACGGTGCCCCTTTAAGTGCCTGATGTGCCGATCTACCGAGTAGGACCCCTACTCGGGGTGGGGGGTGGCCTCTATGTGCCTAAATGGGCAAAGCTTTGAAGAAAGACTGGCCAAAGAGGCCTTCTGATCACCAGCTACAAGAGGCTCAAAAAAAGACTCTAATAGGGTCTTTAAAGACTCTAAAAGACTCTAATAGGACTACTGTGGCAGAGGCAGTCCATGTCCCTGCACACTTGGATGGCGCCATCAGGGTCCCACTAGTCAAGCAGTTGTCCCACCTTCACACTCAACTCTGAGCCTTTGGAATGGGGGCGCTGACTCCAAGATCCTAGGCTACCAGAGAACTAATTCCAATACTTTGGCCACCAGATGTGAAGAACTGACTCATTAGAAAAAACCCGATGCTAGGAAAGATTGAAGGTAAGAAGAGAAGGGGATGACAGAAGATGAGATGGATGGCGTTGTCGATTCAATGGACACGAGTTTGAGCAAGCTCAGGAACTGGTGATGGACAGGGAAGCCTGGTGTGCTGTAGCCCATGGGGTCACAAAGAGTCAGACACGACTGAGCGACTGAACTGAACTGAACTGACCCTTGCTACTGCTGCTGCTGCTAAGTCACTTCAGTCATGTCCGACTCTGTGCAACCCCATAGACGGCAGCCCACCAGGCTCCCCTGTCCCTGGGATTCTCCAGGCGAGAACACTGGAGTGGGTTTCCATTTCCTTCTCCAATGCATGAAAGTGAAAAGGGAAAGTGAAGTCACTCAGTCGTGTCTGACTCTTAGCGACCCCATGGACTGCAGCCTACCAGGCTCCTCCATCCATGGGATTTTCCAGGCAAGAGTACTGGAGTGGGGTGCCGTTGCTTTCTCTGGAACTGTACCCTAGGGAGTATCAAATAGTGAGAACTCACACAAAGGAAACCACTTAAATACAAGACCCAGCATCACCCAACCACCAGTAGCACCCTGTGTAGGACTCCTTGTCTAAATGACAAACAAACACAAAAATACAAACCAAATCATCAGCAGACAGGATCACCACCTCACTCCGCCTTGCCCATCAGAGGAAAAACAAACAACTAAAACTCAGCACAAATCTCACCCTGTACAAAGCTTACACAAACCACTGGACCAACCTCAGGAGGGCAGAAACCAAAAGGAAGAAAGAAATCAACCATGAGTCCTGGGAAAAGGAGACCTCCAGTACAGTAAGTTAAAAAAAAAAAATGAAAAGGCAGAGAAATACTACACAAATGAAGGAACAAATTAGAAACACAGAAGTCCAAGTAAATTAAGAGGAAATAGGCAAACTACCTGAAAAAGAATTCAGAATAATGATAATAAAGATGATTAAAAAAAAGACCCTGAAAACAAAATGGAGAAAATCCAAGAATCAATTAACAAAGACCTAGAAGAATTAAAGAATAAACACTCAGAGACAAACAACACAATTACTGAAATTAAAAATACTCTAGAAGGAATCAATAGCAGTATATCTGAAGCAGAAGAATGAATCAGTGAGCTGGAAGATAAAATGGTGGAAATAACTTCTGAAGAGCAGAATAAAATAAAAAGAATGAAAAGAACTGAGGATAGTCTCAGAGACCTCTGGGAAAATATCAAATGCACCAACATTCAAATTACAGGGGTCCCAGAAGAAGAAGGGAGAAAGAAAGGGTATGAGAAAATTTTTGAAGAGATTATAGTTGAAAATTTCCCCAATATGGAAAAGGAAATAGTCAATCAAGTACAAGAGGCACAAAGAGTCCCATACAGGATAAACCCAAGGAGAAACACACCAAGACACATACCAGTCAAACTAACAAAGACTAAACACAAAGAAAGAATATTAAAAGCAGCAAGGGAAAAGTAACAAGTAACATACAAGGGAAACCGCATATGTTTAACAGCTGATCTTTCAGCAGAAACTCTGCAGGCCAGAAGGAAATGGCAGGATATATTAAAAGTACTGAAAGGGAAAAATCTGCAACCAAGATTATTCTACCTGACAAGGATCTACTTCAAAATTCATGGAGAAATCAAAAGCTTTTCAGATAAGCAAAAGAGAAATTCAGTATCAAAAAAGAGAATTCAGTGTCATCAAATCAGCTTTACAACAAATGTTAAAGAACTTATATAGTCAAGCAATACAAGAGAAGAAAAAAGATCTACAAAATCAACCCTAAACAATTAAGAAAATGACAATACGAAAAATTAATAAAATGTGACTAGATTAAATACCCCAACCAAAAGACACAGACTGGCTAAATGGATACAAAAACAAGACCCATATATATGTCGTCTACAAGAAACCAACTTCAGACCTAAAGACACATACAGACTGAAAGTGAGAGGATGGAAATATATATTCCATGCAAATAGGAAGCAAAAGAAAGCTGGAGTAGCAATCCTCGTATCAGACAAAATAGACCTTAAAATAAAGATTACAAGAGATAAGGAAGAACACTACATAATGATAAAGGGATCAATCCAAGAGGAAGACATAACAGTTGTAAATATCTATGCACCCAATATAGGAGCACCTCAATACATAGACAAACACTAACAGACATAAAATGAGAAATTGACAGCAACACAATAATAGTCGGAAACTTTAACACCCTACTCTCACCAGTGGACAGATCATCAAAACAGAAAATTCATAAGGAAACACAAGTCTTAAATGATACATTGAATGAGATGGATCTCATTGATATCTTCAGGACATTCCATCCAAATGCAGAAGAATACACCTTCTTCTCAAGTGCACACGGACATTCTCCAGGATACATCATCTTGGGTCACAAATCAAGCCTTGGTGAATTTAAGAAAATTGAAACTGTATCAAGCATCTTCTCCAGTCACAGTGCTATGAGACTAGATATCAATTATAAGGAAAAAATGGTAAGAAACACAAACATATGGAGATTAAACAACACATTTCTAAATAGCCAACAGGTTACTGAAGAAATAAAAAGGGAAATCAAAAAAATTCTAGAATCAAATGACAATGAAAACACAACAACTCAAAACCTATGGGATGCAGCAAAAGCAGTTCTAAGAGGGAAGGCTATAGCAACACAATCTTACCTAAAGAAACAAGAAAAATATCGAATAGACAACATAACTTCACACCTAAAACAACTGGGAAAAGAAGAACAAAAACCCCCAAAATTAGTAGAAGGAAAGAAATCATAAAGATCAGAGCAGAAATAGATGAAAAAGAAATGAAAGAAAGAATAGTAAGGATTAATAAAACTAAAAGCTGGTTCTTTGAGAAGATAAACAAAATTGACAAACCTTTAGGCACATTCATCAAGAAAAAAAGAGAAAAGAATCAAATCAACATAATTAGAAATGAAAAAGGAGAGGTTACAAGAGACAATCCAGAAATACAAAGGATTATAAGAGACTATTATCAACCACTATAGGGCAATAAACGAGAAGGCAATGGCACCCCACTCCAGTACTCTTGCCTGGAAAATCCAATGGATGGAGGAGCCTGGAAATCTGCAGTCCATGGGGTCACTGAGGGTCGGACATGACTGAGTGACTTCACTTTCCCTTTTCACTTTCATGCATTGGAGAAGGAAATGGCAACCCACTCCAGTGTTCTTGCCTGGAGAATCCCAGGGACGGGGGAGCCTGGTGGGCTGCTGTCTATGGGTTGCACAGAGTCGGACATGACTGAAGCAACTTAGCAGCAGCAGCAGCAACATAGGGCAATAAAACGGATAACCTTAGAAAAGTTCAATCTTCTAAGACTGAACCAGGAAGAAATAGAAATTATGAACAACCCAATTGCAAGCACTGAAATTGAAGCTGTGTTCAAAAATCTCCCCCAAAACAAGCCCAGGACCAGATGGCTTCACAGGTATCAACCATTTAAAGAAGAGCTAATGCCTATCCTTAGAAACCTCTTTCAAAAAATTGCAGAGGAAGGAACATTTCCAAACTCATTCTACGAGGCTACCATCACCATGATACCAAAACCAAAGACAATACAAAAAAAAGAAAACTAGAAGCCAATATCACTGATGAACATAGATGCAAAAATCCTCAACAAAAGCATTTAGCAAACAGAATTCAGCAACACATCAAAAAGCTCATACACCATAATCAAATTGGGTTTATTCCAGGGATGCAAGGATTCTTCAATGTACACAAATCAATGTCATATACCATATTAACAAATTGAAAGATAAAAACCATATGATAATCTCAATAGATGCAGAAAAAGACTTTGACAAAATTTAGCAACCATTTATGATTAAAACTCTTAAAAAATGTGCATTAAGGGACCTACCTCAATATAGTAAAGGCCATATATTATAAGCCTATAGCAAACATTATTCTCAATGAAAAACTGAAAACATTCCCCCTAAGATCAGGAAAAAGACAAGGGCATCCACTTTCACCACTATTATTCAACATAGTTCTGGAAGTCCTAGATACAGCAATCAGAGAAGAAAAAGAAATGAAAGGAATCCAGTTCAGAAAAGAAGTAAAGCTCTCACTGTTTGCAGATGACATGATACCATACATAGAAAACCCTAAAGATAGTATCAGAAAATTACTAGAGCTAACCAGTGAATTTAGCAAAGTTGCAGGATACAAAATCAATACACAAAAATCACTTGCATTTCTATACACTGACAATGAAAAATCAGAAAGAGCAATTAAGGAATCAACCCCATTCACCATTGCAACAAAAGAATTAAATATCTAGGAATAAATTTACCTGAGGAGACAAAAGAACTGTACACAGAAAATTATGAGACACTAATGAAAGAAATCAAAGATGACATAAACAGATGGAGAGATATTCCATGTTCCTGGAAGAATCAATATTGTGAAAATGAATATACTACCAAATGCAATCTATAGGTTCAGTGTGATCCCTATCAAATTACCAATGACATTTTTCACAGAACTAGAACAAAAAATTTCACAATTCATATGGAAACACAAAAGACTCCTAACAGCCAAAGCAGTCTTGAGAAAGAAGAATGGAGCTGGAGGAATCAACTTTCCTGACTTCAGATAATACCACAAAGCTACAGTCATCAAGCCAATATGGTACTAGCACAAAAACAGAAACACAGACCAATGGAACAAGACAGAAAGCCCAGAAATAAACCCATGCACCTATGGATACCTTATATTTGACAAAGGAGGCAAGAATATACAATGGGGCAAAGACAGCCTCTTCAATAAATGGTGCTGGGAAAACTGGACAGCTACATGTAAAAGAATGAAATTAGAACACTTCCTAACACCATACACCAAGATAAAATCAAAATGGATTAAAGGCCTAAATGTAAGACCAGAAACTATAAAACTCTTAGAGGAAAACATAGGCAGAACACTTGACGACATAAATCAAAGCAAGATCGTCTTATGACCCACCTCCTAGAGTAATGGAAATAAAAACAAAAGTAAACAAGTGGGACCTGATTAAACTTAAAAGGTTTTGCACAGCAAAGGAAACTATAAGCAAGGTGAAAAGACAACCCTCTGAACAGGAGAAAAAAAAAAATAGCAAATGAAACAGCTGACAAAGGATTAATTTCTAAAATATACAAGCAGCTCATACAACTCAATACCAGAAAAACAAACAACCCAATCAAAAAGTGGAGAAAAGACATTTCTCCAAAGAAGACATACAGATAGCTAACAGACACAAGAAAAGATGCTCAGCATCACTCATTACTAGAGAAATGCAAATCAAAACTACAATGAGCTCTCACCTCACACCAGTCAGAATGGCCATCATCAAAAAGTCTACAAACAATAAATGCTGGAGAGGGTGTGGAGAAAGGGAATGCTCTTGTACTGTTGGTGGGAATGTAAATTGATACATTCACTATGGAATACAGTATGGAGATTCCTTAAAAAACTCGGAATAAAACCACCATATGACCCAGCAATCCCATTCCTAGGCATATACCCTGAGGAAATCAAAACTGAAAAAGACACATGTATTCCATTGTTCATTGCAGCACTCTTTACAATATCTAGAACATGGAAGCAACCTAGATGTCCATCGACAGATGAATGGATAAAGAAGTTGTGGTATATATACACAAAGGAATATTACTCAGCAGTAAAAAGGAATGCATTTGAGTCAGTCTTAATGAGGTGGATGAACCTAGAACCTATTACACAGAGTGAAGTAAGTCAGAGAAAGATAAATATCATATTCAAATGCATATATATATATATATAATTTAGAAAAATGGTACTGAAGAATTTAAAGAGCAGCAATGGAGAAACAGACATAGAGAATAGACTTATGGACATGGGGAGAGGGGAGGAGAGGGTGAGATGTATAGAAAGAGTAACATGGAAACTTATATTACCATATGTAAAATAGATAGCCAATGGGAAACTGCTGTATGGCTCAGGAAACTCAAACAGGGGCTCTTTATCTACCTAGAGGAGTGGGATGGGGAGGGAGGTTCAAGAGGGAGGGGATATATGTATACCTATGGCTGATTCATATTGAGGTTTGACAGAAAAATGACAAAAGTCTGTAAAGCAATTAAAAAAATTGGAAGCTCTGAGACTTCCATGGTGATCCAGTGGTTACGAATTTGCCTGCCAATCCAGGGGACACTGGTTCAGTCCTGGGTCCGGGAAGATTCCACATGCTGCAGGGTAACTGAGCCTGTGCATCTCAACTACTGAGCCTGCCCACTTAGAGTCAGTCTATGCTCCGCAATAAGAAAAGCCACTGCAATGAGAAGCCCATGGGCACCACAATGAAGAGTAGTCCCTGCCCACTGCAGCTAAAGCCCACATGCAGCAGCAAAGACCCAATGCAGCCAAATAAATGAACCAAATAAAATTGCATTTACCTTTTAAAAAATGGAAGATCTGGCAACATCAAGTTGATGTCATAGCTTGATTGGCCTAGAAAGTAGGCACTGAGACAAAGATTTGGGTATAGGTAGTTTTTGTGGAAATCAATTCCAGAAATCAATAGTAAGGGAGCAGGAAGATAAAATGGACAAGGATTAAAAGCTGACGAAAGAGTAACTATTGCTGGAAGAAACAGAGACTTGATTGCACTGGAATTTCTAGGATATAGGCAGAAAACTTTCCAAAATTAATGACCTGAAAGACCAGAGGCTGTGATATTTATGCCCCAGTGCCCCTTTCCCTGAGAGATATTAACTTCCTAACACTTCTGCATACATTGCAAGCCAAGCCAGGTTTGTTCATAGGCTGATTTGACTGCCATAACGGGAAAAGATTGTAGCTATAAAAAGAAAGAAATGGAGTACAAGTTTGAGGTGAGATGCTGTCCTTGGTGAGTCAGAAATATCCACCACAGCTGCAGTTTAAACCAGAAGCAGAACATGGAGATGTAACAAAGTACCAAAAAAGCATATGCTACCATCCACTCCTGGGACCTATGAGGTGCACTAGCTAATAACCATAGTTCCTCCAAGCATGCTGTACTTCTTTTGATATATATCTTGGTTAGAAGATGGAGTGTTTTATTTCCATTTGTCTTTTTCTGCTTTGATGGTTCTTATTCTATAGGTCAGGGGCTGATGTGAGAGTTATACCAACAGTTAAGTATATCCACCCCACTTTTATATTCCAGGACTAGGTAGATCCATGAACCCCCTGGATCTGCTGTTAGATGGACTTGGGTCAGGATTTTATTTATTATCAGTTCTTCTAAACTTGTATTCTAACCAAGGGATCATGACTATATTTTGATCATAGCATCACTGTGATCTCTGACTTCATATGCAATAGCCCTAGTACATTCTGGGTACTCCTCTTTTCTCTGTTAATACTCACTCTCATAAATTGCTTCAAATTCTTTAGGGAAGGATTAAGACAATATTTTAAATAAACAAAATATAAATATTATTGTAGTGGCATTTCAGTGTCTTTCTTCATGAGGAACCAGTCTCCCTTCTGCCAATAGGCCCTGAATCTGAAAACTGATCATGTCTAAAAATTGAATGAGGAATTGTAGTTTTCCATTGCTATGACTGATGTCAGCCTTTGCTTATCAATTCTCAATTATTTCCCATTATACAAATCAAGCAATACTCTAGTAAGCTGCTCAGATAACTCACCCCTAAGGATGTCATCATCTATTAACAATTCTGACAGATCCTTGTGAGTCAAAGAACTCTGGTTACCATCTTAGCTTTGGTACCAACTGTGACCACCTTTCCCCTGATACAAAGTACTGCCAGCCGGCTTCTGAAATTCTGGAGCTCTATTCCACCGTGTCTCTTGCAGTCAATACTGTGTTTCAGCAGTCAATTGCCACTGGACTTTTCAGTCATGCTGCTACCCGCTCAGCAGTATATTCCTAATTCTCCAGTGGAAGGCAGGACTTCTGAGCCCTCTCAGTGAAACAGTTAGGTAGTGGGCATTTGGTGGTACCCCATTCCCACATTTTTACTGCCCTAAACTTTACTACTCATTTTTCAATGCTTTGCCATATCCAACTCATTTACTATAGTCCATCATCATTCAGAAGCTTTAAATAATTATTCCAGAAGCTTGCCAGACTGGCTCCAGGTGTCCTCACCAGAATGCTAAGTCTTAAGTCACAGGAGAGTGCTCCCCCATCAATAAATTCATCCACATATAGCTTTGCATTCTGTTCCACCTGGTCCAACTCCATCAAGATCTTCTCTCCTGAATATTTCCCAGCTTCGTACTGGTGCATATTAACCATACTTCTAAACTCTTTTTAGTGAGTTTTTTTTATTCTCTGGAAAGTGGTTTTATTTCACTTTACCTATGTTGAGACCTATTATTGGTCTAGTTACTGGTATGGAAGCAATGGTAGGAGGTAGGAGTAGATCAGTTGAAAAGTGGCATTATTTTGAGAAACGTCCACCTAGGAAATGTCTCCTGGAGAGAGAAAGCTATTCTCTAAGAAGAGAAAAGAGGCTGTATCTATTGCCCAAAAGCGTTCAGGGAAATCAAGGAGTTCAAGTTTAGACCCATGTACCCCAGGGTCCCAAGTCCATGTTTCAGGGCCCCACTCCCTCTCTAACATAGTCCTGTTAGTATAGGAGATCTGTTAAATTTATGCACTCTATCTCCAGTCATAGGAGACAAGAGTCATTTTAAAACTGCCATGGAGACTTTTGCAATATAAAGGAATTATGTTAAAAAAAATCTTTTCTAAGCACAAGAAGAGTTCAATTCCACTCTAATCTCTGGAAAGCATAAAGAAAAATCTCCTAGAATTATTCACCAGAAAAAATGAGAGGATAGAGCATTTATCTACAAGCTCCCATCCCCCATTCATTGAGGATTGGCTCCCTGGAATGTAACTTGCCCACATTTTGAACTTAACTTGTATACAAACCAGTATGTTTCCCACAGCATTAGGAAAGATCTTGAGGCAGAAATACAGGGTGTTGTTGTCCTATAATGACTTAGAGCTCACATGAATCTATACCCCCTACAGCTGAAATACTACAGGAATTGGGCTATGAGGATGTAACATGGTATCTTCATCTACCTTTAAAACATCATTCTCCAACCTTTTTTTGGCACCGAGGGCTGGTTTTGTGGAAGACAATTTTTCCACAGACCAGGGAGGCCAGGGGGATGACTTCAGGATGGTTCTCATAAGGAGCATGCAACCCAGATTCCTTGCACTCACAGTAGGGCTCATGCTCCTGTGAGAATCTAATGCCACCACTGATCTGACAGGAAACAGAGGTCAGGTGGTAATGTGAGCAATGGGGAGCAGCTGTAAATACAGATGAAGCTTGGCTCACTTGCCTGCTGCTCACCTCCTGCTGTGTGACCCAGTTGCTAATAGGCCATGGATTGGTATTGGCCCATGGCCCAGGGATTGGACATCCCTGCTTTAAAGGCATCTTCTAATGTCTAAGTTTTCATGTGGCAACAGTTATCTGGAGAGAAGAAGTGAACTCAATATGTTTTCTATATGTACTCTGTATGTACCCTACATGTACTTATATAATCTCCAAATTATCTTGGTTTCCTGGCCAGCTTTACTAGTTCAGAAAATCTTACCTTACCTCTACAGACATTAGATTTTTAAACCCTGAATTAGAATAGCCAAAGAACATAAACCTTTAAAGGAACAAAGAGATGACCTGAATCAATACCTTTATTGTATGAGTGAGAAAACCAGTCCATCAAAATGTAATTGTTATGGGGGCAACAGAATTTAGATATTCTAGTCTTGCTCTCCTTCCTTATTTGCCTCTCTCTACACCTCAAGCCCCACTTTCTTCTCATGAGAGGGTATAAATGACTCCATGAAGCCAATAACTGTTTTTGGAAACAAATTTACATTCCCCAGCCCAGACTTCTGGTTTTCTTCCAGAACAATTGCCCCCTAAGTGACCTTCACTTTGATGTTGCACAGTTACCTCAAACTCAAAGATATCCCAAAGTGAATAATCTTTTCCAAAAAATCTACATCTCCTACTGAACTTCTGTTAATTCTATATTCTTCTTTTTCTCATACCCTGTTGCTCATATCTATTTTGAGTTTGATATTGGCTTTTATCATCTTCTACTTTAACTGCTGCAATCATCTTATAACTGGTATTTTTGAATTTAGTCTCTTTTCCTTCTAATCCATCCTCCATAACAGGGCCAGAGTGATACTTATAAACTGCAAAATGGAAAAAAAAATTACTACTCTTCTTAAAATTCAGTGGCTCACTATCACACATATCACACAAATATTGAGACCCTATGTTTTCTCTTGTTAGGTGTTGTGTTTACAGTGGCTAACAACAAAAACATGTCTCCATAGTCATGGAGTTTTAAATGTCATAGAGCTTTGAAAAGCTGTATCTTCCCGAATGTGGTGCACAGATCCATCCATGTTCTACTTTCTGCTCATTTCCCGAAATTATTGCTTGAAACACTTCCACCTCTGCAAACAATTCTAGCCATATTGACTTGCAGTTCCCTAAAGGAACAAAACCCCATGAGGAAAGGGACTGTTTTATTAGTCTTGCCAGCATGTAGCACAGTGACAGGCACTTACTAGGAAGTCAGTGAAGGTTCATTGAAAAAATGAACTGTAGACAATCACAGAGGTAAAAGTAGAACAAGGTAAGCAAGTCACCTAGACACTCCTTCATGGAGTGTACCCTAGATGTCTTGTTTGTCTCATCCTAATCTGGACCCTCGACAGCCATTAGCAGCCATGGGTTGCAGGAAGGGGTGTGGAGATGGGGGTGGGAAATGTGTGTGAACTGTCCAGGGTGCTGGACAGACGATAAAGTCTTCTGTGGGCTGTTCAAGGTTCTGTTTAGAAACTGCGTATCTCTGGCTTCCTTTGCCTATTGCAGACCCAGTTTTCCATAGATCTTTGTTTGAGGATCAAAGTGGCTAAGGTATGTGGCACACCACAGGGTCCAGGCTGCACTCCAAAAGGCACCAAGGAGACCAGACTGAATATGCCTCTGACATTTGGCTTCTGAAAAACAGATGCTGTGCATGCTCAGGTGCTGGGAGAAGCTTGAAAAATACTCGCCCCCAACTCCTAAAAAAAGTGTTCTCCAAATTGTCTGTATCAAAAATATATAGGAATTTTCAAATAGTTTAGGGATATCTTTCTTTCAATCCTGAGAGCTAGCAGCTATTTAAAGAGTTAGTCTAAATCTATCCAACACACCTAATGACTAAGTCAAAATCTCAGTAAACACCTGAATGGTCTTTACATATGATGCCAAAAATTTGGAAAGACTAAAATTTCCCCACTAAATTTTGCCCTACACAACACAACTTCTTCTCCAAATATAGACCTGAGTTAAAGGAAGAAGTATGGGTTCCTCTGTGACAGCCTGCATTTAGACAAATGTTTGACTTTCTTTAAAAACTATTTTGTGTGGTTTTTTATTATTTAAATGAACAAACTAAATATGTGAAGCGGTGCATTGGTTTTGGTTGACCTTTAAAATTGTCTCTTGAAATGTACACAAAGACTCAGTTTGGTGGGAAATTTCACACAGTAGGTACACAGAATCCTAAAATGACAGACCTTGAAGATGGAGCTTATCTAGTCTCACTTCCGTTCAGTTCAGTCACTCAGTCATGTCCAACTCTTTGTGACCCCATGGACTGCAGCACACCAGGCTTCCCTGTCCATCAGCAATTCCCAGAGCTTACTCAAAGTCTTGTCCATCAAGTCAGTGATGCCATCCAACCATCTCATCCTCTGTTGTCCCCTTCACCTCTCACCTTCGATCTTTCCCAGCATCAGGGTCTTTTCCAAGGAGTCAGCTCTTCGCATCAGGTGGCCAAAGTACTGGAGCTTCAGCTTCAGCATCAGTCCTTCCAATGAATATTCAGGACTGATTTCCTTTAGGACTGACTGGTTTGATCTCCTTGCAGTCTAAGGGACTCTAAAGAGTTTTCTCCAACACCACAATTCAAAAGCATCAGTTCTTCAATACTCAGCTTTCTTTATAGTCCAACTCTCAAACATTCATACATGACTACTGGAAAAACCATAGCTTTGACTAGACAGACCTTTGTTGGCAAAGTAATGTCTCTACTTTTTAATATGCTGTTTAGGTTGGTCATAGCTTTTCTTCCAAGGAGCAAGTGTCTTTTAATTTCATGGCTGCAGTAACTATCTGCAGGGATTTTAGAGCCCCCCCAAATAAAGTCTATCACTGTTTCCATTGTTTCCCCATCTATCTGTCATGAAGTGATGGGACCGGATGCCATGATGTTAGTTTTCTGAATATTGAGTTTTTTTTTTTAATTTTATTTTATTTTTAAACTTTACATAATTGTATTAGTTTTGCCAACTTTTTCACTCTCCTCTTTCACTTTCACAAAGAAGTTCTTCTTCTTTTTGTGCCATAAGAGTGGTGTCATCTGCATATCTGAAGTTATTGATATTTCTCCTGGCAATCTTGATTCCAGCTTGTGCTTCATCTAGTCCAGCATTTTTTATGCTGTACCCTGCATATAAGTTAAATAAGCAGGGTAAAATATACAGCCTTGAGTACTCCTTTCCTGATTTGGAACCAGTCTTGTGTTCCTTGTCCAGTTTTAACTGTTGCTTCTTGACCTGCATACAGATTTCTCAGGAGACAGGTAAGGTGGTCTGGTATTCCCATCTCTTGAAGAATTTTCCACAGTTTGTTGTGATCCACACAAAGGCTTTGGTATAGTCAATAAAGCTGAAGTAGATGTTTTTCTGGAACGCTGTTGCTTTTTCTATGATCCAACGGATGTCTAACATTTAAATTTAACAGAGAAACAAATAAATTAAGCAAGGTCATGCAATAAGCTAGTGGCAGAGCTAGGATTAGGATTCAGATTTTCCAACAACAAAATAAATATTCTGTCCTCCATCACTACACATGGAAATTCATCATTCCCACAAGTCCTGGTTACTCGGTATTGGAATTTTTAAGGAGAACATATAAGGGAAAGAAGATAACAATAAGCAATAATAATACTTACCATATTTCAGACACTGTTCTTTGAACTATATATTATTATTACTGTCATCATTTTGTTTGATTTTTATTGCTGCCAAAATTATTATCATCATCCCCTTTTTACAATGAAGAAATCAAGCCTTAGGAGATTAGGTAATTAACTCAAGCTTACAGGGATAGTAAGTGACTGAGCAGGGATTTGAATTTAGATTGGGTTCCCTCTTTACCAGCACACTATGCCGCCTTCCTATTTTCTTCTTTAGCTTGCTTTCTTTGAAAATATTTGGTTTTATATTCATCTACATGAAATGCACTAAATCTCTGGTGATGACAGTGTTTAAGATTTCTAACCAGATGCAGCTGAGCAGATCAATGCATGAGGTAAATCACAAAATACAGAATGAACTTAATGGGCGAGTTGTTTAGATGTCTTATTATCTGTAATTACATAAGCTCAGTAGAATTCAAATGAATGTTACTCACATAACCACACCTGGCTAAATAATGTCTGCTATTATTATTAAGAAAATAATAAACAAATGTCTGTCATTTGCCAGCTAATTTATAGCCCTAACTTCACGTAATCCTCAAAATGACCTTGTGATATAGGTACTGTCTGTGTGTGTGCTTAGTCGCTCAGTCGTGTCCAACTCTTTGCAACAGCATGGACTGTAGCCCGCCCGGCTCCTCTGTCCATGGGGATTCTCCAGGTAAGAAAATTGGAGTGGGTTGTCATGCCTGTTCCAGGGGATCTTCCCAACCCAGGGATTGAACCCAGGTCTTCCACTTTGCAGATGGATTCCTCACCATCTGAGACACCAGGGAAGCCCATAAATACCGGACTGGATAGCCTATCCATTATCCAGGGGATCTTCCCAATCCAGGAATCAAACCGGGATCTCCCCATTACAGGTGGGTTCTTTACCAGCTGAGCTACCAGGGAAGCCCATGATATAGGTATTAGTGACCCCATCTTATGGATGAAGAAACCAAGGTCCAGAGAATTTAGATTGTTTGTCCACCTTTTAATGTCATTTTGGCTGACATTGATGTTTCCAGGACTTGGCCTCCTCCAAATGACAAACCACTTCCCAGTGGGGCTGCGTCCCACATCCTGCCAGGGCAGCAAGTGCCTGGCTTAGTTTGTTTTATTTTTGTTCCAGTGTGTTTCAATGATACTGTGATCATTGCTCAGCAGAATTGGATGGCTTACACATTGCCAAGCACATCTCTCATTATCCACTGCTGAGCATGTGCTCATGTCGCTCTCTTGTCCTGGAAAGACCTTCTTTTGATCTCCAAATACTCAAATCTCCACAATTAAGGCTCAAATGGCAACTCCTCCATGTTAGCCTCCCTGACTTCAACTCCAGAGAAGTAATTTCTGCTTCCCCCCAATGCCCATAGAATCTCATCTAAATGATTCATTACGTCATTTACTTGTTAATTTACTCATTGGGCAAAGAAGAGGACGCTCAACCAGATATTGTACTTAAAAATTGGGTTGGTAAAATGAACATGTCACGAATTGAAACATCTTATGGCATTTGTTACATTTATACCTTTTGTTCTGCTTATTCATATTCATTTTGATTCCATCCTAATCCGTGCTAAATGATTTAAGGACAAAAAACATATCTCAGTCATCACATTACAAACTCAAATGCCTCGGAGAGTGCTTTATGTGTATGAGATAGGACAATAAACATTTTTAAAGAAAAATACATTATTTGAAAAAATGAAAATGTTGGTAAATTTGATAATTACATAAATTACCAAATTATTTTTTAAATAGCAGTTGGTCTACTCACATATGAAATAACCTGGCAATGATGTCATCAAAACACACACACACAAACACACACAAAATGCTTCATGTTTTATTTACTTTTGATTTTCTTCTTTCAAAAATGTTTTATGTTTATCTACATGGCCTGCCCCAAATCTCTAACTAAAATGCATATTAAGGAAGTTGGTGCTGGAGGAAAATTACAAAATAGAAGGACAGTCTAATGACAGTTCAGGAAGCCCTCATCACACTGTTGAGCCCATTGGCATGCTGACCCCTCTCTGAGGGTTTGCCCAACAAGGAAGTTGACATCTGAAACTCCTTCCAGCCTGACTTCAGTTATTAGAGCCTTGGACACCTGGCTCTGTGCAGGTCTTTTTTTTTTTTTTTCCCCCATAACTTGGTTCTCTGGCACAAGGCAGGCTCTTCTCCTCAGTCAGAGACTTCACTCTCTGCCACCTCTGAGCTCACCACCTGCAACTAGAATCTATAAAACTCAGTGGGGATAAAGTTCTGTTTTATAATTATTGCTGGAACATTTTTTTTCTCTTTAAAAAAAATTTCTTCTGTAATTTTAAAGAATCCTCAGCCATATGCAAAGTAAACAACCTCCAGACATCAATATTAAAAGTTCCAGGTGGCTCTAGTGCTGCCAACTAGAGGATTTAGGAAAATGTGGGGTTGACTCTCAATGGCCACTGGATGCAGAGCCCATTTCTTACCCTGAAGGTGAAAGTGAAAGTCGCCCAGTCGTGTCTGACTCTTTGTGACCCCATGGACTGTCTCCAGGCTGAAATACTGGAGCAGGCAGCCTTTCCCTTCTCCAGGGGATCTTCCCAGCCCAGGGATCAAACCCAGGTCTCCCGCATTGCAGGTGGATTCTTTACCAGCTGAACCACAAGGGAAACCCATTTCTTATCCAAAGAAACCCTGTAATCTACAATCTCAAACAATTAGTGGTCTTTCTGACCATGTCGTCTATCCACAGAATGAAAATTTCAGTTCACTTCCAACCTTCAGGGTGGATTATCTCCAAACCTGCTTCTCAAAATTCTGTACTCTTTCTCCTGCAGTTGGCAGCAGTAGTGTGTGTGTGTGTGTGTGTTGTTGTTGTTGTTGTTGCAGGGCGGGGGCAGATAGGGGGGCAGGGAGTGGGGCGCGTCTCTTCAGGGTAGGTCCTGAATTGGCTGTGCATATCAGAATATCCTCTGTGTTCACTAAATTAAAACCTCCAAAGGAAAGATATAAAAGGAACAGCTCAAAGGGGAGGGCAGAACATTTCTGAGACACCAAGGAACTCTTTCAAAGTGTTCAATTTCAATGAAGTGTGTTTTATTTTGATGATACAAGCCTTTTCCCCATTCTTTCTCAAATATGTGTTTTAAAATTCACTAGTAAGAGAGTTTGAGAATCAACTGGTAAAAAAGCTTTCCAAAGACTGATCAGTTTGTTGAATTTATCTTTCTATCAACTACCTAGGAAAATACACCTAAGAGAAGTCCTTCTTCCACCTTGACACTGAAAGATCTGCACATAAATAAAACATCTATAAACCTCTTACCTGATTCTTTGCCCCACTGGAGCCGCAAAGCTGCGTTGTTATGGTAATGCAGCAAGATGGGGGTCACAATACATTTTCTGTCTTTATTATAATCTTCTCTGCTATAGAAAGCTCTCTGGTACAAGGCCACAATATTTACTCTCATTTTATAAACTATCGTTACAGTAACATCTTTATTCCACCTGAAGGACTCAAGGCCATGGTGAATGGGTTCCCATCTAGGGGGAGAGTTGGCCTCACTGAATGGAATTTTGTATAAATTCCAGATGTGATCATCTCCTCCATTCTGATGAGATCAGTCACGTGGCTCCAGGATTACAGCAATGTTATCTGTGCTCAGGGAAGCAGAAGAGACTGTATTGAGGAGAAACCTCCATGGTTTTTCCTTTGCCCTGACATGGGAAATGTGAAGAACCCAGGAAAACAACCAGACTGAAATTTGACTGTTCCAGCTAAAAACACATAGGAAAAAAAATAGTTGGAATGTTGTAATTAGTGAAACAAAGAGACAAATATGTCTATAAAGAGATGGATGAACACACTGTGTGAGTTAATAAGCAGTGCTGTGGGGATCTAAAACATTAATCCAGTTTTTTCACAATGATAAACATATTTTGTGTGTGTGTTGAGGCACATTTTTCCCTTAGAAAATGTCTGTTTTGAAATATTTGTTGAGTCCTTTTTTATAAATCTAGCCACATAAATTTCCCATGGAGTAGTTAATATGGACTTCCCTGGTGGCTCCGTTGGTAAAGAATCTGCCTGCAATGCGGGAGACCTGGGTTCGATCCCTGGATTGGGAAGAACCCCTAGAGGAGGACATGGCACCTCACTCTGGTATTCTTGTCTGGAGAATCCCATGGGCTGAGGAGCCTGGTGGGCTGCAGTCCGTGGGGTCACAAGGAGTCAGACATGACTAAAGCAGCTGAGTACAAGCACAGTTAATATGGAGCTTAGCTTTCGATTATGTGGTTTGAATCCTGACTTGCTGTGTTGCTTCTCTGAGCCTGTTTCTTTCTTTATAATAAAGAACTAATAATAATTTCAGTGTTTAAACATTATTGTAAGATTTACATCCTTGACACAAGTCAAAGTATCTATAGACATAAGTTCAAATCCTGGTTCATTTGTTACTAACTGTGTGACCTCAGATAAGGTGTTTAACTCTTTGGACCTTATTTCTTGGTCTGTAAAATGGATAAGGTATAGGAACAAAAAATAGAAGTAGAGAGGTTCTGGTTTGGGTAAGAGGGACAAAGCAGGGTACACTCTGTATTGTCCATTGAACATAACTGCAAACCTATGTAGAATGAGTGGAGCAGCTATTAATATCTAAATATGATGAAGAGTTAACAGTAGCAGGCAGATTATTATTTTCTTCCTTCTGATTCTGCAGGCCTGAGCTCAAACTAAGCCCCAAATCCTGTAACTTCACACTAGATACGAGCAGAAAGAGCTTCAAGAGAAGTCATTTATTTCTCATCCAAAGAATGAGAAGGAGGGCATCTACAGAACAAAAAGAGTAAATCCCCTGGGTTTTGTTGTTGTTGTGTGTGTGTGTTTCTTTTCCTTTTATTCCAGCTCCCAGACAATCCCCAGTCCCAAAGCTTAATCTCACAGTGGCTTGTTGGCAGATGGGCAGGGGCAGGGCAGAAATGGCAGTGGCTGTAGTGGCTGCCAGCTGGATACCTGAAATTCCCAGGAAGGGGAAACACTCTCTCTGACCTAAGAAATTATGTGGACTAGGAAATGGAGGGAAATCTCTATCTTCCTCCACTTGATCTCAGAGGCGGATCTACCTGCAGGAACGGTACAGCAGACTCGGGAGACTAAAACTCACCTTTTTAGCCCTCTCACTAGATAGGAGCAGCAATAGCTGTAAGAGAAGTCATTTATTTCTCATTCAAAGAATGAGAAGGAGAGCATCTGCAGAACAGAGGAGGACCAAGAAGAGGAGATTCTGAGATCCAAGGTGTCAGAATGAAGAACAGACACAGTTTGAGAAAGATGTCATAAAGTCATATAGGAACTTCAGGGCTCACCCACAAGCCATGTATGCTTGGACCTGATCCTGAACAGTATGTCAGAGGCTTTCAGGACTAAAAAGAAGAGTTGATCATTACCCAGAGTGGCAAACATATGCGACAAATCTGAATAACACTGCAATAGTTTGAAACTGAACTGACACGGAACCACAGTCCATTAAAAGTTGATGTGGCCTGAACTGAGCTGATTGCTTTGCTAAAGCAAAGCATTTATAGTATTAAAATCCAAAGTCATGTCACATGATATTCAAAATGTATAGGACACAATCCAAAATTATTTGACATATGAAAAAAATCTCAACAATTTGCAAAGGAAAATAAAATCAATGAACAATCACTCAGATAAACAAGATGTTGAAATTATCAAATAGACTTTAAAGAAGCTGTTTATAATCATATTGCAAAACATAAGGGCAAATACTCTTGAAATACAGGAAATACAGAAAGAAACAGAAGCTATAAAAATAATCAAATAAGAATATTAGATATAAAAAACATACCAAAATAAAACTTTTAGTTGATTGACTCAACAGCAAAATGTAGATTTCAGAAGAGTCTGTAAATTCAGTTTAAAGTAGCCAATCTGAAGAAAAAAAAGAGAAAGAAAGAAAGAAAAAAAAGGGGGGGGTGGGAAACAGAGCCTCAGAAAACTATGGGACAATATCGAAAGGTTTTAACATTTGTGTTGTTAGAGCATCAGATAGAGAGGAGAATGAATGTGGTGCAGAAAAAATGTTTGAAGCAATAATGTCTAAGAATTACCCAATTTGGTGAGAGACATAAACTTGTGTATTCAAAAAAGCCTCTGTGAATCCCAAATAGGAAAAACTCACAGAAACACACACAGAAATACACCATAATTAAACTGATGAAAACCAGAGACGATGAAAATAATTTTTAAAGCATCTAGAGGGAAAAAACACTACACAATTCAAATTATTGATGACTTCTCATCATGAATCATGGAAGCTTTAAAGTAATTGGGTTTTTAAAAAGTGCTAACAGTGCTCTTGCCTGGAAAATCCCATGGATGGAGGAGCCTGGTGGGCTGCAGTCCATGGGTTTGTGAAGAGTTGAACATGACTGAGCGACTTCACTTTCACTTTTCACTTTCATGCATCATAGAAGGAAATGGCAACCCACTCCAGTGTTCTTGCCTGGAGAATCCCAGGGATGGGGGAGCCTGATGGGCTGCCGTCTATGGGGTCGCACAGAGTCGGACACGACTGAAACCACTTAGCAACAGCAGCAGCAGCGGTAACAGTAAAAACAAACAAAACAAACAAAAATATCCACCTTGTTGACCCAAAATTGTTACCGCAAATAACTTTCAAGAGTGAAGTTGAGGAACTTCCCTGGTGATCCAGTGGCTATGATCCCAACTCAGGGGGCCTGGGTTCAATCCCTGGTTGAGGAACTAGATCCCACATACAGCAGCAAAGTTCACATGCTTCAACTAAAGATCAGGCATGCCGCAAAGAAGATTGAAGATACCGCATGCCACAACCAAGACCAAGGGCAGCCAAATAAATAAATATTTTTTTAAAAAATGAAGTTGAAATGAAACTATTTTCAGTTAAAGGAAAACAAAAAGAATTCTGACCAGCAAAATTACATAAAATAAATGTAAAAGAAATTTCTTAAAACAGAAGAGAAATACTAACATAAGAAAGCTTACAGTGTTGTGAATAAAGGAAGGGCAACAGAAATGATAATATTCGAGTATATTTAATAGATTATTTTTCTCATTCCAAGTTTTAAAAATACAGTGACCCTGTAAAGGTATATTTTTCTTCTTGGATATGTTTTGCTGGTTTTGGATTTAGAGGAATTATATCTAGGATAGCAAAGTTAGGTGTATAAAGGTCCATTTAACCCCTTCTCATTCTTTTTACAGGTAATTTGTGTCTTCTCTTTATTTTTTTTTTCAGTCTGGTTAGAAGTTTTCAGCAAATAATGATAGAACAATTGAAGCTCTCTATACCAAAAAATTAACCTTGGTTCATATATCTTACCCTGTACAAAATTAATTCATATATTTAAATGTAAAACTATAAAACTTATAGAAAATAGGGTAAATCTATGATCTTGTGTTAGGTAAAATATTCTTAGATATGGGACCAAATGCACAATTCTTAGAAGAAAAAAATTGGTAAGTTGGATACATCAAAATAAAAAACACTAAATAAAAATAAAAAGTGAAAATTACTCAGTCATGTCCAACTCTTTGTGACCCCATGGACTATACTATTACCTTGCAAAAGACATTATTAAGAGAATAAACTCAAGCTACAAATTGGGAGAAAATATTTGCAAGTAGTAATATAGTCAACAAAGGACTTACATCTAGACTATATAAAGAACTCTTAAGATTTAACAATAAGAAACTAATTTAATAAAGATGGCAAGAGATTTGAAGAATTCCTCTATCCAAGAAAATACTTTGATAGCAAAATAAGTGCATGAAAAGATACTCAACATCATTAAGTAAGCTGACTATATCAAGCATTGATTACAACAGAGAGCAACTGGAACTCTCACACATTGCTGGTGGGAATGCAAACTAGCACAGGTATAGTTCATTCTGGAAAAAGGACAGTATCTTATAAAGTTAAACATATGCTTACTCTGACCCAGAAAGTGACTCCTATATACTTATTGGAGAAATATGAAAATATTTTTCTACATTTATACCAATGTTTATAGATTTACTCATAAAAACTAAAAACTAGAAACAACCCAAATGTCCATTGACAGGTGAATCAGTTCAGATCAGTTCAGTTGCTCAGGCATGTCCGATTCTTTGTGACCCCATGGACTGCAGCACGCCAGGCCTCCCTGTCCATCACCAACTCCCAGAGTTTTTTCAGACTCATGTCCGTTGAGTCAGTGACACCATCCAACCATCTCACCCTCTGTCATCCCCTTTTCCTGCCACCTTCAATCTTTTCCAGCATCAGGGTCTTTTCCAAAGAGTCAGTTCTTCACATCAGGTGGCCAAAGTATTGGAGTTTCAGCTTCAGTGTCAATTCTTCCAATGAATATTCAGGACTGATTTCTTTTAGGATAGACTGGTTGGATCTCCTTGCAGTCCAAGGGGCTCTCAAGGGTCTTCTCCAACACCACAATTCAAAAGCATCAATTCTTCAGTGCTGAGCTTTCTTTATAGTCCAACTCTCACATCCATACATGACTACTGGAAAAACCATAGCTTTGTCTAGATGGACTTTTGTTGGCAAAGTAATGTCTCTGCTTTTTAATATGCTGTCTAGGTTTGTCATAACTTTCCTTCCAAGAAGCAAGCGTCTTTTAATTTCATGGCTGCAGTCACCATCTGCAGTGCTTTTGGAACCCAAAAAAATAAAGTCTCTCACTGTTTCCCCTGTTTCCCCATCAATTTGCCATGAAGTGATGGGACCAGATGCCATGATCTGAATGTTGAGTCTTTTTTTTTTTAATTATTTCTTTTTATTTATTTATTTTTTTAAATTTAAATCTATTTATTTTAATTAGAGGCTAATTACTTTACAATATTGTATGTTGAGTCTTAAGCTAGCTTTTTCACTCTCCTCTTTCACTTTCATCAAGAGGCTTTTTAGTTTCTCTTTTCTTTCTGCCATAAGGGTGGTGTCATCTGCATATCTGAGGTTATTGATATTTCTCCTGGCAATCTTGATTCCAGCTTGTGCTTCATCCAGCCCAGCATTTCTCATGATGTACTCTGCATAGAAGTTAAATAAGCAGGGTGACAATATACAGCCTTGACGTACTCCTTTCCCTATGTGGAACCAGTCTGTTGTTCCATGTCCAGTTCTAACTGTTGCTTCCTGACCTGCATACGGATTTCTCAGTAGACAGGTAAAGTGGTCTGGTATTCCCATCTCTTGAAGAATTTTCCACAGTTTGTTGTGATCTACGTAGTCAAAGGCTTTGGCATAGTCAGTAAAGCAGAAATGGATGTTTTCTGAAACTGTCTTGCTTTTTGATGACCCAACAGATGTTGGCAACTTAATCTCTGGCTCTCTGCCTCTTCTAAATCCAGCTTGAACATCTGGAAGTTCTTGGTTCATATTGTTGAAGCCTGGCTTGGAGAATTTTGAGCATTACTTTGTTAGTGTATGAGATAAGTGTAATTGTGTAGTAGTTTGAACATTCTTTGACATCGCCTTTCTTTGGGATTGGAATGAAAGCTGACCTTATCCAATCCTGTGGCCATTGCTGAGTTTTCCAAATTTGCTGGCATATTGAGTGCAGCACTTTCACAGCATCATCTTTTAGGATTTGAAATAGCTCAACTGGAATAGACAGGTAATAGATAAACACATTGTGTACATTCATACAATGGATTACTACTCAGCAATCAAAAAGAATGAACTATTGACATACACAACAACATGGATGAATCTCAAAGGCATTATGCTGAGTGAAAAAGCCAGTCCCAAAGGTTGTATGCTGTGTGACTCCATTTATGTGACATTCTGCGAAAGGAAAGTCATAGGGACATAGGATGGCCCCATGGTTTCTAGATATTTGAAGTAGGAGAAGCTGTGACTACAAAGGAAACAGCCTAGGAGTTTTGTAGCTTGTTGGTACTTCTCTGTGTCCTGATAATGGAGGTAGTTCCTTGAACCCACACTCATGTTAAAACTCCTGGAACTATTCACCAAAAAATAATAATTTTACTATTTCTAAATTTTAAAGAAATTGAACAATTTTTTAAAGTGTAGGGGAAAACTTTCCAGGTTGGCACATAGGACTTGGCTTCATGACAGAGGTGAGATTTGCCTAGATATTGAAGAAGAATGAGCAGGATAGGAATATATAAGAATAAAGACTTTCTGATTGAGTGATTTTCATGAAAAGCAGTGAGGCCAGACATAATATATTTGCTGGACAAGGAGTAAAAATACCTTGGCTATTATAGAAAATGGTAGCTGGGGAAAAAAAAAGTTGTGGACTAGAATTTTTAAGTAATTCAGAAGCCAGATTAAAGAACAGAAACAGAAGACACTATATTAGACCCCCTGATTCCCAAGCTTTTCCCCCCATGACCCAGAAGATGGATAAAAATGCACAATATTCTCTAGTTTGCATGATCAAAGTTGATACAATACCCCTCCAGATCACTAAAATAATTAGTGATTTCAAGAAATATAAAATGAAACTCAGTCATGAACACTCACTGCAGGCCATCACATAGTTTGAAAGGTTCTAGATTATTCAGTTATTCAGAATGTCCTACACACATTCTTTTATTCAATCCATACATGAAGGCATCTTGGAATTTTAGTGACAGAGATGTTATAGGGATAACCTTGAGTTTAACATGGGTTATAAGAAGATAATCCACAAACTTCAGTACTTTCATTTGACTATTTTTAGTAATGTTACTTGCAATACCATATTAGGTTATTGAAACCTCTGCATTCCTTTCAGCCAGAACTGAGAAAATGTGGCTTTGTCCCCAGTATCCACATGGAGCTGATTCTACTACTCAACTCTGCTGGAATTAAGTGGTGTATAAAGTAGACAAGGAGTTTCCCTGGTGGCTCAGATGGTAAAGAATCTGCCTGCAATACGGGAGACCGGGGTTCGATCCCTGGGTTGGGAAGATCCCCTGGATGAGGGCATGGCAACCCACTCCAGTATTCTTGGCTGGAGAATCCCCATGGACAGAGGAGCCTGGAAGACTACAGTCCATGGGTCGCAAAGAGTCGGATATGACTGAGCAACTAAGCACAGTACAAAGTAGATGAGGTGCCAATCCTCATGAAGCTATAAGTCTAGTGAATTTGAAAAAAAGATATGTTAGTGCTCATGAGCCATGGTTGAAGGACAGCAAGGTTAGTAGATTCAGAGGGAAACAGAGAAAGAAGATTATGTCGCTAGAAGGAAATTTGTAAGTGAATGGGAATATTAGTCAAGGCTCTCTTTGGCTGCAAATTACAGAAACACAACTCAAGTCAGGTTATGCAAAAGGACATCACTGGCTCATGTAACTGAAAGTTCAGGGCTGTAAATTGTTACTCAATATATTTCATCAGCCACCTAGCTCACGTCTCCACCCCACTTTCCTCTGTGTGACTATCTTCAGACTTCATGCTTACCTCCCAACAGCAAGAGAACTTGCCAACCTTTCCAGAAACCACAGGGCTGATCTTCATGCCCACATCTCTGGACAAATTCCAGAAGCAGGGAGATCATGGTGGGTTGAATGACCAGACCAGGCCATATGTCCCCTTCTAGGCCCAGAAGTTGCATGCTGTGAGTGCTCAGTCATGACTGACTCTTTGCCACCCCGTGGACTTGAGCTGCTAGGCTCCTCTATCCATGGAATTTTCCAGGCAAGAACACTGGAGTGAGTTGCCATTTCCTACTCCAGGGGATCTTCCCTACCCAGCGATCGAACCTGAGTCCCTTGCATCTTATGCATTGGCGGGTGAATTCTTGACCACTGCACTACCTGAGGAGGCCAGACCCAGAAGCTAGAGTCATATATCAACCAAAATCAAGATTTTGTACTTGACTGAAGAAGAAATGACTGACAGCAGGCAATGCA
Source organism: Bos grunniens (assembly GCF_055505025.1). Classification (NCBI taxonomy): domain Eukaryota; kingdom Metazoa; phylum Chordata; class Mammalia; order Artiodactyla; family Bovidae; genus Bos; species Bos grunniens. The sequence goes on from NC_141182.1 coordinate 17,737,452, forward strand.
ATGGAAATAGAGTTCTTCTAGAATGGAGTTAATATGGAAGGTAACCTCAGCTCATTTCAGATCCACTAAAAATACTCCAGAAAGACCCTAAATATTTATTTCAGAAACCACCTTGCACAGGTGTTCCTATTATGGAAACTTTTTACTCTCACATTTATCCCAGACTGTAACTCACTTCAGAGTTTCAATCTTTACTGTTGGGTCTCAGAACTTCAGAGTTGAGATCTTTCATGGGTGATGATTGGAAAGGAGGGTCATGGTCCAGAGAAAATGCTCATGAACTTGGAGACAGATGACTTACACATGAATCCTGAGTATCCTCACTTCCCTGACACTCAGCCCCTCACTATGAAAATGCAATTCGTATGAGAATTGAATGAGATAATAGGTGAAAAAGCACTTTAGTGTTTCAAGTAAAATTCTAATGGGAGACATTATTGTTGGTGGCTTCTTATAAGTTGGTCTTGCATTACTAGCTCTATTAAACACTCCTGAAGGAAAAAGAATGATATCTCATCCTGTTTGGTATTCCAAAAGGCCAACCACAAACCTGGAAAAATAGTAGTATCTTCCTAATTTCTTATCAAGTAGCTCAGTGAGTAGGTGAAGGAAGGAATGAATGACTTTGGGCTTAGATTCCAATACAAATTCCTTAGAATGATTTGTTTTATCATGATCAAATTTTTTAACATCAATAGGTAAAGATAAAAGTCTGATTCTCTGATCTCTGAAAATATTGTGTGCAGTTCTGGGCATACCTTTAAAAGACATAAAGAAGCTGGAGGAAGTGAGGAGGACGACATCGAAAATGATCAAGGAGGTGGGGGCAGGAATGCCATCCAAGGATAGATCAAAATGGGCTGCTTTGTTCTGGAAATATAAAGGCTGAGAAGGAAATGATCAAAGTTTTTGAAATCCTGGGAGGTGGGGAGAGGGATGGGTTGGAGATTTACCCAGCCCCCAATGTCTTTAATACCTACATCAAACACAGAGTGGAGGGGTCAACCCAATGTGGTATTTCTCATGATTTTAAGATGGTCTGTAGATTAAGGCTCACTTTTGAATGAATCATTTTCAAATCCACATCAGGAATGAAGTCATTTAAGCTACTTGGGTTCCCAGAATTCATGGAAGATGAACCTGAAGAGGTGCTTGTTCTAAAAGCAATTCATCTAGGAATGTGGAACTTCTGCAGACGAGTTGATGGAGAGGGCCAATCAGGAAATAAAAACTGATGGCATCCTAAAATTGCAGATTGTCAGTGAACAAACACATCTGAACTTTCACAAACAGAATTAGGGAGCTGCCCTTACAGACTTCTCTGGCTGAACTGTAGGCCCCATTTCTTTAGAGAGCCTTCTAATGCCATAAAGTTTACCTACTCTGTGCTGAAGAGCAAGTACAGGGCTCTGATATCAGAACAGAGTTGAACTACTGGTTTCATGACTACATTAAGTAGGTGTCATTTTGTTGCAAGTGATTTATGATCAAATTCAAATTGCCTTCGACACAGAAATAATTTGGGGTTCAAGTTCATTCAATCATAGAGACTAAGCAGCGATCAAACAATATCATTAAATTAAAATACAACTCTTGGGACTTCCCTGGTGGTTCAGTAGCTAAGACTTTGAGCTCCCAGTACAGAGGACCTGGGTCTGATCCCTGGTCAGGTAACAAACCCCACATACCACAGCTAAGACCCAGCACATCCAAATAAAATAAATAAAGATAAAGATTTAAAAATACATTTAAAAAATACAACTCTCTCTGCCTTACTCTCTCCCTGCCTCTTTTTAACTCCCATCCTGAGCTAAGCTCTGAGTGATGGTTGCTTTTATGTGTCAACTTGACTGGGCTAAGGGATGCCCAAACAGCTAATAAAACATTATTTCTAGGTATGTCTGTGAGGGTATTTCCAGAAGATAATAGCATTTGAATTGGTGGACTGAGTAAAGCAGATGATCCTTCCCAATATGAGTGGCATCATCCAGTCCACCGGGGACCAAACAGAACAAAAAGGTGAAAGGGCAAATTCAGTCTCACTTAAGAGACATTCATCTACTCCCGCCCTCAGAAATCAGCACTCCTGGTCCCCAGGCTTTCAGACTCAGTTCAGGACACACACCACCAGCCTCCGATTTCCAGGCCTTTGGACCGCTGATTTTCCTGGCCCTCCATTTTGCAGATGGCAGATCGTGAGTCTTCTTGGCTGTGAGCCACCCCTTGGGAGAGCAAAGCAGTAAATTCCCAAGGAGGTTGCAGCTGTAAGCCAATGCAGATGACATTTAGAGGCTCCATAATGATGTGAGCCAGCTCCTATTACAAATTTCCTCTGATATGTCTGTATCTATATACATGTATGCTTGCTCAGTTACTTCAGTTGTGTCCAACTCTTTGCAACCCTATGGACTGTAGCCCACAAGGGTCCTCTGTCCATGGGATTCTCGAGGCAAGGATACTGGAGTGGGTTCCCACGCCCTCCTCCAGGAGATTTTTGCAACCCAGGGATTGAACCGATGTCTGCTGTATCTCCTGCATTGCAGGTGGAGTCTTTACTGCTGCAACACTGGGGAAGCCCCCTATATCTATATATCTATATCTATATCTGTATCTCCTATTGGTTCTGTTTCTCTGGAGAACCACGTCTAATACACTCTCTCTTCTTCTTGGTGTAGTCCACAGAGGCTCATGGATTACTCATATATAGCCTAGCAACTGCAACAAAATTAGAGCATCTACTTTCCAGCAACTCTAATAAAAGTCCTGGGGTTGAATAACCATGTGATCAACTATGTCCATCACTGTGGTCAAGAGGAAGAAAAAAAGTGACTGGCCAGACCTGAGTTACAAGCTTATCTTTGAAACCAAGACAGTGTTGCCCCCCCCCAATTTTAATCATGTGGGCTTTGAGATCCCAAAAGAAAGTCAAAACTTGTGGGAGGATGAAGAGGAAATGAAAGTAAGCCAGGGAAACAGCAGAGGTGCATTTCAGTTGATGAGCATGCCCAGCATCTCCTCTGAAAAGCATTCTGTCAAGTGCCTGCACACATCCTACATGTCTGTGAGCCTTGTTCAAGGGATACCTCCCCCAAGAAGCTGCCCCATCACCACCCTTCAGGGATCCCTCCTTTCTCTGAATCCCAATAGCAACCCTTTTGGCAGCCTGTCATTCCTCTGTCAGGAAGGTTCTCTGGGACAGAGACTGTACATCACTCCTCTTATATGTCCAAAGAAATGTCAACTAGAACAAACCAGGTCACACAATGTATATCTGGAAAATCAGACTGTTTTTAAAGAGAGAGGTAGATTTCAACTCAAACTAGGGACAGGCTTTCCAACAATTAGAGCTTCTCAGCAAGTTTAAGAGTGGCTTGCTGCAGTGAGAGGATGAAGCAGGGATGGACCTCTCTGGTTAGAGGCAGTGGGGGAGTACTTAGGCATCAGGTGAGTAATAAAGCTTGGCGAATTTTTTTTTTTTTTTGTACTTTTCTACCATGCTTTTTTTCTTTTAATTGGCAGATAATTGCTTTGCAATATTGTACTAATTTCTGCTATACATCAACATGAGTCAATCATGGGTACACATATGTCCCCTCCCTCTTGAGCCTCCCTTGCACCTCCCACCCTTCTAGGCTGTCACAGAGCACCAGGTTTGAGCTCCCTGTGTCATAAAGCAGATCCCCACTGGCTGTCTACTTTATATATGTCAATGAATGTGTTTCAGTGTTGCTCTTTCAATTCGTCCCTCCCTCTCCTTTCTCCTCTGTGCCCACAGGTCTGTTCTCCGCGTCAGCATCTCCACTGCTGCCCTGCAAATAGGATCGTCAGTGCCATCTTTCCAGCTTCCATATATATATATGTGTTAATATATATATATTTCCCTTTCTGACTTATTTCACTCTGTATAATAGGCTCTAGGTTCATCCATTTCATTAGAACTGACTCACATGCATTCCTTTTTATTGCTGAGTAATATCCCATTGTATGTATGTACCACTTCTTTATTCATCCATCTGTCTATGGACATCTAAGTTGCTTCCATGTCCCAGCTATTGTAAATGGTGCTGCAATGAACATTGAGGTGCATGTATCTTTTTCGGTTATGGGTTCTTCAGGATATATGCCCAGTAGTGGGATTGTTGGGTCATAAGGAAGTTTTATTCCTAGTTTTTTAAGGAATCTCTTAACGTTCTCCACAGTGCCTGTATCAATCTACATTTCCATCAACAGTGCAAGAGAGTTCCCCTTCCTCCACATCCTCTCCAAAATTTATTGTTTGTAGAGTTATTGATAATGGCCATTCTGACCCATGTGAGGTGATACCTCATTGTTGTTTTGATTTGCATTTCTCTACGGGGAAACAGTGGAAACAGTGTCAGACTTTATTTTTGGGGCTCCAAAATCACTGCAGATGGTGACTGCAGCCATGAAATTAAAAGACGCTTACTCCTTGGAAGGAAAGTTATGACCAACCTAGATTGCATATTCAAAAGCAGAGACATTACTTTGCCAACAAAGGTCCGTCTAATCAAGGCTATGGTTTTTCCAGTAGTCATGTATGGATGTGAGAGTTGGACTGTGAAGAAAGCTGAGTGCCAAAGAATTGATGCTTTTTAACTGTGGTATTGGAGAAGACTCTTGAGAGTCCCTTGGACTGCAGGGAGATCCAACCAGTCCATTCTAAAGGAGATCAGCCCTGGGTGTTCTTTGGAAGGAATGATGCTAAAGCTGAAACTCCAGTACTTTGGCCACCTCATGCGAAGAGTTGACTCATTGGAAAAGACTCTGATGCTGGGAGGGATTGGGGGCAGGAGGAGAAGGGGACGACAGAGGATGAGATGACTGGATGGCATCACCGACTCGATGGACGTGAGTTTGAGTGAACTCCAGGAATTGGTGATGGACAGGGAGGCCTGGCGTGCTGCGATTCATGGGGTCGCAAAGCGTCGGACACGCTGAGTGACTGAACTGAACTGAACTGAATGTTCAGCATCTTTTCATGTATCTATTACCCATCTGTATGTTTTCTTTGGAGGAATGTTTGTTTAGGTCTTCTGCCCACTTTTTGATTGAGTTGTTTGTTTTTCTGGTATTGAGTTATATGAGCTACTTGTATATTTTGAAGATTAATCCTTTGTCAGTTGATTCATTTGCTATTATTTTTCTCACATTCTGAGGGTTTTCTTTTTATGTTAGTTATAGTTTCCTTTACTATGCAAAAGATTTTAAGTTTAACTAGGTCCAACTTCCTTGTTTCTGTTTTGATTATTCTAGGAGGTGGGTTACAGAGGATCTTGCTGTGATTTATGTCAAGGAGTGTGCTTTCTGTGTTATCATTTAGGAGCTTTATAGTTTCTGGTCTTACCTTTAAGTCTTTATCTATTTTAAGGTTATTTTTGTGTATGGTAGGATTTTGTTTTAAACTTGGTCCCATGGGAACAAAGGGCCATTGTGTTCAGAGGTTGATCAGAGAGTGCTCTTGGAAGAATAACACATAGGAAAGTATGAAAAATGTATTGAAGAGAGGGAAGTGATGCTTCAGCTGAGGACTCAGCTAATCCTAATTCTGGAGCAGGGATGGTTCTTCAGAGTCGTTCCAGTTGAGACAAGATGTTGGCATTTTGCATCAGCCAGTCAGTGGCTGTGGGTTGCCTCCTGGGAGAGCAAAGGTAGTTCCTCATTCCAGAGGACAACTACCAGTAAGAGTTGCACCTATGAGCCGGTGAAGCTGACATTCCCAGAAACTGGTAGATAGATATGTTGACCTGAAGAGGAATGTGGATGGAGCATCTAGTACCCATTTGTGTCCCATCTAGCCTAAAATGTTGTGAGATGTCCATGAGTTATTTGGCATTGTCTATCTCCAAACTTTTCCTGCCAAATCTTACTACCAGATATAAGTACAGTCTAGTTGCACAATCAGTTGCTCAGATCAGAGTGGGAAAAATAAGAAAATAGTGAAAGTGGCTCAGAATTGTCCGACTCTTTGTGACCCCATGGACTGTATAGAATTCTCCAGGCCAGAATACTGAAGTGGATAGCCTTTCCCTTCTCCAGGGGGATCTTCCCAACCCAGGGATCAAACTGAGGTCTCCTGCATTGCGGGCAGATTATTTACCAACTGAGCTATCAGGGAAGCCTTAAGAAAATAAATAGAAAACAAATAAAAACTGATCACATTCCCTAGAATAGTCATTTCTACTAAAAATGACTTCTTCTTATCTGACTTAAATTTCTTCTATTGTTTTCCCCTCTCTCTCTACCAACACCATCTAGCATTGAACTGGGCAAAATGTAACTATCAGAACAGCTTTTTAAACAGTAAGAGTCTTTGCTACAAACAACAACTTGGTGACTGTCAGAACCATTGCCCAGCCAGAGAACTCATGGTATTATACCATCTGACACTCATTTGTGTGGTGTACTGGCAAATGTTCTTCAACAATGGGTTTTTAGAGGTGGAGGGCTCATTTGTGGGGTTTACCTATTTCTGTCAGTAAATACTCTCACTATGCCTAATCTTAAGCTACCACTGTGGCCTCACTGAACACAAAACTGGGAAAATTCTACGCAGTCATGTCTCACAGGTTGAGACTAGCACAACTACTAGTTGTAATTAGTTCAAGGATCAAATTTACCATCTAACTGGGTTGAAATACTGTGGTCCAATTTTAAAGGCTCCTTAAATCCATAACTGAGAGAGGCATTAGGGAAAAAAATGCCTAGAAAAAAAGAATTGATTGGCCTTGGGATGAAGACAAAGTCACAGTTTTATTGAAGTAGAGTTGATTTACAATATTATATAAATTTCAGGTGTGCAAAATAGTAAGTCATAATTGTTAAAAATTATACTCCCAAGTTATTATAAAGTATTGACTATATTCCCTGTGCAGTACAATGTATCTTTGTACCCTATTTACTTTATACATAGTAGTTTTACCTCCCAGTCTTCTACCTCTAAATTGTCCCTCCCCTCTTCCCACTTATAACCACTAGTTTGTTCTCTATATCTGTTTCTTTTTTATTGTATTCACTAGTTTTGTTTATTTGCCCTTATCTGATTTATTTTACTAAGCATTAATATCCTCTAGGCTGCTCTGCAAGTGGCAAAAATTTCATTTTTGTGTCTCAGTACTATTCCATCGTGTATGGATATGAGAGTTGGACTCAGAAAGCTGAGCGCCAAAGAATTGATGCTTTTGAACTGTGGTATTGGAGAAAACTCTCGAGAGTCCGTTGGACTTCAAGGAGATCCAACCAGTCCATCTTAAAGGAAATCAGTCCTGAATATTCATTAGAAGGACTGATGTTGAAGCTGAAACTCTAATACTTTGGCCACCTGATGCTAAGAACTGACTCATTTGAAAAGACCCTGATGCTGAGAAAGATTAAAGGTGGGAGAAGAAGGGAACAACAGAAAATGAGATGGTTGGATGGCATCACCGACGTGATGAACATGAGTTTGAGTAAACTCTGGGACTTGGTGATGGACAGGGAGGCCTGGCGCGTTGCCATCCATAGGGTCGCAAAGAGTCAGACATGGCTGAATGACTGAACTGAACTGAACTAAATATTCCACTGTATATATAAACAGCTTCTTTTTTGTCCACTGATCTGTTTGATGGACACTTAGGTAGCTTCCATATCTTGGCAATTATAAATAATGCTGCTTTGACATGGATGAACCTAAAGAATGTCATACTGAGTAGAGTGAGTCAGAAAAGGAGAAATACTATATGACATCCCGTTATATGCAGAATCTAAAAAGAAATAAAATAAATAAGCTTATTTACAAAACAGAAAGAGATTCATAGACTTAGAAAATGAATTTACGGTTGCCAAGGGGAAGGGATAGTTAGGGAGTTTGGGATGGTCATGTACACACTTATATTTTAAATAGATAACCAAAAAGGGCCTACTGTACAGCACATGGAACTCTGCTCAATGTTATGTGGCAGCCTGGATGGGAGGGGAGTTTGGCAAAGAATGGATACATTCTATATATATGGCTGAAGCCCCTCACTGTTCACCTGAAACTATCACAACATTGTTAATCAGCTACCAGATCAGATCAGATCAGTCGCTCAGTCGTGTCTGACTCTTTGCGACCCCATGAATCACAGCACTCCAGGCCTCCCTGTCCATCACCAACTCCCGGAGTTCACTCAGACTCATGTCCATCGAGTCCGTGATGCCATCCAGCCATCTCATCCTCTGTCATCCCCTTCTCCTCCTGCCCCCAATCCCTCCTAGCATCAGAGTCTTTTCCAATGAGTCAACTCTTCGCATGAGGTGGCCAAAGTACTGGAGTTTCAGCTTTAGTATCATTCCTTCCAAAGAAATCCCAGGGCTGATCTCCTTTAGAATGGACTGGTTGGATCTCCTTGCAGTCCAAAGGACTCTCAAGAGTCTTCTCCAACACCGCAGTTCAAAATCATCAATTCTTCAGTGCTCAGCCTTCTTCACAGTCCAACTCTCACATTCATACCTGACCACAGGAAAAACCATAGCCTTGACTAGAGGGACTTTTGTTGGCAAAGTAATGTCTCTGCTTTTGAATATGCTATCTAGGTTGGTCATAACTTTCCTTCCAAGGAGTAAGCTATACTACCCCAATGCAAAATAAAAAGTTTAAACAAGAAGAAAAATAAAATAAATTCAGATACAGGAAAAATATAAATAATGCTGCTTTGAACATTGGGAAGCTTGTCCTTTTGAATTTGTGCTTTCATATTTGGGGGTAAATATCTAGGAGTGGAATTTCTGGATCATATACTATGGAGAAGGCGATGGCACCCCACTCCAGTACTCTTGCCTGGAAAATCCCATGGATGGAGGAGCCTGGTGGGCTGCAGTCCATGGGGTCCCTAAGAGTTGGACACGACTGGGCGAGTTCATTTTCAATTCTCACTTTCATGAATTGGAGAAGGAAATGGCAACCCACTCCAGTGTTCTTGCTTGGAGAATCCCAGGGATGAGGGAGCCTGGTGGGCTGCCATCTATGGGGTCACACAGAGTCGGACACGACTGAAGTGACTTAGTAACAATAGTAGTTCTAATTTTGTATTTTTAAGGAACCTCCACGCTGTTTGCACAGTGGCTTCACCAGTTAACATTCTTATCAACAGTGTATAAGGATTCCTTTTTCTCCAAGTCCTTATCAACATTTGTTATTTGTTGCCTTTTTGATAGTAGCCACTTTGACAGATGTGAGGTGACATCTCACTGTAGTTTTAATCTGCATTTCTCTGATGATTAGTGATGTTAAGCATCTTGTGTGCCCGTTGGCCATCTCTATGTCTTTCTGGGAAAGTATCTATTCAGATCTTCTACTCAATTTTTTTTTTTTTTTTTGCACACAATGTTATATTTATTTATTTATTTTTTTTTTTCTTTTTAATCTTTAAAAAAATCCTGAACCCTCCTCCCTCCTCCCTCCCCATACCATCCCTCTGGGTCATCCCAGTGCACCAGCCCCAAGCATCCAGCATCGTGCATTGAACCTGGACTGGCATCTCGTTTCATACATGACATTTCACATGTTTCAATGCCATTCTCCCAAATCTTCCCACCCTCTCCCTCTCCCACAGAGTCCATAAGCCTGTTCTATACATCAGTGTCTCTTTTGCTGTCTCGTATACAGGGTTATCGTTACCATCTTTCTAAATTCCATATATATGCGTTAGTATACTGTATTGGTGTTTTTCCTTCTGGCTTACTTCACTCTGTATAATAGGCTCCAGTTTCATCCACCTCATTAGAACTGAGTCAAATGTATTCTTTTTAATGGCTGAGTAATGATCTTCTACTCAATTTTAATTGGATTGTTCGTTGTTTAATATGGGCTTCTCTGGTGGCTCAGTCAGTAAAGAATCTGCCTGCAATGCAGGAGACCTGGGTTCAATCCCTGGTTTGGGAATATCCCCTGGAGAAGGAAATGGCAACCCACTCCAGTATTCTTGCCTGGAGAATCCCATGGACAGAGAAGTATGGCAGGCTGCAGTCCAGGGGACTGCACAGATTCAGGCACAACTGAGCACATGACATATATTGAGATTTATGAGCTGTTTATATATTTCAACTCATCATCATATATCCCATTCAATAGGTTGTCTTTTTGTTTTGTCAATGGTTCTCTTTGCTGTGAAAAAGATTTTAAGTTTAATTATGCAAGAAGAGATAAGAAAGCCTTCTTCAGCGATCAATGCAAACAAATAGAGGAAAACAACAGAATGGGAAAGACTAGAGATCTCTTCAAGAAAATTAGAGATACCAAGGGAACATTTCATGCAAAGATGGGCTCAATAAAGGACAGAAATGGTATGGACCTAACAGAAGCAGAAGATATTAAGAAGAGATGGCAAGAATACACAGAAGAACTGTACAAAAAAGATCTTCATGACCCAGACAATCACAATGATGTGATCACTGACCTAGAGCCAGACATCCTGGAATGTGAAGTCAAGTGGGCCTTAGAAAGCATCACTACAAACAAAGCTAGTGGAGGTGATGGAATTCCAGTTGAGCTATTTCAAATCCTAAAAGATGATGCTGTGAAAGTGCTGCACTCAATATGCCAGCAAATTTGGAAAACTCAGCAGTGGCCACAGGACTGGAAAAGGTCAGTTTTCATTCCAATGCCAAAGAATGCTCAAACTACCACACAATTGCACTCATCTCACATGCTAGTAAAGTAATGCTCAAAATTCTCCAAGCCAGGCTTCAGCAATATGTGAACTGTGAACTTCCTATGTTCAAGCTGGTTTTAGAAAAGGCAGAGGAACCAGAGATCAAATTGCCAACATCTGCTGGATCATGGAAAAAGCAAGAGAGTTCCAGAAAAGCATCTATTTCTGCTTTATTGACTATGCCAAAGCCTTTGACTGTGCGGATCACAATAAACTGTGGAAAATTCTTCAAGAGATGGGAATACCAGACCACCTGATCTGCCTCTTGAGAAATTAGTATGCAGGTCAGGAAGCAACAGTTAGAACTGGACATGGAACAACAGACTGGTTCCAAATAGGAAAAGGAGTACGTCAAGGCTGTATATTATCACCCTGTTTATTTAACTTATATGCGGAGTATATCATGAGAAACGCTGGACTGGAAGAAACACAAGCTGGAATCAAGATTGCCGGGAGAAATATCAATAACCTCAGATATGCAGATGACACCATCCTTATGGCAGAAAGTGAAGAGGAACTAAAAAGCCTCTGATGAAAGTCAAAGTGGAGAGTGAAAAACTTGGCTTAAAGCTCAACATTCAGAAGGCTAAGATCATGGCATCCGGTCCCATCACTTCATGGGAAATAGATGGGGAAACAGTGGAAACAGTGTCAGACTTTACTTTTGGGGCTCCAAAATCACTGCAGATGGTGACTGCAGCCATGAAATTAAAAGACGCTTACTCCTTGGAAGGGAAGTTATGACCAACCTAGATAGCATATTCAAAAGCAGAGACATTACTTTGCCAACAAAGGTTCGTCTAGTCAAGGCTATGGTTTTTCCAGTGGTCATGTATGGATATGAGAGTTGGACTGTGAAGAAGGCTGAGCACTGAAGAATTGATGCTTTTGAACTGTGGTGTTGGAGAAGACTCTTGAGAGTCCCTTGGACTGCAAGGAGATCCAACCAGTCCATTCTAAAGGAGATCAGCCCTGGGATTTCTTTGGAAGGAATGATGCTAAAGCTGAAACTCCAGTACTTTGGCCACCTCATGCAGACAGTTGACTCATTGGAAAAGACTCTGATGCTGGAAGGGATTGGGGACAGGAGGAAAAGGGGACGACAGAGGATGAGATGGCTGGATGGCATCACTGACTCGATGGATGTGAGTCTGAGTGAACTCTGGGAGTTGGTGATGGACAGGGAGGCCTGGAGTGCTGTGATTCATGGGGTCGCAAAGAGTCGGATACGACTGAGAGACTGAAGTGAACTGAACTGATGTCCTATTTGTTTATTTCTGCTTTGTTTCCTTTGCCTTAGGAGACAGATCCAAAACATATGGCTACAATTTATGTATGAGTGTTCTGCCCATGTTTTTTTCTAGGAGCTTTATGGTGTCCAGTCTTACATTTAGGTCTTTAATCCAGTTTGAGCTTATTTTTGTATACGATGTGAGAAAATGTTCTAATTTCCTTCTCTTACATGTGGCTCTCCAGGTTTCCTAGCACCATTTTTTAAAGACTGTCTTTTTCTATTATTTATTTGTGCCTTCTGTATTATAGATTAACTGACCATAAGTGTGTGGGTTTATTTCTAGGCTCTCTATTCTGTTATACTGCTCTATGTGTCTGTTTTTCTACCCATGTCATACTGTTTTGATAACTATAGCATTGCAGTACAATCTTTTGTCAGGGTACCTGATACCTCTAGTTCTTCCTCAAGATTATTTTGGTTATTCAGGGACTTCTGTGTTTCCATACACATTTTAAAATTATTTGTTCTATTTCTGTGAAAAATACCATTGATATTTTGGTCGGATTGCACTGAATTTGTAGTTTGCCTTGGGTAGTATGATAATTTTAACAATATCAATTATTCCAGTCCAGGAACAGAGTCTATCTTTCCATCTCTTCGTGTCACCTTCAGTTTCTTTCATCAGTGTCTTACAGTATCCAAGAACAGGTCTTATAGTTTAGTCCGATTTATTCCTATGTATATTGTATTTTTAAAATTTTTTTATGTGATTGTAAATGAGATTGTCTCCTTAATTTTTCTTTCTGAGAGTTCACTGTTACTGTAGAGAAATACAACAGATTCAGTTCAGTTCAGTGGAGTTGCTCAGTTGTGTCCCACTCTTTGTGGCCCCATGGACTGCAGCACACCACACTTCTCTGTCCTTCACCAACTCACAGAGCTTGCTCAAACTCATGTCTATTGAGTTGGTGGTGCCATCCAACCATCTCATCCTCTGTCATCCCCTTCTCCTCCTGCCTTCAATCTTTCCCAGCATCAGGGTCTTTCCAAGGAGTCAGTTCTTTACATTAAGTGGCCATAGTACTGGAGCTTCAGCTTCAGCATCAGTCCTTCCAATGAATAGCCAGGACTGATGTCCTTTAGGATTGACTGGTTTGATCTCCTTGCAGTCCAAAAGACTCTCAAGAGTCTTCTCTAACACCACAGTTCAAAACATCAATTCTTTGGTGCTCTCAGCTTTCTTTATAGTCCAACTCTCACATCCATACATGACTATAGGAAAAACCAGAGGTTTGACTATATGGACCTTTGTTGGCAAAGTAATGTCTCTGCTTTTGAATATGCTGTCTAGGTTGGTCATAGCTTTTCTTCCAAAGAACAAGCATCTTTTAACTTCATGGCTAAAGTCACCCTCTACAGTGATTTTGGAGCCCCCGCAAATAAAGTGTCTCTCTGTTTCCATTGCTTCTCCATCTATTTGCCATGAAGTGATGCGACTGGATGCCATGATCTTAGCTTTCTGAATATTGAGTTTTAAGCCAACTTTTTCACCTCCTCTTCCACTTTCATTAAGAGGCTCTTTAGTTCTCCTTCTCTTTCTGTAATAAAGATGGTGTCATCAGCAAATCTGAGGTTATTGATATTTTTCCCAGCAATCTTGATTCCAGCTTGTGCTTCACCCAGCCCAGCATTTCACATGATATACTCTGCATATAAGTTAAATAAGCAGGGTGGCAATATACAGCCTTGATGTACTCCTTTCCCGATTTGGAACCAGTCTATTGTTCCGTGTCCACTTCCAACTGTTGCTTATTGACCTGCATACAGATTTCTCAGAAGGCAGGTAAAGTGATCTGGTATTCCCATCTCTTGAAGAATTTTCCACAGTTTGTTGTGATTCACACAGTCAAAGGCTTTGGTGTAGTCAACAAACAGAAGTAGATGTTTGTCTGGAACTCACTTGCTTTTTCAATGATCCAGTAGATGTTGGCAATTTGATTTCTGATTCCTCTGCCTTTTCTAAATCCAGCTTGAACATCTGGAAGTTCACAGTTTACATACTGTTGAAGCCTGGCTTGGAGAATTTTGAGCATTACTCTGTTAGTGTGTGAGATGAGTGCAATTGCGCGGTAGTTTGAACATTCTTTGACATTGCCTTTCTTCGGGATTGTAATGAAATCTGACCTTATCCAATCCTGTGGCCACTGCTGAGTTTTCCAAATTTGCTGGCAAATTGAGTGCAGCACTTTAACAGCATCATCCTTTTAGGATTTGAAATAGCTTAAACAGAATTCCATCACCTCCACTAGCTTTGTTCATAGTGATGCTTCTAAGGCCTAATTGACTTCACACTCCAGAATGTCTGGTTGTAGGTCAGTGGTCACACCATCGTGATTATCTTGGTCATGAAGATCTTTTTTGTACAGTTCTTCTGTGTATTCTTGCCACCTCTTCTTAATATCTTCTGCTTCTGTTAGGTCCATACCATTTCTGTCCTTTATTGTGCCCATCTTTGCATGAAATGTTCCCTTGGTGTCTCTAATTTTCTTGAAGAGATCTCTAGTCTTCCCCATTCTGTTGTTTTCCTCTATTTCTTTGCATTGATCACTGAGGAAGGCTTTCTTATCTCTCCTTGATATTCTTTAGAACTCTGCATTCAAATGGGTATATCTTTCCTTTTCTCCTTTTCCTTTCACTTGTCTTCTTTCCTCAGCTATTTGTAATGTCTCCTCAGAAAACCACTTTGCCTTTTCATTTCTTTTTCTTATAGATGGTCTTGATCACTCCCTCCTATACAATGTCACAAACCTCTGTCCATAGTTCTCCAGGCACTCTTTCAGATCTAATCCCTTACATCTATTTGTCACTTTCATTGTATAATTGTAAGGGATTTTATTTAGATCATACAAGAATGATTTAGTGATTTTCCTCACTTTCTTCAGTTTAAGTCTGATTTTTTCAATAAGCAGCTCATGATCTGATCCACAGTCAGCTCCCAGTCTTGTTTTGGCTGACTATTTAGAGCTTCTTTGGGGGCAAAGAACATAATCAATCTGATTTTGGTATTGGCCATCTGGTGATGTCCATGTGTAGAGTCTTCTCTTGTGAGGTTGGAAGAGGGTATTTTCCATTACCAGGGTGTTCTCTTGGCAAAATTCTGTTAGCCTTTGCCTTGCTTCATTTTGTACTCCAAGGCAAAACTTGCTTGTTATTCCAGGTATCTCTTGACTTCCTACTTTTTCATTCCAGTCCCCTATAATGAAAAGGACATCTTTTTGGGATGTTAGCTCTAGAAGGTCTTGTAGGTCTTCATAGAACCATTCAACTTCAGCTTCTTTGGCATTAGGTATTGGGACATAGACTTGGATTACTGTGATATTGAATGGTTTGCCTTGGACAGGAACAGATATCATTCTGTCGTTTTCGAAATTGCACCTGAGTACTGCATTTTGGGCTCTTTTGTTGACTATGAGGGCTATTCCATTTCTTCTAAGGGATTCTTGCCCACATTAGTAGATATAATGGTCATCTGAATTAAATTCATCCATTCCAGTCCATTTTAGTACACTGATTTCTAAACTGTTGACTTTCACTCTTGCCATCTCCTGTTTGACCACTTCCAATTTCCCTTGATTCATGGACCTAACATTCCAGGTCCCTATGCAATGTTGGACTTTACTTCCATCACCAGTCATATCAACAACTGGGCATTGTTTTTGCTTTGGCTCTGTCTCTTCATTCTTTCTAGAGTTATTTCTCCACTCTTCTCCAGTAGCATATTGGGCACTTACTGACTTGGAGAGTTCATCTTTCAGTGTCATATCTTTTTGCCTTTTCATACTGTTTCATACTGTTCAATAAGGGAAATGGCAGAGTAGAAGGGTGTGCACTCATCTTCTCCTGAGAGAACTCCAAAATTACAACTCGCTGCTCAACAACCATCAACAGGAAAATGTTGGATCCCACCAGAAAAAGATACCCATGTCCGAGGGCAAAGGAGAAGCCCCAGCAAGACAGAAGCATGGGCGAAATCGTGCTTAGAATCAAGCCCCATACCCACCAGAGACACTCAGAGGGCTCAAACAAAACCTTGTGTGCACCAGGAGACCCCACAGAGACTGAGCCAGACCTGCCTTTGAGTGTTTGAGTGACTCCTGTATGGGTCAGCAGTGGACTGCCGCAGGAGCATTGGCTCTGGGTGCGACAGACCTGGGTGTGGCATTAGCCCTCTTGGAGGTGGTTGCCGTTAACCCCACCATAGAGCCTCCAGAACTTATATAGGACAGCGGAAACAGACTCTTGGACGGCACAAATAAAACCTTGTGCACACCAGGACCCAGGTGAAAGGAGCAGTGACTCCACAAGAAACTGACCCAGACTTGCCTGTTAGTGTCCAGGAGTCTCTGGTGCAGGCGTGGGTCAGTGGTGGCCTGCTGCAGGGTCAGGGGCACTGAGTGGGGCAGTGTGTGCACGGGACCTTATGGAGGAGGTTGCCATTTTCTTCATACCTCCACCATAGTTTGGTCTCAGGTCAAACAACAGGGAGGGAACACAGCCCCACCCACCAACAGAAAATTGTATTAAAGATTTACTGAGCATGGCCCTACCCATCAGAGCAAGACCCAGTTTCCCCCACATTCAGTCTCTCCCATCAGGAAGCTTCCATAAACTTCTTATCCTTATCTGTCAAAGGGCAGACAGAATGAAAACCACAATCACAGAAAACTAATCAAACTGATCACATGGACCACAGCCTTGTCTAACTCAATGAAACTATGAGACATGTTGTGTAGGGCCACCCAAGACAGACAGGTCATGGTGGAGAGTTCTGAAAAAATGTAGTTCACTGGAGAAGGGAATGGCAAACCTCTTCAGTATTCTTGCCTTGAGAACCCCATGAACAGTACAACAGATTACTACTGTGTATTGATTTTATATCTTGCAACTTAACCAAATTCATTGATGAGCTTAAGCAGTTTTCTGGTAGCATCTTTAGGATTTTCTATGTAGAATATGATGTTATCTGCCAACAGTGACCATTTTACTTTTCTCATCCTTTCAGATTTGGGCTCCTTTTATTTCTTTTTCTTGTCTGATTGCTGTGGCTGGGTCTTCCAATATTATGTTGAATAAAAGTGAAGAGAGTAGGCATCCTTGTTTTGTTCCTGATCATAACAGAAATGCTTTCAGCTTTTCATCATTGAATATGATGCTAGCTGGGCTTATCATATATGGCCTTTATAATGCTGAAGTATGTTCCTGCTCTACCCATTTTCTGGAGAGTCTTTATCATAAATAAATGTTGAATTTTGTCAAATTTATAGAAATTTGTCAAATTTTCTATGTCTATTGGGATGATCATATGCCTTTTATCTTCACTTTGTCAATGTCGTGTGTTACATTGAATGATTTGTGAGTATTGAAGCACCCTCACATTCCTAAAGTAAATCCCACTTAATCATGGTGTATCATTCTTTTAATATATTGTTGGATTCAGTTTGCTAATATTTTGTTGAAAATTTTTGCATCTGTATTTATCTGTGACATTGACTTATAATTTTCTTTTTTGTGTGATATCTTTGTCTCCCAAAGTCATATTTTAGAGTTAATTTTCCAAGCCCCAGCTACTCAATACATCTTCAACACTACAGTGATGGGTATATGTGCAGATTCAGTTCAGTTCAGTTTAGTCATTAAGTCATGTCCAACTCTTTGCAACAAGATAATGGTGCACATATTGAGTGCAGCATATTCAATATACATTCAATATACTGCACTCAATATGTGCAGATTATCTTCATGAAAACACTCATCAGATAATTTATTGCTCAGTCCTTGGCTGAGGTCACATGGGTATATAGAAAGCCCTTGCTACTGTCTCTCAGGTATCTACTCCCATTCCTCTCTGAACTTGACTTCCCTCTTCTGATCTCTTATCTTGCTCATTTTCATCCTATCACTTCCTACTTTTTAAAGCGTTTCTTTACATTGATGTTCAAACTTGACTATCTATTTTATTGTCAATCACATTATTTTTCCTAGATCTTTTATGTCTCTTTTGGTTCTGCACACTGCTCTTAGCAGCCAGTGACTTGGTCCTTTGTTTATTCATTCAAAGGACAATCCAAACAATACCAGGAGAAGGCCTGGCTCTACCAGGGCGTGTTTGATGAGCCTTCAGAAAGGGCAAGGCAGATGTGCTCTGTGATGTCTATTTTACACCATTATGGCTACTGTAACAAAATACCATAGGCTCAATGACTTGTAAACAACAGTGATTTATTTCTAACAGTTCTGGAAGCTGTAAGTCAAAGCTCAAGATGCCAACATGGTTGAGGGAGAGCCCTTTATCCAGATCACAGAATTTTTAGTCCTCACATGATGGAAAAGGCTAAGGATCTCTGAAGAAGTATTAATCCCATTCATGAAGTTCCCATCTGCATGATGTAATCACTTCCCAAAGTCCCCACCTACTAATATTGCTAATTTTAGGGCTTGGGTTTTAACATAGAATTTTGAGTGGATACAGATATTCAGACCATAGCATTACACCTCTGCTCACCCCCAAATTTATGTTCTCATATGCAAAATACATTTATTTCATCCCAAGAGGAATGCATGCCCCAAAAGATTTAACTCATTCCAGTATCAACTTAAATATGTGAAGTCCAAAGTCTCATCTGTATCGAATGTGGGTAAGACTCAAAGTATGTTCTTCTTGCCCCAAAGGTGAGGCTAGTCCTTCTCCAGATGTGAATCTGATGATGTGACATCAAACAATTGAGCTTCCAAAATTCAGTGGCAGGACAGGCATAGGACAAATATTCCCATTCCATAGAAGGAGAAATAGGAGAGAAGGAAAGATGACAGGTACCAAGCAAGTCCAAAATGCAACAATGTAAACAGCAGTGTTATTTTAAGAAGGCTAAGATGTGTCATTGCTTTTAATACTCTTCAATAGGAAACCCTTCTCAACTCCCCAGCCAGGCTGATCTCACCTTCTTCAAGGCCCCGGGCACAAACTGGAATAGATATGTCTCTGCTCACATATCTCTTCTGCCCTTTGAAGAGAAAGAAGGGCTGCACTTGCTCCCCACCTCATGTGTCAAACAGTCCTTAGTACCAGGCTGAGAATATGTTAGGTACTGCCTTCAGGTTTGCTGAATTTATGTAACCATGCTTCTGAGCAGGAAAAAGGGTGTTTGATGAGTTCCTGAAAACTAAGTGATCTTTTGAGGTGTAGTTGACCATCCAGAGAAGCTCAAGATAGAAGGAACACCTGCCCAATACATTTCATGATGAGAATTCTTCCTCTCAGATGCAGGGCTCCTGGGGAGACAGTAGGGCAGTCTTCCAGCAGAAAGCTCACATTCATTCATCTTCAAACTATCAAGAGCCAAATGGTGACCCTGATGCTTTCCTTCAAGGCCTTTCAGGATTGCTCACTGCAATCTTCCCTCCCAGTGCAGCCAGACATCTCTGCCTCTGGGTATTGTCTGGATTTTTCCTGAAGGCCAGGAGAATAGCCAGAATCCCCAAGGGATTTTCCCTTTTATTCTATCATTGTCATGGACAAACACATTCTTTGTCTTTGTGTGAGTTGGTCTTTGTTGTTGTTGGATTTGTTTCTTCTCGCATTTGATTATTGTGACTTGAATATGGAGCACATAAGAAACATGTCATCTCAGCCACAGGCTGTCACCAGCACAAATGCTGCTGTTTTGGATATAGGCTAGAAAAGTCCCCAGAGGAAAGGTTGGAAGGGCTTCAAGAGAGTGATTCAGGAGAGATTGGAGACAGAACCCCAAACAGTTTCAAACTGTTTGCATATTCTTAGGTAAAAGACTGCAGACTAGTGGCCTGCATACTGGATCTATTGCTACTGCTAAGTCGCTTCAGTCGTTTCCGACTCTGCGACCCCACAGACCGGCAGCCCACCAGGCTCCTCCCGTCCCTGGGATTCTCCAGGCAAGAACACTGGAGTGGGTTGCCATTTCCTTCTCCAATGCATGAAAGGGAAAAGGAAAGTGACACGACTCTTAGCGACCCCATGGACTGCAGCCTACTAGACTCCTCCATCCATGGGATTTTCCAGGCAAGAGTACTGGAGTGGGGTGCCAGTGCCTTCTCCGGCATACTGGATCTAGCCCTCTGTAAATGTTTGACTCACTTCTTCAGTGTTTTTCCTTTATTAATTAAAATATATAAAACTGAATTTAAATAAATAAAACTGAAGTTCTTGCCAACATTTAAAAATAAAAAGATTGCAAATACATATCCAATATTTCACTTTCTCTTGGAAAGTCATGTCTAGAGATGTGGCATGTATATCTCCTCAAACTAAGACACTGCCACCCCCTTTAGATGGGGCATGAGCTTTTAGCTTCACTACTGGCCTACCTTACCCATTAGCAACTGCCGTATATTTTTAGGCTTGTCACTCTTGCTCTGGATCCTACATTGCAAGTGGTCCCAGCTTCAGCCCCCTCTTTTCCTCACACATGCATAGTTTTCCCCTTCCTTGTTTCTGATATCTCTTTCTGCCTCTCTACCCCACTGCCATCCAGGTCAAAGCAGCCTACTTGTGAGCTAGGCACAGTCAGCTAGTTCGCTCCACTGGATACCCTGCCATCTCTCCAAATGGCACAAGCTGAGTGGAACTCATCATTTTCCATAGCCAGCCTCGTCCTTCTCCACCACCTCCATCATTCCAGACTCAAATCCAGGAAGTCATCTTTATTCCTCCTCCTGTACCTATTGGCAGATTTGTAACTTCTATCTTTGCTCAATGTCTCCCACTGACCCCACTCCCTCGATCCTTGATGAAATTCTCGTTATCTCTGACCCAGACTCCAGGCTTGGTCTCCTAACTGTTCTTTGTTCATTGCTCAGTTGCCAGCTGTATCTGACTCTTCACAACACCATGCACTGTCGTACTCAGTATCATTCCCCTCTTCTTTTCAACTTACCCTGTGTGCAACTGCTGACAATCATTCTATAATCATGGCTTGACTCATATGACTTTCCAACTCACAAGCTTTAGATGGCAGCCCACTAGGTGCAGAATTAGTTGGATTCCTTAAGAAGGTAGTCAGGCCTCTTTTGAGTTTGTACCCAGTCATTTTAAGCTTTATAACTGCTAGAAAGGGAAACTCAGAAACAGCTGAGCTATGAAGTAAGTCAGACTTGACTTGAAATTTCAGCTCCACCCCTCAACCTGGTTCTCATCTATAATAAGGGGTTACAGACTTCTAGGTTAATGGCACCTCACTTTATCTCTTCCTATTAGAATCCTACCCATCTTCAAGACCCAAATCGAATGCATGTTACTTTGAAGCTGTCTCTCCTTGGGCTTTCTTCTTATATCAATTCTTTTATTGAAACAAAGCTTGTTTCTCTAGAATAGGAGACAGTAAGCTCTTTCTGTAAAATCTTTCTAGCTTTGTGAGTCATGCACTCTCTGTCTTAGCTACTCAGTTCTGCTGTTGAAATACAACATCAGCTACAGTTATTATATAAATGAAAGATTAGGGCTGTATGCTAATAAAACTTAATTATGAGCACTGAAATTCGAATTTCATGCAGTGTTCACCTGTCACACAATATTATTCTTTTTATTTTTTCAACCATTTAAAAGAGGTTCGTGGGCCATATAAAAACAGGTTGACAGTGGGCCAGATTGGGTCTGTGGGTCTTAGTTTGCCAACTCCTATTCTTGTTTGAAAATTATTTATGTTCCCTCCATTTCTCTCCTTCTCTCTCTTTCTAGCTCACCTCTCCCTCCTTCCTTTATTAGATTCTGAGCTCATCAAGAATAGACATATGTTCACCTCTCCATCACTCATGTCTGGCATAGGAGAACCTTTCTAGGGCACTTAACCCCCCTGCCCCAGGACACTACTGCCAGTTTAGGTAGTCCTCAGATTTTGCCATTGCCATCATGGCTTGGATTCACAGGAGGTACAAATGCCAACAGATAAGGCATGTTTTCAGGAAATCTCATTTTCTCATTAACACCAAAATTAGGAAAGAACATTGCCAAGCATTTTGAGAGTTGGAGAAAAGGTTTCTCTAAATCCTTCAGATGACTAAATCTGTGAAGACTCCGAAGTCCTAATGCCACATTTCTAAACTGCTGTCCAGCCCACAGCCTGGAAAATCTTTGTTATAGATCCTGCTCTCTCTCCAGCTCTGTGTGCAGTCCTAAATGGGTAAGGATCGTCATCCTATTTTTATAGCTGGGGAATCACTGCTGAGAGAGGTTAAATAACTTTCTCTGAGGCTCAGCATGCCAAGGAGAGAAAGGAAGTTGTCTATGCAATTTTTTCTCTCCTAGGGCTAAAGAGTTAGAAGTTCATCCAAGACTGTAAGCAGTTAAGCTGAGCTTCATTTGCTGAGTCTGGGACAGACAGCCTGCTCTGTTGGGGGTGTTTTTATCATAAATTCTTCTCCACCCTGAGGTTACATTTGGCGTTTCCCTTGGTTTTCAGAACATATACTTGCCAGGCTGGCCAAAAATTTCAGAAAAAAATGTCAAACCATCTCTGCACTGTGATTGGCTTCCATGGTAGAAATATATCTTTTTCCATTCCCAGCATCCATCTTCCCTCTCTGGTGACAAAACCTCAGTTTTCCTCGGGAAAACAACCCCTTCTTCATATTTCGCCCATTGGTCTATGTGGGGTCTCATCTCCCACCTTCAAAGGGGATCCATGACCCAGTCCTTACCAATAAGACTATTCCCCATGGGCCCTGGGATCAATTTGAGAATGGAGATGCAACTCAAGTCAGCTAACTCAGCTAAGATTCTAGGGGCTCTTTGGGAGTCACTGGCATGGAGAGACACTTTGCCCTCAGGTTGCTTAGCTAGGAGAGCATAAGCCTATTGTTTCTGGGGGCCATCTGGTAAGAAGTGCTTGCATGAGAGTAAAGCTGACACTGAAGAGGGCCAAGCTTCTGGGTGGAGAGAGGAAGAGTCAGGCTCATGCCATGACCTGTGTTTCAGCATCCATTCATGCTTAAAGTCTAACTCTCTGCCTCTTGTCAAAACAAATCTTTTTTGAGTTCTTCAGCTTGAGAAGATTTTGAAGCCTCATAACCCTCCCTTTACCCCAAGTCTGTTCCCCTCATTCCCACTCCCTGCTCATGAGATGTCTGTGTCTGGAATTCCCCCTAAGAATGCTTTCAAATCCAGTTCAGACTTCAAGGCCCAGATCAAGACCCATGAAGTTTTTCCAAGCCCCTCACACCATGGATCCCACAAGGATCTGTATTCCTCTGAACTGCTACATCCACTGGGGAATTATTTATACATGGATATGAACAGAGGTAGATGACTAGGATATCTTTTGGGAATAGAAATAATGGGACTTATTGATAGTTTTGATGATGGATTATACAAATATCTGACTGCTTTTCATGGAGCCAAAGTTTTTTGAGCTTGTCGTGTCCATTTTACCATCTGCTCCTATCATTTTCCTCTATTTAAATCACTATATAAGCAGATATATGATATATATTAAGGATACCTCAATTCCATTCTCATTAGCTTCCGATAATTTCACACACTGTTTTTCTTTATATAAGATGATAATAGCAGAAATACTAATGCCTCCATTTTTTCATCTGTAACAGTAATAAAAATATTTTAAAATTCTCAAAAATCGAATAGTAAATGACCTAAGATACCAGTTGTGGATGTGACTGGTGATGGAAGAAAAGTCCAATGCTATAAAGAACAATATTGCATAGGAACCTGAAATGTTAGGTCCATGAACCAAGGGAAATTGGAAGTGGTCAAACAGGAGATGGCAAGAGTGAACATCGACATTCTGAGGAATCCGTGAACTAAAACGGACTGGAATGGGCAAATTTAATTCAGATGACCATTATATCTACTAATGTGGGCAAGAACCCCTTAGAAGAAATGGAGCAGCCCTCACAGTCAATGAAAGAGTCCGAAATGCAGTACTTGGATGCAATCTCAAAAATGACAGCATGATATCTGTTCCACTCCAAGGCAAACCATTCAGTATCACAGTAATCCAAGTCTATGCCCCAATACCTAATGCCAAAGAAGCTGAAGCTGACAGTTCTATGAACCTACAAGACTTTCTAGAACTAACACCAAAAAAAAAAAAAAATGTCCTTTTCACCATAGGAGACTAGAATGCAAATGTAGGAAGTCAAGAGATACCTGGAATAATAGAAAAGTTTGGCCTCGGAGTACAAAATGAAGCAAGGCAGAAGTTAACAGACTTTTGCAAAGAGAACACAATGGTCATAGCAAACACCCTCTTCCAACAACACAAGAGAAGACTCTACACATGGACATCACCAGATGGTCAACACCAAAATCAGATTGATTATATTCTTTGCAGCCAAAGATGGAGAAGCTCTATACAGTCAGCAAAAACAAGACCGGGAGCTGACTGTGGATCAGATCATGAACTCCTTATTGCCAAATTCAGACTTAAATTGAAGCAGGTAGGGAAAACCACTAGACCATTCAGGTATGATCTAAATCAAATTCCTTATGATTATATAGTTGAAGTGACAAATAGATTCAAGGGATTAGATCTGATAGGCAGACTCCCTGAAGAACTATGGACAGAGGTTCATGGCTTGGAAAATGAAGCAGTGATCAAGATCATCCTCAAGAAAAAGAAATGCAAAAAAGCAAAATGGTTGTTGGAGGAGACATTACAAATAGCTGAGAAGAGAAGAAAAAGGCAAAGGAGAAAAGGAAAGATATACCCATTTGATTGCAGAGTTTCAGAGAATAGCAAGGAGAAATAAGAAAGCTTTCCTCAGTGATCCATGCAAAGAAATAAGGGAAAACAATAGAATAGGAAAGGCTAGAGATCTCTTCAAGAAAAACAGAGATACCAAGGGAACATTTCATGCAAAGATGGGCACAATAAAGGACAGAAATGGTATGGACCTAACAGAAGCAGAAGATATTAAGAAGAGGTGGCAAGAATACACAGAAGAACTAGACAAAAAAGATCTTCATGACCCAGATAACAATGGTGATGTGATCACTCACCTACAGCCAGATATTCTGGGGTGTGAAGTCAAGTGGGCCTTAGGAAGCATCACTATGAACAAAGCTAGTGGAGGTGATGGAATTCCATTTGAGCTACTTCAAATCTTAAAAGATAATGCTGTTGAAGTGTTACATTCAATATGCCAGCAAATATGGAAAACTCATCAGTGGCCACAGGACTGGAAAAGGTCAACTTTCATTCCAATCCCAAAGAAAGGCAATGCCAAAGAATGTTCAAACCACCACACAATTGTGGTAGTTTGATTACACACTAATAAAGTAATGCTCAAAATTCTCCAAGCCAGGCTTCAATAGTACAAGAACCAAGAACTTCCAGATGTTCAAGCTGGTTTTAGAAAAGGCAGAGGAACAAGAGATCAAATTGCCAACATCCATGGATCATCAAAAAAGCAAGAGAGTTCTAGAAAAATATCCACTTCTGCTTTGTTGACTACGCTAAAGCCTTTGACTATGTGGATCACAACAAACTGTGGAAAATTCTTCAAGAGATGGAAATACCAGATCACTTTACCTGCCTCCTGAGAAATCTGTATGCAGGTCAAGAAGCAACAGCTGGAAGTGGACATGGAACAATAGACTTGTTCCAAATTGGAAAAAGAGTACATCAAGGCTGTATATTGTCACCCTGCTTATATAACTTATATGCAGGGTACAGCATGCAAAATGCCAGACTAGGTGAAGCACAAGTTGGAATCAAGATTGTTGGGAGAAACATCAATAACCTCAGATATGCAGATGACACCACCCTTATGGCAGAAAGTGAAGAACTAAAAAGCCTCTTGATGAAAGTGAAAGAGGAGAGTGAAAAAGTTGGCTTAAAAGTCAACATTCAAAGAACTAAGATCATAGCACCTGGTCCCATCACTTCATGGCAAATAGATGGGAAAACAATGGAAATAGTGACAGACTCTATTTTGGGGGCTCCAAAATCACTGCAGTGGGTGATTTCAGCCATGAAATTAAAAGACTCTTGTTCCTTGAAAGAAAAGCTATGACCAAACTAGACAGCATATTAAAAAGCAGAGACATTACTTTGCCAACAAATGTCCATCCTACCAAAGCTATGGTTTTTCCTGTAATTATGTATGGATGTGTGTTTGTCAGTCACTCAGTTGTGTCTGACTCTTTTGAGACTGTAGTCCACCAGGCTCCTCTGTCCATGGGATTTTCCAAGGAAGAACACTGAGCGGGTTGCCATTTCCTCCTCCAGGGGTATGGATGTGAAAGTTGGAGTATAAAGAAAGCTGAGTGCCCAAGAGTTGGTACTTTTGAACTATGGTGTTGGAGAAGACTCTTAAGAGTCCCTTGGACTGCAAGAAGATCAAATCAGTCAATCCTAAAGGAAATCAGTCCTGAATATTCACTGGAAGCACTGATGCTGAAGCTGAAACTCCAATACTTTGGCCACCTAATGTGAAGAACTGACTCACTGGAAAAGACCTTGATGCTGGAAAAGATTGAAGGCAGGAGGAGAAGGGGACAACAGAAGATGAGATGGTTGGATGTCCAACTCGATGGACATGAGTTTGAGCAAGCTCTGGGAGTTGGTGATAGACAGGGAAGCCTGGCGTGCTGCAGTCCATGGGGTCGCAAAGAGATGAACACTACTCTGTGACTCAACCGAACTGAAGATACATTGTGTGTGTAAAATAGTGCCTGTGTGGGTGCCAAGTTGCTTCAGTTGTGGTCAGCTCTTTGCAACCCTATTGACTGCAGCCCATCAGGCTCCCCAGATTCTCTAGGCAAGAATATTGGAGTGGGCTGCCATGTCCTTCTCCAGGGATCTTAATTGCAGGAGGATTCTTTTCTGCTGAGCCACTGGAGAAGCCCCAGAATAGTGCCTAGCACATAGTAAATGTTCAGTAAATGCTGAGTGTCTGACACAACTGTCCATATTATAACTAGTAGTACTGATACTACTGAATACTGAATCATATATAGAAGTTATCTTAATGATCCAGAATATGATCATGTTAAATCTTTTAGATTCTCTTCAAAATGGGAATACAAAATTTTAAAGAAATCAAGATCCAGAGAATACAGGAATACCAGTCAGATTAGTCAAAAGTAGAAAGTTTGTGCCAGTAATATGCTGACCCAAGGTGATCTTGGGAAAGAGTGACTAGAAGTATACAGAAGGAAGCAAGAAGTCAGAAGGTTTAATTGGGGAAAGGTTTGATGGTGGCAGGAACCTGAGACAGTGAGAAATGGTACCTTTTCTTGATCTCAGACTGACTTGATAGCTGACTACAGCCCCAGAAAATGTTATTAGAACTGCAGCACCAGTGGAGTTCAAATGCATTTTTAATATCTTCTAAATGCTTAATTTGGTTTTGCTGGAGATGTGTTTCATCATTCCCTCCTGTCCCTTAATTAAGCTAATGACTTTATTTCTTTTCTCCTTTCTGATCAGCTCATAACACATTTCCCAGGCTGGCCTCCTTCCTCGTGCCTGTCGTTTTTGATCTGGTTATTAGCTTTCATGCTCACATTATTTTCCATGTGTTTGAATGTTACTGACTGAAACTGGTCCATTCAGGAAGCTCTAGGACTGGAGGGACCTGAGCTGGCACAGTCCCACCCACTCTTACAAAGAACGAAAGTTGTTATGTGTGCTACTACCTAATGATTTACTCAACAGTTGCATATTATCTCAATCTATCCTTGAGAGAAAGCACTGAGGCAGGCATTGTTAACTCTGCCATTCTACAGATCAGGAGTGTGAAAGCCAGGAAAGCTAACCACTGACTCAGGTCAAATAGCGTGAAGGCATCAGAGGGGAGATGTCCTACTCACCAGGCAATGCCCTGTTCTTCTTTCTACCCCATTCTGCTTACCCCACATCCTCCACCAAGACCACTCTGCTTCCCTGGGCACTGCAAGTTACACACTCAGGGCATTTCAGCCAGGCAAGTGTGGACCACTCAGGATGCTTCTTGAGGGTCAGAGAAGAGTCATGCTCTGAGTAGGATGCGATCCCTCTGTTCTCTTGTCTCCGTGGATAGCTGTACTTTATCCATGATGGGTCAGTTAAAGGAAGCTCTGAGGATGCCCTGATTCTCAAAAATGACTTTGTGGAAATTATCTGCAAATTCTCCTAGCCTGACTCAGAAGCTTCTTTTGGACTGGGTGAATGAAATGGGAAGAGTACTCCCTTCAGAGAGAGCCAGACCCTCACCATTAAGAATCCCTGGAAATAAGAACATATTTACTTTTGGGGAAATGTATGTTTCAGAGCCATGGGAAAAGTCAACAGTGAACTAAAGGATGATACAAAAATCTATAAGGTCGCTTTAACATATATTCTGTGGGCTGCGTTAATTAAATCAAATCACTGTGCAGTGAGGCTCTGATGGACAAGTGACTTGTCCAAGATCACTTATCGAGTCAGAGACGGCTGTTTGTACAGGAACCGTATGCATAAAGAGTAAGCAACTTTTTAGACTAAGAGATGGCTTGTAAAGTGGTGAGAAGATGGAAGAATTAGAATGTTCTCAGATAACTTATATCCTTCCCCCTATTATAAGAATTGCCAAAGAGACGATGTTACCATCCAGGCAGGACAGAACTATTCTGTTTGCTTGGGTATCTTTGCACTTGACCAAAACTGAATTATTTGCAAAACACCATTTTCCTTACTATCTAGGGGAATCCAAAAGATTCCTAGGAGACACTGGCTATAAGAATCTCTGGTATAATTATCCAAGATGGAACAGGAGTCTGGGAGCGTGATCTATTTGTTGCACCAGATAAAAGTCCATGGTAGGTGTGCTCTTGTGGGCCTCCCTCCACGGTCCACTCCCTTGGCCAGAGCTGCACTGTAGTGGTTCTTGGGCTGAGAAGGATCCTGACAGTTAAAAGTTCTGTTCTGTCTCCCTGAAAAACAGGGGAAATTTAAAGAGACTTAGTGAGCCAACCATGAGGCAAGAGAAGAAAGATAGGCTTAGACATCTGTGCTGAAAAGCCGAGAATCAGAACAAAAGGAAGGAAGTTCCCCCAGGCTCTAAAACAGTCAAGCTGTCACTCAATATGCTAAGAGATCGGGCAGCCACGGAGGAAAACGAGGCTTGGCCAGAGATGTTGCTGTAGACTCACAGTCTGGAAGCTCTTCTTTCTGGCCTGAAATTCACCATTTCTGGGTTGCACGAGAAGCTGAATGGGCTCTTTCTGGAATGAATTGATCACTGTGTCCAAGCTAATTACTGCCTTAATAACCTGCCTCCTGCAGACACAAATTGGGCACAGAGAAGGCAAGTGGCTCGCCCCAAACCACAGAGTCAGTCAGTGGCAGGGACAGAAGTAAGGCTGAGTAACCAGTGAGGTTGTCCTGGCCAAGAAGCAAAAACCCTGGCAGAGCAGCGGTGATTCTCTCGTGCCCTGAGATGGGCAGGGGTTCCTACCCCACCCACTCCTCCCCAGCTGCCCAGGTGAGCTGAGGCTTGCAGGTCTGCAGATCTGCTGTGCTAAGGAGAACCTCCGTGCTGCAGGATGATTTTAGCTCACTTTTATTGCCATGAGCCGGGCACCCTCCAGCAGCTTGGCTGTAAACCTTCGGTCTGCTGGGCTCCTGGAGTGGCAGACTCCCACACACTCCACAGGGAGACAGGAATCTGACTCTCCAGGCAGCAGCACTTTGAGGCAGTCAGGTGAGGAGTGAAAGCTGCTCAGTCGTGTCCAACTCTGCGACCTCATGGACTGTAGCCCACCAGGCTCCTCTGTCTATGGGAGTCTTCAGGCAAGAATGCTGGAGTGGGTTGCCATGCCCTCCTCCAGGGGATCTTCCCAACCCAGGGATCGAACCCAGGTCTCCCTCATTGCAGGCAGATCCTTTATCATCATGAAGAGAGAGAGAAAGACCCCCCTTTCACTATCACCCACTCTGATGCCCACCAGGGTCTGCTTCCCAAACCCCAGGTACCTGAATACCACACTCACCATTTGCCACGTGGTTCCCGTATTTTTCTTCACATTAATTCACCATTTAAAAATTTTCAAATTCATTTTGAAATAAGTTTTATAATACTTCCAGAAGTAGAAAACTAATACTGCTTGCTTTAAAAATCAATATAAGAAAAACAAAAGTGCTTGGTAAACTTCAGCCAGAGCTTCATGCCAAAGGCTCTGAGCCTGCAGTCTAGCATGTTAAGACATGCTAGCACTTTCTCCTTGGCATAATGAGGTGAGTTGATAAAGAACTGCAAAGGCCATGGAGTCAGGCACCACCAAACCAAGCAACTCTAAGTTTCACAGCCCACCCTTCGGGAGACACAGGCCTAAAATCAAGCACCACCTCTCCCATGAAGCCTCCCCTGATTGACTATCAGGAAACACTCTCTTCTTTTGGCTTCCCCTAGTCCTTAGCTCCTGGAGCAGTCAGCACTTCCTACCTAACATATGGGGATATATTCTTTCTCATGGTATTGAAAACTTCTTAACTTCCAGTCAATCTCTAATATAGAAGCAGGAATTTGAATTGAAACAATCAGCCAGACATCCAGCAGGCAAAAGGATAAGTATTCGATATTTCTTGTGGATTTGGTTTGGTTCATCCTTGATCCTCCCAAGAGAAAGAAAGCACAGGAACTTTCAGCAGATACAGATGTGTTGGTGGGTAGTCGTGGGGAAACAGGTGGAAGGATCAGCATAACTGAGCCAGGGCAGGGCCGGTTGCCATGAGAAAGAGTGAGCTCCCTGGCACTGAAAGTATTCAAGTGGAGGCCGGTAGACCCCTTAGGCCTTATAAGGGTTTGGATGAGATTATTCAGAAGGGCCTTCTGGTCTTCAAATGCCATGACTCTGAGACTCTGGACTCAAGGGTAACGACCCCTCCCAATGTTAGTTGAGAGCCATGCATAGCCAGGTTTGGTGGACGGGTGTGTATGTGCACGAGTGCATGTGCACGGGGTCACTTGTGCTCTTAGGTCTGGCATTCCCTCATCTGGCAACGCCAGATTAACCCCTTAGTGGCAGGCACTGGGCCCCCATGCTCTCTCTCTGCTGACAAGCTTACTTGCAAAGGCCCCAAGGGGTTAATTAAGTTTTATTGAGCCAGAGTTTATTGCAGCTGGCTCTTGTCTCTCTCAAACTCCTCTGCTTCCTGGGAAGCCAGAGTCCCCCAGGACAATATTTCCAATGCTGTTTAGTTTGCCTGTAACCTATATTTTATTTTATTTGTTTTTCGAGATACTCTAAAGGGACGGTGGATGAGGTCATCCCCCGCTTGCCCTGCTCTGTATCTCTCAGTGACTCCATTAAATCAGGTTGTTTAAATGGAGCGCAGATGTTGCCGATTTTTCATATAAAGGAATGCATATTCATTTACATAAATTTCAGTGAATTACGGCAGTTTGGGTTTAACACCGCATGTATGTTTGTGCGTGGGACACAGACCGGCAGGGCTCCCGCCAGGAAAGAGCCGTCAGAAGGTTTAACTAGGAAATCCTTCACATCCATGATATGTTCATTTTCCTGCTTTATTTTATTTTATTTTTGAGTCTACCATCCTGCTTCAGTGATCTCTAATAGCTTAATACGATTAGAGATTTCCTCTAATCGCTGCTCAATGTGTTTCAGCTCTATTAAAGATTTATATGAAAGCTTTATGGAACACACCTTTTTAGAATTCAGAAGGATTTTGCAGGTTATTATTCATAACATCTGCCACTTACTGAAAAGAGCCTTAAAACACCCCTTTAATGTGTATTTAATGCTTCTGATACAATATAATATCAAATAAGACGTGCTTTATTGTGGCGCCTGTGTTTGTGTAGTCGCACTGAAGCTCCACCACCATTGTCGGCCTGAGGTGGAGGGTTTATAACAGCCATAAAAACCTGCACAGAGCTCAGCTTGGCATTTAAGGACACACAGAGAGAAACGGTGTTTTGTTTTTTCTTCTTTTACTTGACTTGGTGCAACGTGGAGAGAAGCAGTTTGACAGTTTAAAGAGCCACTGAACATAATCTAGACATAAAACAGTGGTCCTTGGAGAAGTATTAAGGTCAACTATTGTTTGAAAGTGGATCTCGCCGGCCTGCACGCGTAGATCTGAGTGGTAGCTGGTCTGGCCAACAAAGGTTATGGGCTTCTGCTGATTCATCCACTACTTTCTCTGATCAGGAGACTGTAACACACCTTCTATTATTCTTTATCCGTTAACCCGACATTTTTACTAAGCAGCATTTATTAACAACTCATTTTCACATTTTAATTTATGAAGGATGTACATGTATGTATGTCTTTAACTAAAAATGAGTGATATGTAGTTATCAAGATGCCAACAGGAGTTGTGTTAGGGTTGCTGGCTTGATTTTTTGTGGAGTTGGAGGTCATGTAGCAGAGAAGAAAGAATACAACCCTGGACTGGAATCATAGCTCATTTCCTAACCAGTTGGAGGGCCTTGGGCAAGGTATTAACTTCTCCAAACCTTGCTTTGCTCATCTGTGATGTGGGGATGATGCCTATGAATGAAGGCTGTTTAGTTAAATGAAGTAATACATTCAGAGAGCTTAGCAATGACTGGGGCACATTGCAGGTGTTCAATATTGTGTCCTATTTTTGGAAAGCATCAATAGCATTTATTTATTTATATTTATTTTTGGCTGTGCTGGGACTTTGTTGCTGTGCCCTGGCTTCTCTAGCTACAGCGAGTGGGGGCTGCTCTCTAGCTGCAGTGTGCAGGCTTCTCATGGCAGAGGTTTCTCTTGTTGCAGAGCACAGACTCTGTAGTTGTGGCCCACAGGCTTAGCTGCCCTGTGGCATATGGAATCTTCCCAGACCAGGGACTGAACCCAGTATCCCCTGCATTGGCAAGTGGATTCCTAACCACTGGACCATCAGGGAAGTCCAATAGTTTTGTGTTTTTTGTTTTTTTTTAATAAAAGAAATACATTTTAAAATTCTTTGAAAGAATTTAAAATTCTTTGAAAGAATCTGTAAGTGCTGATGAGAACACTGGATCTGCAGGTGACCACCACTGCTACCACACTGAGTGGGCCCCATTCCTGGCACAAGCAATGACACCCACTGCTTTATTAACCTGTGCTGCCCAGCCACCCAAAGGTCTCTTAGGTTTGAGGGAATATGGCAAATACATCACAGAGCCTTAACAGTCCCAAGTTGGGAAACCATCTCACAAATCTACCTTCGTTTTGCAGAAAGGGGGTCCAGACCCAGAGAGGGGAAGGGACTTGCCCCAAATCACACAGGGAGAAAGGTATAAACCACGGCCCCTACATCCCTCTTAGAGCTGTCCCACCACCCCCCAATTCCAGTTAGAAGCAGACTTTGGCTCTCATTGCCTTGGAGCTAGTGCCTCTTCCCTTTAATGAGAGTGCACTGCAGCAGCCCCTCAGAATTGCAGGATCTGCTTTTCCATGAATTTGTTTATCCCTGTAACTGCTCGTCTCTGGTGGGCTTAATCCAAGAAGCCCGGTGGCCCAGGATATGTGGGCTCCAAAGAGGATGCAGAGACAGGCGCAGGGTATATGCTGGGAGTGGGTACAGCAGGCAGAAGGGGATTCTCCTGGTGCATGCACCACTCTACTTGGTAATTCTGAGGTTGGAACTCCCTCAGTGCCCACTGGCCAAATTTGCTGAACACTTGACTTTCAAACAGCCCTCATTACAGACCCACAGCCATCTACTTTCTGACGGGTTTGGAGTAAATATGTAATCAGGGAGTTTTTAAGTCGTGTTCTGTAAAGTGCCGTCTGCGTCTGCTGTTTGGTTATTTTATATGGTCATCAAAGCTGTTCTAGAGGTGGGGGCAGGAATGAAATACAGGATGGGTGTGGGGTAGACAACAATACAGGATGCTGGCAGCCTGCTCTGCAGAGTTCAGTCACCAACATGGTCATGAACGTGCAGACCCTGATGGTCTGCAGAGCACTCATTCACATTCTAAAGGTTACATATCCTTTCTATACTCCTGGAGGACTCAGAGGCATCAAGGTCACCTGGAAAGTCAATGGCAGTTCTGGAATTTTTTCTTTTTCTAAAAATGTTTTAGTGTTCTTTTATTGCCAACATTTTATTATGAAAATATTCAAAGATACAGTAAAGTTAAAGGAATTTTACAGTGAACCAAGGTATCTAGAATCTATCATTAACATTTTACTATGCTTGCTTTATCACTTCTCTATCTACTCATTAATCCACCTTATTTGGTACTTCAAAGTAAATTGAAGATATCATATATTCCCTGCTTGATAGTTCAGCATGGATTTCATTAATTAGAGTTCAGTATTTGTTTACAGTTTCTTTGTTTTGATGTAAAATTTACACATAAATGAAGTGCACAGATCTAAAGTGCATTCCAGGAGTTTTAACGCATGTACACCTGTGCAACCCAGACCCCCCTCCGTGACGTTGCCGTCACTACCAGAAATTGCCCTCTTGCGTCTTCCAAGTAAAGTCTTGCCTCCACTCCCCAACAGGCAACCGCTGTTCTGATTTTTCCCCCCCTGTAGATTAGTTTTGTCTGCTCTATAATTTCATATGAATAATTCTAGTACCCACACATTCATGTAAGACTTGTTGCACTCAGAATAATATTTTTGAGATCCATCCATGTTGTTGCATGTGTTTGGAAATTAATTCCTTTTTATTGCTGAGTAATATAGCAGTGAACGACTGGACCAGTTTGTTTATCCATTCTCCTGCTGGTGGACCAACCGGGTTCTTTCCAGTTATAACTTTTATGAATAGAGCTGCCGTGAGCATCGTGTACACATCTTTTTATGGATTTACTTTTTTATTTATTGTGGGACAATACTTAGAAGTGAAATCACTGGGTCATAGGTTATGTTTAGTTATGTAAGAAACTTGTCAGCCTGTTTGAAAAATAATTGGGTCATTTTATATTCCCACCAACAATATATGAGGGTTCAAGTTGCTCCACAACCTTTATAATATTTGACATTGTCATTCTTTTTAATTTTAGCTATTCTGATAAATGTGAAGAGGTGCCTCATTATGGTTTTGATTTGCATTTCCCTGATGACTAATGATGCTGTCCATTTTTCATGCATTTATTGGCCATTCATATATCTTCTTTTGTGAAGTGCCTTTCAAATCTTTTGTCCATTTTTAATTAGGTGGTTTGTCTTGTTTATTAGTAAGTAATAGGAGTTATTTATAGATCCTGAATACCAGTCCTTTTCCAGAGATATGTTTTAACAACACTTTCTACTTATCTGTGGCTTGTCTGTTTGTTTTCTTAAGTTTAACTTCAGATGAGCAAAAATTTAAATTTTGATCAATGCCAAAGATCTTTTTTCTCTTATTAAAATCGCTTTCTGTGACCTGCTTATAAAATCTGTGCTTACTTCTCTACAGGCATTATGGTTTTAGCTCTTGCATTTACATCTAAGATACCTCTTGAATTAATTTTTGTATATGGCATAAAGTAGGAAATGTAATCACTAAGGTGAGTGTAGAGTTCTCCCAGTACAACGGGTTGAGAATAACTTGATTTCCCCATTTTATTGCTTTGTTGCCTTTATTAAAAATAGAACAGTTACATAGACATGCATTCTCTATTCTGTTTCACACATTTGTCAGTCATTATGTCAATATCACAATGTCTTTATTACTGTAGCATTGTACTAAGTCTTGAATTCAGGTAGAAGTCCTCCAATTTTTCTTCTTTCTAAGGATAATTTGGATATTTTAGGTCTTTTCATTTCCACACATATTTCATCGTCAGCTTGCCAGTTTCTACCAGAAAAATTAAAAAGCCTGCTGGAATTTTGTTTGGGATTACATTGAATCTTTAGGATTATTTGAGGATAATTGACTCCTTAACAGTATGGAGTCTTTTCATCTCTGAACATTATTTGGTTCACCATTTCTTTAGATACCTATTAATTTCTCTCAACAATGGCTTCTAGTAGAGGACTTACATACTAAATTTATTCCTAAATATGTTATGCTTTGACTTTTTAAGATAATTTTTTTAAATTTCATTTCTAATTGTTTGCTGTGTGTGTTAGTCACTCAGTCCTGTCCAACTCTTTGTGACCCTATGGACTCTAGTCCACCAGGCTTCTCTGTCCTTGGGATTCTCCAGGCAAGAATACTGGAGTGGCTTGCCATTCCCTTCTCCAGGGGATCTTCCCAACCCAGGGATTGAACCTGGGTCTCCTGCATTGCAGGCAGATTCTTGACTGACTGAGCCAACAGGGAATTTGGTTTTTGTATATTAACTTTGTATCCTGCAAACATCCTAAAAGCATTTATTAGTTTGGGCAGTGTTTTTATAGATAACTTTGGGGCTTCCCTGGTGGCTCAGACGGTAAAGCATCTGTTTGCAATGCAGGAGACCCGGGTTCGATCCCTGGGTTGGGAAGATCCCCTGGAGAAGGAAATGGCAACCCACTCCAGTATTCTTACCTGGAAAATCCCATGGACCTCGGAGCCTGGTAGGCTACCGTCCATGGGGTCGCAAAGAGTCGGACACGACTGAGCGACTTCACTTTCACTTTGGGGTTTTCTATCTCAACAATTTTGTCACCTGCAAATAACTACAGTTTTGCTTCTTTCTTTCTGATCCTTGTAATTGTTATTTATTTTACCTGTATCATTGCACTAGACAGACCTCCAGTGCTACATTAAATAGCAGGCGTGAAAGCTGACAGATCTTGACATCTTAGGGAAAATGCATTCAGTAGTTCATCATGAAGTTTGATATTAGTTGAGGGCTTTTTGATAGATATCCTTTTTTCTGTTGAGAAAGATCTTTTCTATTTGTAGTTAACTGAGAATTTTGATCAGAAATTGATTTTGAAGTCTTAAATGCTTATTCTGCATCTACTAAAATGATTGGGGATTTCTTCCCTTTTATTCTGTTAAGCCAGCCTTGCATTCTTGAAATAAACTCCAAAATATTTTCTTATAACCTAGATTTTTGTTTTATAAGTATTAAAAGCTTGATTTTGTACATTAGGCATGAAAATCAAATATCATCTTAGGCATATATAAAAATGAAAATATAAGCTACTTGTTTTAAGATAGGTTGCTGCTGCTGCTGCTGCTAAGTCGCTTCAGTCATGTCCGACTCTGTGCGACCCCATAGACGGCAGCCCACCAGGCTGCCCCGTCCCTGGGATTCTCCAGGCAAGAACATTGGAGTGGCTTGCCATTTCCTTCTCCGATGCATGAAAGTGAAAAGTGAAAGTGAAGTCGCTCAGTTGTGTCTGACTCCTAGCGACCTCATGGACTGCAGCCTACCAGGCCCCTCCATCCATGGGATTTTCCAGGCAAGAGTACTGGAGTGGGTTGCCATTGCCTTCTCCAGATAGGTTAGATATACTAAAATGTTTTCACATTTGGAGTCTACTTTTCATCTCTGAGCTATTGATGCCTCTGTTTTTCCACATAGTGTTGTCTTTTTTGCTATCAAGAGGACTGTTGATAGAGAATTTTTTAAAATAGTGCTGGATTACTATCTTTGGGATTTTATTCCAGCCTGCTGTTACCTCTGCTACAGCCTTTGATGGCATGCATAAACACTGACAACCATATAATGACTGCTGTCTGCAAATAACAATTATCAGACCCATTCTGGTTTGGGAAATGTTAAGATGTAAATAAAATGTAGATGTTAGAACTGCTTAAATACAATAACAACTTCAGTTTTCCTCTTTGTTACTGGAGGGATTTGTAATGGGGAATTTCATTTACTACATGACACATTACCAGTCATGTTTAAAGTTTTACAAGGAGAAAATAATACTTTTATAATCAGAAAATTTTAATAGATTATTTTTAAGAAAATCAATTAAAGACTTTTAGGAATGGTTTATAATTTTAATGCCTACTTTTAACTTTAAGAAGTTTATAAATAAAGAAGGCTTTGGAAGATCCCCCTGGAGAAGGAAATGGCAACCCACAGTACCCTTGCCTGGAAAATTCCAGACAGAGGAGCCTGGTAGGCTACAGGTCACAAAGAGTCGGACACAACTGAGGCACTTCACTTTCACTTTGGAAGATTATCTAGTCCACAGAACTCATTGAACAGATGGGAATATTGGCCCTTTGACAAGTCAGCTAGACTTGTAAGCTCCATGAGAGCAGAAACCAAGTGTGTTACAATCATCACAATAACCCCTGTGTCTTCATATTTCCTAGTAAGAAGTTGGCACTCAAAAAATACTTTTCTGAAAGAATGAGTGAGTGGATGAGACTTAGAAATTTTTGACCTATATTAACTGGTCAAAAGTCACATGGAGGAAACTTACAGCCTGCAATGGTACAGTAAGTTGAGTTTCCTGACGCCGTTGGTCTATACTTGATCATCTGCCATATCCAACTAAGATCTGGAATGGTTGGTTTACTTAGGTCTTCTGACCTTGCAAAGACTATGAAGTGTGTGTGTGTGTGTGTGTGTGTGTGTGTAGTGTGTGTTTGGGGTGTGTGTGTGTGGTTTGTGCATGTGTGTGTTATAATTTGGGGATCATGCTGTGTGCACCATGGATCTTGCCTGATATGGCAGCAATTACAAAGTCTAGACCTTGTTGTCATAATATAATAGGAATTTCTGTCTCCTCCTTCCCCATAACATTACTGAAAACAAGTCACAGATGCAGTATGTGGCTATTAATCACTCCTGTTAGCCAGACTGCATCTCAGTGGCATGTTGTGCATTATTAAATTATACCATCGCTCACTCTTGGGCTGCTGTGTTTAACTGCATGGAAAGAATTACTGATCAAATCTCCCCAAATATTTTTTCCCCTAGCACAAATCAAACCTTGTTTGTTTGAGCAAAGGTTACATGGCTAAATCCCAGGGATAATCAAAACTATTTTGAGGCTCTGGCTCAACCATCTTCAAATACCAACAGGTGTTAGCCCCCTCCTTATCATCTCTCCTGAACCCAAACACTTTCATATTTTCCCTTGTCCAAATCATTTATTCTTTTCGAGGGCCGCACCAAGTCATCAAGGTGAACTCATGGTCCTCCTGCAGCCAAGCACACCATCCTGCCCTCTCCTCACATCTTCCCCATCTCAGTGAGTGGAACTGCCATGGACCAAGATGCTGAAGCTGGAACCTAGGAGGCATCTTTGCCTCTGCTCTTTCCTTAATTCCTAATCCATGAGTCTGATGTTTACTCTCCTTCCAAAGAGATTCCAAATATGTACCCTTATCTCCATCCCTGAAATCTGCTCTGAAACACCATGTTTCACCCAGAAGCTTCTTAAATAACTTCCAGATACTGCTCTTGTTCCTGACAGCCTATTCTCCCCACAGCAGAGCGACCTAAAAATACACATCAGATCATGTCATTTCTCTGCTCAAGACCTTCCTGTGCTTTCCAATTTTGCATAGAAAAAAACCCAAATCACAACCAGTTGATTTACCACAACCAGTAAGATGCTGTGTGATCTAGCCCTTGCCTAGCTCTCAGGACACACTACATACTTCACTAACCATATGCCAGTCCCACTGGCCGTTGCTTTCCTTGAGCCTGGCGAGCGCATCCCCACTCCAGTTACCAGCACATGCTGGTTGCCTCATCTGGGTGCCCTTAGGTTGGCTCTTCACATGGCTAGCCCTGTCATAATTTATATCAGGTTAAATGCCACTTCTCAAAGAGGAAGTTTCTTGAACTCTTTATACAAAAAAGGGTCTTTCCATGAGTTTTTTGTTTATTTCTGTCCTAGCACTCACTACAGTAATCTGTCAGTTACTTTATTTGTCTGGTTATTTGGGGCTTTTTCCTTTCTTTTCCTTTGTTTTTTAATTGAAATATAGTTAATTTACAATGTTGCATTCATTTCAATTATATAACAAAGTGATTAAGATATATTGTAAAGTAATTAGCCTCCAATAAAAATAAATTTATATTTTAAAAAAGAAAAAAGATATATATATATACACAATCTTTTTCAGATATTTTATCATTTAGATTATTACAAGATATTAAGTATAGTTCCCTGTGCTATACAATAGGTCCTTGCTGTTTACCTATTTTATATATAGTAGTACATATATATCAATCCCAAATTCTAATTTGAAAAGATAGCTGCACCCCAGTGTTCATAGCAGCACTATTGTAAATATATATGTTGGAGAGAGATATATATAGTAATATTAACCATAAAAGAATGAAATAATGCTGTTTGAAGCAACACAGATGAACCTAGAGATTATCATATTAAATGAAAAGTCAGACAAATACAAATATCATGTGATATCACTTATGAAAGTTAAAGTATTAGTTGCTCTACTGCTGCTGCTGCTAAGTCGCTTCAGTCGTGTCCGACTCTGTGCAACCCCAGAGACGGCAGCCCACCAGGCTCCCCAGTCCCTGGGATTCTCCAGGCAAGAACACTAGAGTGGGTTACCATTGCCTTCTCCAATTAGTTGCTCAGTTGAGTCCAACTCTTTGCAACCCCAGGCTCCTCTGCCCACGGAGTTCTCCAGGCAAGAACAATGGAGTGGGTTGCCATGCCCTTCTCCAAGGGATCTTACTGGCCCAGGGATCAAACCTGGGTTTTCCAAATCACAGGTGGATTCTTTACTAACTGAGCCACCAAGGAAGCCTCTTGATATCACTTATATGTGAAACCTAAAAAAAAAAATTGATGCAAATGAACTTATTTACAAAACAGAAATAGACCTACATACATAGAAAACAAACTTATAGTTACCAAAGAAGATAGTGGGGAGGTGGGTAGGAATAAATTAGGAGTTTGGTTAATTTGTTTTTGGTCTGTCTCCCTTCACTAAAATATAACCTCCTTGATGTTAAAATTTTGTATTGTTCAAAGTGCTCAGTGCTAGCACACTTCTTGGTATATGTTATTCCCTCTCCCTCCCTTACATGAAAAGAAAGTATTTATACACAGAGGGATTAGAATCCCACTCACAAGAGAAATTGCAATCATATTGGGTAGATGCAAGGTACCCAGGAAAGGAGTGGAGATGATGAAGTATACAGCTGTAGGAACTTACGTTGGGTGCAGTGAAGATGAATAAGAAGAAGGGAGACATGGGGAACAGGCTTGGAAGACTTAATGGGGAAAGTAGAATTTTATTCTTTTATTCTTAGATCCATATATATCATATAGGCATGTATGAGTGAGTGGGGTGTGTATACATGTATATTTCTCTTCCCCAAATCGGTTCCAGTCTCATACTTTACCTGGTAGCAAGATGGCAGCCAGATGCTCCAGCCATGTATTCTGTTTACTGGAAGCTCTCACAGAAGCCCTGAAGTCTACTCCATGGGGTAGGATCACATCACCTGCTCTCCCTTGAACCACCATTGGGGTCTGGTTGTCTGTGATCTTGAGGGGTGCACCCCAAATCAAAGCCAGGGACTGAACTGAAGGAATAGGAAATGTACACTTGGAGATCGTTGGTTCACTCAGTAAACATTTCTGGGACTCTTCTGTGAACCAGATGCTAGAGATACAGAGATAAGTAAATGCTCATGTCTCAGCTGAGTAGAGAAGTGATCAAGCACTGTTTTACAGTGAGATAAAACTAGGATAGAGGGTGGTTTGGAAGCGTACATGAGAGAAGAAGAGGGCTTCAGGCAGGCAGTTGTATTTGATCTGGGCCTCAAGGAATGGGAAGCAATTGCCAGATGAAGAAGAGGGTAAGGCATTAAGTTTCAAGCCTATGGCCAGGTGAAATAACATAACTCTACATGGATGAGTGGTTTGTGTGCCAATCTAAGGTATTTAGAGTTATCCTACAGGCAATGAATATCCACTGACAGTTTTAAAATACATGAATGTCATGACTAGTTCTTATCCATCTTTATAGTTTCTCCAGCAATTAGCACAATGGCTTACTCAAAGCAGGTGTTAAGTCATTATTGAATAAATTAATTAAAGAAGGAATAAATCTTAAAAATTAATGAGTAACAACCACTTTGGAAAACTTTTTGGCAGTAAATACCAAATCTGAATATGCACCAGTCTATGACCGAGCAATTCCACTCCTAGGGCTACATCCTGCAGGAACGCATCTGTGTGTTTACTGTAAGACATAGACTAGAATGTTCACAGCAGCCAAACGTGGAAACAAAAACCCAAATGTTCATCAGTGGAAGAACAGACTGATAAAGGGTAGTATATTCACATGGCAGAATACTACTACAAGGCAGTCAGAATGGATGACACCCATACATACAAAGTATGGATGAATGTTAAAAGCATTATTGTTGTTGTTCAGTCACTCACTTGTGTCTGACTCTTTGAGACCCTCATGGACTGCAGCACACCGGGCTTCCATGTCCTTCACTATCACCTGGAGCTTGCTCAAACTCATGTCCATTGAATCAGTGATGCCATCCAACCATCTCATCCTCTGTTGTCCCCTTCTCTACCTGCCTTCAATCCTTCCCAGCATACCAGCATGCTGCTAAGTCACCTCAGTCGTATCCGACTCTGTGTGACCCCATAGACGGCAGCCCACCAGGCTGCCCCGTCCCTGGGATTCTCCAGGCAAGAACACTGGAGTGCATTGCCATTTCCTTCTCCAGTGCATGAAAGTAAAAAGTGAAAGTGAAGTCACTCAGTCATGTCCAACTCTTAGCGGCCCCATGGACTGCAGCCTACCAGGCTCCTCCATCCATGCGATTTTCCAGGCAAGAGTACTGGAGTGGGGTGCCATTGCCTTCTCCGATACTTAATACTTAAAAGCATAGTATTGAGTAAAAGAAACAAAACAGGGCAAACCTTATGATTTTATCTAAAGTACAAAAGCAGAGAAAACTATTCTTCCATGAAAAGTCAATGCTGTGGTTACTCTTAGAGGAGGGTTTTAGTGAAGAGGACCCTGAAGGGGACTTCGGGGCTGCTGCCATGTTCTGATTCTTGAGCTGGGTGTGGTTACACGAGTGTGTAGCTTGTGCCATACCTTTATGTGTGAGGTCAGTACCTCAGTTATGTCCAACTCTTTGTGGCCAGGCTCCTGTGTCCAAGGAATTTTCCAGGCAAGAATATTGGAGCAGGTTGCCATTTACTAGTTCATGGGATCTTCCAAACCCAGGGATCAAACCCACATCTCTTGTGTCTCCAGCACTGATAGGTGGGTTCTTTACCACTGTGCCACCTGGGAAGCCCATATTCTTAGGATCTGCGCAATTCTTGTATGGAAGATCAGTTTGTGAATCCCTTTTGGAAATTGTCTTCGACATACAGCATAGTAGTTTTTCAGTGAATTCTGAGTGACCAATTTAAGCCAACTTTGTGGTCTTCCTTTAAACTATTCTTATAACCTAGTAAATGTGTTTTGTATTCAACTGGTTAATCGAGGAGAATGGAAGACCCCTCATCAGTGTGGGGACCTTGGGAAGAGCCAGTCTAAAAACAAACTGCCAGATTAAAGCAAGAGGTGAGAGACCATAAACCCCAGGCTAGTGGGAACTGGACAGGACCACCAGACCTCATTAAAGCACTTGATGAGAATTGACACTCTTCAGAACATCAGCAAAGTCTGAGAACTCAATGAGAAACCACACACTTCATGAGGAAAAAGAAACTTGTCTACTACCAAGCAAATCCATTTAATAGAGGTCTACTAAACAAAGTACTTAACAAAGCTGAATGCATCCTCATGGGTAGCATGGATGGAAAGGCAGGAACCTGCCCTGAAGATGTTCCTGCTTTGGTGCAAGAGAGTCCAGCAAATAGGCCAGTGGGTAGCTGAGAAGCAGTGGAGAGGGGTATTCAAGTCACTCTGGAGTGCCATCCTGATTGAACGGCCAGAATGGACAATGGGAGGTGGCCCTGAAGGATGGAGGAAAGTTCTCTGGGAAAAGATAAACAAGGGATACATTTTCTAGGCTGGAGAGACCATGCCATCAAAGTCTGGGTGGTGAGAGAAGCTGTTTACATCCATGTGGGAGGCAGTTCTGAGTAGCTAGAGATCCAAGTGCACGGAGCACTGCAGGCGATAAAACGGGGCAAGTAAGAAATTCAGGGTCGCAAAGGGTTAAGATGGCTGCATGGGCTCCAAAATCACTGCAGATGGTGACTGCAGCCACGAAATTAAAAGACGCTTGCTCCTTGGAAGGAAAGTTATGACCAACCTAGACAGCATATTAAAAAGCAGAGACATTACTTTGCCAACAAAGGTCTGTCTAGTCGAGGCTATGGTTTTTCCAGTAGTCATGTATGGATGTGAGAGTTGGACTATGAAGAAAGCTGAGCGCCGAAGAATTGTTGCTTTTGAACTGTGGTGTTGGAGAAGACTCTTGAGAGTCCCTTGGACTGCAAGGAGATCCAACCAGTCCATTCTATAGGAGATCAGTCCTGGGTGTTCATTGGAGGGACTGATGTTGAAGCTGAAACGCCAATATTTTACCACCTGATGTGGAGAGCTGACTCATTTGAAAAGACCCTGATGCTGGGAAAGATTGAGGGCCAGAGGAGAAGGGGACGACAGAGGATGAGATGGTTGGATGGC
Source organism: Bos grunniens (assembly GCF_055505025.1). Lineage (NCBI taxonomy): Eukaryota > Metazoa > Chordata > Mammalia > Artiodactyla > Bovidae > Bos > Bos grunniens. The sequence goes on from NC_141182.1 coordinate 17,781,875, forward strand.
ATCACCAACACAATGGACATGGGTTTGGGTAAACTCCAGGAGTTGGTGATGGACAGGGAGGTCTGGAGTGCTGTGGTTCACGGGGTCACAAACAGTCGGACACAACTGAGTGACTGAACTGAAATGAACTGATGGCCTTCATCCTACAGGTACTTGATACTGGTGATGGTGGTATGTGATGGGAGGAAGAACTCTGAAGACTTTGAGGAAATGCGAAACACAATCCAAACTGTGTTTTTAAGAACTATGTCTGTCTTAAGAGAAAGGATAAACTCGAACATGATCTACAAACTCAAATGCCCACAGAGTTAGCTATTCAGTAAGGAAAGAGGGCCAAGGGATATTATATAATAAGGGTTATAATAAATGGGAACTGCCACTCTGTCATGTTGTTGCAAATAAGATGGGAGTGGTGCAGACTGTGGTAAAACCGGTAGTGTATTTAACAGGGCAGTCAACACTTAACCTCTTGTGGGCTGTTGTCTGTATAGAGTCCTGGGCCCAGCACTAATCCAATTTTTCTATAGAATCAAGAAATCTGAATGTCTATACCCACATCAGCAATCTATTCTAATTTTTCAAAGCATCATGCAGCCTAAACAACTTGTATTTGAAGGCAGCTTGAAGTGAAGTGAAGTGAAAGTTACTCAGTCGTGTCCAACTCTTTGCAACCCCATGGACTATACAGTCCATGGAATTCTACAGGCCAGAACACTGGAGTGGGTAGCCATTCCCTTCTCCAGGGGATCTTCCCAACCCAGGGATCAAACCCAGGTCTCCTGCATTGCAGGTAGATTCTTTACCAGTTGAACCACAAGGAAAGCCCAAGAATACTGGAGTTGGTAGCCTATCCCTTCTCCAGCAGATCTTCCCAACCCAGGAATCAAACCGGGCTCTCCTGCATTGCAGGAGGATTCTTTACCAACTGAGCTGTAAAGGCAGCTTAGGGCAGCCCTTTGTGACCTCTGAAAATTAAAAATCCACATCACTCAGGTGTTCTACTTTACTGTCCTAGGGAGTTTGGTAAAACACTGTGATAAAAAGAATGTACCAGGACATCCAAATACTTTTTTGCAACAGCTAAAAAAGACCTGGAACAGCTGCTAACTGTTCTGTTTGGGTGATGTCTGGGGTATATTCGGGACATTGATCATCACAACAGTGCTTTGTGTGTCTGAGTCTCATCCATTTGTTACCTGCACGGCTGGGTTTTTTGCCGTCAATATTTTGGGTGAAGAGAGACATCTCCTTCTAATGACGCCCTAATCGTTACTAATTTCCTCTGCCTGGCTTGTACGCCATCAGGTGTAATGAGCACATTTGCTTTTAATGCTCCTGCTGCAGAGTTCCTTGGAAATGGTTGGAAGGCACGTGCCCAAGTCGGTGGGGGGGAGGTGTGGAGCGTGGCCGAAGTAGGAAAGAGTAGGAGGTCAGCAGCTGGTGGGAGGGCAGCCCCCCCCAGCTAGGGGCCAGCCAGCGGCCAGCTGGGTCTGAGCCCTCCCCTTACCCCCATAAGCTTCCACTCACATTAATAATCTTAACTCCCTGATTTGCAATTAACCCAAAAGCTCTGTAATGATAATGGGATACGTGTGTAATTTGGTGCCAGAAGATGATAGATCAGCAGGGCTGGAATCTTTATTAATCTCTCTGCTTTTGTCGCTGAGGTGGGGGCTACCTTTTCCCAGGCTCCCAGCACAGGGAGTGAGATCTCCTGGTAGGCCGGCTTGGGATGGCTTAGAGCTGGGTGGCAGGTGAATCCTCCATGGGAATACTAAGGAAGGGTCCTGACCTGCTGCTCACCCTGTGACTGAAGCTGTGGTCAGCTCTGTTTTGCTGCTGTTCGTGAGGTCCTTGGGAAAAGGTGAAATCAATATTTATGAAACAGAAGATTTCATATAAAGATCCAGATTTAGACTTCTTTAGACAAATGGGAACATCTGGCCAGCCCAGGTTCCTATGCCCACTGGGCAAAGAGCAGCCAGGCCGGAGGGGCATGGGGTCCACGTGAGCTATTTTTCGTGACTCTCACCTGGCCCACTTCACCTACATACCTGCCAGGGCCAACCTCAGATGTGTTTGTGAGAAATGAAAATAAGGAGACCCAGTTCAACCTCAAATATGGAAAGGCCTTTCCCTGCTGCATTCCAGATTTGAACCCGGTTCTTATTAGTTTTATTTTCTCGGCTCTTACTTAGGAAGATAGCATCAGAAATGATTTCTCCTCCCGAAGTCTGCTGGAGGCTGTGCTGCCTCATCTAGCAAACCTTACTGACATCTGTTCCAGGACTGGGGTACAGGGTTTACAGTGTGAAAAGGGTCAGACACAAGTAAAACCCCTGGACAAGATAGGGGAGGTAGCCCTGACTCACTCCATGGAACTCTGAGGACACAGAGCAGCATCTAGTGCCAGGGATGCAAATGTACTTTATGAGGAAGGGCAGCCTTGATCAAGCAAGGAGTCCTGAGGTCCAGGTGGAGCTCAGGAGGAGAGATTCCATGATTACCAAATATAGGCTGCCCTGGACACAGGAGGAATGGAGGGAAGTACACAGACTGTGTCCCTGAAATCCTTGGTCTAGTGAAAAGAATAGTAAAGTGAGACTCAGGAGACCCAGCTTCCAGTCCAGTTTCTGGAACCTACTTGTTATGTTACCTGGGGATAGGATTGCCAGATATAATACAGAATTTGAATTACAGGTAAACAAGTATGCCCTTTTGGAATATTTGCGATGTGCTTTTGTAGAGATGACATTTTTTTATCTGACATTCAAATTTTACTGGCATCGTGTATGTTGATGGCTACATCTGGCAGCCTGACTTGGGAACGTAAGTGTCTTTCCCTCTCTGCTCTCCAGTTTCCTCATCTATCAGATGGAGTCAAGCAAGATAAATGGTTATCAAGGAGCTTAGCTACAGAATCATCCTTCAAAATTAAAGTATCAGTACGAACAAAGCTGGCTTCCCTGGTGGCTCAGACGATAAAATGTCTGTCTGCAATGCTGGAGACAGACATCGATCCCTGGGTCGGGAAGATCCCCTGGAGAAGGAAATGGCAACCCACTCCAGTATTCTTGCCTGGAGAATCCCATGGACAGAGGAGCCTGGTAGGCTACAATCCTTGGGGTTGCACAGAGTTGGACATGACTGAGCGACTTTACTTACGAACAAAGCTAGTGAAGGTGATGGAATTCCAGTTAAGCTATTTCACATCCTAAAAGATAATGCTGTGAAAGTGCTGCACTCAATATGCCAGCAAATTTGGAAAACTCAGCAGTGGCCACAGGACTGGAAAAGGTCAGTTTTCATTCCAATCCCAAAGAAAGGCAATCCCAAAGAATGCTCAAACTACCACGCAATTGCACTCATCTCTCACGCTAGTAAAGTAATGCTCAAAATTCTCCAAGCCAGGCTTCAGCAATATGTGAACCGTGAACTTCCAGATGTTCAAGCTGGTTTTAGAAAAGGCAGAGGAACCAGAGATCAAATTGCCAACATCCGCTGGATCATCGAAAAAGCAAGAGAGTTCCAGAAAAACATCTATTTCTGCTTTATTAACTATGCCAAAGCCTTTGACTGTGTGGATCACAATAAACTGTGGAAAATTCTGAAAGAGATGGGAATACCAGACCACCTGACCTGCCTGTTGAGAAACCTATATGCAGGTCAGGAAGCAACAGTTAGAACTGGACATGGAACAACAGACTGGTTCCAAATAGGAAAAGGAGTATATCAAGGCTGTATATTGTCACCCTGCTTATTTAACTTATATGCAGAGTACATCAATAAGAGAAATGCTGGGCTGGAAGAAGCACAAGCTGGAATCAAGATTGCTGGGAGAAATATCAATAACCTCAGATATGCAGATGACACCACCCTTATGGCAGAAAGTGAAGAACTAAAGAGCCTCTTGATGAAAGTGAAAGAGGAGAGTGAAAAAGTTGGCTTAAAACTCAACATTCAGAAAATGGAGATCATGGCATCCAGTCCCATCACTTCATGGAAAATAGATGGGGAAACAGGGGAAACAGTAGCTGACTTTATTTTTTTGGGCTCCCGAATCACTGCAGATGGTGATTGCAGCCATGAAATTAAAAGACCCTTACTTCTTGGAAGGAAAGTTATGACCAACCTAGACAGCATATTAAAAAGTAGAGACATTACTTTGTCAACAAAGGTCCATCTAGTCAAGGCTATGGCTTTTCCAGTAGTCATGTATGGAAGTGAGAGTTGGACTATAAAGAAAGCTGAGCACCGAAGAATTGATGCTTTTGAACTGTGGTGTTGGAGAAGACTCTTGAGAGTCCCTTGGACTGCAAGGAGATCCAACCAGTCCATTCTAAAGGAGATCAGTCCTGGCTGTTCTTTGGAAGGACTGATGTTGAAGCTGAAACTCCAATACTTTGGCCACCTGATGTGAAGAGCTGACTCATTTGAAAATACCCTGACGCTGGGAAAGATTGAAGGCCGAAGGAGAAAGGGACAGCAGAGGATGAGATAGCTGGATGGCATCACCAACTCAACGGACATGGGTTTGAGTGGACTCCAGGAGTTGGTGATGAACAGGGAGGCCTGACGTGCTGTGGTTCATGGGGTCACAAATAGTTGGACACGACTGAGCAACTGAACTGAGAAGCTGACAGTGGGACATATGATTGAGGCTCAGGGAAGACACTGCTGACATTCACAGAAAAGGCTCTGTGATATCAAGCATCACACAGTGAGACAGAGCTCACGTAGATTCATAATAATAGCAATGACAACAGCAACAATCCCCTGTAACAATTCACTAGGCAATTGCCGTGGCCAGGTGCTTTGTGTACATCGCCTTACTGAGTACTTACAACCACCCGAGACTTTAGTACCACAATTACTCCTATTCAACAGATGAGGAAATAGAAGCACTGAGAGATTCAGGAACAAGCTAAAGCCTGGGTTGATCCAGGATTTGAACCCAGGGAGTCAACTCTAGAATCCATGCTCTTAATATGAAGGAGCTATCTAGAAATAATGAATTCATCTTCAACTCAATGTATGTGCCTCCCTCTGCTGAGGGTGGGCAAGCAAAATCTGGGTGACTGTCTTTAAGTCTTTCTTGCGGTGGTTTCTATTGATCTCTCCTGTGGGCAGTTATTTGACTCAGCTGACCTACAGAGTCTTTGCTCTGATACCTTGTGAACCTGTGGTTCTTGGGGATTTAAGTGATGGATATGAGACCTTGATCTTCATTCCCAAATATTTTTTAAAGAAACAATAAAACTCTTCACTAACACAGAAGCCCATTTATTCCCATAGCGATTATTTGGTAATTACTGTCAACCCACTAGAAATCTTAATACAGCTTCTTTGCCACTTTTGACTTCTTATATTAAATTATAATTGTGCATAGAGAGACCATTAACTGAGGTTAAATTGCACCTGTCCTGGCTGGCAGCGGTTGCCATAGCTACTTCCCTCTGACTACCCCCAATCTAGAACTGGACTGGACAATTTTGAAACTTACCAAGAGTTGCAAATGCTAGTTAGGCTAATCTTGGGGCTATTTCTGCAGCAAAGGAGTGTGGTCCTGCCCAAGTTCAAGGGAGAAAAGGAAAGACAATGGAGAAATGATCCAGAAAGATCAAGTGTGAAGACTCACAGAAGTGTGGGGCTAGAAGGACTCCAAAAGACAGCTGCTCCAACCTGACGTCTGATGGAAATGGAATCAGAAAAACAAGACCCAAATGCCTTTTCAACTGCCTTCCCTATACCCCTGTTTCAGTTACATAACTTCTCTGACCTCTGAGTTCTCCTTTGTGATACGTACCACACACTCATAGTGAGGAGTAAGAAGCTGCTGCCGTGACATGCACAGTATGCCTAATCCATCAAAATCATCTGAGTGATAGTAGCTCTCTTGATCATTCCCTGGCAAAGTGCTCAGAAACTTGGCATTCTCCACCACCATTTTCAGTTCTCTGCAGGAATGCGGTTATTGCTGGGGTCCTTTGCAGCTCTGACATTTGGGGCTCTCTCTATCTAGGGCCAGGGTCACACGCAAATCAATGGCCAGGCAGTAAGATCAGTGAGAGAAGCTGGCATCCCCAAGTGTGAGGTCACAGAGCTGGTGAGTGACACGGGGGTCCAGGTGAAGCTGAGGGAAGGCATCCTGCTCCCCAGCTGGAGTAAGCCAGCACTATTTGATACAAACTTCTTAGATCTTCTCAGTTTTTCAAGAAAACCCAGAAATAGGAATTTTTTTGAAGATAGAATTCCCTGATTATTTAAAGTTTTTTTTTTTTTAAAAAAACTTTATTTTTATTTAAAAACTTATTTTTAACGTTCTTAAATTTGGACCAAATAAGACGAATATTTGGGCTCAATTTGACTAGTGGATCCTCACTTAGGAACCACTCACCTAGATAATTAAAGGAGGCTTGGAATTATTCTTTCTTGAAAATGAAACAGGAGGTAGATGGGCCCCCAGGGTAAAGCAATTGGAGATTCACGCCCTATGGACTGATACTCCAAGACAAGAATGGCGGGACAATTGAAAGAGGAGGTTGGGCCCTTCTCAGACCATGTATTTCTCATTCTTAAAATCAGAGTATGAGAAATTTGTGATCCTCAACTGCATAGATGCAGAAGGTCTCCTTGCAGCTTAAAAGGGGAGTGATACTAACTGATGCTCACTATGCATATGGCTCTGTGGTGCAATCCATCTTGGCTAAGAGATGCATGTGAACACATGGGAGGACCCTGAGATATACCAAGTACGTACTCTGAACCAGGCAAATCAAATTTATTGGCCAAAGGAAAAGCAGAAGAAACGCCCCATAAAAGTGATTCAAACTACCATGAGGGCACAGCTCAGGGACACTCTCGGAGTCTGTGTGTCTATCCACATGTACCGTACTCTTTTTTTCCTCCTAATAAGTACTTTACTTGTTTCACTACTTTCCATCTCTGTAGGAATTCTTTTTATGCAAAGCTGAAGGCCCAGGGCCTTGTTACTGACCACTGGTCTAGTGGCTAGGATTCAGTCACTGCTGTGACCCAACCTCAATCTCTGGCCAGGGTACCAAAGCCCTGCTTCAAGTCTCTGCAGGCCAAGGCCACTTGAGATCAAAAAAACATAACAACAGGAAAAGGTGGTGCATAGAAATGTGGGCCCAGGGTTGGCTATACCAGCTCCGTGATTCAGGGGTACCACTCATCAAGATGATGGGGGCAAGCTTGGCCCTGAGACTTGGCCACTGCACAGCCAATGTGGAAAAGAAAGAAAGAGCCAGCATCTCGCAGACCCTAATCCAATGTCTTCTCTGCCATAGCTCCAGAACCTGGAGCCCAGGGCCCCCTGCTGCAGTGCAGGCCCATCTGAGCACCAGCATCGTGTACTTCACCCTCCACACATACACACTACAGGCACACACAGAGACACGTAAACACACAGACACACAGAGACATAAAGAGAGAAACACACACACACAGACATATACAGACCCATATACACACAGAGACACACACACACACATATACACAGACACACGAGCAGGTCTTGACCCATGAGCCCAGGAGGAAGAATAGGCTGGGTGCAGAAGTCACACTCTGAGTTCCCATTGGAATGGAACTGGCTGGCTTTGGAGAGAGGCACCCGTGTCTTTTCCATGGAAGTGACAGTAATCCCACTCAGATTTCAGCAGTATAAGGATTAATCTTAGCATATCCAAAATGTCCAGAAGGGCTGCAGGTATGGTTGGATCCAGCAATCTTGTCAGGAATCTCCCTCCCTGTTTCTCAGTTCTGCTTTCTTCTTTGTGGGCTTGATTCTCAGACAGTGTGGCCAACAACATCTTACCAGATTAGGACCCCCAGAAAAGGAAAAACACTTCTTTTTTGATGATTCTACAGAAATCCTATCACCCTTATTGATGACACCTGGGTCCTATGCCCACCACTGAGCTGGGGATGAAGTCAGCCTCAGCCATATCTGATGGGTAAGAGTGGAAAGGAGTCCTTTAAGGAGAAATGAAAGGGGAGGATTAGTGCTGGGCAGGCAGAAATAACTGATGTCCCCAGCGGTACCCCACCCCACATGCCCCAGCTATATGGTCCAATGGTTTCTATTTTCAGATGTTTTCTGATAGAATTCTTCTGCCTTCTGGTTCCAGCATTCCTAGGTCTTCTCAACCTCAGTCCTCCCCCACTAATATCATGTCAATTCAGGTGGAGCAAAGTCTCCAAATAATACCCCTAAAGTGCCCCGTTCAGCCCCCAGTGGGTCCCCTCACCCGCCCAAGCTAAGGCCAGTATAATGTTGCAGATACACCTGCAGCCAGACTGCCTGGGTTCTGACACTGGTTTGTACACTGACTAGTACTAAGATAGGCTGGGACCCGGGATCCCTAGCCAGAGAGCTTGCTCCTGGACAAAGACTCCTGGAGCAAGAGGATACAAAAAAACTACGCATGCGTGCTAAGTTGTGTCCGACTCTGTGCGACCCTACGGACTGTAGCCCACTAGGCTCCCTGTCCATGGGATTCTTCAAAAATACTGAAGTGGGTTGCCATGCCCTGCTCTGGGATCGTCCCACCTCAGGGATCCAGCCCACATCTCTCATGTCTCCTGCATTGGCAGACAGGTACTTTACCACTACTGCCACCTGGGAAGCCCACCAAAAAAACTATAAGTAACTAAAAATAACTGCATGCATCAACCATTGGGGCAATTTTGAGCAATAGGATAAAAAAAGGCCACAAATCAACTGCCATACCTGAGGTGCCAAAAGCAGACACTACACATGATCCCACCCACCAAGGGGGTAGACAGACCACTTAAGCTTTGTCTCCTGCCCAATCCATGGACCTGCCCACATTGTTATCCCATTTAAGGACCCAAGCAGTTCCTCTCTGGGATTGGGCAAGAGTAACTGTTTCTTGCTTTGGCTCCCTTGTGCTGCAACACAAGTCCCAGCAAAGCTGTGCCTGACATTTTCATCTGACTTCATCAATTTCTATTAATTAAAGAGCCCTAAGGCCAGGGCCAGTAATAGTATTATGACCCTAGACTGTTTCCACATCTGTAAAATGGGGATAAGAATAGTATGTATTTTATAGATTGTTGTGAGCATCAAATGAGAAAATATACCTAAACGGCTTATGGGTGCTAGCACTTAGAAGTGACCACAATTGCCATAAAAATAATACTGAGAATATTTCTACCCTGACCACCCCCTTCTTAACCTACAGAGTTATGAGTTGAAAGCTGTATTACCGAAGAGAGGATAGCAGCATCTCTCTGTCTCCTGCTGCTCAACCCAACTGTTTCTCCATTCCTCACAGCTGGGAGACGGCCGAGCTGATGTACAGAACCAGAAGGGAGTGCTTTGCCAGCTGGCTGGGCATGCTGACGCCAGCATCTCTCTTGGTGGATCAGAGAAGCCCAGGAAACTGTGTCCACAGCAGGGTCTGCCGGGTGTCCATCCTGTCTGAGAGAATGCCTTGCCTTCATCCCAATTCAGCAAGTCACCTGCAGCTCCAGAGGCATCAACTGCCCCCTTGCTGACCTCTTAGAAACATCTAGTCCTAGGAGCACCCCTGGAAGGCTCTTCCCACTGTGCCCAGGCCTCCCTGTGCCCCCTAGCCCCTGCTTTAACACAGACCACACCACCAATGAGGGTCCTAGTTCCTGACTTCCAGGAGAGCAGCTGTGGGATGGGGCCCAGCATGGCTCCAGGGACCAGAAGGGCTGGAAAATGAGTTTCCAATTCCAAGAAGACACCCCAGGAACCCATCCTGGATGTGTGCCACCCCACGGCCACCCGCCCCCGTCCTCTGCAATCTCCTTGCTGCCAGTCTTGGCTCCCTGCAGTCAGTCCATTCTTCTCACCACAGCAGGCCCTGTGAACTTTTAAAATCACCAGGCAAAGTCTATGGCACCCTTGAAACCCTCCCTGTGCCCTTTCCATGGCCCTCAAGGCCACATAAAGATCTGGCCTCACCCACTATCTGCCTTCCTTATCATTCGACACTGCCTCCACTTGCCTGGACTTTACAAATCTGACCTGGTTCGGTTTCAGGGAATTTGCTCTTGCTCTGCCTGGAACATTCTAGAGTCATGTTATTATGACTGATTTTTCAATATCCCTCTCCAGAGAAGCCATCTCTGACCACACTATCCAGCCCAGCCAGTCATTGCTTCCTATTGCTTCAAACCCTTTCTCATGGTGTGTGTTTACCTTTTTCTATATTTCCAATTGTTTAGTCCCTGACTTCTGCACCAGAATACAAGCCCTGTTTCAGAAACTGCTGCATCTGCAGGTCACAGACCAGTATCTCCTCAGATAGTGGATGCCCAGTGGATATTTATCAAATATAGGAAAATGCCCTTTGCTGAGAATGATCCTCTTTTGCATGCCTCCATCCAGATTCCACTGACTTCAGTTCTTTAGGACTTGAGTCTGGACTGCGATTCCTGGGCAATGCTCCTCTAGGGAAATTAGGGTTGTGGAGGCAAACTGCTACCTTCCCACTGAAGCCCTCCCTCGACCCTGCCTGCAGCCCTTCCCCTTACACCCTCAGCTCAAGAGGAAGAGCGAGGCAAAAGGTGCACACAGGTGGGCAGGAAGGTGAGGAGCTAGTCTGAGCTGTCCTCCTAGTGATGCTCGAAGCAGGGCTGAGCCCCCACCAAAGGATGTGGGACCTTTGACAGTAATGAGAGTCATGGGACAGGGTGCGGAACTCAGCCTTAAATATTAGCTGTTGATAATGAAGTGAAAATGAGACCCCTTTGCCAGGGAACCCTGTTGAGATACTGTGATTTGTAACAAAAAAAAATATATTTGGTCTTCATCTCATTTTCTGGCACAGAGCTACTAAAACCCTTGGAATTTGCTAGGTGAGGGAAGCAGTAAGGGTTTGTCATGTTAATAAGATGACTTTTAGGAAGTGCTTAAAATGGGGGCTAGTAGTCCAAGGGAGCCAACCAGGTGATTAGAAACTTGGAACTTTCAATCTCACCCCCATTGACTGCTGGGGAGTGGAGAGGAGTTGGAGATTGAGTTCAATCCCCCAATGGCCAATGACTTTATCAGTCATGTCTCTTAATGAAGCTTCCGTAAAATCCCCAAAGGATGAGGTTTAGAGAGCCTCTAAGTTCATAAATCCATGCAGATTTGAGAAGAGTGGAGCACCCGGAGAGAATATGGAAGCTCCATGCACCTTGCCCTGTACATCTCTTCCACTTGGCTATTCCTGAGTTATATCTTTTTTATAATAAACAGTAATCTTGTGAGTAAAATGTTTCTCTGAGTTCTGTGAGTCACACTAGCAAATTAGTCAAACCCAAGGGGAGGAGATCTGACTTAGAGTCGTTCGACCAGAAGCACGAGTGCCAGTCTGGACTAGTGACTGGCACCTGAAGAGGAAGGCAGTCTTTTAGGATAAAGCTCTTTTCCTGTGGGATATGACGCTGTCTCCAGCTAGATACTGTCAGAATTGAGTTGAATTGTAGAACACTCAGCTGGTGTTGCAGAGAATTGCTTGGTGGTGTTGGGGAAACCTAGGGCTTCCCAGGTGGCTCAGTGGTAAAGAATCTGCATGCCAATGCAGGAAACACAGATTTGATCCTTACGTTAGGAAGATCCTCTGAAGGAGGAAATGGCAACCACTCCAGTATTCTTGCCTGGATAATCCCATGGACAGAGGAGCCTAGTGGGCTACAGTCCATGGGTTGCAAAGAGTCAGACATGACTGAGCATACATGCACGCATATTGGGGAAAGCTACACACACACACACACACATGCACAAACATACACACAAAGAGAGAACCTGTGCAGCTGGAAGTTCATAGTTCCTTTCAACAGTGAGAACAAAAGTCATCAGAGGCTATTGTTCTATGAGGACGTGTAGGGTGGACCCCAAGGAAGAGGAGCAAGACAGGAGTCACTGATGTGCTTACCTGCACTGAAGAAGGGGCATGAACGGATACTGTGTCCAAAACCCCCAGCCACTGACAAGCTACCTGCCTGATTTTGCCATATTTTTATACCACCTCTACTATTATTGGGGCTTCCCTGGTGGCTCAGATGGTAAAGAATCTTCTTGCAATGCAGGAGACCTGGGTTCTATCCCTGGGTTGGGAAGATCCCCTGGAGGAGGGCATGGCAACACACTCCAGTATTTTTGTCCGGAGAATCCCCATGGACAGAGAAGCCTGGCAGGATACAGTTTATGGGGTCAAAAAGAATTGTACATGACTGAGTGACTAAGCACAGCACAGCACTATTATTTACTTACTAATTCGTGCAAATCAACTAACTTGACCTTGACTACATTTATTTTTGAAAATAAACTTCATAATGCTTCTGAAAATGAAAAAAGCAATATCATTTGCCATCTGAAAAAAGTCACTGTCTGACAATTACATAGTTATTAAAATAAAAATATCCATCTCTACACCTCTTGAAATCTCTTGTATGATATTTAGGGGAACACTGGTCCAGTGGGAAAAGGACTTGATTAAAAATAACTGGTATAAGTCCTAGGGTTGCCTCTATAAATCATAAGGGCTGTTTGTGTGTTGAGCATTGTACATAAGTCGCCTCCATCTCATACTACGTATGTATTAGAATAACCATTTCTCAGAAGAGAAAAATTGAGTCTCGAGGAGGCTAAGTAATTTGCCCAAAGTCACACAGATAGAAAATATCAGAAGTGGAATTTACACTCAGGCCTGACTGACCTCTGTCCCTGAATTTTTCCTATGACATCAGCTTGACCTCTCACCCTGATGGCCTCTCTGGGCTTCAGTGTGGTCACCTGTAAATACAGGTAGCAGACCAGACACCCTCTCAAGGCTGTAAACTCCAGAGGCCGATGATGGGACCTGGGGCCACAAGCCAGGAAGCATTCCCCACCTCTGACTTCAAGGGGTCTGGGCAGCTATGAAAGTGGATTGTCCTGATTAATAAAGGATCCTGGCATCACTGACTACGTGCCTGGAAGGAAACAGACCTCTGTCTGACAATTTAAGACCAAAAAATGTAAGCACTAAGTTATATCTATTTCTATTGCCCACAGTGTATTAAGTGAGGGCGTGGGAAGGAAAGCCGCTGAAAAACATATATAGTAAAATCCTATTTTGGAGAAAAAAGAGCAAAAAGAAAAAACCCACAGTAGAGTATATATGTATGTAAATGTCTTCTGGGCTTGGAGAAAGATGTGGAACTATAGATACCAGTAGTTATCTTATCTCCCTCATGGAGAGAGACGGATGAGGGAAAGGAGGAGAGAAGAGGGTATAGAAAGAAAAAAGGTCCATTGCAAACTGGAAAAAATTAGAAGGATAAGTAAAAATGCAAGATACAAAACATTATCTACAACAATTCTGCAAAAACTTACAAATGAAGTAACCATATAAGGGTTGTAATGCAACAGACAAAAACACTAATTTGATTAGGTAATAGAATTGTGGGCAAGTTTTATCTTAGACTCGTGCTGTTTGGGTGCCTTCTCTGCCTGACAATGCAGAAGATGCCAGAGTTGTGGGTTTGTTCTTGGGTCGGAAAGACCTCCTGGAGTAGGAAATGGCAACCCACTCCCATGTTTTGGCCTGGAAAATTCCATGGACAGAGGAGCTTGACCACACTACAGACCATGGGGCCACAAAGAGTCAAACAGGACTAAGGACTGAGCACATGCACATGCTGTTTATTTTCTATTTTTTGCAGTGTTACAGCACAAAAATAATATACTGCATAATGCTGAAAGTCATTAAGAGTAAATGTTCCCCAGTTTCCCAGATACGTCCTGAAAAGAAACGAAATAGAAGGCTCTGTCATGTGCATTGTGCGGAGCTCTGTCCTGTGGGGCAAACAGGCAGGATGAACAGAGGCGGCTCTGAACGCCCAGGCAAAGGCTCTCTTTGCACTTATCCTTGATCTGAATTTCTACAAGATTTTCCAAATTAAAGAAAAAGCCCCTCGTGAACTATGGGTTCATCTGCAAGGCTTTCATTTTAGCCATTTAATTTGGATTCAAATAAGCATGGCAAAGCTGATGACAGAAATTCCTGGAGAGCACAGTTCTCATTGGCCAGGTTGGAAATATCCCCATTGATTGACTTTTTGGTTTTGACTCCTTCAAGGCACCCCCAAGTCTGTGTTAATAAGATGAAGGGGGGTAACAGCCCTCCTTAACTGGGAGAAATAAAGGTTTTCATCTTTTATTAAACACTGGAAATGGCTAAAAGTGCTACCTCTGAGAGGCAAGGTTTAAAGAAGCAAACTGATATATTTTGCTAATTAAACCATTAAAAACCTCATTTAGGTGTAAATAAGAAAGGCACATTAAATCTTAATGTACAGCATGGAGTGTGAGCTTGGATCTTGTGCTAAGCGCCCAGGCTCTGACCCCAGGAAAGTGATTAAAAATAGAACTCCCACCAAAGCACTTTCTATCCCCTACTGGAATAGGAGGTGCTCCCTTAAAATAAGACATCATTTCTATATTAGATCCACACACACATACACACACACACACACACACACACACACACACACACACACACAGATCATAGGGAAGGGAGGGTATTTCCCTCAGACCTCCCTCCGCCCTCCTGGCTACTTGCAATTTAGGGAAGGGCAGCCTTAGGACCAGCTGAAGTCAGAGGGTCCCTGAACAACCAAGAAGAGCTTGAGCTGGGAAACCAGTGGGTCTGAAACTGGGCCCAGCTTGGTGTAGATTCTGGTGCAGCCGCTGGCTGTCCTTTAGATCAGGGGTCCCCAACCTCTGGGATCTAATGCCTGATGATCTGAGATGGAGCTGATGTAATAAGAATAGAAATAAAGTACCCAATAAATGTAAGGTGCTTGAATCATCACGAAAACATCCCCCATCACATGGAAAAATTGTCTTCCATGAAACTGGTCCCCAATGCCAAAAAATGTTGGAGACCAAGCTGTGACTTATCATCCTGAGCTGTCCCTCCTGCATTAATCACAGAGGATTACACAGAGCCAAACTCTCTCCACAGAATTTAGTGAGGATTAAATGAGATCACATGTCTGAAACCAGCAAGTGCTGGGCTTGGTATACTATATATGCTCAATAAATATTTTAGAAATCTTTTCCAAAAAATAAAATAAAAATTCCGAAAATATAGACTAAAATTGTAATCATATTATTCTCTAAGTGCTTTTGATTTTCTATCATTTCTTATCTTTTCTTACCTGTATTTTCTGTCATGATTTCTATCATTACTCATCTGTATTGCCTAGAACAAATTGATACTACTGTGAAAACTTTTAAAGTCCTTGAAAGATGTTAATTTTCTGCCAGCTTACCACTTGTTATGTGAAGCTACTACTATTTACTCTGGAAGGTAAGTTTAGTTTTATACTCTGTACACTTCTGTATCTTTTTTTCCCCACCATATGTATTAATTAACTTTTTTAAAATGAAGGAATGAATGAAGTAATTAATTTTTTAAAAGAAAACATTTTAATGTATAAATGAGGACATAAGATGCTGAAGGATGAAGTGCATTGTCAAGCTGGTGAGGTCCCCTTCCTCTGAGTCTGTCTTCTTCCCCCTCGGGTCAGTTTTACTTTCTTTATGACCCTATTAAGAAAAACTTACTAGAAAAAATTCTCTTATTTTTTTAGAGAGAGATGTCTTGTAAGCAACATGGGGCAAAGGGTAAAGGAGGAAAAAGAGCCAGTGAGTCTTGGAGTTTGGCTATGCGAGGTGAGCGTGGGAATAGATGGCGATGGGCTGTGCGAAAGGCCATAAGGAATATGAGGAAAAAACACCAGAGGCAGGTGTACAAATACATCCAGGCACTGATTTGACAGGATCACTCATTCATTCAACAAACGTATGTGAGACATCTACCGCATGCCAAGCATAACACACAGGGTACAGAGGTGAACTAAGAGGTCCTTCGTGGAGCTTAGCGTCTAGTGGGGGCGCAGCAAGTTTCAGTGAATGCATCTTACATCTCGTGGTCAGAGCTGTGCAGGACACGCTAGATGATCAGCTTGGAGGAGGTCAGCGAGAGGCTGTCTGAAAAAATGACATGTAAACAGAGAACTAAAGGATATAAAATGATCAGTCAGGCTAGGAGCGAAGGAAAGGCCATTCTAGAAGGAGGAAAGTGCATATGTGAAATCCCTAAGACAAGAACAGGTATAATTTCAGTTATACAAAATGAGTCTGTTCTATGATTCTGCTGTCTAACCTTGTGCCTATAATTAACAATACTGTATTTTGCAATTAAAATTCTGTTTAGAGAGTAAATCTCATGTAAGTGTTCATATCATCATCAAGGAAGGAAGGACAGAGGGAGGGAGGGAAGGAGGAAGGATGAAAGAAAGGAAGGAAGGAAGAAAAGAGAGGAAAAAAACAAGGAAGGAGCCATCAAATGGCCAGGATGGTTGAAGTGGGGAATGAGGTGAGCGGGGTGAGGTTGGAGGGGGAATGGGGCAAATCAGGGATAGGGCAGGGCTTGGGGCTGGGGCAGCAACGTGGAGGTTATCCCAAATGCAATGGGAAGCTATCGAGGTTTTAAGCAGAAGAGTGGTATTATCTGCTTTCCATGCTGAAAGGATCTCTGTCTACCAGCTGAGAGTGGAGCAATGAGAAAGCTGTTGTTATAGTTCAAATAAAAGCTTTGGAAATAGAAAGAAGTGGATAGATCCACAATGTATTTAAGAGGTAGAACTGTGAGTTTGTTGCTAGAGTGGGTATGGAGTTGAGGGAGGGAAAAAGAAGAGTCCATGGTGACTTCCAGGTTACTGGCATGAGAACTAATAGAGAAGCCCAAGAGAGAAACTGATAGGGGGCAAAATTTATCCCCTAATATGGGGACCCCAACGGAGAAGGCAATGGCACCCCACTCCAGTACTCTTGCCTGGAAAATCCCATGGATGAAGGAGCCTGGTGGGCTACAGTCCATGGGGTCGCTAAGAGTCAGACACGACTGAGCGACTTCACTTTCACTTTCCACTTTCATGCACTGGAGAAGGAAATGGCAACCCACTCCAGTGTTCTTGCCTGGAGAATCCCAGGGACAGAGGAGCCTGTTGGGCTGCTGTCTATGGGGTCGCACAGAGTCGGACACGACTGAGCGACTTCACTTTCACTTTCCACTTTCATGCACTGGAGAAGGAAATGGCAACCCACTCCAGTGTTCTTGTCTGGAGAATCCCAGGGAAGGGGAAGCCTGGTAGGCTGCCGTCTATGGGGCTGCACAGAGTCGGACATGACTGAAACGACGCAGCAGCAGCATGGGGACCCCAAAGCAGCTGAGAGATTGTTCAGAAGGTCTGTAGGTGCCTGAGTCTGCTGGGGAGAAATACCCCCAAAAACACACACCATGAGCAGTTGAATTAGGGAAACAGCCTGAAGTCCACTGGGGGAACAAGCAGATAGATGCTACATAGGTCTGGTGGAACTACCTTCATGACGTTCCAGAGCCAGGTCTTCTTTGACCTCTTTGACCTCCGGGCGTTGACCCATCTGGGCCCCTGTCACACACAGACACACAGCCTGAGTTGTCGCTAAGATCTGTGCAGGGAGCAACAAGATCCAGGGAAGAGGGACTCTCAATCTACGAGGATATCAGCTAAGTGTTTATTGCATGCCCAGCATGCCCCAGGCCTTTGGCAGAGGATACAAAGATTCCAGACCTAAACTTCTAATCTTGTCAAAGAACCAAAATACATGAAACAAGGCGTCCCATTCAGATCCAGCTCTGCTCAGAAATGGTTGGCTCTGTGCTCATTCTTTCAAGCCCAAGTAGATAAAGCATGTATTAAGGCATTTTGTCTCATATCAACCATAATTCCCACATTTTAACAGGGTTGGGTTAATGCTGTTGTAAGTCAAGAATGGCCACTGCTGGATATTAAGTTTCCAGGAGAGAGACTGTGATCGGAAAGTCCCTGCTTTGCCTGCCCAGGGCATTATTCCAGGCCCCAGGAAAGCACCGTTCAAAAGGCATTGCTGTGTCAGGCCCTTCCATCCCACCTCTCCTCCCACTTTTTTTTAAGCTTTTCTTTTTTTTTTATGTGGACCATTTTTAGAGTCTTTTGAATTGTTACAACATTATTATAATATTGTTTCTGTTTTATGTTTTGGTTTTTTGGCCATAAGGCATGTGGGATGTGGGAACTTAGCTTCCCGACCAGAAATCGAACCCACACCACTTGCATTGAGAAGCAAAGTTTTAACCATTGGACCGCCAGGGAAGTCCCTCCTCTCTCTCTTTTCTTTCAGCCACATCAGCCTTACTTTAATTCCTGAAAAGTGCCAAGCTCTTCCATGCCTCTGGACGTTTGCACATGCATTATTATTATCCTCTTATGCCACTCAACTGACTTAAATTGTTCATCTCTCAACTCAAGCCTCACTGCCTAGGGGATGCCTCCAGCTTGCTACTGTTGCCAGCAAGGTTTCGTTGTTGACGCACACTTAGAGCACTCTACCTCCCCTTCACAGGGAATTTCCAATTCCCAATAAAACACTGATAAATGTGACAATTTCATTACTGTCTATTTCCTCCACGCATCAATAAAAGCATCAAGAAAGTCTGTTTTTGATCATCCCCAGCGCTAAGCATAGTGCTGGATCCATATTGAAGTGAAAGTCGCTCATTCGTGGCTCTTTGCTACCCCATAGACTATACAGTCCATGGAATTTTCCAGGCCAGAATACTGGAGTGAGTAGGCTTTCCCTTCTCCAGGGGACCCATATTAGACCCTTAAATAAAGGATGAAAAGAGAAATGAATGAATGGGTGAATGGATAAATAAGTGAACTTCTTTAGGGCATCATAATAGATGTGCTTAGCAGTCTTGGCACCGGAGCCATGCCCCTGGTAGGTCTTCCAGGGCAGTCAGGCAGAGTCATCCTCAACCAGAGTAATATGGGAAGTCCTTTCCCAGAGAGGCTAAACTTGCCCTGCAAGTGCTTGGAAGGGCCTTTTGTTTTTTAGTTCACTGAGGCCAGAAATGAGCCAGCTGCTGAGCCAGAAGATGATTGCTGGGGTCAGTGCCCCTGAATCCATGATATTGAACAGTTCCATCATATCCGGCTGCTAAGTGATTCAAGACCAGTGATTCATGATGGAGGAATGGAAGAAAGTGCTGGATAAACACCTACAGCAGTTCTCCTACTCCTGACAAGCCCTGAGCCAACGTGGAATTTCAGTTGTCAAAGCAAGCCAGTTTCCCATTTTGATATCCTCATCCAGGACCAGAGACCTCCCTCCAGTGGAAGATGCTTATTAGGGCACTGTTGCTTTGGGCACAAAATCCCAACAGCTTTACCTGCTCATCTCCTGAGTCTCTGGTTGTTCAAGACTTGCTACAGGAGCGGGAAAGTCCACCAAGCACATAGCAAAGCCAAATGGGTTGGGAAACAGATCAAGCCAGAACCCAAACTAAAGGCCAACACATTAGGGATTTTCTAGAATGGGTGAGGTTTTTAATCATATCCTACAGGAGAAGGGGCAATTAGAAGTTGGAGAAAGGAGATAGAAGGAAAAAGACAGAGGTCTCAAGCCTGTGCTTGTATGATGATTGGTCCAGGATGACGGAGTGCTGGGGACTTGTGAGCATCATCTGCTTTGCTCTTAGAAGCACAGGAAGTCAGCTAGTGTCCCTTGGAGAAGGAAGATTTTCAGATAGACTAGTAGGTTATGTAGTATCGAAGCCAACTTTGGTGCTTTTGGCTGTCTGCCTTCAGGAGAAAGATAAGAATGGCACTCGTTGCCTCCATTTCTGAGGCATTTTTGATGTCTAGCTAACACTCAGAAAGCTCCGCTATGCTCTGCATCTCACTCAGATTACAGATGAGCTGTAATTTTTCAAGAGCCAGCCACTCATCATATAATAATCAAACCTAGATGAACATAGGAGGAATGCAAACAACAGTGCTTTGGCTCAAAGTCATTCCCTAGTGAGAGAGACAAACAAAAGATGAGGCTTAAGTAATCTCCCACTTTCCCAGGATGAGTGGAACTGATGTTTGTATTTCTACTCAATGTATTCAGTTAGAGAAGTCCTAGAGCCAGGGTGCTGGAATCCTGCCTTCTCATCCTGAATCCTACTATACTCTCCAACTCTATGGCCTCAGACATATTGCTAAACTTCTTGGATCTTTTTTTTCCCATTGTCAAATACCTACTGGTCCAAGAAGCCCTCTCTGAGGAGGTGATATTTGAACTGAAACCTAATTTTGAGAAAAATCTAGATGTGAATTTCTGGGGAAAGTGCTTTCCAGGGAGAGGAAATGGAAGGCTCTCAGGGCTTGCAGCAGAAGCAAGCCTAGTTTATTTGAAGAGTAACAACAACAATATTCGAAGCTGGTGTGGCTAAAGCAGAGGGAAGGAAGGAAAGACAATAGGAGATTATGTCAGAGAGGTAGTGATGAACCCATATGTATGACCTTAAAGGTCACAGTTTCTATGAGGCATGATGAGACCACATCAAGGTGTTTTAGGCAGGGGAGTGATATGGTTTACATGTGTAAGAGATTACTCTGGCTGCTGCATAAAGAATGAGTCAGGACGGGCAGGAGGCAAGGTATAAGCACGAATAATATTTATGAGGGTACTGAAGTCATTTCAGCAAGAGATGGTGGTAGCCAGGATTAGAGGGACAGCAGCAGAAGGAGATAGATTGGGGATATATCACAGAAGTCAAAAGACATGGTCATGCATGACATGTACAATCCCAGAAGTCCAACGGTCTTCCTTTGTTTTGTACCATCCTCGTCCTCTTCAGTCCAAGCTGGTAGCATTGCTACTGAGATGGTCAACTGGATTCCTAAGTCATACAGCTAATTGTTTTAGCAAATGGTTGCCCAGCTACTCACTTCTTCTCTCCAGAGCATGCCTTCTTTTTTTTTTTTTTGTAATATGGATAGGCTGATAATTTTCAAAATTTCAAGTTCTAGTTTCTCTACCTCTTCCATTTATTTCTTTCCTCTTGTTCTTTGTAACTATTGATAGAATTGATATATTTGATTTCTCTTTTTTCTGTGGATCATTAACATCTTAAAATTTCTCCATCATATATTGTTTACTTTTAATTTTTAAATTAATTATTTATTTTAATTGGAGGCTAATTACTATAAGAAGCCAAGGAGAAGCCATGTTACACTTTCAACAGTTTGTTTAAAACACAAAAGTCTCTTTAGCTAAATATCCGAGTTTATCACTTCTAAGTTATACCTTCCACAAAAGAGTAGAACGAAATGCAGCCAGGTTGTCTGTCACTTTATAACAAAGGTCACTTTTCCTCAAGCTGTTAATAACAATTCTCATTTCCATTTAAGACTATAAGCAATTTTAACTTTTATATTTCTAACAATAGTCTCTTCAAGGAAATCTAGATATTTTTTCCTATCACGAACCTCAAAACTCTTCTAGGTCTCATAGGATTCTAGTAAGATGGTAAAGTAGGAAGCACCAGAAATCTGTCTTCCCACTTAGACAATAATTGAAATGGCAGAATGTGTCTGATATGACTATCTTGGAACCCTGGAATCAAAATCTTGGAACTTCCAGGGAAAGATTTAGAGAATAAAAAATTGCCGTTAATTTCTGTCAGTTTTAGTTCTTGGCACAGTAACTGCTAGTCATTTCCCACCCCTGTCCCATGGAAGGCAGCTGTGTGTGTTTCTGTGTCAGCTCGCACACACCTTGTGGGAGCCAGGGTAGACAAAAGAGACCCTGTCCTCCACATATTAAGGATCTATGCTCTGACTGCTGACTGCTGCTTCTTATCACAGTGCTGTAAACAAGGAGGTGGGCAGTCATTGTCACACCTCTCATTGTCACAAGTCACAACCCCCTTCAGCTGGGGTGAATTCCAGGGGGTGTAAAAGGCGGACACACTTCTCTCCCTTTCATTTTTTCTTTTTTTCCATTTGCAAGTCAAACATTAAAGATTAGGACATTTTTTAAACTGCACGTGTGGGTAAAATTAGAAAGTAACCACACATGCCTACGGAAAGTTTCAGAAAAGATCTGAGAAGACCTTAAGTTTAAGTGTACACCCACACTGGTCCTCCACACAGAGATAGCTACAATAACCAAATAAGCAAAAAAACATAAACAAAAGCCCACCCAAACAAAAAACAGCAAACACTGGGAAAGAGGGAGAATCTGATTTCCAGAGATATCATATTATTAGATTCAAATGTCCAGTTTTCAGTAAAAAGTCACAAGCCATACAAAAAGACAGGAAAGTATTTGGCCTACTCAGTGGGAAAAAATAAGGTATTTTCCCTGAAAAGGACCCGATGACAGATATACTAGACAAAGATATTAAAACAAGATTCATAAAGGTACTCAAAGAACTACAGGAAGATGTGTACAAAGTCAACAAAATAATGTATGAACAAAATGAAAACATCGATTAAGATGTAAAGATCTTTAAAAAACAAAATAAATTCTGGAACTGAAAAATACAACTGAAATAATTTACTAGGAGGATTTGAAGATCTGAACAGGGAGAGGGGGAAGAAAAAAAAAAGAATCTTCAGGCCTGAATATAAGACAATGGAAATTATCAAGTTTAAGAAACAGAAAAAAAAATCAAAGTTGTTAAGAGAAGGTAGCAGAGAGAATTTTAAGAAATAATTATTGAACACTTCCCCAAATTTGATGAAATACATGAATATAAACATCTAAGAGGCTTGAAATACTCCAAATAAAATGAATTCAGAGGATTCACACCAAGACATACTATAATCAAACTTTCAAAAAGCAAAGAAAAAAATCTTGAAAGCAGCAAGAAAGAAGAGATCCTCAATAAGATTATCAGCAGATTTCTCTTCAGAAATATCGGAGGCCAGAAGGTGCTGGGTAGATAAATAATCAAAGTGCTAAAAGAAGATAATTGTCAACCAAGAATGCTGTATCCAGTAAAACTGTCCTTCAAAAGAAAGGGAGAAAAGTAAGACTTTCCCAGATAAACAAAGTCTGAGGGAGTTTGTGACCACTAGATCTGTCCTGCAAGATATGATCAAGGGAGTCCTGCAATGTGAAAATAAAGAATACTAGACAGTAACTTGGAAGCCAGATGGAGAAATATCAAAAAGGTAAATAGATGGGCTTATAAAAGCGAGTGTTATTGTAATGACAATATTTAACTGTACTTTTTATTTCCTACATGATTTGAGAGACTGAAACATTTTAAAAAACAAATATTAGTCTTATTATTTTCTACATAATTTAAAAGACAATGCATTTGAAAGAACTATTAGTTTATTTTTTGAGCACACAATGTATAAAGATATTATTTTGTGACATCAACAACTGAATGGGATGGGGAAAAAACTATCAAGGAGCGGAATTTTATATATTATTGAAATTAAACTGGTATAAATTCTAATTATATTGTTATAACTTTAGGATGCTAACTGTAATCTCCATGGTAACCACAAAGATAATAGGTAGAGAACATACACAAAAGAAAATGAGAATGGAATTTAAGCATTTCACTACAAAAAAAAATCAAAGAGAGTAATGTAGGAAATCGGGGCAGGGGGGTGGTAAACTGTGTAAAACAAGTAGGAAAATCGTAGAAGTCCTTCCATCTCAGTACAGTAACCCCAGCCCAACTTATCTGTGGTTTTGCTTTCTGCAATTACCTGCAGTCAACTGCAATCCAAAATTATTAAATGAAAAATTCCAAAAATAAATAATTCATGTTTTAAATTGCATGTCATTCTGAGTTGCATGATGAAATTTTGTGCCCTTCTGCTCTGTTCCACCTGGGACATGATCCCTCCCTTTGTCCAGTGTATCCATGCTGTATACACTACCGACCTATAAGTACTGGAAAAATAAAAGAATAAAACATAGCATATATAAATTTCAGTGCTTCCATGGGGGTTTGGGCATTCACTAGGAGTCCTGAAACATCTCTCCAGCAGATAAGGGGGATTACTCTAACTACTTTAATATAGTGGACAAAATTTTTCAATCAAAAGAGACTGGCAAATAAATAAAAACGTCTGATCCTAATATATACACAAGAGACTGACTTTAGACCCAAAGACACAAATAGATTGAAAGTGAAAAGATGTGAAAACACAGTCCATGTAAATTGTAAGCAGGAGAGAACAAGAATGACTACACTAACTTCAGATAATATGGGTTTTAAATCCAAAAAGCTTACAAGAGGAAAAGAAGGACATTATATGTTAATAAAAGTTTCAATAGGCAAGAATATACAAAAATTATAAACATTTGTGCACCGAATTACAGGTCATCAAAATATATAAAGCAAAAACTAACAATTTAAGGAAGAATAAATAGTTCCACAATATTGTGGGGACTATAATACCCTACTCACAATAATAGATAAAATAACCAGACAGAAATAAGGGATTTAAAAAACATAATAGACCAACTAGATATAGCAGACATATACAGAACGCTCTAACAAAAATAGCATAAGCATTCTTCTCAAGTGCACATGGGACATTTTCCAGGGTAAACCATATGTTATGTCATAAATTGAGTCTTAAGAGACTTTAAAAGATATTAAACAAAGTATCTTCTCTGACAACAATGGGATGAAGCTGGAAATCAACAACAGGAGTAAAACTGGAAAAGTTACAAAATTGTGGAAATTAAAACAACAAACTTTTAAACAACCAATGGATCAAAGAATAAGTCTCAAAGGAAATTAAAAAATAGAGATAA
The DNA here is from genome assembly GCF_055505025.1 of Bos grunniens. Lineage (NCBI taxonomy): Eukaryota > Metazoa > Chordata > Mammalia > Artiodactyla > Bovidae > Bos > Bos grunniens. The sequence continues at coordinate 17,806,578 of NC_141182.1, forward strand.
ATAAAAGTGAAAACACAATAAGCTAAAATTCATGGGATGCAGCAAAAGCTGCACTAAAGGGGAAATGTATAATTATAAATGCTTGTATTAAAAACAAGAAAGAACTCAAATCAACAATCTAGCTTTATAGCTTATGGAACTAGAAAAAGAAGAACAAACTAGACTCAAAGCTAGCATGAGGAAGTAAATTATAAGAATTAGAGCAGGGTTAAATGAACTAGAAAATTTAAAAAATAGAGAAAAAATACAAGCAAAACTTGGTTCTTCAAAAAGATAACAAAATGGACAAATCTTTAACTGTTTAAAATAAGAAAAAAGAAGATAAACTACTAAAATGAGTAATTTAAATGGGAACATTACTATTGATTCTACAAAAGTAAAAATATTTATGAGTACTATGAACAATTGTGCAACAACAAATTGGATAAACTAGAAATACAAAATCTGCCAAGACTAAATCACAAAGAAATAGAAAACCTGGTTAGACCTACAACTAGTAATGAGATTAAGTCAGTAATTAAAAATCTCCCAACAGAAAAAAGTCATGGAGTTGATGACTTCACTAGCTGCTGCTGCTAAGTTGCATCAGTCGTGTCTGACTCTGTGCGACCCCATAGACGGCAGCCCACCAGGCTCCCCATCCCTGGGATTCTCCAGGCAAGAACACTGGAGTGGCTTGCCATTTCCTTCTCCAATGCGTGAAAGTGAAAAGTGAAAGTGAAGTCGCTCAGTCGTGTCCGACTCTGTGCGACCCCATGGACTGTAGCCTACCAGGCTCCTCCATCCACGGGATTCTCCAGGCAACAGTACTGGAGTGGGGTGCCATTGCCTTCTCTGGACTTCACTAGGAGTTCTATCAAATATCTAAAGAAAAACTAATACCAAGCCTTCTCAAACTTTTCTAGAAAATGTAAGAGGAAGGAACATTTTCTTACTCAGTCTAGGAGACCAGTATTGCCCTAACACTAAAGCCAAACAAAGACAATACAAGAAAAGAAAAATTCCAGACCAATATCCCTATGCATATTGATACAAAAATATTCAATAAATAGTAGCAAAATAAACTCAGGACCATATTGAAAGGATTGTACAACACGTCAAAGTGGAATTTATTTCTGGAATACAAAGATGATCAATGTAACAGCACATTAAAGATAAAAAGCACATGATCATCTCAACTGATACAGGAAAAGCATTGACAAAATTTGACACCTTTTACTGATTAAAAAATACACTCAACAAATTAGAAATATGGAATTTCATCAATTTCATATACAGCATCTGTGCAAAACTTATAGCTAACATCATACTTAATGGAGAAAGATTGAAAACGTTCCCCTTAAGATCAGGAAGAAGACAAAGATATTTACTATCATCATATCTATTCAATTTGTGCTGAAAGTCTAGCTAGGGCAATTAGGCAAGAAAAAGAAATAAAAAGAATTCAAACTGGGGGGGAAAAAGCCAAGTCATCTTTGTTTTCAGATAACATGATTTTATATAAAGAAAAATATACCAATACCCAATAAACCCATTAGAACTGATAAAAGAATTCACTGAAATACCAGGTTACAAAGTCAGCACATAAATGAATAAGTTGGATTTCTATACACTAATAAACAATCTGAAAAGAAAATTACCAAAAAGTCATCTGCAATAGTAGCAAAATAAAATACTTAGAAATTAATTTAACCCAGAGCCGAAAGACATTACTGAAAGAAATCACACTTAAATAAGTGGAAACACACCCCATGCTTATGAATTGGAAGACTTAATATTGTTAAAAGGTCAGTGTTGCCCAAAGTGATCTACAGATTCAATGCAATCACTGTCAAAATCCCAATGATGCTTTTGGAAAATTAGAAAAACACAACCTAAAATTTATATAGAACTCAAGGGACCTCAAATAGCCAAAATAATCTTGAAAAATAAAGAAAACCTGGATGACTCACATTTCCTGGTTTCACAACTTACTACAAAGCTACTGTGATCAAAAGAGAGTGGTACTGGCATTAAAAACAGACATATAGACCAATGAAATAGAAATAGGGATCCAAGAAATAAATCCTCATATACATATACACTTCTGACAAGGGTTCCAAGATTATTCAATGGGAAAGGATAGTCTTTTCAACCAATGGTACCAGGAAACCTGTGTATCTAAATGTATAAGAATGATGCATTGTACCATAAACAAAAATTAAATCAAAACAGAAATAAGACCTAAGAAAACTTAAGAAAACTGTATCAGTTCAGCTCACTCACTCGTGTCCAACTCTTTGTCACCCCATGGACAGCAGCACGCCAGGCTTCCCTGTCCATCACTAACTCCCAGCACTTGCTCGAACTCATGTTCATTGAGTTGGTGATGCCATCCAACAATCTCATCCTCTGTTGTCCTCTTATCCTCTTGCCCTCAATCTTTCCCAGCATCGGGGTCCTTTCCAGTGAGTCAGTTCTTCACATCAGGTGGCCAAAGTATTGGAGCTTCAGCTTCAGTATCAGTCCTTCCAATGAATATTCAGGACTGATTTCCTTTAGAATGGACTGGTTTGATCTTCTGGCATTCCAAGGGACTCTCTAGAGTCTTCTCCAACAACACAGTTCAAAAACATCAATTCTTCAGCACTCAGCTTTCTTTATAGTCCAACTCTTACATTCATACCTGACTTCTGGAAAAACCATAGCTTTGACTAGATGGACCTTTGTCGGCAAAGTAATGTCTCTGCTTTTTATAATATGCTGTCTAGCTTGGTCATAGCTTTTATTCCAAGGAGCAAGCATTTTTTAAATTTCATGGCTTCAGTCACCATCTGCAGTGATTTTGGAGACCAAGAAAATAAAGTCTGTCACTGTTTCCATTGTTTCCCCACCTACTTGCCATGAAATTATGGGACTGGATGCCATGATCTTAGCTTTTTGAATGTTGAGTTTTAAGCCAGCTTTTTCACTGTCCTCTTTCACTTTCATCAAGAGGTTCTTTAGTTCCTCTTCGCTTTTTGCCATAAGGGTTGTATCATCTGCATATCTGTGGTTATTGCTGTTTCTCCTGGGAATCTTGATTCCAGCTTGTGCTTAATCCAGCCCAGCATTTCACATGATGTACTCTGCATATAAGTTCCATAAGCAGGGTGACAATATACAGCCTTTCCCAATTTGGAACCAGTCCATTGTTCCATGTCCAGTTCTAACTGTTGCTTCTTGACCTGCTTACAGATTTCTCAGGAAGCAGGTAAAGCGGTCTGATATTCCCACCTCTTTAAAATTTTCTTGTTTGTTGTGATCCACACAGTCAAAGATTTTAGCATAGTCAGTGAAGCAGAAGTAGATGTTTTCCTGGAATTCTCTTGCTCTTTCTATGATCCAGTGGATATTGGCAATATGATCTCTGGTTCCTCTGCCTTTTCTAAATCCAGCTTGAACATCTGGAAATTCTCAGTTATCCAAATGTAGAAGAATGATACATTGTACCATTATTGTTGTTGTTCAGTCACTCAATTGTGTCTTTTCTAATAAGTCTGCTCTTCACATCAGATGAGCAAAGTATTGGAGCTTAAACAAAATTAATCAAAATAGAAGTAAGACCTAATAAAACATGAAACAAAAGCTTGGAAGAAAATGTGAGACAAAATCTTTGGCAATGATTTCTTGGATATGATGCTAAAGGCACAGATAACAAAAGAAAAAATGGACATATTAGACTTCATGAAATTTTTAAATTTTTGTGCATCAAAAAACAGTATCCACAGAGGAAAAAGGCAACCCACAAAATGAGAGAAAATAATTGCAAGAACATATATCTGATACAGGATTAATATCCAGAATATACAGAGAATTCCTAAAATCAACAGCTAACCAACTCAATTCAAAAATGTGCGAAGGACTTGAATAGACATTTCTCCAAAGAAGATACACAAATGGCCAATAAGCACATGGAAAAATGCCCCAAATTACTAATCATTAGGGAAATGCAAATCAAAGCTACAGTGAGACACTACCTCACACCCATTAGGATGGTATCTGTAAAAAAATAAACAGAAAATAACAAATGTTGGTCAGGATGTGGAGAAATTGAAATCACTGTGCACTTCTGGTGGGACTGGTGCACTCATTATGGAAAACAGTTTGGTCATTCCTCAAAAAATTAAAAATACAATTATCACGTGATCCAGAAATTTTGAAGAGTGTTTGCACACACATGTTTATAGCAGCGTCATTTACAATAGCTAAAACATGGACTCAATCCATCTATCCATTGATAGGTGAAGGAATAAGCAAAATGTGTTATATAAACACACTGGGATACTTTTCAGCATTATAAAGGATGAAATTCTTCAACATACTATAACATGGAAGAGCACTGAGGACATTATGCCAACTGAAATAAGACAGACCAAAAGAGACAAATACTGTTAATTCCACATGTATGAAGTACTTAAGGTAGCCAGAATCATAGAGTCAGAAGGTAAAACTGTGATTGTCAGGCGATATAAACATCTGAATGCAGAGTCCCAAAGAATTGCAAGAAGAGATAAGAAAGCCTTCCTCAGCGACCAATGCAAAGAAATAGAGGAAAACAACAGAATGGGAAAGACTAGAGATCTCTTCAAGAAAATTAGAGATACCAAGGGAACATTTCATGCAAAGATGGGCTCGATAAAGGACAGAAATGGTATGGACCTAACAGAAGCAGAAGATGTCAAGAAGAGGTGGCAAGAATACACACAAGAACTGTACAAAAAAGATCTTCACAACCCAGATAATCACCATGGTGTGATCACTGACCTAGAGCCAGACATCCTGGAATGTGAAGTCAAGTGGGCCTTAGAAAGCATCACTACGAACAAAGCTAGTGGAGGTCATGGAATTCCAGTTGAGCTATTCCAAATCCTGAAAGATGATGCTGTGAAAGTGCTGCACTCAATATGCCAGCAAATTTGGAAAACTCAGCAGTGGCCACAGGACTGGAAAAGGTCAGTTTTCATTCCAATCCCAAAGAAAGGCAATGCCAAAGAATGCTCAAACTACTGCACAATTGCACTCATCTCACACGCTAGTAAAGTAATGCTCAAAATTCTCCAAGTCAGGCTTCAGCAATACGTGAACTGCAAACTTCCTGATGTTCAAGCTGGTTTTAGAAAAGGCAGAGGAACCAGAGATCAAATTGCCAACATCCGCTGGATCATCGAAAAAGCAAGAGAGTTCCAGAAAAACATCTATTTCTGCTTTATTGACTATGCCAAAGCCTTTGACTGTGTGCATCACAATAAACTGTGGAAAATTCTGAAAGAGATGGGAATACCAGACCACCTGACGTGCCTCTTGCGAAACCTATATGCAGGTCAGGAAGCAACAGTTAGAACTGGACATGGAACAACAGACTGGTTCCAAATAGGAAAAGGAGTATGTCAAGGCTGTATATTGTTACCCTGCTTATTTAACTTATATGCAGAGTACATCATGAGAAACGCTGGGCTGGAAAAAGCACAAGCTGGAATCAAGATTGCCGGGAGAAATATCAATAACCTCAGATATGCAGATGACACCACCCTTAAGCAGAAAGTGCTGCTGCTGCTGCTAAGTCGCTTCAGTCGTGTCCGACTCTGTGCGACCCCATAGACAGCAGCCCACCAGGCTTCCCCATCCCTGGGATTCTCTAGGCAAGAACACTGGAGTGTGTTGCCATTTCCTTCTCCAATGCATGAAACTAAAAAGCCTCTTGATGAAAGTGAAAGAGGAGGGTGAAAAAGTTGGCTTAAAGCTCAACATTCAAAAAACTAAGATCATGGCATCTGGTCCCATCACTTCATGGCAAATAGATGGGGAAACAATGGAAACAATGTCAGACTTTATTTTTCTGGGCTCCAAAATCACTGCAGATGGTGATTGCAGCCATGAAATTAAAAGACACTTACTCCTTGGAAGGAAAGTTATGACCAACCTAGACAGCATATTAAAACGCAGAGACATTACTTTGCCAACAAAGGTCCCTCTAGTCAAGGCTATGGTTTTTCCAGTGGTCATGTATGCATGTGAGAGTTGGACTGTGAAGAAAGCTGAGCGCAGAAGAATTGATGCTTTTGAACTGTGGTGTTGGAGAAGACTCTTGAAAGTCTCTTGGACTGCAAGGAGATCCAACCAGTCTATTCTAAAGGAGATCAGTCCTGGGTGTTCTTTGGAAGGAATGATGCTAAAGCTGAAACTCCAGTACTTTGGCCACCTCATGCGAAGAGTTGACTCATTGGAAAAGACTCTGATGCTGGGAGGGATTGGGGACAGGAGGAAAAGGGGACGACAGAGGATGAGATGGCTGGATGGCATCACTGACTCGATGGACGTAAGTCTCGGTGAACTCCGGGCGTTGGTGATGGACAGGGAGGCGTGGCGTGCTGCGATTCATGGGGTCACAAAGAGTTGGACAAGACTGAGTGACCTAACTGAACTGAGGGGGAATGGGCTGTATTGTTTAATATTAGAGTTTCAGTTTTATAAGATAAAGAGTTATGGAGATCAACGGTGATGATGGCTATACAATATTATGAATTTATATAATATCACTGAACTCTACCTAAAAATGGTTAATTTTATGTTATGTATATTTTACCACAATAAAAAATTGGGGGAAAAAACACAAGCGGAAACAACACTCTTCCACTCTCTATTCAGTACTCAATTCCAAAGCCACTTCCACATTTTTATGTGTTTGTTACAGTATCCTGGAGCATGGGGTTAGCAAGAAGAGGGTGGGAAAATAAGGAATCTTGGATGATATCCAGATATTTAGCTGGATTGGATGGGTGGATATTTATGCCCTTTACTAATGTGAGAAGATACAGGAAAAGTAAATCAGGGAGGGACTGTTAGACATCTATTTGAAGAGGCAAATAACAAACAGAAACACAAACCGCAATTTAGGAAAGAATTCTAGGTTTGAAATAGATATTTTGGAGTTATACATAGTTGGTAATAAGGGCACTAAAGAGATGCACTTATGTGAGAAGATAGTCAAGAATTGAGGCTGATGCTTTCCAACCCTAAGCACCATTGGAAGAGTCTATGGAGTGCCAGAAACCAGGGAGCCTAGCGTTTTGGAGAGGATGGATGGATCAAAGGTATCTCTCCAATGCATCGATGGTATTTTAAGAAGAAGTTGGACTAGTTGGTATGAAAAGGTGACCACTCACTTGGGAAACATGATCTTGTTGGTAATTTTGACAAGAGTGATTTCAGTGGAGTTGTAGAGATGAAATTTTGAGCTCCAATAGGTTGAAGAGAGAATCAGTTCAGTTCAGTCGCTCAGTCGTGTCCAACTAATTGAGGCCCCATGGACTGCAGCATGCTAGGCTTCCCTGTCCATCACCAACTCCCAGAGCCTACTCAGACTCATGTCCATCAAGTGAGTGACGCCATCCAACCATCTTCTGTTGCCCTCTTCTCCTCCTGCCCTCAGTCTTTCCCAGCATCAGGGTCTTTTCCAGTGAGTCAGTTCTTCACATCAGGTGACCAAAGTATGGAGCTTCAGCTTCAGCACCAGTCCTTCCAATGAGTATTCAGGACAGATTCCCTTTAGGATTGACTGGTTTGATCTCCTTGCAGTCCAAGGGACTCTCAAGAGTCTTCTCCAACACCACAGTTCAAAAGCATCAATTCTTCGGTGCTCAGCTTTCTTTATAGTCCAACTCTCACTTCCATACATGACTACTGGAAAAGCCATAGCCTTGACTAGATGGACCTTTGTTGACAAAGTAATGTCTCTACTTTTTAATATGCTGTCTAGGTTGGTCATAACTTTCCTTCCAAGAAGTAAGGGTCTTTTAATTTCATGGCTGCAATCACCATCTGCAGTGATTCGGGAGCCCCCAAAAATAAAGTCAGCCACTGTTCCCCCTGTTTCCCCATCTATTTTCCATGAAGTGATGGGACTGGATGCCATGATCTCCGTTTTCTGAATGTTGAGTTTTAAGCCAGCTTTTTCACTCTCCTCTTTCACCTTCATCAAGAGGCTCTTTAGTTACTGTTCGATTTTTGTGCCATAAGCGTGATGTCATCTGCATATCTGAAGTTATTGATATTTCTCCCGGCAATCTTGATTCCAGCTTGTGCTTCATCCAGCCCATCATTTCACATGATGTAAGAGAGATTCACATGAAGAGAGAATAGGAGGTAAGAAAGTAGTAATGGCAGTTATGGATAACTGATTTGATAAAACTTGCTGCAATGGGGACAGAGCATCCTGAGAGTAAGTGAGAGGAAATGATGAGTTAAGAAAAGTTTACTTAAAAAAAAAAAAATTGGGACTGTAAAGTAGGTTTAAAACAGTGCAATAGAAAAGGAAATACCAGAACATTATCAGGGATCCAGACAGAGGGCAGGCGAAAGCCAGGAAACAGTCCTGGTATAACACCAGGGCTTTCCATGGAGGTCTTGGTCTCCCGCATGGAGAAGGAGGTGCCCTGCAGGAATCTGAGTGAGCTGGACACCTGCCTTAGCAGACTCTCTTCTGTTCTTACCCAGGAACATGAAGAGAAGCAGGGGGTAAGGTGGAGAGAAGCAGAGATCAAAGAGCCAGGAAAAGAGCAATTTGAAAGGACGAAGAAGAAAGACAAGTACCAGCATGAGTTCTGATTCTGTCAGGGCAGAAACCAATCTGTGAGGAGAAAATCTTATTAGACACTCATTTTCTATCTTCTGGTAAGTTTATCTAGTCAATAAGTTTAGTTTTCTTTGTAGACAGATAATTAAAACTTTAATTTTTTTTTTTTATTTTAAGCAAACTCCTAGGCTTGGAGAAATCTGTGTATTGTGCTCTGGATCTTGTCTCGTCCATCTTATTTTCACTTTTCTCTTTCTCTCCTCACTTGCATTCTGTGTCCCTTCCTGCCTCTGGGAGTCAATGAGCCCATACACAAAATGAAGTTGGATTAAACAAGGACCCCCAATAATCCTCTCCATTGTGAAGTTCTATTTCTGTGTCTTAGATGATGTGAAAAGAAGCAGCCACCCGTGAAATACAATGTGAACATTCCAACAGCGCCCCAAAAGGTGCCTTCGCTCTAATTTTGTCTTCCACCCAGCCCCTTTGGATTAAGCTGTGAAAGATAATCATCACAATGTGAACTGGGGGCTCACAACGGTTGACTCCTGTATACTTAATGTATATCATTCTATCTCTTCTGAGATACATATCATTACAGGTTTCTTCCCATATCTAAAAGCAGAGCATTCCTATGAAATCTTTTGTAAGCCAAAATGGTATAAAATGAAGAAGCAATTTTTGCTTTTCACCTTTTATTGTAAAAGCAAAAATCCTCTTCAGAAGTCTTTTGATTAGTGAAGATAGGTACTAATGTAGATCTTTTACAAAAAGCAAAGTGGTATAAAGTGAACTTTCAAAAAAGTGGAGGATACCTGTATTTCACAAGCAAAGATCAGTGAAGTTAGTGTCTTGCCTAAGATAGCATAGGAGGCAACTTTGGTTCTGCCTGATCCTAAAATCAGAGTCTAACCACCAGATTAAAATTGCCACCTCTTTTACTCCTTGGAAGGAAAGTTATGACCAACCTAGATAGCATATTCAGAAGCAGAGACATTACTTTGCCAACAAAAGTTCGTCTAGTCAAGGCTATGGTTTTTCCTGTGGTCATGTATGGATGTGAGAGTTGGACTGTGAAGAAGGCTGAGTGCCGAAGAATTGATGCTTTTGAACTGTGGTGTTGGAGAAGACTCTTGAGAGTCCCTTGGACTGCAAGAAGATCCAACCAGTCCATTCTGAAGGAGATCAGCCCTGGGATTTCTTTGGAAGGAATGATGCTAAAGCTGAAACTCCAGTACTTTGGCCATATGATATGAAGAGTTGACTCATTGGAAAAGACTCTGATGCTGGGAGGGATTGGGGGCAAGAGGAGAAGGGGACGACAGAGGATGAGATGGCTGGATGGCATCGCTGACTCGATGGATGTGAGTCTTGTTAAACTCTGGGAGTTGGTGATGGACAGGGAGGCCTGGCGTGCTGCGATTCATGGGGTCGCAAAGAGTCGGACACAACTGAGCGACTGATCTGATCTGAATGCTCTATCCCTCTTTACCGGGTTCCACCCAGGACACTAGAAATGCAGAGTCATTGAGCTTTGAAAAGAAGAGTGAAAACCATGTCCTAAGCAAACTAGGGCAAGGGGAAGTTACTACCATAGCTAGGAGAAATGACGTGGAGGCAGAGAGGCTCTAGCAACAGGACAACCGTTCTCTCCAGATCCCGCCTCCCCAACACAGGCTTTGTGACTGCAAGCAAGTCCCTTCACCTCTCTGAGTCCCAGAGAGGTGAAATAAACCTTGACCACTTTATTTGCTGGTCAAGGTTACCAAGTTATTTTTCTTCTGACCTGAAGGAAATGCCAACCCACTCCAGTATTCTTGCCTGGAGAATCCCAGGGACAGAGGAGCCTGGTGGACTGCCGTCTATGGGGTTGCACAGAGTTGGACACGACTGACGAGACTTAGTAGCAGCAGCAGACAGTCCTGTTGCAGGGTGAGAAGAGATAATCTGGGACCAAATGTATTGCAGGTAGGTGAAACATCCTCAGCCTCACTGCACCAGCTGGAAGGCCTCAAGTCCACTGTTTAAATTGTTGGCCTGCACCACAAAGCCACAGAATTCAACCAAGACCCTAAGGCAGCCATCTGTAAAAGAAAAAAAATCCTGTCTTCTTCCAGAAACCCCTCACAAGGGTGAGACTACTTTTGCCCTTGGCTCTTGTTTAGGGAGGAAACCACATACTCAACTATGTCAGCCTTCTCATCTCCCTTTGCAGGTGCTGGGTGAGGTTAGGCTGGGGTTATTGATGCATCTTTCTTATTTTAAATGCAAAACAAAAGAGACATTGTTTGTCTTGAATGCAATATAAAGCCCCAGTGCATTTTTCAAGCTGCTAATGTGCTATTGGTCTAGCATTCGTCTCTGTGGCAAACACAGAACAAGCCAAAACCTCGCAGGTTTGAGGCGATTGTTTCCCTGTGAACGTAATCAAACAACCTCTAAGGAGGCATTTTCTAATTTGCTTTTGCATCAAATCCTTAAATTTATATAAATAGTGCTGAAAATGAAACCCTTGCGTCCTTGTAATATTGCATCTGATTTCTGGAAACTGAACTTCCCCAGATTCCAAAAAATTAGCAATAACTGAACATCAAATGTGTAGTATCTAGAGTGTTGCTCTTCATCATCTTTGCAGCTGCAGGGATAGCAGTGATCTTTAAAGCAGCCTGTCCACTGAAGCTTTGCACTTGTATAGGATCAAATCATAAATATCTGCTGGCAAGTCCATGGCTCAAGGACCTTACCCAGTCTTCTAAGAAGTGAAGCTGATTTCCTTTCCATAGTAGACTTGTCTTTCTTTCATTTGGAGAAAGACTGAGAGATTATTGTATCATTAGAATAATTGGTCTCCAATAAGTAAAATTTTCTTCAGATGATAAGACTAATTCTATAGGAAAAAAAGGTAATTTTCTAGTAAGCTCTGATGTCTTATTTTTTACTCAATGAAATGATCACTCCTTTCCCCGTCCACCCTCTTTATTATATACAAAGACAGTAGAAATTTGCTCCCTATTAAGAGGCAGTTCTTCTCTGTGTTCAGCAGCTGATATTGTGGTCCCATAGGCTTCTTTTCAGTGGGTACCCAGGGACAACTCACTGGTAATATTGGTGGGAGAGAAGACAGGTGTGGACACCCAGGGACTTCCAGTCATTCTCCTTCCAGTCCTTAAAGCCAGGCAGCAGCTTAGTGGTAATCAACTATACCCCTTGTATTCAACTCCACAAGTGTTTACTAAGAAAGGAATTGGACTGTCAATGCTGAACTCAACTGTTCTGTGCTTAGTTGCTGTCATGTCTGACTCTTTGCAACCCCAGGCTCTGTAGCCTGCCAGGCTCCTTTGTCTATAGGGATTCTCCAGCCAAAAAAACTGGAGTGGGTTGCCATGCCCTCTTCCAGGGGATTTTCCTGACCCAGGGATTGAACCCAGGTCTCCCACACAGAAGGCAGATTCTTTACTGTCTGAGCCACCAGGGGAGCCCTATAATGGGAGTCCAACTAAGAAGTAAAGGAGAATGAAGGGACCAAAACCCACAGTGACCTGGGTTTTGATTTTGGCTCCACCTCCTAATAGCTGTGGATCTCAGATAAGTGGATTAATGTCTGTAAACTTTTCTGCCAAATGTGAGTAACATCCTAGTGCTTCCGTTAGAGGTGAGGTAATGTTACAGGGCTGAATATTTAGCACACAGACCCTGGCCCCCACTAAATGTTCCATAAACAGCAAAGGGTATAGTTAGATCAGAAACAAGAAGAATGAGATGAGCCACAGAAGTTTTCTTGGAGTATGTAGGTTTTAAGTGATTTGACCAGGGCAAAAAGACCACTTCTAATGTATGGCTAGCTGGACCAAAAGCATGACCCATACTGAAGACACTAAAGAAAATGGCCCAACACCTACCTGTAACCTCCTTACCACCAACAACCCAACTCATCAGTCTGGGGGCTCAGGGAATGCAAGGTAGTTCTTACCATTTGTCTATTTGAAAATGAAATGAAACAAAATCCTAATTGCAACAAACAGAATTTCCCGAGTATTCCAACTTGGGGTCAACAAGGTGATTTGAATTAGCATGGAGACTCCAGATAAAGGTGCTCAATAAACTCTTGTTTGTAAATGACACTGCCCTCTCCATTATCTCGGATAATGATGATTAGGATACCTTACAAATTAAGTATAGTATCCATTCAGTATAATTACCCAAAACGCTAGTATATTTGTTTTATGCATGTGCTTTTGAAAGGAATTTTTTTTTTAAAGTTCAAAACTGATATTTAGCCTTTTTAGAACAAATAATCTTCCATAGCTTAGCCTGTGCTCCAATAATATTCAACCAAATCACTTACACCTTTCTCAACTCAGTCCTTGATACATGGGAGATAATATTCAGGGTGAGGACTTAAGGTTCTGCCTGACCCTTCAGTATGAAAGAAAACTCCACCATGGCCATTAAACTGTCCTTGCTAAGGCAAGAAAGTGGACTCCTCTGTTTTCATAGAATTTAGGAGCTAGAAGTGACCTTAAAGGTCACCAAATCCAATCTCTTCTTTCGCAGATGGAAAAATTAAGACTTGGAGAGAAGGAAAGACTTATTCAAAGTAAAAATGCTAACAAACAGAGCTAAACTTAAATCTATAGACCTTTGCCCATCTCTTGTGTGCTAGAAAGACCATTAATAAAATGAAAGCCAACTTAATAAAACCAAAACTAGAGTAGATTAGTGGAGAAGGCAATGGCACCCCACTCCAGTTCTCTTGCCTGGAAAATCCCATGAGTGGAGAAGCCTGGTAGGCTGCAGTCCATGGGGTCACTAAGAGTTGGACACTACTGAGTGACTTCACTTTCACTTTTCATTGTCATGCATTGGGGAAGGAAATGGCAAGCCACTCCAGTGTTCTTGCCTGGAGAATCCCAGGGATGGGGAGCCTGGTGGGCTTCCGTCTATGGGGCTGCACAGAGTCAGACACGACTGAAGCGACTTAGCAGCAGCAGCAGAGTAGATTAGATTGATAGGAAGAGATCCATAGGTCAGAATCTCCATTCCTCATATACTTGGATAATCAAAATTCAACTACTTATTACCCCACTTCCCTGGTGGCTCAGATGGTAAAGAACCTGTCTGTAGTGTGGGAGACCTGGGCTCTATTCCTGGGTTCAGAAGATCCCCTGGAGGAGGGCATGGCAACCCACTCCAGTATTCTTGCCTGGAGAATCCCATGGACAGAGGAGCCTGGCAGGCTACAGTCCACGGGATTGCAAAGAGTCAGACATGACTGAGCAACTAAGCACAGCACAGCACCCCACTTTTTTATTTAATTAGCAGTTTCATTCTTCACCTATGTCCTCAAGAAGTCATCCCAAGTCTTCCTTCCATTCAGAACAGTCTGTTTCTCATATTGATTTCACCCCTACATTGGTCACAATTTACAAAACATACTTTCATTACCTCACTCAGAAGCAAGTTCATTCACCCTAAACCAGCGATCCCCAGTCTTTTTGGCAGCAGGGACTGGTTTCATGGAAGACAATTTTTCCATGTACCAGGTGGAAGGAGGGGGTGGATTTGGGATGATTCAAGTTCATTACACTTATTGTGCCCTTTATCTCTGTTATTACAACATTGTGATAAATAATGAAATAATTATACAACTCCCTGTAATACAGAATCAGTCAGAGCTCTGAGCTTGTTTTCCTGCAAATAAATGATCCCATCTGTGGGTGTTGGGAGAGAGATGGGGAGGGGCTGTAAATACAGATGAAGTTCACACACCTGCCCACCACTCACCTCCTCTGTTGCTTCCCAGTTCCTAACACAGAACACTTCCCCTAAACAATTGACAGCCTTTATTATCTGGTAATGCATCCTGGGTAAACCGTAGGACTCTGTGAAATGTAAACTCTGGGCTAGGAATCTATCTTCTCATATTCTCCAAAGTAGAGATTTCAAAATAGTTTTACAGACTGGCTGCATCAGAATCACTTGCAGAGTCTTTCAAAAATGCCTGTTCATGGGCTCCACTCATGCTGCTGCTGCTGCTGCTACTGCTAAGTTGCGTCAGTCGTGTCCGACTCTGTGCGACCCCATAGACGGCAGCCCACCAGGCTCCCCCGTCCCTGGGATTCTCCAGGCAAGAACACTGGAGTGGCTTGCCATTTCCTTCTCCAATGCATGAAAGTGAAAACTGAAAGTGAAGTCACTCAGTCGTGTCTGACTCTTCCCGACCCCATGGACTGTAGCCTACCAGGCTCCTCCGTGCATGGGATTTCCCAGGCAAGAGTACTGGAGTCAGGTGCCACTGCCTTCTCCGGGCTCCACTCATAAAAATCCTAATTCAGTAGGTCTAAAGTGAACATTTCTACAAAGCTCCCCACGTGAACCTAAGGACTAACTAAGTTTTGCAGCACCCCACACTGTGAAGAAGGCTGAGCGCCGAAGAATTGATGCTTTTGAACTGTGGTGTTGGAGAAGACTCTTGAGAGTCGCTTGGACTGCAAGGAGAGCCAACCAGTCCATTCTGAAGGAGGTCAGCCCTGGGATTTCTTTGGAAGAAATGATGCTAAAGCTGAAACTCCAGTACTTTGGCCACCTCATGCAAAGAGTTGACTCATTGGAAAAGACTCTGATGCTGGGAGGGATTGGGGGCAGGAGGAGAAGGGGACAACAGAGGATGAGATGGCTGGATGGCATCACTGACTCGATGGACATGAGTTTGAGTGAACTCTGGGAGTTGGTGATGGACAGGGAGGCCCGGCATGCTGCGATTTATGGGGTCGCAAAGAGTCAGACTTGACTGAGTGACTGAACTGAACTGAACTGAACTGAACACTAGGCTCATATCCCACACAGCCTCAAAAAATACCTGCTAAATGACCTTTGAAGGAGAGATTCAAGTCCTTTCCACAAAACCAACAATTTCTGAGATATATAGGAGATTTTTGGGTGTATAACTGTTCAGTTCTAAAGACTACAGGGCATTCTCTTGTCATTTTCTTATTCAAAATTGTAATGGAATTAATCTCATTTTAGGGATAATTTGTTACACACCCTGCAGGTGGATGACTAGAAGATATTTAATCATTAATAATCCAAACAGAACTTAGCTCCAGTGTGATGTAAAGGTATTAAAAATTACCTTTGGATCATTTGACAAATAATGTCAAAGAAAGAGGGAGAAAGAAGATGAAAGCCTGGGAAAGGGGGATATTCCTTTGCCAAGACCAAAATAAATTGCACCTACTTTATTATGACAACTGCTCTGCCTGAGAGAGTTGAAAGGAAGATCATAAATAAAGATGCTTATGGCCAGAGGCCCAGTATCTGCCTGGAAGCCAATGGCTAATGCTTAGCTATGCCTTCCTTGGTCCATGCCAAAGCTTCAGACACATTACCGATAACTGGAGCCATCAAGGTGACCCAGGCTAGGTTTGAGCTGTCCAGATGTTGGGTGTGGTCATCTATTTTAATAAGTTTTACTAGCAATGAGCAGATGGCTTGAAGGGTAGAGGACAGTTAATGGAAAGATACACGATTCTCATAGCAGGGTAAACAAGAAATTATATGAAGGTCCCAGAAAGGACCCCCAGTTTCAAGTTCTGAGACTTAAACCTAGTCAGATATTTGGGACAGGGTAGGGCCAAGGGTCTTCTGTCTGCATCTGTGGGAGAATCAGCTTATCAACCAAAAGAGACACCAGGAGGTCAAATACAGAGACAAGTTAGTATTCTATCATGCATATGGATAAGGGCTGTTGCAACTTGACTGATGATAAAGACAACTTCTGAGATACATATTTTTTAAACCTGCTGGCCTTTTCTTGCCTCTAAAATAACAATATCACAAGAAGAGATGAGCCAACTGGCACACGTCCATCAGCAAGTGGTCCCGATGAGAACTGCCTGTGCTCTGCCCCTGAACAATGTGACACTCTGCTCCCCAAACTGCCTGTTCAGCAAACCTTCCAGCATCTTCACGTCAGCACCTCAGTACAGCAAAGTCATCTTCAAAGCAGAGAGAAGCTCAAGGAATTTGGAAAGAAAGGAATGTGGGAACCTAGAGACAGTGAACTCAGAGGACTGATATTATCTTGTATGTGTGCCTTTTCATGGACAGTCAGGAATAAACGAAGTAGTGGGAAACAAAGAGCAACAATTGCCATGCTTGTCTAGTTGGATACATGTGAGATAACTCAAATAAGGACTCCAAGATTTTTCTGAGATCCCCCAAATCTTAGAACATCAAAGCAGGCATGCTTTTAGAGATCTCATAGGTCAGTCCTCTCAGTTGACTCATGGAGAGAGTGAGGCCAAAGAAGTTGGGTGGTTAGGTGAATAACTAGGGTCAAAGCTCATTTGAGAATCCCAATTTTGTGTAATTGTCTATACTCTTTCACTCATACCATGAAAAGGAAAGGCATGATGGATAGCTGGATGGATGAGTGGAGGAATGGATAGATGGATGAATGGATGGGTCCCTGGCAAGTGGAGCACTTGCAGTAATACAAATCCACTATGAAAGCTTAGATCAGCAGTTTCTTGTTTCACTTGCTTCTTCATCTCCTTTAATTGCCTTAATTCTCCTATAATTAAAGCAATGAAATTCGAAAGTTGGAGGTCCCTGGAACCAGTTTTAAAGGTATTCTCTTTAATATAGACCCTCACCTCTTTGCTGAGCTTATATAGTCTCATGACTTTATCATCTAAATGATGACAATCTGCAGATTAGTATTTCCAACATGAACCTTATCCTGAAGTTTAGTCTTATCCATCTAACTGTCTCTGCCACATCTCCCCTTGTATGTATAAAAGATCCGTCAAACTTAACATGATCCAACTGGATTCCTGATCTCCAATCCCCCATGCCCGATCCTCCCACAATCTTCCCCATATCCATTAATGGCTACTCCCTTCTTCTGATGGCTTTAGCCAAAATCCCAGGAATCATCTTTAACTCTGTTCTTCCTGTCACTTCCTACATCCAATCCATCAGCAAATCTTGCTTCTTCTACCTCATCAAAACAACCAGATCTTATACTCCCTACCACTTACTCTGATTCAAATCTTGGCCCAGCCTAACATGACCCCTCAGCTCTCCTTGATTCCAGTTTGCTCCCTTTCAGGATATTTTCAACAGAGCATCAGAGAGACCCTGTTAATAAGCAAGAGAGATCATGTCACTCTTCTGTTCAAAACTCTCTGAGAGTTTCCCATCTCACTCAGCATGAAAGCAAAATTCCTCCAAATGAACCACAAAGCCCCACACAATCCCGACACTCTTACTTTCTCCCTCCACCTCAGCCATATTAGGACACTCACAAATACTGAAGCCTGCTCAAATCTCACAGCCTTTGCCCTTCTTGCTCTCTGCCTGGGCTCCTCTTCCCCCACATTTCTATCTGGAGCACCCCTTCATCCCCTGCATGGCTTTATTCAAATGTCACCTACTCTGTGAGGCATTTTCAGGCTATAATATTTATAATTACTCCTTCCACACTCAAAACTTCCTTTCCCTTCCCTCCTTTATTTTTCCCCCCTCCTTTATTTGTCTTCAATGCACTACTGCTTCACAAGCAGTCCATACTCCACCAAGAAGTAGTGGAATCATTCCCAAAGAAGAAAGTTGAATCATTCCCAAAAAGAGCCACTTTGTCACCCTTGGCCTTGTGCTTCCTTTTCACGGAAACTACACAAAGTTACGAGGCTTGACTCTTTCGACATTTCCCTGGAAATCGGGCACTAAATCAGAGCAATGGGCTAAAATTAAAGATATTGATTCGCTTAAATGGAGCACATTTTCCAACACCTAGTTTAAAGGAGAAAAACCTCACTTGCTGCTGTCAAGACACTACATTTTGCAACTCTGAAACAAATGCCAGGAGCATGCTGTCTTTCTTTTCACTTTTCTCCCCTGTGATTTCTTTATAGTATTTTAATTCAGCCTTTGTTACTTAAAATCAGAAAAAAAAAAATCAAGTGAAAGTATCAATGTGGCTTGGGAAA
Organism: Bos grunniens; assembly: GCF_055505025.1. Classification (NCBI taxonomy): domain Eukaryota; kingdom Metazoa; phylum Chordata; class Mammalia; order Artiodactyla; family Bovidae; genus Bos; species Bos grunniens. Next base: position 17,825,166 of record NC_141182.1, read on the forward strand.
GAACTGTTTTGGCAAAAACTGAGATTATCCCTGGGTAGTAGGGATTTAGAGACAAGGTTCAGATGATACTACTGTCTCCCAGATTCATCCATTCAAGGACTCTTTCGGTTATTTATTGTCGAAATGACTCAGCAATCACACAGTCATAATTGCTGTAAGAAAATAGGCTGATCAATCGCTCGTGTTTCATCATTATCATCCAGGCTCCTTTTTCTGTTTTCTGCACTCACCACTTTTCCATTCATTAAGGAACATAATGAATAGAAATATTCATCATATTTTAGGTGACTGGCCATACCCTTCTTCCTCCTGATACCTCTGTGCTTGGGCTTCCCAGGTGGCTCAGTGGTAAAGAATCCACCTGTCAATGCAGGAGACAAGGGTTTGATCCCTGGGTTGGGAAGATCCCCTGAAGGAGGAAATGGCAACCCACTCCAGTATTCTTGCCTGGAAAATTCCATGGACAGAGGACCTGGGGGGCTACAGTCCATAAGGTAGCAAAGAGTGGGACATGACTGGGCAACTGAGCATGCATGCACCTGTATATTTAACCCTTTATCTCCCCAAGCACTAACTCCCTTGGGGGATGCTAATCATTGCAACAATCTGCTGTTTGTTGAGGCCTCAGGATGTTATAGAGGGAAAACTACCTACTTGGTCTTTGTTTCTAAACTTGCTTCCTTAAGTCAACTAAAAATCCCCTTTTCAAAAGTAAGTCAAATGTTGTCCTTCTTCCTAACAAGGAACCCTGGAATGGATTCCAACGGAGATTAGAACTAAATCCAAATTCTGCAGCCTGTTCCTTTAGGTCCTGCATGATCTGTTCACTGCTTCTGTCCAATCCTCCTATCTCACCTCTTTTCCCTCATTTATTTCACTCCAGCCACACTGGCTTTTTCTCTCTTCTTCTATGAGCCAAACTTATTCCTGCTTTGAGGTCTTTGCATATTTTGCTACCTTTCTGTAACCAGCTACTCCCTGAGATGCCTGTGTGATTGATTCCTGCGAACAGCACAGGTCCCAGGTCCCTTATCTTCTCTTCAGAGGCCTTTCCTGCCCACTCCTGGGAGTTGCCCTCCATTGTATTACCTTTTGTAGAACTTACTACAAGCAAGAATTCTCCTATTTATTGATTTGCTGACTTGCTCTGATCTGACTTTGCAAGGAGAATCTAAGTTCCACTAGAGCAGGGACATTACCTGCCTTGCTCTTTGCTGCATCCCTGGCACCTAAGACAGTTTTCAGCATGGAACAGAAGCTCAATAAAAATTTCTAGAATAAAAGAATGAATACATGATCTCACTCAATCCTCAATAACAATAGCCCATTTCAGACAATACAATGGAGGCTTACCAAAGTTAAATTATTTTCTCAAGACAGGGGTCAGAGGCAGCAATCAAACTCATGTCTCTAAATGAAAAAGTGAAGTGAAGTCGTATCCAACCCTTTGTGACCTTGTGGACTGTAGCCTACCAGGCTCCTCCATCCATGGGATTTTTCCAGGCAAGAGTACCAGAGTGGGTTGCCATTTCCTTCTCCAGGGGATCTTCCCAACCCAGGGATCGAACCTGGGTCTCCCACATTGGAGGCAGATGCTTTAACCTCTGAGCCACCAAGGAAGCCCCATGTCTCCAAAACCACAGTTATTAATAGGTTAGGACTCTGTTGGGTGTTTGTTTGTTTTTTCCTTTTCTCTGATGTTTAAAGAGATTCTCCCATGTTTACCCACCTCATCCAGATCCAGGACCATGGAAGTAAGGAATCTCAGGTTTGGATGGATTGAGAGAGCACCAATATCAGTCCCCACTTAGGAGCTGGGTATTTCCCCCAGCATCGTGCTGTCTATACACACACAATCTCAAAGCAGACAGACTGTGTTAGACTCAATCCCAGTGGAGTCATCTTTGACAGTGTCCTCTCCAGACCTCTCTCCCTTACTCTTATTCTCAAAATGGGAACATTCCTCTTGAAGTGAAGTGAAAGTCCCTCAGTTGTATATGACTCTTTACGACCCCATGGACTATACAATCCATGGAATTCTCCAGGCCAGAATACTAGAGTGGGTAGCTTTTCCCTTCTCCAGGGGATCTTCCCAACCCAGGGATTGAACCCAGGTCTCCCACATTGCAAGATTGCTTTTGAGATGAAATAAGATAGCATACAGAAAGCACTTAGTACTAGGCCTGGAACATGATAAATATGCAATAAAAGTTTTCTATTTGTAATGTAGTAAAGTAATGCTCAAAATTCTCCAAGTCATGCTTCAGCAATATGTGAACCATGAACTTCCAGATGTTCAAGCTGGTTTTAGAAAAGGCAGAGGAATCAGAGATCAAATTGCCAACATCCGCTGGATCATCATTCCAGAAAGAGCGTTCCAGAAAAAACATCTATTTCTGTTTTATTGACTATGCCAAGGCTTTTGACTATGTGGATCACAATAAACTGTGGAAAATTCTGGAAGAGATGGGAATACCAGACCACCTGACCTTCCTCTTGAGAAACCTATGTGCAGGTCAGGAAGCAACAGTTAGAACTGGACATGGAACAACAGACTGGTTCCAAATAGGAAAAGGAGTACGTCAAGGCTGTATATTGTCACCCTGCTTATTTAACTTATATGCAGAGTACATCATGAGGAACGCTGGGCTGGAGAAGCACAAGCTGGAATCAAGATTGCCAGGAGAAATATCAATAACCTCAGATATGCAGATGACACCACCCTTATGGCAGAAAGTGAAGAAGAACTCAAAAGCCTCTTGATGAAAGTGAAAGAGGAGAGTGAAAAAGTTGGCTTAAAGCTCAACATTCAGAAAACTGATTTTATGGCAACCGGTCCCATCAATTCATGGCAAATAGATGGAGAAACAGTGGAAACAGTGGCTGACTTTATTTTTCTGGGCTCCAAAATCACTGCAGATGGTGACTGCAGCCATGAAATTAAAAGATGCTTGCTCCTTGGAAGGAAAGTTATGACCAACCTAGATAGCATATTCAAAAGCAGAGACATCACTTTGCCAACAAAGGTCTGTCTAGTCAAGGCTATGGTTTTTCCAGTGGTCATGTATGGATGTGAGAGTTGGACTGTGAAGAAAGCTGAGTGCCGAAGAATTGATACTTTTAAACGGTCGTGTTGGAGAAGACTCTTGAGAGTCCCTTGGACTGCAAGGAGATCCAACCAGTCCATCCTAAAGGAGATCAGTCCTGGGTGTTCATTGGAAGGACTGATGTTGAAGCTGAAACTCCAATACTTTGGCCACCTGATGCGGAGAGCTGACTCATTTGAAAAGACCGTGATTCTGGGAAAGATTGAGGGCCGGAGGAGAAGTGGATGACAGAGGATGAGATGGTTGGATGGCATCACTGACACAATGGACATGGGTTTGGGTAGACTCCGGGAGTTGGTGATGGACAGGGAGGCCTGGTGTGCTGCGGTTCATGGGGTTGCAGAGTCAGACACGACTAAGCGACTGAACTGAACTGAACTGAATGATGTGGTGGTGGCTGAATATATGGTATGAAGGTGTGGGGGTGGGCAGGAGAACTGATTCTAATGTCCTGCAGATCTAGGAACAAATCCTACAAGTTGGTGGCTTTGGGTAAATTTTGTAAATTGGAAAACTCTGATTTCTTTATTGTAATAAGGGATAATAAGAACACCTGATTTATTGTATTTGCAGAATAAAGGACCACACTTAAAGTACTGAGTCCAAATGACTGCCCACAGTGAGCAAAAACTAAGAGCTATTAGCATCGTCCCATCAAGTGAAGCTAAATTGTTGGGGGTAGGGAGAGAAAGGAGGTTATCTCACTACTTCTTCCAAGCCTTGACTCCACGATCCTAGGATTTCTCCAGTCCAGCCAACCCCCTCTGTCTCTGCTCAGGGCTAAGACACCAGCCACTTGCCTTCTCCAGCTCGTTCATCACCAGTCCTCCCTTTTCAGAGGTTAGGCCAGCCACCTTCTCCCAAGATCCCAATACCTTCCTCTGAAACTCCCCCAAAACACAGAGGAACAGTGCAAACACCCCTGCACTCAAAATCCTGCTTAGCTTTCAGAGGAGGGAAAAAAGTTGCAGGCGTTGACGTGGAAGTTGCTCTGGATCAAACTGTGGCGGTCCATGTCATGGCTCCCTCACACCACCCCTGGGGCCCTGCCTGCAGAACACACACTGTTTCATTTCTCTCTTTCTCACTACCAGTTGGACAAACTTTGAGGACCTTTTTAAGACATTCGGGATATTGTTTCCCGGCATATGTGGGCAGCATTACTACTGCCAGCCCCTCAGGACTACTTAACAACATCAGCAAAGCAATTAAGCCCAGTTTTCAGGAAAATGCCAGCGGCTCTGCAGTGTCTGGATGGGAGTCTCAGCCCAATTATTTCCAGCTAGTTGTGAACTGCGGAGAAGTGGACTTTACTTCATTAGAACTTCAGCTCCCACTGATTAAAAGTCGACTGTGCTGGAGACAGTAAGGAAAAATGAAACAATTAAACTTGTCATCAATAAAATTGCTGTGTATTCCTCAACACAGGGTTTTACTTCTCTCCAGAGGAGTGATTAAACTGAACCGATTGAACTATAATTTGATTGACTGGAGAGCCTCCATCCATTGCGCTGAAACTGAACTTTCACTCCCTGCTCCTCTTAGCCTGAGACATAAAACCTTCCTGCAGCCCTGCCAGAGCCCAGTGCAGACACTGAATCCACCAGGTGGTGCTGGCCCCACCAATGATCCGCTGAGCGACCGTGGTAGGCAGAATAATGCACCTCCAAATACACCCACGCCCTAACCCTGAAGCCTGTGAATATGTTACCTTTTGGGACCTGGTAAATAGGATTAAGGTTAAGGGCCTTGAAAGAGGAGATTAGCCCAGATTATCCAGGTGGACCCAATCTGGTCACCTGAATTCTTAAAAGCAGAGAACCTTTCCTGACCAAGTCAGATGAGCTGATGTGATGAGAAGAGTCAGAAACACGCAGCAGTGCTGGTTTTGGAGGTGGAAGAAGGGGCTACGAGCCAAGGAATGTGGGTGGCCTCTACGAGATGGAAAAAGCAAGGAAATGGGTTTTCTACTGGAGCCTGCAGAAGGGAATGCAGCCTGACGCCATCTTGCATTTAGCATAGTGAGACCCTTGTCAAACTTTAGTTAGCCCCTAGAACTGAAAGATAATACGTTTGTGCTTTTTTAAGCCAGTGAATTTGTGGTGATTTGTTGCAGTGTGTGTGTGTGTGCTCAGCTGTGTTCAACTCTGTGTGACCCCATGGACTATAGCCCACCAGGCTCCTCTGTCCTTGGGATTCTCCAGGCAAGAATACTGGAGTGGGTTGCTATGCCCTTCTCCAGGGGATCTTTCCAACCTAGGGATCAAATCCAAGTCTCCTGAATTGGCAGGCAGATTTTTTACCACTGAGCCACCTGAGAAGCCCAATTTGTTGCAGCAGCAATAGGAAAAAACACAGGGATCTGGGCAAGAGGGACAGGCACTGGATACTCACCCTCACCATTCAGAGGCCGTAGGCTGGAGTTGGATGCCGGGAGGGAACCAGATGAGTACTGTGATGCTGTCTGACATGTGTATGATGCAAGGACTTGGGAGGAGAGCAGATGGAGAGGAGAGGCCTCATGCCCTGAACGTGTTGTGCAGCCTCTTCAAAGCCACTGACCTACAGTTTGCAAAGTTGTATTTCACAGTTTAGCAGAGAATCTGGACAGAGTAGGTGCTAAGGAAGTGCTGAATGATTTAAGTTTGAATGGAAATGTGCCAAATGAATGAATGAATGAGTCAAAAAATAAATATGAATCAAATGAATATTGATTGTGAGTAAAGAGGTCATAGGACTTCCCTGGTGGCTCAGATGGTAAAGAATCTGCCTGCCATGCAAGAGACCCAGGTTCAATCTCTGGGTTGGGAGGATCCCCTGGAAAAGGGAATGGCTACCCACTCCATTTTGAACTGTGGTGTTGGAGAAGATTCTTGAGAGTCCCTTGGACAGCAAGGAGATCAAACCAGTCAATCCTAAAGGAAATCAATCATGAATATTCGTTGGAAGGACTGATGCTAAAGCTGAAGCTCCAATACTTTGGCCACCTGATGAGAAGAACTGACTCCTTGAAAAAGACCCTGATGCTGGGAAAGACTGAAGGCAGGAGGAGAAGGGAACAACAGAGGATGAGATGATTGGATGGCATCACCGACTCAATGGACATGAGTTTGAGCAAGCTCCAGGAGTTGGTGATGGACAGGGAAGCCAGGTATGCTGCAGTCCATGGGGTTGAAGAGAGTTGCACACGCCTGAGCGACTGAACTGAACAGACCCACTCCAGGATTCCTGCCAGGAGAATTCCATGGACAGAGGAGTCTTGAGGGCTACAGTCCATGGGGTCACAAAGAGTGAGACACAACTGAGTGACTAAGCACATACACACAAAAATATCACGCCTATGCTTGGTAGCTTGGACACTTTGGGTCTGGAAACTAGGTGCGCTTTACCACATAGAATCCCATGGAAACCAAGGAGAAAGACCAGAAGGAGGCAGAGTGTAGGCCCACTTTCTAATTTCCTTTATGCCTGTGGATGCTTCAAGCCTATTTCTGGGGCTTGTCTGAGATTTGTGCCTAAATTTGGGGACAGAATATGAGCTCCAGTTGGGACTTACCATATGTCTTAGGCAGCTCATGCTGCCATAACAAAATATCACAGACTGGGTGTCTTCAATCATAGAGATTTGTTTCTCACAGTTCTGGAGGCTGGCAAGTCCAAGACCAAGGTATTGGCTGATTCAGTTCCTGATAAAGCCTCTCTTCCTGGCTTAGAGATAGCCGACTTCTTGCTATGTCCTCATATGTTCTTTCTTCCAGGTGTGAGCTCAGAGAAAGTGAGAGAAAGTTCTCTCTTCCTTTTCTTATAAGGCCACTATGTCGCATTTTAAGCCTCTACCCTCATGACCTAATCTAACCCTGATTACCACCCAAAGGCCCCATCTCCAAATACTGTCACACTGAGGGTTAGGGCTTCAACATAGGAATTTGGTTTGGGGGGGTGGGGCACGAGTATACAGTCCCTAACACCATAGCAGCCATGACCTTGGCTGACTCACTTAGCCTTGAAAGTGAAAGTATTGGTTGCCCAATCTTTGCAACCCACTGGACTGTAGCCCTCCAGGCTCCTCTTGTCCATGGAATTCTCCGGGCAAGAATACCGGAGTGGGTTGCCATCCCCTCGGTGACCTGTGTTAACTCATTTGAAAGTCTCAGCTTGGGATGTGAGTAACAGACAGAGTACCTATCATGTCCCAGGCTCCGTGCTAAGTGCTCTTTGGGCATCAAACCCCTTACCACTCCCAACAGCTCCGTACATATTGATAGTATATTGTCATTTCCATTTTATATGAAAAGAAATGTATAAAGCCTAGAAACATGAAGTTTTAGTTCAAGATTATAATGACAGAACATTTGGACTCAAGTCTATTTGAGACCAGAACTAGGATTCTTAACGTAAGGGAATATTATGGGTGAAGCTGACATGATGGTTGCTTGAAAACTCTTCAGCAGTACACTTTAGGGAGCTAGGAGAAGGCAGTTAAAGCATGTGAATCCTCTCTATTAATCAGAATTCAAAGGAAGCTCTAAAATACCTACAAATGAATAACCAGTATGTGTGTGCGTGTGTGTGTGTGTGGTTTTGCCTGCGTACATTTGCAGCCATCATGCGGACACTCACAGTGCAAGAGAAATGCTCCATGTGAAACCAAGCCCTGAGCAAGGCCTGCCATCCGTTCACACGGTGTTCCCTAACAAGTGATACCTGCTGCCATTTTCCACCAGAAGAGAAATGTGATTTCTGTATGTCAGGTGACAGTCTTGAAAAGGCCTCCAGTGATTCATATTTCAATGTGTATTTAATCCACCTTGGCAAACAGCTTATGTGGGGCCTCTCCACTGCCTTCTTCCTAGCAACCAAGGCCTTTCGTCATCACAGCTTTAAATGGGCTCACATTCACTTTGCATGTGGGACTCAGGTTCCTGACACCAAGGTCTGCCTCTCCTCTCCAGCTCACCACATTGAAAGAAAAATGAATTAATGCAGCTTCTGCCTTGGAAATGAGTTCAGTGCCAAAGGCTCATGTCCCATTTTGTCTGTGACAGTCCTCCAGCACAATTCAGTAAGTCATGTTGTTCAGAAATAACAAGCCTACGCAAGTCTAGCCTGTCACTATGACCGAGCTGAGATTGTGCTGCTCCTCTATTCAAAGGCTGGGCCCCTCACTCTAGCCTCTGGACAAGCCTCCACAGGGCCTGTCCACTAGTCCCCACAAGGAAGGACAGGAGGTATGGGAGAGGGAAGAGGGAACTTGAACTTTCTGAGCAGTATCTGACTCTGCAGAAGGTCTTCTTGCCCTCACTTCACATTTCGCATCTTTCCCCAGGCTTTTAAAAAAGCATCTCTGTACCAAGGACTTTAGTCTCCAGCCAAAACGCCTTCACCATACTCTAGACCCAAAAAGCCAATACCAAGTTTCCATGTCTACCTGCAGGCCTTATAGATGTCTCAAACGCAACATATCCAACTGTTTGATCCCCCACGGGCACATACACACATTTTCTCTCAGTCTTACCAACATCAGTTAATGACGCCCCTGTTTCTTCAGGGAATCATCACTGAAATTCCTCTCTCCACCCCGACATCAAACCCATCAGCAAGTCTGGCTGACTCTACTTCCCAAATATACCTCAAATCTACCCACCTCCCTTCGTCCCAAATACTACTGCCATCCCTGAAATATCACAAAACCCTCTTGGTTGGTCCCTCCATGGCTATTCTTGTCCTTCTTCCAAATGAGTCACCTCACTTTATTGAGAGTGATCTTTTTTAAAATGAAAAGTTGTATCACACATTACTCCTTTGCTTAAAATATGTTTATGGCTCCCCTTTGCACTTGAAATAAAAATCTCAAGTTCTTTAATTGGCCCATGATGCCAACATAGTCTAACTCTTGCCCTTCTCTGGGACTTTATCTCCTGCCTCTCTTCCCCTCACTTAATACAGTCTAGTCAACCTAGCTTCCTCTTGGTTCTACCAACATGCAAACTCTTTAATATGTCATGGCCTTAACACATGCTGTTCTATCTGCCTAGAAATCTCTTACCCCTGCTTTCTGCATGGTTGTCTCTTTTTATTCCAATAAGGAACCCAGCCTTACTACCCTATCTACATAGTTTATTCACCTTCCTCGTTGCAATCATACTCTACCATTTCACATGAGTCATTTTATAGACATAACTCTTTGCTTTTATTCATTTGTGTGAGTGTGAGTGTGTGCCTTCTCAGTCATGTCCTACTCTTTGTGACCCCATGGACGGAGCTTACCAGGCCCCTCTGTCTGTGGGATTTCCCAGGCAATAATACTGGAATGCATTGCCATTTTCTACTCCAGGGGATCTTCCCAACCCAGGGATCGAAACAGCATCTCCTGTCCGCTGAGTTGGCAGGCGGATTCTTTGCCACTGCCCTACCTGGGAAGTCAGTCTTATTGATTTTTCCCTATCCTTTATTGCCTGTCTTCTCTTTCAGCCTAGAAACCTGAGGTGGCCTTGTTCCATGCCTAGAACAGAATCAATGCTCAGTAACTCTTTAGTTAATTAATAGCTACATAAATGAAAGAATGACTTGCCCCAAATTCACAGCTGACAAGTACGAGGATTTAAACCCAGGGCTGCCCCCTCTCCACAGTTCATGCTCTTAAGATTACCTTATGGCTTTTGGATTCAGAGTTGGTCATTGGCAAAGTCATGTGTCTCTCATCCACTCCATGCTGCCAGGAGTCCAGCATCCCTAAGCTGCCATTCCCACTAAAAGTCTCAGGGTAGAGGTGGAATTCTAGACATACAACAGGAAGAGAGATGTGAGGGAACTCAGTGTACCCTCCAGGGCAGCCTTGTAATCTAACCTATATCCTATATTATCCCCATGTAGGACACACCCTCTGATTCTACAGTTGGCACTGAAAAGGAAAACCAACTTCTTTCCCCCAACCTTTCCACTTGTCTATGGGTCCCCAGAAAATAAGTCCTGCTTAGATTGGGCCATGAAGACTTTTCAGTGGCCTGAGGAGCCTGTTACAAATTGTTTTTGTATCCCGTGCCATATTCTGTAGCCCCACCTGATTTCTATGCAGCTGTGGGGGCACCTCTGGGCATCAGCATCCCACCTCAACTGTGTTTCAGCATCTCTCCATTTCTTTCTGTCCTAGAATATTACCTGAAGCCACAAATGTCCCAGATCCTGGCAGATGTAGCCCCAAAGTGCATGCTGGATAATATCTCTAAAAGGGCATCCTCAACCTGTGGAGCATGGGAGTCACGGGATAAACCAGCTTCCTGTTCTTCAGCGTGACAATTCTGTAGTGCATTTTGCATGATTCTACAGAGGGTTCCCAAGGGAAACTGAATCCCAGTTTCCTAGTGTGGTCAATCACTCCATGATATAATTTTTACTGGCTTTTCCCTCTGTTTGTTTTTCTCTTTTTCTCTCTGCTTCCTCATTCTGCTTACTTGGATCACTCCCACAATTAAACCACTTACCCTCAAGCCTATGTCTCTGGCTCTTCTTTCAGTGTTAGGGTTAGGGTTAGGGTTAGTCGCTCAGTCGTGTCCAACTCTTTGCAGCTCCACAGACTGTAACCCCCGAGGCTCCTCTGTCCATGGAATTCTCCAGGCAGGAATACTGGAATGGGTTGCTGTTCTCTTCTTCAGGGGATCTTCCCAGCCCAGGGGTCAAACCCAGGTCTCTCACATTGCAGGCAGATTCTTTACCATTTGAGCCAACAGGGAAACCCATCTTCTTTCAGGGCCAACCTGAAATAAGAAAGACTCAATCCTTCTATAGTTGGTCACCACTTAAAAATGCACATAGTGTTTGCTGGGAACTGAAGCTGAAGAGAGAAAAAAAAGTCAAGGGTTGGCTCCGAGCAGTACTCAAAAAATGAGTGAGTTTGGAAGTACACACCTTGCAATAGGAAGAAATAGTCCCAGCTGAGTTAGTCCCTGGACCTTGACATCAGTGAACTTGAGCTTCTGAGGTCTTCACACTCAGCTCTAAAACTTTCAATAACTTCCTGACCACCTTAGCTTGTCAGATAAGCCTCTTATGATCTGGTTCCAACTTACCCTTACAGTCTTACTCTTCTCCCTATAATAGTTCTTTGAAATCTCTACACACAGCATGGCCAGTGGAAGACCAGAACTTCTCCACCTTGAGGCCTTTGCCTCTCAAGCCTCCATCCACCTTGCTCAGGAGTCATCCAGACAGGCCAGCTTCATGGTCATTGTACACTCAGCCCCACACACATAAAGGGCCCCATGCTTGGTTCATTGTTCTACAGCTGCCATCTTAAAATTCTCAATTGCTTTTGAACAAGGTGACTTGCATTTTATTTTCCACTGGGTCCTGAAAATTATGTAGCTAATTCTGCCTCCAGAGTAGGAGTTATGAGATTTGCCTTTCAATTTATCTTATAGGATTGTTAAGAGATTTTCACATTATCTCATGTCAGAGCAGAATCTCTTTATCACCCTTCACCCTTTAGGCCAAAATATTTTTTAAAGTTAAAGGTGGATTATTTAAGAGAAGGACAAAAAATTTAAAGACTCTTCCCATTTCCTTAGTGAATTTGGGACCACAGGCAAAGCTATCCTAAAGCCCCCAGGAATGTTACATATTCCCAGGAATTCAAGAAATATTGCCTAAAATAGAGCTTTTACCTGTGAGTAGCGAGGAGGGTGATTCCAAGGGTACTCTCTTATCCTTCCTCTGTTGAGTCTCAACATCTTATTTTAGTATTTTGCAGGTCTTTAAATACCCATGGTTTATTTATGAACTGAGGGTTATTAACTGTTTGAAACTTCATTAAGTCCTTCCCTGGGGATAGTCTCGGCTGAGGTCCTTCTAGATGATCCCTCCCCAAATATCTGTCTAATTTAGATTTAATAGAACAGTTTATTGTATGTTGATAAAATAATAATGAATTAATAAAGCCTTCACTGAGACTTAGGTAACAGATACATAATCTATCGTTGTTAAAGCGCCATGCAAATGTTTTTAATAATCAGCATTTAATATGCAGCCACCCAGACGTAAATCCAGCCTAAACACACATTTGGAAACTCATTTAAAGCAGCTCATGAGTTTCTTGGAGATGGGGAAACATTGAGGCCAAATGTGCTGCAGAACATCTGGAGTCCTTGAGTTCCTTGGAGCCTGGTAGGCATCCTGGGACCTTATCCTAGGAGAGGCTGGGAACCCACTGTTGAAAGATGCCCCTGGCTTCCTTTGTCCAACATTGGGTTTGTAGATTCTCGCTGCTTCTGCTATGTATTATTCAATGCTCCATCGGGAAAGTAAATCAAATACATGATAACCATATAATGGGGTCAGACGATAAAAATCTGCCTGCCATACAGGAGACACATGTTTGACCCCTGGGTTGAGAAGATCCCCTGGAGAAGGGAATGGCTACCCACTCTAATATTCTTGCATGGAGAATTCCATGGACAGAGAAGCCTGGTGGGATACAGTCCACAGGATCACAAAGAGTCAGACACAACTGAGCAACTACCACAGTTTGAATGTCCATGTTTATTTAAACATTGCAGGAACAGCTGCTGGGACTTCCCTGGTGGTCCAGTGATTAAGACTCTGCCTTGCAATGCAGGGAACACGGGTTCAATAGCTGAATGGGGAACTAAGATCCCTCAGGCCTCTGAGCAACTAAGCCCCTGTCCTGTAACTACTGAGCCCTTGAGCATGCTACAATTAAGACCTGACACAGCCAAATAAATTTCAATAATGACAGCCACTGAGTTGCTTCACAGAGTGACCTCTGTGCAGACTTTTTCATACAGGGGGTCTGCACCAAATATTTAGCCCAAATACAGTAAAAGTTAGCCTTTATCTCCCTTTCCTTTTGTTATTGTTGCTATTTAGTCACTAAGTAGTGTCCAACTCTTTTGTGACCTCATGGACTGTAACCTGCCAGGCTCCTCTGTCCATGAGATTTCCCAGGCAAGAATGTGAAGTGGGTTGCCATTTCCTTCTCCAGAGGATCTTCCCAATCCCGGGATCGAACCTATGTCTCCTGCTCTGACAGATGGATTCTTTGACACTGAGCCACGAGAGTGAAGTGAAAGTCATTCAGTTGTGCCTGGCTCTCTGTGACCCCGTGGACTATACAGTCCATGGAATTCTCCAGGCCAGAACACTGGAGTGGGTAGTCTTTCCCTTCTCCAGGGGATCTTTCCAACCTAGGGATCAAACTCAGGTCTCCTGCATTGCAAGTGGATTCTTTGCCAGCTGAGCCATGAAAGAACATCCCCCTAAATGTTTCCTGCACCTTATTCTTAAAATACTGTTGGTGCTTGGGTGGCTGACACTTGCAGTCATCTTGGATTTGTACAAAAGGTCATTTCAGGTAGGGATTTTCATGATCTGAGACAAATACTCTGGAGATGAATAGGCAAATTGTCATATTGAATACATTCAGGAGGGCTCCCACTACAGCACTTCCAAAAAGCCAGCTCTCCTCACAGATAGAGACCTATAATATGGCCAAACTGTCTCTACTACTCACCAGTCTCAATGCTGGTAGTTTCCACCATTATCACATTTCTTTGGGATTAACTATAAAATCAGAAGTTGGTGAAGTGAGAGAATTATTAGATTTAAAACTACAAGACTTGACTCAAGACCAATACACCATCTTCCCAGTTGTTTATCCTTTGAGTCCCTTCCATCTTATAAACCTGTAGGAGGACATTGGATTTTATGAACTTTCAACCCTTCTATTCTATCCCAGGCAAGTGAGACATTTGATTTCATTAGTATCCATAATCATTTTAGCACTGATTGAGCGTCTTTGCTCAATATGGAAACACTTTGGAAAGCAGAGAGCCAGTCAGTGAGGGCGTGTCTATTTATAAGACAAGCAATTCTGGTGAAGACAAAAGATTGGGGAGTATTGGAAGGATAAGTTCTAGCATGACACCCCAGTGGGAAGCTCACTGAGGTATGAGATGGGGACATCTTCAGAGCAAAAAGAATGAGGAAGGAAGGGAAGAATGACAAAGGGTAAAACCCTCACTTTGTGGGCCTTTTGGCCAAGAGTGGCCTCTGGTCCTTGGGAGTAAGACATCTAGGTCTGTGTGCTTTAGTCCATGCATAAGAACTAGACTGCATCTGGAGGACTACTGCTTGACATACAATCCCATGGGCTTCCCTCATGGCTAAGTTGCTAAAGACTCTACCTCTAATGCAGGAGACCCTGTTCGATTCCTGGGTCAGGAAGATCTGCTGGCGAAGGGATAGGCTACCCACTCCAGTATTCTTGGGCTTCCCTTATGGCTCAGCTGGTTAAGAATCTGCCTGCAATGCAGGAGACCTGGGTTCGATTCCTGGGTTGGGAAACTCCCCTGGAGAAGGGAATGGTTACCTATTCCAGTATTCTGGCCTGGAGAATCCCATGGACTGTATAGTTCATGGGGTCACAAAGAGTCAAACACGACTGAGCGAATTTTGTCTGTCTTATCCAATCCCAACAAGTTACTTCAGCTCACTGTACTTTTGTGTCTTCATCTGGAAATTTGAACTAATCAAATGAGTTCATATATGTAAAACTTAGCTCACTGAGGGTTTGATGTCACTGTTATTTCCCCTCTGCCCTGTGATCCTATTTCTTGGTGGGTGGAGATCAGGAGGTGCAGGGTGAGAAGGCTGCAGCCCCTTTAGCTCTTACCACACCTTCCTGTAGATCCTCTCATCACGTAGACTGCTAGGCCAGGGCGGACCCCTCAGACAATGGCCTTAGGTGACATAAAAGGGATTTACAGACCAGCTGGCAACTCATGCTGCTGCCTCCTATGAAGGAATTTTGTCCTCAGAGTCTCTGAAATTACAGGGAAGAAATGATGAAGTCAGCTCTTAGCCTTGTCCCAAGTACCTGCCTAACACTCCTTGACATTTCCAGATGTACACACAGGTTTGTATGGATACACATATACACATAGGAACCCATGTTCACAGACATAAGCACCTTTACACACCTATACAGTGCTGAGGGCAAACTATGCAAATATGCTTACACATATACACGTATGCAGATCAAGGTATACATATATGTATACATAATATATAGAGACATATACTGATGCACAATCACAAAAAGAGACAAATATTCACATGTATGTGTCCACTAATAAAATATCATTTGGCATATGGTTACGCTGTCACAAATTATACATCCATTAACTGGACCAAATGTCCAGCACCTCAAGGAACTGAGGACCTAGGAAACCATACCTTCAGCATTAGTTCTAGCTTGAAGTCAACACTACACACACCCACTTTGAGGCTATGCTGATGACCAAGGGTGGAGGATGAAGACAGGTCAGAGGAGACAGTGCCCTACAGGCTCTGGGAAGATCCAAGCTGTCAGAGACTTGTTGGCCCCAAGACCATGGAAGTAGATGCTGCAAGCCAATGGGCTAGGTAAGAGCATTCTGTTTTTTAGGGCTCTGGGTGCCAAACCCACCATCTATTGAAAAGGGATTTTTGAGAAGCTCCTGGCTGACCAAAGGGCAGAAGCAGCCAAGAGTATGGCAAACTTCATCTTGATTGGATTCACTAGGGGAAGAAGAAACACAAAGAGCTCTAGCCGGAGTTCACCAAGAGTGGGAGCATACAAGTGAGGTGGAAGATGACTGGGGAGAACCGTGACCTAATAGTCTCTTCAGCATAACTTTCAACTGATCCTATGAGAAAGTTCTATCTGAGGCATTTCTGCCATATTTCTCCCTGATCCTTTGTTGATTCTGAAACACATATGGCTCATTGTTTTCAGATGCCTTCTTTCTGCCATTTACAGACCCAGGACCAATGTCTTCACAGCATCTATTGCCTACTTCAAGATGACAACTTCTTCCTGATGAGCGAAGATCCCAGAGCCACCAACAAGAGAAATAGGAGGTATCAAGCAGTGGAGAAGAGGACCAGTATCACTGGACAACTTGAAGATTCAGCCTAAAATAAACTACACAGCATATTATCCAAAGGTACAAAAGATTATGTGTCCCACTTTGAGTCCCTTGAGTGATTCAAAGAGAACTGTCAGCTCTCAGGAATTCCCCAAGTCGTCTGCCACCATAAAATATAATTTATTGGAGGCTTCCAATCAAATGAACTTTGAATGAGTAGTGTATTTCCTATTAGGAGCTATTACCACAAAGAGATCTTGTGGAACAGATAAACTTTAATGAAAACATCCTAAAACATTGTGTACTCCTTGAACCTCTCATTGAGCTGGGCTCCCAATAATGAGCCAGTTCAAATTCTACTCCCGCCCAGCTTCAGATGGAGAGTCCTAAACAACCCACCAGTTATGAGGACTCATAGCAGGACGCATAGCATCCTGGTCCCAGTGGCCTAATCAACTCTGGGGGCTGGACATTGACTCTACAAAATGATGTCAGAGGCACAGGGCTCTGGGATAGAGTTTGGCCCAGAATTTGTAACAGGGAGTTGGCATTTGAGATATAAATCCTAGTGCCTAATCTGAAGTGGGCTTCCCTGGTGGCTCAGTCAGTAAAGAATCCACCTGCAATGCAGAGACCTGGATTCGATCCCTGGATTGGGAAGGTAATGTCCACCCACTCCAGTATTCTTGTGTGGAGAATCCCCATGGACATAGGATCCTGGCAGGCAGCCCAGGGGATCACCAAAAGTCAGAAATGACTAAGCACAGCACAGCACAATCTGAAGTGAGGATTCTGTTCAGAGAATTATTTCATTAATTGAACCCTCCAAGTCTTCCCATGTCCTACAAGTCCTCATGAGCAGTCTCTACTTCTTCTGCCTCCTATTTATATGTACTCCACCTCCAGTGTGGAAGGACTTACAGGTCTGAGAACACATTTTTATGGCTCTGCACTCCTCAGCTGCTGAACTCCTATACATCCTTCAATCTCAGTTTACAGGGCATCTCCTTCTTTTACCCACTTTTTCTGGAGGTTAAGTGTCCTTGTCTGAGCTTGTTGAACACAATGTGAGAACTTTGCTTTCATCTCAATGTCTCCAACTAAATCACATGAGCTTTTTAAGAAGAGTGAGTCTTTATCTTGATGTTTTTATACCCTTAACAATAGCATGGAGCCTGGCATGTAGCAAATGTTTAATAAGTTAGTGGCATGCATGCATGAACTGAGTGAATAAGAGACAGCTGTGTAGTAGTTAAGAGTCTGGACTTTGAGCCAGGCTGCCTGGGTTCATATCCTGATTATGCCACTTAATAATAAACTTTGATAAATTCCATTATCTTCTCTATACCTCAGCTTCCTCCCCTATAAAATAGGTACAATAATAGAGGCTGTTGTAACAGTTAATTGAGCTAAAATATAAAGAAGAAGAAAGTGTTAGTCGTTCAGTCATGTCTGACTCTTTGGTACCCCAAGGACTGTAGCCTTTCAGGCTCCTCTGTCCATTGGTTTTTCCAAGCAAGGATACTGGAGGGGTTTGCCATTGCCTCCTCCAGGGGATCTTCCTGACCCAGGGATCAAACCCATATCTCCTGTGTCTCTTGCACTGCAGACAGATTCTTATAGGTAAAAGGTTAAATAGTGGATAGTACATAGTAAGCACTCAACTCACATTAGCCATGAGTCCAGATCCATTCCCATTTGAGCATAGTCAGTGATTCTGAAGACCTCTCTACTAAGTCAATGCCACAAAAGAAGAAGCAAAAAGGGACTCTACTTGCCCTTTGGGTCCTGTAACAATCCCTCTTCTGTGGCCCCTTTGTCTAGGCTGAGTGGACTTATTTACAAGGGTCTAGTTAATCATGTCCATCTGTAATGTAAATGTGCTTCTCATTATGCTAATGCAAGCACTAGACATGCAAATCCATAAGCATTTGCATGCCTAATGCAACAGTTCTTGTCCATCCTGTTCTGTTGCTATTTACTATCTAGTTTTTATGACTTATGGATTTCCAACCCTTTAAATTTATATCAGCACCGTGACATATCTGCAAGCAGCGACAGTTTTACGAGCACTAAAAAAGCTGCAACACACCGCCACTAAATACTAATGACATAAATGGTAGCTGTAATGGCCTCTATTTTTATTACAATACCAAACCTCAATATATTGCAATTACCTCTACACTCAAGCCAGACCCAGCCACACTGTACAGGAGCCAGCCCAGGGAGAGAGATGTGACCCCAGTAGAGTTCCCGGGTCAAGCCTGTCTGTGGTGCTGAGGAGGTACAGTGGCAGGAAATGTCCTCTGAGGGTTTACTGGGGATCAGAGATCCTCATCAGGAAGAGATGCACCTGGATTCTGAGGTGGGTCTCACAAACCTCAGGGATTGCTTGGAGATGGTTCACAGGTTTTAGCCCTGCCACTTCCTGCCTTCCCCATGAAAAAGAAAAGAACAGAAGAAAAGCTATCAGTACTACCAGGTCCCAGTCTCAACTGAGCCAACAACTTGCTGTGTGACCCTGAGCAATCCCTGCCCTCTCTGGGCCTCAGTTCCCCATTGGGAGGGGAGGAACTAAATATCTCTAAGGATGTTTCCAACTCCAACATTCTGGGACTGACTCTGTGGAAAATTCAAGCCCAAGACATAGACATTAATTTTCTCCAGAATGAAAATACATCCATCAGGACATTTTTATGCCTGATTTTATAAGTTCTGATTTTACACCTTAAAATAATAACACCTTGAATTTATTTTATGGCATTTTCCATCTGAAACACTTTTCTGTCTGTTATGGCATTCATTCTGTGTCCCGGGAGAGTGAGCCAGACAACTATTCTTTCCATTGTGCAGGTAGAGAAACTGAGGTGTGGAAAGAAGACAGTTATATAATACACCCGTGCCAACATATCTAAAAGCCATATCTTTGTGGATGGCCTTCTACAAAGCCATTTCTCCACGCTTCCAGTGGCATCCCTTACAAAATTTGTAAGAATGACACCTTAGTACAGTGAGAAGGAAGACAGAAAGGATCCTTGAACCAGCCCGTCAGCAAAGCCTTCAACTCTACCAGTGGGTTGTTTTTTTTTTTTTTTTTTGGCTCCTGCGCTGTGTTCCTAGGAGAGGTAGTTCACCAGTTATCCATCACTACCCTCTCAGTGTGGACTAGTATACAGGATCACTTTTCCTGGGGATAGATAGTCAAGGGCAAGCTTGGGGGACAGCTGTAGGGTATATCAGTTAGTAAGTTACATTGGTTCTGTCCATGGGGGCACTTTTTGGGAGTAGGAGGCCTGAATGGAAGGTAGTGTATGGCCAGAAAATAGCAGGAGTGGAACAGGCCAGAGAGAGAAGGTCAGCGAGGACAAAACACCCAGTCGAAGGCCAGTTCTCCTTTTGTTTGTGCTCCAGGTCATGATCTATCCTCAGGGTAAGAGGAGGGCCCCACTGGCTCAGCAGAGTAGCTGGTACAGAGAAGGTGCTCAGCCAATGTTCACTGAGTGGAAGAACTCCTGATCACCACTCAACTAAGACAATTAATTAAAATCTATCTGAAATGAAAAGAAATTGCCAGGACTGGCTGAAAAGTGGTGTTATAGACTGAGTTATGTCCTGCAAAATTCATGTCGAAGCTCTAACTCCCAAAATGACTATGTTTGGCACTAGGGCCTTTAATGACATGGTTAAGGTAAAATGAGGGCTCCCCTGGTTGCTCAGACTGTAAAGAATTCAGCTGCAATGCAGGAGACCCAGATTCAGTCTCTGGGTTGGGAAGATCCCCTGCAGAAGGGAATGGCTACCCACTCCAGTATTCTTGCCTGGAGAATTCCATGGACAGAGGAGTCTGGCAGGCTACAGTCCATGGAGTTGCAAAGAGTCAGACATGACTGAGTGATATTCACTTTTACTTTAAGGTAAAATGAGGTCATAAAGGCAGAGTTCTAATCCGATATGAGTGTTTTCCTTTTAAGAAGAGAAAGGTGCTGGGAGGCAACCACAGAGGGAAGAATTGTGAGCACACAGCCAGAAGGTGCTTAGCTGCAAGAAAAGGAGAGAGGCCTCAGTTCAGTCACTCAGTCATGTCCAACTCTCTGTGATCCCACAGACTACAGCACACCAGGCTTCCCTGTCCTTCACCAACTCCCAGAGCTTTCTCAAATTCATGTCTGTCGAGTCAGTAATACCATCCAACCATCTCATCCTCTGTCATCCCCTTCTCCTCCTGCCTGCAATCTTTCCCAGCTTGGGGTCTTTTCAAATGAGTCAGTTCTTCGCATCAGGTGGCCAACGTATTGGAGCTCCAGCTTCAACATCAGTCCTTCCAATGAACTTTCAGGACTGATTGCCTTTAGGATTGACTGGTTTGAACTCCTTGTGTCCAAGGGACTCTCAAGAGTCTTCAACAACATAGGTCAAAAGCATCAATTCTTCAGCACTCAGCTTTCTTTATGGTCCAACCCTCACATCCATATATGACTACCGGAAATACCATAGCTTTGGCTAAACAGACCTTTGTTGGCAAAGTAACGTCTCTGCTTTTTAATATGCCGTCTAGGTTTGTCATAGCTTTTTTTCCAAAGAGCAAGTGTCTTCTAATTTCATGACTTCAGTCACCACCTGCAGTGATTTTTGAGCCTAAGAAAATAAAGTCTCTCACTGTTTCCATTGTTTGCCCATCTATTTGCCATGAAGTGATCAGACCAGATGCCATGATCTTAGTTTTCTGAATGCTGAATTTTAAGCCAGATTTTTCACACTCCTCTTTCACTTTCATCAAGAGGCTCTTTAGTTCCTCTTTGCTTTCTGTCATTAGGGTGGTGTCATCTGCATTTCTGAGGTTATTGATATTTCTCCCAGCAAAAGAGAGGCCTCAGGAGAAACTAAACCTGCCCACACCTTGATCTTAGACTTCCAGCCTCCAGAATTGCATGAAAATAAGCTTTTGTTTAATGCACTGAGTCTGTAGGTAGCTCCTTATGGCTGTGGTTGGCTCCCTCAGAATAAAAGCTGCAGCAATAACCTTCACCCCACACTGTCAGGAAGATCCCCTGTAGAAGGAAACGGCACTCCACTCCAGTATTCCTGCCTGGGAAATCCCATGGATAGAGGAGCCTGGCAGGCTACAATCAATGGGGTTGTAAAAGAGTCAGACACGACTAGTGACTAAACAGCAGCAACAGATGGAGATACGTCTTGAGAGGCTGAGGATATAAAATGACAGGGAGAGGCAGACTTATCTTCAATAAGACATCTTAGACATCTCAAAATCTAACTCACGAATGAATAGGATATGGGGAGACTGTCCAGTAAACTGTAGGTAAAGAGCAGATAATAAAGAAGTGAAGACCCCCAATATACAACAAGTACTTGCCCCAGTACCACATACTGGGAAGTAGTTACCCGGATATAGGCATGTATTTTGTGGGACTTATTTTTTCAAGGGGTGGGGGACTTCCCTGGTGGACCAGTGGCTAAGACTCCACACTCCAAATGCAGGGGGCTGGATTCAATACCTGGTTGGGGAACCAGATCACATAGTCTGCAACTAAGAGTTCTCATGCCACAACTAAAGATCCTGCAGCCCCAATGAAGATCAAAGATCTTGTGCGCCGCAGCTAAGACCTAGCGCAGCTAATAAATGATTTTTTTCAATGTTGCATCTCCCCTATGGGGTCTGAAATTAATGGTCCATCTCTTTAGTAAGGCATTGTACTCTGGCATCAAAACAGTTGATTGACTGAAGGTTTCTATATCACTTAGGGTTTGAGGTAGAGGTCATAAGCAGCAGAAGTAATCCCTGCCCACATGGCTTAAACAATATGAGAATCCTGTAGCAAAAGGATCCTGTCCACAAGTCTGTTTTCAGCAGGGCTGGAAGCAGAAGCTTAAACCATATCACCAGGATGTGGTTTTCCACTGTGCTATCCTCTCAAATCCATTTTCCTCTGTGTCAATGTGGTTGTCTCCTTTCTGAGCCCAGAATGCCTGCTAGTAGCTCCAGAGCACATTTTTTTTTTCTCACATGTCATTGGCTAAAGTGGGATCACCGGAATATCCCTGAACCAACCCCCCAAAATTTGAGACTCTGACTAGTCAGACCAGAGTCACATGTATGCCTGGAGTCCAAGGAGGAATCTGCTTCACCTAAAGCATACAGATTACTGAAGGAGGAGGGGAAATGGGGTTTATCTCTAACTGAAAAATGAGCACTGTTACAGAAGCCTGGCGTGTTGCAGTCCACAGGGTCGCAAAGAGTTGGACACAACTTAGCAACTAAACAAGAACAGAAGACAAAGCGAATGAATGGTTGGGTGATGAAAACACAACTAATGTCCACTCTTTTATGACTTTCACAGGGGAATTCCTGGTGACAACTCCCCAGATGAAATCGGAAAGTAGAGGAAGACGAGTCTGGGTGAATCCAGGTGCTCTCAGTTGCTTGTAACCGATCAGCTGCACTGTTGGGAAAATCATCCTTGTCTTTCAGGATCCAGCTCAACAGCCACCAGGAAACTTCTGGTTTCAGGTCTGATGTGGGAAGATCTTAGGAATCATCACTCTCATCCTTATAATAAGAAAAAGCTAGACAAGCTGAAGATATATTTTCCTGCATCCCTTAGGGAATATTGTTAAGATTGCAGGGCAAATGGACATCTCAAAATCTGAGGAGACGGGTAACAGTGAAAGAGTCAAATCAGCTTCCTTGAAGCAGAAGCCATTGGAGCCATAAGTTTTGTAGGACATGTAAATGATAATTTTGGTGACTTGCTGGAAGAAAAGTGTGGACTAGTTTGAGACTAAGAAAATCATGGGGCCAGGAGTTTACAGAGGTCCACACACTCTCACGGACTTTAAGTGCAAGAACCCCAACAGATCTTCACTGTGAAGAGTGAAGGCAAATCCCTCTTATTCCTGGCAAAGAGAAGGAAATGTAACATTCTGATATGTGCCCAGTGTGTTCTCCGTAACAAAGGCCTACTCCATAGTTAAAAGAACTTTGAAAGTGAAAGTCGCTCAGTTGTGTTCAACTCTGCGACCCCACGGACTATACAGTCCATTTTACCAGAGCCTTATCTCACAAAGGCAAGCAGGTGATTACTCAACTACTGCCCCATGTATCTGTGGCTCACATATAGGGAAGGAGAGAAAAAGAAAGACACCAAATCCTTGTGAAGGTCACAGGCCAGAGACACAGGCTCACATAACAGTGGATTCAACCATAAAACTATAAAACACCTCCCTTCCCCGTACCTTACCACCGCAGTTAACAGGGCTCTAGTGAAATAATAGTGGGTTATATCAATAGCTGAAAGACCCACAAGGCTCAGATTCTACTTAAGAGGGAGATTTTAGGAAAACACCAAGAAAACAGGAGAGGCGAAAAACAAGGATACTAGAGGAACTTGAAGTCCTTGGTACCTATGTAAACACTAAACCTAGACAAACACTTCGCCAGGTTAATACAAAACCTCAACAGTGATAAAGGCCTCCATTTCTATTTTCTAGCATATAATGTCTGGACTTCAAGAAAAAACTACAAAACATTGTAAAAGGCAGGAGGAACACAGTCTGAAGAAACAAAGCAAGCATCAGTACCAGACTCAGATATGACACAGATTTTGGAGTTATCAGACAGGAAATTTAAAAGAATTATAACCAATAGGTTAAGATCACAAATCAAAAAAGTAGGCAGCATGCAAGAACAAATGGGTAGTATAAGCAGAAAGATGTAAACTCTAAGAATAAAACTCACAAAAGGAGAAACAGATTATCTGAACAGACCTATATTTACTAAAAAAAAAAAAAATTTATCAATTAATAACATTTCAGAAAGAAAGAAGCAGGCCCAGATAGTTTCACAAGTGAATTCTACCAAAGATTGACAAAATGTAAAGAAAAATCCCAGATCTCTATAATCTCTTCCAGGAAATGAAATGCTGCTGCTGCTGCTGCTAAGTCGCTTCAGTCGTGTCTGACTCTGTGCGACCCCATAGACGGCAGCCCACCAGGCTCCGCCATCCCTGGGATTCTCCAGGCAAGAACACTGGAGTGGGTTGCCATTTCCTTCTCCAGTGCATGAAAGTGAAAAGTGAAAGTGAAGTCACTGAGTTGTGTCCCCTCAGCAACCCCATGGACTTCAGCCTACCAGGCTTCTCCATCCATGGGATTTTCCAGGCAAGAGAACTGGAGTGGGTTGCCATTGCCTTCTCCAAGGAAATGAAATAGAGGGAATATTTTCTGACATTATATGAGCAGAGCTATTGTTGTCGTTCAGTCGTTAACACATGTCTGACTCTTTGCAACCACATGGACTGTGGAATAGGTGGCAAGAATACACAGAAGAACTATGTAAAATGACCTTAATGACCCAGATAACCATCATAGTGTGATCACTCACCTAGAGCCAGACATCTTAGAGTGCAAAGTCAAGTGGGCCTTAGGAAGCACCGCTATTAACAAAGCAAGTGAAGGTGATGGAATTCCAGCTGAGCTATTTCATATCCTAAAAGATGATGCTGTGAAAGTGCTGCACTCAATATGCCAGCAAATATGGAAAGCTCAGCAGTGGCCACAGGACTAGAAAAGGTCAGTTTTCATTTCAATTCCAAAGAAAAGCAATGCCAAAGAATGTTCAAACCACTGCACAATTGCACTCATTTCACATGCTAGCAAAGTAATGTTCTAAATTCTCTAAGCTAGCCAGGCTTCAATAGTACATGAACCAAGAACTTCAGATGTTCAAGCTGGATTTAGAAAAGACAGAGGAACCAGAGATCAAATTGTCAATATCTGTTGGATCATAGCAAAACAACAGAATTCCAGAAAAATATGTACTGCTTCATTGTCCATGCTAAAGCCTTTGACTGTGTGGATCACAACAAACAGTGGAAATTTCTTAAAGAGATGGGAATACCAGACCACCTTACCTGCCTCTTGAGAAATCTGTATGCAGGTCAAGAAGCAACAGTTAAAACTGGGCATGGAACTACAGGTTGGTTCCAAATTGGGAAAGGAGTATGTCAAGGCTGTATATTGCCACCCTGCTTATTTAATTTAAATGCAGAGTATATCATGCAAAAATTGGGCTGGATGAAGCACAAGCTGGAAACAGGTTTGTCAGGAGAAATATCAATAACCTAAGATATGCAAATGACACCAACTTCATGGCAAAAAGTGAAGAGGAACTCAGGAGCCTCTTGATAAAGGTGAAAGAGGATAGTGAAAAAGCTGGGTTGAAACTTAATGTTCAAAAAACAAAGATCATGGCATCCTATTCCATTACTTCAAGACAAATAGAAGGGAAAAAATGGAAACAGTCACAGACTTTATTTTATTTGTCTCCAAAAATCACTGCAGATGGTAATTGCAGCCATGAAATTAAAAGATGCTTGCTCCTTGGGAAAAAAGCTCTGACAAACTTAGACAATGGATTAAAAAGCAGAGACATTACAAACAAAGTTCTGTATAAGTCAAAACTATGGTTTTTCCAGTAGTCATAGATGGAATTGAGAGTTGGACCATAAACAAGGCTGCACACCAAAAAATGGATCCTTTTGAACTGTGGTATTGGAGAAGACTCTTGAGAGTCCCTTAGACTGTATGGAGATCAAACCAGTAAATCCTAAAAGAAATCAGTCCCGAGTATTCATTGGAAGGACTGATGCTGAAGACAAAACTCCAATACTTGGGCCACCTGATGTGAAGAGTCAACTCATTAGAAAAGACCCTGATGCTGAAAAAAATTGAAGGCAGGAGGAGAAGGGGATGACAGAGGACGAGATGGTTGGATGGCATCACTGACTCAATGGACATCAGTTTGATCAACCTTCAGGAGATGGTGAAGGACAGGGAAGCCTAGCCTACTGCAGTCCATGAGGTCGCAGAGTCAGACACACCTGGGTGACTGAACAACAGCAATGGACTGTGGCACACCATGCTCCTCCGTCCTCCACTACCTCCTGGAGTTTGTTCAAATTCATCTCCATTGAATCGGTGATGTCATCCAACCATCTCATCCTCTGCTGCCTTCTTCTCCTTTTGCCTTCAATCTTTCCCAGCATCAAAGGTCTTTTCCAATGAGTCGGCTCTTCACATCAGATGGCCAAAGTATTGGAGTTTCAGCTTCAGCATCAGTCCTTCCAATGAATGTCCAAGGTTGATTTCCTTTAGGATTGATTGGTTTGATCTCCTTGCAATTCAAAGGACTCTCAAGAGTCTTTTTCAGCATCACAATTTGAAAGCATCAGTGCTTCGGTGCTCAGACTTCTTTATGGTCCAGTTCTCATATCCTTACACAACTACTGGGAAAACCATAGCTTTAACTATCCAGACTTTTGTCAGCAAAATTATATCTCTGCTTTTTAATACACTCTCTAGGTTTGTCATAGCTTTCCTTCCAAGGAGCAAGCATCTTAATTTCATGGCTGCAGTTACCATCCACAGTGATTCTGGAGCCCAAGAAAATAAAATCTGTCACTGCTTCCACTTTTTCCCCTTCTATTTCCCGTGACATGATGGGTCCAGATGCCATGATCGTAGTTTTTTTGAATGTTGAGTTTCAAGCCAGCTTTTTAACTATTACCTTAATGCTAAAACCCAAGAAAGACATTACAAGAAAGACCAAAGACCAAGATCATGAGCATAGATAAAAAAATCCTTAACAAAATATTAGCAAATCAAATCCAACAATGTATAAAAAGAATTGTAGACCAGGGTGAGTTCAGTTCAGTCACTCAGTCATGTCCAACTCTTTGCAACCCCATGAACCGCAGCACTCCAGAACTCCTGTCTATCACCAACTCCTGGAGTTTACCCAAACCCATGTCCATTGAGTCGGTGATGCCATCCAACCATCTCATCCTCTGTCATCCCCTTCTCCTCCTGCCTTCAATCTTTCCCAGCATCAGGCTCTTTTCAGATTAGTCAGCTCTTCACCTCAAGTGGCCAAAATATTGGAGTGTCAGCTTCAACATCAGTCCTTCCAATGAACACCCAGGACTGATCTCCTTTAGAATGGACTGGTTGGATCTCCTTGCAGTCCAAGGGACTCCCAAGAGTCTTCTCCAACACCACAGTTCAAAAGCATCAATTCTTGGGCACTCAGCTTTCTTTGTAGTCCAACTCTCACATCCATACATGACTACTGGAAAAACCATAGCCTTGACTAGACCAGGGTCAAGCAACATTTATTCCAGGTGTGCAAGCTGTTTCAACATTCAAAAGTGAATTAAAATAATCCATCACTTCAATAGGTTAAAGAAAAATTATATACCTGTATCAATTGATCCAAAATAAACAATTAACAAATCCAACACCCATTCACAATAAAAACTCTCAGCACACTGGGAATAAAGGGGAACTTTCTCAATTTGATAGAGAATACTTACAAAAATTCTACAGTTAACATCATATATAGTAGTGAGAAATTGGATGTTTTCCCACAAAGACTGAGGCCAAGGCAAGTATATTCCTTCTCACCACTTCTATTCAATATTTTACTGGTAGTCCTAGCAAATTAAATAAGACTAGAATGAAAAGTAAAAGGTGTGAAGATTGGAAAATAGACTTTGTTTTCCAATATGATTTTTTATGTAGAAAATTGCAAAGAATCAATACAAAGACCACTGAAACTCATAAGGTTGGAGGTTACAAGGTTAATGTTCAAAAATCAGTTGCTTTCCCTACACTAACAATGAATAGAATTTAAAGCTAAAAACATGCTGCTGCTGTGCTCAGTCATTTCAGATTCTTTGTGACCCCATGGACTGTAGCCCACCAGGCTTCTCTGTTCATGGAATTTTCCAGGCAAGAATACTGGAGTGGGTTACCACTTCCTTTTCCAGGGCATCTTTCCTACCCAGGGATTGAACCTGGATCTCTTATATCTCCTGCATTGGTAGGTGGATTCTTTATCACTGAGCCAAGTGGGAAGCCCATGTTAAAACCATAATACCATTTGTAAAGCGGTCAAAAAAGACTTGAGTATAAATCTAATAAAACATATGTAGTATCTATGTATAAAACTATAAAATTCTGATGAAAGAAATCAAAGATCTAAATAAATGAATATTCCGGTACATGGATTGAAAAACTCAGTATTATTAAGATATTAATTCTTCCCAACATTATCTACATATTCAATGAATGAAATCTCATTCAAAATTTCAGCAAGTATTTTGTAGATATTGATAAGCTGCTTCTACATGAGCAGGCAAAAGATCCAGAAGAGCCAACATAATGCTGGAAAGAACAAAGTTGGAGAACTGACAGTACCCAAATTCAAGAGCTACTATAAAGCTACAAAAATGAAGGCGATGTGGTATTGGTGAGTGAATAGACACATAGATTAATGGGACAGAATAAAGAGCCCAGAAATAGACAGACACAAATATAGCCAACCGTTCTTTATAAAAGGAGTAAAGCCAAGTCAGTAAAGAGAGTCTTTTTAACAAATGGTCCTGGAACAATTCAACATCCAGATGCAAAAAAAAAAAAATCTAGACATAGACTTTACACCTGTTTCAAAATGGATTATAGACCTAAATATAAAGTGTAAAAATTATAAAATTTCCACAAAAAAGAAACCACAGAGAAGAAAATCTAAGTGACCATAGGTTTGGTGATGAGTTTTTAAACATAGCTCCTAAAGCACAATCCATAAAAGAAAAAGATGGTAAGTTGGATTTCATTAAAGTCTAAAACTTATGCTCTACAAAACATATTATTAACAAAATGAAAGGACAAGCCACAGACTGGGAGAAAATATTTTCAACAAATATCTGATAAAGACCTTGTAACCAAAATACATAAAGTTTTTAAACTTAACAATAATGCAACAAATAAGCTAAACTTGAAATGGGCAAATTATCTGAATAGATACCTCGTTAAAGAAAACATGAAACCAAAGTTCCAACTAGTTCTTAAACAACCATTGACAGGAGGACACTGGAACCCACCAAAAAAAAAAAAGATACTCCACATCCAAAGACAAAAGAGAAGCTACAATGAGATGGTAGGAGGGGCACAAATCACGATAAAATGAAAACCCATACCCTCCAAGTAGGCAACCCACAAACTGGATAAAAACACCAAAGAAGAAGAATACCCCACATCAGGCTTCCCAGCCTGGAGATCCAGCAAAGACACCAGGAATCCCCAGGGAATCTGACTTTGAAGACCTGTGGGATTTGATTACAGGACTTCCACAGGACTGGGGGAAACCAAGACTCTACTCTTGGAGGGGACAAACAAAATCTTGTGCAAACCAGGACCCAGGGGAAAAGAGTAGTAGTCCCATAGGATACTGAAAAAACAGAGATGAGCAATGCACTAGAAGGAATCAATAGCAAACACCCTCTTCCAACAACACAAGAGGAGACTACACATGGACATCACCAGATGGTCAATACCAAAAGCAGATTGATTATATTCTTTGCAGTCAAAGATGGAGAAGCTCTACACAGACAGCAAAAATAAGACCAGGATCTGACTGTGGCTCAGATCATGAACTCCTTAATGCCAAATTCAGACTTAAATTTAAGAAAGTAGGGAAAACCACTAGACCATTCAAGGATGACCTAAATCAAATCCCTTATGATTATACAGTGGAAGTGACTAATAGATTCAAGGGATTAGATCTGATAGAGTGCCTGAAGAACTAAAGATGGAGGTTCATGACATTGTATAAGAG
The DNA here is from genome assembly GCF_055505025.1 of Bos grunniens. Taxonomy (NCBI): domain Eukaryota; kingdom Metazoa; phylum Chordata; class Mammalia; order Artiodactyla; family Bovidae; genus Bos; species Bos grunniens. Next base: position 17,854,886 of record NC_141182.1, read on the forward strand.
GCAGTGATCATGACCATCCCCAAGAAAAAGAAATGCAAAAAGTAAAAAAATGGCTGCTGAGGAGGCCATACAAATAGCTGCGAAAAGAAGAGAAGTGAAAGGCAAAGGAGAAAAGGAAAGATACACCCATTTGAATGCAGAGATCCAAAGAATAGCAAAGAGAGCTAAGAAAGACTTCCTCAGTGATCAGTGCAAAGAAATATAGGAAAATAATAGAATGGGAAAGACTAGCGATCTCTTCAAGAAAATTAGAGATACCAAGGGAACATTTCATGCAAAGATGGGCTCAATAAAGGACAGAAATGGTATGGACCTAACAGAAGTAGAAGATATTAAGAAGAGGTGGCAAGAACATACAGAAGAACTATTCAAAAAAGATTTTCATGAACCTATATAATCATGATGGTGTGATCACTCACCTAGAGCTAGACATCATGGAATGTGAAGTCAAGTGGGCCTTAGGAAGCATCACTACGAACAAAGCTAGTGGAGGTGATGGAATTCCAGTAGAGCTATTTCAAATCCTAAAAGATGATGGTGTGAAAGTGCTGCACTCAGTACGCCAGCAAATATGGAAACTTCAGCAGTGGCCACAGGACTGGAAAAGGTCAGTTTTCATTCCAATCTCAAAGAAAGGCAATGCCAAAGAATGCTCAAACTACCGCACAACTGTACTCATCTCACACACTAGTAAAGTAATGCTCAAAATTCTCCAAGCCAGGCTTCAACAGTATGTGAACCATGAACTTCCAGATGTTCAAGGGAGATTTAGAAAAGGCATAGGAACCAGAGATCAAATTGCCAACATCTGTTGGATCATCAAAAGAGCAAGAGAGTTGCAGAAAAACATCTACTTCTACTTTATTGACTATGCTAAACCCTTTCTCTGTGTGGATCACAACAAACTGAGGAAAATTCTTCAAGAGATGGGAATACCAGACCACCTGACCTGCCTCCTGAGAAATCTGTATGCAGGTCAAGAAGCAACAGTTAGAACTGGACTAGGAACACCAGACTGGTTCCAAATTAGGAAAGGAGTCCATCAAGGCTGTATATTGTCACTCTGCTTATTTAACTTCTATGCAGAGTACATCATGAGAAACGCTGGGCTGGAGGAAGCACAAGCTGCAATCAAGATTGCTGGGAGAAATATCAATAACCTCAGATATGTAGATGGCACCACCCTTATGGCAGAAAGCAAAAAAGAACTAAAGAGCTGCTTGATGAAAGTGAAAGAGGAGAGTGAAAAAGTTGGCTTAAAACTCAATATTCGGAAAACTAAGATCATGGCATCCGGTCCCATCACTTCATGGCAAATAGATGGGGAAACAATGGTAAATGACAGACTTTATTTTGGGGGACTCCAAAATCACTGCAGATGGTGACTGCAGCCATTAAATTAAAAGACTCTTGCTCCCTGGAAGAAAAGCTATGACCAACCTAGGCAGTATATTAAAAAACCTAGGCAGTATATTAAAAAAGCAGAGACATTACTTTGCCAACAAAGGTCTGTCTAGTCAAAGCTATGGTTTTTCCAATAGTCATGTATGGATGTGAGAGTTGTACTACAAAGAAAGCTAAGCGCTGAAGAATTGATGCTTTTGAACTGTGGTGTTGGAGAAGACTCTTGAGAGTCCCTTGGACTGACAGGAGATCCAACCAGTTAATCCTAAAGGAAATCAGTCCTGAATATTCATTGGAAGGACTGATGCTGAAGCTGAAGCTCCAATAGTTTGGCCACCTGATGTGAAGAACTGACTCATTTGAAAAGACCCTGATGCTGGAAGAGATTGAAGGTGGGATGAGAAGTGGACAACAGAGGATAAGATGATTGGATGGCATTACCAACTCAATGGACATGAATGTGAGTAAGCCCCAGCAGTTGGTGATGGACAGGGAAGCCTGGTGTGCTGCAGTCCATGGGTCGCAAAGAGTTGGACACGACTGAGTGACTGAATTGACTGAGCAGAATAACAGATGCAGAAGAACAGGTAAGGGACCTGGAGGACAGAATGGATCACTGCCACAGAACAGAATCTAGAAAAAAGAATGGAAAAAAAAAAAAGACAACCTAAGAAACCTCTGGGACAACATTAAAAATATCAACATTTGCATTTTAGGGGTCCCAGAAAGCGAATAGAGAGAGAGAAATGACAAGAGAAAATATTTGAAGAAATAATAGCTGGAAACTACCTTAACATGGAACAAAATAGTCAGCCAAGTCCAGGAAGCACAGAGAGTCCCAGGCAGGATAAATTCAAGGAGAAATACACCAGTGAAAATGGAAACTGCTCAGTCATGTCTGACTCTTTGTGACCCCAAGGACTATACAGTCCATGGAATTCTCTGGGCCAGAATACTGAATTGGATAGACTTTTCTTTCTCCAGGGGATCTTCCCAACCCAGGGATTGAGCCCAGGCCCCCAGCATTGCAGCCGGATTCTTTACCAGCTGAGCCACAATGGAAGCCCAAGAATACTGGAGTGGGTAGCCTATCCCTTCTCCAGCAGATCTTCTGACTCAGGAATTGAACTGGGGTCTCCCACATTGCAGGTGGATTCTTTACCAACTAACACATAGTAATCAAACTGACAAAAATGAAAGACAAAGATGAAATACCAAAAGCAACAAGGAAAAAACAACAGATAACATACAAGGAAACTTGTATAAGGTTATCAGCTGATTTCTCAACAGAATCTCTACAACCCAGAAGGAAATGGCATTATATGTTCAACCTAATAAAAGGGAAGAACCTATAACCAAGAATATTCTAGCCAAGAAGACTCTAATTCATATTTGATGGAGAAATCAAAAGCTTTCCAGACAAGCAAAAGTTAAGATAGCACCATCAAACCAGCTTTATAACAAATACTAAATGAACTTCTCTTGGCAGAAAACACAAGTGAAGGAAAACACCTACACAAAATAAACCAAAAACAATTAAGAAAGTGGTCATAGAATCATACATATCAATAATTATCTTAAATGTAAATGTAAACCCAAAGGCCAGAGAAGGCAGTGGCACCCCACTCCAGTACTCTTGCCTGGAAAATCCCATGGACAGAGGAGCCTGGTAGGCTGCAGTCCATGGGGTCGTGAAGAGTCGGACACGACTGAGCGACTTCACTTTCACTTTCATGTACTGGAGAAGGCAATGGCAACCCACTCCAGTGTTCTTGCCTGGAGAATCCCAGGGATGGGGGAGCCTGGTGGGCTGCCATCTATGGGGTCGCACAGAGTCGGACACGACTGACGTGACTTAGCAGCAGCACAAGCAGCAAACCCAAAGGCATAGACTGGATGGATGGGTAAAAACATGTGAATATATGCACTTTCACTTACACATCACCATACTTAACCCCCACCCCAAGTTGTATGCAATTATATTGTTAGGTTAATTATGTTTCCACATAGCTTGCAACTGTATCTTGGGGGTCTAGCTATTGATTGTGTAAACTGATAAACATCTTTTACTATTGTGATTATGCAACTGTGCTATGCTGTGCTTAGTCGCTCAGTCATGTCTGACTCTCTACATCTCCATGCACTGTAGTCTGTCAGGCTCCTCTTTCCATGTAACTATTATTGTTTTAATACCATTGTATCATGATTGGCTTACAGAAAATAATAGGATTCTATATCACTAAAACTACCACTTAATAGAAAAATCTGTAATCACGTTTTAAAATTCAGATGTATATTAAAACATCTGACAAACCTAGACAGCATTTTAAAAAGCAAAGACATTGCTTTGCCAATAAAAGTCTGTATAAGTCAAAGTTACGGTTTTTCCAGTAGCCAAGGATGGAATTGAGAGTTGGACCAAAGAAGGCTGAGTGCTGAAGAATTGGTGCTTTTCAACTGTGGTGTTGGAGAAAACTCTTGAGAGTCCCTTGGACTGCAGGGAGATTAAACCAGTCAATCCTAAAGGAAATCAGTCCTGAATATTCATTGGAAGGACTGATGCTGAAGCTGAAACTCCAATACTTTGGCCACCTGCTGCAAAGAGCCAACTCATTAGAAAAGACCCTGATGCTGGGAAAGATTGAAGGCAGCAGGAGAAGGGAATGACAGAGGATGAGATGGTTGGATGGCATCACTGACTCAAAGGACATAAGTTTGAGCAAGCTTGGGGAGATGATGAAGGACAGGGAAGCCTGGCATGCTGCAGTCCAAGGGGTTGCAAAGAGTCAGACATGACTCAGTGACCAAACAACATTAGAATTATCTTGGAATTTTTTGAAGAATACAAATGCCCAGGTATTGTTTTTTTGTTTTTGTTTTGCCAAAGCTCCAGATGTGATTCTAACGAGGAACCTTGTTTAAAACGACTGGACTACATGATGATCTTTTACTTATATCTAGTTTGTTTCACTTTTTCTATTTTATATTCAGGACTCCCATTTCATTTAGTTTGTTTTCCAATTTTTCCATCTCTTTTTTTTTCTGTTTTTCTTTCTCAAGCCTTTTTCAAGTTTAGTAGAAATGTTTATGTATACATACAGACAGACATATATATAGTACGTGTGTGTGTCACTCAGTCATGTCCAACTCTTTGCAACCCCATGGACTATAGCCCACCAGGCTCCTCTGTCCATAGAATTCTCCAGGCAAGAATACTGGTGTGGTTTGCCATTCCCTTCTCCAAGGGATCTTCCCAAGCTAGGGATCGAACCCAGGTCTCCTGCATTCAAGCAAATTCTTTACTATCGGAGCCACCAGGGAATTTTATATAGTACGTAAAATATATATATTTTAGAAAACTTACGCATTTTTACTTAGCTAAAAATTTATGACATTTTAGTTCCACTTGTTTGACTAAGTATGAATAGAATGCTAGATTTCTAATTTATACTCAACTGAAAACTTGATATAGTTCCATTTATTCTGGCATCTAGTATTACTGCTAGAAGTCTAGAATGCTTATTTTAGTAATTTTTTTTTTTAAATTGAATGAGTCTTGAAACTTTTAATCCAATTCTGAGAATATGAATAAATGTAAAAAAGAACAAGAAATTAATATGTGATACAGTACAATTAATTAAAGTAAGATTTTGTTCAAACTTCACAAAATTTTATGCTAGTATCCATTATTTGTTTTCATACCTTATTCAAGATTCCACATTGAATTTAGTTGCATTGACCAGCTTCACCTGCGTGCAACAAATTCTGATAAATTCTCTTTTTATTTATTTATTTTTTGTTACAAGTGTTTTCTAATTTTCCTTGTATGGCTTCTTAGATACACACATCTTTTTTAAAATTAATTAATTTATTTTAATTGGAGGCGAATTACTTTACATTATTGTGGTGGTTTTGCATACATCGACATGAATCAGCCACAGGTATACATATGTCCTCTCATCCTGAACCCCCACACACACATCCTTCCCCACCCTGTCCTTCTGAGTTGTGCCAGATCACTGGCTTTGAGTCCCCTGCTTCATGCATCGAACTTGCACTGGTCATCTATATCACATATGGTAATATACATGTTTCAATGCTATTCTCTGAAATCATCCCACCCTCGCCTTCTCCCACAGAGTCCAAAAGTCTGTGCTTTACATCTGTGTCTCTTTTGCTGCCTTGCAAACAGGATCATCGTTATCGTCTCTCTAAATTCCATATATATGCGTTAATGTACTGTATTGGTGTTTCTCTGACTTACTTCACTCTGTGTAATAGGCTCCAGTTTCATCCACCTCATTAGAACTGACTCAAATGCATTCTTTTTTTATTGCTGAGTAATATTCTATTGTGTATATGTACCACAACTTCCTTATCCATTTGTCTGCCAAAGGACATCGAGGTTGCTTCCAGGTCCTAGCTATTGTAAACAGTGATATAGATACACCCAACTTTTAAAAGTGAACATTTAATTTCCAAATACATGGGGTTTTTAAAGTATCTTTGATATTAATCTCTCATTTTGATATTAATTTCTCATTCAAATACTTTAATTTCTCATTCAAATACTTTCTTCTCTGTAATCACCCTTTGTGTTTTTTCAGTCTTTTAATTTTTTTTTTTTAATATACAGCAAAAGAGACACAGATGTATAGAACAGTCTTTTGGACTCTGTGGGAGAGGGAGAGGGTGGGATGATTTGGGAGAATGGCATTGAAACATGTATAACATCATATACGAAACGAATCGCCAGTCCAAGTTCAATGCATGATATTGGTTGCTTGGGGCTGGTGCACTGGGATGACTCAGTCTTTTAATTTTATTGAGGCTTCCAATAGCTAAGTCAAAGATCTGTCTTGGTAAATGTCACATTGCACTTGAAAATATATGGGTTATTTTCTAATATTGTTCAATATTGATTTCTAACATAATTCCACAGTGTTAAGAGAAGAGACTCTGTATGATTTCAGTACCTTTAAACCATAAAATTTTTGCATCTCAGTTTATGTCTCTGGATATGTTCCAGTGTCTCCTGATTTATAGTCTATGGGAACTTGAATTGAATTTATATCCTGCTATTGTGTGAAAAATGTATAAATTTTAATTGTGTTGAATTGGTTCATAGTGCTTTTCAGGTCTACTATATACGTCTACTTTCCTGCTCATTCATTCTATTAATTTTTGAGAACTTGATATTGAAATGCCAACTAAAAACTTTATCTACTTAAAAAATAATTATAATATATAGTGGTGCTACCTGTAACTTTGTTCTGTATTTTCCAAGTCTCTTGCAAATGTATTATTATACTTTCATAATTTAAAAACTAAAAATTTAAAGACAAATAAATACATCCTCAATGGAAAACTATGCAGCCACAAGAAAGATGAAACTTCGCTGAATTCCACAAAATGCTAGACTTAGAATGTGTAGTATGGTCACAGTATAAGTCAGAAGCAGAAGGCAAATATCTATTATTTAAATGGTGTGGTGGATGACTTTTTTTAAAAAAAGAAAAAGATAAGCTAAAACTTTTATGAAGTAATAAAAGTAAAAAAATATTTAAGTTTCCTAGAGATAACTGTAATTCTACTGGGAAGATTCTCAAAGGACACGCCCCCCTAAGAAATGGAGAAAAATAGTATGACATCAGAAAGAAATAAAGTTTTCTTATGAGCATGTGTATGAAAAAGAAATTCCAATAAAATGTTCAACAAATGGAAAAAAAGAACACATACAAATGACAAATAAGCATATTAAAAAAAAATGTTCAACATCATTTCCCATTATGGAATAGCAAATTAAAACAATAGCACCAAGCTTCCTGTATCCTGCATCGAACATGGACTGGTGATTCGTTTCTTTCATTACAAAACTCTTAGGATGTCTAAAATCCAAAAAACTAGCAACACCGAGGATTAGTAATGATGCAGAGCAGTAAGAACTCTTTCATTGCTGGTGAGAATGCAAAATGGTGCAGCCCCTTTAGGAGAAAGCTTAGCGGTTTCTTACAAGACTAAACATGATCTTACCATATGATCTGTCAATTGCCCTCCTGGATATTTACCCAACTAATTTGAAAACTTAAATCAACACAAAAACCTGCATATGAGTGTATACAGCCACTTTATTCATAACTGCCAAAACTAAAAACAATCAAGATGCCCTTTTGTAGATGAAGAGAGAAACTGATACATCCATGCAGTGAAGTATTTTATTCATCAATAAAAAGAAATGGGCTATTAAGCATGAAGAGACATGGAATCTTAAAAACATATTGTTCAGTGAAAGAAATCAGTCTGAAAAGGCCACAAACTGTATGATTCCAATTTTATAATGTTTTGTAAATGACAAAACTATAGAAATAGAAAAAGGGTCAATGTTTGCCAGGGTTTAAGGGAGAGTAGAGGGGAATGAATTAATATACAATGCACAGTAGATTTTTAGAGCAGTAGAACTATTCTGTGTCATACTTTAATACTGGATACATGACATCATGCATTTAAAAAAAAAAACCCATAGAAATTTACAGCACAAAGAATGAACCTTAATGTATGCAATTTTTTTTTAATCAGGAGGTTAGGGGAGCATGGGATGGAATATAGAGTTTTTAAATACACAAGCCATAAAAGGAAAAAAAAGGTAAGTTGGACTTTATTAAAGCTTAAAACTTATGCTCTGCAAAAGATGCTATTAACAGAATGAAAAGACAGGGAGATTCTCTCTTGTTTTCTACCTATATTATAAATGGATAGCACAATCTCGGGAAAGAGGGTGGAGAGAAAAGGTGCTGACCTAGTGCACCTGTAAAACGAAAGGCAAAAGGAACTTCACATAAGCACTTCACTCAATAAAGTTACTTCTTATAGGAGTGTTGGAAGTTAATAATTCTGAAGCCACTATAAATGTATACTGGGATTGAACAAGTCAGATTGTAGATGTTGGGAGCCAGATTTCACTCTGTTAGAGTGGGAATTTACAGGGAGGAGGCCACAGTAATCCATGTGGTAATGAGTTAGAGCTGGAGATGTCAGTATGAACTCATCTTTAGTTTAATATAGATATAGATACAGATGGTTACATATAGAAATACTTACAGATGTCTGTATATATAGGAGCTAGCATACCTCATACATTTTCTTGTTCTATCAGCCAAGAGGCCCTAGAAGCAGTGACCACCATCCCCACCCACTGCCCGCACCAGTAGCACTGAGCACATGTAGTACTAGATCTTGGTTTGGATACCATTTTCCAACAGAAGAAACCAGCATTCCTTAAAGGAATGTCTCATTCTAGGACTGAGGCAAGTAGTGTCCAAGAGCATCTGTAGTGCCAAAAAATCAAGGAAGTTAAAAAAAAAAAGAAAAAAACTACATTAAAGAGGTTATATCAAAGAGATAGGAGCCGACTGAAAGGGCTTCTAACGTCTAGAGCTGAAACAATTCTGGCAACAAAAAAAGTAGTATTGGATTATAACCCAAACTACAACATAAGTACCCATGAGTCCATCAGTTCAGTTCAGTCGCTCAGTTGTGTCTGACTTTTTGTGACCCCATGGACTGCAGCACGCCAGGCCTCCCTGTCCATCACCAACTCCCGGAGTTCACTCAAACTCATGTCCATCGAGTCGGTGATGCCATCCAGCCATCTCACCCTCTGTCGTCCCCTTCTCCTCCCACCTTCAATCTTTCCCAGCATCAGGGTCTTTTCAAATGAGTCAGCTCTGCGCATCAGGTGACCAAAGTATTGGAGTTTCAGCTTCAATATCAGTCCTTCCAATGAACATTCAGGACTGATCTCCTTTAGGATGGATATGAGTCCATAGTGATACACATAAATGATTGAATAAGTGAATGAAGGAAATCTCCATGTCAGAGGAATTTCAAAATATGTATGTAGATACTGAGCTCTCAAGGCGAGGAAGAATAACTCCCACCCCTTCAATGTGGGCTGCACATGTTGACTTCCTTCCAAAGAATGCAGTGCGCCAAGGGGAGTGGGAAGAGCAACTTTACCGTGGAGAAGCCTGACAAACTCCGCCTCAGCAAGCCCACTCAGGTCGGTACCATCAGTGACAAATCAAGCTGATGGTATGCATCCTTGATATAACGTGATGAAAAAGTTGCTTTACTTCTCCCCAAAACCCACAACTCTACTCCAATCATGAGAAAAACACCAGACAAATTCTGGATTAAGGACATTCTACAAAATACCTCACCAATACTCCTAAAAACTCTCAAGATCATCAGAAACAAGGAAAGTCTGAGAAACTATTGTAGCAGGAGAAGACTAAGAAAACATGACTACTGAATATATGTAATGTGTCATTCTGGATGAGACCCTGACATTAGGTAGATACCAAGGAAATCTGAGTGAAACACGGACATTAGTTCGTAATAATGTGTGAATATCAGTTTGTTAATTGTAATAAATGTACCACACTAATGTAAGATGTTAGTAATAGTGGAAAGTGGACAAGGGCATATGGAGGGATTCTCTGTACTATATTCTCAATTTTTCTCTAGATCTGTGGGCCCATGGATTGTAGCCCACCAGGCTCCTCTGCCCATGGAGTTTTCCAGGCAAGAATACTGGAGTGGGGTGCCATTTCCTACTGCAGGAGATCTTCCTGACCCAGGGATCAAACCCACATGTCTTGCATCTCCTGCATTGGTAGGCGGATTCCTGACCACAGTGCCACCTGAGAAGCCCCAGATCTAAAGCTGTTCTAAAAAATCAAGTCTATCTGGCTTACTTCACTCTGTATAATTGGCTCCAGTTTCATCCACTTCATTAGAACTGATTCAAATGTATTCTTTTTTTTTAATTTTATTTTATTTTTAAAGTTTACATAATTGTATTAGTTTTGCCAAATATCAAAATGAATCTGCCGCAGGTATACATGTGTTCCCCATCCTGAACCCTCCTCCCTCCTCCCTCCTCCCTCCTCCCTCCCCATACCATCCCTCTGGGTCGTCCCAGTGCACTAGCCCCAAGCATCCAGTATCGTGCATCGAACCTGGACTGGCAACTCGTTTCATACATGATATTTTACCTGTTTCAATGCCATTCTTCCAAATCTTCCCACCCTCTCCCTCTCCCACAGAGTCCATAAGACTGTTCTATACATCAGTGTCTCTTTTGCTGTCTCATACACAGGGTTATTGTTACCATCTTTCTAAATTCCATATATATGCGTTAGTATAATGTATTGGTGTTTTTCTTTCTGGCTTACTTCACTCTGTATAATAGGCTCCAGTTTCATCCACCTCATTAGAATTGATTCAAATGTATTCTTTTTAATGGCTGAGTAATACTCCATTGTGTATATATACCACAGCTTTCTTATCCATTCATCTGCTGATGGACATCTAGGTTGTTTCCATGTCCTGGCTATTATAAACAGTGCTGCGATGAACATTGGGGGATGATTTGGGAGAATGGCATTGAAACATGTATACTATCATATAAGAAACGAATCGCCAGTCCAGGTTCGATGCAGGATACAGGAAGCTTGGGGCTGGTGCACTGGGATGACCCAGAGGGATGGTATGAGGAGGGAGATGGGAGGGGGGTTCAGGATGGGGAACACGTGTACACCGTGGCAGATTCATGTTGATGTATGGCAAAACCAATACAATATTGTAAAGTAATTGGCCTCTAGTTAAAATAAATAAATTTAAATTTAAAAAAAGAAAAAAAAATCAAGTCTAATAAAAACAAACTTACCTCTTCCCTGAAGCCCTGTGCTTCCTCCAAGATCCAATGGGACTTGGTACCTCCCCGTCCATGGCCCTGAGGGCATTTCCCCATGCCTATCCCCCACCAGACCCTAAAGCTCTCCACAGCACACCAACCCTGCAGTTCTCAACTTTGTAACCCTCAGATCCCCTGAGAAGGGGAGTTGCATCTTCTAGAAACTCTTTGGAGACAACCAGCTGTGCTTGTACACAGATGTTTTGATCTGTTCCAGAAAAAACCTGCCCTAGGGCCCTTCTCTGGAGACTGCTGTCTGCAATAAGTCTCCTTGTATTCTGTGGTCTGGGGTCTCTTCAGAGGCAGAGAAGAGTTTGATCACTCCAGACAAAGCTCCAGGCCCATAATCCAGTTATGCACCCCCACTCCTGTCCAATTCCTTCTCTGGGGCTCAGGGGGCCCTCTGCCTCAGTGGGGATCAGCTACTTAGAATCAGGAAGGTTGGCTTTTAGTTGTTTGCCCGCCTGAAGCAGTGAAGCCGTCCTATTTTTAAAGCCCTTGGTTTCTCAGTGTCTTGCTCAGAAGGTGGCTGCTGCTCCAGGACTCTGCTCGGGATAAATGCTCTGTCTTTTGCTCTTCCCTCTGTCCTCCACTTTTATGCCATCGCCAATACTGTGTCCTCCCCCTGGTGCTGTCAGGGCAAGCTGTGCTTGTAATTCTTCCAGGGAAGGCTTTAGAAAGAAAGAAATTAAGCCCAATCAAAGTGTCAGGTCTGAGTTGTGTGTATGTTGGGGTGTAGGTGAGAGGAGCTTAACACAACTCCCTTCTGTGCCTCTGTTGTCTCCCTCCCCTCTCCCCCGCCCCCCACCTCATCATAACGTAGAGGCTTGTGGGTCTTAAGCTTTATTAGGTGACAACAGGAGCTAATCATGGAGAAGGAGATGGCAACCCACTCCAGTGTTCTCGCCTAGAAAATCCCAGAGATGGAGGAGCCTGGTGGGCTGCCCTCTGTGTGGTCACATAGTCAGACATGACTAAAGCGACTTAGCAGCAGCAGCAGGTGAAGCCCACCCAACCAGAAGCCAATCATAGTAGCAGCCTTGTCAGGTGAGATTTGGCTGCAGGTACACACACACACACACACACACACACACACACACACACACACAGCAATGGTTGAAGTCTTTGTAACATGCCAGCATTTCCTCAGAGCTTTCCCTGCACTGTCTGCGTGCTTCCCTTCAACTTGTTCATCTCAGGGCTCTTGACCTTCTTTAATGCCTATGAGGCCCAAGTTTATGCCTCCAGCTCAGACTTGTCCTTTGACCTCCAGACCCTCCTATCTAGCTGTCTGTTTGACCTGGACACATGCTATCTCAAAGGAACCTCCAGAGCAACACATCCCATGTTAACGCTCACAGCCTTCCTGTCCCCAGATCTCACTCTCCAGGAGTGGTGATGCTGCCTATCCTACTATAGAATCACCAGAAATCCTGCAGAAATCAGAAACCACCCTTGATGGTCTATCCTTCACCTCTGTGTCCTGATCCATCACTAAATCCTAAGCCCTTAACTCCAAAATACCCCTTTAAAAAAAAAATTGAGAGTATAATTGCTTTACAATATTGTGTTGGTTTCTGCTGTACAATGATATGAATTAGCTGTGTGTATACATATATCCCCTCCCTTTGAGCCTCCCACCCGCCCAGCCCCATCCCACCTCTCTAGGTCACCATAGAGCACCGAACTAAGCTCCCTGTGCTATACAGCGGTTTTGCACTAGCTAGCTATTTTACACATGTTAGTGTTGGTTGCTCAGTCATGTCTGACTCTTTGCAACTCCATGGACTGTAGCCCACCAGGCTTCTCTGTCTATGGAATTCTCCAGGCAAGAATACTGGAGTGGGTAGCCATTCCCTTCTCCCAGGGATCTTCCTAACCCAGGGATCAAACCTGGGTTTCCTGTATTTCAGGCGGATTCTTTACTGTTTGAGCCACGATGGTAGCGTATACATGTCGATCCCAATCTCCCAATTTACCCCACCCACCCCACCATGTCCACCCATCTATTCTCTGCATCTGCATCTCCATTTCTGCCTTGCAAATAGGTTCATCCATACCATTTTTCTAGATTCCACATATATGTATGTGTGCTAAGTTGCATTAGTTGTGTCGGACCATTTGCAACCCCATGGACTGCAGTCTGCCAGTCTCCTCTGTCCGTAATCCCTCTTAAATCCATCTACTGGTCTCCAACCTTGCTGTCCCTGCTATAGTCCTAGCTGCCTTTATCCCTAAGCCCCATGGCTGTTGCAGCCTTGTTACTGGACTGCTGCATCCTCTCCTACCACCTTCCAGGCTTTCTCCTCCCAGCAGCCAACCTGATGTTCTGAAAATATAAAAACAGTTGTGATTAAGTCTTTTAAGAAGGACCCATCAGTCTCAGAATGAAGACCTGAATCCCCTGAATCCTCGCCCTGAACTATCAGGCCTCACAGGATCTGGCCCCTCAGCTCGCCAGCCTCCCACCTCGATCCCCCATCCTTCCCTTAATGAGGGTGGCATTGACCCTTCCTCAACCCCCAGATGCGTGATGCTTCCCACTGTGGGGTTCTACACATGTGATTCCTCTGCTTGGAATGCTTTCCCCTCCCCCAACTTTGGCCTAGCTCATTCCTGGTCAAACTTCAGTTCTCAGCTCAAAGTCAGATCCCCTCACAGCTCACAGCTCCCTGAGCAGGCAGTTTCTCCAGAGCCCTTATTACTCTGTAATTATGCAACTCTGAATGATGCTCGGACTCAGGTACGCCCAGTCACACGGGGGCAGGGAGATATCTCCTTGATTCAAGCTCTCATCCCAGCACTAGAACAGTGTCTGATTCCAGCCAGAGCTCAATAACTGTTCTTTACATGAATGAGTGGACCTTCCTAACAACCCTAAGAAGTAGGTTTTTATTATCCTGATTCCTGCACAGCTCAGAGACACTCAACAACCAACCTGGTCATACAGCTCTTTGTAGCAAAGCCATAATTTAGATAGGGTCAAGTTACATCTAAAGCTCTCGATCAATATTTTTTCCTGACCTGTCCCTCTGTATCGGTGAGACCTGTAGGCCAGAAAGCTCCCAAGGCTTCTTTCCTCCCACCCAGGCACTTTCCACATTGGAGGAGAGGATAACAAACCATGTGGAAACCTGAGTCAGGGCTTGGGAGAGGGGGAGAGCACGTGAATCCCTGCCTTTCCAGCACCCCACCTCCATACCCCTCCTTTTGGTCTCACTACTAATAACATTGATCTGAGTGCCTACTGAATGCCTGGTATTATTTTAAATGCTTTACATATGTCTGTTTAATTAATGAAGTAGATATTATTATTATTTCCATTTTTTCAGATGCAAAAACTGAGGTCCAGTCAAAAATAAATAACTTGTTGAAAGCTACACCACAGATCAAGGGAGAGCTGGGACACAAACCAAGGCAGCTTGCCTCCAGAGCCCACATTCCATCTTGAGAAAGTTTCTCAGCTATGTGGTCTGCAGCCTTGGTGTGATGGACAGTCAGGATGCTCAGCACTCCCCCTAGATGAGGGGTGAGCTTATGAGGCAATCTTTTCTCCAGGGCTGTTCAGTGTTGAGGGACACGAGAAGGGAAACCACACTCACCACTGCATCCTGAGGGTGAGCTCCCAAAGGGATCGTCATCAGTTCCTGCTCCTGAGTCCCTCACCTCAGGGCTGTCCCAATGCCAGGCTTTTCCCAAGCCTAGTTCTCCAGGCTTCATGGCCATTCTATGGGCTTCCATAAGGCATATGAAGAAATTCCTCTTCTGCTTATGATAGCCAATTTCTGTTTCTTACAACCAAAATGACCTAATACAGTAATACCCAACCTTTTTGGCACCACGGACTGATTTTATGGAAGATAATTTTTCCACACGCTGGGGTGAGGGGAGCAGGTGGAGGGTGGAATTGTTTTTGGATGATTCAAGGGCATTACGTTTATTGTGCACTTTATTTCTATAATTATTGCATCAGCTCCACCTTGGATCATCAGGCATTAGATCCCGGAGGTTGGGGACCCCTGATCTAATAGACACTCTGCAGAACTCCAGCTCAGAGCCTGTCACAGGGACAGCTGAAGGAGCTGGTGGCGGCTGGGCAGGGGCTTCCAGGACCAAGCCAGGGAGTAGGGGTGAGGGAGGGAAGAAGCTGGTGTTTGCATCTCAGAGGCAGGCAGCCCCAAGAATGGCAGTGGGCAAGAAGGGACAGCAGGCAAGGTAGCTTTGGCACTGTGAAGGGCCAAATTAAAATGACACAAGTCAGGCGGGCAGGCTCTCTGGCAGGTACAGTTTGTACAGGGGCTCTTGTGAAGCTGCCTTCATTATCAGCACAGAAGCTGGGCAGAGACACTGTGTGCTGCTAGGGGCTGTCACCATTAAATGCAAGTGAGGGATGCGGTCACCAAACAGCCTCCCAGGCATCCCACTGAGGGGCAGGCACGTTAGCCAACAGGGCCGGGACAGCCCTCCTTCTGCAAAGTGAGCTGATGCTAATTATACTCCTCAGAAGATCTCCGCCAGTATTATACAAGTGACGACCTTTATATAATCAGATTTCACGATAGGAATTCATAAGTAATCCCGCTCCCCTCCCACTTTCTGCGCCACCCTAAAAACCACACACAAGCACAGAGGGAGGATGAGATGCTGACTCGACAGGCATTTATGCCTGTGCCAGAACCCAGGCCAGGTGTTGGGAGCAATTGTTTGCAAACCTGGGCAGCACATCAAAATCACAGGTGGGACTTGTAGCAACACAGAAGCCCCCCCTCCCGCCCCGCCCCCAGGCCCAGCCGAGGGCTTTACTGAATTAGAATATCTAGGGGCAGGGAATGGCAGGTGAACTTTACATAAGCTCTCAGGTGAAAGGTCAATGAGGTCAGAGAAGCAGTCAGGAGGGGTGGGCTGTGATGGGGGACAAATAGTTTAGATTTTATTCAAAATGAGCACAGAACCCATCTGGAAGTTTTAGCAGAAAAATGGCATAATCTGACTCACCACTTAGAAGGGTCGTTCTGTAGCTGCCGTGATCATGCGTGTGTGTAGACATAGGGAAGCAAGACTGCCAGCTGGGAGACTAACTGGGTGACTGCAGTTGTCCCAGGGAGACAATTGGCTGGTGGCCTGGATCAGCTGACTGTTGGATTATTTTGAAGGTAAAGTGATAAGATTTGCTGATGGATTAGATTTTGGGTATAAGAAAGGAGTAGTCAAGTGTGATGCTGGGGTTTCTGATTTGAATTACCAGGAGGATGGATTTTCCAGAACTGAGATAGAAAATGCTGTGGCAGGAGCAGATTAGGGATCCGTTTTGAAGATATATGTCTGAGACGCCTGTTAACTATGAGAGTGGAGAATTGGGTATAAGAACCTGGGGCTGGGATTGGAGTGGGGTGGCCCTTGACTTTCTGTGCTAGCTTTCAATTCTAGTTTGAAAATCCTCCTCCTACACACACACACCACACACACACTTTATCCTGAATGCTTCAATGAAGTGGATTTCATTTCCTGACCTCACAAGGGGAATAAAACTTATGTTGACCAATCAGAGCCTGCATTGCCTTTCCATGGAAATGGATCTAGAAATTGCCCTGAGACTCCTTTAGAGCCAATGAGATGCCATAAGAATTTTGCAAAGACTTCTGGGTAAAGAATTTGAAGCAGAGAAAATGAAAAGGCCAAGGCTCCTGCAGCTGTCCTGTGACTGTGAGGAGTGAAAGGGGCTGAGCATAAGAGAGCAGGAGATAGAGACCAGGCACTGGTAATCAAATTGTGACTGAATCATTCTTCATTGCTCATGCTTACTTTGTGTTATGTGAGCCACCAGTAAATTCTCTTCCCCCCAAAAGTCGCATTTGATTCTGATATAACACATCCGTGGACAAATATTTAGGAAATAGCCATGGGATACACATGGCCCTATACCATTGCTACTCAAATGTCATCTGTAGTGAGTTTGTCGTGTAGAATTTGGCCAAGATTATTAAAATGCAAAAATTCTTTTAAAAAGTCAATTCTAAAAAGCTTATTAGAATTGGAAAATCTCAAACCCCAGCCCAGATACAAAGAATCAGAATCTGCATTTTAACAAGATCTCCACAAGACTGGAATGCACAAATAAGCATGAATAGGCCATGAGTTGTTTGCTTGTGCTCTTCCCGGAGGAAAAAAAGATAACTTTGTGATATAAATAAGTAACAATGCCAGAGTGCATGGGCACTGGCAAAATTGTCTCAGGAGCAAAAATAATAACTACAATTTACTGTGCACTTACTATGTCCTTCACTCTATTAAATCTTTTGTATATATTGCCTCATTAATCCAGAATTAGATATTATGGCTCATCTCACTTTAACAGACAAGGAAACAAAAACTCAGGGAAATTAACCCCTTACCTGAAGTCACACTTCCCTTATAGGAAGTGGCTTCTGCTCACCTCACCTGCAGTCCTCCTTCATTGGCACCAGCTGGCCCCAGAAAGGACTGCCTCTCCCCATCCTCACCCCCACTCCCAAGCAGGACAGGCTCCATGCCTGACCAGTTAGCTCACTTTATTCCTCTGCTCAAGGAAACTAGTTCCAATCTGCACTAAAGTCAATCCAATACTCACCAGCTCTAGAATTTTTTCTGGACCTATGGAGAAAGAAAATGTTATCTTGCTGATGGGGAAACTAGATAAAATGTGAGTCCGATATTGCTGCCACAATTAGGGGCCTGGAAATGAATCCAGTTGTAAAAAGAGGCAGATTCCTAACGACATTGCTTGAGGTGTCTGGATTGAACACACCTAAATTTAATTATCCTTGTTGTTTTGTTGTGGGTTTTTTTGTGTGTGTGTGGTTTTTTTTTTTTTTTTTGTAAAGGGATTCAATAAATTCTTTAGGGAGGATGGCATTAAGGCCAGTTTGAGTTGGGATTCTATGATTTGAAGCCATAAGAGTCCTGATGAATATAGCAACAAAGGCAGCCCACAAAAGCAGCTCTACTTAGCTCAAAGCCTGTTCTCTTAACCAGTGCCCCCTTCTCTGCCACAGAAAGGCAGGTGAAGCCCAAAGGTCATAAAAGTTGACTTGGACCAGGAGGAGTTCACAGTGGTGTGGCAGCGAGAGGGTTAAGTCAAGGAGCTCAGACAGCTTAAGCCCCTTACTCTAATTCCTATCCTTCTCTGTACTGTTCTCCCTTCAGCTGGACTTCGGGCAAGGTTGGCCCCCTGCCTGGGCTTTCCTACTGGACCTGTAGAGCAGAGCCGGTGCTGGGCCTGCATGCAGTGTTGTGAGTATTGTTGAATAAATGTGTGATTGAGAGCTCCAGGCTAGCTGGGTGTTTCGGCAGTGAATATTTTGCAGTCTGAACATACATGTCCTTTCTCTACAGCCTTAGATTCATACTCTTGTCATTTCTACCCCCAGTGCTGCCTCTTCCTATCTTGGAGAGAGTCAAGACCCTGCCTTCTGTCTTGTGCATATGATTCCCCAGCCCTCATTCTCCTTTCTTAGTCCCCACCTCACTGCCCACTTTGGCTCCAAGCAGAGTTACAATTCCAGGAACGGTACCCTGGCTGCTTCCCACCTCTGCAGCAGACCAAGGCCTCTTCTCTCCTTGTTCTCTTGTTCATGCTTGTCTGTTGCAGGACAACTTCAGTGGGGAAAAACCCAATCATTCACAGCTCACTTCCGTTTTCCCTAGTGCACAACATGGTTAGCTGAATTAAACAAAAACAAGCAAACAACAAAACAACATCTGAAACATTCTTTGGGCCTGCAAATGATAAGAGGTCAATTTTCCAGCCCCCATCTTTAACCCCGAGGCTTCCAGGATGCTTTTCTTCTGAATGGATATGCTTCTGGTGGGTGACATGTTTAATGGTTCCTCTGAACTCCTGAGGAGAGGGGACCAATGAGAAGACACCTCTGCTCTAATGGATTATGATTGGATGGCTAATTTCTAATCAGCCATTTGTATATTTGTATCAGGGAGGTAAAGAATCCGCCTGCAATGCAGAGACCCCGGTTCAATTCCTGGGTCAGGAAGATCCGCTGGAGAAGGGATAGGCTGCCCATTCCAGTATTCTTGGGGTTCCTTTATGGCTAAACTGGTAAAGAATCTGCCCGCAAGGCGGGAGACCTGGGTTCGATCCCTGGGTTGGGAAGATCCCCTGGAGAAGGGAAAGGCTACACACTCCAGTATTCTGACCTGGAGAACTCCATGGACTACAGTCCATGGGATGGCAAAGAGTCAGACATGACTGAGAGACTTTCACTCACTCACTCATTTGTATATTAAGCCAGCCCCTACCATTCTAGGTTCTATTCCAAACCCTGCAGACAAAGTGACACCCAGGACAGACCAGGTCCGTATTCCTAGGGAGGGAGAGAAACAGCAAACCAGCAAACAGATAAATGAGCATTTCAGGGCAATGAAATAGAGCTCAACTGGTAATAGAGGAAGTAGTTTGGTATCAGAGAGAGTAATCAAAGGTGGCCTGCTGAGACCTGAAAGAGAAGGAAATGGCCCCAAAGGATCACCTGGTGCAGAGGTTCTGAGACAGGAGAAAGCTTGGCATATTCTAGGAGCTGACGGAAAGCCAGAATGAGTTCCTCTGCAGTAAAGAAAAACAATAGAAGGTGAGCTCCTTGAGGTCAGCTGGAGCTGGATGAGAGAGGCCCAGCCAGCCACAATAAAAAGGCACAGTGCATTGTGGAAGCACAAGGTGGTTTCACGCGGTGTGGTTTTTGGTTTATGCTTTGAGAAGCTCACTCTGGCTACCGAGGGAAGAATTAATTATGAGGGGCCCAAAGAAGATCCATGTGACAGCTTTGAAAGCTAGTCACCAGGTGGCTTTCTCTGCAGGCTGAGGCTAGAAGACAGGACTCTGGTGACAGATGTAAGGTGGAAATTCAGACATGAAGACCCCCACTGCCCCTATAGAGGTCACATCTGGAGGTGCTATGGTCTCCCTCCTGGGGGAACAGGCGTGCTTCTGTCCTCAGCCTGGATCCCAACTTCTTATGACAACAGATAGGGACACATTTAGGCAACCAAGAAAAACAACTACAAACTTCACAGCCTCAGAACACATCACTGTCACTCATACTGATGCTGGAGGTAATTTAGGTAGACCTGTAAGGCAAAGTCCCACTTACGAAGCACAGAGAACCCAGAGGGAAAAGAAGGAAAAGCAACAGACACTCAGATGCCACATGAAGGCTGAGCTGCAAGCCTGCACCCACAGCTCAATTGATATTGCTAACACACCCTTTCCCTTGGCATCTTCAGAATAAGTAAATAATCTGTCTACCTGAAATGAACTCCTTCAAAAAGAGAGAGTGAGTGAGCATTTGGAACATTGCTGAGACTTAAATTGACCAACTTTGATCAAGATGAGTTAGTAAAATTGTAGGCTCCTCATCAGCTGCATTTTAATTCCATATTTGGAGTCATTATAAAATCATCTGAACTTCTCAGTGGAAGTACACTTTGGGGAGTTTATTTTTGAGCCTCTCAGAATACAAAGGAAAGTCTTCCAATACAGGATCTGGGAAGAGCACACGGCTCCCTTTTAAATGAGGAGGACACGATGCCCAGTTGTATCTCCTTTTAATTCCCTCTTCCCTCTGTGTAAATTTCCCTGAAAGCAGGCAATTTCTGATGATGGAATGAAGGGCTCTTAGAGCCTCACCTGAGGAAGCAGATTGCTGCTGGCAAGCAGAGTATTCCAGAAAACTCTTTGTTGGGCTGAACACCCAGCTGGACACTGAGTCAGAGAGAGGAGGGGGATTTGGGAAATCTTTGATTTTCTTTAGATGAAACCAACTCCACTTCCATGGTCTGCTTGTGTGCCTAATCACTCAGTTGCGTCCAACTCTTTGCGACCCCATGGGCTTTAGCCCGCCAGACTCTTTTGACTATGGGATTCTCCAGGCAAGAATACTGGAGTGGGTAGCCATTTCCTTCTCCAGGGGATCTTCCCCACCCAAGGATCGAAACCCAATCTCCTGCATTGCAGGCGGATTCTTTACCATCTGAGCCACCAGGGAATCCAAAATGTGAAGGGACTTCAGAGGTCATTCTGCATTTAGCTAGAGCAAAACCCCAGAAATCCCATTCCCAGCCACAAGCCAGGGTCTGCTGGGGAAATACCAGCTCCCCAATTGATCAAGATGCTGCGTGGCTACTGCTTATACCTGACTACTCTGTTAGAACCATGGAAAATCCTGCTGGGCTTCACCAGCTGATTGGTGCCGTCACCAGGGGCTTTAACCCTACCCACTGCCACAGACTTGATGGCTTAATCCTTGATTAAGCAATCAATCAACCAATAGTGAATCATGTTATTAGGTGTTGCCCTTTAAAATAAAATATGGTCCCTGCCCTCTAAGGAGCTGACCATATGTTGGGGGCAGGATGGGGCAAGCTGCATGCAAGAAAGACTTGTGTTGTAATATCAACTGCAGACAACTAGTACAATTCAATTTCACTCTATAAAATGTGACTGTTCATGAGGATAGTGGGAATCTCAAGAAGTGTACAATGTTTCAAGCCTGCATTCCAGAATCCCATGGTCCAAAGTACTGTAATTCTTTGTTCATTTGTTCAGGAAATACTGTTCATGCTGACTCTACTCCAGGCAGTGTGCATTGAGAACGTAACTGTAAATAAGGCAATAACAAGGTGGATACTTTCATGGAGTTCACAGTCTGGTGGGTCAGACAAATGCACTCATCACACAACCAGTAATCCCTCCCTCCTTCTCCTCACCCACTCACATGTTCACTCATTCAATCAGGGAGCATTTATTGAGCATCTACCAACCCTGACATTGTGCCAGGCTCTGGATGCACTGTGAGAAACCACAGATGACAGCTGATGCCCCATGAAGCTTAACATCCAAGTGGTCAGGGTGTGACCTGAATAAGAGAGTACAGGGAGTCAGCAGAGGGCCAAGCCCTGATGGGTGGCATTCAGAGAGGACTTCGTATATGGGGTGGACCTCAAGGTCAGATTGGAGCCTGCTCCCTTCCCCTGCTCCCTCCTTCTGCACCTTCTCCCTGACCTCTTCAGGGTTGAGAAAGATGAACAAAGACCCCCCTGGGTTCTGGACTGTGGTCACACACCTGGAAATTCTTTCTTTATAATCATAAAGTTCTCCTTCCTGACTTCAGCTGCACAGTGTCTTCTCACTGCTGCCAGAAGTATTTTCTCAGCATTAAGACCTAGCAACAAA
Organism: Bos grunniens; assembly: GCF_055505025.1. NCBI lineage: Eukaryota > Metazoa > Chordata > Mammalia > Artiodactyla > Bovidae > Bos > Bos grunniens. The sequence goes on from NC_141182.1 coordinate 17,877,268, forward strand.
TCCAAACACCAACCCATATGTCTAATCTTGGCCTTTTCCTCGCTGTCCCTGCTCACTACTTTCCCAGAGTCAAAGGTGGGATTTCCAGGGACAGGCTGAGCACAGAACGAAACAGGAAGAGATGAGAAGTGCAGCTGCCCAGGAAGGTTTCCGGGCCAGTACAGGGTGTGGACGCACTTCTGCATCAGCATTCCTATCAGTGATGGGGTGCTTCCAGGACTGAGAGGTCCCCTGAAGGGCAGTTTCACTGGCTGGGTCCATATCCTGCAACCAGGCCAGTCACAGGTTGCTTTCACTGCTGACACAGTCACAGGAGTCCTGCTTTGTGCCCACCACAGGGGGCACTGGGCCAAGCAAGATGAGCGGGATGCAAGCAGCTCGCCCTCTTAGTGAACACAGGTATGCTGTTCTCTCAAATCATCCCACTCCCGCCTTCTCCCACAGAGTCCAAAAGACTGTTAGCATTGAAACATGTATATTCTCATATGTGAAACAGATCACCAGTCCAGGTTCAATGCATGAGACAGGGTGCTCAGGGCTGGTGCACTGGGATGACCCTGAGGGGTGGGATGGGGAGGGAGGTGGGAGGGGGGTTCAGGATGGGGAACACATGTACACCCATGGCTGATTCATGTCAGTGTATGGCTAAAACCACTACAATACTGTAAAGTAATTAGCCTCCAATTAAAATAAATTAATAAATTAAAATGGCATCATTTTTTAAAAAATTAACACAGATATGTAAACAGCACTCATACCCAAAGGGAAAGCAGACATGAAGCTAGAGTATTCGTCCACAGTGGTTGACACAAATATATGAGCAACAGGGATGGAGATGAAAGACACTTCCAGGGTAAAATCCTCCTGTTCTCATGATTAACTGGAGGTGGGTGGGGTGATGAACATGCAAGGAGAAGAAGGACGAGGGATCCTAACTCACATGTTCTGTGTCCCTTACCCTCGTGGTTTTAGCTTTCCTGTCTGCTTGATGTTCCTTCGAGTCTTGCTTCTGTGATAGTGATGGCTCTACTGTGGCCATTGTTCCTCATTGTTGCTTCCATTTATTCAGCACCTACCTTGCCACAGGCAGTGCTGAGCATTTTTATACCTTTTAGCAACCACGCTGCTGTGTAGATATTATTGTTCCCATTTGAAATGTGAGCAAACTGAGGCTCAGATAGAGTGTGCGTGTATCTTCAATGAGGAGCCCTGTGCAAAGAGGCCAAGAGACCTTTGTCATCGTCTCCAGAAAGCTTTTCTTTCCCACTGAGTTGGCTCAAAGGAAGGGTACTTCCACTTTTCCTCCCAGCTTGACCTTCCCGTTCAAGGGCACCGCTGGCCTCCGCAGACCCAGTAAAAGGTTGCACTGTTTTGTCTGAAAGCTAGCAGGGGTGACAAACGCAGCCTGGAGGTGTGTGGCGGGTGGGGGACGGGGAAGACGACTCACCGACGTGCTGATCAGAAAAGTCAGATCACCTGGAGGATACCCTAGACATCTAATCCACCCCTTGCATCTAGGAGTTGAGGAAAACGCGGTTCGGGCTGGGGGAGGAAGTAGTATCAGGACGCACTGCGCGCCAGGGGTCGAGGGCAGGGCGCCAAGCCTTCACCTCAGCTGGGTGTGCCGGTGGGGGCGGGGGGTCCCAGGACCCCGCCCTGTATGCGCGGAAATCCCGGCCCCGTAGCTCAGCCCAGCACTCTCTCGCCTCTCCACTACCCCATAACGGTAACAATTAAGGAGCGGGGTGAGGCTCCCTCTCCATCTGGGTAATTATGTTCTCATTAGGAACCAATCCGCCCGGGGTACGAGCATCAGCTCCAGCGCAGCTTGGAGGGCGCGCTCCCAGCTCTGCTAACAGTGAAAGCCCCGGCGAGCTAGCGAGCCCTGGGACCTTGCGCGGAACGTCGCGCAACCCCGCGCTGCGCAGCAGACTACACGGGCGACAGTGACCCTGGCACCTGGCCAGGGATCCAGCGCTGGTACGGAGACACCCAGAAGCTCAGGGTGCTGCCTGGAACACCTCGACCTACGAGTCTGGTCTGGGCTCGTTGGGTCTTAGAAACCACCCCTCCTACATCCCCCCATCCGGCCACCCCATCCCCGCTTCCCCCTCCCCAACACCCCCACCGCTCCCCACTCCCCGCCCCCCACGCCGCTTCAGCCCGCTGGCTCTCGGTAGTTCCATAGTTTCCCTCCACCAGACCCCTAACTCAAGCTCTGCACTCGGGAACTGGGTGGGGGAGGAGGCAGTGTGGTAAGAGAGACCACACTCCAAAGCAGAAGGCCTGGAAGAGGTAGGTTACCACTCTCCTATCTGGGGTGAGGAAGTCTCCCCGTGGGAGGTGACCACTGAGGCAGAACAGAAGGAAGTAACCAAGGTGACCCGGGCAGGAAAGGAGACTTTTAGACAGAAGATGAAGCTGAATGAAGATGTGGTCCTGGAACTCCTACAGCCTTGATTCCGATCAGGTTTATTTGAGATAAAAGCAAGAAACAGGACCCAGATCTAGAAAGGCCTAGAGGATTCTAAGCTTTAAAGAAAGCCACTCTGAGGTGGGTTAGAATAACACCCTCCCCTTCCTAGCCTCTGGTTGGGGGCAGGAAGGTAGTCCCTATGGAGCTAATAACCCCCTTTTTCTCTAACCCTCTCAATCCTCAACGCACACTCCTTGAAGCTGGAACACAATTTTCAGATGAAGGTCATTCACCTGCCTCTGGCAGAGTAACAATCACCTCCACATTTGCCCCAGAGGTGAGGGAGGTGGCCCAACTGCCAAGTGCCAGGCCCCAGATGGTCTTAAAGAAAGAGCTGTCCACAGCTCAAAGTTGTCCTCCCTGCCAACTCCAGGTAGGGCCTGGTGGAAGGTTGAGGAGGGGGGCTGTGAGCCTGGGGAAGGCAGGGTCTGTGCTGTATGGACAGGACCACTTCCCAGAGGACAAGGCCTTTTAGTTGAACTGCTTAGATCCCCAAAAAGAGAAGATTCTACCAAGTGGGGAAAGAAGAAAAAAGGTGCTTCAACTTGAAGCAAAGAAACGGCAGGTGCAAAGGCACGAAGACAGGAGTGGGAGAGAAGGAAGCAGGAGATGAAAGAAGTGGCTGAAACCAGCTAAGCAGGATCCCCAAGGCCAAGGGCAGAGTTTGGAGAGAAAGTGCTCCAGCCAGGAAGGGGCCAGCTGGAGCCCCAGCAGAATCAAGGGATAACTTCGCACTCTTGTCCCACTGAGGGCCCCTTCACTCCCTATCTGTGTTGACCTTTCAGGCCCTAGAGCAAGGGCTCAAAGTGAACCTGAGTTCCTGGATAGGCTGCTTCTCCCTGCCTCCGGGCTAGCCTACAGGCTCCAGATCACCTGGCTGCAGCCAGGACTCCCTAAAGCCAGGCAAAAGACCAGAGAGAAAGGCTAGAACCTCGGGGCAGGAGGACTCTTGGAGATGTTCAGATTCCTCCCTCTTTCTACAGATGGGCAAACTGAGGCCAAGCAGGAGGACTTGCCAAAGTATCCCTGCAGAACACCGCCTGGAGGTCGCACCGCTTGGACACCCACAGTGCGGGTCTGCTCGCCGACCATCCACTCACAGGCGAGTCAGTTTCAAGGGTGCTTGGGGCTCAGTTCCCGTGAGCGGTGGCTACCCCACCTGCGCGGCGGTGAGCCTTAGCTTGTGCGGTATGCGGGTGCCTGGCGGGCTGGCTCTGCTCCCGCTGAGCCGGGGTCGAACTAGTTCCGCTGCCCGGCGCTCCAGTTCTCTCAGATTTCTCCCTCCCAACTGGAAGAATGCGGAGAAAGTTGGGGAGGGGGGGAGGTTAGAGTCTTGTTGCTTTTCTTTAAGAATGGTTTAAAAATTCCTTTAGGACTCCTTATCCTCACTTCCCTGGGGACTGACTAGGGTGGAGAACTGTGGGGCAGGAAAAAGACCGGTTCCCCTCCTCAGTCCCAAGTCCCTGCTTAACCCCTGAGGGGTCCGGGGCCGCTGGGGCCGCTGAGGGCACCAGCTAGACGCCCGAGCTCCTGGATTGCGTGCGGAGAAGCCCGGGCTGAGTTTCAGCTCAGGTCGCTCGCTTGTTGACTCTAAATCAAAAGGAGCCGCAGGAATAAATCGAGAAACATTGTTTACGGTGCTATTATTAACCTCTTTCCCGCTTCTCTCCATCTCTAATTAAATTCATCTCTGAATCTCGGGCCAGGAGAAGCCTCCAAAAGGACCAGAGCCAGAAGGGCCCATGCAGGCCGCGGCTCCCGCCCCTTGGCCGCCCACCTGCTTTTCCCGGCCCGACCTCCCCTCTGCCGAAGCGACTTGGTCAGACTTCCAGACTTAAAACGAAGTCGTTTATTTCAATTTTGCTTTCACATTATGTTCCGATACAATCAAAACTCCTGGACGAACCTCTTGAATAAAAGTCCTGCGATGAGCGCGATCACAAGTCCCCGGCGCCCGGTAATACCGCCGGCGCAGACTCGGGATTCAGAGGAGGCGGAATAAAACAGACGCAGCTTCGGGATCTGTGAGCGGACGGTCCGGAGGCAGAGGCGTGGGAAGCGTGACGAAAGGGCAGAAAGGTTCTGGCTCCTCGAGTTGGAATTATTCCTGATGCACTTGGACTGCGAAAAGCCTTTTTCGCTTCCAGGCCGGCTGTCGGGCCTCGCCTAGCAACATTTCAACCATATTTCTTACGTTTGCGCCAAAGCAGGGAGCACAGGGCGGAATGCATGGTTGGCCCTAGGCCCGCGCAGGAAGGAGCGAGGGCCGACGCTGCCTTAGCCTTTCTCGGCTTGCACGCCGCCAAGTCCCTTACACCTCTGAATCTCACCCTTCCGCACCCCTGCCCCCAGACCTCGCAACTAGGGGAGGTGCGTAGTTTAGAAAGCTGTTTCAGAAAAATAAAAGTTCCACTTGAACTTTATTGGATTAAAGCAAAATTAAATCTTGGCTATTCACAGGTATGTTACAGAGGACGAGGAAGCGTCCCGAAGAACCTCCTGGCGTTTAGTGGAGCCACAGAACACTAGGGCATTGACAAGCATCAGAACATCAAGCAGCCTTAGATTTCACGATCACTCCAAATGGGACATAGAAATACGGAAATACAGCCAGTTTCCACTGGGAACAGTTCTTCGTGTACAAATGATATATATTTATATATATATATATTTCTTTTTTTAAACCAGTCACCACTAAGGTGAGTCCTTTCTCTGCTAACAAGCAGCCGATGATACATACAAAGTACCTTCAGCTAATTAATTCGAGCGGTGTTTTAAGAGCAGTACTTGCCAAATTAAAACTACTTCCCCATCCAAAAAAAAAAAAAAAAATCCTTCCCCCCTCTCCAAAATAAAAAAAAAAAGGGGGGGGGGAGGGACATATCAGATTTCAGCGGATGAAAAGATTAAGAGCGGGACTCAGAGGAGGAAGATATTTCACATTATACAGTGAAATGCAAAGTTTCTTTTATATAAATTGTAGGGAACATGAACACGGGGTAAGAAACAGTGACAAGGCAGTCTGTCTTTCTTGATTACTGCAACTGGAGTTGGGGGCGAGTTTATTTTGGAAATGGGAGTGCGCAGAGCTAAGCGGAATTTACTTCTCCTAAAGAGGAAATGGACTAAGTTGTCCAACCGCCGGGCTGCGCTTCGTTTACCGGATACAGCTGGGGAACAAGTAGGAAGTTTCAAGTCGTGCCGCTTTCTCGTCCTCTAAAGTTCAGCCTCTTTATAATTTTCCCCTCCTGCCTTCGCCCTCTCCCTGCCTCCATTCCCGAGATGAGCCAGTCAGAGGGGAAATACGAGGAATCCGGAGAAGGTCGAATACTTCCAGCCCCCCATCAAGTTTCCCCGCTCCAGCTTGAGGTATGCTCGGTCGCCTTTCTCCATCTGGATTAGAACTCCGTTGCTGGCGGCCTCCCGGGTCACGTCCTGGTCACCAGCGAAGGCTGAAATCACCGGCCACCCGTTTAACATGAGGCTCACCTGAGAAAGAGAAAGGCCGGCTTCAGAGGGGCAACCCAGTGGGGTACCGAAGCGTAGATAAAATAGCGAACCTTCACCGCTTGGATGACTGACGTAAAGCTTGGAAGCAGGGGGCGGCGGGTGGGCGGGGGCGGAAAGAAACGGGGCTTTGTAATTTACTACCGAGGGCCCAATGAGGCGAAGGCGACCCATCTGGGTGACAGAAAGGGTCTGCTCCCCAAACGGGAGTAACTTTCACTTCTTGGGCCCGCCAATCGAACCCTGACGGCGCTCTTTTATCCGGTTTAGTGAACCCGTAGGTGGCTCAGGCGCCCAGAGACCTTCGGCCCTGCCCTCCCCGCCAGCCTCAGAGAGAAAGTCAGACAACTGGCGCTTCCGGGAACACAAACAAATACAAACAAAAACCTTGGCTGCTCCCGATTCCAGATGCCGGGACACAGCAGAGATGCAGCGGAGTAGCCAGGCAAGATTTCGGCAGATGAGAAATCTCTCTCAGAGCTGCACTCCGTGTTTCATCCCCAAACTCCGGGCTCAGTTTTCGTCCCAGATCCAGCCTTGCCCTCCACCGCCTGGCTTTGCCCTTGCGGTGGCATCAGCAGATAAAGGCCCATGGCCCTCTCCCCAGCCGCGCGTTCTGCCTTCTGTGTCCGCCCAAAGCAAACCTGAAAACCTTTGGGAACCCTGGAGAGCCAGTGAGTGCTGGCTGGGGCAAGGCTGGAGCCAGGAGGGTGTGGCACTACGCCCCTCCCTTTTCTCTCCACCTTTCAACTGATATAGTTAGGCGCTACTTGTTCAGAAATCCGGAGTGGGTCCCCAGAGGGACGCCAGGACTCCCCCGGAGCGTGGCACTGAAGGCAAGCGCACAGGTTTCTCGCCCGCTTCAGAACTGGGACAGGAGTCGGGGATACTGTCCGTGGTGCTGAAGGAGAGGATCCGCGGAAAGCTTCCGGAAGTGGGAACTGTCTGGGATGCTAACAGAAACTCTAAAGAGAAATCCCCGGGCTTCCGTAGCGGGAGGACCTCTTTGGAGGGTCCCACAAGGCGGAGGCAGAAAACTGTGCCTGGAGGTGGTTTCAAGAACCCATGACTGAAGAAAAAAAAAAAAAAAAAGAACCCATGACTGGAAAACAAGGGAGAGTCCAAGCCAGAGAACCGTGAGGCCCTGCTACCCGTTCCTCCAAGCTGCCTTGGGCACATGCGGCTGCCCCTTCTATTTCCCACCCACGCCGGGCCGACTCACTCCCGCGGCCAGTAGCCCCCTACCGGGGCTGGGGCCTGGCCCTGAGGCGGAAGCTGACCTGGATGGTCTGTCTGTTGTAGACTTTTACCACGTGGAAGTTAAAACTGTAGATTCCTTTGCGCGGGGCGATGAAAGTGCTGCGTTCTGAATCAAAGTTGTTCCCGATGTTCACTAGTACCTATAACGAGACGGGAACGAAGGGGAGTGGGCAAGAATCTATCCAAACTCTTGTCCCCACGTTTCCGCTGAGACCTCGGAGAGGGTCGAATATCTACCTACTACCTCTCCCCCAACCCCCGCCCATCCAGTCTTCCTGGAGCACTCACCTGGTCGAAGTAGATGATCATGGTGCGATTACTCATCTCGGACGGCTCGTGGTTGGTGCTTCTGATGGCAGAGAAAGCCACCTTGGCGCTGCCGGAGCGCACAGAGATGCCCAGAGCTGTGCCCGTGGGATCGGACGTAGGATTGGAGTCGCAAACCACCAGGCACTTGCCTTCTAGCACGATGGGCTCCGTCTCGTTCTGCCCGCGGGCCGGGCCCGCCAACCATGCTGCCCCCAGCAGCAGCAGCTCCACGACGCCCAGCATCGCGGCGCCGGCGCCCACCCCGCCCCCCACCCCGGGGGCTGCCTGCGCCAGCCGCCCCCCCGCCCCAGCCCGGCTCCGAAGCCCCCTCCTCAGATCCGTATTCAGCTCTGCCGACGCCGCTCTGGACACTTCGGGTCTTCTTGCACTCCTGGGCAAGCGTGCCCCTCGAGCGATGCTCCCGGAGCCCCGCCCGGGCCTCAGGGGTACCGTGGCTGCCCAGCCGCACTTGGATGCATAGCCGCTGCCGCTCGATCCCCGCTGATTCCGCCGTCTCCTGCCCGCACCGGCCGCTGCCGCCGCCGCCGCCGCTCTGAATTATTGATGCAGCCGGCGATGCAGCCGGAACCGGCGGAGAGCGCGCGCCGGGCACAAAGGCGCGGACCGCGGCCTGGCCCCGCCCCTACCATCTCCCTCCCCGCCTCCCTCTCCAGCCCCGCCCCCGCACCGGCAGAAGCTCCACCCCCCGACCAATCCTGGCGCGCCGCGCTCCCCGCCGAGCCAATGACGGCGCTGTCCGCGCGCGGCCACCTGACCCTGGGCGCCGTTGTTATTAGGCGAGGCGAGGCCGGCGGCGCGCGGCAGCAGGGTTGGGCTCAGAAGGAGAGTCGACGGAGGGAGCGAGGGCCGGGAACGCGCGCGCGCGCGCCCGCGTTTCTATGCCGTCTGCGGCGGCCACTCGCTCTCTTGTCTCCCGCCTCCCGATACGGTCTTGTTCAGCCCCCTCAGCCCTTCCGCCCTCCTCCCTCGCCGGCCCTCAGGTAGGAGGCGGCGCGCAAGCCCAGGTTCCGGAGTAGAGTCGCCAGAGACCGAGAGACGCGCGAGTGTGGGCGCGTGGGGCGGGAGGGGAGCGCCCCCCAGTGGGTAAAGGGGTGAGGGGCAGCGGACGCGCGGGTGAGCCTCGGCAAGCGGGCCGACCCGGCGGCCAGGCTTCAGGGCGCGTGCGTGCGTGGTGGGGCGGGGCGTGCGCCTAGGCCTGGGTGCAAGGAGGCGCACGTGCAGCGGCTGGGAGCTGGCGCCGCGGGGCATCGATGCCAGTGTCCGCATCCTGGCCTCGCGGCCGAGAGTATGGCGCTGGGCCGGCCGTTCTAGCCCGCTTCTGCGGGTCGCGGAGTCGGATCGAGCGAGCACTCATTTATTCTTTATTTCACTTATTCGAGATAGAGCATTGAACACTCGTGGACGCGAAGTGCCAGGCTTCCAGGCGCTGAGAGCATAGTGATGAGCAAAATCGGACGAGGCCTGCCTTCGTGCCTCATACAGTCTAGTGCAGGAGGCACTGGCAAGTACAGTGGCATCGCAGACAGGTTCATTTCCCTGATACCATTTTTATCTTTTGCACTTAAAATTTTATACTTTGCATCCGCATTTTATTTACTGTACACCTTTGTGGCATGTTCTATCCACGTGTACTTACGTACTATTGCCTTGCATATAGACACCAAATCTTGTGATTTATGGGCGAGTTTTCAAGGGTGATTTTGAAATTTCAAGGCGAATGAATTTTTACCTCACGCGTTAACTTAGAGCTTTACACAAACGTGGTCAACACAGTAAAACACAGCTTTGCTAAGTGACAGAGAGAGGGGAGCTACAGAGGTGGTAAGAGGAAAGGCGTGGAATGCAGGCCGTTAACCTGCCATTAGGTGGAAGCTGGAGGGCGATCAGACCTCTCTGTCAAGTCCAAAGCAAGAGGCTTCGGACCCGAACGAGAGGCGAGCGGGAATGCTGCCCTCCGGAGCACCTGGCGCTTGGGTCCCCGCCGGGCGACTTTGAACCCGCGTGCTCTGCCAAACCAAAGCAGACGTGTGGCAGGCGGCGGCCCGGCGCGAGCTCGGGGATCTGGACAAATCTGGATCGCGGGCTGACAGCACCTCCTTTCGGTCTCCCGGCTCGCCGCCGGCGAGGTCTGCCGCCGCCTAGGGCAGGCTCTCCCCTACGCAGGAAGACTGCTTTGGAATAGCCAACAGCCGCACATTTCAGCTTTGTGTCTTTGAGACTTAGATGGCTGTTTAAAGACTCATCTGGAGGTACCCATCTCGGAACCTCGCCTCTGTTGGGATGCCTGCTGGGGTCACTGGGTTCGCCCAGGAGAAAGAGAAGGGGCGGGGGAAGAGGCAACAATTCTATCTCAAGTTAATTGACAGAAAACTGTTTTTTCAAGTCAAATCTGTTTGAGACATCCCCAGAAAGCGTTGCCAGCTGTGATTACACCTAATGTGAGAGCATGAACTAATTTAGGAGGTGAGATCTGAATAATGACACTGTACCCTGTATAGCCGCGAAGCCTGGCAGCCCCAGCAGTGGAGGGTACCTGGCGAAATACCCGTGTAGAATCAACAGCATGTGCTCAGTGCCCGGGGTCTACACACTCCGATATTGCACAGATTTTTACTGAAACCTGTCTGGTGAGGAAGCCCGTTCTCATGGAGCTCACAAACAGGACTGAGATTATCTAGAGGGAGATGGTGGGTCTCCAGCCTTCTCTTCTTTTGTGGGGGAGGCTCTAGTGGGCGTTGCCCAAGCCTAAACTGCCATCCCTATGCCACTGGGGATCTTGTATGGCCAGTCTCAGCCTACCTGAATCCCAGGCCTACCATTCTAAGGGCCTGCTGGATCGCTTTCCTTTAGATATCCTGCAGGCATGTTTAACTGACCCATACTTTGTCTCCTTCCGTTTGTCACCCAAACTGTCTCTTATCCTATGTCAGTGACGACAGGTACCACCTAGAGAGCCCCACATTTAACTTGACTCTACTTTATGTCCTATTTGTTTGAGTCTGTTTGGGCCTAGGATACTGCAGAAGCTTCCTAATTTATCATTCAGGGAATTAATATAAGGATCACTCCTGGCTCTGCTATAAACTGTTTATTCTTTCATTTGATGGATAACAATTCAGTTCTCTGAAATATGTAATCCCCGCTTTTCTTCCACCTAAGGAAGACTTCCCTGACCACCATATTTCAGAATGATCACGCCCCTGGCGTTGCTTGTCCCTCTTCCACATCCTATGTGTTTAAAGATAATGAATTTCATGTTAATGGATATATGCTTTCCTGAATTGTGAGATGAAATGTGATAATGTATAGGCGGAGGAGAAACTTGAAAAGCAGTCATGTTTATTGTAAATATTGTCACATTGTTACACTCAGGATTCTCTTAGCTGCAAGTGACAAAACCAATTCAAACTGGCTTGAGTATAAAGGACTTCACTCATTTGATGAAAAAGCCTACAGGTAGGTCTTGCCTGTTATAGCATTGTTGGCTCCATCAGGCAAGGTTATCAGGATCTGTTTTCTAGTTTTGACTTAAATCCCAATAGTTCCTCTGCCAACTCAGAGCAAGGAAAGGATAACACTGTTTCTTCAATATTTTCTGCTAAAGTTGTAGAGCTGTTCTTACAGGGGTGTCAGTCACTTGCCCCTCCCCGAATATGAAGAAGAGACTGTTCCGTTGACTAAGCTTGGATTCATATGTCATCCTTCAGAAAGGGGTTTGATGTCAGGTCCACATTATCTGGAGTAGAGGAGTTCTCCAAAGAAAACATAGAGAAAGGACGCTGGGCAAGCAGGAACAATACATGTCTATTTTAGTCCCTCTCAAAGGGTCAACTGCAATATATGTCACCCCAAAAGAATAGTGATGAAGAGTGATGAAGTAGCCAGAACAGTATGTATGTGTTTATCTTGGTCCTTTGGGATCCTCAAGATTTCAGCTAAACCTGCCATGAGGTACTATCAACACTGATGTTACTGAAGGGTTTGTTTTGAAGTCTGAATGCACTTTGAATGGTAGAGCTGTGAGAAGTATAAATAACTAACATTCTGTTTTAAAATATTTCTGTGGCAGCATTTTGTTGTGGTTTTTTTTCTCCTTTTCATTTCTTAGGCTCCTAAAAAATGAAAATCTACTTTGTGTATAGGTATGTAAAATTCCTCATTATTCATTGATTAATGAAAACAAATGAGAATTTGAGCAATAAAAAATGAAAGAATTGAGTCAGGTCATGTTTGAAATATTAAGACTAGAGGTTTAACTTGTTGAGGCTTTTCAGGTGTTGAAATGTTGGTAAAGCATTATAAAATCATCTGTCTGAGGCTTTTAAAGCAAGGTGTTAGAGAGATTTGGGGAATGTCGAGTTTGCAAATAATGAATTTGTACTGTTGCTGTTAACCCTTTACCAGCTGCCCTAAATGCAGCTTTATGTTTTGGTAAAGTCCAGGCTTGTTTCCCCATCCACACTCTGAATTTTTCATCACAGTACATTTTAATAAAGGAATATAACAGCTATCTTGATTCCTCTACCCCTACCCTGGAGGAGAAAAAAAAAATAAAACCCCCTATTGTTAAAATGAGAGCATTTTCAGAAAAGAGGGAATATTGTGTCACAGGATATGAAACAAACTCATCCTTTTATTAGCTCAAAATGGGTTCTCTAATGTTTATACACATCAGATAGCATTTCATCTCTTTTAGCCTTGGTTCAAAGGCCCAGGCAGTACCATTTCCTAGCATTTAGTTCATTTGCCCATAAAGCAGAAGAGAAAGGCTATTTTGTTCTAAAGAGTGTTAAATTTAGGATTTCAGTGGCCAAGGTAATTTCAAATTAATATTTCAATCTAGACTATAAAATTTGGGAATGATTCTAAATTAAATTAATTCTAAATTTCAAAGTATGAAATATTTTTAATTTTCACCAAACCCTTGGTCTTCCTGCATATATGTCTTTTGGGGGGCTATAGAGATTCATTTTGGATGCAACATTTTTGCTGTTTAAATTTAAAAAGTATGTTACAGAATTAACTTTGTAATTGGACACTTTCATTCAATGCATAGAAATGCAGAATTATTTTTTATTGAAGACTAAGTTTGTGGTAACACTAATTCTTTAAAAAAAAAAAAAACTCTGATCTTAAAAAAAAAAGAATATATTCAAAATATCTTTAGCTCTTTAGTTAATACCAAATTATGCATTTCCCTAGCCATTGTCATCTGCTAAATTGAAAGATGCTGTCATCACCTCTAAAATGATGCCTTGAATCTGCTGTGGTTGTGCTGGGTAGCAATTTTGTATAAAGCTGTTATTCACATGTATTACATTAAGGCCAAAGGGGGAAGAAAGAAACATAAAATTATGTAATCCTACAGAACTGCTCTTGAGAGAGAAACCACATAGGTGACATCAAACACTAGTTGTTGGAATTTTTCCAAGAAGTAATTATCTGTGTGCTTTTTGGGTAGTGATTACGGGACAAACGAAGGTTCGGCCAATTCAGCAAACATTTATCGAGTGCATGAAATGTGCGAGACACTGTTTTAGGGCCTTGGCTACTGCAAAGATGAATCATCCATGATCCCTGTCCCCCCCACCCCAGACTTCATGTTTGACAGTGGTCAGGGCTGCACCCCAGGGAACCTCCATTTAAGAACTTTCGGTTCTGCTGAGAAGGCTTCTTAGTATGTGTTCTTACAGTGTAGCTTTGATTAGTCTCTGTCTTTGTTTACAGTTGCCTTATAACCAGAAGTTACACAAAAATTATGCACATGTACAAAATTAATAGATTAGAGAACATTCAAACTAAATACTTCAAGTTTTACTTCAAATGCATTTGACATTTATCAAAGAAATGATGAATGCTATCATCTGTGGGCGGCTGGATTGACTTTTGGGAAAAGTTATCACCAACTTTAATAGGGATCTTAGGGAAATTTCCCAGATCTTGACAGTTGTATAAAGATTTCCTACAGTTCAGAAGGCTCTCAGGATAGAAACAAAGTCTGCCAACTGAAGGGCTTGTTGAACCAAATACCTCTGTGTTACTAGGAGGTAAACGAAAGGAAGTATTTAAATAAAACTTGAAGAGGGGGAGGAGTGCAGAAGAACAAGAGGGTTTTGTATTTTTTTTAAACAAATTATTTTCCCAAAATGGTATTTCCTGGTAGACTTCTGAGGAATGAGATCAGAGGCTCACACTTCATTCTGCCACCCGGAGTCACACCCCAGGGACAGTGACGTAATTGAGTTTCCTAGTGTTTTTGCCACCCCGCCCCCGGCCCCCAGCCCCTCCCTGGAGCCATTCCCTTTCCTCCTGTTCTTGCCCCTAAAAGCTGACTCCTTCCAACTGGCTTCTGGTTTGGCCGGCAGAAAGAAGGCACAAGTAGGGGATCAGAGATGAGGGAAGAGAGAAGCTGGGGTGTTTCTTCCAGTGCTCTCCCTGCTTCAGTCTTACCCTGTAAAATCTCGGGTGGTGCTTCCCCCTTCCAAGATTGTACCTTCTTGCCCAGCACCCCTCCTGCCTTCTGGGCTCCAGCTCTCCCTCCTGTAATACTCTTCCCTCCCCCTGTATCTTCAGACTGAGGATAGGAGGTTTGCCACTCTCTGGATTCTCAGCATCTTCTGCTGATTCTCCAGACCCTGCCAACACTTCTGTAGATTGTCCCTTCATTAAAATCCCTCCTTCAAACTGAGTTTAATTCTGTTTCCTCCTGGGATCTCAGTGATAGGCTGTATCATCACTACATCTTGCCTCACCTTCAGAACCAACAGATTTGGTATATTTTATCCTCTTGTGGAACTGTTAGCTGTTTAGTAACTAGTTGGGTCATATTAAAAGTCAGTATGAATTAAAACCCTGACACAATTTGAATTCAATTTAGGTGCATGATGTTACCAAGTTATATATTTCAAACAAAACTATTCATCTTGAGCTTTAAAATTTAAATGCTGATAAATGTAACTGTACTGTTTTCAGAATGTTAACATGAAAAAAAAAAATCAAAAGAAGAGTATCTTAAAAAAGCAAATACTCCAAGTAAAATACATCCAATGTTTACAATATAGATCAGATCAGATCAGTCGCTCAGTTGTATCCAACTCTTTTCGACCCCATGAATCACAGCACGCCAGGCCTCCCTGTCCATAAGGATATATTAATAGCTTGAGAAAAATACAGTATTACTTTGTGAGCTCATAAAATTATTTTTGAGTTTTTAAAATATAAAAACCTTTTAAGATATGAAAATGAAATGTGATTTTATTATTGAAAAGCATGATAATTACTGTTATTCAATTTTTAAATTTTTATCTTGCATTTCTTAACGAATAAGGGCTTTACTATTGTTCTCTGAAATAGGTAATGTTTTAAGTTTTAAAACAACAGTTTGAAAGCAAGCCATAATAAAATATGTTTCAATATATAGGTACTTATAAGGGAATCCTTTAAGTCATCCATTCAATTTAGCTATCCATTTCATACCTGCTGCCCAGTATTGTTTGAGGTCCTTACCTAAACAGTATTAAAAGCTAGTTAGGAAATATAGAGCAATTAGAAAGTAAGCTATTCACAAATGGCAATAAAAGTTAGGATACCTACTCAATTCTTGTGTTTACTAGTCTAGGAGAATAGGCTAGTTAAATTCCTGTTTCTTTTGGTTATTGTAGTAACATGCTGATATGTTTTAAGTAATTATAGATGCATTGAAATTTATCTGATTTTGTCAGTATATTGTAAAATTGCAGGAATATGTTCTTCTGTCCTCATGATGAAATTGGTCCTACTATTTAATGCATCAAGATGATAGGGTATTAATGCAGTGAGACCTCTATGGCCTTTTTAGATCAATAAAGATCAGGATTTTGTGTCTTCATCCTGGAGTATTTTGAACCTCAATGCTGCTGCTGCTGCTAAGTCGCTTCAGCCATGTCCGACTCTGCAACCCTGTAGACGGCAGCCCGCCAGGCTTCCCCGTCCCAGGGATTCCCCAGGCAAGAACACTGGAGGGGGTTGCCATTGCCTTCTCCAGTGCATGAAAGTGAAAAGTGAAAGTGAAGTTGCTCAGTCGTGTCTGACTCTTTAGCGATCCCATGGACTGCAGCCCACCAGGCTCCTCTGTCCATGGGATTTTCCAGGCAAGAATTGAACACTAATTCTTATAAGTCAGCTGCTTTCATTTTGCAGACTGAGGCCCAGGGAGGGTGCTAAGTCACTTCAGCTGTGTCTGACTCTGCGCCCCTATAGACCAGTCCCTTCTGTTCATGGGATTCTCCAGGCAAGAATACTGGAGTGGATTGACATGCCCTCCACCAGGGGATCTTCCCGACCCAGGGATCGAACCTGCGTCTCTTGCAACTCTTGCATTGGCAGACAGATACTTTACCCTAGCACCACCTGGGAAGCCCAGGGAGGGTACGTTCCTCCAAGACAGTGCCTCTCACACAGGCTTTAAAGTCAGGGTACCTCATAGTCAAGAAATCTGTGTCAATTGAAACAATTTAGTGGCGCTTCATAGGCAAGAATCCTTTGATAAGGGGCGATCTGCCTTTAGCTCCCTCATTCGCAAAGCGGGAATAACAGTCAGTATTTACCTTAAAGGCTGGTGTTCAGGATGGAATGAGCTAATCCACCCATGTGATTAGCCTACACCTGGCCTGGGCTCTCCACCCCCTGTGCACCTCTCCTCTCCTCCTCGGCAGGTGCCCAGGTAGTTCTAGAATGAGATGCCCAGGTGCATTCCCCACTGCCCCATGCTTGCTCCAGACTTTTCTTGACATGAGCCAGCCACTCCCATGGTTCTGTGCCAGTGATTTTTTATTCTCTTGCCACATAGAAGTCCAAGCAAGAATGTCTTTGTTTGATTTCAGTAGATATAGTTCCTGTAAAGTCCTCATTCCCAAATTTAAAACAAAGACTAATGTACCACGATACATACAGTTGGCGTGGTTTCACAGGCATACCATGCACTCCTCCTTCTGTATTCATTCAACTGATGTGAACTGACCGCCTCAAATACTAACAGGTATTTGTTGTGGTCGCCTGGGATACATCAGGGAACACCACCAGCCAGACTTCCTGCTGTCTGTGGAAGTTATCTGTGGGAGAGATGTGATGTTGTGACAGCCACGTTCTTCCTGTTATGAGTTTATCCCTGAAATACTAAAGCTAAATCACTCTGATGTCATTGGATCACACAGTTATGAGACCACAGTTTTTTTTCCTGCTGAGACATCACACGACTCAGGAGTTGGCTATCTTTTTGTTCTACTGACATTAATTTTTCTCCTATCATGAGATTTAATTGGGAAATCATCAACATTATAAACTGTATGTTGTCATTTCCATTTTTGAAGTGACAGTCGCTCAGTCGTGTCCGACTCTTTGCGACCCCGTGGACTATACAGTCCATGGAATTCCTCATGCCAGAATACTGGAGTGGGTAGCCTTTCCTTTCTCCAGGGGATCTTCCCAACACAGGGATCGAACCCAGATCTCCCGCATTGCGGGCAGATTCTTTAATAACTGAGCCACAAGGGAAGTCCATTTCCATTTTTAAATGTAAGCAAATTTGAGGACTGGGAATCTGGCTGCCCGTCAGTGAAAGGTGAAGGTAATTATCATGTTGCCTTGGCATATTTTGTCAATGGAGAATGGTCGGCTTGGTGTTCATCTGTGAGAAGTTTTTAAAATACATTTTAATGTGCCCTTTAAATATGTCTTGTTTTAAAGCTATTCCATTTTAAAACATGCTAGGAGAAGAATTTGATATCTGTGCTTGCGGTGAAAAATAGGGCACACAGAGCCTGGGTGTCTGCTTTAGGCTCCTTCACTCCCTCCCTCCTTTATGTTAGTGCCTCGTCACACAGCACACTCTTGGGCTCAAGGAGTGTCTGTGCACTTGTCTTGGGAAGAACTTCCATTTTCCCACTCACATGGCTGCTTGACTACTTTCTTGTACGCCTTTCCTCACAAATGAGCTCTCTCCTCCCCATCCTCTCGGGGAACCGGAAAGGGAGGCCCTGACATTGTGCTTGTGTAAACATCACTGAAAGCTTTCCCTGTCTCTTGCATCTTCCTAGGTGATTTCTTTGTGTTATGCTGGGACAGTAGTTCTTTAAATAGAATATTCTCCCCTGGTAATCGCCCACAGTGCTGAGAGTACACCCTGCAAAAGGTGGGTCTAGGATGTAGGGTGCTTCTTCAGCATTACCTGAAAGCTGAAGTTAGGGCTCTCTGGCATGTCGCAACAAATTTGTAGCAGTTCATTAGTGTAAGGAATCAGGAAACCAGGGGGCCTCCATCCCCCGTGGAAGAAGCAAAGGCTTTTCACACCAGCGGAGATGTGAAGCTCTGAAGATGAAGCTGTTTACATGAGCTCTCGTTTATTCTAGAGAAACCCACTTGCCTAGTTCAAACCTGTTTTCTTCATAGCATATGTCTCACTGTCTGACCAAAACGGTGTTTATATCCTAGTCATTTGGCAAAAATTCTGTCATTGCTTCAGAGAGATTCATTTTAAGCCTAAAGCATGGAGCTGGTATATAAATGTGCTTTGGTAGTCTAAGGAAACGACCTTACTGCAAATTGACACAGGTTTTGTTTTGTTTTTTTCCCTTTAGTTGCCCCATAATATTGTTCCTAGGTGGGGCTACCTTTTTAAACTAGAGGATAAATAGAGGCCTAAATCAGTTTGGTTATTCCCACTCATTCTAATTAAGAATCTTTGTTTCCACTCAACAAGATATGGGAAAAAATAGGGCCTCCTCATGATATTTCTATTGTCCATTAAATTATTTCAATTGAAACGGATTTCACCATGTATCTGAGACAGTTTCCAAGTGACTGCCCTTTAAAGTCTGTTGATATTAAATGGGAAGACAACATGCAAAATTATATTTATAGGATGTATGTACAGGAATTATGAAATTTCTATGAACTATTTACAGGAGATGCCTGGTAGAATATATTAATCAGCATTTTAGTTGCTGTCTTTGGTTAGGATTATGGGTTTTTTTTAGCTTTCTATAAACTTCAATAAAGGTGTTTTCATACAACTTTGTTAATGCCTTGAAAGAGAATTTCCTTTTAGCAATATTAAAGTCCACATACTGTCCGCTGTCACCACTTTCCCTCTTTGTTAACCAGCGAACCACACCTGAGGATGCTCATAGCAGTGCTTCTCAGGCAGGCTGTGATTTGCATTCATCAACGAATCATCTGTAATTAGAAGTAGAAATCTTTTCTTCCCAGCACACATACATCTCTTTCAGAAGTAGTTCTCTTTTATGATTGATGTTTGACATCTTAGAAATTAGGATAACCTTTATTATGTACATTGCTTTAATCAAAGCATTATTTTGTGGGTTGGACTCAAGGTTACATGTTTAAGAAAAGCATCAGGTGAATGCCGGAAGGAAAATCGTCTTATTCATAAACCCTCAGCCATTGAAAAGACCATTAGGAGCCTATAGGTATGTAAGTTGGATAGAATTAAATAGTATTTTAAATAGTATATTTGACAATTGACCATGCAAAGCAATAGCTTCATTTGCACAGTGCCATCTATTTAAAAACCAGTAAACCTTTAACAGACAAATAATCCCCTCAACGTGAGGCTTTCCGATAGTTATTATGTCAAATTTTTGGATGTCAAAATGTAGTCTGGCAGACATATTTGCCTAAGACCATTCAGCTGGCAGAGGTGGGATTATTTTCTGTTGCCCAAGTTCTAAAAACCTCCCCACTTTCTCTTGCAACATTGCACCTCTAAAAAGGTGCCCCTGCTGTATCCAAAGTATCCAATGATGTTTCTAGCTAGGGGTTAGCTCTAATTAACTTTAAATTTTTTCCTATTATGCAATGAAGTTCAGATTTTAAAATTTCAAAGATGATAAGCCTCTCTCCATTTTTTCTTCTTTCTCCTAAATGAGGAGGAAAAATATATATGAGATGCCTTTAAATAGTGTCCCACATATATTACTGTCAGAAACAGATTATTGGCATTCATGTTACGCTTTTCCATACCTTTTAATCATTTTTACAGCTGTTTACATGACAATTACATTTCTACTTTTAAAACATTGTTACAAATATGCAGAGAGAGAGGTTCAAGAGGGAGGGAGCACAGACTGATTCATGTTGATGTATGGCAGAAACTAATACAACATTGTAAAAAAATTATCCTCCAATTAAATAAATATTTTTTAAATGCACAGAGAAAAGAGGAAAGCAAAGGAATAAACTACAAGCAATTACGTAAGTGATAACTTTTGTGATCTGACATTTGGGGAAATGAGTTATTACTACTGCATTACCTTTTAATATCTCAGTTTTAACCTTTCACTGGATAAAGGTGAAATTCACATGTTTTAAACTTGGTAGGAACATAGCAGTAGGATGTTGCTTTTTCTAGTTTTTACACCAACCACATTTTTTAACTGGAGGAAGAACCTGGAACTTGGCACCAGGTTCCACGATGGTACCTAGAAGGAGACGTGTATAGTTTACCAATATGTCCTTTTGCAAAACTTATATTAATAACATACTGAGAAGTAAGTAGAAACTGTGCAGTGAGCCAGTGGGGTTAAACATGTAGAGAGTGAACTCACTGAACTTCTCGATTGGGCATTTAATAGGATTTGACCTGTTGGGTTTATTTGTGAATCGTTTGTATTTTATTGTGATTTTGAAGATTTAAGTTCAGATATTTTTAAAGCTCATTTTATTGAGATACACTATTAGTGCTTCTTTCTCATCACCTAACAAGACATCCTTTATTCTGTTGCCCCTTTCCCGTCCCCACTTCTGTACCGATCAGTGTTCTTTTAACAGTTGCAAACTGATTAGCCTGACACATCTCTGACACCACTTCTGAATCATCTTCTAAATACCAGGCTCATTTCCATAGACGTTCTGAGCACATGGCGTAAAAACACAGAATTTACATGGAATATGACCTTTCCTCCTCTGATGCGTTGAGATGGGTAACTTTGGAAAGTGTCATGTGATTATTGTGTACCATGGATCCAGAAGTCCCCAGAGATCAAGAAGCACCCAACATGCAAACTAACCTAAAGAACTTATTAAATTTTAAAATTTAGTTCATCATGAGTTTGAGATGTCTAAGATTTTGCTGAATGTGTGTTTTTGTTTTAGTCCTGTTTTGATTTCAAAAATGTGTCTGCCTTATTTTCATATTATGTTAGAACCTTAGCATGAAGGAATGTGCCCATGAAGAGAGCATGGGTAAGCATATGTTAGCAAAACTTAGCATAGTCCCATCTGTGTGTTTTGTTTATAATTTTATAAATTCTTTTATAATTCTTAACATTGGTTTGGCTATATTATGATATCTTCTTTTGTTAGTAAACTCTAAATTGAAAGGTACTTAGAAATCAGAAACTCTTAAATCAGAAAGGTGCATTTAGCCTACTGAAAGTAAGGGGAAAAGAGAATGGCAACAATGTCCTATGTGTTTAAGCCAGAATGACTGGATTGTGAAAAATACCTAAAATAAAGTCCTGTCTCTTCCACTCAATATTTCTTCACCAAATAAAGTTGAGTTTACTCTTTAAATTCCGTGCCACCAAGCACAGTCTTATAGTGAACCATGGTTTTAATATCCTTTGAGAAATGGCACATCTGTTCCATAGTCAGGCTATCACTTTTTGCCTCTGTACAAAATACAAAGGAGACCTGACCAACCAGAAACATCTAGAACCTGGTAATTCAAATACCATTCTGAGCAAATATTTAATCTAGTAACTGGCACTAAATATTAGGCCTCATGGCAGCTCAATATCCACTAAACAAGTTTTAATAACAGGGTAAGCCCACTGTATCCAGAGCAAAGAGAGGCATGCCATGTTTACAGAGCCAAATCATTAACCTTGTCTGTTCTGACTTTAGCCCTCTGAAAGGACTCAGGACTATGGCAGCAAGCAACGAGTTTATTTTCAATGCCTTAAACATCTAGATAGTACCCTGTATTTTACATATTGCTTTTAATAGTTAATATGATAAGTACCAAAGATCAGGCTAAATTCTCTACATGCCTTGGGCTTCCCCGGTAGCTCAGTGGTAAAGAATCTGTCTGCAAATTCAGGAGACAGGGGTTCAATCCCTGGGTCAGGAAGATCCCCTGGAGAAGGAAATGGTAACCCACTCCAATATTCTTGCCTGGAAAATCCCATGGACAGAGGAGCCTGATGGGCTGCAGGCCGTGGGGTTGCAAAGAGTCAGATACGACTTAGCTACTAAACAACAATGACAAATTGTTAATTAATCATTGTAATAGTCTTACAGTCTTATGACTATGCAAGACTTACATATAGTCTTATGACCATGCAAGACCGTACAAAACTTACGACTATAATTTTTTATGATTTTTGAAAATCTCTTCACAGATGGGGAAGCCAAGAGTAAATAGACTGCCTAGGTTCAGTTGCAACGTGTTAAACAGTGATTTCAACCTGTTAGACGATTAAACAGCACATCTTTCCCAGAGACGCATCACATGAGCCCTGTACTCAACTCTGAGATATGCAGGATTCTGCACCCCTGTTTCACAGATGGCAAAGTCAATGTCAGTATATTGCAGGTGACCCACCAAAATACAGGATAATGAGCAGTGGCACCGGACCATGGACTCCGTGTGTAACCCTTTCCTGCACTGCTACTACTCAGGTTTCTTCTGACACTAGTGACGGTGTGTTGTCTACATTTGTGTTTCTGGCTTGGAATTTAACACTATGTGGGTGGCTGCGTTGATCAGGGACCCCTACACACTGCCGCCCACTGCGGCAGGAATGGCATGGGATACCCCCATATACAGCATCTCTGTCCCCGTTCCAGCCCCAGAGTTGTAATAGGCAGAGCTGTTGGCCAGACCTAGGCGAGGGGCTTGGTCTTCAGCACTGCTGCCTTCCCCCTTGTCTGCCTTTTATTTGACAGGGACATTCCTTCCCATTTCAGTTTAGTAGTGCCTTTGTGTTCTTAAGCACCTCCCCCACCATAAAAATAGAAAAGAATCTATGAGTCATTTAGACTTTAGTATGGCTGTCTGTGCCTAACTTTTGCTCTAACTATAAAATGAAAGCCTCTGGAATATCCTGGCTTCCTCCCTGAGAAGAATGAGCTGGGAGTTGGTCTCAACATCAGGATCCCCAGAGACCTATTGCCCAAGACACTTGGGCTGTAGAGTTGTTGCACATCAGGCATCCTGAGCAATGGGACTCTTAGCCTGAGCTCGCTCTCTCTTCTCCCCTTTCTGCTCAAGCCAGAAGGCCTCTACTCTCTTCCAAGTTGTCAGGAAGCCAGGGAATATTCTCCATTTCCCCAGTGATCCACCTCCCAATAGCAGACATCCAGCAATCAGAGTTGGAATACATTGAAGGTGGTCAAATTCTATGGGCAGAGCACCCATATGCTTCTGCTTCAGGCGTCTCGGGTAGTAGAGGGAGGGTGGAGAGCCTTACCTGCTTGAGACTTAGTAAGGGTTTCTGTATCTGTGCATCGAGGATTAAATTATTCATAGCATCAGAGAAGCCCATCCTTACTGATCGTAAAGAATCAACCTGCCAATGCAGGAGACACAGGGTCAGTCCCTGGGTCAGGAAGATCCCTTGGGGAAGGAAAGAGCAACCCCATCCAGTATTCTTTCCTGGAAAATTCCGTGGACAGAGGAGCCTGGCGGGCTACAGTCCATGGGGTCGCAATGAGTCAGACACAACTTAGCAACTAAACAACAACTGATGCATGTGGTAGGTGTGGAGAATTACTAAGAAGAGAAGGAAGTGCTAAGCAATGAGTTTGGCTAAACACAAGTAAGGACTCTTAAGTCATTGTTGTGTGTTAGTCGCTCAGTCATGTCTGACTCTGCGACCCCATGGTCTGTAGCCCACAAGGCTCCTCTGTCCATGAAATTCTCCAGGCAAGAACACTGGAGTGAGCTGCCATTTCCTTCTCCAGGGAATATTCCTGACTAAGGGATTGAACCCAGGTCTCCTGCATTGCAGGCAGATTTTTTGACCATCTGAGCTAAAGGGAAGTCCCAATAGGCACTTACTAATGCCTGATTACAGTACTGCATGATGATTATGCATGTCATTGAATATGTATCAAATAAAGTTTGTCATAAAATTTTTGACAATATTAAGTTTTATTCACATGATCAACCTTCATATTTCATTGCTTATGTGGCACAGTTTTGACTTTAAAAAAAAATCTCGTAAGACACTGTTGCTTTGATGACTGCATTACTTATCCATGAGTCTTGTTTTTCCATTCATTTGGGAGTTTCATATTGCATGGTGATAGTCACTGACTCTGCCTCTAGTTTGCTAGAGGCACAGCAGTTTCACTTGCCCACTTACTGTAGCTGAAATCCCCTCTTGGTGTGAGTTCTCTTGCCATATATTATAGATTAATTCAGTGAACTTTTATTTGATTCCAGCCATGTAACATTCATTGTGCCATGTGAATTTAGATATAGATTAGAAGCTTATCCTGTCCTCAGGGAGCTCATGATCTAGCAGAGAATCATACCACCTTATAGGTGATTGTCCAAAAAGGGAGCAAAAGGGAATACAGGATCATGCATCTTCTGATTCTGTAAGGTGTGGAATAACAAAACTTTTTCTGTATTTGGTTTCCAAATAACATCTCTAAAGCTACCAGCCATCGTGTTGTGCTTTCAGAAATGAGGAGTGTTGTAGGATAGTACTCACTGCATGGCCTTAGCTTTTTGTGCTGGTGGAGAATTTTTAAGTGAAAGTCATTCACTAGTAAAATGTGTTTCCTTTAGCCAAGTACACAGTGGTAGTGCCTTTTTAGAATCCACGTCTAAAGATGTTGTCAAATCCCAGGTCCACTTAACAAAAAGCCAACCAGAAGAACTTTGCTATTCACAACAAAGGCAAAATGCTATCAAGAACCAGGCTTAGTACCACAGGGATGAGAGCCAATTACATTCTTGAAGTTTGTAAGTTTACATGAAAAGGATGTATTGGGAGTGTATTGGGAAGCCAAGCTTGCTGTTGTCAGGTCTTAGAATTACACATGGTAGGAGAAGTCAGGGTCAGGAATGGAATGAAGATGTCAACAGCGGATGAACAAGGGAGACAATTAGTGTTAGCCCAGGGGTCCAGTGAACTCCCAAGGGTTCTAACATGGGTCTGGCAGTGGGCTTGGTATAAGTGTATCTAGATCACCCTTATATCAGAGGTGAGAAAGAGGATAGTGTGGGGAGAATTTAAATAGCTTACTTTTAGCCCTTCTAAAGCATTATATTTTCCTAAATGCCATCCCAGGGACATTCCAGATGATTGTGCGGTTTAAGGCTAGGCTATGGTATATCCATAGCAAATAGAATAGCCCCATAAATAGCAGGGAAATCAAATAATAGCAACCAACTTTGAAACAACTCCATCCTTCCTTTGTTTGTAGCAATGTTAGAAGCAAAATCCCAGCATATAAAAATACATGTATTAGTACATTCTTAAGAAAGAATCTGGGCATGTTACTTTCTCCCTCCATACCAACCAAAGTTATACTAATTAATGAGTGTCCTACATTAGTAGGAATTGTTGCTGCTTACCCACTCCTTCAAGCTAGAACTTTAAGACCATCTTGGAATCCTGCTTGGCTCTCCACACCTAGCAGAGCAGGAACTCTCACTTGTATCTTTTTAAATGCTTTTTAAGCCTCTACCTGCCTTCTCAATACCATGGCCTCTGCTGTGGTCATAGCCCTTTGTGAGATAATACCCTCACTTGTATCTTTTTAAATGCTTCTTAAGTCTCTACAGGGAGAAGGCAATGGCACCCCACTCCAGTACTGTTGCCCGGAAAATCCCATGGATGGAGGAGCCTGGTAGGCTGCAGTCCATGGGGTCGCTAAGAGTCGGACACGACTGAGCGACTTCACTTTCACTTTCCACTTTCATGCATTGGAGAAGGAAATGGCAACCCACTCCAGTGTTCTTGCCTGGAGAATCCCAGGGACAGAGAAGCCTGGTAGGCTTCAGTCCATGGGGTCACACAGAGTCGGACACGACTGAAGCGACTTGGCAGCAGCAAGTCTCTACCTGCCTTCTCAATACCATGGTCTCTGCTGTGGTCATAACCATCTGTGAGATAAAACTCTCACTTGTATCTTTTTAAATGCTTCTTAAGCCTCTACCTGCCTTCTCAATACTGTGGTCTCTGCTGTGGTCATAGCCCTTTGTGAGATCAAATGGGTTTCTTGCTTCTATTCTTGCTTTCTTCAACCCATCTTCCAGAGCCTATGGCTGTGGCTTCTCCTTCTTGCCTAGAGAATGAAATTCAGATGGTTTGTAGCTGGTTCTTGACTCACTGTCCCAGCCTTACCTCCAGTGGACTCTTTGCTGTGCTCTACTCAAGCTTCTCTGAGCTCATTTACATTCTCTGGACATGCCAAACATTTCATATTATTCCTTACCTGTACCCATGCCTCTATTCAACTCACTACCTTACAGAAACTTTACAAAATCCTCCTAGGTGGAATTAATCACTTCTGCACCTGTACTTCAAATGTGAAGGACCCATTGTAGTATTTATCATTTGATTATGGTTATTTAGTTTTCCCTCTTAATTAGCTTTGTAACACCTAGCACAGTAATTGAAACATAGTAGATACTCACACATGGATTTATTTTTAACTTAAAATGAGATGAAGATTTTAGGATGCCAGAATCTCACAGAATTGGCTTGGTTTTTTTTTTTTTTTTTTATCAGAGTTCTTAGTTTCAAGCAGTATAACCAACTCTAGCTCGTTCAAGCAAGAAAGGGATGAATTGAAGACTGTTGGGTTACTTGAAGACATCCCAAGGGGTCCACAGAGACAGATGTTGAGTAATCCAGAAACAGGAAACTGAAAGTGAAATTTGTGCAGTTGTGTCCCACTCTTTGAGACCCCATGGACTATATATACAGTCCATGGAATTCTCCAGGCAGAATACTGGAGTGAGCCTTTCCCTTCTCCAGGGGATTTTCCCAACCCAGGGATCAAACCCAGGTCTCCTGCATTGCAAGTGGATTCTTTACCAGCTGAGCCACAAGGGAAGCCCAAGAATACTGGAGCGGGTGGTCTAAATACTGGAGTGGGTGGTCTATCCCTTCTCCAGTGGATCTTCCTGACCCAGGAATCAAACTGGGATCTCCTGCATTGCAGGAGCAGAATACCAGAAGCAAGAGCAATTCAGAAAATCTCTACAGGGAACCAATGTGCTGCCACCACAGTGTGTGCATTCCTTCAGATGCACCCCCGGTACCTCGAGCCTGACACTAGGCTCAGCTGCTCCCTCTGCAAACTGATGTAGCTCCCAGTGCTGCCACCACCTCAGCCAAAATGGGTTCTCTGAAGTCCACTTTGCCTTAAGTCCTGACAGGAGTCAAGCTCCATCTGATTGGTTGAGCCTGGACCACGTGTCTGAGCCCTAGCTGCAAGGGAGGCTAGGGAAATGAGCATGTGTCTTCCATGTGGTTGTTGGTCTCCATCTCTCACTAAGAGCCATGAGGTAGGGAAATCCCCAGACAAGAAAGTTAGCTCACATGTTGGGGGTTAGGATGGGGGTGAGGGATTTAAGGAAGGTGCAAAAAGAGTGGCATATGTCCTCTAGAATTTTCAAGACACAAAGAACCTAATTAAGAGCTTTCTTTGTTGGTATATCTGAGTCTTAACAACAGCAACAACAACAACAAAAATGGCATGATCAAATTGGGCAATTGGAAGAGAAATGAATAAAGGGGATATTTACAAAGGATGGACAGGGTGTAGAGCAGTACCTCAGGACTAATAACAGTTGTCACCACCCCAGGTCTGAAGGAGTACTCTCTGACGAGAGCCAAGACCACGTAAGAGATGCTGTCTGCCCTGGACGAGCCCTTAGGGAGAGAGCCAGAGGTGTAAATTCCTCGACTCTCCCCCTTCCTTTCCTGCTGAGGCTCCCACTGGCACCACACAGAAACCAGCACCCACAGAGCCCATTCAGGCTGTTCTCAAGCATCAGTCATGAGGGCACCAAGCACATTGGTGAAGGGTGAGAGCACAGCTGAAGAAATGTAGCACCTGAAGCTTAATCAATACATCGCCAGCATTTTTCTTTTCACTTTTTTTAATATCTCCTTTAGGCATGTCACTGTACATTTTCACTGTACACGCCAGCCTTAAAAAGTGTCCTCATATTGAGAAGGAAATTTCCTGCCACTCGCTAGCCTCTGTCTTCTCCTCATTAAAATCTAGCCTTCTAAAGAAAGTAGGTGTAAGAATTGTCATTGAAATGAGTCCCATGCCCCTCAAGAATTTGTGCAATGTAACCCATAATCCTTTTGAAGTATATGGTGACTTGTACAAAAATAACCAGTTCTTGGCTGTTTCCTCTGGAAAAGAATGTTGAGAAGAAAGCATCATCATTGAGTATATTATGGGTTGCTGCTGCTGCTAAGTCACATCAGTCATGTCCAATTCTGTGCGACACCATAGACGGCAGCCCACCAGGCTCCTCTGTCCCTGGCATTCTCCAGGCAAGACTACTGGAGTGGGTTACCATTTCCTTCTCCAATATTATAGGTACCTTCACAGAATACAGGCTTCCTTGATAGCTCAGTTGGTAAAGAATCCGCCTGTAATGCAGGAGACCCCAGTTCGATTCCTGGGTCAGGAAGAGCTGCTGGAGAAGGGATAGGCTACCCACTTCAGTATTCTTGTACTTCACTTGTGGCTCAGCTGGTAAAGAATCCATCTGCAATGTGAGAGACCTGGGTTCAATCCCTGGGTTGATAAGAACCCCTCTAGAGAAGGCAATGGCACCCCACTCCAGTACTCTTGCCTGGAAAATCCCATGGATGGAGGAGCCTGGTGGGCTGCAGTCCACGGGGTCACTAAGAGTCGGACACGACTGAGTGACTTTACTTTCACTTTTCACTTTCATGCATTGGAGAAGGAAATGGCAACCCACTCCAGTGTTCTTGCCTGGAGAATCCCAGGGACAGGGGAGCCTGGTGGGCTGCCGTCTATGGTGTCGCACAGAGTCAGACACGACTGAAGCGACTTAGCAGCAGAAGAGAAAGGCTATCCACTCTGGTATTCAGGCCTGGAGAATTCCGTGGACCATACAGTCCATGGGATCACAAAGAGTCAGACACAACTGAGTGACTTTCGCTCACAGAATATAGAGACTAGTTGTTTTCCATCCTCCCAGAAATCCCTGCTAGGGAATTGAGGTATATCATGAGATTGGGGCTTCCCTGGTGACTCAGATGGTAAAGAATCCACCTGCAATGCAGGAGATCCAGGTTCAATCCCTGGGTTGGGAAGATCTCCTGGAGCAGGGAGTGGCTACCCACTCCAGTATTCTTGCCTGGAGAGTTCCATGGACATAAGGAGCCTGGCAGGCTACAGTCCATGGGGTCACAAAGAGTTGGACACGACTGAGCGACTAACACTTGCACTTTTACGTTTTTTCATGAGATATTTAGATAAATGTAGAGTGTTATTTTTTACTTTAAAAAGTTACATTATCAGAATTCTTACTTTAAAAATGCAAATGATAGAGAAATGTGAGGAGTTAAGGGCAGATGTCATCCTTTCTGTGTGTCCACTTCCTCCTCTGCTCTTCTCTTCACCTATACCCACACCAACATTAGCAGTATGGCAGAAAATAAAAAGGTTTTTTTTCTAATCACATTAAAATGACTGTGTCATCCTAGGTTGTTGAAGGTGAGGTCTTGAAGCAGTATTTACTCTGTCAAGGCCCATGTAGCCTTGAGAGAACATAGAATCTGCATCTCACTCTGTGAGTACAAAAAACCATTTGCAAAATCGCAAACCTGAGCTGTGCCATGCGGCAGCCACTTACAAGGAGTTCCTGAGCTCCTTCTATCCATTTATTTAAGTGCTAATGTAAGTTTCTAACTTGCCAGTTTCCTACCAAAATAGAGATTTGCCTTGTTAATTTTTTTCCTTTTTTTTTTTTTTAAATTTGGATGAAGGACTCTACTGCTAATGAATACTTGAAATCTCTTGGTGTGGTTTTTGGCATTTTTAGACATCAAATACCAAGAGTGTTTGCTGGCCAAGAACAGAATATTTATACTTTTGTTAGGTGTTCAAGAAATAAGTATGGTTGATACTTGATGGGAGCGTAAGAATGCAGGATTACATCAAACATACTGAATTTTCCATGTGGATTTTAGAGATGTGTCTGGAGGACTTTGAAAGCTGCTCACATCTCTCATCCTGTAGAAAGAATTCCCTGACCTGGCCCTCCCTAGTCCTTCCCTTCTCTAATCTGTCAATATCAAAATCCAAAATCTCGCCACTTCTCACATGACGCCCACTACTACCGCAATAGCCCAGCGCCCGCGTCTGTCCCAGGGGTTGTTACTGTGGCCTTCTCCTGTTGTCCCTGCTGCCACCCTCCACCCACCGTGGGCATTTCTCAGTACAGTAGCCATCGTGACCCTTTGGAACTTAAGTCAGATCCTGGTACTCTTCTGCTCAAAACTACGCAGAGGACCCCATCTCAGTCTGAGTGGAAGCCAGGTCCTACAGTGACCACCAGGTCTCTGTACGGTTGCCTTCCCACCCTCCTTATCCCCAAGCTCTCTCCCCCTCCTTTCCTTCTCGCTCACTCATTCCACTCGGGCCTCTTTGCTGTGTTCTTGCTTCAGGGCCCTTGCACTGGCCATTCCCTCTGCCTTGAGGGCACTTCTGAAATCTGGAATATTCACTCTCTCACCTCCATTAAGTAATTGCTCCAGTCTCACCTTCTCAGTGAGCCCTGCTCTGCCTCCTTTTACAATTCTAATCTGACCTCTTCTCCAAATTCAGATTTCCTGTAGCTCCTCTACTTTTTCCACAGGACTTACTACAATCACACTGTGTAATTTACTTGTATATCATATTTCTTGCTTGTATCCTCCATTAGAACAGAAGTCCCACAAGTGTTGGGATCCTTATCTTTTTTTGTTCACTGACATATTCGCAGTGCCTAGAACATTCAGTTCAGTTCAGTTCAGTCACTGAGTTGTGTCTGACTCTTTGCAACCCCATGAATCGCAGCACGTCAGGCCTCCCTGTCCATCACCAACTCCCAGAGTTTACCCAAACTCATGTCCATCAAGTCGGTGATGCCATCCAGTCATCTCATCCTCTGTCGTCCCTTTCTCCTCCTGCCCCCAATCCCGCCCAGCATCAGGGTCTTTTCCAATGAGTCAACTCTTCGCATGAGGTGGCCAAAGTATTGGAGTTTCAGCTTCAGCATCAGTCCTTCCAATGAACACCGAGAACTGATCTCCTTTAGAATGGACTCCTTTAGCTTTAGAATGGTTGGACCTCCTTGCAGTCCAAGGGACTCTCAAGAGTCTTCTCCAACACCACAGTTCAAAAGCATCAATTCTTTGGTGCTCAGCTTTCTTCACAGTCCAAATCTCACGTCCATACATGACCACTGGAAAAACCATAGCCTAGACTAGACAGACCTTTGTTGGCAAAGTAATGTCTCTGCTTTTTGAATATGCTATCTAGGTTGGTCATAACTTTCCTTCCAAGGAGCAAGCATCTTTTAATTTCATGGCTGCAGTCACCATCTGCAGTGATTCTGGAGCCCCCCAAAAATAAAGTCAGCCACTGTTTCCACTGTTTCCCCATCTATTTCCCATGAAGTGATGGGACCAGATGCCATGATCTTAGTTTTCTGAATGTTGAGCTTTAAGCCAACTTTTTCCACTCTCCTCTTTCACTTTCATCAAGAGGCTTTTTAGTTCCTCTTCACTTTCTGCCATAAGGGTGGTGTCATCTGCATATCTGAGGTTATTGATATTTCTCCCGGCAATCTTGATTCCAGCTTGTGTTTCTTCCAGCCCAGCGTTTCTCATGGTGTGCTCTGCATATGAGTTAAATAAGCAGGGTGACAATATATAGCCTTGACATACTACTTTTCCTATTTGGAACCAGTCTGTTATTCCATGTCCAGTTGTAACTGTTGCTTCCTGACCTGCATATAGGTTTCTCAAGACGCAGGTCAGGTGGTCTGGTATTCCCATCTCTTTCACAATTTTCCACAGTTTATTGTGATGCACACAGTCAAAGGCTTTGGCATAGTCAATAAAGCAGAAGTAGATGTTTTTCTGGAATTCTCTTGCTTTTTTGATGATCCAGCAGATGTTGGCAATTTGATCTCTGGTTCCTCTGCGTTTTCTAAAACCAGCTTGAACATCTGGAAGTTCACGGTTCACGTATTGCTGAAGCCTGGCTTGGAGAATTTTGAGCATTACTTTACTAGTGTGTGCTGCTGCTGCTAAGTCACTTCAGTCGTGTCCAACTCTGTGTGACCCCATAGACAGCAGCCCACCAGGCTCCCCCGTCCCTGGGATTCTCCAGGCAAGAACACTGGAGTGCGTCGCCATTTCCTTACTAGCGTGTGAGATGAGTGCAATTGTGCAGTAGTTTGAGCATTCTTTGGCATTGCCTTTCTTTGGGATTGGAAGGAAAACTGACCTTTTCCAGTCCTGTGGCCACTGCTGAGTTTTCCAAATTTGCTGTCATTTTGAGTGCAGCACTTTCACAGCATCATCGCCTAGGATTTGAAATAGCTCAACTGGAATTCCATCACCTCCACTAGCTTTGTTCATAGTGATGCTTTCTAAGGCCCACTTGACTTCACATTCCAGAATGTCTGGCTCTAAGTGAGTGATCACACCATCGTGATTATCTGGGCCGTGAAGATCTTTTTTGTACAGTTCTTCTGTGCCTAGAGCATTGCCTGACACATAATAGGCCGTAAATATTTGTTGAATAAGTGAGAATGTTCTGAATTCCAATGGAAAAGGTTACCAAACTATAACTCAGTGTTGCATAAACTTTCAGTGACGTATTCACCAACAGGCCTCCAAGTGAACAGGGATCTCTTCCCAGTGACCAGAGCATTGCTTCTTCCTCTGCTATGTCCTGGTACTCTGAAGTGAGAAATGATGAGACCTATGTAGCACTTTCCTACCATCAGTAAGACAGCTCAAACATAATAATAGCTTACTATTTATATGATATCTATTGCTTTACATATATTAAGTCATTTAATCTTTACAGAAAACCAGTGAGGTGGGTTTTATGATTTTCTTCATTTTAAAGATGAGGCCAGAGGCGTAAACAGATTAAGAAGTTTGCTTACAGCCAGGTAGTTCATAAGTGTTAAAGATGGGACCAGGATCTAGAGTGGTTTTCTCTAGAATTCATGCTCTAAGCCAGTGCTATGTGATAGAATATTCTGTGATGAAAGAAATTTTCTGTATCTCAGCTGTCCAGTATGGTAGCCTCTCGCTACAAGTGGCTACTGAACATTTGAAATGTGACTTGTGGTCCTGATGAACTGAATATTTAATTGTGTTTTTTTTTTCCCTCCTGCCAGTCTCCTCCCCTCGAGCAACCATCTCTTTGTTCTCTGTATGTATAACTCTGTTTCTTTTTTGTTATGTTCGTTCGTTTGCTTTGATTTTATGTTTCTATAGAAGTGAAATCATACCATGTTTTTCTTTCTCTGACTTATTTCACTTAGCATAGTATCCTCTAGATCCATCTATGTCATTGCAAATGGCAAGATTTCGTTGTCTTTTTGTGGTTGAATAACAGTCCACCATAATAGTTTGAAATCAGGGCGCATGCTGTCTCCAGCTTTGTTGTTCTTTTTCAAGATGATTTTGGCTATCCAGAGTCTTTTTACACATTTTATAATGATTTGTTCTAGTTCTATGAAAAATGGTATTGGTATTTTGATGGAGATTGCATTGAATGTGTATATTGCCTTGCTACCATCATCATTTTAACAATATTAATTCTTCAAGTCCTAGAACATGATCTGTCTTTCCATCTGTTTGTTTCATCTTCAGTTTCTTTCACTATTGTCTTATAGTAAGCAGGTGCACATCTTTTACCTTCTCAAATTTATCCCTAGCTAGGTATTTTATTCTTCTTGATGGGATTGTTTTCTTAATTTCTCTTTCTGATAGTCTGTTGTTAGTGTATAGAAATGCAACAGATTTCTATATGTTAATTTCATATCCTGAATCTTTACATTAACTGTAAAGTTTACATTCATTGATGAATTCTGTTTGATTTTTGGTGGCATCTTTAGCATTTTCCATGTGTAATATGATGTAATCTGCAAACAGTGACAGTTTTACTTTTTCCTTTCCAATTTGTGTTCCTTTTATTTCTTTTTCTTGTCTGATTGCTATGACTAGGACTACCAATACCATTTTGAATAAAAGTGTCAAGAGTGGGTATCCTTATCTTGTTCCTGATCTAAGAGAAAATGCTTTCAGCTTTTTACTGTTGACTATGATGTTAGCTCTGGGCTCGTCACATATGACCTTTACTATGTTGAGGTATGTTCCCTCTGTATTCACTTTGTTGAGATTTTAAATTATAAATGGGTTTTACATTTTGTCAAAGTTTTTTCTGAATCTATTGAGATGATCATATTTTTATTCTTCAGCTTTTTAATGTGGTATATTGCACTGATTTGTGGATATTAAATGATCCTTGCATCCCTGGGATAAATCCCAGTGGCTCATGGTGTGTGATCCTTTTAAGGTATTGTTGAATTCAGTTTGGTAATATTTGGTTGAGGACTTTTGCATTGGCAAAATCCCTATGTCCATTGGCAATATTGGCCTGTAATTTTCTTTTTTGTAGTGTCTTTATCTGGTTTTGTTTTCAGGGTGATGCTGGCCTCATAGAATGTGTTTGGAAATGCTCCATTCTCTGCAATGTTTTTTTTAAATAGCTTAAGAAAAATAGGTGTTAATTCTTCTCTAAATATTTAGTAGAGTTCACCTGTGAAGGCATCTGGTCCAAGACTTTTGTTTGTTAGGTGTTTATTGATTACTGATTCAACTTCATTACTGATAATTGATCTGTTTATAGTTTCTATTTCTTCCTTATTCAGTCTTGGAAAATTGTGCATTTCTAGGAACTTGTCCATTTCTTCTAGATTGTCCGTTTTATTGATGTATACCTGTTTATAGTACTCTCTTGTGGTCCTTTGTATTTCTGTGGTGTTGTAATCAACATGTTCTTTTTCACTTCTGATTTTGTTGATTTGGGCCTTCTCTCTGTTTTTCTTGATGAATCTGGCTAAAGTTTTATCAATTTTCTTTATGTCTTCAAAGAACCAGCTCTTAGTTTCATTGACCTTTTCTATTGTTTTTGTAGTCTCTTTTTTATTCCTGCTCTGATCTTTATCATTTCTTCCTATCTGCTAAGTTTGGGTTTTGTATTCACTTTTAATTAAATTTAAATAAAAGCGTGTTGTTAATGTACTGGACAGTTGAGCTCTAAACCACTTATAATAGTGCCTCTTAGATGTAACTGTCAGAGTGGCAAAGATTTCTTTAACTCTTTGTTAATAACTGTTGTTTAAGGATCCATCTCTGTGGGATTCCATGAAATGATGCAACCCATGAACTTGATGTCTTCCAAACAATGACATCCATAACTTATGAAATGAATGCCTCTCTTATTTCAAAGCTCTCTCAGACAAGAACAAAAAAAAGAGTGTTGTCCAAATGCATTATGTTCTTTTTTGTTGTAAAAAAGTGGTGGATCAAAATGTTCTGACTCTAATTTTTCCTTATTTAAGAGCATAATTGTGTAAGATAAAAATAAAGAGAAACTAATGACAAAAGATAGATCATGACACCACAGGTTCAGCTAAAAATCACAGTCACATTTCTATTGATTTTTGAATTACTTCTTTTATTTTTGAAATTTGAAAAAATATAAAACTAATTTTTTAAAAGGGAGAAAGGCTACCAGAGATAATTCCACCACCTGAAATTAATCACTGGCATATTTGATCTAGTCTTCTTTATATGTATATATTTTTGCACTATACAAATTATATATGAGTAAATTCTCCCTTTACAAATAGCATCTTATTAAATTAAATCACCCTTTGCATATCCATCCAACTACAGTCTTCTTTCCTTACTTTTCAGAAGTAAACACTATTCTGAACTTGGTGTGTATCCTTCCAGTCATTTCATATAGTTTTACATATATATACATATGCATATACTTGGAAACACATAAGATTATTTGCATGGATTTTTGACATTAATGTAAATAATATCACACTGTATTTTGTTCTACAACTTTTTTCATTTTTATCATTGCTTTTTAGCTTCATGCATTTTTGCTACATTTAAATCCATATTAGTGTCCCTAACTATTAAATCAAATGAACATACCACAGGTTAGCTACCCATTCCCTTGCTAATGGATATTTAAGTTACATCCAGTTTATTTCAAATAATGCTGCAACCACTGTCCTTACCCCTATCCTCTAGTGCATCAACACAAGTGTTTCTCTGGGACAGACAATTTTAAAATCACAGAATTTGCTTATTTTCTCTTTCACTTAGGTACTTAATACTTCCAAACTGTGCCATTTATAACTCCCACCAGGTCAATCAAAGCATTCGTTTTCCCACACTTACATCAACATCTGATATTGACCAACTTAAAAATTTTGTTCATCTGAGATAGGTAGCTTCTTGTGGTTTCAATTTGTGTTCCCATAATTACTAGTGAGGTTTCTCATCCTTCCATGTTCATTATCCACTTGAAATTCCTTTTCTTTGACAGTCTTGAATATATCATTTATGGTTTTTCCCTATTGAGTTGTTTATCCTATTGACTTGGGGCTTCCCTGGTGGCTCAGCTGATAAAGAATCTGCCTGCAATGCAGGAGACTCCAGTTTGATTCCTGTGTTGGGAAGATCTACCAGAGAAGAGTTAGGCTATCCACTCCAGTACTCTTGGGTTTCCCTCGTGGCTCAGTTGGTAAAGAATCCACCTGCAATGTAGGAGACCTGGGTCCAGTCCCTGGGTTGGGAAGATCTCCTGGAGAAGGGAAGAGCTACCCACTCCAGTATTCTCGACTGGAGAATTCCATGGATACAGTCAGTGGGGTCGCAAAGAGTTGGACACAACTGAGTGACTTTGACTTTTCCTATTGACTTTTAGAAGTTGTTTGTAATTTCTGGTTAACAAGACTTCATTTACTAAATATTAAATGTTATGACTTCATTTACTAAATATTAAATGTTATTAATATTTACTCCCTATTTATAACTCTTTTTTGCCCTTTTATGATTTATTTTGTCATGTAGGTGTTTTAAGTTTTAGTACAGTGGCTTTTAACAAGCTTTCCTCATTCTTATTGAACCATTTGTAAGTTTTACTAGATCTTCATGTGTTAAGTTCTAGGAAAAGAAAGGAAAGCTGACATGTATGACTTGGTGATTTATTGGCTGGCTGCCATTTCTAGGAAAAGAATGTTGTCTTCTGAATATTTCTACCATTTTCCTTAAGGGACAAAGTTCATTTTTATGTCTTTGTGAATGTTGTGGTAATTATTTTTTTATATTTAATAATAAAATCTTGACAGTGGTAAAATCCTTGTAATAGATTTTTTTAAAGCAAGAATTGATTTTGCCTTTCATTGTATACTTTTAAAAGAGTGCTTTTTTCTAGGCTCTTTTCCTCTTTTTATTTTCTAGTTATTGGGTTCAGCTATTTATAATTATGCCAAAAGTGATTTTAGATGTTTAAAAATTATTTTAAATAATGCCCCTCTTTAGACAGAAATCATACATAAATCATACCGACTGGAACCAGTCTGCCGGGTTTGAATCCCAGCTCTACCACTTCTTACCTAGAAAACTTAGGCAAATCACTTTTACCCTTTGAGTCTCAGTCTCCTCATCTGTAAAAGGAGGTCATATAGCACAAACCTCTGGGGACCAGTGCGAAGATTAAATGAGCCGTAACCCATCAGAGCATCCTAGAGCAGTGGTTGGCACAGAGAGCGTATGCTACAGATAAGGACAGGCATTGTCCCTCAAGTATTTTAAGATTCTTTTTATTTTACTATATTCTGTTTTTTAAATGTTTTAAAAATTTATTTAAAATTGAAGTGTAATTGCTTTACAGTGTTATGTTCATTTCTGCTTTACAACACGAATTAGCTCTAAGTATACATAGATGCCCTCCCTCTTGAACCTCCCTTCCACCCCTCCATCCCAGCCCTCTCGGTCATCACAGAGCTGAGCTCCCTGTGCTGTACAGCAGCTCCCCACTAGCTATCTGTTTTACACATGGTGGTGTATATATGGCAGTGCTGCTCTCTCTCAATTCATCCCACCGTCTGCCTTCCCCTGTTACGATTCTTATAATGAGGAAAAGCACTGTACATTTAATGCTCTCTGGAAAGTATACTGAAGTTAAAGAGCAGCTCATTTCTCTCATTGTTATGTTATATGCCAGTAGCAATACACAAAAACAGACAAACACTGCTGAGAGCAACTGATCAATGCAGAACTATCGTTTATAGATTCTCCATGGCACACCTTTAACCACCCAAGCTCAGAGTTTGCCTTCTCCAGACACTTAATAACAATTTAAAAACCAAAAAAAAAACCCACAAAAGATATAACCTTGAATCACATCTCTCAAACTCTGGTTCTTTACAAGTGTAACTATATGGTTATCTGTGTAAAAATGTGTTCACTTCCTCCCCCACTAGTCTGTAAGCTCCATGAAGTCCAAGGCAGTGTAGATACCAAATATATATTGGTTGAATTCACTTATTAATACGTATTGAGTCAGTTTGGGTGGATTCTTTGTTCTTATCAAATGCTGTGTAATTTGTTCTGCCCACTGTCCCTGGCCAGATGCCCTTCCACAAGCTTCCCAGAATGCTGGGTTGAGTGAAGGAGCCAAGTTTGAGACCTGGCCCCCCACAGATTGACCAGTAATTGACATAACCTCCTAACACTTCAGCTTTTTCAACTATAGATATGTGAGATAAAAATATAAGGCTTTTAAATGGTGAAAGTGGAATTTCATCAGAAATTCCTTTGAGGACTGCACTGGATATTAAAATGAAGACTGGTGTATACATATGACAAAATATGAACTTGAAGTATTTTATTTTTGCAATTTACACTCTCTCCTTGCCTTGGTAAATCATTTGGAAACAAGCCCCCCTCTCCCCACCCTCCCCAGCTCCTCATTCAAGAATGATGGCAATGCTGAGCTGTGATGTTTTCAGAAGTGTTTTCTGAGCACTGGCAGCTGAACTGAAAGCATCCTCTCTATTTTGTTCTTGGTACCGCATATGGAATATCTGTCTCACCTGTTAACCCCCTAGCAGAAAATCCACCTGCCAAACAATAGCTTGCAAACACAGCTCGGCACTTGGTGCGTGAGGCATAAAGGAGTCAGTGGGCAGGGCATGGGGTCAGCCTTCTGTTGGGGGCAGCCTGTTTCTGTTGGCACGTTCCTTTTGTGAAGGGTGTAGTCCTTGTTCTACAGTCTGTACAGGCTGCACATCATCTGTTTACTTTCCATCCTTGAACTAAGGGGTATTTTCCCCCAGCCATGAATGGGTTGGTGCGAGCGGAGCTTCTCCTGCTGAGGGACTCACTTCTGCACTGAGTCCCCTTTGTTAATCTTTTGCAAAATAAGGCAGTCTTCTGTTGAAGAGAAAGCAATCATTAATTTTTCATAAGAGCAGCAAAGTTGTGAATAGCGGAGGACCTCTTGAATAAAGAGCTTAGAGGTTCCAAAGAGAGACAAATAACAAAGCCCAGGGGAAAAAGGAAAAGTATATTTTTTCTAATACTATTTATCATCCTCCTCCCACCCCATCTGCCCTGTTAAGAAGAAAGAAGCCATTTATGCAAGCTAACAGTTCTTCAAATCTCATGAACCTTAATTTTAATCCTTATCAATGCCTTTTTAAATGAATAATACAGTGACCTTCAGCTTTGTCCTATGTTATGTGAGGCTGATTCGTAAAGACGGCTTTAGTTTTTTAAATTAAGGCAGAAGCTCTATGTATTCTACTCAATTCTAGCATTAGAGTTATCCCAAGTGTGGCATTTATGTTCTTTTTCTTCTTTGCTATAAATAAATATCAAAGTAGGAAGGCCCATGTGAACTCTACAAGGAATAATAAACTAAAATAATATGGCATTGATTTTGTTCAGGGTGTCTAAATGCATTTTTATGATTGTGTATGTTTATAGCTTCTTCACACAAGTGACATGAATTCTGGGCAATTAAAAAGGACATGAATTTCAAGACATTTAGGAAGAGGATCTGCTTTCTAATAGCTCTGCATTTTACCAAGGAAAAACGCTGCAGATTTCAGACCTCCACCTTGTAGAATTGCTGCCATTTTGTATTGTTTTACAATATTATTACCGGGAGACCACATTAGGGAGCTTTATCTTGCCTGCTGAAGTGCTGGGTGTGGATATAACAATTTAATACAGAAGTAGAGGGATTCCTTTACACTGCATGTGTATTTTCTTTTTGAACTTTCACCCATCAAGGGTTCTTGGACTGCAGCTTTGGGTCTTGTTAGTGAGGTGGGCTTCCCGGATGGCTCAGCAGGCAAAGAATCCACCTGCAATGCAGGAGACGTGGGTTCAATCCCTGGGTCAGGAAGATCCCCTGGAGGAAGATATGGAAACCCACTCCCGTGTTCTTGCCTGAAAAACTCCATGGGCAGAGAAGCCTGGTGGGCTACAGTCCATGGGGTCGCAAAGGGTCAGACATGACTGAGCGACTGAGCACCTGCAGCAGTGAGGTCTCAGCCTTTTGTCATGTTGAGTGAAGAAGACATGGGCCCCAGGAACTGGGGGCCCTGCAAGGTTACAGAGAGAATCCCTTCCTAAAGGAAGGGACCCCCACATGGACTCCTTCCTCATCGTGAATTAAGATGATTTTCTCATAAATTTCAATAAAAAGCATCGACACTCCCTGCTCTGCTGCCCTCCCTTCCTGGCCTTTCTCTCCGTCCTTCGTACGGGATTGCTAAGAAGTGATCCTTCTCAACGTTTTTTTTTTTTTTTTTTTTTGGTATTATCTAGATTATTCAGATCAGATCAGAACAGATCAGTCACTCAGTCGTGTCCAAGTCTTTGCGACCCCATGAATCCCAGCACGCCAGGCCTCCCTGTCCATCACCAACTCCCGGAGTTCACTGAGACTCACGTCCATTGAGTCAGTGATGCCATCCAGCCATCTCACCCTCTGTCGTCCCCTTCTCCTCCTGCCCCCAATCCCTCCCAGCATCAGAGTCTTTTCCAATGAGTTAACTCTTCACATCAGGTGGCCAAAGTACTGGAGTTTCAGCTTTAGCATCATTCCTTCCAAAGAAATCCCAGGGCTGATCTCCTTCAGAATGGACTGGTTGAATCTCCTTGCAGTCCAAGGGACTCTCAAGAGTTATTCAAGTAATACATAAATATCAACTCCTTAAAACATTACAGATAAGTTGAAGTCACCTTGGACCCCTACCACCAATACAGGTTCCTCCCACTCTTGTAGGAAGCACAGTCAGTTTAGTCTGTATCCTCTGAAATGGTTTTCATACTTTCAAGTGAAGTACCTGTGATTCAGTAGCATTAAACCAACTAGACAGCATTGTTTTTAAAAGATTTTTCCCCCACGTCAGTATAATATTGTATGTATCTTTCTGTAACTAGCTTTTTTACTCATTAATATTCCTTGGAGAT
The DNA here is from genome assembly GCF_055505025.1 of Bos grunniens. NCBI lineage: Eukaryota > Metazoa > Chordata > Mammalia > Artiodactyla > Bovidae > Bos > Bos grunniens. The sequence goes on from NC_141182.1 coordinate 17,918,446, forward strand.
CTTTCCATGTTGATTAATATAGATCGACTTCTCATTAATATAGACCTAGCATCTTGTGGTGTGTGCCTGTGCTATAGCTGTTTAGCTTTTCTGGCATACAGGGGCATTTGATTGTTTTTCCAGTTTTCCACTATTAAAAATGCTGCGATAGTATATGACTTATTGGGCACAGAAGCACTTCTCTAGGTTTATTCTTGCTGGGCCAGAGCATATGCACATTCTACAGTTAGGGCCAACTTGTTCTCCAAACTGGAGGTACCAATTTACATTTTAGCCAACAAGGGATGAGGGTTGGTGTTTTCCTGCATCTTCACTAACTCTTAGCATTATCAGACATTAAAATGTGTGCTACTTTAATGGGTGCAAAATAGTGTCTAATTATTTAAATGTACATTTCTCTTTTTTCTAATGAGATTTAACCATTTGTTATATGTTTGTTGGTTATTGGCATCTCCTCATTATAACTGGAACATCCCACGGACAGAGGAGCCTGGTGGGCTACAGACCATGGGGTCGCAAAGAGTCAGACATGACAGAGCGACTTCACTTTCACTTTTCACTTTCATGCATTGGAGAAGGAAATGGCAACCCACTCCAGTGTTCTTGCCTGGAGAATCCCAGGGACAGGGGAGCCTGGTGGGCTGCCGTCTATGGGGTCGCACAGAGTCGGACACAACTGAAGCAACTTAGCAACTTAGCAACAGCATTATAATTTGCTTATTCCAACACTTCGACCCAATTGGGTCATTTGTCTTACTGATTTGTAAAAGATTGTGTGTGTGTGTGTGTATAACATAAATATACACAATATACTGTATTGTAATCTTGTATCTGTTAAATATGTTGCGATTTTCCAGAACATGGTCTGTGTTTTCAATTCCTTTGTGATATCTTCTTGTCACCATTTTTTTGTATGTGACTTATTTTTCTCAGTATTGTTTTTCTTTTCTTCAGACTTCCTTGTAAACATCAGTGATCACCATCCTGAGCTTACTGTTTGCTGGTCGTGTGTGTGTTAGTCGCCTCAGTCGTGTCTGACTCTCTGTGACCCCATGGAGTATAGCCTGCCCGGTTCCTCTGTTCGTGGATATTCTCCAGGCAAGAATACTGGAATGGGGTTGCCATTTCCTCCTCCAATGCTGGTTACGTTTACTAATAATCATATTCAAGTGAGGTTTAGAGCTGAAACTTCCACGGTGACCTTGTTGCCATCCACCATCCACAGCTGTATGAAAGGCTCATGTGGGAAAGAAAAGTGACTGGGACTAGAATCTCTTTGCAGCTGCCTAGCTTTGATGTGAAACTTCTCTTCTACATGTTTATCTCGGTTGAGGGCTTAAAGTTTGAGGCAACATATATGTGGAGTTAGTGCAATTGTGGGAGTTTTTCTTTAAGTGTAATTGGAAAGGGAAAACAACAGCTCAGCAGTTTACCTGCCATCTACTTTTCAGAAACCCACAATTCCCAAGGCTGTATTCTGGGTTTTATTGTACACTTCAAATTGGGGTATATCTCACAACAGCTGTATTTAATTGGGAGATTATTAAAAAGCATGAGCAGATTCAGGGTTTTTCACCCAGAAAATGCTGTTCATGTTCGGCCTAAATGAGGCCATTCTTCCCTTGTTTCTCTGCCCTGCAAGGAGCCACATGAAGAAGGTAAACTGGGGCAGAGCTTCCTAGCCTGGAGTTCCCCAAACCTCGGTGATTTGGAAAACGCCTTTACAGATACTGCCATGATTTCATCCTATGCTGTTATTTACTCAACATTCTTCTTAAATCACCTTCTTTTTAATTGTAAATAACTTTATTTAAAAGGATAAATTTTACCTTTGTCTCCACCACAAATGTTTCATTTGTCACATGTAAAAGACAGTAGCTATGAAAACAAAGTGCAGTAATTTTTTTTAGATTTTTTTGTTTTGACATAGACCATTTTTAAAGTCTTTATTGAAGTTGTTACAATATTGCTTGTTTATTTTTTTTTAACGTTTTGGCTTTTGGCCTTGAGGCATGTGAGGCATTAGCTCTCTGACCAGGGATCGACACCCTCTGAATTAAAAGGTGAAATCTTTGCCACAGAACCACCAGAGAAGTCCCAAGCACGGTAATTTTGTAGTGATGGAAAGTTCTGTGTCTGAGGTCTGCTATCTGTCGTCTAAAAGGGAGATTTAGTAACTATTACAGAAAGGTGTTAAATACATAATGGTACTAAGATTTTCTCTTGTTGTCAACAGAATAAAGAGAAAATTGAAAATGGAATACATTTCTTTAGTTTGGGAGAGAGCATATGACATTCTCTACCACCCACTTTGCTAGTAATTCTGAAGTCAAGTTGTCTCTTTCTCCAAAATACTTCCTTTGTCCCATCTCCCCTTGGCGTGCATTTGACTGAGCACATCATCTCAGGATGAGCTGATTGATGCACAGAGCTTGGGTATGAGGTCACTGCTCTGTATCCAGATCGTACACTCTAGATGGTTTAGCTTGGTCATAGACCAGTCAGCCTCATATATAAGGACTGTTCCATCAGAGTCGTACCCCAGCAAGTCTGTTTATCAAGGGACCACGAGAGGGGGCTGAGGGGAGAGAGACAGACAGACAGAGAGGGAGAGAAGAAATACATTCTGTGGAGTCCATGCATATTTTATGAAGAAAACAACTGCTTACTGGCAGTAACATAGGCTGTAATGGCCATATTTTGAAAAGTGCAGCAATGTTAGTCTAGAATTCACTTACCTTGCTTTGGGCTCTGATGTCAGCATGTATCCAGTGTATTTTTAAGCTCATATTTTGAAATCATGCATACGGTTTTAAAAATTAAGTGATACAAATAAGACTTTTAAATGATTGTATTTGTTTTCTACCCCATCATCCTCTTCCTCCAATCATACTCCCCAAGGCAGCCAGTTTTAACCCGTCCTATTTACAGGCCTTCTGGTGATAAGCTCCATATTTCTGTATAATCAGTTCAGCTCAGTCAGTCAGTCATGTCCAACTCTTTGCAACCCCATGGAACACCAGGCTTCCTGGTCCGTTACCAGCTTCCAAAGTTGGCTTAAACTCATGTCCATAGTCAGTGATGCCATCCAACAATCTCATCCTCTGTCATCCCCCTCTCCTCCTGCCTTCAATCTTTCCCAGCATCAGGGTCTTTTCCAATGAGTCAGTTCTTCACATCAGGTTGCCAAAGTATCGGAGCTTCAGCTTCAGCATCAGTCCTTCCAATGAATATTCAGGACTGATTTCCTTTAGGATTAATTAGTTTGATCTCCTTGCAGTCTAAGGGACCCTCAAGAGTCTTCTCCAATACCACAGTTTAAAAGCATCAGTTCTTTGGCAATCAGCTTTCTTTATAGTTCAACTCTCACATCCATACGTGACTACTGGAAAAACCATAGTTTTGACTAGACAGATCTTTCTTGGCAGACTAATGTCTCTGCTTTTTAATATGCTGTCTAGGTTTGTCATAGCTTTTCTTCCAAGGAGCAAGCATCTTTTCATTTCATGGCTGCAGTCACCATGTGCAATAATTTTGGAGCCCCCCAAAATAAAGTCTCTCACTGTTTCCATTGTTTCCCCATCTATTTGCCATGAAGTGATGGGACCGGATGCCATGATCTTAGTTTTTTGAATGTTGAGTTTCAAGCCAACTTTTTCACTCTCCTCTTTCACTCTCATCAAGAGGTTCTTTAGTTATTTTTTTGCTTTCTGCCATAAGGATGTCATCTGCATACCTGAGGTTATTGATATTTCTCCCGGCAATCTTGATTCCAGCTTGTGCTTCTTCCAGCCCTGCATTTCACATGCTATCCTCTGCATATAAGTTAAATAAGCAGGGTGACAATATACAGCCTTGACATACTCCTTTTCCTATTTGGAACCAGTCTGTTGTTCCATGTCCAGTTCTAACTGTTGCTTCCTGACCTGCATACAGATTTCTCAGGAGGCAGGTCAGGTGGTCTAGTATTCCCATCTCTTTCAGAATTTTCCAGTTTACTGTGATCCACACAGTCAAAGGCTTTGGCATGGTCAATAAAGCAGAAATAGATGTTTTTCTGGAACTCTGTTGCTTTTTCCATTATCCAGCGGATGTTGGCAATTTGATCTCTGGTTCCTCTGCCTTTTCTAAATCCAGCTTGAACATGTGGAAGTTCACAGTTCACGTACTGTTGAAGCCTGGCTTGGAGCATTTTCAGCATTGCTTTACTAGCATGTGAGATGAGTGCAATTGTGTGGTAGTTTGAACATTCTTTGGCATTGCCTTTCTTTGGAATTGGAGTGAAAACTGACCTTTTCCAGTCCTGTGGCCTCTGCTGAGTTTTCTGTATATTATGCTCATACTTTTATTTAGTGATTTACCACCTTTAAACAACATCTGTCAGCTTCTTGCTGTGTTAGATGAGTGTTTAATTAGTGCCATCACAACTTCCCTTTTGCTCTTGCTTCATTATATTTTGGCTGTTGAGAATTCTAATGCCAATCTGATTTTAAGTCCTGTATGGGTGATCTATTTATTCCCTGTAGAAGCTTTCAGGATTCTCTCTTCACCTTTACGGTTCTGAAATTTCACTGTGATGTACAGATTTTAATGAATAAGTGTTTCAGATTTTCTTAAAGATGTCAATTCAGCAATCTTCGGTAATTTCTTAATACTTTCTATCTTTTCATGGTGTTTTGAAATTTCAATTTCTGATGATTCATTGTTAGCTTATACAAATAAAATTGATGTTTGCATAGTGATCTCATATCTTGCAACATTGTTAAACTCACTTGTTAGTTATAGAAGCATTTTTGTACAGTATGCTGGATTTTCTACACTGACAATCATGTTATCTGTAAATAAAGACAATTTTACTTCATCTTTCCAAACTAGCCTTTTCTTTCTTTTGTAAAAGTCACTTCAGGCATGTCTAACTTTGTGACCCTATGCACTATAGCACTCCAGGCTCCTCTGTCCATGGGATCCTCCAGGGAAGAATATTGGAGTGGGTTGCCATGCCCACCTCCTGGGGATCTTCCCAACCTGGGGATCAAACCCATGTCTCTTTTGTCTCCTGCATTGGCAGGTGACTTCTTTACCACTAGTGCCACCTGAGAAGCCCAATACAAGCATTTTTTTGTACATCATATTGGATTTTCTACATTGACAATCATGTTATCTATAAATAAAGACAGTTTTACTTTTTCTTTCCAATCCAGCTTTTTATTTCTTTTCCTTACCTTATTCTTTTGGCCAGGAGCCCCCATGAACTATTGAACAGTAGTGAGAGTGGATGTCTTTGTCTCATTTCTGATCTTAGAGGAAAACATTCACTCTGTTACTGTTAAGTATGATGTTCAGTTCAGTCGCTCAGTCGTGTCCGACTCTGCGACCCCATGAATCGCAGCACGCCAGGCCTCCCTGTCCATCACGAACTCCCAGAGTTTACCCAAACTCAAGTCCATCAAATCAGTGATGCCATCCAGCCATCTCATCCTCTGTCATCCCCTTCTCCTCCTGCCCCCAATTCCTCCCAGCATCAGGGTTTTTTCCAATGAGTCAACTCTTCGCATGAGGTGGCCAAAGTATTGAGTTTCAGCTTCAGCATCAGTCCTTCCAATGAACACCCAGGACTGATCTCCTTTAGGATGGACTGCTTGAACCTCCTTGCAATCCAAGGGAATCTCAAGAGTCTTCTCCAACACCACAGTTCAAAAGCATCACTTCTTCGGCACTCAGCTTTCTTTACAGTCCAACTCTCACATCCATACATGACCACTGGAAAAACCATAGCCTTGATTAGACGGACCTTTGTTGGCAAAGTAGTGTCTCTGCTTTTGAATATGCTGTCTAGGTTGGTCATAACTTTCCTTCCAAGGAGTAAGCGTCTTATAATTTCATGGCTGCAATCACCATCTGCAGTGATTTTGGAGCCCAGAAAAATAAAGTCTGACACTGTTTCCACTGTTTCCCCATCTATTTCCCATGAAGTGATGGGACCAGATGCCATTATCTTAGTTTTCTGAATGTTGAGCTTTAAGCCAACTTTTTTGCTCTCCTCTTTCACTTTCATCAAGAGGCTTTTTAGTTCCTCTTCACTCTATGCTATAAGGGTGGTGTCATCTGCATATCTGAGGTTATTGATATTTCTCCCGGCAATCTTGATTCCAGCTTGTGCTTCCTCCAGTCCAGCGTTTCTCATGATATACTCTGCATATAAGTTAAATAAGCAGGGTAACAATATATAGCCTTTACATACTCCTTTTCCTATTTGGAACTAGTCTGTTGTTTCATGTCCAGTTCTAACTGTTGCTTCCTGACCTGCATATAAGTTTTGCAAGAGGAAGGTCAGGTGGTCTGGTATTCCCATCTCTTTCAGAATTTTCCACAGTTTATTGTGGTCCACACAGTCAAAGGCTTTGGCATAGTCAATAAAGCAGAAATAGATATTTTTATGGAACTCTCTTGCTTTTTTGATGATCCAGTGGATGTTGGCAATTTGATATCTGGTTCCTCTGCCTTTTCTAAAACCAGCTTGAACATCTGGAAGTTCACGGTTCACATATTGCTGAAGCCTGGCTTGGAGAATTTTGAGCATTACTTTACTAGCGTGTGAGATGAGTGCAATTGTGCGGTAGTTTGAGCATTCTTTGGCATTGCCTTTCTTTGGGATTGGAAGGAAAACTGACCTTTTCCAGTCCTGTGGCCACTGCTGAGTTTTCCAAATTTGCTAGCATATTGAGTGCAGCACTTTCACAGCATCATCTTCCAGGATTTGAAATAGCTCAACTGGAATTCCATCACCTCCACTAGCTTTGATCGTAGTGATGCTTTCTAAGGCCCACTTGACTTCACATTCCAGGATGTCTGGCTCTAGATGAGTGATCACACCATTGTGATTATCTGGGTCATGAAGCTCTTTTTTTTTCAATGTTAGCCTATATTTTTTCATTTATCATATTGGGGAAGTTCCCTTTATTTCTTAATTCCTTTATTGAGAGCTCTTACCAGAATCTATGTTAGATTTTATCAAAGCCTTTTCTTTATCTAGTAAGATGAAAGTGAAAGTGAAGTTGCTCAGCTGTGTCCCACTCTTTGCAACCCCATGGGATGTAGCCTACCAGGCTTCTCCGCCCATGGGATTTTTCCAGGCAAGAGGTCGCCATTTCCTTCTCCAGGGAATCTTCCTGACCCAGGGATTGTAGCCGGGTCTCCCACTTTGCAGGCAGACGCTTTACCATCTGAGCCACCACTTTTGAGATGACCATATGTTTTTTCATTACAGCTTGTTAACAGTGGATTCTAGTGGTTAATTTTTTAATAGTAAACAACTTTGCTTTCCTAGGATAAACTCTACTTTATCATGTATATTATACTTTTTATGTATTATTGCCTTTGACTTACTAAAATTTTGTTTAGAATTTTTCTACGTTTGTGAAGGATATTGTTCTGTTTTCTGTGGTTGTAATGTCTTTGTCTAGTTTTGGTGTTGGGGCAATGCTGACCGCAAAGAATAAATTGGAAAATATTACCTCCTTTCCAATTTCCTGAAAGAGTTGTGTAGCGTTGACATTATTTCTTTCTTAGTGATTTATATAATTAGCTAGTAAAGAAGCCATATGGCCTGGACTTTTCTTCATAGGAAGATTTTTTTATTATTATTAAAAATGTCTTTAATAGGTACAGGGCTATTAGTTTATCCATTTCTTCTTGAGTGGGTTTTAATAATTTTTTGTCTTTAAAGGAATCCATCCATTTCATCTGAATTGTCAGATTTGTTGGCTTAAAGTTCTTGACAATATCCCCCTGATTATCTTTTTAGCATCTGTAGAGTATATAGTGATGTCAGTTCTCTTAGTCCTGTTATTGGCAGTTCTGTCTTCTCATTTTTTTTTTTTTCTGAAAAGACTGTCTACAGGTTAATCAATTTTATTGACCTTTGCAAAGAACCAGCTTTGAGTCTCATTGGGTTTTTTTTTCTATTGTTTTTCTTTTTTCCTGTATTATTATGGTTTTGTGTTCCTATCTTTATTATTTCCTTCCTTCTATATACTTAAATTTTAACTTGCTCTTTCTTTAAGTTTTTTAAAGGAAGAAACTGAGAGTTTTCTTCCTTTCTAACACAGGCAGCTGGTACTATAAATTTACCCCTAGGTACTGTTTTAATGGCATCTCTAAATTCTGATATGTTGTTATTTTAATTTATATTCAGTTAAAAATATTTTTTAAATTCCCTTTTGAATTCATCCTTGGCCCATGAGTTATTATAAGTATGTTATTTCCTTTCCAAAATATGAATATTTTCTAGAGATCTTTCTGTTGTTGATTTTTTAACTTAATTCCATTATCATAGAGAATATACTTTTGTGTAATGGAATCCTTTTTAATGTACTGAGCTTGTTTTATGGCCCAAAATATGGTCTGTCCTTGTAAGTGTCCATGTGAAATGAAAAGGATGTTTATTCTGCTGTTGTTGGGTCAAATGTTCTGTGGTGTGAATTAAATAAGTTTTTTGAAAGTGTTGATTAGATATTCTATTTCCTTGTTGATTTTTTTGTCTATTTGGTCTATATATCATTGGCCAAAGTACCTTTGATACAGGAGTATCAAAGTACCTTCCTATATTTGTGAATTAGTCTGTATCTTCTTGTAATTATTCCAGTTTTTGTTTCTTGTATTTTTAAGATCTGTTACTAGGTACATAGACAGTTATGACTTGTAATTGTTATGTCCTTTTGATGAAGTGACCCCCTTATCATTATGAAAGAACATTCCTCATCCTAGGTAATATTCTGCTCTGAAATATCCTTTGTCTGATGTTAACATAGCTCTCTCTCTCTTTTTTTTTTTTTTTTTCTGCTCATTTTTTTTTATGGCTGATTCATGTTGAGGTTTAACAGAAAACCGCAAAATTCTGTAAAGCAATTATCCTTCAATTAAAAAATAAATAAGTTTTTTTAAAAAGACCTTATCTCTCTTTTGATTGGTTGTTAGCATTATATTTCTTTTCATCCCGCAAGCTTTTAACCTATTTGTGACATTTTATTTGGGATGTGTTATTTATAGGCAACATATAGTTGGGTCTTTTTAAAATTCAATCTCTGCCTTTTGATTGTGGCACTTAGACCATGTGTATTTAATGTGACACAATTTGTTTCTATTAAGTGCTGTTTGTTTTCTATTTGTCCCATTCTCTCTTTGTTCCTCTTTTTTCTTTTTTTTTTCCTAAGTTTTATTTTTATTTTATTTTTTTAATTTAAATTTATTTATTTTAATTAGAGGCTCATTACTTTACAATATTGTGTTGGTTTTGCCATACATCAACATGAATCTGCCACAGGTGTACACGTGTTCCCAATCCTGAACCCCCCTCCCACCTCCCTCCCAGTACCATCCCTCTGGGTCATCCCAGGGCACCAGCCCCAAGTTTCCTGTATCTTGCATCGAACCTGGAATGGCAATTCATCTCTTATATGATATTATACATGTTTCAATGCTATTCTCCCAAATCATCCCCTCCTCCCTCTCCCACAGAGTCCAAAAGACTGTCTCTTTTGCTGTCTTGCATACAGGGTTACCGTTACCATCTTTCTAAATTCCATATATATGTGTTAGTATACTGTATTGGTGTTTTCCTTTCTGGCTTACTTCACTCTGTAAAATAGGCTCCAGTTTCATCCACCTCATTAGAACTGATTCAAATGTATTCTTTTTAATGGCTGAGTAATACTCCATTGTGTATATGTACCACAGCTTTCTTATCCATTCATCTGCTGATGGACATCTAGGTTGCTTCCATGTCCTGGCTATTATAAACAGTGCTGCGATGAACATTGGGGTACACGTGTCTCTTTCAATTCTGGTTTCCTCCTTGTGTATGCCCAGCAGTGGGATTTCTGGGTCGGATGGCAGTTCTATTTCCAGTTTTTTTTTTTTTTTTTTTTTTTTGTGATCCCCATGACTGATCCCCATGGAGCAGGACATGTGTCAGTGTTCTGGTCATCTGTGTTAGCTTCTCCTGGGATAACACATCTTAAGGAATCTCCACACTGTTCTCCATAGTGGCTGTACTAGTGTGTATTCCCACCAACAGTGTAAGAGGGTTCCCTTTTCTCCACATCCTCTCCAGCATTTATTGCTTGTAGACTTTTGGATCGCAGCCATTCTGACTGGCATGAAATGGTACCTTATTGTGGTTTTGATTTGCATTTCTCTGATAATGAGTGATGTTGAGCATCTTTTCATGTGTTTGTTAGCCATCTGTATGTCTTCTCTGGAGAAATGTCTATTTAGTTCTTTGGCCCATTTTTTGATTGATTCGTTTATTTTTCTGGAACTGAGCTGCAGGAGTTGCTTGTGTATTTTTGAGATTAGTTGTTTGTCAGTTGCTTCATTTGCTATTATTTTCTCCCATTCTGAAGGCTGTCTTTTCACCTTGCTAATAGTTTCTTTTGTTGTGCCGAAGCTTTTAATTTTAATTAGATCCCATTTGTTTATTTTTGCTTTTATTTCCAATATTCTGGGAGGTGGGTCATAGAGGATCCTGCTGTGATTTATGTCGGGGAATGTTCTACCTATGTTCTCCTCTAAGAGTTTTATAGTTTCTGGTCTTATGTTTAGATCCTTAATCCATTTTGAGTTTATTTTTATGTATGTTCCTCTTTTTTCTTGCCTTATTTTGGATTACTTGAATATTTTTTTACAGTTCCATTTTGTATCAGTTATTGGCCTTTCAGCTATGACTGTTAATTTGCTGCTGCTGCTAAGTCTCTTCAGTTGTGTCCGACTCTGTGGGACCCCATAGATGGCAGCCCACCAGGCTCCCCTGTCCCTGGGATTCTCCAGGCAAGAACACTGGAGTGGGTTGCCATTTCCTTCTCCAATGCATGAAAATGAAAAGTGAAAGTGAAGTCACTCAGTCGTGTCTGACTCTTAGGGACCCCATGGACTGCAGCCTACCAGACTGTTAATTTAGTTTTACTTAAAGGTGTATGTGTGTGTGTATTGTTTATCACAGACTACTTCAAGTGATTCTATGCTCCTTCACATGGAGTGTAACAATCTTGCAATAGTATATTTCTGTTTCTCCCCCTCTAACCTTTTTGTGCTGTTATTGCCATACATTTAACCTCTATAGATATTTTTAACCTCACATTATTTATTACTTTTGTTAAAAATATGTTTTAAAGAATAATTGTTTTCAATTAGGCACAAATTTTATTTATGTACCCATTCAGTGTTCTTCATTCCTTTGTGTACATTCCATTTCATATCATTTCCTTCTGCTTGAAGGATTTTCTTTAACATTTCTTACAGTGCAGTCTGCTGGTAATGAATTATTTTAGCTTTTGTTTGCCTGAAAAAGTATTTATCTTTTTTGAAAAAAATTATGACAGATTTCATTGCTGTAAAACTGAATGAAGTGTCCAAATGAAAACTCGTGTCCACACAAAACCCTGGACGTGAATGTTTTAGCAGCTTTACTCATAATTGCTAAAACACGGGAGCAACCAATATATCTTTCAGTTGTGAATAAATGAACTGTGGTACATTCATACAATGGAATATTATTCAGAAATAAAAAGAAATGAGCTATCAAATCACAAAGAGACATGGGGAAAACATAAATGCATACTACTAAGTGAAAGAACCCAAACTGAAAAGGTTACATATTGTGTGATTCCAACTATATGACATTCCGGAAAAGGTAAAGCTATGGAGACAATAAAAAGATCGGTGGTTGCCAAGGGTTAGCAGGGAGGAAAGAATGAATAGGCGGAACACAAGAGTATTTTTAGGGCAGTGAAACTATTCTGTGTGGTACTGTAACAGTGGACACATGCCATTATACATTCATCAAAACCCACAGAATGTACAACACAGACAGTGAACTCTTATGCAAACTGTAGACTTTAGGTAATAGTAATGTATCAGTCACTTCATGGGAAATAGATAGGGAAACAGTGGAAACAGTGTCAGACTTTATTTTGGGGGGCTCCATAATCACTGCAGATGGTGATTGCAGCAATGAAATTAAAAGACGCTTACTCCTTGGAAGGAAAGTTATGACCAACCTAGACAGCATATTCAAAAGCAGAGACGTTACTTTGCCAACAAAGGTCCATCTAGTCAAGGCTCTGGTTTTTCCAGTGGTCATGTATGGGTGTGAGAGTTGGACTGTGAAGAAAACTGAGTGCCGAAGAATTGGTGCTTTTGAACTGTGCTGTTAGAGAAGACTCTTGAGAGTCCCTTGGACTGCAAGGAGATCCAACCAATCCATTCTAAAGGAGATCAGCCCTGGGTGTTCATTGGAAGGAATGATGCTAAAGCTGAAACTCCAGTACTTTGGACACCTCATGAGAAGAGTTGGAAAGACCCTGATGCTGGGAGGGATTAGGGGTAGGAGGAGAAGGGGATGACAGAGGATGAGATGGCTGGATGGCATCACCGACTCGATAGACATGAGTTTGGGTAAACTCTGGGAGTTGGTGATGGACAGCGAGGCCTGGCGTGCTGCGATTCATGGGGTCGCAAAGAGTCGGACACAACTGAGCAACTGAACTGAACTGAACTGAATGTAGTGCTTCATCAGTTGTAACAAATACGTCACACTAATGCACGGGATAATGCACGGGGTAAACTGGGGTGAGGAGTGACAGAGTATATGGGAATTCTGTACTCAGTCTTTCTGTAAACACAAAACTAATTTTAAAAGTCCATTAACTTTTTCTAAAGCTGAATGAGGCAATATATGTAGTAGTTTTATAGTATAACTGTTATATAAATCTGGATTCAAATCTTGACCTTGCCACTTAAAAACTTGGTAACTTTTGGGCAAGTAACTTAATCTGTGTCTCTGTTTCTCCATATAGAAAATGGAGACAATAATAAAATCCACTTCATAGAGTTCTTATGAGGATGAAATGGCATGTGAAGGCTTTAAATAGAGCCTGGTATGTACTAACCAGACAGTGCCTGCTAAGCTGTTTCGGTCGTGTCCAACTCTTTGTGACCACATGGACCGTAGCCCACCGGGCTCCTCTGTCTACAGGATCCTCTAGGCTGGAATACTGGAGTGGGTTGCCCTGCCCTCTTCTAGGGGATTTTCCCAACCCAGAAATCAAACCTGCATCTCTTATGTCTCCATTGACAGGTGGGTTCTTTACCACTGGGAAAATGATTATTTGTTTTAATAGTGGTGCCACCTGGGAAGTGATTATTTGTTCGTGAATACTCACTTGAAGAAGAGGAGATGGACATATTTTGGAAACCATTCCATGTATGCACTCTACATGGTGAGGAGTGGGGAATTAAATGTGAGAATTTTCATGTGCAAGGATACAAAGTATGCCAGTCTGATGTCATTGCCACATTGCATAAGTCCCTGGCTTTGGTACTGCCTGATTGTTAACAGCCAGAGGCCTGACACCAGATTCTTGCTCTGGGCAGGCACCAAGCTACTGACTATCTTGCAGGAGCTGGTTGTGTCTCCCTGTGCCAGTCAGCCATTTGGGTTCACAGCACGGGTGCTGGAGAGATCTCCACAGTGGATGAGGCACATGGCTGGGCCCCACTCTCCATTCTCTGCCCCGAGAGACCATACCTGCATGCTTGGACCCAGGCCACTCAACTGCACCAGTCCAGCCCGTTCAGCTTCTCTGCTCTCTGTCTTCATTTTTCAAAGATACTTTTTACTAAATATAGAATTCTAAGTTGACTGTTCTTTTCTTTCAGGAGTTAAAAAACGTGACTCCACTCTTCTTACATGCATTATTTCTGTCTAGAGAGCTACCTTTATCTTACTTTGATCCTCTCTATGTGATATGTCTGTCTGAAGCTGCTTTTAAGGTTTTCTTCTCATCACTGGCTTTGAGAAAGTTAATTATGATGTACTTGGCTGTCATTTTCTTTGTGTTTCTTGGCTTGAAGCTTATTGAGCTGCGTGGATCTGTGGTCATATTGTCTTTATCAAATTTGGAAATTTTTAGCCATTATTTCTTCAGTTTTTTTTTTTTTTTTTTTTTCTGTCCTGCCCTCTCTGCCCCACATTTCAGGGACTCCACTTTCCTATGTATTTAGCCTCTTGAAGTTAGCCCACAGCTGACTGATCATCTGCTCATTTTATAAAATTCCCTTTCTCCTGGTCTTTCTTTCTAAATGCTCTCTATTGCTGTGTCTTCAAGTTCAATAAGCTTTTCTTCTACAAGGTCTTGTTGTTTTTTGTTGTTTAGTCACTAAGTCATGTCCAGCTAATTTTGACCCCATGGACTGCAGCCCACTAGGCTCCTCTCTTCATGGGATTTCCCAGGCAGGAATACTGGAGTGGGTTGTCATTTCCTTCTCTAGGGGATCTTCCCAACCCAGGGATTGAACCTGGGGTTCCTGCATTGGCAGGCGAATTCTTTTCCATTGAGCCACCAAGGAAGCCCTCTACAAGGTCTAAGCTACCATGAATCCTATCCAGTATAGTTCTTATCTTAGATATTGTAGTTTGCTTTAAACCAAAAAAATGTTTGGTTTGGGGGTAATTATTTCCCATAGTTGAAGCAAACTGTTCTGTGGATGTACACACAGCCCATTAAATCTTGAGGTTTCTGATCTGAGTGTTTTGGATTAAGGACTGTTCCCAAGTCTGTGCAAGCAGTCAACACTGTTTTAATTCTTTAATTTTTTTTTTTAACCTGACCTTGGGTAGTTTCCTCTGAGCATACACTTTTCAGTCCTCAGCTGAATGCTTATAGAGGACCATCTTCTGGTCTCTGGATCTCTCTCACTATGCAGCACACGCTTCTCTAGGACTGTCCTCTGTTAACTCTAGCTGCCTACATCTTCAGCACTTAGCTTCAGCCACTCGACTCCAGGAGTCCACCAGGCCTCACCTGAGTTGCCCTCTTCCTGCTGTGGCCTGGAACCTCCTTTGTATATTGTTTGGCTTAGGGCTCATCTCATTGGTGTCCTTTTTCTCAAAGACCATTGTTTTTGTTGGCTGATGTCCAGTGTCTTCCATCCTGTTATTTCATATATTTTGCTCCCCACCCCCCCACTTTTTTTTTTTTTGGTTGTTTTAGATGGGAGGGCAAGTCAAGTCCCTGTTACTCGGTATTGGCCAGAAGTAGGAATTTGGCATTTACTCTCATTTTAGTGGTGTTTTAGTCAGAGAAAACAATGCATGTCATCATTCCACCATATTGACCCAGAAGCACATTACACATTGTTTAAAAGATACTGTTTCTTGTGGTTTTGGAATCTCTGTTAACAGGAACTTGTGGCCTTGTAATTATTTATTCCAATTCATAATCTCCAAATGGATTTCCTGAAGAGTGGATGACTATCTCTCACTTGTTCTGGAATTACCTCCACTGGAGCTCTGTAAAGGTTTGATAAATGAATGAGTGAGAGGGTGATGTTCTTATTGGTAAGGCCGTGAATATGAGTCAAGACTGAACATAAGCGTCCTTATAGTTAAGCCTTTGTAGGGAAATACAGTTTACCCTTCAAGACATTATTCTTTGAGGCTACAGCTTTTTTGGAGCTGTTAACATTAGCACTTCTGTGGCAGGAAACACTTCTTTAAAAATGCTGTCACAGACTGTTCTGGTAGAATGTGTCTGCACATTTGGGGGAATTTTATTTGTGGCCATTTATCCTGATCATTTTCTAATCTGATCTCAGTGTGAAAATTATTGTGGAATAACAGAAAAATATATCTTTCCAATTCTCTACTCTCTTGTTTTATTTTTGTGTAATAACGATTTAATCCTTTAAAGAACCCTTCAGGTTCAATGTATAATTAAAAAGACAAATGGACCTCAAAGGCCAAATTTCGTCAACTTTTTCTAGATAGTGTGGAACTGTATTATATATTCATGAAATCTTTCAAAGATTCAGAAGCTAAGAAATTTGAGCATGTTAATCACAGCATGTTACTTACTAATTCCTTGCCTTATAAAAGCAGCATGGCATAGTGGTCCCATATACTGTGGAGCCTAATTGCCTGTGGACAGCCTCATCTCTTACTAGTGGTGTGATCTTGGGCAAGTAACTCGATTCCTCTGAGCCTCAGTTTTCTCATCTGCAAAATAGGGTAACAACAGTATTTTCTCAGTATTTTTGTTTTGAAAATTAAATTGGACACAGATGTATAGAACAGTCTTTTGGACTCTGTGGAAGAAGGCAAGGGTGGGATGATTTGAGAGAATAGCATTGAAACATGTATATTATCATATGTGAAACAGATCGCCAGTCCAGGTTCGATGCATGAAACAGGATGCTCAGGGCTGGTGCACTGGGATGACCCAGAGGGATGGGATGGGGAGGGAGGTGGGAGGGGGATTCAGGATGGGGAACACATGTACATCCGTGGCTGATTCATGACAATGTATGGCAAAACCACTACAATATTGTAAAGTAATTAGCCTCCAGTTAAAATAAACAAATTTTAAAAAATAATAATAAATTGGTTATTGCTTATGAAATACCTTAAATGGTGCCTCATATATGGTAAGTACTATATAAACATTTTTGTTGTTGTGTTTAGTCGCTAAGTTGTGTCTGACTCTTTTAGAGCCTATGGACTATAGCCCACCAGGCTCCTCTGTCCATGGGATTTCCCAGGCAAGAATACTGGAATGGGTTGTCATTTCCTTCTCCAAAGAATCCTCTTGACCCAGGGATCAAACTCACGCTTCCAGCATTGCAGGAAGAGTCTTTGCTTCTGAGCCACTGGGGAAGCCCATATAAGTATAAGTAAATTAAAAATAAGATAAAATGAAGTGAAATAGAATAAAATAAAGATAAAGCTTTATTCCATCTTTCAACATTTTATGTAATCTTCCTTTCCCAAGAAGTAAATATTCTACTTTCTGTTTTATGAAAATATTTCCTACTTCAGCAGGCTTCATTTTTGGAAAACAGTTGAATATTGAGGGAAAAGAAGCTTTCCTAATTTCCTCTTATAGATCTTTTATGCAGCCATGCTTCCTGTCTCCCTGCCTTTCTCACTGGGTCATGTTCAGTAGGATTTTTCCTTGGTACCTTTAGTAGCAACCTTCAGTTTTCCTCAATTCTACTTAAAACTCTGCTCTGAAGCAGCCCCTTCTCATCACCAAGTTAATACTAGGAATCATCCATCATACCATTCTGCATCTACTCTCACCTTTGTTATATAGCTAATGCCTCGGATACCTTCAGTTCAGTCCAGTCGCTCAGTCATGTCCGACCCCTTGTGACCCCACGGACTGCAGCACGCCAGGCTTCCCTGTCCATCGCCAACTTCTGGAGCTTGCTCAAACTCATGTCCATCGAGTTGGTGATGCCATCCAACCATCTCATCCTCTGTTGTCCCCTTCTCCTCCCGCCTTCAGTCTTTCCCAGCATCAGGGTCTTTTCCAGTGAGTCAGTTCTTCGCATCAGGTGGCCAAAGGATTGGAGTTTCAGCTTTAGCATCAGTCCTTCCAATGAATATTCAGGATACCTTAACACCATAAATATATTTTCCAACTGTGGAGTTCTTCCTAACTTAACATTTTATTTTCTATAGTGTTCCAACTTCACAGGTATCTAAGGCTTGCAGAATTATTTCAAGTTGTTAGAGAACTACTTTTGACTTATCATTCCTTTTCCATTTTTAAGTTATTTGGTAGTGGTTTAGTCACTAAGCTGTGTCTGACTTTGTGACCCCACAGACTGTAGCCTGCCAGGCTCCTCTGTCCGTGGGATTTCCAAGACAAGAATACTGGAGTGGGTTGCCATTTCCTTTTCCAGGGGATTTTCTGGACCCAGTGATCGAACCTGCCTGCCTTGTAGGAAGTTTCTTTACCCCTGATTTATTTAGATATTGCATTAATTTGTAATTTATATTATATATTTTATATAAAAAGACACATTACTTTCAGTTCAGTTGCTCAGTAGTGTCCAACTCTTTGCGACCCCATGAACCACAGCACGCCAGGCCTCCCTGTCCATCACTAACTCCCTGAGTCCACCCAAACCCATGTCCATTGAGTCGGTGATGCCATCCAACCATCTCATCCTCTATCATCCCCTTTCCCTCCTGCCCTCAATCTTTCCCAGCATCAGGGTCTTTTCCAATGAGTCAGCTCTTCACATCAGGTGGCCAAAGTATTAGAGTCTGAGCTTCAACATCAGTCCTTCCAATAAACACCCAGGACGGATATCCTTTAGGATGGACTGGTTGGATCTCCTTGCTGTCCAAGGGACTCTCAAGAGTCTTCTCCAACACCACAGTTCAAAAGCACCAATTCTTTGGTGCTCAGCTTTCTTCACAGTCCAACTCTCACATCCATACATGACTACTGGAAAAACCATAGCCTTGACTAGACAGACCTTTGTTGGCAAAGTAATGTCTCTGCTTTTTAATATGCTGTCTAAGTTGGTCATAACTTTCCTTCCAAGGAGTAAGTGCCTTTTAATTTCATGGCTGCAGTCACCATCTGCAGTGATTCTGGAGCCCAAAAAAATAAAGTCAGCCACTGTTTCCACTGTTTCCCTATCTATCTGCCATGAAGTGATGGGACCAGATGCCATGATCTTAGTTTTTTGAATGTTGAGCTTTAAGCCAACTTTTTCACTCTCCTCTTTCACTTTCATCAAGAGGCTCTTTAGTTCTTTTTCACTTTCTGCCATAAGGGTGGTGTCATCTGCACATCTGAGGTTATTGATATTTGTCTTGGCAATCTTGATTCCAGCTTGTGCTTCCTCCAACCCAGCGTTTCTCATGATGTACTCTGTATATAAGTTAAATAATCAGGGTAACAATATACAGCCTTGACGTACTCCTTTTCCTATTTGGAACCAGTCTGTTGTTCCATGTCCAGTTCTAACTGTTGGTTCCTGACCTGCATATAGGTCTCTCAAGAGGTAGGTCAGGTGGTCTGGTATTCCCATCTCTCAGAATTTTCCACAGTTTATTGTGATCCACACAGTCAAAGGCTCTGACATAGTCAATAAAGCAGAAATAGATATTTTTATGGAACTCTCTTGCTTTTTCAATGATCCAGCAGATATTGGCAATTTGATATCTGGTTCCTCTGCCTTTTCTAAAACCATCTTGAACATCTGGAAGTTCATGGTTCACATATTGCTGAAGCCTGGCTTGGAGAATTTTGAGCATTACTTTACTAGCGTGTGAGATGAGTGCAATTGTGCGGTAGTTTGAGCATTCTTTGGCATTGCCTTTCTTTGGGATTGGAATGAAAATTGACCTTTTCCAGTTGTGTGACCACTGCTGAGTTTTCCAGATTTGCTGACATATTGAGTGCAGCACTTTCACAGCATCATCTTTTAGGATTTGAAATAGCTCAACTGGAATTCCATCACCTCCACTAGCATTGTTCGTAGTGATGCTTCCTAAGGCCCACCTGACTTCACATTCCAGGATGTCTGGCTCTAGGTGAGTGTGAGTGATCACACCTTCATGATTATCTGATAATAATAAAGAATATAATTAAGTAATTAAATAATTACAATGATAATAAAAAGTATTTATTACTTTATTACTTACTTAATTTAATAACAGTATGATATTATTATTTAGCATCATCTGTCTGGCTCATTGCCCTAGCATCTTTTGTCCTGACTACTAAGAAGTTGTCGAGCAAAGCTTAAGCAACAGTAAATGCTTGACTTTATTTTGTAAACAATGACTTTAACTAATCAGTTTTTGTGAAAGGCTAGAATTTTTTAAAATTTATTTTTAGTTGGAGGATAATTGCTTTACAATGTTGTGTTGATTTTGTGCTGTAAAACAGCATGAATCAGCTATAAGTATACATAAGGGCTTTTCTGAAATTTATATTAACCTATGTCTTTTATTCCATGCTCTCAGTCCTTATAATGCCATCTTTGGGGACTTCTGTGCACAATGCCATATTCTTGTATTTGTTTCTGGCTGGATATCTGGGGCAAGGGAGGGAGACTCACAAGTAGTTTTCAGAAACAATGATGTTTCTAAGACCTAAATATCCTAGTTAGAGGTGCTGTTAGTGCTGCCCAGTCCTGTTCCGCATCAGAAGACCTGACAAGGGGATCTCAAACCACACTGCACAAACCTCTGCCTCCTTCCCCACACTGGGGCTGCCATTGCTCTCATGTGTTGAAGGCAAAGGCGCTGGGGCTGTCTAGCTAGAGAGCAGGCTGCACTTCATCACACTGCAGCAATCACTTATTATAAGGGTCAGATAACATGTAGATGAAATAATCACATTATGACCAGTCCCAATCCCTAAATATATCCTCCTGACTTATTGGGTCTGACAGATTGGGTCTGACACAGCCAATGCTGCTCTTAGTACTGAACACAATCATGTGGAAAGAATAAGTGAAGATAGAATGATGGAATTCTTGAGTGGTTTAGCTTAAAAGTGTATATTCTCTTCTGTGTGTGGGTATAGATATACATATCCACACACACACACACACACACACCCCGGACACACATCCACACTTGTGCACATTAGCTGTCCCCAGGTGCGCTTTCAGTATTTCATCCAGTCTAACTTCGGTAGATCCTGCTGTGGGCCTTCTCTAGACTAATTCTCTAAATATTTAGAGAAATAAGAGGGTCTTTTATGTGTGTGTAGTAGTTGATTTTGCTGGCTCTCAAAGCATTATCTTTTATAAATCCCTAAGTGTTAGAAGTGGGAAAACCATCTTTCTTTTAAATTTAGCAAATAGCATTTATGTGCATATGTGCTTATGCCATCTACACACTTACACTGTAATAGAAATACCATGGAACAGCAAACCATAAGCTTTTAGCACTGTCAGGCATGAGCTTTTTCCCTCTCATCTCTTCCTGAAGAGATGTTTAGAAGCATGAGAGGCCTCTCTGCCTCTGCGTTTATAAGCCGCACCAGAAAAAAATGTCAATTCTTTTTTAGGCACGGGATCACACTGTAATAAATGTGAATCGAAGCAATTGCTCAAGTGCTTTCTAAGCAGTGGTTCCATCTCTCATCACACACATAGCCTTCTTTTCTTTAGGAAATGCCAATAAAAGCTAATACGAAGGCAGTGGTATTTGCATGTTTCATAGTTTTACTCAGTATGGAGACCAGTAGTTGAATAGTCTCACTTGGGAGCCGAGAGAGGTGAAGAGAGTTGATTTCCCGCATCTCACGTGGACTCTGTAGATTTAGAGAGCAGTGTTGTGGGTGTGAGATAAAACCGAAATGGTTTTACTAGTACAGTGACCTGGGCGTGCTGCAGGAGAAACCAAATGTGGCCCTTGGGAAGCTGAAGCTTCTCTTCTCTTTGAATGGCTTTGTCCTAGGACATTTCATGTGAAGGTGTTATACTTACCATGGAATAAAATGTCAAACATCTTCACAGTCTTGGGCTATAAGCAAATAGGACAGGATTTACGTTTATCAAAACACTTGGTTATTAAAGAAATAGGACGCATGGAAGAAAAAGAATGCACAGATGTGGGTCTGGAATCAGAATACCTGGTTTGAAATCCTAACTCCACTTGCTGACTGAGCTTGGGTTAGTCACTTAACCTCTCTGAGCCTTAGCGTCTTTCTGTGTTAAATTTGGGAAATGATAGCTAACCATATGTTTGTTATATTTGATAATACATACAAAACAGTTCATGAATAATAAGGACTAAATAAATGCTAAATAGTGCAATTTTTATTATTATCTGTTAAGAATGGATTTTCACAACTAAGATACCCAAAGAAGTAGAGACACTGAGGAATTCTTTGGCTTTAAAAGATAAATTCTAGTACGTAATGAGGTCTTGACAACCAGACCCAAGGTGACAATCAGAATGTTCCAGCACACGTATATTACCTTGGGCTTCATCTGGGGAAAATGTTTAAAGGTACCAAAAGTATTTGAGGCTTTTTTTTTTTTTCAAATTATAATAAATGAAGTCTTCATTTCCCTCTGCCCTTCTCTCCTGTCTCTGCACTGTCTCTTACTCTATGGTCTGTGAATGTATTTCTTTTCTGAGTTTGGCTCTTTTTATAGAACTAGTTGTGAATTCTTTATTCTCTCACATAGACATATGACAGTGGGGGAGGAGGGCATGTGTATTTCCTAAATTTTAGCAAGAAATCTGTCTTGCTGTCTCCATAGAGTGGAAAATTCAGCAAAGAGTCTAAGTTTCATTCCCCTTTCAAATCACATTCAGCAGTGTACTCAATGCCCAGTGTATGTCTATCAGACATGTTTATCACGAGTAATGGTGGAGCTTCCGAAGTTTGGTGGGGGGCTGTGGATCTTGTATCCACCAGAGGGAATCCTTAGCCCTGGGGGTGACTTCTGAAGCCAGCTCTGCTAGTGCTTCACCCACGTACACTTCACTTTGTCAGACAAAGTACCTGGGAATTAATACGTCTCTGGGGCATCCTTAACCAATGACTGTGGAATATATGGGGATAAATAACCTGCCCCCTCACCCCCCTTGACCAAGGTCATTCCAAGGCATGTGTTTAGCACAGTTTTCCAGTTTCCCTCTGAGGTTAAATTGCAGTCACCCACCATGGTAGGTGACTTAGGAATGTCCCCTCCCCTATGTTGTCCATCCACCTTCTCTTCCCTGTCTCCCTGTTTCCTTCAACTTTCCAGGCTCCCTCTACTTCTCAGTAAACCACATGGTTCTCACATCCTTGGCTCTGGGTCTTTTCTGGAGTTTCCAACCTAAGATGGTGCACACACTTAAAATACAGAAGGGAATCTGTTAAGCCTGGTTTGAACTGAAGTGAAGTCACTCAGTCGTGTCTGACTTTTTGCGACCCCGTGGACTGTATCCCACCAGGCTCCTCTGTCCATGGGATTCTCCAGGCAAGAATACTGGAGTGGGTTGCCATTTCCTTCTCCAGGGGATCTTCCTGACCCAGGGATCGAACCCAGGTCTCCCATATTGCAGGCAGATGCTTAGTCTTCATCAAAACCACTGTGGGTCTCAGGTTGGCTGGGCACACTTTGGCAGACCCCTGCTTCCCCTGGGTTTGGAGTTGTACTCACTCAGAGCTCAGCTAGTCATGGATGCAGACCTGTCAGGGCTTTGACTGCTGGGGAGGTAGGCATGGACCATAGCCAGCCATTCACTCACTCAGCCTTCCTTCTGCAGCACAGCCAATTTGTATGGGAGGAGGAAGATTTTAGTAGCAGTGGTCAGGCTTGTAGCATCGAGCCTGCTGTGAATGCTGGCTTCTAAGTACAAGTGGGCCTCAACAAATGCTCCTATCCATCTCATCCACTCTCTTTACCGACCCATCAGACAAGCGCTTGACTGTTTTCCCAGTACCAATCAAGCTAAACCAGTCAGCCTCCCCACCAGTGTTTCACAGGACACACCTGCTTCCCAGAAGGTTTTCTATCTAGTGGGGAGAAGAAAAGATTGGTTCCCAAGGCCTCTCATTGCAAACCAGCTCATCCTTTGGCAATCTGAGACCAAGACTGCGCGTTTAGCCAGGTGGGTCTCTTAAAAGCATCTCCTCTACCATATTCTCCATTTCAGACTCTAATCCCTTTCTTCTTTCTTGTTTTGCTTTATCACCTTTGTGATGCTTTGATGCTCAGCCCACCAGCTGAAGCTATGTGAAATCTGTATCATAGTATATTAGCATTCCAAAAAACATGCAGTCCCTCAGTAGACAGTAAATTTGATTTTGCACAAGTGGTGTCCTTTATACTTTGTTCATAAAGCAATCTCTCAAGTGTATCTGTTTTTTTTTTTTTTTTTTTGAAACACAACACAAATAGTCTGGTGGATAAAAATGGATTGCGTGATGGGTTTTGTATTCAGCAAAAAAGAACTTGGACAAAGCAGCCATGCTGATGTTCTTATTTACAAAGGTTGCCGTCTGGGAAATTAATGTCTGCTGTTGCTCAGTAATTAGGAAAATTTAGGACCCCTAGTGCTCCAACATCTTGCATTAAAGGTTGTATGTCATCGGTGTTTTCATGAGAATTTGCTGGATTTCTGTCATTAATAACAGGCATAAACCCAGCAAGCAGTAGAATATGCATTACCTTTAATCAATTTGCTATTTGTATTCATTATGTATGTCCTCCATTTTGAGTCATGAAAAATTGAAAGACCGTTACAAATAGAAAGAGCATCGTGGATTACAAATGATGTAACAAAAGCATAAGCACTATTAATTGGTCAATTGTGCTTGTCAGTACATTTAAAGTGATTAAGGCAGAAAGATTAGAAGGGACACGAATGTGCTGGGCAAATAGAAGCCTAAGAATCCTAGGACTCTCCCAAGTCCCTCATGCTCAAATGGATGCAGCAAAAATCCGATGGTGTTTATTCCCAGAAATTTATTTTCTAAGTGTTTGTTGTGCCAGAGATTATGCTGAGTGTTGGGAATATAGCAGAAAACAAAATATAAACAAAACAAAAAATATAAAGCAAAACAAATGAAGTCTTTGACCTCAAGGGCTTATATTCCAGTGGGGAGGGGGAAGTCTGAAATAAACAGATGTATAATATCTAGTAGTAGTCAGACTTGTAAAGACCACCGGAATGAGAGTAGGGAATTTAGAGAGATGCATGGTAGGGAGGACAGGCCTCTTTGGGGAAGCGACATTTGAACAAAGGTTTACATGAAGAGAGAAGACAAACCATATGGCTATTTATGGGGAAGAGTGTTTCATTCAGGTGAATTGGCACAACACCCCAACTCCCATTCTGACACTCCAGAAGAAAAGAAAATTCTTGTAATAACTTCTGTTGGCTTGATCCAATGGAATGGCTTCCCAGAGCTACAAAACTCACACAATCAACCTTCTCACTGTAGCCCCCTTCTGTGGTAGCGACTCTGTTACAGATAAAATTGATGAGATCATTGACCATCTTAATTGCATCCACCCAAACTCCCTACCCCTTGGAGGAGGGCATGCCAACCCACTCCAGTAGTCTTGCCTGAAGAATCT
The DNA here is from genome assembly GCF_055505025.1 of Bos grunniens. NCBI lineage: Eukaryota > Metazoa > Chordata > Mammalia > Artiodactyla > Bovidae > Bos > Bos grunniens. The sequence goes on from NC_141182.1 coordinate 17,943,346, forward strand.
CATAGATAGAGGAGCCTGCCAGGCTGCAGTCCATAGAGTCACAAAGAATCAGACACAACTGAAGCGACTTAGCATGTATGCACACAAACTCCTTACCACGGTGCACAAAGCCCTATGTGATCAGGCTCCTGCTTCACATTTCATACCACCCCTTCCTAACTTGCTAAGCTCTAGCCCTTGGCCTTTCTGCTTCTCAAGCTGCCAGCCACTTCCAGCCTGTGCCTTTGCACCTCCTTGCCCAATATATTCTGCGCTCTGACACTCAGACCTCACCTGCCCAGTCACCTCCCAGAGAAGCCCTCCCTGACCACCAGGCAGAAGTGGACCCCTGGCCCCTCAGTGTTCGGTCCGCCTGCTTTGTTTTCATCATGGCAGTTGTTACCTGCTGCTGCTGCTCAGTCGCTAAGTCATGTCCAACTCTGTGCAACCCCATAGACGGCAGCCCAGCAGGCTCCCCCGTCCCTGGGATTCTCCAGGCAGGAATACTGGAGTGGGTTGCCATTTCCTTCTCCAATGCATGAAAGTGAAAAGTGAAAGTGAAGTCGCTCAGTCGTGTTTGACCCTCAGCGACCCCATGGACTGCAGCCTACGAGGCTCCTCCGTCCATGGGATTTTCCAGGCAAGAGTACTGGAGTGGGGCGCCATTGCCTTCTCCGGTTGTTACCTGAATTGCGTGCTATTCACTTCTGTCCTGTCTAGTTCCCGCAACTGAATATGAGCTCCCTGAGATCAGACACAAGCTGCCTGTTTTCACCACTGTTTCCCAGTGCTTAGGGCACTGCCCAGCACCAAGAGGCTCAAAGGCCTGAGACAAATGAAGAAACACACGACTAGATCCATCAGTCAGTCAGCCAGTCAGCTAACCAGCCAAAATGAGGCCAAAAATTGACAGTTCGGCTGCTTGCTTTTGAATTCAGGAAGCTATTTCAAAATTTTGCCTGAAAGCCACGTGGAAGAAATGGGTGTTTATTCTGAGTAGTGTTCTCTACAGTTTTGGGTGAATGAAAGTAATTAGGTACCATTGATATTTGTGCTGCTTGGGTTTATATGTCTAGGATCTATTGCTGTGCCTTTTTAAATGACTTAATAATTCTTTTCAATATATTGACTCATTTTTATAGGCTAAATGCTATGTTATTGTCTTTGAGTGTTTGCAAGTAATGGCATGTGACCCAGAGTGAACCATGACACATTAGTATGACAGCAATCCTGCCTCTTTAGAATTGATGACCCTAAGACTCCTTGCTTAATAATAGCATCTGGGAAATACATCAGAAGAGGTGGTATTGTGGTGGTATCGGGATTCCAGCTTCCATTTGGGATATAATTCACAGCAGACTTGTGAATGCTTGTCATGTACCAGACTCTGTGGCAGATGCTGAGGTACCAGGTGAAGGAGGTAGTGTTGCTACCAGAATGAGCTGACATCAACCACAGCTGTTCTAAACCCACCTGCATGTTTCCATCCCCTAGGGAACTACTGTGTACACCTAGGCTGAGCTGCCTCCCAGGCCAATTGAACCAGAACTTCCAATTCTGTGGCCAGGGGCTTACACACCCATATATTTTTAAGCCCCAAGTTCTGGGCAGACAGAGTTGAAACCCACTGATGTAGAAGAAGAATGAATGCATAAAGAAAGAACCACAGGCAATGGGACAAGGGCCATAGTAATACCTGATATCTGTGCACCAGAAAATGGCAATTATTTCTCTGTGGTACATAACTCCAACTCAGAAATGTTTTTCAGGGTCAAGAGGCTAGATGACCTGGTATCATACAGTACATAAATGTTGCATGTATTCACTCCCTCCCCCACCAAATTGATAAAAAGTGGCAGATACCATTTGTCAAATGATTATTTTTTCTACATAGGCTCAAATAAGTGATTTTATTTTTCTATGTAAGCCAAGAATTGGATAAAGTATCTTTAATCAAATAAAGAAGCAGCATCTTTCTTAACTGGTAGACATGAGAGAAAGGAAAATATGAGAATCCACAGGGTAACCATCAAAGAGAAGGAATTAACACATCCCCTAAAATTATTTTAAAGGGTCAGAATTTCCTGAAGTGTGGTGGTGGAGGCGATCTGAAACTCCCTCAGACTACCTGTGCCTTTGATAGAGGGCATTAAAGTGTTTAGACTGAGGGGGGAATGCAAATCTTTCTAGGTAATTAATGGAGGTTTATGTTATTCAGCTGAACATCAAGCTTTGCTTTTTTCTCCCTGAATATAGATGAAAAGAACAGGAAAGTGAGAATGATTTTGAAAAGGCTAAATTGTTGTTCAGAGTGGCACTTCTAACTGCCTTGGTAAAATATTTCTGTCTGATGTCTAAGTGATAAACTGAGTTTTATTTTAAAAAAAAGCAATCTTTGCAACCCAATAGGCTTTTCACAGGTCTTCCCAGGTGGCTCAGTGGTAAAGCATCCACCTGCAATGCAGGAGACACGGGTTTGGTCCCTGGGTTGGGAATATCCCCTAGAGAAGGAAATGGCAACCCACTCCAGTATGCTTGCCTGGGGAATTCCATGGACAGAGGAACGTGGCAGCTATAGTTCATGGGGTCTCAAGAGCTGGACATGACTTAGCAACTGAGCATGAGGCCCTTCAAAAGAGTAAACCAGCATGTTCTAAAAAAGTCTGTAAGCAGAGTGTCTAGGCCTCCCCGTTAGGCCCTCCTTCCTCTAACACACTCTCTGCTCCTCTGCTCATCAGGAAGACACAAGTTTCCATCAAAGCATAAGTTTAGGTGACGCTTGACACTGGGAAGAATGCCTTTTCCCCCATATCCATCTTCAGACTCTGCTTCCTTGGATATTATGATGACCAACAATTGATGATATTCAGAAATGCTCACAGTTTCAGAGAAGCCCTATACTTGAATATTTAAATAAACAGACACTTAACAAAGTAGAGGTAGGACCTAGGAGAGCAGCAGGAAAGAAGCCAGGAGCATCCAGCAGCCTCTTATCCAGAACGAAGGTGACCAACGACCCCAGGTGGAGAGAAGCCTGGTCCCTTAGCAGTGACTCCCCGAGGACACACTCCTTCCTGCACAGCAGCAGTTCTCAGTCCTAGCTGCACACTGCAGTCACCTGGGCAGGGGGCAGGGGGGCGGCGGAGGTTGAAGAATGCTGACGCCTAAGCCCCCTGCCCAGTGATCCAGGAGGGGAGGACAGTGGGGGTGGGTGCATTTAGAAAAGCTCCCAGGGGAATCTAAGTAGCATTCAGGATAGGGAACCACTGATGTAGTCCCAGATTAGTACCAAAATGTGTAATCAGGGAAGTAACGTTGGTGGCACAGTCTGCCAATCTCAAGGTCTTAGCATGTCCCAGGGTCAGCAAAGGGCAAGGATTGATTGTGAAGGGAGAAGCTTTAGCAGGAAATGTTAAAGACGTCTGTATTGGAGCAGATGTCCCCTTCCTTCTGTGACTTCCTGACTGCTTCTTGCCCTGCAGAAACCGCATCGAGCAGGACAGACATCACTGTCAGATAAATGCCTGGCTTTCAGGTCCCTCCTGGAGTTAATGACATTATGGTGAGGAAAAAACACTTGCAAATGAAGTAAGTACTTAAGAGAGGGTCAGGGGTTGGGCAATAGTGGGCCTGGGTGGCCCCACCTCAGAGGAGGGGCAGTGAGGGAGGTCTGTGCTAAGGTCAGGGGCAGTTGAGAGACCACAGGCTGGTGCTGGCCAGGGCTCCCAGGTACAAAGACTCCAGAAACCGTTGCCAGGTGATTCACACCATCATCGCCTACAGTGCTCCCCAGAGGCAACAGAGTGGGGTGGGAGCAGGATGGGGAAAGGGAGGAAGCCAAACCAGTTTGGTGAAATCCAAAGCAGTTGAGGTGAAATCCCAGATGCATCCTGGTCACAAGAGGGGCTTAGACACAAATGGCATCTCCGGGTTTGTCCAGCCTTGGGACAGAGGATGCGAGGCTTGTTTGTTTTCACAGGGACTGGACATTGGCTAAAGGCCACCTTGGGCGCTTCAAGCTCTCTGCAGAAGGGGTGCAGCTCTAAGGCACAAGGAATATCCCCTGAAGGTCACAGGTGGAAAAAGAGCCTATAGAAGCTGGAAGATGGGTGCACAGTTGATTAAGGGACCTGGGAGGTCTGGGCTAGAACTGACAGCATTTGCTACACAGGCCACAGCAATGTCTCCTAAATCCATTAGCTTAGTGCCCTGTATGTCTATCACCAAACAATAGAGCGTATTTCTTTATTTTAACTAATCTTTACTGGAGTACAGCTGTTTTACAATATAGAGCATATTTCTACATTTTCCTCCTCTGATTCACTAGATTTCCTCTCAATACCTTTCTCTTGCTTATTGCCCATTCCCTTGTTGTCTTTGTTTTGTGTCTCTTGTTGCCATCAGGGCGGAAATTCTAGAAGGTGAAGGGAAGGATGTGACTAAGGCATATGAGACAAACAGACCTCTTTAACTTGTTCCTTAGTTAGGATGCTCCTGGGAGCCAGAGACCAGATGTCCAGCCAAGGGGCTTCATAATGGAAGACCTCCTCACACGAAGAAGCCTGGCAGCAGGTGACCCAGGTTTGACCCAGGTGTTCAACAGTGTCAAGGCTCTTAGTAAGGGTGTGATACTGTGATTTATATGAAGAAATATGTTATTTGGTCCTGTTTCCTGCACAGAGCTCCTAAAACTCTTGGAATCTCCCAAGAAATAAGAGCAATAAAGATGCCTCGTTATGTTAGTGAGGACGGAGGCTGGTTGCCAGGAGAACCACTGCCCCAACCCCCATCCCCATCCCTAACCTCCAAGGAGGGCAGAGAGTCTGGAGATGGAGTGCAGTCTCCAAAGGTCAATGAATGAATCAACCTTGCCTATGTGATGAAGCCTCCATAAAAACCCGGAAAGTTGGGGTTCAGAGAGCAAGCACATGGCAATTTGGGGAGAGTGGTGTGCCTGGAGAGGGTTTGGAAGTCTCCTGCCCTTTCTCAACGCTGCCCTGTGCGTCTCTTCTGTCTGACTGTTCCTGTATTTTATCCTTTTATAATAAATCCGTAATCTAGTAAGTAAACTATTTTTTCTGAGTTTTTTGAGCCACTCCAGCAAATTAATGGATCCAAAGCAGGGATTCATTGGAACCTCTGACCTACAGCCAGTCAAGAGCAAGCTGGGCTGTGATTGGCATCTCAAGTGTGATGTGAGGCAGCCTTGGAGGATGGAGACCTTAACCTATGGGATCTGATGCAGCATCAGGAATTATGGGACACATGCCTGGTGTCAGAGTTTTGCTTGATTATGTGGGAAACACCTGGGCTTCCCCAGTGGCTCAGCGGTAAAGAATCCGCTTGCAGTACAGGAGCCGCAGGACTTGCAGGTTCGATCCCTGGGTCAGGAAGATCCCCTGGAGGAGGGCATGGCAACCCACTCCAGTATTCATGCCTGGAAAATCCCATGGACAGAGGAGACTGGCAAGCTACAGTCCTTGGGGTCGCAAAGAATCAGACACGACTAAAGTGACTTAGCATGCATGTACATATGGGAAGCCCCCACACCCATTGGATTTGGGCACAGAATTGTAACGGGCTGCTCTGCCACCCACTTGGCCTTCCCTCCATCGTGGTGGCAGCATGGCTGCAGTAGTCTCCGGCATCATGTCTATTGACTTAAAAAAAATGCACAACACAAGAGTTGCGAGTTAAGTTTTATTTGGGGCAAAATGAGGCCTGCAGCCCAGGAGACAGGACCTCAGATAGCTCTGAGAGACTGCTCCAAAGAGTCCAGGAACCTGTCAGTATATATATGATTTTGGTGAAGAGGTGCTGTGCTTAGTTGCTCAGTCGTGTCTGACTCTTTGCGACCCCACAGACTGTAACCTGCCAGGCTCCTCTGTCCATGGAATTCTCCAGGCAAGAACACTGGTGTGGGTTGCCATGCCCTCCTCCAGCGGATCTTCCTAACTCAGGAACAGAACCCAGGTCTCCTGCGCTGCAGGCAGATTCTTTACCATCTGAGCCACCAGGGAAGTCCAAGAATACTGAAGTGGGTAGACTGTCCTCTCTCCAGGGGCTCTTCCTGACCCAGGAACTGAACCGGGGTCTCCTGCATTGCAGGTGGATTCTTTACCAGTGAGCCACCAAGAGAAGGAGTACATGCAATCAAGCACATATTTTTCCAGAAAGTTTCTACTTGTCTTATGAAGCTTTTCCTAGGCATGAGGAGCAGTCTTCACCATGAAGGATTTTGGTACTTCTCTAGAATATATTTCCCAAAGATATAAGAATTGGTCTCATAAAATCAGCTCCTGAAAATACCTATCTGAAGTCCCCCCTGCCCCACCCACCCACCCCAAGGAGCACGGAGTGCCTCATTTCTGTCGTCCACCCTGAACTCCTTTCAGGGTGGGGTGGGGGTTGGAAATCAGCAGCCACAGCAGCACATGATTTAATCCAGGTGAAGGTTTGGTCAGGACGATGTCATTTTCCTGTGACTTAGCCTTAGGAGAACTGAAAGAAATGAGTATCTGCCTGCCCGTTGCTGGAGAAGGAGGGAGCTGGTCATTCTCCGGTCTCTTTGAATCCATCCTCCGCCGTGCTCCCAGCTTCATGCCCTTGGAGGCTGATGCCCACAGATTTCATCATCAGGCTCTGCCCTTGGCATCTGAGTGGGTTCAGCCTGTGGGAGGCACCAGGAAGAGACAGGAGGGAGCAGGGAGAGAAATGGGGCTTTTCTTCCTTCCACTCCATCCCCGCCAGGCCCCGTGTACCCTGACTGCCATTTCCTACTGAAGGCCAAGGGCAGGAAGACACTGCCTTTGGTGGCCTCCTGAGGTACTGGTTCCACCTTTTGTACTTAGATCTACAGTCCAGTTTTAAGTGGCTTTTCCTCCTGCTTTTTATTTTGAAAGTTTTCAAATCTACTGAAAAGTTTAGAATAACTTAATAAACACTCGTGCCCTTTAGCTAGATTCCCCAGTGGTTAATGTTATATCACATTTTCCTTATGTCTTTCAATATATAGATATAGATATAAATAGATGGAGATGTACATATAGACAGATAATGCATTGAGCTGTGCAATTTTGGATTCTGCTGAACAATTTGAATGTTCTAGACATCTTAACATTTCACTCCTAAACACTTTGGTATGTGTCTCCTAAGGATAAAGACATTAACACACCCCTTAGATGTTAGCTAACACGTTAGTTAATGAATTAACTAACATTAATTCCATAATATCTTCCAGTTATTTATCTTTTCCTTAAAAAAATACTTTTTTGATAATCCTTTCATTTAATAGTGCTTTGCAGCTGATAAAGCACTTCCACTAACATTATTTCATTTCATACCCACAGTCACCATCTGAAGCAACTGTTATCATCCCCATCTTAGAGGCAAAAATAAATAAATAAGAATCAGAGAGGCTAATGACCAAAGGTCACACAGCATGAGTGGGATTCAAGTGTAGCCTTCCAACTCCAAATTCCACATACTTGCCATGACATTATACCTCATTTTGGACAGAGTTTAGAAAAAGTCAGTTTTTCTAGAATTTATGCCCCAAAACATTTTCCTTATTCCCTCCCCTCAAAAAGCCTTCTCATTCACTAAAAATAATGAGGATGCCTTTCTCCAGCTTCAAATAGCGATACTTTAAATATGCTGGTTATCCACCCTGGCCTCTGCTTGATATGGAAAAAACGTTAGGCAACACGTTTGAACACTGCATTTAATTTAAGCTAGGGTGATTGATTACATAGTATTTCTTAACTGCATTATGCTTGATTCACTCCTTCCTTCCCTGGGCACGGGGTGAAAGAAAGCTTCTCTCCTGGATGAGGAGAGCCTGATTTACACTGCTCAAGAAGCAGGGCAGGGCACGTGTCCTTGACACCCAGCCAAGACAGAATCTCAGACTCCCTGCTACCAGATCGCTTCCTGAGGACCTCTCCAGTCAGGCCTTTTCTCTCCTTTGTGATTGTCACTGCACTGCTCTAAGCCACCTCACCTCCAGCTGGGAGACAGCAGCAGCCCCTCACCTCGTCTACCCTCCATCTCCTTTCCCCTCCCCTCCCCTCCGCTCCCAGGCTCACCAGTGATGTCTGCTACCCTGAGAATAAAGCATAAAGCCTGCGCTGTCCCGCCTCCTGGCTTGGGCTCCCACTGACCTCGCTGCCTTGTCTCCTACCATGCACCACTCCCCACCCCTAGTTCATGCCAGGCCAGCCTTGTTTTCCTCAAACAAGCCTGCCCAAGGTCTGTCCACCTGCTTTTTTCTCTCTGCCTGCAACGCATCCCCATTTCCACCTCCAGCTGCCCAATTGTGCATCCCTCAAACCTCACCCTTCAACCTTAGTTTAAAGACCCAGCTCTAAGCCCCACAGCTAGATCCACACCCAGATGCCTGCATCACATCCTCTGCTTTTCCTGCATGTATCCTGCCATCTTCAGGTAATAGGTGTCCAACAAATTGGTCAATGATCGGATCCTCCCAATTTCTCTCGAGAAAGTAGTGAGGTCCATGGGACAAATTGAGAGAGTAGCATTTACATATATTCACTACCATGTGTAAAATAGATAGCTAGTGGGAAGTCATTGTATAACACAGGGAGATCAGATCAATGCTCTTTGACAACAGAGAGGAGTGGGTTGGGGGCTGATAGGAAGAAGGCTCAAGAGGGAGTGTGTATATATATATATATATGTGTGTGTGTGTGTGTGTGTGTGTGTGTATATATATAAATAAATTTATTTATAGCTGATTACTGTTTTTGTATGGCAGAAGCCAACACAACATTGTAAAGCAGTTATCTTCCAATTAAAAGTATAAGAAAGAGGGGCTTCCCTGGTGGTCCAGTGGGTAAGAATCTGCCTTGCAATGCAAGAGACAGCGGTTCAGTCCTTGGTCTGGGAAGATCACCCATGCCACAACTGCTGAGCCTGAGCTCTGGAGTCCGGGAGCCACAACTCCTCAAGCCCGTGTGCCTAGAGCCTGTGCTCCGCAACAAGAGACACCACCGCAACGAGAAGCCCGTGCACCGCAACTAGAGAGCAGCCCCCACTAGAGACAGCACAACAATGAAGACCCAGAACAACCAAAGATTAAAAAATTAATAAATCTTTGGAAAAACAGTGGTGAGACCCAGGGAGCAGAGGTAATACCTAAAGTTGGTATCAGAGCCCAGGTGAGCCCCAGCCTTTCTCACCCAAAGCCAGGGCCCTCGCTGCCTGGGAAGGAGTCCCTCCTGCTGTATCCCAGCTCCTTCTGGGAGTGGTCCATTTGCCCTGCCATCATCACAGGGCATGCCCCACTGGAGGGGGATGGGAAACCTCCTCACCATCTCTTCGCATCTGCTCTTCAAATCACAGATGTTCATTCATGCACTCATTCAGTCCCTTTATTATTCCCATTCACTTATTCACCAGATATTTATTGAGCATAATTATATGTGTGATACTGGGCTATTCATAGGGATACAGGGGTAAGCAAAACAGACTGCTGCCCTCGGGGAGTCACCATGTAGACAGACCAAACTGCATGAACAGACAGTGGGTGTTAAGTGGTGGCCAGAGGGAGGTGCAGGAAGGAATCTAGAAGGCAGAGCAACAGAGGAACAGCGGTTCCCACCCAGCATCAACCCTCCTTCTCTCCTAACAGAACTCTGGCCATTGCGTTCAGCAGTCCACCCCCTCGAACATCCCCTAAGCCTCTGGAGAAACCACCTCAACCCCCAGGCCCCAGGGTGGACCTGACTGGCCCAAGGGTAATTCTACCCCCTTGCCAGGGACAGGCTCAGGAAGCAGCATGTGACCTACATCAGGCCAATGAGACAAAGATCATCCTGCTAGGGTAGACAGGGACCTAGGAAAGTGTCCCAGCTTTAAAGAGAAAGGCCCAAGAAGAGATGCTGGCTCCAAGTGCCACAGCCTCCTGTTCCCAGCCTGAGGGTGAAGCCAGCCCCGCGCCTGGCTGAGCAGAGAGGTGGAGGAACCAGGTGCACGGTGCTAGTGAGCTGTGAGGGTCCTGGAGCCCTCTGATCTCCTGTCCACGTGAGATTTCCTTTGTTTTTTAATAGTCCATCTAAAGTACCAAAACTGACACAGAGATATGGGCCGTATCTATCAGTACTCCCTCATTGTCCTGTCCCTAAGTGCTATCACAGTGCCTGGAGCACAGGAAAGACTCCATAAACAGACACAGGGAATGGGTGGCATGTGCAGAGTCAGACTTCTTGGAGCAGACAAGGCTTCCCATGCAAGTGCCAAGTATGAAGTGCTCCTGGGGGTCCCCTGTGGGGGAAGCAGAAGTAGGCAAGAAAGTGGGGAGGGGAAGAACAGGAGCAGGATCAAAGCCGGGGGCAGTTTCCAGCTGATACCTCAGGAGCTTGACCCAGGGAGCTGGGCTTTCCTACGCCCACTCCTCAGTCTCTGCCTGGGGACCACTCCAGGGGGACAGAAAACTCAGTGCCTTCAGCTCTCAACTCTCACAGTTAAAGTGGTTCCAGAAGCACAAGAGTGGCACCTGCTGACCACTGGAGGCAAGCATACAGCGAAGCTAGCCCAAGGGTATGCAGAAGTGATGAAAGGGATTGAAGAGGGTCTGGATATGGTCCAGCAATGGGGGCCACAGGGTAGATAAATGAACAGGCCTAGAGCATGTCCACGACTGAGCCTCAAACAGCAAAACTGAGGCAGCTTTCTGGTCTACAAATGCTCCCACCATATCCCTCCTCTAGCCAGAGGGGTCTCTTCCTGCTGCCCACACAAGGATGGCTAACAGAAGCTCCCAACTCTTATTAAAATGGAAAACAGTCTTTGCATTTCAAAATTATTATTGCACTTCTTGAGATTCTCTTTGCAAAACATCAAAAGCCAGATCATAATTTGATGATGAAATATTGATTATGCATCTGTATTTGTATGCAGAGGTCTACAGTGTGTAGATAGAACACCCACACTGTAATATCTTCTATTTAAGTCAATATGAAGATGGATGTTCCCCCCAGGCTGGTTTTGATAAAATACTTGTGTCGATACAAAAAGACATTAATGCCAATGCAAATCAATACCCGCTTATTGGTTTGGGTCGCTTCTTCTTCACGCAGCAGCCGCCCCCAAGAGGGGCTCCAAACACCAGCAGCTCCCAGACCTGTTTGCATATTTCTTCATTTACACCATGTGAGTGGGAAATGTCAGGGGAATGTGGAATGGCAGGGGGCTGCCCACGCCTGCTCCTGAATTGAATCGGGAAGGAAATGAAAATAAAAGCAAACACAACCTGTAAACAAATCTGGGAGATGCTTTATTACTGTCATTAGCAATGTGCTTATCCTGTCTCCCTTTCAAAAAGAGTAATATCAAAACAGCAGAGGAGCCAAGAATCATCTCATCCTTGCCAGGTTCTCAGCATACAAAAGGAACTAGGTCTCATCTTAACTGTGGACACTTGCTGTGTCTGCCCGCAAAGCACTTGTTGTCACCTGAAACTCCATGTATTTAGTACTTTCTAAAAATCTCACTTATTCTCTGCCTCCGCCAACCATAAAGTGAGGTTCCCAAAGAGCTGAGTTTTTAATTTGCTTTATTTCCAATGTGTAGATGTTGAATTGATTTCTTTCTGCTTCATTCATTCACCCAACAAATTGAGCAACTACTATATGATATGACTCTACTAGGTCCTTGGTGAAAAAAATATTGTCCCTGATGAAAAAATTTGGGTAAATGAAACAGACATTCCAGTGGGCTAGAGGACAATGAGATAGTAACTACCATGTGGAGTAAGTGAGAAGGCACTTATTGCTATGGAGCAGGCAGAGGATGAGCAAGGTAAGGACTGCGAATGCTAGGGAGAGGCAGTCCAGTTTTAAATTGGGTGGTCAGGTGCAGCCTCAGAAGGTAAATCTGAGCAAAGCTTTGTGGGAGGTAAAGCTTCCCTGGTAGCTGAGATGGTAAAGAATCTGCCTGCAATGCAGGAGACCCAGATTCGATCCCTGGGTCAGAAAGATCTCCTGGAGAATGGAATGGCTAACCACTCCAGTACTCTTGCCTAGAGAATTCCTAGGCAATCCTGGACAGAGGAGCCTGGCAGGCTACAGTCCATGGGGTCACACAGAGTCGGACACAACTGAGCAACTGCCACTTTGTGGGAGGTAAAGGAATGTTATACACAGCTGTGAAGCAGAGAAGGAAGGGATTTCTGGGCACTTGGAATAGTGCAAATATCCAAAGGCAAGAGTATGCCTGGCTGATTTAAGGAACATGAAAAAGGGGGTGGCAGAAATGGATTGAGCAATATTTGGACAGCTGGACTAGATGGAGGATGTTAAGGCTTCTAGGGGCCACCTTGCCCTAACAGCTGCCACATGGGGAGACCCCATGAAAAGAATCATACAGAGTCCCCTGGATCCAGCCATGCCTGAAGCAACCCCTACTCAACATCTTTTCTGTGCCTGAACCAATATATTCCTTTTTAAAGTCACTTGTAACTGAAAGAGTCCTGATAAAACATTCTGAAACCAAGTGCCTAGGATGCTTGAGTTGCTGTGCCAACAGTGGGTCTCAAAGATACCGGTGGGCTGGCTCAGGGGCAGTGGGAAATCCCACCTAGGGGAGTGAGGCCTGGGAGCCGTCTGTGCAGGGGAGGCCTGGACTCCTGACAAGTGAGAAGGAATCTTTCAAATTTGCAATTTTCAAGTGTCAGAAGGATGCGGTGCCGCTCCTCTGACACTCTGCACGTTAGGCAGATTCTCCCCATTTCCATCAACACGTCTAGTGTGCGAGATGCAGCCTTTGCACCCCCATGACCCGGAACCCACAACTGAGAATGAGAACGCCAGGTGTTGGTTTGTCCAGCAAGGTACATTCAAAGGACCAGACAGGCCCTTCTTCCTCAATTACCAAAGTGGACGCAGTACTTTCAAAGGATTCTATTCAGTTCAGCAGGCGCTTTGAACAGCTTCAAGATGCTGGGGAGTCAGAGAAACACACAGCTTGGTCTGTCCCCTTAGAAGGTAATCTAGTGGGTGAGGGGCCCTTTAATTTACTTCATTCACATGTAGTGGCTTATTCGCTAAGTTGTGTCTGACTCTTTGCAATCCCATGGGCTGTAACCTGCCAGGCTCCTCTGTCCATAGGATTTTCCAGGCAAAAATACTGAAGTGGGTTGTCATTTCTTTCTCCAGGGGATCTTCCCAATCCAGGGATCGAACACAGGTCTCTTGCACTGCAGGCAGATTCTTTACCAACTGAGCTACCAGGGATATTCCATGCTAAAGGCAAAACAGGGGGTGCTGGGGTAGAAACTCCCCAAACAGGGGAAGGACAGACATTTGCAGATGATACTGGTGTGTGATCACCCTACCTTTATTCATTCATCAGAAGTGAAGTGCTTCCTGTGAACCCAGCACTCTTGGGCATTAAGGATACAGCAAAACAAGATGAGCAAGATCCCCGCCCAAGTGGAGGATGAAGATAACAAAGTGAAACTAACTTTTTAAAGAAAGGCTTTCTGAAACTGGTAAGTGCAGCAAGAAGAATGTACCAGGAAAATATATTCCAATAGAGAGACACTGGGCAGTGTGGACAAGAGGGAGAAGGCTGAGCTGAGCTGAGCCCACATGCTGGGAAGGAGCCAGTCTGCCAGGGTGCAGGGCAAGTGCTGTAGGCAGAAGGAATGGTGGGTGCAAAGGCCGGAGCAGAAGCAGGCTTGGCATACCTGAGGACCAGAGGCCAGGTTGTGTGACCCGAGCTTAGCTGGCGATGAGGAGAGATGGGAGATGAGGTCAGGGTGAATGGGGGCTGATCATGAGGAGTTCGAGTTTTATTCTAAGTGCCAGCACCCTTATTGCAGGGTGATATTGGCATATTCCCACTCAGATAGATAAATTAACATTCTCACCTTGGCAGGTCATTTGGGTAGGAACAAGAAATGTACCCAGCAGTGCAGAAAGAAGAGGAGGGTTCTATAATTTCTCAAGATACAGACAATAGTCCTTGGTGTTGTTGTTGGGTTTGGTTTTGTTTTTGTTTTTAGGAGAAGAAAGCCTGCAAATAAACAGAACCCAAGACTGAAATTAAGGGGCCACAGTAGAGGAGAGAAACACACAACACCCATCATAAAATGAACCAGGTAGGAGCAGTTCATCCCCGGCAGAGGCCATGGGAAGGAGAGGGTGGCCTGGAAGGACATGGGGACGCTGAGCGCTGGAGGTAGGAGAGTTGTGCCTGGTCTGGGAGGCAACAGCCCGGGTTGGGGGCAGAGTGAACTGGCCAGGAAGATCAGGGCAATGGCTGGGATTGAGAGCAAGAGAGGAGACCAGGCTCCTGGCAGCAGATTTAAAAGTTAAATGGCTGCTGTGGGTCTTGTGTAGCCCTCTGGGCTTCTCTCCTTCTTGTGGAGCTTTAGTCCTGGACCCAGGGGAAGTCTCACCAGGCTTCTGCTCAGCATGTGGGCTGTGGCAGTGGCAGGCGGCAGGAAGGGTGAGGTCCCAGGCTCACAGAAGATCACACATCTAGTCCTCGCCAACAGCTGCTGTGTTCTCGGCAGTTGGAAAAACATAAAAGACGTTCATTTTTCTGTAGCAGCTACAGTGATGAGCAGAGAGAAGTGACTGGAAAGGTCAGACCGGGCCTCCACCTACTCAGCTCATAAACCAGGGGAGCAGCCGAGCCCTGAGACCTTGGGAGGAGAGCAGATGCTCTGCTGTTCTGAGACTGCAGAGCCAGAGGCAAGATCAGACCACCCTGGGGGATGACTCCTCCTGCACCGGGTCCCTGGCCCCCTGGCTGAGCTTTCTGAACAGGGCAGGCTAAGAGGAGCTGTGGCTCTAGAGTTCAAGGGCCAGGTGCCTTAGAAAGGCAGGATAGGGTTGTGGTCAAGAGAATGGGCTCTGATGTCAGAATGACATCAGTTCAAATACAGAATGGCTGTCATTCTAACTTGAGGTGGCACCATTGAGGCTGAAACCCACTGATACTACAAAAGGAGGCCAGCCACATGAAGAAGGAGCCAATGTTTCCCCATACTAAGAGAAGCTTCACTGAAGCCCACCAAGCAGGTAAGAACTGCAGCAACTTGAGTATCTCAAGGGGTTCCCTGTTAGCAGGTCAAGTGGAGGGCAGAACCCAAAGGTAAAGCATTGGTGGGTTGCTTCCAGCACGACCTGGGACAGAAGGGGTCTCCATTCCTGAAAGGGCCTGAACAAAACCTCCCAGAAGTTATATCCCAACAGCCATCATAGTTTGAAGACAATGCCATTAAAATTACAAATTCCCTAACTCTAGTTTTATACCCACCAAACATCCTTCTTATTTAAAATCAGCTTCCTATGTTGTGTGCAAGAGAGCGTTGACAGAAAGGGAGGCAACTGTTTTCCTTGGCAAGCATGTTTTCATTAATAAACCAGTTTTCCAATCTTTCTGTGTGTGTGTGTGTGTGTGTGTCACTTGCTACATCCTTTGTGAAGGAAGTAGTATGGATTGTACATTCCATATCCCAGATGTGCATTAAACTAAATGCCAGGGGATGTCCCTACAGTTCCGATCCCCAAGGTACATGCTGCTTCTCCACAACAGCTTCCTCTCCTTCCTCTTCTCCCAGGCCATTCTGCTCCCTGCTCCAGGTATATCAGAGCTCAACAGAATCAGGTCAGGGCTTGAAGGATCCTGAGAGCCCACTGAAAGCAATGACTCCTGCACTGAGGTTCACAGAAGTAGCATTGGGTTCCATGAATTCCTGGCAAAAATTCAGAAAACCTAAGGGAATCCACACATTAGCCGATAATGAGGCCACACAGACTAACTAAAGCATCAGCCACCTCATTAAACGGGGAAGCTTAATACTGTTTTTATTGCACAATCACTTCTAAATGTCTTTTATTAATAAAATTGGGGAAATGAATTAGTTATTCCTTAATAGGCACAGTGTGTTTAGTTGACAAAATCTTTACAAAGAAGAGGATCCATGAGTGGTGAGAATACTAAAAGGTGTCCTTTTGCAATGGGGTTGGAAAAAACCAAGTTGCCACCAACCACCCCCCGCCACCCCACTTTACAAATGAAGAAACTACAGGAACAACAAAAAAAAAACTTTCCCTCAAATTTCTATTTCCATTAAATGTTAGAAAATTCTGTAACTCTTTGTAGCCTATAGCAGCTAGAATCATGAGAGACAGTCTCTTTAGAATCTGGTCACTTTTCTCCTCTTAATCCACTCAAACTCAGTGAATGATAGAGCTGACCCTTGAAGTCAGGATTCACCTAAGTGTGAACTGTCCTCAGCTCACCTGCTGTTCTTGGTGAGAGGGGAGGGAGGAGATGAGATGGTTCAATAATTTTTAAGTGGGGAGGGAAGGGATATAAAACGACACCCCTACTGCACCAGTGGTTTCTCCACGTTATTTAATCTTCACAACACTCTCATGAGGAAAGCATAGTTTTCCATTTTACAGATAAGGAAATTAACATTTGGAGAGGTTAAAAGACTTTCCAAGGGAACAAATGTTTAGAAGTAAAGCCCAGTTCTCAGGTTTAAGTCCAGGGTGATTCGGTGGCAAGGCTCTTTAAACCCCACTGGATTCAGCACCAGGGACAGAGGTAGAGCCCCTAGAGTCTTCCCCGGGAAAGGACTGGGGACAGAGAGGGTGAGAAGATGGGTGCTGAGTCCCAGGGACGAGCTCTAACTACAGACGTGTGTGAACTATAGGAAGGGGGCCAGGGCCAAGGAAAGAGTCATCATCATAATCTCTTCACATCTGCATCAAACTGCTCTTCTTAGAACCATTTTCTGTTCTCCTGCCAACCACTTAAGCTAGGAAAAGCATTGTCACCTGTAAGATGGCAAAACCAATACAATATTGTATAGTAATTAGCCTCCAATTAAAATAAATAAATTTATATTTAAAAAAATTAAAAAGATGCCATTCCCAGACTGTCACCCAGAGATTTTATAAAACACAGATGGATCCACACATGGAAAAAAATCCAATTGTTAAATAACGGTAACAGATCAACCCCAAATTCCCAGTGACTTAACACAACCTAGCTTGTGTACAGCCCCAAACAGGAATTCCTGGTAGCCATGAAGCTCACTTCCCAGAGCGATTCTGGTACCCAGGGTCCTTCCTCCTTGTGATTCTGCCACCTTACAACACAGCTTCTAAAGTTCCCATGTTTATCTGCATCAAGCCAAAAGGAAAAACCATGAAGAATACCTAGGGAGATTTTCATAAGCTGAATCTGGAAGTGGTACACATCACTTCCGCTCACATTCTATTCATTGGAACCAAGCTCATGGCCTCGCCCATCTACAAGAGGTTATAGGGGGTGTGGTCCAGCTGTGAGTACAGGAAGATGAGGAGATTAACACAGAGCAGTTTCTCATTTCTGTGCTAAGTTGAGAAGCTGTCCAAATCACGTGATTCTTAACGCTATTTGAGAGCTTGAAAATAGGAATAAACCAAGAACCAACCATGTAAAACATCTTGACTCCAGGGCTCGTGCTGGATAAATTCCACATGTGGGTAATCTTGGAATCCCCTGCTGGGCATCTTGTACCCTCAATGGTATAAAGGCAGGAGAAATGATCACAACTAGAGCTTTTAGATCAGACCAGTCAACCCTAAAGGAAATCAGTCCTGAATATTCACTGGAAGAACTGATGGTACTTTGGCCACCTGATGCGAAGAAGTGACTCTTTGGAAAAGACCCTGATATTGGGAAAGATTGAAGGCAGGAGGAGAAGGGGACGACAGAGGATGAGATGGTTGGATGGTATCATCGACTTGATGGACATGAGTTTGAGCAAGCTCCAGGACTTGGTGATTGGCAGGGAAGCTTGGTGTGCTGCAGTCCATGGGGTCGCCAAGAGTCGGACGTGACTAAGCAACTGAACTGAACTGAGAGCTGTTAGATCATTAGATTACCTAGGAAGATATGTATATCTACATATAGATAGATAGATAATCAATCTATACTTCTGGAGATTCTAATTCAACTACCTGATGTGGACCTGGGAATGTGTTTTTAACCACAGAGGGTGTGTCAGGACTCTTTCTGTTACCAATGTCAGGAATCCAACACACATGCTCTTAAGCAAGAAAGGAAATGCGTTGGTCCATGTAACCTTGCAGGGGTAGGACTACTCTGAGTCATAACTGGATGTAGTCTCAAACAGCCTCACTGGGACACCCCAGCCCTCCGTCTCTCAACTGATCTTCTCAGTAGAAGATTCATTTTCAGGCAATCTCCCCTCATGGGTCAAGATGGCTACCAGAAGCTCTGGGCATACTGTTTTTTTTATCTACATCTCCAAGAGAACTGCTCTTTCTCAGGAAAAGTTCTATCGTTTATCCCTTTGGCACTAATTGTTCTGGCTTGGGTCCCATGTCTGTCCCTAAACAAGTCATGTGACCTGAAAGATGGTAATCCTCTGACTGTCCAGCATGAGCATGGGTCATGAGCCTGGGTCATGAGCCCGACCTGACCAATCCATACCACACACAGGGTGGTTTCCCAAGGACAACCAGGGTTCTATACCCAGAAGGGACATGGGGGATGGGTGCTGGGCAAGCAGCAGCAACAGAGACTCTCATGACTAGGCTAGGGGGGCTCTAAGAGATGTCAGAGCCCTGAGCTTCAGGCTCCCCACAGGTCTTTGGGAAGGTCCTCAGAACCAGAGAGGGTCTCTGCTCACCAAGCTGCCTGGTGCATTCTGCACCCGCCCCAGATCCTGTTGAGGTCTCTATACATTGAACACATGGAACGGGGACCACCCTCTAGCCTTCCTTTTTCAGAAGGACAGGAGTATGCTTGGTCCTTTCACCCAGACACTCTCAGCAGCCCTGCCTCAAAAGGCCTGACCCTCTTCCCAGGACCAAGTGTTTGGATGCCAATGGCACCAAGGACTTTAGTTGGTGGTAACTTAAAACAGGCTCATGACCTGAGGCCTCTGGGCAACAGAGAACCCATGAACCCCTAAAACTGAAATCAACACTCAAGTGTATGTACATGATATACATGTATGCATCTCTCCACCTGGGGAAGAAAAAATTGAGAATTTCCATCAGGTTACCCAGAGAGACTAATCCTAAAAAGACTGAGAACCACCATTCTCAACTGTGGCTTCTCTGGGCGTCTGCTTCAGGTATTTAATGGTGAAGTCTCATGTCCCATAATACACTTGTTGGAGATGCAGGGAGCTTCTCCAAGCTGTTGGCATGGGCCAACTTGAAACACTCTTTGATCAGTGTTTCCCAAAACAGGTTCCTTGGAAGATAGATTATTGTGATCTTGTGTCTAGTGAGAGAAACACAAACATTTCATATTCAAATCAGTTGGGGAAATGCTAGGTTAAATGAGACTAAACAGGCTTCTTTTCTGCAGGACTTCTCAAGAGACTAAAATTCCAATGTTTTGTGACTCCTCAGAAGCCGTTATGGTAGGCAGTGTTTCCCAAACTTATATAACACAAGCACGATCTTGAATGAGGATTTTTTTTTTTTTTTTTTTTTGCAGCATCCTGTAAAAACATGCCCCTAAACATGAACTCAGGGGTTATCCATTTGGGGACCTCCCTGGTCCCCAGGGACGTGTGTTTGTGGCGTGGCTTTGAGTTTCTGCTGCTATGAAGAGAACTGGCAGCAAGCATCCAAAAGCTTCAAAGAGAGGGTGGTATTTAGAAGAAGTCATTCTCTGTTCTTTTCCTGAGTCAGAACAAAAAAGATGCCAGCATGTTTGAGAGATCCCTGGCATCTCTGGATGCCTGTGAGCCATGTAGTGTCAAGAAGAGCAAGGGATGGGAGTCGGCACGCCTGGGGAGGGCTCCTGGCTATCACTAACTGGCTGTGCAATTCAGGCATGGATTTAACCCCGCTGAGCTCAGTCTATGACCTGTAAAGGTGTTTGATGCGAGGATCGGATGAGCTCGTGTAGGGAATGCATAGTGTTTGGCACTCAGGAATGCTCACCCATAGGTAACCAAGGTGGAAGTCTGTTTGAAACCTGCAGGGCTTCCTTTGACTGTCCTCCCACAGCTGCAGGAAATGTCCCAATGATCTTTACCTACCTTCTCCTCTTGCCTTAACCTTCTCCCCCTTGCTCTTGACAGCTCCCCATTTTCTCCCATTCAGGCTCCTTGGCTGCTGCCCATGTGTGCATGCTAAGTTGCTTCAGTCATGTCCAGCTCTTTGTGACTCTATGGACTGTAGCCCACCAGGCTCCTCTGTCCAGGGGATTCTCCAGGCAAGAATACTGGAGTGGGTTGCCATGCCCTCCTCCAGGGGATCTTCCCGACCCATGGCAGGCGGGTTCTACCTCTAAACCCTGCTGTCCCTTTTCCCTGCCCTCTTGTGGCAGTTGAGGGGGTAGCAATGGGACCATGACCTCTGAGACTGGCTCCCTCCCACCTCCCCCGGCAACTCCACTGGCACAGTCCTGGGCCAACACACCGCATGGAAATGGATGCAGAGTCCCCCGCAGTTGGCTGACACTCAGGCTGCACTTAAGGTCACCCTTCGTGATGTGTCACGGAGAGCGAACAAATCCGCACCGTGTCTGTTCTATCGGAGCTTGTTTCTATCTGCATCTGTCATCGCTGATTGCATTTGAATGGGTTTAGTCTCTATTTTAAATAAAAGATTTATGCCTTAGCTGTCAGAGCCGGCCTTTATTTGAAAATTTAATCTTGTTTCTAGGAGTCTAGATTAACTTATTAGATTTAGGCGTCCCTCGTGTGTCTCTGAGCAAAAAGGAGAAGATTCTCCTTTGCACACAGCCCTCCACATGCCACGCAGTGGAAGCCAAGAGCTGGGTGGGCTTCACCATCCAGCGAACGAGGCAGGACGGGGGCCTCTGTCTGGACAGCTTTATTTGGTATCCTTATGTCCAGGGAGTGTTCTTCTGGGTTCATAAGTCTCTGGACCAGCTCCCCAAACATTAACTAGGAAGCCTGTGTTCCCTGCAAGCGTCCTCCACCAAACTTGCCCTTTCTCCAGAGTTTTCTGGAAGCCCCGGCAGAGACCCCCAGTGGGAGACCGACAAGTCCACCTTAGCCGTGCCAAGGAGTTCCAAGTTTCCTTCACATCTGTGTTGTATCTCCTGCCCTCTCAGAGCGCTCACCCGACTGACTAGACCCCAGGGTCAGAAGACCTGGGTGTGACCTTGGGCAGTCACCCAACTTGCCTGACCTCATCTGAAAGGTGGAGGTAATGTTAATGCCCATCTCATAGGGCTGCTTTGTCACTGATTGGGAAAATAGTGGGCAAGCGGGGAGAACCCTTAAGAGTTGCTTTCTCTGAGCTTGTAGCTACTTCGGTAGGTATGGGGTAGGACACACATCTACCTCCTTTGCAAGCGAAAATGTGGCTGCTCCGAAGGACAGAAGTGTCTGCTTGGGGTCACAGCAAAGTTAGGGGTAAAGCTGGGCCAGAACCAGGAGTTCTGATCCCACCCAGTGCCCTGGGCTCTTCCCTCCTCCCCACCCCTACCCCACCCCCATCTCTGTCTTTCTCTCTCCCCCTCCCCTTCTTTCCTTCTCTCCTTGTCTCTCTCTGCAATGGATGGAATTGTGCCCCCTAGAATTCCTAGGCTAAAACCCTAAGCCCCAGTGTGACTATTTGCAGAGAGGGTCTCTAGGAGGTAATTAGGTTAAATGAGGTCATAAGGGTGGGGCCCTAATCTCATAGGACTGGTTGCCTTACAGGAAAAGCCACCTCTCTCTCTGCCCCGCCTCACACCACCGCGTGCATACACTAAGGAAGGCCTTGTGAGCACACAGTCAGACGGCAGCAGCCTGCAAACCAAGATAAGAGGCGTCAGAAGGAAACCTACCTTGCTGGCACCTTGACCTTGGACTTGCCAGCCTCCAGCACTGTGGAAAATTTCTTTGTCAAGCCACCCAGTGTTTCGTTATGGCAGCCGAAAGAGACTAACATACTCTCTCTGCCTCTACAGACGTCTCTCTGTTTTTCTGTGTCTGTCTCTGTCTCTCTGCTCGCTCCCTCCCCGCAGTCCCTGACTTTCCCACAGCACTTTCGCCCTCTGCTGGTCAGTCTCGGCTTAGCAGGCAAGGTCCGGGCCTCAGAGAGGGTCTGTCTCATCCAGGGCAGCGTCTTCCCACCCTCCCCCCAGCACACACACGGCACACACTCCCCAGGATGAGAGTCGGCTGGCATCTCACCACCCCTTCGTTTGCCCGCCCTCACACCCAGTAACCCAACACACCGTAATCCCTGATACACGAGCAAACAGTTTGTTCTAAGCTCCTGAGTCAGGGCCACAACTGACCCATCTCTTTACCAACCCTCATGCCCACCTACTCACTCACTGCCCGGCACACAGTAGGTGCTCTCTAAATGTTCCTTGAATGACTAAGGGAAGACACTCACTTACGGGGATTTCATGAGTTCTTGTATTTGGGGTGGGGGAGGTGGGGAGGCTCTGACTGAGGAAGGGAGCGTCTCTTCCTCCTGGTGGAGCCCCCCGTGTGCACACTGCACATGGTGTCTGGGTGGTGCCCATGCTCACTCCCTGCACACAGCGCCAAGCAGTGCCCGCCCGGGCTGCAGGTGACGGATGGGGAGCCCCGACTCCTGCCTCGTTAAGTGGCCTCCCACCCAGCTCCACCAGCCAACCTGGAGCAGGGGACATGCATCTCTTGGTTTGTCACTTGGCAAAACAACTCAGAGGAAAGGAAGATGAAGCGACTGTCTCCATAATTCAGCCCCCTCAGCCTGGGAAGGAACTGTATCTGAGGTGGCTAATTAAGATGAATCTATCCAAGGGGAGAGGAAACCCCAGCTTCAGCTTTCTAGCTTAAAGGCTGCTCCATCACTCTGGTTCCTAAATCAGCCGTGGGAGGCAGGGGTGGGAGGTAAGGGAGTCTCCTGGCCCAGTGTGCTCAGCCAGGCTCCTTTCGTCCCCATCAGTCCAGGATGAAAGTGAAGAGAGTGAGGAACTCACCTGGGGCACAAGATTTTAGGGGGCGCCACGAGCAGGATCATACAGAGTGAGTGTCAGCCATCCTTCCCTTTGCCTCTGGCTCTCCTGCAGCTCAGCACTGTGCTGCTCCTGATCTCGTCTTTCACTTTTTGATAGTTTATTCATTGCAGACTTTTTTTGCATGAATTTTGATTTTTTTTTTTTTAAATAATGAAAGTGGGGACTTAGATATCTGTATATCCATGTTCTTAGCAGCATTATCCACAATAGCCAAAGAATAGAAAACAACCCAGGTGTCCACTGATGGATGAGGGGATATATGGAGTGTGGCATATCCATAATGGAATTGTATTCAGCCTTTAAAAGGGGAGGAGATTCTGACACGTGCTGCAGCACGGAAGAATCGTCAGGATATTTTGCTAAGTGAAATGAGCCAGTCACAAAAAATGAAGTGCTGCATGATTCCGCTTACATGAAGTACTTAGAGTAGTCAAATTTAGAGAGACAGAAGGTAGTGTTATCCCTGCGGCTGGGGAGAGCGGGGACTGGGAGGTCAGTGTTTAGAGGATACTGGCTTTCATCTGGGGAAGAGGAGAACATTCTACAGATGGATGAAGGTGATGCTTGCTCAACAGTGTGACTATACTTAATGCCACTGAACTGAACACATAAAATAGTTAAAATGGTAAATTTTTTATATTTTACTACAATAAAAATACTGCATTAATATAATTGTTGAGTTTTTTTTTTTTTTTGACACCCTTTTAAATGTTATGCCTGAATTAAGTACCTCCTGCCTTGTCCGACCCTGAATTCCTCACATTGTCCCTATCTTACACATGGTAGAAAGAGCCTGAGGGATGTTAGAGGCCTTCCGAAGGTTAGTGAGAAAATTCCAAGCAAGCCAGGAACTTGAAAGCCAAGGGCCCAGCTCCCAGCTAAGGATACAGGCCAATACAGTTTCCCGTGCCTGCCCACCCCCAAGACGCTTCCAGGGAGCTCTGTCAACACCACTGTCCTTCTGGAGTCAGTTGTTCCTTGGGTGGAGTCTTATCCCACAAATAAAGGCCTCAGGGGACCCAGAGATGCTGTTGCTCAGCCCCAACCCACCCCTCCTCTTGAGAAGACCCTTCTCCCAACAGCTGCAACTCTCTGCTCCTTTGTAGGGAAATCTCGAGGACTTCGGTCAGGCTCCTTTTCACATTCTCTAGCTGCAACAGTGGGTGCTACTTTCCTTCCAACGTCCATCCCCTCTCCTTCTTCAGTAACAGAACCCAAATGTAGCTGGCACATGTTGCCTGGAATAAAACCTTCATTTCTGAGCTTTCCTTTCTAGCTGGGGGTACCCACAGGCCTTGACGCACCCCTTTTCTTCTCCTTTCCTCCTTTATGTTGGCTGGAAAGATGGGCTTGATGGCTGGAGCCTGTGTTGCTATGTTGGAGGATGGAGACGCACAGGATAGAAGGCAGCTAGGCCCCTGACATAGGGAAGGCCAGAGCAGCCCTGGCCCACCCACCTGCGCACTTCTGTGAGAGGTTCAGGTCCCAGCAAGACACAGACCATGTGAGCTCACCCAGCCTCCCCCTCCACAGAGGCAAGGCCTCTCTCTGTGTAGATCACTTCCAGCCCCTCCTGGTCATTTCTGAAACATTTCCTAATAAATTACTTTCTTGGGAGTCTTGGGTGCAGAGTCTATTTTTGGAAACCCAACCTATGACTTCCCTCCCTCTTCATTTGATCTTTCACAGCCTGCGTGGGGTCCAGTTGGGCTGTAGTCCAGCTGGGTCCAAGAGTCATTCTGGACCATTCACCACATACTTTCTTTAAGTGAGAGGAACTTCTAGCAAGCTTAAGCCACTGCTGTGAGAACTTGGGCTAGTCTCTTGGCCCCTCTGGCTTTAGGCTTCCCCTCTGTGAAATGCAGATAAAGCTCAATGAGAAAATAGACATGAATGAATTTTGTAAACTTGTAAGAGATATGGACTGAATGCTTGTGTCCCCCACCCCACCAAGTCCATGCTGAAATGGACTTGAAAATGGACTTTCCTTCAACTTGTAGGTTGAAATCCTAACCCTCAGTGTGATCGTATTAGGAGGTAGGGCCCTTAGAGAGGGAATTAGATCATGATGGGATTCGTGTCCTCGTCTGAAGAGCACAAGAGACGCTTGTGTTCCTCCTCCCTCTGCTCCCGGCCACGTGAAGACATAGCAAGAAGACAGCCATCTGCAAACCAGGAAGAGGGTCTCATCAGAGCCCCACCATGCTGACACCCTGATCCCAGAATTCCCAGCTTCCAGATCCCTGAGAAATAAATCTCTGTTCTTCAAGCCACTCGGTCTGTGATATTTCTGTTATAGCAGCTGGAGCTAAGACTTACTTACTGAATTATCTGATGGATGACCAGTCCTATGAATAACCAAGAGTTCCCCAAAATCAATGATGACCCCCAAGCCCCAGATGTTTTTATCCAGGAATTCTGGCTGAGAAATTAAGTCCCTCTGACGTTACTGTAGGGAATGTGACCTGAATGTCCCTTATTCCAAGGCTGTGGGGAAGGGCTCATGCCCTTCATACCATCATCACACACTGTCATTCCCCAGACCCCTCAACCCCACCCTGGCACCGCCTTGGCCCTCAGCCTCCCAGACACCCTGCACCTGCCCCAGTCTGCTGACTGTACAGCTGTGTCTCCTGTGGGCTAGGCAGTGACGGGGCCATGGGACAGGCTCCCACGGCAGCACTCTCAGCAGGAACACAGGTCCCAACCCCAGGCTGGGGATGGGGAGAGGGCAGAGGGCACTGGAAGGACAGATGCAGAATGGGAGGGGAGCAGGACCGACTTCAAAGAGCGGAAACAGGCAGCTCCTTCCTAAGCCATGAGCAGAGATAAAAGCACTCATGAGTTATGTGGGCCAACACTTCATAGTTTCCAAAGAGCTTTCTCATCCATTATGTCTCTTACTCCCAGCGAGAACAAAACGGTTCAGAGAAGGCAGAGATCTCTCCCACAGTCACATAGCAGCCAGAGACAGTGCATCAACCCACTTTAAATAGCCCTCAGAATTTGGAGAACATCCCAGATGCTTGGGCTTTGGGCAACAGATCTGGGGGCAACAAGAAGGAACACTTACCTGCTGGTTCCCAGTGGTGGCCTGGCCCCATAGGGGAGGGCAGGACAGATGTTGGGGTGGAGGGAGGGCATTGTTCAGGGGTTCCAGCTGAGTGCCGCCCCCTAGACACTAGACCCGGTGCAGTGGAGGGGACACATCTGTTGGTTTTTCCCACTTGTGATACAAGCACCCCACTATTACTTTTGGAGACCATCTCTCCCCCAGGACACACTTGGAGTGCTTAGTCAAGCATCTCTAGTAGCAGACAGGTGATCACTGACGCCAGCTCAACCAATCAGATTGCTCCCTATCACTTTCACACACAGCCTGGATGCATGGTCAGTTTCTGAGGACCCAGCTTCCCCGCTTGGACTTTCACAGGCCATGTGATGTCCAGCCAAGCTACAGCACAGCTGGCCCCAAGGCAGGTGAGTCTCCCACCTCACTCCAGTGAGGGACGATGGCGCTACCATGGGCCCATTGCTGCTCTTCCTCCTATGCTGGATCTCACCTCACTCTCCTCCTGGCTCCAGCCTCCTAGACCTTGGTCAGCTCCATGGGCTCCCCCAGCCCCTTCCCATCATAGGACCTCTTTCCAAAGCAGCACACCACGCAAGAGAGAGACAGAGACAGAGAAGAGAGAGAGAGAGAGACAGCAGTGTATCTCTGCAGACAATGCTGTCATTTAAGGCGAGGATTCAGATTTCCAGAAGCGAAGTGGGAAGACGGTAGACAAAGCATTCCTTAGCAGGAAGAGAGTCAGCCAAGAAAGTGGCAGCTTCGGGGTCTGCAGGCAGCAGGGAGGTAATGAGAGACAGAAGCAGAAGTAGAGGCTGGAGCAGATTCCGGGCCCTGTAAGCCAGGTGGGGAAAGTATGAGCTTCTTTCCTGTTGAGTCAGAGGGAGTCTGGGGGCCAACATTCAGGATGTCCAAGTCACAGCTACTTGCAGTCCTGTGGGGTCACCCTGATGGGCAGGGTCAGAATTGGGAGCTGGGGAACTGGGCCCAGAAGCATGACAGAGGTGGTAAGGTGCAGCCTAGGGAGCAGCAGCCCAGGGCACTCGGGGAAATGCAGCTTCTGGAGGCGCTCCCCGAGTTCCACTTCCTGAGACCGCAGCCTGCCTTTCTCTGTTTTTTGACTGTGCCAGGTCTTAGTTGCAGCATGCTGGATCTTTTTAGTTGCTGCCATGTGGGGTCTAGTTCCCTGACCAGGGATCTAACTGGGGGCCCCTGCATTGGCAGCACAGAATCTTAACCACTGGATACCAGGGAAGTCCCACCCCAGCCCTCCCAGCCCCAAGCCTCCTGGCTTTCAAAGTCCCCAGGCTTCTCCTAGGGGAGGTGGGGGAGGGGTCGCCTGGTACATTGGAGCCAAAGCCACTTCACTTTCATGGCCTTCGTTTCCTCACCGTGAGGAAGTGGCCCTCTGCTACTAATAGCGCCTGTTAATATTTTCCATGTGCTTATTGTGTTAGAAATCTTTCACACGAATTAATCCTTGCCGCAACTCTGGGAAGCAGGTATGGTTATTAACCCCAGATTTTACAGATAAGGAAACTGAGGCAGAAAGGTTGAAAACCACGTCCAGTCACACAGGCAGTAAATGACACAGTCATTCCTGAACCATTGTACCACACTGCCCTGAAATGGACAGGGGTGTCCATTCCCCCCTTCCCTGAGCTAGCCCAGGACTCTGCCCGACCCCTGTGACCGACCCCCTCCCCGACATCCCACCTCACTGGTTCCAAGAGCCTGACAGCGCCCCCTCCCCGCCTCTCCAGCCCCACCCCCACCCCATCCATCGCAGTGACGTCTCCATCTTCACCCGCCCACCCAGGTTCCCTTTGCCTCTTTCTCCTGGGAGCTTTAAGCAGGAGAGACAACTGGGAATCTGCTCTTCAGACTCCTTGGGATGTCTACACTGGGGCCACCCAAGCCCCCTGCTGCCTTGCCGCCCTAGGCCAGACATTTGGAGCTTCAGTTGACTCCCGCAGAGAAGTCGCCACATCATCGCCAGCTGCCACCATGCTGTGATTAGTTAATCACTAAGTGCATGGGGCTTTTAATTAACTGCCAGCCCTGCACGGGCAGCTGTTCCACAAACCACATCTGATCGTGGCTCCCCCCCACCCTCCCCCGTCTGGGCTGATGGAACAGTTCAATCACGCAATTGCTGCTTGGATATTTTAATGCTGCAGGCACGGCAGCTGCCAGTACTGCAGCCCTGATGGAAGCATCAGCCACAAGAAGAGAAAAGAAAGCAGCTATTAGCTGGGGGGCCATTGGGTGTGTAAGGCTGAGGGGAAGTCTGCACAAGATCTGTGAGTGTACAGACATGGCTGTGACATTTATCTATAGAGTAGAAGTGATTCAACTCATACAAATGTAAGAAAGAAAGAAATCTGTAGGTGCCACATAACCAGGGTGTACTTCAGGCATGGCTGGATCCAGGAGTTGTTGTTCAGTCACTAAATTGTGTCCTACTCTTTGTGACCCCATGGATGGCAGCATGCCAGGCTTCCCCAACTCCCAGAGTTTGCTCAAACTCATGTCCGTTGAGTCAGTGATGCCATCCAACCATCTCATCCTCTGTCGTCCCCTTCTCCTCCTGCCCTCAATCTTACCCAGGGGATCCAGGAATACAAATGAAATTACCAGAGCAGACAGGGCCTGAACCATCAGAGGAACAATACTTGGACCCTAGATGGGTCAGTTGAGCACAGGGAGCACATATGAGACAACTTGTCCAGATAAGGACTTCCCTTGCTTCTTGCTGATTCATTTATTTTCTCCCATCTCTGGACCTCAAGATAACTCTGGGCAGACTTCTATTATAGCCTTATCACATTTGATTTTAACTATTTGGTCTCATATCTGTGTTGTCCAAGAGACCAAGATTTCTCAATTTCAGTGCTATTGATTTTGGGACAGAAAGTTTTTGTTGTGGGGGTATTCTGCACCTTCCCTGGTGGCTCAGACGGTAAAGCGTCTGCCTGCAATGCACGAGACCTGGGTTCGATCCCTGGGTCAAGAAGATCCCCTGGAGAAGGAAATGGCAACCCACTCCAGTATTCTTGCCTGGAAAATCCCACGGACGGAGGAGCCTGGTGGGCTACAGTCCATGGGGCCGCAAAGAGTCGGACACGACTGAGCGGCTCCACTTTCACTTTCTGTGCCTTATAGGATGTTTAGCAGCAGCATTTCTGACCTCCAGCCACTAGATGCCAGTAGCACCCCTTCCCCTAGTTGCCACAACCAAAAAAACGTCTCCAGAAATGGCTGAACGTCTGTTGCAGGGGCAGGAGCCGCCCCTCTGAGAGTCCCTGGGACAGAAGATGAGACAAAGGAAGTGTCATGGCCTCCAGTGCAGGGTCTGAGACCTCGTGGGATTCCTGCGATACTTGGAGGGCAGAAGCAAGGGTGGGGGGAAAAAGAAGGTGATGGTGCACAGAAGAGCTGGCGTGGGCTCCACACGTGAGAGGGCAGTCATGTGCTGGTGTGGGCACCACGGCGTGCAAGGGCCGAGTGTCCGTGCAGGGTGCTGAGGGACCCCTGGGGCACACCAAAACCCCACACTCGGAACTGGAAGTAAGTGGGCACTAAGAAACTGAGCAGAAGGCTAGAAAACCCAGACCCCTAGAAGGAGGGCCCAGGTGGGGCCCAGCCCAGTGTTCACCCTGTGCCCCGTGCAGCAAAGTACCAGCAGACAGCCCTTTCCTGTGCCAGGCACTGCTGTGAGGCCTGACCCAATAATTCCTCAGGGAAACCTATGAGATCCATCACGCCGTTTATCCCACTTCACAGGTGAGGAAAGAGGCACTGAGGGTTTGGTGGTGGTGGCGGTGGTTTGTTTACTTGCAGAAGATGCCAAGTGGCAGAGCCGGGATTCGAATCCCACTAGTCTGGCCTCTGAGTCCACTCTCCTGCCTGGAATGTTCCACTGACCTTACCAGAGGGCAGAACAGCTGTCCAGGCTGTCCTCAGCATTTGCGGGGCTGCAGTGGAGGAGACAGCTCTGGGAGCGACATGGAGAAAGCACCTGCAGAAAGTTCTTCACAGAGGGACCCGGGTTTGCACCCTGAGAACCTCCCCCAGCTCGGCTACCTGGAGAAGGTGTTGGATTCCAAGGCTGAGGGCTTGTTTAAATTCTTGACCCTCCAGTGCCCAGCAGTGGGACCGCTGGGTCCCTCCATTAACCCTAGGTTTCTCTTTCTACCCAATGAGAGTCACACCCACTTCCCTGGAAAACAGAAGGGACCCAGGCTTCCCTGCCTGCCAGTGGTGGGACCTTCACAAGAGACTTCAGCTCTTCGATCATGGGGATGGTGGGAGGACCTCAAGGAACAATCAAGGGTTTTGAAAAGTTGCAGTAACTTGGGGTGTAAGATACTGTCATGGTTATAGCCTCATAATTAAGAGTACAGACCCTACAGGGGAGTCCACCATGTGCCAGCTGTGTATCCTTGGGCAACTTGCTTAACCTCTCTGGTCTAAGTTTTCTCTTCTGTAAAATAAAGCCCATCGTAGTTCCTACTCCTGTCTCCAGTATCACAAGGGATTAATAATACCTTTGTGGCTGGTTTAGTGGGAGAATGAAATGAAAAAATACCTGTTAACCTCGAGATAGTGCCTGGCACGTGAGATAATAGTGTTCAGGAACCCGTGTCAGCCCTAGGATCACATCTGAGATGCTCCCCTGGGGCTGGTGGGCCTGAACACCCCCTCCTCCTACCCCCAGCACATGTATCAGAGAGTTAAGTGGCCAAATAGCTGTTCCTCGGAGCAGGTGTCAGCCTAGCCTCCCTTCCCACCCCTGGGCATGCACACTCCACATCCAGGGCTCTTTGAAAATCTAGCTGCTGCAGGATTGCTTCCTGAACAGTGGAGGGGAACGCAGCTAGCTCTCACAGCATGCTCCCCCTTCCTGCAGCCCCACAGGCTCCTGACACTCCCCTGGGAGCAGGGGATTCATTCTTTTCTGTATTATAATGATAATAACTGAGCTGGGACAGCAGAGGGAGGCTGGAACTCACCACAAACAGGCCCAGGGTAGGGAGCAGGACCACTTTATCCTAACCAGGCTGAAACCGCCCCCATCTGGAATCAGCTGCCCATCATATGCAATCAGCCACCTCCTGTCCACCCGCTGGGCCAGGCCTCCAGGCTGGCTTTCCTTGCAGGGAGGGGGGGGTGTAGAGAGGAATGAGCCCTGAGCTGTCCTTCTGGGCAGCAGGACAAGCCCCCAGAGCCCAGGCCAAACCCGTCCTCCTTGCTGATTCTTGCCTCAGTGCCCCTGTAGAGGAGGAAGATGGGGAGACTATGGCCTGGCTGCTTCCCTTGCATTGGGCCCCTTGGTCTTGCCCTTAAGGGTCTTGCCCATTATTCTTGGGATCAGTGTTACTACACCACTCCCACCTTTGGCTATCATAGACCCATGTATTTGTCCACTGCATACACGTGGCTATCATGTATTAAGCACCTACTGTATGCCTGGAAGTAAGCACTTTACTCAGATAGTTGATCAAATGCTTACAGTTACTGGAGCAGGAATTATAATTGGCTTTATTTTATAGAAGAGAAAACTTAGACCAGAGAGTTTAAATGATTTGCCCAAGAACACACAGCTTGCACATGGTGGATTCCCCTACAGAGTCTATACTCTTAATTATGATGCTATAATATGACACTCTCTTATGCCCCAACTTTCTGCAAATTTTCAAAACCCTTGATTGTGCCATGAGCTCCTCCCAAATCCCCATGATCAAGGTGAGGTTGAGGTTAATGCTATTTTACAGATGAGGAAACCAGGGTCTATGGAGAATCAGCCTCCCTGTGGTCATGCACTCAGGAAGCCTCAGAAAAGAGAAGGGACGTAGTCAACCCCCTGACACCCAGCCCAGCCTCTCTGGGAATCCCTCATCACAGGGGTCTCCTGTGCCCTCCTAGTCCCCTGGGGGAACACAAGACCTGAGTCTCAGAGAATATGCTACTTGTTCCCAGCCCCTCAACCCTTCCCCTCTCTCCTCCCAGACAGAGCAGTGGAGTTTGGAGGTGTCATTACCAATAAGATCTGGAAGAACCCTTAGCCTCAGTCATCCCAGGAAGCCCTTGGGGATCAATCTGTTACTTAATACAGACCTGGAAGGAGGGTGGGCTTGAGAGTGTGATCAGACAGGTGGGACCCCAGCCCTACTACAGACCAATCAGACAGCCTAGGGCCCAGACCACTTCAGGTCTTCAAATCTTGGGCTCTACACCTATGGAATTGGATAAGAATCCTTACTTATCCAGATCAAGGATGTGTGTGTGCATGTATGCTCAGTTGCTTCAGTCATGTCCAACTCTTTGTGACCCCTACAGACCATAGCCCATCAGCCTCCTCTGTCCATGCGGGATTCTCCAGGCAAGAATACTGGAGTGGGTTGCCATGCCCTCCTCCAGGGGATCTTCCTGACTCAGGGATTAAACCCACATCTCCAGGGTCTCCTGCATTACAGGCAGATTCTTCACCACTGAGCCGATAGGAGGAAATACGTTTGTTTTTTTGTGACTTTGTAAAATGTTTATTTAGAATTACTGCCTAGGTCAGGGGCCACAAACTCACGTGTCATCAGGAGACAAACAGATCAGGTAAGTGGGTGAAGTTGACCAGGTAGGAGCTGTGGCCATAGATGGCACATACCTCCATCTCAAGGGGAAAAGATGCCAGCCCAGTCGTACCAGATCACCATTTATTAAACAAATCAGAAATCTGATTTTTTTAATGAAATGCCCTGATTTCTAAAACACTTTGCAGACTGAATAACAAACCTCTGTGGACCAAATGTCACTTGCACCGGTTTGTAACTCCTAATGGAGTCCTAGTTGCTAGAAGAGCAAAGAGGCCAAACAGCAAGCCCAAGGTCGCACAGCCAACCTGGCAGAGCCAGGCGAGCCTCAGCCCGCCCTGTGGCTCCCCAACCAGTCCGCTCTCCCCAGTTCCATGCTGCGTGGTGGTTTTCAGCACCCTCTGAGCCATCCAGCCTGAGGTCTGTGCCCCTGGGAAGCAGTGAACTCCTGGGAGCCCTGCAGAGCAAAGGAAGGACACTCCCAGGACAAAGGACACTGCAGGGTTCTGAGTATGTACATCATAGCACATCCATCCTGAGGCCTAATTGAGACATTTGCTTGGAGTGTCCTCAAAAACTAGGGCAGATGTGGCGCTCTGAGAGTCAGAGCCACCCGCCGCGGACACCCCGCCGAGACAGGGAACTGATGGCTGTTCTCTGGAACTTGAACCAGCAAGAGGGAAGCCGGTTCTCACTAATAAGATTATATATTTTTTAAATGGCCCTTGTGTATTGCAAGGAGACTGAGTCCTAAAATGCCAGAAAGGAAGACACAGTAAAAAAAAGACCATCAGCTCATTTCTGCAGGAATCGTTCAGCACCAGGCTAAAAACTCCCTGTGGATTTCACCCCCAGGCATCCCCTAGTCTGAGCCGGGAAGGTTGGAGTTGTGTTCCAACCTATCTCAGCCCTTGAGGCCTCCTTGACTCTTGCGGTAGGGAAGGGGGTGGCGGGGGGGCTGCGTGAGCCCCGCTTCTCAGACTCCTTTCTCCTGGAACTCCACAGTGCTCTCACGGTGCTGGGGGTCAGAAGAACTGGGTTCCGGTCCTGGATGGACATATTCCCAGCTCAGCAGATGTGAGCAAGTTGCCCTCCCACCCACCTCAATTTCATCCTCTGTCCTCTGCGCTGACACACACCCAGCTGTGGTGAAGCTCCAGTGAAGCAGAGGCTACAAACGGGTATCCATCCCCAGGCGTGAGCAAGGCCACATGGGTTTTGCCCAATCAGCATTTCTTTTTAAGTTTGTCTCCAACTAATTTCACATAAACATCTGGATTTCTGGCTTCTCTTGAAAAATAAGAAGATCTGGCTGCACAGGGTTGACCTTCCCATGTGGTCACAACAGGCCATAGCTGAGTGACAGCTTGCCTGTTCCCCCGACACCACCCACTCCTGACTTCCAGTACCCAGCCAGCTTCACTTCTTTATGTTACCTCCTTCACACTTGAATTTGAGACCCCCGATTTAATGCAATAGATATGAGAAGTCTTTGGGGGAAGTCTACAGATTCTGGGTTTCATTATTATTAATGGAATTTCTGGATCCCACTGTTTGGCTTTGATCTTGGGCAGGTCTCTTGGGCTCTCTGGGCTCTGGTTGGCTCCACATCTGTGAAATGAGAGCGAGCACTGGAGGGCTCCAGGAGCATTTCCAGCTTTGACCCTCAGACTGCCTCCGGGAGCTGATCTTGCAAAGTTTTCTCTAATAGCAGTCCAAGAGCCTCTTGACTACTTAGGTTCTGCCATAATATTTGTTAAAGGGAGGGAGACAGGGAAAGAGGAGAGAAGCTGTTCGAGTCTCCCTGGGTACCAGTCACTGAGTCTCTGTCTCTCTTAACCCACCCACCACTTACTGTTCATAAGAGAGAGCCAGGCTCTGAAGCCAGGAAGAGTGAGCTTAGGGGCTGGCCAGCCCAGAAGCAGGACTGCATGTTGCTTCTGATGACAGAAAGCATATAAAAACACTGTCTTCCCCTGACTATACTTTCTCTCTCTTCTTTTGCTTTTTTTTTTTTTTTTTTCCACCACTGTTCCTAACATCTTTTATTAAAGTCTTGATGAACATCATGCCAATGGTTGGGGGTGGGGGTGCAATGGCAGGGCATTATTCTCTACTTCACCCCCAAATTCCCAAGTTTCACTTCTTTCTGCCAACCCTCAACTCAATCCCAGGTTCAGTCTAGGCTTGGCACTTGGGCTTGCCAGCAACAGTGCTCTACTGGATGCTATCTCCACATATGCAAGGTGTCGTCCTGGCTTTCTCCAGCTCAGCCTGCCCACTCTCCTCCCTACCTGCCCCTATTTCCGTTCGTATCACCTGGCCCATCGGAAGCAGTCCAGAGTGGTTGGTTGAATGAAACAAAAGCAGCACATTCTGGCGTCTTCATTCCCTTGTTGTTCAGTTGCTCAGTCATGTCTGACTCTTTGCAACCCCATGGACTGCAGCACGCCAGGCTTCCCCGTCCTTCACTATCTCCCGGAGTTTGCTCAAACTCATGTCAACTGAATCAGTGATGCCATCCAACCATCTCATCCTCTGTTGGCGCCTTTTCCTCCTGCCCTCAATCTTTCCCAGCATCAGGGTTTTTTCAATGAGTCAGCTCTTCATATCAGATGGCCAAAGTATTGGAACTTCAGCTTCAGCATTAGTCCTTTCAGTGAATATTCAGGGTTGATTTCGATTAGGATTGACTAGTTTGATCTCCTTTCTGTCCAAGGGCCTCTCAAGAGTCTTCGCCAGCACCACACTTCAAAAGCATCAATTCTTCAGCACTCAGCCTTCTTTGTGGTCCAACTCTCACATCCACATATGACTACTGGAAAAACCATCACTTCAACAATATAGACCTTTGTTGGCAAAATGATGTCTCTGATTTTTAATATGCTGTCTAGATTTGTCATAGCTTTTCTTCCAAGGAGCAAGAGTCTTTTAATTTCATGGCTGCAGTCACCATCCGCAGTGATTTTGGAGCCCAAGAAGATAAAGGTCTGTCACTGTTTCCATTTTTTCCCCATCTATTTTTCATGAAGTGATGGGACCAGATGCCATGATCTTAGTTTTTTGAACGTTGAGTTTTAAACCAGCTTTTTCATTCTCCTCTTTCACCTTCAAGAGGCTCTTTAGTTGCTCTTCGCTTTCTTCCGTTAGAGTGGCGTCATCTGCATATCTGAGGTTATTGATATTTCTCCCGCCAATCTTGATTCCAACTTGAGCCTCATCCAGCCCCTGCATTTCGTATGATGTACTCTGCATATAAGTTAAACAAGTAGGGTGAAAATATACAGCCTTGACATATTCCTTTCCCAGTTGCTCCAAACTAATTCTCCACTTGCTTCCCCAGGCCTTCATTCTTCAGACACACAGATTATTTCCTCCCTGTACATCTCCATGCTTTGGTGGGTGCAGTTGCCTCCAGTTGGAGTGTATAATCCTTGTTGTCAAAGTCCTCTGCATCCTTCAAGACCTACTTGGCTCCAGTACTACTTTGGTGGTGTCTTCTCTGATCCCAACAGACTTTACCATGCCCTCTCTTGGGCGCCCACAACAGTATTAACCATCTTGTCTGTTTTAGCTATTTGTATCACATAAAAGATTTTGATCACAAGTAACAAAAGACACAACTCAGGCTGAGTTACACTATGAAAAGCTTAAGATACTGGTTTAATTTTTCAGTGAGTCTGGTGGCTCTGCCCTGCTCTTTGAATGAGGTTCATTTCAATGGTAGCTTCCTTCCCTCATCAGCACAAAATGACCACTGCTATTTCAGGCTTCACGGTCGAAATCTCCCACAATTCACAGAAAGTCGGCTACCACACAGGGCTGTCCCTATTCCATGCTGATTGGGCCTCTCTTGTGCCAATCACTGTAGGCTGGGGAATACTGCATGTTGATTGGCTTAGACCAACCTGGTTCCCTCCCTCAAGTTGGAGCAATGTTTACTCACCCAAACCACGAGGGGGAGCAGTGGAGGAAGCTTGGGGAGATACAAAGTGCCCACAGGGCTTTGTAAATGTCTCCCCAAGGAAACAATAATCTCCATGAGCGCAGGGGCTGACTCTACTTCATCTGGGGGTTCCTCCTTTCTCAGAGCCCAGCATGGTGCTTGGCGCCAGAGACACAAGTTTAAATATTCCTTGATTTGAACTCGCTTCTGTCCCATAAGATGATACTCTGAGGCCTGGGTCCTGTCCCCTGGCCTCCGAAAACGACAGTGACGGCTGTCAGATGACTGAGAGCGCTAATACTTATGTTCACAAGAGTAGAGTTCTGCGACCCCAATTTCAACCTCCGAATTGGGCTTCTAGAAACATGTGGCCACCGACCTCTACTGGAGATTTGCGGAAGAGAAACCTGGCATAAAGAGGCTTGAGATTAGTCCCCAGGTATTGTCCATTCACTTGCTCACTCACCTGCTCGCTGTATTGATGCCTATTTATCATTGCCTCCTCAGCCCATAGCCCCCCTGCTGCAAGGGGACAGGCGGTGTGACTGTAGTGTGCAGTTCCCTCCAGCTGGAGTGTATAACCCTTGTTGTCAAAGTCCTCTGCATCCTTCAAGACCTACTTAGCTCCAATACTACTTTGGTGGTGTCTTCTCTGAGCCCACCCCTGCCTGCCTCCACCCATCATGACCATTCTTGATTGATTGCAATTAATTATTTCATTGGTTTTCGGTGGAGTAGTACTATTACTTAAGAGGTATTTGGAAAATGGGGAGTGGGGGGTGTCTTCTATTTTAGTTGTGAAAGTGAAAATCACTCAGTCATACCCGACTCTTTGTGACCCCATGGACTATATAGTCCATGGAATTCTCCAGGCCAGGATATGGAGTGCGTAGCCTTTCCCTTCTACAGGGGATCTTCCCAACTCAGGGATTGAACCCACGTCTCCCGCATTGCGGGCAGATTCTTTACCAGCTTTTAGTTGTGAGAATGCATTAAAATACTGAAATACATCCAAAGGAAAATTATATCTTTTAAATTTTTCTCTCTTTTTTTGGTTTGGAAGATTTTAGTAATTTTTAGAAGTATGTATCTGCAAATAGGTTAAGTTGTATATGAATTTTATTGCAAGATAGCAAACCCCTTACAAAATGTGTTACATAAGGGTGCATTGGCAGAGCACTTCTGCCTCTGGCTGAGTGAAGAGATGGTAAATCCTCTCCCCAAAAAGCAATTATAAAGTTGGGCAAAATTGATGAAAACAACCATGTAGCACTCTGGACATCAACCAAAGGCACATAACAATTGGAGCAACATCTGTGCTTGGAAACTGGAAATCTGGGCAGTAACAGTGAGGATCGATATCATTTTAGCCTGAGTCTTCTCCTGTTCCCTTCCCCCCAGCTCGGTCAGAATGGAGTTTCCACCAGGGTGGGGCACTTTCTCTGGTTTGGTTAAAGGGGGCTCAGTGGATTTTGATCAGTAAGTAGCACTCACTCTTGGCAACATTATCGGTTTAAGGGAAAATCTCCAAGTCAGAGAAACATGAAAACCAACAGTTCCACCGGACTAAGTTTCCAATTGTGATTGGGCATATATATTTCTGGCTAAAGCTGCATGCATGTGCCGCAGAAACTAGAAGAGACTGATCAAGCCACAAGCTCCTGGCCAACCCTGAGGCTGTGCATGTGTGTAAAGGAGACAGGAAATAGGCCAGCAGAAAGTAAAAGACAGGGAACATGTGAAAATGGCCTGAATGTTGAATGTGCTCCTGAGATAGGCTGCTTCTAAAAAGGTTTCCCAATAACCCTTGCCTCTAAAATTAGTGTCCTCTCTTTGGGCATAGTCTGAACATAGTGACTTGCTTCTAGTAAATAGAACATGGGAGAAGTGATGGATGTCACTTCCAAGGCCAGGCTATAAAAGACTGACTTCTTTCTTGCTCTCATTCTCTCTTTAGTTCTTCTCCCTTGCTGTTCTGATGAAGCAGGCTGCCATATTATAAAATTCCTTATGGAGAAGCACATGTCACAGGGAACTGAGGGTGGCCTTCTGCCAACAGCCAGCAAAGAAAGAACCCAGTTCAGTGGACTGCAAGAAACCCAGTCCTGCCAACAACCAAATGAGGAGCTTTGAAGCAGCTCCATTCCTAATCAAGGCTTCTGGGCCAAGGAACCTGGTCAACACCTTGATTTAGCTTGAGTCAGAGGCACCCCACTCCAGTACTTTTGCCTGGAAAATCCCATGGACAGAGGAGCCTGCAAGGCTGCAGTCCATGGGGTCGCTAAGAGTTGGACACGACTGAGCGACTTCACTTTCACTCTTCACTTTCATGCATTGGAGAAGGAAATGGCAACCCACTCCAGTGTTCTTGCCTTGAGAATCCCAGGGACGGGGGAGCCTGGTGGGCTGCCATCTATGGGGTTGCACAGAGTCGGACACGACTGAAGCGACTTAGCAGCAGTAGCAGAGGACCCAGCTAAAGTGTACCCGGACTTCTGACCCTCAAAAGCGTACAATGGACTGCTGACGCACAAACGCGTACAATAGTAATGTTTTTTGTTTTAAGCCATTAAACTTTGGGTTGATTTGTTATGTAGCAACATGGTAACTGATACAGCTCCCCTACCCAGACAGACTAATCAACAGAGGACAGAAAGTTGGCATTTTGAGCACAATCTCTGTCCAGTCAGATATGCAAATATAGACACAGAGAGAATGTTTTGGAAGCTAGACTTAAATACAAAAACAAGAAAATAAAAATTTTAATCAGAACTTCAGCAGCTTCACACCATAGAGAAAACAGGATATCAGACAAGAATTGCCTGATTCATAGAGCCTGGAGAAGTTATTTTAAAAATAACCAAATGAAAAAGTAGCAACAATAAACCTGGAGTGAGGGTAGGGGTGAATCAGAATCCAAAGTTGCTACTATATTTCTTAATGTCCAATTTTCAACAAAAAATTACAAGTTACACAAAAAAACAGGTAAGTGTGAACTGTACTCAGAAAAGCAACTGTCATTATAAGCTGTCTCTGAGTGTTCCCAGATGTTGAAAGACTTTAAATAGTTATTAAAATATGGTCAAATAATTAACGTAAAACGTGTCTTAAATTTTAAAATATGATAATAATGAATCAACAAAGATTCTAAATAAAAAGACAGAAATCATTTTTAAAGTGAAATTGTGGACTTGAAAAGTACAATTGAAATGAAAATTACACTAGAAAGATTCACCAACAGATTATACATGGCAGAGGAAAGATTGATAGATAGATAGAAATTATCCATTCTGAAGAACAGAGAAAAGAATGACTGAAAGAAAATGAGCAAAGCTTTAGAGACCAAGAGGACAACATTAAGCATGGGTGTCTAGAAGCAGAGAAATGGACAGAAAAAAATAATGGAAAAAAATGGCCAACATCTTCCAGAATTTAATGAAAGAACATTAAATACATATCAAAAAACTCAACAAATCCCACGTAGAATAAACATAAAGAGATTCACACTTAGACTCATCATAGTAAACATTTGAAAGACAAAAATAGAAAAATCAGCAAGAGAAAAATGACATATGTAGGAGAGCAACCACCCAACTAACAGCTGACTTCCCATAGAAAACGGAAGGCAGAAGACAACGAAATCATGCATCAAAGTGCTGAGTAAACTGTTAACCAAGAAGTCTATTATCCAGCAAATCTTTTTTTCAGAAACGAAGAGGAAAATATAGACATTTCCACATACACAGACTAAAGATTTTGTTGCTAAAATTCTGCAAATATAAAGCAAATGAATCCAGATACAAAAGATTACATGTATATGATTTTATTTATATAAAATTCCAACAGACAGAACAAATCGATGAAATTAAAAGCCAGGGTGGTGTTTACCCTTGGAGGGAGGTAGTGACTAGCAGGGGCCATAGCGGGGAAATTCTGGAGCACTAGTTATTTATGATTCTGGCACGTTTCTGCATGTAGTTTAAATCAATAAAATTTACTAAAACAAAGAAGGAAGCTTGGCCATGTCACTCCCTCCCCTCTTTTGAATCCCTTTTCTTTTCCCTTTGCTTCCCTTTCCTTTCCAGACTCAGCAGAACAGTGGCCTCCAAGGCGCTTCCTGGTGTGGCCTCTGCCCGCCCCCCAGCGTCATTTCTCACTGCCTTGTAATCTAGTGTGGGAGGAAAGGGACAGGCCGAGCTGCCTCCGTCTTGAAAAAGAAGGAAACTCCATCTCGCACTTTCAGTGAGCTTTGGACTATGTGTCTAGTAGCCATGGGGATAACATACCTACGGCTGAACTGACCTCCCAGACTGATAAACACCAGATTCCATACCAAGATTTCCCATCGCCAAAAACAATGTGATAATCCCCTGTGCATTCAATCACCTTTGTAATCTTCATGGCACCCATTGGTGTAGGCTACAATGTATAACCAGCTGACCCTTCTGATTATGAATCATGGCTGTAACCTGATTGTATCTCCCTTTAACAGTTTCCAGGCTAGGTTTAAGGAATCTGGGGATGTGGGCTTGAGCAGTACACTTAAGGTATATAAGGTTTTCACAAAAGTCAGTCGGGGTCCTTGGCTAAGAGGAGACTCTGCCTTGGGCCTGCCGGTGTAATAAACTGCACTCCACTATTGGCATTGTCCTTCTGAGTGGGTTTGTTTCCCAGAACGCATGGCTACAACACTAGCTACCTTGGCCTTCTGCTATTGTGTGAGTGTTCCCTGCTTCTATCCTGCCATACGGCCTTTGCACATGCTCAACCTCCTGGTCCAGAGACCCATTAAGAGCAGTTTACCCTTTAACTTCAGCCACTCCCCAAGTGTGATCCACCCACTAACCCATCCAAGTCTAGTTCTTTTGTTTAGTTCTTAGAATTATATTTCTTTCCTTCAGAGTGCTCCTCTTAATTTTTCCTTATGGATTCACAGAGTAATTATTGAACTGCTGTCTTTCCCACTAGCCCATATGTTTTAGGAGTCCTGATGATGTTTTTATCTTGCCTTATATCCCCTGCACCATGCTGGCATATAGTAGGCATCCGATATCTAGTCAATGAATATAAAAGTAATTAAGCCTATACATATCTTCATTCTAATTAGAGCACATTGTGGAAAGCCTACCAAACTAAAAAATTTAGATTTTTGTATAAGCTGCAGGGGGCCACTGAAGGTTTTTGAGGAGACATGTGAGTTGACAATTGTTTTAGGAAGATCTCTATGGAAATGGAGGTGGAGAGCCCATACTGGAGGCTGTGGCAGAATCCAGGAGATGGACAGTGACTAAAGAGGTGAAGGAGGAAACAGAACAGGCTCTGTCTTGAAAGCAGGACTCCATCTCGGGCCGGATTGTGGACTTTGAGCTATATGTCCAGTATCTATGGAAATGACATACCAACTGGAAAACCAGGCCCCCGGAAGGAAGAGCCCCAGGGTTCTCCTTCGCCTAAAAGAATACCCTAATTATCTGTGTAACCAGACAGAATCATACATTCTATTATGCTTACTGGGGTATGACCACAGGCCTATTGATAATTGTCCACTGTTAACTACCTAGGCTTAAAGCATATGATCACGGGTGAACTTTGATTGTATCTTTCTTTTTCCTTTGTTCAGACTAGTTTCAGGGGACTTTATACACTTAGGGTATATAAGGTTTTCACAAAAGCTGGCCGGGGTCCTTGGCTAAGAGGAGACTCTGCCTTGGGCCCGCAGGTGTAATAAACTGCACTCCGCTACCTGCATTGTCCTTCTCAGAGAGTTTGTTTCCCAGAACCCATGGCTGCAACAGAGGGACAGGATCCACATGGGGAAGCCTGCTCCACTCTGACCCCCACCGACAGCCTGACAATGACCTCACAATCAGCCTCTGGCCCTCCTACCCTTGGAGGCCAGTATCCCCGGCTCTGCCCCAGCACTGCCCTTTATGTTCGCATATATGTTCAGGTCTAGAGGAAAACACCGTACCATCTGAGTCATCCAGGACCAGCGACCGGAGGCACAGGGTTCAACAAAGTGGGAGTGGGCCACCTTCCCGCCCACGGCAGGGCCAGGGCTCCACGATGACAGAGCAGTCAGAGGACCTGAAGAACTCCCTGCCTACAGAGAGGAAGCTTGTGTGGAGGTCGGCCGAGGAGAGGCGCATGTCAGACCTGACTCGAGTGTTGGAGTGGCTGGAACGGAGGCAGGGGAAGAAGAAGCAAGCTCTCCAGGTGTGTACTGTCACCAAAAACCTGCAAGCAAGGCTTCATTCAAGGCGACTGAAGCCTGACGTAATGGGGTGAGGGGCAGGTTTGCAGCACGGGGGTGAGGGGTGGATTTGCAGCACGGGGGTGAGAGGCAGGTTTGCAGCACGGGGGTGAGGGGTGCATTTGCAGCACGGGGGTGAGGGGTGGATTTGCAGCACAGAGGTGAGCCAGTAAAAGAGTGCTGGAGGGCGTGGGGGAGATTGCCCACGGGATCAGGCTGTCCTTGTTTGCTAAGGATCCCCACGTAGTTAAGCTCCTACCCTGCCCCAGAGACTGGGAGGTGGGGATGCTGTCTTTCCCGATGTTCGCATTTCAAAGGATGGCTCTTGGCCTGCTTGTGCTCATTGTGTCTGACTCTCTGCGAACCTGGACTGTAACCCACCAGGCTCCTCTATCCGTGGAAATTTCCAGGCAAGAATACCAGGGTGGGTTGCCATGCCCTCCTTCAAGGGATCTTCCTGACCCAGCATCTGGAGAAAAACATTCCTGGATCGTAAACCTGGGCGAGAGGCTGAGAGAAGATTTACATCTCAAAGGGGCAGAAAAGGAATTTACAAGTGTAAATTTTCAAAAGAAATTGTTCTAGGAAAGGGGAGGTCGAGGGTCTACTGTCAGGAAGAATCCTGTCTACTTTCACTGAGGTTTCACTTAATGAGAGACATTAAAGCTGTTTCTGTCAGCGTTTCAGAAGGGCTGAGGGACAATTGCATTTAGGGTCTTGCTGATGTGTCCTTCCCATTGTCCCCAGGCACTTCCAGCCTCGCTGTAGCCCCAGGGTCAAAGGGCATCTTCCACCTCCACTGTCCTCAAGACTCCTGTTAACACAAAAAACCTCAGACGCCCAGTTGAGTCCGACTCTTTGGGACCCCATTGACCTTAAGCCCGCCAGGCTCCTCTGTCCATGGGATTCTCTAGGCAAGAATACTGGAGTGGGTTGCCATTCCCTCCTCCAGGGGATTTTCCTTATCCAGGGATCAAACCTGTGTCTCTTCCATCTCCTGCATTGGCAGGCAGGTTCCTTACCACTAGCACCACCTGGGAACCTCTTCCTTTCTATCCTTCATCGGAACTTAGTTTAACTGCCTGTCTTAGTCCATTTGGGCTGCTACAATCACATGCCATAAACCAGGTGGCTTAGAAACAACAGAAATTTCCTTCTTCCCAACTGAGAGATTGGGAAGTCCCAGATCTTGGTGCCAGCAGATTTGATATCTGATGAAGGCCTGCTTTGTGGTTCATAGATGGCTATGTTCTCATAAAGAGGAGGAGACAGGAGTGCTCTCCAGGGCCTCTCTTCTAAGGTCCTAATCCCATTTATGAGGGCTCCACCCTCATGACCTCACCGCCTCCCGAAGGCCCCACCTCCCCAACATTATCACATTAGGAATTAGGATTTCAACATGTGAATTTAGGGGGAGGGGGCACACGAAACAGTCTGCAACACCAGTTTTCTCTCTTTCTCCAGGAACAACCAGTTTTGCCCCAGTTTCCCTCAAGAGTTCCCCTTTGGTTCCTTCATCTACAGAAGGTCAAGCCACACCCTTGGAAAGTGGTCTCTTCAGCAGAGGAGGCCACCTGATCTTGACTCCCCTGGCCCCCAGATAAAAAAAATGGGTGAAAATGGCATTACTAACAACAGTGATAATTTTACTAAGCATTTGCTGCGTGCCAGGCCCTGTGCTTGGCATTGTAGTGAGTTGTCTGGTCAGCTGCTCCCAGCAAGGCTACAAGGTAGGCACTGATCTTACCCACCAGCTGAAGGATAAGGAAGCTGAAATGAAGAGGAGCTCACAGAGCTAGTGAGGGTCGAAGCCAGGGCACAAACTCAGACGTATCCAGTTCCCAGCTCATGGGCTGTCAGGCCCACCCCCCACACACCTTTGCCACCACCTGTCCTTTCCTGCTTCTCCCAGCTCATCTGCCCCTGCCTTTCACGGGAGCTTCTGTTCTGGTTATGTGTTTATTTATCATTATAGTCATTTACTGAGGGTGGCTCAGATAGTAAAGAATCTGCCCTTAATGTAGGAGACCCAGGTTTGATCCCTGGGTTGG
This sequence comes from Bos grunniens, assembly GCF_055505025.1. Classification (NCBI taxonomy): domain Eukaryota; kingdom Metazoa; phylum Chordata; class Mammalia; order Artiodactyla; family Bovidae; genus Bos; species Bos grunniens. Next base: position 17,988,224 of record NC_141182.1, read on the forward strand.
GAAGATCCCCTGGAAAAGGGAATGGCAATCCACTCCAATATTCTTGCCTGGGGAATCTCATGGACAGAGGAGCCTGGCAGGCTACAGTCCATGGGGTCACAAAGAGTCGGACGCAACTGAGCGACTAACACACAATCAGAGCGGTCTGGAGTGCTAGTTTCATCAGATACACATAAACACATCTGACAAACGTATTTTACTCTAAGGATTTACCTACCCTACCAATTACTCCTCATTTTCGGGGGGAGGTGTTAGGGCTTGACTGCTGGGCCTCTCAGAACTCAGTTACAGAAATCTTACTCACTCCTTTGATGAACATACTTGATCCCATCTCTTCCTGCTAAGTTTATATTCTAATAATGTTTTCACAGCTGTCGCTTCTATGTGGCTTTTCTTGTAAATAATTTTGGACCCAGAAAGGGAACAAACTTACTTTCAAAATACAATTGAATCTTCAAGCATCGTTACCCTTTCCAGAAGCATTTGGATTTTGAAAGAAGCTCCTGAGAGAGAGGGTGATGCTTCCGTGGCAGGTCTCGGATGGCAGGTGGCAGGGGACCCTTTAGTGAAGACAGCTGGAGGGGGGCTCTCTGTGGCCCTGTCTCCCTTCTCCTGGCAGTCCAGGCTTCTCCCCTCTTCAGCACTATAACCTCTGGGTTATAGTCTACCCAGAGGGCTGTGCCCCTTGTGAACATCTGTCATAAAAGAAGACCCCTGAGATTTAAGGTCACGGGCACAGGGCCTACCAAGTCAGTTTCTGTGACAGTTTCCTGATGGGTCTGTGGTACCAAATCAGTTCCACTCAGCTTCCTTCAAAAGAGGGGACTGCAGCTACTCGGGCAGCTGTTGAAGAGAGGTTGAAGGTTGAGAGGGGAAGGAGGGAGGTGGGCCACTCTCGGAGTAACTGGACTTAGTTTCTCTCTAATCAACTAGGAGTATCAGCCCTGGACCCAGCTTGCACCCCTTCCCCCACTAAGCCCCACAAAACCCTGAAGGTAACTAGTACCTGCTTCTTAGATGGTCTTTGGACAGCTTCCTTCCACACACCCAGACTGGCTTATCAAAACCCTCCTTCCATTCACAGAGTGCTGCTAACAATCAGGGAGCGCTAAGCACCTCCCCACAGTAATTCATTATTTCCCACCATAACCCTATGAAGTAGCTTCTGCTACCATCCCCATCCTCAGATAAGGGAACTAAACTGCACAGAGAGCCGTCCCTTGCTCAAAGTCACTCGGCCAGACAGCCATAGAGCAGGACTGCAAGCCAGGCCATCAGCCCTGGAGACCAGGTCAGTCATCTGCACAACCCTCAGAACCCACAGCATACCCCAAGGGGAGATCCAGTCAGTTCAGTTTCCCCGCCAGGCTCCAGCACCCCAAGTCTACCCGTTAAGGATGGGCCTGGACGCACCTTTGTGGGCCCCTCCCCTCCTGGGCCGTGATGAAACTTACTAATGAAACTTACTCTCTTACCGGGTTCTCCTGGCAGCTGTGAGAGCCAAGCATACATGCCTCGAATGGACTCGTTGCACTTACCTGGCCTTCCACCAGGCAGACTGGAGCATCTGGGGAAAGAAAAAGGCGGGAGGATTGTGATGACCGCTCCAGGAGGACAAGATGGGATGGGGGTGGGGTGAAGAGAGGAGGGAGCACCCTGGCTGGGCTCGAAGACTGGAGGTCATGTAGGGAAGTGGCAGCTAGCAAGGCCATTTGAGGGCTGGAACGAATTCCTCCCAGGCTGGAGGGTGGGGCCCTCCTGTGGAGGGTGATAGGGAGCCGGTGATGGACTCTGAAGTGGAGAGGGACAGCCACGCCTGGCGCTGGAAGTGGGATGAGGACGCCAGGTGTGTCTGGAGGCAGAGGGGCCACAAGGGGAACAGGAGGACGAGAGTAGGTACTCAGGCTGGGTGGTCCTTCCCCTCTGTGGCGTGCAGGACCAGTCTGTGCCCACTGAGGCGGCCACAGGGCTTTTCTCCCTGTTGTTTCAGAAGAGCAAACCCAAGGTGGTGATAGCCTCGGCAGAACCTGCGAAGGAAGAAAAGAAAACCAAAACTGCCCTGAAACATCAGGGAGCCCGCCGCAGGAGCCAAGGGAATCAACAGGTGGCGTTCTCTGAGCAGGTGACATCACCCCGCCTACCCCAGCCCCTCCACACGAAGAAGGGGGCGCCCACTCTGCTTTTGCACGGAATTGGCTACTTTTTCTTCTAAGTGTGGGGCTCTAAAATTCATCCCTGCCTCACAGTAGCACCCACATAGATCACCCACCCCCTCCAGCCAGCCAGCTCCCACCCAACACACTGTGCAATCCCAGTGGGAAGACCTGCACCCTTGCTGTAGGGCTCGTTCTTCCTGGGCACCACCTCCCTCCCCTAAACCACTCAGGAGTGCCATTGGAAAGGGGGGACAACCAGCGATGGCTGTGGTCTCCAGGGTCCCTCATGAGCTCTAGGGACAGAAGAAAGAAGTTGGTGAGCAGACACCAGTGTGCACTCCTATCCCAGGGACCCAGCACCTAGAGTCAGCCTCTCCTTGGGTCCCCCTCATCTGCCCTTCAGCCAACCCTTGAACTCACTCACTGGGGAATGAAGGAAGCAGAGCCAGAACCCATTACCTAGCCTATAACATCTCTCCAGATCTCCTCCCAGGCCTCAGGGCAAAACTCCAAGGAGGACGAAACCTCTGCCCTCTACCGAAGGCTCTACAGAGTGGAAGCAAAGGGAAAACGCCTCAGCAGCCTGACCCCAAGCACCAACCCCAAGGACACACCCAGGAGATCTGGTAAGGGAAGTACCTCGGTGGGGGGATGCCAGAATTGTCCTCACCGTTGCCTTCCTATCAGAGGGGCCCAGAGACCGCACCATCCTCAAGGCAACACCGTCTATGTCAGCCCCACTCTGTGGATGCAGGAGCCACCATGACTAGGGATCACAGCATCAGGGGTGTGACCTGGACAGGAGACAAGTGGGTGTCAAGCCTCAGCTGGCACCAGGGGGATGGGGGCGTTTCTTCTCAGGAAGCTAGTATCCTGTCCCCAGGCTTCCTGAAGTCATTTTGGTGACATCACCCTCAGGTCCAAATGATCTAACTAGCTTAGATACTGTGACAAGGCACTACAGAAGGTACCACAGCTGCTGGCCCGAAACCTGCCAGGTGATGCTAGTACCCAAGAAGAAGTGGGCTTGGGCTATGCCAGATACTTATTGCTAAGACTGACGATGTTTGAGTCCCAGCCCCACTGATGGGTAACAAACTCAGAGTTGCATAATCCCAAGCAAGCCATTCCATCCATGGGGTCTAGTTTTCACATCCGCAAAATGCGACAATTACACAACCAGCCTCACAGTATAGTGTGGTATTTTAGCAAGTCGAGGCACAGACCACCCTCCACCAGATGCAGAGTAGATGTTAGCAAGGGGCTGCATGCGGCCTCGGTTGCTCAGTCATGTCCGACTCTTTGTGACTCCGTGGACTACAGCCCTCCAGGCTCCTCTGTCCATGGGATTCTCCAGTCAAGAATACTGGAGTAGGTTGCTATTTCCTACTCCAAGGAATCTTCTCAATCCAGGGATCATACCCGCGTCTCCTGCACCTCCTTCATTGCAGGCAAATTCTTTACCACTGAGCCACCTGGGAAGCATATGGAACTTCCCTGTAAACATTTTGCTAACATTCTCAGGTGGGCTGTGTTGGAATAACAAATGCATTTATTGTACCTGGCCTCTTGGGATGGAGGTATATGGTTAAAAAAAAAAAAATTCTGGAGGGGATTTCCAATTAGCTCAAAGGAAGAGGGGCAAGAGCCTTGGAGTAGGGGTTGCCAGTTCTCCTGTGTTTCCCTCCACTCTGCCCAACAAAAAGTTCCTATTTCTTTTTCATTTAATGTACCAAATCCATTGTAACCAAACTGTGGTGACTTGCCAGTTAGAATTAAATATGATTGGCTCTAAATGCAATGCGAGATCCAGGACTGAATCCTAGGCTAGTTATTCAGTGAAAGAATTGGTGAAATCCAGGAAAAAAAACTCTGCAACATGCCCATGTTAATCTGTCATTCCTGGCTTATGTAAGATGTTAACATTGGGTAGGGGGGATGTATAGGAGCTGTCTGTAAGAGTTGTCTTTGCAATTCTTCTCTTCTATAAATCTAAAAGTTTTCCAAAATAAAAAGTTTATTTTCAAATAAGTGGAAGGAGTTCAACTTATGCCCTATGGGAAGCCCCACCCCTTCCCCAAGTGTCCTGTTGTTCTCCCTGTCCTGGTCCTGCCGGGAGGCTGAGCATCTGTGGATCTCACTTCCAGGACTATTTCCTTCTCCCTGCTCTCTGCCAACCCAGACAGGGAACACATCCCTTCTCCCCAGACCTCTCACATGAAGCCATTGTGTGTCAGCAAACTTTACTGAAAGTTTGGGGCAGCAAAGGTAAATAATTACATCATAGATGTACACAGCAAACATATTAGAAGTCTATTATGATGCCCTCTCGTTCTTCAAAGTCCTTTGTCTCCTGCCATCAGGAGATTTCCCTGATGGCTCCATTTCCTGCAGGGCTGGTTTCCAGATGCTTTGCTCAACTCCAAGACTAGGACTAGGGTCAGACAAGCTAGGCACGCAGGACACAAAATTTAAGAAGGTGGTCTCTCTCAGGCCCACCTTGCCCTTGCATGAGCCTGAGAGCAAACACCTCCGTTAGTTTCGCCCCCTAAGTTCCTTGTTCGTCTCACTCTAGTCCTGGTTCTGCCCAGCTCTCCCTCTTTTTCTCTCTTTCCTCTCCCTTCTCCTCTATCCTCTGCCTTCCCTGCCCCACACATTCCCATTGCCTTCTTACCTCAAGGGATCATTTTGTTCCACTGTTTCATTCCACACTCAATGTAGTCTGTGAAAAAAAGTATTTTTTTTCAATGTAGTCTGAAAAAAGATATTTTCCTAAACAAAGGCAGTTCCTTCCCTAAGAGAAACTCTCACACAAGTTGATATTTTTTCCGTCTCATTGCACAAGAATGCCAGCAGGGCAGGCTGACTCACCAGCCCTTTGGTCCTCTGCAGTGCCTCCTGCATCTATCTGCCCAGCCCTGTCCCCCACAAAGCCACCCTGTCGAGAGCAGGCGTCCCTCTCCAAATGTAATACAACCAATGGCCACTGGGGGTCAGCAGGAGCTCACGCAGACAAGTGGGCCGTTGTTCATAGGCATCCAGCAACCACCCGGGCATCCACGTGTGGCACCAGGACTGAGTCAGGGCTGAGTCTGGGCACAGCAAGGGGAACGTACTGTGAAAGCTGTCAGGAGGCCAGACATGAGTGAGCAGGATCTGGTTTGGGAGTCAAGATCAAGACAAAGCAGCCTCTAGGAAGGGTGTAGAGGGAGTTAAGGGCTATGGCAAAAGTCTAAGAAGGATAAGTGTGGATCAAGAAAAAGCTTTCTTTAAAAAAAATTTTTTTTTAAACTTTTTACTTTATACTGGAGTATAGTGGATTAACAATGTTGTGATAGTTTCAGGTGGACAGCAAATACATATATGGGGATACAGAATACATATACAGGGATTCAGCCATACAGATACATGTATCCATTCTTCCCCAAACTCCCCTCCCACCCAGGCTACCACATAACATTGAGCAGAGTTCCCTGTGTTGTACAGTAGGTCCTTGTTAGTCTTCCATTTAAAAAATAGCAGTGTGTACCTATCGATCCCAAACAAGGAGAAATACTCTAGCCAGAACATCTCTTACTAACCTCCCTCAGCCCCACTCAGCACCCAAACAATTGGCGTCATTTTCAAGAACCAGCTGTTTTAGGGTCTTGTCCACCAGTTCTGTCTGTGTAGTTTCCTCTCTGCACATCCCATTATCAGCTTAGAGAAGCCTGTGCAGATTTCTGCAGCTCTCCATGCTACTCTGCCCTGTAGATTCTAGCTGAATTGCCTATTCTCTGTTCTCAACTCAGAGAAATGGCTAGACTCCTGTCTAGGTTTTCTCTACCCATGCTGCAACCCTAAAGCATCTTCCAGCCATCAGCTGGGGCTCTCGTGGGACTCACCCCTTCTGTTTCATTTTCTAAAGGATCACTGCCCTGTATTGCCAACGTCTGAAAAATGCCATTTCACCTATCAGGCCCCAATGTTTAATTGCTTGAGACGTACAGGTAAATCTAGTTCCTATTACCACACCTTGGCTGAAAGCAGAAATCTCAGACTGGCCTTTCCAAAACACAGCCCTAAGTGAGTGCAATCACAAGACATGGAAAAAGTTTACGAAGTTGGATCTGAATTCTTAAAAGGTGACTGTGGCTAAGGGCCACTAAAAGATGCTGGGAAAGCATTGGGAACACACTTGCAAAGTAAATCTTGACAAAATCTGAGCATCTAGGCTAAGAAAATGGAATTCATTTGGCTTTCTCTTCTTGCCCACCTATGCTCAGGGCATTCTATCAATGCCAGGCAAGTGCATATTCCTAATGCAGAGGGTTGGGATGCAGTTACCCCCTCTGTCTCTGGGTGATTATAGAGTCAACCCCTGGAGTCCCAAACACAGCTCACCAGAAACCTAATGTATTTGTTCAGCCATGGACTCAGAAATATGGGACATTTTGTCCAAAAGGGTAGCCAGGACAGGCTCCCAGAAAAAGGCATTGATAACCTGGGTTCACGTTTTCCTGGCATCTTGGTCACATGACTTAATCTCTCTGAGCTTCCACTTTATTATTGGATCAATGGGCGTGATATGGTTGTGAGACTGTAGTGCCCCCTCCCTAGAAAGCCTTTAGAAAACGGCCTGAAATGTGAGTTACTCAATAAGTGTTAGCCAATATGTATAATTCTCATTACCATTCATTTTAGTACTCATCTTCCCTGCATGAGACCTACTTTGATCTAGAAGAGGATCAAATGTCTCAAGAAAGTCCATGGCCCTTTCTCCAAGGGATTTCCATCTGTGTCAATGGAGATGTGTACCTCACGATTCTCCTGAAACATGGTAGCAATTTCCACCATGCATAAACGGACTGCTGATGCCTCCTGACTCCATCACTCTCTCAGGGGCCTGCTATCAGTTTAGAGAGCTGTACTGGACACAAAGATCCCAGTTCAGCCACGGACTCGTTGTGAGCCCTTGGGCAAGTCAGAGCCTCTCTAGGCCGTTGTCCCTCCATTTATGTTATAGAATGTCTAGACTTTCCCAGACGTATTCTGGTAAAATTTCTGCATTTTATTCATGAATTCTTGCAAGTTTACAGGAAGAACAACTTACTTACAAAGAAAAGTCAGATTAGCATCAATCTAGAAATGACATTTATAGACTACTGATTATTACAGTCTCACAATCCTATTCTTAGTCCATATATAAGTTACTGTTAGGGTGAATGAAAGATATTTGCAAAGTCAGAAATATAGGGAGTTTCTCAGCCACTTATTCATTTATCTAAAGAAAATGCTCTAGAAGAGAACAGAGACATCAAATTAGGAAATAGTTGGTTTAAAAATAAAAATCTTGATATGCACTTAAAATCATGTGTTTTTAGAAAGAACAAAAAAGGATAGGCAAAGAAATATGCAAAGAGATGAGGTGGATTTAACGCAAAAACAAACAACAGGGTGAAAGAGAGAGATTTTAAAATGCTAGAGAGAGTAAACTGTAAACCTACATACAACAAAAAACAGTAGTTAAATAAGCATTTAGAAGTGCAAAGTAGGTCTGACAAAAATAGTTAAGTAGGAGACTGCAATATACCTCTTTCAAGACAGATCAAATAGATAATTTCAGGAAGTGCCTAGAAGAATTAACAATGCAATTAACAAACCACAACTTTATATTTGAATAGAGAACACACATTTTTATATGGCCAAAGCATATTCACCAAAAGAAAACTTTAACATTCAAAATAGTAAAGATTTTAGGGCCATTTACAACTCAATAATTAGAAATAAAATTTAAATTAAAAGATAATCTCAACAAAAATTAAGAAACACACTTCCAAAATACCATGATTTCAAAGATAAAAACTAATGGAAATAAGACTGTTTCATACCAAAATCTATGGGATAAAGGCAAAATCTATGCCTAGAAGAAAATTTACAGAGAAAACTGAAAGCAATGGTTCTTGTCTTTATTAAAACAAATAAAAAAGTAATACTTTTATTAATTTAATGACATAGAAGAAATAATTACTATGAAAAAGAGAATTCATCCATTTAATACCAAATAAGATGAATGAAATACAAAATTAAAAGTAGCTAAAAGCATAAATCCAAAGATAGCTTTTTAAAAAAACAAGTGACAAATAGTATGTATAGCATAAGCCTTGTCAAAAGAAGAGTCAAAAATATACAAGATTTTATATGAGAAAGGGTGCATAAGCAAAGGTAAGAAATATATTAAGTGAATTATAATAGAGTGTTGGAGAAGACTCTTGAGAGTCCCTTGGACATCAAGGAGATCCAACCAGTCCATCCTAAAGGAAATCGGTCTGGAATATTCATTGGAAGGGCTAATGCTGAAGCTGAAACTCCAATACTTTGACCACCTGATGCAAAGAACTGACTCATTTGAAAAGACCCTGATGCTGGGAAAGATTGAAGGCTGAAGAAGAGGTTGACAGAGGATGAGCTGGTTGGATGGCATAACCGATGCCATGGACATGAGTTTGAGTAAACTCCGGGAGTTGGTGATGGACAGGGAGGCCTGGCATGCTGCAGTCCATGGGGTCACAAAGAGTCAGACATGACTGAGTGGCTGAACTGAACTGAACTAAAACCCAACATAAATGAATAATTTCTTCTCATACTATAAACTATCAAATGGACATAATAAAGAGTGGAAAAGTTGACTAGAGCAATTCCTGAGGTAAAAATTGGAAGATGGGAGACACCTTCCCACTAAAAAGGCACAGGGACAAAAGGTTTCACACCACGTTCTACCTAACATTAAAAATCAAATAATCCCGGTGTTACTTCAGCTATTTCAGGCTACATAAACATAGACATTTCTATTTTCTCATTTTCCTTGTTATGATTTTTAGATAAAGGTCTGTAATTTAAAAGTGCACATTTCATTTTCTTTCTTTTTTTTTTGCTGGAGATTCAGTTAATTAATTTATTTTTTTTAGTATTTTAAAAACAATTTTAATTAGAAATTACATTCTACATACAGGTCAACACATTTCATTTTCAAATACATAGTTTTTTAAGTATTTTTAATATAATGTATCATTTTGATATTAATTTCTCACTTAAATTATTTCTTCTCTGCAATCACCCTCTGTGTTTTTTCAGTCTTTTAACTTTATTGAGGCTTCCAATGGCTAAGGTAAATGTCACATTGCACTTGAAAATATGTAGGTTATTTTTGAATATCTTTTGATATTGATGTCTAACATAATTCCACAGTGAGAAGAGAACAGACTCTGTATGATTCAGCATCAGTCATTCAGATCATGAAATCTTTGCACCTTGTTTTATGTTCCTGGATATGTTCCAGTTTATGGTCTCCTGATTTATAGTCTATGGGAACTTGAATAGAATTTGTATCCTGTTGTTGTGTGAAAATTGTATAAATCTTAATTGTGTTGAATTGGTTCATAGTGCTTTTCAGGTCTGCTATATCCATCTACTTTTCTGTCTGTTCACTCTATTAATTTTTGAGAGCTTGATAGTGAAACTTCAACTAAAAGTCTTAATTTATCTACTTAAAAAAAGAATTGTAATATAGAGTGGAACCATATGTAACTTGGTTCTGTATTTTCCAAGTCTCCTGTAAATGTGTTACTGTACTTTCATAATTTAAAAATAAGAAAATATAGGTACTTTTGCATTAATTTGACAAGCCACCATGCTGGATGATGCAGGGAACCTGAAGCTGGTGCTCTGTGACAATCTAGAGGGGTGGGATGAGGAGGGAGGTGGGAGGGAAGTTTGGGTGGGAGAAAGCATATGTACACCTATGGCTGTTTCATGTTGCTATATGGTGGAAACCATCACAATATTGTAGAGTAATTATCCTCCAATTAAAAATAAAATTAAAAAAAATAAAATATTAGGCAAAAAGCAGGCCAACCTCACAATAATATGGATGCAAAGTTATTTTTAAAACTTTAGCAAATAGACCTAATGTTTGAAAATATGGCAAATATATCCATCTATGAAATGAATAATAAGCCATGACCAAGTAGGATTTATTATAGCAGCTTGCAAATGGTTAGGATATCAAGGTATCTAATAACATGATTTATCAATAAATTAAAGGAAAGCCATATGATCATTATCAGTAGATGATAGAAAAGCAATAAACAGACAACCAATTATTGCTAATAAAAACCTTATGTAGACTAAAACTGCTGAATATTACAAAGCATTCTAAAAATTCTGGCATACATCATTCTAAATGATGGAATGTTAAATCACTTTATTAAAATCAGAAACAAAATGAAGGATGACTTCCTTCATCATTATTGACACTGTTTTGGAGAGTGTCAAATGCAACATGTCAAGAAGAGTACATAATTTTTACAAATATTAAGGGGAATATGTTTTCATTTTTCTCCTGATATGACTGTCTTTCTGCAAAACTCCAGAAATTCTAGGCCCAAAATGATACTATATGATGTGGTTGTTTGTGTACTAGAAAAACAAAAATTTTACCAGTAGTCTTTTCTGTATACCAGTCCCACCAGTTAGAAATGGGAAGAAAATACTCGTGCAAGCAAAAGTCTGTAAAATACAGAAGAGTATATTTAACAAGAAAATAATTAAGGCCGCCAAGCTCTAGTCCCAGCAGTATTCCCCTCAGTACAAACTCCATATTTGGGCAGCAGCAGACCCTCACTATTTCATTTAATTTATGTGTGCCTTTCTGCACACTGTTCCTCCCGCCCAGCCATGCTCCTCCTCCTGCCTGCAGTACTTTCCTTCCTTTTTATCATATGATAAACTGTTCGTCCTTTAAAATCCCAGTTCAAAGTTGATCTCCTCTGATACCTTCTTCTAAACCCCCTTTAGGCTAAAGTTCACTTTAGGTGAATTTTCTCTAGGGAAGGAGAGAAGATTGGGAGAAGGAAATGAATGAAAGGCGGAAAAGGGAGAGAGTAGAGAAGAATGAGAGACAAGGAGAAAGTAAGGAGGATAAGATGAATAGGGATTAAACAAATGCTGAATGAGAAGCAGCCAAGTTCTTGGCAAGACGTTAGATCCGGTAAGGTTTGAAGCCCATGCAGCCTTCCAGGCCCCATCCCCTTCCTGTCCACCTTACCACCACTCCAACCAGGACCTAACTCCCTGGTGACATCTAATTTCAGACTTAGACATCAAGGATGCAGTCGCTCAAGAATCCACTCAGCGCCCAATGCAATACCGTCGACAAAGCGTCATAGAACCCGTATTACAGGACACTGCCTTTGCCCAGCGGAAGTCAACCGTCTTCAGAGAGTGGGGGGGCAAGATACCTGATGCCTCTTATGAGCGTAAGCTGAAAAGCCTCATGGAGAAGGGCACAGAGCCCAAGATGGAGATAATGAAGATGCTGAAGCCGGAAGAGGTGCTGAGCTGCCGGTAAGCAGCCCTGCGTGGGTAGGGCTGGGTGCTCCCTGTAAGACCAGGCTCTGCTCACGGCGGTCTGTGGCTCAGACACCTGGGCTGAGCCCAGAGCAAGGGAGGGTGGCTGCGGCATGTGCGGGCTCCGCTTTGAGTCCCAAAGAGCTGAAGCCGGTGGGTCCACTAACGAACACGACATTTAGGTGCTGGCGTTTTGATGCCCTGCCTTAGGACACGTACACATCTTTCCCCAAATTTCTGTTTGACAGAAGAAACCATAACTGTTACTCACAAAGGAAAGAATGAGTTGTTTGTGGCCTTTCCTTTTAACAGGAAACTCCCCTAAGTTCCTTTATGCTGTCGAATTGCTGGGACAGTAGCCACCATTCCCAGGGGCTGCCTGCTGTATGTTTGGGGTTTCAGACTCTAAAGTGACCATAAACAAAGTCGGAAACCATTTGGCATGTATGCTGTTACCAAGGGGTCTCCCTTCTTGCTGTTCTTTGTCCTAGTTATAAGACCCACTGGTTTTCAGCAACACCAAACAGCAAGGCTTCTGCCCCCAATCCAAGCATCCCTCCCCAGCCTGATGTTACTCTTTACTGTAAAGATGTATCTGACATGGTTCAGAAACTTCAGTAGAGGATATAGGACAACAGAATAAGGTAGTCATCTTTGTAGAGTTCACAGCAGTGAACTCACCTGCAGGTTTCAGACACCCGGCATCCACAGGCCCCACCACACAGTCCTGGTCTGCTGGCTGACTGGCTGGTGGGTGGATGGGTGGAATGGCTAACCAGCTAAAAGATGGGCAGCAAGCCTTGTTGACTAGAGGGGGTTTCTGCCTCCTGCCACTTCCATGGCTGAATGACTTGGCCATGGCTTTCAGATTGATAGCATGGTTTTAATTGACTCTGGTCAAAGATAGTCTTCCTGGGTTCCATTGCGGGGAGAAATGAGACTTGGACAGCGTAGGGGGGAGAGAATATTTGGAGATGGCAAAAAACAAGCCATTAGAAAAACATCCAAAAGAAGGATGAGATTGTCTTTTGTGATCTTAGTGAGGGCGCACAGGTAGCTGTGTGTGAGATCCTCCCCCCAGGGGCTGGGCTGGTCAAGGAGGGACGGGGTGGACTGTGGCTGGAGCCATCAGGGAAAGGCAGGACTGGTGGGAGCTGCCAGTGAGACCAAGGAAGCTCTGGGCAGATCTTGAAAAAGAAGGGAAGTTCACTGGTGGCCTACTGCTTAGGATTCCAGGCTTTCACTGCTGAGGGCCTGGGCTCAATCCCTAGTCAGGGAACTAAGATCCTGTGGGCCGTGGGTACGGTCAGAAAAAAGGAAAGAGACGGGAGACCATTTCCAATGGATGGAAAACCCAGTGTCTGCAATATACTACTCTTTCCCCACCATGTGTAGCAAAGTAACCAACCAGAAGGTGGCCTAAAAGCAGCCTGAGTCGGGGGCCTCCCTCCTTATGCTAAAGCTGAGAGCAAGGCCAAGGTTGATGGTGGGACAAGGGACATGATGGCAGAGATACTCTCTAAACCGCATGGCAGAGACGGCATCAGTCCTATCCTTCAGTTACAAGTCAGAACGCTGGGGCTTTAGCTAATATTTTAAAATGATGCTTTAATTTTAATTGTTTGAATACTATTAAAAAATACTCACCTCTATTTCTACAACTTTCTCAGCCTTTATTTCCACTGTCCTGTATTTCCCCCAGCCCTTGGCCTCACTCAGATTATACACACGTGGCAGTGACAAGAGAAAACACCTCACAATTTGCATTCAGGTTTTTCCTCCCCACTTGGCATGACGTCACAGCCGTATTGCACCTTCTTCTCGAAAATGATATTTTAACATTAAAAAGATTTCTTGAAATGAATATTCCATTGTTTGCTTGACATCCCTCTACTGATGGAATTTATTATTTTCTTATTGTCAATAACCCCAAAATAAATACTTTTATTGATATGGATTTTCTTCCATTGACTTCTCTTCTTGGGATAAGCTGAGGACCAGAGTGGAACTACTGAATCAAAAATACTGAACTTTTTTGGGTGGAGAGGCAACTTGTTTGGCATAAACATTGCCAAATTTATTTCCAAAAGAGTTATGCCATTTTTCTAGATTCCATATATATGTGTTAATATACGATATTTGTTTTTCTCTTCTAGAAAAAAATGTTACTTATGAACCTATTTGCAGGGCAGGAATAGAGACACAGATGTAGAGAATGAACTTGTGGACACAGTGGGGAAGGAGAGGTTGGGACAGTTTGAGAGAGCAGCATTTGCACATACACACGACCATATGTAAACTAGAGAGCTAGTGGGAAGCTGCTCTAGAACACAGGGGGCTCAATTCAGCGCTCTGTGATGACCTAGATGGGTGGGATGGGGTGGCTGGGTGGGAAGGAGGCTCAAGAGGGAGTGGGTATGTATATATTTATGGCTGATCCATGTTGTACAGCAGAAACCAACACAACATTGTAAAGCAATTATTCTTCAATTAAAAACAAATTTTAAAGAGTTATGCCAGTAAAAACTCCCACCAAGTCTTTTATGAGACCTCTGTCAGCTCCAGAAATGTCTGGAGAGCCAGTCCTTACAGAGGTCCCCACACTGACGCTGCTTAATCTAAGCTCTTTTCAATAAAGTTTGGAGCTGCGGTGACTCCACCCTCAACTGACCTGTTTGGCCTTGTCTTGCACAGATACCTGAGGTTATCCAAGAACAACATTCGAACCTTGCTCAAGCTGTGCAAGGATGCGGGAATGAACGTGGACATCCACCCCCACATGATCGAAGGAGAGATAGATGCTAAAAAGGTGTTCAACCAAAACATCAGTGTAGCCCTCTAAAGAGCCCCTCTCCCTGGCCGCCTCGAGCTCCCTCTGCTGTTGGATCCTCAGCCTCCAGATGCCACCCTCTGGTACACCACACTGGCCCTTCAGACCTGGGCCACCCCCTTTAGACGGTAGCAATTAGGAAACAAGGCTAGACTGCTTGCATCATTGTGTTGATGTAGTATTTTGTCCTTGTCATCAAGTCAGAACCAACGCAGGAGAAACTATGGGTTTTCTCCCCACCTCCCAAAGAACACTCCTTAGAAAAGAAATCTTCTAAGAGAGAAATGGGAGTCCAAAGTCTCCAGTCTCTGTACAGAAAAAGTCTTAATGACCCAGATAAAACGATGGTGTGAGCACTCACCTAGAGCCAGACATCCTGGAGTGTGAAGTCAAGTGGGCCTTAGGAAGCATCACTGTGAACAAAGCTAGTGCAGGTGATGGAATTCCAGCTGAGCTATTTCAAATCCTAAAAGATGATGCTGTTAAAGTGCTGCACTATACGCAAGCAAATTTGGAAAACTCTGGAAAAGGTCAGTTTTCATTCTAATCTCAAAGAAAGGGAATGCCAAAGAATGTTCAAACTACCATACAATTGCACTCATTTTACATACGAGCAAAGTAATGTGCAAAATTCTCCAAGTTAGGCTTTAACAGTACATGAACTGAGAACTTCCAGATGTTCAAGCTGGATTTAGAAAGGGCAGAGGAACTAGAGATCAAATTGCCAACATCCACTGGATCACAGAAAAAGCAAGAGAATTCCAGAAAAACATCTGCTTCTGCTTCATTGACTATGCTAAAGCCTTTGACTGTGTGGATCACACAAACTGTGGAAAATTCTTAAAGACGTAGGAATAGCAGACCACCTTACCTGCCTTCTGAGAAACCTGTATGCAGGTCGAAAAGCAATAGTTAAAACTGGAACAATGGACTGTTTCAAATTGGGAAGGAGTCCATCAAGGTTGTATATATTCACCCTGCCCATTTAACTTCTATGCAGAGTACATCATGAGAAACGCCGGGCTGGAGGAAGCACAAGCTGGAATCAAGATTGCCGGGAGAAATATCAATAACCTCAGATATGCAGATGATACCACCCTGACGGCAGGAAGTGAAGAGAAACTAAAGAGCATCTTGATGAAGGTAAAAGAGGAGAGTGAAAAAGTTGGCTTACAACTCAACATTGACAAAACTAAGATCGTGGCATCTGGTCCTGTGACTTTATGGCAAATAGATGAGGAAAAATGGAAACAGTGGCAGATTTTCTTTTCTTGGGCTCCAAAATCACTACAGACAGTGACTGCAGCCATGAAATGAAAAGACACTTGCTCCTTGGAAGAAAAGCTATGACAAATCTAGACAGCATGAAAAGTAGAGATATTACTTTCCTGACAAGCGTTCATACAGTCAAAGCTATAGTTTTTTCAATACTCATATATGAATGTGAGAGTTGGACCATAAAGAAGGATGACTGCCAAATAATTGATGCTTTTGAACTGTGATGCTGGAGAAGACTCTTGAGAATCCCTTGGGCTGTAAGGAGACCAAACGAGCCAATCCTAAAGGCAGTCAATCCTGAATATTCTTTGTAAGGACTGATGCTAAAGCTCCAATACTTTGGCCACCTGATGTGAAGGGCTGACTCATTGGAAAAGACCCTGATGCTGGGAAATACTGAAGGCAGGAAGAGAAGGGGGTGATAGAGAATCAGGTTGTTGGAAGGCATCAGCGATTCAATGGACATGAGTTTGAGCAAACTCTGGGAGATAGTGAAGGACGGGGAAGCCTGGCATGCTGCAGTCCATGGAGTCGAAAAGAATCAGGCACAACTTAGTGGCTGAACAACAGCAAGGGTCTCCAGAGGGATTTCACGGGGAACAACCTGGTAAGGGGCTGTTAGGGACACACACACTCCAGGTCTGTCCAACCATCCCCACCACGTCTCATGGGGAACATGACTCTGTGGGAAGCTGGTCCTCTGGTGTGCAGGGTGGAGAGTGGATTGGGAGAATGGAAGAGGGAGGAGTCTGTTCAGGTAAACATGGGTTACTCCAAGAAGTCACCGAGGGCAAGGAGCTGGCTCAGAGGCACACAGGCAAGAAGCAGCAGGCTGGGGTGGAAGACTGTCCTCGCCTGGTCTCCCGCTCTGTGATGGAGTCTCTGGCAAATCCTGCGGGACGGTTCAGAGCCACTTCCTTCCCACCATGGAGCAAATGCCAGTTGACACCCCTGCAAGCATTTTGAGTAAGGTCAAATGCCAGCGGTCCCACTGACTAGCTGTGTGACTTTGGCAAGTTACCTTCCCTTTCTGGGCCTTTGTTTCCTCATCTGTCAAATGGGGCTAATGATAGAACCTGCTGAGGGAGGATCCTGAGAAGAAGAAACAGAAGTTTATGTGTGAAGCAAAAGCACAGACAATGACACACAGGAGCTCAGCAAACGCGTGCTGCTCCCACAGCTCCTGAGGTGGACGAGGAGCAGCTTCAGCCCTCTCAGCCCTGGCTTCCTCAGAAGGTGTCCTGAAAACGGGGCCGATTGGTGTTGAGTCTAGGATGCTGATTCTAAACCCCTGGCCTTTGTGATATGTCCAAAAATTAAACTGTCCCTCAGCCCCCAGGGGCTAGCGCTCACCCCAGAGGGTGACATGTGGCCATGCTCCAGACGGGCCTCACTAGCCAGGCTTTACTTTCTGCTTCCATATTCAAAAAGGGCTTGGATCCCACCTCGCCCCTACACTATGTTTTTTATTTATTTAAAATATGGATTTACTTTAAAAATACTTGTTTATTTATTTATTTGATTGTGCTGGGTCTTAGTTGCATCATGCAGAATCTTTCAATGGCAGCATGCGGGATCCTTTCTTTTTTCCTTTTTTAGTTTCAGTACATGGTGTTTTCAGTTGCAGTATCCACACTCTCCGTTGCAGCATGTAGGATCTAGTTCCCAACCAGGGATCGAACTCACATCCCCTGTCCCCTGCTGGGGGAGTGCAGAGCCTTAGCCACTGGACCACCAGGGAAGTCTCCACCACATGCTTTTTAAATCTCCGTGCCCCACTTCACAGCTCCAAAGCGACCCCTCAGAAGTGAGTGGCTCTCTCCGCTGAGAGTCATTGCCCTTAGGAGTCAGATTAAAGTTAGAGGCTTCCAATTCTCCTGTCCACCACCCTGCACCCACTCAAGTCCCCACTGAGGGACTTCCTAAGGGAAGGCAGAGACCCTTAGGCTTGCAGGCAGGTCAGAAACACATGCGCAGAGCACCACACCCTGGTAATCCCTAGACAGAAGCCACAGCCAGAATGTCAAGAAACCAGTTGTAAATGATTAGGTAATAGTTTCTCTCCAGTAAGTACCTGTTCTTGGGGAGAACCAGCTCTTCAAAAATGGGAAAGAAAGGTATTTCCTGAGCATTACTGAGTGGCAGGCACTTTATCCATGTTGTTTCATTTAAAATCAGAGCCCACAACCATCTTCAGAGACATCCACTTTGTCCTGCAGACTCAGTGGCCTGCATGAAGCACTGCCAACTGTTTTCCTGCATCAAGGGTCCTGGCCTCCAGGAAGTCCTTCTGCCTGTCTAATCTGCCTCTCCCTTGCTGCAGTGTGAGCCTATTTTCTCTCCTTTGGGCCACAGTGGAAAGAGAGGAGAAGCTGGTCTTCATTCTCTGATAAATATTCATATTCTGGAGGATGTGTACTGAGGAACAAATGAACAGATGAAAGGCCCGGAGAAGTTAAATGTCAGATGCATCAATAAGAGCAGCCTCTGATATGACAATGACCATTTTTTTCAGCTCTCTGGCATACAGTTCCATTTGATTATTTCTCCACTTTCCTTTCCATAGCCCTCTTAAAATGCATTAATGAAGATGGGTCTAGCCCTGTTTTCTAACAAGATGCCAAAGACCGAGTTCCTTTCTGGAACTCAGGAAGGATTGACTCTAAGATGGCTATGGATTGCATTCATTCATTCATTTTCTCTCCCCTCACCAATTGTGTTATATGGCAAGCGTTATGTATTCCCCCTGTGGTCCACTGAGATTGCTGGCTCCTTTTCTGCAGGGCTGGGGCTGTACATCAGCCTTTTGTCCATGACTCACTAGGAGGCCCAGATGCAGGGAGGTGCTCAGGGAGAGGCAAGCCCAGCTTTTCTGGTGTCACAAAGGGGCCAGGGGAGGTGCCACCCTTCCGACTTCTAATCTGGAGCTCTCTCACCTGATGGAGTGGTCAGGTGATTCATAGAAGCACATCTGTGATTCCAACACTCGAGTAACTATCTCCACTGCATCACCCAGCTCCTCAAATCCACCAGGGTCCACATTCTCCCTGACGCTTCAAAGGTTTGGATATACCACCGGGGAAAGAGCAGAACTTTAGTTCACCTGCTTCATCTGCCTCTGATCGTATCACATATTTACAGAATCCCACCAGGTCCTATGGGTGGATCAGGAACTCAGTCATTAAGAGGGCAGGTCCTGCCAGCCTGGAGTATACAGTCCTGAAGACAGAGGAGTAGCCAGTCAATCAGCGCAGAGCAATGAGCTTGTGGAGAGCCAAGGGAGACCTGGAGGAAGAGGACCCCACTATGGGCTGGGAATGGGACACAGAGGAAAGCTTCTCTTCTTTTCCTTTCTTTCTTTTTAAATGCAAATTTCTGTATCAGATATTACTTGCAGCATATATGAGCTTAGTTGTTACATGTGGGATCTAGTTCCCTGACCAGGGATCAAACTCAGAGTCTCTGCGTTGGAGTGCAGAGTCTCAGCCACTGGATCACCAGGCAAATCCATCCCTTCTTTTCTTTTTAAATTGAAGTAGAGTTGACAGATCTAGGCAGTGTATTAAAAAGCAGAAACATTACTTTGCCACCAAAGATCCGGCTAGTCAAAGCTATGGTTTTTCCAGTAGTCAGGTATGGATGTGAGAGTTGGACCATAAAGAAGGCTGAATGCTGAAGAATTGATGCTTTTGAACTGTGGTGTTGGAGAAGACTCTTGAGAGTCCCTTGGACAGCAAGGAGACCAAATCAGTCAATCCTAAAGAAAAGCAATCCTGAACAGAAATTAGAAGGACTGATGCTGAAGCTAAAGCTCCAATACTTTGGCCACCTGATGCAAAGAGCTGACACATTAGAAAAGACCCCAATACTGGAAAGGATCAAAGGTGGAAGGAGAAGGGGATGACAGAGGACTAGATGGTTGGATGGCATCACTCTGGGAGATGGTGAAGGACAGGGAAGCTTGGTCTGCTGCAGTCCATGGGGTCGCAAAGAGTCAGACATGACTAACGGACTGAACAACAACAAATAGTTGATTTACAAAGTTGTGTTAATTTCTGCTGCACAGCAAGAATTATATATCCATATATACATTTTTATATATACATATATACATACATACATTTATGTATTTATATATACATATATACATTTTATTTTACATATATACATTTTTTCATTACATTTTACCACAGGATGTTGAATATAGTTATAGTTCCCTGTGTTATACAGTAGGACTATATATTATAATTTACATCTGCTAACACCAAAATTTTTAAGAAAAGCTCCTTGAAGGACAAAACTTCTAACGCGATGATGATGAAATGGTCACCAATATTTTTGTATGGGAAGGAAGGGCAGGCCAAAGGAACAGCGTATACAGAAAGCTCTGAGGTCAGGGGCAGCGTGATGGAGTAACTGCAGGTAATCTGTCTGGGTGGTGCAGAGAACTGACGAGAAGAGCAGCAGGAAATCATATGCTTACAAAGGATTTGTAAGCTATGCCACAAAGGTTGTTTTTTTCCTCTTGGGCTTGCTCATTTAGCAAATATTTATTGAGCACTCACTATATGCCAGGAACTATAATTACTGGGAATAGAGCATTAAACCAAAAAAGACACCGTTCCTGCTTTCCTGTTGCCTCGTGCTCACGTTTAGTCACTCAGTCATGTCTAACTCTTTGCGACCCCATGGACTGTAGACCATCAGGAACTCTCCAGGCAAGACTACTGGACCGGGTAGCCATTCCCTCCTCCAAGGGATTTTCCCAACCCAGGCATTGAACCTGGGTCTCCTGTGCTGCAGGCAGATTCTTTACCATCTGAGCCACCAGGGAAGCTTATGTTCTAGTTAAAGGAGTTAGTATGTCCCTCAACACCTTTCAGCAACTGATGAGGAAATAAAAAGGATGCAATGAAAGTAGAGAACTGGGCAAAGGATGGGGAGGAAGGATGTCTTTGGCTAGACTGGCCTCTCCAAGGAAATATTTGAGTTAATACATGGCTGTGGAGGAGGCAGCCATGTGCAGACATAGGAGGGTCTGCTCCAGCAGAGGGGACAGCAAGACCAAAGGCACATGGATGGGACTGAGAGGATGGTCACTGTGACTGAAGGAGAATGAGGAAGGAGAGGAGGGAATCAGTCAAGCCTTAAAGAGCAGAGTCTGAAGTCCAGAGTTTGGAGTTCATTCAATTGCAACAAGAAATCACTGGAGGGTGATAAATAGAGGAGAGATCACTCTTGTTTCTGAGAGGCGAGAACATTGTGAGAGGGGAAGGGAGAGCCTGGTGACTAGTTAAGGAGGTGTATCAGTTAGCTATGGCTGCATAACAAATTACTCAAAACATGGTTTAGAGCAGAGGTCTCCAACCTCCAGTATCTAATGCCTGATGCTTTGAGGTAGAACTGATGTAATAATAGTGGTAGAAATAAAGCACACAATAAATGTGAGGTGCTCGAATCATCCCCAGACCATCTCCCACCCTCCCTCAATCTGTGGGAAAAAAAAAATGTCTTCCATGAAACTGGTCCCTGGAGCCAAAAAGGTTGAGGGCTGCTGACTTAAAGAACCTCATTCTTGGTGAGTTGACTGGCCAGTTGAACCATTCTTATACGGGCCAGGCTTGGCCTGTCTAGGCTGGGCTCATGTGTTGGTGGGTTAGCTAGTGATTTCCTGAGGGTTGGCTGGTCTACAGTGGCCTTGGCTGGGATGTCTAGTCCCCGCTCTGTGCACGTCACCCTCTAACAGGCTAGCCCGGGCTTGTGTGCATGGTGGCGGCAGTGTTCCAGAAAGTGCACAGAGTCTCCTGAGATCTAGGTTCAAAACTGGCACACTCACCATGATGTCACCACATGTTCTCAGTGGCCAAAGCAAGTTCCAAAGTCAGCTCAGAGTTTGGGGTGGAGAAGGAGACTGCCTGTACAAGGAAGGCACTGCAAAGCCACATTGCCAAGGGTCTGCACATAGAGGGGAATAAAGGATTATAGCCATTTTTTTGCAATCAACCTACCACAGGAAGCTGTCATGTAGTTCAAGAAAGAGCAGTTGCAGTCTTAAAATACTGTGATCATGGTGGAAGCAAAGAACTGAGAACCAAGAATACACTTTGGAGGCAGAGTTGATAGAATTTGTCACTGAGTTAGATGCAGGCATGAGGGAGAGGAGTCAAGGACGGCCCCTGAGCCATCCTTTGGCTGGAGTAACTGTTGAGTGTGCCTAAAATGAGCTGGGCAGGGGCCAGGGATTCAGCTGGGCTGGTCAGGTGGGAGTCTCCATCAGCATTCTCGGTGGTCTCAGTGGCTCTAGTGGTCTCAATGGGCCACCACTGGCAGGTGTTCTGTGGTTGGTCACAGAAAACTAACCAAACTGATCACATGGACCACAGCCTTGTCTAACTCAATGAAACTATGAGTCATGCCATGTAGGGCCACCCAAGAAGGACGGGTCATGGTGGAGAGTTCTGACAAAATGTGGTCTACTGGAGAAGAGAATAGTAAACCACTTCAGCATTCTTGCCTTGAGAACTCCATGAACAGTAGGAAAAGGCAAAAAGATATGACTCTGAAAGATGAACTTCCCAGGTCAGTAGGTGCCCAATATGCTACTGGAGAAGAGTGGAGAAATAACCAGAAAGAATGAAGACACAGAGCCAAAGCGGAAACAATGCTCAGCTGTGGATGTGACTGGTGATGGAAGTAAAGTCTGATGCTGTAACGAACAATAGTGCATAGGAACCTGGAATGTCAGGTCCATGAATCAGGGCAAATTGGAAGTGGTCAAACAGGAGATGGCAAGAGTGACACCGACATTTTAGGAATCAGTGAACTCAAATGGCCTGGAATGGGTGAATTTAACACAGATGACCATTATATCTACTACTGTGGGCAAGAATCCCTTAGAAGAAATGGAGTAGCCCTCATAGTCAACAAAAGAATCCAAAATGTAGTATTTGGATGCAATCTCAAAAATGACAGAATGATCTCTGTTCGTTTCCAAGGCAAACCTTTCAATATCACAGTAATCCAAGTCTATGCCCCAACCACTAATGCCGAAGAAGCTGAAGTTCAATTGTTCTATGATGACCTACAAGACCTTCTAGAACTAATACCAAAAAAAAAAAGATGTCCTTTTCATCAAAGGGGGCTGGAATGCAAAAGTAGGAAGTCAAGAGATACCTGGAGTAACAGGCAAATTTGGCCTTGGAGTACAACATGAAGCAGGGCAAAGGCTAACAGAGTTTTGCCAAGAGAACACACTCATCATAGCAAATACCCTCTTCCAACAACACGAGAGAAGACTCTACACATGGACATCACCAAATAGTCAATACCAAAATCAGATTGATTATATTCTTTGCAGCCAAAGATGGAGAATCTCTATACAGTCAGCAAAAACAAGACTGGGAGCTTACTGTGGCTCAGAAAAAAAAGCAAGAGAGTCCCAGAAAAACATCTATTTCCGCTTTATTGACTGTGTCGAAGCCTTTGACCATGTGGATCACAACAAACTGTGGAAAATTCTTCAGGAGATGGGAATACCAGACCATCTGACCTGCCTCCTGAGAAATCTGTATGCAGGTCAAGAAGCAACAGTTAGTAATGGACATGAACAACGGACTGGTTCCAAATTGGGTAAGGAGTACGTCAAGGCTGTATATTGTTACCCTGCTTATTTAACTTATATGTAGAGTTCATCATGTGAAATGCTGGGCTGGATGAAGCACAAGCTGGAATCAAGATTGCCAGGAGAAATACGTATAACCTCAGATATGCAGATAACACCACCGTTATGGCAGAAAGTGAAGAGGAACTGAAGAGCCTTTTGATGAAAGTGAAAGAGGAGAGTGAAAAAGCTGGTTTAAAGCTCTATATTCAAAACACTAAGATCATGGCATCTGGTCTCATCATTTCATGGCAAATAGATGAGGGAACAATGGAAACAGTGATAGACTTTATTTTCTTGGGCTTTAAAATCACTGGAGATGGTGACTGCAGCCATGAAATTAAAAGATGCTTGCTCTTTGGATGATAAGCTATGACAAATCTAGACAGCATATTAAAAAGCAGAGACATTACTTTGCTGACAAAGGTCTGTCTAATCAGAGTTATGGTTTTTTCCAGTAGTCATGTATGGACGTGAGAGTTGGACTATAAAGAAAGCTGAGCACCAAAGAATTGATGCTTTTGAATTGTGGTGTTGGAGAAGACTCTTGAGAGTCCCTTGGACTGCAAGGAGATCAAACCAATCCATCCTAAAGGAAATCAGTTCTTAATATTCATTGGAAGGACTAATGCTGAAGCTGAAGCTCTAATACTTTGACCACCTGATGTGAAAAACTGACCCATTGGGAAAGACCCTGAGGCTGAAATTTGAAGGCAGGAGGAGAAGGGGATGACAGAGGATAAGATGGTTGGATGGCATAACCAACTCGATGGGCACAAGTCTGAGCAATTTCTGGGAGGTGGTGATGCACAGGGAAGCCTTGAGTACTGCAGTCCATGGGGTCACAGAGTGGGACACAACTGAGTGACTGAACTGAACTGACAGGTGTTCACCAGGAGAGCGATGTGATGATGGACAGGTGGGCAGAGCCAGCCCAGACACAGGCTGTGTTTGTTTCCTAGGGCTGCTGTAAGAACACCATAGAGTGGCTGGCTGAGAACAACTGACCTTTGTTTTCTCAGAGTTTTGGAGGATGAAAGTCCCAGATCAAGGTGTCAGCAGGACCAGTTTCCTTCTGCAGCCTCTGGAGAAGGGTCTTTCCCCTCCTCCTCCAGCCTCTGGTGATCCCAGGTGCTCCCAGGCACATGGAAGCATCACTCCAATCTCTGTCCTCATCTTCACATGCCTGTCTTCTCTGTATGTCTCTGTTCTTCCTGGAAGGACACCAACCAGATTAAATTAGGGCCCAGCCATGACCTCATCTTTCCTGATTATATCAGCAAGGACCTTGTTTCCGAATGGGTAACATTCCTAGGTTCCAGTAGGTTGGGACGTCAACATATCCTTTTAGGGACACAATGCAACCCACGACACAGAGAGACCAGAATGAGAAGTTAGAGGCCTAGAGAGGGGCGAGGAGTTCATCTAGAGCTCCCTGAGCTCATGAGAGCTGTGATACCCACACCCCTGACCCAGCCCTCCCACTATACCCTGCTGCCCACACTGCCCATTACTGCCAGGGGACATCCCAGAGCTTGGGCCCCAGGTTGGTGGCCTCAGGACCAGAGCTGCTACTCTCTGAGATAGAGAGCCAGGGCCTCCAGGAGATGGTCCCCCACCACCATGCCCCCAGGCCCTGGTTGCTGGATTTTCTTATCAACATGCAACCCCTTTGCACAAAGTAAAGTAATCTTAGCAGGAGGGCAGCTCCAGCCCCTGCTGAGAGGAATGCCACATCCTCAAGGGGCTGATTGGTGCTCCTAGACCCTCAGGTGGGGAGTCCTTATGGGAACCCCACCTCTCAGACTCCAGGTTCCCCTGCATGGCTGGGTGTAGGCTTCCCTGGGGTCCAGCATGGATGGGGAAATGGGAAGAGACTTCGCCTCACCCCAGCTTCTAGGGACTCATGAATGTTTCTCTGGGGGTCCAGGAACCTTACAGGGAGCACTGAGTCAGGTTCCTGACTTTCTGGTCAAATGAGCCCCAGTGAACCCCAAGATAACAAAGAAAAAGTAATGCTTGTCAGCAAGCTCAAGCCAGACAATCCCACCTGCTGCATGCTGTATTCTAATAGTTTAAACTCAGAAATGACCTCATGTATGGGACCATGACACTGCATTTTCTGAAAGAAACAGGCACATACACCAGGAACAGACTCACACAGGTGCCATCCCCTGGTTTATGACAAAGGTGACACTGCCGTCAGTGGGGATCTTTTCCATAAATCAGGCCAGTTAAATATCCATATGGAAAAAGTATTGACCCTCTGCCTCCCACCAGATGCAAAAATCAGTTCCAGATGGGTGCAGACTGTGAAAGCTTTTAGAAGAAACAGAAGACAATCTCCATGACCTTGGCATAGGCAAAGAAAAAATGTTAATAGAACACAATACGCCCTAATAGTAAGAGAAGATATTAATAAATTATATTATAGTAAAAGCCAGGATTTCTGCTCATTAGAAGACATCACTGAGAGTGAAAAGGCAAGTGACCCAAGTGGGAGAAAATATTTCTAAAAATGTGCTCATATCCAGATGACATGTGTTAAGTCCTATATTTCAGTAAGGAAACAGGACACAACTCAACAGAAAAGTGGCCAAAAGACAATTTACAGAAGAGATTAGTCAAGTGACCAGTAAACATAAGAAATGTCATTAGTCATCAGGACTGCAAATTAAAGACTAGGCATCACGCATTCTAGAGTCTGTGTGCCACAGCTGCTGAGCCTGCATGCTCTAGAGCCCCTGCTCTGCGACGAGAGAAGCCCGGGCACCACAACGAGAAAAAGTTCAAGGGTTGCAACAAAGAGCCCGCATGCCACAATAAAGACCCAGGGCAGCCCAAAAATAATAATGATGATAATTTTAAAAAATAAAAATGCTAAGCAGTACCACTAACACCAACCAGAATGGCTAAAAACAGGACAAGGGTAGGGGAGAATGCAGAGCAACCTACACCACACAGCCACTGGGATGGCAACTTGGCACAACCACTTTGGAAAACTGGCAGTGTCTACGAAAGTCGAATGTACACCTTCCCCACGCTCCATTGTTTTCATTCCTATATATAGTGAATTGGCTCAGTCGTGTCCAACTCTTTGGGACCCCGTGGACTGTAGACTGCCTGGCTCCTCCGTCCATGGGCTTTTCCAGGCAAGAACACTGGAGTGGGTTGCCATTTCCTTCTCTAGTTTCCATTCCTAGACACAAACATAATAGAACTGTATACCTAGCTGCAACAAAAATCTGTGGTAGAATGTCCATAGCAGCTTTATTCAAAAGAGCCAAAATTCTCAGATCAGCCCAAATATCCATTAACAGTGAGAAAGCTAACTTGTGGTATATTCACATAATGGAATACTGTACAGAAGATGGATGCATGATCCACACACAATATTGTACAAAAACAGCAAGACAGAAAAAGGAACAGATGTCTAATTCCAAGTATACAGCAGTCAATCCAGCAAAGGAATCTAGAATCTCCAGCATTAGGAGTCAGGATGGTGGCAGGAGGGGCTGGAAGGGGTGCCTTGAGCCTTTGTTACACAAGTGTTCACTGGTGAAAATTCACTGAGCTGTACCTTTGGTATCTGTGTCTTATGCTCAGTTCAGTTCAGTGGCTCAGTTGTGTCCGACTCTTTGTGACTGCAACACGCCAGGCCTCCCTGTCCATCACCAACTCCCAAACTCATGTCCATTGAGTCAGTGATGCCATCCAACCATCTCATCCTCTGTCGTCCCCTTCTCCTCCGGCCCTCAATCTTTCCCAGCATCAGGGTCTTTTCCAATGAGTCAGCTCTTCTCATCAGGTGGCAAAGTATTGGAGTTTCAGCTTCAACATCAGTCCTTTCAATGAACACCCAGGACTGATCTCCTTTAGGATGGACTGGTTGGATCTCCTTGCAGTCCAAGGGACTCTCAAGAATCTTCTCCAACACCAGTTCAAAAGCATCAATTCTTCAGCACTCAGCTTTATAGTCCAACTCTCACATCCATACATGACTACTGGAAAAACCATAGCCTTGATTAGATGGACCTTTGTTGGCAAAGTAATGTCTCTGCTTTTTACTATGCTGTCTAGGTTGGTCATAACTTATGCTGGTATATTGTATTTTATTGAAAGTCCCTTTAAGAAAAGGTATACTAAATGTTTTGATGAGAGTTCTAGTTTTATTTGCTAAAAACAATAGAAGCCTCAAAATAGACACAGTTCAGCTTCTCTTCACCTGCAAGGTGGAAGTGGCAGGGGTCCAAACTCCCAGTCATGAGATAAATAAGTCTCGGGGATTCGCGTATAGCATGGTGACTATGGTTGATGATGGGGTGCTGTGTATTTGGGAGTTGATCTTGAAAGTTCTCATCACAAGAAAAGCTTATGTTGTACATCTGAAACTAATATAATGTTGTGTGTCAATTATATCTCAATTTTAAAAATTTAAAAACAGAAATCAAGGAGAGCCTGAAAAGTGATCAGTTCAGGTGCCCTCCCCTCCCGTCCGCTCTCGTCCCCGCTACAGAGGCAGTTCCCTCTCAGCCCCACCAGGTGGGGCTCGATCACAGCGGAAGACGCGCATCTGCTCAAGTGTGACCGGCTGCGGATAGAGCCCTCAGCCCAGACGAGGGCCGCTGGACCGCGTCTGCAGCTTGAACCCAGAGTGGGCGGGTGAAGCCCAGCTGCTCTAACACCAGCTGAGAGCCCCTGGGCATGTCACTTCTCTGAAGCTGCCATTCTTCCCTGCCCCCCAGGTGAAGGCAAGGAAATGCAATTTAAAGCAGCAATGAGAGATTAGTTCAGTTCAGTTCAGTCGCTCAGTCGTGTCTGACTCTTTGGGACCCCATGAATCGCAGCACGCCAGGCCTCCCTGTCCATCACCAACTCCCTGAATTACTCTATACCTAATGAGACAAGAAAATACTACTTAGCCACGGAACGCCAAGATTGGTCCAGATATGGAAATGAAAGAAGCCTCAAACCTTGATGTAGGTACTGTAGATCATCGCCGCCCGTCCTGGTGAAGTCACACACAGACGCTGCAGTGACCAGCAATTCTGCGCCTGCGTGTACGTTCCCAAGGTCTGTCACTGGAGACACGTTCGAGGATATTCACTCAGTGTTGATAGGGGTAGCTGGGCGCTAGAGGCCCTCCACAAGAGGGATGGTGGATGGCAAAATGTGGTGGGGGGAAAGATGGGAAGTGGGATGAGATGCGACACACTAAGCATCATATAAACTAAAGATATGTCTAAACAGTGCACTGTAAGAACATGTATAAATGCATTGGGACAGCCGGAATAGGATTAGGAAGGAAAGAGGGAGCGGGGAGAGGAGGCAGAAAGCAAGGAGGGAGGGAAGGAAAGGAAGGAAGAGAAAATGTGGCTGAGAATACCAGGTTTCTAGGCTCGTCGTAGAAACTCGAGGGAGTTTCCGTAAGTCTCTAGCACGTAGTGGTGCATGCTGTGTGCTAAGTCGCTTTGCTGCTAAGTCGCTTCAGTCGTGTCCGACTCTGTGCAACCCCATAGACAGCAGCCCACCAGGCTCCCCCGTCCCTGGGATTCTCCAGGCAAGAACACTGGAGTGGGTTGCCATTTCCTTCTCCAATGCATGCAAGTGAAAAGTGAAAGTGAAGTTGCTCAGTCGTGTCCGACTCTTAGCGACCCCATGGACTGCAGCCCACCAGGCTCCTCCGCCAATGGGATTTTCAAGGCAAGAGTACTGGAGTGGATTGCCATTGCCTTCTTCGTAAGTCACTTTAGCCATGTCCAACTCTGTGTGACCTGCTAGGCTCCTCTGTAATCCTCCAGGCTTCTCTGTCCACGGGATTCTCCAGGCAAGAATGCTGAAGTGGGTTGCCACACCCTCCTCCAAAGGATCTTGCCAAGCCAGGGATCAAACCCATATCTCTTACATCTCCTGCACTGGCAGGCAGGTTCTTTATCACTAATGCCACCTAGGAAGCAGAGCACTTATTGGGCGGCCCACTACTTTATTTTCTACCTGTGCCTTTATACATTAATACTTATTGAGCACCTACTGTGTGTCGGGCAGCGTACCAAACCCTGTAATACAATAATAAATAAAAGAAAAAGAAAAGTTCCCTCCACCATGGAGCTGACATTCTAGTAGCTTTAAGTCTTATTCCGCAAACATAGGTGCAAAAGAAATGGAATGTTTTCCTCAATTACTATGAATTCATTTTGTGGATTAAGTTTTGTGCCTCTGCCTTGCTGGTCTGGTGGGAAATTCCATTTCAGTCATGGGTGGGGCTTCCCCCAGGAGCCCAGACGTTACCTAGAGCAGTACAGGTGCAGACTGGTGCCAATCTACACTATTCATTGCTGAGTTATAGAGGTCACAGCCCACAAAGCCTACAGGTGCCCTGCAGGTGGACAGCTCCACTGGCTCTGCACCGAGTGGGCTCCAGGATTTCTGCTGGGAGGCCCCACAGCCACAGTCCTGCCTCCTGAGATGGGCCACACTGCTGGCTCTCCCAGAAGGGGCTTGGCACCTCCAAGGTGCTGACAGCAACAAAGGTACCTGTGCATCTTGGCCGTGCTGGCCGTCAAGGCTGGGCTGGCCCTCTTTTTCCTGCCTGTGCTTTCTTGTCACCCCAGAACTCACCTCAAAGAGCCCAGGCTTCCAGGCAAAGGCAGGCGGGCCCGCGGATTGCAGACACCTGCTGCTCCCGGCCTGGCCACAGGTAACCCAGGGCTGCTCTCCTCCAGGAAGGTGTGGAGGGAGAAATGCAGAGAGCCAAGCACACAGAATTCTCAGGCTTTTAACTTCTCCAAGAGTGCAAACAAAACACAAATTAAACTCACCATAGATAGCCCTGACAGCATTCATACGTCCAGGTTTTTTTATCCTACACACAATGGTTGAACACTTACGGAATGGTGTGTGCTCTCGGCATGGTGGGCGGGGGATGATGACTGCAAGGTAGCTGTGCCAGTCCACGTTATTTGATTGCCAGTAACCAACTCTGGCACACTCACAAAAAGCATGTGTGTATGTGGGGGTGGGTGGTATCAAGCGGTTTCTGCTGCTGCTGCTAAGTCGCTTCAGTCGTGTCCGACTCTGTGCAACCCCATAGACGGCAGCCCACCAGGCTCCTCTGTCCCTGGGATTCTCCAGGCAAGAACACTGGAGTGGGTTGCCATGCCCTTCTCCAATGCATGAAAGTGAAAAGTAAAAGTGAAGTCGCTCAGTCGTTCCCGACTCTTAGCGACCCCATGCAGCCTACCAGGCTCCTCTGTCCATGGGATTTTCCAGGCAAGAGTACTGGAGTGGGGTGCCATTGCCTTCTCCACAAGTGGTTACTAGGATCACCCTAACCACTTCCTGATCTGGTATTTCTGCCTGACAGACAGATTTCAGGGTCTGATTGTCTTCTCCAAGATCAGGTCTGCATCCCTTGGTCCAGGGAAGATGCAACACCCTCACAGACGGTTCCAACAAGTCCACATGCAGCGGACAAGGGAGAAGGTAGTTCCCCCAGGGGATCTGGGGGCCTTGCTGCTGCTGCTACTGCTGCTAAGTCGCTTCAGTCATGTCCGACTCTGTGCAACCCCATAGACGGCAGCCCACCAGGCTCCTCTGTCCATGGGATTCTCCAGGCAAGAACACTGGAGTGGGTTGCCATTTCCTCCTCCAATGCATGAAAGTGAAAAGTCAAAGTGAAGTTGCTATCAGTCATCTATTGCTGGGGAAGGGTTTTCCTCCAACAATAATTAACAGAGATTGTCTCACCATTTTTGTGGGTCAGCAATCAGGGAGCAGCTTGGCTGGCATGGCTCCTGAGGTTGTAATCAAGCAGTCAGTCAGCTGAGGTCATCTGAAGGTGTGGCCTGGGCTGAGGACCCGCTGCCCAGGTGGCTGACTCACATGGGTGGCTGGTGAGTGCTGGTGGCGGGGAGGAGGTCCAGTTCCTCTCCACGCTGGTCTCTCTCCCTAGGGCCGCTCGCCTATCCTGATGACATGGCGCCAACTACCTCTGAGCAAGGCAGGAGCATCCTGCCCCTGATGCTTCCACCTCTGAAGCCACACAGACCATCACTAACGCAACATCTGCTGGTCACACAGCTCTGCCTTATTTACTGTGGGAGGGGACCACCCGTGGTCGGGAGTCGAGAGTCACAGAGGCCATCACGGGACTGGTTGCTGCAAGCGCCGCACTAGGAGGTAAGATAAGCAGAAAGAACAGGTGCTCACACAAGGATGATGCCCTTGGAGCTCGCTGTCTAGAGGCAGAAGGTAAGACGTCAGAGCTGATTAGTAACCACTCAGCTGAGGGCACCCCCACCCCTAATGGAAGAGGAACGAAGAGGGTAGGAACCCAAAGAGGCAGCAAGTAACCTCGGCTGGAGGAGTCACAGGAGGCTCTCTGAGGAGGTGACGTGTGAATTGCATCTCGAGCATAAGTAGAAGCTCACCGGGCAGATGGGAGGAAGGGCAGGCCAGGCAAAAGCAGGAGGGTGGAGTCAGTTCTGCTGAAGAGAAAGCCTTTGAAACGACCCAAGGGCTGCCTGCTCCCAGTCTGCCTGGGCTTTCTGCTTGGTTTCTCTGCTGGAAGGACACACTTTCCCCCAGCTAACTGGTCCCCCAGGGGGAGAGATCATGGGCCTGCCATTCCAGAAGAAAGACTGGACTCCTGATGGCCACTGCCCTCCACCCCAGCTGAGGCGGGTGGGGTTGCAGCAGCCAGTCGGGGCCCTACCACCCCACAGGGCCATCCCCAATCCCCCACTCCGCTCCCCAGAAACACATGCAATTTCCCACAGGCTGCAGGGCCAGGGGACCTGCTTTGCCTAAGGCATCTGCCTCCCCCAGGACGCATTAGGCAGGCTTCAATGGTCAGAGCACGGTGAGTCTGCAGAGAAATAGGCTCTGAGGGGGTAGGACTCACATCTCCAGAGCAGAGGGGGCCATCTGGCCCCAGCCATAGAAGCCACAAACGGGGGTTCACAGCACCCTTCTCAGCACCCCCACCTTGGTAGAAGGGAGATGGAGGAAGAGGAAGAGAGGAAATTAGGATCCAGGCAGAATGGCACTACTGCATCCTCAATAATCAGGGGCCAGAGTCAAGTCCATGCTTCCTGCCAGCAGAGCCCAGTCCTTGGGAGCCGAGGACCCCACCCCAAAGGGTCCCAGGAGTTGCAGGGAGTCCCACCACAGACCCAAGTGGGAGAGTAGGAGCTGCAACTCTGCTCCCTGCCCCCAGGACACGTCTCCTGAGCCTACACTGACCCCCAGCCCACTAGGTCCAAAGTAAACCAACTCTCAGGTTCAAGATCAAATTTCCATGGTTACCAAGCTCAAAGGGACAGGATTTGTCCCAGATCTGCAGGAAACCCCCGAGATGGCAGGTTTAGGCCTTAACAGCTTAAACTCTTAACCAGTCTGAGCCCTGGCCAGGAGAAAGGCAGGACTGGCTAAGTGCACCTGGTTAGGAAGTTGCCGAGTTGGGATTCATCCCAAGTTTTTTGACAAGGAGGGGGGTGCTTCCCAAGTGGTGCAGTCGGTAAAAAATCCACCTGCCAATGCAAGATATGCAGGTTCGATGCCTGGGTTGGAAAGAAATCCCCTGAAGAAGGAAATGACAACCCGTTTCAGAATTCTTGCCTGGGAAATCCATGGACAGAGGTGTCTGGTGGGCTACACTCCATGGGATCACAAGGAGTTGGGCATGACTGAGCACATGTGTGCACACACACACATTTTGATGAGGAAGCCTGGGTTGTCTCTTTAATAAATCATTCATGGCCTAAAGTATTCAGTCAACTTGCAGCAAACATTTACTCGGCTGTTCCTATGTTACAAAGATTGCTTAGCTGTGAGATTCTGTGATGAGCAAAACCAGACATAATCCCACTGCATGGAGTTTAGGGTAGTTGGGGAAACAGGCATTAAGTAAGTTAAAAATACATAATGGCTAAGTGTGACAAGCATTGTAAAGAATGGGTTTATTCATAGAAAACAATTGGGGAAGGGATTACCTCCTTTGGAGGGTGATCAGAGAAGATGTTTCTGAGAAGGTACTTTTAAATCCTGCTTAAGTATAGCAGAAATGAGATTGAAAGTGAAACTGAAAGTTGCTCAATTGGGTTTGACTGACTCTTTGTGACCCCATGGACTGTAATCTGCCAGGCTCCTCTGTCCATGGAATTATACAGGCAAGAATACTGGAGTGGGTACCCTATCCCTTCTCCATCGGATCTTCCCGACCCAGGAATCTAACTGGGATCTCCTGCATTGCAGGTAGATTCTTTACCAGCTGAGCTACCAGAGAAGCCCATAAATGAGATTAAATGAAATTAATCAAGATTGATTAATAATGTCTGTCACGGCCACTGAATTAGGAGGTGATAGCATGCTTGCCAGACACTTGTTGTACCTGGTTTATGCCCTCACCTAGAATCCTTATTACCCAGAGAACTAGATGTAATTCTAATTCTCCTAAAGTTCTCCGTGAGGTAGAGTGGATGAACATTTGCAGAAGAAGCCATGATACAAGGTAGCTCACTAGTTTCATTAACAGAAAAATCAAGGACGTGAGATAGATACAGAGAGGGAGTTATCAATTACCACTAGGGTGACATTAGTGAGGCTTTGAAGGACATGGCACTTGGGAGAAGGGCCTCATTTTACAGGAGACAGCACTTGGCATCAGAGAACACCGGAGCCTCTCTGGCCTCAGTCTGATTGCCTCCACATTCATAACAAGCCCTGCTTCTGGCAATACGTTCTCAGAATACCGGCCTCACTAGAGACTCTCAGTGAGAACTGACCTTCCATCAGTTCGCTACACTGAGCACCCTATCAAGAGGTCCATCAAGACAACTCAGGGCTTTCAACATCCTCCACAGCTGCACAGCTGGCTCACACCCACCACGTGGAAAACAATGTCCTTGAGAAGCAATTTTAGGACCATCAGAATACTCCTGGAGCAGCCTTCACCTACCCTTCCCTGCATTTATCACAACTGTAATCAAGCTTGTCTTTGGCTCTCAACTCATGGTAAGTCCTAAGAGAATGGGGAACAGTGTTTGGCATATCCACCAGTGCCTGGCACATTGTGGGCCACTTAACAATTCTTTATCGATGGAGTGAACTGTCACAGAACAGAAAGAGTTGAAACAACGTTGAGAAGCTGAGAGTTTTAGTCTGGCCCCAGGGATCATCAGTCCTCTACAGCAGTTGGCAGAGGGTGGCAGCCCCTTTTGAGTCCTGTTCCCCAGCCTCAGGAATGGAAAATCCCTAGGAGAAGGTGCTGAGGCTGCATTCTCCTGCCCACAGCCTGGCCACTTCTCCCAGTTTACAAAAGGCCAGCACTTCTTGGGCCCACTCTGTATGTCCTGTGCCTTGTGCTGCCACCTACAAGGCCGAATCCTTAACCCAAGGAAGCTGACAGTCCTCTGGGGAGAGTAAACTAGAATGACAATCAGTGAAGTGGGTCGAATGCATTTGGAATCAGTGTGTGAGAACTCACCAAGGAGTTCAATGAGGATGGGCTAGTCTCAGGAGGCTCTTGGGAGTCAGGTCTGCCAGGATGTGTAGACTTTGGACAGCCAGGGGGAGAAGAGACTGCTCAGAGAAGGGGGCCTTCCATGGAAGAGGGAAGAATGAAGTGGGATGGGCGAGGATGCGGGTGTAATGGGAGTAGAGGTCATGGTAGGTGTGGGGACTGGGAAGTAAGGCAGAGTGCACCCAACTCACTTCACGGAGGACCAGCCTGGGACTTGGAAGTTGAGCCTGTGAACAATGGAAAGCTACCATGACCTTCCAGACAAGGAGTCCAGAGCCAGTCGTCTGGGGCTTCAGGAGTGATGGGCAGACAGATCCATGCCCGCTTGGAGGCCAGATTTTGTAGACAATGGGAGAAAGAACCCAAGGAGTCAGCAATGGATGACTCCTCCAGACCTTGGTTTGCAGACGTGCCTCTTCAAAGGAGCTGGTTGCCTTGTTAGTTCCCCAAACAGTACGTCTTCCGTAGATCAAGACTCCAGTGGAAATACAATGGCCACAAAAGTAGGGTTTTTTGTGTCTTGGTTTTCTGGGCCTCCAACTCGCCCCCTCCCTCCAAAATCTATTCTCCATTACTGGCCAGACAAAGACCGTCCCAAGATGCCCGTGTCCCCGTTGCGGCTAACATCTGTCCTCTCTCACCCGCGCCTGCCCATCTGTGCTTCCGCGAGATCTTTCATCCGATCCCCAGTGTAAGGATTCAAAGTAAGGAGGTTCGTGTTGTCAAAGGAGCCTTGATCTGAATGCCTTCCCCCCACTTTCTCC
Source organism: Bos grunniens (assembly GCF_055505025.1). Taxonomy (NCBI): domain Eukaryota; kingdom Metazoa; phylum Chordata; class Mammalia; order Artiodactyla; family Bovidae; genus Bos; species Bos grunniens. The sequence continues at coordinate 18,023,820 of NC_141182.1, forward strand.
TTAAATGAGTTGTTAACAGGAACCCAAGTGTCTGTTGAACCTAAAATACTTTAAAAAAATAAAATAAAATAACATTTCAAGGTAACTTACGGCGCGCACTTTAAGAGGCGAGGGCTCAGCGTGTCCCCGACAGCTTCCTCCTTGAAGCTCCGGTCTTCAGGGCTGTGGGAGGGATCCAATCAGACAGGCCGCCGCTGAGGGCCAGGGGAGGAGGGCTGCGGTGGTTTTATTTCAGATTCGAGCTAAGACCATGAAATGGAAGGCAGGGAGGAAAAGTGAGTGAGCGAGTGAGTGTGTGTGCCTGTGTGTGTGTGTGTGTCTGTGTGCGCACGGCCAGAATAATGAGTCGCACTAATTCATAGAATTCCATTTTGGCCATCACACACAGCTCCCTTTTCTCTTGAAGGCCACTTTGAAAAATCCCGTTTTCATAAGTCATTTACTTCCCCTAGGAGGGCAGGCCTTCTAAAAATATTCCCCATTTCTTACACCTCGGAAGCAAATTATTTATGCTAAAGCAGCTTCGTTATCCTGGCCCCACTGGGCCAGCGTGGAAATGGAGGTGACTTCAAGAAGGCACCATTGTCAACAGCGAAGTCCTCGGAGGGGTGTGTCCCCGACGAGGATGGAGAGGTTTTCCACCAGACCCACAGGGCTGAAAGAGCATTTGCAGGTCGGTAAGGAGAAGGTCTGCCTTGTTGTTCCACAAATATTTAGATACCGACACAGAGCTAGGCACCAGGCAAACCACAGTGAACAGACAGATGGGTCCTAGGCACGTCTCAGTGAGGGAGAGAGATGCTTGCTGAATACATGTTAATGACACGTTGAGAGCGTGAGAGTAAAGTGAGGGGATGCCTCTGAAGGGTGAACTTGACAGTGTACAGAGCGGGTTGTCTGTGTCATTGGAAGCAACATCTAAATGATAGCAAGGGGTGAGCCATGCAAAGATCGAGGAGTTGTGTTTTGCATGGAGGGAACCGCTAACACGCAAGGCCTGGAGTGGATGAGCAGGAGGGCAGCGAGGTCAGCATGGCCAGCGAGAAGGGAGCGAGCGAGCAGCGCAGGGAGTGGGCCCGGGTGAGGTCTGCAGAGGCAGATGCGCTTCCACAGGGCCTGGAGGTCAAGGCCAAGCCAGCGAAGCTTTGTGCCACGGTTTCCTCCTCACACTGACCCCATCCACGGATTTACTGAGAACTCAAGCCCTTCAAGGTAAGTGAGCCCCACTAAACGGGGGATGCTGGGAAAGTGCCCGGGACTGGCCCACCCTGCCCCGCATCTCAACGCCCTGTCTCTGCCTGGGAAAATGCAATTAAAAATCAGTCTGTCTCACAGAGTGAAGTAAGCCAGAAAGAGAACAGCAAATACCATATAATAACACAGATATGCAAAATCAAGAAAAAATGGTACAAATGAATGTATTTGCAGGGCAGGCATAGAGACGCAGACATAGAGAATGGGTATGTGGAGATGGGGTGGGGGTGAGCGGATGAACTGGGAGATTGGGATGGACATAGACACCATCATGTGCAAGATAGGTAGCTCATAGGGAGCTGCTGAGCACCGGGAGCTCAGCTCTGTGCTCCGTCATGACCTAGAGGGGTGGGATGGGGTCGGGGATGGGAGGTCCAAGAGGGAGGGGATCTACGTAAATATGATTTGCTTTGCCTTATGGCAGAAACTAACACAACACTGTAAAGCAATTATACTCCAGTTTAAAAAAGGAAGAAGAATCACCTCTGAGAAGTCAGGGAGGAAGCGAGTCACTGGGTATGGGATGTGCTCTAAGTGGAGGTGGAACCTGTCACTAGCCTGCAACAGGGGAGCTTGTCTCCCTCCTCTAGTCTGTCCCAGGCCCTGTCATGATCCAGCAGGGAGGGGGAAAGAAGCCAGGCGAGGACCGCTCCCTGGAGAAGCCGCTCCATTCTTTCAGCGTCCATAAGGCAATTAAGTCTTAACATTCGCAGACCTGAAGTCTTTCATGGGCTGTGCCAATTGGTGTGTCCCCGTCTCCATAACGAGGAGGGCCTTCTGCCCACCGGGCACACGTTCCCAGCAGCTGGTCCTGGCCCCGCAGACAGACAGAGGCTTTCCTGTGAGGTGCACAGCCCTGGGCTCCAGGCTCCGGGTTCAGGGTAGGGAGAGGGCCGAGGCCCTGCTTAACAAGGGGGTGGCTCTGACGCGCAGCCAGGGTGGGGGCCGTGGAGCCCCAGCCTGGGCCCCGGCCTGGGCCCAGGATGAAAGGCCGGCTGTGAACAGCCTCATTACCAGCGAGCCCCAGATTAAGCCTTTATTACGGGCCTAATTGGAGAGTTAATTATTAGGTGCTATTGTGTGCTGGGGAGAAGCCGGGATGGTTCACCCAGACGTCGGGCCTTTACTCGGAGTCTCCCTGGTTATCTGGCAGCCCAGGCCAGGCGTCAAGCCAGGTGAGGAGGTTTTACCTAGAGGTCGGGGATACAAGGGGAGCAAAGCAGCACCCCGCATCTCTGTGAGGCACCTTGGGTGCTGGGAAGATGCAGGGGAGAAGCCATCAGAGCTAACGACAGGGAAAGACTAGTTCAGGGCGGGCTAAGGGTGAGTGGGAGAGGCCCCTGCTTCAAAGTGGGGGATGGGGAAGCCACAGGAGGCCTCAGGGGAACAGACGGGAGTCGGAGTGAGGGGCTGTGTGCCCCAGTGGAGGGAACGGTATGTGCAAAGGCCCGAAATGGGGCTACAGGGGCAACAATGCCAGGCACGGGGAGGCGACACCAGAGCGAGCCAGGCTCGTGGAGAGAGATGGGCTGGGAACAGGGAGTCGGGCAGGAAGTTCTTGGGAGAGTAGCCCCAGGTGAGGGCCCAGGAAAGGGAGAGAGTGACGGGGCTGCTTTGGTGCTGCTGAGGGGAGACACACAACTCAACTCCTTCCCTGCCAATCTCTCCCCACCCCCAGCTCTCTGTCAGGTGCCAAGAGAGCCATCCGTACAAGCAAGGATGGAGGACCCATGTTCCTCTAAAACCCACGCTTGCTTGGGCGCAAGCCTGAGGGCCGGCAGAGAGCCAGATCTATGGAGAGGACAGGCTTAACTTTAGCTCTCAGGCGCCTGCCTGGAGGAGGTGATGGTGAACGAGAGTAATGGTAAGACATTTCCGCAGTGACCCAAAGATGATAGCCAACCTCCCGCCCCACAGACCCTGAGTTTTCAGGAACCACAGAGACTGACTGGACTTCTTATGGGGCTCGAAGCTGTGTGTTTCAAGGCAGGAGTGAGTGACCCAGGAGTCAGCATTGGCTGGGGGTGATGCGGACTGACCTTGAGGAATGTGAGGACCCTCCCAGTCCTTAAGTCCCAGGATGCCCCCGAGTCTGTGAGTCAAAGGGTCGGGGAGGGGGTGGGGGATATCACCGCCCCTTCCCAACCAAGGGGACTGCCCTGCTAAGGGAGGGAGCCCAAGCCCATGTCCTAGGACCCTGAGATTTTACACTGTGATTTTGGTGGTGATATTTGACCCATTACTCTCCCGGGACTCCTGGACTGGAAGCCCACTGCTTGTTAAATAAGGATACAGTGGCCAACACAGAGCCCACATACCCTGCTATCCCCGTTACAAGCATTCACCCTCCATTCCAGTTTACCAGTAAGCACCAGGCTCAGGAAAGTGGCATGGGTTGATGACAGTCCAGTGGTGAAGCTGTCTGACGCCAAATGCTAGGCTTTTAGCCTCCTGGTTAAGTCACAAAAGATGGCTTGGTGTCTGGTGACACACATGGTCCCTTTGTACTAGGACACCAATGGGCATGTTCCCAGAGCCAGCAGGGAGCTGGGCCCCCACTAGATGGTCTCCTCCTGCGGCGCCAGGGCCTGGCCATGCTGCAGACCCCCTCTGTGGGCCCACGCTTTCATCACACCCACCCGACACCCCAAGCCGGCAGGGCCCTGGCTGGGCGTCATTGTTCCTAACAAGTTAATTGTAATGGTGGCAGGCATCTCTCCCAGGCCCGCCCAGCCCCCATTAAAGCGTTCCCGTAATGAAACGGGACCATGAATGGAAACTTGCAGGTGGTTAAATGAGGTTTCTTGCCTCTGCAAGGCAGTGGGGAGGGGAAGGCTGTTGTGTTTGAGGAAACACTTTGATGTGAAGCTCATTTTCTCACAGAGAAGATGCTTGTGAGTGAAGCCAGCACCAGGGCACATGGATGCTCAGAGCCTCGCTCTCCCCAGCAGGTGGAGGCAACAGGCAGAGACAGGCACGAAGCACCGCCAGGACAGGTGCGGCCAGCACGCTCTCCCCGTTCCTAGAAGCCCCCCTAGTGAGGCTCACTGCTTGCCTTTCCTCAGCTCAAAAACATGCAGTGGCTCCCCATGGTCCCCTCAAATGGGTGTTCAAACTTCCAGTGATGCTGGAGCCATTAGGTTTGCAAGTGATGAAAACAAGAACCCAGAGTGGCGAACCGAAAAGAGCAAGGAGCCAGCTTTTATTAAGGGACAAGCCCACAGCCAGTTTGCCTTCAGACACAGCTTGATCCAGGAGCTTAATGGTGTCCCCAGGATCCACACAATCTTTTCCCATCTCTCAGCTCTCCTGCTTTTGCGGGGTTTGTCCTCTAACAGGTTCTCTTGTCAGATGGCAAGGGGGCTATAGCTGCTCCAGATGTTCCCCTCTGGGCTTGGAGCCCAGGAGGAGGGAGACCCAGCGCTGCACCCTGGTCACTCAAGCACACCCTGGATTGTCTCTGAGGGTTGGCTTGGGTCCCATCAGGTTAGCCAGGGCAATGGAGGCTCTAAGTGTTAGACCTGGAAGCCGAGCTTGGAACTTCTAGGCTAGCACTCATCCTGGGACACCCCCAGTCCTCACAGTCCTACCTGCTCTTGCTGGAGCCCAGGAGGATGCATCATCGGATGTTCAATCACAGACCAGTTTATGCTTTCAGCCAAGGCTGCCGCACCTTGCTGTTATTGCTGTTTAGACTCTTTTTTGATCCCATAGGCTGTAGACCACCAGGCTCCTCTGTCCATGGGATTTCCCAAGCAAGAATACTGGCGTGGGTTGCCATTTCCTTCTCCAGGGGATCTTTCCAACCCAGGGATCAAACCCGAGTCTCCTGCATTGGTAGGCAGATTCTTTACCCCTGAGCCACCTGGGAAGCCCCATGGTACTTTAGGAAAACGTTATTTTCCAGAGAGTAAGGCAGGTGTTCTTTTATCTGTCATGATCAGTCCTCCTTCCCCTCAAGAATGTGGTTTGGGTCCAAGGCAAGGCGACTTTTATGCTTTCACCTTTCCAAGCCCCTCCAGGGTGAACCCCACCCCTGCAGGCATCGAGTCTCCCCTGTAACCAGCCCAGAGGAAAGAGAACAAGTGTTTGATCCCTCAGATTCTTTGATCAAGTCTCTTTTTAAATTTTTTTAAATTAAATTTTTATTTTATATTGGGGGTATAGGGCTTCCCTGGTGGCTCAGCCAGTAAAGAATCCACCTGCAATGTGGGAGACCTGGGTTCAGTCCCTGGGTTGGGAAGATCCCCTGGAGAAGGAAATGGCTGCCCAGTCCCATATTCTGGCCTGGAGAATTCTGTGAACTGTATCGTCCAGGGGGTTGCAAAGAGATGGACATGACTGAGCGACTTTCACTTTCATAGTTGATTTATCTACAGTCAAGTCTTGGTTCTACCAGGAAAAATATTTCACTCCAGCAACCTCTGTTTCCCCATTTCTAAAATGGGGATAATACGAATATCTAAGTTATAGCATTGCCATAGAGTTCAATAAGATCACACATATGAAGCACCTAGCCTGGTGCCAATGTGGACTAAGCACTCAAAGAGTAGCCCTTCTGCAGAAGGAAGTCCCTGCTGTGCATCTCAGCAGGACCATGGTGGTCATCATGACAAGGGAGGGTTGGCCACACGGGGCTGGGAGATGAGCAGCTGGGAAGCAGTGCCCCGGCATCGTTCCCCTTCTCCTGATAACTGGTCCCAATTTTATCGGTAAAAACCAACCCTCTGCCACTCCAGGGGAATAGTGGGCAATAAGTGAAACAAATTGGATCACTTGAGAAATATTTGTGAAGTTCCAAGCCAACAGTAATGAATAGCTACTGTCTGTTGATCACTGAGGAAGGCTTTCTTACCTCTCCTTGCTATTCTTTGGAGCTCTGCATTCAAATGGGTATATCTTTCCTTTTCTCCTTTGCCTTTCGCTTCTCTTCTTTTCTCAGCTATTTGTAAGGCCTCCTCAGACAACCATTTTGCCTTTTTGCATTTCTTTTTCTTGGGGACGGTCTTGATCTCTGCCTCCTGTACAATGTCATGAACCTCCATCCATAGGTCTTCAGGAACTCTGTCTATCACATCTAATCCCTTGAATCTATTTGTCACTTCCACTGTATAATCATAAGGGATTTGATTTAGGTCTTACCTGAATGGCCTAGTGGTTTTCCCAACTTTCTTCAATTTAAGTCTGAATTTGGCAATAAGGAGTTCCTGATCTGAGCCACAGTCAACTCCTGATCTTGTTTTTGCTGACTGTATAGAGCTTCTCCATCTTTGGCTGCAAAGAATATAATCAATATGATTTCTATATTGACCATCTGGTGATGTCCATGTGTAGAGTCTTCTCTTGTGTTGTTGGAAGAGGGTGTTTGCTATGGCCAGGCATTACGTGTGGCATGGTACACACGTCGCCTCCCTTAAGCACTGTGCCTGATTAAGTGGAGACCATCAGTCTTTTTTTAACTTTTTATTTTTTGTTGGGGTATAACCAATTAACAGTGTTGTGATAGTTTCAAGAGAACAGCGAAGGGACTCAGCCGTACATATACAGGTATTCATTCTCCCCCAAACTCCTCTTTCGTCCAGACTGCCACATAACTTTGAGCAGATTTCCATGTGCTCAAGATACAGTAGAACCGTGTTGCTTATTCATTTTGAATATAGCAGTGTGTACATGTCCATCCCATACTCCCTAACGGTACCTTCCCCCTGGTAACCATAAGTTCATTATCTAAGTTGGTGAGTCTCTCTCTGTTTTGTAAGTAAGCTCATCTGTATCATTTCTTTTTTTATTCCACATATAAAGAATGTCATAAGATATTTCTCCTTCTCTGTCTGACTTACTTCACTCAGTATGACAATCTCTGGATCCATCCATGTTGCTGCAAATAACATTATTCCATTCTTTTTAATGGCTGAGTCATATCCCATTGTATGTACCACATCTTCTTTACCCATTCCTTTGTTGATGGACGTTTTGGTTGCTTCCAAGTCTTGGCTATGCTAAGTCAGTGCTGCAATGAACATTGGGGTGCATGTATTCTTTTGGATCATGTTTTCCTCTAGATATATGCTCAAGAGCAGGATTGCAGGGTCATATTTTTAGTTCTTAAAGGAACCTTCATGTACTTAGTCGCTCAGTCATGTCCGACTCTTTGGAACCCCATGGACTGCAGCCTGTCAGGCTCCTCCATCCATGGGATTCTCCAGGCAAGGATATTGAAGTGTTTTGCCATGCCCTCCTCCAAAGGAACCTCCATACTGTTCTCCATAGAGGCTGTACCATCAGCAGTGTAGAAGGGTTCCCCAATGGGGACTATCATTTTCCAGACTAGAAAACAGGCTCAGAAAGAGAAGTGGCTGGCCCAAAGTTGCAGAGGTAACAGGGTGAGCTGACATCCCCACCCAGCACTATTGCCCTCCAACCATCGGTGCTCTGTGGCCAAACAGGAGAGCCACAGAGTGGAGCAGGCCCTCAGCCAGGTGGGCTGTGCAGCCGCCCCCACCTCCGCCTACCTCCAGGAGCACTAATTCTACCTTTACAGCTCTGACCTGCAGGAAACTCCAGGCAATAGACTCAGTCCTATCTTGCTGGTGTTCCTGGCCCCACTGAAAGCCACTGGGGCTCCCTCTGCCCATCTGACTACACAAACAACACGCCTTCCTCCCCAGGGCACCTGACTCCCCAAGTGGACAGAGAGAACCTGGACCGCATGGGTTCAGGACCTCCATGACTCAGCATTGCGTGTGTGGCTCCGTGGCGCCCCTGCCCATCCTGCCCAGGCCAGGGCCCGTTTAGCTCACCCCATGCCTCTTAGAGCCCCCGTGCCATGGAGTAGGTGTGGTGTGGCTGCTGGACAAAAGTCCTGAAAGCTTCACTGAGCCTTCCACCCTCCAAGTCTGCTCAACCCGGCTCAGCCACGGCACATCCTTTGGGAGCCATGGAGGGTGAACTGGCCATGGGGACAGGATACACTCACCCCGCCTGCCCAGGCTCTGGTATGAGTGTGGCAGACGGGGGCTGCTTTTCAAGAGCATCAGCAGCAATGGTATCTGTCATCCCCCTCAAAGTCCAGGCTGCTCCAGTCGCCAGAGCTCTTTCTTACCTGCTTCTTCATTACTTTTATGCATAATTTTACAAGCTAATATTAGTAAGTGTGTGTCCTGTGCTAGGATGTGGACTAAGTGCATTCTATACACTATTCGCTCCCTCACCCCTGAGGTTGACAAGCGTGTTTAACTCTTCATTATGGAGATGTTCAACACCCCCTCCCCACCAAAGAAGAAGAGTAATGTAATTAACCCACATTGTATTCATTTCCTAATTTGAATAGTTATCAACATTTGGCCATTTTTGCTTCATCAACTCCTATTTTTCCTTAAACTGGAATATTTTAAAGCAAATCCCAGGATGCCATGTTACCCATAAATACTTCGGCTTCTTTTTTTATTTCATCGTAACCTCAATAACACAATCACACTCAATCAAATAAACAATAATTTCTTGTCTAATACCTAGTTCTTACTCAGTTATTCTCCAAAATGTCTTTTCACAGTCAGCAAGTATTTTCGAGCACTAACTACATGTGAGGTGCATGTGGGCAGCAAATAAGAAACAGAGTCCTCACCCTCGTGGGATACACAGCACGGCTGGGCAAGCAGACCACACACTAGAGAATCCATACACAATGCCACTTCATATAGCAGCACAGACCAGGAAGGAAAATAAAGCAGGGACAAGACACGAGGCACACGCATGGGCAGCGTGCCAGGCAGAGGCATGGCAGGTGCAACGGTCCTGTGCAGGAGTAAGCTCAGTGAATTCCAGGAAAGTGGCAGGAAGGAGTATGGGTGGAGCCAGGGAAAGTATAAGTGAGGAGACAGGGTCTTACCAGCTGCTGTGAGTTGCTGCATGAGATGGAAATGACCGAAAGGTTTTGAAATGAGAAGGGCATCCCTTCTATTTTCTGGAAAGTATGGTCTGGTCACAGGAGAGGATGTGCACTTGGGTTCATTCCTGAAAAAGCAAATGTTAGTCGCTCAGTCATGTCTGACTCTTTGCAACCCCATGGACTATAGCCTGCCAGGCTCCTCTGTCCATGGAGTTCTCAAACACAGGCAACAAATTGCAATGGTGTCCCCAGTCCTTGTGACTTTGTCACCAAGAGAAAGCATAGACAGTTTTCCAGTCATGCCACAGTTGTTGCAGATACATCAGAAAAGCATTTTTGCTTATCACTGCTTCAAAAAGCATTGTTAGATCTGCCATATTACATAATAGGCCAACAAATGCCCATCACTAGATAATAATTTTTAAAATATTTTCATAACTGGCTTTTTATATAATTGGCTGCCTTTGCAAGGCCATATCTTAGACTTTATGCATTTAAAAGCATCATTCTGAGACTGCCAGTGGATCCCTAGCACAATAGAGGTTAAGAGCCCCACCTCCAATCGGTGAGTACAGTGCCTGATGCAAAACTGGAGTCTGAAAGGAAGGGGGAGGCGGGCGAGAATGTTGGGGTTGTGTGTGTACCCTGTTATAAATGTAACATCCCCCCAGGCATCACTGGCTGGTCCTCTGCTCACGAAGCCCTTGGCGCCCCACGCCTCCCCTGACTAAGCATGTGCAAGCTCCCCTTCCTCCCCTTCACTCTGGGCTTTCCCTTCTATTTCTATTCTGTTAAAATTATCCGAGACTTCCTGTGCTGTTAGCTGACCCATATCCTTTTAGGAAAGTGATAGAATCTTTTTTTTTTTTTTGGAACCAAACTTGTAAAGAGGGAAAGGCATTTTTAACCTGATTTTACTCAGAAACTGACAGTCAGAACTTGGGAATTGACTTAGTAAAGATCTCACATCAAGTAAGGACTCTCCGGGGCCAGTGGTCCAGCGGGGGGAGTGGTTCTATGCACACCCCGACCATGTCCCACAGGAAGCAGAATTCGGCTGGCTGCAGCCAGGGTCTAACTCAACATTCTCATGAGGGTTGCGGGTTCCAGAACGTCTGAGATGGGACCAGCCAGCCATTGTCCTCTTCTCCACTTTCACCACCAATTAATCCTCTTGCCACTATCTGAAGATAAGGCAGACACCTGGCTGAAGAGAGAGAGAAAGTGTGCGTGCGTGTGTGTGTGTGTGTGTGTGCACGCGTGCGCATAAATGCACAGTAAGATGCTGCTGTTTCTAAATCATTTCCAACTCTTCAATTCAAGAAGCCGTTGAGATCTGACATCACCTTTTCTACTATTCTGGGAGCTGCCATAGCTCTTGCCACACTTTGGCCTGGACCATGATGGGCAGGGAGTCAGGCAGTGAGGTTGATGGGCTGGACCAGAGCAAGCAGAGTAAGACACCCTGAATCGCAGAAGCACACAGTGGATGCTTAGGAGGAGAAGGGCAACCTTTACGAGGTGGCCTCTGAAAAGCTTTGACAATTCTCTCTCTCTGAGCTCGTGCTGGGGAAGTCTTCTATATTACCCAGATAATAATGTATTAAGAGAGATTTTGTATTTGGTGTATTTAATGAGCAAGCAACTCCCCAAAGACCTTTCAATAAAGCCAGTAAATTTAACAGGAGAAACGCATCAATTGACTTTGCTGTTCCAGTTAAGAGAGCTGCTGCTTTCCGCTTTTACCGACGCTGGCATGTAGTATGCTAAGAAAGCCCTGGAATCAATCTTCGAGAAGAGGGCTTAAAAAGTGGGTGCAATTAAGCAGCTAACATTCAGGTTCCACCGCCCCAGATAAAATGATGATTTTAATGTAAAAGCAATGAAGTTGATGAGAAGCCCAAGTTAGACAGCTGCCCACTTACCATCCAAATGTCCCCACTCTGAAGGGTCTCTGAGAGCAAGGTTATTCATAAAGGAAGGCCAGAGACCGAATCAAAGACTAAATACATTAAGGCATGCATGCCCCCAAACAAAGTGCTTGAATGAAAATGACTTATGGAAAGCAATATTGTAGGTTTTGACAAGATGGGAGAGAAGATAAAATATTCATATCCATCATCTCTTCAGTGTAATTGCCTGCCACCTTGGTCCCCTAGTGGAGAGGATTGGACAGAGGATAGAGATGGAGGTGGAGGTTGATCAGGACTCTGCACTGGGGCAGAAGACACGGGTCTGGTCCTGTTTCTTTGTCATTGTTGTTATTCAGTCACAAAGTACTGTCCGCCTGTTTGTGACCCCATGGACTATAGCACACCAGGCTCCTCTGTCCTCCACTGTCTCCCAGAGTTTGCTCAAATTCACGTCCACTGGTTGGTGATGCTGTCTAGCCTAGCCGTTTCATCCTCTGCTGCTCCCTTCTTTTGCCTTCACTGTTTCCCAACGTCAGGATATTTTCCAATGAGTTGGTTCTTAGCAATACTCTGGTAGCCAAAGTATTGGAGTTTCCGCTTCAGCACTTATAATGAATATGCAAGGTTGATTTCTCTTATGATTGACTGATTTGATCTCCCTGCTGTCCAAGGGACTCTCAGGAGTCTTCTCCAGCACCACAATTCAAAAGCATCAGTTCTTTGGTGCTCAGCCTTCCTTATGGTCCAACTCTCACATCCATACGTGACTACTGGAAAAACCATAGCTTTGACTATATGGACCTTTGTTAGCAAAGTGATGTCTCTGCTTTTTAATACACTGTCTAGGCTTGCCATAGCTTTCCTTCCAAAGAGGAAGTCTCTTTTAATTTCATGGCTGTAGTCACCTTCTGCAGTGATTTCAGAGCCCAAGAAAATAAAATCTGTCATTGCTTCCACTTTTTTTCCTCTTCTACTTGCCATGAAGTGATGGGACCAGATGCCACAATCTAGTTTTTTGAATGTTGATTTTCAAGCTAGATTTTTCAACTCTTCTCTTTCAGCCTCATCAAGAGGCTCTTTCGTTCCTCTCCACTTTCTGCCAAAAGAGTGCTATCATCTGTGTATCTGAGGTTGTAAATATCTATCCTTGATAAATATTTACAGCAGATTGAATCAAGCTGAAATCTTGATTTCAGCTTATGATTCATCCAGCTCAGCATTTCGTATGATGTACTCTGCATATAAGTTAAATAAGCAGGGTGACAATATACAGTCTTGTCATATTCCTTTCCCAATTTTGAACCAGTCTATTGTTCCATGTTCGGATCTAACTGTTGCTTCTTGACCTGCATACAAGTTTCTCAGGGAACAAGGTTGTCTAGTACTCCCATCTCTTTAAGAATTTCCCACAGTTTGTTGTGATCCACACAGTCAAAGGCTTTAGTGTAGTCAATGAAGCAGAAGTAGATGTTTTCCTAGAACTCCCTTGCTTTCTCTATGATCCAACAAATGTTGACAATTTGATCTCTGGTCCCTTCACCTTTTCTAAACCCAGATTGTACATCTGGAAGTTCTCGGTTCACATACTGCTGATGCCTAGCTTGAAGGATTTTGAGCATAACCTTGTTAGCGTGTGAAATGACTACAATTGTACAGTAGTTTGAACATTCTTTAGCATTGTCTTTTGGTATTGGAATTAAAACTGACCTTTTCCAGTCCTGTAGCCATAGTTGAGTTTTCCAAATTTTCTGGTGTACAGCATCATCTTTTCAGACTTGAAATAGCTCAGCTGGAATTCCATTGCTTCCACTAGCTTTGTTCATAGTAATGCTTCCTAAGGCCCACTTGATCTCACACTCCAGGATGTCTGGCTCTAGGTGAGTGACCACATCATTGTGGTTATCCAGGTCAGTAAGATCTTTTTTGTAATAGTTCTTCTGTGTATTCTTGCCACCTCTTCTAAATCTGTTCTACTTCTGTTAGGTCCTTACCATTTCTGTCCTTCATCAGGCCCATCCTTGCATGAAATGTTCCCTTGATATCTCCAGTTTTCTTGAAGAGATCTCTAGTCCTTCCCATTCTATTGCTTTCCTCTATTTCTTTACATCGTTCAGTTAAAAAGAACTTCTCTTCTTGCTCCTGTCTTTACTCATAAGTAAAGTGGAGACTTAGCTGATTGCCACATCAGCTTCCAGTACCCAATGGGAAGCTCTGGTGATTTGTGTGTGTATAAGTGTGTGTCTTTAATTAATAAACTTCATTTTTAGAGCAATTTTAGGTTCCAAGCAAAACTAAGCAGAGTCTAAAGTCCCCATACCCCCAGCACAACTTCTCCACCTGTCCATATCCCATACCAGACTGGTACACTGGTTACAGTTGTTGAACCTACAGCGACACATCCGTATCACCCAAAGCCCATCGCCTTGTGGCAAGTTTGTAAGTGAAATTCACTTATTCTTTCTACAAACACTTACTAAGCACCTACTACATGCTGGGCTCCTGTTCATGTGATATAAAAAATAAAAGCAAATAAAAGGTACTTCCTACCCTTAAGTAGTTCCCATCAAGTAGACATCCCAAGAAGAAAGACTCATGAACTCTAATACAAACTTACAGATATATTGCTCATCACTAGGAATTTGAATTATGTAGAGTATGTTACTTGGGTTTTTCTACACAACAAACCACCCCCAAAGTTAGTGGCTTAAAATAATGATTTATTTAGCTCCATGATTCCATAATTTGGCACTCTGGGCTGGACTCAGCCAGGCGGGTCTTCTGATCTGGGCTGGGCTCCATCGTGTGTCTGTGGTCAGCTGCAGGTCAGCAGGGTGGAGGTTCCCGGAGGTGAACTGGCTCTTGGCTGGGGCCATGAGGAGTAGGGAAGGGGGCAGCTGGACTACAGGTCTTTCATCACCCAGCAGGCTAGCCCGGGCTTGTGCACAGGTGTCTCTGGGTTCCAAGAGCAGGGAGATGGAAAGCACTTTTCAAGCCCTTGTGTCGGGTTTGTGTTGTCCATTGATGACAGCAAGTTTCAGGGCCATTAGATTCAAGAGACAAAGAAAGACTCTCCTTGCAGGAGAAGCTATAAGATGGGCATGGATACTAAATTTTAGATGGGTATGAAGATGAAACAGGGAAGAATTTGGGGCACCTTTATGATCTGCCACATATATACATTTGAGAGAAAACACAAAAGCAGGAGAATCAATGAAATCCCTCTCTTTTGTTCAGCATTTCTTTCCAGCCACTACCCTTCTTTACATTGGAAACTTCTCAAGTTGTTGTATGGCAGAAACAATAATCGGCACAATATTGTAAAGCAATCATCCTCCAATTTAAAAATTAACTAAATAAAGGAAACTTCTCAAAAAAGCAGTTGACACTCACTGTCTTTGCCCTGGCTGCTTCCCTGTCCTCACTGTGGTACAGACACCACCCTACCCAGCCTGACTCAGTGAGGACAGTGGAGAGCCTCCTGTCACCAAATCTGGACAGTGCTCTTGAATCTTTATCACCCTGACTCTTTTGGCTGTGTTTTACATGATGGATCTTTCATTTCTTCTTGAACTCTCTATTTGTGGTCAAGTGTACTTGTGGTTCAGGGTATCTGTGATTTCATTCTGGGGAGGATTATACTTCCTTGTCCTGTGGACCTCAGACTTGACCTGGGTCTGACTTTGGTCAATGAAATGTGAATAGGATTGATATCTGTCACTTTGGAGTGAAAGTTTCAGGAGGCAGTACACAGTTTTAATGTCCCCTTTTGTCTCTGACATGAGGCTGGTGATGTTAGAGGGACTGGCTATACCATCAGGCTGGGTCCTGAGAGAGGGCAGTAGTTGACCAGAGGTGATCAAGTAGCTTACACTATAAATCTGTTTGGGCAAGCCACTGAGATGTGGGGCTTGCTTGTTACTTCAGCATAACATAACACATCCTGACTAATGCAGAATTCCCATGACTTCTATAGCCCCACTTTCTGTTTCCCACCTACTGCTCTCACTACTCTTTCTTTCAGTCTCTTCCCCCCTCTTCCCCTGTCCACCCCAAAAATATTGGTGCCCCATTGTTCTGTGTTTGACCAATTGTTATCTCACTCTCCATGCTCCGTGATTTCACTCTCTTTCCAAAGACTCCCAGGTCCACATCTTCAGCCCAGATCTGTCCCCTAAGCTTCAGTCTTCAAAGTTTAGTCATCTGCTGAGTATCCCACTGCCTTCTTCACAGGTACCCCTAAACCTATCCCTTCTCCCCACTTGAGATCTCCACTTGTGGCTCTTTTGTCCACTTAGTCCTCAAGTTGTCCTTGACTTCTCACTCTTCTATTGCATTCCAGCAATTGAACATTGGAGCACACTTGATGTCCCAAATCCATGCTCTCCTCCTCCCCCACTTGTCCCATTGTCATTTGCTTGGTTCTAGACACCCTCCACTTTCCCCCAGATGTTGACCACAGCCTCCAATAACCTTTACTATTCCCTTCAGTCTGGTTTTCCCACTCCCAGCTTCTGCCACCCAGCCCAGACCTTTCAGAAATGGTGTAAGAACTATCAGAATTTTACATCTGGCCATGTCAAGCAGTTTATACATGCTAAGGTTTCCTGTTGCCCATATCATTATCCAAACTCCTCACCAAGACCCATAATATCCCCTCATTCACCCCATCCTCCAACTGTACATGCCAGGACCCTTGTCCCATCACCCTATTGCCTCCATTGCTACTGCCCCTCTTTCTAGACAGTTTTTAACCAGCTCCCTCCTACCTGTGCCCTGAGTAAGTCCAACTTGCTTTCTAACACTCAATTGGATATCATCTTCTCCAAGAAGCTCTCCCTTGCCATCACCACTGCCAATACACACATACACACACACAGGTAGAGATTGGACATTCATCCTCCACATTCCCCATGCAAATCTCCAGCACTGTACTCACCCCACTGAAGCCTACTTAAATCCCAAGTGTCCTTCTTGCCTTTCCAATCCTGAGCTTCCCCTGCCATCCTGGTATTTTCAATGTGTCTGTCACATGGCAACTAACTCACAGAGCTCATTAAATGTATGTCCAAGTAAGTGTATAACAAATAACAAATAGCCATTTTCTACAATGTCTGGCTTTCAACTCATCTGTGAATCCAGGTTTATGTCTGCACTTACTACTCTTTCCATACTTCAGGTTGTAGTTCCCGCAGCTGGTGAACTACTCACAGCATCCCAAATCTCGTCATAATAACTAGAGCAAAATACCTCTGAGCATCCTCACTTACATGACCACTGGCACATATGACCACAGACACAAAAGGCTGGAGAAGTCTGATGATGCATGTGAGTCCTCCTCTGGACTGCTGGCGGGTTCTTTGTGTGCAGATGCCCCGGTGTCGCATCCCCCATGAGTGCATGGTGCCTAGCTCCAAGTCAGGGCATGTGTTTTGAGTGTTCTCCATGGGCAAATCTACGTGGCTTGTAATCCTGACAACAATCCATTGGCTGTGCTATGATTAGTCCCCTTTGACATGTTAGGAAAGGAAAGCACAGGGAGGTAATGTAGATTTCTCCAGGCCACACAGGTTCTAAGTGGTTGAACTGGGATTCCAACCCACGAGGTCTGTATTCGGAGGCTTTGCTCTCACCCACTTCACTCTGCACCTGTATGAGCACAGAAAAAAACCTAAGGACTTGAGTCTGGGATAGATTTATTGGCTACATAGATGTAATCTGTGCCATCATTTTAGCCCAAAGCCTAACCAGATTATTTTAAAAATGTGGCGCTCCAAGATATGAGTTGTGATGAAAGGAACTAGGACTTGGGGTCAGAAGAACCAGCTCTAAGTCTTAGCTGGACCACACAGTGGTGTGATTAACCTCTCTGACCCTTGTCTCCTGACCTGTAAGATGGGCTGATGTTATGGATGCTGCAGGGAGAATCCTCAGAAAGGTGTCAGGAGTATCCGTGGTACCACACACCCCATTCGGGGTTGCCCTGGGAGAATTCCGCTCTCCATTTCCACTGGACAAAAGGCAGTGGCAAGTTGCCCTCACCTCACCTGAGCTTGTGACACCCAACACAATTAAAAAGCAAAAGAGGAAAACAGTGACCAGGTGTTCAGAGTGCAGAGCACTCTAAATGGACTTGGCCGTTCTATTTCTTTCCTCAGCCGAAATGATTGATTGTCCTGGCATCATGGGGATAACCCAGACTGGATGCCAAAGTATCTGATCGGTTCCATCAAACCAGGTGTTGGGCTGCCCAGCGCCAGCCGCCGGCACTCAGGTGGTCAATTTCTCACAACTGGGTCGGGACCTGGTTGGCCAGTTGACTTCCATTGGTAACCAGGTACGAACTGACTGTTCCACTGGAACCAGTTATTTTTGCTGTTATTTCTCCTTCAGTGACTGACTCTGTGTCTTGCATCAACAATTCCATGTCAAATGAAACCAGCTTCTTTGCCCAAGGAGCTCACATTCAGTGGGAAACTAAGCAAGTAAAATCTTAGCTGATGAGTAGACAGCAGAAAACATCCAGCCCAGCCTCGCCAGCTCCGACCTCTAGCTCTGACCCTCTGGCGTGTCCACTGAGCCAGGACACAGACAGTCTGCTTTCTGCCCTCCCAATGCGTCCTCCTCCATCTTCCCAGAGCCTGCTCCTACTCCCAAGCCCACCACCCGTCAGAGCCTCCCCGGGCCCTGCAGCCTACCAAGTCCTCCTCCTCTGAACGCTTGGCACACTTGGTTGGACCAGTCTCACAGGAGGGTACATGCACTGCCCTGTACCACAGGCTGTCCTGGATTAAAACAAGCAAACCTTTTGCAGTAAGCCTAAGCTCTGCATGTGTACTGGATAATCTGGAGGCCACCTATCACTGTGAACTTCTTGATGTCTTCCCCTCCAGTCTCTATTTCTGTAAACACAGGTGCCCGTGTGGATATTTTTTTTGTGTCATGTTTCTGAACTGCTTTCCAAGTGCAGAGCTCATGACCCCGCCCCACCTTTGCACCTCCAGAGGACCTCGCCTCCAACAGATACTCATAGTCCATTGGTGGCTATTTTCAGTGACAAGAGCTCACAGGCAGAGGACTTCTCAAGCCCAGGTTCATGACTAATCTGGGGCTCCAGATCCCTTGTGAAGGAGCTTATTTTGAGCAAGTTGCACTGGTTACCCCAGGGAGGCGTCAGCCAATAGGCCGCTGAGCTTCAGGGCCCACGAAGGGCTCCTCTCAGGGGATCTCACCAACCAACCAACCAGTGGGACCTGAGCATCCAGACATGCCTGACCTCACACGGGCACTGGATGGTTGGTCCCTGACCACCTCCACTTGAGGCACTCTTCTCTCACAGGGGACAAGGGAAGCTCAAAAAGGCAGGCCAAGTGAAAAGAAGGACCTTAGGTCCCCACCCAAGTAGGGTAATGGTGAAATTCACCTGGGAGCTCACCTTGCCTGTGGTCAGACCTCCTCCTCACCTTGATGTCTTACACAGCTCTTTTAGGACCAGATCTTGCTCATCTGTTTATTTTCATCCTACAAATGCTTACTCCTTGGAAGGAAAGTTATGACCAACCTAGACAGCATATTCAAAAGCAGAGACATTACTTTGCCAACAAAGTTTTGCCTAGTCAAGGCTATGGTTTTTCCAGTGGTCATGTATGAATGTGAGAGTTGGACTATAAAGAAAGCTGAACGCAGAAGAATTGATGCTTTTGAACTGTGGTGTTGGAGAAGACTCTTGAGAGTCCCTTGGACTGCAAGGAGATCCAACCAGTCCATCCTAAAGATCAGTCCTGGGTGTTCATTGGAAGGACTGATGTTGAAGCTGAAACTCCAATACTTTGGCCACCTGATGCAAAGAACTGACTCATTTGAAAAGACCCTAATGCTGGGAAAGATTGAGGGCCGGAGGAGAAGGGGACGACAGAGGATGAGATGGTTGGATGGCATTATTGACTCGATGGACATGGGTTTGGGTGGACTCTGGGAATTGGTGATGGACAGGGAGGCCTGGTATGCTGCAGTTCATGGGGGTCGCAAAGAGTCAGACACGACTGAGCGACTGAACTGAACTGAACTGAACTGAACAAACATTCTTGAAGTACTTACCACATGCCAGACAATTTTCTCAGCTCCAGGGACACAGCTACAAGCAGCACAGATAGAACCATGCCTGCATGGTGCTTATGTTCTCATGAGAGAAGACAGGTACATACAAGTAAATGAATAAGCCGAGTTCTACAAACTAGCGTAAATAATAAATGGGGAGACAGGCTGGGGAATATGAAGTGGGAGTAATACAGAAGCTACTTTGTTTTGTGTGGTCAGATGTAAGCTGAGGTCTAAATAATAATAAGGATTAGCCAAGCAAAGAATGGGGTAGAAGAAACAGCATATGCAAAGGCCCAGAGGCTGGAACAAGCTTTGCATATTTGAGAACAGAAAGCAGGCTCTTTTGACTGGAGTGACTTGGATGAGGGGCTGGAGATTGGGTCAGTAAGTAAGGGCAGGGAGAGCTATCAGAAGGTCTTACAGACATGGTAAGGACCTGGATTTTATACTGGGAAGCTTAGAACAGAACTGAAGGGTTTCTTTAACTCAGGTTTTATGAAATAACACATCTGGACCAGAGCTGAATGTGGCCCTAGGGTGAGGTCTGGATAAGATGGAAATGGAAGACAGATTAAATGGTACAGTTGGTTCTATGAATATCTTTATTTTTTTAAGAATGGCACCATGGCTAGAAATCTATGGCACTGTCTTTCCAGAGCTACAAATGCCCCTAAACTCACTGTCTCCCACGGGGTCCCAATACATGGTTCCCTATTTATGCCTTCCCACAAACTTCTGTGTCACCCACCTTCACTCATCGCTGGCACAGATCTGGCCCAAAGGGCCATAGTTCATTAGACTGGTAAATCCATACAGACCAGACTCAGGGCAGGGGTTCCACAGTGAGAATAAACCATCGCCCAGGACCTCATGAGGCTGTACTTTGGCAGGAGAGCAGGTACTGAGCAAATGCTCACATGCATGTATCATTTAACCTTGGAAGGGAGTGATGAAGGTGATAATGCAGCTTATCACGGGGTCTCGTGTAGATCACAGCTTGGGAAAGGAGACATCAAAGGCCAGTGGAGAGGAACTAAGAGAGGCTGAAGGAGTATGGGGGCAGGAAGGTCAGATTTCAGCAAAGAACAACACGTGTCAAGCTCAGGGGAGAGGATTTTTGAACAAGACATAATTGTTCCCTGTCTTCAAACCAGGAAGAATACATGAATTCAAGTTCAATTTCAGATCAAACGCAGAAGCCAGCACCCCTCCCACTACCATGGAGGCCAACAGATGGCCTGGGTGTCCAGGCCTGACCTCAGCATGAGCCAGTCGAGCTTCTTAGAAACATGTTTCTTTAAAGGGAAGAACGGGTTTGGGGAAGGCAGATAGCTGTCTCAACACCAAGACCACCTCGCTCAGGTTGGACACAGGAACTGTTCAGACGCAGACTTCCTTCCACTCAGAAGGTGGCCCTTTCTGGGCCTCAGTCTCCCCATCTTTCAAACGGACAGACAACCTGACCTACTAGGGACATTTCATGAGGATCAAGTATGGTAATAGTGTGAACACACTTTGAAAAGGCACACTTCTAACGAGCAGCCCAGCACTTGGAACCAGGAGCACATGGAAGCTATGCTGTTCTTTAACAGTGGGCTCCCAAACCCTCCTGCTGGTATTCACTGACCAAAGAAACCCCACGGGAAACAGAAATCATTGTAACACAGACGATCTAGGAGCATACATTTCAGAACTGGAGGAAGGTCACTTTGGGCAAACGACTCTACCTTCCTAAACCTCAGTTTCTGCATCTGTAAAATGGGATAGTAATGGTGCCTGTCCCATGAGTTATGATAAAGATTAAACAGAACTGCGCATATGGAACCTTAGCTTACAGTGAGGACTCATCCATAGTGATCACTATTATGATCTGATTCCCCCTAGATCTGACATTTCTGAGCCTGGCATAAGCCGGTCTGGTGCTAACAAAGTGCTCCTACCCCACCTCCTGCATCCCAGTGTAACAGCCATGTCAGGGATAGGGTGGGGGTGAGTAAGGGGTGGCAGAGGAGCCAAGGCAAGCTGATTGCAAGGTTTTATCTTAAAGAGAACCCCCACTGTCCCTTATCTGGCCGAGCCTCACTGTGATAGCCCAGGTTCTGGGCTCCCCATGGAACAAGCCTCAGGCTAAATCTGCCGCAATAATTCCAGGAGCCGGAAATGGGAGGAAGATGTAGGCGGGGGCGGCAGCTGCGCCGGCCCTGGGGGCCCTGCTGAGGACAGTCTCAGCCGAGGCTGCAAGCAAACCCCAGCCAAGGGAGCAGCGAAGGCAAATGGAAAGACTCCAGGACTTGAGGTCTTGCTGTTTGTTACAATCAAGATAAGAAACGCAAAGGCTCTTTAAAGAGATGGCACCTGCTCTCCAGACTCGAGCAAGAGTTTCAAATACAGATGGTGCAAAGGAAGACATGAAACCTAAGGGGACATGGGCCCGAGTTTGGGGCTTCAGGAGTGGGACTCTTCGTGTGATGAGTGTGTGTGTTGGTGTACTGGTATGTGCGTGTGTGTGAATGTCTGTTCACCAGGAGGGTGTTGTATGTGGCAGCGAAAGAGAACTTTTCCCAAACACAGCCTTGGAAGGGGGTGCGTGCTTTATTTCAGACAAATGATAGGAGGCAAAGGGACCCGTTAGGACTCTTCACCCTTGACTTTCCCTCCTTGTTCTGTCTCTGTCTCTAGTATTTCCCTGTTGTCTGGCCCTTTCTGTGTCTCAAGGTCTTTTTTTCTCGGTTTCTTTTAGTCTGTCTCAGCCTCTCTGCTCCCCTCTCTTTGTCTGTGTCTGTGCGTGTCCCCGTCTCTCACAGTTTCTCTCCTTTGGACTACGTTTCTCCCTCCCTCCTCACATCTCTTCTCATCTCTGCCCCTAACAATCATCTTTTCCTTCATCCCAAGATAGCCTTTTCTTCCAGCCCCCCGGGCTGCTTCCTGCTCCTTTGTGCTGGGAGAGGTGCTGTCTTCCAACAGAGTGGAATCCTCGGGAGACGGGTTTCCGGGTCTGAATGCTTAATTTCACATTCCCGCTCCGCAAGGGCGAAGATTCCAGCCACACTGTATCCTGGCTTATCAGACATCCCCCACCGGCCCGGAGAAACCTCTTTCCTCTCCTCCCCAGGTGAGGGCTTGGCCAGTCCCCCTGAGAAGGGGGCACATTTCCGCGGCCTTCTCAGTGGTTTTGCTCCCCTGAGAAGGACACGTGGAGGACGAGGCTGGGAAATTCCAGCAGAACCCTCACCCCCTCACCACCCAGAGTGAGCCTAGGCTCAGGAAGGGAGGGTCAGCTTAGATTTTCTGAGGATCCAGAAATGGCAGCCCACTCCAGTATCCTTAACTGGAGAATCCTATGGATAGAAGAGCCTGGTGGGCTACAGTCCATGGGGTCACAAACAGTCGGACATGACTGAAGGGACTTAGCATGCACGCACACATCTTTACTCTTTATTTTGTTCTATTTTATTCTAAAAACTAGTATTGACTGGTTTCCAATTGTATTTTGTTCTGTTACAATTTGGAAAAAAAAATGAGAAACTAAATAAAATAGGGTAAAGATATTTGACTATTCAGGTGAATGAATACACGTGCAAAATTCTAAGCAGTTGACAAATCTGAACAAATCTTCATTTTACAGATGAGGAAATTGTAGCACAGAGAGGTTAGACAGCTTGCCAAGGTCACACAGCCACCCAGTGTGGATTTGAACCCAGCCTTCCAGCCCTGAATTCAGGCTCTTTTTGCTGTGCTCTGCCGCCTCACCTGCCCCTGGCCTGCCCTCCAGCCCACCCAGAGGGCACAGGTACCCTCTGTGCAGAGCCCTCCCTGCTCAGGATGACAGGGAAACTGACCTTGTCAGCTCCTGGAAGAGCCTTGCCTCTTACCTCCCTGGGGCTCTGGGCCTGGGTTCTGTTTCCCTCACTTTTCTGCAGGGCTCTTCCTCCTCAGCTTCTCAGGTCTTCCCTGGGCCCCTCAGTAAAGGAAACCTACCCCCCTCTCCAGCCAGGATGCCCAGGACATCACACTATTTATTTCCTTCAAATCTGATCACACTGGGGATTTCATTGCTACTTTTATATGTATTCTTGGTTACTTTCTTTCCTCTCCAGAGTAACTCCCACTATCCAGACTGTGTCAGAGCTCCAGAAAGACTGAGTAAACAAGTAAGGGCAAAAAGAGTGAGATTCTTGCTCATACAGATACAAAGAGAGATGTGGTCAGGGGTGTTTTGAGAGGAAAGGATGGCTGGGCAAGGGCATGGAAGTATAAAACCACCGGGCATACTCAGGCATGCAAATATTCTGTGCCATATGCTTCAGGGCGTCGTCCCATCCTGACTGCGAGGACTGAGATTGTAGACATGCTGGAATTAAGAGCCTTGAATGCCAGGCTAAGCAGCTTGGGCTTTACCAGCAGGCAACGGGGAGTTGAAGAAGTGGCAGGATGCATGCTGTGATCTGGACAGAACAGACCTGCCAAGATGAGTGGGCAGTGAGAGGCTGGGGCAGGTCGCCCCATCTGACCTGGCTGAGGACTTTCCCTGGCAGGGGAGACCCAGGCCCTGGGGAAGAGGTGGGGGGCGGAGGAAGCCCAGGCATGTCTGTCACCTCAGTCTGTGGGTGCAGAGAAGATGCCAGTTGGGCGCTGCAGCAGGAGCAGGACTGAGAGAGAAAGAACCTCCTGTGGTCTGAAATTGCGTCTTCTAAAAATCAACACCAATTGGGATCTTTGTTTTCTATTTTGCCCCTGCCCACTTCAGGGCAATGAGAAGCAGATTGTGTTTCCAAACACATCACGCGAAATCTGCAGTGGAAGTTGGAAGAATAACCCCAGGCTTCTTGGTCTAATTCTCAAGGTCAACTGATATCATTAGAATAACATGAACTCAATTTGAGTTACAGCAGGGAAATCATGTTAGGAATATGGGTCACTACATCACCAAGTAATGAAGCTGTTACCTCGCACGATCGCAAACGCGCTCAGAAGCCTGTCAGCGTCCTTGCCCCGTGGTTCTAACAATGGGGCCAGCTCAGAACAATGGAGTCACCCACGGAAACCGAAGCCCACTGGCAGAGGGAGCCCTGGGATGGAGCCAGCCCGGCTATAGTGCTTGCAGCCTCAGAATCAGCCAGAAGGGCAGGGGTGTCCCGGGACAAAGGGCAAATTTCAGTCCTGTTATTTTTCCTCCAGATTTTTGAGATTTTCTTTAAAAGCCACAATGGGAAACAGGCAGAGGGAAGGGCCCTGGGGTCATAGAAGAAGCAAAACCCATTGTTCCGTCTGCCAGGGAAGACAGGTTAAGGCGAGCAACAGTCAGCACTTGCCCAGAAGTGTGACTCCAATAGCAGCCTGTGTAGACAGTAACATAACTCAAATGAGGAGATGGGGGTGGCAGATCAGGTGTGCGACAGTGGAGGGCTGAGACACCCGCTTGGTAAAGGGGCCACCACAGCCCAGGCCAGCCCCTAAATGCACAGGTGGGCCGTGGCCTGGCTGTGAGAGATCTGTGCATGTTTCCATGAAAAGTAGAAACGGAACTGGATGGGAAGTCTCCTTGTTGAAGGATGATGGCAACCAACCTTAAATATTTTAGGACTCTAGTGTCTACACCATAAAACACGTCTTGGTGTTGCTGACTTGTGACTTACAGGGTCCAGGGATTAAAGGCACTGGGTTAGGAGATCTGGGTCCCCTTGAACTCCCACTACTGCAGTGAAGGAGAGGTGGCAGCTTGGCTCTGGAGCAGCCCCTGGCCAGGCGCTTGAGCCCTCACAGTGGCCGCCCCAGCGTGCCCGTGCCCCCTCCACGGCCCTCCACTCAGCCAATGGCTGTGAGGGGTGTTGGCACTCTGCTCCCTGCCGGGCCATCTCAGGGTGTCACCGGAGCTGAAGGAGACGCTTCACACATGGATGCCACCTCCCTGGGGGAGCCCACACTGAAGGGCTGATGTTGGGGGCGGTTATAGGGCCTGGACTTCTCTGGGGAAACTCGGAGCATCTCTGAAGGCCCACACCTGCTCCAGGGCTCCCAACAGGACTGCCAGAGGCCTTTGCTGTGACTGCATTATGGCCAGTTTCTACTTCTGCCAAGTGCTACACCCTCCAAGTGCTAACCCCTCAGGCTATCCCCCTCGCCAGGCTCCTCTGTCCATGGGATTTCCCAGGCAAGAACACTGGAGGGGGTCGCCATCCCCTCCTCCAGGAGATCTTCCCAACCTAGGGGTGGAACCCACGTCTCCTGCTTGGCAGGCAGATTCTTTACCATCTGACCCAGAGCATGGGGGTACCCCCCCAAAAAAACCCAGCCGTGATGCCCTGTTCAGCCCTTGTTTCCTCACGTGTCCCATAGAGAGAATCACTCGCCTTAACGTGTCCTGTGAGTTTGTAATGAGTTGCTGGAGGGGGAAGTAGCTGAGTCAGGATGGCTCAGTGCATGCAGCAGGTGCTCAATAAATGCTCACTGTGCATCGTGGATTAAGCGCATAGGAGAAAGTGGTACATGCATGGCTACTGTTACTAACCTCATAGACTTTATTCCCTAAGTTAGAGCTTCTTCACCTCCCCACGACTGATACTCAGGGCCCAATCATTCTCTTTGGTAGTGGAGGAGGGGCTTGTTCTGTGTGTTGCAGGATGTTTAACAGCCTCTACCCACTAGATGCCAGTAGCAACCCCCAGTTGTGACAACCAAAAATATTTTCAGACATTACCAAACATCCCCTGAGAGGCAAAACTGCTCCCAGTAAGAGCCACTGCCCAGAACCATCAGAGTTCCTCAAGCCGCAGCTGGGGGAGACCCTAGCTCCAAAAGTTGACCAAGGGGCCTTTCCCAGGCCTTGTTTACAGGAAACAGGAAATCCCAGCCAGGGCAAGGGGTGGTACAGGACGATGGGAGGAGCCCACACGGGGCAGAGATAGTGCTTCAAGTCCCAGCAATTAATCACGCAACCCAGAAAAGGCGTCTCTTCTCCCAGCCGCAGGGTCCTCAGATGAAGAATAGAGAAGTCAGCTCATTTCTGCTGACCTCCTGGGGGCAGGGGGTATAAAAACATTTGGTTTGGTAGGTGGGAGAGCATTTTGACAAAATAAAGTACTGTGCGGAAGTACAATAAAATTGGTTCATACCAATGATCAACTTACCCAAAGAGAGGGACAGAAAGGCAGACAGAGGGGTCTTTATTTACACGGTCACCCTTCTCTTATCCCCACTGCCGCAGGAAAAGGGAAATCCCTGCTCAAATGCCCAAGAAACAAAATAAGTTAAAGTCTCAGGACCTACCAGGTCCTGATGATTTATAGTATTTTGAGGCAAATTTCACTTGGTAAAACTTACAGGTGATTTTGCCTTCTATGGCAATGCTCCTAATGTTGAGTAGAATGAGACTGGGCTTTTTTTTTTAACTCCAAAAAAGTGAATAAAAAAAAAAATATCAAAGAAAGTTATGCCAACTTGACAGACCCATTCCACCAGCAGTGGGCAGCAGAAGCAGGAAAAGAAAAGTTTGCCTCTGAAACACCTGGTGGAAGCAGAGACACACTGGCTCTGCCTTCCTCCCCTGCCTGCCCTCCATCCTTCCCTCCCTGGAACTGAAGGCAAGCAGCGAACGCCCGAAATAGCCTCGCTTCCAGCAGTGAGGTAGGAAGCCACCATCCCCATGACAGAGCGCTCTCACGCAATTGACACAGAGAGCCGGGCTGCCCTGCCATTCACTTCCGGGGGCCAGGGTGGGGAGGCAGGCAGGGGTCCACCAGGGTCCACTCCCTGGAGACATCCCAGGGAAGGCAGGGATCAGTTCTAGAACAAGGGGCTTCTCTCTATCACCAGAACCCCCCACCCTGGCTCTGCCATCCCAGACACAAGGACTCAGCTGGGTTTACCCTGTAAGCGGCAGAGTCTACAGATATTTCAGGGGCTATTAAATATGCTTGAGATCCAAGAAGGAAAAAGAAAAGGGTATTGATTCTAAAATATGAGAAGGAAACTGTAAGATCAAAATTACTAATAATTTCAAAAGCAAGATTCCAAACTCTTTTAATATTATTTTTCTTTTGAACTTTTTATTTGTACTGGGGTGTAGCAAACGAACAGTGTCGTGGTAGTTTCAGGTGGACAGCGAAGGGACTCGGCATATCCATTCTCCTGCAAACCCCACTCCCATCCAGGCGGCCACATATTACTGAGCAGAGTTCCACGTGCTACAATAGGTCCTTGTTGGTTACCCATTTTAAATACAGTCATGTGTACATGAAATGATACAAATGAACTTACTTCCAAAACAGAAAGGGACTCATGAACTTATAAAATACACTTACGGTGGCAGGGGCAGGGTGGGGGGCTGCTGGGGGTGCAGGGAGGGCTAGTTAGGGAGTTTGGGATGGTTGTGTACACTCTTTTTAAGCAAAATCATTTTTGAAACAATTACATTCAGCTGAGTGAATTTTAATATGCTGATATGGGGGAGGGCCTCTCAGAGGTCTTAAATTGGCCCCTGAAACATATTTTTTTCACCTCCTGGGGGTGAAAATTCTCCTACCTTGTTGCATGTGAATGGGATATGGAGACAGGAGGTCTTTGAGCCCACGCAGTCCTCCTCTCTCTGACTCTGCAGGATCGCCTCACAGACCCCAGGGTGCAGGCACAGTGGGAGCCAGTGTTCTGGAGCTATAGCGAGCACAGACCTGAACTCCTAAGAGCATCCTGACGCGTCCCTCAAGTCACGAGAGCCTTGCCATCATCTGCCTTCCTGGGGCAAGTCTGATGGAAGGCTCCAGGTTGGGAGTTAGGAGCAGGGGTCTTGGGCCAAGCCTTGCCTCTGACTTTCTCACAGGAAAAGGATATGCAACCCTCTCTGCACCAATGTCACCACCACCATTAGAGAAGCACAGGACAGACTGAGAGGACCATTCGTATTAAATAAAAAATGGGAAAAGGCACATCTCTTTGTGAAAAAGACCCAGTTCTTTGTGAAAGAAGACGCTCTTCCCTCTGATTTTAGATTTAAGTAGTAAGTCCTGGCTCCTAGTGACTCCCACTTCACTATTCCCCTTAGCTAGCCCAGCAAACCCTGAACTGCTGTGTGTGCAGAGTCGCTCAGTCATGTTTGACTCTTTTCAACCCTGTGGACTGTAGCCAGCCAGGCTCCCCTGTCCATGGGATTCTGCAGGCAAGAATACTGGAGTGGGTTGCCATTTCCTTCTCCAGGAGATGTTCCCTGACCCAGGGATCAAACCCTGCACTGGCAGGCAGATTCTTTACCACTGAGCCTCCAGGGAAGCCCAAGCCCTAAACTGGGTGCTTCCCAACTCTGATACTGCGATTCTCCAGGGCCCTGGTGCCCTCCCAGAAAGCACTCATAGCCAGCCAAGGGCAAATGCCAGCACCAGAGGTGACCTCTGCCCACTGCCTGCTGGTTACCCTGGTTGGCAGACAGCTCTTTTCCCAGTTGGTGGGCAGGGTTGTGTTTATTTCGCAATCAACAAAGAACAAAGATGTGGCGGGGGTGGGGCTCGTGGTTGGGTTTTGGGGACCAGAGTCCCTGCCTTGCCCCTGGTTCTTTGACTCCAGGTCTGGGGGAGGGAGGGGTGTCCACGCCCCCCATCATTCACAGTGGTCTGCATTTCTTTGGCCAGATCATCAGCTGCAGCAGATGGGCCTATTCTCCAAGACAGGCAAGGGGCAAAACACGACTCGAACAGACTCCAGGCCCACTCAGGTCAGGGGTGGTGAGTACAGACTCCCCTGTATTCATCAAGGGCGCACTGGGAGACCGAGAGACCAAGGCCGTGCGGGTCTCAGAACAGCCCCTGCTGGTTCTTTGTCGTGCCGTCTTCAAAGAGGGAACCACATCCCTGTGTTCTACGTAGAGATATGGCAGACACCCCCACTAATGAAAGCAGGGAGATTTGGGGGGCACGGGAGGTGTTGATACAACAGATAGAGCTCTGAATTACCCACAGTAAACAAAGCAAATTATATTGACTTCCACAGGAGTCTGAGATTTTGACAGCAAAGAGAGACTTATGGTAGAGTTGTTGCTGCATTTATATTTAATAAATTTAAGAGAGAGATGAAATAGACTTTAGCAAGGCTAGTGAAATATTTATAAAAGCACACCGAAGCCATGTAAGGGAGAGAGAGGGAAATAAAACAGCTCACATGTGGGATCAAATCGAGCAAGCCAGCTTTTAACCTGACAGCTCCCTCGCACTGCAGGCAGAAAGCTGCCAACGGGCCACAGATGCACCACACCTGAGCTAGCCGGGAAGCGGAGGGAGGTTTGGGGAGGGGAGGTAGGGTGGGACGGTTGTGTGTGCACAAGGCTCAGCCAGCTCCATGTGGTCCTGGGCATCTGTCACACCTGCCTTCCTGCTCAGGTGCGCCTGGCACCTTGCAATGCCAGCCAGAGCAGGTTCTCCCACCCCTGGCCTACGTCCAGTCAAGCCCATGGCCTGGTAGGAGTATCTGAGGCCCCTGGGAGGCCTCGCAGACAGATGGAGGCTGGACACCCCTGGGCTTCCATCACAGGGAGAGCGGTCTGTCTTCAAGCCATTGTCCCTGGAAGGTCTGGTTTGGGGATTATTAGACTGAGGGGAAACCAGCTAGTTAGTTTGCAGATTGGTCACATTTGTGAAATGTACAAGTAATATATAGTCGTGGTAGATAATCAGAAGAAAACAGATTGACAAACATGCAAACTCTATCACCCCGAATCTCCACCACGTGGGCATTTCCAGACTGTCTACGTACCATTTATCAAGGGGTGGTTTTAATATTATGTAGCTCTAATCCATGAATACTCTTTGGAAGGACTGAAGCTGAAGCTGAAGCTCCAATACTTTGGCCACCTGATGTGAAGAGCCAACTCATTGAAAAAGACCCTGATGCTGGGAAAGGTTGAAGGCAAAAGGAGAAGAAGGTGACAGAGGATAAGCTGGTTGGATAGCATCACCAATTCAATGAGCATGAACTTGGGTGAACTCCAGGAGATAGTGAGGGCCAGGGAGGCCTGGCGTGCTGCAGTCCGTGGGGTCTCAAAGAGTCAGACACGACTTGGTAACTGAACAACAGCAACAAGTTCTACTCCCCTCAGACATAATCTAGAACATACTGGCCATGGTATGTCTCATCCCCTGCTCTCAGTTTTGGGACGTTCCCTCTGCCCAGAACATTCTTTTCCTATCCAAATTTAAATTCATCTTGGAGACCCATTTCAATCCTGTCTCCCCAAAAAGCCACTGGTGGGGCCTGCTGCCCTCTGGCCCAGTCTCTCCCTCTGCTGAACCCCCAAGTCCTGTCCATGTTGCCACACTGTGGTTCATTCTTAGACTGTCTTGCTTCCTGGCCCTGTTGCCCGTTGACTTATTCCTATCTTTCCATTCCCATGGAAAATCCTGCCTTCTCCCTTTTTGCCTCTGTCTGCATCCCATCTGGCACCCCCAGCCCATTGCAGGCCCAAGGCAGGCTCCAGACAGCAGCCCCAACCGAGAACCTCCCAGAACACCTTCTGACTTCAGCAGTTGAGTGGGAACAATGTCTGGATGTCTGCTCTCCCTCAGGAAATCGCATCAGTGTGAGCCACTTGCTCCAGGAGCTGCGGGCTGATTTGTAGAAATCAGGTTGTGGAAGAGCAGTTCGCCTGGTGGCCAGCCGACACGGCAACGGAGGGCTGCTCTGGGAGTTTCTGTTCCCCATCTCGGATCTTCGCTCTGATTCTGCCACTGCTGTGGCAGGGCACGGGCTGTGCTAAACAGCGCTTGCTAAGTGCCTATGCACTCCCCCATCCCACCTGCCTTTGGATTTGAAATTGCTACAGAGAACTCTGCTAGGCCATGCCTAAGGACTGTGTCTGCCAGTTCGCTCATTCAGCAAACTGGACTTGTTACGTGAATTTTCCGCACATCAGCTTTTGTGAATTGACATAGATACCCTGACCATCTGGGAAGGTGATTCTGAAGCAACACTGGAACCTGGTCTAGGACTCCTCTCCCTGACCCCTCAGACCACGTCCTCCAGCTTCTGGTCTCCTGACCCTGACACTTCAGCCAACAGCCTCCTTCCTCCAGGCCCTGCCTCACCGTTCTGAGCTCCAACTTCCAGGGGCAGGCTTATCTGAACATCTCCAGAGTGACTGAGAGCCACAGGAATGTGTAAGAAGCAGAAAAAGCAGGGTCACTGGTGGGTCAGACCTGGGAACTGTCTGAAGCTTCCCAGAGACTCTGGAGGGAAGCACAGAATGTATTAAAAACAGACAACAAGGGACCAAGAATCGCTTCCTGCCCTATTCTCAACTGCACTGAACCCTTCTCACTTCTTAGAAGTTCTCTCATCCTCACCTCCAGGTTTTACACAGGCGTTACAGCTCTGCCTGGAGCACTTTCCCCTTCTTTCTCCCTAACTATATCCCTTTTAAAAAACAACATTATTGAGGTATAACTTTGCTGTTGTTCCATCGCTCAGTCATGTTTGACTCTTTGTGATCCCATGGACTATACAGCGCACCAGGCTTCCCTGCCTTTCACCATCTGCCAGAGCTTGTTCAGATGCATGTCCATTGAGTCAGTGATGCCGACCATCTCATCCTTTGTCGTCCCCTTCTCCTTCTGCCTTCAATCTTTCCCAGCATTAGGGTCATTTCTAATGAGTCGGTTCTTCGCATCAGGTGGCCCAAGTATTGGAGTTTCAGCTTCAGCATCAGTCCTTCCAATGAATATTCAGGATTGATTTCCTTTAGGATAGACTGGTTTGACCTCCTTGCAGTCCAAAGGACTCTCAACACCACAATTCAAAAGCATCAGTCCTTCGGCACTCAGCTTTCTTTATGGTCCAACTCTCACATCCATACCTGACCACTGGAAAAACCATAGCTTTGACTAGACAGACTTTTGTTGGCAAAGTAATGTCTCTGCTTTTTAATATGCTCTCTAGGTCAGTCATAGCTTTTCTTCCAAGGAGAAATTGTCTTTTAAATTTCATGGCTGCAGTCACCTTCTGCAGTGATTTTGGAGCCCAAGAAAATAAAGTCTGTCGCTGTTTCCATTACTTCCCCATCTATATGCCACAAAGTGATGGGACTGGATGCCATAATCTTGGTTTTTTTGAATGTTGAGTTTTAATGTTGAGCTTTTTTACTTTCCTCTTTCATCTTCATCAACAGTCTCTTTAGTTCCTCTTCTCTTTCTGCCATAAGGGTGATGTCATCTGCATGTCTGAGATTATTGATATTTCTCCCAGAAATCTTGATTCCAGCTTGTGCTTCATCCAACTTGGCATTTTACATGATGTACTCTGCATATAAGTTGACTAAGCAGGGTGACAATATGCAGCCTTAATGTACTCCTCTCCCAATTTTGAACCAGTCCATTGTTCATGTCCGATTCTAGCTGTTGCTTCTTGACCTGCATACAGATTTCTCAGGAGGCAGGTAAGATGATCTGATAGTCCCATCTCTTTAAGAATTTTCCAGTTTGTTGTGATCCACACAGTCAAAGGCTTTAGCATAGTCAATGAAGCAGACGTACATGTTTTTCTGGAATTCTCTTGATTTTTCTATGTGCAACGGATGTTGGCAACTTGATCTGTTTCCTCTGCCTTTTCTAAATCCAGCTTAAACATCTGCAATTTCTTGGTTCAGGTACTATTGAAGCCTAGCTTGGAGCATTTTGAGCACTACTTAGCTAGCATGTGAGGTGAGTACAATTGTGCTGTAGTTTGAGCATTCTTTGGCATTGCCCTTCTTTGGGACTGGGTGTGTGCACACACTCAGCCATGTCCAACTCTTTGCAACCCCATGGACTGTAACCCACTTGGCTCCTCTGTCCATGGGATTTTCCAGGCAAGAAGTGGGATTGGAGTGAGGTATAATTTAGACACGATAAATTGTAGCCATTTAAAGTGTACATTGTGCCAAGACTAAGATCTGACCCATGTATATACCGCTGAAACCATTCCCACAGTCTCCATCACCATCCAAAGTTGCCTTCTGACTCTCTGACTCCTCCAACTCACCCTTGCCCCAGTACCCAGGCAACCACTGATTGGTTTTGTATCTCTGTAGATGAGTTTGCCATTTCTCGAGTTTTATATGGGCTTCCCAGGTGGCACTAGTGGTAAAGAACCCTCCTGCCAATGCAGGAGACATAGGAGATCTGAGTTTGATCCCTGGGTTGGGAAGATCCCCTGGAGGAGGGCATGGCCACTAACTGCAGTATTCTTGCCTGGAGAATCCCATAGACAGAGGAACCTGGTGGGATACAGTCCATAGGGTCACAAAGAGTCTTATATACATTGAATCATATGATATATACAATTTTATAACTGTTTTCTTTCACCTGGCAAGATTACTTTGAGGTTGTATTAGTAGCTCATTTTTTTCTATTGCTAAGGAGTATTCCAATGTATAGATACATCACATTTTGTTATCCATTCACCCAACTGGTGGCTGCAAGTCTGTTGCTATTAAAAACAAAGCTGTAATGAACATTCCCATTTAAGTTTCTGACTGGACATATGCTTTCATTCAAAGAAGGCAATGGCAACCCACTCCAGTACTCTTGCCTGGAAAATCCCATGGACGGAGGAGCCTGGTGGGCTGCCATCTATGGGGTCGCACAGAGTCGGACACGGCTGAGGGACTTCACTTTCACTTTTCACTTTCATGCACTGGAGAAGGAAATGGCAACCCACTCCAGTGTTCTTGCCTGGAGAATCCCAGGGATGGGGGAGCCTGGTGGGCTGCCGTCTATGGGGTCGCACAGAGTCAGACACGACTGAAGCGACGCAGCAGCAGCAGCAGCAGCAGCATGCTTTCACTTCCCCTGGTAAATCTCTAGAAGTAGAGTGGCCAGATTGTATGACAGGTATGTGTTTAAATTTTTAAGAAACTACTAAATTGTTTTTCAAGTCAACATAAAAGGGAGTTCTAGTTTTTCCACACCTTAACCAACACTTGATATGGTCAGCCTTGTTCCTTGTAGCCATTCTGGTAGATGATTGGAGGCAGTGATTTTTCATTTCTCTAATGGCAAATGATGCTGCACATCTTTCCATGGGCTTATTTGCCATCCATGCCTCTTTTTTGGTAAGGCTTCTGTTCAAATCGTTTGCCATGTTCTACTGGTTTATTGTGACTATTATTAAACTTTGAAAATTCTTTCTATTTTGAGAAACAAATCCCTTATCAGATACATGATTGACCATATTTTATCAGATTCTGTCATTTGTCTTTTCATTCTTTTAATGGAACTTTTCAGAGAACAGTTTCAAAGAGCAAAGTCCAATTTATCAAGTGTTTGCTTTAAGAGATCATGGCTTTGGTGCCATTTCTAAGAAATCTCTGCCAAGCCAAGCTCACAAATTTTCTCCTGCGTTTTCTTCAGAAATTTATATTATATAGTTAGATTTTTGATTAATTTTATCTTAAATTTGTATCCAATGAGAAGTATGAATCAGAGTTCATTTTTTTGCATATGGATATCCAGTTGTTTCAACAGTATTTGCTGAAACAGCTATCTTTTCTCTACATTTGCGCCTTAGCCAAAAATCAGTTTTCCACATATATAGAGAAAGCCCTATTTCTGGTTTCATCTCTTGATCGTTACACCCAGTGCCACGCTCTCTTGATCACTGTGGCTTTCTTGTAAGACTTGATGTCAGGTTATTGTAGTCCCCAACTTTGTCTTCTGCAAAGTTGTTTTGTCTATTCTGTGTCTTCCCTTTGCTTCTCCAAAGGAATTTGAGAATCAGCTTGATACTTTCAACAAAAAAGTCTGCAGAATTTTGAATGGGATTGCTTTGACTCTGTAGATAAATTTGGGAAGATTTGACATCTTAAAAATACTGAGCCTTATGACTTGTAAACAAGGCATATCTATTTATTTAGTTTTTTAAAAAATTTCTCTCAGTAATGTTTTGTGGTTTTTAGTGTATAACTCTTGCACACCTTTTTGTCAGATTTATTTCTTTTTCAAATTTTTATACCACCATAAATGACATTTTAAATTTTAATTTCATACTGTTTCTTGGGAGTATGTGCTGTGCTAAGTTGCTTCAGTAGTGTCCAACTCTTTGCAACCCTATGGACTGTAGCCTGCCAGGCTCCTCTGTGCATAGGATTCTCCAGGCAACAGTACTGGAGTGGATAGCTGTGCCCTCCTCCAGGGAATCTTCCAGACCCAGAGATTGAACCCACATCTTTTACATCTCCTGCATTGGCAGGTGGGTTCTTTACCACTAGTGCTACCTGGGAAGCCCCTCCCTGCTAATATACAAAAATACAATTGGCTTTTTGTAAACTGATCTTGTTTCTTGTAACTCCACTAAACCTCTTTATGAATTCTAATAGCTATTTTATAGATTCCATCAGATTTTCTATATATACAACTATGTCATTTGCAATAAAGATATTTTTACTTCTTTTTCCATAAAGTTCCCCTTGTTCTCTCTCGTCCCATCTTCCCCCTTTCTTTCTTTCTTTCTTTTTCATTGTCTTTCCCCACTATTTTACTTCTAGAACCTCCAGGACAGTATTGAATCGAAGCAGTAAGAGTAGACATCCTTGTCTTGTCCCTTCTTTTAGGAAGAAGGCATTCAGTCTTTCATCATTAAATACGTTAGTTCTAAGTTTTTCAAGATAAAGTTCTCTTCTACTTGTAATTTGTGGAGACAGTTTATCAGGAAAGGATATTAAATTTTATTAAATGTGTTTTCTGTGTCTTGTAAGGCGATCATTTTCACATCTGACCTTTATTTTGTTGGGGAAGTTTCCCTCTGTTCATAGGTTGCTGAATGTTTTTTATCAAGAAATGGTATTGAATTTTGTTACGTAATTTTTCTGCATCAGTGGAGAGGACCATGTGGTTCTTTTCTTTCATTCTGTTAATGTATCACATTGATCTGTTGTCACACGTTGGATCATCCTTACAATTCCAGGAATAAATCCCACTTGGTCATAATCTTTTTGATATGCTGTTGCATTTGACTTGCTAATATTTTGCTGAAGATTTCTGCATCTATGTTCATAAAGAATGTTGATCTGTACTTTTCTTGTAGTGATTGTCTGGTTTGGATGAGTTAAGAAGACCAGCCTCATAGAATGAGTTAGGAAGTGTTCCCTGTCTTCAGTATTTTAGAAAAGTTTGAGAAGTGTTGCTCTTAGTTCTTCCCTAAACATTTAGTAGAATTCACCACTGAAGCCACCAGGTCCAGGGCTTTTATTTGCCAGGAGATTTTTTTTATTACTGACTTGATTGTGTTACCAGTTATAGGTCTATTCAAGTTTTCTATTTCTTTCTGATTTAGTATTGGTAGGTTTGTGGTTCTAGGAATTTTTCCATCTAGATTATCCAATTTGTTAATGTACAGTTGTTCTTTCTTATAAGCTTTTCCTTTTAATCCTTTTTATTTCTCTAAAGACACTTGCTCCTTAGAAAGAAAGCTATGGCAAAACTAGACAGTGTATTAAAAAATAAACACATCACTTTGCCAACAAAGATCCATGTAGTTAAAGCTGTGGTTTTTCCAATAGTCATGCACAGATGTAAGAGCTGGACCGTAAAGAAGGCTGAGCACTGAAGAACTGATGCTTTCGAATTGTGGTGCTGAAGAAGACTCTTGAGAGTCCCTTGATCTGCAAGGAGATGAAACCAGTCAATCCTAAAGGAAATCAATCCTGAATATTCATTGGAAGGACTGATGCTAAAGCTGAAGCTCCAATACTTTGGCCACCTGAAGCAAAGAGCTGACTCACAGGAAAAGATCCTGATGCTGGGAAAGACTGAGGGCAAGAGGAGAAGGAGGCAACAGAGGATGAGATGGTTAGATAGCATCACTGACTCAATGGACATGAATCTGAGCAAACTCTAGGAGATAGTGAAGGACAGGGAAGGCTGGTGTGCTACAGTCTATGGGGTTGCAAAGAATCAGACGTGATTTAGCAACTGAACAATAGCTGCAACAACAAATCAGTAGTAATGTCCCATTTTCTAATTTTAATAATTTGAGTCTTTTCTCTTTTTTCTTAGTCAATCAGAATAAAGCTTATCAATTTTGTTGATCTTTTCAAGTAACCAACTTGTAGTTTCATTGACTTTCTCTGTTGTTTTTCT
This sequence comes from Bos grunniens, assembly GCF_055505025.1. Classification (NCBI taxonomy): domain Eukaryota; kingdom Metazoa; phylum Chordata; class Mammalia; order Artiodactyla; family Bovidae; genus Bos; species Bos grunniens. Next base: position 18,061,061 of record NC_141182.1, read on the forward strand.
AATTACCAGTTTATTTGTTTCTGCTCTAGTCTTTATTATTTCCTTTCTTCTGCTGCTGTTGCTGCTGCTAAGTCGCTTCAGTCGTGTCCGACTCTGTGCGACCCCACAGACGGCAGCCCACCAGGCCCTGCCGTCCCTGGGATTCTCCAGGCAAGAACACTGGAGTGGGTTGCCATTTCCTCCTCCAATGCATGAAAGTGAAAAGTGAAAGTGAAGTCGCTCAGTCGTGTCCGACTCTTCGTGACCCCATGGACTGCAGCCCACCAGGCTCCTCCGTCCATGGGATTTTCCAGGCAAGAGTACTGGAGTGGGGTGCCATTGCCTTCTCCGTTTCTTCTGCTAGGTTTAGCTTATTCTTCTTTTTTTAGTTCCTTAAGGTATAAAGCTTTCTTGTTACAGTCCTTGGGGTCACAAAGAGTCAGACATGACTTAGCGACTGAACAACAAAGGTGTAAAGCTAGGTTGCTGGTTTGAGATCTTTCTCATTTTTTTAATGCAAGTGTTTGTAGTTATTAATCTCCCCCCTTAACACTGCTTTCACTGTGTTCCATAAGTTGTGGAATATTGTGCTTACTTTTCATTTTTCTCTATGTACTATTTAATTTCATCTGTGATTTAATCTTTGATTCATTGGTTGCTTAAGAGAATGCTGTTCAATTTCCACAAATTTGTGGATTTTCCAGCTTTACTTCTGTTGTTGATTCCTGACTTCATCCTTGTATGCTGCTGCTGCTGCTAAGTCACTTCAGTCGTGTCCGACTCTGTGTGACCCCTTAGACGGCAGCCCACCAGGCTGCCCACCAGTGGAAATGGCAATCCACTCCAGTATTCTTGCCTGGAAAATCCCATGGACAATGGAGCCTGGCGGGCTATAATCTATGGGGTCACAAGAATGGAACATAACTTGGTGACTAAACCACCACCACCACCATCATTAGTATAACCACCCCTGCTCTCTTTTGTTTACTATTTGTACGGAGTATTTATTTCCACTTTTTCACTTTCAACTTAGTTTCGTGATTTTGGACTTAAAGTGTGTCTCTCATAGAGTATATAATTGAATTATATGTTTTTACCCATGCTTCCAATCTCCACCTTTTAACTGGAGAGTTTAATTTACTCACATATAAAGTAATTACTAACAAGGGGGGACTTCTGTCATTTTGCTTTTTGTTTTCTGGTTTGGGGGTGTTTTGGGACCCTCATTTCCTACTTTACTGTTCTTCCATGCTTAGTTGATGTTTGTGAAATGTTTGAACTTCTTTCTTATTTCCTTTTGTGTATATCCTATAGCTATTCTCTTTGGGGTTACCACAGGGGTTTCATTCAGCACCTTAAAGTTTTAACACTCTAGTTGAACACTCCAGTTTGAATTCATACCAGCTTAACTTCAGTAACACACAAAAACTCTGCTCCTTTCAACTCCATCTCTACCCCTTATGATTGCTCATGCCACAGAATTGTATCTTTAAACATTATGTGCCCCCAAACATAAACTAATAATTATTTGAAAGTTACACAGAATTATTCTTAAGTTACATAGAATACAAAATATGGAGTTACAAACCAAAGTTATGATAGTACTAGTTTGATAGTATGATAGTTTTTTAAAGGTATTAGTCTCTTAAGTCATGTATAGAAAAGTAGTCATAAAAAGTAATGCTAGTTTTTATAACTTCCCATGTATTTACCTTTATAGAGATCTTTATTTCTCCATATGGCTTCAAGTCACTGTCTAGTATCTTCTCATTACTCCTTGAAGCAATCCCTTGAGCATTTCTTATAGGGTAGGTCTAGAGAAAACAGAGGATGAGATGGCTGGATGGCATCACTGACTCAACGGACGCGAGTCTGAGTGAACTCCGGGAGTTGGTGATGGACAGGGAGGCCTGGCGTCCTGCAATTCAGGGGGTTGCAAAGAGTCGGACACAACTGAGCGACTGAACTGAACTGAACTGAGAGCAAATAAACTCTCTCACTTTTCGTTCATCTGGGAATGTCTAAATTTCTCCTTTGCTTTTGAAGGAAAGCTTAGCAGGATATAAGATTCTCACTTGACAGCTTTTCTTTTAGCGTATTGAATAGATCGGCCCACTGTTTTCTGGCCTCCAACTCTTCTGATGAGAAATCTGCTGATATTCTTATTGAAGATCCTTTGTACGTGATGATCCACCTCTTTTTTGCTTCTTTCTAGATTCTCTGCCTTTGACTTTTGAAAGTCTAAATACTTTGTGTCTTGATGTGGGTCTCTTTGAGTTTATCTTCCTTTCAATTTGTTGAGCTTCCTGGATGTTCACACTCATATCTCTCATTAAACTGGGGAAGTTTTGAGCCATTATTTCTTCAGATTTTTTTTTCTGTCCCTTCTCCCTCTCTTCTGTGTCTATTGATCTGTTTGATGGTGTTCTACAGGTCCTCTAGTCTCCCTTCACTTTTCTTCAATCTTTTTTTTGATTAGTTCCTCAGATTTGATAATTTCTATTTTCCTGTGTTCAAATTTGCTGATTCTTTCTTCTGCCTGCTTAAATATGCCCTTGAATTCCTCTAGTGAACTTTTAAGTTATTGTATTTTCAGCTCCAGAATTTCTTTTTGTTTCCTTTTTATATCTCTTTCCACTTTGTTTATACATCATTTCTTGACTTTCACCACATCTTCCTTGAGTTCAAACTCTTTGTCTAGTAGCTGTAGTTGTTGTTGTTCAGTCTACTCAGTCATGTCTGACTCTCTGTGACCCCATGGACTGCAGCACACCAGTCTTCCCTGTCCTTCACTATCTCCTGGAGTTTGCTCAGACTCATATCCATTGAGTTGGTGATGCCATCCAACTCATCCTCTGTTGCTCCCTTCTGTCTAGTAGGCCTGCCTTCCAATCTTTTTCAAGGACAGTTTTTGTTGACATATTCTCCCTATTGAACAGATTATATTTTTCTTTTCTTTGTATGCCTTGTCATGTTTTTGTTGAAAACTGGATATTTTAATCTAATAATGTAGTAGCTCTGGAAATCAGATTCTCTCTCTTACTCAGGTTTTGCTGGGGTTTGTTATCATTTAGTTTACTGGGTTTTCCTTTATTATTGTTGGCTATCTTTTTACCAATGATCAGCCTGTGGTGAAATTTAAGGTCCTCCCAGAATCAAGGTCCTTCTGAGCCTATGTCTTTCCCTAAGCACGTGTGGTCACTTTCTAATTTTCTCGGCATATGCAGCTGCTTATGAATGTCCTAGACTTTAATGTCTGGCTCCCAAAAAAGGGAAAAGGAAGAAATGAAGGTGGGAAGGGTTTTGGCCCTTTATGTCCCCTGGAAGTCACTTCAGCTGGAGGGGAAGGTGCTTATCACAATGCATGAGGGAGCAACTAAAACAGCTGCCCACCTTTTTGCATCTCTGTGATTAACTGCACCAATCAGCAGTCAATCAGAACACAGATTTCATGTATTTGGAGGATGGGGTCTTTTATGCTCATCCTGAATCCCACAAGCTGCATTCAAGCTGCTTCAGGAATACATGCACGGCTGCATGAGGAAGAGAGATGGAGGGCTGCAACCATATGACAAACTGAAGCTGACCAAAATTAACTGCAGTTTACCACCCAAATCTTCCCTTGGAAGTTGCAAGCTTTCAATAGACCCCAGAATTCCAAAGTAATTATATCAGACAGATTCTGCCAATGTAATTATATTCTAGGTAGAGGAACAGATTCCTGGTGCTTCCTACTCCACCATATTTTCAGAATCTGTTCTCTATTTTGCCTCCATTTTTGAAAAATATTTTCATTAGGTAGAGAATTCTGAGTTGACAGTCTTTCAATGTTTTAAAGGTGTTGCTCTTATTTGCATTGTTTCTAGAGAGAAATCTGCTATAATCCTCTGTACATAATGTGTTTTTTATCTTGAGTCTTTAAAATTTTCTTTTTAAGACTGATTTTGAACAATTTGGTTATGGTGTGCCTTGGTGTAGTTTTCTTTGTGTTTCTTGTGCTTGGAGTCATTGAACATTTTTAGATCCATAGGTTTATAATTTTTATAAAATTGGGGAAAATTTTAGTTACTATTCCTTCAACTGTGTTTACTGCACCCACCGTCTCCTTAAGGAACTCTAATTACATGTATATCAGGCCACTGAACACTGTGTCACAACTCATTTATGCTATTTACAGTCTTCATTATTTTTTCTCCTTCTTTCATTTTGGAAAGCTTCTATTGCTCTGTCTTTAAGTTCACTGATCTCGTACCCTGCAGTGTGTGAGCTCCTCCTTAATCCTGCCCAGGGTGCTTTTCAGTCTGAGTAACTGTAGTCTTCATTTCTAGTAGTTTGGTCTAGGTCTTTCTCATGTCTTCCATTTCCCTAATTAACTGTTTGAACATACAGAATGTCATCAGAACTGTTTCAATGTCCTTCCTTGATAAATCCAACACCTGTACCAGTTCTAGGTCTCTTTTGATTGAGTCACTTTTCTCTTCATCCTGGATCATATTCTCCTGCTTCTTTACATGGCTGGTAATTTGTAAATAGATGCCAAACATAATAAATTTTATCTTTTTGCATGTTGGATATTTTTTGTATTCCTAGAAATAATTTTGTGCTTTATCCTGGGCTAGGCTAGAGCACTCTTCACTCTGACCCTTTCTATGCATCTTCCCTGGGCCTCAGTGACCTTCCCCACGTGCATGTGCTGACTGATGTTTTCCTAAATACTTAGGAGGGGCCCCTGCAGGTCTCCTGAGTTCTGTCTCTGTGCAAATTTCCCCTTTCAGCTTGTTTTTCCTGCAAACTCCAGCTGCCTTGGTCTCCCAGCTCTCAGCTCTGTCTCTCCAACATGAGGAGTCTACCAGTCTCCTCCAGGTTTCCCCTCCTGCGTCATATCCTGGAAACTCTCTCAAGGCAATAAGCTGGAGTAATCGTAGCGCTTTGTTCATTTGGTGCCCATCTCTCAGGGAAAACTGCCCTTCATTTCTTAATGTTCAATGTCTTGCAAACCATTGTTTCCTGTATTTTGTCTGGTTTCTTGGTTGTTTCAGGCAGGGGGTAAATCTAGTCCATGCTACTCCATCTCAGCTGGAAGTAGAAGCTCCCTCACTAATGACAAATGAATCTTCACAACTCTGTTCAAATGCCATCTCCTTCAGGCAGCCTTCTCGGATGCCCACAGACCAGGTTAAGCACGCCTGCTATGCCCCACCCCCACCCCACCCAACCCCAGCCACAGTGCTTCTTAGTTCTTATCAATCTGAATTGTTGTTTATTTGCTCACCCCCCAGGTGGCGCTAGTGGTAAAGAACCCACCTGCCAATGTAGGAGACATAAGAGATTTGGATTAGATCCCTGGGTCAGGAAGACACCTTGGAGTAAGAAATGGCAACCCATTCCAGTCTTCTTGCCTGGAGAATCCCTTGGACAGAGGAGCCTGGTGGGCTGCAGTCCATAGAGTCTCACAGAGTCTGAAGCAACTTCAGTTCAGTTCAGTCGCTCAGTCATGTCTGACTCTTTGCAAGCCCATTAACTGAAGTACACCAGGCTTCCCTGTCCATCACCAACTCCCAAAGCTTGCTCAAACTCATGTCCATCGAGTCGATGATGCCATCCAACCATCTCATCCTCTGTCGTTCCCTTATCTTCCTGCCTTCAATCTTTCCAAGCATCAGGGTCTTTTCCAATGAGTCAGTTCTTCGCATCAGATGTCCAAAGTATTGGAGTTTCAGCTTCAGCAACTTAGCACCAGTTAGACTGTAGTTTCCTAAGCATAAAGATCTATGTCTTACTAGACTTTGTCTGGCACAGAACAGGTGCTTGATGAATGCTGAGATTTTTGAATGTGTCTTAGCTCCAGAAGACTGAAACACTGTGATCAGGGAGGTTCCTCTTGTGTCCAGTCAGATATGGGAGATGGGGAAGTTTCATCTAGAAAGGTGTGGATGTAAGGTACACCTGTGTCCCCAGGGGCAGGACACTTGTTCTTATCTTCAAGAAGTTAGAGTTGGTAGCCAGTTAAACAACAGTACACGAGGGGCTTCCCAGGTGGTACTAGTGGTAAAGATCCTGCCTGCTAATGCAAGAGACATAAGAGATGAGGGTTCGATCCTTGGGTTGGGAAGATCCTCATAGACAGAGGAGCCTGGCAGGCTACAGTCCATAAGATCGCAAAGAGTTGGACATGAGTGAACCAACTTATCACAGCACAGCACACACCCTAGAGGCATTTCAGATACAGAGGGAGCAGGCAGAACCAGAGAGACATCTACACAAGGGCTAAGCTCCCCAAGGAAGCAGGGAGTCTGTCTCAGAATGAAATGCCTGTGCATCCTTGATGTTGTTTAGTCGCTCAGTCATGCCAACTCTTTGCAATCCCATGGGCTGCAGCACGCCAGGCCTCCCTGTCCTTCAGTATCTCCTGGAACTTTCTCAAACTCATGTCCACTGAGTTGGTGATGTCATCCAACCATCTCATCCTCTGTCGTCCCCTTCTGCTGCCTTTGATCTTTCCCAGCACCAGGGTCTTTTCTGCAGCCTTGTGGTCCCTCCAAAACCCCCAGCTCCCCAAACCTTCAAGGTTCTGGAGAAGACGCCATCCCACCCCAGCCCAGGCGTTAGAGAGTAAAGCAAGTTTGAAAACTAAAGGGATTTCAAGTCTGCACTTGGTGAGTGGAAAAAAAAAATCTCACTCTTTTACAAAGAATGAAAAGGCTTCCCCCACCCTCCCTTTCCTTTCCCTTCAATGATGGTATTTCCATAAGAGAAACTGCTTGATAGGCCTGTTCCCTTTAAATTATTTTCTAACGATCCAGGCAGTCGCACGCGCAGGCTGCCTCTCCTTGGCTCACCTTTCCTTTCAATTACTTTCCTTCTTAAGCTGAACAATGGCAGCGTCACGGCCCCTCCTTGCTGGGACTGCTGCAACTCAGCGCCTCTACGGCCGGGTGCCCAGGCTGGGTTCCGGCTTTGTTCCCCTGACCAGACAGCCACTGTTTCATCTTCCCGTCTCCCCTTTCTGTGCCATTTAAACTTTAACCTGGTAGTAACTTTGCTGCCTTGATTCCCGATTCAAAGGCTGGCAGATGAAAAGCCCTCCCCTTGGATGTGGCTTGAAAACTTCATTCCCAGTCTCTCTCTGTCTTTGAACTGCCTTGGAGCCTTTTTGCCCAAGCCGTTTTATTCTCCCTGGGCCTCGAGCTTTCAGGCCTGGGGGCTCGGGAAAGGCAGCAATAGGGGCTTCTCAGTTGGGGCCCAAGAGGACCCCAAGTGCCCAGAGTGGACAACTCCTGTGCCCCCCTGCACATACCACCTCCCCCTACCCCTGAGAGCCAGGAGTCTGGCTCAGGAGACCGTCTCTGGCCTTTCCGGGCCGAGTCCCTGCCTTCACCCAGCCCTCCCCCATCTCAGCTTCCCTTCACAAGCCCCAGACCCACAGCACTTCAAGGCTTCTAGCCCCAGGTGGGTCCTCCAGAAACTTTTTCCTTTTCAATGCCAGGCAGGCCACTTGCTGTTTCAGATATCGGGCAAGGCACAATGACAGAATTCTGCCATCACAGAAAAATTCAGGTAATCAAGACCAAATTCGACAGTGGGAAAATGAACCAGAGAGAGTGTTAGAAGTAAACCCCAAAGCAGACCTAACTTCTCCTCCTCCAAGCAGGCTCTACACGTCCAGGTGGTGGCCACATCACTCGTCTCAGATGGATTTCCTTTTGTTCGATGCTCGGCGGTCTTGTTTGTCTACGAGGACAGTTTCCCCACCACCCCTGTATCTGCTGGCAGAACTAAAGAACAGTAGAGTGGGTTGAATCTTGGCCGTCAAATCAGTATGTCCACATCCCTCCACTCCTGGAATCTGTCAACTGACCTCATTTGGTGAAAGGCTCTTTGCAGACATAATAAAGTTAAGGATCTTGAAATGAGGAGAGCATCCTGGATTAGTCAGGTGCACCTAAATACCTTTTTGAGAAACACACAGAGGAGAGGAGGAGCCCATGTGATCTCAGAGGCAGAGAGTGGAGCAGCATGCCACATGTCAAGAAACATCCAGGGCCACCAGAAGTGGGAAGAGATAAGGAAGGAATTGTCCCCTGGAGCCTTCGGAGGAAGCACAGCCCTGCTGACACTTTGATTCTGGACTTCTGGCCCCAAAACTGTGCAAGAATAAATTCCTGTTGTTTTAAATCACTAAGCTTCCCAAGTGGCTTAGTGGTAAAGAATCCACCTGCCAGTGCAAGGAGACACTAGAGATGCATGTTCACTCCCTGAGTTGGGAAGATCCCCTGGAGGAGGAAATGGCAACCCACTCCAGTATTCTTACCTGGAGAATCCAATGGACAGAGGAGCCTGGCAGGCTGCAGTCCACGGGGTCACAAAGAATGAGTTGGATGCAACTGAGCACACATGCAAAAAAAAAAAAAAAGCTTATAGTAATTTGTTACAGCAGCTTCAGGAAACTGATATAAGTATGCAAAGATGTGGAAGGAAATTTTCATAGGTTTTCACCAGGGTTTGGTGCTATGGGGGAAATGTGCCGGGGGACTCCCTCTTCTTCCTCAGGGTGTGATCATCTTTACCTGCAACTCCACACAGCCAGCCTGAGGGTGATGGCAGGACAGAGGTGGAAAGGGCCTGCACAAGGCGTGGCAGGAATGGAAAATGGTACAAGCTAGATTGGGATCTTAAAGGGACAACGAACCGAATCATATATCCCAATGAAAACAGGACATAGCTGGGTTTGGGGTAGACCAGAAGTCCACCTGCATGATGATTTACAGTAAAGAATCTGCCTGTAATGCAGGAGACCCAGGTTTCAGTCTCTCAATTGGGAGGATCCCCTGGAGGAGGAAATGGAAACCCACTCCAATATTCTTGCCTGGAGAATCCCACGGACAGAGGAACCTGGTAGGCTACAGTCCATGGGGTCACAGAGTCGGACACAACTGAGTGACTAACATTTGAATAGAATTCCTTCCTAAGGGAGAACCAGAGAGCCCAGCTTAGCCTTATAGCCAAGGCTTGAGCATGGGGCAGCGAGGGGGTCAGGATTCTCATCTCTGGCTTGTAAGTTTTTCTCCTGACCATGCCCCACCCCCAGATTCAAGTTCCAAACTGGGATCAAGAAAAGCTATCAACAAAAATTGGAAAAATAGTTTTTATTGAAACTCAAGTAAGACATCAGAACCAATGACAGAGAGAAGAAGAGATTGGGGAAAAAGGAAATTCTCCCCATTGCAGCTCAGGGCTAGGAGGACTCCAACATGTGGGAAGCCTTCAGCAGCTCAAGCTCAGCCCATCGGCATTGGAGATGTGGGCTGAGAGGTGGCTGTGGGGCCAGCGGACAGGATGGCCCAATTGAGGTGGTTGGACTCTGCAAAGGATCTAAGGTGTGTCCGGCTGACACCATGGTGGTTAAAAAGGACCTTGGAGGCACAGAGAACAGGGCACTGGAGAGCAGGGCTTCCAGATGCAGGCCCGGGTCACTCCGAACAGCTTCTCAGACAGACGACCCAACACGTGATGGAGAGTCCTATGCCATGTGGTAACTGACAGTTTGGCTCATGAGCCCACATGACACAAGTCTGAAAAGATCCCAAAATAACTGAGTGACAGTTTGACTGGGTTCTGGCAGACGCAGGTCACATCATTCATTAGCAACATCAATTTGAACCAGAGCTGGGCAGACACCCTGTGGTCCTCAGGTGTATATCAGAGTCACCTGGGAGCTTTTAAAAGAGACTCATCCCCAGGGTCCTGCCCCCACCAATGACACAGGGATTTCTGGACAGGACCAAGACTCGCAAAGAACAAAACTGCCCAGGAGAGGCCACAGTGCAGCCAGTTGAGAACCCCTCCTTCCTGGAGCCCTCTGCCTACCCAGACAGGAAGCAGTCACTCCTCAAGTCCTGGCCTGCTTGCTGAGCCCTCCGTGTTGTTCTGGGCCTGGGTGGATGTGGGGAGAGACAACACCCCCCAGGAGGCAGAAGTCACTTGAAGCCTGCTTGTGCACAAGCCCAGGAATTACTAATGGGCCTGCAGAGTCGTTAGGCCGAGGACAGAGTTTCCAGGAGTAACATCTAAACCCCATTTAATTCATTGATTTACAGATACTAGCAGATGTAAGTTCCCTCGACGCAAGAGAGTGATGGACCATAAGCACCTGTCCTCTGACCCACTCCAAGGAGACTGAGCTTTAATTTCAGATGGAATCAGAGAGCTCTGGGCCTTGTGATGACCATTTGACAGTGATGATTACAGGCAGCCTGGAGGGCAGCTGGCCCCTTGCTCTCCTCGTGGGAGGCATCCCTCATCCAAAGGCTCCCGGGCACCCTGCAAAGATCTAAGTCTTCTTCACCACCCAGTGCCCGTGCTTCCCCCACACAATAAAGGCCCAGGCATGGTGGCTCTGAAAGCTCTCTGGTCCCAAGGCAGTGATGGTGGCACCCAGCCCTCTGGAACAGATCTCCCCCTCTACCTGATGGGAGAAGTAGGGGTCCGGGGGTGGGGCTTGGCCCATAGCTCCAGGCCCACTTGGCAGGTCTGTAAGGAGCCGTGTGCCCGCTGCAGAGATGCCTGTCTGTGGAGGTGGAGCCCACTAGCCATCTTAGAGCAGATCCCTGTTCACGAAGGGGCCTTTCAAGAGGCCCCCTTAGGAGGGCAAGCATCCAGCGAAAAGGAACCTAAGACTAGGGGAAAAGTGTGGCCACAACTTTGGGGCCTGACCAAGGCTACCCCTACACACCCCCTGCTCCTCCATCCCCACCTCCCCCACCCCGCAAGCCCCCACCTTGCATGCTGTGGACCCATTTGCCCTGGTGCCGGGGAGCCAGGGAGAAGAACTGACACTTGCTCTTGAGAGTGTCCCTAAAGCACACTGCCTTGAAACGGACAGGGCCCTGGCCATGATCCCTGGCTGGAAGGGATGCTGAGAGCGCCAAGGAGGCTCACCTCAAGAAAGTCTGGACTGATGGATGAGCCTTTGCCTGTCCGGATGGTCGGGAGGGGTGGGGGTGTCAGCCTCATCATGGCCTGGACCTTCTCCTGGACCGGCTGCTGGGCTTGGAGGGTGGGCTTTGAGAAGCAGGGTGGGCATGTGGCAGGGGGGTAAGCCCAAGTGCTCGAACCAGGGAGGCCACACATAGGCAAAGGGGGCATGGAGCACTCTTCTCAGATGAGTTCCTTCTACCTGTTGGGAGTTGGCACAGTGGGGGCCCCAGCCTCGGAAGGCAGGACACAGCTTCCCCCACCAGCCGAGCCTGTCCACCCAGACTGACTGGTCCTGCGGGCTTTTCTCTTCCCTCCACTGGGACCTGGGAAGACAGGTACCTTGTCCTATTTGCCAACACCTGGCACGTAACTAATGACTCGTAACATGGATTAAACAAACGAATCAACAACTTATCTGAAAGCCGTTTTCACGTGTGGATACACCTCGTTACCCACGTGTTCCCCACCCTGTGGGTTTCCCACAGCAAACACCTCCTCTCAGCTTCTAGCCCACTCCAGGGCCGTCCCACCCTTGCTGTCTGTGAGCTCAAGGATTACAAACTAATCCTAATATGTTTGCCTGCATGAAACCTAATTAGGAAGGTAAATCTGAAAAAAAGTAAAAGGTAAAACAATATAGAAACCCAAGAAGGGTGGCCCCCGGCCCACAGAGCAGAAGAGAAGGCGGTTTGGAATTCTTCATCCTCTGGTATCCTCCTCTCAGCTCAAATAAGGAGACAGATCCCCTCCTTCTACCAGGCAGGGCCAATAAGAAAAGTGGAGGATAATTTGTTTTAAAAAGCACCTGAATCTGGAATCCCATACATAAGGGGCTTTTGGAAAAGGCAATGGCATCCCACTCCAGTCTCTTGCCTGGAAAATCCCATGGACGGAGAAGCCTGGTGGGCTGCAGTCCATGGGGTCGCTAAGAGTCAGAAACGACTGAGCGACTTCACTTTCACTTTTCACTTTCATGCACTGGAGAAGGAAATGGCAACCCACTCCAGTGTTTTTGCCTGGAGAATCCCAGGGACGGGGGAGACTGGTGGGCTGCCATCTATGGGGTTGCACAGAGTCGGACATGACTGAAGTGACTTAGCAGCAGCAGCAGCAAGGGGCTTTGGGTTTCCCTGTCTTCCTGCATCCCGGGCTTGGAGTTTCAGATTCATCAGAGGCTCTAGCAAATGGTTAGGAATGAAGAATCTAATTCCAAGTAGCTTAAGAAAAATAAAGAATGGTAGTTGCGCATGTGAGTACATGTGCTTGTGTGCATGTGTGTGTGTGTGTGTGTGTATGCAGAATTCAGTGACTCTGTAACTGAAAGCCCATGGATAGGTAGCACTAGCTGAATACAGTGACTTAAAGAACTCTCCTTTCCCCACCTGGCCATCATATCATCCAGTCAGTCTGTCTACAAACTGTATCCCTTCCAGCAACCAGCTTCTACCCTCTCCTCTCTGTGGCCAGTGGCAGGGAGGGCATCTTTTCTAGGCTGTGGAAGGTGGTGATTGGCCTGATTGGCTTCTTTTGTGCCATGTGGGCATCCATGAGCCAGTCATTTGGTCAGAAGGATTTGATGCTGCGATTGATCAGCCCTGAGTCACATGTTCCACTCCTGGAGACAATGGGTAACATTCATCCCATCTAATATCCAAGGACTACAAGTGAGAGAAAGTGTGGTTCCCCAAAGGAAGATAAGCAAAAATCATAAGAATGTTTGATCCAACAAATGGGAAAAGAGGCTGCACAAGCAGTGGGAGATGTCCACCATCAATTTGAATAGTGAGAAGGAGATGGAAGCCTTTAAAGTTCAATGAGCAGGACAGATAAAGACCTGGAGGTGGGAAATGAGCCACATGGGTTGGGCTGAGAGCGCAGAGGTGGGTTGATTGGAGAAGAGGGCTCCAAAATATAAATTCGGAGCTATCATGGTGTAGGTTTCATGGGCACATAAGCGGAGATGTTCCTGGGGCCCCAGAGCTAGATTTTGAAAGAAGCAGCTGAATATCTTCACTTTGGGGAACACTAAAATGATGTGTCAGCTTTATGTTCTGCTTTTGGGGGGTGATAAAAAGTAAGTGAAAAAAGGTGGGGAGGGGAAGCAGCAGACAGACCATCGGATGTCTAGCAAGCGACAAAGTTCTTACTGTGTGTGCATCCCCCAAACCACACCTACTTTGAGTTTCCTGGAGCAGCTGTGCTTACAAAAGATAATTTCAGGATATAGTGGAGAAGAGTCTTGGGCTCTAGGGCACTGGGGATTGGCTAAGTTGAGGGACACCTTTCAAGGAATGGGCTTCTAAGGACCACTCTTAATGCAATTCAGGGACGTTTATTAGGTACCTAGCATGTGCAAAAGGTTTTCCAGGTGGTGCAGTGGTATAAAGAATCCACCTGCCAATGAAGGAGACTCAAGAGATGGGGTTCCATCCCTGAGTTGGGAAGACAACATGGAGTGGGAAGTGGCAACCTGCTCCAGTATTCTTGCCTGGAAAATTCCATAGAGAGAAGGGCCTGGCTGGCCACAGTCCATGGGGTCCCATAGAGTCAAACACAACTGAACAACTAAGCAGGCAGTGTGCAAAACATGGGCTGTATCCCATGGTGTCAATGGACAAGAGGAACTTCATATGGCCTCTGAACTATGGGATACTCAGATCCATCACTTCCATGGCACACGTCATCTGACAGCATCACTTTCACCTACAGATCTGTCTCATCTTTAATTCCTACAAGGGCGGAAATGTCCCCCATTCCTCTGGAGCTCTCCCATGCTTGACCCAGTGCCCTGGACATAATAGCCACTCAATCTTTGCATCCTTTAATGAATTAATGAATGAATGAGTTTCTCAATGATAACGGACATGATAAAGAAGATTACCATCAAGTAAAGAATTCTACAAACCCAGTGATCCTTCACTGATGGTAAGTTGTTTGTTGAGACCTGCTATGTACTTCTGCTGGAAACACAACAGAGTGTAAGAAACAGCACTCTCTCCTGGAGCTTACACTGCAGAGGGTATAGCCATCCCTATCTACAGATGAGAAAAGTGAGGTTCCAAGGGATTAAGGCATACAATCATGGGTGCACAGCTAGGAAAATAGGGAAGCTAGCACCTACCAAAAATTGGATTCTGTTCTGTATCTTCCTGCTTTCAAAGCCAAACCAAACCCACACTTCTTGCATCCCTGAGCAAAATAAAAACTGAATTCCATCATGCAACTATGGAAGAAGGTGTGATCACTACTTATCTGGGTTGGAGGACATGAAGGAAGATACCCCAGAGCAGATGGCACTGAGCTGACTCTTGAGGGATGGAGGAGGTTTCTGGGATGAGGAGAGGGTGTGGAGAAGGGCCCAGGGATTGGGGGCAGGGTCAGTAAAGATCCAGAATGGGGAAGGTGCAAGGTGAGACATGCCACCCGGCTGGCACTTTGAAAGGATCAGATGCTGAAGCAGCAGATGACGCTGGATAGAGAGCTAAGAGTCAGCTGTCTGAGGTCTGGGAGATCAAGGGCCCTCCCTCTTATAAAGGTACCGTTCTTAATCCTCCTTCTGTGCCAGGCAGGCTCTGTGCCAGGCACTCCCCACGTGTCATCTGATAGCATAACTACCTATACTGTGCTATGCTGTGCTTAGTCGCTCAGTTGTGTCCAACTCTTTGCAACCCCATGGACGGTAAGCCCACCAAGCTCCCCTGTCCATGGAGTTCTTCCGGCAAGAATACTGGAGTGTGTTGCCATGCTCTCTTCCAGGGAACCTTGTCAACCCAGGGATAGAACCCATTTCTTCTACATTGTGGGCAGATTCTTTACCGTCTGAGCCACCAGGGAAGACCAGTAAGTACTTACTAAGTGCTTATTGCTATTATCTTAGAGTACTGTTACTTAGAGTATTAATAAGTACTTACTTCTATTACCTTCGAGTACAGTTGCAATTCCCACCGTACATATGGGGCAGCTAAGGTCCAAGTACCTGCCCCAGGCTGAAACTCAGGCAGCCTGTCTCCCACATGAGGTACTCTGCTGTGTGGAGAGTGGGAGTGCAGGCAAGGCAGGCGGGTGGGGGCTCTGCCTCTTTCTCCATCGCTCTGGCCCAGCTGGAGGGGGGCTGAAAAGGAGGCTGCTGCCCCGAGGCCCCCACCCCTTCCCAGCTGACGGGCAGAGCAAGGATGGGAAGTCGCCCACCCAGGGTCTGGCTCCAAACCTTCCAGAAACCTGCAAACATGAAACAATCCTAGATGAGAGGAGGCTTGAAAGCCACCGTTTTTAAAATAAAAGGAAATCGCATTGTAAAAGCCCTGGCAAAGATGACAAAAAAAAAAAGAAAAAAAACTTGTTAAGATCAAAAATGCAGCCAAACCTCAAAAAAGAGGTTTGGGATAAAGGGAGGGAGCAGGGGTTTTACCTGGGAGCTTCCAAGGGGGGCTTCTGAAGCAGGTGAGGGCGGGGCGTCCCAGCCTGAGCCCAGGCAGGCCTGCCTCTCTGGCCTCCCACCCACCCCCCCTCCCCGGGCACCTTTTATGTTCCCCTCCCCCCAGGGCTGCGAAGCTGACAACGGCGTCCAGACGCTGGACACCCATCAAGTCTTCCAACGTGAAACTCATTTCTTTCCCTTTAAACTGAGGAAACTTAGAGTCCTTTCAAGACACAGAGAATGGCAGGGATTGGCAGGGGGCCTCCTCCCATCCTTTCCCCCGCTTCCCAACTCCCCCATGCAGGAGGAGGGGCACTTGTGGCTCTGCCCGGAGAAAGTTAAATCTTCACCCAGAGGACCAAGGGCTAGCTTGGTGGGACGCCTGTGGCCAGAGTCATATCACCTGCTCCTCACAAGGGTCTTTCTTCTCCTCAGGCCCCTGGGGAGCAGAGGACAAGACAAGGCCCACGAAAGCTCTAACTTAGGGAGGAATTCTCTGGGCATTTCTCAGAAATATCTTTGTCATCCCAACCAGGCAAAGAGGGAAGTTGGAAAGTTGGAAGGAAGAAGGTGGGCACCCTCTTCGAGGCCCCCCACCCAAGACTCAACTAACCTCGCAGAGTCTCCCAGCCCAGTCCAAGGGCTGGAGGGCAGACAGGAGCTCCCTTGGCCTCATGCAAAGCCTTGCACCTACTTTGAGTGCCATGGGGCAGGACAGAGGGGTCCCAGAGGACATGGGATAGGAGCTCCAGTGTGTGTCTGCTGTGAGCCATTTGGGGTTCGTTGCTGGGGCTGGAGAGATGTGGCAGGGTCCCCACCTCAGGGACTTGGCTACAAGCACCTACACCCTGCCCCCTGGACCACGCAGGCTGGGATTCTCATCCCGTTCCCCCCAGCCCTTGCCAGCCAGTGACCATGTGTGCATGACCAGCCCTCAGCCTCCCCAGCTGGGCAGGACCAGCTCCCAGCCCTGCCTGCCATGTGCGATGATGTGAGGGTCACAGTGGGCCATTCTTGCTGGGCTCACTGAGCCTGGGAGGGAGACTGTGAGCAATACACATTTTCAGAGATCTGGGGGGACAGAATCGGGCAGAAAATGGGAGCTAGAGAGAGGAGATAAGCTAGAATATCAGAGAGAGACAGAGATCGGGGGAAGAGATGGAGAGCAAGAAAGAGGGAAACAGAGACTCCCTGTGGGCCAGAGACAGAGAAACTGAGGCCAAGGCAGAGGGACACAGGAAGGGTTGGGGAGGGGAAGGATTCAGACAGAACCTCCCCCTACTCCCCACCACATGCACATAGAGACCGAGGTGCTGGCGCAAGGTGAACGCATGCTCAGTGTTGTCCATCTGTTTGCACCTGGTCAGGGAACCCTGGCTGATACTCACTGCCTCCAGGAGACAGCACGGGTCTACAGGGCCTGGACTCTGGTGAGTTTGGAAGCAGAAACAGTGCCAGCTAAGAGCACAGGCCCTGGGGTCAGATCGTCCAAGGTGGGGGGACCAGCAGAGGGCCCCTGGGCACATCCCAGAACCTCTGTCTCATCTGTACAATGGGACTCATAACACAACCCCCCTCAAGGGATCACTGTGCGCTTCCATGAGCTGTGGGCTCAAAGCCCTCACACCACTTAGGCCCTCTTGAGGAGTCATGGCCTTGGGCATCTGCCCTCCTCCTCGGGCCTCCCTGTCTGCTGATCTTCTCTTCATGGGATCCCCTCCAGCTCTGGGACCCCTCTGCCTGTGCAAGGGACATAGAAGCATGCAGGTTGGCGGTAGTATCCACTCTGATGGACATCTGCCCGCTGCCAGTGATACCAAAGGCCTGGGACCCATGTTCTCCTGACCAGAGACTTCACCCACAGTACAGACCCGGGCCCAGCTCCACAGCACCAGCCTCTTAAAGTGAAAGTTGCTCAGTCATGTTCAACTCTTTGCCACTCCATGGACTGTAGCCTGTCAGGCTCTTCTGTCCATGGAATTCTCCAGTCAAGAATACTGGAGTGGGTAGCCATTCCCTTCTCCAGGGCATCTTCCCAATCCAGGGATCGAACCCAGGTCTCCTGCATTGCAGGCGGATTCTTTAACGTCTGAGCCACCAGGGAGCCCAGCCTCATAAAGGCCAAGGAAATAAATGCTGAAACTCCTATTCTTTCTTTAAGAAAAAGTCCTACATTAACTGCTGGGAAGTGGGGGCGGTGGTGGGGCTGAATGGGGGCAGGTGGGCAGGTGGGTCTCACAAAACCTGATGAGGTGCTTTTGCTCCTCAGGGACCACAGTGCTCCAGCTTTAAGACAGCTGTCAACCCCATGACTCAAACCTCCTCGGACGCATGGCCGAGGAAAAGACCAGGAGGTCAGGACAGCGCAAAAGCAAGGTAGGTGTTGAGGGAGCTGCAGGGGGCCGGTGACTTAAGTGTCACCCCCTCTGAGAGGCAGCCTTCCCTGTCCACGCTCCTGGGGGAGGCCCTGTCTCTGTCCTTGTTCAGCATTTGGAAAGCATGCACGGGGTACCTACTTGGTTTTCTGTCTCCCCTGAATGACCATGGCTGGGAACCCCAACTATTTTGTACAGTCTTGATGTTCCGTGCCTGGTACAGTGTAGGTGTTTTGCAATATTTTTTGGAAGGAAATCTCAGTTACTTCCAGTTAACAGAGAAGAGGGGCTGGCGACAGATCGGAGGTGGGGTCTGGGAAGGGAGAAGGATGTGGAAGTGGGAGAGCTTTATTCTGGGCAGCAGGTCACCAGGGTCTCGGCTCTCTGTCACTGCCTGTGCAGCCTGGGAAGGTCCCCTCCCTCCCTGTGCCTCTGTGTTCCCACCTGTAGAACAAGGGGATGCACATGAATAAGTGTGAGTCACTGCCCAGGTTCCATTCAGCTTTGGAGTTGGATGGGTGAGGCTGTCACAGGTTGTGTATAATTGAAAATCAATATTATGTTGAACCAAACAAAACTGACATTTTCATGGATCAAAAATAGTCCAGTGTGGGTAATTTCGTACGGTTCAACCAAAAATAGTAACATTAATAATAATCGAGTGTTACAGGGACCTTAATAACAGGGTCAATCTGAGGTCCATTCAGGACAAAGACATGATGAGCTGGGTAAAAGAATCCCTAGGTTCCCTTTTAGCCCCGTCAGGGTTAAGGTATTGTGAGCCAGCCATGTGTGACACTAGTTACAAGTCAGTCTCCCTCTGAGCCAAGTATAGATGGTTCAGCCACCCTGTTGGGTCCACAGGGCTGCTGCCAGGTAACAAAGGGGGAAGTGCCCTGGAGACTGGAGGAGTGGTCCAAATGCATGATGGGATTATCTCCATCGAGTGCAGAGTGCTCCTAACCCCACCTCACAGGCAGGCGAAATCCTGGGGGCAGCCCAAAGAGCTGAGAACCATCCAAAGTGAACAAGGGAAGAAAGCGTGAATTTGTAGAGCAAATTCACAGACCTACATACACAGTCGCCCCTGGGGACACACAAAGAAACAGAGATACACACAAATGTATACACAGACACACTGACACACAGCCACAGACACACTGGTACGATTGCCGGTTCAATGCGGTGAGCTGCAGGGTGTTCAGGAAGGAGAGGGAAAACCAAAAGATGTAGGAAAGCCATAGGCAGTGCTTGAAGGGGTGGCCTCATGGGCAGTGAGCTAATGAAGGTCAGGGTGGGGACTTCCCCGGTGGTCCAGGGTCTCGGCTCTCTGTCCTTACCTGTGCAGCCTGGGAAGGTCTGTGTTTTGTATGGATGTTTTTAAGCCCTTTGGACTGTTCCCAGAATTTGGAGGCTAAGACTTCATGCTCCCAGTGCCCGGGGCCCACGTTCAATCCCTGGTCAGGGAACTAGATCCCACAGGCCACGGAACTAGATCCCACAGGCCACAACTAAGAGTTCGCGTGCCTCATCTAGAGATCTAGCATGCTGCAACTAAGATCCAGTGATGCAAATAAATAAATTAAAATGAAAACACACGTCATCGTGACAAGAAGAGCCCAGGAGATTCCAGATCCAGGCAGAGAACCTGAGGAGAGACTGATTTGGGGGGAGCGGTGCTGAGAGGGAAGCAGCAGGGGCAGGGGGTGGGGAGGACTGGGAGTGGGAAGTGGCAGGAGGGGGACTAGAAGGGCTGGAAAGAGCAGCCTGAGCATGTGGTACCCGAAACTGAGGGCCAGGCTCCATGTGGCCCTAGGCTTGCTTTCCCATGCTGTCCTATGATCCGACACCCCTGGCCAGACTCCAAAGAGCCCCCTGGAGACTAGGGAGCCAAAAATACAAAACATTAAAGCAAGAAATGACAAAGGAGAACAGGATTTTAATAGAAAGGGCCCCAGGGACCCCAATTTCCCCACCCTCATGGTGTATGACCTTGAGCAACTTCTTAACTTCTCTGACCCCCAGTTCCCTTACCTACGAAATAAGAATACAAACATTTCTTTTGCAGAACCCCCTCCAGACAAAGAGCATCAAGAATGCACCCTTTGTCCATCAGAGTTGGTTTTATGAGCCAGCTGCTATGGTGGAGAATGTACATCCCTAGGCATCTCAGGAACCAGCCTTTACCAAAATTATTCTGGGACTTTGGCTCATGTTAAGTGATTTTTCAGGCTTTTTCTTTGGGTTGAATATTGTTGGGAAATAGGGGGAGTTGAATGACTGGGTATTAATGATTCTTACCTACAAGGCAGGGGGAACCAATGAAGTTACAGCTGCAATTAGCGAAGAAAGGTTTTAGCCAGGATGGGGGGTGTTTGGGCAGTTTTGTGGTTTGGATGATGCTCATCTTCTGTCTGTGTCCAGACATGATTACAGAGCGGTCCTGTCTTTGTTTTGACCCTCCGTGGTCTTGCCTTAATGCTGGCATTCTGGGGACCTGTTTGTGGCCAACAGCCCAGCTGACTGTCAGGCAGCTCTTTCTCTCCGTTGACAGGAGGCTGATACTCAGAAACCTTAGGCGTGGCTTCCTCTCTGCTGGAGAGATAATGACCCGAGTCTAGCACGGTACGTGGACTGTCCACTGAGGCTCGGAGGAGCGCAATGTGGGTAGGCGTACACCAGGCTGCTTCTAGCAGCAGTTAGGGCTTGAGCCGGGTTTTTAAGGATGAGTAAGAGTTGCCAAGGGAGGACAGATGCCTCCAGAAGCATCAGCAAGCAGAGGCTGGACTCATCCAGTGTGGTGGGCACGGCCCGTCTCTCTGCCAGAGACAGCAGCCTCCCCAGCCCCTTGGTTGACTGGCAGTCTGCCCCTCCCCCATCTCAGACCACAGGATCTGGGTAGCACCACAGGCACATGGCCGCCCCCAGCCAATCAGCGCATCACACCTGGTGGCCATGGGACTGTGTAGGTCAGGCCTGTGACTGAGCCGGTCCAATCAGAGAGCATCTCAGTGCTGTCCTGGGGCTGCTGGGCATCTTTTCCAATGTTTTGGAGCCTGGAAGAATGCCATCCAGAGCTGTTTGTGGTTATTGTGTGAGCTTGAGGGAAACACTTGCACGCGAGAGGCTCGGGCCCAGGCCGAAGAGCAGGAAAGAACCAGGAAAGAGAAAGTGCCTGTGTGGTCAGTCACCAGCCGTTCCTGAAGCTGATCACCTCGGGACATTTCCTTCCCACGAGCTGGTAAATCCCCTCTGGGCTGAAGGCAGCTGGAATTGTGTTTCTGTCACTTGCACCAGAAGAGCCTAATTCATAGGCTGTTTACATCAAGCATCCACGCAAGACGCATTTCCCCATGCTCCTGTTTAGGGCCCCAGTTTCACAAATGGACCTTCCTCCAGCACCCGGCCCCCCACCTTCCTGCCTTCTTGGCCATCATGCTACTTTCCAGGTCTCCAGGAGAAGCAGCCCACATGGGCATTTGTGGAGATCTTTCTGGGTGCTTTTACTTTAATGCATCCTTGCAGCCATCCTGCAAGGAGGGAGAAGGAACCCATTTAATGGATGAAAAAGTAAGTGTAGGCTCACAGGTCCAAGGTCCTGTAGCCAGTTAAGTGATGAGGCCACATCCGACTGATTTCAGAGATCTGCTCATTCCACCAGGCTCCTCTCTAATGCCAGCTTCTGATCAAGTGAATTGATCCACAAGTTATCCACAAGGAATTGTCGAGTACCTATGATGGCCCCCAGGTTTGGGCCAGCCTCTGACACAACTCCTAGATAAAGGGGCGTAGGATTAAGAAAGAGACCAGCTCACCCACACAGGACACCTATCAGCATAACACCTGTGCCCAACCTCTGCCGTGCTGATAGCAGTGGAAGGGGAGCTTCAATAAGGCAAAACTGGGGCCTCTGCTTCACAGAGGGGCACCCGAAGATCAGGCAGGATTCGAGAAAGGGGAGAGAGGGTGAGAGTCTGGACCTCGCGGCAGAAACAGCACTGGTCTGGGAGTCAGGCAGACCTGGGGTCAAACCCATTGTTTCTTAGCTGTGTGGCTTAGTCTGGCTGATCCTCAGGGAGGGTGGTGGGCCCCCTTCCTCCTGGCTGTTTGTCCCTGCTCCCAGCCCTACCTACACCCAGCTGCCATTAACCTGCCAGTAGTGGGTGCCAAGTCCTCCAGGAGGCATTTGCTGGCTGATTTCCTCCCTCCACCCTGACTCAACCGACTCAGTAGGGCTTTAGGTGCTGATCTGATGAAGCAAGAACCCAACGCAAGGACTGAGCTTGCAGTCCCCTGCAGGCCCTGCCGCACACCTGCCCTGGACCACTCGCAGGGGTGCACAGGGGGGCGGAGCTTCTCGAGGGTGTGGCTCCTCCATCAATCCCTGAGTCTGGAGCAGGGTCTAGCTAAGAGTAAGCATTCCGTACCTCTTTGCTGAATGAAAGACTAATGACCCTCACCCCTGGCAGGAAGGGGCTCTGTAGTAAGATAAAGGGACAGAGGTGTTAGCAGAGCTGAGCTTTCCCATGAGAGGCCATTGTGAAGTGGCTTTGTTTAGAGAATAGTCTTCTCTGAAGAACTTGAAGTTGCTAAAAGCAGAGAGCTGGAAAACAAGTGTCTTCAGAGGCCAGGCAGGTGCTGGAAAGGGGAGTGGGACCAGGCGTTGCCAAGGGCTGGGAGGGAGGCTTTGGGCAGACAGAGAAGGCCTGTCACACCTAAAGGTATTCAAACCACAAAAACTAACCAGCACTTATGCAGGCCAGTGAGAGCCACATCCAGCTTAGGGCCCCAGGAGGTGACGTCTGAATCCTGTCCCCCTCCAAGCCTCGAGGGAGGCCCGCTAGGATGGTGCCTTTCATAGGCAGGGCAGCCTTCCTGATGACACCCAGGTCCATCAGCAGCTTTCATGTTCCCCAAAAGCCCCCCACCTTCAGAGGAGGGATGGTCCCATGGTAAGACACGTGCACCCAGACACGCACAGGTGTGAGCATGGAAGCACCTGCTCCCAAACACAAACTAAGGGGCAGGCTCCTGGGCACCCACCCCTCTGGCCAGAGACCCCCTACTCCAGGGAGCCTCCCTGACCACAGCCCATCACCCAGCACCCCAGATCTGCCCTCCCTCCTCTGGACTTCCAACCCACCTGCATGGACTGGTGACATCCCCTCCCCTTGGGACAGGGACTCTGGGGCGGGCAGGAGGGTGTCTACAGATGACTCGCCCCCGTGCCCTCAGCACAGGCCTGGCATTGAGCAGTGGCTGCCAAGTGTTTACTGAGTGTATGAGAAAGCATCAAGGAGCATCACAGAGGCAGTGCATTGTCCTAGGTTCGAATCCCAGCACCACCATTGTCCAGAGGCAAGACTTGAGCAAGCTGCTTAGCGCTCTCTGCCCTCTGTCTCCCTGGGTGTGAGGTAGGGGCAATCACAGCGCCTCCCTCACCAGTCTGCTGAAAACTTTATGCAGGTGAGTTGCCGCAGCGTGGCTGCAACTTCGCTCTACGTATGTAATTTCGCCACTATGGCTGCACTGGCTCCAGCTGGATGGGGAAGGAGGGAGTGAAGACAGGAAATATTTCCTGTGGCTTCTGCAGAGAGGCGCTCTGGCGGTGGGGTCAGACAGCAACCTCCCAAGTGTGCTGGCCTGGCCAGCCAGGCTCCCCCAGACTCGGTATTGACCTTCGCCTGTCCTGGGGCCCGTGGCCTCTTCCCTGAGCAGTGCATGTGGCGAGGATGGGCAGGACCCGCGGGCCAGATTGATTTTGAAATCTTGTCTCTTACACAGGAAAAGGTCATGTTTGCGGGTGGGCATCCCGAGGCCTCTTTCCAGCGGGGCGCCCTGGCCGAGCCACGGGACTTCCATTAGCATTAACGGGGGGCTGTAGGCAGAGGGCTCCAGTTGGAGGTGCCGGGAAGGCTGGGTGTCTGTCAGTGTGGAAATCATTCCTAATGAAGCTGCTCAGAGAAAGCTGAGCTTTAGGGAAGGCGGGGCCATGAGGGCAGATCCAGCCTCATCTGTGTGAGTTTGCCAAGAACAAGGAGGCTGGGAGAAGAGTGCCCATTCAAAGATCCTCGGGGTCACGTTCAGCACCAGGTCCCCCCACAAAGCCAGAAGAGAAGACTCTCCTTACATCCTCAGGCAGGGCTGCATCCGGCAGGCTGCTGAAACCTGCCTGGGGCCGGGAGAAGTGGGTCAGTGGGAGAGATCAAGGTACCACTGCAGGAAGTGGGGTACGGACCTGCCCTTCTCTGCCCCTGCTCTCCCCAGGGCGGGCCTGGGAGAGGGGCTCCCTGGAGACAGGTGTTCGGAACAGCCCTCTAGGACCCTTAGGCCCTTAAGTCAGGACCAGAGAACCCCCCTGGCCCTGCCCAGATCCTCACCCCTGAACACCTGACTCCCAGCTGCCCACTGGGCTTGGGGTCCATGATCAGATTCATGCCCCACAGGGACCTCACAGAGAGCTGAGTCCAGAGCTGCCAACTGGTTGCTTACAGGCTGGATCTGGCCTGTCACTGAGTTTTGTTTGGCGTGAGGAGGGTTTTAAAAAAATATTTTTAAATTAGCTTCCAACACTTCGAAGTTGGTATAGTTCACATTTTGAAAGAGGGAGATTTTAGCTTTGCTTGAAACATGAGAAGCTCTGGCTGCTCTGGGCCTGCATTCCCACACTGCCAGCCGGCTGCCTGCTACAGACATGCCATGCTGCCCTGCTCCCTCTCACCTCACTGACTCCTCTGGTGTCAGCTGCATGTGTTCCTACACTGGTGATTGGTTTCCTCGTGACCGCCGCCTGGAGTGATGGGCATTGGAATTCATGATCCCTGCTTGTAACTGCAGTGACGGATTCAGAGAGGCTGACCCACGCCTGCCTCGGGACCTTTGCACTTGCTGCTCCCCCCACCCAGAATGCCCTTCTCCAGGATGGCCACCCAGCCACCCTCTCCTTTTGTTCAGATCTCTGCTCTGATGTCGGAGAAGCCATTGTGCCCACTGTCACCATTCCTCCTTTTGCTGTGACCCACTTTTTCCTTCATGGCTCTTGTTTCTTCCACACACACAATACACCCATCTGTTTATCTCCCCTTTGTCTCTACACCACTCCACCATTAAAACATCAGCTCCGAGAGAACAATGACTTTGTGATTTTATTCACTGTCTTGTCTTCAGCCACTGGGTCAAGAAGATCCCCTGGAGAAGGAAATGGCAACCCACTCTAGTAGTCTTGCCTGGAGAATCCTCATGGACTGGTGGGCTACAGTCCATGCGGTCACCCAGAGTTGGACACAACTGAGTGACTAACACTTTCACCTTCAGCCCCTGGGTAGGACTTGGTACTTGGTAGGCACGCATGTAAATGAATGAAAAGGAAAAAAAAATCAGATGTGAGGCAGGCCATGGAGAGCCTTGAATGCCAGTCTGAGGAGCAGGAATGGGGAAGCCTCCATGGTCTACAGGCAGCAGAGTCACGGGGTGGGGTTAGCATGCTCAACGCTCTTCCCTGGGACCTGCCTTTCAGGCATTTATGTGGCCCTCAAGGGCGCTGCATTTCCATATTAGGCACATAATCTACCTAGCGAGAGCCATGATGTAGCCAGAAACTTGGGGAGGCAAAGGCCATGGCCCCTGCCCCCAGGGGGCTTGGGTATGGTTGGGAAATGGAATAAGGAAAGGACCACAACAGGGGTGGGAGGCAGGGGAGAGAGGAGAGAATTCCCACTAGACTGCAACCTCTGTCAACAAAGGTCCCCTAAACAAAGGTCAACAAAGATTTGTCGTGCACCTACTATGTGCCAGGACCCTGATCCAGTGGAGCTCAGCCTGGCGATGGGACAGGCGTTTGTGCCACAAACACGTATGTCACCAAATACAAGTGGAGGGGGGCATTGAGAAAGGAACAAGGCTTTGAGGGCCGCTGTCTTGCTCCTCACTGTTTGAGCACACAGTAGATGCTCGCATTGGTTTTCTAAATAAATGCAGGACTCTCCTGTAGAGCCGCTGAGAGGAGGGAGACCCTGAAGAACCACAGGAAGGGCACTTTAAGGAGGTGGAGGTGAGAGGTGGCAGAGTGGGAGAATGCCCCTGCCCCAGGATGAGGGACTTGCCGTTCCCTGCATGGGACACCACAATGGGTGATGAGTGCTGGCCACTAGGCACAGGCAGGGGTCTCCTTGGGAGAAAAAGGAGGCCCTTTCTCCTTTTCAGGAATGTGCACTGCCCCTACCCCGACCCCAGGTGGGCCGGGAGCCACTCGGTCTGCCATTTTGATGCTCTCGGCAGGACCAGGATGCTGTAAACACCCATACGCGACTCTCCTGCGGGGTCTCTGGGTTGCCAGCAATCACGGCCATCTGCTCGCATGGCACCGGGCCCAAGCCCAGCAACCAGGGAACCGTGCCAGGCAGCGATTGGTTCGGAGGCGTGCCCCCTAAACCGGGCGGGGGGCCTCCACTTCTGAGGGGCCCTGGGGGAGCAGCCGAAGAACAAAAGACAGATTTCCCTCTCCTTAGAAAAGAAAAGATTGGTTTCACTTGAGACTTAGCACAAAACCAGGAGCAGGGGAAGAAACGGAGAAGAGTCTCTGTGAGGGCCTGACTATTCACAGGCTGCCACAGCACAGCTCAGAGTCGCCGGGTGATGGGATAGGCATCAAGGGCGCGCTCCATCTTTAAAACATCCTTTGAAAGTCTCAGGCACCCCATTCTCCAGCCATTCCCATGGCCTAGCTGCAGAAAGAAGAAGGCCAGTGGAGAAGCTACAGATGTTATAGCCCTGGACTGGGGGCTGGGACCTGAGATCCCGCACAGCCAGGCTATCGGGGGCTGTGTGGCTTTGGAAAGTGCACTGAGCCTGAGTCCCCTGTAAAACAAAGGCAATGGAAGGGTTGTGCAGATTAGATGAGACGGGAGACATGGTGGCATGTCTCTCGAGAACATGGAAGGGCTGCAGCAATGGGAGGTGACTGGGCGCTACGCGTGTCTTTGAACGTGTGCACACAGTTGGGTGTGTCTAGTGAGCTCAGATCTATCTGCATCTCTGTGGGCAAACGTGTAGCTGATAGTGCCCCCGGGTGAGCCCATCTGTGTTTGCACGTGAAAGTCCAGGAAACCCTATCAGCGTGTCTTGGCTCCTGCCAGCAAGTGTGCCTGAGAGTTCACGTATGGAGGCTTGAGTGGGCCCCAGTACACATGCGTGACGTGAGGGAGTCAGCTCTCACCCCGGACTCACTGCTTCTGGGAGCTGGTCCGTTGGTGGCAGTCGGGAGCCGGCTTCTAGCAAGGATTTGGACGCATGGTTCTTTTCCAGCCATGTCACCTCCGTCATGGCTTATCCTCAGCCTACCCCACCCATGGTCCAGCTGGCACACACCAGGGGCTGGCACATGTTTCAAAGTCCTCACCAGAAAGGGGCTGGCCCTGGGATAGCACGCTGGACACCCCAGCACCACCTGGACCTGGGGCGGGGGCCCAGGGGTTCTCCACACCAGGTCCTCGTCACCCAGTAGGCAACCTGCCTGGGGGGGCTGGCTGGGTTCTGAGCCAGGTGCAGGGCAGCCGCATCTCTGTCCTCTGGAGAGGGCTGCAGAGGGGGGCGCTTATGGCTCCAGAAGGGAGATCTGAACAAAAGGAGGGGAGGGGAGGAGACCAAGCTGCCCCTGGACACAGCAGCCAGCAGTTTGTCTGGTTCTTGGCATTGCAGAAGCCCGCTCCATCCTTGCCACCATGCTGGGTACCACAGCTGTCAACCCCATTCCACAGATGAGGCAGTCGAGGCTCAGAGTGGGGACCAAGATGGAACCATGATGTCATCCACACTGGATCCAAAATCTCACCTTTAGCAGATGAGCAGGTGTGACCCAAATCAGCTTTGTGGGAAAGAGCCACACGCACAGATTGTGGCTTAACTGCTGGGCCAGGTATGATTGTTAGCAAATCTGAGGAACACTGCTTTAGGAGCCAGGTTCATCCCCCAAGAAACCCATGAGGTGAGTCCTCCCATGACCCCTATTTTACCCACGAGGACACCGAGCTCACAGATGGGAAGAATGTCACACCAAGTCACACAGATAGCAAGTAATACTCATGCAGGTGGTATGAGCCACCACACAGGGCTCCTGCCTTGCAGGCTGGGAGCATCAGTGGCCCATTTAAAAGGAAAGAGAGGGAGGAAATGGGAGGCCTTCTTGCTTCCTCTCCCCAGGAGAAGTGGGCAAGTTGGCCGTTCTGCTGGACAGAGAGCCTCCCCAATGTCTGGGTACCCTTCCTCTGCCCCTGAGAGCCAGGAGGGGATTCCACCTCACTAGAGGGGAAGACAAGGGACTCCTAAGCTAAGGACACCCAAGGGTCTCCCAGGACCACCATCCCACTCTCATCCTTGTTCAAGGCCTGGCCACGTGGCCCTGCGGCCAAGGGGTCCTCCGCTCCAGGGTCCTAGGCCAGGAGGAGCGTGGAGGAGAAGGGTGACGCTGAGACAGCCCTCCAGGCCCCCATCGCCGGGCCCACCACAGCCGCCTCTGCCATCCCTGAGCCCGCGCTGGATTATTCAATGTAACGTTTAATTACACCGAGAGTCTAACGAACACAAGGAAAGTCAGATGTGGAACTCGCACCCCCCGCTGAGCCTCCTGGAAACTATGGGGGAAGGCAGGGTTGCTCCATATGCTGCCTTGTGGGTGTGTGTGGTGCGTGCACGTGTGTGCTCACGCACTGGGGGCCTGTCTCCATGTATGCGTGTGTGTGTCCAAGCAGACAGCTGGGTTTATGTGCCTGGTGTGTGTGTGTGTGGGTGACTGTGTCTGGGCCATGCATGTCTGCGTGGGCCTCTGTATGTCTCTATTTGTCTGCCTTTGTCATGCTGCTAAAAGCAGTTTTGCCACTAATGATAAACAGAGTTTTCCAGGCCCCCGGTTAAGAGAGGATTGGTCAAAATCATCATCTGACACAGCTTTGCTCTATAGCATAGTCCAACAGGGGCCCCTTGGGGCCTGCCAGTCACCTCCTGACCGCAGGAATCTCTTCTAGCCCCATCGTCCTGTGCAAATCTTTGCAGGTGATCAAGGCAGGAGCAGGCTCCAACCTCTCTCCTCCTCCCACTTTCCTTCCTTCAGGGCTTCTCCCTCACAGGCCGAGACCTCTTTCTGGTCATTTTTCCACCATGCTCGTTCTAGAAGGTCACTTTGGATCCCAAGTTCCTCCACCGACTTCAGAGTCAGACCACCCAGGTCTGAATCTTACATCTGTCCCTCCCCGCTGCTGTGTGGCCTTAGACCAGACACTTCTCCTGGCCCAGCCTGCCTTCCCACTGGTAGGGAGCCCCGACTGAGATGATGCATAGAAAGTGTGCTCTGTACTGCACGGTGTAGCCAGGGGAGTTCTGTCACAATAGGAAGCAGGCAGAGGAGGCACCGTGAGCCTTCTCAGGGCCGTGCCTGAGCGGCAAGATCAACTAGCGGAGAAAAGGTTGCATATTCTCCCAAACTGACCTCAGGGACTAGCCCTCAAGAAATGGCAGTCAGAAGGTGGCACCTCTAGGAGAGCAGGACCAGGTTGGGCCAAGGCCAGCTGAAAATTTTCCAGGGATCTGGGCTACACTATTTGCATAAGTTGGGGCAGGCTGCTTGGTCGGGGCCTGGCATGTGCTTCCTCTGGTTGGTCCCAGTCCAACTTGCCCTCCCCCATTCCTCTCTTCCTGTTCCTCCACGTTTCCCCACCAAAATGGTCTATAAGAACCAACCCACCAAGTGAAGTCCAATCTGCTTAGTTCAACAAATTCTGAAATTGTTCTTTGCTCACACCAAGGCATGTGTCACTTCAATTGTGTCCAACTCTTTGAGACCCCATGGACCATAGCCTACCAGGCTCGTCTGTCCATGGGATTCTCCAGGTAAGAATACTGGAGTGGGCTGCCATTCCCTTCTCCAGGGGACCTTACTGACCCAGGGATTGAACCCACATCTTACATCTCCCGCATTGACAGGCAGGTTCTTTATCACTAGTGCCACCTGGGAAGCCCCCTACCACACAGACCTATTAAACAAATATATAATGGTCACTGCAGCACTGTTTGGAGAAGGCAATGGCATCCCACTCCAGTACTCCTGCCTGGAAAATCCCATGGACGGAAGAGCCTGGTGGGCCGAAGTCCATGGGGTCTCTAAGAGTCGGACAAGACTCAGTGACTTCACGTTCATGCATTGGAGAAGGAAATGGCAACCCACTCCAGTGTTCTTGCCTGGAGAATCCCAGGGACGGGGGAGCCTGGTGGGCTGCGGTCTATGGGGTCGCACAGAGTCGGACACGACTGAAGTGACTTAGCAGGAGCAGCAGCAGCAGCACTGTTTATAACACAAAGACTGCAAACAACATAACTGCCCAACAACAGGGAATAGGTTCAATCAATGAGGATTTATTTATCTAACAGGAAACATTGGAGCCATTATAAAAGAAAACTATCAGAAGGGACTTCCACTTGCAGCAAGTTGGGACAGACATCCCCCCCCCCCCCGTTTCTCATCCTAAGTTCAACTAAAACCCCTGGACATTTATGGGTTTTTTGTTTTGTTTTGTTTTTAAAGTACAGACTCAAAAAGGTGAAGAAGGCAGATTGACCAAGAACCTCAGGACCTGAAACAACACGATGGTGAAGTCACTGCGTTTACTTTCTGCTTCACATATCTCAGACTTGGAAACACCAACGGGCACAGATAGAAAAAAAATTCCCCCAACAAAAGCCTGAGTTCTCTAGCCAAAGAATCAGTAAAGGAGCACCCTACCAAGACACAAAACTTTTCAGTTCAGTTCAGTTCAGTCACTCAGTTGTGTCCAACTCTTTGAGACCCCATGAACTCCCGCACACCACGCTTCCCTGTCCTTCACCAACTTCTGGAGTTGACTCAAACTCATGTCCATCAAGTTGGTGATGCCATCCAACCATCTCATCCTCTGTCGTCCCCTTCTCCTTTCCAGCATCAGGGTCTTTTCCAATGAGTCAGTTATTTGCATCAGGTGGCCAAAGCATGGAGTTTCAGCTTCAGCATCAGTCCTTCCAATGAATATTCAGGACTTATTTCCTTTAGGATGGACTGATTGGATCTCCTTGCAGTTCAAGGGACTCTCAAGAGTCTTCTCCAACACCACAGTTCAAAAGCATCAATTCTTCGGTGCTCAGATTTCCTTATAGTCCAACTCTCACATCCATACGTGACTACTGGAAAAAACCATAGCTTTGACTAGATGGACCTTTGTTGGCAAAGTAACGTCTCTGCTTTTGAATATACTATCTAGGTTGGTCATAGCTTTTCTTCCAAGGAGCAAGCGTTTTTTAATTTTATGGCTACAGTCACCATCTGCAGTGATTTTGGAGCCCAAAAAAATAAAGTCTGTCACTGTTTCCATTGCTTTCCCATCTATTTGCCATGAAGTGATGGGACCAGATGTCATGATCTTAGTTTTTTGAATGTTGAGTTTTAAGCCAACTTTGTCACTCTCCTTTTTCTCTTTCATCAAGAGGCTCTTCAGTTCTTTGCTTTCTGCCATAAGCATGGTGTCATCTGCATATCTGAGGTTATTGATACTTCTCCCGGCAACCTTGATTCCAGCTTGTGCTTCATCCAGCCTGGCATTTCACATGATGTACTCTGCATGTAAGTTAAATAAGCAGGGTGACAATATACAGCCTTGACGTACTCCTTTCCCAATTTGGAACCAATCTGTTGTTCCATGTCCAGTTCTAACTGTTGCTTTCTGACCTGCGTATAGATTTCTCAGGAAGCAGGTCAGGTGGTCTGGTATTCCCATCTCTTTCAGAATTTTCCATAGTTGTTTTGATCCACACAGTCAAAAGCTTTGGTGTAGTCAATTAAGCAGAAGTAGATGTTTTTCTGGAACTCTCTTGCTTTTTCTATGATCCAACGGATGTTGGCAATTTGATCTCTGGTTCCTCTGCCTTTTCTAAATCCTGTTTGCACATCTAGAAGATCACAGTTCATGTACTGTTGAAGCCTGACTTGGAGAATTTTGAGCATTACTTTACTAGCATGTGAGATGAGTGCAATTGTGCAGTAGTTTGAACATTCTTTGGCATTGCCTTTCTTTGGGATTGGAATGAAAACTGAGCTTTTCCAGTTCTGTGGCCACTGCTGCATTCTCCAAATTTGCTGGCATATTGAGTGCAGCACTTTAACAGGATCATCTTTTAGGATTTAAAATATCTCAACTGGAATTCCATCACATCCATTAACTTTGTTCATATGAGCGACTTCACTTTCACTTTTCACTTTCATGCGCTGGAGAAGGAAATGGCAACCCACTCCAGTGTTCTTGCCTGGAGAATCCCAGGGACAGGGGAGCCTGGTGGGCTGCCGTCTATGGGGTCGCACAGAGTCGGACATGACTGAAGTGACTTAGCAGCAGCAGCAGCAGCATGCTTCCTAAGGCCCACTTGACTTGGCATTCCTGGATGTCTGGCTCTAGGTGAGTGATCACACCATCGTGGTTATCTGAGTCATGAAGATCTTTTTTGTATAGTTCTTCTGTGTATGCTTGCCATGTCTTTTTAGTATCTTCTGCTTCTGTTAGGCCCATACCATACAAAACTTTTGGAAAATAACAATTCTACCCTAGCCGAACACCGCAGAAAAAACTGTGGCTCCACCCCCACAGTGTAAAGACCCTACCATTCCACTGTCACGAGTCTGTAATGACATTCCCCAGTACTCACCAGCATAATGGGGAATCGGAGAAGCCAAGCTGGAAGATGGAGTTTCCATCCTTGCAGTTCAGTAACAAGTCCCTTTTCCTACTCCACTGTGCATGGGAATCTGGATTTCCACTGCCCAGCGGCAGTAGTGAGGCGCTTCACGGTCTCCCTGCCCACTGGGGAGGTTTCAGAGGAGGCCTAGTGAGAGGCAGAGCCTGTGCCTCTGTCCAGGAGTAATGAGGCCACCCACCCCTCTATGGGATCAATGGAGACCACAGTGGAGGCAGTAACAAGGCAGTCCTGACACTCCCCATTCAGAGAGGCATCACTGGAAACCTGATGGGGAGCAGAGCTCCACGCCACCCAGCTGTAATAAAGAACCTGGGCTATCAGTGGAGACTTAGGTAACCCTCCTTAGGTATCAATGGAGACTTCGTGGGTAACTGAAATCCCACTCCTACCTAATATTAAGAAGACACTCACACCACCAGCTACCAACACAGAGGAAAAGAGCTAAAGGAGGAAGTTTATGTAATATCCAGAGTCTCATTACATAACATGAAAATGTGAAAATTTCAATAAAGAATAAGTTGTTTTACTGGGAACTAGGAGTAACAAACAGAATGAAAAATGACAACCAATAGATAGAAAATTGAGATGACAGATGTGTTAGCATTATCTGACAAGGATTTTAAAGCAGCCATCATAACAATGCTTTAATGAGTAGTTACAAACTTGCCTGAAATTAATGAAAAAAAAAGGAAAGTCTTAGTAAAGAAGTAAAAGATACAAAGAATAAACAATTGGAAATTTTAGAACTGAAAAATATAGTAAGTGAAATAAAACACCCAATGGGCTCATAAGCAGAAAGGAAGGGGCAGGAAAAAGAATCAGTGAACTGAAAGATAGAGCAATAGAAATTATTCAATCATAACAAACAAAAAATAAACTGGAAAAAATTAACAAAGCCTTAGGGATATATGGGACTATAACAAGACATTTGTGTCACTAGAATCCTAGGAAAAGAGGAAAAAGATGGTAGGGTCAAGAAAAGTACCTGGTTGAAAAAAAAATCCCAAATTTGGCAAAATATGTAAACCTACAGATTCAAGAAGATAAGCAAACTTAAAACAGTATAAACCCAAAGAAATCCACAGCAAGACACGTCATAGTCAAATTTCTAAAAACTGAAGATAATGGAAAAATCTTGAAAGTAGACAGAAACATCTTGCCTAGAGAGGGAAAACAATTTGAATAAAAGTGAATTTCTCATCAGAAATGATAAAGAAGGAAGTGGCACAACATTTTTCAAATGCTGAAAGAAAAGAACTGTCAACCCATAACCTTACATCCAGTGAAAATATTGTTCAGGAATAAAGGGAAAATTATGATATTTTTAAATGAAGGAAAAGTAAGAGAATTTGTAGCCAGACAACCTACCCTAAAAGAATGGCTACAGGAAGTTTTCTAAACAAAAAAGAAATTAGAAAGAACCATGGAACATGAGGAAGGAAGGAAGGGGACAATAAGAAAAAATAGGAATAAACAAAATAGCTTTTTCTTCTCCTCTTGAGTTTTCTAAATTACACCTAATGATTGAAGCAAAAATTTTAATGTTGTCTGGTATGCTTGTAAATGTGTGTAAAAGAATAACTAATATACTATTATAAACAGGAGAGGGTAAAAGCATAAACGGAGGTAAGATTTCTGTGCACCTCAAAACTGGTAAAATGACAATATCAGTAGGTTTAATAAGCTATGCATATATAATGTAATATCTAACGTTATTTTAAAAAGCTCTGCAAGGAAACACACTCAAAAAAGACCATATACAAACTGAAATGAAATTTGAAAAAAAAATGTTCAGGGTAAGAAAGCAGTAAAAAGAAATCAGAGAAATGAAAAACAGTGAGATAATTACATGAAGTGTAAATGATCTATTGCATCAATTACAAGACAGAGATCGGGAGAGTAGATGATATAACTATGTGCTACCTGTTTAATATAAGAAGCTCACTTCAAATATAATGGTATAAACAGGTTGCAAGTAAAGGATGGAAAAATATATAAAGCAAACATTAATCAAAATAAAACACAAATGGTCGTATTATTATTAGATAAAGTAGACTTTAGAGCAAAGAAACCTGCCAGAAACAAAAAAGATATTACAGAATGATATAAGGATTTATCTACTCAGAAGACAGCAGTCCTAAACGTATATGCAAACATTAGAGCCCCAAAACATGTGTAGCGAAAACTATTTGAATTGAAAGGAAAAAATAGACACATCCACAATTACATGTGGACTCTTCAACAAGCTTCTCTGAACAATTAAAAGAGCAACTAGACAGAAAATCAGCAAAAATATAGAAGAACTCAACCATACCATCAACCAACAGGATCTGAGACATTTATAAAACCCTCTACCCAATAATAACAGAATACACATTCTTTTAAATCCCATGGAATTTATACCATGATAGACCATATTAAGGCAATGGCACCCCACTCCAGTACTCTTGCCTGGAAAATCCCATGGACGGAGGAGCCTGGTAGGCTGCAGTCCATGGGGTCACGAAGAGTCGGACACAACTGAGCAACTTCACTTTCACTTTTCACTTTCATGCACTGGAGAAGGAAATGGCAACCCACTCCAGTGTTCTTGCCTGGAGAATCCCAGGGACGGGGGAGCCTGGTGGGCTGCTGTCTATGGGGTCACACAGAGTCGGACACGACTGAAGTGACTTAGCAGCTGTAGCAGCAGACCATATTATGGGCCATAAAAAGAAATCAACAAATTTAAAAGAATTTAAAATACAGAGTGTGTTCTCACACCACAATGAGAATGAAGATAACGAGGATAACTGGGAGAATCGGGACTCTGAATTCAGCAAACAGCACCTTCGTGCCTTGCATTGTGCTGGGCGTTGTAATGGCAAGCCAAGCAGGTACCTGAGGGGAGGTCAGATGGTGGTTCTGGAGCTAAGCCCTGAAGGAGCTAAGCCCTGAAGGAGCTAAGCCCTGAAGGAGCTATAGGACGGCTCGGCCCCAGGGGAGGGACGAATGCTATTACAGGGATGCCAGAAGGCAGCACAAACCCTCAATGCCTGGGGACAGGGCACCAGGGTGCAGGGCAGAGTCAGGTGCCCTCAGGCTGCCGGAACAGGAAGTTCGCATGCCAAGGGCAAATCAGAACTCTACGCTGTTCAAAAATCAGAAGAGCTAGGATATTTTCCTCTTAATATTCTCAGGGTTGATTTTTTCCACTGCTTTCTATGGGACTCTAAGAACCATCAGCTAATACAACCGTCCCCCCGGGTATTTGACATGCCACCAGAGTGCTGCCAAATGTGGCCTATCCTCAGACCTTCTGTTCTCCCGGGTACAGGAATCCTTGTCCCCACTCAGAAGCCATTCTTGTGCCCTGTCCCAGGTCCCCAGCCTTCCCAAGAAATTCTCATAAATGTAGGAAGCTAAAGCCAAGATTAGCTTGGAGAGCTTCTGATTCAACACTTTCACTTAGCAGATGAGGAAACCGAGGCCCAGGATAGGGAAAGGACTTGCCCAAAGTCACACAGGGCACTGGCAACAGAGAGCAGCGAGTGTGGACTCCCAGCCTGCTGCTTGCTGCTCTGCACAGGATGCACATGGCCAGGCCCCAGTCCCTGTCTGCCTTGTGTCGCAGGGCCTGGCATCCCAGAGCTGTGAAATCCCCTCTGTTTCTGGGCTTGTGTGTTTCACATCAGTAGCAAGATCATCCCTAAAAGGTTCAGGGACAGAAACCTGGTTTCCACATAGGTTCTTTCCCTCCAGAAGAGACTTCCAGGTGACTCTGGAGCCCCAGGCTATCTGCAGACGTTGGGTGACCACCTGATCTATGCATACCTTACACGTGTCAGCAGGAACTGTGCTAAAGTCTACTATGCTATCTCCTCAAATTCTCAAAGAGAGGCCCAATTATTTATCCCCATTTTATAGATGAGGAAACTGAGGCACGGAAAGCCTGAGGATCCAGCTCTACTGCTAGAAAGGAAAACAGACAAATCCATCCAATGAGAAGAGAGGCGGGGCTGTGATCTCCCACTTTTGCCTTCAGCCCACCACCCCGGGGGAGGGGCGGCTAGCTTCCTTCAGCCTCCACAGGCTTTCACAGGCTTTCACAGGCTCCTGGGGCGGTGACCCATTCCCCTCCATTTGCTGCCGGAAGTTCCAGGGCCTATAGCATTCTCTCACATGCTCTCAAGAGGCCTCCAACTGGTGGCCCAATCACCAAACCTAGTCCTCAAAAGTGTCTGCCCTGGCACACTTGTATTTTTTGTTTGGGGTTGCTTTTTTTTTTTTTTTTTAATTAAACTTCTGAAGTAATTACCAGCACTGAAATATTGGGATTTTTCACAATAAAATCTGGAGTTCCCCCTCTTGAAAGATTGGAAGATCTGACAACCGGGGTCTGCATTCTCACAGGACAACAAGGAGCTGGACCTCCTTGAGATGGGCATGGATGGCCCTGCAATCCATCCGGCCCCGATACGCCCAGCCCACTTCACTCATTCACCTGGACTCCTGCCCTGAGTCTGTGGCTCCTGCCGTGGGTTCTCATGCACTCGTTCAACAAAAACGAATTGAACATTTACTAGATACAAATAGTGATTTCACAGGGAGAGGAGGAAGGGAACTCTTCATTCAACTCATCCTATCAGAATCTCCAGGGGTGGCGAGGGTAGCTAACAGGTAAACGCAGTTTGAAAAACAATTTTCTGTATTATGAGCTAATTTTATATTTGCTAAAACTTAAAAATCTGCAACAATTATACTAGTAGTAATAATAGTAGTAGTAATAGTGGAATAACTAGTGCATTCAGCACTTTTTATCTATTCATTTATTCAACATCTGCTCATTTATTCAATGCTCAATATTTATGAGCAACTACTTTGTTCTGGCACTGTTCTAGGTGCTGGGGTTACAGCAGAAACAAAAAGACAAAACTATGGCCTTTTTTTTTTTTTTTTCTTTACCATTATAGTTTATTACAGGATATTGAATAGACTTCCCTGTGCTACACAGGAGGACCTTGGTGTTTACCTATTCTCTCTATATATACCAGTTTGTGTCTGCTAGCCCTAAACTCCCAATCCAACCCTCCCTCTGCCCCAGCTCCCCTTTGGCAACCACACGCCTGTTCTCTATAAGTGTATTTCTATTTCAGGCACGCTAAATCAGTCATGTCCAACTCTTTGGGACCGACCCCATGGACTGTAGCCTGCCAGGCTCCTCTGTCCATGGGATTCTCCAGGCAAGAATACTGGGATGGGTTGCTGTGCCCTTCTCTAGGAGATCTTCCCAACCCAGGGATCAAAGCTGGGTCTCTCACATCTCCTGTCAATGCGGGCTCTTTACCACTAGAGCCACCTGGGAAGCCCCTTGTGTTTCATAGGTAAGTTCATTTGCGTCATAGTTTAGATTCCACATATAAGTGAAAACATCCAGAATCTGTCTTCTCTGACTTACTTCCCTTAGCATGATGATCTCTAGATCCATCCATGTAGCTGCAAATGCCATTATTTCATTATTATTTTTTTTAAATGACTGAGAACTCTACCCTCTTGAAGTTGAGGTTCTCTTAAGAGTCTTATTCCCTCCCCACAGCAGCCTGATAGACACAAACGTAGCACAAGCTCCAGCAGCTCCCTGGCCCTGCCTCTAAGCCCCACAGTTCAAGAGGGTGATGTGTGTGCCCCCCTCCCACCCCTAGCCCCAAGGGAAGTACAGCAGGGTCTCTGGGGTGTGGCCTCTGGGTGTGTGGAGCTTGAGATCCAGCAGGCAGGGATTTAGAAGGTGGTGCAGACTCTTCTGACAGTTCTGGAGCCTGCCATCCTGGGAATCCTTCGAGGGTGGGAGGCCAGAGGCATTGAGGATGAAGCTGGTGCCTGTAGCTTTCAAGGCTCAGAAGAGAGATGGAAAACTGGTGTGGAGAATGGTTATCTGCTGGATGGAGGGCCTCTCTAGGCCTCCTGAGAATTCCCAGGCCCTAATACTGGGCAGTGGATCCCTCCTCCCAAGGACTTTGACCCAGGTTAGGCTGGCCTCTCAGAGGCTACCTTGTTCCTTCCCCTCAGCGTTTCCCAGGGTCATGGCCGGGCAGGCCGAGGAGCAGTAGGGGACAGGCAGTAAGTGGCAGGGCCTTTAAAGGACCTTGCTGTTTTCAGTTCTTTCTGGGCCTGGGGCTGGGTAGGGCCCGTGATTGTGCTTGGCGTTAAACTAGGAGCGGCCAGGGCAGGTGTAAATTATGCAAAGCTATTTCTGGAAACTTATCAGATTTCTCAAGAGAGAGAAATTAATTTGCCTGTTTGGGCAAATAACACCAATTTTTTTTTTCCCTGCTTAAGGTCATTTTGTTAAAATAAAATTGATTAACGTTCTCTTTAAAGTTTAAGTAGAAACTGCTCAAACATATTTTTATGCACAGAAGCACGGTTTGCGCCCTTCAGTAATTAATAACTCCACAAATAAGTTCACACAGCACCCTCCTCGCGCTCAGCCCTGCTCAGCCCTGCTCAGCCCGCGGCCCAGGACGGGCGCCGGGTGGGCGGGGCCGGCGCTGAGTCAGGCCAATCAGGGCTCAGGGGAGGGAGGCGGCGGGTGGAGCCGCGGCCTCCACCGCTCGGGTCAAAGGCTGGTCTCCCACCCCGCCCAGGCTCTCCGGGACCACCCAGGACTTGGGGACCACCCGGCCACGAGTTCTTTCCAGGCAAAGGCAGACACTGGGAGACCAACACCTGGAATCGGCTCCAGTGATGCGAGCATCAGAAGCCACCATTTCTGAGTCACTCTGTTAAAAAAAATGCTTCTGGCGGGCTGAGAAAAGGGCTCTGGAGCCTTAGAATTGGAGTGTGAAGTAGCATTGCTCTGCCTTGGTTTCCTCATATGTAAGGAGATAAGAGTACCCACGTGATACTGTTGTTGTGTGCGGGTCTTAGAATAATGCCAGATAATGCTGTTTAACATCATCATCATTTTTATCTCGTTTCAACTTCACAACAGCTTTGTGAGAAAAACTTTACTTGTTATTCTTCCCATTTTACATACCTGTGAAAACACCCATGCACAGAGAAGTTAAGTGCCTTGCGGAGGTCACACAGCTGGTGAGGTTTGAATCCAGGTCTGGCATGCACCTCGATTTTAGGCTACAAGATGTCTTCATATACATGTTTATCTTCCCCTGGACCTTTCCAATTGTCATTTATTTATTTTCTGTTTAATATCTGCATACAGTCACTAAATATTTGTCTGTTCCAGATACCGTGAAGGGTGCTGCATATACCCAGATTTACTAAGAGTCAGGCTTTGCTCTTGAAGAGATTATAGTCAGGGATGGGTGGAGGGGCAATGAAGACAGTCTGTGGTGGGAGCCATTAGTACAATTAGCCAAATCTTGTCCATTTTTACGTCCACCAGTTACATGACAGGATTGCACTTCCTGGCTCCTGGTGATGGGGTGGGGCCATGTGAGAACTGTTGGCCAATTAATTGTGTGTTAAAGTGCTGTGTGTGTGTGTGTGTCTGTGTGTATGAGACTCCCAGGCAAGAGCTTTTAATTGCCAGCGTGAGACCCTCCCAAGTTCTCTATTTCTCTTTGGCTTGGTTACTGACCTCGTTTATGGTAGTCTGTTCTCTGAGCCTTTCCAAGTGACTGAGACTTTCCAAGTGACTACAATGAAGGATGACCAGGTCATCTGTGAGAAATAAGTCATTATTGTGTTAAGCCACTACAATTTGGGGACTTTTTGTTATTGTGCCATAACCTAACCTACCCTGACTGCTACACAGTCCCAGAGACAGACAGCTATAAAAGTCTATAGATGTCTAGAAATAAACTTATACACCATCTATTATCCGAGTTGTTATTATCAGAACATTTTTCCTGTGGGAGGTCAGAGTAGGGTGCCTGGAAGACAAACAGGATCGTGACTAGGGTGAAATGAGTAAAGCATTTGCCTTGGGCACAAAACTTAAATGAATGGCAAAAAACCTCAGAATAACACTTTAAATGTTTTTAAAAAATCAAAATAAATGCAAAAAGTCCACAGTAAACAAAACAGCAAAAATTTTAATAGTGACAGGATCCAATGGTGCATTTGTACAATTTTGCCTCACTTGCCCCACCTTAATCCCAGGCCTGTTGGCTGTAGTTTTTCAATTTGATTTTTTAAAAATATTGTGTTAAATATTGTTTATCTTCATTACTAAGCTTTCTGGTTCCCTTATATTTTGTACCCAAGGGAAGTGTTTTACTCGCCTCGCGCAGTCTCAACCCTGAAAGTTAGACACTTGAACTGAGTTTAAAAGTAAACCAGGTGAAAAACAAGGGAAGGGCATTCTAGGAAGAGGCACAGCATGAATGAAGGCGTGGAAGGACACAGCCAGGGGTGTACATGGCAAAGTACACCCTACGGTGTCTAACAAGACAGAGTTGTAAATGCTTGGCTTTTGTTAAGTAGTGGGAGTTTTTCTCTCTTCTGGGAAATTGAGGATGCCATGTATCTTTGCTCATACTCCTGTCAAGCCTGAGTGAACTGAAATCAACTGTAAATTGTAAAAATAGTGACCCTGTGAAATTGCTTTGATAACTAACAAGCCATTGGGTGGCCAGTTCTTTGAGGATGCCTCTCTCTCCTCCAAAAGCAAGGCTAAGGTAGACCACCTCAGTTTGTTCATTTCCTAAGCTATGGTCATGGATGGTACTTAATAATTACCAACAGGTTTTGCCTTGGGAGGAGAGAGGGAGGCTTTTCAGTTTTGTGGTAGACCAGTTGGATTAATGACATTGATTCTCCATCTCTCCCTGAATCCCAGCTGCTGGGATCTTGCAGCTCTTCCCATCAGTAGGTGGGGTCTATTTCCCTGCTCCTGAGTCTAGTTTGGCCATGTGAGCAAACACCATGCACAAGCAGAGGTTTGAAGTTCTTGCACAAGTGGGCTTGCTCTGCTCTTTTCTTTGGCCAATGCCATGAGAAGAACGTACTCAAGCTACCTGGCCAGAGGATGAAACATGCAGAGCAGAGCTGAGGTGTCTCAGTCATCCCAGCAAGGCCATCCCACTTTAATCAAGAGTCAGACACCCACATCAGATCAGCCAAGCTAACAAAGCCCAGCCCAGATCAGCCCAACCCCATGAACTTAAGACCCAAATAGATATTGATTATAGTAGGTCACTGAGGTAGATTTCTTAGACTTCAGGTATTGTTAACTATCCCATATCCTTTCCTTGAAACTTCTAAATTTGCTGCTACTTGGAAGCCATTTATATATATATATTCAACTTGTTGTATTTACAAATTGATTCAACTATAATGAAGAACCCAAATAATAATGGCTTGAATAAGAGAGAAGTTTATTTCTCTCTCAAGGTCAAGAAATCTTTGGGGAAGCAAGACAGAGTTAGTATGCATTTGACAGTGTTAGAGATCCAGGCTCTTTCTATATTGTTGCTCAACCCATGTGAGGCTTCCATGTCTAGTTTACCTCATGGTTCAAAATGGCTTCTGGAGCTCCAGCTATTGCATCAATATTCCAGCCATCAAGAAAGGTAGGAGGGTGAGCTCATTTCTTCTCTTTAAGGACAATTCCTAGAATTTACATATACTACCATATTTTTACCCCATTTATAGCCCAATATAATCACCAGTAGTAACATGGCCATGTTCATCTTCTAGGACAGATAGCGTATATTATTTGACTCTTCTCCTCTCTGAGGTAACATGTGCTCAGATAAAAATCAGAGTTAATTTATTAAGCAAAAGAAGGAGAGCCAGCAGTCTTTTCTACATAGTATGTCATTTTATTCATAATAATAATAATTATTCAATCAAATTTCCCTTCAACAAATAGAAATGGCTGCAGAGGGGAGTCAGACACCCAAGGCTAGAAGGCAAGACACCCAAATTATAGTCTCAGTTCTATGCTGAATTGTGTGACCTTGGAAAAGACTCTGAATTTCTGTGGGCTTGTATTAATCCATCTAAAATTGAAACCTGGTATGACCTGAGATCCCTAAGGATACTTCCAGCCATTTCCAGCTTGGGGTTTTTACACTCACTGCACTCTTTTCCCAGTGCTTGTGGACGGCTGAGTTCCTTTCATTGTTCAGGCCGGAACACAAGTCACTTCCTCAGCTAGGCCTGCCTCTAACATGGGTCCCCCACGTACCTCACAGTCCAGCCTTTTCCCATCATAGTGCTTGTGAGCGTGCACTGCCGGTGTTTACTGGCATGCTCGTTTATTAAATGACTGTCGTGTGACTGTGAGCTCCTCGAGGGCAAGCATCTAATCACCC
The DNA here is from genome assembly GCF_055505025.1 of Bos grunniens. Taxonomy (NCBI): domain Eukaryota; kingdom Metazoa; phylum Chordata; class Mammalia; order Artiodactyla; family Bovidae; genus Bos; species Bos grunniens. The sequence goes on from NC_141182.1 coordinate 18,103,837, forward strand.
ATCCATCCCTTTATCCCTAGCACCTTGTGCGATGCCTGGCACACAAGAGCAGATCCGTAAGTGTCTGCTGGATGAATGAATGAAAAAAGTCTTGGTCCATTTACTGAACACTTGTAAGTGCAGATCCCACTTCTAAGAATGTACATTTTAGAAGGGAATAAAAAAAACAAGCAGAAAGTTCAATATTAAATATACTGTGAGTTTAGAAGGAACACTCCATGACTGGGGCAACTTGAGAAGATTCTTCCTATGGTGGCTTCTCCACTGAGACCAAAACCCTTATTCACCTGCTTCCAGAAGCTCTAGGCAGGTACCTAATAGCAAGGATCAGTGGTCCCGGGGTCCTGGTCCATTTCTCAGCCTGTGCTAAATTTCTCCAGCTCATAGAGCCACTAGACTGATGATTTGCACATGTAAACCCAGCACCAGTGAAGTCAGGCCTCCAGTCACCCCACCTGTTCTCCACTGTCACGCCCTACTCCTGCACCCAAACTGCTCGCGGCTGATTCCTCACACCCTCTGCTGAAAGGGGTCCCTCCAGTGTGAGCTTCTCGAAGGCAAGCATCACATCACCCATCCATCCCTTTATCCCTAGCACCTTGTGTTGGGCTTCATTGTCCTCCTAACAGTAACCGTGCCACTTCCAGGTCTTTCTCTGTGCTCAGCCCTTCTTTGCTGTAGCACCCTTTCCTATGAGCCTCCCAATGACTCTCCCAGATCCCGCAGAGCTGAGAGGTAAGGTGGTTCATTCTAGCTTTAAATCATTTGACTAGAAGAAAGTAGGGGAGGGTGGGGGCCAAAGCACAGGTTTAGAGCCCTGCACTACCCCCACCCCACACTGCCCAGTGGTGACAAATACCAGTCCCAGCAAGGACCGCCCCATTCCCCCTACCAGCCCCTGCCCCGCACAAAGTCACGAGGGGTTCTCTCAGCCGAAGCAGCGGGGGCAGAGCCAACCCAAGAACAATGGGGCCAGGGTGAGGGGGGAGTCGGTGGGGTTCCCTGGCTGCCTTGTCATCGCCATAAACCTCATTACCTCGCGGTCCCCTAGGCTGCCTCTCTCCTTACCCAAGGCATCCTCTGGCTTCGCTGCTGATTCCCACACGGCGTGAAAAGCTCTTAAACCCCCCGCTGTAGTTTTAATGGGGGCAGTGACTAATTTAGCCCTACGCCACCAACCGTCAAATCAAATCTTGTATTGGTACTTACTGAAGACTCACCTGGGTTCCATGGGGTTCGGGATAAATCCAGACTTGGGAGGGCCCAGAGACAGTGATCTGGCAAGCCCCGAGGACACGCTGATCATGCCCACAGTCACATCATTGTCCAAAAGGCAGGTTTGGCTAGGGGCTCAGGGAAGCCTACCCCAGCCCCAGGCTGTGGCCGGCCACACTTTGGGGAATACTGATGCCTACCGTGAGGTCTCCCCCTAAAATGGTCAAGTTTCCAGATGACTGAAAACTAGAGTTCACCACGTTTGGCTTCCAGGAAGTAGAAGCCCTGAAATCAAAAAGCTGCTGCTCCATTCTGTCCAATACTGGCAGAAGCCCAATCAATCTGAGATTCTCAGGCGTACAATACCTCTAGAAAAACTAACAGCTCCACTCATGTCAGACATTACATGTGGTGACAACAAGCGGAACTCTTACAGAAGCCCCTCAATATGGGAGTCAGAAGATGCTGGGTATAATGGCTCCAAATTCCATGCCATGACTTAGTATTCATTATAATTAGGTGCAATCTGTCTGCCTGTTTCATTTCTGCTCTGCAGAGGGTAATAACCGATTTTCCTGCCCCTTGTGAAAAGTTAACAAGGAAGGGCTTCCCCGTGCAGGTTCCGAAGCCCTGGCTCTGATTGACAAGTTGGCTGAGCACCAGCATGATGGAGGCATGGGAGGACAGGCTTGTGGGAAGCTAAGGCTGCTGCGAGCCCTAGGGTGCCAGCAAGACCAAGAGGAAGTGAGGCAAGCAAGGCACCTAAGGGTGCAAAGTGTCAGGAGACACCCATTGTCCGGGCCCCTGAGAGCAGGCCCCCCTGAGATTTTTGCATCCTAGGTACTTCACTTGTCCCAGTAGAGTCCGGCTCCAGCCACTGGTAGCACCTTCCACATCCCACAGACCTCTGTGATTGGAAAACTGCTGCTCCTACTTGGAGCTTGCCTGGAGTCCTGGCTAGGTAAGGATGCACGTAACCAGCTGCATCCAGCATTGAGGAAAGCCAGACCCAAGGGGCAGCGATGAACGTGAGCCACCCTACTAACATACTCAGCTTAGCCACTCACTTATCCTTGGGCATCAGTTTCCCCACACATAAATGAGATGACCAGGGCAGTCAAAGGTGTTTCCTGCTCTGACTTCGGTGCCCCCTACTAGCTCATCTGGTCTGTGTGCATTAGGTTGCTACGCTTCTTCCTTCTCAAGAGGAGCTGGGTCTAATGTGTGCAGGTTGGGTTCTATCTCTAGGTCGGGAAGATCCCCTGGAGAAGGAAATGGCAACTCACTCCAGTATTCTTGCCTGGGCAGTGGAGCCATGACAGGCAACAGCTCATGGGGTTGCAAAGACTTGGACATGACTTAGTGACTGAGTCCAAGCACACTCCATGAGCATGTGTGATCCACAGGAACGTACCCTGTAGGTGACGACAGCCCCCACACAGCCCTGGGCTGGGGAGGAGAGAACCAGGCAGGCGGATGCTAATCGCATGGATTCCCTTTATTGAACTGTACTAGTTACTGCAGTCAGATTAAGTCACATTTAAAAGCAGACCATCCAGTTGCACTGAAACCGATTATATTCATTACATAGTTTTAATCACTGTCCGGTGAACTGGCAAATCCAATCAAAGCATTAGTCTTTAATTAAAAAAATTAAAAGGAAATATTCAGACAATAGCCAAGCAATCACATCACGATGCACAATTACCTAGAATTGCAATTAAAAAGTAGTTAACAGAAGGGGGGGAAAGAAAAACAAGAAAGAAAAATAAGAAGCGAAGAAAAAAAATCACACTAATCCTTTTTTTAAAAAAAAAAAACTATCAATATAATACATGAAGGAACAAAGGACAATCGCTTCCAAAAGCGGGTTTCTCTAACTCTAGAAATGTAGTCTGCGGCGGAAACTCTAAAAGCACACTAGCTGTAGCAGGACAATAAAAAATACTGAGCATGGAATACTTTTAATCTCTGCCATTAATATTCATTTCCAGCTGCTTATAATAGCAGCGCCTCATGGCCAAATCATTAGAGTTTTACATCTGGGTTGCAAATGACACTTTGATTGGATGTAATGTTCAAATGGCCCTCCCCACGGCGTCTCCGGCAAGCCTTCTGCGGAGAGGAGTCCTGTCGAGCGGTCCCTCACTGTGCATGCTGGCTCATCGTGTGGTTCTGCAAAGGCGAAGAAAGGAGACACGCATGAAGGCAGAAGAATGGAGAGCATGCCCGTCCCCTCCCACTCGGTGCATTTAAGCCGAGAGCCACAGAAAAGCATTTCGATTATGACAAAACAAAATGCAAGAACGAAAAAGTGCTCTGGCGACGCAGCAGCCAAGACGCCAAGTTGATTCGGGGCTTGGGGATGGGTTCCTGTTGCTGCCAACCTGGGCTCCCTGTGAATTTTTGTTTTTAGACCATTCAGGTCTTACCACGGGGACTGGCTATCTGGAGGGAGAGGGGAAAGGCTGCGCAGGCAGGGGTTATTGAAAACATCCCTGTTCACCTCTCCATCTCCCTTTTGCTCTAATGATCAGGAGGAAATTATATCCGATCGCCTGCAGGCTTCCCCCAGATCCCCTCCACGGTCCTTCCGGGGAGATGCTCGGAGCCTGGTGGAGGGATACAGCATGTGTGCCATGCAGCTCTTCAGCCAAGAAACGCCAGAGCGGCGCCGATGCGCTCAGACAGTGGGCGGCCGCAGTGCCTATGGCGGAGGCAGGGGCCAGGTCACCCCCCACCCACGCCGGGAGGGCCCGGGGGAGGGAGCCTGCCTGTGCCGTCATATGACAGTGCTCTGGCCAGAAGGACCTTGTGTACAGTTCGAATCTGCCTGGGAATAGAGGGCCTGGGTGGAACCCTCTGGCTAAACGCTTCCGTCTCTCCATGGCCCAAGTCAGCTCTTCCCTCATGCCAGCCAGAGCAGAAAGGCAGTGTAGGTGTTTCCCCAGGAGCCAGTGGCCTGGGGCTGGGGTTGGCGTTTGGCCTCTTAAGAGCCTATCTTTTTATTTCTTTTTCAGTGGTCTGTATTCCAAATCCAGACCAATCTCATCAAAGCCTCAGGTGGTATTCAATCTCATGGCACCTGGAGAAAGGAAGCGGAATCCACCCAGGCCAGAGAAGCCCCGCCGTGGGGAGCAGCACAGGACCCCCGTACAGAAGCAGCTCCCCAAGAATGGACTGCCTCCGCAGACCTGGGCGCCCCTCCAGCGCAGCGACTCCTCCAGGGTTGGGAGCCGCTCCTGCAGTTCTGCCGATGACCACCAGGGGTCAGGCGCGGCTCTGCATCTCTCTCCTGGGCTCCAGGACTGGACTGCGAGGGCGACCACAGGATGCCCGCAGCTTCGCGGGGAGGCCTGGGGCCACCCCCGCTCCCCAGCCCAGGGCCCCTGCGGCAGCCGCTTCCCACGGCGGGCATGGCTGCTGTCTCCTTGGTGATGTCGCCAACCCCTCCGGCAATCGCACGGCCCGGGAGAGGCAGCACCCTGGCCGGGAGAGGCAGCGCCCCGACCACACACGGCAGATGCTTGCTGACTCCAGCAGCTCGGAGCTACCAAGCCCTGCTGCCTCCTTCCTTGTGCTCCGGGGCACAGGCCACATGGCCGGACTCTGACCAGCACAGGTGCTCTGTGTGGTTGAAGGCACACCTCTTTCAGTCCCCACTGCGGGCTTACAAGGTAGGACATGGTAAAAAGGATACTGAAGCTCAGACAGGCTAAAATACACCCAGCCAGGAAGCAGGAGGGGGTGGCAACGGATCCAAGAGAGCCAGGAGCTTGAGCGAGATGGCAGGGTTCCCACAGCACCTTACCTCCCCATGGGCACCCAGTCTGTGGATCATCCAAACTCCTTTCCAGACACGAGCAACAACTCTGCCATCCTGGCCTGGCACCTCGGTGGGGGTGTCAGGGACCCAGAGGCGCAAGGCAGGTTGTCTGAGGCCACAGATGGGATGCGGCGGTTTCCATGGGAACGCCCACCCTCCAGCCGAGGCACCTCTCCCTGCACTTGTGCAGGGATAGGCAGCCGGTCCTGCAGGGAGCGGAGCCCACCCTACATCAAACCATCCTCCCAGCTCCCGGGCCTTTGCTCACTCAGTTCCCACCCCTTCTCTCCTCCCAACCATGCTCTCTTGAAGTCCTCTGCTTCCCCTCCCAGGAGCCACTCAAGGCATCTCCAGCCCACCTCCTACACGTGCAAGTGCCTCCCAGGTGCCAGGCTGGCTGCCTCTGCTGAGCGGCAGACGGTGGGGGGGGGGATGGCATCATCTCCTCTCTCAGTCCCACCGAGTTTGGCCCAGGGCTGCTCACTGTGCTGATCGGACCCCTGGGCCCACCACGTCCAGCAGCGGTGTCACAGGTGCAGCTTCCAGCAAAGAACAATGTGGTGGTTTCACTCTCCCACCCTGCCAACAGCCAGTCAGTTAACAGTGCCCTGTTGCCCGGGCTCCCTGGGTGCGGTCAGGTCCTTCTTGATTTGCACGGGGTTGTGGGGGGAGGGGGGTATTAAGAAGGTAAACATGTATAGCTCTGACTTTGTTCTCAAATTTTGATTCTGAGGGTCTGATACCAAGTAGACACAGTAAATATTTTTGCATCAGTGGAAGGATAAATAAATGAAGGTGTGTACAGGAAGGATGCATGGTAAGGGGAGAGGACAGTCCAAAGCGGGGGCACAGCATAGAGGAAGGTATGGAGGCTGGAATAAGCCCGACCAGTGCAGGCACCAGTGGGGTGATCCCAGCACAGAGGTCACAGAGGACTGCCGGGAGCCCTGAATGCCCTTGAACATGGACTCTGTTTCATAAGCAGCAGAAAACCAGATGATGTCTGATCTTCACAGACTCCTCAGGGCTACCCAGCAGCAACAAGGGAAAAGGCAGTGTCCGGGGCTCTCTGGATAATGAAGCAGCCTCTTGCCAAGATGCCAAGGGCAGGGCCTGTGTGACCCACGTGGTCCACAGCAGCTCAGCCAGGTACAGAAATCCTGGAGGGGGGAACCTACGCCTAGGACCGCTGATGAGGACGGTTCAGGAACAAATGCCATTTCTCAGGCGAAAACAACAGTAGCTTTCTCTCTTAAGGAGCAGGAGCTGGTGGCTTTTCGGTTAGACTCAAGGAAGAACTTCCTCAAAGAGGGTCCTGAGACAGTGGGGTGAAACTTCCTTTCCTGAAGTTCTCCAGGAACAAAAAGCCCAGGACGTCCCAGCAGATGGAAATGTTGAAACTCAATGCAGGGACGGGGCCAGGCACCAGAATTCATTCAGCACTGAGCTGTGAAGCGCCTGCTGGAGGCTCTGCCCTGGGACGGGCATAGGGGAGGGAGAGGATGACTCCAGCTCGGCTCAGCCCGCAATCCTGACTGTGGAAGCGGGGATGTGCCAAGAGACACCCAGACTTGGGTGCAGTATGATAGCTCTGATGCAGCCGGGTCAAGGCCGCCCAGTAATTATGGGGGTGGGGGTGCTGAGAAGCCCACATGCCAGGACAAGCCGGCACCAGCTCCTCCTCAGGAAGGGCAGAGGGGTGGCGGGGACCGTCCCCAGGACTCACCAACCACTAACGCACCTGTGCGCTGAGCAGCTCCGCCGACGGCACAGTTCAATAACCCTAAAAAGCCGGGCTGCTTACCCCCACGGCTTGGAGCTGCGGTCGGTTCCAGGGATGGGGGAGCTTCATCAAGTCTTCTTAGAGTTCCTTGCACCCGGCATGGTTCTCACAAGGGCATTTTAGCTTAATGTCTATTTCTCTGTTTATGCCTGTGCTATATTTAGCCCCTTCCGAGAAGCAAGAAAATCGTTTTTTAAAGATGCTACCGAACCGCAGAAGAACACTTTCCCGGCCTCATAAAGGCCGGGGCGAGGGCGGGGGTGGCAGCCGGCAAGGACGGGGAAGGCGCCGAGAGACGGGGGGGTCTGGCATCCACACGGGCCTCGGTGCCTGCCAGGGAGACGCAGGTGTGGGCCGAGGAGCAGGTGAGAAAAATAAAACGGGAGAACGGGAGGGAGGTGGTGGGTGGCCCTGGTTTGCAGCGGAGATCCATCCGCTCTGTGCGGCTCTGGTGCCGGAGGTTTCTGGAAAGGCCGGTGCCGGCCGCCTCTGCCTGGTGCCCAGAGCCGTCAGCTCCCTGGGATAGAAGCGAGAGAGGGGCCGGTCGGGCCCCGGCTGGGGTCCTGGTGAACCCTGTGTCTGTGGAAGTCATCCCCAGAGGACTGTGGCCGCGGAGGATCCCTCGGTCACACCCTCACATTCATTTACATAGTTATTCTTTCTTTCAACAAACCTTTTTACTAAATACCCTGCTAGGTGAGAGCCGCCTTGTTTGTCACTAGGAAGTCGGCAGTAAAATAACCCGGATCCAGGGCCCAAGCCAGGGTATGGTCTGGGTAGTGAGGGAGCATCAGAATCATGGAGTCTGTGGCTGGACCGTCCTCCCAGAAGCGCAGACACACACTGGCACACGCCAGGTGGGGTCCTGTTCTGGCTTCATTGTTCCAGGAGGCATCCCTGGCTCAACAGGGCCCCACAATAGGCATGCGTACGAATCATGTGCACACACACATATGCACATGCAGACACACACACACACACACTGGTGTGTCCCTTCCTGGTCAGGATTTCTTCTCCAGGTTGTGGTTCTGTTTTCTGTCCCTTGGTCTGAGACCCTGCTTGGTGTCCCTTTGATGCCCACCCACCGCAGAGTCAAGTAGAAAAGACCAGCGATGCTTAAACATGCTGGGTGCCTGGTGGCATGGAAAACTCTGCCTGCGAGGCAATAAGAGACTGCTCTGCACCCCCTGAGATGCACGGGCGTGGGCTGGAGAGGATTTCTCCGCACTGCTGGTCATTATGGGCTGCCCCTCCTGTGCTCCCGCCACGCTGATGACAAAGCATCTCTAAAGTCCTGGCACCTCGCCTGGTCCTTCGCACGTGCCCCATTCGTGCTAGCCCCTGCTTAGGGGGATGGCAAGGCAGGCGGCGAGCCCTTATGGGCTGAGAGGTGCTGGCTCCTCGGTTTGAATCCTGGTTCTGCCACTTACTAGCCACGTGACGTTGACCTCTGGGGGACTTGGGGTGGAGGGAGCAGCAATAACCGAGCCCACATCCTAAGATGCCCTGAGGCCTCAGGAGATAGTTTAAGTGTAGTTATTGCAGACTGGCTAAGAGGACGTGCTCCATACACCCCATAGACGGTGTTCATGATGCTCTGGGAGTGTCATGAGATCTGGGAGCAAGGGGCCGTTTGCTCCTGCTGGTACCCCCATGGCACCAAGAGGGCTGGCGAGATCTCAGGACCACTCCGGAGAAGGCAGCACCTTGGACAGTCCTATCCCTGGAGCAGCAGGGTCTGATAAAGGCCCTCTCTTCATGGCCCCCTCCCCGCAGCCCCCTGGCTACAACTTCTGCACCCACAAGCCACTGCTTTCCCTCCCGCCAGGGAACAGTCGGATGTCTGGTGAGGTGGGGAACCTCACAGAGACTTTGTAAGGAAGGGAGGAGGCGTGTCCTCTTCCGGTCATTCACGCACCCCTTCCAACAGTTGTTCACAGAGGCCCTGGACACACAGAGTTGGGGGAGCCCCAGCCTCTTCCTTGAGGAGCTCACAGCTCCACAGTGTGGCAGGGGCCTGAACTCAAAGAGCCTCACTCCCAAAGTGCACAGCAGAAGTCCCAGGGCTTAGCCTCACATCCCCATGGCAGATGTAAGGGTGCAGGGACACAGCCCCGCACCCAAGAACATCCCACCTGCCCACTCACCCAGCCCCACCTGCAGATCACAGCTGGCCTCACCTTGACCACATCACTTGCCTCTGGTTGGGGAAGAGGCTGTGGTCCGTCCCCTTTCTCCCCACCGCTGGGCCAGTCCCTGGTGGCTTCCGACCCAGTAGCTCTCACAAGGCTGGCTTTACAAAGAGCAGACTTCAGGAGCGGGGATCAAGTCCAAGAACCTGCCTTAGCCACGGGAAAATTCGTTTCCAGGAAAAAGGTAGATCCTTCGGGCTAATGCTGCAGGCCTGTTCAGGCTAAGAGAGGTTCTGGTATTGGTTCATTTAGCAAACATGGAGCCTTGCCGTGTGCAGTGGACAGAGACAGAGGAGAGACAGAGTGAGGCATATTCTGGCCTTCTACCAGCTCATGGCTGAAGGATGGAGAGCTGATTTCTGATTGGGAGGAGTTTAACGAGAAAGCTGGCCTCCAAGCTGCCCTTTTGAGGATTGCTTAGGTTAGGATTTGCATTAGTGCGAGCGCGTGTGCGCGTGTGTGTGCGTGTGTGGGCACGTGCTCACTTTCCAGGGAGATGGGACCACTCAGACAAAGGCTGATGGTGTGAAGGATCCTGACAACAATCACAGCTAAGCCTCACGGCAACCCCGGGGACTAAGTACTCTCTATCCCTATTTCACAGATGAGAAAACTGAGGCACAGCATGGAGGTCCCACAGCTGGTAATGGCGGTGCGGGGGCTGCACCCGTGCAGTCTGTATGCAGAGCCCACTCTTCAGCAGAGCCCTCGTCTGTCTGCAAAATGTGAAAAGTGCAGCATATGTTGGGGGAACAATGAATAATTCAGCTTGGCAGAAGCACAGGGCATGTGCCATGGAGACAAGCCTGGAAAGGAAGGCGGGGGCCTTATTGATGAGGTTCCTTGATGCCAGACGAGGCAGCTTGCCCTTAAATCTGGGCCATGGGGAGCCATCGAAGGTATTTGAGCTGTGGAGTTACACGAGAGTCAAGGAACAGGGAGCTGCACACACCTCCAGCCAGAAGGGTCCTCCGGTAGGACCTTCGTGCTCTCATCTCCCTCGGCTCTTCCCGTAACACCCCCTCCCGGCCCCTGGTACCCGCACGTATCTTTCCCTTCGGGGAGGGTTCAGGCGCAGGCAGCCCGCCTCCCTCTCCGCTGCGCATCACCTGGGCAGCCCCTCTCTGCTAGTGAGCACTTATTTTTAGAAGCGTTTGACAATCGTCCAAGGGTCTAAGACGAACAGATGGCCTGTCTTAAAGGCTCGTATGTTCGCTAGTTTGCACTTCTGACAAACGGTAAGCGCACTCGAGAGCACGCCATAAACAGAGCTGAATGAATACTCAGAACACAATTTAGCTAATGCACGTCATGAAAATTAGGAGTGAGTGATGGCCGAGGTTCCCTCTAAATGCCTGCCCGGTGACGCAGTCGCTCTCCTGGGGGCCCCAGCTCTGACGTGTCTGCGCCCCACTTCCCCCGCTCCCGGCCCACCTTTCTGGCTGACAGCTGCCCGTCTGCACAGAGGGCGTGGAGAGGTTTGCTGGTGTGGAAGGGACACCATTCAGCATCAGGAGGGTCCAGAGTGAAGCTGGTGACCCGCCAGTCTAAGACAAAGCCCGAGATGTCCTACAAGGCCCAGGCAGCCCCTCCGTGCGTGGGGACGTGTGTGGGGCTTCCCTGGCCCTGCCTCCCAGACAGCCAGACGGGCTGTCGTCTGCCACTCCGGAACAGCGGGAAGTGAGCGTCGCACCCGTTTAGCTGGGGAAGTCTGTCTCTCATGTGACTGCCTCAATTCATCCAGATCTCCTGGCATGGAGGGGGATTCCAGCTTCCGGGGAACAGTGGGGTTAGCTTTCCGGGGAGGGGAGTCTGCCACTTTCTGGCAGAACCCCGAACAGGAGCAGTTTTGCGGACCTCAAGTCACCTGGGGGCATGTGAGAAAGAGCCTTTGACCTTTGCTGCTGCTCGTATCCCCAAAGGAGCTGAACGTCTACTTTCTTTCATCCTCTCCACTGCTCTAAGGACCTCAGGTGGGCAAGAGAGCACCCCCTCTAAACCTCTCTCTCCAGCACCCAGGACCCAAGAGCCCGAAGCAGGGAGCGTGACCAACAACCAGTCCCAGGAGCGGGAAAAATATCTTCGAGTGAAAATGTGGGAGAAAATGTTGTTGTGAAAAAGAAGAAGAAGAAAAAAAAAAGCCCAATGAACTCCCAAGGGGTCAGGTTCTATACGGCTGTGCTTTGGAAATAAAACCCACTGGAGAATAGATTATTAGGAGGGAACTGAAGCCTTCTATTAGGAACTCAGCCCGTAAACAGGCTCCCATTCAGAGTCACCCAACAAAACAAGGGAGCTAATAATACCTGCCCAGAGGGCCCGCAGGCTCCGGGGAGCTGCACTTCAGCATGCAAATGGGCCCAGCTGGTCTGTTTGTGAGCACAGAATCACAGGCAAGCCACTAGACTTTTACCAAGCAGCTGTGCAAGGGAAAACGAGGGTTTATGGCCGTGTCATGGGCAGAGGAAGGTGAAATCTCTCCAGGGCTGTTTACCAATCCGCCTCTCCTCGGCGACAAGCCTGACCCCCCGAGTCCGGAGTTAATGTGGCTGCCACTCTTGCTGCTTCTCGAAAGGGAGGTGGGGTCCCTCGGGGGCCGGGTACCCAGCACACTCTGGGACCAAGGGCCGAGAACCGAGGGTTTCGGCCATAACACGCCAGGTGGCCACGACTTCCCTGCGTGTGGACTTGGGCCCCTCCCAGGTGGGGACACTACGCTGGCCTGACCCTGGTCACCGGGAAGTCCACGCTAAACACAGCCAAGCGCCTGCTTGGAACGAGCTCCTGGGGTTCATCTCAAATACGAATGAGGCACAGCCCCCTGCCTGCAAAGAGTCTGAGTCGGGTGTCTGAACGATAGGATTGCGCCCGGCTGGAGCAAGGCGGGAATCGGGTCACACAGGCCACCAGAGTGGGAGGAGAGGCGTAGGCAGCAGCGCTGACGCTCCGTTAAAAATGGCACTGGGGGGCTTCCCTGGTGGCCCAGCGGTTAAGAATCCGCCTTGCAGTGCCGGGGTTGAGGGTTCGATCTCTGGTGGGGGAAGTAAGATCCCACATGCCTTGGGGCAACTAAGCCCGCGCCTCGCAACTACTGAGCCTGTGCACCCAAACTGGAGAGCCCGCCTGACACAACGAGGAGCCCCGTGCAGCAACTAAGAACCAAGGCAGCCAGATAAAGAAAAGAAAACATATATATAAAAAAAAAGGTGTGTGAAGAGTGGGCTCCCAAGACCACGAGAGGGAAGGGTGTTCTCCTCCTCCCCGAGAGCACGTCTGCTGGTCTTAGTGATGGTCAAAGAAGACCACACACCACGCACACGGAACACCCTATTAGTGGGCTCCAAGCTCACAGTTAGATCTTCCCTGTAGCTCAGAAGGTAAAGAATCTGCCTACAATGCAGGAGACCTGGGTTCAATCCCTGGGTCAGGAAGATCCTTTGGAGAAGGGAATGGCAATCCAGTATGCTTGCCTGCAGAATCCCATGGACAGAGGAGCCTGGCGGGCTACAGTTTGTGGGGTCGCAAAGAGTTAGACAGGACTGAGCGACTAACACTGCTACTGCTAAACTCACAGTGAGGGTTAATAAACTGAAACACAGAGGCTGATGTTGGGGAGACATGGCTGTGTGGTAGGGCTCCCTGACCATGCACAGCCACGCCTGGACGGGACCGCAGCCTGCTGCTCAGGGTGCTGTGAGGTCCACCAGCAAGCCGGCCAGGTGCAAAGCTGTAAGGCACGGCGAGCACTGTGCCCTCCCAGCAACCCCAGCCTCACCGGAAAGAGCCAGCCCTCGTGGGCTCCGGGCAATTGCGGTCCTGTGGGAATGCAGGCCCAGTGTGGCCAGCATGTCTGGTTCTGCAGGAAAAACTGAAAAATGGGAGATTTTTAAAAAATATATACAAAACATCTCAATGTGTAAAGCATGATCACCCAATGAAAACATGTCTGCAGGTCACATCTGGCCCCCAGGGCTGCCAGCTTGAGGCTGCTGGTATTCTGAGAGGCCCTCCAGACACCTGAGGTGTCTCCCGGTACACAGAGTGGCTGATGCCCAGGGCAGTGGGGAGGGCAGGCAGTGCTATTAGGTGGCACGTGGCCCATCATTAGGATGGAGGACAGAAGAGGAAGCTCTGCTGAGGCTGGCACAGTCCCCCAGGTCCTGGGTACCGCTGCTACATGGGTGCCTTCCAGGGGCGCAGCCTGAGGGTTTCCAGGTATGCCAGGTGGGAGCAAGTCTGGGAAACCCGCCTTCCCTAGGGTCACATTTTGAAGTGCTAAAATGTCCGTCTTTCCAGGCAGCCCCTCCCTCAAGCACTCTGAGAGAAGAGCACCAGTTTGCCATGGCGTTCAAGAGTCTTGACGATAATCCCCCTCGTACCTCCCTTTCTTCTAAAGAAGTTGAGAATCATCCCAGCCATCACCCACTGTGCCTCATGGGGAAGGAGAGGGCCAGGCATCATGGGGGGACTGCCCTTGGGGGCACTTATGAGCTCAGTATGGTATGATGGGCTCCTCTGCCCACCCCCAAACACACACACTCATGGATGCCCTGCAGTCACACATCCAGGGAGAGGGGAAGTGGGAGATCTCTGCACGATCCCCCACTGGGTTCCAAACACACACACACAGGTACCCCCAAATGAAATGCACACAGATACACACGTGTGTGCATGCATGCTGTCACTTCAGTCGTGTCTGACTCTTTGCGACCCTGTGGACTACAGCCCACCAGGCTCCTCTGTCCATGGGATTTTCCAGGCAAGAATACTGGAGTGGGTTTCCATGTCCTCCTCCAGGGGATCTTCCCGACCCAGGGATCAAGCCCACATCTCCTGTGTCTCCTACACTGCAGGCAGAGTCTTCACCGCTGAGCCATCAGGAAAGCCCAGATACACACACTCATGGACAGCCACACACACACAGTCTCACAGGCACACCACAGTCACACACAGTCATGAACACCACCCAATCCCAGTGTGCTGGTGTGAACACACACACACACACACACACACACACACACAGACATTACACTGACAACATGCTGAAAATGGTTCAGGGTCGGTTATTGTTATTTTGGTTTTTTGTCTCCTCACATAGGTGGCTCAGATGGTAAAGAATCTGCCTGCAATGCAGGAGACTCGGCTTCAATCCCTGGGTTGGGAAGATCCCCTGGAGAAGGGAATGGCAACCCACTGCAGTATTCTTGCCTGGAGAATCCCATGGACAGAGGGGTAGCAGAGTCGGCCGTGGCCGAAGCGATTAACACATAGCGCAGCTGACCCGCCCTGACTCACACCACTTCGGGGACACACCTGTCAGCCCCCACTTGCCAGTGGCCCTGGTTTCCACTCTGGCTCCCTCTTCATGGCAGTGGGATGCTGGGAGAATAAAGAGCTGTGAGAGGCACGTCCCAAATTCTCTCTTCCGGGGAGCAGGGAGGCGAGATCTCTGCTTAACTCCCAGTGGGTTCCAACCACACCCAGAAGAAATCCAGGCCCTGGACCCCAGGCCTGACAGTCCTACAAGGTCTGGCGCCTGCTGGCCCTGAAGCCTCAACTGCCTTCTCCCAGCTCCCCAAGCAGGCCAAGCTCTTTCCCTGCTCAGCCCTCCTGGCAGCCACTCCACGGCCCCGAGGCTCCCTCCTGTCTCCCTAAGCTCCTCTGCCTCTGACTTCTGTGCCCTGGGAAAGCCCTTCCTGCCCACGTGATGAGAGACCCCTGTTTTGGTTCAGCTCTGCACCTGCACAGGTATCCCTCTAGCACTTTCCTCAACCTGCCATGACCAGGCTGCTTCCCTGGCCCTCCCTAGGCTGTGGGCTGCAGGCAGGGACCTTGTCTCTCCCTTCTCTGCTGGGCGGTGTCAGCTCCAAGCCTGTGTTTGCTAAAAATGCAGTAAGAACAGCCAGTGAGAGACGGTAGTGAGGCGAAGCCTCCACTGACAGGGTCAGGGAGAGGAGAAGACGCAAGGCTGCTCCTCTTTCCCGTGTCCCCAGCCCCGCCCAGGGCATGTTATACTTTTCCCTTAGAAGTTGGGGGATCCTTTGAAGACACTGCGCTAAGTGCAACGAGCTGGTCACAGAAGGACAAAGACGGCATGACTCACTTCTATGAGGTTCCGAGAGACAGGAAGGAGGATGGTGGTTTCCAGGGGCTGCAGGAGGACGGAGGGGAGTCACTCACTCACGGGGACACGGTTTCCGTTTGGGGAGATGGAAAAGATCTGTGGATGGTGGTGATAGTTCACAACCACATGAAGGTACTTACTGCCACTGAACTGTCTACCTAAAAACGGGTAAGGACTTTCCTGGTAGTCTGGCGGTAAAGAATCTGCCTGCCGAAGGAGGGGACACAGGTTCGAAACCTGGTCAGGGAAGACCCACATGCCACGGAGCCACTAAGCCCGTGCACCAACTATGAAGCCTGTGCTTTAGAGCCCATGCTCCAGAACAAGAGAGGCCACCGCCATCAGAAGCCCGTGAACAACAGCAAAGAGCAGTCCCCGTTCACCCACAGCAATGAAGACCCCGAACAGCTGGAAAAAAAAAGTGGTTAAAATGATAAATTTTATGTAAGTGTATTTTATGTTGTGTGTTAGTCGCTCAGTTGTGTCCAACTCTTTGCAACCCCATGGACTGTGGCCCACCAGGCTCCTCTGTCCATGGGATTCTCCAAGGAAAAATACTGGAGTGGGTTGCCATCTCCTTCTCCAGGGGATCTTCCCAACCCAGGGATTGAACCCATGTCCCCTGCATTGGCAGGCAGGTTCTTTACCACTAGCGCCACCTGGGAAGCCCCGAGTGTATTTCACCACAATCTTTTCAGAAAATGAGTGGGATCTTATTTTGTAAACAGGCAGATTGGAAGTGTGAGATTTTGCATTCTACAGCTAAGATGCCAGGGCTGATCCTGAGCTGTAACCCTCACCTATTTTGTTCTAGGTTGGAGGCTGGAACTTGCATGGACTGTAGCAGTAGGATGCAGCCTGTAGAGGCCTCAGCTGGAGCTGCAGCATCTAGGCGACACATCACTGGCCAACATAGCTGCAAGACCAAGGCCTTTTCCACCCCCATGGTGCACAGGGGTTCGTCTGCAGTGCCCTATGGCTACCACCAGTGGCCTGGCTCCAGGGGCCAGATCGCAGGACAGAGTACCTTGTGAGACCTGTAGACCTTCATGCCCTGAGCCACACTGCAGACAGGCTTCCCGTGCAGTCACCGCCAAGTCCAAAGGACTGGGGCACTGACAATTTTCAAACCCTGCTGGATGGACGTGTTCCTCTGCTCCTTTAGTGAGGGAGATGGGAAGCCGAGAATGAGGTACGCCTATGGCATACTTTGCCATGTTGGGGGAAAAAGAGTGGGGGAGAATTTTTCCTTGTAATTTTTTTCTGAAATCAATTTGATGAGCAAACTCAGCTCCATAGATAGTCATCATATTTTACAAGCCCAAAAATCAGGACAAATAGCCAACAGTTGGGACAAAATACTTGAAATCAGGACTGTTCTGGAAAATCTAGGTCACACGGTCACTAATTATACAGAACATGTATGTTCAGGTCCCTTAACTAACCCAGTGTTTTCAGGTCTTATAAATGGTATTTTAAAACTTTGATCATATCCATTTCGTCTTTCTTCCAAACTTTGGCTAACAGGAAAACTTTCCTGCATCCTCAAAATTTCTAGAAGATTAACCCCTGCAGAGGGAAAGCTATCCTGGCAGATTATTCTGAGGGTGGTCCTCCTTGGAAAGCATGGCTTATCATCCCCCGCAAATGGTTTCCAGAGCCACATGGCCCAGCCTCTCGCCTACAGACCCCCAGGCTGTAGGGCCAGAAGTTCTGAAGATGGACCTAATTTGCTGTGATGAATTGTGTGCATGCACCAGCGATCAAAACTGCAGCTGAGACCGATTATATTTAATGATCTCAAAGGTTCTTATGAAAACACTTGGGGGTATATCCTCGTCCATTTGGAGAGGATGTCCAGTCTGGCACAAAGCAGAGGGGTAAGGGTGACCTTTACTGACCTAGAAAGGCAGGGCTCCTTGGGATCTGGGCCTGCTGACGAGGTGGATGAACACTGTGGCCCAGCTTGCAAAGCCTCGTCTGCCCTTGTATACACTCAGCTTCCAACCGAACTGTGGGCATATCATCACTGCCCACACACAGTGGCTCTGCTCTTGATCTTGTAGGTCAGCCTTTTGTCTTCCCTTCCACCACCAGAACTTGCTGATTTCCACGAGGCAAACCAAGGACTGTCTAGATCCCCAGTCTGTCCTGTTCCTCTCAACTCATCAGAGGGGTGTGTGTGCGTGTGTGCATGTGTGTGTGTGTCGGGGGGGAACACGCCCAGCTCTAGGGTGAGAGGAGGGATGGAGAGCAGTTAAGCATGGAATTAAGAGCATATGAGAAAGGTGTCATGCTGCTGCTGCTGCTAAGTCACTTCAGTCGTGTCCAACTCTGTGCGACCCCATAGACGGCAGCCCACCAGGCTCCGCCATACCTGGGATTCTCTAGGCAAGAATACTGGAGTGGGTTGCCATTTCCTTCTCCAATGCATGAGAGTGAAAAGTGAAAGTAAAGTTGCTCAGTCGTGTATGACTCTTTGAGACCCCATGGACTGCAGCCTAACAGGCTCCTCCATCCATTGGATTTTCCAGGCAAGAGTACTGGAGTGGGTTGCCATTGCCTTCTCCGAAACGTGTCATGAAAGCTGTGTAATTCCTAGCACTTAGCACTCAGTACTGATGGCTGGCCGGCCGGATGTGCAGCTAGATGGAAGGAGAAATGGATGGTGCATGAGTGGGTGAATGATAAATGCATGGATATATGGATGGATGAATGGACAAATGTGCAGATGAGTGGATGGGAGGAGAAAGAGGAGGGCAGAGACAAATAAGCGGGAAGGAGGGAGAAGGATTGGAGTTCAAACTCTGCTTTAGCCACCTAATATATGGATATGACCCAAGGCAAGTCACTTCACTTAAGCACCTATTTACTCATGTGAAAAATGGGACAAACAGCATCTACCTCATAGCCTTGTTATGAGTTTCAAATTAGGTAATATATAGAAAAGTGCTTACAATATGTGAAATGGTACACAGATGTCTAATATTATCACAGTTACTACTAATCACAAGGGTTTGCCATCGCTGTCAACATCAAAGCATGGATGAGCCCACGTTTTTGAGCTGGCAGCTTCAGAAAGGATGGGGAAACTGAGATGGGCCATAGAGGTGCAGCTACTGACCTGTGTGTCCACATCTGGGTTTAGGAGGGGGCCAGTCACTGAGCTGCAGAGCAGGGAGCCCCACTTGCCTCCCTGTTCAAACACCCAAAGGCAGGTGGGTGGAAGACATCCCCTCTCCCACCTCAGGCCCACTTATCCCAGCTTTATTGCCCTTTCCCAGCCTCAGTTTTCAGGTCTGCAAAATGGTGAGAGTGAAGAATGTTTCAAGTGGTTCCCAGCTGTTGAGGCGCCAATGAGATATTTGCAAACTGTGAAGTGCTGCTCCAGGGCCCCAAACTCAGAGCCCGGGTGGGTAATGAACCAGGTGAGGCTGACCACGTGGGGGGTGGTATTGAACCAGAGCTCACATTCCCGTGTCTAAAGAGGGCAGCTGATTGTTGCCATGCAGGACTGTGGTCCAGGGGCTGTCAGTTCTCATTTGCAGAAAAATCAAGAAATCTAGCAATTTAGTGTGGCAGTAAAGAGACAGAATCTGGGGCCGGTGGCCTCGGTCCAGCACTGACGAGCTCTGTGGCCTTGGAGTTAGTTAACGTCTTGGCGCTTCAGCTCAGTTATCTTAATAATAGAGGCATTGTGAGGATTCAATGTCTCAATGCATAGAAGTGCTAAGAACACTGCCTGGCATGTAATAAGGACTATATTAATGTTAACCACTGTAATTATAGGAAATTTGAATTTTGAAACATAGACAACCCTTTCAGTTCAGTTCAGTCAGTCATGTCTGACTCTTTGTGACCCCATGGACTGCAGCACACCAGGCTTCCCTGTCCATCACCAGCTCCTGGAGTTTACTAAAACTCATGTCCATTGAGTTGGTGATGTCATTCAACCATCTCATCCTCTGTCATTCCCTTCTCCTCCTCTTTCAATCTTTCCCAGCATCTGGGTCTTTTCCAGTGAGTCAGTTCTTTGCATCAGGTGGCCAAAGGATTGGTGTTTCAGCATCAGCATCAGTCCTTCCAATGAATATTCAGGACTGAGTTCCTTTAGGATGGACTGGTTGGATCTCCTTGCAGTCCAAGGGACTCTCAAGAGTCTTCTCCAACACCACAGTTCAAAAGCATCAATTCTTTGGTGCTCAGCTTTCGTTACAGTCCAACTCGCACATCCATACATGACCACTGGAAAAACCGTAGCTTTGACTAGACAGACCTTTGTTGGCAAAGTAATGTCTCTGCTTTTTAATATGCTGCCTAGGCTGGTCATAGCTTTTCTTCCAAGGAGCAAGTGTCTTTTAATTTCATGGTGGCAGTCACCATCTGCAGTGATTTTGGAACCCAAAAAATAAAGTCTGTCACTGTTTCCATTGTTTCTCCATCTATTTCCCATGAAGTGACATGATCTTCGTTTTCTGAATGTTGAGTTTTAAGCTAACTTTTTCACTCTCCTCTTTCACTTTCATCAAGAGGCTCTTTAGTTCTTCTTTACTTTCTGTCATAAGGGTGGTGTCATCTGCATATCTGAGGTTATTGATATTTGTCCCAGAAACCTTGATTCCAGCTTGTGCTTCATCCAGCCTGGCATTTAGCATGATGTACTCTGCATATAAGTCAAATAGGCAGGGTGACAATATACAGCCTTGACATACTCCTTTTCCTATTTGGAACCAGTCTGCTGTTCCATGTTCAGTTCTAACTGTTGCCTCTTGACCTGCATACAGATTTCTCAGGAGGCAGGTAAGGTGGTCTGGTATTCCCATCTCTTTCAGAATTTTCCACAGTTTGTTGTGATCCACATAGTCAAAGGCTTTGGTGTAGTCAATAAAGCAGTAGATCTTTTTCTGGAACTCTCTTGCTTTTTCAATAATCCAGTGGATGTTGGCAATTTGATCTCTGGTTTCTCTGCCTTTTCTAAATCCTGTTTGCACATCTAGAAGTTCACAGTTCATGTACTGTTGAAGCCTGACTTGGAGAATTTGAGCATTACTTTGCTAGCATGTGAGATGAATGCAATTGTGCACTAGTTTGAGCATTCTTTGGCATTGCCTTTCTTTGGGATTGGAATGAAAACTGAGCATTTCCAGTCCTATGGCCACTGCTGAGTTTTCCAAATTTGCTAGCATATTGAGTGCAGCACTTTAACAGCATCATCTTTTAGGTCAACTGGAATTTTATCACCTCCACTAGTTTTGTTCGTGGTGATGCTTTCTAAGGCCCACTTGACTTCACATTCCAGGATCTCTGGCTCTAGGTGAGTGATCACACCGTCTGGTTATCTGGGTCATGAAGATCTTTTTTGTATAGTTCTGTGTATTCTTGCCACCTCTTCTTAATATCCACTGCTTCTGTTAGGTCCATACCATTTCTGTCCTTTACTGTGCCCTTTAAAGTCTCCAAAATCCCAGGGCCATGGGCTATGAGTCTTCACCCTCCACTCTGTACAAATGTTCAACGTTACCATGATAATGACATTTCCTTCTATGTGAGGGGAGGCTGGATGGGACCCCTCTCCATCATTCTGATGAGAATGAAGGGGCTGGTATGCTCCCATTGGGAACCCCAGTCCCTCTCTCAGACAATTTCAGCATCTTGGTTCCTCCTTACCCTCTGCCATGCTTCCTACCAAAGGCATATTTTATCTGTTCTAAAACCCCAGAGAGTATAAGATGCTCCCATATTTGATATATCACAACAAGCAAACAAAAAAAAGACCAGTTACACTATAACACCCGACTGAGGTATTCCAATGTAAGAGATGTTATAATGAGAAAAGCTGTGCATCCTAAAATGTGTCAGTGGAATGTGGTAACAATGACCATATATTGAGTGCCTGCTATGTGCCAAAACTGGGCTGCCTGGTCTTCATACATTATCTTCACATGTCTCCATTGTCCCCAGTCTACCAGGGCTCAGAAAGGCCAAGTAGGGATTTCCCTGATGGTCCAGTGGTTAGAACTCCACACTTTCACTGCCAAGGGCCCGGGCTCAATCTCCAGTTGGGAAATTAAGATCCTGCAAGCCACGCATCACAACAAAAAAACAAAACAAAAAATGAACACAACCGAAAGGCAAAGCAGCTTGCTAAGTGATGCAGCTGGATGAGCCCACATGGCTTGGTCCTAAGGCTGCCTCCTCCCGGCTCACTGTCCCCTGCCCGCCCCGCTCTGGCCCTGATGCCGCTGAGCAGGAAAACGGAACTGGACCCGCACCAGCTCTGGCCCCTACATATCACAGCACACAAGAGAATCCCCTGGCACCCCTGGACGAGCCCCAGGCAGTCCATGCTTGATTCTGCCTAAACTCCAGAAGCAGAGCTAGTGGGGCCACATTCATTATTGACACAGCAAAATTAATTTCTGCTGTCTCCTCCCTTTCCCCCCACGCCCGGCCCCCGCCCTTCGCCTCTCCTGTGAGCGCTGACGCGCGGCTGCTGACTGGTGCTCCTGAAATGCCAACTTGCATTTCTCATCATTAATTTCTTTCTAAATGTCATTAGTAATTGTTCCTGCTCGACCAAAGAGCGCAATCCAGGCTTCCGCCGAGAGCACCAGTTCTCATCTTTCCGCTGGAGGGGGCTGAACAACTCCCCCACCACCGTCAGACACCCAGACCCTGGCATCCTGGCAGGGGGCAGCCAGCCCACTCCCAACAGGTAGAGTGGACAAACCGAGGTATTGAGACAAAGCAGGCCTCATTTTTAACAAGTGTGGGGCTTTGCAATGGCAGAGAGCCTCCCACAGTATTCGGGCAGCAGTTCAACACTCAGGCGCCACAGCCAGACTGCCTGGGTTCAAATCCCACTACTGCTGACTGTGCCTCAGTCTTCCCCTCTGCAAAATGGGGGCAGCAGCATTGGCCTCAAAGGATCATCCTAAGGATAAAACAGGATGATCAGTGCAAAGGGCTCCCCGCAGTGCCTGGGGTTGTTGCTGTTTCTATTTTTCTCCACTCCTCCCCGCCCCTCAGGTTCTGCTCTGCCACCTAGTAGCTCTGTGACACAGTATGAAGCCTCCCATCTGCAAAGTGGGGCAGTGACTTCAAGGTCCAGGAGAGGCATATTGGCCCACTGTCCGGTGAGTGATGGTGAATCTCAGAGGGGAGGTCATATGCCAAGGTCACAGGGACCTTGAAGAAGCAGTTGAGATTCGTGCCCCCTGGACCCCAGGCCCTGTGTCTTAGAGGACGTCGAGCGCCTCTAAGTCAATGAGGGGGCAGGGCTCTGTACGGTGCCAACCTCTGGGGGTCTTGGACCAACATGGCACCCACTGTTCTTCGCATTTTTGTTCCTAAGAAACTGAAGGCATTTGGTCCCGGCTGGGAGAGCGCTGGTGAGGGGCTGGGCTTACAACACACACAATGGCCGCTGGCCTCAGCTCCTGGCAGCTCCCCCATGCCCATCTGTCGCCATGGCATGGTGCCCCTCGAAAGTTGGTTGGCCCCCCGCCCTAGGGCATGAATGACAGGCTCCGACGGGCAGACGGGCAGCCCGAGGCTGATTCCAAGTGCCATCTCTGCCCGGAGCCAGGCCTCCGGGTCACCCCCCCACCGCCCAGTCCCCACCTGGGCCGCCACACACTCCATCGCTCATGCAGACAGAGCCCCGGGGCCACGAGGGCATCTGAGCACAGCCAAGCCTGACTCCTCCTGGGCCTGCCGCTCCCTCGCTCCTCTTTGCAGTGACCACGGCAACCACAGCACCCCCTCCCAGAGCAAGGCATCCACGGGCTCCAGTCACCCACTGGCAACCTCCGAGTCACCTTCTGGAACTCTGGCCTCCTGGGAGGTGAGGCCTACGGCCAGCACCCAGCACCCAGAGGCCTGCACTGCCCCAACCTTGGGGCCCAGAGCACAGTCACTAGGGCCAGCCTGCCTGTGTTCACAGCCCTGCAACTCCAGCAGCCGTGTGACCAAGGGAGCCTCGGTTTACCCCTTGATGTTGTGAGGGTCATAAGATGCCACACTCGAGGGGACACCAAGAGGCCTCAAAAGACTGTACGTGTGAAGAGATGGAGTCAGGCCCCCAGACAACACTCAGGTAGTCTGCCTCGTTTTGCCTACGGTGGAGTGAGGGGCTCAGGCCTGTGTCCGGGCGTCAGAAGGACAAGGATGAGTCACTGCCCACCCCTCAGTCTTCTCCAGACGCAGATCCTAGATCTGCACACACGGCCCCTCAGGAGGCTCAGTCACCCCAAGGGGCGGCCGCGGTGACAGAGGACCACGATGTGCAGGCAAGGTCTTGCGCCACCCAGGAGTAAAAAACCAAGAGACACAGACAGGCCTGCAGACACGGAGAGGAAGGGGCCACGCTCGGGCCTCCTGCGATGTCACATGGGGCCAGCTGGGGTTCCGCAGGGCACGGCAGTCCTGCTGTGAGACTCACACACGGCATGACTGCGGTGATGCCGTGCTCTAGTGCATATATTACACTAGGTTACCCCGTGAATGTGGATCCCGTACTCTGTCCGTCTGGCCTCATCAGTTCCCTATTTCTCTCTGGGCAGCACTTGAGAGACGTAGGCCTTTGTGTATCCCTAGAATGTGTACACGCCTGGCACATAGTAGGTGCTCAGCAAACCTTGTGGGCTGCACTGAGCGCATCCACGCATGACGGGCTGAAGGAAAGAGCCGTGAAGGAGTGAACCGAAGCCCACAGGTCACGACAGTGACAACAACGTGGCTGATGCTCAGCAAACCTGGACTTGGACCAGACCTGGGGCTGAAGGCCTTTCGGGCGCTGTCATTGCCCGCCCCATTCGCTGAGGCCCAGAGAGGGTCAGTGACTTCTCAGGGTCACAGGGCCACTCGGTAGTGGGGCTGGGGTTTGCAGCCAGGCTCTGTGGGCACCACCGCACCACATCGCCAAGGTGAATAGAAATCGGGCTGTGCTGGGCTCTGGTTTCCAGCCCTAGTGGGGAAGGCAGGGCTCATACCCTAAATGTGCCGTAATTACCGACAGGAAGCTTTATATTCTAAGTGCTCAGCAAGTGCTTTTCTGAAGAACTGTCCATCCTCACAAAACCCGAGGCAGTAGGTCCCACGCCATTGTACAGACAAGGCCACGGTACAAACCACTGTACAACTGAGGCCAGCAAGGGGCAAGCGTCTGCAATAGGAGACAACGGAGGAGGGGCAACCCGGGAAGGGCTCCAAGGCCTGCAACAGGCACTCGCTGCCTGGGACCACGGCTGGGTGTCACTGGCACCTCCCTCTCACTCCCCTGGCCAAGCCCAGCCAGGCCCTGCTCTCTGTGTAGTGGTGGCTGGCATAGACAGGCCGTCTTTTAAAACAGGAAGGAGGAAGATGCTGCTGCTCGCGGAAAGCTCAAAGAGTCAAATGCTAAGTATATGCCTAGAGCACTTTCAGTTTTTAATTATTATTAGTTATAATTATCTGGCTAGATCTGATAGCAGCAGTGCAAAGAGGCAAGGAAACTGGCTCCTTGGTTACCCATCTTATAAGGACCAGGAATTTTAAAAATGGGCTCCTAGAATCTGCAGTTGCAGTTCTCCTTCTTTTACTCCTTTCGTCATGTGTGTTCTCTTCCCTTTGTTCCCTACTTTCCAGGAGCTAAAAACAAATATGGTGAAACATATGGTGGGTGGATGGATGGATGGATGGCAGGCAGAAAGAGGCTTCGCCCTCCCCAAACTCACATTAGAGAGGGAAGTCAGGTGTAGACATGCAAAGGGATCGGGGAGTTAAATGCAGGGTTGGAGAAGTCCAAGGAGGGAGAATCAGGGATGGCTTCTCAGAGAATGGACCACTTGGACTGGGGCCCCGAAGACTCAGAAGGGAAGGGCATTCAAGCAGAAGGCTCAGCGGTGCATTGCATCACAGAAGCTGAGAAAAGCATGGCCAGAAGAGTGAAGCAAGAGGGGGCCTTACTCCTCTCCAGCCTGACTGCCCTTTTCTCTGTTCCTCAGACTCCCCAAATCTGTCCATGCCTCTGAGCCTTTGCACTGGCTGTTCCCTTCCCCGGATATTCCTCCAGCTCTTCCCCCGACTGGTTCCTTCTCAACCTCCAGGACTCAGTGGATATGCCAGCCTTCCTTGACCCCTGATCTGATTTTTCAGCCGTCAGTCCCTCCTCCTTGCCCCAACACACACACACACACACACACACACACACACTTCACTTTCTGTCCCAAAGCAGTATTTTACTGTCTTCAAAATTCTGCAATCTGGAACGACCTTGTTCACATATTTACTGACTTATCATTGGTATCTCTTGCAGAACGTCAGCTTCGAGAGCATAGGGACCTATGTACCCATTCACAGCCGCAGCCCAAGCCCCCATGATGATGACTATAACGGGTACTCAGTAAATGTCTGTGAAATGGAATGAAGGAAAAGGTCAAAGTCAGTGTTCACAAGGAGGGGTCCCCCTGGGGCTCAGACCACGCCCTTGGCTCACAGACACCTCCCCCTGGCTGGGTACCAGGATTCCGTCTGGTAGGACCCAGCTGGCCCCGTCGGAAGGGCTCCAGGTTGCTAGTTAGAATACCTAGCTCTGCTTTTAATCAATTGTAATCATTTAGCTGGAAGCGGCGTGATTAGGCACACACAAGCAAACAGCGTGAGCTAATCCTTTAAATGTGCCCGCTCAACGCCAGGCTGGCCGCTTTGCTGCTGCGGGCCAGCTTGGGATGTGCTTCCTGCAGTCCCGGGCTTTTGTTGGTGACAGAGTCTAGATTCCAGGGCACAGGGCAGGCCCGCCACTCCCCAGTCCTGGCCCCACCACAGAGGTCTGGGATGTCAGACATCCCAGCATCAGAGACCTTTCTCCATCTCAGCCTCCTGTG
This sequence comes from Bos grunniens, assembly GCF_055505025.1. NCBI lineage: Eukaryota > Metazoa > Chordata > Mammalia > Artiodactyla > Bovidae > Bos > Bos grunniens. The sequence goes on from NC_141182.1 coordinate 18,129,842, forward strand.
ACAGCACCCGGCAAAGCTGCATGAGTGTGAAGATGCATCACAGGAAGCGTGAGAGCTTGTGAGGTTCCTCTCCCCAAACCTGGCCCCCATTCTTCCTCTCTCCCTAAGCCTGGCCTGAGCTGACTGCTCATTGCGAGAAAATTTGCAGGCTCTTGGCCTCAAGCTGCAGCCTTGCAAACATGGCTACATAGGACTGGCTCCGCAGAACAGTCCCCGGGGTGCTTCCGCTGGGGCCCACCCACGAGCAGGTTCTTCTGCATCCCCTGTTACTGCTATTTGTGCTACCTGCTTGGCCCAACTACTAAAATAGTTTCTGGGTCCCCTGACACAAGGCTTTTTATAGTTCAGCACCGCAGGCCTCATTTAAATCTATTAGCTCATATAAATGGCAATTCATTTAAACTTTGGAGGATTTCTGTTTGCCTTGGTGGCGAAGACAATTTGTCTGTGGCTCTGCCATTGGCAAATGACCCTGGGCAAATCATTTAACCTCTAGGAGTCTCAGTTTCCACATCAGTCAATGGGGAGAAGGACCCCAGTGAAGACAGTCCACGCAAGATGCTTAGAAGAGGGCCTGGCCCACACTAGGCATCCACCCAGGGGGCGACTGTTATAACTACTTCCTGGCCAGTTCTGCAAGGAGCCTGTCCACCTGTCAGAGGCCTGCTGTGTATGGCTGGGAATCGGTGATCCCCCTTACAGACCCCCTTGGTGATAACGAAGACTGAGATGCAGTGAGGCTCTCAGGATGGCGAGAAGGAGGTGCCGTCTCTGCCAGTGTCTGTGAGCAGAGAGGTGCCTGCGGGGATCAGAGACAGCTGGGCTGGGCGGGCGGAGCGCACCTCTCTCCTCAGGTCAGCTCACCCCTGGCAAAGGGCCCACAGGGCCCCAGGCCTTCATCTGCTGAGGCCTGAGGCTGGAAACGCAAGGCCAACAGCCTTGACATTTTTGGGGTGTGCGGTTTACAGGCTTGTCTCATGTCCCCAACCAAATCTGCACGCCTCCCTCCACTGAGCCCCAGAACAGCTGAGGAAAGTGTCCAGAGAAAAGGTCCAGGCCAAAGGCGCTTGGAAACATGTAGAAAGCGGGAAGTGATGGCCCAGCCTCAGGCCCCCACTCTGTGCCCTTGCCCCCTCGCCTCCCTGCTCTGCACCCAGCAACTCCCACGCCCCAGTGCCCGTGGCCTTGAGACTTGGCTGGGTGTCACAGAGGGAAAGATCTAGTCTCACTCTATTCCACCTCAGACCAGAAATCATGAAATCACAGCAAAGCCCAAACAGAGGGGACCCTACCAAGTCATCTGAACCTCAAATGGCTAATGCTAACTATACTACTAGTAAATGACAACAGTAACAGGCAGGTGTGCCAAGGGCTTTACAACACAACCATGAGTTAGCAAGAACTATTAATACCCACTTTACAGATAAAGAAACTGAGGCCAACAGCTGATAAATGACGGAGTTCAGTCGCTCAGCTGTGTCCGACTCTTTTTGACCCCATGGACTGCAGCACGGCAGGTTTCCCTGTCCATCACCAACTCCTGGAGCTTGCTCAAACTCGTGTCCATGAAATCATTGATGCCATCCAACCATCTCATCCTCTGTCATCCCTTTCTCCTCCTCCCTTCAGTCTTTCTCAACATCAGGTCTTTTCCGTCAGAGTTCTTCGCATCAGGTGGCCAAAGTATCGAAGTTTCAGCTTCAGCATCAGTCCTTCCAATGAATATTCAGGACTGATTCCCTTTAGGATGGACTGGTTGGATCTCCTTGCAGTCCAAGGGACTCTCAAGAGTCTTCTCCAACACCACACTTCAAAAGCATCAATTCTTTGGTGCTCAGCCTTCTTTATGGTCCAACTCTCACATCCATACATGACTACTGGAAAAACCATAGCTGTGACTAGACAGACCTTTGTCAGTAAAGTCATGTCTCTGCATTTTAATATGCCGTCTAGGTTTGTCATGGAGAAGGCAATGGCACCCCACTCCAGTACTCTCACCTGGAAAATTCCATGGATGGAGGAACCTGGTGGGCTGCAGTCCATGGGGTTGCTAAGAGTCGGACACAACTGAGTGACTTCACTCTCATTTTTCCTTTCATGCATTGGAGAAGGAAATGGCAACCCACTCCAGTGTTCTTGCCTGGAGAATCCCAGGGACGGCGGAGCCTGGTGGGCTGCCGTCTATGAGGTCGCACAGAGTCGGACACGACTGAAGCGGCTTAGCAGCAGCAGCTGGGTTTGTCATAGCTTTTCTTCCAAGGGGCAAGCATCTTTTAATTTCATGGCTGCAGTCACCATCTCTAAGGCTTCAAATGCAGAGCGACTCTCACAAAGTCTGTGCTCCCTGCCTGCCCCCCTGCAGCATTTGAGACAAGTGCTCTGTTTGCATACCTCCACTGACAGGCGCCTCAGCACCTTCCATTTATTCCATGTGTAGACAGTTTGCCCACATCGTGGGCCTCTGTGTGTCTACCTGCCCAGCTCCCCTTCCCCTGCTGGTGCTCATCATCGGCCCCACAGGGCCACAGTTCACCGGAGCAGGACTGGACAGCACACCTGAGCACAGCCACCAGACTTCCACTCCAGGAATCTGTAACTTGTTGCCTGCACACTGGCTGTTAGCTGCAGTCACCATTTCTGGCTTAGCTGGGTGTTCCTTCTGGCTACTTGTGTTAACGAAATCTGCACACTAAAGCCCCTCTGTTGAAATACCCAGGTGTGTCTGTCTCAGCAGACAGGACAGGAGGAAGTGCTGACCACCTCCTTCCATGTGTAGAGGAGCCTGGAGGGTCAGCAGTAGAGAGAGAACACGCTCCAAGCCAGCAAGATGCAGAGGCAAGTGTCACTGCCTTGATCAAGGGCACTTGGTTCTTGGGAACAGGACCGCTGAAAACTCAATGGCGCTTCCTGCTCTTGGCATTCACAGTCACGCCCACGGCTCTACAATTTCATTCCCATCTTGCTCGAGCTAACCCCAGAGAGTGATGCCTGAATCATGACTGTCAGAGAAGAAAATCTTCATCCAGAGTCTCCGCCCACTACCGAAAGTCTGGGGGCCACCAGAAGCATGCTGAGCACCCCTCATTCTGGCAGAGCTTAAAACACTTGAAGGCAACTGTCCCCACACTCCCCCAGCAGTCCAGTCAAGCCTTGTCCTGGTGAATTATCCCTTGAAAGCTCCTTGAAGCCAGGCCGCATGCTCACAGCCTAGCACTCTGCCTGGCTGAGCGGGGCACGCGTGCTTGTGTGTGCGTTTGTGTGTTTAGATGAACCTTGTTCAGGCTTCCTCGTTTCTTTCCCCCAGCCCCAGCCCCTAGGCACTACTGGTCTGTTTTCTATTCCCATATTTTTGCCTTTTTCCACAGCATCATGTATACCGAATCACACAGTATGGAGCCTTTTGAGTCTGGTTCAACATGCAGTTCATACATGTTGTTATATGTAAGAGCAGATGCATTTTATTGCTGAGTAGTAGTCCACAGTATGAATAGATACCTGTCTGCTCACTTACCAGGGAAGGGATCACTGGGGTGTTCCAGTTTGGGGCCACTATAAATAAAGTTTCACATCAGTCATGTAGAGGTTTCTAGATGGGTATGTTTTCAAGTTCTCTGGGATAAACACCGAGCAGTAGCCTTGCTAGGTCACAGGTTAACTGTATGTTTAACTTTGTAAGAAACTTACAAACTATTTTGCCACATGGCTGTACCATTTTGCATTCCCCCAGCAATTTAGGAAAGTTCTGGCTGCTCCTTCCTCTAGGCTCTGGCTGGCACTTGTCAGTTTTGGTTTTGTTTTGATCATTCTACTAGGCGTATCATGGTATTATGTCATGGTTTTCACTTGCTCATCCCTAATTACTAACCGGGGCTTCCCAGGTGACAGAGAGATAAAGAATCCTCCTGCCAATGCAGGAGACGCAAGAGACACAGGTTCATTTCATGGATTGGGAAGATCCCCTTGAGTAGGAAATGGCCGCCCACTCCAGTATTCTTGCCTGGAAAATTCCATGGACAGAGGAGCCTGGTGGGCTACAATCCATGAGGGTCACAAAGAGTTGGACATGACTGAGCGACTGAACACTCACACAGTTATTAAATACTAACCATGTTGAACATCCTACATCTTTGGTGAAGGGTTGAAATTTTTTCTTTGTTGTTGTTGTTGATTTCCCCCCTCATTATTGAGTTTTGAGAGTTTTTTAAAAATATGTTCCAGATACAAGTATTTTATCATATATGTGATTTGCAAATATTTTCTCCCAGCTTGTGATTTTTCAGTCTCTTAATAGTCAGTGACTCTCAAAGGCTAAATTTCTTAAATTTGGGTTCAGGATATAAATCCGATAGTATCTCTTCCCTGCCTGGTTCCCCATCACAGTGGGGATCGAATTCAAATACCTTTGCTGTCCTATGAACCTTGCTGAGACCTGGCCTCCACTCCCAGCTCCCTTTACCACCCCCCACCCCACTATGCTTCAGCTCCACATCACCTTCTGTCATCCCAGCAACACACCCAGCTCACAGTGGCTGCAGGGCCTTGCCACTCATGGCTCTTTTCCACACACCCTCTCTCCCTCTCATCTTCCGAGCCTCACCTCAAATGCCACCTCCTCAGAGAGTAGCCCCTTCCTTACCACACTCACCAAGCTGTAACCAATCTCATACCCCATTATGCTCCAGCCAAAACCTGACTTTATTTTCTCCACGTCACTGACCACTGTTGGAAAGTGTCTATCAGCCCCCTCCAGAATGGAGGCCTTATGGGTGTTTCTCTGTCTCACCACCACTGTCCTGTTGGTTTCTAGATCTAGTGTCTGTACATAACAGACACTCCACCTCTCCGCCTGCATGCTCTGAACAAATAAAGAGCAACGTAAGTTCCCTCTCATGCATCTAATCAATGAATATGCCCTGGTTTGTCCAAAGCCCTTTAAATTAATCTCAGTCTTTGAGCAAAGCCAGGTAAACTCAGAATCAAATAGGACTTGCACCTCCCTCTTTCTGGCAACTGTGTTCCTATTAATGCAGCCCAAGAGAACACTCCCTTTGGAGGCAGACATTTCATTCTGACACAGACCAAGCCTTCCAGAGCCCAAAGCCACCTCTATATGCACAGCAGGAATTTTGCTCCAATAGTGAGAACAGTTCTAGATTTCATATCTTCCCAAGACCTCTCAGCCCAGAGTTGCTTGTGCCTCAAAACATCAGCTGCCCTGGGTCTCTCCATAGAACCAACATGACATACAGCCTGGGGAGCCAGTCAAGGCCTCAGCAAGGACCAGGCCCCATCTTCTGTTGCACCCCCAAACCGCCACATGTCACTCCAGGGAAATAACCCATGTGTCTGCCAGCTCCAGCTTCAGTGTAATGATGATGAAATTTTCAATGCCTGAAAAATTCTCCTCTCAAAAAACCAGAAAATTGCTCTTTGAGTTACTTAACGAAAGCCATTATTTGCATACATTTGGCGTTACTACAACACTTCCACATTTAAATGGTCTGTAATTAAAATCATTAATTGCAGAAAATAGTGACTCGTTAAGGCTATAATTTAGTGAGGTTCTCGGCATTTGAGGATCTGCCTTAAAGACCGACTGGGTGACCCAGGGAACCCCCAGCCCATACAAACCATTCTGGAGTCTGGGACGTCTGCAGCCCCAGGTGGGTGCAGTCAAAGCGAGACAAGACTTGAAACCAAAGCTCCCTACATCTCTGCATCGCAAAGCTGGTCTCTAGCACAGGGATGCTGATGAAGCTCGTAAAAGGCAGGACTGGGAAGTTTCTCTGGGGAAAACCTCTAAGCCAACGCATAAAACAGTCATCCCCCTTTTGGTGTTCAGGACAGTGTGGGGGAACCAGAGGGCTGAGTGAGCCCGAAGTTTAAGTAAATCACAGTTTATATGAGCTGGTGCATTTAAGAGAGGCCTGCCGTGTTGGGCTATGGGGCTTCCCAGGTGGTGCTAGTGGTAAAGAATCTGCCTGCCAATGCAGGACACGTGGGTTCAATCCCTGGGTGGGGAAGATCCCCTGGAGAAGGGCATGGCAACCCACTCTTGCCTGGAGAATCCCATGGACAGAGGAGCCTGGCGGGCTACAGTCCAGGGTTGCAAAGAGTCAGGCACGACTGAAGCAACTTAGCATGCATGCATGTGTTAGGCCATAAAAGGGTTCACTTGTGTGGGGACCTGGGCCCCATCTTGGAAGCTGGCCAGGCAGGTAAGGCAAGTGGAGGTAGGGTGCTGGGTGCTCAGCCCATGCACAAGCAAGGCTTCCCAGACAGACACTGATCAGGGCTGGTACCAGCCCGCTTGGTCAAATGAGAAGAGGGGCAGTTAGCTGTCCCCCCACAGGCTCAGCCCAGAGGTACACAGTTTGTGGATCAATGGGGAGACAGTGGTGGGGCCCTGGGTGGGGTTGCAACCTTGCTGGTGGTCATTTGGAAGTAGAATCCCCTTTGGGCCTGGGTCTATAATTCTCCCCCACACTGAGATGGGATAAAGGCTGTGTGAGTAATAGAGGATTTAGAGGAAGTCAGAAGGGCTGCCCAAAGGCGGAAAAGAAATAGGCTTTCCAGCAAACCATCTGGCGCAGTTCAAGGTCAGAGGTCAGGCTTGTCAGCTCTGCCTGCCCAGCCCCGGTGCAGGGCCAGCCCATGGGAGCAGGACCCTAACTATCGGATGGTGAATCCCTCTTGTGCCCTCTGTGGGAGTATCTTCACTTTCTCTGGGCGATGGCTGTCAGGAGCCACATAGGCCTATCCGGGCCCGGCTGAGTGCAAGGGCTGCAGCGTGGTGAAGTGGGCCACCCTGCAACAGGCATGGCTGCACCCCTTCAGCCCCAGAAAAGCTCCAGCAACATGATGACTCTGCCGTGACCGCAGCCCTGTCCCCCTCCCCTGGGGTGGGGGTGGGAGGGTAGCTGCTGAGTGCAGAACCACCATCTGTATGAGTGTGCAGGCAGCGTGTGTAGGGCAGGCAGATACTGTGGGCCTCGGTGTGCCCTAGTCCTTGGGGGCATGAGGAAGCCAGCCCTCCTCTTACAGACACTGGGGGTTCCCTCCCTCGCTCCTTTGAAATTGGGCACGGGCACGTGATGGGATCTGGTCAAGACAATGTGTGAATGAGATGTGAGTCATTTCCCAGTGAAGCTTTGAGAGCTGGCCTGCCAATTGTCATCTCCTCCCCTCCTGCCTCAGTGACCATGCAAACGTGATAGGAGATGGACCTGCCATGGGCTGAGGTCACTAACTACCGTGAGCAGAGTCCCTCCCAGGCCATCTGCCTGGATATGTAATGTGAGCAGCAAATAAATCTTTGTTACTTGAAGACAGAGCTAGGGGATATTTGTTACTGCAGCAGAACCTAACCTGCCTCCCACCTGAAAACCGTGTTATCCCCAGTAGGCGGTATTTCCACGCATCAGTGTGTACGTGTGGTATTTCTGTGGACGCCTGTGTGTTATTTCTTTTGGGGTGTGGTATGATGCTGTTGTGTGATGCAGTGCATTTGTGATGTTAACCAATGAAAATGATCTTTCTGTATGTATAGAAACATGCTTTGTGTGTGTGATGCTATTATACGGTGTATATATGATTTTTCTCTGTGTGTGTCTGTATGTCTGGTATTTCTGGGATGGCGTATGGGCTCCCAGGTGTTATGAGAGTTTCTTGCAAAAACCAGTGGGTGAGAAGGTGGTTTCACCTGGACACAGATCTTGGTCCTTAAAAACCAGCAACAGGTGGGAAGGAGTCCCAGAGGACACTGAGGGAAATGGCTGTGGGTATCCAGGAAGGGCCACCAGAGCATCTTCCCTTCCCAAGGCCATCCTCTCAGCTACTATAGACCCTGGATGGATGGGGGGCAGGTGCTGAAGAAGCTGAGGGCTGTGTGCCACACTTGAGGGCCACATCAGCCTCGGGGACCCATGGCAAGTATCCCTTTCTCTGAGTTGGGGCTCAACCCGGCATCCACTGCTCACTTTTCTGGCTTTCCTGAGCACACTGCAGGTTCCAAGACACCAAATCCAGCTTCTGGATGCCCACACCCCCGGGACTCAGCCGTGCAAGCTACACGGGCCACCAGCCACAGACCCAACGTTCAGGGAACATCATCACGGAACACTGGTGGGGAAATGAAACCCGAGAGGGCAGGGGATTTGCCACAGAAACACACAAAGGTTAAAAGCCTCTGGCTCGAGTTCCAGGCTCAGCAGCTTCAGTCCAGCTCTGCTCAGAATGCTGGCCCAGCAAGGCCAGGAGGCCACACCCGCCACCGGCCAGCCAGGAGGGCAAGCACTGGCTCCAGACCCCCAAACACAAGTGCAGAGGGCCTGCTCTTTTTCGGTTAGGGTGGGGCTGAGTACAAGACCCCACCATCGTGGATTCACCCCAAGACCCTCAGTGCCAGTGGAGGCCCTAAAGAGCACCAGGAGGGGTGTGTGCAGCAGGCAAGGGCACTCACCTGCAGCTCGGTCTGGAAGAAGAACTTCTGTGGGCACTGTGAGCAGTCGTAGATCTTGTCTTCCTGCCCGTGCACAGCAAAGATGTGCTGCTGCAACTTGTTGGCCTGGACGAAGACTGGACATGGACATGGTGTCAGGGGACACTGGGGACACCGGCCTGGCCACCCACAGCAGCTGTCCCACACCACTCGCAAGTGGGGACCACCCAGGCATGGACACAGGGGCCAACCTGTGGGCTATCTGGAGCATCACAGGTACCCACTGGAGAGGGCTCAAGCCAGTGAAGCTGAGCTCTGCCACTCACAGGCTGTGTAATATTGGACAAGTCACTTAACCTCTCTAGGCTTCTTTTCCTCATCTGAAAAACGAGGACCATTCAAGTAGGCAGCTCACTGGGGTAGCTGGGAGGATCAAATGGTTTAATCCTTGCAAAACACTTAGAAGATGGCCTGGCACTTAATTAGCCCAATGAATGTCATCGTTGTCATCATCACCGTTTGCTGGTTACCTTCCACGTGTGGAGTCCCTGACTACAGCACAGGCCTGTAAGGCAGGCACTGTTAGTTACCCCCATTTGGTGGAAAACTGTGGCACTGGGAGTGCTGAGCGTCTTGTCCAAGGTCCCTCTCTGCAGATGGCAGAACTGAGGTCCGTATTAAGTAAACTCAACACAGTGTCTGGCACAGGGAGGTGCTCAATGGACCAGGACCGCTATTCTTGCTGAGGCTGTCAGCATCCTCACATCCCTACACGGGGGGCCCCGTGTCCTGGGTGGGCAGACCTGGCAGCTGGGGCCCCTTGGTGCCAGCCCCGATTCAGCTCATGGAGTGTGTTGGTAACAGATGGGTGGGGGGGTCCTGAGACTGAGGGATTCGGGGGTAAGGGGCACCAGTGTGTGCCAAGACTCCTGGGAACCCCAGGGGGGTGTGATTGTGTGGGGTCCTCCCAATAGCGGAGCCCCTTCCCACAGGTCACAGCCCCCACCTCTCGCAGCAGGAGTCCACGAGGCAGTCCTGGCCCTGGGCGTACACAGGAGGTGGCCCTGAAGCAGCTGTGTGTCTGGGAAGTGAGCCCTTCAGAGATCCCCTCCCACCAGGCGCCCTCCCCAGGGTGGGCTTCCCGCCATGGCAGACAACAGATGTCCGGGGGGAGGCAGGGGAAGGCCAGGCTCCCCCACGCACACCGGCTGCCATCTGGGCAGCAGGAGGGGGGCCCAGCAGAGCCCCTGAGACTCGCCTCAGGCCAGGGCAGCCGCTTGCCTGGGCTGGCAGCCAGTCTGGGGGCTGGGGAGTTTGGCTGGCAGAACTGCCCTTGACCCCTCCAGCCTGGAACACGGATGCAGCAGGGGCTAGGACAGGCCAGGGAGCTAAGGGGTGGGGTGGGCAGGAGGGAGGTGAAGGGAGAGCCCCACTGGTGCTGGACAGAGCTCGCAGCTCAGAAACGAGCCTGGAGCCCCCACTGCAGAAGAGCAAGGCTGGGGCAGGGGCGGAATGCCTGGCAGCAGCAGGGTGGGAGGAGGGTTAGGAGATCACGCTGCCAAAGCGCAGAGGCTGAGGTCAGGAGGGCCAGGTCAGCTGGGCACAGAGGAGGCACCTGCAGCCATAGGGCTGTGGATCCCTCGGGGTGTCTCCCCATGAACTCCGGAGCCACACTGTGCCAGGAACCGACACTGAAGGCCAGGGCTTGAAGGGCTGGGCTCCTGGGTCCCTTCCCTCTCCCCACCTGCTGCCCGCCGGGCATACCTACCTGTGAAGCACACGGGGCATTTGAAGGTGCCGCCCATGCCCTCAAAGCTGTGCTCGATGAGGTGACAGAGGAGCTTGGCCGGGGAGTCGAACATCTGGTTGCACAGCTTACACTCATGGTTGATGCCTTCCTCTGCAAGAAGAACCACGGCCGGTCAGCAACCCTGTGGGCCACATCCTCCTGCTGGAGGCCACGCCGCCCCCAGGACACCCCAGGTCAGCCCTCCATGACCCACTGGAACCAGAGACCAGGGAGGGGCGCCATGGATGCTGAGACCCACCCCAGCTCCAGGTGCTCCAGCCTCCAGAGGCTGCCAGACCTGAATAGCTGGCTCTTGGATGTGTCATTTGCTATGACTTCTTGCTGGTCTAGCCACGCAGTGTGCGAGCCATGAGCAGCAGCTTGCGTTTCAGACTGTATCATAGAGGATAGGGGCTGGGATGGGGTCGGCTTGGAGGAGGGGGTCCAGCTAGAATTTTTCAAAATCCAACAGACCATTTATCGAGCATGTACTGTGTGCCAGGTACTTTGAGCTGGGGATTCTGTGGGGGAGATAAGTGGATAATGCACTTGTCCCCATTCCAGTGATGAGGAGACAGATGATCAACATGTAACTCAGTGTCAAGAAGTGGGGAGGGAATGCATGGAGCTCCAGAGGTGAGAGTCAGAGCAAGGCCCTGATGTGGGTCCATGTGGGGCCACCTGGATGGTAGCAAGGGGGCGGGGACAGTAGTAACCCAGGGATGCACTTTAAGAAGGGCCTTGGTGGACACTAGAGGGCTTAGGGATTCTACTCTAAAAGGTCTGGGCAGCCACCGGAAGATACTGAAAAACACAAGAAAGTGCTCTTCTAAACATTTTGAAACAGATGGTCTAACCAGTGCTCGCAAACAATGGGTGGACACTCCATGCTGCTTCCAGATCAGAACATGGCTCCATCCCTTCACCTGGGAGCTGCTATGACCCCAAACCTTCACTCAAAGGCGCCCAGAGAAGGGAGCGTGCCCCGAGGCCAGCAGAGCCGAGATCTGGTGCCCCTGCCCGGAACCAGCAGGATGGAGTTCAAATCCTGGCTGCTTTTTCCAGCCACATAATCTGGGCATCAGTTCACTCTCAGTAGATGGTGGCCACCTGAGTCCCCACCTCACAGGGCTGGCAAGGATGAGTGCGGTGCACCTGTGACCAGCATGGCCTGCTGGTCAGTGGGGGAATCGCCCCAGCTTGAGTGTCACCTCATCCAGGGTTAGAGTCTGACTCTGCCACTTACTGCATGACCTTGGACAAGTTACGTAACCTGTCTGGGCCTCAGTTTCCTCTTTGCTAAAATAATAGCAGTTCTCCTTAACACTGCACACCTGTGAGAATGGCCAAAATCCAGAAGACCGACAACAGCGAATGCTGGTGAGGAGGTAGAGCAACAGGACCGCCCATTGATTGCTGGTGAGATGCAAAATAGTATAGCGTCTTTGCAAGACTGCTTGGCAGCTTCTTATAAAACTAAACATACTCTTACCATATGATCTAGTAATCTCACTCCTTAGTATTTACTGAAAGCAGCTGAGAACTTAAGTTCACACAAAAACTGGTACACGGATCGTTACAGTAGCTTTATTTAATATTGCCAAACCTTGAAGGAACCAAGATGTCGTTCAGTAGATGAGTGGATTCATAAACTGGGACAATTCCAGACAATGGAGTAGTGTGTGTGTGTGTGTGTGTGTGTGTTGGTTGCTCAGTTGTGTCTGACTTTTTGCCACCCCTTGGAATGCAGCCCGCCAGGCTCCTCTGTTCAAGGAATTCTTCAGGCAAGAATACTGGAGTAGGTTGCCATGCCCTTCTCCAGGGGATCTTCCCAACCCAGGGATCAAACCTGGGTCACCTTCATTGCAGGCAGCTTCTTTACTGTCTAGGCTTCCCTCATAGCTCAATTGATAAAGAATCTGCCTGCAATGTGGGAGACCCCAGTTCGATCCCTGGGTTGGGAGATCCACTGGAGAAGGGATAGGCTACCCACTCCAGTATTCTTGGGCTTCCCCTGTGGCTCAGCTGGTAAAGAATCTGCCTGCAACGCAGGAGACCTGGACTGAATTCCATCGGAGACCAAATGGATTCGATCCCTGGGTTGGGAAGGAAGCAAAGGCTATCCACTCCAGTATTTTGGCCTGGAGAATTCCATGGACTGTATAGTCCATGGGGTCGCAAAGAGTCGGACACGACTGAGTGACTTTCACTTTCACTTTCTTTACTATTTGAGCCACCAGGGAAGCCCACAGTGGAATGTTATTCAGTGCTAAAAAGAAGACAGTGAGGAACCTCAAATGTATATTACTAAGTGAAAGAAGCCAATCTGAAAAACGCTACATACTGCATGATTCCAACTATTCTGGAAAAACCATGTATGCAATAAAAAGCTCAGTGTTTACTTGGGGGTGAGTAAGTGGATGAATAGGCAGAGCACCGAGGACTTCTAGGCCAGTGAAAATATTCTGTGTGACATTATACTAATAGCTATACGCTGCTGCTAAGCTGCTTCAGTCATGTCCGACTCTGTGCGACCCCATAGACGGCAGCCCACCAGGCTCCCCCGTCCCTGGGATTCTCCAGGCAAGAACGCTGGAGTGTATGCATCCAAACCCATAAAGCGTACAACACCAAGAGTGAGCCCCAAGGAAAATTACGGACTTCAGGTGACTATATTGCTTCACTTTAGGTTCACCTTTGCCAAAAAAAAGGACCATCCTGGTGAGTGATGTTGCTAATGGGGGAGGCTATGCACGTGGGGGGCAGTGGGATAGAAGGGATAAGTTTCAACTTTATTGTAAACCTAAAACTGCTTTTTAGCGGACTTCCCTGGTGTTTCAGTGGTTGAGAGTCCTGACTGCCGTATGGAGGGACGTGGGTTCCATCCCTGGTTGGGGAACTAAGATCCCATACGCTGGGGCGCAGCTAGCCCCACTCGCCCAAACTACCGAGCCCACACGCCTCATCATGGGTCACAACAAAAGACCCCACGTGACGCAATGAAGACCCGAGTGCCACAACTAAGACACGACACAGCCAAATAAACAACTTTTAAAAACTGCTTTTAAAAAACCTTTGAAAAAATTTCTTAAAAAAAAAAAGTCAGTCCCCGCCCCCATCAAAACAGCCTTCCTCTAACAGCTGATGTGAGAATTAAACGAGTTAATACTCCTTTAACACACGAAAAGGGGTTTTGACCGGTCTCTGGCACACAGCAAGCACTCAATAAGGTGTTTGTTGCCAAGCGTGCGGGTAAGGAGGAGAGTATTATCTGGGACAGCCAAGGACACAGGCTCCCCCTCGGGCTCCCCCTGGGAACCAGCCTCACCAAAGGTGCCAGGTGCTGCGATCTGCCCTCAAAGGCAAGAATTAGGTAGCAGAGGGGCTCTGCCAGTGGCAAGGTACAGTCACAGATGGGCTGAGGCTCCTGGCGAGTCCCTGGGTCCCCCAGGCCCTGGCAGGGGCTGGCGGGGACAGCAAGCATCCCTCTGGCCCAGCCGTCCCCCACCACCCCCCCGAGGCACCCCACGGCAGAGGCAAACACACACGTGCGTGCGCAGGTGGGCCTGCCCCACATAGCCCACTGGCTGCAATCTACCGGGTGCTTGTCGTGCCCCGGGAGCCCCGGCAACTAGGCCACATGCACCCGACAGAGACTCGAGCTGATCTTTCATTTATACCGGCGGAAAAGGAATTCATTGACAAGTTTGGGGACACAGGGCAGGCTCAGCACGCTCGCCGCACGGGCCCCACGCACGTCCGCCACTTCCCTCGGGGAACTTCTCATCATAATTAGAGATGGCCTCCAGTGTGGGGGACTGCCTCAGAAGACCCCCCAGTGCACCCCCGCCCCGCACAAACAATGCTTCTCAGAGCCTGGCGCAGAGTAGGGAATGAGTGAATGAGTGAATGAATGAATGAGATAGCACCCTTATACACGCTCTCCCTGTTAGGATGCGGACATCGCCTGCACATTAATGAGGCAGAGGTTATGTGAAAATGATGGCTGTGTAGAGGTTTTTTTTTTTTTAATTGCAGTTAACTGAAGTTTAGGTTTATAACCAACTGAATCTCAGAAATCACCCTGCTTGTTGGCAAAATTTCTAGGCAAGAAAAAAATGGGTTCAGAGAATGAGACCATTTGCTGAGGTACCACAGCTAGCTAGGGGTGGTACTCTGAACAGGATACAAAGCCCTCCCTATTCGTGCATATCCCACCTGCCCATCACCTCCAGGCAGCCTCTCGACTATGCCAGCTCACACAGGTGGCCCTTCCTGGGCACAGGCAAGGTTCATCTGACACATCTTAAGAGTCTTCCTGATCCTGGCAACGAGGCTGCTGCTGCTGCTGCTGCTGCTGCTAAGTCACTTCAGTCGTGTCCGATTCCGTTCGACCCCATAGATGGCAGCCCACCAGACTCCCCCATCCCTGGGATTCTCCAGGCAAGAACACTGGAGTGGGTTGCCATTTCCTTCTCCAGGCAACGAGGCTATGGGCACAGATAATGTCTTCTCCTCTGGTCCCCAAAGCATCAGGCTACACGTAGGCCTGAAGGAGGGGCTCAGAAAATACTCAGGGATGAGAGATGCCCTGGCCAGAGTGGGCTCCCTGGGCTGAGACAGCAAAGGAGGATTTACAGTTCTCTGCCGAGTGGGGGCCTTTATCCACTTGGCTGTGAATGGAGACCTGCCCATCTGATACACAAATAGCGAGAGGACAAAGAAGGCTCCCGCAACTTATAAATCAGAGAAATCATGTCTGACAGTCACTTTCCGTTCTCTGAGCGCCGAGCAATTCATCAGCTGGTCCCCCGATTCCCAGACGCAGCTATAGCCTGCACCCACGTTCATAAATATGTGCACAGTCAGGCAGTCCTGGAGCTGCAAGCCGGTTCCAGGGCCTGAACAGCCACCATCTGAGCAAATCGCAGCCCCAAACCACCACCCATGTGAGATTCCGGGATAATGAGATAAAGAGTCGGTAGACAAGTTGAGGAGGGTTGTTCCCTTTCCTCGCTCCCCATCTAACGTGCTAAAGTGTCCAACCTGGGAGACAGGAGAAGGCAGATAAAACAAGCAAAAAGTAAAAAGTGGGGGAGAAATAATAAAGCTTGAATGAAGGCTTCCCATAGACCTAGGAATCTCTCCCACCTTCTGATCTGTAAATCTTCTTCCGAAGGAGAAGACCCTCTCCCCACCGGCAGGGGCTGGAGGTGCTCCCGGGGGTGTCCATTACGTGTACCTCTGCCTGTAAAACCATCCAAGAGAAGGTGGGGGGGCTTGGGGGCTGCCCTAGTTACTGTGCAAACACCCCTTTGCATGCCTATGACCTAATACCATCCAGTCCACAGCAACAGAAAGAATTCACTGCCATATCCCTCTCACCCCTACCGGTGCCGGCAACCTCTCATTCCATCCCAAGTTGCGGGGTCCGCAGATAGAGGCACGCTCAGAGAGTTAACTTCCCTGAATTATACAAGATCACACAGGCTCGGCGATACCTCGGAGCAGAATGACAACGCTGTCTGGGAGCCCGCGGGCCCCTCTGCCCCCGGCGTGGGGCTGGAGGATTTTGTGAGTGAAGATGCACAATCGCTCCCTCTTTTTTTTTTTTAAGAACACATGACCGACATCCATAAGAGAGACCCATGCAATTCAGGTGCATTATGCAGCCCTACTCATTTGTAAAGTGAAACGCAGATTTCACCTGCTCACCGTACTGGCTCTTGTCTCCCAGTCCCCCTAAGTCAGGGCTGGTGCAGGCAAATCTATTGATTTATTATGATTAAAAAAAAAAGAAAGAAAGAAAAACCCAAACTGCCAAACAAACAAGCCCACAAGCACGAAAATCCCAGAGTCCCTCTCTCCCTTCTATTTTTTTTTTCCCTCTGCTCAGGAATAATAAGTGTTAATTTTACACTTCATTTCTCAAAAAAATAATAGGATGTGCTTTTGCTTAAAACCAAGTCAGCCTGCTGGAACCTTTCAGGCTGAAAGTGTGTCAGCCCAAAAGAGGAGCGGAGGGCTTTGTGGAAGAGCATCGTGCCGAGATGATAGCTCCCTGTAATGTCCTCGGTACCGACTTTTGTCTCCAAAAGCATTTGATCCCTGGCAGACACATACTTATTTCCATACAGGTCTTGGGGGAAGCCAGGAGGAGAGAGAGCTGATTATCAGAATCCTGAAGGTGAAGCTCAGGTGGGCCCCACTGAAGTCAAAGGCAGGCCTGGGCACACACTCGGAGGCCATAATTTGCTGCCTGGGAGGGAGGGGCAGCCGGCTGCAGTGGGGAGGGGACAGGGCATTGTTCTTGGATTACAACGCACTGAGTGTGACCTGTTCCCGCCAGAGCCGTGGGCCCTGCCTGGCCCTTCTCTAAGCAGGGACCCCAGTTGGAAAAGCCACCATGAAAGCAGGAATGTTCATGCATATACCTCTCCAGGAAGAGAACCAGTGACTGCTGCCTGTTTGGACAGGGCACATAAAAAGACGTCTCCATTCAGGAAGCAGTGATGAAGGACACAAAAGTCCCAACCAGGAACACTTGGGTTTGAATCCCATTTCATCACTCACTCGCTCTGTGTGTACTCGGATAAGTTCACGAACCTCTCTGAGCTTCAGCTACTTTTGCTAGAAAAGGGGAAGAATCGTCCCAGGGTTTTGGGAAGGTGGCCAAGCAGGCTTGTTCTGCCACAAGACCTCTGCCCTCACTGAGACCCTCCCCCGAGACCATCTCCTCATCCCCTCCCCTCACTGCATCCAGGGGTCTGCTCAAACGATGCCGCCTCCAAGAGGCCTACCCAGACCCCCACCCCAAAACAGCACATGCAACCCATCCTTTCTAACACCTTAATCACCTTGAATTTCCTGGAGAGTGCTTACCACCATCTGGCATAGTACAGAGTTGATTGTGTGTGTGTTTTTTTTAATTCACTGACTATTTTTCACACACACACACACACACAAAACACAAACACAGACACACACACACACACAGAATAATATAAGCTCCACGCAGGTTACTTTGCTCATTGCTGTCACCAGTGCCTAGGACGGGGACCGGTACCTAGTAGGTGCTCAGTAAATAGGGAATTAATGATTTCCATAAGGCACTTACTACAGTGCTTAGACAATGGGGTGGGAGGGCTGGTAAATGCCAGTTACCAGACACCGATGGTTCCCCCCAAACTCTCAGGACTGATGGCTTATAAAAGCTGTTCTTGCCTTCAGGAACTTGCTTTTTGGATCCTCCGAAGATGGCCTGGTGCAGGATTACGGGCACCAAGGGGGTCCCTCAACAGACAGAAGAGGAAAGGAAGCTTAGAGGGCAGGGCCTTCCCAGGGAGGTGGCAGAGTGAGGCGGGGGTGGGGACCCATGCTGGTCACCACAAGCAGCCCTCTCTGGTTTTAGAAAATACCAAAAAGGCCGCGGGCCTTGAGACCTGGGACCCAGCAAGCTACTCTATGTTCCTCGATCACCCCAAAACTTCCGGTAAGAAGGAGAGCAGACAGACCCACCCCCCATGTTTCCATGATCGAGCTGGGCGGGCCCCCTTGTTGGTGCCAGTGCCAGCTCCAGGTGACAGGAGCACTGGGGACTTTTCCCAGGTGAGGCGAGGAGGCAGGGCCCACAGTGACACAGTCTGGGCCAGCCCCGGGCTTTGGCATTGTCCCTGCCACAGCATCCCTGCAAACGGAAGGAGCTGCAGAGTGTGCACGGGCTGCTTGGCTGAACTGAAATCCTCTGTCACCAGTTAGGGTAATGAACTTCACCAGACTTCAATCCCACAGCACCAGGCCCACCCCAAGGATCAGCTGCAGTAAAGACCCCTGAGGTCCCGGGGCCCAGGCTCAGTCCCATGCAGGGCACACGGCGATAAGGAAGGGGAGGGGCACAGAGCCCAGCACTCAGCCAGGCCAATGAGAAGGCAAGAGGAGGACCCTGGGAGAGGACCCCACTGATGCCACCCCCATAAATAACTAACCGGAAATAGACACCAAACAGGTAATAGAAACACGGGCTGATGGGGAATTCCATCCTTTGTTCTCTATAAAGAACAAAGACCTTTTGGCAAGAAGAGAAGAGGGCAGGCAGATAATGATATCAGGGCAGCCAGATCAGGCTGTTTATCTATTGATGAGTCATTAAATACCACAAGAAATGAACTGAGGTAAGCCGACGGGAAAGGGGAAGGGTGACATCTGGGCTGGGCTTGACAAGGGGCAAAGGAGGAAACAGGTCCAAGCGGGGCTCCTTCACCAGCGGCCAGGCAGAAATCCGGGACCCTGTAAGCAGGGTCATGGGCTGAATTTGGGATCCCCAGCCCCCTAGGTCCTGACTGCCCAGGAGGATCTACATCCCTGCTGGGCAAGGTGCGGTCCTGGCATCACCTGGGAGCTGGTCAGAAATGCAGAACCTCAGCCCCCACCCCAAGACGTGCAGAATGAAAACCTGCATTTTAAAAGCACCCCAATGATCTGAGTGTGCATTCAAGTTTAAGGAGCTCTGAGCTCTATGATAGGGTTTCTGAGGATGTTGACTCCTTGGAACCCTGTTGTCATGAAGCTGTAGGTTCGTAAGCATCACGCTGCAGCTCTCACCAGAATGGTATATTGCGGATCTCTAAAAAGGAGGAAGGTTTTCCAAAGTTGCTTTTGGTCCACGCTTTTCAGAAGGCTGAGAAATCCTCAACAATGGGAAACACTTTCCTGTTATCATGACTGGGATGAAAACGATGAGGGTGAATTTGGAGGGAAGACTCTGGGGTGGGTGGGTGGCTGACAGACCCCTGGCTACCTCAGCACCCCCATGGCTGCAGATTCCCCAGTGCCAGGGTGCTCGGGGCTGCCAAGCACCTCCCATCACTCCAGAACATGCAGCCAGGGCTTGAAGGCATGAAGGCATGCCCCACCACCACTGCCCCCATTTTGGGCCCCCATTTTCTTAATTAATCCTGGAGGATGGGCTGTGCCCTTCCTCCTCCCCTCAGGAGCACCTTCCCAGGCCTCTCTGGCCAGGAGGGACCCATCCCACAGTCCCCCGTGTTTCAGAAAGGCTTATAAATGAGCTCCGGCAGCCTGAATTGGGGCCCCACGGGGGACCCAGAGCCTCTTCAAAACAGAGCCCAGACAATTAGGCAGTCTGAGTTTTGAAAGGCTTGGGATTGATGGCGTGGACAGTAAAAATATCACCTGGGGAGCTGGGTGTAGTCCTCTGAGGGTTGCCTGAGGTCAGTTGCCATGGCGACCGAGAATGAGCTCAACCTTGTAACTGACCCTTATCTTTTTTTGATCTGTGGGCCACTTGGGGCCAAGGCTTGAAATCAACTGGAAAATAATCCGGTCACATATCAGAAAGAAAACTATTTATACTTATTTACCCAGGTACCCACCAACATCCCCCTTCGACAAGGATGCTGACGCCACAATAAACCAATGTGGCATGTCCACACGGAGGCTACTGGATGGCAGAAAAAGGGGAGGCTGAATTCCTCATCTTGGCAGAAGGAACCTCTGTCCGCACGCTGGCAGGCAGACGCTGGTGGAAAGGGTTACCCTCC
This sequence comes from Bos grunniens, assembly GCF_055505025.1. Taxonomy (NCBI): domain Eukaryota; kingdom Metazoa; phylum Chordata; class Mammalia; order Artiodactyla; family Bovidae; genus Bos; species Bos grunniens. Next base: position 18,149,631 of record NC_141182.1, read on the forward strand.
TTAGTGCTGCACATCATCCGCGCTGGAAGCATTGGGCCCTCTTGCCATCCAGTAAAAGTCCACCAAAGGAGTGGGACTCCGAGATTTCTCCTCTCATTTGCTACTCAGGCGTGTCATTTCGGCCTGGCTAGGTCACTAGGCTGCCTGGCTTTATTCCAGGGTCAGAGGAGGCGTGTTTCCAGCCTCAAGGCTGGACGGGGATACTGGGTAGTTGTCCATTGCTCTCTGCACCTAGGGGAGGTGTCGACATGGGGTCTGGGGAAAATAGGCTGAGGCGGGACAACTGCAGGCCCTCCCTCCTCGCCCACGCCCCGGACAGACTGGCTGGCTCAGTCGCCCGTACATCCACCCCAGGGTTCCCGTGGCAAGACGGCCATCTGGCCAGGGCTCGTCTCCAGGACACTGCTATCCCACATTGCAAGAGCTCACTCACTCTCTCCTCCTCCAAAGCTCAAATCAGAAGACTCCAGATGGTTCCACTGACCGACTGCTCCCAGGAGCCAGGTCAGATGGATCTTAGCTCGGGGTCAGCTAAGCCTGAGCATGATTCTGGGTAAACTGCCCTTGAGATTTCCCATCACAGCCCACAGGACACTTGAGCTGACTTCCTCTGACCCACCCTTGTTTCATCAAGGTGCTCTTCTTTTGGGGCAGGGGGAACACAGTTGCAAATGAGGCAGCTTGGAGGATATTCCTGGCTCCCCTCAGACCCACGGGGTGACTCTGGGCTGAGCACGTTCCCTCCAGGACTTAGTCTCCCCATCTGTGAAATGGGGAGAAAGTTGCCTCCCTCACAGGGCTGCTATAAAGACTAAAGAAGGAGCAGGATTATAACATCACTGCCAGCGCTACCTACTGTCACTGCTATAGGTCTTTCCCATTTGATTTGACCCTGAAACTCCACGCCCAAGGTCCTATAACACAACCCCTCTGCCAGGGTCAGTGGGGCAGAGGAATCCACCTCCACTGAATCTTTACAGAGCCATTGCTGCTGCTGCTGTTGCTGCTAAGTCGCTTCAGTCATGTCTGACTCTGTGCGACCCCATAGATGGCAGCCCACCAGGCTCCCCCGTCCCTGGAGCACCTGGCAAATAGCAGGTATGCAGTCTATGTTATATCCACCCACAAAATAGCTCTGGACCAATTTTCGTTGTCTCTATCCTCTTCCGCCTCCACACCACCCCCCATATTTGTGACTGCAAAAGCTGTGTTCAGACTCAAACCCTTCTGTTCAACTGTGGCTCACTGCAGCTTCCTGCTTCCAGCCATAGGAGTTCACCTCGCCATCCCTCGAATGCTCCTGCTACCAGAGTTTCATATTTCTTCCTGGTTCTTCTCCTAGTTCCTTTGTTTTAAAACTCAATGGGATATCTATGGAGGTCAAAGCGGAGCCTGAGACAAGGACATGACTCAGGTTCAGGTGACCCCCTCCTCACGGAATGGTCAGCCCTTCCTCATAGCTGGGCTCCTGCAGAGAGCTCCCCAAGGGCCCCATCGCTCCAAGCAAGAATCTCAAACAGAGCCTGGCCCAGCTGGACCGTATCCTCGATGAAAGGAGGCACCTTCCAGGGCTAGGATCTGCTTCCAAGCTGCTAGGGAACCTAGCCCTGGATGGTTAATGAGAAAACGCACCACCTTTGTAAACTGGCTCTGCTTGCAAACTTCTTTGGCAAAAGAAAAGTCACCAACCAGGCCCTGGACAGGTCCTCCAAGAGACCAGGTGATCTCAGCTACTTTAAGGAAAAAAAAGTGAAGCAGTGAAAAGTGTTAGTTGTGTCCAACTCTTTGCAACCCCATGGACTGTAGCCCGCCAGGCTCCTCTGTCCATGGGATTGTCCAGGCAAGAATACTGGAGTGGGTAGCCAATACCTTCTCCAGGGGATCTTCCTGACCCAGGGATCGAACCTGGATCTCCTGCATTGCAGGCGAATTCTTTTCACTGTCTGAGCCACCAGGGAAGGATACTATAAGGAAAGAAAGCCAATATAACACTGAATGATTAAATCAACCACAGACTAATGAGAACTCAAGGGAAAGAGAACTCTTGGAGTTCTAAAGAATCCAAACTTCTAGAACTTGAGACTTTAAGGGCTTGAAACATCCTATCGATGATGACATTCCATGGCCTGTCTCACACCCTGCCCCTACCTGCAACAGACCAAGATGCTCAGAAAGTGAAGATTTGGCTACATTCCCCAGGGACCCACTGGGTTAAAAACAAATAGCTTATTCTTCTTAACACAAAAAACACCTATTGATGTATATCCCTGATCTTCAGATTCAAATTTTCCACAACAAGGCAACTGCTTAAAAATCCATCATGCTAATAATCCTCAGATTAATGGCCTCTAATAACATACAATTAACGTGACAGGCAGGCTGCAAAACCCTTATTGTCACCAACCCTGCCAGGGACACATGAATTACCCATGCTTCCACAACAAGGGTTTCCTCTGTGGCTGACATCGTTTTTTCCCCTACCGAGATCATTTTTTAAAAATGAACAACAGCAATGCGTCAAAAAACCAGACAGCTACACACGTGCGCACAAACCCAGGGCACCCGTGCAGAAGGCAGGTATTGCTACTTTTTAAAAAGTTTTCCATCCAGGTAGACACGGACCTGCCCCTGCAGCTCCTCATACGTAAAGCAAGAAGACCTAGTGTTCAGCCTGGAAACTGCAATTCACCACTTCCTCCCCTCTGACCGTATTAGCCAGGCATCTCTCATCCTCAGCAATATCCTGGGTGGAAAAAAAAAAAAAAGTGACAAGAGTAGAAAGTAACGACTGATGGCTATTGCAAAGTTTTCAAAAGTATGCACCTGCTAGATGCGAGGTGTCTAAAACGGCCGTTACTAGGCACAAGAGGCTATTTAAATCTAAAGTCACATAAAATTAAAAATTCACTTCTGCAGTTCCAGTGCTCAGCAGCCATGTGGTCAGCAGCTACTACTGGCCAGCGCTGTGCAGATGGCAAGCGGGGCGAGGGCAGGGGCTCTCTGTCTTGTTCGACACTGTAGTTCCAGAATCGACAAGTGTGTGGCACACAGCAGAAGCTTGATAGATATTCACTGAGTTGTGATGTATGCGTTCACAAATGTTGTGAAGAATGCCTCGTCCCTTTTGCCTGACAGCGTTTATTACGATTGCCCTGCACAGCAAACGCTCCTTCTCTGACCTTCCAACTTAAACCTCCACTTGATAATTACGTGGTCAGGTTCCCTGGGGCAGATAAGAAGCTAGTGAAGGCAGGAACGTTTGAGATAAGAATACAGTGAACACAGGAAACTTTGAGACAGAGTCACGAGGTTTCCCTGAAGGGCACAACCCAGATAAGTGGGTAACTTTGGACCCATAGGTTGTGAGGCAGGTCACTAACCAGGGGTCACTAGCTCATCAGAGGCCCATCTGCCATCCCACCACTGAGCAACCTGCACCCCCTGCTCCCTACATCTCCCTGTGTCCCCCCAAGAGACCAGAGAATGTCAGTCGACAGAGGACACCTGAATGCCTGATACAGGGACTTCTCACCTTTACACTGGCTCAGCCCTGCTGCTCAGGGAGGAAGTGACTGCCCGAGACTGTAATCCCCAACCCAGTGCTGTGTGGTCTCCTGCTTCTGCTCCTACAGGCGGCATCCTGAAGAATCGGGTTTCTGCCGTGACCCGAGTAAAATGTAAACTGGACATTCAAAGGCCACGTGGAATAAATGATTGCATTCAAAAGGACAATCCATTCTTCACCTCGTCACATGATCCTATATCATACCAGCGCTGAGCCATGCTGGAGGAGCAGTCCTGCCTTCAGTCGGGCTGAGAAGCCCCAGGAGATGGCTGAGCTTGGAGTCGCAGCCTGGCCTGCTTCTCTTAGGTGGGACTTCCCTCCGGCCCACTCTCCTCCCCGCTCCCTCTCTTCAACCATCAACACCAAAACAGCACCTTGCTGACGGCGAGCACGGCACCCCTGCCTTTCTTTCTCTCTCCAGCAGACCCAGACAGAGCCTAAACGAGGCCTACTGGATCCTCCAGGCTCACATTTGACATTAACGCGGCTTTCTTCAGCTCCCAGCGCCGAGTCTCCCACACGGTTATCTGGGATGGTTTGGGGCCAGCACCCCGAGACCAGATGGGGGTCCAACATCTTTAGGCAGCTTACAAGCCATGGCCCAGCTCCCAGAGGCCAGCCAGTCTGCCTCTGCTCACCACCTGGCCGTGCCTTCCCCGGCCCACCAGGCCTCCGAAGCCCGGGGTCTGCTCCCATCCCACCCACCACCCCGAGCCCCAGAGGGCAGTTAACTGACAGCGCCTGATGCCCCCGCATCAGAAGAGCAGGGGACGGGGCGGGGGGCAGCCTGTGTGGGCGGAGGAAGCAGGAGAGCTGCTGAGAGGTTGGGGAGCGGGGGTGGGGGCCGCCCCCATGCAGCCCTCCACTCTCCTCGCTGGCCCAGCAAGCGGAACAGCTGCCATTAAGCCGTGATGAGAGGCAGGCAGCCCGAGGCCCACGCACCTCGGCAGGAGAACACCCCTCCGTACGGCTCTGGCTGGCGTCTAGCCTTTTTGCTTCTTGGAAAAGACAGCTTCATAGACACCCTCGTAAAAAAAGAAAAAAAGCACATCAACGCCTGGCAATTCACCCTTTGCTCCCTGCCCCTGCCCTAGTTCACCAGGCCTGCCCCAGTCTCTCCCAGCTTGATCCCACCCCACACACAGTGACTGGATAATCCTCCCCAGGCTCGATGGCCATCACTTCACGCCCTTCCGAGAGAGCCTGCGGTGGCTCCCTTTCTCCCCCGGGAAAGCATGACAGCCCAGGAGACAGCCCACCTAACCAGCGCCCAACTTTCAGCCACACCCACCCCTCTGCCCCATGGGCCTCCTCACCCTCGCGGCCTGGCTCATTTCTGACTCTGCACCTTTATTCAAACAGTTCTCTGTGCTTTGTCTCTGTCCTTCCAACCACGATTTTCCAAGAGCAAGTCTACGCTGGCCTTTGAGTCTCTGGTTCCACTTGCACCAAACCTCATCCATAGTTTTGTCAAATAAAAAAACGGTCTTTCCAAAAATTCATTTTGCTTAAGCTAACTTGACTTCTTGTCACTTGCAACCCAAAGTTCTGGCCAATAAATTCTCTGTGGATGAAAACACTAATTCTTTTACTTGTCGGCTTGTTTCTATTGGGCCAAACATCAGGTGCCGGATTAATGCTAATACTTCAGTTGGTTGATAGATTAGTACTGCCCCCGCCCTCCAGGGCTCTGGAGGCTGCAAAGCTTGCACTGGAGCTTGCAGGCTAGGGGTTTGAGTGCTCAATGCCATCCCAGATGTTGGAGCTCAGACACGTGGCCCTGGGCCCACAGATGCCCTCCACGTGCCTAGGATCCAGTTCCCCAAGTATCTGCATGGTGACAGAGCAGGACCCAGTCTGCCCTCTGACCCCCACCCCCACCCTAAGAAGAATGTTGTTCTTGGGGCTGGACACAGTCCTGACTTGCCAACTTGGTGCCCTCAGCCAGCACAGAGCCTGGAGAGAAGTCTAGCTTCAGAGTCAGGGTTCAAATACCCCAGCTGCCTCCTACCAGCTGTGGGGACTTGGATGATGATCAAACTTCCCTGAGCCACTGTCATCCCACCTGTGAAAGGGGGATCATCACAGTACTGACCTCACTAGGCTGCTGTCATGGTGAAGGGGCCTCAAAGCGCCAGTGTCATCATTATTATTACCACCACCATCGCTATTGTTGACTGTATCAGGTGCTGGGTGAGGCACTGGGGTTACAGGTCAATGAGACACGCTCTTTGGCCCCCAGGTTGGCTTAGGGGTGAGGAGCTTGGGAGGTCTGGTAAAGGGACCTGGCGCACGTGATGATGCAGTCACCCAGAAACCCTGAAAACACTCCAAATCGGGTCCTAAAGAGGACCCCTGGGGTGGGGGCAGAGGAGTTCTAGGGGAGACAGATGGTTGGCGGCCTCTGTAGCTGGAGGAGCCGGCAGGAATCAGATGTCCCACGGCCCAGCAGGCCGGTACCAGAGCCCTGGATCTTCCCCACGGGTGACATCACAGCCTTGCCAACCCAGCACCCAGGATGCAGAAGCCATTCCACCAGAGGGCAGAGGCTCGGTGTGAGAACACAGGATGCCCCTGCCATTGAAAGGCTTGGTCTGGGAAGATGACACCTCCATCCCCACTGGGCTTGGAGACACACACACCAATCCAGAACCCATTTCCAGTTCCCACAAATTAAAGGAGATCTCAGTACAGAACCTCCCACTACAGTAAAGGCCACAGCCCTAATTCCACCCACAATGTTAACCTCAGAATCTGGGAATGCGGGGAGAGACAAGAAATCCAAAGCCGATATATCTGCCTTCACCTCACCCTTTAATCACACCGTGAAGGTACAGAGGCCCAACTCCAACAACAATTTTGAAACCGTAAGCTGGAGTGTAGCCAAGTACCTTGAATTCCGGTCCCAAAATCAAGAGCATGTCTCCAACAGGACAGTGCCTGGCCTGTCTGAGCCTCCCTCCGATGGCTCCCTTTTCCTAGTCCAGAGCTGAGAAAAGCAGGAAGCCCACATGCCTGTGAGGGGCCATGTATGTGTCAGCGTTAATAGCTGCTGGTGCCCAACACATTCAGGTCTTGCTTTCTGGAGCCTTCAAATTTTTCCCCTCAGTTATTTTTGATCCCCAGTTGACTGAATCCATGGAACCCATAGATACGGAGGGTCAATCTAGTTTTTCTGCAATGAGCATGAACAGCTCTTGTGATAAATATAATTAAAAAAATTTTAAACTATACCAATTAACAATTAAGACAACGGTGGCAACGACAGCATCCCCTCTCTGGCCCCTGGGTCCCCATTTATGAGCTGAGGTGGGCTGGAGATTTCCACGGCCCCACTCAAGTCCTGGTCTGTGGTTTCTTCCCTCAGGGACTCAGGGCAGCAGCCCCACCCTCACTCAGGCAGCTTCTCACTGCCTGCTGGTTCCTGCCTGGTCCCCGCTTCCCTGGGGGCAAATCAGACCCTCTCGGCTAGGCTTGGCTCCAAGATCTGTCAAATGGGGAAGGCAGGCCACTTTCCAAGCCCAGGCTTTGCCACGGGGTCCTGGCAAGTCACCTATCTATGCTCCAGTCTTCCCATCTGTATAATGGGAACAGAGCCGCAGAGGCATCTACAGAGTTCTGCACACATCCCCTGGACTCTCAGGAGCACCAGCTCCTTCCCGTGGCCGTGAAGGCGCTTTGACAGGCGTGAGCGCCCCTCCATCCCCACAGAGCACATCACGCCAAAGGTGAGCTGGCCAAAGGTATGTTGCAGCCTCCAGGCCTCGGAGGTCAGGGCCACGTACTGGGTATGACTCACGACCACAAAACCGGAAGCCGGGAGGTGTGGGAAGATGGGAAGTGACGTTCCAAGTGTGCGAGAGACGCCGGGGCCTCCTGACCTCTCATGAGGAGGTGGCATGTGGCGGCCCCCCACGAACGGTCAGCAATTCTTCGCTGTGGCTGCCTCAGTCTGGGTCTAGGCTGGGCCCAGCCCGAAGGGGAGGCGGCAGCTCCAAAGGCTTGTCAGGCCAGATGCAGCCTGCCCAGATCTGCACCCTCCGTGAGATTGAGGATGACAGGCTCCGGGGGGCCGGGACGAGCCGGGTCAGAGAAAACTTGGCAAAGAGAAGGGCTAAAGGAGCAGCTGGGCTCGCAGAGCCTTGTGCCCCACCCTCTGGAGGGCCTGGCAGGGGCCTCCCCTCAGCCCTCAACCCTCCGAGTTCCAAATGCGCCCCGTCCGAGGCCACGGTCCTATGGCCGCCCCTTCTCATCCCGCCAGCTTCCAAAGAGACAGCAGAAAGTGATCCAAAGATCCAATATTTGTATTTTGAATGCTAATTTGACAAAGAGGAGTGGGCATGGGGGAGTGTTTATAACCAGCACTCCAATAAGCCCACAAACGACGCCAGTATTTTATAAGCTTGTTAGAAACAAATCACCCCTCAGCTGATATTTACTTACTGATGAATCATAAAAGGGCTCAATACACAAAGAGGAAATCCAAAAAGAATGTCTTTCTTTGGTTGCATCTTCGGCAACAAGGCTGGAAGGTGGGTCTCGCCCAGCCTGAAACCCGCTCCCCACACTGTGTCGCCAGCCTCCCCAGGGTGGCAAAGCATCGGCACCATCTCTGTCTCTATGCCCACCCTCCCTGCCCCCCACCCATCTACTGGCCTAATCTGAGGCTCAACCCCACGCTCCAGAGGCAGCCCCGTCCTTCTGCCACCCACCCCCCCCCCCGAGTCCTCTGCAGGAGCAGAGCCAATCCAGCTCATTTGCATAATGATGAAGCCCTCCAGTGCGGGCTGGGTCTTAAGAGGCTCGGGAAGAAATATGCCCTGTCCTTTGGAGAGGCGCACAGAAGGCTCTGTGCAGCCCGGGAGGAATGGGGCGCCCGGCGGGTGGGCAGGGGCGGCGAGCAACCGCAGGCTCGCTCGCCAAGGACAACTCAGCTCTGTCGCCTGCTGAGCCTGTGTCCAGCTGGCCCAGCAGAGAAAGGACTGCCCAGGGCTGTAAAGCAGCAGGAAGTGAGGTTCTGAGTGCCAGCTCCAGATTCGGGCTGGACAGACCCAGGTCACAGTGACCGCCACTCACTGTCTGACTGACCTTGGGCGAGTCACTGACCTCTTGGAATCTCAGTAGGACCGGACAAGGCAGCCGGTAAAGCGCTGATGAGAAGGGGCTGGTAAAATGCAACAACCGTCGGCCATTATTACAGTCATATCATCACTATTCTCACCTCCGCATTACTGGATCTATCCGTCGATTTGCTAATTCTGCAATGCCAGGTATGGCGCTGGGCAGGCCAGGAGGCACAAAGATACCCATCCCCTCTTTGCATGGCCTCAGTGACACAATCGCTCTAAGGGTCTGAAGGCAAGGGCAGTGCTTGCTCTTTGGGGGAGGCAGGGCTAGAAGGGGGCACACGGGAGCTACTGGAGGGCCAGTACAGGTCCTCCTTCTTGGTCTGGTTGTGTTCCATTTCCAGAAATTCCTCAAGCTGTACATTTACAGTTTGTGCATTTTCCTGGATGTACATTATATCTTGATAAAGCTTTTTTGTAATGTTTTGTCTACATAAGGAGGGAGATTAGCCAGGTGTGCAGAGCACCAGGCAGGAAGGTCAGCTTCTAAGGAAGGATGGATGAAATATTTGGGATGAGAGCTGGGGCAACATCAAGAGGGAAGAGATTCCTTCTGTGAGAGGTGAGGACGACCTCAGCGGGTGTCGGGCATGGTTAGGGGTTCAATAGCTTCCTGCTGAATGAGTGAGTGAGGAAATGAATGAATGACTTCTTTGCTGAAGAGGGGGCCTTGCAGGAACAGGTGCTGAGATGCAGAAGCAGGGAGGGCATCCCAGGGGAGTGCCAGGGGCCCTGTGGTGGACTTCCCATTTTACAGATGAGGAAACTGGTACTGAATGAACTACACAGGCATCATCCCAGCTTGGCCCACCCTGCGCCAGCCAGGGGGAGCCCCGCCCCCTACTCCATCCACTCACTGCCTCTGGTCCCTTGAGATGAGCAGCCACAGCTGGAGCAGTAGCTCAGGCTGAAACGATTCTCCAAAGTTGCCTGTGAGCAGACACGGCTGCTTTAAATGGCAATTTTGCAGTTTGGGGTGCAAAATTCTTTTCCATGGCACACGGAGAGTGGGCAGAATGGATCTGCCCGTGCTGTGTTGCAGTCCTGCAGCCCCAGCAAGCCCGCACAGACACTGGCCATGGCTGGGTTCACCGAGCCTTAGTCGCTTCAGCTCCCAGATGGGACAGGAGGCCCAATAAATATTAACATTTACTAAGGGCTGACTGTGTGCCAAGCATTATGCTAACCACGTCCCATGTAGGATGAGCGGATAAGATCTGTAAGAGGAGGTAACAGGAAATGACACAGCCCAGGCATTTCAGCCCTGAACTGTGTTCTTAACCGCCTGAGCTGCACTAACATTCTTACCATTATTAATGATTACCATTGGTAGAAGAGGGATAAAGGCAATTAAATTCAGTACTTAATTTCTGTTATGGCCAAAGCCTAGGGCCTGGGGTTGGGACGCTAAGCATGATAAGAAGTAAACTATCTGCAAGGAGATTTAAATTGCTAAACCCATCAAGATTATTATTAATTTTTTCGTTAAGATTATTTTAAATGATCAAGCACCTGCTCAGCACATAGTAAGTCTACAGTAAATGTCTTCTAAGGAAAATAGTTAGCATTTAAAAAAAATATTTTAAAATTTTTTGGTTGTGCCAGATGGCATGTGAACTCTTAGTTGTGGCTTATGGGATCTAGCTCCCTGACCAGGGATCGAACCCGGGCCCCCCGCATTGGGAACACGGAGTCCTAGCCACTGGACCACCAGGGAAGGCCCAGTTAACCTGTTTTTAGGGAGATCGCATTTGCGTCCCTCCTGGCTACTCTCCATTCTATTTCCAAAAACCTCCTACATCCACACAAACGGTGACTTCCTCCACTTGCAATCAGTGATTCTTTGATGAAGAAACAGCAGTGTGTCCTTGGGTAAGTTGCTTTCCCTCTCTGAGCTCAGCGTCGCCCTCTGTGAAAGAAGGTGGAATCAGGTTACTCATAAAGTCCCTCTCGGTCTAGAGTACTAGGAGGCTAGGGCCAGTCCCCATCCTAACTGTAGAGGACCTTATCAGGCAGTTGCAGGATACAAACGAATAAGCATGTGAGAATTTCACTAAGAAGTTCAAGGTTCAAACTCGAGGGCACGACATCAGAAAGAGACACTCAGAGTGAACGCACAGTAGCAGCCAGAGAAAGCGGCCTTGGAAGCTTGCGACGTCATTAGAAGGCACAGACTGAGATGCCAAAACCGGTAGGCAAAAAGCTGAATTTTAATGCTTTGAGAACATTCTCTGTAGTCCCCACCAGTCCCTATTGTTTTATACTCCAGAGCCCAGCGTTACTGTCCTGGTCCTCGAAGGCCCTGTTAAAGAGAATTCATTCTTCAAAAGCAAAGCCCGAGGAAGGAAGGAGCATATCTGAGGCATGAATGCCCGATGCCGACAAGCTGTGTGCCCTTAGGGAAGTCACCTAAGTACTCTGAGCCTCAATTTCCTCACAGCCAATAGTGGGCACACACCTGTATCTTTATTTAATATTCTTTCCAGGAAAAAAAAAAATCAACCATATTTCCAGCACTCCCAGCACCCTAAAGCAAATCATCAAGTTCGGGAACCCCAGTGGAAACCTGTATCAGTCAGGACAGGATAAGAAATGCCCAGTAACAAATAAGCCCCATATCACAAGGGCTGCAAACCACAAAGGTTTAGTTCTCATTTGCCCTCCAAGTCCATTGCAGGGGACTTTTCTCATGGAAACCGCTTCGGCACCGCAAGACAAGACAAGAAGCACCTTTGTTTCTGACACTGAGAGTCCCTGTACCCCGAGGAAAGGGAACGCTGGAGGGTCTCACCCGGGCAGGGCAAGGCTCTGGCCTGGGAGCAGTGCCAGGCACCTCCACTCACAGCTCTCTGGCCAGAATCAGCCACTCATCTCCCCACCCAAAACAAAACGGCCAGTCCGTGTGACTCCAGCACGTTCCAAAGGACGCAAATGACTGCCACGTTCTCAAGCAGAGCCAGGAGGCCCAGCAGAGAGCTCCAAGAATCTCAAGACAGGACTCAGGAAGGGAAGAAAGCAAATGCAGCCTGGAAACTCACAGTGGTGACAAAGGTTCTCAGAGAACGTTCCAATCGCCCAGGGCCCAGGGTTCAGAGGAGCAAGAAATGTGCACCCTGCTCGCTGTCTCCCCTGGGTGAGCCCTGGAGTGGCAGGTGGGCCAGACAGAGACTCTCTGGGCCCCGCAGCCTCTCCTGAAGGTGGAGGGGGATGTTATCCTTCCGGCCGCTGGCTCTCCAAAGAGCGCCCAGGTAAATGCCAGGTGCTGTCCTGGGGCTTTCGGCAAAAGTCGCTCTTGATGATAATGGCTTTCAGAGGCGATGCGACTGCACGCCTGGCATCTGAACGCCAGCGACGGAGGCAGGTTTTGCATCTCTAATTAGGACGGGGATTTTTTTTTTCACCCCCACACAGAATTTACATAATTGGGAAGGAGGTTACGACATGGCCCCTCCCCACCGATTGTGTGTTTTGCAGGCCCTCCTTCCATTTTCCCTTGCACACTTCAAATCGAAGGGAGAAATGAATCGATTTGAATTTTTTGAAATTAATTATCATCCTTGCCATGGAAAATGTATCTGAGGCCTTCCATCGGGAGTTGAGAGAGGAAGAGGGGGGTGATCTCGTGCAGAGAGGAGCCCTGGGAGGTGACACACGTCCCCCTGATGCACTCCTAAAGCAAAACCCCACCCCTCCCACGACCTCACCAGCTGGTTCTCAGAGCACCTCCTGATTGGGTCTGAGTGTTCTTTAGAATTTTTTTTTTTAGCACCAAAATTAATGCTTTAAAATGTCACTTGCTACAGTAAAATTTATCAACATTATTATATACCATAGAAACTGCCATCCCAGACAAATGCACGACATTAAAATTTGGTCTAGAGCTCCCCAGAGGAAACGTTTGCGGCAATTTGTATAACAGTTTATATATTTATGCTATTTAATGGTACAAAGCAATAATTATGACTTCATTCACTGATAAGCAACGGCATTACATAAATCTGATGCGGATTTAGAACATGCCAGCCCTGACACCAGCGTACTAGTTGTAAATTATGTTGCCGTTAAAAAAAAAAAAAATCCAAGCAAATATGAAGGAGCAGCGGGAAACTAATAATGCATCTCCAGCTGTTCCAGTTAACCTGCAAATGTGGCCATCTGCACCTCGGGAGGAAGAGAACGGAGAGGCGGGAGGCGGAGCAGAGAGAGAGGAAGAGCCGCCTCCTGGAAGCCCCAAGCCTGCCCCGACCTCGGACCCATGACCTTGCTCCTCCCGCAGGCAAACCCAGCTTGGATCAGGCAAAGGTCCCCAAGACCCAAGGGTCCTCCCTCTGCTCCTCTGGCGCCCACGCTCCTGTCCCCTCGCCAGAAAGTCTCGGGTGTCATCTTTCCTTTCCTGCCCTCGTAGGAGGCTGGGCTTCCAGCTCTTGAGTCCTATTCACTGCAGCACCAGGCTCACCAGGCGGTTTCCTCTACAACTTTCTTTACTTCCTTTTTCTTGTCTTGTTTCTGTCTCTCTCGCTCTCTCTTTTTTTTTTTTTTTTGGAATTTTAGTACTTCTGCACAGACCCATCTTGCATTAAGAAAACGTGGGGCAGTGGTGATGGCAGAAGGAAGTAGTTATAGTCATAGAGAAGAGTGTGCCCAGTTCACAGAGTTCCAAATGGAGCCGGGACATACAGGCTGCAACCAGCAGATGAGACGGAAATACCAAGACTGCAGGCCATGGTTCTGGGCGCCCACCGCCCAGTGGGTTTCCCAGTGATGCAGCCAAATGGGTCCAGTGCTGCCTAGGGCCCACCCCAGGCAGTCTTGGGGCTCTACTCTGGGGCAAGGACTTCTGGTCAACCCCGTGTCAGCTGTGGCTCCCAGGCACTGTCCTTGGGCTCTGCTGACCATGACGACTCTCTGCCCTCCAGAGACTGACAGAGGAGCATAGATCCTTTGATCATGGGCTGAACACTTCCCACAATTCCCTCATCTAATCCTCCTAACCACTGTGCTGGGGACTGAATTAGTCCCATTTTACAGATACAGCCACTGAATCCAGGAGAGATTCTAGAACTCACCCAAGATCAGCTCATCTAGTGAACCTCGCTTATAAAACACAAGGTTTAGAAGAATGTTTGTAGGTCATCTGACCTGTGTTTCAAATTTTTAAACTACAACCCACAGCAAGAATTATATATACCATGACCTAGCCACACACTACCACATACACAGAATCGCTGCCCCCCATTAATGAAAATCCACTTAAGTTCGCTAAGTGTGATGTACTCAGGCCGTTTCTTTCCTTTTGCTTTTCTTCCTCTCCTTTCCTTCCCTTCCTTTCTATTCTGTTCTGCTGCTGGACTCTGCTCCGTCTAGTTCCTCTTTTATTTTGTTGGCTGTGACCATCCAAGTTGACTCCATGATTTGCTAATGGGTTGCAGCTGACAATTTGAAAAACACTGGCTGTTTCAACTCCCTCGTTTTACTGAAGGAAAGCTGAGGCTCAGAGAAGGGAACCCATTTTGCCCGAGCCACACAGGTCTGTGACAAGTCAGAAGTCTAGCCCAGGCCTCCAGCCCTCTTTCCACCAGACGCTGTAAAGTCCACGTCATCCCAAGCCTTTCCTGGGCTCCCCAGCACCCACTTTTGGCCACAGTGAAGACGACCAAGCTCTGGACCTGTCAGATCTCTGTTCTTAGTTGGGGACAGAGAGAGCACTGTGTGTGTATGTGGTGAAACAGACGGGTCAAGGAGGCAGGGAGAGGACAGGCCCCCAAGAGGGGCTCCCAGTTCATTCAGTCAACAATTCGGGGGCAGGGCTGACCCAACAGGTCTACCCTTGAAGGTGACAACCCACTGCCCCCAAGCCAGAAGGGAAGAGTCAGGTGATAATCCACCGAGAGGGCTGGCACCCTGCCTGGCCCACCGGTATCCTCCACCAGGGGTAGTGTTCCTTCTGCTGCCTCCTACAGGAAGCCTTCCTGGCTAGGTATGTGCGGGACCTGGCTATAGGGCTATAGACACAGAGGGAGGAGGGAGCAAGGTGATCCTTGCAGGACCACAGGCAAAACCAGCATAATCTCTCCAGGGCCTGACTCTCCCTTGGGACCATGGTGTCCCATTTCCGAGTGGGTCCCCAAAGGAAGGCCCTCAGGCTGGAAAACGGGCCAGAGGCATGGTTCAGTCCTTCTTCCTGCTCACAACTTCCTATCATTTTGGTAAAATGATTCCATAACTCAGAAAACAACATTTTTGGCTGCTCCAACGTTTGCAGATTTTCAACAATCCCAGTTCCAATGTCCGGCCATCAGCTCTCCCACCCCAAAGTTCCTAGAGCTTCTCCCTTCCTCCAACCCCAGGGACATCAGTCCCTTTGGCCAGGTGCATCTCAGAGTACAACTCTATCCGCTGCCCCGCACATCAGCTTATTCACAAGACACACTCTCAGTATTGAGGACACGGTCTTTTTATTTTTATGGTCTAAGCAACATCAATTCCAAGAACTAGAAAAACAATCCCTCAGTGGGAACCTATTCAGCGACTCGCCCGGCAAGTCCTGCAGGCCGAGCTGGTAGCTCTGTCTTCTTAGCAGCACGAGGACAAAGGACAGTCAGGCCTGAGGGCTGGGGTCAGGCCTGCCCACACTTCAAAACCCACAGCGCGCACCTGAGCTGGAATCCAGATGGCAGAATAGGTTAGGAAAGGCCGACACTTTCTCCACTGGCAGGGTGAGGAGACCCTCGGGAGCGTGAGAAGCTGGGGGCGTGGGGGAGACAGGCAGGCAGACCCCTGATTCTGGGGCAGCTGGAAGGGAGGTGCTGGGGCAGGTGGATGGACAAAGTGGCCTCTAGCTTGGGTCAGGGCACAAGCCATGGTCAGTATCACCCTCAGCCCACAGCAGTGGCTCTATTCTCTTTCAGGGGTCATAGTATTCAGGAGATTTTTGTAATTAGTTGCCAACATTAAAAAAAAAAAAAAAGAAATGTTTGAAAATATTATGAAAATCTGGAGTGTTGGTTTCTCTTAAAAACTCGGGACATCTGGGCTCCACAAGATACAATTTCCCTGGACAACAACGGCAAGGCTGGACTCTGCGGGGTCACTGGAGCCCCCACTGTCTCACACACCAGCTGTGTCACTTGCTTTTGTGACACTTGAACTACCAGGTGCTAAGAGGGAAAAGGAAACGGGGGTTCCAGCCCGCCCTGCCCCCCGACTAACGCCCTGTGTGACCTTGGGCCAGGTCCTGCCCATCTCTGGGCGTCAGAGAAAGCTGAGCAATGAAGGAGGCAGAATGCAACCACTCGCTCCCTCGGTGCCCCCAGGACACAGTCTCAGGCGCCTTCAGAGGGGTGAGCCAGGTGCGGTTTCCTGGTGGGCAGCCAATCTGGGGGACAGGGCGGCCCCCGCAGCCAGCCCCGCCGGGCCCGGCGCCAACCCCGAGGCGGTGCTGACGCCACTCCTCGGCAGCTTGATATGAATATTGTGTCAGAGATTGGAGATATTAAGAATGACAATGCATTATTACTGCAGCAGGGAAATCTCCTGAGTCCTAGAGATAGGATTTCGAAATCCTCAGCCAAAAATCAATAGTAATGCCCAAGAATTTATAAAAGAAGCACGTCAGTCTGCATTTGAGAAGACACACTTTCAGCTTTCTGGCTAAAAACCAAAGGGACAAGTTCAAGTATGTCATTCTGGAAGGGCAGGAAGCAAGACGCAAAAGCTGCCCTCGACGTCCCAGGGACGGAAGGTGCCTGGCAGGCTCTCACGCGGGGCCGAGAGGCCACCAGGCAATCAGAAACCCGCGGTGCCCCCCAAGGGTTCCCTGAGGCCCCTCCCAGAGGGGAGAAGGACGCAGGAGAAGCCCGCTTCCCCGATCATTCTGGGACGCGCTCAGTCCTGGAAACCAGTGTATATGGAGGAGACGAGAACAGAGAGGTTTAGCCTGGGATGCCAGGTCTATTCCGAGCTATAAAATGGGCAGAAAATAGTGGTCCCATCTTCCTCCTGGGTTTGTTACAAGATCAAAAATTAATTAAAAACAAACAAACATGCTTTAGGAAGCATTAAGACCCAACAGAAAGGGCACTGGCTCTGAAGACGGAGAAACTGGGTTAAATCCCGGCCCCACCCTGGGAAGATGATGGTAATAACACCTACCTTGCCTCCTGGGGGTGTTGTAAGGTGTGGTACCTTGGTGTCTGGCACAATATGGAGTCTTGATACAGTTTCGATATTATGATCAGTATTACAAATATAAACAATTATCAAGCATTACAACATTACCATCTTAGATGGTAACCACAATTACTCTTAGTAGATCAGCTGAGAGTGTTAAGTTTTTTCATAAAAGATTGTCATTCACTAGTACAGGGCTCCCCAGATTACAAAATGCTTCATTATTTTTTTTTTTTTCTGAGTGATGCTGACAAAATGAAGTGAGAGAGATTCCCCATTTGTCAGGACTCTAAAGCCCCCAAAAGTAATGGGACTGAACCAAGGACATGAACCAAACCAGCAACAGGAAAGTGATGCCTCCATCCCGTCTTGGAGGCAGGGAGGACCCCCAAACCTTCCAGTGACTGGCCCCCATCTCCAGTGCTCATTCCTGTTCTGCGTTTCCAGGTGCCCCCTCAAAACAATGACCTCTTCTCTCCTTTACTGCTGTCTTTGTAAGGGCTTCAGGTGACACAATGGTAAAGAACCCACCTGCCAATACTGGGTTGGGAAGATCCCCTGGAGGAGGGCATGGCAACCCACTCCAGTATTCTTGCCTGGAGAATCCCATGGCCAGAGGAACCCGAAGGTCTATAGTCCATGGGATCACAAAGAATTGGATACGACTGAAGCGACTTAGCACAGAATAGCAAGATGGTAATTGGGATCTTAGATACTTCAATAAGAGTTTTATTTTCTTTGGTGTTTTCATGTTTCTTTCATATTTAATTGTTTAAAAAATTATGAGAGACCTCACGGACGCAAGGCAAACATGCTTACATTAAAAACAGGGCAGAGGCAGATATATGAGACAAGACTTTCCCCTAAAAATAGCAACAAAAACAAAATACACTGGCCATTTCATAATAGTCCTTACTGCCCACATCACAGGCCCCTCTTGCTGGAATCCCAGGCCTTGCTATGAGGCAGAAGCCTCTTATTCCCAGGAAGAAACTCTCCAGCCTATGCCGGGAGCTCTTAAGGAGTTCAGGCAGAATCAGACTCACAGGTGTTCCTCAGTAAGCAAAACCTGCATTTACTGAGTTCTCCCTGTTTTCCAGGTCCCAGGCCAAGCATTTTGCATGTACTATCTCATTTAATTTTAGCAATGTGCTTTTATCTTCCCCACTTTACAGATGAAAAGGATTAACTCACAGGTTGAATAGCTCACCCAAGGACGTAATGCTAACAAGTGATAGCTGTAGGATTTGAATTCAAGAAAAACCCTACGTTTAACTCCTACACTATAACATCTTATAGATTATAAATGGATATGTGGATGGATAGATGGTGGATGGACAGATGAATAGTTAACTGGATGGTAGGTAGACGGACAGATATATGAGTGGACGATAAATGGAAGCTGAGTGAGTAAGTTGATGGATAGATAAATGTGTAGGTTAATAGGTAGACAGATGGTGTGGAGAAGACAGTGGCACCCCACTCCAGTACTCTTGCCTGGAAAATCCCATGGACAGGGGAGCCTGGTAGGCTGCAGTCCATGGGGTTGCACAGAGTCAGACACGACTGAAGCGACTTAGCAGCAGCAGCAGCAGATAGATGGTGGGTGGATGGATGGATGGATGGTGGAGAAACAGATGAATGGATGGATGGAATGGGGGTGGATGGCAGATGGACACCAGTCATGCACCAGGCCAGGACTGCTTCCTTCCTTTAACCTGATGCCTCATCACAAGAAAATAAACAAGGACCCAAAGACTGCTCCCATCCAAACTTCAACAACCTGCTGTTTCCCTCTCATCTCATGTAGGAATTACCTTTACCCAACCCACCTAAGGGCTGAGTTTTCAAGCCTACCAGGCCATTGGCATCTCCCTGCCCCTGGAAGCTTTCTAGTTGTGGGGGGTAGGGGACTTAGAGGGCATTAAGGAGAAAGCAAGCCATGCACAGGGGTGGGGCAGCCAGTCCACCTTGCTCAGAATATTCACACTGAAGACTGATTGGAGGTTTGCTCATTTCGAAATATTCCCTGTGGGGTGCTCAGGGCTGGTGCACTGGGATGACCCTGAGGGAGAGGATGGGGAGGGAGGTGGGGGGGGGGCTTAGGATGGGGAACACATGTACACCCATGGCTGATTCGTGTCAATGTATGTCAAAAACCACTAAAATACTGTAAAGTAATTAGCCTCCAATTAAAATAAATTAATTTAAAAAAAAAACCTCCAATAAAATAAAATAAAATAAATATTCCCTGTGGCTCTTCTCACCCTTCAAGACACAGCAAAAGTGGCACCTCTTCTCCAAAGTCCTTCTCTTCCCCAGGACAGACTCAGATGCTCCTTCTCAGCATCCCACACACATCTTTCTCTCCTAACATCTCTCTCAATTGATGTGCTGGCTGTCCTCTTCCAAGGGGTTACAAATGGGAGAGGGGAGATTTTGCCCCATCAACTCCGAGGCCCCCATGGCCCTCAACTCAGCACTCTGCACCTAGAGGGGCTCAATAACTACATGTGCAATTGACTCCAACATCCCAAATTGAGACTTTCAAGGACTCTGGCCTCCTTCCACCGCTCCTGGACATAAGTAAACAAGTCTGGTCACCAGGCTGCAGAATTAACCACCTGCAGTTACTTCTTTATCCACAAGAGAGCACAGTCTTGGAGTTCCACACAAATTCTTTTGTAAATGCCTGGTGTACTTACAGAACACTGTATAACTCAAAAATTATAATTAAAATGTCTTAGCTCCTGTATTTATAGTAACATTTAAACTACTGTGCTTTCTTGAAGTCAGTCATTTACTTGGGAACAGCACAGTTTATGGTGAACAGATCTTTGAAACAGTACCGCGGGGATCTAGGCCAGGCACATGTAACTCAATATATGTCAACAGCTGTAAAAATATTGGTGGGAGAAGCCAGGAAAAAAGCCATGAGCCCAGATCAAGTGCCCTGTCTCTCACATCTGACTGTTTGCAGCGGCTCCCTCCTCTTCCAAATAATTGGGCCATTTTGGTGCCCGCTGTCACACAAGGCGGGCCCTCTTTGAGGCTGGATGATCAAAAAGGTTATAAATGAAAATGATTTCGATGTTGGCGGCCTGGAGAGTGACCAGGGCGTGCGCGGCGGCAGAAGGGCCTGTTCTAATCTTACCAACTGCACGCCGCCTTCGGAGAGTCTTCCTAGGGCGCGAGCAGCTCCCCAGGGTGAGGCCATGGTAAATTCCGCCTAATCCCTTCTGCATACAAATGAGTGCCTGGCAGGAGGAGCCGACCAGACACTGCAGCCCAGCGCTTGCTCCTCCTTCCCGGGTTGGCTGTCTTAGCTGCACAAACAATCGGAGACGGTGGAGAGGTCGGTGGGCTGGGGGAACCCCAGGGCTGGGCAGACAGCACCCTGACACCATCGTCTGGCAGTGGGGACACAAGCCAGGACGTCAAAGGGCGGCATGGCCAGAGGTTGGGCCAGAGGATGGAATGAGATGTCCATTAACCTCAAGGCAGTGGGGGTGGGGTGGGGGCGTCTCTCTTTCAGGGGC
Organism: Bos grunniens; assembly: GCF_055505025.1. Lineage (NCBI taxonomy): Eukaryota > Metazoa > Chordata > Mammalia > Artiodactyla > Bovidae > Bos > Bos grunniens. The sequence goes on from NC_141182.1 coordinate 18,170,030, forward strand.
AGGGAAGCTATAAGGCGATGTGGTGGTGCAGCGGGCACCCAGTCCTTCCAAAGACACTGGATTCACCAAAATGCGGGGCCTAATGTCCCAGAAGGGACACACGGGAGTCAGGGGCCTCCTCTCCAACCACCAGATGAATGGAGGCTGCAAGCAGGAGTTCCAGGGAAGGGACCAAAGGGAGGATGTGCCACCCTGAAGCTTCCCTGAGCACCAGCTCCTCACGACCACCCAAACAGGGCCACCCTACAATGAACTAAGTCAAGGGCTGGATGCTAAATTTGAGAGAAGGGTCCCAGATCTGGGAATCTGGGAGGCCCAAAGTAGTAGAAGAGTCAATAATCAAATGGGGAGACGTCCCAGAGAGGGGATGGGGTGTGTGTCCGGTCACAGAGAAAGGGAATGGGTCAGCCAGGACCAGAGTCACACAGGGTCTCTTGGCCGCACGAGGGGCTCTGATGTCAGTTCGCCTTCCGTAAGTGGGAAGCAAGAGCTGTTCCTGAAATCAATTCCGAGCCCTGCGGCCCACTCAGAACTTAAGTGCTTAGAACCTGGGCTCTTGGATGGACCTTGGGGAGACAAAGCCCACATCTGTACTGCACTTGATCCTCACAACTGGAATGAGTGAACGTGTGTACAGCATTTAAACTGCGCTTGGTTCATGGGCACCTGAGAAGTGTTAACTGGTGTGGTGATGTTCACTCAGTGAGGGGAGAAAGTCTCATGGCACACTCAGGTTCACGGTCGTCGCACCAAGCTGGTCTCACTCTGGGGTCCCGTCCCAACTTGGCTGATCCCAGAAGAGACGAGTGGGCTCAGATGGGGCCCAGGGAACACTTCCCAAGGTGGAGGGGACAGTATTCCTTTGCTCAACAGTGGATCTATCAGATTTGGGCACACACGCATATCTACACATCACAAAAGTTATCAGTTACCTAAATTTGCCTGTGGATTCACACACACACACACCATCCCACATCCACATCTTCCATGAAAACCAGCAGGAACTGCACATTTTGAGGACCCAATTAGGCTCAGTGTGTATTTGACAACCTTTCAACCTCCAAGAAGACATTTATTTTTACAATGCTCTCCAGCTGAGAAATTACTAGGTTCCCGCTCCTCCCTGAATCATCTTGGCATCAGGAGGCACCAAGGTGAACCCGGGAGTGAGGAAGGGGGACCCACTTGGTGAGGCTGGGCAGTGGCTGTCATGACCACTTGGAAAGTGGGTCTTGGGGGCATGGACTGTCCAAGTTGGGGGACAAGTCCTGAGCTCCTTCGGAGCCTGGAGAACCCACTCCCAGCCCCAGCTGCCCACAGGATGGATAATTCTGGAGGACTAAGCACCTCTTCCACTTTCCATCATCCTTTGGCCGCTTGCAGCCACCCTGGGAGGCAGGTGTGTGTCTGGGGTGGGGGTGCTGCCCATCTCATGGATAAGGAAACTGAGGCCCAGGCCAGAGAGGCCTGAGACCTGCCCTGGGACTCCACCTGGGACACTCCCACTTCCTGCTTTGCGCTGCCCCACTTGGTACTCTCTGTGTCAGGTCACCTGGAAAAGCGAGGCCAGTCAGGGAAGGAGTTTCGGAGTTCGGGGACCAGGGAATGGGAACAGAGCATGGGAAACAAAAATAAAGAAGGCCTTCCTTGGTGATGAGGTAAGAGGAGCATGCGCATCAGCCCAGGTCAGACGGCTCGAGACTCCCCTGGCTTTCCAGAGAGGCTCCAGCCCACCTCGTCATTAGGTTCTGTCTGCAGACATGCTCTCATCAGTCACACCTCACCATCACCAGCTTACCTCTCTCCCAAGGGCTTCCTCTTGCCCTGCCTAAGAGACTAGGACTTCACATCCTTGCAGAAGAAAAAGAGTAGACAGTGGTATGTTTTCCCACGGATGGCAGACCTTGACTCCTGGCGCCGCTTACCTCTGCCAAGGTCCAGCATCTGTGCACATGAACGAGGTCTCCAGTATCAGGACCTGCGGGGCATTCCTGGGCAATGACACCAAAGCCCCTGGAATTCACGGGTATTTCATAGCAGGTCTCTTATTCACTAACATCTTCCTACACTGCATCTTCCTTCACTACTCATCTTCCTCTGGGTGAAATCAAGGCACCCGTGGACCTTCCCCTGGAGTAGAAACAGTGTCTCTGATTGTAAGTTACAAGTGAACGACCATAGCTTCAACATCAGTCTCTCTTTGAGCCTTGCCCCACTAAATATCATGGTGCAGTTGTCAGGGTGAAAGCTGTTCTCAGAAAAATACCACCCCATCACAGCCTTGGGATGGGGGTACCAAGGAGAACGTGTACTCTGGATGGCTCTGTCTGCACCTCCGACTCAGCTACCTCACAAGCAGCAGGTTGGCGATTACCAAAGTAGCAATAGGGTCGTAGCGGGGGACAACTGCCATGGTTGTGACAGTGCTGACATGGAGCGTCAAGCCTGCTTCTCCCCCCACCAGGGTCCCCGCGTAGGCAGGAGCTCTAAACATTTTAGGAAAACTTGGCCAATCACTGCCGTGAATCTTTACTGCCTGGACAGATTAAACCCAGGCCCCAAGTGGCTTCCCCAGTTGACAATTTTTCTTTCAAAAAGGCAGAAGTTGCTGTGAGCCAAGTTCTTGCAGCCGAATTCCTGGATACAGTTTCCAACTATTCCAATCAGCCGGCTCTGCGGTGGGGCTGGGATTTCAAGCTTGCCACAGTATGAAGTCCAGTTTGGGCTATATTCCCTTCCCTCTCGCAGCGTGATGAAGGTTTCCCCGCAAAATCAAAAGGCTTACTGTCAAGTTTTCGATTGGTCTGGGCTCCACACTATCATGTGTGTGGTGATGGGAAGGAATATGAATGCAGTGCCGGCTCTACCATGGGGCCTGGAGGCCTCGTCCAAGCTGTCCAGGGACCTTATGAAAGTGGAACGGAACTCTTTGCACGTATATTCCAACTAATGAAATTCCCCAGACGCGCCACAGTGCGCAAACCCACTGTAAAAAAGAACAATGGCTGGATAAAAACCGAGGCAAGTCCACCGAGCACGCTGAAGACAAACCAATGCTGCTGATGCAAGGGGAGGCCAAGCCCAGAGTCTGCCCCCCTCCACCTCTTCTTTTCTGTCTCTCTTTTCTCCTTTTGCACTTGGAAGCTAATGTAAATAAGTCACCACGTTTCTAAGGGAGGAGGGCTGCTTTTTACTTATTATATTTTATAATATATTGCAAGTTCACCCAAGGAGGCTGATGGTTTGGAAAAACACACAGATGACACTCAGGGCCCAAACTGTTGGATGCTTTACGTCTCTTTTGTCCCTTTAAACCATGATATGTATAGGCAGGTATATAAACCAGTGCCGTGCTGGAGCCAGCTCTTATTGGCTCCTGAGAGCAGATCACGTGTTTCTCTTCCGAACCCCATGTTCAGTGAAGTCAGATTGGTGGGAGCATTCACACCACAGAAATTGGTGAACACAATTCCTTTTTTTTTTCAGACAGTTCATTATTAAATATTTATCAGTATATTCCATTACTGTGTGTATAGATGGATGGATAAATAGATGGATGGATGGATGGAGATAAATACATAGACGGGCTTCCCTGGTAGCTCAGCTGGTAAAGAATCCACCTGCATTGTGGGAGACCTGGGTTCGATGCCTGGGTTGGAAAGATCCCCTGGAGAAGGGAACAGCTACCCACTCCAGTATTTTGGCCTGGAGAATTCCACAGGCTGTATAAACCATAGGGTCGAAAAGAGTCGGACACGACTGAGTGACTTTTACTTCACACATGTGTATCTATATTTTCAGATGGATATACACATATGGGCTTCCCAGGTGGCACTAGTGGTAAAGAATCCACCTGCCAATGCCGGGGATACAAGAGACAAGGGTTCGTTCCCTGGCTTGGGAAGATCTCCTGGAGAAGGAAATGGTGACCCACTCCAATATTCTTGCCTGGGAAATCCTATGGACAGAGGAGCCTGGCGGGCTATGGTCCATGGGGTCACAAAGAGTCAGACACAACTGAAAGACTGAGCGTGCACACACACGTATGTCTATCTACAAAATATATGCATGCATGCATATATCTATACACACGGACAGAGAAAGATTGCATGCACAGATTAACCACGAATGTCTGTTGCCCCTAATTCATAATTTCTCTTTAAATATTCTTTGAACGCAATACTAAAACCAGGGGTTCAAATGAATCTGTATGTTTTTATAATAAAAAAGAAAAACCAACCTGTTCTCCTCCAACATAATAGCAATAGCTAAATTGAATCCTTTTCGCCAGGCATTAACTTTCTCCTGACTGCAAATTTGCTGTACTTGTATTTTCTTCCATCCCCAGAATTAAACACACTTCTAATTTCTCACTTCAGGTGCATTAAGTGTGGTATAGGGCACAAATGAATAATTTTATTGGTAATAAATTTTATAATCCATGCAGCACTTGCTGAAATGGATGTGTTCTGGATGCATTCATTATTTCTCCTGATTTGAAGACCACGGGATTGCAGCCTCCCTGCTCACTGCCTCTGGTAATTGCTGCCTATTTTCTACTGGTTTGAGGCCCGACTGACAATTCAGGCACATGGCTCTGCTTTATGTGGATAAATTATAATAACCAGTTTATCCGATTATTACTTTTATTAATTTAAGAAACTATACAACATTGGTGAGTGGTTTCTGTCTCCTGCAGACAGAAGTTACCCTGCCAGCTTAATGGTGCCGTGAGGAACTGGAACATGTCGCTAAAAGTAACAGCTCAACACACTCTTCTAGAATCATGCAGATAAAAGGTGAATGGGAAAAAGCATGGTGGGGAAGTAGGCTGAGTGAGATGGAGAGAGGAGAAGCAAGGAAAAGACCAGAGAGTCCTCAGGACTTTCCCGGTGGTCCAGTGGCTAAGATTCTGCACTCCTAGTGCAGGGGGCCCAGGTTTGATGCCTGATCAAGGAACTAGATCCCACAAGCCACAGCTAAGACCTGGCACAGTCATATATACATGAACTGAAATTACAACTACCATATAATCCAGAAGTTCACTATAACAAACAACAAAAGAAAGACCAAAGACTTCTCGGTTGGCTTTAAAATTGCTCGGATAGTTAAGAACAAGGTTTTGAGATCAGACAGACCTGATTTCGGTTCCAGCCAGCCCACTAGATCCATGTAATCTTAAGTCAACTCTCTGATCCTCTGTTTCCTCATCAGTAAAATGGAGCCAAAATAATACCTTCCCCTTAGGACTCAGGAGGATCAATGAGATACTGTATGTATTATACATACAGTATCATGTATGTGATATTATACATGTTAGCATGGCAACTGCTAAGCACCCAGTGGGTGGCAGCTGTTGACCCTTTCGGGGCCTCCACACTGGAAAGGAAGCCAGGAAAGTCTTTGTATCAGGTAAGAACTATCAAAATGTACAGAGTTTGGAGAGAAGAGGTCTGTGGTTGTCATGGCAACCAGGGGTGAGTTCCCCACCAAGGAAGGCATTTGAGGAAAGCTGAGTATTTGTGGAAGAGGCTCATGAATGGAGTTGTGAATGGATTCTAGGATCAAACTAGATGACTTGAAGTTCTAGGATTCTTGTCAATTTACTTTTCTAGTATTCTTGTCAACTGGAGTTTCCTGGTTGCTCAGACAGTAAAGAATCTGCCTGCAATGTGGGAGACCTGGGTTTGATTCCTGGGTTGGGAAGATCCCCTGCAGAAGGGAATGGCTACCCACTCCAGTATCCCTGCCTGGAGAATTCCATGGACAGAGGAGCCTGGTGGGCTGCACCCCATGGGGTTGCAAAGAGTCGGACACAACTGAGTGACTAACACTTTCACTTTCAAAGAGGAATTTGACCAAATTGCTCACATTCATTGAGTGCTTACAATTCATTGGATACTTATAATCACTTGTAGTTGTCAGCATTTTACATGTTTTCTCACTTCACCTCTACAATGGCCCTATGAGAGAGATGTTCATTACCCTCATTTTATTGATGAGGACACGGGACACAAGAGGCACAAGGGAGGTTAGGCAGTCTGTCCAGGTCATGCAGGCAGCAAGAGGCAGAGTCAAAACTCAAACGAAGTGATCTCCTCCCAGAGCCGGGTCCCTCCCAGAGCCGGGTCCTGAGCCTAGGAACCTGTCTGCATCACTCCCACCCATAGCTGTGGACGACAGAGGATCAATCCACTGGCATTTGCCTGCACCAATGGCACCCCACTCCAGTACTCTTGCCTGGAAAATCCCATGGGCGGAGGAGCCTGGTAGGCTGCAGTCCATGGGGTCGTGAAGAGTCGAACACAACTGAGTGACTTGACTTTGACTTTTCACTTTCATGCATTGGGGAAGGAAATGGCAACCCACTCCAGTGTTCTTGCTTGGAGAATCCCAGGGACGGGGGAGCCTGGTGGGCTGCCGTCTGTGGGATCGCACAGAGTCGGACATGACTGAAGTGACTTAGTAGCAGCAGCCTCCCCTGGCCTGCCACTGGACCCATCCATCTCACCAGCAAGGTCAACTCGGGAATCCAAGCAAACACTTGAAACCACCACATCGGCTCAGTAGCCTCGGATCACGCCCCGGACAACCCAAGCTCATCCCCCACCATCTGATGGGTGGAGGGAAAGCACGGCAGCTTTAGAGACCAGACCTCTTCCCAGCAGAGGACCATCCCAGTGGATGCGTGACACAGTGGTATTTACCAGCAGGCTCTTTACCAAGGTCTGCATTTTCCCAATAATTAAGAGCATCTGATACTTACACAAGCCCCTAACCTTTCCTGATACACACACACACACGGCCAATCGCCTGCCCAAACGAGAATGCTGTCCATGTTTATCAAAAGCATGAATTCACCGGGATGTACCACATACACAAATGCAACTGGATTGTGGGCGTATCTGTCCTATTTATAATCATAATGGTAATAAGTGTGTAGTTGGATACCTTCCTTTCTTTGCAGTAAAGACTCACCTGGCCCTTGCAGTGGGAAGCATTTTGCTTTTGCAAAAATAAAAACATATCAAAAAGAAGGGGAGAAAGAGGAAGAAGGAAATGACACACAGATTCCTAACCTTGAGATTCTAAATTTTCTAATAATGGGGTGGTCTAGATGGACCCCCAAGTGGCCCACCAGGCTCCAGCCTTGAGTTAGACTCAGAGGCCAGAGCCAGACTCCTGTCAAGAGCATTTCTCTTCACAAGAGAAGACATCTCCTGTTGTTGTTCAGTCACTAAGTCATGTCCAACTCTTTGCAACCCCATGGACTGTAGCACGCCAGGCTTCCCTGTCCTTCACTATTAAAAGGCCTCAAAACTGAACTTTGAAAGCCAGGCCTCCGTGCTACAGTAAAGGGGAAACTGGTCCCAGGTGACCTGACAGCAAATGCTTCCTGGGTGAAGACAGGGGCAGCCCCCAACCCCAAGAACCACCCTGTCACTTTAGCCAGGGAGCCCTGGGCGTGGAGTGGTGGCACTGAGCTCTTGGGGCCTTTTGTACATAACCCCCGAATGTCCTTACTCACCCGACTCCCGAGCCAGCTGTCTGGAGCAAGGCACAGACAGGGTTGGGACACTGAGCCCCACTCGGTGGCCCACACCTGCAGCAGCCTCTGTGTTCCTGGCCCCAGGAGCTATGGTTCTGCACAGTTTCTGGTCTGGGAGGGACACCCTCGCCCATCACCGCCTCCTCCTCTGTTCTAAATCCCCAGCATTCCGCCAGTCCCCCTCCCAGCTCTCCTGATTAACAGCCGGCCACCTCATTTAGAAAGCGAACTTTTCTCCGAGTTCCATCCTGTTCTTGAGGTTTCGGTTGGAAACTTGGCCTAGATGACAGCTGTGTGGGCCTCTCCCCAGCTCGACCCAGCAGGAGTTCTAATACACTTCATTCTGGGGCTGGTTGCTGCTTTTAATCTATCAGCACGGCGCCGCAGCTGCTGTAAGCTAGCTGAAAATTGTCTGCATACGGGGCGAACTGTTTGTAACCCTTTTCAGTGCAAGCGTGCACTTCAGCAGAGATGCACGGCCCGGATCTCCCATGCCTAGGAACTGTGCGGATCCAGAGAGGCTAAGGTCTTCCCCTCTCCAACAGGAACTTCCTCACCCTGAAAGCCACGACACTTTCAGAAGCCTGAACCCACTGGCTTGGAAACTCTACCCTCCTGACTCAACTTCTTCACAAGCTTCGGCCAGAGCACCATGGAACCCGGTCACCAGGGCTGGACCCCAGGACTCCTCTGCCTGGTCCTTGGCTTTGACGCCTGGTGAGAGGAGGGGCTTTCCTCCCAAATGAAGCAGGTTCAGATTTACGGGGGACCTCCCAAGGGCTGCGCTCCCTTAGACCCAAGGAGGCCAGGCCCAAGGAAACGCCACCTGATTCTCAGTCTGCTGGTGCTGCCAACTGTAAAGCGCCTCTACTTGATCCCCTCAGTAGCGCCGGACCCAGCGGGTTCCACAGACACAGTAGGGAGGCAGGAGTTGAAACACTTGCCAAATATGAATAGTTCCCGTTCTTACAGAATAGCCAGTACCCGTCAGGCATTAAATACAATTTTAGATGTCCACAGGGAAAGAGAAAAAAGGGAGAGAAATAGGAAAATAAAAAGGAAAGGGGAAGGATGAGTGGGACAGAGAGGAGGGGATGGGATGGGTGACTAGAACAAGGAAGGTGGTCCCACCAGAAAGCACACCCACCCACCATCCCCCAACTCTGTCTCTACAGACCCCTCGGTGATCAATGGACAAAGACCATCCCTCTCTCCATTTGCAGTGAAGACGTTCTAAGGAGCAATCAGTCCCCAGCCCTCACCCCTAGAAATAATCGCTAAGGAGGAGACATCGGTAAGGTGCCCCAGCTTTGGCACCAGGCACAGAGCCCGGAGGGCATTCACAGCCCCTGCTCCCTAAGCAGGCACACAGAGAGGGACATCCCCTCTACCACCCAAGGACAGCCCAAGGCGGCTCCCTCCTTGCTCATTGGCCATTAGATTTCTGCTCACAGAGCAGCACCCACAGGAGTCTGGGTCACCAGTCAGGGCAGTCCCCACACCCTGGGCCTGGAGCAGATGAGTGCAGATCACCCAGCCCCCCAGCCCCAGCCGGGCTCCAGCACTGGTTAAAGGAGGAGGGGCCATTCCAGACAATGTGACTCAGAGAAGACAAGGGCTGGAGGGGGTGCAGGCAGGGGAGGTGGGTCCACCTTCCAAACTCAGTCCGGCTCAAAACCCAGTCTTCTCTCAGAACTGATACGGCAGCAGCTATATCTCTTTCATTTGAGTAATTATCATATAATTAAGTGCATGAATTACAAGAGAGCCAAGGCATTAAATTAAAATATTTAATGCTTGTAAATCTGAAAATGATTACTGTGCTGATGCGCAGCCAGTGAGAAGTGAGGCTAATGGCTCAGCGGCCAGCACTGGGAGGTGGTGGCAGCGACCAGCTTCACCTCCAAGGCGGGGTGGGGGCGGGGGGGGGGCGGAGGAGGGCTGGGGGGCGGAGATCTAGGGAAGGCTTGGGGGGAGGACTGGAGGGGTCAGAGATTGTGGGGGAGGCCAAGAGAAGGCTGAGTACTGAGAGGAAATGAAGAGGCCTGGGTGGGGAGGGAGAGGACTGGGGGGAAGGCTGATAGGGGAGAGAGGTGGGGAGGACTGAGCAGGGGGGAAGAGGGGTGATGCGAGGGAGGACTGGGCGGGGAGGATCAGGAGAAGGACAGGGGAGGGCCCGGTGGGAGGCAACAGATGAGCAGGAGCAGCCAGTCTACAGACCTCACAGCTGACTCTCCCAGAAGAGAGAAATAGAAGCATCGGTCCTAAAATGAGGGCGACATGTCGTGAAGCCCCCCCACAAAGGAAACAAGGAGACAGAGGGTAAGATAGAGTCAGCTACCTGGGAAGCATCACAGCGTGTTTCAAGGTCTCCAGGGACAGGAAAAATATAGGACCAACCTTGATGACATCACTCAGGTATACACCTCTACCTCTGGAATGTGTTCTTGCTCCAGTGGGGACAAACGAGGAAACCGAGGCACAGAAAGGAAGGGAGATGTATCCCGAGACCATGCAGCAAGTCAAAGCCGGGCTGGGACTCAGGCCAAGGCCTCTGACAACCTGAACTTCCACACCTGGGAAGCTGTGATGCGCTAGCTCACCTGGCTTCAGCTGGCTTTGATGTGACCCAGGATGGCATTAGCTGATCCTTTCATTTCCCAAACCAACCTGTCTCCCTCTTGGGAGAAAAAGGAGGTACAAAGCTCCCACAGCAATGCCCCATGATGCTGACAAACAGTTCCACAAAGAGGGAACAGGGGTGAGCTTTGGGTTTCTGCCCAGAAAACACCATCCACTACCCAGACAGAGCCAGGCTAGACAGATGCCCGCAGGGTTCAAAAGGAAAAGCAAGACCTGCCATCTAAGTCACTGTTCATGGTGGCCAGACAGGAATCAGACCACTGGTGGCTTGGAGCAAAGCTCCCATTCTCATCCTGGAATGGTCTCCAGGGACAGCTAGGGAGGATGCAGAGAGTGGACATCCAGTCCAGATGCAAGAAAATCAATGCATGAGATGTCAGAAAACTAGAGAGGATGAAGAGGCTGCCTCTGCCCACATGGTCTCCACCAGAATTCACCATTTCTTGACTCAGAAGATCTTTCTTTCCCTGGACCCACCCCTCTGTGGGTGGCCAGCTTCTGACCTCTCACTTGAGAGCTCTAATGACTCATGACCTGCAAGGGAGAGATGGCCCTTACTCCTCTTAAAGCAAAGTTTGCTTTTATCCCCAGTTGGTGTCTATTTTCCCTTCTGGGAACAACTAGTCAGATGTCCTTCGAGGAATCACCACCAGAGGTTGACCTTGACCCTACCCCCACCTCTACCTCCTAGCTCTGCCCTAAGTGAGCGTGTGACCCAGGCCTGGCCAATCAGAGTACTCCATTCTTCAGGATAAAATAATTGGTTCAGGGATGAGCATGTGACCCAGGCCTGGCCAATCAAGTCAATCTTCAGATTAAGGATAAAAGACTCTTGCCCCTGAGGTTGTTGACTTACAATGATGTAAGTCTGGAGGGACTGGTGGCCATTTTTCTCTTCCTGGTGAAGCCATGTCCTGAGAGTGGGCCCACCTGGGCCTTGAGAATTTCCCCTTTGAGGCCAGTGAGCCCATTTCCTTGGTTCCTTCTGAAGCCAGTATAAGGCAAGGTCCCGACTCTCAAGGTCCAAACAACTCAAAAAAGTCCTGACAAATGTGCTTCTCAAGCCTTCAATTCCTCCCAGAATCTGTCTCTTTCCCTCCCTCCCCCTGCCCTACAGTATCAAGTACAATGATAGACTCAACTAATGCCTGAATGAATACAACGTTCCTTGCTCAGGCAAATCCTTTGGGTTCATTGATGGTTCCCAACCACCTCCCACCCCCAGTTCTGTCCCTGATGGCCTCTCCTGAACACTGAAATTCACAACCTGCCAGATGGCGGAAGAGCTGGTATTGGAGTCACTCTGACTGAGCCCCTACGGGCCATAGGCCTCGTGTCCCAAAACACACAGGCAGCTCCTTGAAGCCAGGGACCTCATCACAGTCTCCTCCTGTAGTCCCCACAGATGGTCACAGGGCTTCCCACGTCCAAACCTTTGCTCTCCATGTCACCTGTTGGAATGACCAGGGGAGTCAGACTGAACCTCACCAGCACCTTCTGGAAAGTTTTTGCAGAATACACTCCCTCCCCAGACACTGCTCCCTCTGAGTCACTCCCCTAGCTTTTACTGTGCATACCACTGGTGAGTGATAATTTCTCCAGAACTCACTCACTCCCTCCACTTCCACCTGCCAGCACCCCACTTCAGGTACCATCTTTTCTGGTCTATACGCCAACAGCCTCCTAACTGGGGCTATGAGCCTGTCCTGTATGAACTTTTATGGGCTTCCTGGAGAAGGGAGCTGCTAAGGGTAAGACTGCCGGTGGGGGTGGGGGTGGGGGTGGCGAAGCACAATAGAGACTTTCCAGACCTGTGGACAATCCCATGAGACTGTAGATGAGAGCACGGTCTGCACAGAGCAGATGCCCAACAAGGGCAGGGTGGGAAGGCGTGCCTTCCTGAGTGCTGGCATGGCAACTAAAAAGAGAGTAGCCGTGGAGTCCCACAGGCCTGCATACAAAACCCAGCCACCAAGTGTTCTGGTTCCCTATATGGCCTCTGCTGGGTGACATTGAGCGCCTCCATTTCAGGGCTTCCCTGGTGGCTCAGTGATAAAGAATCTGCCTGCCAATGCAGGGGACATGGGTTCAGTCCCTGATCTGGGAAGGTCCCACATGCTGCGGAGCAGCTAAGCCCATGCGCCACAACTACTGAGGCTGTGCTCTAGAGCCCGGGAGCCACAACTGCTGAAGCCCACAGCGCCCTAGAGCCCGTGCTCCACAACGAGAGAAGCCGCTGCAGTGAGAAGCCCATGCACCGCGACTAGAGTACAGCTCCCAGCAACTTGAGAAAAGCCTGAGCAGCAATGAAGACCCAGCACAGCCAATAAGTAAATAAATAAAATTATGTTTAAAAAAAAAGTTCTCAAACCTTGATGATACAAGTAATAGTAAGCTTGTTATGACAATCAGGAAAAATGGGTGTGAAGTACCTGCTCCGGGCTTTCTATGACACACAGAGGCACCTGATAAGAGGCAACTGCTATCACTGTCGTGGTGGCTGTGAATGTCCCCAGCCTGACAAGGGAAGTGACTACAGAAAACACCAGCAGTTTAAATGAGCCTTTCTAAACTGAAAACTTAAATACATGAACAAAACCCAACATGTAATGTGTGCTTACTATCTATCAGGTACTGTTTAAGTGCTTTCCATTTATTAAACTCACTTAATCCTAGGAGAAGAGTAGTAATTCTTATTATCCCAGTTTACAGAGAAGGAATTAAGCACAGGCCCACAGGACCCAGGTCTGTTGCAGGGGCGGCCAGGACCGGAAGCCAGCCTGTGCACTGCCCTTCCTCTCCTTCTGAGCTTCTTGAGCTATGGACTGAAAGTGACAGAGAAGCGAAATACAACAAGAGGCTCCTCACCCGTGCTCCCAGAAAATATGCTCGGAAGAAAGATCACTCTGAGAGGCACTTGAGGCCCAGCCTTCTCAGGTGGCTCAGGCAGTAAAGAATCTGCCTACAATGTGAGACCTGGGTTTGATCCCTGGTTGGGAGGATCCCCTGGAGAAGAGAATGGCAATTCACTCCAGTATTCTTGCCTGGAGAATTCCATGGACAGGGGAGCCTGGTGGAAGACAGCCTAGGGAGTTGAAAAGAGTCAGACACGACTGAGCAATGGGACAAAATCATCCAGCCTCAATGTACCTCTATGCCATGGTGACCCTTTAAAGAAAAGCTGCTGGGAACTATGCCTTTTCATTCATGATCTCATTTAATCCTCACAGCAGCCCTGTAACATGGGTATTACTATCCCACTTTACAGATGAGAAGGCTGAGGCTCAGAGAGGTTAAATGACTTTGCTGTGGTCACAGAGTACAGGAGAGTTGGAAATCAAAGCCTGTAATGGTTTCAGTAAATCATGCCATCTGAGTAGGGGGTTACTTGACTATTTATTCTTTTCCCTCTTTTTTTTCAGGCTCATGGGGAGTCAAGCGAGATGCCTGTTAATAAAGAGTGAAATAGTTTGCTACAATTTGCTCCAAAACAGTATGCTTAATTACCACAAACTCTTCTCCAACCAAATCACTTAATTGAATTCAGATAGCATGTTTGATGTTATATATAATATTTTGCAAGTTAGCCCTCTTTGGGGAGTGTATCGATTGAGGAGGAAAACAGATGTTCTGGAAGATGTTTCCAGATTAGGGCTGGACCAGACGGCTGCAGAGTTGAAAGGATTATACAAGTGCAGAGACAGTTGTGACACCAGGGGCCTGAGGCGCAGGCAGGCTTCACTTTGCTTCTCATCTGAAAGCCGCACCCCCACCGCATTCCCTATCCCTGATCTGCACCACAACTGTGTCAGCAGTGGCTTCCAGGGCCACCATCTCTACCCCTCACACTGCTGGTTGTGACAGCTGAGCAAGAGGCAGGCAAGAGGGTCAGAGACACGGCTGTGCAAAGTCTCCTGGAGCTGATGGGATGAGCACAGGAGGGTTAAGAGGGCAGATACACACTCTCCCTTATCTGGGGGGACTCTAATTGGCCAGAGGTTTCCCAGGAAGGCTCTGAGCATCCTTTAGTAGTCACCCATTTGTTTATTCAACAAACATTTGCTGCTCCTTGGAAGAAAAGCTAAGACAAACCTAGACAGCATATGAAAAAGCAGAAGACATCACTTTGCCAACAAAGGACCAAACCAAAGGTCCATCTGGTTTTTGTAATATTCATGTACGGATGTGAGAGTTGGACCATAAAGAAGGCTGAGTGCCGAAGAATTGATGCTTTCCAATTGTGGTGCTGGAGAAGACTCTTGAGAGTCCCTTGGACCTCAAACCAGTCAATCCTAAAGGAAATCAAACCTTCCAATATTCATTAGAAGGATTGATGCTGAAGCTGAAGCTCCAATAATTTGGCCACCTGATGTGAATAGCCAACTCATTGGAAAAGACCCTGATGCTGGGAAAGATTGAAGGCAGGAGGATAAGCGGGTGACAGAGGGTAAGATGGTTGGATGCGAGCAAACTCTGGGAGATAGTGAAAGACAGGAAAGCCTGGCATGCTGCAGTCCACAGGGTGGCAAAGAGTCGGATACGACTTAGTGACTGAACAGCAACGGTAACTATGTGCCATTCATATATTCATTCATTAAACATTTACTGAAGATCTACTGCCTCTCTTCTTATTCATTCATTCAGTAAGGAGGTATCAGAAGCCTGCAGTGTGCAGACTCTCAGTCTCTGCAGTGTGCAGAGAGTCTCGGAGGCATCTGCCCATGTGGAGTTCACAGTCCAGAAGAAAGGAAGACGTTCATCACTGGATGCAATGAGATACCACCTCCGTGCAAGCCGAGGGGTGGAGGCACATGAGGGCAGAGAGAGCTGGCTAGAACAACACCAAGCACACCATTCAGAGCAGGGAGGGCAGGTGCTAAATAGGAGGCGGGAATCCCCAAGGCAGAGGGACGGGCCACCCAAAGGCCTGCCCCGGAAGAGGAGAGAAGGCCAGCGTGGCTGGAATGGGGACAGAGTGGGGGCGGGTTCAGAGACAAGCTGGTGTGCACGGGGCAGGGGCAGGGGGAGGCTGCTGACCTGGTTGGGCCTGGGGGCTGTACTGAGTGTCTCTACCTAAGGATGATGGGGAGTCACATTCAGAAGGCCTCATCAAGTCCAACATAGACAACAAGTTAGGAGTTGGGGGAACAGAATAATTCCAGAAGAGCAAGGAGGATGCCAGGCTCTGTGCCAGGCACTGGGGGTTCAGAAATGAAAAAGACTTGGCCCCTCCCACTAGAATCAGCAGTCACTCCAAACACACTAACAAGTCAGCAGGTGGTTGCAATCCTGGGAGACCAGCACCTCATGGGGCAATTTGGTTTCTGAATGTATAATATTATTTCCTGCTTTATCTGGTCAATATTTATTTTGAAATCACAAACAACATTAAAGAGGAGGATGAACGTTCTGGTTCATTCAAAAAATATTTAGTGAGCACCTGCTGCTGCTGCTGCTAAGTCACTTCAGTCGTGTCCAACTCTGTGCAACGCCACAGACAGCCCATCAGGCTCCCCCATCCCTGGGATTCTCCAGGCAAGAACACTGGAGTGGGTTGCCATTTCCTTCTCCAACTATGTGCCAAGTCCTGTGTGTCCCATGGTGGAAACAAGGTTTAAGGCCTCTTAACCAAAGTCAGCCCCAATAGGCTTTGTAGGCCTTTCACTCGTAACATGGACCTTACGCAAATGAAACTAACTGATGAATTTGTCCACTTCCAAAGCAGGACCTACTGTGTGTCAGGTCCCATGCAGCGAGCTGTGCTGAAGATGAGGCAGGCCTGCTGCGGCCTGCGACCCGCTTGAGCATGGGCCTTGCAAACAAGAGCCAGACATATGATAATGTGAGACTAGAGACAACACAGAGTTCTGCAGAAGGACACCCCTCCCCAGTAGAAGACAGAAGGAGATCTCATGAGTGAGGTGGAGCGGGGAGTGGGGATACTAGAGCGAGGCACAGAGTGTGGGAAGGGTTTCCATGAGGATTAAGGAGCATCGTGATGGTGAAGGCATTTTGGGCAAGGAGAACAGCATGTGCAAAAATGTGTCAAGGTGTCTGGAGACAGCAAATTACCTGCTCAGGCTGGAGCACAGGTTGGGAACCAGAGGGTCTTAAGGTTGATGAATAGACTGGGAATAAGCATGGACTACAACCACTACAATCGTGGGCTTTGTGCTGCAGGCAGTGGGGGGCCGTTCTGAGTGGAGAAGTGGCACGATTCGGTGTGGCACACTTTCAGAACATGAATCACTGCACAGAGCTAGGAGACTGAGCAGAGACCAGGGGATTTAGCGGTATCACAGCTCAGAGGGACACAGACGGGAGTGTGGATGGAGCAGGTAGCAGGAAGTCCAGCCTCCTCACAAGGCACAGTGGGGAGGACGCCTGGCACCGGAAGGGGAGGGAGAGGAGGACCCATGCAGAGCTGTGGGGGGCCTAGATCACTGTCAGAGTTGCATCTCAACAGTGTCTTAAAGAGCATGGCCAGCTCACGTGACCAGATATAAAATGATATGCAAACGTCTATGAGAATGACAGACAAGGCCTGGTACATGGTAGGCTCTTCATAAAGCTGGGAGTGTGTACGCCTGGCTGTGTGCTCAGTCATGTCCAACTCTTTGTGACCCCATGGACTGCAGCCCCTCAGGCTCCTCTGTCCATGGAATTTTCCAGGGAAGAATAAGGGAGGGCGTTGCCATTTCCTACTCCAGGGGATCTTCCCGACCCAGGGATCGAACCTGCAGCTCCTGCGTCTCCTGCATTGGCAGGTAGATACATTACCACTGAGCCACCTGGGAAGCCAAAGGGTGGGGTCAATAGATGAGTGATGAAATGGATAGATGATGAATGGGTGGGGATGGATGGATAAACAGATGAGTGAGTAGATGGCCACTTGAACACTTGGATGGATGCACGGATATGTGGAGCTTGAAGAGCTCTCAGTTCCCAAAGCCAAAGTGAAAGTCGCTCAGTCATGTCTGACTCTTTGTGACCCCATGGACTTTACAGTCCATGGAATTCTCCAGGCCAAAATACTGGAGTGGGTAGCTTTTCCCTTCTCCAGGGGATCTTCCCAACCCAGGGATCGAACCCAGGTCTCCTGCATTGCAGGCAGATTCTTTACCAGCTGAGACACAAGGGAAGCCTTGTCATGCAAAGAGGAAGGGGTTTAATACAGGGAATTAAGAGCTTTTCATAACTCTGGAAAAGCTGCAGGAAGGATGGTGGTTGGGATCTCTTTCAGGAAATCTGGAAGGACAAGGATCACAAGGAAGCTACAGCCACTGATCTCAGCTGTGTTTCTGGAACCTGAAGTCCAAAATCAGGGAGCCAGGGTGAGAAGTGAAGGATGAGAGATGACAGAAGGCAGGAGGGAAGGAAGGGGGATAAGAGGCTGCATGGTGGAGAGGTAGATACATGGGTGGGTGGCTGGGTGTATGAGTGGGTAGATGGATGTGTGTGCTGACAGTAATTCCTGGCAGAACACAGCTAGTGGATGCTGGGAGACTCCAGACTGGCAAAGGTACTCTGGGACGATAACCCTTGGGCCTCCCCTTGCTGCTGCTGCTGCTAAGTCGCTTCAGTCGTGTCCGACTCTGTGCGACCCCATAGACGGCAGCCCACCAGGGTTCCCCGTCCCTGGGATTCTCCAGGCAAGAACACTAGAGTGGGTTGCCATTTCCTTCTCCAGTGCATGAAAGTGAAAAGTGAAAGTGAAACCGCTCAGTCGTGTCCAACTCCTAGCGACCCCATGGACTGCAGCCCACCAGGCTCCTCCATCCATGGGATTTTCCAGGCAAGAGTACTGGAGTGGGGTGCCATCACCTTCTCCGGGCCTCCCCTTAGCTTATTCATAACTTACAATGCAAAGCTTTTCTCTCTGAGCCCTGCCCTCAGCTTTCAGAGAGACAGTCTAACAGAGAGACAGTCTAATCTGAAAGTCTAACATTCAGATTTCTCACTCTCTGAAATCAAGAGAGCAGTGTCAGTCGCTCAGTTGTGTCTGACTCTTTGCGATCCGATGGACTGTAGCCCACCAGGCTCCTCTGTCCAGGGGATTCTCCAGGCAAGAGTACTGGAGTGGGTTGCCATGCCCTCCTCCATGGGATCTTCCCAACCCAGGGATTGAACTTGGGTCTCCCACATTGCTGGCTGATTCTTTACAGTCTGAGCCACCCGGGAAGCCTGGCTACTGACTAATTCCAGTTTCGCTCTGACTTGCAGTGTAGCCTTACACCAGGCCCTTCCCCTCTCTGGACTTCTCTGTGTCACTCAGCACAACAAAGGAACAGGACTGGGTCTAGGATGCCTGTGTGCCCTCTATCCCCACCGCCCTCACTCACGCCCTCTCTCATGCCTTATAAGCCAAGCCTCGCCAATCTACAAGGTTTCATTTGCAAGCTGAGCACTACTTGCCAGGTGACCTTGAAGGACAGTGGTTCTATAACTTTAGAAAGCACTGGAATCAGCTGGAGGATCCATCAGAACACAGATTGCTTGTCTTCACCCCAGAGTTTCCAGTTCAATAGGTCTGGGTGGGGCCAAAATCCTGCATTTCTAGCAAATTTCCAGGTGACGCTGATGCTGCTGGTCTTGGAAACTCTCTCTGAGATGCATTTATCTAGGCATCCCTGTGGGCTACTTCCCTGACAGTCTGTGCTGAAACCTGGTAGGTATCCCACCTGGGGGCTGCTCACCCTGCCCCACACATGGGGCCTCCTAGAGCGCTGTCCCATTAGGGCACCCAGGGACAAGCTCAAGACAGGTTGAGGGGGCCGGCCACAGCCCTGCAGTCATCCCTGAGTCCATCTTCCCTCCACGGTGCCCCCGCCCAGCTCCCTCCTTCTCTCTCTCCGTCCCTCTCCAAGCCTGTGAGAGCACTGTGCCTTCTGCCGCCTGCGCGCTGCCTGCCCCCGCCGCCCTCAGAACAGCTGTGGGCTTAATTATCAAAATAACATTTTAATAGTCTCATAACTGAACTCCCTTCAAAACATGCCAGCGGAGGAGGCGGGAAGGATTCTTTTTAGCACCTCTTCCCGCCCGACTTGCTAATCGGAGGCATTTAAGCTGCCAGGAGGCCCAGATGCCCAGCCCTGCCCACAGAGCGCCTCCACCCCACCCGTCATGGGTGTGGCTCCCCCCAGGTGGAGCACAGCCGCGGGAGTCCGAGCCAGGAGTCATCACTGGCCCCCACTGCTCCCGCCTTAGGAAAGGAAAAGCCACCCATTCCCGCAAACACAGCCATCACTCAGGAAAGTGGATCTGCTCAGAGAACTTAGGCAATTCATTTGTGATCACCAGGGGTTTTACTTGCTTTTAACACCTTTTTTTTTTTTCAAATTAAAAAAAAATTGCTATCACAAGCATTAACTCTGGCTTCCCCTTTCCCTGCTACTCCATGTAATAATTCTACAGGGAGTCCTAGCTGGTATTTAGCTCCTGAGTTAAGCTCCACTAAACAAGCCCAGTGCAAGAGTGGCGTCACAAATCATAGTGTTTTTTCCTTCCAGTCGCCGCAGCCCCCTTCTCTCTCTCATTCTTAAAGCCAGCTAACATTGCATTTATCCAGTGCCCACTACGCCTGGGCTGTGTGCTAAAGGGCCAAACCCGTGTTATATGTTATTACATGGGATCCGTGTTCAGCAGCCCAGGTAGAAAGACCCAACTATTAGTATGATCCCTGCTTTACTCAGAAGGATACCGAAGCCAAGAGAGGCTCTCCCCGCCAGGTGTCCTGCCAGCACCAGGGAGCTAGGCTGGGGAGCCAGGCGGGCGTGCTTTTAGCAAGGGCACTGTCCTTCCTTGGCATTGGCCCTGCATGAACTGTCTTCTAGGCCAGAGCTTCTCAAACTTGGTAAGTATGTGAATCGCCAGGGACTCTTAAAAATGCAGGTTCCAGTTCAGTAGGGCTGGGTTAAGGCCTGGGATGTTGTTTCTAGAACACTCCTAGGTGATCCAGATGCTACTGGTAGGGGCAAGGCTCTGGGAGGCAGGGCCCAGGGAAGGCCTAGGCCAGCGCCCTGCATCATTAGACTGGAGAAGCCAAGCGAGGCCTGAGAGTGCTGGGCCTCCTCCTGCAGCTCAGTCTTGGGCTGGTGGCCCTGGCTCTCTCCTGTCCCTCGGACCATCACCCCAGGTGGTAGCCCCAGCTCCCAGGAGAGAAAGAGGAGAGGGCACTATTTCAGAGACCAGTATTCTCACCCTACCTCTGGCTTCTCAAATTCCATGCCCAGCCATAGAACAAGAAATCACCTTTGCTCTCAGAAGGAAGCTGTCAGCACCAGCCAACCCCAGGCTTGGTGCTCATCAGATTCCCTTTGGCCTGCGCTGAGCACCTACTATGAAGCAAGACAGGTGCTGTGGGAACATGGGGCAGGCTGTGGCACCTGTCCACAGGCACCAACCGGTGAACAAGGGGGAACTGCTGCCATCTAAGGTTCTCGGTAGGCTCACCGTGGGGATCAGGGACACACAGGCAAGAGCACAAGCTGGGCTGGGCTGGGCACTGCCAGTCACCCTGGGCCCTGGGGGAATCAAGTCCATTTAATATTAGACACAGGGGACGCTTTATTATTTTATTTATTGTTTTATCCTGGACATGAGAGTGGGCTTCCCTTGTGGCTCAGCTGGTCAAGAATCCACCTGCAATGCGGGAGACCTGGGTCCAATCCCTGGGTTGGGAAGATCCCCTGGAGAAGGGAAAGGCTACCCACTCCAGTATTCTGGCCTAGAGAATTCCATAGACTGTATAGTCCATGGGGTCACAAAGAGTTGGACACTTTCACTCATTAGGGTGGGCACATGTCACAAACTTGGGGACTCAATAGTCCATCAAGCTTCTGGCTAAAGGGACTTGGCCCATAGCAACCTCTAACCCATGGTCAGCCCTCAGTAAACTGGCCACCAGCCCATCAGAAAACCAGTTCTACTCAACACCCCCTGGAGACCACACAGATAGACTGTAAAAGCAATAAGTGACTGAGTACCAAGCCACCCAGGCAGACAATGAGACCTGGGAGCAGGCCAGCTGAGAAGGCTCTCTGCCCGAGGGGCGCTTTGGGCCGTCTCCAGGAATGGGGATGACCACACTCATAACATCAGATCTTTATCCACTCATCACCACTTGGTGTCACACAGTTCTAAGCAGGTTCCTTACTTAGTTTGTTCAATTCTCAGGACCACCTGAAGGGGACGGTACCACCATCACCACTATCTGACCCCACAGAGCTTCCACGACTTGCCCACAGTCACCCGGCTGGCAGGTAGGGAGCAAAACAGAGATGCAAGCCCAGGCAGAGTCCATGTTCTCAACCATCTGGTTGTACAGAGGCCAAGGCCCCTAGAGGCCAGCATCTCCAGAAACGGAAAGGGGGGGCTGGTACCCTACGTGAGCTGTGCCGAGACCCAAGTGAAGTGGGGGGCAACGTTGGCAAGGCAGAGGTAGGGCAGTCCCACGCCTGGCAGATCGTGCAGCAGGTAAAAACAGGGGTCCAAGGCCCAGAGGTGACTGAGAGGCTTGGCTGGAAGTCTTTGTCAGCAGCCCCTGGCAGTCCCCAGCTGTCCTCGTTAGGGAGGGGGTTTCTTCTGTGCCCCGATGACGGCCCTGCTGTAGGAGCAGTTCTCTTTGTCCTTCCCCCACGGTGGGCAAGAGTGGCCCCTCTAAGGCATAAGGTCTCTGGTTTCTATTTGCCAGGAGAGACCCAGCTCCCAGCCACCCCGGACCAGGGCTGGTCCTGAAACTGCACTCAGAGCACAGTCGAGGTCTCTACCTACTTGGCCGGGACACGGGCCTGGCACAGACCATGGTGGGGAAGAGACAGCAGGAGAGATGGGGTCCCGGCGCAGGCATTGGGAGGAACAGCATCAACATCAGGAGCTCGGGGAGGGCAGGAACTACACAGACAAAGCAACAGAATCCCCAAACCTCCCCGCCTCTCCGGGCAGGGAGCCGGGCATGCCATTGTCCACGGCCTGTGAAGCCACCCAGGAGGCACCAGTCCCAGCAAACAGCCCCTGGGACGGGACGGGAATCTGAATCTCTGTCTGCAAGTGGCCGCCTGCCTGGGACCCCCGCACCCCCCTCAACCACAAGCCCCTCTCCTCCCCCGGAGGAGGCCTCTCTCCAGCCCCAGCCAGGCTGCCCCATCTTGCTGTCTGAGCTGGGGAAGGGCCTCTTGCATTCGTGAAGCCTCTTCATTTCCTCCACCTCCTCGCACGGCACTTTCCAGAACAGGATATTAAGGGAAGAAAAACCGAGGGCTTTCGGGGTTTTTCGTCTCCGCTCCAGGGAAAAACAGACACTCATCCTTGTCTGAAATTGCTTCACTCTGCGAGCCCGTGGGCCGCGGGAGCCCTCCCGCCACAGACAAGCAGAAAATAGAGTTTGTTTCTCCATCTCCCAGCCCCCTGCGCCTCTCGCCTGCCCTCCCTCCAGCTTCCTTGCTCCTCTCCGCCTGGCTCGCGGCTGGAGGAGCAGGCAGGGCAAGGTGTGGGGGGGCTCGTGGCTCCACGCGGCTGCCTGGTGCCAGGCAGCAGGGCAGGGGCTCCCACAGCTAGCAGCCCTGGACGGGGAGGAGAAGCAGCCAAAACCCCTCTGGCTGCCTCCCGCGCCCCGAACCACGCGGCCTTCAAACAACCCTGGATCGAGGCCCTTCTCAGGAAAGCAGACCCGAGGACCTTTTGTTCCCCGAAATATTCAGGTTTTCAGGTCATTCTCTGGCCTTGCCAGGAGTGCGGTGTGCTCCTGGCTTGCACAAAATGCTCAGGTGTTAAAATATTCATCTGGTTTTGGTCGGGATGGAGGTGTCTGTATGTATGTGTGTGTGGGGGGTATGCGTGTGTGTGTGTGTGTGTTTCAGGGAAACAAAAGCACTGATTTTCACCTCGTCCTCTGCTCCCCAGCCCACCTGGGAGAGGGTCCACCTTGATTTTGGCAACATTTGTTTAGATTCCACCATGGTTCCGGAGGATGCAGAGAGTGGGAGAGACACAGATGGATGGATTCAACCAGTTGTTGCCTCTCCAAGGGAAAGGGTGGGTAGAGTAGATGTCTTCTTGGAAGTTAATTCAACCCCAAGCTGGGCCCTGGGAATATCTTGTCCAAGCAATTAATCCCTGCCCCTCCTCCCACCTACTGCCCTACCTCCGGCATCAGCAAAAAGCCTGTCTACCTTCCAGAGGTGCACACGTGCTCCCTGAGTGGGCCCCCACCGGGACCCCTATTGGGCCACTGGACCAGACTGGGGTCCGCAGGTTGCCTTAATTATCAGTCACTCCACCTCCTTCCCTTCCCTCCTCAGCCCCCATCACGGGAACCTGTCAAGCGTCCACCCCGAGGACAGGAAATCAGCTACCTACTGGCCCTGGTCTTTAACTAAAGGCTCGAGCTCAATTATCCTGCAGACCTCGGGGATCTCCAGAGTGGTGGCTGGAGGAAGGGCTGTCGGTGGGCATGGGGGAGGGGAAGGAAGGGTCCAGCACACTGAGAGGAGCTGGGGAAACCGAGGCCAGAGAAGGATAGCATGGGGGCAGGGAGGCTGGGAATCCTGGAGGCCCCGCCCCATCCTTCCTGGGGGGACTGCCATGAACGGTTCCAAACTGTGCGGTGAGACGATGAACACCCTGGGGGGTCAGCCCCAGGAATCGAGAGAAGCCCCCGCCACGGGAGGACACGGGGGTCACAGGTAGAGGCTGACCAACTATAGGAACTCGGTGGCATAGAGCCATTCATGTTCATCACAAATTCCTGCCAGGCATGCACTTTACTAGCTGGTGTATCTGGCTACCTTTCAAAACGTGTCTTGAATCAGCCCCTTCATCTTGCCCCCTCGCTACCGCCATGGCCACCTTCTCTAGCCAGGACAACAGCAGGGACCACCCACCGGACCCTGAGTGTCCACTTGTCTCCCTGGTGATCTCATCTCCATCCAGCAGCCAGAGCCATCTTTTTTTTACAATGTTCAAATGGGAAAATGTCATTTGTGACTTCAAGCCCTGCACGGGTTCCTTACTGCAGAGGATAAAGTTCCTGTTCTTGACCACACCCATAAGGCCCCACACTGTCCAGCCTCTCACTTCGTTAGAGCCACAGTCCTGATCCCTCACCACCCTCCAAGCCCACACGGCCAGTTTCAGTGCCTGGAAGATGTCGAAGCATCTCCAGCCTCAGGACTTGTGTTCTTGCCCCAGCCTCTTTCACCGGGCTGGCCCCTTCTCATCCATTAAACCCCAGCATAACTGGCATCCTCCCCAGTCTTCTCCTTCCCCACACTAATGACACATCTCTCCAATCGTGATTATATATTGACTTGTTTGTCTGTTCGGTCTTGGCTTTCTCATCCAGATAGTTGTTGTTTCATTGCTAAGTCATATCCGGCTTTTGCCACCCCTTAGACTGTAGCCTGCCAGGCTCCTCTGTCCATGGGATCCTCCAGGCAGGAATACTGGAGTGGGTTGCCATTTCCTTCTCCAGGGGATCTTCCCCACCCAGGGATCGAACCCGCATCTTCTGATTGGCAGGCAGATTCTTTACCACTGAGCCACCTGAGAAATACCCCTATGCAGACAGTAAGCTTCATGAATGTGGGGGGAACGCATTTTTTTCACTCACCAGAGCCCAGCACAATGCTTGGAGCAAAGCAGCCTCTCAGTAGATGTTTATTGGAGGAATCAGAGAATACATGGTTGTGAGTCAGCTCAAAGTGGAACTTCCATATAGCCAGAGATGAAGAAAGGTAGGGCTCTAACCATTCCAGCCGGGGAGAAGCAAACATTCTTCCACCCTGCCATGAATACCAACGTTCTCTGCTCCATCTTAATTCCTGATCACATTTGGATTCAGATATTTAAGAAGCTAGAGAAGCAAATGTTATACTGTGCCCTGAGAAAGCCCCTGAGGTTCTGCATTCAAGGATAGAAAAGTTTCACTTTCATAAAGCCTAATAAAATCTTGCTTCTACCGAGCAGGCAGTGAAGACGGTACTCAGCCTACGGGATGCTCTGGATCCTGAAAGCGTGGATGCTTGGACTGTGACCGGAATACAGGAGTCCAAGGGACCTGCCAGGAGGAGGGCCTGAGGCCTGGCTGAGTCCCACGCACGCACGGAGGCAGGGCCCCAGGAGTTTATAAACTGAGCAGAGCTACACCCCGGCCGTGATATTTATAACAATAAATGAGTCTCACAGTTGCCACAGCCCACCACAGTCCCCCTTAAAAACCATGCGTGAAAAACAAACACATCTTCATCCCCGCCCCGAAACACAAAACAAAACAAAACCTAGGGGGAAGACAGGCTATCTGCTCCTCCAGCCTTGCTGATGTGGCTTTACCCATTACTCCCATGTAATCAGAGAACATTAAACATTTCTAAAGTCTCCTCTTTTTTTCCGTGGCTGATTAAGCAGTTGGGAGCAGAGACTTTACTGTGAAAAAAGCAAACAATTATGTGCTATCCGAGGTAAACATTACCTGAGGAATGGAGGCTAAGATGCGCAGCCCCATCGTCAGTAGGGATTATCATTATAATACTTAAAATAACATTTATAACACTTACTGAAATTACACGAACGAAGTCTGCAGAGACACAGAAATGAAATCAGCTCAATGTGTTTTTATAAGAATACTGAAATCTCTTCCCTTGGAGGGAAGTTATAGGCATTAACAATTTTTGCCGGGCCTCCATTAGCTGGTAAAATTTGAATACTGTTTCTTAGGTGAGCTCTAATCTTCTTTGAATCCTCCCAACACATTTTATCTGTAAAAAAATTGTAGTTAAAAATTTAGTTTGATGGAATGATATTTAAGTGCTTTTCCTCATCTAACTCCCTGAAAGCGCCCCAGAGAGTCGCCCTGTAATTTGTTCAAACGAAATAATATTTTCGTTTCCCCGTTTCTCTTTGTTGTCTTGTGTGATGAAAAGTAACATTTCTTTTCTTTCAATCCTATTAAGCGAGGCTCGAGGAATGCCAGCCACTCAATCCAAATGCGATCTGGCAGTCAGGCTCTCTGCTTAAAAAATGGGGCCTGCCAACCCCGGTTTCCTTCAGGAGTTGACATGTCACCGGGCGTTGGAGCCTTGCATTTCCAGAGCAATAACTGGGGTTCCCAGCAAGCGGAGTGGGTTTTTTCCTTCTCTCTCTCTTTTTCAGCTGCCACACTGGGCTCCTTGGCTCAAATATCTGGTCACTTGCACATCCTCTTGTCTCCCCACACCCGTGCAGCTCACCATGCTCACGTTTCCTAAGCCTTCCCAACACTTGCCTTCAAACACAGAGGCTCTGGCCCTGTCTCCAACTGCAGGACTCCCTCCCTAGGCCAGTCCTTCTAGGAAGAAAGGGACATGAGATCTTGCTCTCGTTCCTTCCTGAATCCGCTGAGTCCCCCGATTCCTCTTCCCATCCTATGTGACCTCCCTCCACACTGCTGGCATCAACAAAGGCAGTTCAACTCACAAACTCTAGCACACTCTTCAAAACCGGCTATCAAATGTCACCTCCTCCCTGAAGTCCTCCCCAGCACCCAAAGGCATCCAAGCTTCTGTTACACTTTGCCATGGCTTTGCCTCCATCCAGAAAGATGTGATTAAATAAATTATGGTGCAGCAATCTGATAAAACACTATGTATACTTTTTCTTTTTTATGGAGTGAAATCAAATGAGTTGATATGGAAATGAGTCCAGAGTAAAATGCTAAATGTGACATAGGAAAGATGCATAATAACAATTATAATTGATCCTATTTGAATAATACATGCACATATGCATAGAAAACTGGACAACACATAAAAATTAGTGAGGGTGGGGGGAGGGAGTGATTTCTGGGGAGTGGAAATTGGGGGAGGAGCAACAAAAAGAGAATTCTTTTACATTGAGTCTTTTTTCCATGAGCAGGGATTTCTTCTCTGATTTAAAATAATAATAAAGTCCATCCATGTTAATGAAAAAGACTTAGTAGTGCCATTTTATTTTGTTTTTTGGCTGCATTTCACAGTAAGTATGTGGGATCTTGGTTCCCCAACCAAGGATTGAACCCATGTCCCCTGCATTAGAAGTGCAGACTCTTAACCACTGGACTGCCAGGGAATTCAATAGCACCATTTTGAATTTGTAAATTTAACTCACTGGACCAAACACCATCACTTATTAAAAGTCTTATCACACAACCTTTGCAATGGACCACACTCCCTGTCTATATCTACACGCAAATGTTTTGCCAACATTACAAGCACTAATTCACTAATGGAAACGCTCTAAAGATAAGAGTCTCTTAACGCCCTACTCAAAACTAAGCTCTGACGTCCACTCTCTACCCCTGGCTGGCTGGAAAACAGAAGCAAAGATGAGCCAAGAAGAACCACAGTGTAACCTCAGAGGCCATCCCTGAACTATGATCTCGGGCAACAGCAAAGGGCCTTACCTGATGGCCACAAACAGTCAAGTTTCTGGAACATTTTGACTAACCTCATATCCTGTATGTTGCCACTCTTGGGTGAAAGACTAGCTAGAACAATAGGGCCAGGAAAACTGTCAGGGCACAGACATTTAGGTTCTCCAGATAAAGTTGCCATTTGATATTAGAAAAATACATTGTGATTAGTGAATTATACCCTAAATGGGAAAAAAGGCACAGTGGCACCGTTTCTGTTTTGTATGCATGTCAGCGGACCAAAATTATTGAAAACATTTAAGCACAGAAACATTAAACCTAACTATTTTATTCTTGTGACAAAATTGTCTTAACAAACATGTATGTGTGTGCTCAGCTGCTCAGTCGTGTCTGACTCTTTGCAACCCCACGGACTGTAGCCCACTAGGCTCCTCTGTCCATGGGGATTCTCCAGGCAAGAATACTGGAATAGGTTGCCATGCCCTCCTCCAGGGGATCTTCCCCACCCAGAGACCGAGCCCAGGTCTCCTGCATTGCTGGCAGATTCTTTATAGTCTGAGCCACCAGGGAAGCCTCTTAACAAATATCCAACTTACAAAAGAGCTCACACACACTATATGCATTTCACACACACACAAACACACATGTACATACAGAGACATCTAATGCAACTCTAATGCAACCGTCCAGAGGGTGAGGTAGCTGAGGCTGGAGACTGCACCGAATCCACGCCCAGGAACACCAAGATGGCTAGCATTGTGTGACACAGCACTAGGGAACAATCAGTAACATACAGTCATCACGTTCAGGCTTCCTGGGAACAGGAACAATTTGCCCGGGAGTTGAGGATTCAAATGATTTCTGTTACTTTGCTTTGTAAGTTAAAGGAAAATGAAAAATTTTTAAATTATGGACTAGAATAATGGCCCGGAGGAAGTTAGAGCCCGGGGAGGTGAGGGCTAAGTCCGTCCCAGACCTGGCTTGTTCAGAGCAGAGACAAGGCCTAGAAGGAGGCTGGAAGACCGTATATGACCAGGTGCATTGGCTTGCAAGCTTAGACAATCCTTTTCTTAGATACTGGATTGGAGGCACCAACACCCACATGCCCAGGAAAGTAAGACACAGGAATGCAATCATGGCAATGAGGCTGTGGATGGCTAGTGGGGGTGGGGGGTGAGGGGGGTGGCAAGAGGCCTCTGTGCGGCCTATTTCAAATAACAAAGAAGACGCCCCCTCCCCCCAGCAGCCCCCACGTCCCTTAGTAACTAGTTGTGGGTGTCGTATGGCACAGGTCTGTTAACATCTGACATATTAGGACCTGGGCGTCTACCACAGAATGAACTCTGAGTGGTGCTATCTACTGCATAAGCCTGGGGCATCCCTGTCTCTGTCCTAAAACTATATTTTTCAAACTTGACGGAAGCAGCTGACCTTTGATTTTCTTGGACTTTTCTAGCAAATCCATACCACACCCTTCCCAACCCATTCTAATGGAACTGCTGGGATTATCCGTATTAGTCAGCTCAGGTCGCCATAACAAAACACTTCAGACTGGGTGGCCTAAACAATAGAAATGTATTTTCTCACACTTTGGAAGCTAGACGTCCAAGATCGAGGTGCCAACAGGGTTGGTTTCTTCGGAGGCCCCTCTCCTTGGCTTACTGATGGCCCCATCTTTCTGTGTCCTCACACGGGCTTCCCTCTATGAACACACATTCCTGGTGTGTCTGTGTGTCCAAATTTCCTCTTATATGGACAACAGTCATCCAGAATCAGGGCCCACCCAAACAGCCTCCTTTTAACTTGCTCACCTCTTGAAAAGCTGTCTCTAAATACAGGCACAGTCTGAAGCACTTGGGGTTGGAGCTTCAATATACAAATTTAGTGGAGCGGGAGACCTGGGTTCGATCCCTGGGCTGGGAAGATCCCCTGGAGAAGGGCATGGCAACCCACTCCAGTATTCTTGCCTGGAGAATCCCACGGACAAGGAGCCTGGTGGGCTACAGTCCAGGGGGTTGCACAGAGTCAGACATGATTGAGCAACTAACACACACAGTCAGGTCTCTGTCGTTCCAGAAAGAAGGAGGTCACCTCTCTCATCCACGTCAGCCCAACTCCCACCACTTCACCCACGAGATGTACCTTCCCCAGGCTTCTGCAGGTGGGCATCAGAAACAGCGGTGGATTTCCAGGGAGGATGACACACGTGCTACCCTCTTGTCCAAATTACCTTTTGACTGTGGCTGAAGCTACTTGCTATGGTTTTTCCTGTGGTCATGTACGGATGTGAGAGTTGGACTGTGAAGAAGGCTGAGTGCCGAAGAATTGATGCTTTTGAACTGTGGTGTTGGAGAAGACTCTTGAGAGTCCCTTGGACTGCAAGGACATCCAACCAGTCCATTCTGAAGGAGATCAGCCCTGGGATTTCTTTGGAAGGAATGATGCTGAAGCTGAAACTCCAGTACTTTGGCCACCTCATGCAAAGAGTTGACTCATGGGAAAAGACTCTGATGCTGGGAGGGATTGGGGGAAGGAGGAGAAGGGGATGACAGAGGATGAGATGGCTGGATGGCATCACTGACTCGATGGACGTGAGTCTCAGTGAACTCCGGGAGTTGGTGCTGGACAGGGAGGCCTTGGCGTGCTGCGATTCATGGGGTCGCAAAGAGTCGGACACGACTGAGCGACTGATCTGATCTGATCTGAAGCTACTTGAGAATAACCTCACCCAGCGCCCTACCAAGAGCCCCTCAGGGGACTTCCCCGGTGGTCCGTTGGATAAGAATCCGCCTTGCAATGCAGGGAACCCGGTTCGATTCCCGGTTGGGAGACTAGGACCCCTCATGCCTTGGAGCAACTAAGCCCGTGTGCCACAACTAGGGAGTCCGTGCGCCACAACAGAAGGTCCTGCGTGAAACAGCAAAGACCCGACACAGCCTGATAAATAAACATAACTAAACAACAAAAGAGGAGCCCCACAGGAGGAACAAAGCCCACGTGGAGGACCCAGTGCAACTTAGAAAGAATCTAATCGTGGTCAAAAGGACAGGGGCATGGGTGCCCCCAGATCACAGACCTCAGTAGGATGGGAGGTCACTCAAGACAGAGCTAAGAACTCAGCTTCTCAGCCTCCGCTGTTTAGTCGCTCAGTCCTGTCGACTTTTTGTGACCCTATGGACTGTGCCCACCAGACCACATGGGATTTCCCAGGCAAGAATACTGCAGTGGGTTGCCATTCCCTTCTCCAGGGGATCTTCCTGACACAAGATTGAACCTGCATCTCCCACGTTGGCGGGTGTATTCTTTACCACTGAGCCACCTGGGAAGCCCCCTGAAGGAGCAGTCAAAACCGCCCCTCCCATCCCCACCCAGGTTCCCCTGAAATCCCCCATCCTTCAGACCCAGGCACCCACGGTCACCCCATCGCTCCTGAGCAGCCAGGCAGTGTTGCACAGTCGGGGGTGGGGGGGCGACTTCGCCGTGGTTGGTTTTTAGTCGTAGGCATTTTTAAAAGTCTATTCACGTGTGAGATGCAGCCTGCCTCTGCCACGGAGGGCATGCTTCGCAATCTGAATCGGCAAATTTGTTAACTGACTGTTGAGTCTAATGTTATACCACTATTCTGCTCTCGTTAGCAACACAAATTACCGGCAATTAGCTGGCTGACTGTTCAAAGGCAGTTCAATTTCATGTATAAAGAGAACTATATAATGCTTAATGTATCTATCAAATGTAATAGCCCAAACAAAATTAATGATATGAATACAGTGAGTGCTTATATGGGATAATTACAAGGTGTCCGTCAAGAGAAGCTGCCATAGAGTCAGACACACAATTCAGGCAAACAATCACCCAAGTTGTAGAGGCTGGTCTAGGGCACTCAGAGAGAGAAAAGTCATCGCATGGCCACTGTGAACCCCCAGGCTTAGCCGGCGACAGGGCAGGAAGGCCGGCCGCCACATAAGCTGTGGTTTCAAATGCAGAATGAAGGAAGACCTTGGGCAAACCTGAGACTCCATTTCCTCATCTGTAAAATGGGAAGAAGAGCACCCGTCTCTCAGAACCCTAACCTGGCACAACACGAGCAAATTGAGAAGAAACAGCTTTGCTGACTCCGCAGGCCTCGCCCGGAGGAAGGTGGCGATTGCTGCCTTTGTCACAATTATTACGTCAGAATTTCCACGGTGAGGCCCACGTCACCAATGGAGTAGCATGGCATGATACAAACCACACTTCCATTTAATTACCACCTTTTTTTTTCCCCCTCCGGTAACTAAACATTTTCCTCCGCTCAGTATCCCTGGAATGGCAGGGCCATTCCCAGTGTATTACTTGCATATCTATAATTAAATAATTAAGAATTGTTCAAGCCCTTCCAAACACAACAAAAGGCGATGATTATTTCAAACCCACTTTAGGAAAAGTCAAGCCCCTATTCAGCTCCATTTTTTGCTAATAGTTATGCAAGGCTGCACCGGCAGCATTCCCTCTTGCATGCCAGCACACCAATAAATTAAGATATTCCTGGCCGCATCTGCACGAGGGAAATTAGAGCATTACCTGGTCCCCGCCAGTGTGCCAGCTCGGAGCGGCAGGCGCAGCCCACGCTGGGCGACCAGCTGTCTGCGAATGTGGTGTGTGGATCACAGCTCAGAGCCAGGGGATCTCTTAGGACGCCTGCTCTAATATCACAACTGCCTCGCTGCAGGACTGTTCCCTTCACAGCACAGTATTCAAACACTTCTTCTGCCTCTTTCTTTCAGCTCCAGACCAGGGAGAATCAGGACCCGGGGCCTCTGAGCTGGTCCCCGGGTGCTGAAATGTGCATGGCTGATTTTTTTCCTGCTCGCCCTGAGCCCTTGCTGGAGAGAAGCGCGGTGAGGCACTTTGTCTTCTGAAACCCCAGCCCCAGCTGCCCAGGAGGAGGGGTGACCTCGTTCCTGGTGGGTGTAGCATCGCCAGGCACAGCGTCTTTGGCTTTGATGGGGACAGACGGCCCTTGTAGAGGCTTAAACACCAACATGATTCCAAAAGATGGTTCACACAGCACAAACTCACTGTCCCCAAAGAAGGCAAAGACCCAATTTCCCAGAAATGGATAGAGGCTTCTGACCTGAGCTGCTAAGTTCAAGCATGTGTACAACTCAAGAGACCACCTTCAGCCTCCATAGTGTTCCTTTAAGTTTGAATCCCCCTCCCCACAAGGCTCCCCAGACCCTGATCATGACAGACAGGCCCCGGAAATGGTCCCTGGCTTTAGACAAACAAAAGCAAAGAATGGAGCACCGCTGGCCTCGGGTCTCGCAAATGTGCAAGCCACCCAGGGTGCGGCCTCCTTGACCAACATAGCGGCAGGGCTGGACCAGAGCTGGAGCTCGGCTGGCCAGCTTACAAGCAATAGGGGTCCAACAACTGAATGGGTAGGGGTCGAAGGGATGAACAGAAGGAGCTGCTGCTGAGGCTGAGGGCTGAGATGAGAGACTGAAGCTGGGGTGCGGGAGAGGGTAAGAACACTCTCAAGCATCTTGAGCTGGATGGTCAGCAAGCAGCCAGCTGTGAGCATTGAACATGAAAGAGAAGGAATCTAGGGCTGGAGACCATAGATTTGAGGGTCAGATATGCATGAGGACAAAGCTCAAGGAGTAGTCAACAGGATCCGGTGGCCTGATAGGACTACAAAAGTCATCAGCTTCCACAGTCAGGAGTCACTGGTGACCCTGGAAAAAGAGTTTCAAGTAGCATCATGCTTTCTTTAATGCCTCCAAGCTTTGTTTGCACTCACCACCTAGAATTATCTTTCTCTATTCCCTCTAGCAAACTCCTACTCATCCTTCAGAGGCCCAGCTCAAATGCCCTATTTCAAATCTCCACTGACCACTCCCTATCCTCATATATCTACTGTACTCATGCATAATTTCCCAACCCATTCATACTACTTAGGACTTTCCACATCTACTTCTCCCACTGGATTGGAAAGTCCCTTAAGTGGGGCAGGGCAGGGGAATGGGGGAGCTCTGACTGCCTTGGATCAGGGTCTCTAGCACTGAGTGCAAAGCCTGGCAGAGAACTGGCAGGTAAAGACTGCAGAAGAAATAGATTCCAAGCCTAGGTCAGAGTTTGAGATCTCATAGATCTTCCCTATGGCAGGGGTGCCACCTGAAGAGGTTGTGTCTGGTGTTGATTCTCCAAACAAAAGAGGTCAGTTACTAGAAGGCCATGGGAATCCTGCATAATGAACACCTTCCTACCCTGAGCACACCTGGCCTCTACCCAGATGGGTGGTAACCAGCTCCAACCTTGCCCACATGGGAGCTAAGCCTAACCACAAAAGGATAGAACTCCCTTAGGGTCCCATAGGGCCACACAAAGTAAAAATGGGATTCTTCTCCCTTTTCCTATATCTGTGCACACTGGGCTACACCTTTCCCATGGCTTCATAGGTTGCTCAACTCCACCCAAGCTGGTCTCATCAGTCCTCAAATATGCTTCATCCTTCTCATTGTCTTTTCAGGTCACTCCATTCTCCGTATCCTCTTTCCTGATGAAAAAGCATACTCCAGCATTTAATTATAAATTGCTTACACCATGAGATGTTTTCTGTAGCTCTGGCTGCCTCCCAAGGATGTCACAAGCTTCCTACACCTTTCCAATATCTTCCTTGATGTCCAGGAGTACAGGAGTTCACTAAGTATAGTTGATAGACAAGTATCAGATAGACAGCCATCCCTCAGTATTCACCAAGGAATTGTCCCAGAACCCCTGCAGACACCAAAATCAAAGGATGCTCAAGCCCCTTGTAAGATATGGCACAGTGTTTGCATACGACCTATATACATCTTCCCTTTTACTTTAAATCATCTTTAGATTATGTAAAATACCTCATGCCATGTAAACACTGTATGTGTGTGTGTATGTGTTAGTCACTCAGTCGTGTCTGACTCTTTGCAACCCCATGGTCTGTAGCCTGCCATGCTCCTCTGTCTATGGGATTTCCCAGGCCAGAATACTGGAGTGGGTTGCCATCCTCTTCTCCAGGGGATCTTCCTGACCTAGGGATCGAACCTGGGTCTCCAGAATTGCAGGCAGATTCTTCACCATCTGAGCCACCAGGGAAGCCCAAGCGCTATATAAATAGTTGTAAATACTAAGTGAACAGGTGGCAGTGCATGGAAAATTCAAGTCTGGCTTTTTGAAACTTTCTGGAATTTTTATTTCCAAATGTTTTTGATCCACAGTTTGGTTGAATCTGTGGACGTGGAAACCATGGATAAGAAGGGCCAACAAACAGGGCAAAGGCCGCCTCACTACCCATGGCAGACACTGCCAGTCAAGTGCCTATCTGCTCTCTGTCATGACTGATTCACTCAGGGAACTTGATAACTCCTGCCAATCTTACCTGGTGACTGCCCTCCATGCAAAACAGAAGGAGCGGAAATGCAGACTTCCGGGTGGCCCCAAGGAGGGACGGCCCAGAGTGCGATGTGCTCAGAAGGCGTCGCTTTCTGTGGCTCTCCCCAGCCCTCCCCTGTTGAAAGCTGACGAGGTCACAGAGAATCAGGAGAAACAAAGAGGACCACCATCCCAATTCTCAACATTTCTACCCAGAGTACTGCAGGACCTCCTCCAGCTCGACACTCTAGTTTTCAGCAGCTCAAAGTCCAGAGCACCAGGGGAGAGAGGACCCCATCTCCCTGGGATGTACCCTTATCCAGGCTTCTGGCTGCCCACACAACCAAAATCAGACAAAGAGATAAAACGAAAGGTGGGGAAACTATGACGCGGTTCATTGGCTGTCTCTAATATTCATTTATAAACACTCTTTCTTCCTCCTTTGCTACTTGCTCTTCTCTGGGCTAGGAAACGCAGCTCAAGACCTGATCTGGGTATCACTTTTCAAATGCCCAAATCCCTGCAAAGGTTTAGTATCTAGCTGTGTGCATTTTGCTCCGTATTAACATGTTCAATGGAGTACTTTGATTTTTTTTTTTATCTAGACGCCAGAAGCTGGTGAATATATGCTTCATAGCTTCAGATAAACCTTTTGTTCTTCTGGGGCTGATCAGCTGGTAGAGCAGCGAGAGGGAGAAGGGGAGGGGAATTCACAGGGGCTCAGCGGTTTCAAAAAGTCAAATTACCTCTGAGCCATAGCAAGGCTGATAATTTAAATGAAAAAATATATATACAGGCTGCAGCACACAACACCGTCTCTGGTAGGACTTTTAATGAAGCCCCAGTTGTGATGACACTGAAGCCGGGAACGCTACAGTGGGATAATTACTTGGCTCCCACACAGCTGAGTTCCATAGATGCATTATTAACGGCACATTCCTCGCCATAACGAGAGCTGAACAGAGGTAAGCTCCGCAGACCTTGGCGTCCGCCATTAGCGGCCTGGCGCAAACACAAATGAGTGTTTTCACAAAAGCTTGCAAAGGTTGTGAAATTCCAGTGAATCCTGTGCTGGGAGGTGGAGATGGGGCAGGGATGGGAGGAAGGGAGGAGAGGAAATGTGTGTGTGTGTGTGTGTATGTGTGTACACATGTATATGTACACACACACCCCTATTTGGTCCGCACAGATGTGACCAGAGATGTCACCTTTCCATGCACAATGTACTTGGAGTAAGGCAACCTGGGAAATTATGGAGTCAGAACACATTGATTTTCCCGCAACAGATCCGGGCTGCAGCCCTGATGAAGAATCACAGAGGAAATACAATAACCTAATTCTGGCCAAGCCGCGCCCGCAGCTCTGAGTCCACCTGGCCAGGGCCCCGGGCCGGCGCCTCCTGGACTTCCGACTGGCACTGCCGGGCAGTGCCCCCTCCTCAACCCCGGCTCCATCCCTAAGACACCATGCTCACTCAGGCCCCGTTCTTAGAACACGAAGGGAGAGCCGCTGACTCAGAGTCCAAGGGTCTGCAGGAAGGGGGTAAGCCACAGACATGGGTATTCTCGCTCCCCAATCACCCCCATTGAAGTCGGGGACAAAGACGCACATGCTGTTATTCAGCGCCAGACGGACCCTATGCACGTCCACACAGAGGCTCCCGGGCGTGGGGGTGACTTAGAGGAGACTGCTGGGAAGCCGGGGCCTGGTCCTGTGCTTCCCCATGGTCTTCTCCTTGGTTGTGCTTCCCCTGGAAGCGTCTGTTTCAAGGTGACCCTGTTTCGCGAGTTAGCCCCAGCGTCCCCCGCCTGCTCACAGAACCAGGGGCCTCCCAGTAATTAACACCCGCACTTGATGAGGTCCAGCTGGCAAACT
Organism: Bos grunniens; assembly: GCF_055505025.1. NCBI lineage: Eukaryota > Metazoa > Chordata > Mammalia > Artiodactyla > Bovidae > Bos > Bos grunniens. The sequence continues at coordinate 18,206,869 of NC_141182.1, forward strand.
GAAGCGATGCCAGCATCCTCCACTCGACAACCTGGGCTCCTCCAGCCGGGCCCCAGCGAGGGCCCCTCCCTGCACGGCTGTTCTGGCCACCCTGTCCCCAGAGAAGGTGAAAGTCACCCATCCAGCATGGATGTTCACAGGAAGTTGTTTATAATAGCGAAAAGGTAAAGTTCCAAAGGGGAATTTAAACTGTGACACTTCTGAGAAGGGAACACCAAGTGGCCACCAAAAATGATGGTGTAGAGGTATACGTGGGCTGATGTGGGGTGTTATCACCATATCTCATTGGAGGAAATGGTTACAAAATAGCATGGACATGATAAACCCATTTAAAACTAAACACGTGTACAAAAAACTACGTGGTGATTCCATTCGTATAATGGAACAAAAACAGGCACTGCGGTCTCGGCTGTCTGAAGTCAGGATCATGGTTATTCTGGAGAGTTGGACTACAGGGGCCAGGAGGTGGTCTTGTGGGGTGTAGCTGACGCTGGGTCACGGATCCAGCATGGTCCGTGGTGATGGGTTCTGTCTGGGAGAATGCGGCGAGCTATATGCTTATGGCATGCGAGCTTTCCTGTGTGCAAGTGATGCATCAGTAACAAGTCATTACATATTTATTGCTATGTGTACTTCTCTGTGTAAATATCAAACTTCAATAGGTTTTTTAAAACAGTGTTTACATGTGTATGAACACAGAGTCAGGAATGGTAAACATACGTTGTTAACAGCACTTTTCCCTCCAGAGGTGAGGGTAAGGGTGATTGCTATCTCCCTTCTATTTATCAGCATTTTTTTTTCTTGTAAGGAAAAAAAAGGTGAGGGGAAAAAAAAAGAAAACAAAAAAGAGAGGTATGAGTTGCCCAAAATAATAAGGAACATCACCAATTAGCAAAATAAATAATAACAACCACCACAACATCCTTGTTTGCTTAACAAAGAAAAGACTCAAAAGCAGTTTGGGGCCTGTTCTGCCAGAGCCTTCTGGATGGAGGCGCCCCTACAAACACAGAGACAGAATCCTGCTGCAGAAGTCACTGTGGAGTGAATTGTTTTTCCCCGGCCCGGCCCGGGAGCCTTGTAAACCAAAAGGAAAATAGTGGCAGTTCCTCACCGCAAAGCTCATCACGGTCACCCACGCTGCAGGAGCCGCCACCGACCGCAAAGCTCATCACGGTCACCCACGCTGCAGGAGCCGCCACCGACCGCAAAGCTCATCACGGTCACCCACGCTGCAGGAGCCGCCACCGACCGCAAAGCTCATCACGGTCACCCACGCTGCAGGAGCCGCCACCGACCGCAAAGCTCATCACGGTCACCCACGCTGCAGGAGCCGCCACGTGCGACCGGAAGGGAGTTCGACAAAAGGCAAAGCAGGTGAGAAGTTAAGATCCATTCGGCAAAGGTCACACAGACGCCCCGCCCTCAACCAGGGCCCACCCATCACGGGGTTATCCCTTCCCCTCCTTGCTGATTTCAGATCATTATCTAACAGACTGATCTCAACCCTTCTATTCCCTGGTTCATAAGCCCAATTTCCCACTGATGTTCAAAAACCAGGTGAGAAGACATAGAAGGTTAGCCAGGTTTTAAGACTAGACACCGTTTGTGAGGGAAGAAGTCAGTCATCCAGGCCAACTAATCATTTGCCCCCCCGCAACCCAAGCCAGTATCCTTTAAATACCTAATCAAAATTTATTGAGGGGCGAAGGGAAGGTTGCAGTTGGAGAGAGAGAAGAAGCGGGGGACCCCTGGTGGCGGCTGCACGCTCTCTGATACTGTCCCCAGTAATCCACTTCTGACCCCTGACTCATCTGCACACAGCAGAACAAAAGCTCTGGCGGGAGCAGCCCCCACCCCTGGGAAGTTGTTAGGGAAGCTGGTCCCTCAAGTCTGCTTGGATCTCTGTGGGCCCCTCCCTCCAAGAAGGCCCATCTGGAGAGACTTCTGGTTGGTTTGCAGCACCTCCTGCAGGTCAGCTCCCAGACTCTGCTCTGCCTCTGTGCTGGTTTCTCCCTGTGCCAAGTGGAAAAACCAAATCAGAGCCCTAGCTCACACTCCTGGGTCACAAGGGGACCTTGGATCTCCAAGGAGCTCCTGCCAGCATGCCGGCATGCCACCTAGGCCACTTCCTTCAGAAAAGGGTGGAGATTATTTAGCAAAGCACAAGAAGAGGGGCGAACAAGAACTCTGCCAGCAGCTCAGAAGGCAGCAATTTCTATCCGCGATGCCCTCCAGCATCCCTGGTGGAAGGGTGGTGATCTCATCACTGGACTCAGGCGAGGAGGGTCTCCCACAGCACCCGAGGGGCCCCCAGAGGCAGTCCCCCACTTCCCCTTCAGGAGATCAGTATAAAATGTTGTCCTAGATTACTGGGTATGGGCCAAGCTGGGAGAAGAGGAACCCACCCCCCCCACCCCCCACCCTAAGTCACTAGCAGCACAAGGTAAGCCCTTGAAAAAGCCCCTCTCCCTGCTGCCTGCCCTTAGCAGAGGGACGGGGTCCTTCAGGCAGAGGCCCTGGTATTGGCCTCCCCGAGCATGAAAAAGAGATATTTTCTGGATTAAGAACCAAAAGCAGCAGACTTCCTCTGGCAGATTGCTCTGGGTGTTCTGAGACCAGGGTCCAGTTGTCTCTCTCTTTATTAAAAATTCCACACTTCCCTTCCCTTTGGAACCTCTTCCCTGCCTCCTCTCTCCTCCCCTTTCACCAGAAAGTTTGATGCAAAGAAATGTTCACACACCTGCACTAGCCCAGCCAGCAATCTCAGTGCTGGGAAGCCCCCAGGCCTCTCCCAAGGAAAGGGCTGGTTCCTCAACAGAGGGATGCTTGTCTGTCTGCCTCTCTCTAGCACACACACATACTCACAAACTTAGAAACATGCAAGTACACAGAGGGAACTACCTGTCACTCACTCAAGCACACACAAACACACACACACACACACAAAGAAATATAGACATATACACAGACAGACACATACAAAAACAGAATAATCCCCACAGATGCAAATACACAGAATCAACAAACACATAAGGCCACAAACATACCCAAATCCAAAACACAGAAACAAACCCACAGAGAGCAAATACACTGACCCAAGAAACACACACTAAGACACCAAAACTCATAAATGGAAGATGCAGCAGGAAACCCACAGGCATGCAAATGTACAGACTCAGATAAATACAAGCTACACATAGACCCTCAACAGCAAGTCAGACATACAGAAACCAACAGCCAGGCTCAGAGACACACCCTCAGATAAGGCAGTCAATGCAGAAGTCTGGGAGAGCCAGGAGGTTGAAAGCAGGCTAGTTATTGTAAGACTGGACCTCGATCAGCTGTTCCATGCATGCAGGCAAGACCCAACAGGCTCTTTCGGAGCTCCTTGATGACCTCTTTCCTGTTTAGGTCCTTAAACTCCCCGTCCCAATCCGGACCATTTTCAGAGACACTTCCCGTCACAGGGGCCAGTGGAGGGCAGAGAGCGATGCAGGGGTGAGGTTGGGGGGTGACAGTGGGGAGAGGGGGTGGAGACTTCCTCTTGCATCTCTTGTTCGTTTTCTGTCCCAAACAAGGACTGTACAAAAGGAGGGCTCCCTGCCACCCAGGCTCCAGATGGAGGTTCCCATGGGGCAAACCCACACCTCACTGACTGCAGACAGAATGTGAGAATCAAGGTCAAATCTTCATAAACCACAAGACTAACCTGACCTCCCAGTAGCCTTGAATCCCACCTGCATCTGAATTCTGCTAAAGCACTCCAGAGCGTCTTCACGCCCTCCCTGCCCTCAGACCCCTTTAGCCTATCTGATCGGAGAGTAGCGACTCTGATTCTCAACACTCCACTGGTAGGATTCACAGCTAAGAATTCTATTTTAAAAATACAATATCTACCAATATCCCTACCCAACAATAGGCTGACAGTATTTTAATTTTTGCACTAGTCAGTTCTCAACAAATAAAGGAGGGAAGGAACTCCAACACCGAACTCAGTTTCACTAATCTTGAAACATCCACTGAAAAGAGCACCAAACTTTTATACCCCACTCGCTTCCTGGAAAATAAACACATCAATTGTCTTTTTAAACCTCTATAGTATTTTGTCAATATTTTTTTTTATTACAGCAGAGAATGTATAAATATTTTATTATAAACCAAAGGCCTAAAATAAACAGTTTAGTAAATAGTTATTACATTACAAGGAAAAACATCTGTGGAAACTGCTTTCCATGTAATTATTCTTGCTATTTTACATTAGCGCTCAACGTGAATTTCTTTGGCACTAATGTTTCACTTGTTCTAAATCTTCCTCCTTGTTGCTATTATTAAAATCTTAAAAAGGTGCCAAATCTTAAATGAAGAAAAAAAATGATTCACTAGAAATTATTCATATCACAGTGAGCCGCTACTAAACCTGGCAGGGGTGCAGTATTTTCGGTGAAATTAACATAAAATATACAACTGCAAATTATCCAGGAAATAGCTATGTTCTTTACGGCATGCTTTTACATTCGGAAAAAAAACATGTTCTCCTTCTTGGTCTCTTCGTACAAAGCCACAAACAGCTCCATTCCGGCAAGTTTTAAAGGAAAAGTAATAGATTTGTCAAAGGAGTGAGGGCTTTGAGGACAGACTAACAAATAGCTCATAGGTGGATCAGACTTAGGTAATTACCAGAGACAACGTCAGAAACACAGCGAAGGCAAGAAAAACAGCCTGCAGGTTTCTTTCCCCTCAATTCCAGAGAATGTATTTCCTCTTGCAGGCCTCAGCTCTTTCTCCTAAACACAAGAAAAACTGTAACACCATGTAAAATGCAAATCTCGCTGTAAATATTTTATAAAATTGTTGCATACATCCCAAAAGCTATAGGTCTTAATTGAGAGCAGGCGATTTTTCTAGTCAATATATGGAAATGGAAAATGCTAATTTGTGTTTTTCTACTTATGAAAAACCCTGGAGAACAGCAAGCACAAATGCACTCACTTTAATATTATAAATATAATTTGGCTCCCTCTTTACCATCCCCACAGCCCTGGCTTTTATCTCCCCGTGGCTGCAGGAGGAGAGATGGAGACACTTTCACAGCATCAGCCTGGGAAGACGGCCTCGGATGAAGGCAGGGGGGACGTCGGGCACTGAGCTCTGTGCACCCCCCAGGAAGGGGCAGAGAGGGGCCCCGTGCCAAGAGGCACTGCCTGGCTTTCTGTTCCCCGAGGCTGAGTGAAGGCAGGAGCCTTGGCCACGTGGTTTCTCTCTCCCCTGGTGGCCCTGCTTGGGCCTCAAGCTCCCTCTGACCATCTCAGAGCTCCTCCTGGGCTAGGAGAGGCCTCTCTGAAGGCCGCCCGTGAGCTGCCGCGATGAACAGGAGCGGCTGGCGAGATGGCCGGGGTGGGGAATGCACGTCTGCAAACTCCAAAGAGAGATGAAGGTCTTTGCCAGAGATTCCCCAAGAGCCAGCCCCTCCTAGCAAAGGGACCCGTGCTCCCTCACAGGCACACAGCCCACACCTCACATGCACATCCCATCAGGAACACACCCAGACCTGCACTGGCCACATGTGCCTGCTGGAGCACTTGGAACGTGGCTCGATCCCAGCACAAAATGTACACCTGATTTCGAAAGCTTAGCATGAAAAAGCGAGTGTAAAAAACTCTCATTAACAACTTTTTAAGTTGATTTTACAGTACAATCATAATATTTTGGATATATTGGGTTAAATAAAAGTATTTTATTCCATCTGTTTCCTTTTAGCTCTTCTCAACGCAGCTTGTAAACATTTTAAAATTACACACATGGCTTGCGTCTTGTTTCCCTTGGACAGCCAGCAGCCCGTGTTGCGTTCACGTGTGTGAGCAGCTCTCTTCCACACCGCGTGAGTAAGAGGTCCCCAGCTTTACAATCTGAGAGCTCTACAGTCCTCAGAGTCTGGGATGCTATGATTCCATAAATCCGTATGTCTATAGTTGTAAGAAAGCACTGTGATGCTAAGAGAGTCTATTACTACTGCTCCCCAGCATTTAACAAAGGCTTTACGACACCAATCCTCTGGCCTGGGTCTTGCCCAGTGCTTGATCAAAAATAGCTCAAGTACTGGCAGTCATAGCCCCCTTCCCCCACACTCTCGGGAGGGGGAAACATAACTCCCCTGCCCTGCTCCATGCCCTTAGGAGCCTCCCCCGCGACTCCGGCCTTCCCCAGCTCTCTCTGCCCAGAATGCAGAACAGGTCCTGTTGGGAGAGCTTGTCAATCACACACAGCTTTCACCCCGTGTGTTATCCGCCTCCTGAAAACCGTTCCTCAACTTCTCCTCAAACTTGTGCATTTGAAGAAAACAGTCAAGAAGCAGAGGGGGTGGTAAGAAGGGCGCACTTGGAGCTAAGCGACCTAGGTAGACGGGCTTCCCAGGTGGCTCAGTGGGTAAAGAATCCACCTGCAATGGAGGAGACACCGGTTCGATTCCTGGGTCAGGAAAGATCCCCTGGAGGAGGGCATGGCAACCCACTCCAGTATTCTTGCCTGTACAATCCCACAGACAGAGGAGCCTGGCGGGCTACAGTCCATGGAATCGCAAAGAGTCGGACATGACTGAAGTGACTGAGCATGCCCGAGCACAGCCTGGGAAGAACTCCAGCCTGTGCCCTCCTCAGCTGTGACAGCAAGCTTTGACACATTACTGAATCTCTTCTTGCCTCAGTTTCCTGATCTGTCAAATAGGAGCAATACACCTAGTTTATAAAATTAGGGGTGGGGGGGTTGAAATAGTTCAGGTAAGGTGCCTGGATATAGTACACACAGAGAAGGCAACGGCACCCCACTCCAGTACTCTTGCCTGGAAAATCCATGGACGGAGGAGCCTGGTGGGCTGCAGTCCATGGTGTTGCAAGAGTCGCACACGACTGAGCAACTTCACTTTGACTTTTCACTTTCATGCACTGGAGAAGGAAATGGCAACCCACTCCAGTGTTCTTGCCTGGAGAATCTCAGGGATGGGGGGAGCCTGGTGGGCTGCCGTCTACGGACACGACTGAAGCGACTTAGCAGCAGCAGCAGCCACAAATAGTAGCTCTTACTATTTTTCCTGTTATTATCATTTTTTCATTCCAGAGCTGTTCCATGACTCAAAGTCCTTGGATACTTGAACCAGCATTCTTGAGGCAGAAGCAGGGGTGGGTAACTGGTTGCAAAGGCAGAGTGAGGCCTGTGTGGAGGAGAAAGTGGGGGGCACCAGGAGGACCTGACCTCAGTGAGGCCAGATTGCACCCCTGGGCAGAGGTTCCACTGCACAAAAAACTCAGGGAGGGGTGTCCAACCCTCCAGAGCCTCAGGGCCCACCCTCCTGGGTGTGCAGAGACACTCAGCAAGTTCAAAGGGAGAGCTGTTTGCTAAAGAAACCCACTGATTTACTTCCAAGCATTTTTGATCGTGTGTCGCCAGGGAAATAACCAGGGTGAGGGACAGCAATATTAGGATTCTGATGAAAATTGTTTAAAATCAGTGTGGCAACTTTTTGCTATAAATGGTCACTTCCAGAGGGCCTTCAGATATTAGGGGAGCCATGTGAAACTGCCATTTTCTGTAGGTCAAAAATTGGACGTTCAACCTAATAGCTTTAAGACCTGAGAGCCGGGAGTCCCCCTGCAGGGAACACAAGGTCGCATTGTTTTAAGGAAGCCCCAGTTTCCAAACTGTACCCTGGACACCTTGGGCTGAAAAGAAACCCTACTGTGTACACACATAGACACAGAGACACCCAGACATGCACACGCGTTAGTTCACTTGTCTCTGAACTCACCTACAGATTATGAATAAACAAACCAAGAAAGGAGGGAAGAAAAGAGGAGGGAGGAGGCCAACTCATCAGGCCCATGCAATGGCATACTTTCACTGCACAAAGAAAAACGCTGGGGCTCACCAGGCAGTCTTTAAAAAGCAAGGAAGCCCTTTCTCCATACACTATTCCCCTTGGCAATCAGTGGACAGAAGTGCATGTCCAGGTAAAACCAACTGATAAAAGAAGAGGCTCCATCACCGAGTGCTCCCTTGACGGGCCAAGCACTTGATGTTGGGTACATTAATCCTCTCATTTCACAGATGTGTAAACCGAGATCCAGAGAGGTTAAGGAACCCGCACACGATCAGCAAATGGGTGGCAGAGCCAGATCTGAAGCCAGATCCCAAGACCTCAGAGCCACAGCTCACAAACAACACGCCAGGCTCAGGCCTGGAACTGGGGTCCCCGTCGGGGCTCATCACTCACTCTTCATACCTCACTGCCTCCACTGTCAGATGGAGACCATGACCTGACCTCATCCTCCTCATAGGAAGGTGACTACGATGGCAAGACAAGATACACGTGGCATCTGGGTTTGAAAAGTTCAAGTCCATTCATTCTTCTCCTTACCCATACCTACTATGTGCTGGACTCTGGCCCAGGCACTGAACATACAGGCCAAAACGACATAGACAAGGTCCCTGGTCCACCTGGAAAGACAAATACCACGCAGACAAACACATGAGTAAGTGAGATGACTACAGATTAAGAGAAGCACTATGAAGGAAACAAGACAGAGGGTAGATTAGAGGGACAACGTCGCAGTGGGGCTCAGCCCCGAGAGGTGACACCTGGATGTGAGCGCGGCAGTGGTGTAGGGAGCTGGAGAGGAACATTCCACAGAGAGGCACAGGCTGTCCGAGAACAGGACAGTCAGGTGCGGCCAGAGTGGTGTGAGCAGGAGGTGGGAGCAGAGGGTGTGGGGGCAGAGGTCGTGGGGTACACAGGACCTTGCGGGCAGAGGGTGGGCAAGTAGACCCGCACAAGCCCCCTAGAAAACTGGCTGTGTCAACTCCAGCTGAACATTTCCCCGCCCACCAGCCAGCAGCTCAGGAACCCACCAGCTATGAAAGCAAAGACGCGCATGCGTATGACCACAGCGAACCCCTCCGCAGACAAGGCCCTCTGCGGATGGCCTCAACAGCGCTTATTCACAGCAGCACCCCCATCCAGGAACAACCCAACACCGCAACGCATAGGCACCTGGAACATGTTCGTACAGGGGCTTGAACACGGCAACAAAAAGGCACACACCACCAATACGCAAACAAGATGAACCTCACAAATGTATTGTTAACAGTGAGCTATAGAAGCCAGACCCCAAAACCACACCCTGGAGGGTTCCGTTGAGGCAGGTCCAACCACCCACAGGTGGTAGAAGTCAGAGGAGCGACTGCCCTGGGGAACTGCTGGGGGCAAGGAAGGGGGCTACTTGCTGATGTGCATGCAGGCTGGGCGGGCACATGTAAAGGGCATGAGCGACACTCAGTATGTCCACGCCCTTGACTGTGTATAAATGAGGCCTCCATTCTAAGGGGGGCAACATGGACAGGTCATCTCAAGGGGCAGAGACAGCAGAGCGCCTTCCCTTGGGGTGGTTTCTGCACCGGCCCTACGTCACCCATACCCTCTCCAAGAGGACGTGGACACCCTGCAGGAAGACAGCCACCCAAAACCAAACCAGCAGAACCAAGAGTCCCCAAACCAACCTCAGGTTTCTAAAATCTGGGTGAGTCAGACAAAATTCTGGGCAACTTCTCACCTCCGGTCTCTGAGCCAAGATAAGACGTGATTGCTCCACAGCCGTAGAGACAAGGCCAGGCCTCTCGGAGGCCCAGCGGGCCACCGTGTGCCGAGGCCCCCGCCACCCCTTCTCCAGGAGCAGGAAGGCAGCCGGCCGACATTTATTACCCGCCGGCAGCGAGATTGACAGCGGGCCTCCTTTGCCCACACTGAGCCATTAGTGCGTAATGGCCCCGAAGGCTCCCTCGGCCACAGACCCAGGCCCGAGCTCGTGGGCTCCAAGACCAAAGATACTAATGACTACCACATTGCCGAAATAAATCACCATCGCTCAGAAGGGGCTCCGGCCGGGCTGGCGGCTTCCAAACTTCATTTTACGAATTTCCCCTTAACGTGCAGCTGCCTTGGTGAGGAGGTCCTTGCGTGGACACACCATCGGCAAATTTCTCTGATACGGCGTTTTTATAAAGGAAGGATGGAAAGAAGAAGAACGGATGACTATTAATCTATGCAACACTGCAGGAGTCCACACTGGTGGAGATTCGGAGACTGGAACAAAATCTCCATTGGAGATTCCCCCAGGAGTTTGACGGTCCAGAGCTGGCAGCCGGAAGTGCCCACGGAATGCATCTGGAAAGTGTGTTCCAGGGAACACTGCTCCCTGCAGACAGATGCTCCATTAAAAAGGGGACTCCATGACTGCAAGGGTGCAATTTGGCATGGCGCTTGAGCACATGGAGTCTGTAGCCAGATCACTTGGGTCCTAACCTGGCTCTGACTCTTGCTGGTTGAGTCAGAGTAGCCCCAGGCAGGCTACCTCGCCTCTTGATTTTCCCATCTATAAAATGAGAGAATAGAAGGGCCTCTCTGCCCCAAAGTTCTGGATCCCTGTCACTGACAGGGACTGGCAGACATGTGGATGGTGTTCCTGTTAAAACTTTGTGCAGTGTACAACCTGCCCAACCACGCCCTGCAGACCTGAGTGCTGAGGAGTTCCTGCACTCAGTGAATCCTTCTGGGGGCTGATGTGAGAATTAAGTGGAACAGTTGATATAAAGTGCTTAAAACAGGACCTGGCACTTAAGTAAGTGCTATAGAACTGTCTATGATCACTATCATCACTGGAACCATCATCATGTTAAAACTCTGAAAGTTTTAACAGGAAGGAAGTCTGGTTAACGGAGTGGCATGCTCATTTACTCCGTGCTCGCTTTAGTCATACAATGGTCAGAGTACGGTTCCTGGAAGGGGACATTACTTGCTCAAGGTCACAAAGCTCATAAGGGGAGCAATGACTGGAATCTAGGTCTCCTATCTCCCCAGCTGCCGCTCATCCCCATGGAGGCTCTGACCCCACAGTCTCCAAAGGCAGCACTCTCTACAAACATCAGTAAAACAGGGCTCTCTGTCCAGGAGCTATGAGCAGACCTGAGTCCCGGGGAGAGCTCCAGGCTTCTGTCTGGGCCTTGCTGCCCCATGAGTCCATGCTCAGACCTTGGGATCTAAAGGTGACACGCAGGAACACATAAGGGACTGGAAAGCATCCTTTCAGCCTGCCTGCCATCTTGGAGCAGGGTGGAGCCAGGGTCTCTTTCCTTGAGACTCCTGGGGCTCTTCCCAGACCCTAAGCTGCCCTCTTCTCCAAACCCAACCTGCCCTCTTCTCCTTCCTCCACATCCCCTCCCATGGCACTCAACCCATTTCTCTGGTTGATCTGAAGATCTCACTCTGCAAACCTTAGCTTTGGTCATTGAGTCCTGTTCTACCTCTCAATCAACTCTGATTCTGCCAATGCTCAGTTATTATTATTTGAATGGCTCTGAATTTCCAGGCCACAATACTCTCCCAACCTAGGTGCTCCAGGCTTCCTGTACAGGACTAGAGATGCTCAATCTAACTCCCTAGAGGCCTCAAGTAATAGGGAGAGAGGTCACAGTCCAGTTCATCACTGCCTCTCCCAGGAAGCCCTCCCTGACTTCTCCAGGCTGCCTGTTTCATTTTACCTTGAACACCACTCTCTCTGACAACCAGTCCTGCCAGCCTGCACTTTCCCTAACCACGCTCATCCCTGTCCCACCGCTGGGCCCTTGAAGGCAGGGTCTGATGAAGACTTGTTCATCTTTTCCCTCCCCTCCATCAGGGAGTATGGGAGGTTATCGCAACGGAAGATGCCCAGAAGAGCCTCAGCAACCCAGGCTGAGGTTGGGGGCGGGGGTGTCAGAGCAGTTGTGCAGAACCAGGTGGGCCAGCTGGCAGGCCACCATGCCATCCTGCAGACCACGGCGAGCTCAGTGAGGCTCGGGTGGGTGCCATTCTCAGCAGACCCTTCCACTTCATCTAACATGGGGGCAGAAGCAGAACCCAGCAGCCCCACCCAAGTGCCCCCTGCCCAGGAAGACAGGGCCCCAAGGAGAAGGCTCCGCAGGCTGGGGTTGGACCAAATTCCTTCTCAGCGGCCGTACATTTCCAGCATACAGGAATCGTTCCTGCCGATTCAAAACCAGGTCAGAGAAAACCGTCTCTCGTTTCCGGCAGGGGTGAGCGTTCCTCCCGGGGAAGGGCTCCGCAAAAGTCTCCAAACCGAGCACGAGAGACAAGTGGGAACCAAGCCTCATTCCCTCGGTGGCCCCGCGGCTGCCAAAATTACTGACAAACTGACCTACAAAGAGAGTTTCTATTTTATGAGCAAACCCCAAAGGTTAACAGCAGAGCCGCCGGCGGGCGATCCGCACGGAGGAGCGGAAGCTTCCCCAGCAGCGCCCGCGTGGAGCCCGGGCACCTCAGCTTCGTGGAGAAACGTGTCTCTGAAATGCCAAGGAGAATGGGAGGAGCGAAGAAGGAGCTTCCAGAACCCTGGCTGGAGGGGAGAATCTGGGCGTGAGGACCCCAGCCCATCTTCAGGTGGCCTCTCTGTCCCAGAGCTGTGGGTCATGGCCACTGTCAAGGGCTGGTTGGGGTGACCTCTGGCAAGGCTGCCATGTGGGCCACAGTGTGAATGGTACTCCCCAGAGTTGTGCAGTATACAACCTGCATGAGCATACCCTTCCAGCCTGAGTCCTGTGGGGTTCCTGCCATTCAAAGCATCTTGCTCCTATACAGCGCTGGTTTCATGGGCACGTGACCGGTACAGTTGCCGAGGTTTGATATCCTGAGGTTGTCATCTTGAGATTCTTCATTTTTAGAAAATGAATTTTAAACTTTTTTTGAGAAAATTCGGGGCTCTGAATTTTCATTTTGCACAAGTTACAGAGCTAGAGCTGGTCCTCCCTTAATGTTGGAGAGCACCAGGGCCATACCAACAGTGTGGACATAGAAAGGAAGAGCAATTATCCGGCAGATTCATTCCTGAGTAACTGATACAAAAAAGTAAGGAAATATCCAGCCTCTGTCCTTCCTCATCCCACAAATCGTCCAAATGTGGGCCCTGCCTCTGAGGCCTGCCACAAGCAAGGCCAGGGCCAGAGGTGCCCTGGTGATGGGCAAGGGCACACGGGTGCTGAAAGCCTTAAAGGCTTGTGCCCTAATACAGGGAGAAGCTTTTGATAGCAAGGAACCCATCTGAGACTGAAGGCCCTTGGGTTTTTTCATATTATACTGACATCTGAGCTGCAAGAAAATCTGGTTTTCAGCAGAGGGTAAGTAACAAAAAGCAGGTCAGAGAATGAAAGCAGGAGTCGGGGCCGCTTCAGCAACCCACTGACTGGGCACCCAAGTCCCCCACCACTGACCCTCAGCCCAGACTTGAAACGTCAATTGCCACTGACATCAGATCTGCCGACAACCTGGACAGAGCATCCACCCCATCTAGAAGATGATGAGCCTGAGGTTCACAGAGGTCTGCAGAACCACCCAGAATCACCCACCAGGCCAGGCCCGACATACAGCTCTCCTAATTCCAGTCCTGGAGCAAGGTCTGAAGACACAGTGACCCACAGAGGGATAGAGCCTCTGATTTTCCCAGTGAAACCTTACACAAAACACCAGCTTACACAGAGGAACAGAGCAGAGTTGCTCTCAATGCCCATGTCCCACCTCTAGCCTCTCGCACCCAGGACACACCTGCATGCAAAGCCAGGGCTGCTCAGGTTGCAATCTGACACCCAGTCATCTAACGGCCTCGTGTCTACCTTCCATCAACACTAAACACCTGCGTCACCTCAGGGGGTCCCTAAGTCTCACTCCATTTCTGCATCCACATTAAGGCATACTGGAGCACTCAGTTCCTTTGATCACGTCAGCAGCCTCCTGGTTCTGCAATTTGAGATTATTTTCCCATCCTCAAGCCGTAGAACAACAAGCAGCTATTCCCCTAAATCTGACCACTGGCACCAAGGAGCCTTGTGTATCCACCCCATCTCCGGGTGCCCAGGAAAGTGAAAGTTAGGCACTCAGTTGTGTCTGACTCTTTCTGACCCCATGGGCTGTAGCCCAACAGACTCCTCTATCCATGGGATTCTCCAGGCAAGAATACTGGAGTGGCTAGCCATCCGCTTCTCTAGGGGACCTCCCTGACCCAGGGATCGAACCTGGGTCTCCTGCATTGCAGGTGGATTCTTCACTGTCTGAGCCACCAGGGAAGTCCCAGGAACCCTACACTAACTGGTTTGAGCAAAGCAGGACCCTCCCCCTACTACTAATCCCCAGCTTCCCAGATTCCTAGGGAATAAGGCATTGTAAGTTTTCAAAAAAATTATTATTTTTACCTTGGATGCTGCCTGGCTTGATCCATGGGCCCCAGTGCCCACAACAGCCGACTCCTCTCTCACCTGGCCAAGAGTCTGGATGGTTCCAGACACAGTCCTGTTTCCAGGCACAAGCCACAGTCCCCCAGAATCCCAGCTCCAGAATTCTCATCAGATTGAACCCACCACCAGCAGGTACAGTGTAGACCAGAATTTCCCAAACTTCTGATGATACAAATCTGGGGGATGGGGTTGGGGGTGCTTGTCAACTATGCAGCCTGCCAGGCTCCTCCCCTGGAAATTCTTACTCAAGAGGCCAATCTGGGGGCTCCACCTGTTGAATGAATGAGTTGGGGCAATGCGAGTGGAGTGCAGACTCAGCGAGTACTTAACAGATGAGAGAGATGGCCCCCGGTCATACACAGGCCTGGTTGGAGGTCACTCCAGTTTCTGGACATCGGTGTGACCTTGGGCCAGTGTCTACCCGCCTCTAAGCCTCAGCTTCCTGATGAGTCAAATGGTCAGGTGGTTCGGAAGCTTCCAGCTCTGACCCCTTCGTGGCTTCTTCAGAACAGGGAGGCCCTCCCAGACGCTGTTTCCTAACAAAGAGAAGACTCCAGCTTGCCCTCCCAAAACAGAATGCAGCCTGTCCCGCCTCCTTTCACTCCCCAGAGTAGACCCTCGGGCCTCTCTCTGGAAGGAGTGGGGCCCAAGAGAGGGTGCACTAAGGGATCTTTAAATAAATGAAGGCTCCTTCGAGCTGGGCGGGGTGCCTTCCTACAGACACTCACTCGTGACTACGCTGCCATTCTGAAAACGGAGTCATTGTCAAGCCCAACGTGATTACTGGAGGAAGTCACCCCTGATAGTGGAAGCTAAACTCAAGGCTGACTGACAAGTGTCAGCTTTCAGCTCACAGCTTAACACAAGCTGCAGGCTGTGAAACAAGGAGAGATGTGCTGATGACAAAACTTTCAGAGCTGGTCTCAAGGAAAACCAGCAGAGTGAGCAACAGAGCCTCCGAAAGGTGTTTCCTCAACCTCAACCCTGTAACAGGAGGGAGAAGGGAAACACCAGCCAAAGGCTGAACAAGGTCACAACTGCTCCCTGGAAATGCGTGAGGGCACTGAGCGGGGTCCAAGCACCACTCTGAGTTGGGGGAGAGGCAGAGGGCTGTTCTCACAGCTGACACGCCCCTGCTATTGTCATAGCAGCAACACACGTGTCACAGAAAACCAGGCAGTTACTTTGCAAGTTGTAAACAGAACAGAAACTGCAAAAGCATAAATGTGAGTAACCTTTCTACAGGAAAGTCCCATCACGTGGGGGGTCAGAATGACAAGCAATAAGAAAGGCCTCACTTGGAT